>NC_088885.1:124025854-126425854 GCF_037157495.1 Lathamus discolor | reverse complement strand
TTGGCTTTCTGGGCTGCGAGTGCACACTGAAGATGTCTCATGTTCAGTTTCTCATTGACCAACACCCCCAAGTCCTTCTCCGCAGGGCTGCTCTGAATCTCTTCTTTGCCCAACCTGTAGCTGTGCCTGGGATTGCTCCCACCCAGGTGTAGGACCTTGCACTTGTCATGGTTGAACTTCATAAGGTTGGCATCTGCCCACCTTACAAGCGTGTCAAGGTCCCTCTGGATGGCATTCCTTCCCTCCAGCGTATGAACTGAACCACACAGCTTGGTGTCATCGGCAAACTTGCTGAGGGCGCGCTCAATCCCACTGTCCATGTCAGCAACAAAGATGTTGAACAAGACTGGTCCCAACACTGATTCCTGAGGGACACTACTCGTTACTGGTCTCCAGCCGGACACTGAGCTGTTGACCACAACTCTGTGTGCAGCCATCCAGCCAGTTCTTTATCCACTGAGTGGTCCACCTATCGAACTGATGTCTCTCCAATTTAGAGACAAGGATGTTGTGTGGGACAGTGTTGAACGCTTTGCACAAGTCCAGGTAGATGACATCAGCTGCTCTACCCCTGTCCATCAGTTCTGTAGCCCCATCATAGAATGCCACCAAATTGGTCTGGCAGGATTTCCCCTTAGTGAAGCCATGCTGGCTGTCACTAAGCACCTTGATGATGGAACAGGAACTGCCAAGCTAAAGTTATTGTTGAATTTAGGATTTCTGAAGGCAATGCTGAAGACTTAAGTTTTATAGTGTGCTGAAGCCAATGGAGTGATATGGATTAATTCTGGTGGGCAGCTCAGCCACACCTAGCCACTTCTTTTTCCTCCCCTGGTTGGGTGGGGGAGAGAATTGAAAGGGCAAAAGTGCAAAAGCTCATGGGTTGAGATAAAGGCAGTTCAATTGGTAAAGCAAAAGCTGTGCATGCAAGCAAATCCAAATAGGCTATTAATTCACTGATTCCCACCAGCAAGTAAGAGTTTAGTCATGTCCAAGAAAGCAGGGCTCCATCACCTGTAACAGTTACTTGGGAATACCATAACTCTGAACTTTTCCCATTTCTCATCTTCATCATGTGTGGGATATCCATTGGTCAGTTGGGGTCAGCTGTCCCACGTGTCCCCTGCCAAATCCCTGTGCACCCCCAACCTCCTTACTGGTGTGATGAGCAGAAAAGGTCTTGATGCTGTGTAATATCTGCTCAGCAAGAGCTAAAACATCTCTATGTGATCAACACTGTTTTGAGCACAAAGTAAAACATAGCACCATACAAACTGCTATGAAAAAAAATATTAACTCTTTCCTAGGCAAAAGCAGTACATGGAGCAATGATCAGCACAGACCGGGGGCAACATCTCGGAGTCTCTGATAGCCACCTACAGAAAATTTCTACTTGAGACTTGTCCTTCCAGCAAGACACCTTCCACAACAGGTTCTCCTGAATTCCTGCAAACTCTGAGCTCTTATGTTAAATCTGAAACATTAAATCTGAAAGCATTAAATCTGAAAGCATTAAATCTGAAACATAATTAGCATTAAACTACACTCTGGTTTTCCTTGCTAAGGACAAACATACTCTGTCTTTTTTTGGTGGATCGAATACTGAAGCTGATACAAAGTCCTTAAAATACACTGAAAGTACATACGACCCAATGCTCTTTCAAGTTACATGACTATTAGAATCTTCTAATATTTCTCAAATCTTCATATAGCTTTTTAGATTGAGTTGGGCATCATGATAGCTTGGCCCTGTAGGCTCAGTCATGTGCACAGTAAACTTATTTTTACCCACTGTATCGTGTTTTGTGGATATTTGCTTCCCACCTACCCTCCCTGTGCAAAGGAGCCTGGAATACCCCAGGACAAGATCTATCTCTCTTGAAACCATGCAGTGTTTCCAGTGGTCAGAATCAATTCCAGATGTCAATAAGAAGGAGCATTTTAAGGCTGGATGCTGTGAAAACAGAATTGCTAATGTCAAATCTGTCAGATATCATCCCTGAAGCTGAAACAGGAAAAAGCCAAGGAAACCATGCCCTAACTGATGATCTCAACCTGCACCCTCAACCATTCATCCTTCTCTCATATGAACTGTTTGTGAGTGATTTCCCTTTCAGGTGGGCTGTAACTGCATTTTTAATCTGTCTCTTTTTTGTCCATGATCCCTCTTATTTTTTTCTCTTATTTGCAAGTAAGCAATGGACTAGTGTAGTGTGATAATTCATGACTGAACACTTGAACTGAAATGGCTTGCAAGCACTGTGCAGGATCAGAACTCTTTGACAATGTCAAACTTCATTCTTCTGTCTCTACTTATATAGCAATAAATAATGGTATACAAAATTTAAAACAAGCAAATATAAAGCTAAATTAATGTCAGGGAAAAAAGATAACATTATTTTGCCAAAGGAAATTATTATTGTTACCAAAAAGGACTCTCCCATAATCTCTCACTCTGACACACAGTTCCTTTTTTTCTGAAACAAGAAAAAAAAATATTAATGAAAATTTCTTTCCATTTCAGTGATGTGGAGTAGCTAAGTTTTTAACTGTTTTCTAAAAGTCCCACTGTAGGAAGAGAGTCCTAACGAATAACAAAGGCCAGGCAACATTGCTTCTCTGACTTAAAATGCTCAGTATTTATTGGCTTCCAAGGAAGTGTGCGGTTTTATACAAGCCAGTAAAACAAGCCTTGCTTAGAAACAGTAGAACACATTTTGGACTAGGACTTGAGTTTTGATGGGATGGTGCTGTGGGGGTAATCACACAACAGCTTGGCTTGTATGATAAGCAGAAGGGAGACACATTAATTTCTGAACATTTTGTAAGGGACATGCATGCAAGCAGCTCCAGTGTAGTTCATCGTCTGGTCCTAGGGCTTAGAGCTTAGGACATCTGCACTTTGCTTTCTCTTTTGTGTTCTTTTCCACAGAAGCATCACATAGCACACCGTGTGAACAAAGCAATGCCAGCTGATTAACATCTGTTGGTTTGATTAAAGTCATATAGATGGCAAAGTTTCTGGTTCCAGTAAGACTGGCTTGCACTTGTAACAAAGACGGATATTGTGTAACAAGCTGCCTTTGCTGTAGCTGCTCATATGCTTTAGATTCACATTTCACACCTGAAAAAGGGGACCCAGGCTCCGTGAACTGGTTATATAAATTCCTTTTTATGTTCAACCACTAAAAGATATTAGTAAGCATGCCAGCTACTGTCCTTATTACACAATAATGTGGTAGGAATTTTAGACTTCAGTTTGTATTGGGCGAGTGAGATTTAGGCAATGAGTATGTTGGGATTTCCTTGCTGGTATTCAGCTGCTCCTAATATGGATGTAATCGTGTTGGTAACTGCATCACAAATGGCTGCAGTCACTTTAGAGCAAATTTTGTATCAAAAGAGGTGTTAAAGCAGAGATGCCAAAGAGGGCAGGGGTATATATAGGTACCCTCCGCACATTTCAGACAGGTTCTCCTGTCTTAATGGACTAGTCTAGAAGTTTGTCCTGAGAAATAAAACAATGTTCTTTGTCAGCAAGCCTATGTCTGTGGTAGCTGTTTCCTCTGGTATGAGTTAGGTACCAATTAGGTTAACTTTGTCACTGGTTAACTTTTACCACTCCCATTCAAGTTTTGAAGGCTCTTAGAACAAACAGGACTTCAAACAAGGCCAACTGTTTTACCTGTACAGCATCTGTATGTCCAAAAGCATGGTAAGTGAGGGAGAGGATCACGGCTTATCCCATCAATCATTTTTGACATATAAGGAAACTTTTCCTGGAAGGATATTGATAATCTCTGAGTAAAAACTTAAATTGGCTGATGTTTCTTTCCTGAGCATGTCAGCCTTCAGTATGGTGTTGGAACATACACTATATCAGCCCAAGTGCTACAGCCAGACTCTCAAACATCTGTGCATACTCTGCCCCTCCTATGTGCTATATGGAAATTAAAGTAAATGGCACCATCAAAACACTTCAGGCTCTTGTGGGTCCACAGGTCTTAGGACAATTGGCCAGTGGAAAAGAGTGTCTTCTAGTTGAAATATGGAGAAGAAGGGCACACTGGTGAGTAAGAATTTCAAGACCTACTTTCTCTACTCAAGTGTGAAAGAAATGGTAAGGCTAAAATGAATAGACTATATCACTAATGCAGTAGCAAAGGTAGAGATTTTTACTGGTCCTTCTGTTTGCATCAGAAGAAAAGCCAAGCTGGACACAGATACATATGGCTAAGCAAAGCCCATCATTAGTAGCTTGTGATACAGACTGATTGGTCTTTCAATAACAACAAAAACTATTCATAGGATAACAAATTTTCCTTCAAAACAGTGCAGTGGGAAACTGGGCTGAGACCATATCAGTGTGTGATGAGATGCAATTTTTATTGTGAAGATACAGATTTATCTTTACCCACTTTCACCAGCTGCTGAAAATACCTTTGTTGAAGTTTTTTTCCATGCACTACTGCAGAATGTCATGGAGCCTGCAGCTATGTTAGGCGATCAGGAGCACAGGCGATCAGGTATTGTAGTCCAAAATCAAAAATGTGGCTCCAGCTAAACTTTCTGATGCATCATAAAGACCCTCTGATCAGTCTTGTGCGTTGCCTTTGATAACTTTCAGGATAGCTAAGGTGAAATTGTCTCTGCAGGTCCATTTTGCTGAAATCATTGGTTGATGGTGGCAAGAGATAACATCAGCTGATAAATGTGTTTCTCAGATACTTGAAATCTTTCTTAAAACCCACCACTCTTCCCAAAGCACATTATCATCACCAGGCTAATTATACCCAAAGCTGATATCCTGAAGGAGTTCAGGGATTTCCTTTTATATAAGAAAGTGAGATGATTAAATGCCTTTCAGTGTCTGTTTCTTTCAACAAGTAGATTTTTGCAGAACTGTTACAGTCTGAAACGTCCCAGATGGTGCTTTCCAGTTGCACTGGAGCATGTATTTTCTGGTAATTGCACAGCTTACCTAATTCCCTTGATCCTGAAGTCTATTCTCTTGTAACAAACTTTTTTTAAAGGGAAGCATCTGTTTTATGCAAAAGCACACTTACCATGTTGGAGGGTTTGGGATGTGAAGGATATAAGAAGCATGATTTTGAAGGCTTGAAGTGACTGTAGGGACCCATCTGGAAATTATAAGTAGAAGGTAGAACTTGTAAAAAAATTCTAAGTAAATGATAAAACTTGAAAGACACTGAAAGCCAAGATTAGCCTAGGATATAGAAAGATGATTTGTGAATCAGGTCTTTGTACACTGTGCCATCTTATCTTGTCTTCCTCAAATTACTCATTATTTTGTTCACAAATCTATATTACCTTTTTTTTTTAGTCACAGCAAAATGTGCCATAGGAATCTATTTAACACTTCATTAAGGATTTTGTGAGCAATTACTGCATATGGCTAAACGCTTAATCATGTATGTGGAGTGAAAAAAGACTTAAAGATGTAACTGTGCTAGTGTTATGTTGGTAAAATTAACCACTAGTAGCAGAGGCACTGTTCTGTACCTGAACAGCAAATCTTTGAGAAAGAGACCAAGTTAGGCCCTGTGACTAAACTGTAAAGACTTTTTGCCTAAATAAGATTGGCAGAGACTACTGAGGCTAATGCAGGGGAAAGGGAGTTTGTATTTCCCTGGGAACAGGGGCAGCTCTAAGGAATTATCCTAGGAAATTATCTTCACAGATAGATAACTTCACTGAACAAATTCCTTACCAGTAAGAACAGCCTCATGCACTGACAAAACTATCAGTGACTCCTGATCTCTTTCAAGGGTGCACAGTAGTTTTAAAGCTTTTGAAGCTTTAGGATTTTCCCTGTACTAGAGTCTTTGCATTTGCTGTTGAGCATGGAGTGACTGAGTGTGGGAGGGGAGGGGGTTGTGGCAGAGACCTGTAGACAGCAGGGTGCGTGTCAGCCAGATACACCTGCACTGAACAGCTATTTCTGGCTGCTCAGCACAAGGACACCTGGATTTCAGCATAAAAAAGAAAATAAAGGAATAGAGCTGAATGGAGGGAAACCCTTTTTCCAAAGATATTGCCAAAGACCTGATCTGTCCTATTTGTACTCTTCAGTGACACATGAATACAAGATCACACTGGTAGCTGGCATTAGGCTGTCCCAGAACAAGCTATAAGTTAATGAAGTGACATTGTGAATTATTTTAATCAAAAGTTGAGTGACAAATAGCCAGCAGAATCAAATTTTCTCTCCATATATTTTATTACTTTATACTCTGAATAACGTAGAAGGGAAGCATAATGTTTTGCTTGAAAACAAATGTGCATTATCTGGCAATTGACAATTCAATTAATACTTTGATCTGAATACTGGTATAACAAGTATTTTCCTCATTAGTGAAATAACTGACTTCACTGGAAAAGACACTAGCACCATTAAAATAAAATGATTATCTTCTTGTTGTTGTTCTTGTTTTTTTAATTAAAAAGAAAAGGTATCAAACTAACTAAAATCAGAAATCAAAGCCTAGTTTTCCTGCAGCCACACAAATGCTATATTGTCTATTTTCCTTATCAGGACCAAACTGGACAAAGCTGCTTTTGTCCGCCCATCAAGATATGCAGTGACAACAGACACGGAGATCAGTTTAAGAATCAGGTCACAGTTCTGTGTTTCTTTTGTGTTATTTACCCTGTGTTCTCCACCATCACAAATGAGGCATTAAGGAGTTACATGGTCTTCATCACACAACCCATAATTCAGAAAAGCTTCTGCTAAGACTGCCCTGAGGACTCCAAGCCAAATGTCAGACCCCGTACCCAACAAATACCTTCCTTCATCCTTGAAAAAAAATCAGGTTCATTGTACTGGAGGTCCATATGCATGCACATAGAGAAACAGCAAGCCAGCAATGCTGGAAATGTTGTGATATGCATGCTTCTGCGATTCCTAGCAACTCACCTCACAGACACTTCTGTCCTAACTAACTTTGTGGGTCCCACAACTAGTCCACCCATCCCATAGCTCACACTGCAGTGTCTGCACATCTGAACAGCAGCCATGTTTCTGATGTCTGCAGAAAGTGGAAGCAGGCATCTTGGACCATTCCTCTGTAACTTCACATGAGTAGAGTCTTGCAACTTGACCTACTGCTAGGCTCTCTGTACATCAGGCTGTTGGCTGAGAATGATGTTCACATGTCCTGAAAGTGTGCCAAAACTTGCAGCAATGTGGCCAAGGTAACACCTTCAGCATCTAGTGGACAGGTACTGGCTAAATAGTAGCCCTAGCTCATGGCTTTGGCTTGCTAGGGAAGATCTGGCTGCTTTTACAGTACAAAGGCGTACATCCAAATTTCCTTAGCACTGCTGAAGCCCTTCTGATTTCATCTGGTTTTGAATACCTCAGGTGCAAAAACATTGCTCCTTGTGTAAACATCCATTAACTCTAATGCATGCCTGGACCTGTCCCAGCTTCCTGAATCACCAGCTCAGAAAGCATGAAGAAGGAAAACATGATAAATGCTGCTTTAAATTAAACTGACTCCACCTCCACAACTGCATAAGACAGAAATTGAGGCACCTCAAAATATCGTTGAGGCTAACTTTTGCTCTAGATTCGACTTTACAACTAGGCCATGCTGTCAGGTGACACTTAGGCTTCCCTAGGTGTAGATTACCTTTTCATAAGGTGACCCTGCCCCTCTACTCTGCTCTCATGAGACCTCACCTGCAGTATTGTGTACAGTTCTGGTGTCCTCAACATAAAAAGGACATGGAACTGTTGGAACAAGTCCAGAGGAGGGCCACGAGGATGATCAGGGGACTGGAGCACCTCCCGTATGAAGACAGGCTGAGAAAGTTGGGGCTGTTCAGCCTGGAGAAGAGAAGGCTGCGTGGAGACCTCATAGCAGCCTTCCTGTATCTGAAGGGGGCCTGTAGGGATGCTGGGGAGGGACTCTTCATTAGGGACTGTAGTGACAGGACAAGGGGTAATGGGTTAAAACTTAAACAGGGAACATTTAGATTGGATATAAGGAAGAAGTTCTTTACTGTTAGGGTGGTGAGGCACTGGAATGGGTTGCCCAGGGAAGTGGTGAATGCTCCGTCCCTGGCAGTGTTCAAGGCCAGGTTGGACAGAGCCTTGGGTAACATGGTTAATGTAAGGTGTCCCTGCCCATGGCAGGGATGTTGGAACTAGATGATCTTGAGGTCCTTTCCAACCCTAACTATTCTATGATTCTATGATTCTATATCCCCCAGATGAATCTTTACTAATTAATGATTCTATGATTCTATAACTTCATGTGTCCTGTGGCTTATGTTTTATAAAACTCTTTTGCTCTTGCAATTTTGGACTGTCTCTAATTGATCTGCACCTTTTTTGAAAGGAGGTGTGACATTATGGAGACATTGGTCCAGAGAAAGCCTAATAAAAGCCAAATAAAATACTTTTTCTTCAGTTCTAGCTAGAATGCTTTTGACACCATAAAGCAGAACCGTATTTCCCTTTGGTTCTTGTTTTGTGTATGTGTTTATTACTGTCTCAATGAATTATTCTGCACACTGAAGAGGTCTTATTTTTAATTTCTTTTGCACTTTTTGCTGTGTAGTTCAATTAATCCAATTAATTGATTTCTGACTTTCTCAACTTTTCAAAGGCATTTTAAATGTTGATCACTTTATTCTGCTAATAATTTGCATAGTTTGTAAACATGTTCTGTAATCTACCAGCCAAGTCGATATTGAAAGTGTTGAATGATACCGGCTGAAGACATCCTTCAAGAATCCTATTAATATACATAACAAAAAATCGGAAGTAGCTGCGTTTTGGGTACAGGTTTTCAAGCAATTCTACATCTACTGATCCTGACCTAGCTTTGACCTAAGAAAGTCAAAATAGTATTTTCCCTTTCTTTATGGATATGGCACATGGAGATTGTATTTTTAAAAATGTTCCTAGAGGCAAACTATGTCACTGTTATTGTTTCCGGCCTATCCATCACACTGCTTATTCAGCAAGGAAGAATATTAGATTTGGAGCTAGCTCTGACTCAATCTGCTTTTAGCAATCAGTTCTGACTGCTTCTCATAATTGTATTATTTATTATTTTTTCATTAATGTTTCTCATTATTGCTTATAATTTTGTTTTGTGTAAGAGAGTGTTTCTGTATCTTCCTAGGGCCATGAGGTTAAGCTTGACTGATTCATAATTCTCCAGAATGTCACACATAAAGGGTCCATTTAGTCCAGTGAAACCTTTCTGGCTGAATGGCAGTGATAGGCATGACCAGAGACATTATTTCTGTGATTTATGTTATGTTAGTGAATTATGTTAAAAGCGGTCCAATATATGATGGTAATCCATGCTGATGCTTCAAACAGGTATACTTTTCAGGACACAGAAGAAAATGAGGATTTCTAGACCAAGATTTATAACCTCTTTCATACTGAGACTACTCAATTCCATAGTCTAGCTATAACAGGTTTTCCGAAGCCCCTATCAAAGATAAACTTGCTCAGGTATGCAAAATATCCTTTTACATTCCTGGCTGCAGTCATGCTTTTTCCTTTGAAAGTTCTGTTCTAATTCCACATAGACAGAGCTGTGGCTCGCTTCTGCAGTTCACTTGCCAAGATCCAACTTTATACAAAGCTTGTACAAACTATTAAAAAAAAACTTAAACAGAAGGCTATCATCCAGAACTATAATCACACATCTTGCAATATCCTAGCATTTAACCTTATTCATCCTCTCCCTGTGCGTATCCAAGTAAATCTGTGGAAAAAGATAACCTTGAAGAAACTGTATAACAGTACCTTGATTATGAGAAACTCAATGGAAAAAGTGTCTTTCAGATTACTTTTTCCTTTTTTGTTTAGGCCTCTCAAGGCAATCCTTTTTCAGAAAGGATTTTATGACAGATCAGAAAGCACAGTCATCCACCACCCTTATGACCAGAAAAGTTGTGTATATTCCAGCACATCATGAGTTAAAGGAGAGATGACAAAAAGAGCAGCTCAATCTCCAGGATACTTTAGGATAAAGAAAAGACGAAACACGAAGAAATGGTTGCAGGAGAGCCCCAAGCTAATAAAACATATGTGAGCAAGCATTTACATTTTTGCAAGAAGACATACAGGACATTTGGAATCTACTTGTTTCAGTGAACAATACACATGAAGTGGACTGCAGACTTCCCAGTCAAACTTTTCCACAGTACTTGTATGGATAGAAACAAAATTCTGATTTTTCTGGAAGTGTAAATAGCTTCTCCTGTGACAATTCATCTGAAATAATTAGAAACTGTGGCAGAAGGCACGAATATCACTCATATATACACCATGCATCATCCATATCATACCTCTGAGCTGACGAGGGTCCTGAGAGGCGAGAGAGAAACTGAAAATCTTTAAAAGCACATCTAGAGATGTGAGTTCGTATTTACAGCAATAGGAAAGGGATACTTTATTCTCTTTGAAACTGTGTTGGATCTGTTGATAGAAAAACGTTCATAGGAACTACAAATCTGCTTAGAGTGAGGAAATTGCTGAAGGGGATGTAAGACACGGCCAGGGGAAATCCCAGGGACCAGGGCACACTGAAAAGGAAAACTGTGAGAATGACTAGGAGGCTATGGAAGGAAATGTGGGGCTCAACCAAATAGAGATCAGGTTCCAGAGACTGGGACCATGGCAAAGGAGGATGTGAAGAAAGGAGAGGAAGATAAAGGCAAATTAGTAGGTTATGGGAGCAGAGTATCTAGAGTCTGCAACAATCAGCTGAATGTGTTCAGACTGAAACAAACAAAATCAAGCACAAGACTACATAGGAAAGTTCAAAACCAGAAAAACAGCTGAATATTTTTTAATCTTTTTCATATAACTGGTTTGGGTGTAACATACTTGATTAAAAAAACAAAACAAAACAAAACACCCCCCCCAAAAAAAAAAAAACTAGTGACATTATAAACTGTAGTGCATTGTAAACCAGAAATAACTTGTGCTGTAAAGTATTTTTAATGACCTGTCCCAAGAGAAAGGTAGGTTGAAAATGTGAACTTATAATCAGGAAATCAATCTGTAGGGATATGGGGAATTAGCTGTGCCCCTTTCTTGATTACTACATTCTGGTAAAGGCCCTTCAGTAGAAAGACTCTGAATGAACAGGGCAAGAAGATCAATTACGATGTACGACTTCCAGACACATTATTATTTAATCTTTGCACTTTTCAGTTGGCTTTCATTATCAGTTAACAACAAATTTTTCGTCATCATCTGTTTGCTATTTACAAATCTAACTCAGTTATCATCTCAGAATCCAGAAATCCAGGTCTCCTTGTACTCCTTCCTTTCCTGCCAGCAATCTACAAAACACAGGAAAAAAAAAATTGAAAGCTTTGGCCAGTGAACAAGACATAGCTGCAATATCTTCTGTTTCCACCCACAGTAGATAAAACCACTACGCCTACTGAGATCGCTTTGATGATATCATCAGGGGCAATAACTGTGCTTATGCTTTATTTCAGTGTGATATTCGTTGTACTGAGACTCTAGAATCACTGAGACATTGTATCTACAGGAAAACTACTGAAGATGGATTAGAAAAATATATTATCAAATTTACCATTTTACCATTTACCCTACATGAAAAAAATTGTCTTTGTGCCTAGAACGGATTCTAGTCTTCCTCTGGACAGAGACTGTGTGACACAGTAGTGCCTATTTTATTGTTTCAGGCAGCACAAAAGAAGAGCAAGGCAGTCATCAGTCTTCCTTTTTCCTCTCTTCTTCTTACAAAATTCTTTAGAAATGTTACTTTGATGCCATTTCAGTGCATGTGATAGACCACAGAGAGTAGGAAAACTGTGTAAAGCACAAGCAGGAGCTCAGGGCAATGGCCTTCATCAAAATAGGTGAAATTCCTTGAAGCAGTAGATGCATAGACCTTTTGATTTCATTGTGTACCACAAACACTGAAGTTCGTGAGTGTAGAATAAGGCAGTGTAGATCTAAAGGTTAATTTAGTCAATAATCTCTTTGTTAGAATGTAGTCCGTATGTTTCTATTCTGGGTTTTCTAATGAGCTTACCTTAAGCTTACATTAATAGGTCCAAACTGTGTTGATTTCTATATAGCATATTTTTGTCTTTAATTATTGGGAAAAAAATTATTACAATGATGTGGTACAACACTGTTATTTGTACAATAACATTGCAGTTAATAACAGTGTTCTAAGGTGCATTTCCAAAAAAACATTTCCTTCAGTGACTTTATATATCTATTTGGCCTAATTTTTAATTACCTGTATAAAGCAGAAAACAAATAAATTTCCATTCATATTTTTCTATACAAAAGACAAACGTTGAGAAAACGTAATTATTATTCACCCGTGAACTGAAAATCAGTGGTAACCACAGTAGCAGCTTAATCATCTCACCTTAACATGGTTCTTTTTTGATGAACAGGACAGTGAATAAAAGACTTGACTTCTGTCACTGAAAAGCTTTCCAGAAAATTATTAGTGTTTAACTCCTACTCCTACTCCTACTGCTCCCATATCATACATATTCAGCACCTTACAGGATATACTTACTATGTCAGGAAACTAAACTCAAAATACTAAAAATGGAACTACTTAAAATGAAATTAGGTTGACTACGAAACACTTCGTTTTGAGAAATATAAAGAGAAAAGCGTAAGAGAGGAAATGGTGGGATTTTTTCCTTCTCAGTTTGAACACTTCTAACACATGACTGGAAACCCCAGGGAGCATTTGAAGGTCACCACGTGCAGATTTCTGTGCATATATTCAGCTACAATACATGTTTCTATGAAGTGACTGGGAGGTTTTTTCCGAGGTTGTCCTGTTCTCCCATATGTGGAATGATCTCCGCACGCATGTACGGTTTGGAAATGCATTCTGCTACCAGTAGTAAATAAAACATCCTCTGTGATTTTCTTACAAGTTGAAGCTGGGGGGGAAAGAGCAAGCAGAAACAGTGAAACACAAAGCTCAATGAAACTAAAACAGTGAAGGAAAAAAAATTAGCCTAACGAATGGCTTTATCCAAGAGTAAGGTGAAAAAAGAGAGTTTTGTGAGCTCACTGTTGAAAAGTCTGTCAGGAGCAGATGAAGCTGAATAGGTCAAGTACAGGTCAGAAACAGTTCATCTTGCACTGCTTTTAAGTTTTATAGAAGGCAGCCTTCATCTGTCAGAAAGTCAATGTGACAAAAATATCCTATGGAAGTAGCTTAGGGTCAGGCAGTCTTCTTCTAGTATACAGACAGTCTCACAAACAAAAACAAACACAAAATTCTATATTACTGTGAAAAAGGATGCAACTAGAACACAGGCACAGAATTAAAACTGCCTGCTATGTGATCTGCAAAATCAGTTATTTTTGGCTTGTACCTAATGCTTCCATGCAATCAAAAGTTCCTGGATTCAGTTAGAAACCACAGGCGCAAACAAGCCAATTTCTTCAAGGCAGCTCAGCCAAGACATCCAAGAAATGCCCCACTCTCCTCACTGAAACACAGTCTGCCTTGCCTCTGACCCAGAGGAATTCCAGTTTCTCTAAAAGCTCTTCTGCCTGAGCTTGTAGTGCAAGCTGGAGAAGCTAACTAATGCTTAAACATCAGTACACTTTGAACAAGGCTTTAAAACAAGGCTTAAAATTAATTTTTGCAGCTCAGTTGAACCCTATGACAAAAAATTCTGTAAACCTCTTGGGGGGAAGCCTTGATATGGGAGCCAGTACGAAGTGAAACCCAAAGGGAAAGTGTGAGCAAAAATAATAACATGTAAAACTTCAGACAAAACAAGTTCAGTCATTTTGTGCACACACCAGATGCAACCAGCATCCAAGAATCAGAGATTCAGGACGTTTTTACACCAATAGCATACACAGACATAGACTTCATTATTATTCTAAGGCAACATGCTTCTTTCATACAGGCTAACTTGGATTTAAAGAGGGCATGTGTCATTGTCAGCAATAGAGGGACTGCCCAGAAGGGTCCTGAGGTTGTGAATGTGACAGCTGAGATCTGTGGAAACTGAGCTGGGGGACTGTGGTAGAAATCTTTCTGAACTGTTTTTCTACTACATGTGCCTTCCTCCTGAGTGATTTTAGACTTTTAACCCAATTTGTTGGTACTGTTGTCCTGTCTTTCTCCACCTCGTCTTCCTGCCCATTTTCATTTGGGATGTATGTGCTTCCTGATTTCTGTGCTCTCACACAAGAAAGTCAGAAAATATGCCCAGGTTCCCAGGCCCACATTTGGGGTGAGATGCTACACTTTCTACAGGCAAAAGAAATATTACCCAAAGAGGCACTGTTACCCAGTATGGCACCAAGGAATATATATATCAACTTGATCTACAGAACTGAGACACCAAAATACAACTTGTGTAGGAGAAACCATGCCATGCCAGAAAAGGCTGGCAAGCCTGCTGGCTGGTGCGGCAATAGCAAAGCCGACACATGTCAATCAGAATCCATGCAACTACAAGCGCATTGTTAATTTTAATGAGATTACTCTCAGAATGAAAGTTAAACATGAAGGGCTTTGTCGACCTTTGGTAAGAGTACTGCTTAAGTTGGTAGATTTACAGCATGCAAACAAAGTCTAAATATGGGTGCTGCCGAGTTAGACATACAGACTTTAATGCCTCCAAGTATTTACAGAGCACTTTATAAACTCAGTGTTCTTACAGGCACTTGAGGCTGTGAAGTGTCAACAAATATTTATACTGCTGTGGAAAGAGCTCCTTCACACAAGTGTGTGGGGAAGCTTTGGAGTGCAAAGTAAATCAAAAACCCACTGTGTGTGTGTTGTGTTGCTTCTGTGCTCTATGTTCTCTTTGCTTTGGCTGATATCCAGGCTGAAATCCCAACACTCTCCAAGAAGGTGGGGAAAAGCCATCTCTGGAACTCAAGTCTTTTGTCTCCTAGACTAGAGCTGAATAGAAAACAGGAAAGATTCACCATTTTTAAATGGCAAACTGTTTTGCAAACAAAATCATGTTAATAAAAACTCTGACTGCCATTTGGAGAAAAGCATTATAAAAAATGGCACTTCGTCACCCAGGTGGAAATCCCATTAGCTGCAACAACTCACCAGATATGGTGAAAATGGTAATTTCACACACTGCATGTTACTGATCCATAATTATCTGCTAAAATACACGACAAAGGAGAGTTGCAATCAGTGTGGAAAATGAAGTGGTAAGAAAGGAAAGCATGATCCAAGAAAGCTCGAACAACACTGAGTAGCTGTACCTACCAGGGAATCTGCTAAAACAAAACCAAGAAGAAACGAAACCAGCATCCTCATCTGAAGAAAATTAAAACAAAAATCAAGGAAAGCAGGGGCTGATGGTTTCCAAAACAGTGTCACGGTGCTCTCTACACCGGACCATGTGTGTAAAGCAAGAACACAACATGCTGTCTAGACAGGCTCTCTGAATCTGCATTGTGATCTCCATGAGATGGTGAACCATAACAATGTCGTATCATGATTCATTGGGGAAGTGCATTTTTCCCTGCAGTGCACAGCCCACTAAAACAAATAAAACAACAGAAATATAATCTCCATGAATCTCTGAGGCAATATAAGCAAATAAATAAGTCCTGGTTCTCAGGAATTTCATTTTTCAACCCCAAGAAACAAAAATTTCCACAGAAAACAGATGGTGTTTTTAATGAAAAATCATGCTTCCTCCACAACCCAGATTTTCATCAATGATGTAGTTTATATGAAAAATCTGACTGGCTGATGAATTTCAGGAACATTTTCTCAAGAGGTCACATCCACTCATGGTGTAAATCATAATGGTCCTACTGAGCTCATCACTGAGTTTACAACAGCTCCGGCCCTACACCCAATTATAACTGAGAACACGCAAACATTAATTTTAATTGTCTGTGGTACAAGAGAGATCCCTGCTGCTGAAGCATAGCTATTTAGCAATAGTTTATTTCACAGTAGTTTAAAAGATGCAGGCTTGGCTTTCCTCTATGCCAACAGGCACAAAATAATAGTAACTATCTCCCTACAGGAGTTAAAAAAAGAATGAAAGGACTAAAAATCCAAGCTCAAATCAAGTATTTCTTCTCACACAGAAACAAACTTCTGACATCTTACAGCATTTCTTCTTCAGGTGCTTTCAAGGAGAAGAAAAAGAGCAAATGAAAGGGAAAGAATAAAACAATCTCAGAGAGTGCAGCCTGAGGCTCTAATCCCACTTTCAAGAGAAGACATTAAAAGGAAACCTCAGAAAAGCCTTCAAATATCAGGTGAAAGAGCATAAAAGTCATTCATGCTGGTTTTGATGTGGTGCCCTGACATGGATCTTGGAATCAGTTTTATCAGCTGTAATTGAATTGAGATGAAGGAGACCATTCACACACCCTCCTCATCTCAGGCTTGAAAGCGTCAACCCGAGGCAGCACGCAGTCCATAGCTGATGCACTATTGACAGGGGAGAAGCCTGATTAAGAGCCCCTGGCTTGTGCAGTTTTGCCTCTCTCATAGAGTGCCCATAAACATATGTATCTTTGCAAAACTATCATGTGTTTTCAACTTCCTGAAGAATTCTTGTAAAATATAACTGAACCACATTAGCCTTTGTCCTGTGCTTTTATTCTACTAATGGACAAATTGGGAGGAGGCTGAGAACAAATGTGTTATTAATTACCCAGATGGCTTTTTAATAGAACCTTGGATGATTGCGCAGCCACTAAACATTGTCCAGAAATTTCTTAATAACGCTGGTGAACGAAGCATTCCTTGGGAGAGAATAAAGATACCATTGACCGGGAGGCTAAAGTTATGTCAGGTTAGTTTAAGAGATAGCAGACAAAGGGTGTGTATTGTATGGAAGGAATGACAGGCCATATCCTAGCTGTCCAGCTCCCCCAGCAATGACAGATTTTCTAATTCGCTGCAGATTCTCATAAAAGTGGGTGGTCAGTTCTGGGGAACCAAACAGTGGACCTATTGATAGTGGGTGGGAGAGACGAAAGTCAGAATTAACCTAGGTTGATTTAATACAGCGGTGAGTCTTAGTATCAGCATAAAATTAGGATTAATACATTAAATGTTAGGTCAGAATGTTAAATCCCATTGTTGAAAGACTTACATGCAGTCAGCCAGGGCTCAATATGAGTATTTTTCACTCAATCAGGGCTACCGGCCAGAGTGTGCCACGCTTCCAAGAAGAAGATGCATGTAGAAATTAGAAACCGAAGACACTCTCATGCTATCTCCGCAAACAGTAACTTTAAACATTCACATTTTTAATGTATTTATGTTCATGCTAATCTTCCTTTCACCTGGCATCAAAATGAATAAAACAATAACTGGCTAAGGCTTGTCCCATCTTTCCTGGAATGATCTCACATAAAGAAAAGCAGTTCCTCATCTTTGCTCTGTATACAGTTCCTTTCTGCATTCACTTTCACAGAAGATTTTTGATACACCAAAAGCTGTATGGAAAATTACCCTGTCCAGGATCTGTATAGTTCTTCAGGCAATACCATTTGAACACAGGAGGAAGGGAATTGATTTGGCTAAGAGTTTTTCCTGACAGTAACAGATATTTAAGAAAAAAAACCAGCTACAACAACAAACAACCAAACCAAACCAAAACTAAGCAGTTGTGAAATTATGATAACTGCAATGAGAAACAGGTAGCAGTAAACAAACCAGATTTGATACTGCCAAATAACATACAGTAAATGAGCTATCTGGAGTTCAGAATAAAGCAGAAGGCAGTAAGGTCACATAAAAAAGAGAGAACAGATTGCTGTGAGTTTAGTTGGAGTCCATGCAGTTAGCCCATCCAATGAGCCCTTCACAGGTCAGAAGAAAGTTCTTGATGAAGTATGAGTATCCTCTTGTGACCATAGCTGAGTTGTTACCACTTCTTTTGGATTTAAGAAGCTTATGTATCCCCATGTGCCTGCTGTATTTTCAAAGATATGTACCCTTCAGTCCCACATTTTAGCAGTGCAACTGCAGGGCAATTGGCTGAAACAAAATAACTCGTCCATTGAAACAACAGATAGTTTTATTGCCAAAGTTGCTTGTTCCTCTAGAATACAATAAGTGCAGGTTATGTTTTTACTTAAGGAACTCGAATAAAAATGAATAATGCACTTTTACTTGTACTGTGTTTGCTCATCTTGCTTTGTTAATGCTGATATTACAAAACTGGTTGTAACATCCCTTTACTCTCTCCTGAGTAACAGCCTTTTTGCATCTGGTCCACTTACTACTAAAGCTGCTTTGTGGTCAAAATAGACTGTATATACTGGTCATACATAAACAGCATATTCTTATACATTTACAGTAGGCTATATTACACCCATCTAAAGGAATGAAATAGCACCTTCTTCAAAAGAAAGATTTTATAGAACAGCTCACTGAAGAATTTCAGACTTAATGAAACATGGGTCCCCAAAGAATGTGCTTATCTGGGTTCCCAGCTGAGCTCTTAGAATAAGGATTTACTGGGAAAAGGATGAAACTCAGAAATTTTACATAGATTAGCCAGCTATGTAGCCATCTATCTACTGGCTTCAATAACCATGAAATCATGGAGTTCCAAAACCTTAAGGCAGCACAGAGGGTGCACAGGAAGCTTGCTGACCTGGACTTTAGGAGAGTGGACTTTGACCTCTCCAGGGATCTGCTTGGTAGAGTACCATGGGATAAAACCTTGGAGGGAAGAGGAGCCCAAGAAAGCTGGTAAATATTCAGGGATCACCCCCTGCAAGCTCAGGAGCAATGCATTTCAATAAAGAGACAGTCAAGCAGGAATGCCAGGAGGCCTGCATGGAAGAAGAAGGACAAACTCAACTCCAGCATTCCTCAGGGTAAGTATTGGTTCTGGTGCTTTTCAACATCTCTGTTGGCGACATAGACAGTGGGATTGAGTGCACCCTCAGCAAGTTTGCCGATGACACCAAGCTGTGTGGTTCGGTTGATACGCTGCAGGGAAGGGATGCCATCCAGAGGGACCTCGACACGCTTGTGAGGTGGGCTGATGCCAGCCTCATGAAGTTCAGCAAGACAAGTGCAAGGTCTTTGGTCATGTGGGTCGGGGCAATCCCAGACACAAATACAGGCTAGACATAGAATGCATTGAGAGCAGCCCTGCAGAGAAGGACTTGGGGGTGTTGGTCAATGAGAAGTGGGGAGTCTCTACAGTCCAACAGTTCCACCAAAGCAAGGCATGAAGGCTGTGCATGCCAAATGATTTACCTGATTTCCATCAGTCCACACTGCACTGTTGGTGCTTTTTTTAGAGAAACAGGAGGCTCTTTGGTTTCCAGGCTCTCTCAAAGGCTGCAACAGATTTCACTATTCAGCCAAATGGTGACTTCTCACTTCAGTATTTAGACTGAATATTAGTAGACTATTTAAGATTTAGGCAATCTTAAAGGTTCTTGCCTTAATTCTCTTTGTGAGCCAAAAGCAAACTTTATAAAAATCCTGCACAAGAAGAAAAAAAAAGAATCCCACAGGAAAAAAGGAAACTATAGGAAAGAAAACAATAATCTGGTATGATCTGAAAAGCACGAAATAGCTTCTGGAAATATACATATTTTGTTCTCAGTCTCTAAGTGTTAGTTTTGAGGAGAGAGCTACCTCTCAGAAACAGGTACTATCATAGAAATGGGAACTTAAGTACAATGAAGCATCAAGGAAAATACCTGTAGAGTGTCAGTTTTTCTTGCAAAGACAACATTGCTACTAATGTACAAAACAAAATATGATACATGGGGTCAAGACAGAAGCTGCCTTAGCTCTAAATATGCTGGCAGTGTAACAAGCTAAGCTTGCTGTCTGCCAAGAAATACCTGGCCAATACAGTCTAATATCCTTTCTTGTTTTCTTTTGGACATATTTTTGTAATTGCGTGTCCTCAGGTACAAAGATGCTTACAGGAAGTCATTAATCTTTCACGAGACCATTCTACCATTTCTTAATTCAGAACAATAAAAGCTTGGAAAGGCATGCATTCTTATGTCACTGTCTACTTCAAGGGAAAGGAAGTTTTAATGGAAGATAAATCTGATCAAATGATAGCAAGAGATAATGAAATAACTGTGTTAAAGAGAGTAGTGTAACAGCAAAAGAAAAAGCCCTTGAACTTCACTCTTTTTCAGTCTGGTACAAGACCAGATGGGCTCTACAAAGTTCACAAATATTACAGCTGAAAGAGGTGGGATTGGTGTAGGATTTTTCATCCTCCTCTTCCTCCCCCCACCCCATCTCATCTCACATAGGCCCCCTTTTCCTCCAGATACGGAAGAAAAAAACACTTCTTGTTTGCTATCTGAAGCAGGTGTGGTTGAACTAAATGTAGAGAAGATGTCCAGCTGGAGGGAGCCATCAGCCAGCTGCCCAGTGCAGGCTGCTTAGATAAATACCACCTGTTTCTAAACAGCAGGGAGAGAGAAGGGGGGAAAGGAACAAAATAAGCTGAACGTCCATCACAGAGCTGAAACCCACTGATCCTCTGCTTGTTGCAGGAATGCTTTTGTAGCTGATTAGTCCCCAAACTCAACATGAGTCTCACAGAAATGAGTGTATGCAGTATGCTTAATTTGACTCTGGACTATGATGAGACGCTTTCAGGGGAAAATAATTCAACTGAGACTCATAACACACATGTGCAGAATGATAAGCATCATCCAGGGAGAACAGGGGGAGGATCCACAAAAGGCACAAACAGCTTTACAGGTGCTTTCTAAATCAAAGACCATGTTGAAGAAAGGCTTAGCTAATAAGATTACAATCAAGCGAGCACTGAGATGATTTCTATTCCTCTTGTGCCTAAAATGTAGATTCTGCCTTGCTGTGCATTGGTAATATAACACAAAGTTGCTGTCCCTATAAATAACAGCCTGCTTTTCTAAATCAGTCTGTACAAAATGTCCTGTACTTTTATTTAGAGCATCTTACAGATGTGGTAATCTCTTGAACATTATTTGATCTGAAAGCAATTATTAAGCAGTGATTACAACACATCTGTACTGCTTATGGCCGTATATGAGTGATTCATTTGACTAAGATAGACTGTTTCCTAACACTGTGAGACATTTTTCTTTCTGCTCAAATAGCCTCAAGGCAAACAGCTTTTTTTTCCTCAGAAGTAGTGAAGCACTGTGAATGTTCAGTCATGAGATTGTGCTCACAGAGCTAGTTTGAATAGGACTGGAGAGAAATAATCACCCTTTTGAAATGGCTTTGTCCCCTTTGTTACCAATATCGTAGATTAAATTGGCCCTAACCTAGGGGAAGCCATGGTCCTTTGCTTAGCATTAACCTGAGCCTGAAAATGTGAACGCTCTTCCACGCCTGCTGTTCTGCATGGCCTGTGTGATCAGTATTTCGTTTGCTCTTTTTCTGCCTCAGTTCGTCATGTATGAAATAGGTATCCAACTACAGGAACTTCACTGCTGTAGTCTGGATTTCATTTTAGAAAACTTACAGAAAGTCCAAGGGTTTGGAATTCAAAAGGAATTTTGCAGGACCAAGGTTTCAGCTACATTTTCACAACTACTTGTAATGTTTTGTAGACCTGCTTGGGTGGGGTTTTTTTCATATATTCTTTACATAGTACGCATATATAAACAAATGCTTGTGAGCGTTACAACTGCTATATATCTAAAGTGTAATTTATATAAACTCAATGCCTTTGCACTGTAAATTTGGCAACTGCTATTTTGAGCAAATTTCTCTTTTCTATTTCTTTCAAGCTTA
Organism: Lathamus discolor; assembly: GCF_037157495.1. Classification (NCBI taxonomy): domain Eukaryota; kingdom Metazoa; phylum Chordata; class Aves; order Psittaciformes; family Psittacidae; genus Lathamus; species Lathamus discolor. Next base: position 126,404,090 of record NC_088885.1, on the reverse strand, counting down.
CCTTCTGTGGAGAGCTAAAACCCATCTCCAACTTTTGACTGCTTAGGATATATATATTCTGCAGCTGTACCAGGATGCTTCTGGGCATGTTCCTGAGAGGAACATACTGCTTTCTGTGCTCAGTCAGTATCAGAAAACCCTGACATCAGAAGTACCAGAGGAGTGTGAGCACAGCTTTTGTAAAGAGGAGTCATGGCTCAGAAAACTGTTACAATAAATTAGAATGGGTGCCCAAACATTCACATAAGCAAGAGTGACTAATAGAAGAAGAAGTTAGGACTAACACTTTCACAGCAAAGAAGGTCACCAGGGGAGTGTCACTTAGTGTACCCCCTAGACAAGGGGCAGCAAGGTCTGCTCATCATCGTGCAGCTGCACAGAGTCTGCCCATGTCTTCAGTGTTGTGCAACTCAGATCCCCCTTCTCACAAAGGTTACAGCAGAATGGAAAAATGTTCAGAGAAAAGCAACAGGGATGATCAAAGTGACAGGAAAGTGTTCAGGCAGGAAACAGTGAGGATTTTTCAGCCTGGAAAAGACATCTGAGGGCAGCTGTGATAGAATTCTGCAAAATGAAGAGTGGCATCACAGATACAGATCAGCTGCTTTTTGTCTCTTCCTAACCACAGGCAAAGAGGCATCAAATGAAATTAGTAGGTGGCAGGCTTAAAGTGGACAAAAGGTGTATAGATGTATGTGCACAACAAATAGCTAAACTTTGGAACTCCCTCCTACTGCATGTAATGAAAGGTAGGAGCTTACCCAGGATTGAAGAGAGGCCCTTGAACCCCAGGGTCTCTTACACAGGTCTCACAAAATATTTGTAACAGTTTCTTGGTTTTCTTGTTCCTTTCTGCTGGGTCTTATGTAATTATGTTAGGTTATACTTTAGCTGTGAGCTGCACAGTTTCCTAGCACGGTGTGGGGCCTTCTGCTTCACCTCAGAAATTAAAATTAATGGAGAAGATTTTGATTTTGCTAATTATTAGTACTAATGATAGTGAATGACATGTAACTTCTGAATATAAAGGACCAATAAATGTTTTATGCATTGCAAATACTTTAACCTGCTAAACTGTTGACATCAGCTCTTAAAAAAAATTCCGTTTTGTCAGATGTGCATTATTCCCTTCCCCTATCGCTGTAAGATTATATTCTGTACAACAACACGTCTGTAAGGGAGACTATGACATTTTTCCTTTCTCTGATGCTTTACAATGCACTTCTCTATGAGGAAGGTCATCCATTTTCTATTACCTTATTTAATCATCATATTTTAATATAGATATATGCAATTTAAATATATATATATATTGTATATCTTTTAGTCTTGAATCTCTTTAAAGCCATTGACTTAGCTACTAATTTTGCCCGTATGAAAGTGAGTGGCCCAGATTCTAGTCTAATACTTAACATACAAATAAACGTACTTCAGCTAGAATAGTGATTTTTCTTTGTTTTACCTGTGGCATGGCATAAAGGGAATTCTTTATACACTAATAGAGGGCTCATCTTTCTAAATTGAAAAAAAAAAAAAAATCCTAGAACTATGGCCCAGCAGTCTGAAGCCTTCTTAGATATCACTTTATCTGTGTAATCTGACCGCATTCTTCAGTTAATGTCTGTCCCATTTCTGTGACCCACTTACTTTACTAATGTTTGTAAAATAATGACTTTAGGTAACAATCAGCAGCAGTTGCATATAAATGACTTTTTTTTTATGAAAAGAAACCCTATAGACGTTTCCTATTGGCTTATTTTATTCCTAAGGGCCAAAGGCTAGATGTTGTGATACCATATACGCTAAAGCAATTTGTTTTGGATTCGAGAGATCTTTAAATTACATCCTTTGTAAGGTCCTTTAAATATAGGCTTTGTTTTAATACACTCATAAACAAGTAGATCACAAAAAATACATCAAAAATTTGTTTGATCAGAAAATACAGAAATACAAGAAAGCCGCTATACTATTATGCTGCTATTTACTGTTATTCTGATGTTTCTATTGAGGAGAACATTATTCACTTTTTTATGTGGCATCCTTGGTTCCTCTAAACCATATGTACCTGAACCAAACAGCCCAACTCTGAACACATGGTTGACTTTCTTGGTCCTCTCCACTGCAGTCCAGTTGTTATCTGTCTTTTTCAGGCAACCCTGGCTCTGGACAGTTTCTTATATTTTAAACAGAAATAAAAATAATAACAAAATAATGGGAAATGATGAATATTTAATGCTAATTAATATTTAAAATATATCCAAATTACTTAAACTCTTTAAAGGGAAAAAAAAAGGAAGTTGGTCTGTTTCATGATTTTTACACATGCCAGAAAACCTTGTAGAATACCTCTTGCTCACTCCAACATAGTAGCTGATTTTGCCAGGTGGCATGTGCAGGCTTCTACACTTGAAGTACAGACATGACATCAGAATTAAGCCTTTCCAGTCCAGAGACAGCTTACAACACAAGTAAATGGGTGGGTTTTGTTCCTTAAAGTACCTCTTTCTAATTCATGGTAATTTCTAATCTAAAAAGCCACTTATTACAGAGGGTTACCTTGGAGCGTCTCATGTCCAAGGAACAAGGTTAGGGAAAGTGCTGTGACAAGTGTGTCTGAACTGGGAGTTACATAGATTAAGCAAATTGCCAATTCTTTAATTTTCACGAATTTCTTTAAACTTTCCTCATATAGGGCAGAAAAGAAATCTCAAGTTCATTTTGAAAAAGATCAATAAATAGTAAAACATAAAAATCAGCTAGTACCCAGATGGTTTCATTCAGAAGGACCCTGACAGGCTGGACAGTTGGGCTGAGGGGGCTCTCATGCAGTTCAACAAGAAGTGCAAAGTTCTGCATCTGGGGAGGAACAACCCTGTGCACCAGTACATGCTGGGGGCAGAAAAGGACCTAAAGGACTAAAAGGACATCAAATTCGACACAAAAGCAGCCTAACAAGAGATGAAGCTTGGTCTAAAAACACGCTGATCTGCTTTCAGAGCTGATATTGTGTTCCCTATGTATTTAGAGAATGCCTGTGCTGATATTTACGCACTAGAAAGTCACAAGACTGCAAGTGAAGATTAGTTTGTTTCTAATTTGAATGTCCTGTCATTTGGATGTCCCATCCCTCTCCCGTGGGATCTACAATTTTCCGTCTACCAGGATCAAGTTCTGACTGCAAGTGCTTCTTCAGAAAATGTCAGAGCCAGTGTTGGATTCTAAACATGAGCTCTTGGAAGTATTTGTTTATTTACTTCTGTCAGCTTCTTTACAAAATTAAAACAATGAAACAAGCCCAACAGGCTGAAATATGCTACCCATATATGAGAGATTATTACTGAGCACTTGTATATTGTTTATGGTTTTTACATGTTTATAATTTTACTTTTTTATAACTTTTATAACTTTTTGTATACTTTTTTATGTAATTTAATTTTTTATACATTTACTAATAGTGTGAGATCTATAATAGTATGTAAAATATGCCCAAATGATCTAAAATATACTGTCTCTTCACTGGGGAAAATACCTATGTTGCCCTATCATTTCTTACTGAAAATCTGCATTATTTTACATGGAAAATAAATACCAAATGTTGCAAAGTAAAGAAATGGAATGTGTTTTAATCACAGTGAGCTAAAACCATTGGTAAAACAAAGCCTAAAATGCCCAAAGGTTGGAATTCAATTTTATTTTATTTCATTCAAGTAAATCACCCCTCCTACAACGAAGGAATAACATAATACACATGTACAAGTCTGTGACAGGTGGCAACATCATGTAGCAGAATTATGTAGATTATTAGAAATTCCATTAAATTGCTTGCTTTGGTGCTACACAAGGAAATAATGTGATACTTATGATTCATTCATTGTAAGATACTTTGGTCTTCATTGCTGACTTCTTGCAGAAGCTTTATTACTGACTGGCACATCAGCCCTTACATTTGGTACATGGCACACAGATGGATTATTTGTTCTGAATGTTCTTTATAAATTCAGCCTGTTTTTATAGAAAACCATTTCTGAATTGACACTGCCTTTCTCTGAAGATATCTTCCTGTTTTCTGAATGGTTTTAACAATAATTTAGACCACTGGACCCAGTCTTCTCAACAGCCTTGTACCAGCAATGCACTTTTGATAAGAACTTCTGGACACACGAGCCATAATTCCTGGCTGATAATTCCATGATATAATTCCTGAAAAAAATCTGCACATATGTCCAGCTGCCTGATCCTAGCAGTTTGCCCACAGGCTGATATGAAAGCTATGCCTACATCACAACAGGGGGCAGATGGCAGCATGGCCAGGCATACCTGTGCCAGCTTAGATTTAACTAGTCTGGGTAACCAAGTCCAGGGGAATTGTGCTGCTGTTTTATTTCTGGGGCTCTTGGCTTCCCTTGAAGAGGTATGGAGTGCTGGATCTTTACTTCTATCACAAGCTAACTACAGTTAGTTTGATCAAAAATGGTTGACCAGAAGCTCCCCTGTGCTACACATCTCCCCACAAAGTATTCAGAGTTCCTTTACAAATACTATGGTAAGAAGATGAAGAAATAATTTTAACAAATGGGAGACCAAGCCAAGGTCTGTTTCTGGATTTAAGCAGTCAGGATGATGTCTGGCTGTATGTCTTTCAGTCAGTACCTCAATTATGCAGAGGAGCTGCAATAAGTTCTTGTTTTAAGCCAATAAATTCTTGTTAAATCACTGTATCAATTGAAATCTTTCACCATAGAGAAAACAGGCAGCAAATTGTCTCATTCTCTTTCTTGGTCCTTATGGCAAAGTGAGTTGCATGATCTTTAGCAGAGATGTTGCTGGAGTACATCATAGTGTGGAAAGGTGAAATGTGTCCAGCACAAGGCAGGGTAATCCATTCCAGACTCATGTGTAATGCAGGGAAAACAGGTGCAAACAATTGAGCTTGCTGTCAGTAAGCTACGGTGATCGCTTTTGATATCTTAATCGTTAGTTGATCCATGTGCAACATTGGCAACATCACTGTCATAGTTGACTGCCTTCTGCACATCTGTAAACCTTTTCTGGGTGCTTCTTGATGTGTGTGTGAGTCCACCAAGTCCTGACATCATGAGAAACTAAATTGGGCATGATTGCTGCCATTTCCGTTTTCCTGCTAGAAGACCAGAGAGTTGATAAATGTCAATAACTGCTAATAGCTCACTACTGTTTGTCAGATGCCACACAGGGCAGGCGTGAAGAGAGAACAGTGTGTTCCTCTGAGCAACACTCAGCAACCAATTCATTCACTGCTATCTAATTGTTTTTGCAGGTAAAGAAGTTGCTGCTGCTTCACTTCATGACACCCTGGTAAGAACAGTTCAGCATTAAACATGTTCCCACTGTGTCTACTGACCTCCAGCAAACCCTACTGCAGATTTCCTCACAGGTAATAACAATAGTTTGAAAACAGTTTTTAGGCTACAGCGCAGCTTTATTCATGATGCTGTCAGCTAATAAATTAGCCACCTTTTCTCTTTTCCTGAAGAAAACATTATCACAATTATATACACCTAATTTATGTCCTCCCCGCAGAACATAGCACTGAAACTGATGACACAGGCTGCTGTGGTGGGTATTTCTATCTCCAGATTACACTAACGTGAGGATAGCAAGTTTCCACTGTTCAATAAGGTTTGTGTATTTTGCTCATTTTAAATGACAATTTATTTTTGCAGCAATAAAAAGGGGGCTTTATCTCTACAGCCAGTTTGTGTTCACAGCAGGATTTCAGGTGAAAATTGTGTCTTCTCAGAGGAAGGCTTGCTCATACAAAAATATAGCTAATGTTCTACGTGTTTCATTTATTTCTTTAATAATTGTTTTGGATTCCTATCTATTTTACATTATGATAGTGAATATTTTGACTGACTATGTGATACATTTCAGTCACCATTGAGTCAATCTGGGCTCCACTTATTAAAGAATAATAAAACAAACATTAACTCTAATTACATTGAAGGTGAGAAAGAGCCAACGTGTGTTGGTGCCTCACCTTCTCCATTACTGTAATACCATAGCAAAGAACTACAGAAATTCCTACAGTTATATGTAGCCTATTCATTGACTTCTCTGTATTGTGAGTTTTGGAAGGAGAAGCCAGACTTTATGGAAGAGTATCCAACAGTGTATTGCTGTTCTTCTCATGGAGTTAAAAATCAGAGCTGGAAATTGCTATGAGATGTTATTTAGTCTGCTCCTGTCCTCCCACTCGCAGGAGGATCATCTAAACAAGCTCTGGGACATGTTTCCTAAAGCCTTCCCATAAGGAAGACGTCTTCCATTTTTTTTCCTTCCAGAGTCTGTTTAAAAAAAGATTTACCTGATGCATGTCAGGACACAGATTCAAACAGAGGATTAGCTATAGTCCTTCTGTTAGACTGTGTCATTTCCTAATCTATAAAACCAGAGGGGATACCCTTGATTTTCAAAAATTGATAAACCTTAGAATGTAGGGTTGGGGGCAGTGGGTATGTAAGTTTCTATATATTTTATAAGACGTTTTTATGCATACTATATGCAGACATAATACATATATTCATTTAACACGTATATTTACAGATATGTAAAACCAAACTTACTGAGACATAATCATAAGTAGCCTCCAATGTCTTTCTAATGTCACTGTCACTGTAAGCATCTAGTTAGTACTCATCCCAGTGCTCCTGGGATTAAAAAAACGCAGTACCTTTGCGCATCCAGATTTCACAACAACCAAATTTAGGGGTGTTACAGAAAAGGGCATCTGCACCCATATTGACACAGACAGTGATCAGATGATCTCATTAATGAATTACATTTTACCACTGTAATTAAAAAATATGCTCTTCCCCTTCTCTTTTTCATATTTTCTTTTCAGGAAGTTTTCGGAGGTCCTCTGTCTTGACTAGGAACCTGCAGAGTGATCTCAGTGGTCCCAGGAAGCTCCTAGCTTACAGTTTAGAAGAAAAGCACTAACCGTTTTTGTTTGACATATTTTCAAAGGCACAAAGTTCTGCCTATTCTCTCTTTTTGCAAGTTACATGTTTTTATGTTCTGCTATTTACCCCCATTGGAAAGATTTAGCTTCTTGTGGTAACCCTTCAGAGCACCTGGCTCAGGAGAGGAAAAGACAGGAAAGCTTGATTTATACAGGATGCCAGTGACTTTCTTCTGGCTGTGGAACTTAGATCTGTCCATCTGATGCCTTTTAAAGCACAACCATGTGTGAAAAAATAATGAATCTTTATAGCTTCCTTTACCTTTTAAAACAAAAAGGTAATGTATTTATTTTAAAAGCTGATTGCTTTTTTTAGTCTTATATTTCATTTCAAAATATATTGTTTTATACAATATAGATCATTTAGGATGGATGCTGATAGGTAATACAGTAGTATGCCCTTCAGGATTATATAATATCATAATTAAATATTAAAGCATTAGAAAAATGTATCTGGACAACATGATTGACTTTTGAAAGAAAAGCCTCGTAAGACCAGACAGAATTCATGTAATTATATGGAAAATTACGACCATGTAGCAAGTCAAGCCCAGCTGTACTCAGTGACATAACGCCACGTGTGTATTCCCCATCCGGTCACATCCATCCTCTATGAAGCGTGCTGCAGTTTGGATCTAACCACATCTGCACTTTGGATCACCCATGGCCCCCCAGCCTGTGTCTGCCAGCAGCCCATTGGCTCTCAGCAGCATGGGAATGATTCAAGAGGTGCCACAAGGGAACCCAGCTGGCAGAGCCATACCCTGCTGCTGAGCATGGGGTTTCTCTGCAGCAAGGAGTCACAGAGCATGGCCGGAGCCCATGCCCTCTGCCAGCACAGTGGCTGCCTGGCAAGGCAGAAGAGGGGTCAGTAATGCTTAAAAGAATATGCAAACTGCAGACTGGCAGGTGCAATATTATGTTTGGCTCCCATTTTGGCTGAAAATGTGTGACAGAGTAAGTGAAGACAGGTAAATGAGTGAGCAGGAAAGTGCCAGAACAATGTGTGTGACCATTGTAAGGGAACCAGGCCAGGCTACATTGCAGTACTATGCTGCTGCAGAGAGGCTGGGAGTGTTGCAGGCTTGGGGATCAACAAGGAGATACAGAAATCTGGCAAGTTTTTGGTTTGGCAGCCAGCTTTATCAAATAGTTCAATAACTCAAACTTACAGAGAGTAACGGGTTTTGGCACGTTCAGCTACATGCAGCAGTAATGAGACATAATGTCCATATTAGAATTTGAGATGGAAAGATACATATAACTAATCAGACGTCTTCAGCATAGACTAAAATCCTTAGTCTGAAGAAGAGGCAAACAAGGCAGTAAAGATGGCAATCAGTAAAATCTTGTGTGGTATGAAGTTGAAAGGGGGGATGTAGCACAGTATACTAAAAGTAGGTGGCATCAATTAAAATCAGTTGGAATTATGTTCAAAGCGAGTAGAAGAATCATAGAATCATATAATAGTTAGGGTTGGAAAGGACCTCAAGATCATCTAGTTCCTACACCCCTGCCACGGGCAGGGACACCTCACACTAAATCATGTCACCCAAGGCTCTGTCCAACCTGCCCTTGAACACTGCCAGGGATGGAGCATTCACAGCTTCCTTGGGCAGCCCATTCCATTGCATCACCACCCTTGCAGTAAAGAACTTCCTCCTCATATCCAATCTAAACTTCCCCTTTTTAAGTTTTAACCCATTACCCCTTGTCCTATCACTACAGTCCCTGACGAAGAGTCCCTCTCCAGCATCCTTACAGGCCCCCTTCAGATACTGGAAGGCTGCTGTGAGGTCTCCAACCATCCTCTTCTCCAGGCTGAACAGCCCCAACTTTCTCAGCCTGTCTTCATATGGGAGGTGCTCCAGTCCCCGATCATCCTCATCGCCCTCCTCTGGACTTGTTCCAAGAGTTCCATGTCCTTTTTATGTTGAGGACACCAGAACAATACTCCAAGTGGGGTCTCATGAGAGCAGAGGAGAGGGGCAGGATCACCTCCTTCGACCTGCTGGTCACGCTCCTTTTGATGCAGCCCAGGATACGGTTGGCTTTCTGGGCTGCGAGCGCACACTGAAGCCGGCTCATGTTCATTTTCTCATCGACCCCCAAGTCCTTCTCCGCAGGGCCGCTCTCAATCACTTCTCTGCCCAACCTGTAGCTGTGCCTGGGATTGCCCTGACCCAGGTGTAGGACCTTGCACTTGTCATGGTTGAACTTCATAAGGTTGGCATCAGCCCACCTCACCAGTGTGTCAAGGTCCCTCTGGATGGCATCCCTTCCCTCCAGCGTATCAACTGAACCACACAACTTGGTGTCATCAGCAAACTTGCTGAGGGCACACTCAATCCCACTGTCCAGGTCAGCGACAAAGATGTTGAACAAGACTGGTCCCAACACCAACCCCTGAGGGACACCACTCGTTACCGGTCTCCACCCGGACATCGAGCCATTGACCACAACTCTTTGGGTGTGGCCATCCAGCCAGTTCTTTATCCACCGAGTGGTCCATCCATCAAATTGATGTCTCTCCAATTTAGAGAGAAGGATGTCATGTGGGACAGTGTCAAACGCTTTGCACAAGTCCAGGTAGATGACATCAACTGCTCTACCCCTGTCCATCAGTTCCATAGCCCCATCATAGAAGGCCACCATATTAGTCAGGAAGGATTTCCCCTTAGTGAAGCCATGCTGGCTGTCACCAAGCACCTTGTTGTTTTTCATGTGCCTTAGCATGCCTTCCAGGAGAATGTGCTCCAAGATTTTGCCAGGCACAGAGGTGAGACTGACCGGTCTGTAATTCTCTGGGTCATCCAGTTTCCCCTTCTTGAAAATGGGGGTTATATTTCCCTTTTTCCAGTTGTTGGGAACTTCACCTGACTGCCACAATTTTTCAAATATGATGGACAGTGGCTTAACCCTATCCCTAGTAAATGCCTAGAACATAATGGATGCTGGGAGGTTACATGGATTTAAACACTGATTGTACAAACTCAAGGAAAAAAAACTCCACTGAGGCCACTAGAAACCCAGGTTGTTTGTCTAGGTGAGGAAGACTCTAAGCTGCAAACAGATCTTATTACTATTTGCTCTATTCTTTCACATTTCTGTAAATATTTGTCATTGCACACTACTGAAAACAGAATACTGCACTAGATTAACCTCTAATCTCCTGCTGTACAGCTTGATATCTATATAGTCTTAATTGCACTGCAGTAAAAAGGGGGAACCAACTACTTTAGTGGTTACCTGGCATTTCCACTTCTCTGGAATGAGCCCTGGCATCTACTCAGAACAGCTAAAGGTTTTCCAACACAGCCAAATTTGGATAAAGCAATTTCCAGTTCTCCTCCAGTGAAATCCAATCCTTTGGCCAACTTCTTGATCACAGCATTAGCATTTGCCCTTTTTAAGTGAAGAACTTCCACCCTTATCAGTTTGCTCAACCGGGATCACCACAACTCTTCAGAAACTCCTGTATAGACAGAAAATGCCTACCAATTCAACATTAAGGGGGCTCCACTGTTGAATCAATAGAAAGAATAAAGAACACTCTTGAAATTCATCTACAGGTCAGATTGTCATAGACAGCTAGGCTTGTGCCAACGTATAAGGAACCAGAAATTATTCAAAACCTGCAAAAAGGTTGTCCTTGACAGCTATAGCTGTGCTAGCCTTTACATCAGTAACTCACATCTAGGAGACTCTGGAAAAAATTAATTGTTCTGGAAGAAGCCAGATAAATCAGTTTTAAATTGTTTTTGTGGGAAGGGAGCCCTTTAGTCTATTAACAAATGGCTTGCAAACTGACCCTGTATTCTATTTATGTATTAGCTGAATAGTTTAATGCATTTCAGCTTTTTCTGAGTTGTTCCAAAACAGTCTGTCAATGGTTGCATGAGTCATAGGTCATTGTTTCCAAGAGCTGATTGGTGACTGCAGTTTTTAATACAGAGACAAAATGTGAAAAATAGCACCCAGAGAATAAAATGCTTAAAAAGGTCTGTGCCAAAAGATTAATCTATTATGGTGAAATGCTTGCGTTGGGAGAGTTAGTCTTTTATGCTGTCTGAGCACTCAAAACACATGGGTAACATGACCTGCAAATAACAGTTATCTGGATTCACCACTTCAGCTTGGACTGTTTCATACTCTGCGGACATATCTATTTTATGGTACTTGGGTCAAGACATAGAGCATGCTTCTTTCTAAACAAATTTTTCATTGACTCCAAGCTGTTAACAGCAGACAGTAAATGCATGGCCTTGACTGCTGTTATCTGAGCTGTTTCTCCTTGCTTCTCATACACTGAGGAGAGGATGCACAAGCAGCTTAAGTTTAAGAAACACAAAAGTCCTGTTAGAGAGCCACACTCCTCTAACTACTGATGCACAAGTGTCCATGGTGTGTCACTCCTGCCCCAGGCAGTGTCTGCTGCCGTGCACTGGACTACCCTCTGATGAGCCTCAGAGGTACTCACACACCACACAACAGGTGACTCGGGGCAGGAATCTCCCTCCTGGGGCCTGTTCTCTGAAACCAACACAAACCAAACTATTCCTTTTTGCTCTAGCAGGTACAAAATAGTTTTTTAAGAGCCTCAGCTCCTCTGTGTTAACACATCCATCTTGGAGTTGCCTGTACTTTCCCTGTCCTTGCCAGCTTTGGTTCTTCCTGCCCTTGTCTTAAGGGATACAGCTTTGCATTGTTTCAAGAGTTTCCCGGAGCTGTTTTCCTGTCAGTGCAGGTAATGAGTCTCCAAGATCATCTGCAAGCCCTGCCACAGCTGCCCTTTGGATCATGGTCACACCAAACGCACCCACTTAGCATCCGTTATGGCCACTGTTTACTCCCAGGATGCTCCCATGAGCCATGTGCCTGCCTTGGAAGTTTGTAGCCACAGTGCCCAAGCCATTCTTCCTGACAGCCCTGTCGACCCTATTCCTTGAGCATCCTACTTTACCTGTTTTCTGCCCTTGTGCCAGGGCTTCAGCTTGCAGGTACATGTCTGTGTTATGAACTCTTTCCTCTTGTACACCATGAGGACACTTTTCCAGCAGCTCCTTCCACCAGTGAGTAGGCTGCAGTCACTCAGTAAGTATTCAGGTTGACTGCTACAGTGGGGGCATCTATGTTAGACAGATATCTATCTAATTACCACGGTCAGATGAGATGAAGCCCTTCCCAGTCAACAAACTTCAGAGTAAAATCATGTTTCCAGGAGGCCAAAGCAAGCGCAGAGGATATACAGCCTGAGAGCCCAGGGCTTTCTTCAGCATCACTAAAGCAATAATTCATAAATCACTATTTTAAAACCAGAAGTGGTTTTAAATCCCTGTTCAAGTGCTAAATATTCAGTTCTTTGGCCTAAATATTCAGTTCTTTGGCTTCTAAGCCATTTAAAATCCTCTCTCTTAATGTTTCCATCACAATTTTTGAGTACCTATAAACTTGTTGGGGTTTAGACTGAATTTAAAGTAACTGGATTCTTATGAAACTCTCCCTGGGACTTTTAAGAAAAGCACCAACAATCGCAACAGCAATCAGTCTTGAGAAGCAGTTACTCTGCCTTTCTGTGGCATTTAACTCTCACATAAATCACATCATTTGAACTGATTCCTTGACTCGCTATTAGTGATTCCAGATCAAAAAACAGAAAAGTAGTTGAAATTTAGGCCAAATCTACCACAGACTGAAAGAAACGGTTGTGAGATCACTTGCACCGCAGCAAGGATCCCTGGGGGAGGTGGTGGGAAGGGTGCTTGTAAGTGTAGTTAGAAACAAAGTCAATTATACTGACTGATGAATTTATCACTTTATTCACAATCTTTCCTAGACTATATAGACTTTTTCTTTCAAGTGGCTAGTTGATTTTTAGTACCTGTATCGGTGGGAGCTGAATGTGAAACATGGGGAAAGAAAAGTGGTTGCCACTTCCTGAAATAAGGCTTGTTTCTCTAAAAAAGGAGGAGGAAATACCCTCATTATCCATTCACATCATTCATCTTGCACAGATCCTGGGGTCTTGTCTGATTCCTGCCAGTTGTACATCATGCCTTTGGGACAAACCTTCCCTTTTGATGTGAAAAAAACAATCCACTAAGAAAGACTCTTCTACAATCCCTTGCCATGCCATTTCACACTGAAAGACTCCATATTGTTTCACATTATCTGGGATGTGTGTGAGAGAGAAAATGCTGTGTGATATTTTTGTGCTCATTGCTTTCAGAATACTCTGCAGGTTCTATGAAATACATGCACCAAAATTATTTTAACTTTTAAAGGGCCTTTTATTTAGGACCATTAAGTCACCTTCTATTTGAATTAATGAGCAGGCCACCCAGTCCCTCAAATAGCTGATATCTAATTAGACAGCAGTTGTCCGCATACATTAGACTTGTGAGAATTTGAGTCTTCATTTGCCCTGAAAGCATCTTTTAGGTGCAAGTGCTGAGAGCAGGGACTGGCCTGACTTGCTGCTCTTCAGATCATAAGCGCCTATAAGGCAAAATAATTCTGGGGAAATTTATGTGAATGTGTCTGTAGCTGCTCCCTTAGAGCACTTTGCCAGCTTTTTGGCATTGGCATAGGAAGATAGAGGAGCTGCAGCTAACACCAGGGCAGATGCAGTACCCTGGTGAGCACTGACCGTTGTTCATCAATGGTTTGTTTCTGGGAATGGATGGTGACAGGACAAAGTGAAGGATAAGCCAGCTAAATGTAGCGTGTATGGTCAAACACTGCATCTAGCAAATATCTGGGTCATAAAAATTAAGCCAACCTTCCAAACCACTTCTTTCTACATGGACTGCATCTATTCCTCTTTGAATGTATCAGCAGATGGACTTAATGAGCTAATGCGTGGGCTTTTTACTATGTCATATCACCGCAGTCAAATCTTCTGGTACTAGTTGGCATGTCTAAAGAGAGACAAGTTATACTACTTGGAGGATTCCTAGATCAAATATGCCACAGATCAGTGCTCCTTGGGATTGATGGGGTACAGAAAAAAAGAGCCGATGATCCTCACATTGGTAGATCTTCCCTCGTAAGTCCCACAAGGCTATGCTTGGGCTTTGGGACACCAGAATAGCTTTACAAGGACTCAGGGTCACATTGCTGTCTACTTCACCTTCTGCTCTACATTTAAGTAGGAGAAATGTGTAGTTTAGTTTAACCACCTTTGCAGGAATGCTTGGGAATTTCCATGTTTTCTCCTTAAATCTATTTCCCTACTGTACCTTTGTACTCATTTTTATTCAGATCTTTGTTTTAGTTTTGAGTCAAGAGATCGTATCCCTGGAGGTAGATTGCATAACTGTGAAATCATAGAGACCAGAGAAACAATCCATAAGTACTCCCCAGGGCATAACCAACATGGAGACTGAAAAAAAATGTTCTCCAAGGCTGGTGCCTCAGACACTTACAGCCTTCAATGTTCTGTCAGCTTCTGTCTTGTACATAAACCATAAGACACGTGGCCTCTTTGTATCATTATTTTGCGGCTGCTTTTATTGCTCCATCATTGACACTAGAACTTGATATGTAGGCTGGAAGTAAAAACGTTCATAGTTCCTGAAAACAGTGATGGTTGACCTGCCTTTCTCAGGTTCATAGTTTTTTCTTTATTCTATAACTGGCCTTCAACCTGTTCAAAATTAGCAAAAACTAGAAACTTAACTGCCATGACACAGGGAGATCAGGGACAGCTTGAACAGAGCCAGGGAGTTGGGTAATCTTTTGTTTTCAGAGGGAATTCATCTTCTCTATAGTGTGGTCCAGTTTAACACATGTATGAAAGAGGGGAGAGAAGCACCTCTTTTACCTGCCTAGAAAGATGATTTCACCCCACCCAATCACCTTCCTCCCCGTAAAGGAATGCTATTTAATCTGACATTTTCCGTATATGTCACAGAAAGCAGCTGGGTGACTCTGGTCACACTTCTTTGTCCTGCATCTGCTGGTGGTGAACACTCAGGGGGAAGTGAGCAGGCTCAGGAGGTGCAGGTCAGGTGAGCCTCTAGAAATCATTCTATAGGTAAGAAGAGCTTCTCCTTGCCTCAGACCCTGCAGGATCAGCACAGGCCACCTTCACTGCAGTGTCCTTCTGCCATGCCCTGTGCTGTGTGCTGAGGTGAGACCCAAGAGCTGGTCAGGGCAATGGGTGGCAGCCGCCTCAGCAAGAGGTGCATGGTGAGAATTACTGTGGCTGTTCTGCAGAAATCCCTGAGACATAAACACCTTTCTCCCTGCAGCAAAATCCGTTTTCCAGGAGAAAAAAAAATATTTTTTTTTTTAATAAAAGCTGTTTGCATAATTTTGGCAGGCTTATTTTTTTTAACAATTTTACATAGAATTATTTATTTCTTTTACTCCAACTTCAGACTGGAATTAGCAGTTTTAGTTCATGTTTCTCTATGCTTCTAGTGGCTTCTAGTGGTACTCCACAGTCAAGTTGTAAGGATGGCTATAAATACTTTTACTACCAGAGAACAATTTGGCTTCCCATGCCAGAAGCCAGAGCCTGCCCCTGAGATACCTTTGCTAAGGTAAAAAGGCCCTCTCCCTTCCCATCCCGGGCTGATCAATTTCAAAACCTTCCCAAACATGAAGAGGGGGACCTCTTTGATACATCCCATCTATCTGCCACAGCGATCCATCTTGTGACAGAGTAAACACAAGAAGATGTCAAGATGCCTTGCTTTCTCTGGTTAGCATTATTCACAGTAGATACAGTGTTTTTGTGAGGGGGTTGAAAAGGCTTTAAAGCAAAAGGCAAAGTCTAATTGAGTAAGGTTGGAAGGTTATTTAGATATATATCAGTTTAAAGCTTTTGATATAACACTGTGATGTCACCTTGGGTTAAACCTTTAAGATTGAGACTGAATATAATAGGGATAGTCCATCATGGGGAATGGGGTTTCCAGAGATCTGTAAGGTTAATTTAAATTATCCCGGAGATTAGCCCTGAGACAGTGAATGGTTCCACAAACATCATCACTGCTGTACCGAGCAGCCATGTGATACCTTCAGACCTTGGTTAGCACTTGCAAGGAGACTAATCCAGAGCTCACCAGTGAGGAGAGGACATAATTTTATAGGTGAGGCTGTCACTCTCTCTCAGGGTGAGTTATGGGGCTGGGCTGGCAGTGGAACAGGAGCATACAAGTTACAGGTCAAGCTCTTCAAAGACTGTCAGCTCAAGCAAATCCACTCGGCAAATTTAAAGCTCTTCACCCTGAAGTGTCAAGCAATTTATTCTGCTTTAGAAGAGAAATAAGCTGTGACCCTGTTTCTTATATTTCTAGCTACTATCTTTGACTTCTTGTAGTCATCATTCAACCACTTTGTCAGAGGTATGTAGCATCGCTAACATGGAAAAGTTCCCAGAAAACTTTTCAGTAGTTACTCTGCAAGCTGAAAAGAAAGATGCTAAAATAGCTGCTCTTGGACACCATAAAGTGCAGTTTGCTGTCTGCAGATCATTGCTACACTGATTTAATCCAGGGAAGTTTTTAATAATCAGCTTCATATACCCCTATTGAACATATGTACCTGAAAAATGACTGAGAACCATGACTATAAGTAGCAGCTGTGTATGCCATTGCCCCCACACACATGCACCCATGGTCCTGTACACTCACATGATAAATACAGTTCCCTCACTACAATAAAAACATTAAGTTTTCACTTTCTGCCCCTAACTTGTTTTATAAATTACATACGGAAAACCTCCACATATTTGCTGGGGTGCAATTTTAAGGGAGCGCAGTGGATGTGCATTGCCAGAATGCAGTTTGTGTGGACACAAAAACACTTGTAACAAATTAGGACAACTCAAAGTATGTAGGGGTGAAACGACAAGGACAACATGAAGTCATCAGTGAAAACAGCTAGATTTTAATTAAACATTCAAATAATACCAGATCACCAGTTACTTTCAAAATCATATTTTGTTCATTATAAGCACTACCCTAGCAGAAAATTAATGCAGGGTAAGAATTCAAATAAAAATAATGTGTGGTTATGGAAGGATTCTGAAGCCAAAACCAGTGCAGATGCTCTGATTATTTTTACTTAATTGCATTTTTCAAGTGGTGAAAGAGGAATAAACAATGCATTATAATTCAGGTGATGTTAAACATAAGATTAAAAACCTCTCTGAAACCAGTGGACTTTTATTTCAAATGCCTAGAACTACGGAAAACTAGAGGCACACATAACAAAAGCAGATTTCTGTTTCATGAGTCTCATCTTGTACAGATGGACTTGTACAAAATCCTGTACTCACCTTGTACAAAATGGAAAATATGTATGAATCAAGGAGCAGGAAAGTCTATTTCTTACAGAAGCATCTATGGGGATGTTCTGTCCTGACACTGGCCCTTCTAAAATCATTTTTCATATAAGAACATTTCACATTATTGATACTCTGAGTGTAAGAAAGAAGGGAGGAGATACCTACGGCCATTCAGGCCCCTTCACAACTCTTTGTTACCCAACACTGTCAGCTGAAATGCTAGAAGCTTTGAAACATGCAGGTTTCATTTCTAGCCTCTGTTGAGAATTGATATTGTCAAATACCACAAATAAAATAAGAAAGGCAGTTGGTCACATTTTCATCTCAGTTTTCCGAATTCAAAATATGTGGACAGGTTGGACAAGCTTCAAGTGTACACCCAAATGCTTCAGAGCAGAGGTAGATCCAAACCAAACCAAAAGCCTGGATTTGAAAGTTCCCACATTTCATAGACACTTGGATTCAGATCCAAAAATCTCTATGGGGCACATATGTACAAAGGGCTGAATCAAAACCATGTCCAAATCACCTTTCTTTACTTCTTCTTCTTGAGTCTGAAGATGTTTGAATCTGAAACCAAGTCTGAACATTACATCTTACATTGTTCTCCAGACCCTAAGATCTAAGCACAGATCTTAGGTTTGGCCAGCAAAAAAACAAAGGTTTGAATCAGTACTGTTGACTTGGCTACGACCCTATGAGACAGCATAATTGTGTCTGCTTCCAAGGCCAAAATCTTTCAGATGGCAATACAAGCTACTTTATTTTTATCAGTGAATACAGTGGCAGCAAAAGGTTCAGCACCAGTAGGCTTAGTTTTTCAAAAGCAACCGTAATTTGGAGCTGTCAGTTTGAGACACCCTACACTTAGTTTTCGTAAAATGCTGAATATCTTCATTGTCAAAATTGGAGTACCTCAGAATTACTGTCCTTTTTTTCCCCTTTTTTAAGTTTTAAAATGTCAGATAAAACAACTTAGAGAAATATGAAAATGTTGCCACGATAGGCATTATTTCTGTAAAATATCAGCACATGGTCTGCTGGTGTTTGCTCACTTCTGTGTAGCGAGCATTTTCCAAGTGATGCCTGCATACTCCTGAAACAAACAACAATCATTCGTTGCCCCAGTTTTGTTGGAGTCGGGCTATGAACTAGCTGCTAAAGCATAAAGAACGTGCTTCACACAGAGCAGCGCGGCGGGCAGCCCCGGCCTGAGCCGAGGTGCCCACGGGAGCTGCGAGCGAGAACTGCCCCAAGGGGGGGTGGAAGCGAGCCCCCGGCCTGGCCAGGCTCCTTCCCGCGGGGAGGCAGCGCCACCTGCCGCCCAGCGCCGCTCAGCGCCGGGGCCGGGGATGGGGAGACCCTCTGCCCCAAAGAGAGCCCTTCACTCCGAGCACAAGGAGACCGAGCTGCGTGCAAAGGGTACCACGGGCCTCTCCACAGCCCTGCATGTTGCTGCAGCTCCGCATCAGGTCGCAAAGCTGAACAGCAACGTGACTCGCGAAAAAACAACGGATTTAGGTGTTTCAGAGTGAGGAGATTCTCACAGGGAATGCAATACAGGTCTCAGGACTTGGCGCTTTAGGATGGCTGTGCGGCTTAGTATTGGCTGTGTGTTGGCTCACAATATAAATAAATGGTATACGTGGGGTAAACTGAGGGTGGTATCTGCCCTCCGAGAAGGAAATACGTGTGACCAAATCAGCTGAATCAGTAGGAAAATTAAGATAGTGCTGGTTTATAAACTGGGCCTCCCATTGACTAACAGGGATGAATTCACAAAGTAGAATCAGCAAATAAGGTAAATACACAGTTTTACATGCTTCTGTCATTTATAATCTCCATGTAAAGGACTGAAGAGACATCTTTAACTTCAGTTTTGATCCATTTACAGTTTTCATGTTAAAATGTCTTTGTAGTACTCCAAGCAGTTATACAGTCCTTGCAGAAATACAGTGACAAAAAAAGTGGTTGCTGTCCCAAAAATAAAGACAAAAAAAATAAGAACTTCCCATATTTCGTCCATGAGTACCCTCCTGTGCTTGAGCTGATGTTCAACTAACTTGGGTTTCAGCAAATAAGAAATCAGATTGCATTTAGGATAGATAATGCTTAGTGATATTTAGAGCTAATGATCACTGTTGCTTAATCAGAAAACAATGCTGTGGCTCAACCACATGTTTATCCACAGTGGAGTCCTGTTGCTGCATTAGCAGGTTGGCTCCTTTGGCAGCCATGGAATATAACTTTCTTCAGAAGGTATTCATTTCAAGTGTGGGAACAGACTGAGCGCAGGGACTGACTCAGTCTTTGATGTTACAGGTAAGCATATTGCAGATCTCATCAGATGTAAACAGCTAGCAAAGAATCAGGCATTGTTTTAACAGTAAACTATTGCAGCCTTCTCTGAGAATGCCTGTCTGGAAGTAAGGCTCTTCAGAAGACAAAATAAGTTAATATATATATGGCTTTTAAATTACTTTTACCTCCACTTTTTTACTTTTTCTGCATGCATATTCTCTGCCATAACTATTCGTGCAGGTTATAAATACATACAACCTCCTGTCCACCAATGAAGTGGTAATACTTCTGCAGGTAGAAAACTCCAGTATCGTACCTGAAATACATAGTGAGTAGAAAGCTTAGTGAAAAAAAAAAAGAAAAATCAGTTGACCAATTTGGTGGCCTTCTATGATGGGGCTACAGAATTGATGGACAGGGGTAGAGCAGCTGATGTCATCTACCTGGACTTGTGCAAAGCGTTTGACACTGTCCCGCACAACATCCTTCTCTCTAAATTGGAGAGACATCAATTTGATGGATGGACCACTCGGTGGATAAAGAACTGGCTGGATGGCCGCACACAAAGAGTTGTGGTCAATGGCTCAATGTCCGGCTGGAGACCGGTAACGAGTGGTGTCCCTCAGGGATCGGTGTTGGGACCGGTCTTGTTTAACATTTTCGTCGCTGACATGGACAGTGGGATTGAGTGTGCCCTCAGCAAGTTTGCCGATGACACCAAGCTGTGTGGTCCGGTTGATACGCTGAAGGGAAGGGATGCCATCCAGAGGGACCTTGACACGCTTGTGAGGGGGGCTGATGCCAACCTTATGAAGTTCAACCATGACAAGTGCAAGGTCCTACACCTGGGTCAGGGCAATCCCAGGCACAGCTACAGATTGGGCAAAGAAGAGATTCAGAGCGGCCCTGCGGAGAAGGACTTGGGGGTGCTGGTTGATGAGAAAATGAACATGAGCTGGCAGTGTGCGCTTGCAGCCCAGAAAGCCAACCGTATCCTGGGCTGCATCAAAAGGAGCGTGACCAGCAGGTCGAAGGAGGTGATCCTGCCCCTCTACTCTGCTCTCGTGAGACCTCACCTGGAGTATTGTGTGCAGTTCTGGTGTCCTCAACATAAAAAGGACATGGAACTGCTGGAACAAGTCCAGAGGAGGGCCACGAGGATGATCAGGGGACTGGAGCACCTCCTGTATGAAGACAGGTTGAGGAAGTTGGGGCTGTTCAGCCTGAAGAAGAGAAGGCTGCGTGGAGACCTCATAGGAGCCTTCCAGTATCTGAAGGGGGCCTGTAAGGATGCTGGGGAGGGACTCTTCGTCAGGGACTGTAGTGACAGGACAAGAGGTAACGGGTTAAAACTTAAACAGGGGAAGTTTAGATTGGATATAAGGAGGAAATTCTTTCCTGTTAGGGTGGTGAGGCACTGGAATGGGTTGCCCAAGGAAGTTGTGAGTGCTCCACCCCTGGCAGTGTTCAAGGCCAGGTTGGACGAAGTCTTGGGTGGGATGGTTTAGTGTGAGGTGTCCCTGCCCATGGCAGGGGGGTTGGAACTAGATGATCTTGAGGTCCTTTCCAACCCTAACTATTCCATGATTCTATGATTTTCACTATTAGATTGGTTGATAGAATTGGCAAATGTAAGCCCTTCAGATATGAACAAGAATTTGTGGACTTCATTTTTCCTCTTCTTGATAAAACGAAAAGATATATCAATTTATTGTCTCTCTACATACCTGGCCTCACTTACATCCTCATCCTACAGACTAAGCATAACCCAGTGCTACCACCTGCTCAGTGCCTGGAGCATGTACTGTAGCACCGGTGGATGGCCAGACTTTCCTTTTGTTCTTTTGTTGGACAATAGCTTTGGCATACTGATCAAAGAGAAGTGTAGTAGAAAAATGATGGAGGAACAGAGCAGTAAAGTGGTATTTGGTATATGGGGCAAGAGAGAGATATTTTCCAGAATTCCTTTGTCCTTTTTCCTTGCAGCCCTGCTTCTCTTCCCCAGTAAGTTTCCCTGCTCCCTTGGACTCCTTCCAGCCACTTCAAACCACCACCACTATGACAGCTCTTTTCTGGGTGGCAGCACTAGCAGTGACAGCAGATGAAGCGTCTGGGATATACTTATTCCTATCTGGCATCTTCCTCTTACCTCCCCTTCGCTGACCCTGTTAGATAACCTCAGATGCCAGTGTAAGGCAGCAACCAGAATCATCCTCAATCTATTTACTCCCGATATCTCTCCCCTTCCCATCTTGCTGCGGAACAGCAACACTGTGGCAGTGGTCACAACCACCCCCTCTGCTCTGAAGCTGGCGTCATGCCAGAGGGAATGACATTTGCTTTGTGTACTGTAAGGTTAGGAAGATGCATAATGTTTTGTAAGGCAGAAACCTAGGAAGGAATTTAAAAGAAAAGAATGTGGGCAAGGGATCAGGAATTGCTGTCTGAGATACATCACGGCTTGAAAACAAAGAAGCCTAAATGATAACCAGTGACATGTTTAATGCAGTTTTTAAATTACCAGGATGGTGTGAGTCCCCCCTACTAATACCATCCTTTCACCTCTGTTCACACACACACATGTGCACATGTATATATACCTGTGTACAAAATCTCATCTGATTTACAACTGTGGCCTCTGTTGAGAAGAATCTTCTGAAAAAAGCTCAAGATCTGGGGCTCTGTAGTTTTGAAAAAGTATAATCTCCAAAACACTGTGTAACAAGAGCAAGTCACTTTGCCCTGAAACAATGTTAGGAACTTGATACCCCATCCAGAAATGAGACCACAGCGAAATAAGGTGATATGTTGTTTATGTGAAAGATTATTTGTATTAGATACCTGATTTTTTTTTCTTTTTAATTTTATAATCGGTCCTAATAGATCATTATCAAACTAAAGTAAACCTCTTAAATGCTCAATCTGTGCATGTGTAAATGAAGCTATGCAGAAAGACCTTGGTATAGAATGAAGTTTATGAGATGTAAGTGAGCTCTATTTATAAAACTGTTTGAAAATGAAACAAAGAGTTGTTCATGGCTCACTCTACACACACCATCATCCCTAACAAGCAGCCTGGGAGACTGTGCATTTGGGATTTCCTATTTCAGAAGGATGAAAATATACAATTCCTGTGTTTCAATGCAAACAGAGCTTTTTATAGCAAACAGTCTGGTTTTGAAAAATACTGGAATAGAATATGCTGGAAGTGTAAGAGAATAGTACATCAAGTCAGTTTGTGTCAGGAAGCAAAATGATGGCTAGAAAATCCATATTGTGTTTTAACAGGCCTGATCTGTGCCCCATTTTTTAGGACATAATGTTTCATGGATATCAGATATTACTGGGACTATTTTGCCTTCTCCTTCACATTTCCAGACTTGACTCCACTTTAGTT
This sequence comes from Lathamus discolor, assembly GCF_037157495.1. Classification (NCBI taxonomy): domain Eukaryota; kingdom Metazoa; phylum Chordata; class Aves; order Psittaciformes; family Psittacidae; genus Lathamus; species Lathamus discolor. Next base: position 126,381,089 of record NC_088885.1, on the reverse strand, counting down.
ACCACACACTAAAATACTCTACATTTATTACTCCATGTCCTTGTACATATGTATAATTATTTAATAGAGAATTTGTGTCATAAATTAACTATCTGAAGATCAGAGATTTGTTTGAGAATCTCAGTAGGTATGTGCTATAGTCACTGTCTCATTTGTATTTTTATAGTCAAACATATGATATTTAAAAGAAAATAATTGTATTAGTTTTTTTCCTGCGGTCTTGAGGAGCAGTGTGCAAACTCTTCCAGGTACTAACCTATCTTTTTATGACCCATTCGTTCAGCACTAGGAAATTACTTTTTACCTCACTTCATATTCATAAGCTGAGCATCACCACAACGCTTCTATTACAGCAGGATCTGATGACGAAAATTATCAAAATAAACCATTCTGGTGACAGCTATTTTTGTTTTTAGAGTTTGCACCTGTGGAACAGCTGGAAAAAAATCAGTTCAGATTAAACCTAGAAAAAAATGGTTACAACAAATGCAGGATGTTGGGTTGGGACCAGGGGTTTGAAATAAACACAGCTGGTATTTACTGTTTAGAAAGTTTACCACAGCCTAGATAAAATATCCTTTAGACTCCTATTTAACTTCCACAAATCTGTATTTTTAGGCATGCTCTTTGAGAAGGTCTTTAAAATATACATATGTATCTATACATGCTCAAATACATGTACATATAGAATCATAGAATAGTTAGGTTTGGAATGGACCTTAAGATCATCTAGTTCCAACACCCCTGCCATGGGCAGGGACACCTCACACTAAACCATCCCACCCAAGACTTTGTCCAACCTGGCCTTGAACACTGCCAGGGATGGAGCATTCACAACTTCCTTGGGCAACCCATTCCAGTGCCTCACCACCCTTACAATAAAGAATTTCTTCCTTATATCCAATCTAAACTTCCCCTGTTCAAGTTTCAACCCATTACCCCTTGTCCTATCACTACAGTCCCTAATGAAGAGTCCCTCCCCAGCATCCCTACAGGCCCCCTTCAGGTACTGGAAGGCTGCTATGCGGTCTCCACGCAGCCTTCTCTTCTCCAGGCTGAACAGCCCCAACTTTCTCAGCCTATCTTCATACGGGAGGTGCTCCAGTCCCCTGATCGTCCTCGTGGCCCTACTCTGGACCTGTTCCAGCAGTTCCATGTCCTTGTGCAAATGTACAATATGTACAAATATGTCATTGGATGAGGCTTTGAGCAACCTGTTCTAGTGGAAGGTGTCCCTGCCCCTGGCACGGAGGTTGGAAATAGATGATCTTTAAGGTCCCTTCCAACACAAACCATTCCGTGATTCTACGATTCTATGAAATAGGAAGAGTGTGAATCATAGGGTAGAGTGGTTGGAAATGTCTATTTTTCTTTCTCTTCAATGAGTAAAGCACAGCCTATGGAGGGAAAATTTTAAATCATCCATGTTTATTATAATTGAATCAACAACAAATGTTTCAACCACTTTTAAATTGTAATTTCAGGAACTTTGATCAAAGAAATGTATATTTAACAGTGAGTATTCAGCAAAACTCACTGCAGAGAGCAATGAGTTGCCTCAGCCAGAAGTTAAAGCCTCACTTGTACACGCTGGCAGCACTCAGGGCTTCCCCCACTCCCCTTCCCAACATGTCAGGACTTTGCACCAGAGATTTCTTTCACACGTGCTCAATAGCTGTCCGGAGCCAGAAGCAAATTGGTTTATGGAAAGATCTTGCAGGCATGGACAAAATTTGAAGCTGGCTTCCCAAAGAAAGAGCACAGCAACACAGCTGTGGGCTATGGGGTGTGTGGCTGCCCTGGCCCAGAGCCTCTTGGTCGCCCGCTGCTTGTGGGTGCCCCAGGGTGCCCTGCTGGCACAGGTTCCTTGGCATCACCATGGCTCCTCCGTGGCTCCATGTAAGGAATGGGGCACATCCTCACTTCTTGATGGGAATTATTGCATTGCAGTGGCTCAGAAAATTCCCTAGGCACCAAAAGGTTCAGGCCCAGGACTGTGGGACAGAGGCAGGTCTGGGCTCCAGTCCTCTGCAACAATGAATGGTCTGGCATGGAAGAAAAAGCAGGAGTGATGTCCTGTCAGCCTCTCCTGCATACATTCTAAAATGTTTCTTTCTGTACAAAAATGCAGACAAACTGAACATGAAGTAAGGGATTTATTGCAGGACAAATGCAGCTTTCCATATGTCGTGGTTTAAACCGATCCACACAGCTCGTCCACTCACACCCCCCCGACCCTCCCCACTCCCGGAGGGATGGGGAGCACAATCAAGAGAATGTAACTCCCACGGGCTGAGATAAGAACAGCCCAGTAACTAAGGTATAACACAAACCACTACTGCTACCACCAATGATAATAGTGATAAGAGAAAATAACAAGAGAACACGATACCACCGCCAAACGAGTTCGACCCCCCCAAAGAGAGACCGTGCCCTTCCGGGTAACTCCCAGTTACCTCCCTGGGCATGACGTGCTGTGGTATGGAATACCTCTTTGGCTAGTTTGGGTCAGGTGTCCTGTCTCTGCTTCCTCCTGGCCTCCCCTCGTCCCCAGCAGAGCATGAGACTCACAGAGTCCTTGGCCAGAATAAACATTACTTAACAACAATTGAAAACAATCGGTGTTATCAGCTCTCTGCCCAGGCTGGAAGTCAAAACACAGAGCTTGCACCAGTTACTAAGAAGGAGCAAAATGGCTCCTGGTAAACCCAGGACACCATATATCCCCCAAATTTACTTTTTTCTGTTCACTTTGGCAAACAAAATGAAAGCCCTTCACTAGAAGCTGAATTAATTTTCTTTTAAAAAATGAAAACCTTTCCAGCCGGGGTGATAAACTGCATCTCATGTCCGAAAAATGCACTTTCTGGCTTAGGAAAGTCTTTTTTTCTCTTTCACTAGCTGGCATGTTCCACCATGCAAACAATTCGATCTAGTATTTAGTTAGGTAAATAGAACATTCGTGTTAGAGCAAGAGGGGCTGGTCAAGCATTCCTGACTCAAGACAACCTCTTAGACACTCTGACCAGAAAGGAAATACCTCTACATGTGGGCGAATGAAAAATGAGACGTTTTATATGCAATATTATTTATTGTTCTATTTGAAGTTTGGATAACAATTGTAAACCATGTGCCTGCATACATATGCGTGCACTTAAAATAAATAGTTAATGAAATCTGGATACGAATGCCACTGCTCATCACCTTCTATATATATAGTGGACCCTGCCAAAACACAGTACTCAGGTTTTGCAGACCTGGATCAAGATCGAAATGTCGTGGCTCATGCCCATCCCTACTTCTTTTCAAGGCACTCATTCATCAGTGGTGTGGACGTTTCCCTGGACTTTATTTTAACTGCCAGAGATTTTTTGGCATTTTATAATAAGACTAATTGCAGTGCATGTGGGCCCCAAGGAATGAAGACGCTTCTCTGCTTTAAAATTAGTAGCTGTGACTGCCAAAGTGACATGCAGAAATATTCTGGAAGGCAAATAGAAAACTCAATGAGAGTTTCCAAGGCCACACAACAGAGTGCTGACTTTTTCAACTTAGCAAATATGGTTTTCCAAAATACTTGTCTTCCTTTTATTCCTACGGGGCACTGCAGCTAAAAGAAGTAGAGAGAGCAATTCTTGAACTTAACCACTTGATTTCCTCTCAGATGAGCTTTCATCTTTCTCTTACTGCACAGCACAAGACTTTTCTTGACTGTTTTGAATATTGGCTCCTTGGCTAATAAAATTTTACAAGTGATTTTGAAAACAAACAATACTGTATTATCCCTTTTTTTTAACTCATGAAATAAATATTCCATCAAAGAGACTTTTATGTTCCACAGTGGCAGTTCTCAAATGACCAGCACGGTATCATGTTCAAAACAGGGCACGGTCCATTTTTACAGTAGATTTACTCAATCACAGTTACTAATCGGATTAGTACTGCTTTTATGTCCGACAAATTTTTAAAAGTTGAGGGTCATTAAAGCACTTGCACACTGAGAGCCTGTGGTGCTGAGCTGTGCTTTTCCAGTTAACCATTTCTGCTTGGAAACAAATCAGACAACTTCTTTTTAATGCATGCAGAAGCTAAGTTGCTCTTTTAGGTTGCAATGCTACCGGCGTTGAAATCCATTGCTCAGTTTAGCAAAGCACATGGAGCTAAGAACATCAGTTTAAAAGGTAAGAGAGGCTAAGTGCTAGAGAGGGACTCAGGCATGCTACTATCCAAAAGAAAAACATTTCCTAATGCCTTGCTCTTTCCCCTCAACCACATGCAATAACTAACCCTTACTATCTGAAGCTTTTGATATTACTCCTTCATAAGTGTTGTCCAAAATGCTAATTAAAAATATTAGGGTTAGAATTAGCTGTCATGAGCTTGCAAGTAATTTCTCTGAGAAGAAGCAACTGCCTGTACCTCCAAAGGGAGAATCTGGCCACCAAAACACTAAGTTTTGCTCAGAGGCTGAACCCCAGTGATGTCAGGGGGGTTTTATAGATCTTGTGGAATTATAATACAGGCCTTGTTTGGATGCTAGGGGTGTATCTCCTACTTTGGCTGGTCTCATGAATTGCACAGGAAAACAACTAGAAACCTTTTACTCATAAAACTATAGGAAGGTCTAATATTCACTATCAGACAGTTGGCTAAAAGCTCAAGCAGAATTAGTTCTGTGCCAAAAAGTAAGCAGGCAAAACAGACAAAAAGGGTAGAAAATTAAGCCTATTTCTATTAGAAATACCCTCCTGGAGCTAGAGGAGGGAGCAGAGGGCATGCAATAACCATTCCAATAACTATTGCAGCATCAAAGCAGTGGGAGTGGTTCTGACTGGCTCATGAAGAAATGGGATTTAAACTTGGTGAAAAAGCTACAAAACATTCCAGATGTCATACAGCACCAAAAGCAACTAACACTGTTTGCCTTTTCATGAAAGTCAAGTCTGTTTTAGTTTTAAAAGACTGTTACCAAAAGGCTATCTTGCTGAAAGCACCACAGATGCTGATATCTACAAATGGCTCCACTGCTGCGTCCCTAGAACGTATGCAACGAAGCAGCTTTCATACAGCCATTGAAATGCCTTTATTTTGCTCTAGTTCAGTAAGTATGGAAGTTATAAGCAAAGATTAGATTTCTTAATGGATAAAGAAAAATAAGAGATCTAATTTTTTTAACATAAATCAATTATGCCAAAAGGATTTCAGTAGAAACAAATGCACTAGAACTCAAAATAACTCAAACAAAAATTGAATGAAATATAGTTTATGTTTGTACATGCTCTCTATAAACACTAACTTTATGAGAAAGTGAATGGGTTAGCATCAGCCAAGCACAAGTGTAGAAATGATCAAAATAAATTTACGCACCAAAGCTTAGACTCTGTCCCCTGGGTACATGCATTGCTGTGAGATCTTTGATATTAATGTCATGTGTCATTTTCCAAACAATAAAGTGCAGTAGCATGCATTCAAAAAAAAAAAAAAAAAAAAAACAAGGAAAAGAAAAAAACTGAATTCACATATATAAACCCATATACAATGCAATGGAGCCTTGCTGCCTGTGTGTCAGCTTGCTTCTTTGGAAGGGAAAAACAAAATAAAGATAAAACCTTTTTAGGTTTTTTAGATCTCCTCTGCAAGACTGCAAAGCTCTGTGGATCTTTAGAGTAACAAGAGTAAATAAATACAGCTTGCTATTTGTTAACAGAGCTATTAGCTAGTCTAAGGAGATGATCATTAGTGCAACTCTGTCTCCTTTTCATGATCAGGGAGCAGTTTTATGTCTTCTCAGTGAAAAGCAGGAGAGGAATCTTTCCTTTGTTTTACCCAAAATCATTAACTCCTCAAGTTAGATGTATATATCTTATCCTAAGATATATAAAGAAGAGAGGTATTTGATCTCCTAAAGAGAGATGTCTAGAGCTGTTTGAGATGCTCTAGGGTACTTGGGACAAACCAGGGGAGGCTAGGTACAAGACCTACAAAAAGTCCTTGGCCTTCAAGAGCTGCAAATGGTCGCCAGGTGAAATATCCTGGGACATCAAAAAGGTCACTAGATATACATGATTAGGCAACTGAATAGTCAGCTGAAAAACTCCCTAAGGAGCTCTAGGTTTATGGACTAGACAGCTAGTGCACATATGCATTCACTGCTAAATTTAGGTAGATATCTAAGTCCCACACGTTGTGTCAGTTCCATAGTTTCTAGCTACAAGATGGATGGCCACGTACTTCTGACTGCCTGAGTACACAAGATACTGAGAGCAGAGCAGAGGGTAACCTTAGGAGCAGTTGCTTGGTGCACGCTGAACAATTATGACCCTCAGAGATGTGCATTTCATGTGTTTAAACTCTTGGCATGTTACTACTCACACTGTCCCAGTTTATTTAATCTTCTCAAGGAAAAATAAACAACCACAAATCCCCAGGACTATGACAAGAAGACACTAACAGTATTCATCCATTTCCAGAAATTAGCAGTAAAAGTTTCTGGTAAAGATGGCCAAACAACTTGGGGATAAAGAATTTCCACGGGAAGGACCCCACTCCTGGTTCGTTTGTTAGGCTGTCTTTAACTCAGACCAGCTTACAGTAGCACAACATTTTTCTATCAGCAGGTCCAGGGAAAAGACATATTTCATGCTCATGTCACTGACCCAGACCTCTGGCCAAAAGGGAGTGATACTGATGTGCTCTGGAGCAGGTTTATCTGACTCTTAATCAGAAAGCCATTAGCCTGACACAAGGGTCAAAGAAGGGAGTACAAAATGCACTGATATAGGAGGGATCCCTATGATTTCCAGAAAAAGCTTGGAAAAAGAGTCTGCAGCACTTCCTCTAATTATTTTTATTACCATGTTGGACTTCAAAACAGCAGCTTAGGAAAAGAAACAGTGAGGTAAAGCCCTGACCCTACTGAAATAAATGGGAATTTTATTACTGACCTCAGTATGAAAAAGCTTGACTTTTTGCTAAGTTTAAAAGAGTCCCTGCTTCTTTCAAGTGTGCAAATATTGCAGGATAGGCAGTGATTTCAGTGAGACTCGGAAACCTCCTCCCGGTTTCCTGTGTGAACCGGAGGCTGTCAAATCAAAAACATTGGCTTTGCTCATTCCTACTGGGTGCTCTTCCCCAGTGCCTGTCAGGAGGCTGCACAAATTTGCTTTAATTGCCCTGACCAGGCTCACCTGGGACTCCCACCATACCTTCTGCCCGTGGGCTCATGAGCCCCATTTGAGTTTGGCTCTGGGATGCTGACTGGTTTTCCTGGGCACACTGTGGCTGTGTGGTGGGGAGCTCTCTAGTCCTGTTTCTAGCTGCACTTCCTAGATGGGCATCAGACCTTGTCAGTGGCTTTGTTTTTGTTTTGTCTCCTGGCTGGTGTTCTTGGCTGGAGTTCTTGGCTGGAGTTTGGACTTAAATCCTTACTTTGGCTTGACAGGGACTCCCAGGTGAAGCTAGCAGCAGGGCCCTGTTCAGGTACTGTGGGACTGTGTCTCGGTTATATATGTAACAAATTACAATGGCCTACTTTCTAGGGAGATACAGGGGTCATCATTGCTTCCCTGCTGCTCTGTTTAATTTTTGTCTCCCTAATATGACACCAAGCAAATTAGATTCAGCAATGGGAACTGAAGTGTTCAAACCACTGTGTTTCCCATTTGGTATTTGGTTTTTGGTTTGTCGTTTTTACACTGACAATATGATAAGTGGTTACTTGTTTGTCCTTAATGTAGCTACGGTGCTGCTAGCAATCCATTCTTATTGGAAGCTTAAAGTAATCATTAACAAATTTGACTCGAATGCTTATTAAGATGTGGATCTCTGCATATGCAGTTTCCTGCCATACTGCAACACTAACAGCATATCAAGGATTCTGGATTACAAATTCCAATAGCTGCATTATATGAAAAACCCACTACCAGTGGCTGTACTCTATCTCTAGGTACTGTTCTTCCACCCCTTTTGCTTGTACTGGACTGAGGTAAGCGTCTTTTAGACTAATGGTGAGGAAATGGGACAATCTTGTGATAAAATTGTTTCTATATATAATAGCCCTCAAATAATTTTTATCTTGTGGCTTTTCATTTATTTGTTCCCCTCTCTTCCCAGTGGCTGAATGAACTTGCACAATCTCTGAACATCAATATATCTATGGCAAGAGCTTTCATAACATAGAAAACTCTCCATTTTATTTTGAAAACAGCACATTCATTTTATTAATGTCCCCTCTTTATATCAGTATAGATAACTACAGAATTATTTCCTTTTCTGCATCAATTGTAATTTTGTAGACCTGTAGTATATTACCTTTGAATTCACTCTAGTCTGAAGAGCTTTGATATAATTTGTTCTCTTACGTGGAAGCTGTGAAACAGCTTTGATTGTGTTTGTCTCCCTGTAGGTATCTTTTGCAATCATACTATATTTCTGTTCTTAGATGGGGAAATAAGGACTGTGCAGAGTATTTGAGGTCAGCACATTGTGGAGTTGCAGAATGGTGTAATATTGCTGTAAAAACAAACCCTTCACAAAAGTGCTCAGAAACAGAATGTTATCTTAGTTTGGAGTTCAACTGAAGCTCCTCTTGCCTAAAGAGAGTCCAGGCCTACAGTTCATCCACAAAGGCAAGTGATTTACTCAGTAACGCAAGCAATTTTAAACAATTTAAACTGCCATCACTTAAATTATTATCCTATTCAACCAAACAACTGATCTGCCCTTGATGTGTGGGACCAAGTCTTGAGTAATAAGGGATTGAAATAATCTTCTCTAATAATCAGAGATTACTATGCAATACTAGGATAGTTATGATTCTTCAGGTAAAGCCAAACCCACAGACTGTATCTATGTACCTAACCTTCACTGCTTAGCTACAGATGCACTGAAGCCCACAAGTGGAGTACCTCACTAGAACTTCTCTGGCTACTTTTTAGCTTCATTGACATTCTGATCTGGGGTAATTGGGGCTATTTAAACACAGAATCAAACCAAAAGAAGCTAACAGTTCCTTATCCCATGCTCTAACTGAGATAAGTAACACTGACGCCACTTTTTCCACATGGAAACTTCCCTAAAAAATTTTAATGTTCAAGTTCTTGCTACATGTCCTGTTTTGGGCTGATGGAGGTTAAATAAAGAGCCTCACTTAATAGCACAGGGTGAGTTGAAAATGTGCCATTAACTGTGTTGTACGTTTTTGAAGATAAAAAGAGTAATTCTACTGCTGGCATTGTCAGCCTCCCATCTTTGAAAGCCAAGGGGAAAAAGAAAATCTTGACAGTTACAGAGGGAGTAGGGAGTAGAATGGAGTGATACAAAATGCTGCTAAAATATGTAGTCTGTGAAATTACGTTTATCACTGTATTACATTTCTTTAAAATTCACTTAGGCAATTGCATCTCAAAAATGGAGAATGCTTTCTCCACAAACGTCCTTGTGACATTATTACCACGCAAGGAAATCGCCCTGATGCCTATTGAAAATTGCAGTCTTTTTTGTAATTCTGCTAAGAATGTCTTTCTAATGGAAACCATTTTCCAACTGAAAATAGCACCTACATAAAGACAGTCAACTGCATGATGAATGATAGTGCTGCTGATTAATAGCTTATGCATAAAGTAGATTAGTTGGCAGGCAACAGACCAAGGATGTCAAGGAAGGATTAGGAAAGTGAAAAGCAGCCCCCGTGCTTATAGTTACTTATACAGTAAACAATACTGCCCCTCCTAGCACAGCAACAACCACCTGTTTTCATAATATATGTGTGTGTATATATATATATATATGAATATTTTGTGGTGCTTCTTGCTGTTCTTGTCAGTATCATGTTTGCTGTTTGTTACACCAGAAGACATCATTGGCAGAGATGGTCTTTTTGCAGTCAGCTATACTGACTAGATTAAGAGAGGTAAGATACTTAAGATGAAACAAATGCGAACAGACACATAAGTGCCAGTTCAGTTAAAAGGAAGGATGTGAGACTCTGGAGTCATGGAGTTAGTGACAAGAGCCAGTCCATCCATGTGGATCAGTGAAGCACTGTGGGGATATTTTGGCTGAAGCCCATGGCCCTTACTCTTACACAGCACCATATCCACACTAACAAACTCTCTGGGCCTAAAGTGTTCACTAAGCAGCTCTCCATTACATTTTTTAATGCCTCCCTTTAGAATGCCTCTGTGCCCCTGCCTTTGCCTCATGGTCAGTCTGAGGCTTACGTGGACACCTACAAACAATGAAGATGTAACTATTCAGCTTTACTCTATAGAAGCCAAGGGAATAGCAATCTTACAGTATGTAGGATGACATTTTTCACAAAATATAAATGAGGAACGCTACATCAGGATATTCTATTGATATTTAAGTATTGAAAGCCTTGTAAAAGCTACAGCTCTTTCTGGCAATTTGGTCCATGTTACATTTCCCAGTTTTACCTAGGGATACTAATTGCATTTCTTTTGTCATTTTCACTTGTTATTCAGTATATGTGACAGGAATATTTTTTTTCCCCAGAAGACTTTCAGTTGTTGCTTTTTGGTAGTTACAGAAATTCCCCAAATATAGTCCCGTTACAGCTGCAACATACAGCAATGTTCCTGGCTTGAAAGCTGCATTGCTGTCTGAAAACATTTCTTCTTCACTTATTGCCAGTACCCCTTCAAGATTATCACTGTCAAAATTAGGGGGTTTAAATGTTACTATTTTTGTCTTGCTTGCTGACCTGCAGATGACTTTATACCACTTTTGTCTGTCCAGATGTAATATACTAACTCTTGAAAGTCACAGGTGAGCGTTCCCTGGAGTTCAGATGATAGACAACCCCTTTTACCTGGGGGAAATTTGGATGGGCATGAAAGAAGATGAAAGGGCAGATGAAGACCTTTGCATCTGTTCAGATAAGCTACTAATTCAAACACATCTGAAATTGATTATAAATCAAAGAATCTAAGGTTAAAAATCTAAAAAGGTGTGGAAAAGTAGTCCATGTGTGTACAATAATCAGGCCTGCAGAAGCAAGGGATCCATGCAATACATATGACCTTTAGATAGGTCAGGCTCTGCCTCTTTTTTCCTGCACAGGAGCTGAGCTCCTGCCCTCTCCACAGGCATGAGTGGGGGACTAATGGAGACTGTGATGAAAAAGCTGCTCTGTGGTGGAACAGGGCAGGGACTAACCTGCCTCTTCTTCCTCTCTTCCCCCTCACTTGTTTGTATCCAAAATCCTGTTGCCATTTGGCTTCCCCATACATAGGCTGCCTGGGTGTTGTGTAAAGAAGCTTATCAGAGAACAGCAGCAGCAACTCCTGAAGAAGCATCATGTAGGCACTAATAGAATATGGAGTGAGAGAGGCAAGGTATGGGCAAGTATCTTCTGAAAACATTTTCTAATTGCTTGTGATGTTGTATGTGGTGTCTTCTCAAGCTGTACTCTGGCTTGCAGGTGATAGAGCAGTGATGAACTGCACTTGCTGAGAACCTGCTTCTAGGGCTCAGGAGGGTAATCCAGTCTTCTAAAATATATGAAACAGGCTTTTTTTATTTTTCACCTTGGTACCGTATTGAGCGATTCATTCCCCTGAGCAGCACCCGTCCATTTAATGAGACGAGCTACAGTAAACTGCAGCAATAAACACAGATTCTCTCTAATCCGCTCTCGGAAAAAAAAAAAAACCACCTTTTTTTAAAACAAAAATTTGGGTGGAGCTCTTAAATCATGTATAATTCTTGGCTCGGTGTATGGCTGCCTGGCACATAAGATACTGACACAATATTTTGGGTACTTCTGAAAGCAGCAAATTAATCATTGCTTTGACAGTCGTCCTTTTGCATATTTTACTGATAAATAGAAGACTTTGTATTTTTGTGGGATTCTGTTGTTTTTCCTAAGTGCTTGAGCTGAAAACTCATTCCATCCTTTCTCAAAACATCCAAGCATAAGTAGCCATTAACTATCAAACAAGCGGCACCTGACTTACATGTGGAGTTTGGTTACTGCTGAGCCTTAAAGGTCCAGCCCACTCTGGTGGGGTGAAAACAATTATTGCCATGACAAGGCCTGCAAGTTATTCATTTCTATTCTCCCATGCACAACCCCTCATTAACAAAAAGCCCACCAAACTCTTGTGGTTTTGCATTTTGTTTTTCTTTCTGACTGGAAGGCTATACCTGTCTGCTTTAATTATACATCTAAATACACGCATGTAAATATGATTTCATTGGCTGGGAGAACTTCAGCGAGAGAAGGCTTTGAGGTTTTCATTTCCATTTTTGCTTTTTAAGAAAGGCATAAATTAGTTACTGATAGCTACAATTGTTGTTTAATTCTGATTATAATTATAGACATTAAATCGTTAATTTGATATTCATCTTTTCACTACAGTCATTCTTACTTGAAAATGGCACACATTTCTTTTTACAGAATCCCCTAGACTATTTAACAGAACACAGTACAAATGGACATGCAACTCGAGAAATAACTGCTTATATTCTGTTTTCTATTGTGGCTTTTTTTAAAAAGCTGTTGATTACAGTAACTGCTGAAGCTCAAGCTCATTAGCCTATGCAAATTTTGATAGTGTCATTTAAGAAGTTGTTTATAAGGATGTTTTGTTTCCTACCCTGTTTTCCCTTGTGTTTATGTAACTGTGCCATTCAGCTCTGCACATTATAAGGTCACATTCAGTTACTAAGATCATGTAGTCATAGAATGGATTGGGTAGGAAACAACCTTCAGATCATCTAGTTCCAACACCCCTGCCATGGGCAGGGATGCCTCGCACTTAGACCATGTTGCCCAAGGCCCTGCCTAACCTGGCCTTGAACACCACCAGGGATGGAGCATTCACAACGTCCCTGGGCAACCCATTCCAGTGCCTCACTAACCTTACAGTAAAGAATTTCCTCCTTATATCCAATCTAAACTTCCCCTGTTCAAGTTTTAACCCGTTACCCCTTGTCCTATCACTAGTCCCTAACGAAGAGTCCCTCTCCAGCATCCTTACAGGCCCCCTTCAGATACAGGAAGGCTGCTATGAGGTCTTCACACAGCTTTCTCTTCTCCAGGCTGAACAGCCCCAACTTTCTCAGCCTGTCTTCATATGGGAGCTGCTCCAGTCCCCTGATCATCCTCGTGGCCCTCCTCTGGACTTGTTCCAACAGTTCCATGTCCTTTTTATGTTGAGGACACCAGAACTGCACACAGTACTCCAAGTGAGGTCTCACGAGAGCAGAGTAGAGGGGCAGGATCACCTCCTTTGACCTGCTGGTCACGCTCCTTTTGATGCAGCCCAGGATACGGTTGGCTTTCTGGGCTGTGAGTGCACACTGCCGGCTCATGTTCATTTTCTCATTGACCAACACCCCCAAGTCTTTCTCTGCAGGGCCGCTCTGAATCTCTTCTTTGCCCAATCTGTAGCTCTGCCTGGGATTGCCCTGACCCAGGTGTAGGATCTTGCACTTGGTGTGGTTGAACTTCATGAGGTTGGCATCAGCCCACCTCACAAGCGTGTCAAGGTCCCTCTGGATGGCATTCCTTCCCTCCAGTGTATCAACCAAACCACACAGCTTGGTGTCATCGGCAAACTTGCTGAGGGCACACTCTATCTCACTGTCCATGTTGCCGATGAAGATGTTGAACAAGATCAGTCCCAACACCAACCCCTGAGGGACACCCCTCATTATCGATCTCCCATTGGACATTGAGCCATTGGGTCAGTTATATCCTAAAAGTAAGGGCACCAATACTGCTTGGATATGTGGCAAAGCAGCACAGGGCTATACGAGGTACTGGTTCGCTGCTTTGGAGTGCTGACTGAAGCACTTAACAGGTGACTAAGATTTCTAAATCTTAGTTTAGGAATGAAATATAAGTTTAGGAAAGACTATAGTCCAGGAAAATACAGCCCAAAACAGCTTGGAAAAGACCTGTAGTATGTAACCTTTCTGTGTTATTTTACTTATTGTATGGCAGTATTTTCCAGAGCTTAGATGATAAAAATACTTTCACTTTGCCTTTTTATCCAATTCAAACAATACAACAGATGGTTTACAGAACTGTCAACAGCAGGTGGCAGTTGCATGTATCCCCAAGCAGTGTAACTTTAACTAGTCAAATGCATTTCTTCTCTCGGCTGAATAATGCAAAGATTCACAATGTTGTGTAGGACACACTTTCGGAAAACCCCAAATTGAGAAGTAACAGAATTATAAAAAGCCAATGAAGTTTTTCCTGAAGTCTCACAAACTTTTATGCGAATATCTAGCCAAAATCTGGTGACTAAACATTCGTCAATGAAGAGAAGCTGTTCTCTACAGTATGGGCTCACTAGTCTCAGAAATAAATCTCTGAAGGAAGCCAGGCCTTAAAGAAGGCAGGAGCTGAACTTCATCTTACAGCAAAAAACAGCACCCGAAGGAGGAGCAAGAGATAAGACAATGCTTCTGCACAAAAGTGTTTGTGCTACAGTGCATTGAGCATGAGTCCCTGAGAGACATTGTGTCAAAAAAAAACACACACAAAAAAAAAAAGACAAACAAAACCCAAAACTGTAATAATTATATAAAAATAGGATTATAGCCTGTGAACACAAGTAATCCATCTGATAGACTCAGCAGTAGCTGGAGTACTGAGTAAAGATATTAGTCCTGCACTTCAAGGAGGGCATGGGCAACAGCACGTGTAGAACACAAGATATACAAGATTAAGGTTTCATGCATTTGGCGTTCTGAGAACATGATAATGATCTTCAAATATGTAAAATACTGCTTCACAGAAGAAGGAAACCATCTGTTCTGCTAGGCAGGGAGGACAACAAGGGGCTGAGACTGCAGTAAAGAGGGTGGACATAGCAGTTTTCTGACTGACAAGACTAGATTTGGGGGAAGATTACCTGGGACATTGTGTTTTTCTGAACCAGTAAGAAGACTTCTGCCAGGAACAGCACAAGCACAGAGGTCCTGCCATAAGGCAACCTACAGAATGATGTCTGAGGTACTTTTCTGCTCTACTACAGTTTAACATGCTTCAAGTTTGACCAAATGTATGGAGTATGCTATATGGAAAATGGCTGAAAAACACCAGCTCCCACTGTCTCCAGGAACATTAAGCCCTCGGTTTTCAGGAGGTGACCTACTCCCCACATAACAAAATTGGTAACCATCTAATTTTCTAATGTTTGTAGGCTCCCATTAAAAATTAGAGAGATTTAAGGTTTAAGTGCTGAGCAGGCAAGGCATGACATAACTTTACAACCAACTTCTTGTTGCGCTGTATTTGCAACAGATATATAGTCTTCTAAGTAGTGTCACCCTGGACGCCTCAACAAAACGCCAGTAGTAGTAACAACAATGGTAATGATGATTAAGATTTTGTGTGGAATTAGCAAAATCACACTAGTTTCTGATTCACGAATGTGCACTTGAAACCCTTCCTATCATTTGTCATTCTGCTCTACTATTTACAGCTGTGTTCACTGTCAGAAATAAAAATGGTATGCCAAAAATAGAAACATATATGGAAACAAACCTACAGTCATAGAAAGGCCAGTGCAGTTTGTAGCCTCAGCAAGTGTTAGCAGGCTAAGGTAAGCTTGAAGAATTACTCTCCTTCCCACCAAGGTCTACATTTTACTAAGCTGTAATGTAAGACTCGCATAGTGGGAATCTTCAGTATAATTTGTATTTGTTATATGTCAGCTAATTGGAGGTAAAAGAAGAAAAATTTTTGATGAAAGTGGATTTGAAAAGTTTATCTGCATTCCATTCAAACATTGATTGTACAGCCCAGCTACTTTGCTATTCTTGTACTAAAAGTCTGTAAAATTAAACTGAAGTGCTAGCAAGTAGAGAAGAGCACGAAGAGGTAGAACAGGAAAATTCTGAAGATGAAATGAATGACAAGTACATGTATTGCCTCAGGTTCAGACAAAATAAATTGTTTAATCTCTCAAAACTTACCTTTTTTTCAGAAGAATCTGCACATGGTGAAAACAGTTGGCAGAATGTAAGTAGCTAAAAACAGCTACCTTTGAGAAGTGCTCATGCTTCTACACTGCATAAAAGATGTCAGTTTTGAAACCATCTTTGAGATGTAAGACTTTATGGCAGAAAAAAAAGAGCTGATACTTTAATATCTAAATATACAAAGGTTAATGTTTGGACTTAGGGCTTTTAGAAAGAAATATGTATAGTAACAAGCAAGAGGTGGAACTCAGCACTCTAAAGGGTTAAAGTGAACTTTAGTCTTCCACCATTCACCCTCTGGTACTGTGTCTTCATAAATTTTCCCTGTTTATGGAGTGTTTTTGATGGCAAGCAATTCGTTGTTGAAAGTTAAGTGCTCTTTTATATGAATAAATAAAGAAGGCTTTGGTTTGAATGAATACATTATTTTGACAAATGTTTATTGGAAACCCAATTATGGCTTCATAAATCAGTGCTATCTGTGGTACATCAGGTGAGCTCACCCATGCCATCAAATGGCACATTGAATATTAGTAGGATAATTAAAACAATTCTGTTGAATGTTGTCCCTCTTACCCAGGTCTGACAGAAGTCAAAACAGGAAGAAAATGTTTATTATTTTTATTTAATTTATTAAAATACTTCTTGTAAGATGTAATGGACATACTTAACAAAGAAGAAAAAACATTTGTTTTCAATTTGCAGCTAGATGAAAATGACAAGGTCAGGCACAAATCATGAACTGAATGACAGCTGAATTTTAAGAGTCAGCAGGGAACAGAAAAGATATGTATGAAGTCTATTGTTTGCACTTTACACCTAGGTGAAGCAGGGCTTTGTTTTGTCTGAAGTGGTCACTGATGATATGAAATATGTCTACAGTCAATTCATGTGCTTCCTTGTCCTCCCTGCTACAATGATTCTGAGTTAGAATGACTAAATTACTGAGAAGCTATTTTCATAACTATGAAAATGAAGGGAATCAAAGCGAAAATCTTGAACTCAAGGTCAAGAAGAAAGGAAGGAGGTTAAAGCTGACAACAAATAAATAAGTCTACAGGGGACAAGCTAACAGGAATTCCCGTCTCTTGAGCCCTCTGGCTGATGACAGCAAAATGGAGATGTTCACAGTATCTGTGGCAAGACACCAAAGATCCGTTTAAGCTTTATGAAAAGAATCTGCATGATTTCCTGAAGGATTGTTTCCCAGGTTTAGGATATAGCTATATTTATTATATTCACTAGGACTTAGAAGCATAAAATAAGGATCAAAAATTCAGTAATTGTATTTTGTGTGTACATGAATTAGTGTGATATAAATAGCCGCCCAGATGCCTGTTTTACTAACTCAACTTCAGTATAACATTCTTCTCAATGGCACAGAAGAAGGAACGAGGAGATATAAGGAGAGAACCAGAAAGCAGCACAACATTCAGCTTTTCGCCCACGAAAGCAAATGATCGTTAGATGATAGCCAGAGAGTTGGCAATGAAATACTTTTGTATGGAATTTATCAGTTCACTGAAAGGAAAAAAAACAAACCACCAAGACAAATTTTTTTGTTTCACCTGAAGTAACCTTCCTCCAGAGCAAATCAGGCTCCAAATTTCTGGCATCTGGCAGCACACAGGCAACCTGGAGGCCCCAGGGTTGAAGCTCCCACAGCAGTACTTCTCAGAAGCTCATATTTCCCCAGAGACCTGCTTCTCAGATAATATACGAAGCTGAAGTTTTCTTCCAAGTAACAGAGAAATTTTTGTCATTTTCTGCAAGGTAGACATTATATTCTCTCTATTCCACTGTACCTTGCCCTCACTCTTTCCCAGGATTTCAGATAGACAAACAGTAAGTGTGGGAAACAATGTAGAACTATTTAGGATCCTGTTTTTTCATAACAAAATAAGAGTTCATTCAGCCTAAAAGCAGGCATGCATTTTGCTACCAAGGGCACCATCACCAGCAATAAATACTCTGTAGATGAAGGAGACAATTTAGGGCAATTATGGTGCACGAAGCAGGATGGAGCCATGGGCTTTTTCTCTTACTTAAGCAGTCATTCCAGGGCAAACAGACCTAGAAATCTCTTTCCCAGAGTAGAGGAGTGAAAGTACTGGTTTATACATTCATTTTAGCAAAACTGCTGTTTAAATTTCATGGATTGTGCTTTTTTATCTCTTAACTTCTGGACCCATGTTCTAGCTCCCCTTAAGTAGAAATGAGGGATTTTAGAAGTAAACTCTTTCTACTACGCTTCTTTTTCATCCATATCCTCAAAAAGGCAGACCATTCAGCCCAAGAAATTAATTTGCTTTAGTAGGATTAGGGAGATGTAAGTGGTTGGCCCGGTAAACAGAACTATGGAAATGGAACAGGAAAGAGACATTTTTAGAAACTTCCCCAAGCTGTGCTAATGCTGGAAGGGTAACAAGAAAAAGGCAGTCTGCAGTCCATCGCCTTGACAAAAAGACTCAAGACACAGCTCTTCAACACCCTAGTTATCAACCAAAGCATCAGCCCTTCCTCAAAGTTTCATGGAAGTTTGTTGTCAATCAATGCTAACAGATTTGGTTTGTGGCAAAGTTTATCAGTTTTTCTTATCTCTAGTCTCTTTTCTCAAGCCCTGTTTCCTCCCTTTGCCTGTGGCTACTCTAAATGCACATGTGAATTATTGGAAGGGATTACGGGGGAGAGAAAGAGCCCCAGTTTTCATAGTTCAGATTTAAAATGCAGCAGCTCTGAAAGACTTAGCCTTAGATTTTATTTCTGAAGAAGCTTGGCTGTCTACCCTGTTACTGATTTAGCATTTGAACACAAGACTGAAATATTGTCCAATTTCACTCTGCTGTCTGCCAAAAAATCTTAAGGGACAAGCTGATTATCCCATCGTCTCCAGCCCCTGTGAGTACAATGCATCAGGACAGTTGCTTCCCTTTTCTACAGTGACAAAAGAAACTGCACCACTGCATACCTTGCATAGCCTCCTTTTTCAACAGACACCAGCATTTAAGGTATTATATCTTAGAGCTTAAAAGAGAGGAAAGCTTCAAGGAAGATAGTTCTTCTTTTATATGCAAGACTCATGTTGCCATCCATAAATCACTCAAGGCTGCTATTATAATCCAGAGGAACAAGCTGGCATCACCCCTAAACACAGAAGGTTGTGAGAGAGATTATCAGAACAAAACCAATAAAGGGGTCATTAAAACACCTAGAAGATAAAATACTTGAAAATAGCTCCCCAAATTTTCTTGTGCAAGACACTGACTGAGCCATAAATCAAAGCTATTCTTCTTCAGGGGATATTTAGAAAGGCCATACAATTTGTAACTCTCCTCATCTAAAGAACTGCAGCTTTTACGCTAATGGAGAGAAGCAGATAACTGATCACCACCCTCTATTATTTCAAATGGACTCCTTTCCTTCCAGCAAGAACAGAAAAGCAAGCTTTGTTTTTAATAGAGTCAACATAAATGAATAGAATATTGGTTTAATGCTAGTTTTCATTTGACTAACTTTTAGCATTCCCTATGCTTTATTCGCATTTGTAAAAATGGAAACAGTGGGTTGTGTTGGCTGGATTAAATTACGTTTTTTTCAAAAGTTACTTTGACCAGAACATAGAGAAATATTCATGTTAGAAAGGCTTTGTACAGCATCACTGAAAACAATAGTTATTCAGAGCAAGTAACTCTGATCCATTATGCACTACTCAACCACAGTACATGAGAAAAAATGACGGAGGAACAGGCTGTCCAGCAAGCATTTGCTTTGAAGTCCACACAATAAAAAAAATCTACATTGTTCACTGCATTATGAAATTTTGAAATCTACAGATTTTCACTCTATCTTTGTGTCCAGCCTCTCCATCAACTTCATCTGAACATGCCTGTGGTCTGCAATAAGCAGTGGGATGAAAATGCCTATAATAAACAACAAGAAAAATAATACCTAACACCAGACTAAGAATAGTTAGGATGCTCACAATTGTAAAACTTATTTCCTTAATAATGGAAGGTTTCCATAACAGGTATACAAACAGAATACCTAGAGTTACAACAGTGTGAGTAGCATAATAAATACAAATGCAAACTTTTGTTTTCCTCCCCTTTATGTTAAAAAAGGTAAAAATTAGAATGATTCCAACAACAGTTCTGTACAGATATTCCATCTTCTTAGATTTGCAAAATGTTGTATGTTGTTTCACAGTCCAGGTGAAGCCACAGATCCAAAGAAGTATCAGCAGAATTACAGAACTTCTAACACTTAGTAGCATGATCAGCGTAATACTGAGTATCCAAGAAGTGATGGTAAGCAGTTTGTAGAAGAGATACACTAACTTGGAAAGCACAGGAAATTCATCTTTGTGAGGCAGAGATTTTCGTAATGAAATCTGATAATCAACCGCTGAAAAGGAGATACCGCAAAAGGACATAATAATGGCAACATCTATACAAAACAAAAGAAAAAATGTTAGACCAAACAAAAAGATGTTTATGTTTTAATTTCTGAATGAACTTTTGGGGCAAATTCATGATTTCTTAACACTTTCTTTATATCAATTTCATATTTCCTCCATGCTCCTGAACAAGTCACCTTCATTTTAAGGCTCAGTTTAGTTACCTAAATCTAGGCATCTAATACCGTTTGGTATGCTTCTGGACATTAATTAATTGCCTAAGTTGTGTGTTGTATTTGCCGTCTCCATTCACAGATGACTTAGAAATTTGCAAAGTATAGCAAATAGCCCATAAAAACTTAATTATCAGCAGCTGATACTGACTCTGGGGTGTCTATAATGATTAAATCTATAAGCAAGACTTTACCCTTCATGTGGTCATAAAGTAAGTCAATGTCTTGCCAATAATTCTGATAGAGTTGGAAATGGTACAGTTGCTGTCTTGCTTCTGAGAGTTGAACCATATCATCATATGGTTCTCTTCATCATGTTGCACTCTGCAATGCTGACATAGTTTTTTCTGACTCTGTCCCTCATCTGCAACATGGATGATGGTAGTGACAAAACACAGGGCTGCTCTAAATACATTACTGATTCCCAGATGCTCATTTAGCAGTTTTAAAAGAAACTGTAAACAAAAGCACTCAAAACAAACTGTTCTGCAAATTATATACTAACTGTATTACTTTGAAGTGATGTATCATGTTTATATCAGATACTGTGACTTGTTATAGTGAAATCTTTCTTCTCATGGATTGAGCAGAATGGACCATCTATTAGTCAGAAATTGTAACTAAATGCAGAGTAATCATACAGCAAAGTGTGTCTTTTCCAAGGCATGTTTAAAATGTTATCCAATCACGAGTTATTTTTTTTAGGTAAAATACTCAACTTGCAAGTTAAGGAGAAAGACTCACATTGAGAGAAATTACTTTTGCCATGTTGCATGAGGATATAAATCTGGACACAAAGTTGTGGTGTGGTCTCAAGAAAAGTCTTGAATACCCTGAGCATGTTAATATCAGTCACTACATCAATGGCTTGTTTTTGAAGGAGGCTGGGAGAGTCTGTTTCTGGTGCATCTCCACTGCTTTTTTGGTCAAATGCAGCTTGGCAGCCATATTTCAAAGCAAACCAATACCTATAAAAAAAGTAGACTTGATTGGACAGTGGCTTTTAGAAGTACACCTCAATAAAATGATAAAGCCTAACAAAAGTTTTTTCCTATGTCATTCTCCATTCACATTTTATCTTTGAATGTAATACAGCACCTTCTGCTAAGATAAAATTTTGTTTGATATCTACCTAGTATCACTGATATCAGATAATATTTTAAGCCTAGCAATACCAGTGCAATGTAAAAACTATTGAAGACAAATGACACTTGCCTGAATAATTATTTCAAGCTTTATTTTGTTACATTCTTATTTCTTTAGAAGTACTGCATTTCTGAAAATTCCCCTAGCATCTCTCTTCAGTCTCTTTTTGAGATACTTGTTCAATTTTTTTGTATCCTTTTAAGAGTATTAGTGAATATCCGGTTGCGAACATCCATATCTATATAATATAGATCCATAAGCCCCAAGGATAATATTTGATGAATTGCAAGCACCCAACAGGCTGAAAAAAAAAAACACTACACTGCTCTTTTCTAAATACTCAGGAAGACTATAAGTAAGTTCAGAAAATTTTTTTCAAGACACATGGGTTCCTGGGTTGACAGATTCTGTTAATAATCTGAGTGGTTTTACATGAAGAAGCCATTTGCTTTGGCAAATAAGTGTATCTGAATGACTTTTAGAACAGTTCTGGTTTATTTTCAATTAAGCTTAAATGAACATTTCCTCTCAAAGAGCAGTAAATTCAAAGATACATGGAATTAGTTTGTCACAACTGGTGTATACTCTGTGTGGTAAAGAATCTTTTCTGTTTAGGATAGCTCTAATGCTTTGCTTAGAGATAAATGAAACCTAGCTCTTATTCCCATTTTCAAGACCCTTGTTTCAGGCCTGGAGGTGGGTATAGCACCTTAGAGGGGAGAGAATGCGTAAGTTTTAATCAGAAATAATTTTGATAATTAAGAGAGCAACCAGCTATTGTATATGATAATCAGTACAGATGCGTATAGCAAAACAGGAGGGTGGCTACAACCTGATGTAGGACCAGATCTGCAGCTGCTGGAAATAATAGTATTTCTGCTGTTCCTAATCATAGAATGTTTTGGGTTGGAAGGAACCTTAAAGACCATCTGGTTCAAACACCCTGCCATGGGCAGGGACACTTTCCACTAGACCAGGCTGCTCAAAGCCCCATCCAGTCTGGCCTTGAACACTGCCAGGGATGGGGCAGCCACAGCTTCTATGGACAACCTGTGTTAATGGACTCACACAGAGACACACAGCCCTGGTGAATGATCTGACTCATTGCACTATTGCTTTGGAAGCCAAGGGAGATAGGCAATGCCCTTTACTGTGATAGATTAAATGGGAAAATTGCTCATAAACAGGATTTGGATCATAACAGCCTTCAGAAATCACTTTTAAGCCTGGTGTCGTGGTTTAAGCCTAGCCGGTAACTCAGAACCATACAGCAGCTCACTCACTCCCCCTCCCTTTTCCTCCCCCCGCTCCCGGAGGGATGGGGAGGAGAATCGAAAGAATGTAACTCCCATGGGTTGAGATAAGAACAGGCCAGTAACTAAGATATAACACAAACCACTGCTGCTACCACCAATAATAATAATGATAAGGGAAATAAAAAGGGAAAAGAATACAACTGCTCACCACCCACCAACCAATACCCAGCCCAACACACACAGCGATCTAGTCCTTCCGGGTAACTGCCCCCAGTTTATATACAGGGCATGATGTGCTGTGGTATGGAATACCCCTTTGGTTAGTTTGGATCAGGTGTCCTGTCTCTGCTTCCCCCTGACTTCCCCACCTACCTGGCAGAGCATGAGACTCAGAAAGTCTTTGGTCAGAATAAACATCACTGAGCAACAACTAAAACTATCGGTGTTATCAGCGCTGTTCCCAGGCTGAAAGTCAGAAACACAGCACTGCACCAGCTACTAAGGAGAAAAATGACTGCTACTGCTGAACCCAGGAGAGCCTATTTCAGCCTACTCAGTTTCCAGATATCTTGAGCTTCCAACATCCTACTCCAATGAAACCATTTTGAATGTAACTGGCAGGCAAGAACAGCAAAAGCAGTCCTTGTTTCAAGAAAGCTCATTGTTCCTTAGCCAATTTTTCTAGCATTATAAACACTGTAAAACCTTTCCCCCTCAACAGAAGAATCTAGTTATCTGGATTATGAAGATTACATCATTCATTCAGATCAATTTTCTTGAGAAATCATGGACTATCACCTGGTTATCTTATACAGTTGTACAAGTTGTTCAAGACCATCTTAAGAACCTAAACATGCACAAGTCCATGGGACCTGACGAAATCCATCCATGGGGCCTGAAGGAGCTGGCAAATGAAGTTGCTAAGACACTGTCCATCATATTTGAAAAAGCGTGGCAGTCAGATGAAGTTCCCAACAACTGGAAAAAGGGAAACATAACCCCCATTTTCAAGAAGGGGAAAATGGATGACCCAGGAAACTACAGACCAGTCAGTCTCACCTCTGTGCCTGGCAAAGTCTTGGAGCAGATTCTCCTGGAAGGCATGCTAAGGCGCATGAAAAACAACAAGGTGCTTGGTGACAGCCAGCATGGCTTCACTAAGGGGAAATCCTGCCTGACCAATTTGGCGGCCTTCTATGATGGGGCTACGGAACTGATGGACAGGGGTAGAGAAGACGATGCCATCTACCTGGACTTGTGCAAAGCATTTGACACTGTCCCACATGACATCCTTGTCTCTAAATTGGAGACATCAATTTGACAGATGGACCACTCGGTGGATAAAGAACTGGCTGGATGGCCGCATGCGAACAGTTGTGGTCAATAGCTCAGTGTCCAGCTGGAGACCAGTAACGAGTGGTGTCCCTCAGGGATTTATGTTGGGACCCGTCTTGTTTAACATCTTCATCGCTGACATGGACAGTGGGATTGAGCGCGCCTTCAGCAAGTTTGCCGATGACACCAAGCTGTGTGGTTCAGTTCATATGCTTGAGGGAAGAAATGCCATCCAGAGGGACCTTGACACACTTGTGAGGTGGGCTAATGCCAACCTTATGAAGTTTAACCATACCAAGTGCAAGGTCCTACACCTGGGTCAGAGCAATCCAGGCACAGCTACGGGATGGACAGAGAAGAGATTCAGAGAAGCCCTGAGAAGAAGGACTTGGGGGTGTTGGTCAATGAGAAACTTAACATGAGCTGGCTTCAGTGTGTGCTCACACCCCAGAAACCCAACCGTATCCTGGGCTGCATCAAAAGGAGCGTGACCAGCAGGTCAAAGGAGGTGATCCTGCCCCTCTACTCTGCTCTTGTGAGACCTCACCTGGAGTATTGTGTGCAGTTCTGGTGTCCTCAACATAAAAAGGACATGGAACTCTTGGAACAAGTCCAGAGGAGGGCCACAAGGATGATCAGGGGACTGGAGCACCTCCCATATGAAGATAGGCTGAGAAAGCTGAGGCTGCTCAGCCTGGAGAAGAGAAGGCTGCATGGAGACCTCATAGCAGCCTTCCAGTGTCTGAAGGGGGCTTACAAGGATGCTGGAGAGGGACTCTTCATTAGGGACTGTAGTGACAGGACAAGGGGTAATGGGTTAAAACTTAAACGGGGGTACAAATATAACACAGTGAAGTTCCCTGATTCAAAATGGAGCAAGAGGTGTAAAAGATACACAAGACAGGAAAGAAGGTAAGAAAGAAAGACAGAAATGAAGGAAGATAATTTGTGAAGATGCATTCACATCTCCTGATTTCAGGAATCCTAAGTTCACTGGACAAATCATAATTACTGGCTAGGCCCCTATTTTCCTCTGTAGTGAATGGAGAATAAAAGCTCCTGTCCCAGATGACCTTCTGGAGAAGCTTGCCTTAACAAGCATCACCTGACTCCTAACTAAATCTATTTTTAGCCATTGGCTGTAGAGATAAACCTGAGAGATTCATTGTCTAAATTAACTGGATAAATAAATAAGATGGCGAAGAGGGAGAACAGGAGGGGGTTGTACATGGATACACCTAAGAAAACACATATAACAGAAAGTATGTAATAGTTGATCACAAAGGTACAAGAACAGTTGGCAGCCTGCTACTATCAATTTAGACTTTACAATATGTATTATCGCACTGCTGAATTTTGAGGAGTGGCTGAAAGAACTTCGTAATTTATACGTATCAACTTGAACATTTTCCAAGTATATGTGGCAGCATAGGAGAATATATTTGTGCAATAAAGAACAAGTGAACAACACTCTTTGGTGCAAAGGTCAAAATGATACGTACTAGATAATAAGCCACTCAGAGAAGATGGGGCTAATTCTGGAAAGGGAACTTCAAAAAGCATAGAAATTCATGGTAAGAGGTAATAATTTGAAAGGATATGAGTTCAGGTAAATCCAACAGTTTATTACTTTAGTGTACTACTTTCGCGTTAAGCTAAATCATTAAGATTTTCCCATAAAGGCAGCATTTTGAATAGATACAAGCACTAAATCAAGATTACGGTTAGAGTTATAGACAATCAGAGCTTGGATCTGAATTCTGAAAGTCTTTTTGAAATAGAAAGGTGTCTTGGAGATAGGCACTTAACAGCAGGAAATCTTAGGGGCAACCTGGGAGTGTAAAACCAAGCCAAAGGTGAAACCAGAATTACAATTCTGAACAGATTAGAGGATGAGGTCATGGAAGAGAAAGGCAAAGGAAGGGGAGTTTTGGCCAGACATTGAAAGAGCAGCTTCTGCTGTTCTACACCACATGTACTGGCTTAGCATTTATCATCAGCTATCAGAAAAAGCAGTCGTGGCTGTAATTTCTTTTGGAAGAAATAGACTGAGAGAGGCAGGTTTCTAAGCCACAAGCACAAGAATGGCACACCCAGCCATAACTGAAGATGAAAAGCCTTGGGGACTGACAAAAAGGAGTGTAGCACAGCGGACCCTAAGACATCCCCTCTCAAAGGTGGAACCTGGGAGAGTCCCTGTGGCCAGGTCTTTGTTTATCTCACAGAAACCAACCCATGTCCATAGATCTGGTTAGTGAATAAGAAACCATTCAGAGAAACTGAAAAAGGATCTTCTTTTTCTTCAAAATGGAGTCTTTCTAAATTTTTCTAATACCTGGCACCAGAAAAATCAAACCTGTTTCAGCAAAAACTCCTCTGTGAAATCTAAAACTTCAGGATTTTAAGAGGAGGAGGAGCAGGAAAGTAAAACTGACAGGCAAAAGGAAAAAGAATATCAAAAGCTTAATTGTGACACCTAAAAGTTCTATCATTGTCCTTAATTCATTATAACACCACGTGCATAAAACATGTGTGAGGGAAATTTTTACACTGGCATAAACACATCTTTCATCACTACCCATAGAATTGTATAGCGAGTTAAAGGAGGTATTAAATATTTTAGTAAGTGCCTCTGATAAGTCTAGATTCACTCATGTTTCTTGCATGAGGCATACCCAAAATAATTAAAATTCAGGACTTTTCACCAACATCTTTCACCTGTTTTAAAATAATCTCTATAATGATAATGATAATTTTATAGCAAAGCCACCACATATGGTATCTGAACCTATTGCTGGACATGCGTCTTTCAGCAAACAAAGATTCCTGTCATCATTAACACAGTTCCTGGGGAAAATACTGCTGCAAGTATTCTTACTAACTATTCAACTATTCATTTCTCTCCTAAATGTTTCTGGGTTTCTACATATGGTTAGACTCTCAGGTTCAAAAATTATCTCAACTCAGCTGTCTCACTTGCTTAGTGTAATCAAATAAATCCCCTTCTTAACATAACTTTTAAAACTATATTTATCAGTTACAAGTGTTACTCTGTAAAGTAGGAATTTTTATTAAATATGCTGTATCAAAAGGCTGATGAATCAAACAGAGTTAGGCTGTGAACTATAAAAAATATTAATTAAAGGTAAAATGAAACAAGATCGACATTTCCCTCAAAACCTGACATAATTTACCCCTGGCATGGCAGACAAAAATCCATTTGCTTACATAGAGCAATAACTGTTATGTCTCTAAAGCCATATCAAGCATTTCTTAATAAACTGTCTTAAAGCAACACGATTATTCACTTTAAAATGGATTTTTAAATCTGCTTACCTTATAAAAATTCCACACTGGAAGAGATGAACTAGCAAAATCCATTTCAGCTTCCCAGTATCAGTACCTTCCCAGTCATTTTTAAACCACTCATAACTGAATATCTGAGTTATTAATAATGAAAGACCTCTAAAACACAGTATCAATATACTCCAAGAATATTGTCCTTCACAGAAATATTTACTAGCTACCCAGAAGTCCACTCCAATATCAACTAAATAAATTATAATTCCACCAAGTAAAAAAATAAAATTCTGCTTAGTAAATTTCATCATGCATTAGTCTGTCACTTTGTCATCCTCTCATCGCTTCATGTAAAGGAAAGTCAGAATTAATCTAAATGCTTTCCTACAATAGAGTGTTTTTCCTGATACCACCTGCTCATAGTGCTTTCTACACAGGAAAATTGGGTTATGCATTTTATTATGCCAAAGGGACTTGCATTTTTCTGTATTCTTGATTTCAATATTAAATTAACTTCACTGATACAGGTCTATTCTGGAAAAGCTACATGTAAATTATATTTTTAGTTGATGTAGTCATTCTTCATTACTGGTTCCTAAAAAGAAGAAATAAAAAGGAAGATCAGCAGTAACAGTATTTTCTTTTAATTGCTCTTGAGAGCAATTCTCAAGTATGTTTAAATAAAGTATAAAATGCAGAATGTACCGAGATATTAGCGAACAAGAGAAGCTGCACCTCTGAACTTGCTGATGTCACCTACTCTCCCAACCACAGTGACCAAGCACACTTACCAAGCAGCTGTTCAGATAATTCCTAACAGTTGCAAAACACTAAGAAACAAGCTTACTTCTACTAGTTTTTAAAGCCAGTTTATGGAAAAAAAGATTGATTCCTTCCCAGAACTTTCTTAACTTCTGAGATCTTCTCCCTTAGTGTGCACAGCACAAAACACTGGGAAAACTGACATCTTGAGTATACACAACTGTATCAGCATACAATTCATTATGTAATTTCCAACCCTGTTACTGCATTTGTGTGCATCCGTCTAGTGGTTTCACCATTTCTGCTTTTTTATTTCCATATGCAGCACAAAAGTTCTGAATAGGATTGCAGCTCTCCTGTTAAAGAGACTTGTAAGGAGACAGACCTGCACCAGTCTACACCTCTTTGGGAAATGTCTCCCAACCTGAGTAGTAGCTAGACAGAAATTACCAAACCACTTAGCCTACTACAAATAGAATCAATTCACAGTTAGAACTACCTTTACATTGCCCAACATTGCAAGGGTTCTTGGACCTCTTTAAGTAGTCCTTACACATCTTTCCTCTGTAGAGCCATGATGTTTGGCAGGTGAAACAGAAAAGCTGTAACGCAGTCCATCCTTTATTTCATTCATTTCCACCTCTGCAAAGCTATAAGCATTAAAATGAGAAAGTCCCTAATTTCATTTGCAAAGCTTAGGAAAAAAATGCTGGCAACCATCCCAAAGGATGGGATCCAGGACATGCCAAAGCACAGGGTTTGGGCTTGTACCAGTGCCGAACAGCAGCAGACAATACACGAGAACAGCTGCACCAGGGAACTCAGGGCAGGGGAAGGGCGTGTGAAGGCAGCTTGCCTTTAGACTTCTGTGAATTTAGGCACACTGACACAGAGGAAAGAAATGAGACAATTGGTTAATATCCCATGAAAAAAGGTAATGATTATTCATTGCTTGTGTTGACTGGGCTAGTCTGTTCTGTGACCCAGGTACTAATCCAAAAAAGAGAACTTAAGCTTTTAATTTCCAAATGAAAACAAGTAGGAACATAACAACCTTAAAAGGTGCTCAGTGTCTAAACATTTTTTTTTTTTTTCTAATCTAGGCCCTAGATATTTCTAGCCTCTTGTTCTGTCTCCTCCTTAGGTTTCATATCCTGGCCCAGAAAAGGTCAGAAAGATCAGGTGATCTAATAGCTAGGATAGCTGGAATACTTTTACTGTTCTTTCCTAGCCTCAGCAATAAAATGCCATTAATCTCTTTCAAATAATTTCATCAATTTAGATCCAATTCACAGTCAAGACTGGGGACGTAACTTTGATGCAAAGTCCAGCATAAACTGAATTTTGTGTTTAAAAGTATTTCACAATCTGAAAACTTCTGTAAGAACCAATTTAAGAGTTTTGTACAAGGGTGCATTCCAGAAAATTCTAAAGGAAACCGTATTTACTCTGTGTAAGAATATCATGTCATTTTGCAGCTTGATGTACCACTTTTGTATCCTTTTTTGTAGTAAGAACATTATGCATGGGGTTTAGGACAGATAAAAAAAAAAAATAACAGGTTCATTATTTGACTGTTGCAGGAAAAACAGCTGTAAAAGTCAATAACTGGATCCAAACAGAATGTTCTTTTGCTAGGCAATTTATGAAGTAGGCAGTATACCAAGGTTCACATGTAATGAGTAATGCTGTACTAGACGTCTGAGTGGCAAGGAGTAGGCTCTAATTTTGTACCTGAAATTAATAAACAGTGTAACTGGATTTCTCCCTTTTTACAACCTCTGTATGCTTTTGTATCTGATCACTTCACAAAGAGGGATTATCTCATTATCATATTATCCCTAATAAGAAAGGAAGTTTTACAGGCTATGCACAGATTCCTCTGAAACAGCAGCATAAGGAGTAGCTGTGAGCCAGGTGATTTCTACTTCTGACAAACGCACTGCCCAAACTTCTCCTATGCCAGCAACCTGCAAACCTGTCTGGATGTCTTGGTCATATATGAAGCCATCAGGTAAGCTGAGATAAATAAGGAGCGATACATTATCAAGCACGTCAGCTTGCTCATGGTCTTATAATTATTTTGAATAGGGAATCTAGTCTTGAAAGAGCCTTGGAATGGCTGGTAAAACATAGGGTTTACATTTTGCTTATGGTAACCTAAAAAAAAGAAGTCTATCAGAGACTCACAGATCTTAATACCCAAACATTCAGTATCTTAATACCAAGCCCAAGAACAAATGCCTGCTCACAGGTGCACATGAAATCTCTGCTGAAGATCTCAGCCCCTAATATCCCCAATATTTTATGCATGATAGCACTCCAAAGAGCACCATGGCCTCATGTACCAGGTGGGGGACTATTAAGTGCCACAGGAGAGAGTGTCTTGCATCAGTCACAGTTATTGTCCCCAGTCTTACTAAACATACGAGATCTAGCATGACAGGAGCAAGAAAAGTAAAGCATTTGCCAGCCAACATAAATATAAAGCTGCTATAAAAACTAACATACTTCTGCAGAATCATTTTGTGAAAAAACAGAAACAATAAAATGTGATTAACAAGGCCTTCAGTTCTCACAATATGTTTAAAACGCTACACAAAATGCAGACTTACCTTAATATTGGCCATGGATAGAGATTTTTCACTTTAAAAAAAGTGTAGATTTGCATACTTTCAGGTTTCCCATTCATACCTTTACAAGACTTGTATTCCAAGAAAAGATAAAGGGCTTACTGACATAACACAAACGGAAACTAAAATCATATGAAAACCACATGACACAGTTAATAATTTGCTACCTGTCAAGAACTGTCATTCTTCTATGTTATAAAAATTCTGTTCTAAAAATTTAGTTTAGAAGTCCCTGTCTATACTTAGTACTAAGTTTAATATAAAATTTCCTACAACAAATTAATTTCACACTTTATCCATAAAAGTAAAAAAACAAGCAAACAAGGAGTATCACTTTCACTCTGTATGTTTATACAGGTGTATATATGTTCAAATTTAGACTTTTAGTTTGTTAGATGTATTGATATTTATAGGAAGATATACATGTAGATGTGTGTTTCTATACATGTTTGTCTATACATATAGCATTTATTTATTTGCACACACATTTATGTATCTCAAATATTTATGAAAAAAAAGAACGATCTCTTTGACTATAATTGAAAACTGTAGTACAATGCACTTTAAAATACGTACAAAAGCTTTTCAGTGCAATGATACATAAAGAGAATGCACATGTCCAGGGACAAGTGATTAAAATAGTTCTCCTCTGGTAAAACCACAGGAGTTTGCAAGAGTCTGCTCCAGCTGAGCTATGGGCACTCAACATACATACAATTTTTATGCATGTTTAAAGAGCTGCAGGTGTTGTGATTCAGCCTCTATGACTGTGCTGCACAGGATAATACCCTCAGCCAGAGACACCTACAGCTTTTCTAGCTCCCAGGGACAGGAGATACAATCCTACCTGTGTCTTCACAGGAAATAGTATCAGTGCTTTGCCTTCCTCTTTTCCCCTTATAGCTCAGAAACATCCTAAACCTAAGCAGTTTTTGCAGTGCTTGAAATACCATTATTTTCATGTCATCACTTGAAGAACAGGATCAACAGATCAAATTAATTTTCCAGAACCTAAAAAAACAGTGTCTGAATCTAAAGCAGTACTGCATAATTCCTGGTTTGATTGCACATGGCTCCTTCCTGCAAGACAACACACTGGGAAAACAACTGAAGACATCAGTGGGGCAGTGCATTATCCATAACAGCCTTCTGAATAAGTGCAGCAGAGGCCTTTCTGTTGGCGCAGAATCATCTCAGTGATGATTCAAAACTAACAGGCCCACTGCGTGCATGCCCAACAAGCTCTTCATAATGGCTGTGAGCATCATGACTGCACTAATTCTAAATGTATTTGTATATTGCTCCACAATAAGATAACTTCAGAGAATAAGCAGCTCAGCAATTATAACACCTGTTCTGCCCTATACATGATCAAATGAATGCAAGCACTCTGTTAGAATATAACTTTTGTGGACAATATTTCTTTCAATGTTGGACTAAGCTACTGTGTGTTTTTGCATCGAATTGAAGGTCTGATACCAGCATAAACCTATGTAATCTTTGCCAAGAAAACTAAAAGTGATTCATCATTCCCATCCTGTTTTAAATTCCTCTGTCTTGATGGTTCCACTTGCAGAAAATCCACTGTAATGTACTGGTTCTTCACAATCTTCACTTGACTCGATGGATGAGACTGCAAGAGTAGCTGCAGACAAGACAAAACTCTGGCAAACTGACTGTGGACTAGACTATCTACATTTAGCAGCTTTTACCAAGACTGCCCCTCTCCGTGGATCTGGGGAGATTTCAAAAGCAACTGCCTCTCATGACAACAGAGGGTTCTTTCAAATCCCAAAAAATCACTATTGATATTAGTCAATGATTATCATTCCTTTATGTTTGAAGAACTTTGCCCATTTGAGATATGTTCTGCCTGAAATATAAAAATACACATAATTTACCAGCAGAGCAATAAATACAGTATATACTGAGTCTGGTATATACTTTAAATTCTTACAGTTCCACCTCAATTTTCTTAAATTTGTAATAGGCCTTGCAAGCTATTTGCCCAAATAGTGACTAAGCTCTTACACCTTTAAAGGAGGGCATCTTAATTCAGACAAGTCACAAACTCACTGCTGTGACCATTGTTGTTATTAAAAAATTACAAAAACCCTGTTACACAGAGAGAGAAAAAAGCTTTGTGTAGCTAATTTTTGGAGTGTAAATCAAGCAGTTCATGAGCTAAATTACTGTCTGGATGAATTATTTGTTTTCTAGTTAGACTTGCCACCAAAGAAAGCACATCACTAAATTGTGACAGAACTCCTACGGTATTCAGTGCAGATCCTGTTATTTGCTTCCAAACAGGGTAGGAAGGACCTTTTTTCTCTGCTTTGATTAGTGTTAACAACACACTGTATATTTTATCTTTGGAACAGTTGACTTATTCCAGACATTGGAAACTAAGGCTCTCACTAGGACTAGCATAGAAATAAACAGGATGAAACACTAAGCTGAAAAACTTTGGGAATTTTGAAGATTGCTTGTGTGTTTTGCTTTTTCTACTTAAGCTTTGCAGTCAATATTTCTGCCATCAGTATTTATGGAAGTTACAGAAGAAAATGTATGGTTTGAAATAATGTGTTGACTGATGGCTCCGGCTCAGTGTAACAGATTCATCTGCTTTTTCATTAATTACTCCAATGCCAGTCCTCAAAGCTGCTAAAAAATGCAAACAGTGACCCTTTGGGATTTTCAGAAATGCCAAACTGCATTTTGTGTCTCTCACAGTTGTAGAAATCCAGTTCTCTACCAAATATCACATTGTCTATCACCAGAAACCTCACTTTAGGTTTTTTCATGTTTGGGGGTTTTTGTGGGGTTTTTTAACATTCGCTGCCTCAAAATATCTATGATTCTACAATTTTTCCCCTCAAATTTTTGTCTTAACAACATAAACCAGTCAGTGAACCAAAAGACCTTGAGGGTATACACACATATTTTCTTGTACCGCACTACAGAGTATAATAGCAAGACATTCACTACATGCCTGTTAACCCCCGTATTATAAGAGAAATAACAGGTTTTTAAATTCATGAGCTTGTGCAAGAGACTATGACCGTAGAACCCGTACTTCACTATTCAAAAGCACCCACTGCTGCCACCTACGGACGAAACCGATTCATAACTCCTACCTAACGCTGGAAAATTCATTCTTTTAGCAGACAGTGATAGTTGCAGTAAGCATTCCCTGGGGAACGAGTCTACAGTCCCCATAAACAGTTTTTAATGTAGAGGAAAAAAATATTATGATATTATATATATAACTGGTATCTTGCTGCTTCTGAGTTATCAATGACCTGACAACTTCATGTAAATCAGTTCAAAAATCTCTAAACTTTCAAAAATTTCTTAGACTTTCTTAGAAATGCGAAACCACTTTTAGAATAGGAAACCTTTGCTTAGGTAATACCTTCTTCTAGTGACACAGCAACTAAACTTCACCTAGAGACTGAAAATGGGTTGAATGTACCACCAAATTGGTGTTACACATGCTACAAAATCAGCATAATATTGCACCTCATGATTAGGTAAGTTCAGGTCTAGCCACAGTTTCTTATAAAACAGTATACAGGAAAATTATACAGGAAGAGATTGGAATATAGTGTATTGGGGTGTTGCTTACTTCAGCAGCATACCTGCACACAAAAAGGCTTCTTTCCTTTGACCTGAAACATCCTGTTATCTGTAGTTCATGCTTTGATGAGCTTGTAAATAAAAAAATAAATGTAATGGGTTTATAACTCAAGTAAAATTTTGGTCTATCAGATAAATCAAAGAAATTGGCTTGGAGGCCTAAATATAGAGATGGACCTTACCTGTACTGTGGCAGAGTTTCTGCTCATGGCTTTTGTGATGCCTGGCAACTAACAGCTGCAATCAAAGTCCATGACCAGGAGTAGATTTAATTGCTGCATACTGTAGGCCTGCAACCCATATTGCCAGCAGGTCTCTTGTGCATCACTCTTTGGCTGAATGGATGCCTGCAAGGTAATGAACACTGTTTGTGTAGCTGAAGAATTAGCTAGCACTGTAAGTGTACCAACTATAGCTAAATTAGAACTGATGAAACAGCCTAGGGCAAGCCCTAACTCCAGTTGGCCCTTGGACAGCGAAGATGCAGCGCTTCTGTCTGACCAGGCAGATGATAGGCACCATTTGTTCACTGACCTTGCAGGCCACCTGAAAACCAGGAGTTTGGAGTCAACACTAGCAAGCACGGCATGGCTAGGCAGGTAGCAGGGCCTGCCTCAGAGCTGCCTCCCTGCCTCGTGCCAACCCCTGCCTTGCACTCCCCAGGAAGCCAAACACATCAGGTGGATCTGTGGCAGATTGGGAACCTGCAATATGGGAATGAGAAAAGAGGTGTAGTGTTAGAGTGGAGAACACCAGTTTGCCATGCAAGGCAAGAGGCAGATCTTTGTTAGTATGCTGAAGACTGTGATAGCTCATCTCCCAGCATGTACTGCTGGTATTACTTGCCCACATTAGCATTTAAGCAGACCAGAAAATTTAGACTTTGAAGTTTCATGAAGATACGAAGTCCTGTTGAAGCCATGTAGTTTTGTTTTTCAGTTACATGCTGTACTCTGAGTTGTTTGTCTATCAAGAATTTCGGAAGTTTGCCTATCAAGATCACGTTTAGGAATTTCTGCCCCTTCAGAAGGCAGTGGGAATCTGTTCTGTTTGCCCAGGCAAATCCTAGGAATGGCCCCAGATGGCACATAAGGGTTGCAACTCTATTTTCATATAAAGAAAAACAATTTAAACATAAATTTGCTATCACCAAACACTTTTTTGTACTTTGTATTGCTATGATCACCTTACAAATGTTTATTTATTTGTTACAGGTAATATATAGGATCTGATATAGGTATAAAACTATCAGATAACATTTGAAATTCTAATATTGGTAAAGTTGCTCACACAAATATTATCTGCTCTGATTTCAGGTTAAATTATCTTTATTCTTCATTTGCAGGTACTTTAAGGAGAGAACAAGTCTGCTCTAACTTCTCTAACAATGCCAGTTGAAAGGCAATTAACCAGGGGTTTCAGAGGGTACACTGCAAAGCTAAAGAGGGGAATTTCAGCACCTCACAGGCTCTAGAATGAATGCCATTTGCAAACACAGTATTACTATTTGGATTACATTGACAAAATTTCACAAAGTCACCGAGTGTTTCAGGTTAGAAGGGACCCTTCTGCTCAAGCAGGGCCACCACCTAGAACCAGTTACCCGGGACCATGTCCAGACAGGTTTTGAGTATCACCAAGGATGGAGATTCCCTAACTTCCCTGGAGAACCTGTGCCAGTGCTCAGTCACCCTCACAGCAAAAAAGTGTTTCCTGATGTGCAGAGGGAACCTCCTGTGTTTCAGATTGTGCCCACTGCCCCCGGTTCTGTCACTGGCCCCTGTGACAAGACCAGAGACAATGGTCCTCTGACAGAACTTGACTCCATCTTTTATGCATCATCCCTTCAGGCATTACATATATCGATGAGATCCCCCCTGAGCCTTCTCTTCTCCAGGCTGGACAGTCCAAGCTCTCTCAGACTTTCCTCACATGAGAGATATCCGGTCCCTTCATCTCTTCAGTCTCCTTTCACTGGAACACCCTCCAGCAGCTCCCCATTTTAATTTAAAATGCTGAAACCTAGATAGCTCTTATATGACACTCAGGAGCATATATAACTCCTATGTATGCTGTCAAGCGGGCACGTTCTCAGCTGTCACTACAACAAACTCCTGCGGCTGTAGAAGCCAGCAGAGCCCGGACGTGCCTCTCACAGGGCAGCAGCGAGGCACCGACCAGCCAAAGAAGAGTATCGCCTTTATTCCACCGAATTACCGCAATGTTTGAGGTGTTTCTGGCGGCCGCTTTCAACCGCAAACCGCCGCCGCCGCCCGGCCCCGGCAGCGACCGTGAAACACCGCTTCGCACCCGGCCGGAAGGCCCCGCGTCCGGCCCGAGAGGCGGAGCAGGGGGAGTAGTGGCTTCCGTCTTCCCGCCCTGGGTGTCGGTGTAAGCGGCGGCGGGGAAGGAGGCAGGTTTGTTTGTGGAGTGCCACCGCAGGGATGGTGTCGCTGCTGCCGCGCATCGAGCGGCTCTCGTCGCGGGTGGTGCGGGTGCTGGGCTGCAACCCGGGACCCATGACTCTGCAGGGCACCAACACCTACCTGGTGGGCACCGGCTCCAGGTAACGACCCTGCTCGGGGCCGGCGGGGAGGGGAAGCGGACCGGGCGGCCGCCGGATCCCCTTGCGCCGCGGCCCGCTGGAGGCCTGTGCGCTGCCTCCGGCTGTTCCGAAACCTCTTAATTAGGGTAAAAAAGAGAAAAAACCCAAGTATTACAGCATTCAAGTCTCTGTGACCGGTGCTAGGGGGCGGTTTGGGCAGGTGGGGGTGGACTCGCGGCCGGGTGAGGGAGTGCCGTGAGGGAAGACGGATGGGTGACCCGCCTCAGGCCTCCCGGGCCGTGTTAAACGGTGGCTCCTGCGGCTCGTCCTGGAGCTGGAAATGTGTGGTCTTAAGTTTGTTTATTATTTATTCCCCCCCCTTTGTAAATTGCTGCGTCACTGGTGCGGTGGAATGTCAGGGAGGGGGTGTGGAATACGGAGGCATCCTTGACTACCACATTGCTATGTAATGTAACATTGTCACAGAGCACAAGGAACTGTCACTGTTTGGGGTTTCTTCTCTTTCTTTTGTCCGTGTGTAGAAGAGTCCTTATTGACACTGGGCAGCCGAATACTCCTGAATATATTGGCTGTTTGAAGCAGGCACTGTCAGAGTTCAACATCTCAATTCAAGAAATTTTAGTGACACACTGGCATTATGATCACATTGGTGGAATATCTGATATCTGCGAAAGCATCCCTAATGGTAGGCCAGAGATTTCAAGTATTGTTGAAAATGCTAGATACGTGGTAAAGAAGAAAACTTTTACTGAGTACTTCTGTGCAAATCAGATAGTTTATTCTTCTAGAATCTCCGTATAAACTATATGTAATTTCATGATACTGCTGCAGTGTATAGAATAAGAGCAGTAGATCATCTGAATATTGTAGTGGCAGGTTTTCTTCAATTTTAATGCATATTATTATAGTGAATTTTTCTTACATGTAAATAATGAGACCCTAATTTAACATCAGCAGTTTGCATGGTATTAAGAGAAAAACTGGATACTCATTCCTTTCTATATTGACAGTAATGACAAATTGACCATTCTTTTTGCTGTGTGAAAAAAAAATAGCATACTCTCTGAAAAAGAAACGTGCATAACTTTGAGATTCCTTACAGCAGACCATTAGTAATTGCTGACAAATTCATAGGCCTCAGATCAAGAGAGGAAAGCAGGTAGGGCAGTCTGCAGGTAAATTCTGATCTAGAAATATCTACTTAGTGTAAATAAACAGGTTTCTGCTTTAATATCTGGCAGGAGGATAAGCAGAATGGATAATGCGGCAGTTCTTAGCGTCTTGGACTTTGTCACAGGCTTCATCAGAGTTTGTGAAGTTGCCAGGTGTTTGTCTACAAAGAAGTGTAGGCATTAGTTAAAACAGTGTTGATGCCTTTGTGAGATTTTTGATCTTGTCAACCCATGAGCATGGTTGTAAAGGCTAGCAAAGGATATAAATAACTTTCTGGGTTGCTCTATGTAGCTGTTCCAACCAAGGCATTCATAGTTCATGTACAAGTGAGGATGGCAGACACTGAGGGAAGTTGCAAATCAAAGCCTCCATCCAGTGTTAGGCAAATGCTGAATGGTGCTTCTGTGAATCATAATGCAGAATGTGAGCACAGAAATGCGTTGTCACAGAAACTTGTGGGTTTTGGTTCTTGATGGGTCAAGATTTGTAAACTATAGTAATTCTTGACATTTCTTTATTATTTGTGCTTTTTCATCTTCAGAATTGCTGCTTGTCCAGTGTTCAGATTCAGTGGCTTTCACTATTCAGTGTTTGTGGCTCTAGAATAAATTCACTTTGTAAACAAAGTTACTGTACCAAATTTCTTGTTTCAAGTTTTGTATTCATACTGTATAATAATTAAGCTTTGTTAGTGACAGATAATTTTCTTTGCTTTTTTTAAAACAGACTCAGAATATCGCATCAGTAAGCTTCCTCGTGTCCCTTACCGTGAAGAAAATATAAGAGGAGGACATAAATATTTTTATCTTAAAGAGGGAGATGTGGTGCAGACAGAAGGAGCCACACTCAGGTAAACACCAGTTTCTGCAAGTTTTCTGGATCACAGTTTTTCTTCAGAATTCTGACATATATATGTATCCTAACTTCTAATGATTGTCAAGCCATACATCTAGTCTTTTCTACATTTAGGCATATAGACTTCCTATCATGAATTAGCAGGGTATGTTTATATGAAGAAATTTGTTTTTATGAATGAGGATTATCAGGAATTAGCCTTTAGTTTTTATTTAGCAGACAAATTAAGAATATTTCCCTTAAAAATATTTTCTCCAGGAAAATTAAATGGGATTTTACTTACTTTCTCATCACTCTTAGATGAGTAAGTATTATTAAAATAGATACATTTGTGAAGTTTATTGTAGTCTGGATGGATTATTTGGGATGCCTTTCTTTTTAGTTTTAAAATATTTCCCAAAATGATACTAAAACATATGTAAAATGTTACATCTTAAACCTTTAACCTGTCAGGTTCTTGTAGGGTGGTGTTGTGGTTTAAACCGATCCACACAGCTCGTCCACTCACCCCCCTGCCCCAACCCTCCCCACTCCCGGAGGGATGGGGAGGAGAATCAGGAGAATGTAACTCCCACGGGTTGAGATAAGAACAGCCCAGTAACTAAGGTATAACACAAACCACTACTGCTACCACCAATGATAATATTGATAAGAGAAAATAACAAGAGAATACGATACCACCGCCGAACAAGTTCGACCGCCCCCCCCCAAAGACAGACTGTGCCCTTCCGGGTAACTCCCAGTTACCTCCCTGGGCATGACGTGCTGTGGTATGGAATACCTCTTTGGCTAGTTTGGGTCAGGTGTCCTGTCTCTGCTTCCTCCTGGCCTCCCCTCGTCCCCAGCAGTGCATGAGACTCACAAAGTCCTTGGCCAGAATAAACATTACTTAACAACAATTAAAAACAATAGGTGTTATCAGCTCTCTGCCCAGGCTGGAAGTCAAAACACAGAGCTTGCACCAGCTAATAAGAAGGAGCAAAACGGCTCCTGGTAAACCCAGGACAGGTGCCAATTCAGGAGGACTTTTTCCCAGAAAGCATGTTGCCTGTCTTGTTAGCTTGAATGAACGTGAAGTAGAAAGCCACTCTGCCTCACACAAACACACACACTGAAAAGATTGGACCATTCTGTTACCAGACTTCTTTCATTAATAAGGCATTACTCTTCTAAGGACAAATCTTGCTTGTTTTCCTCAATTTATATGTGAATTATATTCCACTTGTAGAATATACCAGTTGGCTGATTGGAATTAAAAATATACAAAGGATGTATGTGACCAAAAGCATTTTATTTTGTTAGTGTGAAAATAAAGTAAACAAACCAAACAAACAAGCACCTAAGCAACAACATAGAGAGTATTATATTGAATATTGCAGATCTATCACTAGCCTTAGTGGCATGTTTGGACAAAATTGATTTAGAGATCAGAAACAGCTTGTTAAATTTGAATCCAAGTAAGACAGAGGTGGCACATCTTGAGGTTTGGGGTAGTGTGACCAAACTTTATGCTTGACTAAAAGCAGGTATTCCCACCTTGTTAATTCAGTAAGCATTTTAAGGATATGATTAGATGCACCACTGGCTCCAAAATAACCAATAACTGCATTGTAAATTTTGGTTAACCACCTTCAAGTTTTCAAGGTGTGTCAGGCAGTGTTGGGTTCTTTTTCTTTTGTTTTTTTCCGTATTAGTGGTTAAATTTCATCAGGAACTGGAGGATACCACTTCCTACCAAGACATTATGAAGCAACCAAAGAACTTGATTTTCATGTTGCCTCTGTAGGGTGTTGACTCACCTGCTTTCTGGTGGACTCAGTATTCAGTAAGAGCTGGAAGTCATTACATCAGGTGGTGCTGTGCTTCTGGCCTCCTAGCCCTCTACTGATGTGGTTGGGTATTGTTTACCATGTACACTGTTGGCCCGTACAGTGTGCTTGACACCAAGTCTGTCAGTTCATTGCTTTGATGCATCTGCCATTAACAAGATGATTCTGATGAATTTCAGCAGTGGTGTAGGTCTGAGTTGTGTTACTTTCAGTTTGAATCAACTTCATCATGAAGCCTTCTGCCTTTCAAAAGTTACAGTGAAGGGACACTACAGTACAGCTCCTTAGAAGCTCATAATCAGCTGCCTATTTACCTTTTGATTCATTCTAATGCAGTACTTATTCAAGCTGTGAGGTCCTAAATCCTTACCATTGATGTTTAATGACCTGCACATAGAACAGCTAGAAGACCATGATTACTTGTTGTATTTGACAGCTCCACTCTGTCATGGGGCTTTCAGGGAAAAATAAATTTTGGGAGACAGAACTTTATCTGTGTTGGATCCAGCAGTTTATAGCTAATTTCTAAAAGAATTGGCACCATCATCCTTACCCTGTTTTGCTAAATGCAAAATGTTTGTCAAGAGTTTCATGCATTTCAATCTGCAAATGACATGACAATTCTTCTTTTTTAAAGCTTCAGAGTAAAGCCCTTTATAACACAAATTCTACATGGCTAGCCAGCTCCCTTAATTCACTTTTATTATGTGTCATGCAAGTAAAAGTAGGTTTGAGATGTATTCTCTACATGGTGTAGGAAAATAGACTGGGATTAGACAAAGCAGTACCCTGTTTACATTGACATTTCAGCCTTCTTTGGTCTATTTTTTTCTGTTTGTGGGCTACTTTCTAAGTGTACGATTTTATTATTTGTTTCTAGCTTCTGAAAATGAATCATATATGCTGTATGAAAAGCTTAATGCTTTTTGTTGTTGTTTTTTAAACAGAGTTTTATATACACCTGGACATACTGATGATCATATGGCTTTACATCTAGAAGAAGAAAATGCTGTATTTTCTGGTGACTGCATTTTAGGGGAAGGAACAACAGTAATTGAAGACCTGCATGACTACATGAAAACTTTGGAGAGGTTGTTACAAATGAAAGTAGATATAATATATCCTGGTAAGTGGTTCTACTTATAACTGCTCTGGTTTACTATGTATTTTTTAACTACAGCCTCTAAGAATCTGAGAGCTCTTACTGTAAGCAAGCACCATTGCTAAGGTAACAATTCAAGTTCACTACTTAATGTATGTCCAGTGCCAAGGAGACTTTGTGGCATGGTGGTTTGCAAGACTTGAGATTTTTTCAATGATAGGTATCTTTCCTTCCCAAGATTTCTCCATTTGAGGGTGAATCTTGTGCTTCTGTGCCTGGAGCACACAGAGGTCAGAATCACTGTTGCAGTCATACAGCAAATCTGTGTTTCTGATATTACTCTATCTGTACGTTTTAATGTACCCTGGCAGAAAAAATAATAGTTGTTGTTTTGGTCATTTGCATCCCCAAACACACTGCCAGTGTGAGTTACTTAGGAATGTTTTTGGAGAGAGATGTCTGTCTTTTGCAACATGGATTAATCACAAATTTATCTTGGAAAGCTGCAGAACTGTCAAATGGTTCTCTTACTTTACTGACTTAGCTTAAATTTGAAAAAGAGCCAAGAGGCCAAACACCATGTTCTAAAAATGTCACTGATTCAATTGTTCTGTGACTTTGCTTTCATTTTTTAACTCTTATCTCCCACAAACCTTGGGAATGCATTTACTTTTCATGTAAACCACATGTCTGTTTGGCAAGACTGGATTTTAAGAAATCATTATGTAACTAAGGTTTAAGCTCCTCATTTGGTTTTTCAGGACTACATCTCAGGATTTCTTCTGACTTTTTCTGTTCCGTCTTCTTCCAGTTGTCATTCTGAGTGACTGCGTCCACATTCTTAGTTCTGTCTTCCTCCATTAACCATCTGTGTTTAGCCTATGTAAGCAAATCTCTTTTGCGTTCATTCTTAAAATATGCTTCTTGAAGTAGGTGTTCTTTAAGTGCTTTAGGATCTAAGCATAAAAATGCTATTTAAGAAAAATATCATTATAGATGTTTCATGGATGTGGAAGCTGACATAGAAATAGTGACTTGCTCACAGTAATTTACTTTACTACTAGTAAAATTAATATTTTAGCCTCCAGAATATCAATCTATTGAGCAATCAAATGTTCTGCTTTCCTTCTTTAATACCTTCAGAACACAGTATGTGCCTCTAATTGAGGTTCTGCCTTCCAAAATTCCATACATGCCAAATTAAATTTTATCTGTTATGTTTCACTCTCTCCTTAGTCATTATTTATCTAGATTATACATTGACCAAGGTTAAATATTTGTGCATTTATTTGTAGCTTTTTGCTACACTGTTGTCAGTATGTTCATGCTGTACTTGCAGTAAGAAAGCCAGTGGGATATTACACATTTTCAGTGGTGAGTAGCTAAGTACTGAGATAGTTTGGAACTAACTTTCTTTTTCCATCCATGCAGCACAAAATGTATGTGCATTTGTGTATAAGATAGCTATTGCCCCATCAGAACAATTGTTTAAATTACCAGTATGAACTACAGTAACATGGTAACTAGAAGGTAGTTTGTTTTACCAATACATTCTGGATAAGTTCAGTACTTTGACTTTATTGCAGTTTTAGGTCTTCATAATTCTTGAACGGTTTCTGTACATGCTTTAGCATTCACATTGCAGCCTCAGAGTTAAATGTAGGAGAGCATGAATTTCTGTAACAAGCCAACTGCTGGCTACCTGTGAGTAGCTGAATTTTGCCTTCCCCTTCCACATTTTTTTTTATTTAATGTGGAAATGAATTCAGGCATAATGCTCGTGACAGTCTAGTTGATGAGAATTCTTCAGACCAGAAAAGGGCTTTTTAGTCAGTAGAGGGCTCCCCATCCTGTAATAATAAATGATGTTGCTTGAAAATACAGGTACAAAACATACTGGAGTTAGGAAATCTGAGTGAAATTTTATGAGCCGATTCTTTTCTTCAAATTCATCCTTTGTGCTTTAATTTACAGTAAAGTAAGAGAGCCTGTATTACTTCATAGGGTGTTACGAGAATAAAAACTTACTGTTTCTGATCGTATGGTCTCTACAGAATTCTGAAATAATAAGAAGCTGCTGGATACAAAGTCTGAATTACTGGAAAGATGGTCGATTTTGACATCTCTTTCACATGCTCAGGAACATTTTACATTTATGCAGATATTTATTGGTGAAGCTAACTGTGTAGCTGTTAATTATGGATGGAAAAGATCCACATCTGGATTTAGTTGTACGCTTTCTGACATGATTTTAATGTATGTATATATGTATATGCATACACATTTGCTGTAATGTGTATGAAATTCCTTTAACTTTGGAAAAAGTGGGTTCCATTCCAGGTACTGACATGCACTTAAAAGAGCAGGGACTGGTTTTAAGACTATCTTGTGATTCCATGTTCGGGCCTTGATTTTGAATACTTTAATATGACTTCTGTCATTTGAGGATGCAAAAGAATGGACAGTTACCATTATAGGCTCCTTATAGTCTCTGCTCTGTACATCTTGATGTGTTTTTTCTAAATTTAAATTCTTGTTTTTATAAATGGTAACATATTGACTAGAGATACTGTCGTATTTGTAATTTACGTTGCACATAACAATAGTTTCAAATTAAATATCTTTGAAATCATTAAATATATGTGCATATGAGATTACAGTTTTATATTCAAATGTTGCATATTTGTTATTTATAATACTATCTTTACACAAGTTAAGCTTCAGTGTATATTTTGTCATTTCAAAACTGCTGAA
Organism: Lathamus discolor; assembly: GCF_037157495.1. Taxonomy (NCBI): domain Eukaryota; kingdom Metazoa; phylum Chordata; class Aves; order Psittaciformes; family Psittacidae; genus Lathamus; species Lathamus discolor. Next base: position 126,336,147 of record NC_088885.1, on the reverse strand, counting down.
GTGAATGTATAAGTGAATATATGCACAGATATTTTTACTTGTGAAGAAGAGATTCCTTTGACACTTCATTTCATGGATATTCAAACCATGAAAAATAAGTTGCTGTTTCTCTATACACTGCTTGTCCTCAGGAAAAATAAGCTCTAATTTTAAAACCTTAAAACTAAAACCCCGTGTAGTCAGTTAACCCAAAAATACAAGTAAAGAATACGGGTTTTTTTAAATAGCCTCAGAAGAAACTGATTTGGATGATAGCAAGTAACTTCTAAAAAAAAAAAAAAAAGGTATGTTTTTTTACAGTAGTTTCTGTTCTATCAATTTTATAAATTCCTTGGAGTTGTACTGGCAAAGCCGGAATTTGGTGCTGCTACTTCAGGTGAGGTACACAGGCAAAGAAATAGAAAATCTTGCTAAAAGTATGTGACAAATATTCATGCAAGTAAATTTCTCCATAGGTAAAACATTAAATTTAATTTCTGTGCATGTAACTCTCAATGTCTGCAAAATATTTAATCTATTGTTTTAGCGTATCATGAGGCAGTATTTGATTTTTCCACACAGATTAGTTCTTTACCAATTAAGCCTTCTTCTAGTTTGAATGAAAGACCTTTCAGTAAGTTGAACATTTCTAATCTGCCATAGTAAAAACACATTTTGTTCATTAACCAGCCAGACGTAAAATGATCCACATATAACCTTCCTTGTGCATTGCTTATTCCTGTCCTGACACATTCCAGCTGGCTCACTGAGTTGTGTTCTACTAATTTATTTGATCAGACTTATGAAAGTAGTTTTTTAAGGGAATAAAGTACAGTGTGTGAGTCAGTTTTGAAGATCTGTCCTGGAAAATTTATCTGTTGTAATTAAAATGTTACTTCTCTCGCCCTTGTGTTCACTAGATAGCCCCCAGCAGCACAGTAGTACATGGGTCTTTTGCCTCACCACTACTGTTCAAAGACCAGGATCAGTTAAAATCATCAGTATCAATATCCTTTAGGGAGAGTGGTACAAGCAGAGGTAACACAAAATCTCTTCAGCAGTGAACTCCTTTCCTGAACTCCCTTCCATTTTTTTTTTTAATAGTCTGATCTTCCCTTACTTTCCTTATACCATTTGAAGTGTTCCCTTTCCACGTTCACGTTTTTTCAGATCCTAATTTTTCCTTTCCATCTTAATACATTTCCGTTGAAGACTGTGATGCAGACATCCAAACTTAATTTTTGCTTATTTATATGGCAAAAAAAAAAGGGGGGTACTCTGACAGGGTGGTATGTACAGGTGCTGCTCCCTTCTTATGACTTTTAAGTTTACCAGAGTTTACATAAGAATGATTCAGTTATTCAATAACATGCTTAATTGCAAATATAAGTAATAGTGCTCTGTTATGTGTCTTTGATTTAGGTCACGGCCCAGTAGTACGTGATGCAAATACTAGAATCCAGGGTTACATTTCTCACCGAATTGCACGTGAACAGCAAATTCTGAATGTTTTCCAGAAGAATGTTGGAAAATCATATACATCCTCGGAACTCGTAAAGATAGTATACAAGGTAATTGCTGATTAGAATTTTTTAGATCAAACTAAAAAAAAATTGAAGTTATGCTCATAAAATGGTACGTAACAGTTTAAGTATTTGAGTGAAGAGCATGGTGGCTTTTTAAAAGATATAAAAGAAAATATTTCTGCTTGTTTGGAATTCATATATGACTGTGCATTTAAATTATATTGTTTAAGCACTTTATTGGCGTGGGGCCTGGATGATTCTTACGAACTCTTATTTTATTATCGAGATGGTCCTAAGCATAGTTTCATAGGACCAAGCAAAAATAAAGTTTTAGTGCTTGGTTCTAAGTGAAAAGTAAGAGATGACTGTTAATTGTTATTTGCCAAGGTGTTTTTGGAGTTTTCTGAAAGATTGGTTAAAACTTCTAGTTCCTGGTCTTACCAGTTTGCAGGAGGGTGCAGAGGAGCTGCAGTTGTGTAGAAATGGAAATCTTTCAAAGTTCTTTTTTAAGATTCAAAAATTACTGAGTTAGTTTTCTAGCAAATTTTCCTGCCAGACTCATTATTTGGAGAACTTTTTCATTTTCAAAAAGGAGGCTTACTTTTAAGATGATAGAGCTGAAGATGATGATGTTGAGGAATGGTTTTGGGTTTTACCTAATGAGCATTGGAAATGTTAATAGACATTCTGTTCTTCTGAAGTTGTATAGGGATATTTAAACCCATGCAAATATTGTCATGGAATAAAAGTGAAAGTATCAGTGGACAAATGCATCTTTAAATTTCTCTTTAAAAATACACAGCTACACTGATAACCTGGTGCAGACCAAGTTTAGAAGAGCACAGGTTTCTTAGCATTGGCCAACCTTTACATAATACAGATGGATAATGCAAAGCATGAGCAAAGCAAACAGAAGTGTGTTATTAGGCTACCAGTTTAACTGCTGTAAAATTGATTTACTCATTTCGGTTTGTTGTCATTATATAACTGAGTGCTCAACATAGCAATTCAGAAGAGAAAAATCTATATTAATAAACTACAAGTTCCATATATTGAAAAATAATTGGGAGATACTTAAACAAATAGAGAATGCCTATTTGTGTTCCCATTAGGAGATCCCTGAAAATTTACTTCGAGCAGCAGAAAGTAACCTCCTAGTGCACTTGAAGAAGTTGGAGAAAGAAGAAAAAGTGTGTAAGTTGTGGATGGAGGGTGGAAGGAGCATAATTTTTATTTTGATTTTCTGTGTGCTGTTTCTCATTGTATTTTAGTGCATTATTTCTTGGCGTGTAAAAAAAATACTAAAATAATACCTGCAGTTGGTTGCAGTAGCTGTCCTTCAGGCAATTTGAAGTAGAATTATATACAAAATATATATACAATTATACACTGCAATGCGTATACCTCTCATTTTTTATGTAAGACACACCATGGAATACATTCCTCTAACACTAGCGTTTTACCTTTGTGTATTTGCTGAAATTCCTACCTAACTGTGCGTGCACATAGCATTTGATGGGATTACGTTTTACAGTTCTGCCTTTCCTAAACATGTATTGTTGTATGTTTGTGTTCTAGAGAGAGTTAAAATCACATAGTGTGAATTTTTACAATCTCTGGTTAGTACAGTACTGAAGTAGAGCAACTATATTTAGTTTGCTGTTTCTAGATTGTGCCTTTACAAGGTGAAGTATTCTGTTTCTGTAACCTCATATGCATGTAGAAACATCATTCAGCCAGAAGCTAAAGAAAATATTTCTTTTTGTACATTATATAACTGCACCCGGGACTGACTACTTAGAAGTAAGAATTACACAATATTTACAACTGTTCCAAATTTTCAACATTTAGGAACCTGAATAACAACATGAAATTAGTGTATTTCTTCCAGCTTAGACCTTCTGTTTATTTTAATAATAAATCAGCTACGAGGTGCTATTTGAACAGCTGAGACTTGGTATTTGTAATAATAATGACCTTCTTGTTATTCAAAGAAAATAGACTAGAGTCACACAAAGTCATTACTGAAGTTCAGAAAATCATGTCCTTATGCCATGAAACCTTAGTGCCTGATACTTGGTGCACCAGCTCTTGAATGGGATCTCAATTCTTGGATATTAACATACATTATTGACCTACCTACACATTTTTCCAGTTTGGTTCCACAAGAGTCCACATGGGCCATCAGAGGCCTTTCAGACTATCCTTTCCTTTCACAGAATCACAGAATCACAGTAAAGAAGTTCTTCCTGATGTTAACGTGGAACTAGCTCAAGCAACAGCATTTTCTGTTTAGATGAAGTAGCAGATAAATTACCATCGTCTTTAAGGTAGACTTGCAGTCCTTCCTGCAAAAGATTGTGTGTGTGCATCTTAAATGTCCAAGAATTAATTTGTTTGAATGAGAAAGTGATTTTCATCCCTTAAGCCAGGGTGGGATTTTTTGGTTGGGTTTTGGTTTTTTGTTGTTTGTTTTCAAAAAAAGCACCCTTTTCATGCTCACTAGAAAAGAAAAAAAAAAAAAAAACCAAAAAACACCAAAACTCAATTTTCCTCAGAAATCACCTTTCAGTTTTGAAGTGTCAGCAGATACGGAGCTTCAGATAGATATGTTCCCCAAGTTGCAACTGTTTGCAGTTACTGGAAAGCTTAAATAGCTAAAGGAGGAATTGTTGTGACTCTTGTACTCAGCTCCATGCTTCAGCTTTCCAGAAAGCTTAGTTGTCCTTTAACATTTTTTGGTTTGGTTTGGTTTTTAATCGTCAATTTGTGCTCACAGAGAAGGTAGAAAGCAATCTTACCAGAACACTCAGGGGTTTTCTGTGCTGATCTCCGCAGTGTGGAAATGGTTGCTAAATTTTTAAATACAAGCTTAGACCCAGATCGATGGTAAGCATGTAACATCATGTGACCTGAGTTTTTCAGTTCAAATTAAGGACATCTGTTAAGGAAGATTGATTCTGTTGGTTCTGAGCATGTAGCATACAAATGCTTGTGTACTCATGGTACGTATTAATTTGGCTTTGATATGGTGTCCTTTCCACATAGTCTGAGTTGCAGTATTTCAAGTTTGGTTCTCATTATGGAAGACTTGAGTTGCAGTCATAACACTGTCCGCTTAATTTTCACAAAGCATTTTTCCAAAGAAACATGTTGTCAGTATTGATAATGAATATGACAGGGATATTACAGCATTACAAGAGAGTTACTCAATGCAGATTATGGCCATATGCTGTCTGCTGCAGTCATTAATTCACCTCTTCATTGTAGGGATTGCAGTTTATGTTAACGTAACTTCTATAGCTTCACTTAGGAGTGATACTGCCTTTACAGATTTGCTTTTCTCACTTAAAACAGAAAACTAATGCTTTGTGTGGACAAGCATGGTACAATAGGTGCATGTAAGCTTTCTCCGATGTTTTGATATAAAAATCTTGGTCATTGCTGCACATTTTTAGAACACAGCTGATGAAGAGATAAAAATAATTTGGCTGTTCCTCATTTAGCAGTACAAGGTTATTTCTCTTAACGTTCATAAACTTCAGAAAAGGAACCAAGTGCTCTGTTACCTCAAATTTCTTGATATCTAGAATTCTAATGTTCTGAACTTTAAATAACTGTAGGTTTATTAAACCCTATTTTATTAATCATTCTTTATATTGCTAGGTTACATTGTGAAACAGTGAATGTTTACCACCTCCCATTAAAATTCAACACTGGCCTGAGGGAAAGTATTCCAATACTTTAAATGAAAATGACATGTATAGACATACATGCATATGTACAGGTGAAGTTTGAGATAGTTTATATATATATAGTGTCTAAATGTTAGTTTGCAACTAATGTGGTCTTGTTTTCTTAACAGTACGTGAGGACTCTCCCAACCTCAGATGGAAAAACAATTTATAAGTCACACAAGATTGCTGAAGAATATTTTAAATCTGCACAGTTGCTGCATGAAAAAATAAAATTATGAGCTGGGACAACAAGCAAAATCACAACTAATTCTTCTATTATTTTTTTTAAAAAAGTGATACCAATTTTAAAGCATCTAACAGTCAGTTAATTGATGGGTTTGATATTATTATTTTGGGAAATTTAAAAATAACCTGATAGATACTGAGTTAATAAAATAGAATGAGTGCGAAGAGCTGAATGTTTCCTCTGTTATAAAATAAGGAGCATTATTATCATCAGTGGCAGCAGACAAATAGCAAGGTCTTGTAAACCGAATATTACGATATTATAAACGTAATAAATCAGATTTATTAAAAAACTATAGTAAAAAGATGTTATTCTAAATCTGTTTTCATTTCCTTGTGCTTTCCAAAAACTGATTTTCTAGCAAGTTATCTGTACATTCTAAAAACCAAGTTATTTTTGTTAACAGATGTAAATACTGGGGTTTATATTCCTTTTCTAATTTAGCTGCCTGTGCACATCTTTGCTGGTTGCTCACTGCAGTAAGTTTTAAAAAACACTGAAAGTAATTCCAGACTTCTCTGTTTTCTGATGGAAACACTTTTTCTGTGGAATTCATTCAAAGGATTCATTTATTTTAATTGATCAATGTCAAAAAATGCAGAGTCGGAGCAGACTCTTAAATTCTGTATAAGATTCTGCAAGAATGTTATTAAAAAGCTGTATAAATTGAGATGTATACGCACCATATAATGTTAACTTTGCCTATCATTCTGTAACTAGCAGCTTCAAGTTTTGGTGTTAAATCCATTTCAACTACAAATATTTTAACAAAAGTTTGTATTTGATTGTAAAATACTGGGTAGTGTATTAAAATACAATGAAGATTAATTTAAACTGCATATTCAGTTCTCTGTGTTGAATCAGAAATATAGAATAGTTAGGGTTGGAAAGGACGTTAAGATCATCTAGTTGCAACCCCCCTGCCATGGGCAGGAACACCTCACACTAAACTATGTCACCCAAGGCTCTGTCCAATCTGGCCTTGAACACTGCCAGCGATGGAGCATTTACAGCTTCCTTGGGCAACCCATTACAGTGCCTCACCACCCTCACAGGAAAGAACTTCTTCCTTATATCCAATCTAAACTTCCCCTGTTTAAGTTTTAACCCATTACCCCTTGTCCTATCACTACAGTCCCTAGTTAAGAGTCCCTCTCCAGCATCCCTATAGGCCCCCTTCAGACACTGGAAGGCTGCTGTGAGGTCTCCATGCAGCCTTCTCTTTTCCAAGCTGAACAGCCCCAACTTTCTCAGCCTGTCTTCGTACGGGAGGTGCTCCAGTCCCCTGATCGTCCTTGTGGCCCTCCCTGGACTTGTTCCAACAGTTCCATTTTACATTGGACATTACGTCCAGCATTCCTTTTTACGTTGAGGACATCAGAACCTTTCAGAGGTGTATATATATTTGTATTACTTTGTATTCAAAAATGTGTGATGTTTTTATGATATACATACACGTCTTCCAATGCTGGATCAACCTTAGGAAAAACAAAACAAAAAAATACTCAAACAAGAAAAAACCTACAAAAAATACAGATATGATGTGTTTGAAAGCACCAGTGACAATTTGTATGTCCTTGAAAATCCTTGAAAACCTTTCACCGTTCAATCCTGTACCCCCTTGTCTGTCAAACATGTATATATTTAAGGCATGTCATAATAGCTATCATTTTATGAAGTTGATGCCGTTTGTTCTGATCAGCTGAGCCAAATCCAAAATACAAATATTACCAGGAATAGCAATCCACAACTGAAATCATAATCTGAAGTAGTAACCAGACTGAGGTTACTAGCCCTCCCCTGAGAAGGGGAGATAACTTTCTGCTCTTAAAATTATCTTTTTGCAGACTTTTTTGATCTGGTTTTTACCAGATCAATGACTCGTGCTCCCTTTTAACTTCCTGTGCAATGCCATTTTGGGGTCTTTTTCAGGTCTCCTGGTTTTTCCTCCTTTGTGTTTTCTGTTTACCTGCATTTCATATCTTGGCCACTTTTTTGCCCCTTCTCCCACAAACCTTGTATTTTTTCAGTTCTTTTTGGATTATTTCTCTCTTCATAATTACTCAGAAACTTTCACATGGACTTCCTGCCATTACTAATTGCTGGTTTCCTGTAGCTGTTTCATGAATTTACAGTTACCTCTCTGATCATGAGGAATAAACATGGAATTATCAGCTGAAAAACTGAAGTCACGTGCTCTGAATGATGTCATTTTGCTTCAGGAAAACAGAAAGATCAATGAAATGGCAGTTTTCTGTCATGAGGTCTAAAAACCTAAGCCAGCAGGAAACTGGTGTAAAGTGGTGATGTCTCATGAACTTTCTGAGCTAATAAAGAAATCTGCTGGTAGGCACAGTATCTTCTGTTTTTACTGTGCTTCATCTTTAAATACACAGAAATGGCTTTAGACGTCAGTTAAAGTACTGATGGAAGTTGCAGGCAGCAAAGAAAGCAAGAGGATACAGATCAGAGAATTCCATGTTCCACTCTGTGCTGTAGCGAATCCATGACACTCTCAGAAAATGGTGACATTGCAGTTTAACCAGTCTTGGCATTAATGATTGTGTATGGTGTCTCTGGAATGTTAAAAGCAGAAATTGTGCTAAGATTCATATACAATAAAAGATATTTACATTAGCCATGACAAGTTGTGAAAGTCTTGGGACTCCTTGTTGATTATGAATCGGAGTGTTTGCTTATTTAAAAATAAGAGTGGTAATGTAAGCTAAGTGTCACATATGTATAGAAATGGGGGTTAGCCTTTTTACATCCCTGACATGAATTCATTCATCTGTGCGGTATGCATTAAAAGTTAAGAATGAAAACCGGAGAACGTGCAATTTCTGTCTTATCAAGCTGGAAGGGCAAATGTCGTTTGGTGAGTTAAGTTTCTAAATTGCCAGGAACAGAAGCTGGAAGAAGCACAAACTGTGTTTCCAGTCTTCTGCCAGCTAATTTGGAGATCCTGTCCTGAGAGGAGCATCACTGATCATCGTTCAGAGTCATAAAACTGGAATCTCCCCTAGAGTGGCTTGTGTCCATTACCCCTGGTGTTTTCCATGTGACTGACTCATTGTAAAAAGGGAGTCTCTTGCTTACTTTTAGCTACCCTTTAAATATTGGAATATGGTGATAATGTCCCCCCTGAGCCTTCTCTTCTCCAGGCTGAACAAGCCTAGCTCCCTCAGCCTTTCCCCATACAGCTTCCCAGTCTTCCGATCATCCTTGTGGCCCTTCTGTGGACCCCCTCCAGCCTGTCCATATCTTTTTTGTAGAGTGGGGACCAAAATAACACAGTATTCCAGGTGTAGCCTGACAGGCGCTAAGTAGAGTGCAATAATGACACCTATATCTCTGCTGGGGATGCCCTTGTTGATGTAACCCAGCATCCTGTTGGCTTTCTTTGCCACAGCTGCACACTGTTCACTTCTAATGAGCCTGTGTCCACCAGGACCCCAGGTTTAAGAGCTAAGAAAAAGGTTTGATGGTAGTTACAACCTTTTCAGATTTTCTGTTGTTTCTTGCTAGCTTGCTTATTTACACTTTGTTTAAAATGTCATTCGCGATTATGTCTCTTAAGCATGTTTGGTGACTACTGGATTCAGGAAAGGTTCCCATATAGGCAGGGAACTCTGTGTCTGTTACTGTGGGGACAGTAATATGCCTCCTACCAAATCCTCCATACTCTTGTCCCCTGAAATGGTGTATTGGGGTTACATAGCAAGGTTTTGGTAGTAGGGAGGCATAGGTGGCTTCTGTGAGAAGATGTCAAAAGCTTTCCCCATTCAAACAATCATTTGGAGGCCTACTGTGTCAAAATACAGGTGTCTGGAAAGGAACCTAGTAAATGCAGACCAGCAACCCACTGGCAACCCACTGATGGCTGATGGTCTCTGGTGTTTTAGATCATCTTGCTTTGCCTAAGGACCCAGAAGAACCATTGTGTGGCTGAAGAGGGAACTCCAATAAACAGGTTTGGAAACTGTTCAGATGAGGCAACAGGTTGCCTTGTTTTCCATTTCAGTATAGCAGCTTATAGTGTACCATCAGGACAAACACAAAACCAGGTTGAAAACAATACTCTGTGCTTCTATGAGAGGAGTCTTAGCCAGGCACTTAAATGAAGTACGTGCTGATTATAGCTTAGGGAAAAGATGCCTTGTCCCAGTTCAGTCCTATTTGTTGTATTCTGTGGAGATGAGGTGACCTGATTTCTTTTAAGGCTGAGGTGGGACATAGATGCAAGACTACACTACAAAAGAGATTCTAATTTTTATCCCATCCCAATATACTTCACAGGTGAGATATGTTACATCCATGACTATATGGTAGGCAATTGGATGTGCTTTTACAGTGTTATTGCTGATTTTTTTTTTTTTTTTAAGGTTACAAATAACTGCCGTGGCCAGGTGTCATAGTTTAACCCCAGGCAGCCACTAAGCTGCACGCAGCCCCTCACTCACTCCCCCTGGGTTGGGATGGAGAGAAGTGAAAACCAAGAAAACTTGTGGGTTGAGATAAAGACAGTTCAATAGGTAAAGCAAAAGATATGAACCAAGCAAAGAAAACAAGGAATTCATTCACTACTTCCCATCAGAGGCAGGCATTCAGCATCTCCAGGAAATCAAGGCTCCATCACACATAATGGTTACTTGGGAGTACAAACACCATACCTCCAAACATTCCCCCTTTCCTCTGTCTTCCCCCTCTATGTGCTGAGCATGACACCATATGGTGTTATATGCTATGGGACACCCCTTGGGTCAGTCAGCTGTCCCAGCTGTGTCCCCTCACCAACTCCTTGTGCATCCCCAGCCTACTCACTGGTGGGGTGGTGTGAGGCACAGAAAAAGCTTTGGCTCTGTGTAAGCACTGCTCAGCAGTAACTGTGTTACCAACAGCTTTCAGAACAAATCCAAAACCTAGCCCCATACCAGCTACTATTAAGAAAATTACCCCAGCCAAAACCAGCGCACCAGGCAATGATCTAGGACACAAAGCATCTTTGGACTTAGATTTGAATACTAGTCCTGCTTAAACCTTTATTTTATATTGAAAAAAAAAATCTCCAGCTGTGAGGGGGAAAATTTCTGTGGCCTTCTCTGTATTTTTAAATACCCCAGAACACCTCTAGATACCAAGTTTCCCTGTCTCCTGATTTAATAAATTCATACAAAACCTCTCAGTACCTTCACAGCTGATAAAGGTGTCTCATAGTTGGAAAAACCTGGTCATACACCAGCCAGTCTGCTCCACGAGTCCTCACTGCTCCATACAGTATGAAGAAACCAACCTATTAAGAACAGTTCATATGATGTGTTTGGCACACACTCTCAGTTCCGGCAAGGCAATGCCAACAGCTGCATCTTAATCTCTTACCCTGTATTTATTAGCTACTGGCAGCAAAAGCTGTCCTGACAATGCTAAACTTCAGCCACAAATTACTCCTGTTCTTGATCTTTCTTCAATATATATGCACTGCACCTGCAGCCAGAACACCGAATAAATAAAAGCGGCATTTATTTGGGGGAACTTAGTTCAGTTCAGCACACCAGTGTCAATTTCTCAAACCTCTTCATTCGTGTTTTAACCCGGCAACACCCTTCTCTGGCACTGGGTAGTTTTTTTAACCCGCATCTAGCCTCCCTTTTGATCTCTCTTCCTGCTCTACCTCCAGGCTAGCTTTGCTTCCCTTCTGGCTTTCTTGTCATTGCAGTCCTCGTTTCTGCTACTCAGATAACGCAGGTTATTCCTGGCGGGGAAACGGGAGCAGGCGCCAGCGCAGGGAGGCTGTGGTGTCTTGCGGCTGCACCTCGGCCCTCACCATAGCAAGCGCGGCCTCCCTGTGCCGGACTTCGAGGGCCCAGCCGCTCGGCCGGCAGCGAAGCTTAGCCAGCACCTGGGGGCCGGCAGCTGATCCAACGTGAACCCGCACGGCGCGGGGTGCCGGGGGCTTGGAGCGGAGCCCGGCCCTGCTCTGACCGGCCGCTTTCTGGGAGGGTGAAGGCCCCGCTTGCTCCGAGGCGCGGCTACATCCTCCGCCACCGCGGCGGGACTCCCGGCCATTTTCTGTCGCCGCGGCCTCAGCGGCAGAAGCAAGCCGGAGCAGCGCCCTACGCAGGCTCCAGGCCAGCAAGCAGCCAGTGACAGCAGCACCACCGCTGCCCGGGCCTCCCGGGGGCGGGGAGGCGCCCAGCGCCCGCCGTTGGCGGGTTTGAAGTGCCGGGCGCTGCCCCGCCCCGCCCCGGGGTCGGGCGGGCGGGCTGGGGGGAGGCCCACCGCCGGCCGGCAGGGGCGCTGCTGGCGGAGGGGCGGGGTGGAGCGAGGCGAAACGGCGCGGCGGCGGCTGCCATTCCCCGCTGCCATTCCTCGGCTGCGCGGCCGCCTCCTCCCCCTCCGCCTCTTCCTGGCCGCGGCGAGAGGAGCTGTGCTGGCAGCGGGGAGGCGGCGGCGGCGCCCAGCTCCCTGCCCGCCATGGCGATCCGCAAAAAGAGCAACAAGAACCCGCCGGTGCTGAGCCACGAGTTCATCGTGCAGAACCATGCGGACATCGTGTCCTTCGTGGCCGTGATCTTCCTGCTCGGGCTCATGTTCGAGGTGAGGCGGCACCGGCGACCCCGCCCCGGGTGTTCGTCCCGCTTTTCCCCCTCCGCCGGAGGCTCTCGGTGCTGGGCGGGGAGGGCGGGTGGCAGGTCGCTGTGGTTGTCCTCCATCAGCGCGGGTGCCTCCCGGTGTACCTGCCCGCCAGCCCGGCCCGGCCCCCGCTTGTGCACGGCGAGAGCAGCCGACCTCAGCCCCGCCGCACGGCCAGAGGAGCTAGCACCGGCGCCGTCTCCGCCGCTTACCCTCTCTTCGCCGGGCCCGGCCCCCCCGGGACCGCCCCTCTTCCCCGGAGAGGCGCAGCCCATGGCTGCCGCCAGGACTTGGCTCTCCGATCCACTCGCCGCCGGTGAGGGGAGGCCATGTCCCTTAATCCCCCACCCCGCAGCGCGGCACCGCCGTGAGGGACGGGGAGCGGGGCGGCGTGCTTCCTGCCGCGGCGGCGGCGGGGGGAGTTCCTGCTGGCGGCGGGGTTACGTGGCAGCCGGAGCGCGGCGGCCGAGGGAGGAGTGTGCGGGGCGGGGGGGCGAGGCCCAGTGCGGCGGGCGATCCCCGCGCTTTGTGTGCGCGGCGCCGCCGGCACTACGGCTCCCGTCAGGCCGCGCGGCGGGAGCGGGCCATGACGTGTGCGTCAGCCGCTGCGCAGGGGGGCTGGCGGGTCCGCCGCCGCCGTCGTACAGCCCCCGGCCCGCGTCGGCGCCCGGCGCTAAGCGCGGTGCGAGGAGCTGTTAGCCCTCAGGAGGTCGTTCCGAGCGCCTCGGGTGGCATGGAACTGAGCCTCTCTTCCCTCGCCCCGTCGGAGGGGGCCGCCTGAGGTCAGGTGTGACAGCGGTGGAAGGGAGCTCTCCTCTCGGCCCCTTGGGCCTGACCGCTCCGGTGCTGGGCGCGCTCGCAGGCCAGGCGCTCTCCTTGTGCCCCCATGCAGTGACCTAAAGCGTGTATTTTGGCTCTTCTCGTTCTCTCGAGAGAACCGAAAAGCCGGTTTAACTGTGTGACTTCCAAAATGTTCTCAGTGGTGTCTTGTTAGACACTCCCATTTTTGTTGGCTGAATGTTTCTGGCTTTGGGGTGTTTTAGCCGTTTGTTTAGAGTTGTGTGCCTTTTTATTATATGGTTAGTTTTCAGAATAATTTTATTCAGCTGCTCAGCACTAGAGGCCAGTGGAGTTAAGAAAAGAAATATATACATGGAAAGGAAGAACAGAGTGGACCAAGAAAGCTCTTATGTTTGGGTCTACTATTAAAAACCGCCAAGGTGGTTTTCTGGGGATTGAGGTGAAAGAGATGGGCCTAAACCGTTACCTTTTATGTTTGTTTCTAATTTACTGTATTGCAGTATTACTGGTGAGGTTGGAGGGTTTTGGGATGAATGGAAGTCTTTTGTTTCCAGGGTTTTTTAATCCCAGCACTGAATGGCCATATGCCTTTGTTGGTACAGATATGGTATGGCTTAGAAGGTCGTTACTATTTTTAGATGTATTGACATAAGTCTTGGAAATCACCTGCTGTGGTTCATGTTCATATGGTAAGGTGTTCATACTCCCTGACTCTGAACTGGGACTGTGAGTAGCTGGCAAAGCCTTCAAAGGTCAATTCTGAGTTGACTACAGCTTTGAATTGTCCTCTGAAAGCTCTCTTGATGAATAGGAAGCCCTAGGTAACTTCACTAAATCAGGCAAACTAGTTGGATTCCCTGAAGTTATATGGAGTGAACAGTCCACTGTGTATTCAGAGATTCCTAGAAAATCTAGGATTTTTTTACACACCACTAGTTCTAAGAACAAATCTTATTTCTTGTGAATGTAGTGGAAGTAACCTAATCATCACTTTAGATACTCTAAGTATCCTTCTAAGATTCATAAAGAAGCTTTTGTTAGTCCTGTAAATCAACAAGGAGGCTAGGTTTTTACAGAAATGAGAAACAATCATCATAAATATTGCAAAGCCTGGCTATTTTTCCCTTTCTGTTAAGACATGTAGATTCAATGAAGATGTGTTAATGTTGAAAATCAGTTCATATAAAGAACTTGTGCTCCTGGCTATTTATTGATGTTTTTATAGTATCACCACCCCACCTCTTTCTCCCCCCTGCCCCCCCACCAAAAAAAGGCCTATAAAACAAACTCTCCCCACTTTTATCCATTCTGCTTTTTGTTACTGTTCATCATAAAGGGGTAATACCACTACTAAATCTCATTTATTCTGTTCTACACTCCTTGCCAAAGGATCCCCAGGGTCAAAAGAATGCTAGTTGTATTGAGCCAGTATGCTGCTGGCCGGAAATGGTTCTCCCTTCTATATGCCTTTTCTCCTTTCCTGCCCATGTTTTCCAAATCACCCACAGATTTATAAATATGATATTGACCTTAAATTTTGTCAAATTAGAAAGTAATTTTAAATGAGGTTTATTCTCAGCTGCTGCTGCATGCATCATGGTCTAGGGATTACATGGTATTGTACATTCTGTCAATGTAATGATACAGTATGGACTGGAGAAAAAAATTGCAGCATGTGGATTTGTTTTAATGTTGTAGAAAAGACTTGTAAATAACATTTTAAGGGTATTTCATTCAAGAGATTATAGGTTTGCTTACAGAATACCCAGAAATCATGCAATGTGTTCTGCCTTTGGAAAGCGGGGTGAAATGGTGTGGTGAGTTGATCAGTTTAGTGGGAGGGGACAAACATGCTGGGGAAGGGTGCTAAAACTATGGGCAAGTGTTTTCACTGAAGTAAACTACATGAAACTGAAACTTTATAGCACTTCTGTTTTTGTTGTTTTGTGTTTTTTTTTTTCTCTTTCAGTTTACAGCAAAAGCAGCTGTCATTTTTGTTACACTTCAATATAATGTTACCATTCCTGCCACAGGTATGTATCTTGCAGGAGGTTAGTATGCTGTACTTTCTAGACTGAGGGTAAGTGAATCTGTCAATTTGAATAGATAATAAGCAATTTTCAAGGACTTTATTTTTAGTAAAACTTCATTTTAATTAATCAGGTTAGGGACGATGTTTCTGTTCTGCTGGATCCATCATTAGTGCTAAAACACCATCTGACTCTTACTCTGATTTTGTGAGTGACGATCTTTGCTAGTCAAAGCAGCATGATAGTTTAACATAATTTTATTGTCCCCTTCCAGTGCATTTGGGTAAGCTTCCTAAGTGCACTTAAGTTTTAATTTTTATAGTATATCTTTCAGAATCAAATTTAGTTTGTGATGTGATGCAGAAGATGACTGTAAACAATCTACTGACCTAGCTCATGATGGTAGATTGACTTAACGTTTGTTCAGCTGATTGCAGACTACATCTGAAAGGCTTCACTTTGAGAAAAAGCTTATTAGCTATTAAACTGTATTGGTGTCTAACAGTTAATTTTGTTTGCCTTTTAGAAGAACAATCTGCAGAAACAATCTCTCTCTATCACTATGGCATCAAAGACTTGGCTACGATTTTCTTTTACATGCTTGTAGCAATAATCATACATGCTATAATTCAGGAGTACGTTCTGGATGTAAGTACAAAATATTAATTCGTTTCATGAAGATAATTGTCAGGTTTTAATCAGATTTTAAGACTATTAACTTAAAAGTAAACTTTTACATTAAAGCTTTTTAACTGTTATAACATGCATTGGAACTTTCAGATGTTCTAGTGCAGTTGGCAGATAGATGTTTAGTACTACAGCACATAAATAACAATGGGCTTTCATTTCAGAAAATTAACAGGAAAATGCACTTTTCAAAAACGAAGCATAGCAAGTTCAATGAGTCTGGGCAACTTAGTGCATTCTACCTATTCTCCTGTGTTTGGGGAACAAGTATTCTTGTCTCCGTAAGTATGTTTTCTCTTCTGATGTATTACAAGATTTCAGAAACTGCACTTAATGGCAATAAATAACTTTTTGGCTTATTTTGCTGGTTTAGCTGGATTTAATATTAAAGCAGGAACAAGTTTAGGGATTCTGTAGGTTGTAGTCCTACTGAACTGAGTATGGAGTCCAGTAGTGTTACTGTTGCTCTGTCTGAATTGATTTACTGTTGACTGAATAAGCTAAAGGTTTTTAAACCTCATTATGATACCTCATACTGTGTATTTTTTTCTGTGTTGGCTTATTAGTGTAAAATAAATGTAAGAAAAGCATCATGTGTAGCATTTTGGCAGCCTAGGGAATGGGTGTGTGAACAGACTGCTGTAGGCTCAGGTGAATGTGCTTTCAGATGATGGGCTCTTTGCTGGTGGCTGCATGTGTATGAGCTTAGTTTCAAAAAAGCGTTTTTTTGCCTTTAACATAATGACTCCATTAAAACTTTCTTTCTCTTAGCTAAGCTCCAAGCTGGTCAGCAGTTTACAAGGGAAGAATTATGGCTATAGTGATGCTGAAATAACCACCTCATTCATTATTCCTGACTAGGAAGTAACATCTTTGAGGGTTTATTGGTTTTATTGTTTGTTGTCTTTTAGGAGAATTATATATCAGATCCAACCTCTCTGTGGAGGGACTATCCACACACTCTGATTCCGTAAGACGTCTTCCTTAGAGGATTGTTGGGAAGAGGAGGGAGTATTTTAAACTTAGGGTGTATCATGTACAATTCATATGCAATAAGTAGTCTGTAAAACTGTATTAGTCGTTAATGTATTTTTGCTCATATTTATGGAGGAAATTGATTGTCAGTTTGTAGCTGCAGAGTTCTCTTTCTGTTAAATGTTTCTGTTTTAAAAAACCCCAAAATCTTACTTTTTAGTTGGTTGGCATTTTTCTTTCTTTAGAGACAGTGATTAAATGTATTCACTAGCAAGTTTCTGAAATGTTTCAAGTTCATTAATAAAAAGTAATATTCTTTAATTCTTCCTATATTGTACAGGTTTCAAATGAAGTTTTTCTACATCTTACAGTTGGCATACTGGTTTCATGCTTTTCCAGAACTGTATTTCCAGAAAACTAAAAAAGTAAGTTTAAAATGGAAATCGAAAGAACTCCAAAGCAAGCAAGTTAAAATAGTAGAATAGTGAATTTCTTTTGCACTTCTAGAGTAACGTGTTAGCCTAGATTTCTTACCTTGTTCTTTCTTGTGCTACCCACTTTTCCTGATGGAATTCTGGGTGCTGAAATGTCTCTGAGAAAGTAGTTATTTCTAAGTTAAATCCTGTATTTACAATAGCAGTAAAATTGCTATGTATCTGTTGTGCAAATATTTCTCATCTACTAAAAGAATTTTGCCTTGAAAAATCAATCTGAGATTTTCTTTCCAAACTCTTTGTTTCTTGTAATTAGTAGTCTCAATAGTCTCATTGAAATCTCAGTTGCGTAATGAATCATAATACAGGTGTAGAATATAAGCAGTGAATGATTTCTTAAGTACAAGGAATACTAAACTCTGGGATTTGATTTAAATACCACTGTCTGCAGCAGAAGTTCTGGTTAGTTATGTATAGAAACTTTTTCAGAGCTCAGTTTTTAAAAGCATCCTTTTCCCCCTAAGGGTTTTCTCTTGTTAGGGTTTTCAGAACACTGAGTTTGCTGGAGGTTTTCTTGTAGCACACTTTTTGTGTTCCTGGATCAATTTAAGTAGCTTTTTTGCATGCTTTTGTTCAGGCTCATTTTACATATGCAGTTTCCTTTTAAAACATGTTACATTAAAACTTTTAACATGGCTTCAGCAAAGGCAAATCTTGACTAATTTAGTGGCCTTCTATGGTAGAGTGACTGCATTAGTGGATGAGGGAACAGCTGCTAATGTCATATACCTGAACTTCTGTTAAGGCTTTTGATACGGTTTCCAACAGCATTTGTACCTTTAAATTGGAGAGATGAATTTTGTGGGTGGACTATTAGATGGGTAAGGAATTGGCTGGATGGGTGCTTCCAAAGAGTTACAGTCAGTGGCTCAACGTCCAAGTGGAAACCAGTACTGAGTGATGTTCTTCAAGGGTCTGTATTGGGAGCAGTACTGGTTTTGTTTATCTGCGTCAGTGAAGTAGGCAGTGGGATTTACGTGCATTCTCAGCAAGTTTGCAGATGGACACCAAGCTGAATGGTGCAGTTGATTTCCTTGAGGAAAGGGATGTGATCCCAAGGGATCATGACAGGTGTGAGGACTGGGTCCGTGTGAACCTCGTGGAGTTCTGTGAGGCCATGTTCAAGGTCCTGCACGTAGGTCATGGGAATCCCTAGCATCCAGACAGGTTGGGAATGAATGGAAAGCGTGGCCAGCAGGTTGAAAGAGGTGTTTCTCTGCCTGTACTCCACCCTGGTGGGAACTCGCGTGGAGTACTGTGTCCAGCTCTGGGGTCCCCACCACAGGAAATGTATGAATCTGTTTGAGCGGGTCCAGAGGAGGGCCACGAAGATGATCAGAGGGCTGGAGCACCTTTCTCTGAAGAAAGGCTGAGAGAGTTGGGGTTGTTCAGCCTGGAAGAGAGTTGTCTCCAGGGAGACCTTTTTGTGGCCTTTTAGTATTTGAAATGGGCTTATAAAAAAGATGGAGAAAGGCTGTTTACCAGGGCCTGTATTGACAGGACAAGGGATAATGATTTTAATCTGAAAGAGGATTGATTTAGATTAGATACTGGGAAGAAATTCTTTATGAGGGTGGTGAGGTGCTGACACAGGTTGCCCTGAGAAGCTGAGATGCCCCATTCCAGAAGTGTTCAAGGCCAGGTTGGGCTTTCAACAACCTGGTCTAGTGGAAGGTGTCCCTGCCGCATGGCAGTAGGGGTTGGAACTAGATGGTTTTTAAAGGTCCCTTCCAACTAAAACCATTCTGTGACTGTTGTTGCTGTAACTAGACTGCATCTCTGTTGCCAGAGTTCTGCTTTATTGAAGAAAATGAAATAGACGTGTTATGTAACCATAAGTCTTTGTTCAAGAGCATGGAAGAGGCTTGGGAAGATAGCAATGAGGTGTCTTGTTTTCAGGCTGATCAAACACACTAGAAATGCTGATGTTTTGCAGATATACGATATTGCATATTGTGCGAGTGATATCCTTGAAATTTAAATTAATATCCAAGTGTGGAAGGTTTTTTTTAACATAAATTCAAGACAGCTGTTGCAAGTGGCAGAGTGCGCTATTGAATAGTAGTGTTTTGCTGGGTCACTGCTTGGAATTTTGGCCTCTTGACTTCTGCATTATTTATTTTAGCAAGTTCATCGTTGATATTTCTTTCACCACAATTTAACCTCTGCCATCTTGGCTTTTGTGACTTATTCCTTCTCTTGAAGGAACTCGCTTCCTTCACTTGAGTCTAGTTTTCTGTACTGCTGATGTGGACAAGAAAAAAGTTATTAATTTGGCTTTTTGTATAGCAGTGTATGCCTCCACCTGCATTGTTCCAGGAGGCCTTCAGTCTGACAGCTTGTCTAAGTGTGCAGAATGCGCTGTTTAAATGTTACCTCAGTTCTGAAAATAAAGTGCAAAAGGCTCATCCTGGTAGTACTTGGAGAAGCTGAGCATTTGTACTGGCTGTTCTCCGGTTTGTCTGAAAGAACTCTCTTTTTGTTTTCTTTCAGATAATTTACAGTTAGGTCTCTATCTGTTTTCTTGCTCTTCATGTGTGTGTTGTGTGCTGCTGTGATGAGTGTTTAATTCTGTGCTTTTGTTGGCTTTGAGATGGGATATTGCATAACATAGCATAGATCTTACAAGAGTAAATTTTTAAGCATTTTTAAGAAAAGAAAATAATTACATGCATGCAAGATAAAGCTGAAGCCCCTTGCTTGAAGTTTAGGGAATCTTTCTAAAAAGCAGGAGTTTCTTAAGCACTACTGAATGTACTCTGCATACCACTTCAAGACAGATTTGTACCGTGGTCTAGCTTATTTTAGTGATTCTTCTGTTCACAGATGGCACCTTCTGCTTTCAGTGTGCTGTGTCTCTACACTTGAATTCATGTCTCTTTCTTATTTCATTTTCTGTGAAGTGTTCAATATAATGAATAACACATATAAAACCTAGCTTGAGGTGTGACCATGTGGCTTATCATGACTGGTTAATAACATTATTCTCTGTATTTGCCAGCAGCAGTCTGTCAGAATCTTGAAAGAGCTTGGATTTTTAAAATGGATGTCAGCACTTGGAAACCTGTTCATTTTGGGTTCATAGACTGTTACTTTGTTTCTGTAGCAACTTCATGAATCCCATGGGTCACAAACATGCAGAACTGTAGGAAGTTATGATGCAATAATACATACCAAATCAATACTGTAATAGCCAGTACAAATTCACAGTAGTCATATCAAATAAAACCAGGCCCTTTTAAAAAGCATCTTTTTCATGTTTGTTGCATTTGCTCACAGCAGCACAAGTGTAAGATACCAAATATTACTGGTAAATAAGCGATAAGTTATATATGTGGAATTATTTAGGCTGAGTAATTCAGTACCAAACAAGCCACGTTAAGGTAGCTGATAAACCAGGAAGAATTTCCAAGTTTGTGATATTGTATAGCATTGTGTAATAATGTGTAACATTGTGTATAGTGCGTAATTACTTTCTTTTTTCCTAATAGGAAGATATCTTTCGTCAGATTGTCTACATTGGCCTTTATCTCTTTCATATTGCTGGAGCCTATCTCCTCAAGTACGTAAATTGTAAATTGTGTTGGCTTCATTTTCTGTCTTAAACATCTAACAAAACATCTGAACTAACAAAACATCTGAATGCTTGTTTTATTTGTTTTGATAGTCTGACCCACCTTGGACTTGTTCTTCTGGTACTGCATTACTTCGTTGAATTTCTTTTCCACATATCCCGTCTTTTTTACTTTAGTGATGAAAAATACCAGAAAGGGTAAGTAGCCTTTATCTTCTAAATTAGTATAATTTCTGTCTCAAAGCCCTGTGCATTTAACTAAACCAAAACCAAAATTACAATGAAGTTCAAACAGCGTTTGCTTAGAGGCGACAGTTCTACATACTATTTAAGTAAATGTTAGTAGTGGTATGAAATGAAATGAAACCTTACACTATATACTAATACTTTAAAAAACAAAAAATAAAGATTGGTAGAGAAAGGACCAACATAGGTTGCTAATATAGCCATGCTAATAACGTGCTTATGTTCCAATAGTATTGGAAAGTGTTTAGATAAGTTCTTAAATCTCAAACAAATTAATGTGGTGAAGAGTAAATATTTGTATTGTCAGTACTTGTGAATGGAAAATTCATTTAGTGGTTTTGATGTTTTTCTTTGTAGATTTTCACTGTGGGCAGTTCTTTTTGTTTTGGGAAGGCTTCTCACCTTGATTCTTTCAGTCCTCACTTTTGGCTTTGGACTGGCAAGAGCAGAAGATCAGCAGCTGAATTTCAGTACTGGAAACTTTAATATCCTGGCTGTTAGGTAAAGTAAACTTAGAATGGTTCTTAAGCAGGAGCTGTAAACCTGTGTTAAATACACAATGTGAGTGATATGGTATTAATGGTAGTAATTCTGAATTAGGTTAGGTGTTTTCATGCAACTGATGGGATTGATAGGAATAGCTTATGTAACAGTTTGTAAAGCACAGTGAAATGATTGAAGGATTCGCTTTCTACAGCTGAGAAATCTGTAACTGGTTGCTTGGGGGTCTTTTTTTTCAGAAAATCACCCAGAATTTAAAGGAATATCCAATGACAGAAATTACTGTAAAATGTATTAGAGAATTGCCGTGAGTTTATTTGTAGAGGTCAAGGTGTTATGCCCAGAGCATCTTTGGTTCTCCTTCAAGGTTCCTACCTCTTTCGCTGCCATTATTACAGCTCCTTTTCCTGCTCTGTGCTGCAGAATGTTCAGCCAGCCACCTGGCCTTTTTATAGATTATAGCCAGAAAAGGAAGTTAGAACATTGACAATGTCAGCATTACCCTGCAGAATTGCTACTCAGAACTGCAAAACTCTCTTAAACCATTTTCAGCTGTTACTAGCTGGAATCTTGAGAGTAATACTGAGAAAGGAGAAAGCAGGAAAGAAATCTAGTACTCCCTGGTTATGATGGAGAGCAGAGACTTTGACTGTGTATCCACCGTTGTTCAGCTGTGCTAAGCCCAGTCACCCTACATGAGCTATCTCTTGCATGGCTTGAAAAATGGATGCTACTGGTAGGGAGACAGAAGGGCACAAAAGAAAATCCAAGCAAAACTGAACTTATATAAATTCCTGTTTTCTAGACAGAATCACTCTAATGCGTTTGAGGAACCTGAATAAAAAGGCCATTCATGACATACAAGAAACTATCTGAGTTGGTGTTCTACTTTCTTGTTGTATTTGAATGAGAGAAAATTACTGATAAACCTTTACCTGTGTTTAATTTCTAGAATCAGTGTGCTGGCCTCCATCTGCATGACTCAAGCGTTTATGATGTGGAAGTTCATTAATTTCCAGCTTCGGAGGTGGAGAGAGCATTCTTCTTCTCAGCCTCAGTCAGTGAAAAAGAAGTTTGTAACAGCTAAAGGAAAGAACTCCAGAAAAGAAAGAGGTTTGTGTTTTCAGTTTTTCTGTTGCCATGACTTCTCAAAACATAAGTAATGGAGAGCTTTCTTTAATGTAATTGCTAGAGAAACATTTCAAGTTTAACTTGCAATTGAGATGACTCAGTTACAGAGACAGTATTAGTAGCTATTGTTGGGGGGGTTAATAAAAAAATCCCTATATATTAATTGTTTGGATTTTCTCTTCTAATTGGCTGAGTGAATGGAATTAGTATGTAGTTAATGCAGCATGAGATTATTGTTAGGTATAATTTTATCACCTAAGCAAAATGTGTCATGCTTATTGCCTTATAAAAGGGGAACAGGCATAGGTTTAGATCTGTTCTTGTAATCAATTACTATTGAATTTTTCTTGTAATGAATTCCAAGCTCGCTTCTCATTGCCACTAAATTCTGAGGTTTTAGGGCAAGGAGATGGTTTGATCCATTCAATAAATAAGCTTATACTGGACTGTTTTTACTAAAAATAGGATTTTGTCACGAATTTTAAGGGAAGGTAATACCTAGTTACTACTCTAAATCTGTATAGAAGCCTTTGGAAATGAATTAATGACTCAAGGTTTGACTTGATTATGTCATGCTCTTTATGGAAAGACATGAAAGAGGAGCTGAATGCTTTTTCCTCCAAGGAAAATTATGTGCTCCCTTAAAAAAACAATCCCCACATTTCAGTATTTCTGTTGTAGCAACAGTTAAACTTCTGTGTATTTAATTGCTAGCTTGAATAACTTGTGCATTTTTCTGAAACTGCTTAAATCATTTCTAAGACTTATTTCAGCATAATCCTTTGCTACCAGTCATGTATTGCCAGCCTGTCGCTTCTTAATACACTGAATGTAACATGTAAAGACCACTTGCACTGAGAATTGAGATCTGTGGTCAGAGAGCAATTCAGTATTGTTTTGGGGGGTTTCCAAGTTTTTTTTATTCCAATAATTTCTTTAGAGCATTTCTGTATTCCCTTTTGATGATTTGTAATTGCTGCAACTTGGCTTTTGTGTGGTGTTGGGGTTTTCTGTTTTTGTCAGAAAATGCAGTTGGACTGGAGTGAAGGTAGTTTCCTATGTAGGTGTCCTGTTTAATCAGAGCTTCATGTTCATCGCATCTGCCTTTTTGTGGAATTAATTTAAGTCTTCTATGGCAAATATTTTTAAAGCATAAACTTAAATGGGTTTTTAAACAGTGAGTCAAAAATGTAGCAGCTTTTTAAAATTTCTTAAACTATTCATGAAATTTGGTGAAGTTGTTGGTTTTCACCCAGCTTCAGTGGAGACTTGAAAGTGGTAAACAAATAGAGAAAAAGTCATGTAATGGGCATTGTGGTTTAATTCACAAAATAATTGAGTTATGCCTGTCTTAAGGACTGAAGAATTTTACAGCTTATTTTAAAAGGAAAGAAAAGAACTTTAAAATCCAAAAGGCTGGTGTTGTTTCAGATTCCTCTGTTTTGAAGATTCCTGTAAGTTTTCAGTTCAAAACACTTGCACAAGATGCAGTGAGACAGTGTTTTTGAAAGAGTAATATACGCAATTAAACTGCTCAAAACAGTCTCTCTTTCTTATGGCCTTTTTTTTGAGGTTGGATGGATTTTTGGAGCCAGGGCACAATGTGTTACTTTTAGCCTGTGCCAAAATCAAGAAATGACAGTAGAAAAATCCTACTGATGATGTAGGTGGAGTATCCAGGCACATGCTGACTCTTGTTCTTTGTTTTACTTTCACTTGTTTTGACTTAACTGTTTAAGAAAATATGATTTCAGTTAGCTGACTTGGGTCCAGCTCATTGTTTGTAAGCTTGATTTATGAATAACATGAACTTTTTGAAAAGTATCCAAAGGCCACGTTATGTAGGCTTAAAATGGTGGTGTCATTTACAACCAAATATCCAAACGTGTTGGGTAGACTTTGACTTTTCCTATGTGATTAATTGGGCCTATATCTGGTCTCATTCTTATGTTTCTGATTTTGGGTTTGGGTTTGGAGTTGTTTTTTTGGAGTCGCTTGTTTGCGTAAGTGGGAGCATTTGGGTGGAGTGGGAGAGAGAGGGAGATCAACAGTTGTTTTTTGTGGGTTGGCCACATTCTGTGGTGATCTGCAGATGGAAAACATTAATTTAACTAGTTAAAAAAGCCCACAGCAGCTGCTTGAAGTCAGAATGTTACTATAAATTGGAGCAGAGATGTTAAGCAGCGCATTATAGCTGGCTATGCACTCTGCTCTTCAGATCTGTTTTTTGCATTTATTTACTGTCGGGCAACATATCTCCTTCCTTGGGTTGTGATGACCCTGAATAAAAGGGATACTTTCAATTCACAGTGGTATCATGTTTCTCCATTTTACTGAAAGTTCTGTGCATTATAAATATACAGATTGTGGGTCATTGTTCTAGGACAGACATTTCCTATAAAATCCTCTGTGTTACTTGAACAGATTAAAACTCTTGATCTTCCAGTTGGCCCAGAAGTGGGATAGAAGTTGCAGCTGGTAACACGTATTCTCTGTATTCTTAGGTGCCTGGTCTTGTACTTGAAGTCTTTAGGTATACACATACTCATCTCAAATCTAACTAGTGTTTTACTTCTGTCCATCTTTTCTATGTAAATATCTTCATCAGAATATAAATGAATTCTGTATGTTACAGTATATACTTTTAAAAATGTGTGTGTGTGCATGTAAGTTTCCTATATGTGTGAAAAGCTTGTAAAGGTGAGTGAAAGGGTGCAATTTCAGGAAGAATTAAAATATTAAATGGGTGGGATAAACAGTAAAGACCTATACCAGGGAATTGTATTATGTACACTGTGTCTCCAGAATTTCTAAGGACAGTTTCATATAAAGATTGAGTGGTTTACGTTTTAAAATAGTATCTTCTAAAATATGATAGCTGGTCTTTATTTTCAGTCTAGGTATATATAATGCACAGACATAAGTGTGTGGCCATGTCAGGAAACTAGACTTTATCATAGTAAACTTTAAATTTTGCATTTTGTAAAAATTTCACTATAGTGTTGAATTATGAATTATAATGATGAGGTTTTTAACAATGATGAGGGTTTTTCTTTTTAACAAAGAAGAAAAAGTTAAAAGAAGTTAAAGTCCTATTTGTATAGGACCTAAAAAAAAAAAAAAGTAATAAAATATGAAGTTTTCTCATTGTATTTAAAAAATGTTATATTATTTTTTTTCTAGAAAATGGAATAAATGGAACAGTGACCTCAAATGGAGCAGACTCGCCTCGTAGCAGGAAGGATAAATCATCGTAAAACTGGGTTTTATTAAGTTAATTGACTAATGTCCCCAAAGAATCTGCTTTTTACATGGATGGCCCTTCAGCACTAAAGATGTTATGGATTAAAGAAAATACAATTCATGGGGTTTGATTATTGCTGTTGTTTTGAGAAACTTTTTTTAAAAGCCATTTTGACTAATGGAAAAGGTTTATCTTCAAATACTTGGGTGGGAGGGGAATACAACACTTTTTAAATAACATCGATGCTTTTTTAAACATTTATTGTGATGAAATAATTTCACTTAGTGAGGATCACTGTTGCAGTGTATTATTTCCTTCCAGTTTTTGTAATCTTGGTGATATATACTGTTCTACCAACTTCACTTTTTCCAAGTTCCTCAAGAAGTATTGCAAGATTGAGGCAAAAACTTAGTATGCATTTTCAGATACTCTGGCTTTTCAGTTAATTACCTGGAGTCAAATTTACAGTTCAAATTGGGATTCCAAGACCACACCAGTAAACCTCTTTATTTTGTCGTTATTAGCTATACAATGTCTGCTCTAAGAATTGCCCCATGTCATTAAAACAAAACTGAACTAATTGGAAATGTTGCAGAGTCTTATTGTTTGTTGGTTGGAAATCTGGTACAAGGAGCAAAAAACCTTTTTGAGATATAGCTTTAGCACTTGAACGTTAGAAGGGAGCGTGTATGGTCATAGGAAAAGTTGATTTGAGTAGCACTGTTAACTCCTGTCTGTGCTTTAAAGTGTACGTATCTTGGACAATTAGTGTGCATTGGACCTTTTTTGAAAACTTGTCTGTCTCATTTTAGAGGGTGGAGGTTCTTCCAGTGTGGTGTTTGTGTTTGTTCTAGGAGGCATCTTAATGCTCTGTGAAGAGGGAATTTGTTAGATAAATGGATCGAGTTACAAGAAACATTCCTTTATTCTAGCTGCTTTGCTTTACTTCACCTCTGTTAGGAAATGGTTTGATTTCTCATATATATATTTTTACGAAAAAGTATTTAAAAGCTACAACTTCTTAAAACTGGTTCATTGTGCCCTTTGCTACAACTGGAAAAATCTTAATTTAAGACTTTTTCCATTATCTGTCTTTTGTAATTGTATTCGATGTGAAGCTTTGTCCAGTTAATTTTCCAGTTTAATAAGCAGTTAATGTTTCTTGTGTACCCTTCTGTAACAGGTATAATTCAACCAGTTTCACTTGAGAATGAGTTGGAGGTTTAATTTAGTCTTAAGAAGTTGCTAAATCAGTCTTTCAAGTTAACCCAAGTTATTATTGCTTATTGATTGAGAGGAGCAATTATGAGCAATCAAGCTGATAAATAAAATAGTTTTAATTAAAAAACTGTTGCTATAGTTGAGTTTTTACCCAACAGAATTATAAATTTGCCTTCTGTATCTTCTACAGTTCGGTTGCTTTACTATACAGAATAAACGTTTCTAGTACAAAACCTCTGCAAATAACTATCCATTCTTCAATTGTTTAGTGCTATTGAGAGTTATTGCAGTATAATTTATTCAGTGTTTTGGGTAATTTCAGTCACAGTTCCCATGTATTTGCTTCACAGCTGCTGAAGTGGATTTGGTCTTGCTTAGCTTGGGAACTCTGGAGCAGCATGCACTGCAGTATGCCCAGTTGGCTTCTGTGGAAGTAGCTATACTGTGTCTTTAGTTGAGGAAATAAAACTCAGTTGATGAAATTGTGAATCTGTCTGATCTGATCATGAAACTGGAAAATTTGAACTCAGAAATTTTGAGGGAATTGCATACATTAAATATTCACTACATAAAACCATGCTTCATATCTCATGTTTCTATACAGGCCTTCACAGATCTCATATTGCTTGTGCCTTGCTCTCAAGTTGTACCTTAAGCCAAAAGGGGCAACTTCTTAAAGTTTCTAGCCTGGTCATTTGGCTCTAAGTCAGTTTGCTTGTGATATGTAGTTGTACTGGGGCTGTCAAAATCATAAAGGGTGGAGGAGCAAATTCTGAAAGGAGCATTTACGGTACTTCTTGAGATCTTTAAGACTTCCTGGAGTCTGAGGGTTGTAGTAGTTTTTTCCCTAAGGCAAACTGTTTCTTGTAAACCTCATTCTTTGGCCCAGTAATCTTGAAATGTGAAATTCAGGTTCATTTCCAAAAACTTCATATATTGCCTGTTGATATTACTTTTTGTCTGCTTTTGGCCTTATGGGTATTTTTGGCCTTTGGACTTCTTGAAAAAGCCCTTCTATTTCCACAATGGTTTCATCTTCCTCCTTGCCCTATAGGAGTTGTTGCTTTTCTCCAAGTAATATAGAGTAATTTCAGTTGTTCTAGAATCTGGATAGGGTATCAGAAACCAGTATCTTCTGTCTCCTTGTGCCATTACTAAAAATACATATTTATCATTTTGGATGAGGCAAAAGCAGTTTTTAATTTCCTACCTTGGGGTGGAAGCACCTGTGAATTTAGATTTTGAGGCTTCTGTTCCTGCTTGTTATGACTGGTTTTGTCCTAAGATTGTTGTTTGCCTGGGTAACTTCTTTTGAATTGCTTAAAATTGATTTTCAAATGTTACTGCATTTTGGCTTTTTTGTCTGTAATCTGGGACTCAATAAGCTGGAAGAAGATTAGTTGTCTAATCATGTTTTCTTAATTATGGAATCGGGCAAATTGGAAATAGGAATGTAATAATGAGCTCTTCAGTCATTTCCATGCCTAATAAAACCATTTTTGCTTAGGCTGTAATAATTTATCCTGGTCAATTACCAGGTCCCACAAAGGAAAGGCTTTGTCTGTGTAGATGAATTTGAATTGAGTAATTGATACAGACTGTGGATAGGGTTTTTTTTTACTTAAACTCCCTCTTCCCTGCCCTGTCTTGTCAGAACCTTTGAAGATTTACAACAGATTATTTCAAGACATGGTTTCTGCTCCCCAAAGCCCATTTGGTTTCTGTGTCAGAATCTAGTATTTTAGTAAGTAATTATGTGTAACTTCAAAGTACAAACAAGGAACACGGAACAGTTGAAACTAATTTTCGGAGGTTTTGTTTTTATCTGGACACTTTCTTCTCTTGACTGCTTGCAAAAATTGATTTCTCCTGTGTGAATTATTCATGAATGTGGCTGTTCGGAAATACTGCTTTTCAGGTGATCTCATGCCCAAACTTAGGAATGATCAATGGATTTACCATGCAGAGAAAATGCATAGGCTATTTTTGCTGATGTTAGAATATGCTAAAGGTAAATTAAGTATGTTGGGATAATGCAATTAGAAAATGAGGAGTTCTTGATAAGCATTTGATGGTTTTTCTGAGTACTTGTCTCTCTGAAAATTTTGCTTGTGTTTTTGGAGTTATGTAACCCAGAATTGTGATAAGCACTGTGGTGCTTTTGTATAAACAGACTTCTGTAGAAGGGGTTAATACATACCTGCAGCCTTGCTCTTTGCAGATTTCTGACTCGCTGCATCTGAAGTGATTTCGTTGAAGGCAAACTGGATATTAAAGAGAAGGAATCATTTTCATGCTTGTGCTAAGTTGGATGTAGGTTGCTGCCAGAATTGGGGTTCTGTCCCTTGCTTTGTCTAGCACAAGCCTCTCTGTTTGCATGGTGAGCTAGATCAGGGAGCTAGCATGGCTGAAAACTAGCTTGTTTGCTTAGTTGTTTTTACACTGGATTAGTTGCCCAATACTAATCCTGGAGGTATACAAGTATTTATGTGTAAGCAAGAAGAAAAGATGCAGGGAAAAGGTGGATCAAGCTCTACAGCAGCTACCCCTTTCAACTGCATGTTTGGTTGAAAATTACTCTAGATTACAGTATGAGTTGGGAGATCTCATCAAAGGGCTTCTAGTCTTCTATACCAGAAGGAAACTGGTCTCTCTGGTACCTCCTAGAGGCCAAATTGTGTAAGAGTTAGTGGATTTTTGTCAGATACTGTGTGGAAAGGGGAAATTCAATGTGCTTTACTGAACTGAGATACCTTTTTGGGATTTCCAAGAAGTGCAAGATGATACTGGTGGTGTAGAAATAGCAACTCTAGTTTCTCTTGGATTAAAAAAAGATTACTTTTCTTACCAGCTGGGAAGCTATGGCTTTTTTTGCTTATTGGGAGAGTGATTTTTTGATTTTTATTTTTTTTTTTCTTTTTTTTTTCTTCTCCTCCACATGAAACTTTAATGTATTGGAATAGGTCTTCCAGAGAGCTTCTGCAGTTCTGGGCTGCATCAAAAGGAGCGTGACCAGCAGGTCGAAGGAGGTGATCCTGCCCCTCTAACTCTGCTCTTGTGAGACCTCACTTGGAGCATTGTGTGCAGTTCTGGTGTCCTCAACATAAAAAGGACATGGAACTGTTGGAACAAGTCCAGAGGAGGGCCACGAGGATGATCAGGGGCCTGGAGCACCTCCCGTATGAAGACAGGCTGAGGAAGTTGGGGCTGTTCAGCCTGGAGAAGAGAAGGCTGCGTGGAGACCTCATAGCAGCCTTCCAGTACCTGAAGGGGGCCTATAGGGATGCTGGGGAGGGACTCTTTGTCAGGGACTGTGGTGACAGGACAAGGGGTAACGGGTTAAAACTTAAACAGGGGAAGTTTAGATTGGATATAAGGAAGAAATTCTTTCCTGTTAGGGTGGTGAGGCACTGGAATGGGTTGCCCAGGGAGGCTGTGAATGCTCCATCCCTGGCAGTGTTCAAGGCCAGATTGGACAGAGCCTTGGGCGGGATGGTTTAGTGTGAGATGTCCCTGCCTGTGGCAGGGGGGTTGGAACTAGATGATTTTAAGGTCCTTTCCAACCCTAACTATTCTATGATTCTGTAGAATTCCGCAAGCATTGCACTGTCCACCTATCTAGGTATACAGAGAGGATGGTTGGTTGGTTTCTCTTACTTTGTTTCCCTGTTTTCCAGAAGCACACCAGGTGATTCTTAGGTCATACTTGGGTTTAGTTCCACTTGTGACCCAGCCCTTTGGGCCTGTATTGTAGAAGATGGAGACAGGCAGTTTCAGTAGGCTCCCTATACGGTGTTGGTTATTGCTGTCCTAATTGTTCTTTGTGGAAAATGTCAGTATTGAAGGGGCTTGAACACCAAGAAGGGACAGTTGTGGTATTTGTAGTGTTTACACACTGGTGAGAGCCTACATACAGAGATACTATGTTCCAGGGGCCTGTGGTTTAATGCTTGGAGGCTGTAGTACATCTTGTTACATGAATACTTGGGTTACCTCTTGTGCAGGGTATAAGAATGTCCTACAAAATGAAGGTCTTGGGAAAGTGTAGGAGATCCCTTAAAAAGAATAAGACTTTTCAAAGTACTGATGTCAGTTATCATCTGTTCATCGAATTTTGATTTCTCTTGTTAGTTGTGGATTATCTTTAGAGCACTGGGTTAGCCCATGCTTCTTGTTTTGGTTTTCTTTTTTTTTATATGGTAGGTTGTTGTCATGGATGTGTGGTGGGTATCCCCTCCTTTCACTGCTCCCTGCACTAGTCGTTTTAGGATTTACTAGGCTCAGTTGTGTACACATAGAATTTGGCATGCTTTTCATAACTAAAATAAAAGCAGTGCTGGAGTGTCTCTGAGTCAGATGTGCAAAAAGTACATCAGTATGTTGGGTGTCATCAGAACACATTTATTGGGAACTGAAACTCTTTAGGATGAATACATTATGATACAGTTTGTATTCCATTGTAGCATTTGGATGTAGTTCACATCCAGCTAGCAAGTGCCTTTCTGGGTGAAACAACTGCTGTTGGCATCTGCAGCTGTCAGTTCCCCTTCTGTGAACAGTGGGTGAGGAGTGCTGGGCTGCAGCTGCAGTAGGTTGCTTTCTGCCTTTTAGAGAAGTTCTTTTGATGTTGACAAGACAAAAGGCGACAACTCTTATTTGAGGTTTAAAAAGGAAAATACAGCCTATGTTTGGATCCAGTGCACTTGCTCTTGATCTCTCTGTATGTGTCCTGTCACTTTTATTTTAGGTTTCTGCAAACAGTTCATTTTTATCCAGTTCAGGCATGGCAGATCTGTGATGTGAGTGCCAAAAATGCCAACTCCTTTTTCTTCTTTTTGTTTGAAACTTTGCAGAATCAGAGCAGCAAAAGTGTAGTTTTGTGATTTGACAGCTTTTCAGTATTCATTTTTTGTCCTTGTTTATTGTGGTTAACATTAAGGGCCAGGCATTGTCATGCAGCACAACACAGTTCTTACTTCTTCATTCCACACACAAGAATATTTGGCAATTTGATATGCTGAAATGAAAAAAATGTAAGTTTTGACTGGTTAGCAGTAATGGGTGTTCCTGGATGGTTTTGTTTTCTTCCTTATTGCGGTTTACTGTTACTTAAAATCTCTGAATCTCTAGTCTGTAGTTTTGCTGTATCCCACTTGACAACTTGTGGTCTAGAACTGGAGCTTTTTGTTCTCCTTATATTGATTATAAATGTTGAAGAATGTATCTTGCGTTGTAATGAACAGATGCAAATTCACTCATGGTGATGAGAATACTGTAACAGGGTCAGAATTTCAACTCTTGAACTCCAGACTAGAAGCCAAGCCAAAACTCTCTTGTGTTCTCATGCAGGTGATTCCTCCTCTTTGTTTCTTGATTAATCATTATTTGTGTTTTGTTCATTTAGATTGTAAGTTCTTTGTGGCAAGGGTTGTCTCTTGTGTGTGCGTGCGTGTGCGTGCGCATGTGTGTGTGTGTGTACCCGGGATGGTAAGGTCTGGAGCCCAGTCTGTGAAAGCTGTAATAAACAATCACCTTGTTATTGTTTTCCTGGATATTGTAATAAAGAGTATCAAATTAAAGCTGTGCTTGAATAGTCTGTTACAAAAATGGAGGCGTGAGAATTGCATCTGGCTTTGCGGACAGTCCGGCAGCATCAGTGGCAGAGATACTGGTCAAAGACAAATACAGTGTTGTTTGGGGTTATGCACTTAAACCAGTGAACACAGAGCCAGAACATCTTTGGCTGAATGGTTTGGAACTCAGGCTGGAGCTCGAGCTTGCATAAAATCACCAGGAATTCAAGGCTGAGTTTCTCACCTCCTGTCAAATTGAGAAACTGCATTGGTCCTCCCGCTTGGGAAAGTGGGCTTGTTTGCACAACCATTACAGCAATGTTTTGTACCCTTTGGATAGCACTTTCAAACTTGAGAGGGTAACCACAACCTTAGAGAATGCTAGAAACTGTACTGGGCCATGTCCGATGTGGCCTGGAAGCATACTGTTCAAATTGAAGCATCTCCAAGCTCTTCAGCCAAACAACTTTTAAAACCTTTGTACACTTAAGCTTCACTGATATGGAAGAGTAAAATTCCATCCAGTCTAAAATTAAACATCTACACTGATACACTGGTGACCTAGGCAGGATGGTGGGGAACTGAGGACTTGCTCGACTTAAGGAAAGTTAGACTGGGTTTAGGAAACCTTTGCCATGAGGTGACCCTCCTGCACGTTTCGTTTGGTACATGGTGGAGGGGTTGACTATAGGTCCCAGGATCTCTGTGTTCAGTTTGCCCTGGGATACATCAGATCGTTGCTTTTGAAGAACTACTGAACTGCTTAAGCATTCTTAAAACCTGCATTCATAAATTGTAACTCATCAAATTAATCAAAAGAAAATATTAAGATCAGTTTTCCACGAGGATGCATCTGATTCTTGGCTTTGCTGATAAACCGTAGCTTAAAAATAAATTGTGTTAGAAAATCGGAGGAAAACTTGTAAGACCCAGGACCTTGCCAATACCTATACCTGCCGAGTGAGCACAGGCATCTAGGATGGTTGTAACGAGTCCTGCGCTATCTTTCCCCTGCTGCACCTCTCAAAATCATCTTGCACTGCTGCCACTCTCGGAATGACACAGCAGATACTGATGGAGGTGGAGCAGATGGAGGCTGGAGAGCCACAGCCTGTGAGGAGTGTGGGATGTGGGAAAAGCAGCCACTAGAGGCCACCACAGGCTGCCTCAGCTGGGCTTGACTTGGGGTGTCTGGTGGTAGCAGGCAAAAGTATATACAGAGGCCCGTGGTTTTGCTGCACTTTAAGCAAAAATCACTTCCTTTTGAAAAAGCATCTCTGTTGTAAGGCAGCAAACAGAGCATTGAATTAAATGAGACATAACTTCTTGTAGTTCTGAATAATAAAACCCACGTTATTTTCTGCAGCACTTGTAGGGTGTCCTTACTTGGCCTGAAGCTACTCCCTCGCTTCTGGTTGAGAAAATGGGATGTCGACCTCCAGTATTAAAGCTTTATCTTAACCCAAAAGTGCAACATCTTAGATTAAAAACAGCGCTGAGAATGCAAAGCCTCAGATTACATCTACAGGCTGTGTTCAGTTCTGTAAGCAACCACATGGTGCTGTGCCAGATGCTGACTTCTTTGCTTAATCCTTGGGGAAGGGGAAAGTACACAAAACCTGATCTGTTTCCACCAATTTTTGATGCTTTCAAAACAAAGTTACTGTTAGAGGAGCTTATAAAATAGTTTCCTGAACTGAAAAGAAATGTCAGCTCTTATCTGCCAGTAAGAGACTCTTATTTTGTGGGAGTGTTTCTTATGGTCATCTCCCTTTAGCTGCTGCGGGATGAAAACTTTCCCTGCAGTGGTTAAAACACCTTCTCAGAAGATACAGGTTAAATTTTTCAGCTTATAGACTTTGCCTTTAATCATGAGAAAATACCATGTCCCTTTAGGATGTGCCACCTTTTATATAGAAGGAAGGTTTTGGGTGACACTGGGAAACGCTATGGGATACACTATTTGTCGTTGTCTTTGGGGTAATTTTACCCTAGTCTGCCCAGAAAATAAAACATGCTGCACTGGCTTTAGCTGTTCTGGGCCCCGGTAGGCTTGCTTTTCTTGTCGGAAAGCATTGCAGTGTAGGGTGATCTAGCTCTGGAAGAATAATAAGAAATATGGCTGTCCTTCAGGAATGTCCTGGGACTTCAGTGGAGTCTGGGCAAAATTTTCCTGAACATCTGGATATGGGTAGTCCTGGTAAGAGATGGCAAACTGGCTGACTCATGTTATGAGCTGTGAGTGTGCCTTGATTTGTGATGCATGAAATTGCCAGTGACAGGTTGAGTGTCTGGCTGTCCTGATCATCAGCTCAGTATTGCTGCACTTACCTCTGAGACACGGAGTGTACAAAAAGTCCATTT
Organism: Lathamus discolor; assembly: GCF_037157495.1. Taxonomy (NCBI): domain Eukaryota; kingdom Metazoa; phylum Chordata; class Aves; order Psittaciformes; family Psittacidae; genus Lathamus; species Lathamus discolor. Next base: position 126,301,184 of record NC_088885.1, on the reverse strand, counting down.
GTGTTGCTCCACATCTGTGGAAGTGCATTTGGAAACAGGTCTCAAGACCTGGAGTGCTGACACAGAGAAGGTACAATGTCAAGCACTCTCGGTCTGGCTATTGCTTTGGAGACAAACGGCTGCACTCAGACCTGCAGGGCTGCCATAGGAGCCCGGAGCTGCGGTTGTGCTGGAAGCAGTTGATTCCCTCAGGACTTGAATATGTACTCCCATTTCCCCACCACCAAAGCCTGCCCTGCTTCAAGAACTGAGGTGATTTGAAATGGAAACCTTTTAATTTATAGCGATAAATGCAGCTCAGCAGCATGGGGGATATTAGGAACCTTGAACTAAATGGAGTATGCCCCACCCTGGAGAGAATGATGTAAATCATTCTAATTCTTGGCAGTGGTATTTAAGTTTTGTTCATAGCATGCGTAAAAAAACCCTTCCAGACATTGTAAACTGTCTGTGCTGTCAAGAAAACTCTCAGAAGCTTTCTAGAGGAAAATTTTTAGGAGGTGGAGGAAATGGTGTAGTTTCTAGATGCAGCATGAATGGTGCCATAGTTCTCTTGACCCCCTGTGTTCCTCCTCTCTTTCTCCCCTCTTCCTGTTCTCTGCCCCACAAGTCAGCAAAGTCATGAGAATGAGCCCAGTGGCGGCTGAGGGAAACCATAGTTAACCCTGGAGGTTCCTCTTACAGAGGCGCCTCTCAGACTTCTTGTCTCCACAGCTCCTCTGCAAGAGCTGCCACCCTGGACAAACCCAGAAGACCAGTGTCCTGCCTTCATGGCACAGTAGGGAAGGGACGCGCGGCTGAGGGAAGTGTCATCCTGTGTCATCCACCCAGTTTCTGGCAGTCATCAGCTGAGGGACTTCTGAAGCATCTGCTTGCATCAAAACTTTTATTGCTTTTTTTATAGCCACCAATAGAAATATTCTACATGCATTTGTGTAATCCCTCTTGAACCCATTTAAATACTTGGCATCCACAACACTCAATAAGTTACACAATTTAACTATGCCTTGTTTGGGAAAAGTATTTCCTTTGGCTTGTATTTTAAACCTGATGACTTCCTTGTGTGAGTCTCAAGTAGTGAACAATCATTCCCTCTTCATCTCTTTCATACTACACATGATTTTATAGGTTTCTCTGTTTCAAGCCTGGGGGTTCTCAGTCTATTTAGTATTTTCTTGTGCAGAAATTGTGCCATACAACTGATTAACTGTGCAATCTTTTATGTGCCTTTTCTACTTCACCTAAATGCTTAGGCTTACATGTTGGTTTTAGTTTATTGAGAAGTAGCTCCTGTCAGTTCATTCACTTCTAGACCTGACTTTTTATTTATCTTAAACCACGTTTTCCTGATACGCGTTTTGCATTGTCTTGGCTGATCTTGCTGCATGCTTTTATGTGTTGGTTGAGTTGCATAGCTGTATTCCTAGAACAGTGGAATATCGACATACTCTTTTTAGGACATTGACTGGTGATGCAACAGTTCCGCATAAGGAAAATAAACAGTAACTTGCCAACAGGGGAGCAAAAAGCTTTATCTAGAACACAGCCTGGTCTTCCTTGGCCATGCTCACTCGCCAGTGGCCTGTTGGGTTGGTTCATAGCGTAGTGCCCATGCAGTGGTTGTCTTTTGTTGTTCTTGCTGATGCTATTAAAACATCTTCCAAATGATTCAGGAAAATGCTTTTCAATGGTAGTGTCTGTATGCAGATGCCTAAAGTGGCCATAATTAGTTCTTCAGTATTTCAATAGCAAACACTGGCTGTTTCAAAGGCCTGGGATCATGAGGTCTTGAAAAAAGGCAGCATAACAAACTAACCCCTTTTGGCAGGAATGCTGCTGGTCTGCCGTCATTGCTGGGAGTAGCTTGGATTTCCGTCACTGGAGATCAGCTAGTTCTTAAAGGGTCACAACTGATCGCAAGACATAACTTCTGGAAACAAACATCTCCAAGGTAGAGCTACTTCATGAGTTGTTGTGCCAGGTTCTTTTGACCTTTCCCATTTTATTAGTTACTTATCCTTGCTCATGGTAATTTCATAACATATGAAGTTGATCTCCTCCAGTGAGGAACCATCTTTCACAGTTCAGAGCAATATGGCTTGATCACCTGACATCAGCCTTCTAATACTTCCAAAGGCAGACTTACATCTGACAGCAAATTCAGTTGCTGCATAGTATGGTTAAGACATTAACTTGAAAACCACCAGTTAAATTCTGTTTCTGAATCTATATTAGTCTTTTTGTGAACCTTGGACTGATCATTTTAAGCTTTCTACATGTTCCTCTCTAAATAATGGATCATATTTAGCTCGCATAGATACTAGGACAGTGACTTAAAAATCCATGACCTAGAAATGTGTTTCATCTGCTGTGCCTTGCAGTTGCTGCTTTGAAGAAAAATGGTCATGCCTTGGGTTCTGTGTGGCCAGGAGGTTCAGCTTCATGGGAAAGGTTGTCAAAAATCACGAGTAACTTCAAAAGCAGATTTTCCTACTCAAGACACACTGTGCTGAAAACAAGAAGCTGTGCTGTAGTACTTTGGATTTTCCATACTTTCAGCTCAAGACTCCTTTGGCCTGGATATCTGCCTGACACTGAGAGTTAAAATAGCATGTCCGCTCTAGGGATAGCTAACAGCACCAGGACTTGCATTTAAATGTGAGAAAACATGATCCATGTATCAGACAAGGAGAACCGGAGAAGCATTATGTCCTCACCTTACAGCAGAAGCTGATGAGCTGAAGCTGAGCAGAACTGGAGCTGATAGTTCAGAAGCTTCTATGGTACCCTGGGGTTGAATTGCAGTTCAACCACTGGATGTGTGCACTGGAAATATTGCTTTAGGTGTGTTGTTAAAATTCACCTGAAGCCAGAAAATATGTTGATATTTCAAACAAACAAACAAAAAAACTTAGAAAGAAGAAATGAAGAAGGGTTTGAGAGGCCTTCTGATAACCCAGCCCTACAGACTGTGGAGAGCCAGCCTTTAGATGAGCTTGCAAGTGCCTACAACAAAAAGAAGAACTTTGTTTGGAAGTCACATGCCTATGAGGTTGCTGCTGACTTCAACACTGGGGCTCTGAGGTACAGTGCAGCCATTTATACTGTGTCCCCAGAGGTTTGAAAACTTCTCAGGGCTCCCCCCCCTCTTTGGCACGCAGTCTCTTTTCCATGCCTGCAGCTATGAGCAGCGTTTGTATCTGGGCCTGTAATTTGGTGCAGTTTGGGACTTCCAAGTTCTACAGTGCCCCTATGTTTTTTGGCAGCAGTGGAGTCGCTAAGCGGCTGAACCTTTTGATCTGTGTTCAGTCTGCAAATGAACATTTCATCTAACACCTCCATACCTGTGTTCCACAGAACAATCAGACTCTTGATTGCCTCCTCCCTCCTTCCTCCCCTGCCTCCCTCCCTCCCAACCTGGAGTACAGCGGAGTAGCTCCACAATGGATGACTATAATTCCAGCAGAGTCTGGAGGACTATAAATAGCCTTAAATAAATGTGCTAAGGATCCAGCATATTGTCTGAATGATCTAAAATTAGATTGCTGTAATGTTTGTGCATCAGTCTTCCTTTGCTGCAGGAAAATGAATTTCTTTCCGAGGTATTTAAGCTTGAATTACGGTTCCTTAATGATGGGGGAGTGTGGGGAGGCTGTTTGAGGGGAAACTCCTGTATGGTTGGGTCTAGCTTTCTTAAAAGAACAAGATCAGCTGCAGCCACTGCTGAGGAGAAAAAGCAGCTGCAAGTTCCTGGAAAGCATAGCTGCAGTTTGCTTCTAAAGCACCACCTTCATGCTCTCTTTATTTTTCTCCTTCAAGGACATTTGCACCATGAATGCAACAAACGTTCTGAAAGAGATTTGCAGAAGGTGGGGTGGAAAAACCCCAGAAAGCACATTTGCCTTTTTGTCTGGGATTAAATGACATTGTGCGCCCTGTGTTCAAGGTGTTTTAGTTCTTGGTCTCCAACCATTCTTTGCAACAAATAACAGTAGCTATGTATTTTAGATAAATTTGAATGTTGCCTGATATCAGCTGGAAGTACCCGAGTTAGCTGTTACTCCTGTGAATAAGCATATTACTTACACTCTATAATGAAATAATGCTTTCTTGTTCAAATAACTTGCTATTGAGTTGAAAGAGAATGCAACTTGCAATAATTCCATAGTCTTCAGTTCCTATCTTCACACTGCAGTGGTTCTGGGGAGGAATTTATTGTATAATAATGTTTCATATAAAAATTCTAGTGCACTCAGCTTTTTAAACAAATTGTGATTTGTTAACAATGAAAGCATAGAAAATAATTCATTGCTCTGTTGATTAAATTGCAGAGTGACTGGAAGTGGTACTATTTTATTTTTGGGGGGACCTGTTTCTTCCAGTTTATCATGCAAAGCTGCTTAAAGAAGGGTCCACTGCATTAAGGCAAAATGAGAGGCACCTTCTGTTTTGCTGTCAAGTTGGGAACCAGGGCGAGGGAGACAGCTTCAAGCATCAGAGTGCATTGGTACAGCTCTATTAAACAGCATTAATAACCCATCTCATATATTCTTACACATGGTAAGTGACTGTGTCATTACACTGCGTGTTGGACCTAGAATGGCCATTCAGGTGAACTAAAAACTGAGTTGTTGAGGTCTCTGAACTCACTGAACTCTTGAAATGCTCACAGAAAGTCTTGTCGAGGAGTCTGCATGCCCTGAGAAGAGATGTAAGGGGGTGTGTTAATCCTGTGAAGTAATGAATCCAGTAGTTTCAAGTCTTTAATTTCCAAGCTACTCTGTGAGTTTAATTCTTCATTATCTAGGGGGCAACAGTTCAGGCAGTGTTTGTATATGAAAAACTCAACTGCTTACAGCCTCTTTTGCATGGAGTTGCAGATTTCTACTTGTCAGATCCCTGGTAAATTTTGTTTGGGGTTCTTATTATTTTTTTTTTTTTTTTTCTGGTTTTATCATCCTTTTGCTGGAGATAAATTCTTTTTGGTGGCCTTTTAACACATAGATAGTAGGCAAAATCGCATATCCAATATGAACTCTGTGCATGGTGTGTTATTATGCTCATACTTTTGCATGTGTGAACATGTATGTGATTGTGCATTGAGATGCAAATTTAGGCGAATAATCCTTTCTTCAAAGAATTTTCATGGGAAGATTCGAGTTAGCAATAGTGAGTTTTAGCCACAAGAGGGAGCAATTTTTACCTTCGCTGGAAGCACTCCCATCACTAGAAAGGCTCTGCACTTATTTGCAAGGTTGAAAGTCTTTATTTTCCATTCTTATCACTGTTCTGTCTTCGTTTTTCAATGTCTCTTGGCAAAGTGTTTGCTAAAGAGAACATTAAGTAGAAAGAGAATGATAAGTAAAAAGGATAAAGCACAACATGTTTGGTTATGAACCTCCAACGGCATCAACTTTCACCTGAATATTGAAAAGTGGCTTTCAGCAGTGTATGTCCCCTGTACCCTGGTTAGTTAGTGCCAAACTACAGCCTGGGTGAGATTTTGCTTATGTCAGAGGATTTCTCTAGCAGGGTTGAAGACTGTAGCTGCATCTCCTCATTCTCCAGAGCTATGCTTTTCTCTTCAATTCCCTTCTGCTCCCTTGGAGGCAGCAATTGGAAATATAATTCTATTTCATCATTTACTCAGCAGCAAATGAGTTCAGAAAGCAAATGACTGTCTAGTGCTGCTGCAGGCTGCTGGTACTTTTTTTCCATGGTTTCTTTTTTATCCCTAAAATATTCTAGTTATTCTATTAAAAGGTTTAAGTCCTGGACACTGGCCACCTTATTAGGTGATTCCTGAGCTGGGATACAAACACCTGTAGGGGCGAAGCCAACAGAGCAAAGAAGGAGGTCTGGTTATCTCCACCAGCCTCAGGCTAATGAACATAGACCCAGTTGTGCAATAGCAGTCATAAAGCAAAATGGGAGCAGCAGGTAGAGAGCGGCTGGCTGCTGTGGGGACATTTTTGATGTTACAAAGCTTGTAAGAGGAAAAGCAGAGCAGTGTGGAAAGGAGGGGTGAGGAGCAAGGAGGGTCAGCAGCTGATCAGGGAGCTGCTAAGGTATGGGAAGAAGTCTGCTGCTGCTCAGCTCAAGGTCCCGTGGTGAGAACCTGGCAGGGAGGGCTGGTGTCCTCAGCTGCTGCAGAGAAGGAAGTGGCTCTCTGGAAGAGAAGAGGTGTAAGGGCTGGTTGGCCTGAGCCTGGGAAGTGGCCTGTAGCGGGTCCTGAAAATCCTCAGATCTTGTAGGTAAGACCAAATGGCTGCTGCGTGCATCCACGTGGTAGATAAGGTGTGGGTTAGGTGACCTACTGCCTCCTTATCTAGCCCCTTAGTAAAAAAAAATATCAGTCATATGGCAGCAGGCAGCGATGCAATTTAGCAGAAAACTCTCACCACTACTATGCACTTACCCCATCTCCACCGAAAGGGTTTATGTGCGCTTCTTTGCCTGAGTGAATGAATAAAGCTTAAACAAAGTTTAAAGGTGCTGTTACAAACGAAAGATACTGTCATTCTTGTGTTTCATTTTCTTTGCATGCCACTTTGCATTTTGTTTTCATGTGATGGCTCTTGCATGTTTCGTTTTGGGTATTTTTACTTATCTTCCTGTTGATTGCAGGCTAGAGAACTGGTCTGAAATACTTAGACGTTGCCCTTTTAATAGCAGCCTTGTCACTGTTCATGGGTTGTCCTCTGGCAAAAATGAGAAATGACATGGATTTGCAGCAGCATAGCTGCAGCAGCCCCTGCTAGCCTCGTGCAGCCACTAGGCACCCAGTAGCATCCTCTTCAGAGGAGTTTGTGTCTTCTTTGAGTGGATAAAGGGAAGGGCCACAGACAGCTTGGTCTGGGGGTTGTTTTCTGGGTTCTCACAAGTGCACTCAGTAGTGCTCCACACTCTTTACAAGATTTCACAGGTGCTGTCTGACAAAACCGTGAGGGTCTGCTTGTTTAAAACCCAGTATCCAGACAATAAAATAGCATACCTGAATTTGTTGCTTGTGAGCTTGTGTTGTTAAGGCAGTTCTTTTTGTTAAGGCAGTTCTTTTCCTGCTATAAGATGAGCACAACAACTAAATTTTACACTTTGGCCATACCTAGAGTATGAAATGATGAGGAACAAATGCACCTTTGGCAATGTTCTTGGGGTAAACAAGGCTGTAGATGGCCGATTAGGTTAAGGGATTCAGTAGAAGTTTAAGTATTTGCATATGATAGAATTGGCGGCTGTTAGGGGGTTTTATTGCAGGGTTTGATCTAAGCTATAATAAGAGCCTGAGCCTGGAAACAGAAAATGGTCCATCTGATGAACAAAGCTCTATGTGCATACTTGACAGCCAACATGACCAAAAATGTTGGAACTTCCCAATGGGTGTATCCTGAAGAAGGCTTTTTTGTAATACAACCAGAAATATGGTTTAGATCAGAAGGACTGGGCAGTTTTCATCTGCTTTTCTTGACGTAGTAGAGAAATGGCCTCAGTCAGAAAATCCTTCATATGAAAGCTATTTTTTTTTTTTTTGTCTCTTTTTAGCTGGTTTGCTGATTAGGTATTTTTCCCTCTCTCATTTATCATAGAAGCTTGGTTGCTGAAGAGATCTGTGTTTGTTTCAGTAATAATACATGGTTAGTTCAGTTGCCATTCTCTCTTTTACGATCCATTTGTAGGAAACTAAATTACCGCGGTAGTTTGTACGCCTCAGAGATTCTTCTGAAAACACAGATCCCCTCCAGCACCATGGGACCAGGGGAGCTGTGTCCTCAGTCACTTTAGTATTGTTGAAGGCATCATAGTGCGGCTTTCATTCTCATAGCAAAGGCAGTGGTCAGGAGAAAAAGAGAATAGGAGCACATCTGTTACAGTCATGTTTGTTGTATGAATATGCTAGCTTCTAAAAAGATAGAGGCAAGGAGACCTTTTTGTCTCTATAAAGAAAGACTGTATAAAGCTAGACTGTTTTTCTCTATAAAATACTAGCTTTGATTCACAAACACACCACTAGAAAGTTCACGACAGCATTACTTGGAGAATCTGGAAAGGAGTAATGCTGGTTTAGAATTGTTTTAGTGATTTAGGAAATGTTATGGAGAGCAAACACTTTCTAGTGCATTAGCCAAAAGAGACAGACAGAAGAAATCAGTTCTGAGGTACAGGTATGAGTGACCAGAAGCTTGAATTTAATTTGGAAAATAAAACATTATAGGTGCAACATTTGGTCCCTCCGGAAAACAAACAAATTTCTTACAATTAAAACAACCCAGTGGGTGACAAGTGAGAGAATGAGTTTCAGCACTCAAAGGAAATCCTGGTTCACTTGTGAGGATGCTGAAGAAATATAAGCATGCTCAGAGCAGTGCTTCCATGGGGGAGGAGGGATCTTTCAAGTTCAGCTTTGCCAGTCCCATGACTTCAAGTGCTTCTGTTGTGCTCACACATCCTCTTTTCTCTTGTTCTAGTGAGGTGACATGAGGAAGGAATAAAACCATATTTCATAATATTGCTCATGCTACTAAAATGCAGCAGTGAAGTGCACAACCTTTTTCCTGTTTGTAACGAAACACTTCCAGTAGTGTGTGGCCAGTTGTTGCTAATGAGACATCACAAGCATAAAGATAGCAACAAACATTCACCAAAAGGCTTAGCAAAACAAATTCTTTGTGTTTATAATTGCTCAGGGAGTCCTAGTATCAGGAGGGTTATTTCACCAATGACTGAATCACAGCCACTTCTGCTTGAAAGAGCAGTATCAGTCTGACAACTCAGAGCTTTATTGCTCAACAGCTTCGAGCAGGAAGAGGAGCCAATAGTCCTCTCGGAGGAGGCTGAAGGCAGCTTCCAAAGCTGGAACCTGGCCAGGAGTCTGAGCTAGGCTGTCTTGCTGAGACGCCTGTGCCAAAGCCTTTCCCTTCACCCAAAGTCAGCCAGCACTTCACGTTTTGGTCTTGTTTTGTAAATCCAGACTGTTTGTTAAGCAGCACTCTTCTTGAAAACCTTCTTAAAGTACCAGTGATCTAAAAATATGACTTGCAATGCAAAAGCAGGGAATATTTTCTTTCCTCCAGCCACTCAGTACTTCTGGATATACTCGTTTTAGACATGTTGCTCAAGTGTCAGCTGCATGCACTGTCCACTTCATTACTTATCTGCTTTAATACCGTGGCTGTCCTAGCTGATCTCCAGTTGCTCTTCAGAAACACACTGAACAGAGGTGACCTCTGCTCTAGTCCTAGGTGAGCAAAAACTTCCGGAGATCGTATGAATGTTAGATAGTTTTGCCTGTTGTTTTCTTGTTCCAATTTTCCATGTTTCCAAATATGTAACTTGGGGCATTTACACTAATGTAACAAACAGCTGCTGTTAAGCTTCATAATGTCCCCATCACACCTCTTCCACACAGGAATTACCTCAAAATACAACTTGTCCAGTGAAGATTCAGGAATGTAACAAAGACCTTTGTTTTATAGCTACCTCAGACTTCCTTCTTTCCCTTCTTTTTCCTTTTACCTTTCTTTGTTTCCCTAGTCCCAATTTGGGTCCCCATAAAAGATTTTAGATTTGGTGGGATGTATTACATAAGATTCTGAGTGAATCAGCATAGCTATACTGCTTCAAATGGCTTGAGGTTTGGTTTGGGGGGGGGAGTGGTGGTGTATTTTCTCTTTGTTTGGGCTTTGGTTTGTTTTGGGGTTTGGTTTTTTTAGTGTTCCAGTTGTCTAAGGTTTCCCAGGTCTTCTAGTGCTCTAAATGCTGAAGAGATGATGCCATACAGGGTAAAAAAAACCCAGCAGCTAAAAGCCTTTAATGTGAAGCTAGAAGAATGTTTCCAAATACCTATACATGTTCTTATGTTGCTATATGCTTTCTGAGAACCAGATCTGACTCTTTAACTCTCCACTGCTTTGCTGCAACCTTCATCTCTGCAGGGACACCCTGCTTAGGTAAGTTTCCACTTACAGTGAAACAGCCCAGATTCCTGTGCAGTGCATCAGCCACACTCAAGAGGTGATGTTAATAAAACATTTTTATAATGGTAAAGCATTATTCTCCACCTCTATTTTATTTCAGAGCTCTTTTAAGTTGAGTATCAATTTATGTTGTAGATTATTTTAAGAATATTCATTAAAGTAGACTGATACGACCTTTCAAACTGGTAAAACAGAAAAAAAAACCCAGAGTTCAGTTTTGTGACACAAGGAAATTCCATGCTAAGGGGTGTTTTCCCTTTCGGTAGCAAGAGAAAGATGAGTGTTTTGCATCTGTTGAGGGCCTAGACATAAGCATCAGCTGCACTGCAACTGACTTAAAGAATGACTTAGAGATAAAATCATTTAGCTTCATGTTCAGCTCCCTCAGCCTCTCCTCATAAGGGAGATGTTCCACTCCCTTAATCATCTTTGTGGCTCTGCGCTGGACTCCTTCAAGCAATTCCCTGTCCTTCTTGAACAGAGGGGCCCAGAACTGGACGCAATATTCCAGATGCGGCCTCACCAAGGCTGAGTAGAGGGGGAGGAGAACCTCTCTTGACCTACTAACCACTCCCTTTCTAATGCACCCTAAGATGCCATTTGCCTTCTTGGCCACAAGAGCACATTGCTGGCTCATGGTCATCCTCCTATCCACCAGGACCCCCAGGTTCCACGTTAACATCAGGAAGAACTTCTTTACTGTAAGAGTGACAGAGCACTGGAACAGGTTGCCCAGGGGGGTTGTGGAGTCTCCTACACTGGAGATATTCAAGGCCCGCCTGGACAAGTTCCTGTGTGATGTACTGTAGGTTACCCTGCTCTTGCAGGGGGGTTGGACTAGATGATCTTTTTAGGTCCCTTCCAACCCTTGGGATTCTGTGATTCTGTGATTCATATACACCTGGCAAAGCAGTGGCTGGTTTCAGCGACGCCTTTTGCTCCCAGCTGCAGTCGGATATCTCTGATGCAGAATGATGACATGTCATGTCTTCAAGATGCAGGAAGCAGGACTCACAGGCCACAGATTTCTGGAACTCACTGAGGACTTTCAAATGCCTTCGTTTTTTGGCTCTCTTCCTGATGCCTTTGGGATACCGGTCCTATTGCACTAACTGCAGGCCAACCCCTTAAATTCTCCTTTTAGGATTTCAGCTTTGGTTCATAGAAAAATACACTCAAAACCAGTAATGATTTTTTGAAATGTCTGAATCTTTGGAAAGCATTTGGAGCTCATTAGCAGAAAAGCATTAGAAGCAACTGTGAAAGTATTAAGAAACAATACTGCATAACACAAAGCATTTGGCTAGGACAGAAGCTCTAGCTGTGCCATTCACTTGGTATATGCTGTCAGCCACTTTTCTTTGTTGCCTACTGTACAATATAGATTTCCCCACCTTCAAGGTGCAAGAATTGTAGTTTATTTCATATTTAAAACCAATAATAGGATCACCCAAAGGACTTTAGACAACTTGGTTGGACCTCCACATTCTTGACCACAGTCCAGTGGCATCTAAGGCCCCATGTGTTTAAATGGTACATAAACCATGAGTGGATTAGGTTATCTTCATCATGACAAAGATGAAGATTCACACTGTTCACAGGCAGTACAGTGTCACATTTGTTGCAACTGGAGAGATCCATTTAGTAACGCAATGCTATTGCAGATCATGGGGGCTTTCCAAATTGGTGCTGAGGCTCTAGATTCCACCAAGCCCTCTCTTTAAGATGGCACCACTTAGCTAAAAAAACTCAACAGCCATGTGAGGGCTATTTCAAAATAGGAATGTCCTATGACCCTTACCTTAAGTTACTGAGAAGAGCCATAGCTCTTCTACAGTCCTTTGCTATGCTCCCTTTATAAAATGTAAAAGATTTTAGGCTTGGTTTATATATATAAATATTAAAAAAAAAGCCACATAACAAATGAAAAGCAAAAAAAAAAAAACCACGACAAAATCATAGAATCATAGAATGGTTTAGGTTGGAAGGGACCTTAGAGATCACCTAGTTCCAACCCCCTTACGATGAGCAGGGACGTCTTCCACAAGACCAGGCTGCTCAAAGCCCCATCCAACCTGGCCTTTAACACTGCCAGGGATGGAGCAGCCGCAGCTTCTCTGGGCAAGCTGTGCCAGTGTCTCACCACCCTCACAGTAAAGAATTTCTTTCTTATATCTAATCTAAATCTTCTTATATCTAATCTAAATCTATCCTCTTTCTGTTTAAATCCCTTTCCCCCATTGTATCCCTATGTGTCCTTGCAAAAAGTCCCTCTCCAGGTTTCCTGTAGTCCCCCTTTACGTACTAGAAGGCTGATAAAAGGTCTCTTCAGAGCATTCTCTTCTCCAGGCTGAACAAGCCCAACCCTCTCAGCCTGTCTCCATAGAAGAGGTGCTCCAGCTCTCCAATCATCTTCATGGCCCTCCTCTGGACTTGCTTAAGCAGGTCCATGTCCCTCTTTCATTGGTGCATCCAGAGCTGGATAAAGCACTGCAGGTGGTGTCTCACAAGAATAGAGGGGCAGGATCACCTCCTTCGACCCACTGGCCACTCTCATTTTGATGCAGCCCAGGAAACAGTTGACTTTCTGGGCCGTGAGCACACACAAACAGGCTCGTGTCCAGTTTCTCATCAGCCAACACCCCCAAGTCTTTCTCTGCAGGGCTGCTCTCAATCCATTCCCCACCCAGCCTGCATTTGTGCTTGGAGAAAACATAGGACAAGAGCCCGTCAAAAGACTCTCTGTGTGTATATATGTGTAGGTATATATGTATATACACATAACAGCTTTCTGTGCTTAGGTGGTTTGTTTCTTTGTGGTGCTTTTGCATTGTATATGAATAATGCTGTTTAAAATAGATAGCTGCTATGAATCAGGAAAGAATTTTCTCAGAATACACTGAGAATTTCTTGGAAATCTGTCTCACTTAATTTTGTGTGAAGCACTTACTTAGGCCTGGTTTCTTTTCGAAAACCTCCTGTCAGCACAAAAGCAGTGTTTTTATGTCAATAATTGTTTATGTCAGAGTTTGTGTACTGTAGACTTACTGTCTTTCTCTTGGTAGAAATTTTCTCATAAGCACCAACTATATATATATAGATGTTGAGGTACAGACTCAGGTAAAAAACATTTCCATTTTGTTTTTCTTTTAACGAAACAGTACCGTATTTCATGAGGTTAGGGATCACTTTTGCCAAGGGACTGGTTTTTGCCACTTGTAAAAGTCATTACCCTGTTGGCTTTAGTCAAGATGGCCAAGTGCAACACGCGGAACTGCTGTTTTGTGGAAATGTGTTTATTTTTCCAAGAGATGATTGTGGCTCCCGAAATAGCTGCTGTATGACTGCGTAGTAAATTTTAGGTTTGCCAGTCTTGGCACTGTCCATTCAAACAATTTATTTCCTTCTCTGTATTACTTCAATGGTATCTTTAATGAGTATGTGTCTCAAGCGGTCACAAAAGCAATTTGAGCCCATCTCGTTTCCTGGTAAACATCCAGTCTTCAGTGAAATAGGCTCTTCTGCATTTTAAGTTGTGTGCAAACTTTCACTTGCATTATTAGCACTTCCTTGGATTGGTCAATGGATATTATAGCAGCAAGTGAAAAAGATGACACTTATTTTCTCCAGTTCTTGGGGGAGAAAGGTAGCAGGAAATAAAAGCATAACATGTATTTTTACTTCTCTTTTAGTATTAAAACTGCTAAAGCAGGTAGTGCAAATCAAGCTTGATTGCTTTTATTCTAATAAGACCACTGAATGTTTGTTGTGGTTTAACCCCAGGCAGCCACTAAGCCCCATGCAGCTGCTCACTCACTTCCCCCATGTTCAGATGACAGAGAGAATTGAAGAGTAAAAGTGAGAAAACTCATGGGTTGAAATAGAGACAGTTTAGTAAGTAAAGCAAAAGCTGCATGCACAAGCAAAGTGGAACAAGGACTTAATTCACCACTTCCCGTCACAGGCTTAATTCACCACTTCCCATCACATTCAGCACCCCCAGGAAAGCAGGGCTCTGTGATGCATAATGGTTACTTGGGAAGACAAGCACCATCACTTTGAACATCCCTCACTTCCACCTTCTTCCCCCAGCTGTATATGCTGAGCACAGCATCATCTGGTATGGAATATCCCTGTGATCAGCTGGGGTCCAAATTCTTTGTGCACCCCCTAGCCTGCTTGCTGGTAAGGTGGTGTGAGGAGCAGAAAAGGCTTTGGCTCTGTGTAAGCACTGCTCAACAAGAACTAAAATATTCCTGAATTATTAGCAGTTTTCAGCACAAACCCAGCCCCACACCAGCTACTATGAAGAACATTAACTCTACTTCTACCAAAACCAGCAGAGGGTTTTCATCCAAAAAGACACTGACAGGTATAGAAAATTGGTAGAAGTTTTGTCTGAAAATGAGGGAGAAATCTCAAAGCACCCATCAGTAACTGGGAGAAAAAAATTATATGACAGGGATGTTGCATGTGAACATTGTGCATCAGCAATGCACAGGAGGCAGAAGACAGGCTAATGAAACACAGGAAGCTCTACCTGAGGCACACCAGCAATTAGAGGGCTGCTCCTCCTTTCAGTTTGATTAAGGTTGTGAATCCTGACTAAGTCACACTTTTTATTAAAGACACATTATAAAGTATTTTCCCTTCCTATGGAGAAGTCTCATTAAGCACTTCCCTCCACGGGACTGTTGTGTGAGCTTTCTCATGTTAAGATGCTAATCTTCCACAAGTTACCGCATCCTTTGTGCCTCACGGTATAGAAGCCAAGGTGCCCTCTGAAGAGGATGTATCCCTTGTCCTGACAGGGGGTGAAAAAGGACAGTGGAAAATAGATTAAAAGCAGCAGTGACTGTCTTTGGAAAGGCAGCTCATGGCCTGGGACCTGCTGAGAGCAATGGGAGGTGTCAGCAATCTGGAGAGGGGACATTCCTCAGTGGGGTCCAATCCAGAGCTCTCTTTATCAGGGCTTTGCCAAGGGCAAGTGTTTGGGGCTGAAGGGCAAAGGGCTGCAGGGCAGGAGGAACTTTCTGCACTCAGCATATGTCACCTCTGTATGGAAGATCTGAACTGCTAGTATATAATCGCTCAGGACTGGGCAAGTGTGATTTCAAGCAGCGTCTTCTGCAAGGTCTTGATTTAGAAACAAACTATCTCACACTCCATTCCCCTCAGAAATAAAGTAAGAGGTTACTTGAGTTAAATTTTTATTTACTTTTTTTATTTGATTCTGTTACTAACAGAATAACTGCTATTATTTTCCAAAAATTGCTTCTGGTCCCAAAGGATTATTTTCTTCATTTGGGGAGAGAGATTTATAGCTGAAATACCACAAAAATTGAGTTGCTGCTTTACAGAGACGTTGCTGTTTACATTTATTTGTGGACTGCCTCCATAACACCAGTTAAAGACAGATAGCAAAGTCTTCTAGTCTACATAAACCCAAATGCTTTCCACCTTTCTGTCTTTCTTTTCAGCTTCAGTGCCATGTTGTCCTATACAGTGAGTGAGTTAAGGTAATTAGTAATAGAAATCCTTTTTGAAAACTACTGAAAGCCTGACTTATTTTTATATCAATAAAGCTTCTGTAATGTCTTGGCTGTCTTGTAGCTTCAGAGAAAATCCAGAGTAGCAGCAGAGTAAGTGTAGTGTGGGAGGGGTTCAGCTGAAGCATAAATTAGCTGTATCTCATTTCCCCTTAATAAAGAATTTCAGTTTTTCTACGGCTAACTGTATAATCAATTTGCTCCCCTGCTGGCTTGCTAACTTGCTGTTGGCTTTGCTTCAATAATATCAAGCCTGTAATGAGGGAAATGGGAGGCTCTAATCACACAGAGGAGAAATCAGCAGCTGCAATTGAACGTGTAGTTTAGCTGTGCAGAATTTTGCTACAGCTTTTATCGCTGAAGAGCTCAAATACGTTCCCAACACCACCACCACCACCCCCCCCCCCAACCCTTGCCTGCCTTGCTTTGGAGACCAAAAAGCAGTGTACTCTTCCAGAGTCATTAATCATATTCCACCGATTGGGTGACACTAAATACTTAAATCCCGTTTGGTTTTCAGCAGCCTTGAGCTTACTCCTTCTCCTCTGTAAAGTTTTATCTTTAAGTGGTGCTCGCGTAGCCAGGGTGCACCGCAGCTCCGCTTTTCTGTATTAGTAACGTGACATAATTCCCTTTCATTCTGCTGTGAAATTGTTAGTCAAAGTATACTTTAATTGTAACATTATTGCACCACAGTCTGGGAGAGATTATAAAGAGCAAAAAACCAGTGGTATAACTGCCACGTTTGTTTTTCCTGCCTTTGCCATGCCTAGAAACGATACCTTGTGTTATGGGTTTGTTCAGTTCCTCACTTGTAATTCCACATTTTTTTCCAACACTTTGGATATACAGGACACAAGTTAAACATACAAGATAAACAAAGATTATCTTTAGTCACAGTATCGCCAGACAAAAGGCTCTTCTGAGCTAGCAGTCCCCGCCCCTACATTTCTATTTCTGCTCTTCATTCTAAATGCTCTACTTCTAGTTGCAGATAATCTGCCTGGCAGGACTCTGCAAGAAGAAAAGTCTTTGTGTTGAATTAAACGTACTTTTTGCAGGGTTGGTTTTTGTTTGGCTTCAGCATTGGTGGGGGAACGACTTCTGCTCCATATTTAGGTTTTTTATTATTTATTTTTTTTTCCTACCAGTGCAAGGGGGGAATAACTGGGGGGGGGAGGAGGTGGGGTTAAAGTTCAATTTTAGTTTTCTACGTCATTTGGTCTCATTTTGACTTGTGGCCATAAGATCAGGCAGCATTCAGTGCAAGAAGAGGCAGAGTGGGGGAGGCTGAGCCAGTGTCAGAAAAGCTTAGAAGTAAAGGTCATTAATTTAAAAACTGATTTTGTTTACTTTTCTGCCTTTTTTTCTGATTATGAATGTGTAATTATAGTTTATAAACAATTTCTTGTTTCTTTCTGTGGTGCTTTGGAAACTTCTATGTTCAGAGTGCTGATGAGAAAAAGCTTTTTTTAACTGGGCAGCAGCAACAAATCTCAATATTGCTGTAAAGATATCTGCCTATTTTCTATGTCATCAGGGAGTCCTTGATGTCACTCCAGAATATGTGCCCTGTTTGTGATTAAAACTTAAAAAACAAAGTGGTGTAAATGTAATTAGGAAAACAATCTTGTTTTGATTTATAAGCAGGAAGAAGCTCACCATTGATTCTATTGATGTAGTGCATAAAACAATGCACAGAATGGTCCTTTTTTTGAGAGAAAAGTGGTCAGAACCCACAACACCCACCAGTCACCTTCTTTGTGGCTTCAAAGGGCTACCATACTGTGCGTGCACACATGCAGGTATGTGACAGTGCAGATGCAGGCTCAGGTACCAGAAGTCAGTGAGGGTGGTGAGGCACTGGAATGGGTTGCCCAAGGAAGTTGTGAGCGCTCCATCCCTGGCGGTGTTCAAGGCCGGGTTGGACAGAGCCTTGTGTGGGATGGTTTAGTGTGAGGTGTCCCTGCCCATGGCAGGGGGGTTGGAACTTGATGATCTTAAAGTCCTATTCTGTGATTCTAAGTCACCTGAAGGTGTGATGGCTCATTGCTTTTGTGATCTTTCAGACTCAGGGGACCATGCTGTTGCCCATGATGCCAGAGCTCTGTTTTTCCTCCTGTACCTGTTAGATACAGTCCAAAAACAGAGCACAGAAGAAATCCTGTGGGCTACAACCTGGCAAGATGGAGTCTTGGAGCTGCTACTCAGCAGTGAGCAGTAGCTGGAGGTGCTATGCAGGAGGCAGCCTGGTTGCAAAAAAGGGATGAGCCAAGTACCTGTACTTATTTTGAATATCACAGGTAACGGCCAGAGGAAGAGGCTTTAAGGAGTGGGGGATCCTGGGTATGTGATGATGAACCTTCTGTGATACTTTTTGTGTGCTGACTGGGTTGAGCATGCCAAATCACACTTTTACTTTGTTTTCTAGTTAAATCCCAAGATTTATGGAGCTTACCAGGCTTTCTCTCTTGGCTGAAGACAGAATTGAATCACTTTTTAATTCTTGTTCTTTACCATTTTTAAATCTGAATGCATAAAATTAAGGATGAGAAGCATGTAATTTTGGTTGCAGTGCTTCAGAAAGGGAAAAAAAAAAAAAGTCAGTTATTAATGAAGTTTTATGTCTCTCCCTCTGCTTAAAGCAAGAATGGTTCATATTACAATTTGACTCCAAATTTCAGGGAATAACAGCAGCAGTGAGGAAAAAGTGCACACGGACCCCACTGGGGCTACAGTAGTTGCTGTTGTATTTATTAGAAATGAGGCCAGAAACTGTCAGAGTTGTCGTTAGGAACCATTACCTTAAGCACTGATGGAGAGAGAAGAGCTGGAAAGCCTTGAAATACAGAGACAACACATTTTAAGGGAGCTTTGGTGGGATGAGGAAGTACCGAAATCTAAAGCTAGTGGTGCTCTCTGCTAAACAGTGAAGGCTGTGGTTTTCCCCTTCAGATGATTTACTATGATTTGGGTGTCAGCTTTCAGACTGACACATTTGTAAGACATCGGTCAGAATTCTTGTGAGAAATGCAGATAATGAGCCCCAGGTCCTCACAATGATTACTGAAAGCACGTACTTCTGAAAGGAAGCTGCCTGGCTTCTCCTTTCAAACATCGGCTCTTTTGTTGTGACTGATGGAGATACCATTTGGCAAGAGGCCTTGGCAAAACGAAGCCCTTCTCCTCGGACTAGTGGAGCGAACCACAACTCATTTCTAATTTGCTACTACTCTTCTGCAAGAGACTTTGAATGGTTTCTGGCTGGAATGAATTGACTCAATCAAAAAATATACCCATTGCCAGCCCCCTCCTTCATTTTCTTCCATCATGTTTTACTTAATGTTTCCAAACTTTCCATAACATTTGTGAAGGGAAAAAATTCAAAACCTCTTAATAGTTTGATGTTTTCCTTGCAACCTCTAAGACCTTTTCTCTCGTTCTACCCTTCGCTTCAGTTCATTCCAATCTATGCCAGCGTGCTGCCTATCTCCTGGGAATGAAAGCTGAACCAGATTTAGCTAGCGAGGGTGGCTTTCTCTGCTCTATTAGAAGAGAAATGCCAACGTAGCAGCCTGAATGTGTTGCTTTTTGTGCTACTATATCATGTTGTGAAATCTCCTCCAAATTGTTGTCTAGTGTCACCTGCAGGGCTGCTCTGGCATGCCTGCTTTCAGCATCTCAGCCTTCCTTCCCTTCATAGACTTTGCCTGTGCTATCCCTATAAAAATTTTTCAAAGCTTATTATTGTATTTTCTTGCAGTGTTTTCGTCTGGGTTTTTTTCTTTTTGTATTATCTCTGTTCTCACTAATGCCATCAGACCCTCTTATTTTAGCAGTTTGTGACGTGATTAGCATGTTGTTTACAATATGCTCTGCCATTTTATTAATGAAGATGCTAAATGAGATGAAACCAATTTAAAACCTCCTTAAACTCATAGAGAGCTAAATAAACTCACATACTCACTGTTTACCTCTCTGGTTTTTAAAGATGACTTTAAATGGCTTTCAAGCCATATAAGCCAGCTGGAACCCAGTCTTTATGGAAGATTAACAAGACACATCACTAACCTTCATGCAAACCGGTGAAACAGGCCCTGATATTTCATGAGGACAACCTAGTTGGGGACTACAGGGGTTACTTCCATTTTTAAAGCATTTTAAGTAAGACTGTATTATCAGTTTTGTTTAAGCAATTGACACTTCTTTCAGACGTATTAGGCTCCTTGCTGTACCTTGCATGAAACAAGTGTTTTCTCTTCTGATCTGTTGCCTTGCAATAAAAATCAAAGCACTCGAGCATTTCTTTTCTGCAGTTATTTGTGGCAATTATTGAAAAGATACGCTGAGGGGTGAATGTTCTCCAGAATACACTTCAGTAATTCCTGACTTTGAATTTAGAAAGTAGGCATCCATATGATGACAGGTCCCGACTGCAGGCTGCAAAGTCTGCTTGATACATGGATGAGGGAAAAGGAAGATTTTAAACAGACCCAGATATAGGGCTCTATATATTTTTTGTCTGATCTTAACTTTCTCCAGTACATATTCAAATACCTTTGAACAATTGTATCTAACTTTTTCTGGACAACAGTCTTGAAATGCATTAGTATTTTTTGTTGTATCAGCATGCTTAAATTTTCTTATTGTGGATATCCAAACACTCAGCTGTGTTAACTTCTTAAAGGCTTACCTACAGTTTCTGGCTGAAAAAATAAAGAACATTGTAAGAATAGTCATAAAAATGTCATATGTAGCACTTGATAGTTTTATAGTGTTCTGCAGAAATTAAAGCATCACTGCACCCTGTGCTATTACTATTAATTGCACCACCTTATTGTGGTAATGTGATAAGAGAGAACTTCCTCAGCATCACACAGTGGTGAGGTTAGGTCAGACTGAGAGGTACTGGGCATTCCTGGCTTTTAGTCTGGTACTTTCCCAAAACATTTAATACATCTGATATTGCTTTGCTTGTTAGTGGTTATTCTGTCAGCTGATGCACTGGGGAGGTTGTTTCTTCTCCTTCTCATTGGATTTTTCATTCTTCATAACTTCACCAGATAGGATGATGCATTTCAGTTTCTCTGCTGAGGAGGTGGGACTTCCTTGTTGATACTCATTGTTGGACGTTCCACTGTATTCTGTGTTTGCCCAGAATATTCACAGGAGGCAGTGAGAATATTCATCAGACTTTGAGAGGTTACCTATCTCCTGAAGGTACTTTCAGGCCACAGTTCTAACAAATTGCTAGTTATTCTGTGTGCCCCAGTTTTCGTGGAAACATCAGAGGGGACCTGATTTTCAGAAAGCATTGAGGACAGGAGAGCAGACCATGTTAAAGTTTCAAGTACCCTGAAATTACCAGCTGTTAAAATCTTGGCCATTACTGCACTCATTTCCCCAGACTGTACTCTGTACTTTGCTATCATCTAGCATAAAAGTAAGAAGTATTTTGTCTTGCTAAACATTTGCTGTAAAAAGCATCTAACTTAAGGAATTTCAACGTTCCTGTGCTTACTGGATTTCTAATCCCAATTCCAACTGTGTTAAAACTGTGTAAATGCCAATTTAAAATCCCTCCTTCCATTGATTTTATCTTGCCTATTTATGATATAATTGAGTATTTGAGTATTTTCCCCATTTTTTTTTTTTTATAATTTGCTTGATATTCCTATGGGGAAACTGGGGTTATGATGATCCCACTGTTTCCCCTTATATTTACTTGTTCATATTAACTTTGTTTTTCTTAGGAAATCAAAGTAATTTCACAGAAGATACCTTGGTGTCGTGTACTGTGCTCTGCTTTCAGCACAGTGACTGTTTGGGGTTTGGTTTTGTTTGTGGGGGTTTTTTGCTTTTGAAATTTAATGCAGGTATAATTCTTTCTTTGACTTTTATCCTCATCCTAATGAAATTAAACATGCATGTCACAAAACTTGTGCTTAGTGAAAAACAAACATCTGGTTTGTGTCACAAGTTATGTTGCTGTATTTCAGTGAAGGGCTTGGAGAACTGTTCTTCATTTCTTAAGGGAGCTGTAAGCAAACCCATGTTACATAGGGGTTTTTTTACTGTCCCTTATTTTGCTCATTTTGAAAGATGATATCTCAGTTTTCCATGTGAAGTTTCTATGTTCGCTCTCCAGCTAACCTAACAAAAATATGTTGTTTACTTTAAAAGATTTCAAAGTCTGGGCAAGCTAAGATAGGGAGACACAAATCCCTTTGCATGACAATATTATACTACAGGCCTGTATATTCTTTTCTTCGTCAGAAATGGGATTATGGCACAAGCATACAGGATTTCTTATCCATATAATTTGATGGCAGGAAATATTAAAATAAGCTATAAACTCAATTTGCAGCTTGTCTTAGGGAGGAAATTGGGATATTACTGGGTAAAATACAAATTGCAGACTAGCAGCTAAAAAAATGTAGATTTGCAGAAATAGATCGATTGCATGAGGTTATCTGTCATTTTCTTTCAGTAACATTGAATACAATTACCTTAGCATTTATCTTAGTAAATGTTAGGTTCCCAGGCAAAGCTACATAAACACAAAGTTTTGTATCCCTTAAGAAAAAATGGAGACTTCAACTGACTATATTCTTGGTGAACCTTCTAGGCCTTAATTCATACAATCAAATTAACTAAGGAATTGAAGCCCAGAGAAAACAGTTATGACCTTATGAGAAATTTGCTTCTACAAACAGAATAAGCATTTTCTTTTTTTTCTTTTTTTTTTTTTTTTCCAGAACAATGAGGGCCTAAGTTTTAAAGGTGCTGAACCTCTTCTAATTCGTTTGTGTGTGAATGAATTGCTTATGGAAGCTATTCTGTGGAGATACAAGGAAATTACAAAATGGGCTTTGCTGCTACGAGCCCCAGACCTGTGCCTCAGGCCTGTCAGCATCAAACTTGTTTTCCTTAAATTCATTTTGGGCCTCTTCTCTTTCTTTATGGAAGATCAAAGCAGGTACATGGTAGTACTGACTCTTGGGGCTGCTCTTCCTAGGCATGCTGCCTGGTACCCGAAGCTGTGTGGATTCTGATGAGATGCACCGTCTATGAGAAGGGGGCGGGTGGGGGGTGGGGTGATTTTTTCTTTTGTTACATACATGTGGGGGGTTTATTTTATATTATTTTATGTTATTTTGTTTTAAGTTTTATTTTCCCTGCATCTCCCTGATGCCCAAGTTTCAAGAAAAGAAGTCTCACAGAAAGGCAACATCTGGGTTTTGTTTTTTTAAAAAAGCAGGAAACAAATAAACCTCAGAATTTTTATTATTTTTGTATTGTTTCTTAACCCAAATATTGCTCCAAACTGCTGGTAGTGCAACGATTTGGGGTTTGTTTCTGGTGCCTGTGAGGCACTGTTGAGATCAAGCACTGGCTTTGGACCATGGCTGGGGGACCATGTTGCACTTGCCAGCACCCAGCAAGGCACAAGCCCTCAGTCCCAGCCGCCCCTGGCAGCATAGCCTTCCCCTCCAAAATCTCTCATTATTCTCCTGAGAAGTCCAAAGTAGTTGATTTACTTCTAAAGGTCAAATGCTTACATTGCCCTTTTCACAGTTAAAACCATGCTGGGATTGCTACTTTATGTCAACTTTGTTGGTTTCCACAGTGGTTTTATTCAGAAGTTTTCCAAGTTCATTCTTACGCACCTAAAGGTTCGCTTGAGCATCTCCTGCATCTGGAACCCCCAAACACACAGGGGTTTGGACGTGAAGGTAGGGCTTAATTTCAGATGAATAAAGCACACTATGCAATCAATTGTGAAATAGTACAGATAGATACACCATGCTTTTTAATAGAGTTTAAAAAATAGTATGTTTAGGGAATTTTAGCCTTCAGTTTGGAGCATATACACAGTGAGCTGTTTGGTTTCTATTGCCCTCCTTGTAGGAGTGTTTTTGTGTAGAGTAGTATTTACACTTAAACCAGGCAATAAGGAGCAGTATCAATAGGAAGAACTTGCAATGTGGAGAGAGGATTGCTACTACCTGGAGAAAAGCACAGGCTATAGCTAGAGAAAGGTTGCCCGTGGTCTGGTTTTAATGCTGTACAACTAATTTAGCTTTCTGCAAGTGATGTCAATGCTGCAGTTCCATCCCAATGCATGAGGCAAGGTAAGGGTAATGCACGGCATTCATATAAAAAAGAGCTGACGCAGGGGTTTGATGCAGATTTCTACCTACCTGCGTGTGAACCAGTTACACGAGAACTACAAAGTGCTCTTTTCTTTTTTTTCTTAGTAAGTGGCAGTTGCAGGCACTATGATTTGAGGTAGGGCGAGGTTCTTTTCTGCTTGTATTTAGAATAATATGTGCATTTACAGAACACAGTACAGGGTTGAATCTGCACATTGTCTTTCTTGGCAGCCTTTTTTCAACGAAATCATGCTACATTTCAACGTAGATCCTATCCTTATTGCAATCTGTACAGTATTTTCTCATGCTTTTTCCTATCTGGATTATAGGCAGGTAAAAGAACACATGAAGTTTGGGATTGCGGCAGGTACAAATACAGAGATATTTCCATAGCTTGACTATTCAGCAACTTAATTTATTTTTTTGCAATAAACCTTTTCACTTGCTCTGAAGTAGCAATTCAGTCATGATTTGGTTATGGATTATGGGATATGTATGTGCATTTCCTTGTTTAAGAAACAACTTGGTTTTCAGTTTCACCCTAATTTGCATTTAATATCCAGAATTTCTTACTCCAGTCACTAAACAGGCATTTTGCATGTAAAGAGGAGAAATTATCTCTTGAAAGTATTCTTGTTTATTGGAACTTTACCTGCCCAAAAATAAGCATAGTTTTACCTTTTCTTCTTTTAGCTTCTATTACTTTGTCTCTTTGCTTTGAATAATGCAGCTGGTGATTTTAAAGATGCCGTTTTATGCCTATAATGTGTATATAGGCATATTTTGAGATACAATGCATCATATTACAAATCATAAATAAGCATTTTAAAAGCAACATATTCCGAATGGTGGAGTTAAGATGAAATTCCAAATGTTTAAATACTCTGCTTCTACAGAATAAATAGCGTTAATTGGGAATTACTCTTGCATTACTTCTTCGTTCCATTGTTTTGGGTTTGCCAGTTCACTTGATTTTCTTGTTTGAGTCATGTGAATTAGGAAGGCTTACTTGATGTAGGTAAGCCTGCCACTTACTCCTTGCTCATGCTCTCCCTGGTACCAGTGGTTATAATTTACTTTTTCTAGTTTCTGGCAGAATAGTGAGAAAGTACTTGGGAAATAAGCTCGCGCAGTGAGTAAATTGCAATTTACTACTACATAGTTGCATAGGTCATCTGATGGTTAAATAGGAATACAATACCTGACTTCTTGAAACAGCTTATTTTCTTACTCTACCAAAATTTACAAGTACTCACAAACAATGTGTCAGTGAAAAGGATGCTAAGAAACAGTCACTGAGGAATTTAACACACTTTAAAGTAATGAATCTAATAGATTTCTTGAATAATATCATTACCAGTTCCTCCAGAGAAAAGGAATATAATTCACTTAATAGTAATATGTAACATTTATTTGGTTATTATGGATAGATTAGAAACTGAAATGCATTTTGTCATAAAATTGCATGTAGGACAGTCAGTATGGAAAACTGAACCATATGTTTTGTTACACAGCAAAACAAAATATATTGTATTAATGAATATTGACAAATTCAAAGTTATACACAAATTATACACAATTATGCATTGCTTTTTTTGGATAGCACTCATTTTACATGTCACAATCCAGGGTTCCTTCTTTATCATTGTCATTAAAAGAAAATGAAAGATTTTATTAAAGAAGTAGGGGATGAAATTTAAATAATTGCTAAAAAAGCTTTTTTTTTTTTTGTTTGCAAACATGTTTGCCTCAAACCTGTTTTATGAATACTGAAGTGTCACATTGATTCATTTCTTTCATTGATTTAATTTTAATGGGAAAAAGGAACACATGGGTCTATAATAATGAGTATGAAAAAATACCTTTAAAAATACATATGAAGCAAATAAACTCAACTAAAGGTATGTTTGGAAGGTATATTCTATTGTGCATGATTCTGTCTTGCAAGAACTAGCTAAAACCAGGCCAGCTTCACACAAACAAACACATTTCAATTTCTGACTCCAAATAGCTTAAATAGCCTCCTGATTAGCTAGGTACTCAGGCATGTAAGTAGTCTCAGTGAGTATCCCCAGCAAAGCTAAATATATTTGCCAAATCACTTACCTAAGGGTGTCTCCTGAATTTTTTGCATTGTTGCATTGTTTACCCTGCTCTAGTTTCTACCTAGTGACTCAACAACAGTTAAGCAGCTGCTCGAGTAAGACACCTCTCTATCATACCAAGTCCTGCACTTGGCCAGTTTTTCGTTGTTCCTTTTGACTCCAGTCTGTAGTTGCAGGGTGGGGATGGAGGTTGTAGGCTGGGGTTTGGTTCGCTGGGGTTTGTTTCAATTTGCCTAATCCTTATCTGGTATTTAGCTTGTAAAGTTTGGCCAGGGAAAACCTTTCTGCAATAAACTTGTACAGTCCTTAGCAAAATGGGATCCTGTTCAACAGCTAATCACTGCAACAGCAGAAGTGCAGCTCCCTGTTTGAACCTTTAGTTACGTGACCTATTTCAAAAAATGCATAGGTATAAATAGAATACCTGAGCAAATGTGACCATTTCAGTTTCATAGACATAAATAGTAACTTCCTCCATCATTGGGATTTTTTCTGCAAATCAGAGAGTTTGGCTTAGGACTGTAATGAGATATTATCACCTTTTCTGTAGTTAAAATAGTGTTTCTCTGATAGTCCTGATCCTGATTTGTAGCAATACAATGAAGTACAGAAAACAACATATGTTGTATTATCTTTTAAAAGATCAGGCACATCTACACACAATTAGTAGCAGCATTCTTTGTTTATTATGCTTTGATTTAGAGTTTTGGTTCTGAAAAAGTATGTAGAAACATTAATGTTCTAAACACCTCTTGGGTTTCTTTCTTTAATACACTTTTTTAAACAATGACTCGGTGAGGCCTTCAGTTGAGTTGTCTAAGTCTTTGCATCAATATAACGTCTGTAATAACATATTAAACTGCATTTCTAAATTTGAGAGTTAGGCGGGTAGATCTGATCTCTGACCAGTAGTGATCAATGCCGTATTTTTAGGAGTGTGGAGAAGGAATAAAGTGATTATTGAGATACGGAAAAGAAACACAGCTTGTGTGGCAAATGAAGCAATGCTTCCAGCATCGCTACAGTCCCAAACTAAGCAGTATGCTCAGTACCAAAAATACCTGCTTTTCTCTGCACCGACTGGAGAAAGTCCATAACAGCCTGAATGAGCAGGGACTGGCATAATGTGCCCTAAACCAAGAGCTGGAAGGAGCTGGGCGGCTCAAGTTAGAAAAAGACTGAGGAGAAACCCTGTAGCAGCTCTGCTTAACGGTGAGAACTGATAAAAAAAGGGAGGGTGGGAGGTAGATTTGGGAAGATAAAGGCCCAAAATACAGCAAAAGAAACCATGTTTAAGCATTAGAAAAACTAATGGTGAAAACTGTAGAGCAATTCAGTAGCCTGGGAAGCTGAGATGGCTTCATCACAGGTCGGTCATTAAGAACAGGTTAGACCAATGCTTTAGGAGTGAGATAGGTGTTGATCATCCCGCATTAAAGCAGGGGGTGGACACAGATGGCCTCCTGACCTCTTTCAGCCTCATGATCTTGTTTCTTTTTTTCTGGATTCAGGGTATATATTTAGCCAATCCAGCTGTATTTAAATTAAGAGGGAATGTGATAGTTTTCTATATACAAATTAAATTCTTCCTCGGTTTTTTGGCACTCTTTGATGCAAAAAATGGACACCTTTGTTTCAGCTCAGTTTGCCCTTCATAGGACCTTTTGTGGGGTTTTTTTTGTTTGTAACCATAAGGCTGAGACTGCATAAAGGAGTATACAAAGGGCAACTGGGTTTGGAAGGCTAGCAGAGTATCTGCAACTATCTCATCACTGAATTGTAAAATGCAGGATCTGTCTTAATTGTGAGAGTCAAAATGGGAGGGGGAAGCTTAGGCTGCAACTTTGCTGAGAAGGACAGCATGTAAAGGACTGCAGAGGTGTTGGGGGAGGGATAGCTTTATACCACTTGCTTCCAAATGTTGGGACTAGAGTGGCTCTTGCAAAACACTTGTTGATTTAAACTGTGCAAGCAGAACTATCAACAGAGCCCATTACCTTAGCTGTCAGGCTGGACTCGTCACACAATGGTAAAATTGAGTTGGTTAAGTTATGTTTAACTACACACATGGTTACAAATTGTGCTTTTCCAAACCATTCAGTGCATTTGCATCATCTTTTAAGCACCAATTCAAGTATGTATTATCATACTGCAAATACAAGCCCTAAGCTCTTAGCCACTTTCCTCTTTATAATTTTTCATTTTTATGAAACAGCTTTCCAGGTTATTTTTCTTTTCAAACATTATGATAATTATTACAAATGTATTTGAGAACTTTAAAGTGGAATGGCTGGAATGAGATGGCATCAGAAAAAAATACCAACAATTAGTACAATTGTACTCTCTTTCGGTCCTGGCTTTGCTAACCTTGCTGTTTCCTGATGAGCCATATTTAATGGCTATATAACAGGCACATGTAGAAAAATCAAAAGCAAAATCTCTGTCTACAAAAACCAGAGATGTGAGAGTGTACTATGGTGGGATTACAACTTCAGAAATGTGAACTACCTTTTACTGATACAGAGTCTCCTTGAGTATGCAAGGACACTGAAAAGTCATTTTGGTGAGGTGCTAACTCTGATGCCCACTGACTATTTAAAAGTCGACACCATTACCTTTCCTACCTGATACAAGATAGGAGAAAGAAAACCACAAAGTTTCTTGCTGCATTGTGAACAATGTGTCATCTTGATCCTTCATATAGTTCATACAGTAATAGTAGCTGCTCCTAAAGTCTAAAAGGGACTGAAGTCAGTTCATGGAGACTGCCTGCAAATCCAAGAAGCGATATGGGGAAGGAAACAACAAACATCCAAAACTGATCAGGGGAAGTTCTTCCATTCTCCTGGTTGCCCTGCATTCTCCAGCTCAGTCCTCAAGAATGACTGTTCCCCATCCCTGCTGCCTTTGCCTGGTGAGTCAGATGAAGGTGACACTAAGGAGCTTTCAGAAGGCATGCCACTAGGGTGAAATAGGTTTTCCATCTCATATTTCCAGAGATGGAAAACTTCTGCCCTGCTGCACCATCCAAAAAGCTCAGGGACAATAAATTTTTCTATAATTTGTTAGATTAAAATAATTCCATGCAAAAATTTGGTTATTCTAGAGTTTAGGGTTAGAAGTCAAACCAGAAACATGAGCTTAAGAAACTCTATTTTCTTAATGAAAATGCAATTGATTTAATAATAAAACTAAATTAAATCAAAAATATGATTAAAAAATACATATAAAAATTCAGCAAGCAGCTGAATGTCAGAATTTCCAGAACTTGAACTTAAAACTCTCAATTTTATCCTAAAGTGAAGCCAGACTCCTTGTATTTCCTTTTTCATATTTTCTGAACATTATTTACTTCAATCAAGCTTCTGTGCTATCTGTAAATCAAAAAGCTATCTGTGACCTCAAGTTTGGAAAGCCATTTAACTGGTTCTGTGACTAAATCACTGTCATACTTCCATCTTGTTTTCATCTCTTTCATAATGGCATTAAGAACTGCAGCAGAGAGGCAGATCTTAAGTCTGCTGCATGAAATGTTCTACTTGTACAGACATGCTGTTACTTTGGCGGTTAAAAACAATGCTTCACCACCACTCTGATTTTTTATATCTTCTGTGTTCTAATTACATGAGCTAGAAGTACATAACTCTAGATTTGCGTAGTAAGTAGCCAATGGAGAACACAGATTGGTCATCCTCAAGGTGTGATCAGCTTAACAGTGAATTTGGGAAGGACATTCAACAGTTAAGGGCCACATAGGCTGAGGGTTGCACAATTATGATTTAAGAGGAGAGCATTCTAATGTGGTCAGTGATGAGAAGTAATTGTTAAATATGAATTAATAAAGCTGCCTTATAATAATTTTTCAGAGCACATCCCCAAAAGAACAGCAGTGTCTAGAGGGCCTGTAAAGTGTACCTCTCTGCTTGCTAGTGGTGGGCTGGTTTTTATTTCTGCACTTCCTCAGCAATGCTTTTTATTATCAAAGTCTAATGAAGGTACAAATATTTGGGCATTCAAGTGCAGGAAATCAAGGGAAGAAGACAGTGTTACACAATTCTAAACAATAGGTAAGTTAACATATTCAACAGTGTAATTACAAAGGGAAGACAACATTGCCCTATAAACAGTAAAACCATAATGAAACACTTCCAGGTCTCTTTCTTATATCACTTATACCCCTTAATGCTTGAGGGCTGTTTACATTTTGGGTTAAAGTTGGAGTATAGGGGTGAGCTGGGCTTTTTTCACCCGCAGTAGGAGGAATGGAAATTCTTTTAAATAGACTGCATGAATACACAGAATATGTCCTAGGACAGCTATTGTTGAGTACGTGCTGCAGGATGAGAGTATGGAAGAGACTGAGAATAAAAGGCTAGGAAAAAAAAAAAAAGGCAAATAAGGATAAAAGGAAAAAAAATGGTTAAAGACAACTATTGGAGACATTGGAAGAGCAGTGTGAAATAAAGCACAGCAGCAGAAATCTGTTTTACACAAAAAGTATCACAGAGCCACAGAATTCCTGAGGCTGGAAGGGACCTCTGGAGGTAATCTGGTCCAGCCCCCTGCTTGAGCAGGATCAAGTCCAGCAGGCGGCCCAGGTCTGACCAGCAAGCACTGCTCCTTTCCTCTTGGTTGGAATTTGGTGCCTCCTGCTCAGCAGCCCCATCACAGTGTTTGAGAAGAACTTTAGGGGCAGCTATAGGTATAGACAGCTAAAGGAAAGTGGCAGAAGCAAGTGGGCTGGGTAAATGAAGGTGCAGGTTCAGCAAGGTAAAAATGCAAAGGTTTTGGTGTGATACTACAGTGTAAGAAAGATAAATACCCTTTTGGAACTTTTATAGCAGCTGTGCTTTAGCTCTACAGGTATATTTACCTCAGCTGAACATTATTTTGCCTTACCACGAACTGCTACCAAAGTAGCATGAGTAAAAGAGATCATTTATTCTAGAAGAAAAATATTTGCGCACATATCGATTAAAATTCTAATTCTTACTCTACACCTTTATAACTTTCTTCAAAACATGTTGTAAGGTGAAGTTGATTGTGATTGATTTCTTGTATTTAAAAAGTGTGGAGCTTTTCAAGGCTGTCTGATTTAAAGAAAAACGAATGTGAAGCAATTTATTAAATTAATAAGACATCAACATGCAATGGGATGTTTGATTAGCCAGTTTTTCATTTATAAGTTTGTTATTTGAGGTGCAAAAAGCCCATTTTTTGTGTGTTTAAAGTTTGCCCAGGACAAAAACAAAAAACAAACAAACAAAAAAAGATTTTTTAGTTTTAGCGCATAAGCATTGTACTCCTAGGATATTCTCTTCACTGCAAGCGCTTAATGAGGCCAGTGTATCACTGTATCAAATAGCAGTAAATCCAAAGTGCCACAGAAGAAGCTGAGCCAGATATTAGAAGCTTTAAAAGAACATAGTGCTACGTAAGTCAATCTGTTATTTTGGGTGAGCAGAACATGGTAAAGGCCTAACAGAAGGAGGATAACCAGCAATAGTTTGGAGATGTAATGTGAGGTCAGAGGGGCACAGTAAGTGTAATGATAGGGTATGTGTACCATGACAGGTGTGTATGGAGTCTGTGGGGAAGGGGAGAGCAGTGGACATAATTTACCTTGACTTCAGCAAAGCTTTTGACAAAATCACCCAGGGATCTCCTTTAACCACACTGGAGAGCTATGAGCTAGGTTAAGTAGACGGTAAATTAGGTGGGAAACTGGCTGGACCATTGGGCTGAAGGGCTTCTGCCAGCAGTAGCAGGTCTGGCTGGTAGCCTGTGTGCTCCGATGGTGTATACCGGGGCTGATACTGTGTAACACCTTTGTCAGTGACTTCAGTGGTGAGACAAAGCGCAGATGATCCCAGATTGGGAAGGAGTGATTAGTGCATCGCAACGGGGGAACTTCAGCAGGCTGGAGAAACGGGCTGGCAGGAATCTCATGAAGTTCCATAAGTGGTGGTGCAGCATCTCACATCTGGGACAGATCAGCCATCCACTTTGGTATAGAAAAGAGCTTAGCAAAAAAGAATCTGGGAGTCCTGGTGAGCAACAGTAAGTCAGCAGTGACCTTGCAACAGAGAAGTTCAACAGCATCCTGGGCCATAATAGCAGAAGAATATCCAGCAGGTGGTTATTCCCATCCATGGAATATGTGTGAGATCGCATCTGGATTACCCTGTGCAGTTTTGAGCTCCCCAGTACATGAAAGACATGGACATTAAAAAGTAAATCCAGAGGAAGGTCACCAGAGTGGTGAGGGTACTGGAGCACAATGTACAAGAAGATGCTGAGAAGGTCAGGCCACTAGTCTTGAGAAGGCTGGTGTGAATTTTACTGTTCTTTTTAGCCACCCAATGGGCAGGTATAGAGAAGATGGAGCCTTCTTTGAGGGCCACAGTGTTTTTTTCACTGTGAGAGGAAACAGGCACAAGCTAGAACAGACCTGTTAGATATCAGGGGAGAAGGAAAATCCACAAGCGTGGTTAAACACTGAAATGGGTCATCTACAAAGGCTGTGGACTCCTCATCCTTGGAGATCGTAAAAAGCTGGATATGACACTGGAAGACCTGATGTAGCTTGAAAACTGCCCCTACATTGAGCTGGGGGTTCAAACAGAGGACCTTGACAAGTCCCCCCACCATGCCAAAGAGGGTGAAGATGACATAGTAGATTTAAATAGTTTTAAATTTAATTTTGTTTTCTTTGTGGGTTTGAGTTAGGTGTATACTCTGTCAACAAAAACCTGATTGGTTTCATATTGACCATATTTAAATCCACTTGGAAAGGTTACTGGGTAAGCAGGGACTCAATTCCCCATAAAGATGGTCAGGGTGATTCTATAGGGTAGATGCAACTGCTCATGAAAAAGGCTTTGTGCACCAACAGCTGCATTCCATATAGCCCTGGTGTCAGCCAGTGCACAGAAACCCTTCTTCTTTACGCATTAAGGCTGCAGATCGAGCTTTATGAGACAGCAGCTGTACCTGAGCGGCCCACCAGTTTCGTAAGCACTCAACAATTTGTTCATAACCTTTCACCTTATGGAAAGATAGCTTTAACTTTTTCAAAAATCAGTTAGAAACACCCCTGCAAATGCTAGTTTTACTCACAGTACCCTGTGTGCCATTTTTTTAATGAATATGTTACGTAAGAAAAGTTAAGTAAGAAGAAAGAACATTGACAATATACGGCTATACTGATCAGGAAAACATGGTTGCATGCAGACTTTGATTTTTTCCTGTTGATTTAGGGAAAAAAAAAAAAAAAGAAAAAAAAGATCGCAGTGAATAATGAAGTGAATGGATAAAGTGATGCTGTGAGCAAAATAGCCAGCAGAAGTATAAATGCGAGGAGGATGAAAATGAGAGGATGACAGAAAGTTTACATTACTCTTGTTTAGAACCAAAGAATCTTCTGTTTAAAAGCTAAGCCCAGCTCTAGTCAGCTTAACGCAGCAATGGTGACACTGGAGAAGATTCAGAGAAGAGCTGTAATGCTGAATAAAATCCGGCACTGAAGTGTGTTTATCAAATCTATTTCCTATCTGGAAAATGGTGCTTTCCCTTTAAAGAATAGCAGTTACGAATAACATAATTACTGGTCTTCGCACACAGCCATATTTGTAACCAGGGTTTTGGCCTTAGATGGCAAAATGAGTTGGCTCATGAATTAGAAGTTTGTAACAAATTTCAGTGGATCTGAGTCTAGGTATGTAGCTGAATCCCCTCCCTCACCCAGTTTGAGGAGGACACTCGGCCACATCAGAGTCAGGGGTTTTGTCAGTGTTGAGATCATAAACTTTGTGTTACATGGGCAATCTTTTATGATGGTACTGCAGCAAGTTAAAAGGTCTTCCTTGCCTTCCCTGGTGTATTTACACGCTAGTTTAATAAAGACTGTTACTTTAAAGGAATGTGAAGTTGGAAAAAAAATCAGGCTTTCATAAATAAATACTGGAATTAAAATTACCTGTGCAATTCTAAACTGGACTGCTTATGGTAGTAAAATTATATATATATATATATATATATATATTTTGCCAGTGGGCCACTGTTTCTCTTAGCGTAGGAGAGCGAATGAATCACAACTGTGAGGTAAATGAGATTATTGCCCGCATCACTGTTAGTTTATTTGCTACAGTTTTGCACAGATATAACAAATGAGGCTGGAGGAAAAGCTCTGTCCCTCCACAACTCCGCCCCAGGTTGGTGTTTATTTTTTCTTTACATACAAACTACTCTCATTTGCCATCTGATTTCAAGGTAATTCTCTGTGATTTCTCTGCTTTCCAGACAGAATTAACCTTTAATCTCTTTGCTGCCTGCTGGTGTACAGGCAGGGTGGAAGAGCTTCATGAAGATTAAGTAATTTCTCTGCTGAGTAGGACTGATGGGGACAACCTCAGAAAGGTTGTCTTTTCCAGCTGCTGCAGCCCAGTGCTGGAGCACGCCCACTTGTCTCCTGGAGACGATGCCAAAAGTACTCCCTCTAAACCAGTGGCATTTAATGTAGGTAGGATCTCGGGTTACTTTACCAGCAAAGTACTAATTGAGCATATACAAACTACAATCCCCCCACCCCCATTTCCTAACGGGGTTTCATGTAAATAGATTTCTGATGACCATCCCTCCATACCTGAGATCTTTCTCCAGAAGAGGAAAATATTACAAGTTTTCAGTGACTTGGTTGCAAAGAGTTTCTTTTAATATGGGGGAGGAGAGTGGGAAAGACGGTTTTCCTTTAAGTTGTTTGGAGAAACAATTGCACTATTTTTGCCCAGTGAAAGAAAAAAGTTAAAAGAATATTTGAGTCAGACACAAGTATGGGAAATTGTATGCTGCACAGTAGGGCAAAATGCAACCATCTGAGAAACAAGGGTTATGATCAAAAAAGTATTGGACAAGCCTAATTGCAAGCAGATAGGCATACCACCCATGACAATGTACATAATCTGTGGATAGCTGCAGAAAAACTTGGAGCTGCATACCCCTGTGAGAAAACGTCAAAATAACTATTGTTAGGGCGTGCGGAGCATAGCTCGCCATTATCGACACGTGTACAAATGTAAAGCTTTTCCTTTGAAACAGGATTTCTGCACTGTGGACTGCTTCTTGAACTAAAGGGCAATGTTTAACAATCGCCCTATAGCCCTCAATAATTTTTAACTCACGTATTCACTCCTCTAGCCTAGGAAAAGCCTGCATCTTCTTCCCCCCCCCCCCTCCCCCCCCCCCCGTTCCTGCGAGGGACATACGGCTGATGCTGTGTATTTGTGACACGAGTTTCATCATGTGTATGATTATTTATTTATTTACATGTGTTTTCTAGGGGGCAAAGAAAGAAAATAAGATTGTGTCGCGTCCCCCCGCCGCCTCCCTGTTTTTGTGGATACGGGCCACTGGAAGCCGTACCAGAGCCGATTGCCCCAGTTCTGCTTCACTGCGAGGCTCCTCCGAGGGCGGACCGCAAAGGGCCACATTTAAAGTCTCGCCCTCCGAGGGCGAAGGACTTCTTTTCCTTTCCCTTCCCTTTTCTCCCCCGTTCGGGCGCCGCGGAGGAGGCTCCCGGGGACGCCGCGCACGGCTGCGAGCAGCGGGGCGGCTGCCATTGTCCCCGCCGGCGGGGAGGGGAGCGGAGGAGAGGGAGGGGAGCGGAGCACCCCACGCTCCGGCCGCCGGCATCAGCGAGGGACGGCAGAGCCCCAGTCCGCCCGCCACAGCACGCCCGGTCCGGTCTGACCTACCCCAGCCCGGGGCCCGGCCACTGCCGCCGTGCCCGGGGGCAGGGGGAGTGACTTGTGCCTCCCCCCGCCTCCTCCCCGTCCAGCCCTCCTCTGGGTAGAAGGGGAGGAGGAGGAGGGCGAGTGGTGGGAGGGTCTCCATTGAAATAAACAAGCAGGCAGTTATTAAAACGGGAACATGGCGGCCGCAGCCCCAGCTTCAGCTTCATCTTACAAAGCGAAGGTCAGCGCCGGCGGCAGCCGCGGCAGCAGCGGCGAGAGACGGCACTGACCCCGGTAACGGCTCCCGCACGCCCCCTCGGCCTCGGCGCGGCGGGGGGTGTGCCTGAGCCCCCCGCGCCTCCCCGGCCGCCTTGTGTAATGCCGGGGGGACGCCCGGGGCCGTGCCGGTGCGCGGAAGGGCGGCGTTGGCGGGCGGCACCGCGGCCGCTGCAAGGAGGCTTCCCCGGGGGGGGGGGAGCGGGACGGGGGCTGCGGCCCCTCGGGGGGGAGCCGGGGGCAAGTGGCCGCGGGGCCGCCCCTTGCCGGGGCATCGTGCTCGTACCCCCGGGCTTAGAGAACGGGGGGGTGGTGCGCGGGGTTACTTCTCCGGGACGTC
The DNA here is from genome assembly GCF_037157495.1 of Lathamus discolor. NCBI lineage: Eukaryota > Metazoa > Chordata > Aves > Psittaciformes > Psittacidae > Lathamus > Lathamus discolor. Next base: position 126,265,053 of record NC_088885.1, on the reverse strand, counting down.
CTCCGTTTCGATGGAGCGGGGGATTGGGGGTGGTGTGGTAGGGCACCCCACCCTGCCGGGCCGAGGGGCCGTTTTCCTGCTCTCAGGCCAGGCGGAGGTCGGGTGCCGCCTCTCCGCGTCCCTGGCTGAGGGCGGCGGGGCGAAAGTGCGAGGAGCCGGGGAGGCGCGGGGTACTGCGGCTGGTCCGAGGGCAGGGGCTGCCCTGCCCGCGCTGGGGAAGGATGGGGCAGCTGGGGTGCGTGGAGGGCAATTTTCAGGACATTTCGTCCTCATTCCCGAGCACACGCCAACAGGAAAACTTGAGGGAGGGTCTCCCCTGGTGACAGAAGGGGTTACTTGCGGGGCAGGGCGGTGTTCATCCCCTCCTCTCCCCTGGCTGACAACGACTTGCTGTGCAAGTGTGCGGGCCGCTCCGTTTTCCCTCCGCGGGGCCGAGCCGGCTGCCCCTTTACCCGCGTCAGGCAGGGGCCGTGGTGCCCGCTGCCCTGTCCCCTGCCTTCCCCCTGCGCCGGGGCGCCCGCAGGAGCCGCGCGGGGAAGGAGGGGGCAAAGCGGGCAACTTCTCTTAACTTTCTGCGCGGGGGCTGCGCCTGCGTGTGCGCGCAGCGCCGGGCCGCGCCGGGCCGCGCCGCGCCGTGGGGAGGGGGCAGGCCGCGGCGGCACAGCTGCGTGCGAGCGCAGCCCGGGGCGCCCGGCTGCCGCCTCCCCGCGGCCCGGGGAGGGGTGGGGGCCCGGCCGCCGCAGTGCCGTGTGTCTGCGTGTGTGTGCGCGGGGCGGGGGCAGCGGCGGGGGGAGGCGGCGGCGAAGGGGGGGTCGCAGCCGGCTGGGCGCAGGGTCCTTGGGCGGGCGCCTCCCCGCTCGCTCTCGCTCTCCTGCCGCGGGGCTGCGCGCAAAGGCGGCGGCGGCCGCAGTGGGGCAGCTCCGCGGGAGCGGGGGAGGGGTGGGTCTGTGTCCGCCGCCTCCTCGAAGGGCGGGTGCTGAGCCCCTCCCGCCTCCGCGGGGGGCGGTGTGTGCGCGCTGCCGCCGCCGCGCTCGTCGGTGGCCCCGGGGCGAGGTGTAACCGGAGCCGCCTCGTCCCCTCTTCCCTCGCTGCCCCTCGCTCCTTCTCCTCCGCTCGGGCCTGAGCGTTTCTTCCCAGGCCGGGAATCACATGCCTTTCCTTCCAGAGAGGGGCATTCAGGCCGCGTAGTTTGGCTGCAGGAAACCTGCCCGAGAACCTGGCAAAAAAGGGGTGGGAAGGAGGGAGGAAGGAGAGGGGAAAAAAAATAAAAAGGAAAAATAACATAATAATAAAAATAGAAAAGGCAAGGAGGTTTCTGGTAGTTGCTGGGAAATAACGATATCTGAATCTGAAGTTTGTATTAGCCTGAGTTTGTGTTAGTCTGAAGTGTGCGTATGTGGGGGCCCACTGGCCAAATACACTTGTAATTTAGGCAGGAAAGAGTCTCCTTGTAAAAGCAGAACAGCCTGCTCATGCTGTAATAATCAGTTATTTTTGTATTTATCTTCATCTTTTCCTCCATCTCTTTTATTTCAGTGTAGTAGGAAGCAGGTGAACAGGCTTTAGAACTGAACCAATTATATTTTTATGGCATTTAAGTATAGTTTGAGCCAAGCATATAGTGTCTGGCTATGACAGCAGAGCTCTATTGCTGCTGTAAATAAGTAAGTAGTTTAAGACTGCCAGTCTTTTTACTTAAAGTATTATTTTTTGTTGGTAGTGTTCATAGTTTGCTTCCATTGTGGCTGAAGGCAGTTGTTTGGTTTTTATCCCTTTGGGTTTTATGTACTGAACTATAAAATCAACTCTAGCCAGTTAATTTCCTGGCTCTTTACAACCAGAGAGCTGCGTTGGGCCACCTGGTGGGCTCCTCTCTTGCAGGAATCCTCTGGGAATGACCAAAGGGAAAAAGCTGCTGCTCTGCTTGTTGAATGCTCTTGGAGAAAAGACAGTGTTACACACTGTTGTTAATGTAACACTGAAACTCTCACTCCCCAAAGTAGGGCTCTTGTTTGCTTACATGAGGCTTAAGGCCGCTGTGAATGGAAACCGGTTGTTTCATCCCATTCAGTGTAGGCGCTGTACCTCCTTTGTGTTTTTTTAGGACATATCCTTATTTATGTCAGCAGTGGTGGCACACATAGGATATACCAGGCTTGTGCATATCTGCATGTACAGACATGTATGCAGGCATGTATGGACACTGACGTTTGTGTCTCTTCCTTTTGCATTTCTGATGTGGCTACTTGAGGATTGGAACATAGAAGTCAGCTCTGCTGTGCCACACGAGGTAAAGAAAGATGTAAATTTCCCCCAAATGGTTAAACCCTAAATTGATGAGAAGTGCTGTGGTAAGCTTGGTGTTCGTAGCCAGTCTTCATTATCTACAGTCTTGAAGAAAATACTTTGTTAGGGACTCAACCTTCAGAAAGGTTGAAACCAACTTTAAGAAGAACAGCTGATCTTTTTAACATGCTGCAAATATTTGAAGAATCATGCAATCTTTAAGATGCTTGTATCTTGGTTTGGTGAGTGCTATGCACTACACGCCTGGCAAAGGTGCTTGTAATCGTTTTTTAGTTTGTATTTTTTTTTCAGCCAGCATAGTCTTTTTATTGCACATGCACCCTGAAGATTTCTCAACTTTTCTTGAGCTTTTGGTCTTTGCTAGTGAGAGGATCCATGTATGACTGGCTTCATCAGTATCTCTGCAGTGTCTGAAGGCACTTCTTTACTAAACTTGCAAATCTCCTTATGTTCCTTGTTTTGTGTCCTGCTGCTGTCTGCTAAATTTGAAACTCGAGGCATTTGGGGAAGGAATACTTTATTGCTATCAAGAATGATACTTTTATAATAAGTCAGTTGTGTTTACATTTTTAAACTGGAACTGTTATGTGAGAGAGAGTGAAAATAAAGATTATTTCTGGTGGAAAGATTAGAAAATGCAAGGGATTTACTCACGTGTAGTGTATTGCGCTAAACTGAAGCTCTGAATTAAAATGTATTATTTAAGAGTTTCATGTTTTATAAACCTTTGGGATGTAACTTGCTCATTCTAAGGCTGCAGGGCTCTGTCAGAAGAGGCATTAAACAGCCTGTAGTGTTGGCATTCCCAACTTTTCCCTCTGTCCTCAGAAAAGCCAGTAAGACGTAGCCCATCTGCAGGGAGCCTGGGTTTTGCAGCAGGAAGAACCAAGTCAGCAAGCAAGCCAGCTGCTGCTCCAATGCCCACTGTCTTCTGCTCCTTGCCTTTGTTGCTGATGTCACTGTCTCACTGGCAAAATCTGGGCTTTTTCACTCAGCTGGAGTTTCTCTAGCACCTGACGCCAGAATTGCAGGGGCTTAGGAGCTCTAAGCCTCGAGGATGCTGTCAGTTCATTGAAAAGAAAAAGCTGAACTAAAGACTGGTACCAAATTCAAGTATAAACATAACTCTCTTTGTCTGCCGTGTGCTAATTTGTGCTGGAGAAAGAACACTGAGCTAAAACTGTTCTTGCTGCGTTCATTTTTCTGTGTGTTTGCTTGTCCTGTCTAAACAATACAGCCTGTATGCAAGTAGGTATAAAGTATTTAACAAATTCCACACTTTTCTTCTGTATTCTTACAGGCATTAAAATGCTCAGTATTCATTTATTTCTGTGTTTGGCTTTGGAGGTCAGAGGTTAGGTGTGTTGCTACAGTATACACTGTTGTGTGACACATTTTAAACTAAGAACAGTAACATTGATATTTAGTTTGTAGAAGGCGGTATTACAGTGTCCATTCACGCACCCATTTTCTACTCTTGCTTAACTTAGTTACAGATGGCTACTCTGGCAGGATCCCTCATTTTTATTTTTAAATGAGGTGAAGTTCACTGCACTACTTTATTTTTGTTAGTTGTTAAAACATTATCGTACTCCTGGCAGCAGATAATGACAAATTCTTCAATGTAATGCTGGGAGCAAGGGAGGCGGAGAGGGAGAAACAGGGAGGAAGAAGAAGGAGGGGGGGGGAATACCCTCCTGAGCATATGGAGACATCCAGAAAAAGATGTGCATCGTCAGCTGTGATTCCATTGTGTGCTTGCAGACAGGATCTGAGCTCTTCTTCTCCTGGGAATTTTAAGCCTTATAGAAGTATTCTTTGGCTTTTACTGATCATGATAATTGAGCTGAGATAATGTATATTTCACATACTTATTATAGATTATGTTTTGATAATATTTTAAGATTTCAGGGAATAAATACAGTTGCCAGGACTCCTGCTCTGTGTTGGAATAGCATCTGGCACAGGCATACATACTGGTGAAATGGCAACTTTGAATAGTAAGAATAATTTGTAATATGACATCAGTGGTTACGTATTACTAAGGCATCTTACCAGTTCTACAGTTAGTAGTTTGTCAGCAGTATTTACATTATGCAAACACTGCTTATTTTTAATGATTCAATGTCTTAGCCTTTTCAAAACATAACAAGTAGAAATGTGACATGAAAAATGACAGCTTGTATAGTCTAATCAATTTGGATGCAAAATTAAAATAACCCAACCAAACAGACCCCTCCTCCTCCCCCCAGACAGGGAATTTTTAAACCCAGATTTTAAAGCTATTTTGTCAGTGTTGTGGGTATTCAGAAATAGTATTTACATGATGAAAGAACTGAGTGGAAGAAATGAATTTTCTTATATTCAGTCCTGCATTTACTTATTACCTAGAACAGCGTTTCCTCTCCTGAGTGTTTGGAATACTTCTGCTGATTTTCTACAATTACTTTGGGTTGATGAATAGTTTGAAAAATATGTCTTGAATGTGGTGGATTTACTGCACTGCAGTTTGTTACCGGTTATGATTTTTCAATCTTGCTCTGTGGAAATTGCAGGTTATTCAAGTTAAATAGTCTTGGAAATTTTACTGAAGAGCTTTATAGAAATAAAATAGGCACAATTCCTATGGAAGGCGTATGGTCACTGGGATGCTTGGCGTTTTGAAGTTTGAAATTAGTTCATTAATGTACATGTCTGAAGCCATGCAACAACACATAACAATGCACACATTTTTTTTTCTTCTGCAGCTGCATCATTCTACCATTCTAAGTCTTGCATTTCCTTAAATGGCTTCCATAACAATCTGCCATTAATACAGTTACTGGCACATATTATTCTTGCTTTGCTGTCATTTTAGCAGTTATAACTGATGGTAAATCTCACTCTCTGTGTGCTCCCATTACTTAGATATTTAGAAGCCTCTTTGTAATGTGCATTTGCTTTTTGCAGCTAAGATGCAAGGCTCTCTGTAAAGCCTAATTACATTTTTTCTCTTTATTTTTAAGCTTCAAGAAGTTACTTGCTGTTTGGAAAGAGTAAGTTGTGTTTTGCTAATATAGTCCACATCGTATGGAAGCCATTAATATATTAATGAAAGGACAGAAAGTATAGGTGACTAATTAAAATATTGACTGAATGTGTTGACTTAACCATAAATCTTGGGTAGTATGGATCACGTGAGCTTCTGTGGATGGGGATACTGGGACATAGTGAGAACATATATCTGATGTAGTGATGACTAAGAGTTGCTATGTTGATGCTTCTTTAGTGAGCTATGTAAGACGTATTGTTGCTCTTTGGTAGGATTTATAGTGGGCATATCGCAATTGGCTGCTTTATTGGCTGCCTCAGTGGAAAACTCTGGGATTGAAGAATGGGCATGGAAAGTGAAATAACATTTTACTTGTTAAGTCAGAATTATTATGGAATTTCACTCTTACTCTGCCTATGCTGTAATTCATCTGTGTGTGAACAGATTTAGTTTTCCATTGCTGTCAGTATTGATCTCTAATGAGCCTTGCCCCATGGATTTTGAAGAAAATCACTCAAATTAAAAACAATGCAGTATGTCATCTATTTGTATCTCGCACATCATGTAGGAGGTACTAAATTGCATTTAGAAAGAAAACTTTTATAAGAATGAAGGAAAGTCTGCCTATGAATAAATTTAATAGTATATACTGACACTTTCATTCCAGGTATTTTCATGATTTACAAATTCATCATATGCCTGTGTGATGGAATCAAATTTAAAAAATAAACCAACCCAATACCAAGGTCATAAGTTATAGTACTTGGGCAAGTTTAGAGTTCAGCTATCATTCAGTCTACAGTGGAGATAACTCTTCTTCATACTTCTTCCACCATGCTTCAAGTTCACAACATAGCTCTTGAGTCTTTATTCTTTACTGTTTGAAAGTTAATGTCAGGACCTACTGACCAACCCCTTATGTTATTCTCAGAAATAAATGTGATTATTGTCAACTAATTTCACTTGTTACCATTACACAAGTTTGTACCATGGTCTCCAGAGGCATGAGCAATGTTGCCCTCCTGTTCTCTCAATTTCTAAAGTAGATTCTTAGTGGAGGAAGCTGAGTGTTTATAGATAAAGACATGATTCATTTTAGCAGATTTAAATTATATTCTGAAGGAGAAAAGCTTTTCTTCAAATCTAATTTTTTTTTTAAATAAAAATTTACAACTACAAATATAATATTTTTTTTCAATGTGTCCAGAATACTTGCTGATTTATCTTGAAAGTTGACCTGTTGATACCTTACTGGCTATAAAATGTAGCTTTAACAACACAGTTTAAAGCTTTTTTTTTTTTTTTTTTCTTTTTAAATTGCTTGCCAATTTGTGCTGGCATTTGCAGTGCAAACATACTTCTGCTTGGTTAGCTTTTTTTTCTTAAGAATCATGGCTTGCTTTGATACAAAAATACTGAATTTTTAATGAGGCCTCAAACTACTTTCTTGCTACAGTTCTGTGTGAAGTTAGTGTTAGCTGTGCAATGGTGAGATTATTTGTGGCACCTTTTAGTGTAAGAATGAGGGAACCTGAAGACTTTATACAGATGAAAAAATATGGTCACTAAGTTTGCACACTGTAAATGATGATATCTTCCAAATATGTCTGAAAGTGGTAGTTGGTCACTCCCTTTTAGCTAAAGTGTAGTTTGTGAAGTTGTTACTGTGTTTTGTTCAAAACTCGCAGTTTTCATGGGACAAAGAGATAACACATCTTTAGTACCTGGAATACAGATGTCCCTTTGCACTTAAAAAGAAAGAAATGACTGTGCATGAATGGAAAATAAAGATGTAAAGTGATCTGAAGTTAGAGGATGGTTGTTACTCTGAGCTATATAATTTGCTTTTAGTTAGTATTTGACATTTAAACATTTCCTTTAGCGTTTGTGTGATGAAGCATTGAATGGTGGTGCTGGAAAATAGCAAGCGTGTAGAATGATGTTGTTATTTATGCAAAAGTGGCTTCTTTTTAAGTTTTGAGGGTCATCCCAAGAACCTCCTGATTCTTACGGAAGTGGATGGGAATTTGCATTGGTACCAGAATTGCCTGCTGCTGCAGAGTTGGCTTTCCTTTATTTCAAGCTTCAGAAAGGGCTTGAGAAGGCAAAGAAATAATAGGTCATTTCATTGTCCATCACTTCATGTTCATCACTTCTCTCTGACAGTCTAGTTCAGCCGGAGGAATATATCTGGAATATATCAGGTCGTACATCTATTTGGGTACATAAGCTTGTCACTAGTTGCTGTATAATTCAAGGGTTTTGTTTGGAAAGAAAGATCTCATTAGTAGTATTTTGAAGGCAGTGCTTCTACTCTGAAAATATATGGTCTTTGTTTTCAGACAGTATTATTATTAAACCTTATGAATAGAACAAATGAGAATCAGCAAAACTTGTCCCTTCAGTCATTGCCACATGGCACTCTGTGGGCTGCAGCGCAGTGGTCAGGAACCACGTTACTTGTGTGCAGATCCTTAGAGCCACAGTATTGGAGGCCATGTAGATCAGGAGCTGGGCCCCCCGAAAAAAATCAGCAGAAGGAAAATAGTGGTGAGCAGCCACACCAGTTGTCAAGAAACAAAATGGTAGTAGAATAGTCATTCTCACTGACATGCAGCAGGGGAAATGCTTCTCTCTCCACAGGCACTCTTACCACTATTGCTCCTCTGTGGAAAAGGTCTCCCTAGTATGGTCTGGGACTTCAGCTCGCATCTGCTGGTGAGGCAGCAGCTTCCCTTTGGTGTGTCTCTGAACTGCAGGTGTCTGACAGGCACTGTAAATCTTGCTAAATCATCAGAAGACCTAGTAGTGGTTTACTTTAAATTTTATTCTTATATGAGATGATGTTTTCTGTCAAGGAGGACCCTCTCGAAATTCCATGTTTATGATCTGTAGGGCTTGTGTGGGAATTCCTGAGGAAATAATGTAGTTATATCTGCTCTGTATTTATGTTCTATAAGAATATTTCTTTGTTAGTGGCACCTCTGAATAGCCTGCTACTATACTGGTAACCTGCCTGTGACTGAAAGAACTTAAGCAGAGTTTGTTTGAAGAAGGTTTCTGTGAGATGGCAGAGATGACAGAAAGAATGAAGTTGTTTCTAAATTCCACTTCTTTTGAGGCATAATCAATGTACTTTTATTTTCTGTTGATGGGTTTTGTAGTGTATCTTCCATTTTGTTTATGATCTGCCTTTTTGCTTGTCAGAATAAGGAGGTAGAAAACTCTTTGGTATGTTGCTTGGATATATTTGACATAAAATATTGTTTGACCTGCAAACAAAAATGCAGGTGTAATATTTATGTGGGTAATGGCATGCTCCTCTTTCTGAAGAAATATGTATTCCTGTGCAACGTATGTGTTCTGCTCTACTGGACTCTTCAGCTCTATACTAATGAAAAGCTTTCTGTTTATTCGTCCTCTGATACTTGTCCCTTGGGTCAGGAGTGTTGTTAAGTGCATATTCAGAGAAGAAACATGCTTCTGTATGTACAACTTTTAATAATGGTTGAAAGACACTTTATAAGAACACCAGTTTCTCCTTTTTAGAGATTTGAAACTGATGTGCTATAAAGTCAACCAGCCAAGCAGTCAGCCAAAAAAAGGAACCAGCCGCTTTCACAGAGAGTTCCCACAGATTCTTTTGTGAAAATACAGGCTGCGTACTGTGTAAGTTAATGTAAACATCTTAGTTGCTATCACTGTGAATTTGCAGCAGGCAGCAGGTAGAGAGGAAGTTGTGTGCCTGGAGTGATTGTGCAACTGGAAGGGGGTTGCAGTTATGTCTGGAAAAGCAGATAATGCTCTGCAGAGTTTGTTTCCCTCCTTGTGTTGTGCTTAAAAGTGCCATGTGCTAAGTCTCGTATTTTTATTTTTCTGTGTCTTCCTTAAAACAATGACTAATATATTTCTTTCAATTTTGTTCCTAGCATGCTTGAGATGTATCTGAGCAGTGAGGCCCCCCACATGCACAGCCCCTAGAATTCATTGCCTGCCTTGCTGAGTCTTGGTGAGTTGTCTGTATCCTATTGCGTTTAATTGGTTTGTGTTACAGTTTTGTCTTCTTCACTGGGGAATTTGATGAGAGATGTCTTCAACTGATTGTGTGGGTACAGCAGAACAAGCCTTGGTTTTAAGTAATGTACGATACTATAGAGCGACTCTAAAATCTCTGAAATGCTGATATTTCAAAAATAATGCTCAGACTGGTTATAGAAGCAGGGACCTTGCCTTAGTGCCACAACTAGGAATGGGACTTTCTGCTGAGAAAGGCTGAAGGGATCAACATATGATGTTCTTTCACCTGAAGTTTGTTTGATATTTTATACTGTAAGGAATTGACATTTTTCAAAGGTGCTGATTATGGTCTGTCTTACAGCAAAGGTTGAGTATGAAATAATACAAGCTTTTCCATCCAACTATCTGCACTAATAAATTACTTAAATTGAGGGTTGAAATCGGTATAATGACACTGATGACTTAAACTGCTTGTTGCTCAAGAATTACTGTCTGATGACTCCATCAGGCAGTGCTGTGCCTGTTTAACTCTGCTCACAAGAAGGGATAATACCACTGAGGATCAGAAAAAGGGACCCCTGCGGATTGTTTAAATGCAGACTAATAATAGTTTGGTAGTGCAGTGAAAGAAAGTAGACTATAAATGCCATGGTCTTATTTTAGGTATGTTTAATATATCATCATACTCACTTGGTATGAAGTTTTTACAAATAGGCATTTGAGGTTTTATGTGAAACCTCTTTATGTAAAACCTTTTCAGGATTTCATGAATAAATGTTGTCTTTTAACACACAGAGTGACTTATTAAGGTCAGAAATATGTATTTTTGAGGCTTGCATGCTAAATATAGAGGTAGGAAATGAGCCTGCTGAAAAGGTTTTTAGTTATTTGGGGGATAACTGTTTACAAAATGCCAACCGCTTATGGGAAAAATTATATATGTCCACATGAAGAATCATTTCCTCTTTTGTTAATTATGTTGAGTGGTTTTTGCAAGCCAACAGTGCTTTTCTTTAAACTTACTGATTTTTCTAGCATCAGTGAATGAAAAGAGATTAGGAATCTTTCCAGTGCTTTTCTGTTTTTTCTGCCTTTTCCCTTGGCTGTTCTGATAAAACACTTCGTAGTTCATTGCGTTCAATGGAGTTTATAATGCTGGTTAATAGTTTGTTTATGTATTATATTAACTTGAAAATGCTCACCCACATAGATGTTATTACTTATTTACACTTATTACTTACACTATATTACTTATTATTTATTTACACTGCTTATCTGGGCTGCATAATGATCATAATGTGCATGTGCAGGTCTTCTCCATAATAAGCTGGTTTTGAGATCATTGAAGCAAATTACTTAAAAAAAAAAAAAAAAAGGAAATAGGAGGAATCTGCTTTTTTCTTTTTTAATTATTCAAGTGAATAGGACTCGGAATGAGCTAGGTACCTGTAATACAGACAGACACAAATGTAACTGCCAGTATCCTCCAAAGAGAACAGGAAATCTTGTCAACAAGTTGATAGCGTGTTTTTCAACTCTCAATTGTAATTTTTCATTAAAAAAAGAAGTGCATTAGATGAAGATTGAAAAAGGTAAATATTCAAATAAAAAGCAGTTTGAATATAGTTGCCTTTTTTTTTTTTTTTCCTAATTAATACATCTATCTATGTGGGGGTAAAAAAGCCCTTTCTTTTCCTTAGTCTTGCCACATTTTGCACCAAAATTATAAATTTCATTGTAACTGTGTCAAAAAGTAATGTAGTGCCTTTATAGCTACTGTCTAAAAAACATAGTTGCTGTTTTGGTAAGTTCAAAACCTTTAATAAGAACAAATAGGAGATGAATATTTATATATAAAGTCTTTGGTGATGACAGTAAGGAAGAAACCACTGCAAAAAATGGATCCCATGAAAGACAAGGGTGGCGTAGAGAGGTAGTTCTCCACTTGAAATACCCTTTTGCTCTGAAGTGGGTAGTTCATGTTTTCATGTGCTAGTTCAGGAAAAGTAGGTTGCATAAGACAAAGAATAGTTTAAAATATTGGTTCCTTTGAGTCACTGGAAATTCTTCCATTGGTTTCAGAATGTACAGTACAGGATGTCAGTCCTGTTGAGTATGAGGAGATACTCAGATGTTCACCTCCATCACAAGATCAGATGTGTTATCAGATATTTTGACCAGTACGCCTACCTGAAATTATACTTCTGTCTGAAGGCTGTATCAGTTGGAGTTTCATTTAAGAAATCTGGGCCTTGACTTTTGACTGGAGCTGCTTGTGGAATAATAGGTGTTGTGTTTGACTGTGTCTTGTGAGACTGTACCATCACTGTGACTGAAATTGTGCATGTTCAGCCTATCTACAACTGTATGGAGTTCTTTGGAGAGTGAAACCAGTCCTAATACTTACTGGATCTATTTTTATATGGTGTAACAGATAAGAGTGTGAATCTTGGACTGGTTAAATGTCTTTAGAATATGTGTATATGAACTGATAAGAAATAATAGAAATGACAGAATTTGTGGCAGCTCCTTTGGAATGTTATTAGTTGACATGGTGGGAAGTAGCTGCTGTATGCTACCAAAAAGCCATGCAATTAGGATGGTGAGAAGTTTAGACTTAAAAAAACCAAAACAACCCCCCAAACAGTTAAAAAATACTAATTTTAGTTCCTAGTCTGAAGTTTTCAGTCAGAAAACATTCCCCAGCCCCCTTTCTCCTTTTCTTTTTTCATGAAATGGCTTGCTTTGTAAGGAACGCGCTGCAGCAAAAAAAGCAGCATAGATTAGAGAAATCTCAGTTTTCTGTCACTCTGGATCTGGAGAGTCTGTTTCAATCTAACTTTGTAGTGATTTCATTGGCGTTTGTGTTGTAGTTAGTGTCAAGTATGATAGATAGAAAATATTTGTGCGTCTCTTTGTTCTGAGTTATAGTGCTCCTTATTGTTGTTTACAGCAGTAGTAGATAAAGAAAATTCTGACAGATGTCTCTTTTTTGACTGTGTCCTCCTCATACATCTGTGTGTAAAAAGAATGCTGTCAGAAAATAAAGTGCAGTACTGAAAATAGAGTGCCTTACTGAAACGAGTTTTAAGAGCCTTCAGTATTAGCTTAAGGATGCAAGCGAGGGACCTATGGTAGGTTCTAAATATCAAACCTGAATAACAGAGAGCTGACTTCTATCAGCATGCAAAGCCAAACTGGGATGGTTGCCTATCTAGGTCTCTGGAGAGTCACTTTAGAATACCTTAATTCCCACAGGAGCTGTGTTTCTGAAATACCTGAATTAAAATGCAGGAATTGATCACAGGTATGGATAATCTTTACTGAATCAGGTCATCTCATTTGCAGAGGCATCTGAGAGAGATATTTAATTTATGTTGAAGTGGTTTGTGATAAATAAAGGGAATGTGTTACCATTCCTAGACCTTGAAACTGGGGAGTTGTTTTGCATGAAATATGATGAGATTTTTCTGTTTTCAGTCACTCCAGTAGCGACGCTAGTTAACATGAATTGCCTATAAAGATGCCTGTAAAAGTGGATGCTTGATTATAGTGAATTTAATGCAATCAGCGTTAAAATGATACTCTTAATCTGAGAGTGAAGTTCTGTGTGGGTGGTACAATGAGAACAGAAGTATTGAGAAATGAGCATCTATTAAGATTTATACAATCGCACCCCACAGTTGGTGGTTTGGGGGGGTTTATTTATTTTTATTTTTTTTTTTAATTTTTTTCTTTCGCGTGTGTGTGTGTCCAAAATTGGAAAAGGGAACTTATGGAAATCTTTGGTTTATATTTGTGAGAAAAGCTGAAATTTATACAAAGGTAATAAGTTGCACTTACTTTAAAACTGATGAAAATTGAGAGTATTGTAAAGAGAAATGTCATCATGCTTGCAGCTAGCAGAACTAGATTTGCTAATAATGAAAGCAGTTTTAAAGTACTTTAGTTTTGAGGCCACAATGTTCAATTTCATTATAACTGTGGAGTAAACTGTTCTTAAATATGTAAAGCTCATTAATTACTGTGAATTGATTTAAATGGAGTGCTCTGTCAGTGAACTTTTTTACTTAATTGATGGAACCAAACTTCATGTGTACCCAGAACTGGTGAAAACACTGTCATTCAGTTGATTGAAGCTTGCCTTTCGTATGTAGCTGTATTCTGGAAGATTATTTTTAACATTTTTGTTTCAGTGAGATAAAAAATATTTAGGAAATGAGATTGCTAATTTGATTTTATTCACTTCTTAAATATTGGTTTTGACTTAGTAATGGGCTTTCCTAAGATTTTGTCATTTCTTACCTTGATAGGAACCTTTTTTTATATGATCAAAGGTATAGTATATACACATTTACAGAGAAATAGCTGTCATTATCGTTCACGGAAAATCAATATATATTTTATATATAGATTGATGACATTGTGCCATCAGTATTGGAACCTGGGAATTCTAGAGAGGTCAAGAACAGGACAACTGAGCACTTGCATCATCAAAGAAGATGAGATGCATTTACTTGGGCAGATTTTCCTCTGGGCCAGCCTTTAGCCCCTGAATTGGGAAGAGTGAAATATTTACCCAGCTTGGCTCTTGACAGTAAATAGTATTAATTAAATACAGGGGTTGAAAATGACACTGGTATTTCAGATTAAGGCCAGTAAATTTTGCCTTGGCTTTCTGGAAATCAAATTCCCATAGTCTGTTTATTTGACAGTATTATAGTACAATAATTTGAAGTTCATGGATATTTCTGTACATCAAAGTGGGTGAATTTTTATAATGTCACAATGCTGGGATGTTAGGTTCAGAAGACTTATGTGACGAGAATAGTAAGTGAATTTGCAGCTGATTAGTATAAAGTGTGGCACAGTGTGTTTCCATCTGATTAATTTACCTTTATATTAACTGGGCTGGGAAGAAACTGCAGGTTTTCTTTTTAAAACAAACTTCGGGTGTTGAAAAATTTGCATGAAAGGTCTTGGATAAGTCATGAAAGTTTTAGAATGATTTAGAAATACTGGTGAGTTTTATAGTATCATTGTGAAGAGCTTTAACTATTGAAAATGTTTTACAAAGTCCTTTCTAGTCATCTCGCCACAAGCAAAAAAGGGTTCTGACACTCCTACTACATATACAGTATCTGACAGTGTGTAAATGTGTTGGTAAAACTATTTACAACTCTGGCTGTGATAAATTAAGAATAAGCACTGTTCTCATGTTCCAGCATCTCTGGTTTTATGGCCTATGCTTTTCCCTGTTTTCATTACCAGTACTTTTGTTCCTTCAGCAATCCCAGTTCAATAAACTACAGCATTCTGCATACACCAAATTCTATATTTCAAATTACAACAGTAGGCAATCTAGGGATATCTGAAATTAGAATTGAGAAAAGAATTAGTCTTATAGTAGGTATTGCAAATCAGTTTATCCTTGAGGGGAAACACCAGTTGTGTCAGAGGGAGTTAAAATGTTTCCATTCATATTTTTTTACCATGTTTTCCTTATATTTGGATATTCTCACTTAAACTTTGAATCATCATCCTTGCAAGTAACGTGGAATTGAAGATCCCTTTTTACATTAGATTCGTTTGTCATTCGATCTCTAGGAACCTGTTTTACTGCTATAAAAGTGAGATGTCTCTTACATTTTTTTCAGGGTTTAAACTTGAAATTACTGTGTGATGCCACAGTTCAGTAGTATTTTAAAATGGGATAAAAACATCTACATTTCTCTAAAAGTAGGTGGCCAACACATATGAAATTTCACTTGGGTTAATTTTTATGGCCTTTCAGTTTTCAGTTGTGGTTTTTTGCTTGGCTTCTCTTCACAAGTCCTGGTTAACTGTGTTTTTATTGCTCAGTCCTGCTGAACAGACTCATGTAAAACTTCTTCTGTATGGAGTTACAGTATGTAAGTTCCAGAATGTATCCTGCAGTGGAATAGGGTTTAGGTGCAGCTGATGATATGTGAAGCTTGATGTGTGACTACTGATGTTTAGAATATTCTTTGTCCCTGAGTGATTTTAGTCTTCCCTTCCTCATGAGCTCACTCTTCTGTCATTGTTCAAGTTCTAAGCTGTTAATCAATGCTGAAATATTTGAGGAAACAATATCTGTGAGTCTGTTGTATAGCACTATGGTTCCAGACTTAAAACATACTCAAGACAAATGTACAGAAGCAAAAAAACCCTCAAATCACCTCAAATTGGGCCATTTTATATGAAATGCTATTCTACCACTGTCACACCCCGAACGCACTACTACCACTACTGTACAGCACAGGCTTTGTGCCACAACCTAAACAGTGAAATGGATTTATTCTTTTAATTTTCTGCTTTTGTTGGTTAGTCAAATATACTGTGTGTATAGCGCATCTGGTACACAATAGTGTGTGTTTATTTCTGAATGTTGGCATGGAACCGTGCATATGGTGCTCTGGTCCTGTTTTAGGTACTGTGGGCACTTCTTAAACGAAAGAGAGGGGAAAAAAAAAAACCCAAAAAGTAACAGCCTGCTGCTGCTGAGCTTGATTCCAGTAACAGTTATCAAAGTTGCCTCCTACTTCATCTTCCTCTTATTTGCTTCATCACTCAATTTCTGAGCTATTTCCTTCCACCCCCAGCTTCCAGGAGAAGTGTTTTGTGTGTTGTGGTCTTCTGATACAATCTGATAAAGCTTTGGGATAGTCCATTCTCCTCCACCTTTGCCATCAGTCAGCCCCCAGGCAGCATATGTAGGAGGGGGGATGTTTTGGGTCAGGACAGCTTGATCCATGGTTGTGAGACTCTTATGAGTTGGACATATTTGTGTGTTTTTGTTTTGAGGGGGAATTACATACTGACAATGTACTTTTGATTAGCTTGAAGCTATAAATGAGTTGAATGGCTTGAATTTTGTAAGGAGCTTTGTTGAGGAAGGGGGGAAAATTCCCTACTAATTAGAAATGCTATAATAGCTCACTTGGGAAATTCTGAAATTGAAAGTTTTGGTTTTTGAGGCTAGATTCACAGAAACACTCAACAACCGTAGGGAAATGGCCTGGCTATTGGGTACCGCTCAGAGTGGGTAGCTGCGAGTGTGCAAGGTAAGGACTCGCACTGGGCAGTTGCCCCAGGCAGAGGGACAACTCATGATGGATCGGACAGCTTGTCTGCTTCTTAACGCCTGTTTTTCCTCCCTGTGAGCTGCAGTTTACCCTGCTGCTCCCAGGTCCAGGGCAGCCCTGCCTCTTCCCATTGCACCAAGCTCGGGACAGGGCTGGTTACCACTGTTATACAGCTATGGTGGAGAGTGGCTCCCAAAGTCACCTACTTCATCTGGGATGACTGCAAGGGCTGCAGAGGCCTTTCCTGTACCTACATGGGCACCAGCATATGGAAATGGGGGTATGCCCATCTTACAGGAGGGCAGATTGCCACACACCGCTGTGATCACCCCATCTGTTTTGTGTGCCCTACAGTAAAGGACAGTAGTTATTCACTTGCCCACTTTTAAGATATATATTTTTTATTTATGTGCTACCTATACATAAGTTTGTCTTCTCAGACTGCAAAGAAAGCTAAGATATACATTCACAGATATATTTAGCAATTAAATCCCCTAGTGGATGCTCTTAATGCTTTGAGATAGCTTACCCTACTTTGACATGAAGTGAGCTATCTGAAACAAGGGCATTTTTCCCAGCGAATTGAGTATTTGCACAACTTGAAACAGTTTAAAGTAGGTATGTTTTTTTTCCTGTTCAGTGGCTGAAATGAAAAATCCATTATAGGCACAGCTCTGTTCCTTGTATCAGAGGTATCATTGTCCATAATTAAATGGGTACATTTGACTACAGAGACACAATACAGATTAAAGTTTCACATGGTTGCCACTGTATGTGCCATCTTTTTTTCCCAGATCCTTTGATAAGGTCAGTGTGAAGTATTCTACCATTTAAAACTGATGAATTCTCAAAACCCTGAGAAGATGAAATCAAGGCATATTAGCTCTCAGAGCAAATGAGAAGTAAAAATGTGAACTGTATTTAACATGTCTGGCAAAGGTAGAAATAAACCTTTAAAAATTTAAACCCACTAGTGGGTATTTTCTGCTAGGGTGGGAAGGGCCATATGCTATAAGTTCTTGCTGTTGACATGATTTGGAGACTGTTCTTACTGTTCTGATTGTGTGGAAATACTGTTGTATGAGCACAGCAGTAACTTTTTCATAATGAGCTGTACTCTGTTCTGTTACACTTGTGTAAATGATTTTTGCTCAAGTTGTGTTGCAGAAGCTGAGAAAGGAAGGCTGTGAGCCTGCCCTTAGTATTTCCTCAGGGGAGGAGGGACTTTTTTAGAGAGACAAGATTCTGAGAAGGGAAATAGGAGGGTTTCTTGCTGAAAGGTTGAGCTAACTAACAATACAAGAAAGATGAAAATGTAAAATCCAATATTGAGCCAACCCTTTTTCTGCTAGTTGAAAATATTTCTTGCTGGCATTAGTTGAATGTAAAGGCAACACTGTTTTACTGGTTTTTGACTCGTTTTGCTTATCACTAGCAGGGAAGGAAGTCAATAAAAAGGAACTGGTATTCTCTTACGCAGATAATGTCATAAGGAGCTGAATAAATTAATACAACATAGTTTTCTGTGGGGATGCATACCTGAAACAGCATGATAATTTTCTATTTAATATTTTAATGGTTGAAAATGTGTAGGGTTTTTTTTCCCCCTCTGTGTATATGTTTATTTCTATATTGTAGTTTGTACTGATTGTATTGTCAGTTTTTAGTTCTGTCCCGTTGCTTTGCTAACGGTACTGGGTAATATTAGCCACTCTTATGCCATGCCAGTGATGGGCTCTATGGCACTTATTGTGCCAAGCTTCTGCTGTTCTTAAGTGGAACAGGCAGCTGAAACAATTTATTCAGGCTGGCTGAGGTTCAGCTATGAAAATCAAACATATTGGACAACTTTTGTTTAATCAACAGATAATTTAGCTGTGGTAGGAAGCATTTTTAGAATTTGGGGACTGTCAGTGTTTGCCCCAGCATGTGATAGGAATTTCCCTATAATTATACCCCCAGGAATGATCTTACATGGGTAATGACAAGGATCGAGCTAGTCCTTCTGCTAGAGCATCAGGATCTTGCTCTTCAGTGCCAGGTTTGACAGAGGTGTACTAAACAAGTCATTTGAGCTGTATGTCCCTCACTTCTTAGCTGTAAAATGGGGTCAACCCTCATTACTTTCTCCATGTGCAGAATTCAGATTCACTGGTGTTTGTGGACTGCGTAGGGAAAATAAATAAAACCATACTTATGCATTTAACTTCATCAAATGTAAACAAAATGCCTGCTTTTATCCGAGTTGTGAATTAATACTGAAATTGTAGAAAATGCCAGAGAGAACTCGCCTATTAAACTGCTGGAGAAATGGCCTTTTGCTATTTGATTAAACAAGAATCAGCCTAGATTGTTTTGAGTTAGCGGTATTTTTGCCTGCTTATATTACAAGATAAAACATTGAGTATTGACTTAACTTCACATTTCACAGAGGAAGAATTAAAAATTATCCCCGTGAAGGGTGACTATGGAGTTACTCTTTGAAATTCTAATTTAACACTTCAGTAATGGGTCAAGCCTGCTCTGAATCCTCTGTGGGATTATTTGATTTGCTGTCTGGTTAACCTCAAGGAAAATGGGATGTCTTTAAATTTCTAGAGGTGCTAGCTATCACCTTATAATGGAGAATTTGTTGTTTTAAATTAGGATTGTCACCTGATGACTAAGAGATTACATGAATGGAGCTTATTTTTAGGATCTGCCTTGAGGTTAAAAGTTGCATGTTTTTTTTTCCATCGCTTTATTTACCATCATCTGTATAATTGGAGATTAATATAATAGAGTAGAGGGATAAGGGAAAAATGTCTGCTTTACCTGAGGGGACGGGATGGGGTTAAGGTTTTAGTATCGGTTTTGTCTTCAGTGTTATTTATGCATGGAGAAGTTTCTCTTTTGTGTTTATTTTATTTAAATAAATGTTTTGTGCCCCAGCAAGAAGAATCTTTATTTTTGCCCTGGTTAAACCACGGCAATTTCTTCATAATAGATTATTAAATGACATTCATGTGACTGTGGAACCAAAGGGAGAAGTTCTGCTTTTTGTAAGTAGACAAAACAGCAGCTTGAATATTTTGCAAGTTTATGCATGTAAGGTTTATCCTGCCAAAACCTTTAAAATTAATTTGCAAAGTATTGAAATACAAATGCTGA
Organism: Lathamus discolor; assembly: GCF_037157495.1. NCBI lineage: Eukaryota > Metazoa > Chordata > Aves > Psittaciformes > Psittacidae > Lathamus > Lathamus discolor. Next base: position 126,245,442 of record NC_088885.1, on the reverse strand, counting down.
AATGTTTTATGCTGCGTCATACATAAAGAGAGTATTTGGCAGTTACTAATTAACTTGAGGGGGGGTGGTGGTGTAAAGGCAGGATTTCAGTTAATAACGAATTCACTCCAACATGTTACTTTCACTCTATGTTGGATATTCTGTGCATATTGCTGTTATAATTTTTTCACCTTTAAAAGCCATATAACATACCCAGGCATATTTTAGCAGATTACATACTTCCCTATCTTAGAAATTAAATCGAATTTTTAAATATCTATAGTTTATGATGTCATAGGGTATAAATTAATGCAATGAAAAGCTTCGTGTAATACATCATTTTAATGGCACTTAGTGTCTCTCCAGGAGTGTTGAATGGAGCCAAGCTGTGCAGTGTGCTCTGCATATGCTGAGAAATCTAACAAGACTTTTTGACACCAGTTTCGAAATGAGCCGTGGGCCCAGCTCCAGCGCTGCTCTGAGCGTAGCCTGTCCTGCAGAACTTTCCACTGCCAGTATGTCACGTACCGCGTGCATGTATTTCACCCAAGATTTCTGATTTGAATAACTGTGGTTGTACATCATTTGAATTGCATATTTAACAGAATTGACCTACTGTTGCTTCTGAGATTTTTTTTTCTTTAAGAACACAAATATGTTGATTCTTCTACAGTTCCATGTTTATCAGTTTGCAATCAAATTTTAATTTTTGCATATCAATATGTAGTGTCATATTTTTGAAACTGGTAATAGCTATGGAAATGTAAGTCTTGACCAGGTCTGAGGGCTTGTGATTTTTGGGACGAAATACTGGGTAAAGCAACATAATTACCAGTTTTGTACACGTGTGTGGGAGGGAAATGTTTTAGGGTATCGAAGTTTTCCTGAGCTTTCTAGGAGCTGACAGAGATGTAAATAACATGGTGCAGTAAGGATTACAAAGAGAGAAAATATTCAGATTTATTTTACAAGATTTGCATCAGAGGTTTGTTTACAAAGGCAAAAAAGCCCTTCTGCCTATTGCATTAAAGTGCATATAACAAAGTGGTGGTTGCAGCAGGAGTAGGCAGGGATGGGCTCGCAAGCCTCTATCTGAAGAATTACTAGCATGCATGAGTTAGGCTGCTTTGCCACTTCAAGCTGGATAGCTTTCTGGTGATAGGAGAGGTCCTACAGCTACCCGTTTGCTGGTTACTAAAAATAGTAGTGCTGGAGTAAGGGAGAGTGCAGCAGCATAGCACCAAACCAACCTCCTCAACCCTCCACACACACAGATTTTAACAAGTAAACACTTAAACTAAACATACCATCTCCCTGTGCTGGCAGAGTTGTAGGCCAGCTCATCCCCTGAGTCCGACTGGGTAGCTTCTGTAGCATTCCCTGAAGGTCATTTGTTTGAACTATTTGGAAAGAGGGTGGATTCAAGATGCAGAGGGAAAAAAGCTTTCATAGGGAATGCTTGATTGCTTCTCTTCTTTTTCCTGGAGGGGGAATATAAAATGAAATGTCTTTTCTGACTCCAGCTGCAGTAGTTGGGGGAGTATGGGGTATGGGAGTTCACACAGACAACTTCCAGAGAGAAACCTTAGGTGCGCAGTATTACTGTGCAAGAGAAATCTTTATATTGGGACTGCTATCAGGTGTGAAGAAGAGTGATTTTATTATTGGTAGGTGAAGTGCATCTTGATTTGTCCTTTCCTTAACCCTGAGGTGACCCTTCAGTAGGTTAAAGTAGCTCAAACGCTTACTAGCCAGGATCTGGAGATTTCCTGAATATAAACTTACCTGTGTTGCCAAATGATATGGCCAGAAATCATCAGGCTTTCTCTAGAATTTTAACTTGGCTTGCCCAAAGCTGGGGTTCAAATAAAATAAGAGTAGCACTTAAAAACTTAACTTATGCAGGCTGTTTTATGGGCAATATCTTGTTTGGTTTTTTTATAGCTACTGTTTTTTATGTATATATATTAACAGTAGATTGTTGGTTTGAGCTGTATTCCAAATATATTTTCTTTTCTGCATTTATGTACAAGATAACCACAAAGAATAAAGAAAGAGATACAGATTATGTATTTTCTTTTTGCTTTCGGGTTTTTTTGGGGAGGTTTTTTGTTTGGTTTTTTTTTTTGGTGGTGGTGTTTCTTGTTTTTGGGTTTTGTTTTTGGTTTTTGCATGCATAGAGAAGTGATAAATATTTCCAAAGTCCTAATGGGAAATTTCTTCAGTATTGTAGGGAATTTTTTTTCTGAGTTGTGATTTTGAGGGATCATTTGCCATGAAAGAACTTGGCACTAAGCAAATCCTCCATTAGCAGTTTGGGTAGGTAATTTGTAAGACGTCTTTGTGATCATGTCATTTTCCCCAATGGCAGCAACAACTGCTTTCATGGGAAACCAGTAGTAAAAGCATGGATTGCTGTATTTTTAGTTTTCTTTAATGCAGTTAAACATCTGGAAGTAAGCAGAGCCATCATCACGTGAGCAGCCAGCTTTCTACAGAATGTCAGCAAGTAGTCTTGACCACTTTTTGCAAATGGCTGCTACAGTTATCTGGTGACTATTTTTTGTTCGGGCTACTCAATTTAGTGGCCTGTACACATTGTTAGGGTCAGCTTGACATCTGGCCAATATTCCTTCCTGCTTACTATTAAGTACTTATTACTGTGCTGGTTGCTCTGTGTGAAATTAAGATATATTTAGCTTCACAATGGTCTTGAGGTAGAGATTGTACAGGAAAGTTCTTTGCAGAAATTAGAGTAAGAACCTTAGCTGTGTGTCTTCTAGGTATTAGTAAGAAAATCAGTAGGGTGATGGCTAGCTGCAAATAAAGTAGTTTAATTTGTAAGCGTCGATAATAGCTCAGTCAACTGAGTTTCATTGGTTGAAGCATACTGTATTGCTGAGTGAGAAGTTGGTAACCATGCAGTATCTGGGCGAACAAGCTCTAGCCTAGTGAACTTTCTGCCTTCAGACCTGTGCAGTTTGTGTTAGCAGGGTCTTTAAATACAGAATAAATGAACAAGAAAAATAACTCTCTGGCAACAACTAAGGTAAACACTTTATAAGATGTTTAAGAAAAATAATCTTGATTTCCCTCTCTCCCCTCTGCTTCTTTGCCCTTCACAATCTCTGCTTTCTGCTCATGTCCGGCTAAGATAATATAGTAAATGTCTGAGCTCTCACAAGTAAGGCTGTCACATTGATGTTTAACTGACTTTGAAGCAGCGCAGCTGTAAAGGGGAAATGAATTCTGTTCTCTGTCAAAGCCTGTAAAAGAGTGTTTGTTTTAGCAGCTACTGAAGATGGAAGTGTTTATTCCATGACTGAGCTGGTTGTCAAAGCTGGACATATTTTCCTGTATTAATAATATTTGGAATTTTTCATTAGTTATCATTTCCTGTTGGTTTTTGAAAGGAATATTGAGATGCTGATCACTGTCCCAATCTTTTCAGCTCTTCTTTCTGCATTTGAATGGAAATCTTGGAATTCCATGGGGGAGGGAGGGACATGTGTTATTATGTATTATATAAAACTTTAAAAGCAGTTGCAAACGTCAGATACTTCTTGATACAAAAAGGCAATAGGTTTTTGTACAAGAGAGAGAGGCAGATCTTCCAGTTTGTCAGGTGATGGAAGACTGAACCTAATATGCATGAAACAACCGATTAGTCATCTTTTATTTTTTTGCATGACTTCTGCCACAGGCTTTTGCTCCTGATACATGCAATTCTCTCTTGATAAGAAAAGACTGACTAGGATCTGGATACTTTCTGCTACCGAAATGCATGTTATTCTGTGTAATTTATTTCAAAAGTAGCTTATCACATGCACTTAACCAAATCTTAGCCATTCAACACAAGCAAAATCCTCCTGAAGTGTTTCTCTTGCATCGTTGCTATAGTGAAGGGGGAAAAGGGTGAAGTAATGGGGTTTGGAGTATTTTTGGTTTGTTTGGCTGTTTAAGATAGATCATCTAGAGCTGAAACTTAATTAAGTATAAGGGTTTGAAATTGGAAACAATAACCATGCTAAGTAAGCCTGTCACGATCTTGGCATCATTAGAAGAGAGCAAGTGCTGAGGAAAGCTGGATTTGTGCTAGTGTGCTTACAATGGTATGTAACTTACTAATTACCTTTGCTGTAAAATGGTTGGTAAAAAGCCAAAATACTGCTTCCCTAGTTCCCTAGGATCCTTGTTTTGAGAGGATTATACTTCCTGGTGTTTTTACAAGAATTACATGGATGCCAAAATGTTTCCTGAGCTTTTCTTTGATAGTCGGTACAGTGAAACAGAAAAGACTGACCAAAAATTATTGAGGAGTAGGATTGATAAAAAGGTGTGAGAATAAATGAATCCTACAGCTGTGTATTTATGCACATTGTCTACCATCCTTGTTTTCAGTCTGATTTCCAAAGGAAATGAAACTCGTGATCGTGACAAAGACAAAACATTATGATTCTATGTGTATTTGCAGGGTAGTGTGTGTGTTTGCTGTTTCCTTCCACTGCCCCAAAGAAACTGCTCTTCTACAGGTTGCAAGAAAATATATGGTCAAGTAGATGACTTCTTTCACTGCTAATGAAAGAAAGAACTTACCTGTTGGCAGCCCTGGCTTGGCATTGGAAAACCATTGTGGGAGAGCAAAATTATGGGTGACTGAGGGCACAAAGTCGGTCAAGTGCAGAGGTGTTGGCATGTTTGTCAAACTGGATTTCCACGTGCCTTACTCTTTCTGCTTGTCAGCTGGAGATTGAAACACTGCTTGATGCAGAGAAACTGTGAGGCTTCAGACTTTTGTATTAAAAATCATTAGATACATGTATCAAGACATTATATGTTCAAAATGTATTGATAGAAGTAATGTACAATATTAGCATAATCCTTAGATATATGAGTAATTAAAATTTAGAACTCCTTTAAAGTGCAAAAAGCCTTACATAGAGAAATTTAGTTGAATATGCAGATTACAGATCCTTTCATTGTACTAAAGTTATTGCTGACAATTGTAGTCTTATTTTTTCATCTATGGGCCAGCCATAATGCCATATCTTAACATCCATTATTTTTTATAAGTCTCCGTTGATTTTCAAGGTAGAGGCAGTAAGAAAATCGACAGTGTTCTCTAGCAGTGGGGCACTGCAGGCCTTCATTTATCCTTCCTCATGTCTAACATAATGTTTTTGCCTGTCAGTGCTGCAAGTTGTTTGTTTCAGCCTCAGATAATCAATCTGATTAAGTATCTTGGTAGTATTTGATATTATACAGAAAGCATTTGAAATGGCAGTGATATTTCACTGAGCTACTGCTCATGTGGAAAGGTCCATTGTAATAGTCTTGGTGATAACAAAAACTCACTGAAAAGAGTGAGGTATATATGTATGTATATATCTTTTGACACGAGTGATTGTAGACATAAACCACTATGAGAACTTTTTCCTATGTGCTTCATTCCTATTTGGATGAGTGAAAGCAGTGATATTTATGTAGGTAGTCTATTTTAAGTGTTACTCAATAAAAGGGTTGAAGAAAAAGTTCTCTGAATGGTAACATGGTATAGAGAAATGTCACAAACTCAAGTTGTTACTGTCCACCTTTATGTTCATCAGAGATTTCTGTGAGGTAGAAGATGCTGCTGATCAGGTCTGATGCCTCTGGTGAGGCCAGCTGTACTTCAGGAAAACACAATGTCTTCTTACTTGCCCCAGAGGTTGTTCAGCATGATTGGAAGCCATCTTTAACCTACGTTTTTTTAGTTCTAAACTCTGTGAGGGTTGGATGGCTTTGCTTCAGTTTGTCTTGCAAAAATGACATCTAATAAATTTTTCTTACTGGGGTTTCCCCATAAAAGCCCATCCAGCTACCACGAGGACCCACCAAGTCCTGTGGCTGCTGCAGTGTCTCTGCTAGCCAGGAGTCTTAGTTTCATCCCTTTTGTTTCACCTGTTTTCTCCTCTCTTTCTCACTGCAGAGTTAGTATGAGAAAGGCTGAAACTTTTCTTCTTCATAACATCAAGAAAGAAATCAACTTTAGAAAGGAAGAAACAAAAGGCAACAAATGCCAATTGAATGGGAAATAAACTTTCTTTCCAGTGAAAACTTTCTTCATTCACCTTCCTCAGCTTTAGAAGCAAAATGGCACAGTGTGCCTGGTATATGAATAAATGTGAGCCTGATTTAGCTTCCTGACTACAGCAGAAAAAAAATCAGGCATGCTTTTTAAGGAATGGTTATTTAAAAGTAATGTGTTTTTGTTGCAGCATGATTATATATTTAACAGGAAACTAGGTTGCAGTCTTTATGACTAACTCTTATTACTACTGCTCTCTTGGTTTCCAGGAGATGATGACTATAATGCTATATAAAATCTTAAGGTACGTAGCATCATCTCAGACAATTAGCTTTTTTTTGTCCCATGGTATTACTGCTATACTGACCTGTATCAATATAATGTTTTAGTTTTCCTTCTAACTCCTTCTTGTTGGTCTGTTTGGATCAGAGGAGGTCAATAACGGGACCACATCATGAAGTGCTTCGGGTTTTGGTGCTTCATATGTACAAGTGCAAAGTGTATCTGGAACTTGTGTTTTACATGGAGGAAAAACACTGGCTTTTTCAATCAGTAAAACATACCAAAATAATTGACTTATCATAGATGAAATCAAGCAGGAAATTATTGGAAATTTTTTTTTCCCTCTTACATATATTTTAAGACTTTCTTATTTTCAAGAGTAAGCAAATAATGAGTAGCATTTCTTGATGCTATGTAATTTGCTCTATTGGAACAGTATTTAGCTACAATAACTCTATAAAGGATTGCATGTGCAATTGCTCAGAAATCCAGGTAACTTTTCACTTTATGTGGGAAAGAAATGATTTGGGACCTGTCCTGCACAGACTCCCATTTGAGAGTCAGAAGCATTACGTGTTACTAGTTTTTCTGAAGACCGCCAGCCCTGTTCAGTTACTTTGGTAGCAAAGCAGATATTTTCTTATAGCTGCATATATTTTATGATTGTTCTCTGAAATACCAGAAAGTTGCTGTCAGTGTGCCTTTTACCATCGTGTATTACCATGATTTGACAGCTGACAAAACAAGCATGCAAAAACTGACATTTGTGCCAGATGTCTTTCATTATATATTTTTATAGGCTTAATTTTTCATGTGTGCATTTTATATTGGCAGCTTTAATATTTTTTTGCAGATGAAGCTTAATTGTCTTTCTTTTATGCACATTTATATTTCAGTAGATTAAAATTTTACCACAAAATGCAATTTAAATTGCTGTGGAGAAAGTAAAAGCTTACCAAAAACATAACCTAAAAATGTTCAACCAATCTTCAGGCTTTATAGAAAGGAGCTGAAAGCATCTTACTCTAATAGAGAAGCTTTTGACCACCTGAGGAGCTTAACGCTGTATTTTTCTTTCATTGCCTTATGATGGCTCTTGAGAAACTCTTGTAATGGTGCTTTAAGGAGCAGACAGAGTCCTGTTATCCATAATCAAGTGTATAATTTAAGTTTTTGCACTGACTCAGCTAGTTTCTCATGATATACGTCACTTTATGCCAGTCTCTGAATCCTTGACAAACAAGTTGAAGTACTCCTGAAGCTTGAGTTGTCTCTTTGGTTTGGCCCTTCTGCCACTTGGTTTCCTAATGCTTCTGGGAAGTGTCTCACAAGGAGGAGCTGAAAAACAGAGTCCTTTGATGGTCCCATAGCTCCTGCTGTACACTCACACCAGCTGTCAGCCCCTGTTCATGGGAGTATCTTAGGAAATGGGAGTGAAGGGTAAGAAATATGGTTTAAGACTTTAACAAGTGTCAGAAGTTAAGCAGTGCTAAGCCAGATTTATATTTTCCCTTTCTCTCAAATCGTGAGACATTTCGTGTATACTTGTTCCATGTGAGGATGAGATTATGGTTTCAGAAGTTTATCACAGGCTACTTGGAAGAGATTCCGAAGTGACAAATAGCCAGTGTTATGCTTTTTCCCTGTGGTGACATGGACTCCAGTTGTAAAATTGCCAACTTGTCCAATTCAACTTAGGGTTTTAAACATCTGTAGTAAGTACTAGGCAGTGTTCAGTGGGTTGTCTTGGGGTGATACTCTCACCCTCACTCAGATTCATCCTGACTGCTCCTCAACAAGACTCTTCAAACTGGAATGTTCTTGCAAAGGAACTGGTTTTGGTAAGTTAGTGGTTTTTGATGAATGCTGTCTTTTAGAAAATCAGAGTGCTGCTAGTCCAATATTGAGCAGCCTGCATTGTCAGTGGTGCCCCCTTCTCACTTCCTTGTGGTGACAAGATGCATGGAAAGGAACAGAAACCAGGAGCTGTTGCTTTTGCCCTGTCAAGTTTATGATCTTCTTCCAAATGAGATTTAATTCTGGAGAAAACAAAATGGTGGGAAAAAGACCTGTGGTTACAGCAATAAAATGATGAGGGAATCCACTAAAGTCTGCTTTAGGTGATGAAACAAAATTTCACGGGTATTTTTAAAACAGTAAATGTAATTGTTGACTCATTTATGTATTTCCTTTTACATAATGTCATACCCCCCACTTGCACTTGTTTTGCTCCACTATAGAGTATGTTTGTAACGTCATCGCTGTAATCCTGTCCTTCCCTCTCCCAACTTCTCCCTTAAGAGCTTTCAAATAATAGCTTGAAATGTTAACACTTCTCTTTTTCACAAATATTTTTCCTCAGCTTTCAAATGAGCTTCACTTTGAGTTGTACTTCTGATACTTTCCATTTTTCTGCATTAAAGAAACCAAATGGAGCACTTTCATTCTTTGTTTCACTTTGGTAACAGAAACCATAAAAATGAATAGGACCTAATTTGTGCCAGCATTACAAAACCAGTAATATTATCTGCATACATTTGAACACCATTCAGAATTCTAGTTTTATGAAAAATCTCTTATCTCCCATTTACCAAATACAGAACTTATGTGCATTTTAATATAACATAATCATGGAGATAAATGCAAAGAAGCAAGTGGATGGGAAGGGAAATAAAATGAGACATCTGAACTGTAGAAAGCTTTAAAAACTTAAAAATACTTGTTTATTCTACTCAAGTGACGAATGTATTTGGCAAATCAACTGTTATGGCATGTTAGCTCAGTTGTAAATATATTAATTTGTATATTTGACTACAAATACTATGATAGATGTTTTTATAACCATCCTTTAAGAACATGTTTTATGTTAACTTACTGCAGTCTCAAAGTACATAAATTTGTGTTGCACTATTTACATCAGTAATAGCCATGAAAATCTAAATTAACGCATACTCTTTATTTTTCATGTGCAAGTATATCCTGAGGTTTCTGCTCCCAAATCTCATAAGTTGAGAGCTAAAATGTTGACTTCAATAGTCATGAATGTCTGTGTTTGTTTTAGTGTGGACATGTATGGCCTTGTTTCAACATAATTATGTGAATTAAGTGTTTATACACATTCTGTATATCTCGGGATTTGGTCAGTAAAAGAAGTTAAAAGTCCAGCCTCTTGTGGTTCAAATAACCAAGTAAATAAAGTGTCATAAACTCTGGCAGAAGTGGAAAGATAGGGCTATTGCATCTAATGCTGTTCTACAAATTAAATGAGTGTTTATCTCTCTCCCAAGTGTAATACACAAATGGATGTTCCTAAAATATGCACTGTTATTACCACGCAAAAAATGAGAAAATGAAAAAATGAGAAATGAGAAAAACCCTTCAGAGTAACTGTTTTACTTTTTACATAAATGTGTTTAATTCCTCTGCTCTACACATTGTTTTCCGGTCCTTTTTCTATCTTATGGTGTTACATCACTTGCACACTTGGTTTTTAAAGGCTCTTGTGAAAGTATCACTCTATTACTTCCAGCTGAGTAAGTACTCAGTTGCACCTCATAAGCTTTCCAGGTCACGTCTTGCAACAGTGGCAACTCTGTTAGGAAAACAACTGAGTTTTTAAAGCCTCGTTTTTGTTCTCATGTACCACGTGAGCGATGCTTGGAGTTGATTGTGGGCCTATCGATGAATGATGATGCAGTAATTTCAGTTATTCCATTCAATGGTGATGTAGATGTTGATCGGTTTTCAGATACTAATCCTGTTCCTTAATATAGCAGCTAGCCACATGTGTGAGCTCGTCCCGTTAAGGAATGGCCTTCGGGTAAAATGAGTCCTGAAACATTTGGGCCTGGTGTTTATACATTTTCTAGGAACTGGAAAGTAAAGGAGAAATGGGTGGGTGACTTCAAAAGCAGAGACAAAGTACCACTGGCGTATGCCAATAAAAAGCAAATAAAACATCAGCTTTCTGTAAGGCAGAGTATAAAACTTCTTTCCTTGATCACATTTTATGAAATTTGTCTTGTACATAAACTTCTAAACAAAGTTCTTGGGCCATTCAAGTGCTGTCAGTAGTGGAAAAAAATGTTAGAAGGATATGCAGGATGGTTTTTATTCTAGTGCCAGTTCTACTATCCAACCTTAATGTCAACAAGTTTTGTTGCTAGGAATGTAATATAACCAACAGCAGAGTAAAATCTCAGCCCAGCTGGAGGGGATGATTCCTCCGCTGTTGTAAATTAGTGGGAATTCTTGTGAAAGTAGCTTTCTGCATAGGGAATGCTTTGGAGAGTATCTGCACAGGCTTCAGCTGCCTTTCATTCTCCAGCCTTAACTGTATATTATGTCCATCTTTGCTCCTGAAACTTGCGCGTAAATAATTACCTGTCATCCTACAAATAGCTGCGATTGCAAAACCAGCTTTGAATGGGCTGTACACAAAAGGACAAGCAGTTTTTCCTGTGCATTTGGTTGCTTTTGAAATTACTTTTTTGTTGGAATTTTTCATTATGCTGTCGCTCTTCAGCTCTGTAATTTCAGAAGACTGCCATATATAAAATTAAAATCCTTGTGGTAAACTATTACTATTCATGAGTCCATTTATTTTCTAACATTTTAACTTTTCTGCTAAATTATGGATGCTTGGTTTCGTTATCTTGCTTTAGCCGAACATTTGTGTCTGACACTGCCAATTTCATGATCTGTAGGGAAGGTATGTTTAATTTAAAACCCAAGGACACATGTGAAGGGCTTGTGTGTGTGTGTCTGTGTGTGTGTGCGTGTTCAAAGACAGAATTGAGAATAAATTGTCTGGGAATTTTCTTTTGACCTTTGTAAACTACAGAAATGTGTTTTAATGTCTTCCCTCAGTACCATGGTGTGTGGAAGCTTTGTATGGTTTTTGTTCTACCTTGTTCTTAACCTGCTTTTCATTGCATCTTTCTTTTAGTTTGGCTCCTATGAAATGTGAGAGTCAGCTTTCTAATGTACAGCATGTTGGAACAGATTTTACTGCATCTCCTTTCTTTCCATTTGTGTGTTTGGGTACATGCAGGTTTGAAAATTATCTACTTTTGCTTGCTGATTAGAACATTTGTTTTCAGGGTTGAAAAGAAGACCTACTTCTATAAGTCAATACAAATTTACCTGTCTTCAGCTTAAGGTATAGTTGCTACATATTTTTTGTACTTTTGATAGATACGGCCAGCTTATTTTAATTAACTCTTGGGCAGAAGTCAACATTACTGAGAGGGAAAGACCTCAGCCAAACCAGGTATATATTCCAGCTGATCGTGTGGTTCATATTTTGTGCTTACTGTCAGAAGTACTTTGGAACTATTTTAACTTGCTTTCCCATTAAAACTAGGTTTAAGGCTGCAGCCTTGGGTACTTGCTCTTTTATTTTTTTAACCTCTCCTTTTTGCTTAGTTGCTATTGGTTTTGTGTGTTCCTGTAGAAAACCTTAATGAATGAGGCTTCTAGAGTTGAGAGGTCAGGATGGTACTCAGCTTTGCTGCAGAACTGCCTGTTCTAGCAGTTCAATTCTTTCTAGCAGTGAACTAGATGTGAAGAATATTTTCTTTAATTATGAATCGTGGGTGTGATAGTGTTTGTTTCTGGTGCCATTCTGAGCACACCTACTGATACAAGGTTATACTTGAGGGGTTTTTTTTTTTTTTAAAGCATAAGTTAGAATTTTTGTGACACTAAGATCTTGTACTATGACTAGAAAACAAAAAATTAAACTTGTCAGCCAATTAAGATTTTCTCAATCCTCTTATAATTAATGAGGAAATTAGAAGAATTAAGGAATTCCAAGGGCACCTCCAGTATATATGCAAGACATTTTTTGGCCAGATATGAAGTTACCTGTGGGGGGGGGTTTTGTGTTCTGAATGATTGTAAGAAGAAATGTTCTTAAAATTTGTTTATAGATTTCTTCTCCAATGATGTTTGCACATGGTGTTTCCTAAAATCTCTCGTTAGTTGTTGTAAGACAAGCCAGAAGAAAAAAAACCTGATAATGGTCTGTAACTTAAATTTTGCTTTGTGGAGTTAGCTTTTTAGAGGACTTCAGTGTATAGAATGTTTTACATTGTTGCTTTATAGAAGGAAAACAAAATCATGCAATCTTTTAAATATGAATGGTAAGTTTGGCAGTTGGAGCTCTTGCTCTAGTTGTCCATGTTTCTAATGCCCGTGTGTGAGCTTTTATTTGTTTTGGCGTATTTATTAATGTGTTTTTTTTCTTTTTCCTTTGGAGATGTGTTCTCTTTGCTGAGCTAGTTGAAGCACTAGGGAAATGCTTTCTTTTTTGAAAGAGATACAGTATCCAATATTTTTTTTTTCTTACTCTGCCAAAATTCCTAAAACTGGAGGCAGCAATGGTTTATTACTTGAGACGTATATATTTCTTCAGAGAACTTTGCAGCACTTGTAATTATAACTCTGTATCAGTCTTTTCCCTTTAAGCAACCAGATAGATACATGTTTGTGCACCAGCATTAAACTGAAGAGCTGCTGACTTCCATTTCCGTACTTGGTTTCCTAGGTCATGCTGCTTGTGCAAAGGTATTGATCTTTAGGGTGTTAAGCAATCTTTGCCAGTTTCATTAAGCAATCTTTGCCAGTCTCCCCTGTGTACATTGCAGATTTTGTCATACATGGGATATGTTGCCCTGGAAGAGGGCTCATTTGTCAGGAGGCTGCTTGTTCTCCCATTTGAGGCTTTTCTGAATGTTATGAAGCACAATTTGAGTTTTGTGGGAATGCTCAGCCAGTACTCTGTCATTTTAACATATGTTGTATTAACTTTTTAACATAGAAGACAAACCCGAATGTTTCCAGCTATTATTTGAAATCCTACTTAACAAGGTGACTTGTTTCAAGAACTGATTTATTGCATGTGTGTGCCAAGGAGTAGAAGTAAATATGCTACCATATATATTTGTTTACTAATAGGATAAATCAGCAGAAGTACAGTGTTCATGTAGAATAATACTACTTGGAAGAATATTTTTTGGGGAAAAGAAAAAATTTTCTTTATAATTTTTTATGAAGACTTTTGAATACTAAAACTGAGGGTCTGCTGACATGCTTCTTCACTGTGTCACAGAGCAGAGAAACACTGTTCTCTTTTCCACTAATTTCTGCACAAATCCTGTGATTTCTTGACATCCCAGATTATCTTTTAAACCTTCTTGGCTGCACGGAAGGGATGCACTGACTTAGCACATGCTGTGGTTGTAGGAAACCCAGAAGGTGCTTTGCCTGGTAAAGTGGAACCTGCTGTGTGTTCTGTTAACAAAACTTCAAAGCACAGACCTGTGACTCTGCAGTTACAGATGATGTTTGCATGGTGCATGTTACCTAGGGAAGTTGTGTTGGCAGTGGCACAGTACACAGAGCACCGTTCCACAGAACTTGTGACTTTGTACCCTGAAAGTGTTTAGCAACCTGTAGAGATGATAACAGCAAACATTTTAACCAACTTTGAAAAAGTTGCCATTACAGGAAGAAAATAATATTTTAACCTTGAATAAATAATTTCCAAAACTTATTAGGAAAAAATACAGCTTTATTCCCATTTTGTGGCTTTAGTTTTGTGTAGCCTATGCATGTGTGCAAAGGTTGGTGCATGGTGGTGGTAAGTACAACATTTCATATGTCATAAAACTACATAAATGCCGATCAACCTATAAACAGCAAAAAATGTTAGGTTACAATACAGCCGAGTTAAGAAAAATCGGACTTTTTACAGTACAGTGTAAATCTGACTATTTTGTAGCAAATACAGTCTGGAACGTACATACCTACTTGCTGCCAATCTTATATGTGTGTTTTGTTGAAGTGCGTTGGCTTTTTATCAGGTGAACAAAGTAAAAAGTAAACTTAGTAGGTATCAAGATGAGAAGCTCAGTTCTGTAGCAGTATTACTATTGCCAGCATGTAGTTATTATGAGTCCATAGTAAGTTTAATAACAATTATAACAGTGAAATTCTTAGCAATGTGCAGTCCCTTAATCCCATCTGGAGGGGGGTGAGACTGAACAGACAGCATCCTTTCTTCTCCTTACAGCTCTGTATCTTTGTAACAAGCATGCTTTGAGTTCACTTTAGCTATTGATAGGTTCCGAATGTGAAATACTAGTGGTGCATGTCATATTTGAGGTATTTTTGTTTTGCTGTTTCTGAAGATGGACCCTTTAACATGGGTTTATTTATCAGCCATGCATAATATTGTGGTCCAGTACGCACTGGAGTATATATAGATCCGTGCCATGTTCAAAAGAGTGTTATGTCAACCTGAAAGGCTGTTGTGCCCGCTTAGTGCAAAAATACATGTTATGGTACAGATTTTGAGTTGAGGTTTCCTTGATTTCTGCAGTGGGCAGAAACTGCTCCTGTGCACGGGCTTAGCTCAAGTGAACGGTAACTTCCCACTTAGTTCCTGCACTTGTGTGTCATATTTGACTTTAGGTAGATGAAAGCTGGTCTATTTCCCACAAATCTTGCTTTATATGCTCACTTTGGTATAGAGTTTAACTCTACTTAAGGAATCATAGAATCATAGAATAGTTAGTGTTGGAAAGGACCTCAAGATCTAGTTCCAACCCCCCTGCCATAGGCAGGGACACCTCACACTAAACCATCCCACCCAAGGCTTCATCCAACCTGGCCTTGAACACTGCCAGGGATGGAGCACTCACAACCCCCCTGGGCAACCGATTCCAGTGCTTGATTTGCTTGCCAAGGATAGTAAATACTGCTGTAAAATTCCAGTGAGTCACTGAAACTATAAATTTAAATATTGAATAGAATGGTATTTTCTTACAGTTATTTAAACAAAACATTGTCTGAGTGATGCTTAAAAACCATCTTTTAATTGGCTTATAAGGCTAATTAATGAGAGGGCCTTCAAGTCTTGAAAAACCTGGAGAATTTATATTTGCTTTTCAGGTGTAAAAAAGGGTTATATAATTGATTAGTGTGAGCAGCCTCTGCATTTCACACTATAAATAAGGAACATGGCTCCAAACACACCAATCTGCCAGAATAACTTGAATATGTTTGAAAACACTATTAAATAATTACTAGTTTTGACTTAAGTACAGTTTCTATAGAACCTCTAATGGGTATTAAATAGGTATGAAAGGAAATGTTACTGTTTGACTTAAACGTACTTTTTTTAACCTAAACTGAGCTGGGTTTTTCCAGAAGTTTTTAGCAGTGGAAAAGCTCTGCTCTGTCAATATATTCAAGACCACCACACACTTCTAATAGAGACTTACAGGAAAAATACTCTAAATAGGACCATGTGCCAACCATGGCCTTTTGGACTACCATTTGGGAAACTGCTGCCTTTTTACATTTATTTGTAGGCCTATAATATAATTCTTTTGGCCACAACATGAACATGCATTTTAATAGTGTTAGTGCTGTAAAATTCTTAACACTGACTGTCATGATTTTCTTCTTAGATAAATCTTCCACTATTACTGCATTTTTTCCCAGCTTTTTTCATGTTTGATGTGCTGTATTGAAAAACTTAAGTTTTTACACTTGAGTAAGTGTACATGTGGAATCATTTGAAAATAACAATAAATAAATGTCCACATACGGATTTTTTGTGGCCCTGATTTTGAGAACAGTGATTAAATACATGCTCCATGCTCTTTTTTTTTTTTTTTTTTTTGAAGAAAACATTTACGTAATGTTTAACTGAGTACATATGCTTTGTTAAATAGGGCTATCTCCTGAGCTGGCAATTAAGCTTGCTATATTTTTTTTGCCTTGATTCAGCCTTTAAGGAATCTGAGCAAGCCCAGCTTTTGTAACTGATTATTATGGACGTACCAACTGGGTTATTATCAAAGTACAATTGCAAATCTGCAAACAGTAACTGAAAAAAGGTTAATATGGTTAAATTTGTGGAATCATAGAATGGTTTGGGTTGGAATGGACCTTAAAGATTATCTAGTTCTAACCCTTCTGCTGAAAAGGGGTTGAAAGAAGTCCGAGTTGCTTTTATACTGACAGCTTTCAGGTTTTGGTTCATAGTTTCTTACATGTGTTTCATCAAGAAGACTATAAATACTTGAAAACAGCAGCAATGAATCAAAGCTGGGATTTTTCAGTGTAACTGTGGTGCAGTTTCTGTGACATTAGCAGACCTCTTGAATCTAGTGGCTTTTGGCTTTGATTTTTAAAGGCCGTTTCTTGTTATGTAATTATTTCATTGTGTTCTTGTTGAGTTGAAACCTTGCACGCTGGGTGTGTGCCCAGATTGCCCATGGTAGCTGCACACGCAGAATACCAGATGTGTGCAGCTGCCCAGAGTGTGTGTGCTTTGCCTTTCAACAAAGATACAGCAGATGAAGCAGCATCAGCTGTCCCTCTGTCACAGCTGTGTTCTCCTTTTTACCTGAAGGGAGTTAGGAATTATTTTTGTTAGGGAAGTTCTAGCTAAGCTTTGGTTTTTACCAAGATGTGAGGCATTGGGGTTTGGTTTTGTTTCTTGGTGCCATCTGTGTTTGATGGCATTCAGTAGGTGCTTAGCCTGAGAATGCCCATATGTACATTTTGCCCCTTAGACTCCCCGTTTCTAGCAACTGCTGTCTCTTGAGCTGCCCCTTGAGCTGCCCAGGCCATATGTCTTGCTGTGCGAAGAAGTTGTGTGCTTCTGAGGTGCTTGAGGCTGTGTGTGTGCTGGAGGGTGCTCTCTGACTGCACCTGATTTTTGTATCTCATTATCAGCAGACTGAGCAGGTCCTGTCTTGTTGGTGGCCTTGGGGAAACCCTAAAGAAGCAGGGTAGTTGAAAACAAAGCATTTGGTCTTTGAAATGCCTTTTGCTGTATGACAGTCTTTCAGGGGGCCTGGTTTCTAGCATTCCACTCCCCCCAACTCCCCTTTTCTAAACTCTCAGTGGGGATTTTGTGGGAAGTCTGTGATTCCTATCTAAGATGATTCTTAATGGAAAAGTTCATGAAGAGCTGCTGTGACTTGTAGTTACTGTCTCAGTAGCAGACTCGTGCTTTGAAGTTGGCTCTGTCACAAGTTCTGGTTATAAGAACCAGCTCCAGAAAACAGGAGATCTATTGACTGAAAGAAACTACATGCCATGAAGAAATGCTCTGACCCACTTCATCCATCTGTCTGGGCTGGTGATTACTCCTCCCTGAAGCAGGAAAGATCAAAGATTCCCAGGTGTGGCCCAACATTATTTGCTTTCACAGAGCTGGCTAAACAGGGGGATAAGAGATTTCATGAGGGTTTCTCTAAGCGGGCACACCTCTTGTGTTAAAGTTACATCACTTCTGTGAGGTTAAGGCTGGAGGTTTACGTATCTTGGAGTCAGTACTGAATCCTTCATCTTCGAGTGAGTCAAATTATGACTGTTCCTGCAGTGTTAGTGTTGACATACTGGTAGCTCTTGGTGACGATGTTGTTTTCTTCTACCAGGGCTGCTTGATGTCTGATGCAGGGCTGAAATCTTCCACCAAAGCTGTTTTTCTCCATGTATCTCAAGTCTCTGTCATAATAGAAAAGCGCTACTTTTTCATCTCGGTAGATTTCTTCCTTCACTTAGGCATCCCTTGAAGAAACTTCCTCATTTAAGTTACTTTGAGAAGTCTTCCTGGTTTCATTTTTTATTCTTATAAGAAGTTCTGATGGAGCACAGGACTGAATTGGTCTGCCTTGCAAATAATGTCTTTTTCCTTGTCCTCTTGTCAGTTTCATCTGAAGCAAAATCAGTTATCTTTGAGAGGTCTATGAAGATTCCAGCATATCATTTGCTAAAGCTATGTCTCATTACTTTAGCCAGGACTTCCTCAAGCTTTCTGGAAGTTCTTGTTGAGATACCATGGTTATCATGCGGGAAGATCTTCATTTTCTTTGATATTCCGCAAGTGAGCTGCTCAGGTCTTGTTCAGCTATTCTTATTAATGTGCATAGTATGAACCGTATCAGGTCTGTCTCCCTTCTAGAATTGCATAGAAAGACAGATAGCAGTTACCAGTTTTTCTTTTAAAAGTGTAACCACTTTGAATGCTTTATTGAAACAATACAGAGCCACTGAGCTCTAGCCTGTAGATAGATTATATGAATATAAGTAGAGTTGGGAAGAAGTCTTGCTTGAAGAGTCTGGTGACTGTGCTCAGGAAAGACGGTTTCTTTCAAGTGGCTTTGACTAATGTATAATTCTAAAGTTGGATGAATCTTTCATGTTCCAAAGCGCAGAAGGGCGGGAATGCCCAAACACAGTGTTTGAATGGGCTCATCATAAATGAAAAACGACATAGTTTGGTCATTGCCCTGAAAGGATGTGGAGTCTCCATCCCTGGAAATATTCAAGACCCACTTGAGCATAGTTTTGTGCAGCCCACTCTAGCTGACCTGCCTGGGGCAGGGGGTTGGACTTGGATGACCTCCAGAGGTCCTTTCCAACCTCAGTCATTCTGCGATTCTTTGGTAGTATTGCGATGATTGCAGTGTAAATTTCCCCAGTCTGGGGATAAGGGTTAGATGACAGATGCAATTGGAAGCAGCAATAAGAAAATTGCAGGCTATTTGCCCCTTCAAGATTCAGTAGCAGCTGCAGCTCTGAGATTTCCTGAGGTAGGATCAGTTGAAATCTTCAGCTGTGGATGTGGGCTGTGTCTTATTCAAAGTGTGGTGAAGCAATCTATGTCCTTCCTTTTGAGGCAGAAGAATGTAGTTTGAATCCTGGTGGTACTGTCATTTGTGAACTTGTAGCATAAACCTTTGTTCTATGCTACTCTGTTCTGAAGCAGAAGGGCAGGGGGAAAGGGAATTCAGAGCTCAAGGCTCCCCAGAGCAAAGCCGCTTTTTCTCATTAACACCAAAAAAAGTGTTTGGCATCTTGAGGAAAAACAACATATTACCAGGAGAAATCTTCCTATGGTAATGAATTGAGAGTTTTTGAATGAGAGTATGTTCTTCATCTGGAAGTTGTTACAATGGGAGTGTCCTGGTCTGCTTGTATTTGCTTGCTGTACTCACTTGCCCTTTTCAGACATTTGTATATTGTTTTTCTACATGGTAAAGATGATAATGAAATAATGGTATTACATGAGTAAAAAAACTCAATCAGAATGTGTTTGCATGACACTGTAGAATATCCAAAGCAGCGCTGATGATTGTCGAGCTACCATTTCCCATGTTTCAAAGTCTTGAGTGTGTAACCTAAATTACATTCTCTGATAACTTGTGCAGGAACATTCCTGGGCTTAATTTTTGGGAAACAATAAGGTTGTAATTTTGAATGGGAGCATTGATGTCTTAGGGTATTCAACTGAACTACGTAATTGTCTAACATCACTCTTCGGCAGGATGGATGGGCAAGAAAAATTCTAGTCATGACTGGACATGCAGTCATTTGCCTTGTTCAGGACTTAAGGAAATGATTCTCTTTGTTACCATCTTGTGGAATATTGGCTGCTGTAGCTGTGCACTGTACCTGGTTTTTTAGGATCACTGTGTCATGGTTGGAGGTAAGGGATGTTCTGACCTACACAGTGACTTTTGGAAGGCAAATTGAAAAGATGCAGGAGGAGAGTCTTCTGCTGACCAGTTAAAATGATTCTGGTCATTCCGTTGCTGCTTTGGTGGTAAAGTGAGCCCAGCTTTATAACCTCTGGTTATGACTATGTTGTGCTGCCAAAAAATTTGCAGGAATGCAAGAGAAGAGAAAAATTTGGAGTTTAACAGCTTATACATCATCCAAAAGTGAAAGGAATTTCATGGGACAAAATGAAAACAGTTATATAGCCCATGGGGATTTCCTCTGCTGAATATCAAAGGTATACTATAAACCACTGAGGTGTAAGCACTTCTGCTTGAAAAGGTTTCAAGATCCTTTATGATGAAAGGAGTTAGGCAGTTGAGTATAAGGGTTATTACTACAAGTCTCATTAGAAAGTACATAGCAGTGTTACTTGAAATGTCCCATTGGCCTCAATAGGTCTTTGTATTATGTCTTTTTTTCATTGTTGCTGTTTGACATTGAGACTGTGTTGAAAAGATACTGCGATTTGATGTTTTTGGGTATGCCTGTCATTTTCATTTCAATAGCCTGGCTCACACTGGGCCAAATTCAACTTTGGCAAACAAATGTCCTGAAGTTGCTAGAAACTTCAGTCATTTAAAAGCAAGTCTTGAAATTACAGGGTTCAAATATCATGGTTTCTGAAGCTTTTAGGCATAATGCATTTGTTAGTAGTTAGATGTCTTCATTCTAGTGTGTGTGTGTGTATTATGTACTTAACTGCTGGACAAAGAATTATGGTGAGGTATACTAGAAGATTATAGTACTTTCCAAACCTACAGAAATTCTAACCAGATTCTTATTACCCTGCAAACAGCAGTCTTGAGAATAATAGGAAACCCCTGCAGGGTGCCATTAACTTTTCTGGCAAGCCTTGCAAGAGAGAGGCTGTCACCTTATGTTTGTGCAGCTCGCAGAATAGCGAGGCTTTAATTCTAAACAGGGTCTTTGAGAACAATTGAGACATGTATTGAAAGAGGGAGCTTTAGGATGTCTGAGTTGCCTGCTTCTGGTTTTCATTTCTCAGATGTCTGGTATGACGTTCTCTCTTTTTCAGCCGTGATGGGCACAGGCCAGTTGGGTCAAAATTTGCAACTGGCAGGTATGTTGCAGTTTTGCATGTGTTGCTTCCCTTGGTATCCATGTTGAAACCCAAAAAGTTTAAAATTGTCAAGGCAAATACATTTGATAACTTTATAATTAAAGTTAATTTGTTTGGTGTGTGTAGATTTAATTAGGGTATGACCAGAACTGTCTTAATCTCCTCTAGTAGACACCTTCAGTGACTAAGTGTAGTTGCTGTTCAAAGGCTGAAGAATCAGTTTGGGGGGGGGGGGAAAGCAAGGTAATGAGAAGAGCACCACTGAAGACTGAGGAGCTTTCTAGTTTTCATTTAAAAATGCATTAAAAATAAAAATAATCAGGACTTCTGAAAATAATACTTAAATTATTTTATCATTTTTCAGGTAATTTTCTTTCTATTTCTGTGAAGTTAAACAAGCAGAGATAAATGTTTGTAATCAATCTTAACTACTTAAACAAAAGGGTTTTAGAAGGTAATTTCCTGAAGGTTGCAGGTTTTACTGATGCAGCCATTCATATCAACACTGCTGGTAAACAAAATAGAGAAGGAATTGCAGGTAAAGACAATTGAATTCTTTGCCAGCAGTACTGCATTCAATGTTTTTATTTGGCTGAACTGCACTCAGGGCTTCTCAGTCATGCAGTGGAATAGCAAGTGGTTTTACTCCACCAGCCTGGCCAATATAATCAACATATATGTGAACAAATTACAGATAACTGCAACAGGATTATCTCTATTATTTAACCTATGATCTCTAGAAACTCAGTGCACATGTGTTGTAAAGAAATCGATGGCAGTACCACAAGCCAGCCGGGGTACATAATGAGAAGTGTTAGTTGTCTGAGTGGTGTTGGAAGTGGAGGTTATGTTCCAGGCAAGTTAACTTTGGGGTTGCTGGAAGACATTTCTTGATCCCCCTGCCTATATTGGTGAAGTTAGGTGAAGCAGGAACAGTATTCTTCAGCAGCTGTATGTGTTTTTAATTTTTCCCACTTTTCTTTTTAATACTGTACAATTTTTGTGTGTTTTACATGAGGAGCTTAAGGGACTTTGTTTATCTCAGTGTGTTCCTCATCTGTGCATGTTGTTCTAGGTATCTACCTTATGAAAAAGGCAATGTAAGGACAAGCTAAGGTAAAAGTGTAAGCAGAAGTATTGTTTTAATAGAACATATTAAGATGGCAGAGGATGCAACAAGAAGAGACATAGTCAGAGGGTCTGTATCCAGAGCTCTTGGTTCCCATTGCAGCTAGACTGGCTGTGGCATAGCAAAATTGCATACAGGAATGTAAGGAATTAAAGGAGATTAGTAAGAGTTGTAAGACTCAACTGACTCTAAGTATAGAAAAACATTTTAATGCTTTAGTAAAATCAACAGCTAAACACAACTTGCAGAGCAAGATAAGACCTAGAAAAGTCAAACCCCAACCCAACAGCACAGATTTGTTTGAGCAGCAGCTTATTAGTAAAACGAATTTTGAATCCATGTCTATGTAAAAATCCAGTGGTAGAGTTGTGTAGCAAGGAAAACCTCATTTGAGACTTTGGTTTCACAGCTAAATCATACAAAATTATGCATTACTTGATATATGAATCAAATGAAAACAAAAGGAAGTAGAGAATTAGAATAAGCAGACTAAACTTGAAGTCAAGAATCTGAATAAGCAGACTAAACTGAACAATTAATACTTGTATTAACTTGAGTTCAGCAAGGGTTCTGTACATATATGACTGTGCTTACTAGTTGAGCTGTCTTGTTTGAAGCTAATGGTTAATAGCTTAAAAGTTGATTAACTTGTCATACCAGTCTGACCATGCTGTTGTTTTTCTCAAACTAGATGAAAGGTTTCTTTAAGTATGGTTACTGTAGTACTGCATTCCTGATGATGCTGGTAGCTAATGATACTCTTTGTTATAGAAATCAGGAAATGTGGGTTGAGCCTCTGGGATCTGTGTGGCTGAATTATGAAAAGATTATGTCTTAAGTGGCACGATCTTGCTGGAACAACTTGGTATGTAGCACTGCTAATAATACATGGCTGTAGTTTTTGGTTTTCAGATGAATTTATTCACTTGCTGTAATGCTAATTCACTCCTACCCATGTCAAATTACTGCTTCTAAAACTAAACCTGTCTTTTTGTAATAAGACCTCTCCGTATTTCCTAGGGTGCTTGGTATGGCTTCTGTCACTAATATGGTCTGATGGCATTTTTATTCAAAATCTGTTGGACACACAGGTTCTGGTTGGGTTAAATGGGCTGACATTTAACATGAATTAATTTCATTACACTAATTAAAACAACCCTTGTGGTATGCAGCCTTGTATTTCGATTTGAATTTTTAATTTAAATACAAAGAAATTATTCATAAATGTTTACACAATAGAATGCTTGCCATAAAGTACAGCTAATGTATGCCAAGCTCAGATGCTCTTACTGTGAGCAAGAAGAGGCTGTGAGACTTTCTTGCCAATTTGGCTCATTTTCCTAAGTTTTCAGTGACATGTGGGACAGAATTGGCTTTGGGAAGTCGAGAAAGGTTTCTAGATTTGTGATTAACTGAAATATTAGAGTCCTTGTGTGTCTTAGAAATTTCATTTTGACTCTGTTTACTGAAAAGCAAGGTTGTTTTTCAGAAGTGATGTTGACATGTCTTCCTAAATCAAATACCTGTGTAGTATGCTACATGTTTATGGAAGGTCCTAGGTTTACTCATTCTCTGTCCAAAGGAAAATTTGTCTGTGGAAATACAGGCCTTGTGGAAGGATCTCTTTGGGTTGCTGCTTGGGTTGAGAGCATAATTTAGTCTCCTCCTTAACCTCTGGTCTCTCTACCAAGTATCACATACCTTGGAAACTTTATTATGTACTGACCTGTTTTATCTAGCTTTGTTAAGGACCAGCTCCTCAACCATGATCATAGAGGACAAGATGGATAGTTCAGTTCTGCAGAAATGAATTTAATCTGATCCAAGGACACAGTAGTTGTTTGTATGATAGACGTTGCAATTTAACTCCTGCCTCCCCATGTTGACTCTTGAGTAGTTGTTGTGCACTTCCATGTTCTAAGCCATGTACTTTGTTTTAAAAATGTAAACAGAAAGATCAAACCCTGTAGGGTTTCAAGCATGCCTGAACAGATTGTTGTTGTTACGGTGTGTGTACAGTCAATTCCATGGGGTGCCTCTTGTGTGTTTCTTGTTTCTTCACATGAAAAGTTGATCAGGTTGTAGCAGGGTTAACTTATTGAGAAAGCCGCATGATTTTTAGTTTTTGTGAAGACTGAAATAAAAAGAGAATGTACTAAGGAGGAGCGATAAGCAATGGCATTCCCTTGTAACGTGCCTATCCCCTCTGGCTTTCCTCGAGATAGGGAATCATCCTGCAAAGAACTGAGAACAGGCCAGAAATGTGCACTTGTCTGCTTTTGGCACACATGGCAAAATTTCATCGTTTTCTGCAGGTTTACTAGACAACAGTGAGGTTTGAAGAATTATGTAGTGATATAGTGGTTGTAAAATAACCTTTCAAATAAACTTTTAATGTAAGAAAGACTTTGGAACTTTAGTATCCCCACCTTCCCTGAATGATGCAAAAATCCTAGGATTTATAGCTCTTCCAGTTACATTCACCTGTAGAGGGAGTGACGCCCCCAACATCCGAACTCAAATGTTTTCTTCTATAAAATATGTAACAACACTTTGCATATTAAAGAGTACATTAAATAGTGAAGTAGAGTTATTATTTGGGGAGAAGGCTACAAATGTTGAAAGGGTGAATTCATCACAGATAAAAACTAGAAAAGTGTGTGAGTTAGAATACGACAGTTGGATTTTTGGAAGTAGATTGGAAAAATTAATATTCCTGATTGTTCTGCAGAATGGCAAGATGCCTATTCTTCTAGTCTGTAATTGTTTATTCAGGTTTCAAGTCCTTCAGTTATCTTGGATATGATCTTTAGAAAGTGCTCGCTACCATAATTGTGACTCAGTAGAGTAATGCTTTCTTCATTTTATTGCCTTAAAACAGTTTTTTTGGCCTTCTATTGAATACCATGTTGATTTCCCATCTGCTTGAAAGAGTTGACTTGTAAAGGCTGCAAGCAAAGTTTGGCCATAAAGATACAGCCAAATTAAAAATACAGTGGAATGCTTTTTTATTTTCAGTTGACTAAAGCATTTTAGCTACAACCACAATTTCTGCATATTGAAGAGGAGGAGGCTATAAGGGTTGGATGTTTCAGCTGTAGGCAGGGATGGAAAATGGTTACTGTTTTAGGATCTTGTTTTGAGTTTGGTTTGCTTTATTTTTGGTGTGTGTGTGTGTTAGAGGGTGATGTTTTTAGTTTGTATTTTACTTTGTAGTAAATTAATTAAAAATTAAAATTAAAAACCAATTAAAAACCAAACCAAAATATCAGATCACCTTGCCCCTACCCCCAAATCTGCCAGGCTTCAGGTTATAGTTTCGAGTCACAAATAGGTAGCTCTTGCTAATTGAATGAGATATGCATAGTTAGCATCTCTTTTTTTTTTTTTTTTTTTTTTTCCAAAGATATAACATGGCAGTGAATACAATACCTTTTAAATGGTTTTATTTTCCACTTTTTATCCTGTTTTGTTTTGCTTCATGAGTAGGAATGGTGAAGTTATAGCCGATGTTAGAAAATCTAGCCATTTTCAAATATTATCAGATCAAATCGAGGCATTAATAAGATTGGAGCCAAAGTTTCATGACTTGCCAAGGCAAGAAAGATTCAGTAGGAAGAAAAATTGAGTACATTGTCTTCAGGAAGGCATTCAAATCTCTGATAAGACTGGAATTCTGCTGCTGGTTACATCATTTGTGAGGCGTTACATGCATACAATTGATATCTTGCCTTAACTCACCTAAGAGATGGACAGTTTGTAGAAATACTCTATTTTTGGCTAGAGCACTGCTATGTCTTTCCTGTTTAATGTGAAGCAGATCTAAAGAAAAATTATTATATATGCAACATTTTCGAACAATCAGTTTAGAACTATCAGAATGTAATTTTACTGCAGTCCATTGAAAAATCTCCTATAAAACCTGTATTTGGACTACTTGTTGGATAAGGGAAGAAATTAGATTGAAGTATGCACTTCTTAAGCTCTGTGAAGAGTGGTTATTGCACTTGGTCCTGGGTTCAGACCTCTGAAAGGAGGTAGTACTGGTTGAGAGAAACTGCACTTGGGATTTTGCTTTTATATTTTTAATAGTCTCTATTATTTTGTAAAAGTTAAGGAAAACTAATGTAATAGTTATTCAGTAATTAGGCTTTCAGCATGATATTTTTCATATATAATCAGTGCTTTGAATTGATTCAAACTTGGAAAACTTTGTCCTTATAAGGGAGATAGATGGAAGATGAGCCTAAAATAGGACTCTTGGCACATGCTTAACATCTTCAGAGGGCTATGAATGTAAGGACTGTTTCCAGCAAGATAGCTCTAGAAAAAACACAGCATTTTAATCTGCTCAAAGTTTTTGCAGCAAGATTTCCCAGTTGTGTGATAACCTCAAATAAAACTGTTCAACTTCAAAAAGCTGGAGAACTCCTGGTGCAGAAGGTAATCTGGAGTTCTATATTTTTTTAAAAATAGAAATACTAAATTGATAAATCCCTCTTGTAATAATCTCTGAAGCAGTCTGTGCTCTCGATGCGCTTACCTGCTGCTGTTCTCGGATTTTTGCACCTGAAGCTGTAGTAAAAGGAAAATGCAGGTTTTTGCCTGCATGGCCTCTACTCTGCCCCTCCCCAGAGCTACTCACTCACATGTTACTAAAATGTTCAGGAAGTAATGAGCTGCTCTTTCTTCTTGGTTAGAATCTCTAGAGTCTTACTTAGTCTGGAGTGAGCGAAATCGTGTTCGTAGAGTGCAAGCAAGTTTTTGTCAGTTAAACCTCAGATTGCTGTGCATACTCTTAACCTGTTAAATGTATTCCCTTTTGCCATTATTTTTGTCAAGTGTACAGAATAGATTATCCCTCAGTAAAAACCTAGCTGATCTTTCAACGAATGCACAGTGCTATGGATGTAATTCCATACACCAGGACTGTGTTTGGAATTATCATTGAGTTCAGAAGACAAACCCAGTACCATATAATACCTTGCTGAAGGTGTAATTTAGAGATATTACAGCTAGAGCTTTATCGTTTAAGTAACACTGAAAGATGGTAGCCTATGTCCAATTAAAGGAAAAGTGTATATTGAGTTTAACTGGTACGTATTCACTTAGCCCAAGGTAAGTGTCATCACTTCTTTTTGTTGCAATAAACCTTTAATCTGTTTATATTCTTGCACTTTACAGGCGTTGATGCTTACAAGCCTAGTGGGATATTTTCTAGGCAGTTATGCTAATAAGCATGCTAATAAATCTATCCACTCAATATATATGAGGGTTAGGCCTTGTCTATTCCAGGCTTTAAAGGTGTGATCCTGACTGATTTACTTAGCTTGATCTAATTAACACCTCTAGTTAATAGAGTTCAAGCCTAGGGGGAAGCTTAAGCATTAACTTGTAAGGTTTAGCACTTTTGGAAGAACAATTGCTTTGTCTTCACTAGAGTTTTACTAAGGAGTTAATTAGGTCAAAATAGGTAACAGTTCCAACATCACTCTTAATTTCCAGGCAAGGCAGAACCTCAACTGGGTGCTTCCAGAATTTCAGGGTTTCTGTGATTCAGTGCAATTTTTCTGTTCTCATCAGCTTGATGAGAGTTGCAGGTAGTACAACACAAACGTGGTGAAAGTTGCCATGCTTTGCCTATGTACCAAGATACCTTTCTCCTAGGAAGGATCTAATAATGACCATATAAAATTCAAGAGTTCAGTGATTAAAGTTGTTTTGCATTAAAAGGAATGATTATGATTAGGCTATCTGCCTGTCTTAGGGCTTCATCACTTGTTAGTTTTGAATTATTAGCCCTTTTAATATATATTGGCAAATATCTCAAAGGGAGGAGGAATAAATGTCTCAAAGACATTTATAAAAACAGAAGGTCAAGTAAAGGAGAGAGACTTTATTAGTAGACTTTATTAGTACTTTAACTGAAGAAGAAAAAGTGTGAGACTTGAAGGAGATGGCGTTAGGTGTGATTTTATAAATGTCTTGAGCATGGGAAGAGCTTTACAAAGTCGGTCAGCCTCATGGTACAAACATGTAGGAAAGTGAGATTTGTTAGTCATAGTGTTAGTTGAATGACTGTTTAGCAAGCACATACTATTTTACAATTAGCTTTACCTTCAGCAATCTGCATCAAACAAGGTGGCTGTTTGAAGTCAGCAATTTGTTGTTTTCATGTTGAATTAACTGATATATTTAGATTTCAAAGGTTCGTGACATTGTCACTAGTAAAGTCAAAGCCTAGTCTGAGATGGTGGACTAAAGTTGCTTCAGAAGAAAAATTAATTCAGAACAGGCTTGCAAATCCATTTTTGTTGATGTTACTTTGTAGGCTCTTTCCAAGGCGTTCTGTAGGTGTGTCTTATTTCGGTGTAATCCCCCATGTAAATGTTTTTATTTTTTTGTGCTAATAAGACTTTTCAAGTAGTTTGTGTCCAGGTGTCAGAGCAGAGAGGTTTTCTTTGTATATACAATAGTGAGGAAAGAATATTCAGCTGCAATTGCAGGGCAAAAGATGCTTCAGCTTTCTGGGAAGCATCAGTCCGCCATTACAGTCAGAGTTAGTATATGAAGCTAGGCTCATCTAAATCTTTCGTATCCCTTTTGTTTTGCAGAGTGACATGATGTCTTGATTTTCTCTGTCAGGGAAATTGTATAAGACTTGAGTCTTGGTACTAATTAGATCATTGATTGTGTCTCATCACTCCTCACTGTGTATGAAAATCAACATGCATACATGTATATAAGGGTTGCATAATAGCATCAGTAGGCTGGTCACTTTTCCAGTGTATATAGAAGTGCTTAGCGAAGGACATTTTTTAATGAGGAGTTTGTTTGCTTTTTCCCATAGGACTGCTGCTTCGTATTTGTAATGTTATCTGTTTGTTTAGATAATTGTGAAGAAATGGAATTTTCTTTGCCTGCGAATGTGTTGTATTTTCTGTTAAGTCAGAAACTTGTTTGTTGCGTGATGAGATGAAGCCTCTTTGGCAAATCTTAGAACTATCTGATATCTGTTTCCACTGTTGTCACTGCCTTGGAAAGGTTTTCATTTAAAGCATTCCTTACATCAGTCAAATTGCAAATGTGATAATCTGATATTTGTTGCTTTTAGTTAAAGTTTTGTTAAATTCTCAAAAAATTGAAAATGTCTAGAATGTCTTACAACTTCTATAATAAAACATCTTTTTTTAAATTAATCTTTCTCTACTTTGAGAGCATAGCTTCATTTTTTCCTTGTTTCCCCTCTCTCCTTAAAGAAAGGGATCAGCCTGGCTTCTGTTGTTTATATGTCTGTGGGCTGATATTATTCCATTGTCCTGCTTTGCTGTTTTATTCATTTTATTAATAAGGAGAATAAAGTTTAATGGTTTTGTGTGGGTTTTTTTGTTGTTGATGTTTTTTTGTTGTTTTGTTTTTTGGTTTTTTTTTTTTTTTTTTTACAGATTAGGATTGTAATTTAATAACACCTTTTTTTTTGTGCATGGCAGATCTTTAGTACATGAGTAATGATGGAAACAGGGCTGGGGTGGATAAAATACACTGGAGTTGGTAAGCAGGGTTGCAGGGTGCCAGCCATTCCAAGCCAAAGCATTTTTGTTCTTAACTGGTGACATCAACAAATCAAGCCATCCACATTTTTATGGAATTACGGCCACGTTCCACGAAAGATGCTGACAAAATTTAGGGATTCAATGATTCAATGAAAACAAAAGTAAAATTATTTTGGTGGGCTTTAGCGATGTTCGTCTTCAATTTTGAGCAGTGATGGAGTCCTTTGTGCCCTGTGTGTTGGTATGCAGATGGTAATTCTGTAATTGCACTAATTTGAGTACAGCTGTGATTAACTTGTGCTGCAGAAAAACCCCTGAAGTAGTAGTCCTCAGTTTCACCATTCTCTGCTTCTCATTTGGAGATGATTTTTTTCTTTTTCCTTTGTGTTGTGGTTGGAATCTTCCTGTTTCCCTTTGGTTCACTTTCTATTCCAATAAAATGAAGGGTGGTGAAGGAAGTGAACTTTCTTCCCCAAAAGGCAGCTAGATGGCAATGAGCCAAGGATCAAGTTAAGGCATCTCTTGTGAAATCACAGAAACTTTTTAGAGTGCTGTTTCCAGTGTGGACATCTGATCCAGGTTATAAATATATAGCAAAGAAGGGAGGGAAAAAAAACAACTATGTATACAATCACTGATTAGGTTTTTTCCTGTGCTAAAAAAGTGAACAACTTGTATAACACAAAACAATCTAAAGATCAAAAAGCACTTGATGAGATTTTAAAAAAACTGTAATGACTGATAGTATTTTAGGTGGGGAAGCTATGGGAGTTAGTAAAAAAAAAAAAAAAATCAGAGATTTTTGTTTCATTCTTTTCAGTTCCTTGGTGAAAAGAGACTTTTAAGATTCATCTCTTGCTGTGAGAGAATTGGAAGGTAGTGTGCTAAGCAGTACTGCAAATTCAGTGCATGTTTTGTGTGAAAAATGTGAGTGAAAACGTAATAATGTTTTATCCCAAAATCTACTCTGAGGAACATTTGCTTCCATAAAGCAAGCTTTGAAAAACAGATAAAACAACACAAACCCCCCAAACACCACCACCACCACCAGCAGAAAATCCTTCCACCTCACATGTAGATTTATGATCGGAAAACTGAAACAGACCTAAACGTATTGAGGACATCTGACGTTGTCAGCAAAGGTGCTATTCATTATCTGTGATTTTTTCAGATAACCCTTAGGGAAATGATTTTAAATGTTTATGACAGAGTGCAAGATGAAAGTTACACTACAGATGAGAATGATTGACCATCCAAGAGATGAGCAAGAGGAGAGGAGGATATTGTGGGAGATTTCAAGCTGAGGAGTACATATTAAGTATCCCTCTGGTTGTACTGTAACTTTGAGTGTTCTAAACACAGAGATGGCAACTTCCTTACAGGAGACATTTTGCATCCTGCTCTGAATAAAAGGCATTACATCCCACTGTGTGAAATAAAGAAAGATGAAACACAACTGAAAGTGCTGCAAGTTTCAAGGCATGATCAAGTCTGAACCAGTTAGATACTTTTTTTTTTCCAGTCCTCCCTATCTACACAGGTTTATGTTTACCTAGCTTTATATTTATGTATTTTACACTGCAGAAAGTGGGAAATATACAAATGATAAGCCACATGTTTTGAAAAAGAATGGCTTAAAAAAAGCCCACAATGACAAACCAACACCCCACAGAGGAATGTGATAGTTTAAAAGTTTTAATATTATGGAAAGAATTAAGCCAGTTTGGAAATGGTGTGTAACAAATCAAAGGTAGGGGGGAAAAGACAAATCTATAATTGGAAGCTTGTGATTGTAAGAAAAGAAGCAGCAAAGCAGCCCACGCAGAAAGTTAACTGAGCAATTAACAGTACAGAAAATGAGGGATGTATTTTGCTGCTTTTTTTTTTTTCCTTTTTAACCAAACGAAACCCCAAAACAACTCGCTGTGTTTTGATATCCTGAGCTGATGCTGAACCACTTGCCTTTCCTGCTCAGCAGGCCATGAAACAGCAGAGCCATTAGGCATACGGGGTTAGTTTGCCAACTTCTGTCTAAAACTTCATGGTATTTTCTGCAGAGTTCTGTTGATTTTTCTGTTATTCCACCACTACCCCCAAACTCGTCACATGGAAAATCCAGATACACTTGGAAGAAGTTTAATATTGTCTTGGGCAGGATGAGCTGCTTATTCTAGACTTAACAGCCTGACTCTAAACTTAGATAAAATCTTGAAAAGGCTGACCAAGGACTTGGTTAACCAGGAATTAAAAACAGTGCAATATAATTAATGCTAGCTAATACAGTTTATTTGACATGATCATCTCTGATTTTATCTGGAGAAGCAGTTAGTTGTTGTCATGTAATACGCTAAGATACAGTATGTTCCAGAGCAGAGCTCAGATAAACCTTGGGTGACTAAGTGCAGAGGTTGCTGTCCAGCTCCTCCTCCCCAGAAGTAGCTGTGCAAGGACAGAACAATCTTCCCTTATCTTTTTTAAGAGTATTGTTTGGTTTTGTTCTTTTAACCCAGGGCCATTAAAAAAAAAACCAAACCCAAACAGAAACAGACTTGGGGCCAAAGGGTAGGAATGGGACTTTCTTCTCCTTGAAAGAGCTCTCTAACTGTAGTCTAAATAAAAAACATGTTTGCTGTCACAATTTGTGCATGTTTCTTCCAGTCATTCTGCACAGTGAAATCCATATGCAGAGAGAGCAAATGATGAGGATTTGAATACTGTGATATTGAAGGTGTAGTTGGAGCCACGACGGTCATTCATTCTGGAAAAGTGTTTAGATGGTCCCATGGACAAAACAGTTGGGGCTGGTTTTGCACGGAATTTAAAAATACAGAACAAGGCAGACTCAAAGTGATACATACTTGCTATGTTAACACTGGCTAGTTAATGCTTTCTAAATGAGGAATTACTGAGCAACAGTTTCACATAGAACAGTGTTACTTTTTTGGTCATACTCTCTTTGGTGTTTTGTGATATGAAATTGAACTTTGTATGAAAAAAGTCTGCAAATGATATACAAATGTTTGAAATTATGAACAGTGAAGAGAACAAGCAAGTACTACAGAGCCATATGGGTCACTTGACAAGTGGTAGCAAGCTAACAAAATGATTCTGGGATTCTATGGTTCTATGACTCTAAATATGAAGTCTTACATCCAGAAACAAAATAATGAAGGGTGGCTCTTGAATCCAGGAGTTCCCAAATACTGCTGGTGAAAAGACTAATACAAATGTGGTTATGTAAACAGGAAGCATAGAGCAGAGGAAAGATGTATTGCAGCAGTCAGGATGTTGTATAATTTCTGTATTAAGCTGCAGTAATTATTTAGTTTGGCACTCACAAGTTGGGTTCATAAATTGGAACTGCTCCAAGTAGATCTTCTGATTAAAAAAATCAGAGAAGAGCTGAGAAACCTGGGTGTGCTTCTCTTCAAAAAGACAAGGCCAGAGTTGGGAGACATGACCTTCTTCTGCCTCTGTGCTCCTACACAATGAACAGTTCTGCAATAGCAGGCCCAGAGGTTAAGCAAACAAATCCATAAGCAGATCCGGGGGCAGGAAGGTTAGATAAATTTAATTCAAAACTAAAGGTGCAAGTTTTTATAGGAAGGAGAACAACAGCAGAATGTTACACTGCCATATACAGGAGTTGATTTCACAGCAACTTTCAATCAAGATCAGGTGTCTTTCTATGAAGAAAAGCACTACTTCAAAGATTAATTAAAAAAATCATTTAGTTTTATTGCCTGTAGCAAGATGGTTGGATCACAGTAGATCTGGTTTACTAATCTGTGCTCTGTAATGTGATCAGGTATTTGCTTACTACACATCTTAATAGCATGAAGGGAACCCAAAAGGGAAGGTAGAAAGCATCATCATATGAAATCCCCAGTTCATAACATCTGGCTTTTCATTTGAGACCTGAATGAGTTTATTTTTAGTTCACAGACATCTTGAATTGGGGATGTTTAATTACATTCCATTTGTATTGAAACTTGTGCTAGTAGTCCATAAATGAGCAGTTCAGCAAGAAATATGGTGCTAAAGAATCAGAGGTTGCCATTGCAGTATATTTTTAAAGTATTTCACATTTAGTTGAGAAGTTTTTCATCAAATGCCCATTTTTCCAAAATGGATGCTTTATTCTTTTCCAAAGCATCCAAAATGGATGCTTCCTTTATGTAAATTGTAAAATATTGTCTTCCCTATCCCCCCTCCCCACAGTCTGATTTATTAATATTTTAATGAAATTATGGCTAAAGTCTTTTATATTTATATATATATAACATAAAAACCTATTTATATATAAGATAGATAAACATGTAGAAACGTGCTTATACATATATATATTTATAAAAATAAATCTGAATGCATAAAAATTGCGGCCTGTAAAGCTGACAGCCCACATAAAAGGGGAAAGAATGGGAGAAAGTAAAATTTTAAGATGAACTGTTAGGGTAACATTTATAATTTATGCCAGCAGATCTTAATGTGAATATGAAATCTGATTTTCATTTGCTTCCATCTTTACCAAGTTTTTGTGGTAGGTTTCTGGTACTGCATGCTGTGCTTAAGAGGAGGCAGGGGGGCATATATTTTCGGAAAATAGTCTTATTTAGGAATGAAAACAAAGATTAGAGACTAATTGCCTTTCAGCCCTTCATAATATCTGTGAAGTGAATCCATATTAGAAGGTGGCTGTCTTGATTGGTTTTGCTTGCCTTGTGAGCTCAAGGTGCTGGAGATCTGTTCTGGGCCTGCAAAGTGTTTGCTTGCCCTGTCTTCATCATGCGTGCAGTCACGATGCCAAATGATGATTTGTTATTGTTGCGGTTGCTTTTTCCAAAACACAATAAATGACATACCAAAAACCCCTGAAGGAACACTTACAGGTGCAAAAGGTATGGTGCAGAAGTTAGAAATGCCAATATTCAGGTTATTTGTACAAGCATAGCTGGGTTCCCTGGCTGCGTATGCATCATACCATGGACTGCAGCTTTGCCACTGCCTACAGTTTTACTACTGGACCCTTATTTTAATTAACTCATATGATGAATTCTTCATAGAGGTGCTGTTGGACTTCTGCCTTGCTGGTAGGAGAAAATGGATGGTGAGAATGGAACAGGGCAAGGATCACAAAGATCACAAGTAGTTTCCTGACCAAGGCAGCTGTAAAGAGCTGAATTCTGCCCTTGGGCTCTACCACCCACTTCCCATGTGATGCTCACATGTCACTCAGCTTTTTAGGTGGTCGGCACTAAATAATGCTTCTTTCTTGCATGTGCTCAGCCCTGGGCATATTTGCAAAGATGCTGAGTACTCAAGTCTTCTCAAGGAGAAGCTGTGCTTTGAGTCAGGAGATGATGTGCTTTGAATATTTAAATAAATTCATTTCCTAAGTACTGTGGAAAATAAGGGTCTAAGTTTCCATAATAGCCACCTACATTTATATACTGCCTGTTGCTCATGCTGGAAGCAGGCATAATGCTCATCCTAAATGCAAATGATGCTGTAAGTGAAGCAGGTCAACTTACTGATGAGCTTAATAGAAAGTTCTCTTGTGAAAGTAATACTCAACACCAGATTCTTCTGACTACTGCAATAAATGGTGTGCACAGTCATGCACTGGGCAATGAAAATGAGACAAAACATTGAATGGAGTGAATATTGTAGTGAAGCACAGAGGGTAGCACAGTTGGAAAAAGGCATGTATGTGGTTAAATGTGTAATAATTCATTCATGTGAGGACACTTGATGTGATCAGGCAAGTTAAGTTAGGTCCTAACTGAAGAGCCTGGTTTTCTATTCTTGTGTACTTTTTTTTTTTGTAGTATACTAGTATGGAAACAAAGTGAATAATATGATAACCCTTATTATCACGTGAAACCTGTTTTTGATGGTGGTAAGGGCTTTTGTGAGGGGTTTTCATGCTTTTTCTTCTTGTGGTTTTATAACTGGACTCTGTTGAATGCTGAAAAGTTTTATATGGCTGGAAAGGAAGCAGTGTCTCTTTCAAGATGCAAAGTTAACAGCAGAGAGCTGTAGCCCTAGGATCGCTGACTTCCACTTGCTGTCTGCAGATGGTTTTAATGGCATTAGTCTCCTGCAGATACTCAGTTACACTCATGGCAAATTAACTGTTATCTTGTAACTGGTTATAAATACCAACGGATAAAACAACTCTGAAGAAAGCTCATTTAGGGTTGGAACCCCAAGTCCTCAATCGTAAATATTAAATGTTTAATTTCGTTCCCCTGTCAGTCTCACTTCATTGCCTTCAGCCTTTTGTCAGCTCTTTTGGGTGATGGAACCCAAAATACATTCGTTGTCTGAGAAGAAGGGTTCTGGGGCATGACGAGGACCTGTAGCGGTATTGCAAATACAACTAAGTACAGAAGTTGTTGATACTCAAAACTATGGGTATAGAGAGGTTTACATCATCTTGTGTGAGTGCTCATGCTGGGTTTTGTTTTGTTGGTGGTTATGACTTTTATATTTTATATTTTATATTTTTATTCTATTCAGTTTTATTGTATTCATGTACTTTGAGAAAAATCTTACAAGCTCAGAAAGAAAATTGCTGCTTTGGAACTGAAATGAACATTTAAGAATAGCCATAGTAGGAAAGATTTGTATGGCAACACAGGTTTGGTTAGAAGTCTACGTACCGTGTACCTCTTCCTTCCCCCTCTAATAAAACCACCAAAAACTTCATTAGCTGCAGTACTTGTGCACACCCAGAAGTGAGTTATCAGATCATCTCAAATAGATGGTGTGTATGTAGCAGAAAGGAAACCGGTCTAAGACAGTGCAGAGTTTTTTTGTTGGGCTCTGCCGTGTGAAGGGAAGCTTTGCAGTTCCAGAAATCTAGACGTGCTCATAGTAAATTAAAACGTGTCGAATATCCAAAGACTAAAATTAGTAAATACGTAAGTATTAACCAGTATCGCTTGGGGTTGGCTCTTTCTGATGTTTTTCTCCTTGAAATGAAATTATCAGTTTATTCTGATGATCTAAAAGTCCAAAGGTGGAAAGCCAAGAGAAGATGAGGGAGTAAGCAATTACAGTGACCATGAAAGGTAATGTGCGCACTGGAAGAAGTGCTATGCTTTCAATGGCCAATGCTGTCATATGTAGAGACCATATAATGTAATTTTAATATTTAAACTTTGCTGTTCCATTGTCAAATTTTACAGTTCCATTGTTAAAACATTCTATTAAAAAGACAATTTTGTTTAATAAATGAACTAATTTTGCTCAGAACAACTTCAGCAAATGAGTAATTAATCAGCATGATGGCAGAACTATGAAAATTTTTGCATGCATTATTGATAGTGACTGCCAAAAAAATCCCAAGTAAACAGTAAGGGACGGCTGATTTGAGATTAATTGATGCACAAATACTTTATATACTGAAAGCATGTTTTCAAGCAGCTGATTGCTTTGTAATTTTAGGTAGTGTTACAGAATTTAATTCTAAATATATTAACAGTTGCTGCAGGAAAAATACAGTTGTTAGATCAGTATTTCCAAAATGTCCCCTTAGGTGTGTTTTCATTCAGGATCTCAGCCTTGTCTCTTGATAATCCTTGAGGCTTGAGACCAGGTGTTCTCTGGGCATCCCACTGAGCATTGAGTTCTCTGAGCATCCCACAACTAGATGTGTTTACGTCTACATTTTGAAACAGAAATAGATAAAGACTTACAAGTGACATTTTGGCATTAGTACAGATGCTTCTTGCAGCGAAAGCAGTATTGAGAATACTCAAGGTCAAACTCCCTGACCTTATTTGTTAATGTTGCTGCTGTTAACTGAACTGTACAGCTGCAATCTCTTGTGCACTTACTACTGTTGCCGTTCCTACTTGAGCTTTCTCTTCTAGCTCTGGGTGACTTTAGCACTTCTCTGAATAAGGACTCGAACCCAAATTGCTACTTTTCTACGTGAGAGATTTTGAGCAAAGTCTTTTTCTCCCTCTTCTGAACAGTTCTAAAGACTGGTTTAGAAACTCCACGCTACAGCATCTCAGTCAGAATATAACCTTTTCTGGGTCCGGGTCCACTGCCAGCTTTAAAATTAAAATGAAAGTGAACATTTCTAGTCAGTTTAAATGTCTTGTGGGTTTTTTAATGTTATATTTAAACATACATGTAATGACTATTTAGTTTTGCCTCCCCTTTTTTCCTATTCCAAGGAAGCTCATATGGTCAGGTATTTAAAAATAACCCTCTGAGAAAAACTCCTAGAGTCATATTTACTCATGCAAAGACCCAGCTGAGATTAGACTAATGTTAAGCCATGGAAAGCATTGGGTTGCTGCTTCCGCCTCTCTGGGTGAGGCTTGCGATGCTGCATTTGTGATGCTCTGTTCTCATGCCTGTCCATCAGCCAGCCTCTGGCTCATCACGACACCAGAATGTTCCTGCGACAAGCATGACTGGCTAACTCTCTTGGCTTGTTTGTTACACCATAGCTTTCAAATAACTTGTCTTTTCCAGCTGGGCAATAGCTCTGCAGCAGCCTTTCCTTGAGCCCAATAACCTCTCCTGTAGCTTTCCCAATAGCCTTCCCTGCTGGGTCCCTGTCTGATTCTTCCCTAAAAATATATGAACATAATCTTCTTAAGACTTTGAACAAGCATGGACTATATTTCTGACACATTTATTAATAAGAATACCTAAGCTACTGCTTTAATGATGATATTAGTATTATTTGTTTTCTCCAGGGCAGTGGCTACTAAAGTTGCTGCTAGTTGCTCTGGAGCTGGGATGAGTGGGAGCCATTTCAGGGACCCTTACGGGACAGTATTCAGAGGTACTGAGTCAAGCAGGATTCATTCCTGGGTTTAGTTACGTGGTAGGCTTGTATTTGCATACAGATTTCCTTTGTTTTTCCATGAATCTGTTCTGACTAATCCTTTGGCCTGTATTTCATTAAAAGTGTTGACTGCAGAATGATGGTTTTGGTAACAGATGAAACAAAACTTTTCCTTTTTTCCTTTGCATGTGCATGTACAAAATAAAAAGTACAGGATGACCTTTTTATTTGATAATTGTGTATGTGCTTGACTTTGATAGGAAAGCCATAGTCTAAGTATATGATTCACTGGTCTTTTTGTAAATCAATGCCAGCGTGGTGTACCAGTTCTTACTCCCACTCTCCCCCCTTCCCATCCCCCACTACCTCCCTATTTTTAGAGGCAACACAAAGCTGTTTTGCTTCAAGCGAGGGACAAAGATTAGGAGAGTTTGAATGTTTTGCAGCAGATTTCTAAAAGGCACATGAGCCGGTTTTGTACATTGTACTCCTAAAATGGTGCTAAAATATTTCTGTGTTGTATTCAGAAATGCTGGCTTTGTTTGCTTCTAAAATTTGTAATCCTGGCCCTCAAGCTATCTGCAAATTATGGCTGAAGTTTGAATTGTGGCAGATCTGTGTGTGAGGAGTACAGATTTGCTCTCCTCCATACGAGAAACAGTGCTGTGTAATGTTCCTTGTGCTTTTGTGCCAATAAAACTAAGTTCAGAGTCTCTGTGCAGACTGCATGGTGAAGAGGGGAGTATTAAAGAGGACTGTTTATGTGGTGGTGATAAAAATCGCACCTACTTTCAGGAGACCTAAAGACCCTGCAGATTTTATTAAACTTTGAAGAAAATCATGTGCATGTTTGCGTGTTTATCTGAACTGATAAGTATATGTAACTTGCATGGAAGGATGTTGCTAAGACTGCTGATGTTCATGTGTGCGTCAGATGCACTTTTGCAGCATTGCAAACTTAGTACTGAGTGAGGACACTAGACCTTTAGCTTATGTGAAGTGTACCGAATGTTTCATAAGAATTACTTGTAACTAATTATTTACAGCACTTAGTAACGTGGGAAACATATGTGAGTTAGTTTGCAGTTCTTTTTATCGTAAAGAACGCACTAGAATCCATTGGTAAAAAAATGGGACAATTAAAGCAAGTGCTCTCAGTACAGACAGATACAGGGCCATGAGTTTAGTAGGAATATTTCAGTTCAATAGAATTATTAATTAGTTCTTTCAGTTTTAAAGTCTGAAATTAAGAAGTGTTGTGGGTGCTGTTATTCTTAACTTCTGCTCTAGAAAATGTAAGAATGTGACGTTGGGTGTGTTTACTGAAAACTGAAGTTTAATATTTTTCCCTGGTTGTAATACAGTGTGCACCTGATTTAATGTGCAAAGTACCTTTTTACCAAGGTGGAACATTTTAATCGTTTCATCAAAGCCATCTAGGAGAATCCACCTTCGTTGTAGTTAAAAGCAAGTCAATCACTTCACCATGGTAGGTTTTTTTTCCTTCCTGAAAGCCCTGTCCTTCTGGAGAAAAAAAATCATTCTTCTATATCAGGTTGCCATCAGCACCCTTTCAGCTTAAGGCCTTGCTCTGTCTGCCCCATGGCAAATTCTGGCTACCCTGCAATCACGAGTGAGGTGGTGAAACTGGCACTTTAAGTAGCATGGGTGCACAACAGTGAGGCTTGGAGAAGAGTTATTAAAATTTAAATAGTTATCCAGCTTGTTCATCCACCATTGTAGGAGATCTTGTTTTATATCTTTATGCAAAGCTCATCTGGAGGTGGGGAGGGGGGGAAGATATCTTTGATTTTAAGAATTTAATTTGGCACTGCTACTGCTTGGTTGCTCTTTCCCCTGTATTGAACTGTCAGTTCAGGTTTTTGCTCCCTTTTAAAAAGGGTTGCAGTTACACTCATTGGAAGACACCGAAGGTTCATCTCTTGTGAAGCTGATACTGGTAACAGGTTGTAAAGAATTATGGAATCTACACATGGCTGAATGGATCTGGGCTTTTACAAAGCAGGTTTGACACCCAGCCAGCTTTGTTCTCTGTAGACCTAATAAATGAAAGAGATTTTTCCACTGCCCTGTCACAGAAAACAAAAACGCAGCTTACTGAATTGGCTGTTCACTGCCAGTTTAGGAAAAAGTTGTCATTTTCTTGCCCTATATAATAAAACCAGTACTAATTAGTAGAAAGCTGTAAAACAATCTCATATGCTTTGAAAGAATTCTTTGTTATTATATATGATTGTGATAAGAACTTCTAAGAACCTTAAAGGTTGTTAAACTTCTGCAGTCAAATTGCATATATTCAGGCAGCTTTTAAGCAGACAGGAGTTATTACCAAAGTCTCTTTCAGAGTTTGCAGACTCATTTCTGACATCTCTTATGAAAGCAAAATTGTCTTTTTCTTCTTTTTAAACTCAAAATAAACCTGTAATTGGTTTATAGGGCCTTGCTCTCAAGTTGATGGCATTTCTGTCCGTCTGGGATGCAGAAGGAAGAATAGGGGAAAGAGGGGAGCCCCTTGCATCTGGTTAGCAGGCCCAGCTCTGTAATTGCTTGGAGATCAAAGAATCATTTGATGGTGGCCGTTAACACCTTCCAGGATAATATCCTCAGCTCCCTCTCTACCATCCTCCTAGAGCAGCTCAAAAAGTTGGCACTCTGAAAGACCAGCCTCCTGCACAGAAGAAAGATATATTGGAATGAGGATTTGGGGTGCACGGGAAGTGGGATGAAAGAGGATGTGAAGAAATTTGGTGTGGGAAGCCCTAGTGTTACCAAAGGATGATTTACAAAACCTCTTGCAGGCTATTGGTAGGAATGGGAGGCTGATTATCCTGCAAGAGGAGAAAAATAGAGATTTAGGCATGTCAACTGGCCAGTTATTAAAAAGAAAAACGCATCTGAAGATTACTGGTTGCATGCTCAGATGCTCTGTGTGT
Source organism: Lathamus discolor (assembly GCF_037157495.1). Taxonomy (NCBI): domain Eukaryota; kingdom Metazoa; phylum Chordata; class Aves; order Psittaciformes; family Psittacidae; genus Lathamus; species Lathamus discolor. Next base: position 126,203,992 of record NC_088885.1, on the reverse strand, counting down.
GGTGTGGTGGCATCGACCATGCCAAGGGTACTGCACAGATGTGGTGTAAGGGCTGGGAGCCTGCAGGGCTGTGGCCAGGCATGTGCATCTGCGTTTCCACGCAGTCCCTGGTGGAGTGGCCACTCAGAAAACTGGAAAATTCAGTCATCTCATTTGCAGTGATTAAGGCAGCAGTAAAACTGGCCTTCCTGGTTACAAACCAGTCGGGTAGCAATCATGTAAAAGGCCCTTAGCTTCCCAAAAAGTGGCTGAAGGGAGGAGGAGTGCTCATGTGACTCAAGGAGCGGATGAGGTGGGTCAAGAGTCTGGGAAATAGAGGAGGATGGAAATGTGGTGTGGGGGTGTTCAGGGTGCTCTGAAGAGGTGTGATGGTTTCTTTGCACCCTACCTTGCATGAGAGCATTACTTTAACTTGGTGAAAGCTGTGGACTGCAGTTGCACTAGGCTGTAGATACGGCAGCTTTTCCATTTGCTTCCACTTGCCCTTCAGGAGCATTTGAAACAATTAAAATATTCTCTCTCTGGTGGGAGATGCAGTTTATTCCATTTGTGTTCAGCAGAAACAAAAGCAGTTCCCTCATTTTTGGGGGTGTCTGCAGAAAGATCCTAGAACCAAAGAAGAAAATGAGTCATGAAATTTAGTCATAAAATGAGAGCTGGCTTGATTTTTTGAACAACTCAGTAGCAATTTTGGGGCTTTTTTTTTTTTTTTTTTTAGCCAGAAGTAGAAATTTTATATATATATATATATATATATGTATGTATGCTAGCTATTGTATAACAGATGTAAATATATAGCATATATTTTATAGTTTTATACATATGCATGTGTGTATGTCTATATAAATACATATACATAGTATGAGCTACCTTATTTTTTAGTAAATTGAGTAGAATTATTTAGTTTTAACCTTGTATTTAGATGCTGTACATTCTTTTTGAGTCAGAAATTCAGGGGATTAATGTATAATAATTCTTTGTTTCTGTGTTATAACTGCCACTGAAGGTAAGTATTAAAACCATTTCACGTTTGGAGAGATTATGTGATAAAGAAGCTGTTGCTTCATGAATTACACAGTGAGTTGCTGGTGAGTTGGCTTAAAGGAAGAAAAAAAGATGCTTGGCAAGAAATCCAAAAATAATAAGAAACCAGGCAGCCCAATTTGAACCAAAATACTGAAGTTACTGTTGTTTTTTTCCTCTTTGCTGAAAGACTTACAAGAACTTCCATAACTGCTGCACTATCCAGTTTGAAGCGTATTAAGTGTGTGGTGTTCATGGTGACTAGCCTCACTGTCTGAAGATGAGAGCAGTACCACTGAGACCACAGACGGAGGATTGCTCTGGCCATCAGCTGTGCTGGGGTTTTTCTTCAGTTCATGCACAAGCACACAGGCCAGGCAAGCTTTATCACTAGGTGCATCCATAAATTTCTGAGGGTGTTCCCCCCACCCAGTACAAAACTTTCTTGCTGGCTACTGCTATAACCTGGTGAATTTTAGGAATTTACGTTTATGGTGTATGATACAGTTCTGCCAGACTAGCTATAGACCACTTACCAGGGCTGTCAGCCATGGATTATGGCTTGGAAACTGCTGTTTGGGGTATTCAGAGATTCTTCACACTCAGTAGGAGGGAAGCAGGAGATGACAATAGTTATTGGGGAGTAGGGGTATCTGTTTTAGAGGGGCTGTTTAGCTTAGTCAGGTGCTCTCACCTGACAGCAAACATGGCTGATTTCTGGTCTTTGGGCTATCAAGTGTTGATCTATCTATGCAAATTGGAGAAGCATCAACAGCTGAATGAGAAGGTTTGGGGTGCAGGATAAATTGACTTAATCTGGTAGAGGAAGAAAACTGGTTACTTCTGGAAATCAAAGTCTTTTTTCTTGTTATCTTGTCCACAGTCTTGGCCAGGTCGTTGGCCAGGTTGTTCCTCCATCTTGCTGGCTGTAAAACTGGTCTCAGCCCTTTATGAACTGGTTTAATTCATTAATCTTAGGGAAAATCTAAATGGTTTTATGCCAAATTAGTGAACTGGACAGGTTTACTAAAGGATAGGATGGATGAAAGGAAAGGGATTGGAACACAAAAACCTTTTAATAGTTAGCTGTTAGGTTGGCTTAGCACCATGCCGTAACAGCACACTTGAGACACTTCTGTCCAGAATAACGTGGTGGTGTTTGGGGTATTTCCATGAGAGGAAAGATTTGTGGGTTCAAACACGAGATCTCAAAAAGCAGATTATGAAGTTTTACAAATGTAGCCCAGGGAGTAGAGGAGAAATCAGCATATTAGATCAGAGCTGTCAAGCTTTGAGGCACCAAACCCTCATTCGCTCACATAGTATCTGTCAGAAAATATGCTTTACTTCTCATCATGGATTTTGGGCTCAAAACCTACAATTTCTAAAGCTAAGCACACTGCTGGAGTAGCAAGATGCTGCAAAAAAAGAGGACTTTTTATTCAAAGAGTCTCACAAATGAGGCACAAACTATAATAAAATTTAATGATCATCGTTATACTAAGGAACCTGTGCATCACATACATTTTGTATGTTTGGGAGCAATAAAATTTGTCAGTTTTAATTTTTTTTTTTAATCCTGTGCTCTCTGGAGAACTGTCTTATGTCTTTGGCAAATGTATGAATTTCATCATGTCTTTTTGAATTTCTGAAAGTTACCTAGATGAAAACTAAAGCGTTATTTAAAACTAGTCATAAAACCCTATGGCAACAAGGGGGTTAGCTCACAAAAACAAATGGACACAGTGTATTCCTGGCCATGATAATAAGAGTGGGATAACTTTAAAAGGTTTGCTTTGGTACAGTACTGCCAAATGTGTGCCAGGAGTCATCTTCACTCTGACATATGTCCTAAGAGCCAGAAAATACTACAGGTGTATTTGCATTTATTAGAAGGACTTTGTTGGCTTTCATGCAGTATATCCTTATGTATGCGCTGTTACTCAGTTTGGTTTTGTAACGCTGTGATTTAATTAAAAGAAACTCCAAACAACAAACCCACACATAAGTATATAACTTAAATTTTTCACAAATCTGAGACTCGAGTGCATTATTGTGAAAACTTAACAGACTATAACTATTTTTATTTTAGTTGATACCATATGGATAACGTACTACTATATAACCTTTACTAGCTTTGTAGCTATTTTTGGCATTGTCATTCATAAACTAAGATAAACATTCTCAAAGTGCATGAAATGGGGTGAGTTTAAATACTGGTCTAAAATAAGTGCTTATGAAATGACGAACTTCAGGTCAGTCAGAACAGTGCTTAAGGTGCTGGATATTGACCTAAGAAAGTCAGTGGGCCTCAGTAGCTGATGCCCATAAAGCTGTGATACTTTGACTCATTTTGTACTCAGTGTTCCCCTAGGTGCTTGGTAAAGAATGGAAGATGCTTTCAACATTAAAAATATTTAACTGAAGCTAAATTCCCTTGGACTTGCAATGAGGAATGGGTTAGCAGTAGAGAGTTGGTGTTGTGGGTGCTTACTGCGTCAGACTTAGCCTACAAAACACAGGCTTCTTTTCGGATGACGATGAGCCATAAAATTAAGGATGCTGTGCCCCAGCAGTGGGAAGTTGTAGGTGCTGTTGTCAGTATTGGTAACTCAAGATTTCTTTTAATTTTTTTTTTTATATTATGCCCCAAGTGAATAAAATCAGTGGGGTACAGGTGTAAGGTTTTTATTCCATTTTAATCTACTTTTCAGTGTGAGGACAAGCTGTGAGCAGCTGTGTTCAAGGTATTGTGGAGCAGTAACCTACCTGAGTGTGGGAGTCTGTTTATTTGCATAAGAACCATAATGTTTTATACTGAACTGATTGCATTATATTATTTGAACAGATTGAAATAAAAGAGTAAACTACACTATGCATGTTGGTAAGTGCCTGAAGTAGTTTTTTGTGTTGATGTTAATGTAGCAGTAGTTGTACTCTGCAATTCTTTGAGATACTTCATGAAATCAGAACGAGAAAGTAATAGAGGAGCCGACAAGGAGAGGTGCCATGCTTGACCTTATGCTCACCAACAGGGAGGGGCTGGTTGGAAATGTGAGGCTCCAGATGAGCCTTGGTTGCAGCTATCATGAGATGGTTGAATTCGAGATCCTCAGGACAGTGAGAAGAGCGTGCAGCAAGCTCACTGCCCTGGACTTCAAAACAGCAGACTTTGGCCTCTTCAGGAACCTGCTTAGTAAGGTTCCATGGGATATAGCCCTGGAGGGCAGGGGGGCCCAAGACTGTTGGTTGATATTCAAGGATCACCTGCTACAAGCTCAGGAGTGTTGCATCTCGACTAGAAGGAAGTGCAGCAGGAGGGCCAGGAGACCTCCTTGGATGGATAAGGAGCTGCTGAGGAAACTTTGAAGGACCTCCCGTATGAAGACAGGCTGAGAAAGTTGGGGCTGTTCAGCCTGGAGAAGAGAAGGCTGCATGGAGACTTCATAGCAGCCTTCCAGTATCTGAAGGGGGGCCCTACAAGGATGCTGGAGAGGGACTCTTCATTAGGGACTGCAGTGACAGGACAAGGGGTAACGGGTTAAAACTTAACCAGAGAAAGTTTAGATTGGATATAAGGAAGAAATTCTTTCCTGTTAGGGTGGTGAGGCACTGGAATGGGTTGCCCAGGGAGGTTGTGAATGCTCCATCCCTGGTGGTGTTCAAGGGCAGGTTGGACAGAGCCTTAGGTGGCATGGTTTACTGTGAGGTGTCCCTGCCTATGGCAGGGGGGTGGAACTAGATGATCTTGAGGTCCTTTCCAACCCTAACTATTGTATGATTCTATGATTTGGAGACTTTTGATGTTTGGAAGTTCTAGTATTATAGGAAACTATGTTCCTTGTGATGATTTAAAGGACAGCTTCCCTAAACAAAGTTAATAACAGAATTAATTTTACTATGTAGAGAAGAATCCCTCATCAAATGATGCCAGTATCCTGATCATAGCATATACACTCTTTGGCGTGGCTTTTGTGATAACTGCGTTAGAAATAAAAATCTCCTGAAGGTATTCAGGGTATAATTCTTACTTGAAAAATACAACTTAGGGGAAAAAAAAAAAAAAAAAGGAATCTTACCTTACAATGAATCAATAAATTAATGGTCGTGGATGAATCTTTGCTGTTGGGTAAGATGTTCAATACATTTCAGCCAGCTGGCTTAAGTCCTTGTGAGAATACACTTGTCCTGAAGATGATTAGTCTTTCTGATGATTACTTCACTGCATTGAGCCTCACCTTTTTCTTGATGTTTAGAACAGGGTGCTTATATATTCACAAATATCATATAAATACATACAGTCCTAGAGCCTTTTCAAGCATTCCCATTATCAGTGTTTTATGATTTGCTTTACATTAAAGCTTTCCTACTTAATGTAATTTTAGCCCATAAGTATTAATAATCAGATTAGGTAATGTGAAACAAACAGATATAAGTTTTGGAGATCTGCTGGATTTCAGATGAGTTTTTAGGAACACTATGTAGCCGTCTTTAGGAACTGAATCTATCACAGTTGCTTACAGTCAAAAGACAACTGCCAGTGTCTGATACTTCTGATCAGTTGGGCAACGCTGTATGAATGGGAATAGTCTCTTTTTCTTCATTGAAAAAAGTACTTTGCTGACAGCAAATATGTTATACTCTGCCAAGTGAAATAGTGCATGAAATTCTGCTCTCTTTTTTAAAGAAGAAGTTTTGTGTGGTTTCCATGATTGAACATCAAAGTACTGAAGTTTCATTCAACCTAATTATATTTTTAATCTTTACTGGAACTAGTGATCAGAAAATTATTCTGACCTTAAAGAAAATAATCTGGCTATTATAGATGCTTGATATCCAGTCTCTCTATTTAAATTTAATTCAAGGTATGATAAAATTATTTCTTAGTAATTTTTTAAATAGGAAATGTACTTTTAATGCTTTGTTAGTTTTACACACTGGTTTTGAAGCTTCTCAATTTATTTTTGTAAAAATAAACATGGATTGTGAAAATAAACATGCTAGGAATTAGCATGTGGGTCACATATATCTTTTGCCATAGTTAATAACTGCTTTTTGAAAATTAGGTACATCAGATGTCTCTAGACAAAATATGATCTCACATGAATAGTTAGCCATTCCTTGGAAATAATTATTTCTTATTGAAAAATAAACATCATAGTGCATTTAATCCAGTAATAATAATAATTTGGATCTATCCATGAGCATGTGATACTGTTTTTCTCTTTTCTTGGTCTCCTCTTCTGGACCATGTCTGTACAGAAGTATTTATAATAGCCATTGGGAATCTGTTGTCGTTTGCTATTAAAAGCTCAGTAAAAAAAACTGTAAATTGGATTTTGTTCTAAAAGAATGCGTTTGTTTTGGGAGGTTTTCTTCTTTCTGAATATTACTCGACAGTGTGTTTTTCATGCTGAGGTAAGTAACTGAATGGAGAAAAGGAAAGAAAAATTTTCCCAGGGTTTCACATAAGAAGATTTTTTCCTCGCTGGGCAGGGGCAGATGATCCACAAGCAGTAGTCTTGTAAGAAGTTACCCTCCCTCTTTATAACTGATACATGACTGCTCCTCATTTAGTGGAAATGGGAAGTAAAATGGATTTGCTTAAATTAGCTCTGTTAGCTGTGTGTGACCTTCATCGAGAATGAAGCTAACCTATTTTACTTCAGGTTTTTGTGACCTAGAAGTGTTTCCTGAGCAGCTGTAGAGTTTCAGGCAAGCATTAGTACCTCTAGGATTAAAATGGTGGCATCTGAAGGAATGCTAGCTGGACTGTGTGCTGTCACCTAATGTTAGAACAAGTCCAGAGGAGGCCATGAAGATGACCAGAGGGCTTGAGCACCTCTCCTATGAAGATGGGCTGAGAGAGTTGAGTTTGTTCAGCCTGGAAGAGGTTCCTGGAGATCTTATAACAGTCTTCCAGTAGCTAAAGGGGAGCTATAAGAAATCTGGAGAGGGGCTTTTCATAATGGCCTTTCCAGATTAGTGACAAGACAATGGGAAATGGCTTTAAAATGAAAGAGGGTAGGTTAGATATGAGGAAGAAATTCTTTACTGTGAGGGTGGTGAGACACTGGCACAGATTGCCTTGAGAAGCTGTGGATGCCCCATCCCTGGCAGTATTCAAGGCCCGGTTGGACGGAGCTTTGAGCAAATGGAAGGTGTCCCTGCCCATGACACAGCGGTTGGAACTAGCTGAACTTTAAGGTCCCTTCCGACCCAAACCATTCTATGATTTTATGCTGTTTGAACATTACTTGTAGGCATGCAATAAAACTGGCGGTGAAGGCAAAGACAGCTTCCACGGCACTGTCCATCTGCAGCCACTGCTCCTCAGTTTGACTGCCGGTCTCAGGTGTTAGTATTTGCACAGTTCTCATTTCAGTATGCTGAGTGACGTAGGCTATTATGGGCTGAAAGACAAGTGCCAGAAATACAGTAAGGAAGGATGCCTGATGCTTCCCAGTATAGGATGTTGGTTGGAGTTTTTTATAACTCTGCAAAGCCTCTGGGGCTAGGCAATTGCATGTAGTTTAATTTGTTTCCCTGCCAAAATTATTTAGCTATCTCTAAGAATATGTAGAAAAAGTTATTTCTCTTCTTTTAAAGAACCTTTTTTGGAAATGCTCCATGTCCCTCCCTTTGAAGCAGAGCCTAGGAGTTTGATGGCAGTGTGGGAAGCACTGGAGATAGGCACTGAGGAAGAAGAGTGACTTATGAGTCATGGCTTTGCCTTTGTCAGCACTGTTAAAATCTCAGATCTAACCAAACTGTAACCTTTTAAAGAAAGCACCGTTGTCACATGCTGTCTTGAGCATGTGAGCGCTGTATGGCCTGGAAGGGGAGGGGAAGGCTGAGCTGAGGGATGAAACTGATGCCTTGTACCCCAGCACCTGAGAGCCAGAAGAAGACTGGTGGGGCACTAGCATGCACAGGTCCCTGACATGGTCCCAGTCCCAAAATACTGTAGACTGTGAACAGGGGAGATGGACAAGGGGTGAGAGTGAGAGTTGATATGGCGGTGCGCTTGGGAGCAAAGGAGAGAAGAAATGGGAGTCAAGGGGAGACTGTGGCACTGCTATCTAAGCCTGGAATTGACAGAGCCAGGAGAGATGAAAACCTTTGGGATGGGGGTGAGGAGAGACTTGGCATGGGTGCTGAAGGTAGGAACGAAGAAGTACTAGGGCTTGAATCAACATCGGCTGGAGGATATGGCTTGAGGAAAATGGGCAGAGGAATTTGTTCTGGAAGGTCTTTTTCTATAGGGATCTTAGAATATAAATAAATACTCTTTGATTTCAGTAGAAGATCCTTGAAAATATGTTTTTAACCATCACCTATGGCTAGTACCCATGCAGAAAACTGTTTTGCATTTGCAACTGGTGTACTCCTTTGCCACAAGAGCCGCATGGTATATCTAAAGATTCCGGTCCCACTGCTGTTACTTGTAGGTGTCTGTGACTGCATGATACAAGGTGTGAGGTGTTAATTTCTTTTTCTAGAAGTGGTGAATGCAAACTTTTTGTAGTGTGCTAGTGTCCAAGTCACGGAATGTCAACACTGAGATTGTCCTTGCAGAGCAATTTTGTTTGGCCCCTCATGAGGAAGCAGTATAATGGTATCTACCTCCCGCTGATGTGCTGGGTTTTTTTTCCCACAGGACCCCTGCCTTGTTCCCTGCACAGGATGGACTTGCTCTGGGAATGAATCTGGTTGATGCAGTGGAGAGAGCTGTTCTCTGTAGTACCCCTGCCTCACTTCCAACAGAAGTCGGGACACGTGTGGCGGGCGAGGCAGGGGATTGCAGGAGGCAGAAGCCGCTCTGGTGCTCTGCGCAGCTGCATGCTGCCCTGGCAAACAGGACTCTCTTCCTGGCTGTGCTGCAGACTTCCTAGGTGATGCTAGGTAAGTTGCTCAATCCTGGCTTTTCTCATGTCTTTGCTAACTGGATGTGTCTTGCTTTCTTGCGGATGACTTGAGATCTTTGGATCTGATCTGGAAAAGTGCTGAGCACTGATAACTGCGAGTGAGGCAGTGGGGGTTGAGGTTTGAAAGTGCTATATAAAGCACAATGCAATGCTAAGTGCTGTGAAAAAATTAGGTCTGAGTTATGCCAAACTGGAGACAAAGTTGTCTTCAGAACAGGAGAATCATTTTGACCTTAAAGCTGTCACTGCTTTCCTTAAGAATTCAGGAAAAATAGGAATAATTATTCTAAGGAGTAACAGTAGGACTAACCGTTACGTTGATGAAGCACTCAGCTGCACCATCGAATTCATAAAGAAATTACTTGTTCCATCTTCCAAAAAAAATTTGAGTAGCTTGCAGTAAATAAGGTATTGGACCATACGCCAAATACCAAAAGTAAAACAGATTACTGTTTTGATTAGTGGTAATTCTGTATGCTGAATGAAGCAGAGGTGCTGTGGAAATGGTATGACATAACTGCAGGTATACCGTGCCAAAGAAGCAAACAAAGGCAAAGTTTAGGTTTCTCTAAAATGTACTTCTGATATTTCCTCCTGTGAATGCTTGCCTCTGCAGATTGATTTTAGTGTAGATGTTTGTATCACGTAATCTGATTTGGGGTGCACAAAGCACACCATTTTTTGATGCTGCGAGCTCAGATAATATATGTACATAAAACCAAAATAACATGTAAATTCATCATTCGTTGCAGGCACATGCCTCGTGTGCCTGGTTACTGTATCAGCTACAAAGTAGACAGTGTTTGTAATACCCACTATCAGAATGGCTTGAGGTCAGAATTTCATCTGCAGTTCTTCAGGCTCAGGATTTGTATTTTCCCAGTGTGATGTTCGTAGCTAGCTACAATGCTGTTGTAATCAGTAGATAACAGAGAATTTTTTGGCCAAGGCATGGTTAAGCTAAATATTGTTTTAACTTAGCTAACCTGAGTGCAAAGTATCTCACATTAGATCAGATTTTATGAATTAACCAAGAGCATGTCTTCGGTGCCTAGAAACATGGTGAGCGTGTTTGCCAGATAAGCTGTTACACTCTATTGCAGGAGAGAGAGAGACAGTAAAAGCTATGAAGCTTTGATAATGGCTAAATATTATATTAAATACACAGAGTAAGAATGCACGCTCCCCTTCCAGCCTGCTTGTAGGGAATCTACTACATATGGCTCTGTGAAAGGCTGCAGTAACACTTGAGGAGCCAAGCAGTATTTTTAAGTGCTGCTTTCTAAGAAAACCTGAGGTATTTTTGTTTGACTACTGCTGTGCAGTGTGAGTCGTGCTTTAAATCTTTCAACATAAACAAAAAAGGCAGGAGGGGGCACGGGGGAAATGATCTGTATTGTACAAGCAGAAGTTCAAAATTGAATTACTTGCTTTACCTAGAGCATTGAAAATTATGTTGCCATTAGACCGATGCAATAGCACGCATTAGGAAAGGATGGCACAATTCTCAGAGCCCACTGGAGAAGAGCACGGGACTGGAACAGCAGGGTGTCGTGGGCCTGCAGGGCAGTGCACTGCCAGAGCTACGCTGGGAATATTATCGGCTAATGTAGAGAGAGGAAAGCCAAGAAAAATACAAACTCTGCCCTTCCTGCATATCCCATAAAACGGGGGGCCAGGGGGAGGAGGATGACTTGTTTTATCAATGCACCTACTTTATTTCAGTAGCACATCTAATGTGGTATGGAAAATGTTTTCTGTTATATGAAAGAAGGAAAGAATGGAAGTGGAAGCTAATTTTGAGCTAATACATTTGGAAAGCTGCTAATAATAGTGGAATTTTATTCAGCATGCTCTATTTCTACAATAGAAAAGTAAAATGCCTTTGCGTTAACTGAAACATCTGTTGAACAAATTGGCTCAGTTTTATGAGTCTGTTACTAATTCTGAGAAGTAGATGGTGTTTTAAAAAACCAGTAGAGTTGGGGGGTTAGTGCCCATATTTATTTTCTTTTTTTTTTACTATTATTAAAGTAGGTCATTTTGAAGTGTTACGTTTTCATGAATACAGTAATACTGTGGTTAATATTTCTGGTATTTCAAGCTTTCCTTTCATTGTAATGAGTTTTTTCACTGCTTTTAATCAACATTATTAATATTCTTTAAAGTCGTGGGTTTCCAGCCTTTTCCCAAGTTCTTAGTAATGAAGCGACTGAATAATTTGAAAAAAAACCCACCTCTTTTGGTGCATTTCTGTGTGTATTTCCATGTTTCTGCAGTTTTTTCTCTCTGTTCTACTTACAAAGTTTGAATGTTAATAGAATTTGAGTTGCCCTTACTGCTGTTTCCTCGCTTGGACTAAATATTCTTTGGCTATAACTTCACAGTTGTGGGAAGAGTATTGTAGGTGACAAACTGGTTTATGGCTTCACATGGTGGAAACTAAGAATGTCATAAGAGTCACCGAGATGATGTCATATGAATTAATAAAAGAAAAAGGGAGAAATTAAAAAACAGTTTCTAAGATTCTGTTCCCATGCGTCAGGAATGCCTTAATTTAATCTCATACATATACATGCATCTTAAAGCAGTTCAGGTTTCTCAGGTACATCTCCTATCAATACCATCACTGAAAGGAAATCACAAGTAAGTGTAATGTTAATATGCAAATCAAATTAAGTTCTGTGTGCTTTACTGTTAAACATGTAAAATCAATGCATGTTGTTCTGTACCGATCTGTAATACATATGAAGGGGCATTTAAAGGGAAAAGCTGAATGTTTAATTTAGACAGATAATATTTATTTTCTTCGTAGTGCATAAATAATGTAGCAAATACAAGATTGGCATTAAAGATGTACATTTAATGTGATTATAAGCTATGGCATTTTCAGCTTTGTGGTCAGCGTGTCTGTTTAGAGTAGCTCAGTGTATGACGGATGTAAACAGAAGTTGATAATACTTTCTGGTGTTACCTTAACAGATAAATTACTTTTTATTATGGCTCGTTTTGAAGCTTTAATATATGTTAACTATGTGGTAATTCAGCTGTCTTCTTTTAAGTAGAAGGTAATGCAAGAATAAATAAGAGGGACAGCAGTGTGGAATATCATTGCTTTTGAGGGATTGCTGGGTTGAGGAGGAATGGAGATGTATAGTCGAGTTTTGTGAAGGTGCATGTGAATACTGGCAGCACAAGGAGCTGCCCCACTGCTGATAAGATGTTCCAAACTCCCCTTATGTCAGCTTTGTCCTTGGTGTAGCTTGCTGGAGTTTCAGATGACGTGCATGAAATGAAGTGAGGGGGAAGTTTTGTGGTTGAAGTTCTGTGCCAAGTCTTTTTGAAGTCATATGCAGCAGCTGTGCTGTAGCTAAAGAAAGGCTTTCTTTGCCTCCATCGTAACATCTGCATGATCTTTAACAGCAGAATTGTTCCACTATGATGTATCGTTTAGCTAATCTGGGTTGCTTTCATTAAGTCTTTTTCTGTTTTGTTTTTTCCCCCCTCCTTATTAGAAATGCTCACATTCCTTTTAGCAATAACTGCAAAGATCTGGACTTGAGTGCTTCTATGTAGAAACAGTAAGACTTCAGACAAAAAAGAAGTCAAAAGAGGAGCTGACCTTTATAGCTCAGTGAGGCTCTTGGGGAACTTCAGACTGCACCCCATGAAGTGGGGTGTCCTCCCTTGTTTAGAGGGCAGGGGCTGAACATGGGGCCAGTTTTTGTGGGGATGTCAGAAATGTGGCATCATTGCAGCTAACCTTGGTCTTACAGCTTGCAGCCTCCCTGCAGAGGTATTGCCCCCTCTCCCTCGTGCCAGTGCCGCTGCAGCCATGACTCTGGGGTGAGTTGGCTCAGGAAGCCAAACCAGTGGTCAGCTAACTGCATTTTTGTTTGGGTTGCTTGGCTGGCTTTTCAACTCTTTGAACTTGCTAACTGCAGAATTGGACAGATGTCTGTGCTGAAGATGACCTAGAAGAGGGACAGTCTCTTCTAGCTGCAAGTCGGCTTGTCTGCCACTTCAAAACTGTGCCTTGACTTGAGGCAGGAAGAAGGCAACCAAGGGAAGTTTTTTTAAGAAGGGCATGACTTAGACTGTATACCGTGTTACTCTGAAAGTTAAGTGAAAGAAATCAAATCACATGTAATTGAATTTGAAGTTTTAGCTTTAGCATTTCTTTTAGTTGGATTTTTTTGCATATGGACTTTTAAACTGAATCTGTACTTTATGTTGTTCTAATTTGAGACTAAGAGGTTTGTAATTGTTCACTCCCTGATAGCACTGCAAAGCTGGCAAGTTCTTATAGTTAAAGGGTGGGATCTAATGGTCAGAAATAAGAGGTTGTGGTCTTGGAGAACAAAACAAAGGTAGCAGAAATGCTGTCATTTGTCTGTGGTTTTGGTGATCTTGATTGTAAATATCCTGCATTTATAGGGGGTACCTGAGTGTCAAGCAGTGTGTCATGAACTAAATCTGGAGGAATACATTGTAAATTAAATGTGGTTGGGTTTTTTGGTAAGTAAGAATTATCCCATTTTATCATTAGGAATTACTGGATATGCATTTGCTTTTCAGTTGAACAATATGATCAGTCTTCATGCTGTAATCTTTTAGGAAAATGACTGTCAATGGAAAAGCAGAGGGCTGATTTATGTAACTGTACTCATTGCAGAAGTTTGGTGTGCGAGATCCAATTAACATAAGTAGCAAAGTAAGAGAAAAGGCACAGCAAACTTACTGCTGCTTATTAGGGTTGTTAAATGGTATTCTCAAAAGTATTTCTAGTTAAATAATGTTTTTCTTCAATTTATGCCAGGAGGACTGTGTTACTCCCTGTACTCAGCGTCTATAAAATTGAACATATACATGCCACAATGAAGAATTAATACCGTACTGTGCAAAATAACAAACCTGCTATTACAAATTACTTGAAATGCTGCATATTGAGTGGAAAAAGATAGATCTGCCGATGTGTGTAATTCCTGCTCGGGGGAATGCGATGCGCCTGCCACCCTGTCCGAGCGTGACCGTGACCATGTCACCAGGGACTGAGCATGCCCTGGGTGACAGCTGGGCATTTCAGTCTCACACATGGTAAACATATGTGCTTCCTAACGCCTAAGGAGTATGGTTAGGTCCTAGAAATAGAGGTACTTAACAGCAGCAGTCCAATATATGCGGTTTATCTATATGTTTAAAAATAGCAAAATAAGATCTTAAGACTGGTCTTCAAAACTGAGCACATTTAATGCATTCTGGTTCCAGCAATGTTACCATGAAGTAAGGGCAAGCAGCCGAGAACTTGTTTCAAAAACAGGAAGTGTCCACATTTATATAAAATTGCATAGTTTCAGCTGTCATAAATGTGGTTTCAATGCAGTTGCAGGAGTGAAGCCCAAAGTAGTTATAACCAGCTTACTTCCTCTTCCAGTCAAAGTGCAAATAGCCATATAATTAACAATCTGTGGCTCATTTTCTCTAGCTGGGTTAAGTATTCTGTTTCGCCTGTGCAGTCACCGTATAAACAGAGGGAACTTGACTTACTTAAGAACATTTTAAAACACACATATTCTGGGTCATAACCAAATCTGCAGATTCACAAAACAGGATCTTTGATTGCCCCTCGAGCTTGGCAGCAGCAATGAGACCTGTGAGTGTGGCTGGCGCACTGCCAGGCTCCTTGGAGAAGAGCGAGCCTTGCCAAGTTGGCTTCTTGCCATGATAAACTGCATGGGGCAGCAAAACCTGCTGCAGAGCTGGTAGACAGTTCTTCTCTTTAGGGACTTCCCTTCTTACATTCCATTGCAAATTGGCTTTATTCAAAGTCTTTTATCGTTAATTTTTTGAGGACTGATTGCTCAGCTTTTTTTGGACAGCTTTTTTTCCAAGGTAGTTCACCCATCCTGCCTCTGAGTCTACTCATGCACTTACTATGGCAGAAAAGCATGAGTACAAAGGATAAGAAAGAGTTCCTCTTCTGCTCCTGTACATTCTCAGGTTGGTTCAAATATGTTTTAGGCTGCTTGGGGCCTTTGAGGACAGATGTATACGTTTCATCCACAAAAAGCCTGTCATCACTTCTCTGTCTCTGCTGATAGCAGGCACTTGAGCAGCAAATCATAGAGTCATGGAATCATAAAGTGGGCTGCATTGTAAAACATCTTAAGATCATCTAGTTCCGACCACCCCTCTCACTAGACTAGGTTGCTCAAGGCCCTGTCCAGCCTGGCCTTTATTACCTAATGAATATTCACCGCATACTCTGCTAGCTGTGAAGTGCTGGTGAGGAGCCTTTCCATAGAAAAGGAGGTCTCCCAGGGGAGCTTCTCCAGGGAAGCTCTGCTTGGTTACTGAAGCTGCAGCACCTGCTGCATATGGTTATCGATGGTGGGTGTTTTCTTCTTTGTGTCAGATCCTTGGAGAGAGGCTTTTTTTCATGTGAGAGGTAGCACAGCATTTTGCAAAGACCTGTGAGAAACCTTTAGACAGAGCTCGACAAACATTACTCTGTCCTATACATAAGATGAAACATTTCCCTTCCTTTTCCTAGCTTTCCATTTAAGTACTTACTTAAGACATTATGAAATATCATACATTCATAGTTACCATCTTTTTACTTTATGCAATAAAGTTAATAAACCTTAAAGAGGCTGTTTCATCCTGTGTTACCCAAAGTTTTCCTGTCTTCAGGAAAAGCTGGCTAACCTGCTTTGTTGTCACTGGAACAACCAGAAGAGCTACACTGATGACCAGAACCTTGACCTTCTGAGTTTTAAAAGCAAAAGCAGTTTTAACTGCAGCTCTAGAAAAAACAAGATACATCTGACAGTGATTATGAAGGGAACAGAAATCAGGACAGAGTTCTGCTTCAAGCTCCCTGGTGCTTTTAGCTGTAATTTAGCAGGGGAGGCAAGGGAAGACCAATGGAAGTGAGAACTCCTTTGTGTCCTGTAAAAAAAAAAATAGTGGTTCAATACACGGAGGAGGTTCACCCTAAATAAAATTTGGAAACTTTTGGACACAACAAGGTTTGTAACATTTTTAATTGTGTGAAGGATTCTTTCATATCCATGTCTTTAAGAGAACATAGAGCTTCCACTCTGAAGAGGATGGTTGCACAGCTTCTGCTGCTGCTTCTGCATAATCTGTCTCTGTGTGTGGATAATAATTTATTAAAACATCAATATAACATTGCCTTCAGTTATTCAGAAAAGACTTATCTTAGGTGCTTGCCAGAGTTACTTATGTGTTTCTTTGCTTAGCGTGACATGGCCATATTTTCCTTCATGGCTTAGTTCCTAGCCCAAGCACAGGCAATGAAATGTGCTCACATTGCACTGTTTTATCACTGAGTTAAGGGATTGGATGGGGTTGTGTTGTAAAAAAGGACAGTAGGGCCAGTGAGTTCAATGCAATGAATAGATTACTCTTATTCATTGAGGAGTATGGTCCAAACAGTGGTTTGTGGGCCAAGACCAGCCTACAGGAAATTTCCATCTACTCTGCTTTTTATGAAAGGAGGAGGAGAGCAGCTTTGCAGCAGCCAGTGCTGCCCAGCAGCTGGGCTGTATTGGAGGCTTGCCACAATCCAATTTAGGGGGCTGCCTCCAGGGTAGTGGAAGAAGGTGGAGTGGGAGGGGCCAGGTAGAAAAGCCTCCCTTGCCTCATAGTCCAGTCTTACTTCCATGATGACTTCTTGACAGTATTTCCAGGATAGCTACTTGTGGCATGTGCAGTCTGGTCAGGTTGATGACTATCCTGAAGACTAGGAAGCGAGTCTGTGAGAATTAGCTGGTGGGAGGTTCTGCATCCAACCACACAAATACGATTGCAAACCCCTTGTAATAAGTGACCTCTTTTAACAGAAAACCACATCCTTTAAAACAGTTCATTAAAAATGCTCCTATAAATTGCAAGCTACCATGCCATATAAAAGCATCTTATTTACATATGAAGTAATACAGATTCAAACTTCTAATTGTCATTTGAGAAGTCAAATACTACTTTTTGAGTGGATTTTGATATTATAGTTTTATATTGCCTTTTAGAAGAATTTTGAAATTAGTTTGAGACCGTAACTCTTAAACCGGAAAAAAGCATGGGAAGCTGGGAAGCTGTCTGTGTCTCTGTGTGCGTGTGTGTGTCTTTCTGTGTATGTATGTATGTATACCAAAAAAGATAATGAAAAAATAAAAATGTGCGTGTGCTCTTCATTGGCTTGCAGTGATAGTCTATAAAGTTTTTATTATATGCGTTAATATGCATGCTCATTACATGAGAGCACTGAATACCTTTTTATCTATACAGGTCATCCAAAACAAGTGCCTCTAACAATTCTCTCCCCACTTGGTTGTGTATTTTTATCATCATAAAGTTAAATACTAAATTAAGATGTAAATTTTTGGATGATTTATGATTTTTAGCTTTTGTATTTTTTCAGTTTCACTGTTTTAAGAATTTTCACACTTAGGAAACCATTAAGCTCTTGTGATAATGAAGATGGTTTGGGTGAAAATTAAATAATAGAAAAATTGTGCATGAAGAGGGTGCTAGCTTTAAGATCTCAATTTACTGTATTTCTCTTTCAGCTGATGATAGAAAAATCTTACTTTTATATATGTGTATTTATGCAAATAATCTGAAAGACTTAATTCAAATACAGTTGAATAGAGGAATATATATGTATTGCTGTAAAGAGTTACTGCAATTACCCTGGCCTCTAGCATGTACTGCAGAATTGTTCTTAAAACTGAATGAAACCAAATCGCCTGCATCGCAGTTCCTTCATATAATTTCTCTGTGGACCTACATGAGATCAAGGTACTTGGAAATTCCCTTGAGCCTCATTGGATATCCTGTAAGGTTTCTGGCTCTAGCATAAAGGATCTGTTTGCTAAGGACAGATTGTTTCTCCTTATCAGGAGTGGGGCCCACATGAGTCAGCTAACCAGTTGCAAAGATCAGTGTTGAACTCTCCAAATCACAGCAGTAATATAAAGAATAGTATAAATTCACGATCATTTGCAAACTTTCTAAAATCACTTCTTTTCACTAGAAAAATGTGAAGAGATCAGAGAATAACAGAGTGGTTTAGGTTGGAAAAGACCTTAAAGACCATCTGGTTCCAACCCCCCTGCCTTTGGCAAGGACACTTTCCACTAGAACAGGTTGCTGAAAGCCCCATCCAACCTGGCTGTCCCGGGTTCAGCAATAGCGGTTTTCTCCTTCTTAGTAGCTGGTGCAGTGTTTTCAACTTTAGTCTGGGAACAAGGCTGATAACACACCAATGTTTTCAATTGTTCAGCGGCACTGACTCCGATCAAGGACTTTTCAGTCTCATGCTTTGCCAGTGAGGAGGGGCACAAAAAGCTGGGAGGGAGCAGAGACAGGACACCTGACCCAAACTAGCCAAAGAGGTATTCCATACCACAGCACGTCATGCCCACTATATAAACTGGGGGGGAGTTACCGGAAGAGCAGATCACTGCTCAGGTCAAGCTGGGTATCGTTCGAGGTGTGGTGAGCAATTGTATTTGTGTTTATCACTTGTGTTTATTGGTGGCTTTTTTTCCCCCCTTTCCCCATTTAATTTTATATTCTCTCCCCTTGTTATTTCCATTATTATTAATTATTGTTATTAATTATTAATTATTATTATTGTCATCATTATTAATATTGGTGGTAGCAGTAGTAGTTTTGTATTGTACCTTAGTTACCGGACTATCAACCTGTGAGATTTACATTCTTTTGGTTCTCCTCCCCATCTTTCTGGGAGCAGGGGGGTGGGGAGGGAAGAAGAGGGGGGAGTAAGCAAGCGGCTGCATGATTCTGAGTTACCAGCTTAAACCACAACACTGGCCTTGAACACTTTCAGGGATGGGGCTGCCACAGCTTCTTGAGGCAACCTCTTCCTGTGTCTTCACCCTCATAGTAAAGAATTTTTCCTTATATCTAAATCTACCCTCTTTCAGTTTAAAGCCATTCCCCTTGTCCTGTCACTACATGCCCTTGTAAAAAGTCCCTTTCCAGATTTCTTGCACAAACTTAGGCAAATTAGCAAATGCCCTTATAGCGTTTCCATGCTACTGAATCACCTTGAGGTTTGAGTCAGGTTTCCTGCGTTCTCAGCTTCGCTCGTTCAGTCTTACTGTCTCTTGCAGTTGTTTGAGGTCTGTTCCTGATGAAACTTTTCTGCCAAGGTGGAAAATTCCCTGTGTTCAGACACGTAGGTACCTTTGTGTACCTTCAGCCTTCCTGTTTGTGTTCTCGAGGGTCAGTTCTGTTGTCTTGTTTTTCTCTGTTTCTTCTTTTACACCAGGCTTTTTCACTGTTCTTTACCCATTTTGTTGCTGATAAGCTGAGTGGGTAACAGTGCATAAATGCAATAAACTTTGCTGGTGGATGCCAGAGTATCAGACTTGCTTTAGGAGCTGATAAGTAAAATCCTATGCCCTTTGTTGTACAAGAGGTGAGATGATACAGACAATTTTGGCCTTTGAATTTATATTTTGATATATTTCCTTAGCATAGTTTTTATTCTGTCTTTTAGTAAATGATTTGATTTTGTAACTGTTTGAATTTTGTATGGAAACAAATTTTATTGCCTGTTTATAAATGCTGTTATTTGATTATTCTCTAGTATATATATTACTTAACTGTTCTCAGTGGCATGAGCTTGCTTTTGTTCTCTGTTATATTTATAATGGGTTTAGCATCTAAGAGTCAAACGTGAAATGGAGCAACTTTTCATGTGAGTGATGACTTGTGTTTATATTCTTGGAGACAGAACACACTTGCATAAATGCTAAATTAAAAAAAAAAAGTATCACAATTCATTGATTACAGTAAAATACATGTCTACAGAAAAGTATCTCTGTATTAGAAAGTATCTCCTATTAGAAGATAAATGGGGCCTGTGGGAACTGCAAGCTGTCCTGTGCCCGCTATGTGGATAATCAAAGAAGAACAATAATAATTGCTGATAGTGCACCTGGGTCTTGAGTAAGCCAGGGAGTGTTTGGGTGCAAGGTCGGGCTGGGAAGCAGCCTGGGGAGTGATTGTTTATAGAATGGAATTTACAGTGACTGAAAACAGTCACTGGGAATGATGTAGTTGCCGTTTGGCTTCGTGGCTCGAACTGGTATCTGTATGCTGTATATTACCATGCTTGAGTGAATAAAGTGGAACTAGTTGTGAAAGCAGTGTGTGTGTGTGTGTGTGTGTTTAGCCTCTTTCTTTACAGATGCTGCAGGGCCTGTGTGTCTGTTTTGCTTTGAAAACTGTCTAGCAAAATCTACGAGAGGGATTGAAATATTGTGATAATACTTTCAGGTGATCTGTTAGTATAGCCAGCTGGTTTTACTTTGGTCCATCTAAATTAGCCTTCTGTGAAATTGTAATAAGGTCAAATAGTCTCCTTTATTGTTAGCCTCATTTCCTATGGAAGCAAGGCTCATGAGGTTGGACCATGCACTTGTGCACATGCACACATGTCCCTTCATCTCCTCTTAGTAGCTTTTGAACATATTGGTGGTTTTGATCATGTTTTTTGGCACAGTGGAGGTCTCATAATTCAGATCCCACAAGTTTTGTGAAAATAAGTAGCTGAGTACGTGAGTATATGAGGTGGAAGCACCTAAAGGTGCCCTGACAGAGGAAAAGGTTACAGCATAAAATAATCTTACTAGTTGCCTGGGAATCCGAGTGATGGGAAAAGAAATACTTTAAACAAATGTTCCACCTGTGGGAAAAGCTTTGTTCAAAGCTTTCACCTTTCTAAGCACCAAAGTCAACCAACCAGAGGGTATAAATCTGTGGGAGATGAGTCTTAATTAATTCTGTTGTTCATGGGACTACTTGTTCCTTCGATATTTTAATAATCATAATATCAGTAGCATAAATGCTTCCATGTAATATATTTTTGCACGTTTAATTTTAAAAGTAAATATGTAAGAATATTCTTATGCCAATCCTAATTTTCAGAGGCAACTTTTGTTTTCACTGTGAACACTAATTTAAATGTTTACAGAACCTTTTCTCTTGCTATCAGGACAAACTGAGCAGTTGCTTCCCCCTACTTTTAAAATGACAGGTACAGTGAATGCTTTCCAGACCTGTTTTTGTGGTTCTGGATTGCAACTAGCTAGAAATGCTGGAGCATTTTGTGGCGAGAATTCATGGCACTACAGTTGTGCTCCAAGGGAGTTAACTGGGAAGAACAAGGTCGGTTCAGTATGCTTACTGAGTATGGAAATAATAATAATTATAAGCTAACCAACAAGAACAGTATTCTTAATAAAATGTGTGGGGTTTTTTTCAATGTAATCATATGACTGTGTAATAGAAAAATTGCTTTGAGAGTGGGTCAAAGATTACATGTAGTAGAGACTTGTGTGATTGGTTATGAACAAGCAAAAATAGGGTAAACTTTTGACCCGACAGCAGCAAATGGAACTGTGTAAAGCACCTACAGATGGCAGGGTTTAACATATAGTCAGTCTCTCGCCCTTTCACAGCAATTATGATCATATTACACCAGGCACAGAGGGAAAGGAGCTCCGTAACTGTAATACCAGCTTGTCTTTGAAAGTTTTGAATATGCAGTTGCCTGTTTCGTTTTTGTAGGACCATCAATTAGCTTAGCAAGAAGAATTCCACTTTTGTTGCTCGTGTTTGACTTGTGGAGTTCCTGACCAGCGTGCCAAGTCCATTTGGAACAAAAAGAAAAATCGTTTAAATTGTCTGAATAATTTTCATAATTCAGACTGCAGCAGATTTATTGCTAAGCTTGAGAGATTCGGTGGAAGTTTTATGCTGTTGTGCTGCTGATGTGGGACTGAACAGACGAGGAGAATATGGCTTCAGAGAGAGGTCTGGGAAATGATGCTCCCAACAAGCTCCTTACATCCTTGCATAGATGCATGCATTTTTCTGGCTGAGTTCTGAGTTTTCAAAACTTAGTTTGCAAAACTTAATTGCAAAAAGACCAATCAATAAACTATTCATTTGATAATATTGTGGCATTTAGAAAAATCAGGGGCTTTCAGTTTTGTTTGCACCTGTGAAATAACAAATTAGAAAAAGTGAAAGAGTCTTGTGAATAAAAGATGAATGATTGCTGTTTTCCTGTGAACTTTGTCACTTAACAAAATCAGAAGCCCAGTTGCACTTTTGGCACAGAGTGATAGTTTCCATGTCATCCAAGCACATTTCATGTAATTCACTGCCTTTTGGGTGTTTGTGTGGCTGTGCATGCATGTGGACTTCTCCCATGTTGAGTTTTATTTATCGCACTTTGACGTATTGGCATTTGGAGAAAAAAGCCTGAATTATAGAAGGCATGCTTCCTTCTAGTTGTGATCCAGCCACTATCTCTCTTTCTGTCTCTTTGCTTTGCCTTCTGGCTTGTAATCTGATGCGTGTGCCAGATGTGGGGAGGTGGAGCAGAAGCAATCCAAGCTTTTAGACCATTTCGTGGAGGAGGTTATTTTATTATATCTGTGGTTCACAAAAATTTTCCTTTGGTTTTCCAGAATGGCTTCTACCGAGAGTAGAAATTGCAAGCATATGGTAATAAGCTAAATAAGATACTGAAAAATGCTTTTTGGAGGCAGAGAGCATTTTCAAATACTGATAAAATAAAGTGTGGTTGGTTGGGTTTTTTTCTCTCTAAATCATGCTGAAGCTTGCACTGTACATAGTCTGCTGGGTTTAATTCCATTTCTTTTTGGAGACAAATTGTATTCATTTTAGCCATGCCCATACCTGCAGCAAAGAGCTGCTGATGAAAGCTTAAAGGCACTTAAACAGCTCAGTGACTGCTTCCACAGGAGTTTAATCCAGTCACACAAGATTTTGAAACCTTCCTGGTTGTTAAAATACAGTGAAATGAAAACTACTCTTCTCAGATGCCAAACAGCACACCCTGTCCTAGAGTAATCCCTTCTACAGTTTTCCAACCCCCTCACACAAAATAAGAAAACCTACCAAAAACCCAAACTTCAAGTAATTTTAAAGTACAACCCATGCAGCCCCCTCTTTTTGCTGATGATCAGCCTGCAGATGTCTAGGTTTGAGCCACACGCAAAATTTGCCTGGACCTGTTGAAGCCCCAGCTCATCAGAGGAGGCTCACGAGTCCTGGTGCTGCCCTGTGCTCTCTGCTGAGGCTGGGCTGCAGGCGTTACAGCCAGCCTCTTCCAGAGATAGTGGGTTGGCAGTTACCTGGCAGATCTTGATAAAACATAATTGAGTAATCTTAAAGTAATAATGTAGTTCTTTAACGTGAGATGGTTGTCTGTTGTGTTAATGATCCGTATAAATTAGGGCTGTTTGCATGACAACTACTCCACCTGGAAGTAGGGGCAGTTATTGCGGGCTTTCTGCCTGATAGTAATCAACTCCGTAGAAGTATTCTGGATTTGTTGTAGCTGGCAGATGCAAAAGCAAAAATAACTCTGTAGAGAAAAAAAAAGTTCTTAATATATGAAGTAGAAAGGAAAAGGAATTAAAGAGATTGGTTTCATACTTTAGAAAGACAGCAGTTTTATCCAGTTATGTTCTTCCAAATTCTTACTGAAGTACAAAAGGTATTGAAATGTTATTACTGAAATATTAGTGAAACATTATTGAAATATTATGGGATTATTCTCATAGTTTCACTGATTAAAATGGAAATCTAATTGCAGGACATGTACTTTTCACAGCTCTTTTGTAAATAATAAACTAACTAGTTTTGTATGCCAGTAACTGAAATGCCTCCAACAATTATAGCTACTCAATAAATACCTTGTACGCTTCTTTGAAACATAAAGCATTTTAACGCATCAACCAAACTGAGAGCTATATTAAAACTTTAACCAGTGACACATGCTTTATAGTCCCTGCATATTCTTTTAATTCTGATCATTATTTCTTTTCACAGTATAGCAGAGACTGTCATGTGTTTCCTAATCATTGCTGGAAATAAAATAGTTAAAATGACTGTTCTAGTATCACTCAAAGCTAAGTACGAAGGTTTCCATTATAAGTTGCACAAAAAGTTCTTATCTATTCTCTGTTAAGTAGGTGAAACGCCTGTGTGCAATACGTGTAAGCTTAGTTTCCTTTCAGTGTTATCTAAATACCTAATTAGTTTTCCTATGTATGTGCTCTGAAAGAGT
The DNA here is from genome assembly GCF_037157495.1 of Lathamus discolor. Classification (NCBI taxonomy): domain Eukaryota; kingdom Metazoa; phylum Chordata; class Aves; order Psittaciformes; family Psittacidae; genus Lathamus; species Lathamus discolor. The sequence goes on along the minus strand of NC_088885.1, from coordinate 126,179,878 downwards.
AACTGACAGAAGCTATCATTTCTTAGACTGCATTTCACATACAGATGTAAGTATAGCATTATGTGCTTTTTCTGCTCCCAAAAGACAACTTTCAATGCCTGCTGGAATCTTTCCTTGTCCTGTATCAAATCACTACTCACCTGTGGCAGTACTTATCTGGTCTAACTTGAATTTGAAATTAGTGTGGCAAGAGTGAACCATCACCGGCAATATTCAGCTTGCTACAAGTGAATTATTGTCACAGGAATGTTCTGGATGTTGAGAAGTTCTTAACTCGTCATTAAACCATTGCATAATCATTACAAATAAGTCAATACATAGATTAGAGTTATAGTATAATGCAGTTATTTGCATGCTGCTCAGCAAGCTAAGTGCTGGCTGTGTAACTGAATGATGAAAGTAATAATTTGCTCATACAGATCTAGCTAAAATAACGTTTTTCTCTGATATTTAAGTTGCTACTGGAAGAGTAGACAAGGTGCAGATTTACACCACAGAGTACCAAAATTAAGGCAAAATATTTATTACAAGTGTTGAATCTGGCTTTCTTCATTTGCAAAGGAGTTGGGAACTCTGTAGGAGTTATGATCTTACTAGGATCACTGTTCCTGAGGTGTGTGATCTTCTGAGAGAGATTTTCTCTTCAAACGTGTACCCAGCTAAGCCACGGAGATCACTGGCTTTGCACAACGTACATGACATAACAAATACCTTGGGGCGGGGTGGGGAGGGGGCAGCAACCAGGCACATTCATTTTCTGTAGACACAGGAATTGGATTGATATCTGCTTTTAGCTGAAGAGAGGGAGGCAGGAACGTGATTTGTGTGCCCCCGTTGATGCAGGGGAGGTTTTGACCTCCTGACAGTCAATCCCAAGGAGCAGCGGGAGCACTGGTAGGGTGCAGATTAGTGAAAGCTGATTGGCACCAAGCACCAGCCCTTCCTGTGTTTGTAGACGTGACCACTTACAGCTAATAAGCTTATAATAATTTCTGCTTAAGCACAGGTGGTGAAAGTAGTAGTAGCAAAAAAAAAAAAAAATATATATATATATATATATATATATATATATAGGTAAGGAGCTTAAATACAGGGAAGGTATGGGGCAAATGGTAGTGAAACATGTGCTGTGTGTCGTAACTGTGATTGTCCAGCCCCTTCTGCAAGGGGGGTTGTGTTCATCCCAGCCCTTGCTGCTGATACTCCTGTTTACACATCAGCTGTAGGGGACTCAGAGACTGAACTTCACCAAGAAACATTACTTATCTCTCCATTACATTAAAATATATTTGTAGCATAGCATAAATATCAAGACTTTCGACAGCTTCTTATAAATCCTGCGTAGGAATTTTTTGATGACATATGCACATTTCATTTTACTGGCTAAAGGACACCATTTGTGCAGAGGAATAGATTCAGTTTGGTCTTCCAAATGAGTTTTTTATTTCTGAAATCTTAAAAAATTCTCTTCTCTAAACTGGACTGCTTTACGGTGGATGACTTGATTGGAAAATAGCACATGCCTCCCTGCCTACTTTGCGTTTGTTACCTAAATGGTGTAAATTCAGCTTGGAGAGGCTTGGAAGAAGAAAAGGATTTAAAATGATTCCCTTCTAATTAATCCCAGGAAAATTCTGGCAAATCTGTCTTCTCAGTGCATTGCTGTATGTCTTTTAATTCCATTTCATTCTGATGGCATAGACAGAAATCTGTTGTTTGGTGTTGGGTCTTTTTTCCACAGTGATACTTTGGTTTGTCAATAGCCGGGTTATGGGTTTATCTCATTTTAGTACATGCACAATAAGGAGTGTGTGTGGTTTCTGAATTTTTTATTTTTTTATTAAAGCTTCTTGTTTTGTAAAGGAAACATTCCAATGGTGGTGTTAGTTAAATCTAGCTTTGAAGAGCTGACCTTTTATGAAATAGTGTTTTACTACCAATTGTTATAAGCCAGTGGTGATAACAGTAGCGATATTTTTTTCCCCTTTAAAATATAAATCTTTGGTTTGTTTAAACATCATGTTATTGGAACAGAGTAAGCTCCCTCTGTGGCAGATTATAGTATGTTCTTTCTTTGGGGAAAAGGAAAAAGAAACAAATACAAGCAAAGCAAAGAAGCAACCCAAGGCTTATTTCTTTGTTATCTTTCTTGGCTAGCACAGAAGGACCTTGGTTCCTAACTACTGCTGCACTTCACAGGGCAGTTGAACAGATTATTTTATGTGCTGTATGCTTCTAAACTCTCAGCAGTCTGAGACAACATAAAGACTCCATCTGAAAAGTAAAGAACATTCTGATCTTACTCCAAGAAAGCTTTTACATATAATCTTTATAGTTAAGGACATGAATGGAGCCTTGGATTTAACATTAGGTAAGACAGTTCAGAGAACTGCAAGATTAACTCCTTAATCCAAAGCATTATTACTGTGGTGTTAACTAGCAGACTGTCTTCCCACTGTGGTGCATTCTCATAAATACTCTCACATTTATATATAAGTTTGGGGTTGCAATTAAACAGTTTTCCATACAAAGCTTTTTACATGTTTGTGTTTTATTTAAGTATTTTTCAGCCACTTCTTAGTTTGTGAATTATGAAACAGTATCTGAGATTGCCTAGAATTTTTGATGTGGCTCAGTTCTGGTTCATATAGATTTAGTCCTAATAGTGTATCTTCTTCTGTTAAAGTTGCTGCAAGTAGAATCACTCTTTCTAAACTGAATAATTTTCTGTTTGAAGTGTCTACAAGGTGCCATAAAATATCAGAAAATAATCTGCTGAAGTACCTTTCTGTGCAATTCATGTAGTAGTATACTACAACTGCTACTACTTTCTTCAGGCTCAGTCTGGTATCTGATATGGTCTCCAGGAAATTCTCAGTGTGAAAGAAGACAGATTTGATCCCTGTTTAGCAGATCCTGACAGCTCTGCCCATGGAGCCAGTACCCTTTCCAGGATGTTTGCACAAGCTGATTATGGAGCATTTCTGTACTGTCCTGGTACCACATTCCTAGAGTTAGTAATTTTTTCTTTCTCCCCATGAATATGTTTAGACTTTGTATTTGAAAAAGAGCTTACATCCATTGTACTTTCTCATATATCTTGTTGAAGTTCAAGGCAGTATCTGACTGTAAATTGCAACCTGAGTTAAAAAGGTAGCATGCCTGGTATTACCCACTTGTATACACCTGGCTTACTGAATGACCTTGAATAGGTCATTTTATGTCCTGAGATCTATAAACTGCTGATAATAAAACATATATCCACCTTTGCAAAAGCTCTTTGAAATCCATGAGTAAAAGGTGTCCCATAAGGTCAAAATATGAATTATTTATTGCTACATGACATGCACAGCATGCAGACCGTAGGGTTATAGAAATCCTGTCTGTTCCTTTTCCCCCTGAGAATAGAAGTCGTACCTTCAGAGCTCTCCTTACAGAAGAAGCATTTGTCGTATGAAATCTGATATAACCTTTATGTGTATGAGTGTGTGATAGTATTGAAACGTTGGTATCTCCAAGGAGCTGGTTTCAAGTGTTAATATCCAACTTCCTCTGAAAAGTGCAAATGCAATTTTCAAAGTAATAAACATTTTTAAAATAAAGAATGAATATGAGAAGGTTAGAAAGAATAATCAGAGGTGGGGGGAATACTGGCTTTTGATAAGGGAATTAGAATTTCATAGCATCAAAATTGCTGTAGGGTTACTACAGAGTAACAGATCACTTGACTTCCAGATAATTACTAATACTCACTATTATCCATTTACTGATGATATTTGAAATGCCAGCCATATGCTTTGAAAGAAACTGATTTTTCTTTTAGTATGTTTCCTAGGGTTTATTGTAGGCCCTATTTGTCATCCAAGTATGTAAAGCAAAAAAACCAACCCTGTTCTCTGCTTACTATTTCGAGTATTTATTTTACTAATGTAGGTGTGTATTATTCAAGATAAGATACACACACACACACACACACATATAGGTAGAAACAAAAATATGGAAAGCAAGAATAGCCATGATGCAAGACGGTTAGGACTTTATACTTCAATGTGAACATCTTCAACTGTACTTTGAAATCAGTATGCAACCAGCACAGATTTTGGAGAACTGGTATACAAGCTGAGATATGCTACTTCAGTAATTGGGTTTTTCAGTATCAGTTTTAGCCTCTGAAAGAGTTTAAGGGATGGTCTTAAGCAGAGGCATTGAAATCCAAAATCCATGACATTAGCACAAAATTGAAGTGCTCAGCTTTTAATCCAAGTCCAAATATTAGGTCAGAATTATATTCAGCAAATCAAAAAAAGCCTTTAACTGTTTGGGATGGGCCCAGACTTTCTAGTACTGACAGTAGAGGCAAGAGGGTTCTTGCGCAGATATTAAAACTCCCTAGGGGGGTAACAGACTCCTGGATGACTTTGGTTCTCTACTGCACTGTTAGATGAAGTGCAGTTTTACAGCTGAAGTCACGTCGGTTGGAAAGACTGGGGAGATGTTACTGGAAAGGAAATTGTGATGGAAAAGGGCAGCAGTGCTATGCCCAAGTAAGAGTTTTTTGAGAAAATTGATCAAAGAAAAATTACTTCTACATGTCTTAATACAGTTGGTTTAGAGAATTGTACTTTAAGGCCCTAGTAAATTGTCTGGTTAAAAGAAGCAATCTGCTTGGAAATATTTCCCTTCTTGTTGCCTTCCATCTTGGTTCTCGTCCATTATTCTTTAGGCATTATTTTGCTTGTTCTATATATTTATTCGATACTTTCATCTAGCACTTTTCACAGCTGTGAAGCCTAAGGACCTTGCTGCTCTGATTTTTCTTATCTGCCCAATGCTCCAATTCTGACAGTGGCTGAGGTACTGCAGGTTAAATATTAATAAAGATAATTCATCTATATGAACTTACATATAGCATAGATATTAAGTGAGTGAGATGTATTAAAGATTGCAGGGACCCTGTGTCATGGAGTCTTCCTAAGTACTTAAAACCTAAATAGGTACTTTATCGCTTCCTCTTCTTTCTCCTTATCCTTCTCAGTAATCTCCATTGTAAATACAAATATTAGTGTCAGTGTTATGTAGGGGTATAACTGCCTCAATATTCCCTTTGCTGTTTTTCCCTCATGTATTATGAAATATTTGAACTCATAAAATAGTATTGCCATCACAGAAGTTTTTTTTTAAACCCTGCTTTAATAGAGGAGAACAACACTGCAGCCAGGAGCTGTAATCTCTCTTGTATCGCCTGGTTTTCTAAAGCTGAGGCATTTTAAGTGATCCTCTTACTTAGTCCCCAATGTATCAGTCATTACTTCCACTGGTGGCTCTCCCCTGTTTGCTTCCCTCAAAAAGTCTTCTCCCGCATACACCTCCTCAGTGCCAGTTAGTATATGCCTATATATAGTATGGACAGCTAGCATATTCAGAATTGTGTTAAATCCAGAGTCTCCAGGCAGCAGGTAATTTAAGAAATTGCATCTCTCTTTGCTAATAGGGACATAGATTTGCCATCCTTTATTGGCTTCTTTCCATGCTTTTTAAAATTTCTTTTACTTTATATATATCTACCTACTGATCTGGAAGGGCTTGCATTTCTGGATGGTCATCACCCACTCCCATGTAAAATAAAAAGAATGAAAGAAGTGGTTTTTTTTTTTTTCAAAGGCCTTTCAAGAAAAAAAGCATCCTTCAGCTGCCCCCTAATACCTTAATTTTGTTTGAACAGTAACATCAGCAAACACTTGCAGTGTCAAACATGTTTACAAACTCCAGTTTGAGAACAAAACTCCTTTTAATATTAATTAATGGCTTTTGTTCGCTTAAATTTTATTGTATCCTCCCCTGGTAAGCTGTTGTCTAGGAGAATAAGTGACTGTCCCTGAACCTTGTCTCTGCTGAGCTAAGTTAGAAGGAATTTCCAAAATCTGAGTAGCTATCAGAATGTCTGGGTAGATGTTACAAAACAACAGCATTCCAAACCCACAACTCCCAGCACATGCATTAAAGAGAAAATCAACCTTCAATGTTCAGGGCCGTAGACAGCCTTAGCAGTCAAGAGTTAGCACTGCGGTGTCATATCTAAATCAGCTGATAAAAATGCATGTCCTAGAACAAAACCGCGAGATGGTCTTGAAATGTTGCTCAGCAATTAAGGCTGGCTGGATTCCACTTGGACAATGATATTGGCTGTACACTTGGTCCTGAAGGTGGCCCTGTGGGGCGTCCTGCTTCTCAGAAGGAGGTGCAGTTTGGAGGCACAGAACCTCCAAAAATCAGTCCTCTCCCCGTTGCTTTGGGTGTCTGTTGGCTTGTGGTTGGCTTTCTGATTTTGAAAGCCATAGAAGACTTTATGACCAGATTATTTTACAGATCATCTCTCTCTTCTTTTGCTATGCTGCTGTTGAATACTCTCTATGAGGCCTTTTTGTCTTGATGTGTTGCGTGCACTGCCTATTTTCTCTGTAGTTTTGGGAAAATAATTGCACAGCAGAAAGGACAGTTAATTCCAGGACTTGGCTGATCTCTTCTCAGAAGGATACCCTCTTCACTCAAGGTAAATGGCTTATACAATGTTAGTATTATTACGTTATTAACTTGCAGCTTAGAAAATGTGGGTTCTTAAGAACCTAGGACAGGCAGTTTGTAAAAATCTAAATAATTCATAAATCGCATATTAAGGATGATTTGCTAAGGGTTTTAAGAAATAGTCCTGTGAACTGTGAAGTACTGCAGTTCAAGATGAGAGTCATGACAACCATGTGTTTGAAAGATGAAGATGGGAGTCTCCTTGCTAAAAGCAAAGCATAGCAATGTGTTCTTCTAAACTTGACTTTTCTCCCCATTTAAGTGACCTTGTATCATCTTGTGCTTCAGTACCACATGCTGAAGTCCATATTGTTGATATTTTTGCTAGATTGAGTTAATGTTTTTGAGAATGCTTTTGTGGAGAATTCGAAATGTTTAAACATGGTACAGGCCACTAATTTGACGCTGCAGGAATATCTTTCAGTTGGTAGCAATTGTAAAGCGTCTGCTATCTAGACTGGATATAAGGAGGAAATTCTTTCCTGTCAGGGTGGTGAGACCCTGGAATGGGTTGCCCAGGGAGGTTGTGAGTGCTCCATCCCTGGCAGTGTTCAAGGCCAGGTTGGATGAAGCCTTGTGTTGGATGGTTTAGTGAGAGGTGTCCCTGTCCATGGCAGGGGGGTTGGAACTAGATGATCTTGAGGTCCTTTCCAACCCTAACTATTCTATGATTCTATGATTCTATGATCTATTTACAAAGATTGAGTCTGACTTTAACTTTTCATATTGATGTACAATACAACACCAATATGTGTGTGTGTAGGAGTTCTCGTGATGGGACAGGATTTGCTCTATGTGCTAAACATTTCAGATTAAAATGATTGAGCTGTATGCTCTTTCTGAACCTTTCCCTTCAGTTGTACATGTGCACCTACTTTGCAGTTCATTTTAGGGAAAACTTATAACAAGGAGAAGTTGAAACATAGGTTTCTGTTTTGGAATTTAGTGTGTTGAACTTTTCTCTTAAGAGTTAGCAATAGACCCAAGTCCTGACATGTTTCCTCTTTTATCACAGACTTTAATATTCAGTGCTAACCACATTGGGGGTTATTTAAGATAGTGTAGCATTTCTGCTCAGAATTAGGTTTCTGTTAGAATATTACATATTGTTTCTGCTGCAAATTACCTGTATACCTAAATTTTGCTTTTTCTCTATGTAGATGAATTGAGTATTCATTGTCTTCCATGTTTTAGAGCTGTCATTTGTTATTACTGGCCCTAGAAGCAAACCTGCGCTTTAGTTGGATGAGAAGTGAACAGGTCAGGTTTATGTTGAACAAATAACTGTCATTGGTTTAAATATTCCTTAATACCCTACATGCAGTGATTGCCACTGTATTAACACAAGGTGGTTTTTTTATCTTTTACCCTCACCAAGTGAAATTTTAAGTTCTTTGATTTTCACAATGCTTCAGTTAAATCTCAGTCCTGTTGCATCAACCTCATTATAAAAAAGAGCACACAGCAATTGTCCTGAAGTTGGTTTTTATTTCATATCAGTGTATTTAATTATTCTATTGTAAATCAAATTAATTCCAGCTGCAGCTGCTTTTTCTTTCACTTTTGTTTTACTTGGTAGGCTGCAGTCTCTGCCTTCTCAAATACTGTTATCTCCTGACAGCCCTTGTAGTTTTCCAGGAATATTTGTGCTCCAGCTCAGTTAAACGGCGATTTTTTCATCGTTCTGCCTGATACTGATAAAAATTATCACTAGAATACTTTAAAACTCTTAGTAGAAAGGCTAACTTTCTTTAGTTTCTCTTCTGTACCTCGTATCATCTACTGATATTATAGATGTTTAATAATACTAAAATCTGGAGCGTGGCCCTGCTTTACTGTGTACTAAATTCCAAATGGTTAAAGCAAGAGGTCAGTTCTCTGTGTTTACTGTTCATCAGTGTTTACCTTCATCACTGTTTACTGTTCAGAATTTCCACTGACTTACTGCTGTTTGACATGTTAGTAAGATTTGGCTAGAGTGGATGGTCCAGCATTAAATTAGCTTATTATTTATTCTCAAATTTGTAAAGAGCAGCTGTCCCTGTTTCAGTTTTCCCACGTGAAGCTAGTTGTAATGGGTAGCATCTTCCTTCTTCAGTGAGGTCTCTTGGAGGCATGTGAAACCCCAGAATTTCAGGGCCTGCAAGATACAGTCTCTGTTTCCTCATGCGAACTGGCTTTTCAAATGCGCAGCAATATCTGCAAGCCACTGGCAGTTAGAAGACAACTACTGAACATAAAAGAGACATGAGATTTTTCTGACTTACTGGAAATGTTAACTTTCTCTCAGGGAGGTCTAGGAGAAGAGACCAACGTATTTGTCATCAGGTATGGTAATTTGCTGTATCCTGAACTAGAGATAGAGGTCCTACTTGCATTAAACACAACAGCAACTTTCTGTTTCAAGGAAAACCACAGGCAACTTATCAAATCTTGCTGAGTTCACACAGCATTGCTGTTATGGCTAGATGGAGTGTTACACTGTGCTGCCCTCCCTGGTTACCAGAGACCATGAAATTTCACTAAATAATTTCTTCCTTAATCCTCTACCTTGATTGAGTCATACTCTGTCATTTAGAAATGTATTTGTTTCTAGCTGAGACTACATGAGAAAAAACCTACCTTGTCCTTGAATGAATTAGTATGATTTGGTTTTGCTGTTAATAATAAACATTTTCTAGTCTGAACTCCTGTCTGATTTATATCTCAGCCATTAAATCTTGCCAGCTGTTGGTCTGCAGATTTTGGGAAGCTTTTATTGTCAGAAGTCTTTTCCCATGTAAGTTTTTCTGTGCTAGGATGAGGTGAAATAATGAGTTCAAGCTGATTTTAAAAATACATTCACTGAAAGACACATTCTGTAGAGCTGAAAGCAATTTCTTGTTAAAAAAAAAAAAAAAAACAACAAAAAAACAATCAAACAAAAAAAAAAAAAAAACCAAAAAAAAAAATCAACCCCAAAACCAAAAACCACCAAAACGTGCACTTTTCATAATTTAGCTACATTCTGTTAAAAATGGATGGGAGCACTAGATGTTACTACATTTATGTAATGTGTTTTGTTAATACAGCATTTATTTCTATGCTGTAGTATTTCCATTCTGGTTTTCTCTGGTTGCTCAGCTTCCTGTGTTGGGCTCCTCTTGTGTGCTCTCAGTGCAGATGGAAGCAATGCACTGTCTTGAACTTGACTTTCTGTGGGCTGAGGCCCATCTCCACCAGAAAGCACCTTGCTGCATATAACCTACAGAGAGCACTACCAAGCACCCCGAGGCAGAGACTTTGAGCAGGGGATCTGACACTTTTTTAGTTTGCAAGAGGAAAAATAGTTGAGCTATTTCAGTTGAGCTAACGGAGCTGACCATTTCCAGATTGCACTGAAAGAACTCCTTTTTCTTTTCTCATATACCTTCTTCATTAAAGGTAAGGGAGCGAAGCAGTAGATATTCAAAAAAGAAAAAGGAAAGGAAGGAATCACAACCAATCATGACCCAAAAATCTCAGTTAACCATAGTCATCAAACCTGTATGAAAAAAAAAGAAAGAAAAAAAGAGCTCAATTGTCAATGGACATGCCCACACAGAACTTAATTGCTATATATAGCGCAAACCGCAGTATTGAATTCTTCAGTCAGATATTGCAGAAACTTGCACACAGAATACTTCAAGTGGGTGGCTGGGTGCACGCTTATGAAGTTATGAGAGCCTTTGTAAACTGTGTTCAAGAAGCATGGACGTTTTCATACTACAAGGAGAAGTCAGCCGTAAAATCTTGAGAGATTGGGAAAGGAGGGGGAACGTTTTCATTGCCCTGAATGGACAGAAATCACAAGGTACTTAGCACTGTAGGTTATTGTTAAGACAGAGACTGATTGTGAGAAATACCCAGTCCTCCAAATTCCAGTGAAAGTACATTTGATATGATTCTTGTGTCCCTCAAGAGAAGATGCAAAGGTCAGAAAACCAAGAATTATCTACTTCTATATACTTACCTATCTATTGTATTTGTTTTTCCTCAACTGGCATCAGAAAAAGAATAATCTGCTCGGTTTTCAAGTAATGGTCAATTAGGAGTTCCTGAACTGGTGAAAAGTCAACAGGTTTCCAGTTTTGATGTGAAAACCCAAACAGTTTTGTTAGTGTTCAGATAGAGGAATTTTTAAAAATTGACATATACTATTTGAAAATTGTATGCTTGCTTCTACATTATTGAAATGTAACACATGAAAAATTGTTGTACTGTCTTTGTTCCTGACCTGAGTGGCAATATCCTTATTGTGCTTCTTGGCAGTCAGTCCTAGTGATTTCTGCTTGCTGTTCCCTGTGCCGGTGTGGGGCTTTGCCTTTCCAGTCTTTCTCACAAGCAGTACTTAAGGCTGCTTAGTCAGCTTTCCTAAAAGTCAGTGGCCTCTTGCCTTGAATAAAGCCTAGTGAGTTAGCTTTGTCATCTTTCCAATGCATCTGGAAGTGTCTTACTTTTCTGCAGTGTAAACAAGGACCAGCACTATAGCTGGCATTTATGGTACCCCTTTGAATACTCCAAACTGAGAGGACTTAAGGATTATGAAGGTAGAAATTGATCGTCATGGATATGGTATAAGAGGTGAGGGAAGGGACTGAAAAATCATGCTTTGGTATTAAAAAAGACTGAAAAGATATGTTGGGATTCTTCTACCAGTCCTTGCCTCAGGTGCAGGTGTGTTAGAAGAAGGGCAAACAATGCGATAGTGCGTGTGGTATGTCCTCACCTCTGCCCAGTTCACTCTTTCCTAAGAAAAAATAAAGAAGAATAAAACATGGGCTCCAGAGAACTGTGAAATGCATGCAGTGAAAGCAGTTTTCTGCTTTATCAATTTCAGTTATTTGATCATGTTAAAATACAGATTGTGGATGTTGTAGCGAAGGTACAGCTTCCCTCTTGCCTACTGCAAAGCCACCTGTGGCTGAGTAGACAATAGGAAGCATCAATGAAATATATTTCTGAAAGAAAACTGAAATGAACCTCTTCTGTTTTGTAAGATGTTTGTAATAGGAAAAAAATCTGTATTGTCAGATTTAGTTTTAAAGGTCACCTGCTCATCCCCAATTTCTGTGTACAATTCCTGTGAAACTCTATTTAGAAGAAAACAACAATTCTGTCATTACCATTGGAAGCCTGTATCCTTTCCCTGGTAAAAGCAAATAGCCTTTCCTGCTTTGCAGTTGCAGATTTCCTTATTTATATTCAGACTAGTGATTTCCACCAGGAATATTTTTTCCATTCATTTCTTCTTTCCTATTTTTTTTTTGTGTAGGATCAGTCTGTGCACTGCAGTAGTATGTTCCCTCTTCTCCATTTGCTCTATCTGTACTCTGTTCTTCACTAAGCAATCAACAACATCTGTATACTTTCACTGCTTTCAGTCTTCAGTTCATATTTCAGTTCACATACAAGGACCCTTTTCTGTTACCTCCTTTTTACTTACACATAATTCCTTTCTAGCACTGTAATTACTGTATTTGTGCTCACCATATTGTGTTGTCTCTGCATTTCTCATGATTCCTGTAAATATCAGCAGTACATTTCTAGCTATGGTATCTGACTTGTATGTTCCCATTTTTTATGTTTTCCTTAGATTTGTACTTCACAAGTGATGTAATTTGTGTGTGTGTGTTCTTGTAAAAGCTCATTTTCGTTCTGGTGTTTGTCTATTAATATACTTTTGAATATCAAAGATGCTGTCTGTAATCTTCACAAGTTTTCCCACATTTATGTAATTTTCCGATTTAAATAGTACACTTGATGTACCTTCCTTCAGCTAAGGAATTAATATGGAAAATAGAATTGACAATGTGTTTTAATAAAAAGATAACAAAGCAGTTCATGTGCTACTCGGCTTAAAGTTATGTGTAGCTCTGAATAACGTTCATTTTGCTCTATACTGTGGTGCTTTGAAATGGAAGGACATACTTGGGACTGGCAAAAAAAAAGAGTAGTATGTATGTTTGTATGTTTTACTACTGAATATAGTGTATTACAATGGTGCCCATATGGAACCATATTACTTCCTCCTGGACTGAGGATCTTTCTTACAGATTCTCTCTAAAGCATGGAAAAGGGAGAAGTGGAAAAGAGGATTCATGGCCCTGCAGAAGGAGCCCCATTCCTGTTCTGTTCCAGCTTCCCTGCAGTAGAAAGATTGTGCCTCAGCTTTGATTGTAGCCTTGGAGCAGGGATTCCCCCAGAGCCTTGGACAGGGCCACTTTCCAGAGTAAAGCTGTCCCTAGGGAGAGGAGTAAACAGAGATAGTGAGGGGGCAACATTGGCAAAGATGGTGTGTACAGGACAGCCACTGTTTCCTCATAATTTCCACTTTATCTTCCTATAAGTAAACCCACAGTCTCTAACTTTTTCAGTGTCTGGATAAACTGTGAGTTTATAGTCAAACATTGTTTTTAAGGAGAATAGCCTGGTGTACTTGGAAAAGATGGAAGTAAAAGAAGAAGATATTTTTCTTTCTTAAATTGGAAAAGAGTAGGTACAAAGTTGGTTTTGTGGGCTTGAAAATTACTTTAAAATACTTCATCTGCAGCTTGCTTAAACGGTTTGCAAAGCCCAGTGCTGAAATGTCAGGTAGAAGGCTGTACTGTGTGCCAAGGTAACAGGGAAATGGTGTGCCAGCCCAGGAGGAGAAAGGCTTGTTCTGCTTTCAGTCTGTGGAACACTTCAGTGAAGGAAGGACAGAGCAGAATGTTTGTCTGTATACTTTGCCTTTTAGAAGCAGGAAACCTTCTGAACAGGGCTTGGCACTCAGGAGGAATGGGAACTCTGAAGCTGAAGCTTAGGTAGGTTTCCCCACTAGGGAGTGTATTTTAAAAACACTTGAGATGTTTGTCAGGATACTGAGTTCAAGCAAGATAAATGATGTTACTTCAAAAAGGCAGTCTCACTGGAGATTGTGGTGCAGGTAATTTGTTATTTGTGTTTTTACTGTATTTGCAGGAGAGTTGGGTGCTGGGAGGGGTTGAACCATAGGATGTTGCTGAGAGAAGAGTATCTATTGCAGCAGAACTAAAATGACAGGCAAAAATAAGAAAAGAAAGTACTATAGGGGAAAAAGTGTAATTCTAGCACGACAGCTATTCTGTACTGAGCATGCTTAATATTCAGTTTAGTCTCATATGACGTATTTATGATCAGTGTGTGTGCCCCAATAAAGGCACTTTCTAAAAATGTCTTCATTAATTAGTTTTGGTGCAAGAAGTAGTGAGAGCACACGTATTCCTCTTCTTCACTGGCTGCAGAGTTTACTTCTCGATAGAGGAACATGCAAAATTATTTCAAGCGTGCCGGATTTGGGTTTCTCCTGGAGTTGTACCCTTAAAATCAGCAGAAGGGAGGGAGGGGAGGTACTCTGTCTATTATCATCAAGCTCTGCTAATGTAGCCCGGGCACCACGTGACTGCAGAAAAGGCTATTATCTCAATGAAAAGGAAACTGCTTTTTAGAGCAGCAACAGAACAGAAGCAGGAGGAATTTTCGAGTACTCCACCATGCTGGATTGTCAAAGGGGGATCTCTCTGATCAGCAGTTAGGGAAGGATTAACGTGGCCAGTTTGTCAGCTGTCATTAGAAGCAGATGACAGAGATGATAAGCTGCTGGTGCGCACGTCCTCACTCAGCATGTGCTTTGGTTTACATCAAGACATAACACTGGTTTGGGATAATGGAGAGCTGATGTTTTTAAGACATTTTACTGGTAATTGTCTCTTTTTTATTTATTTTTGTTGTTGTTCCTTTTTCTATTTTTTTATATTTTTATCACCCCCACCCCGCTGTTAATAAAAAGCCAGCGTGATGGATGGGGAATTTATCTACATCTTGATCTGAAGACACAGAAAAACTAGTGAGATCTGCCTTCAACTGCAAAGGCTGGAAGACAACAAGGTGTGTTTCTGAAGTGCCGTGGCTTCATTGTTAGTGCTCTCTTTTTGCGTGTGCTCCTGTGTGTGCATCGTAGGTGTCTGGATGGGGGGGCGGGGGGGCTGGGCAGGGAGGGAATGGACAAGGAGGGATTGTTGGTTTGGAGGAGTGGGAGGAAGAGCTAATTTCTTTTGAGCAAGAGAGTTTAAAGATAATGTTTCTAAACAACAATCACAAAGAAATAATGTAAATTGAATTCTCTGGTTTCTGTAGTTTCCCCCTTTTTTACGGCTACAGGTGTACTTGTGGTTGCCTGTGACAGTTTTATGGGTTTATGAGGCTAAATATATCTGAGTCAGTGCACAGGAAATATTTTTGTAAGCAAGTTTTCTGGCATCCAGAAAAACACACAAGCCCATCTATATTTTCCCATTGTCAAGAGGATGTGGAGCCTGAGAGTGTCTTTTTCATTGCAGTAGTTACTGTTAAATATTCAGTAATTTCTATGCATACGAAAAAGTACAGAGTAAGTCAAACTGAGACATTTTTTCAAGAAAGATTTCTCTTTCTGACCAAGAGCTTAAGTAGACAAAACACACTGAAACATTTGTAGTCATTATATAACTTTCTCTATCCCCAGTCTTAATAGTTTCCTTTACAGGTATGTGATCCCCTAAACAGAATGACATTCAGTTAATCTTCAGACCTTGTATTTATCTCATGGTTATGCATGCTGATGTCATTAAGTATCTTGGCATGTTTACCTTTCTTTTAACCTTGGGAGGGCAACATTTAATATTGCAGATTAATGAAATAATAATATCCCCTGAAAAAAGGGTATAGATAGATAGTTACTTTTAGTCAGTGAAGATAGTATGCTGTCTCCCCTGCTCGGGAAGTTATTGCAGGCTTGTTGGCTTTATTTTCCTGTTGTACACAGCATTAAGCCCAGCATTGCTCTTCACCTCACAGCAATAATACTAATCCCAGGCCACCAAAAAAAAAAAAAAGATAAAATGAAGTGTTTGGTTTTGCATAGGAGTGCTCATTGTCACTTTGTTAGAATTTTGCCTCCAAACTTAAGGGCAGGATTGAGAAGATGCATAAGCCGGATCATTACCGCAGTGCATTGTCAGTTTGCTTAAAGTATGTTTTTCCGGATTCATATTGAAATAGCAGTGGTGACTATCATGCTTAGAATCCGTTTAATAATTAACTAGATACATACAGGAAATGCCATAGCTTATTTTATTTAGGACTTTGAAAAACTTGTGCTACTTTGAGATAGGAGGGGGGAAGGAAAATATTATTGTTTTTCAAATTAATGTAGTACGTGTTTGAAGAGACTTTATTTCATACTGTGAGGGCAGAGCCAGAACCGTAAACAAGTTAGCGCTATTTATTTGCTTGTTCTCTTTTGTCTAGGTTTGATTATTTTAATTGCAAAATACCTACATTTTGATACAGAGGCCTGGGACAGGCGGTGCCGTTGAGTAGAAGCTTGAGAGCCTGTCTCGTTTGTGGCACCAAATGTCGAAGTCGCAAGAACAATGAAACTTCCTCTCTGCTTCTTGTGTTTTCTTCCTTTATTTCGTTACAGAAGATCTAACAAGATAGCGGAGGCTGAGTAGTGCTTGCTCCAATGCTGGCACCTATGTTTGTAAAAATACGGATTTTTGCTGCTTGTAAAGTCATTATGATTTGCCTGATGCCTTTTAGGATGCATTAAGGGAGGTGATTTGAACAAAATCAACATTTTGTGCAGCCTGTGTTCTTCAGGTGGCTCTGTGTGCTCACAAAACTCAAACTGAGGTGTTTTCTTTTATAAGTGTTTTCTTACAAAAGTACAGTATATAGCAAGTATAAAACTTCAAGCACTATCTTTGACCAGAGTCATATTGTTTGCCCACTCTTCTAAATCCTGTATGCTACTGTAGTCAACAAATGACACTGGTAATGTTCAAAAGTTGTTGTGGGTTTTTTTCCTGTAAATTTTTTGTTATTACTTCAGTAAGGTGAATTTCTTGTGCAAGGAGGGAAGACATGACTGCACTGCAAAATATACCATGGTGTAAGACAAAAAACCTGTCTTGGAAAGCCTGAGCTAGAGAAGTACTTTGGAATGTTTCATTTCACTCCAGAGTTCTTAGCATGATATTTAACAACAAATGCCATTAGGAAGTCAACTGGCTGGTTAGATTTTGCATTTCATTTAGTGCCATTTTATTTATTTACTTAGACTAGTAACAGGGAAAAAAAATGAGGAAAGGTGTGGAAACAACCTTAATTCTCAGAATCTACTTCATTAATAAATGAAATACTATAGAATTGCCCCATAATTGCAATAAGAGGGGTTAAGGAGTGAGTCTACAAGCCAAGCTATTTGAGATGACTAAATGAAAAGACTGTAAATTGATAACCACTGTACCTGAGAGGAAATCCTGGTGGAGTTGTTTTACTGCCTGCGTTCCTCCTTGACTTTCCTTACTTCCTTACCTTTACCTATGGCAGGCCTAGAAGGATGCCTGAATTGGACTAAAAATTATTATTTACTTACAATGAGCAGGTAAAACTTTAGTCTCTGAAGGTTTGATTTGAAAACCTGTGTCTTTCAGAAGTAGGCAACTCTCAGTATGCAGGAGTCTGTGGCTGACCCTGAGGGTAATTTCCCTGGTAGCTGGAGCTGTACAGTAATGGATTGGGAAGGGCTGGTTGGGATATGAGGATACAGAACGTAAGGAAGATCACAGGAATTTGATGCAAATCCTAAATGCATAATTAAACCAAATGTTTATGATAAATGCACTTAATTTGCAGTGTATGTTGTACCTGCATATCCTTTGCTTTTTCTTTGTTCCCATTTCCTTTTCTCCCGTGCATTCTGTCCCCAAAGAAACTTCATCAGGATATTGTAATGCTCTGATTTTCCTCTCCTAATAGCATAGACTGTTGTGATTGAGCAACCATCTAACACAAGATGCTCATGAAGACACTTCTGTTAGAACTGCATGGTAATAAAATTATTTTTGTTGCTTTTCCTGAAGTTTTTCCAGGTATTCAGTCCAACTAGTTTAAATGTGTGTTATTTTTGACATTGGGGCAGTGTATTGCAGGTTTCTGGTCAACTTCTATGAATGGAGTGGCTGTTTCATCCCCTCTTTAGTAATTATATTTCAAAATTAAAAATACTTGGAATGTGTGCTAATTCCTTCTTAGCATTTGTGAGTCTTCTTTACCATGAATGTTTTTATCATTAACACATTATTTTCAGTTTATTTTTACAAAGAAAATAAAATGGCTGATGAAGAATATTCAGCTTTAATAGTAGAGTAACTGTTTTCATTGGGCTGCAGGATACAAGCGTAGGTGTGTCAGGCTCATGGAATGATTTATGTCCTGGAAAAGAGAGAAGTAACAGTTCGACATCTTGTAGTCTAGGAAGAAAAAAATTGAAGCTTTGGTGAAGTCAGTGACAAAATTCTGATTTATTTCAGTTGAGTCCTGACTTCCCCTTAGAACTCCTCAATTTTTTCCAGAATGTCCTTTCTGCTGTTAAAGGAGCTCTGGTAAAGCTTGTAGAGTGTTGCCTGCAAGCATTGTGGAGGCCAAAGGTATCTATGGATTTAAGAAGGAATTAGGCACAACTGAAGATAGGTTCATAGGAAGGAGGAGGGACAGCAACACCACAGCTAAGCTTGAACCACTGATTGTCAGAGATAGAGAAAGGAGATACCAGGGAGAAGGATCTTTCTGCATCTGCCTTGTACTTTTTCCTGAGGCATCTACTGTTAGCTTTAATGACAGACTAGTCACTGTCTCTTTCATTTGACTCATATAGCCACTCCTATATATCTTTTATTTGGTAATAGTCTATATTTATATATGCATGTGTGTATATACACACACACTTGTGGATGCAAAGCTTGTGTCCACAAGGTTTTATTCCTTGGCAGTTGTTTTCCTTTAAGATGTGCTAAAAATACAATTAAACTTTCATCTTCTTCTCTTACTGCTGGTTTCAGCAAATAGAATGAAGACTGACATGAAATCTGAAGTAATTAGTACTGGGTGTTTATGTTCACAGATCAGTTTTTAATCTCATGGATGTATTAAGAATGTATTTGATTAGGGTGTACAGGCTACTATGGACATTTAATTTTTATCAAGTTAATAGTACTTCATGAGTGTTTACAAGTCACTTGTGTGGTCTCTGACATAATTTATTCTACTAGTTTTGATTTTTGTGCTTAGTAACGACGTACAGGATTAGTACTCTCAATGGCTTTGCCAAGAGTTTAACATACATCTAACACGCACCTCTGTTAAGTACAAACCTGTAGTTCTGCATGTTGGGAGATGATACAAGTATAGTAGTTTATGCATATAGCTGTGTTCTCTCAAAAAGCATGTGTTAGACTGATTGTTCTTCAAACTTTAATAAGAAAAAAGAACATAATTTTCTTTCACTTCCCAACTCTTATGCTGCTGCTCCAGCAAAAATGGATGATACTGGGGGGCGTACCAGAATCAGCAGGAAGCACCTGCTGGGGAAACTACTTGCTCATGCAAACACAGAATAGGAATAGGAGCCAAACCCCATCTAGTCTCTCCCACAACAGACGGCACCATGTCCTTCTCACCAGGACACCCTCTAGGAGCAAGGAAGGCTGAGGCAAGCCATCTTAGGCTGAGGAGAACTTGGAATTTTCTGTGGGAGGTGCTCTAAATGCATCTCTGAAGCAGAGTGGATGGGTAAACCAGGCACTGTGCTGAAGAGGGGGATTTGGGTGTACAGTTTCAAGCAGCAGTGCAGGGTTCTGAACCTAATGTAGGCACCAGCTACATCCCTAACTGACAGAGGATGTCAACATGAAGCTGAATTTTTCCTTTACTATGAATGTGGCCATTTGTGAAGCTGAGTGCTGCCATTTATTTAACTTGTATATAGGTATGTTTGGTCTATTGTTAACTTGCAACCTTTTGGAACAAAGAAGCTTGAATTCTTGATTCTTAAACAAAAACTTTATTGTTATACACTGTTAAACAAAGTGCATGGTTATGAGAGTATCTCGGTATTTTAAAATGAAGTGTGGAGTATATAAGTGTATCTTGCAGGTATGTGTGGAGTAGTCTATTCATTTGCCACAATAACGATGTCAAAATATGTAGAAATTCTTTAGATAGTGTTTAGGTACGCTTCCTGCAAGTCAGAGTTTTAATTCAATGCTTGGCATTCGAAAGAATGGCCTGAAGTTTCAACATGCTTCCTAGTAATAGGTGGTTGGGTAGAAGAGAAAAATAAACCCTGTTAGTGCTGCAGCTATGTGAAAGTCAGAAACAAGGGTTCGGTTTTTGATGAGGCACCAGAGGAGATAAACAAAGCTGGGTTTTATGAACGGCAGCAAAAATTTTGGTAAAATCATGTTTTCAGTAACATCATCTACTCCAGAACTGAAGGAACTTTATTTGGAGGACCAGGTTAGAGCTATGAAAGGTGGCATGCAACATAAACATCTCTTGCTGAGGTTCCAGTGAAGGCTTGATTGCACATCATATTGCACCTATGCATGTAGAGATGCTAAGCTGATCTTCATAACCAGGAAGACAAACACCTCTCTAGGTGTGTGAAGTCATTGAAATCAAAACTGAGAAGTGATGGAACACAATTTAAATATGATAGGTTTGATATCTGTATTGCAGAATGCAACTGATACAGAAACGTGATGTTATTCTTTCTGATTCGCCCTCTGCTTTTTACTTTTTAGCTTTATGGATTGCAGTTTCATGATATTTTTATTAATGGAATATATTTTATCTAAAGTAACCAGACTGGTATTTGACAGGGAGTTAACTGGTATTAAATCCTAACGTAGGCATGCCCATGCAACAGAGATGTGTAAATGCCTTTATCTATTGTGATTGCTCATGTTTTTCTCACTGCTAAAATAGACATCTTGAAAATCACACTGAACTATATGAGATTGCTGGTATTCTTGATAATCTGTGGAATTGTATCAGTTATGTTTATGAGATTAGAAAATATTCCTGGATTTGAGTTTCTCCATGGTGCCTTACGATTGCGAGAGCAGTTTTCAGTCTTCCCCTCTCTCTGGTCTGGTTTTCCCCATGCTCTTTGGTGGTCTCTAGAGGGGAAAATTGGTGTGGGAATTTCAGTGGACAGATAAGTTTTGAAACTGATGTTGGCACAGAGGATTTAGTACAAGTTAAAATACGCTTAACTCACTGTTCCAGAAGTATCATCAACTGGAAATGAAAGCTATTTAAGTACAAATTTTCCTGTAGTATTACCCTTTTCTGTGTTGTTAGATTTGCTTCCTTTGCCAGCTATGCTTTTCGCAAAGTTTTACTTTAAATCACACTAGATTTGAAATCCTAGGCTTCTAAATCAGTCTCAAAGTTGTTAATAATTGTGAACTGTAAGAAAAATTCAAGATTAAACAAACATTGGGGGGGGGGGGGGGGGAATTTGGGCTCTTCCTTTTCCAGTGAAAATGCTTGCAGGCTTAATAGTTTTGCAGCCATAATCTGATACTTATCAAATGTAACCTAGAAGGTTAAATGGGTTTAGAATTACTTTTGTTTCACTGTTTTTTATTGTTTTCTAATTTATCTATGCACCACAAACAAAATGACATGATAATGACTGGCATATTTACAGATAATGTTTTGGCATTGTATTTTGGTGTTTTAGTCTGGTGTTTTAAGGGGAGCTTTAGTGGTATTAAACTGCAGTTCTCTTGTCTTTGAGTATTAAGAATCTCAATAACAAGAGAGAGGTAGAATCCCAAACCAGAAATTATGATACAGTCTTGAACAATTTTTTTGTGGTGGGTACAGCCTGCCTCCTCTTTGACAGTGTTTTGATGAAAACAGACTTCTTCATCTTTAAAAGTGGGAATTGAGCATACCTGTTATATGTTATGTAAAAAACCAAAAAAAGCTACTTTCTTCCTCTGATATTTTTTCTCTGTTTTCTTCTTAAAGCCTAATCTTGCTATTCCTGGGCATATTAGAGGTGGCTGACGTAGCCTAATCCGTAAGCAGCTGAGTGGCTGTGTTAAGAGCCTTTGCCTATGGGAATACAGAAGGTAGGAGCCATCTTACAGTGCTGGATCAGCCTGGAGGGTGTTTTGCAAAGTCTCAAGCAGGACCAGGGGTTTCTCAGACTTGTGGTTTTGAGTAGTTGAGAAAAACCTTTTTCTCCTTCAAGATTTAGGTAGATATTAAAGAAAATCCTATTAAATGCCACTCTGTAACACTGAACATTAGTGTTAGCCATTTGTTTGATTGTTACAGCATGTGTTAAAAGAGCTGCTGCAGCCCATTTGCAGCCTAATGTGTTTATTAGACGGTCTTCCCGGTGGCATCTGGAAGTGTCTTTCAGGTAAAAAATTCATGAGCATTATTGGCTTTCAGGCTGCAAATGGAATATGTCATCTTCTTACTGTCTAATACACCACTCCAAAGCCATTATACAGTAGTAAGGGAAAAGATATTGTTGAGGAAGAAGGCTTTGGCTTAAACATTTGTTTATAGTCTGTTATAGCTTTGTAGACTGAGCAAAAATGTGAGTAGTAGATGTTGGAGCCAGTTTTCTCTTATACATGGGTTCAATGGCATCTGCTACTAAATTATCTTCTTCGTTCTAGTTTCTGGATTTCAAGAATAAAATAGAATTTAGTAAATATTACCATGAATCTCCTTTTAACATTACCTATAATAGACTCTCTTTCAAACAAAATTGTATCTTCTAAGTAATAAGTGTTATTTTCAGATAGAAAAGGCTACAGGTGCCTGTCAGATTTTAGTGTGAGTCCTTTAAAGGTGACTAGTTTTTCAGCTTGCTGCTACTACCTTCCTCATAGAAACTCTGGTTTCTGTTCACTTTATACTAAATGACTGTTGTAGGGTGGCAAAGATTTGAGGCAGTTTCATCTACAGTGAAAGTGCTTGTGCTGTTTCAGGAAAAAAGCATATCCTTGACAAAGTTAATTTATATTTGTAATTTGAGGTTACCATCACCAACCAAGCTATTGGGCATCTTGTTATTTTGGCAGACTGGTAGTTTGTGGTGTATCCCAGTTCCAGGCGTTCGGTGATGAAGAATGGGTATAGTAAGTCAGTTGTAGAACATGTAGCTTATGTATGCAAAGGATGCAGGAGGATGGTTTTACTATATCTTTAACTTTCTTTCCTGACAAACTTTTTAGCAGTGGATTCTTGCTTTGATTTAATTTTACCAGACACAAAGTCTTTTTTTCCTGCTCCTTTCATTTCCCTTGCTCTTCACCTCTCTTTTATTACTCCTTTCCAAACTTTTATCCATTTCTCTCTGGATTTGTTGAAATATCCATGCAAGAGAAAGTTTGCACATGACAAGGCTAGTGTGGTGGGTTGGGTGGGTGGGCTCAATTAGCTGACGGGTCTACAATGAAAAGTGCTGTGAGACAAAGCAACCCTGACTCCTGAACTGCTGTGGCTGAACAATGAAAGGTTGGCTCTAGTCTCCAGTGGCTCCAGCCTCTGATCTAGCATCTTATCTTGCCTCTGACAGCGATTTCCTTCTGAGGCCTGAGAAAGTGGCTAGCAAATATTGCCTTCTTCAAAAGGATTAAAGACTGCAGTGTATATCAATATTAAATATTTTCCAGTTCAGAAGTGGAGCCAGTGAAAAAAAAGAGTTCATGAGCAGAAAAACATGTGAAGAATCAGAAGTTGCATGTGACTTCCAACTTTCCTCTGGCTTCTACCAGAATAAATGCTATGTTGATGTGCATCAGTAATTTTGAAACCGAGACTGAAAGCTTCTAGTCATGAGAATGTCACAGGAAAAGACTATGAATTATAATTGCTGCATGTTTAGTGTATAATTAACCGAAGGAATATGAGCTGTTTATATTTTTAAATTGGGTTATTAGAGAAAATTTTTGCCTAACTTTTCATTGACTTACAATATTTTTGGTCAGTAAACAGCTTTTTTACTGTTTGCTACTCCATAAAACAGTGACTTTAATAAGTCACTTCTATATTTATCAGCTGAGACTACACCAAATGCAGGTATTGGTGTGCTGGAAGGTTGATAGTATAGTATTGCTACCTGATTGCCTGCTATATGGTATTTTACCTTTTGTTTGCTACTTTTCAGGTTGAAATAGCAGCTTTGAAGGTGTAATCCTCATTTATTCTTTAACTGCATTTGTTAGGCTTATAATAAATCTGACAGTTTAACAGGCCTTGTTTGGAAGATGGCCTGCCCCGATAAGAGATAAAATGCACATTATCTTCTTCTGCATTGACTCTGGATGATTAGCTGCTTTCACTGATGCTGAGGATCAGTGCTGGAACATTTACTCTGCATGCCCATGTTCCTGCGTGGCATTTGAGGAATGGAGTTGTTACAAATTCATGCAATGGATTTGTGCTAGGTTTTTTCCTATCTCTCCCTTCATGGCGACTCTGGTTTTCTTTTTTTTTTTTCTCCCACGTGTTTTATTTTTGGGTTTGCATTGTTTTATTTTTTCCCCTTTGAAAGATGAATGTTTACTATTGCTTTATAATTAGGTTAAGTCTGTGTACTCTAACTCTGAGAGGTTGCTGGTAGGGGATGTGAAGGAGGATGTGCTGTCACAACGAGAGCAGAAACTATTGTTTTATTACTGATAACAAGAAAAAATGAATTTAAGCCTCTTTCAGGCTCAATTGTTTCAGTATCCCACCATCTGGTAGAAACTGGTTAGGTCTCAATTACTGCAATTGCAATCATATACCGTCGAAGAGTTTATTGATTTAATATTTCAGTGTTTGCAATTTACATTTAATTATTGGAAAAAATAGACAGTGATTTTGTCTACAAGTATTTTGGATGATTAGACCTTTGGTAGCAAAATGGAGAATGTGGTATAATGCTCTTACAGTGTTAAATCTAAATACAAAGAAAGTATTTACTTACCTGAGACGTTCTGTTGGTACAGGTCATCTGTTGGAGCCTAAAATTAGTTCTTTGGGTATTTTTAGTAATAGTAATTCTGCTTCTCTAATTATCTCCTTCCTTATGTGAAAACCCTGTGGTGGGTGTATTTATCTTTCCATCGCTCTATTGCTCCTCATTGATGCCCAGTGGAGTTGAAGCTTGAGGGTCATCTGAATCGGCATTAGAAATTTGGCTCTTAGTTATTGTTGTAGGGGTTTTTTTTGTAGGACAAATGGAACAAAAACTAAATATGTATTGAGAAGAAAAATCTGCTACCAGCACTGAAGGCAAAATACTAATCCCACATTGGGATACTGCATTTGTATTTTGGAGTGCAGTACAGCTCCCAGACAACTTGCACAATGAAAAAGGGAGTGCCTGGACTTGCATGACACTTCATTCTGCAAGACATGCATTCAAATTCAGCTTTGTAAGACATTTTCTTTCAAATAAAAATTGGTTTAGTTCAGCATCTGACATATCATGATGCTTTTTTTTTTTTCATTAACAAACATATGTCTCTGTTTGTCTCTTCTCAATGCAGTGATTACTCCTCATTTTGTTTTTTACTAATTCCCAATTTGGTTAATCCTTTTCCTATTCTTTACCATTACTATTCTAGCCTTGCCAGCTTGTTTCAGAAGACATATGGTAGAGCTGATACTACATTTCCATTTCTTCTAAAACACTAAATGAACCGAACTGTGCAATTTCTTTATCTTTGTTTTTTTCTGGGAATTCCTGCAGAGATGTATAAAAAGATCAGAGGAGCAGGATGAATGCTGCTTTCTAATCTAAGGTAGTTCCCCATAGGGGAGGTTTATTGAAGTAAAACTTTGAGCTTCTGACTTGTCATTCTACTCTTAGTGGCATCAATTTTCAATTGTCATGTTTCCCGGAAAAAATCACGCTTCAGGTTTGGGAGATGTATTTTCTGGTCTGAGAAGCTATCGGTGTGGTTCTAGAACGACTTTAAAAGCCCCTAGATTGTCTTGTTAAAATATTAATTTATTTAATGTTATGGATTTTTTTTATATTATGAAACTATTAGTGATAATTAATAACCAAGACATTTTGGGGTTGATAAATTAATGTCTATGGCAGGACTTAGGGCAGAACCTAAAAATATGCAGTGTGGCTGCTCCTGAGCCACAGGTGTTTGTACGTCTACATTTCATCTATCAATTCAATCTAAATTCACTAGGTTTTCCCCTTCCCATTTCAAAGTTTCCTGGGTGCCTGCTCTTAGGTACATGTGCCCAGAGGTACTTTCTTCTGAAAAATGTGGTTTTAGTTCCTTGCTTATGCCACATTAAATTTGTGGAGGTACCTAAATCCTCCAGACATCTTCATAAAAAAAAAAAAAGCTGCTTTCTTTTTAAGAGACATGAGGAAGCCGGAGGGTGCTTATCTCTTTGACTCTACTTGTTAGGAGTCAGTGCTGAGAAACGGGAAGTACATGTTTGCTACCCTTCTCAGCAGAAGCTGCCTTTCTCTTAAGACAGTGTTTGAAGTACTTACCTGCGAATTTAGTAGTATGGTCTACAAACCTAAAGATTCCGACCACACTGCAAGAGTTAACCATGCCCTCTTAACTTCATGAATATCCAGGTTTCACAAGCAGATAGCCTACCACCTAGGAGGCTGTCCTGCCTGGTGAAAAATACAGGCTTGAAATCCTTCTGCAAAGAGGGAACTGAATCCATTGCCCAGTTTCTGGCTATTGTATTTGGTATGTAGCATTATGGAGGAGCAGGGCAGAAGATTATCTATGCACAGCTTATAAAAGTTGATTTCTCCTCATTTCTTCTGACTCAGGAGAAGATTTTAGTTTCTTAATCCCCAAAGAACAGCAGAACTTAACCTGTCCTAGTCAGCCACTAATCCCTAGGGAGATAGAGTTTGTGGGTACATCCTCTTGATTTTAGTACTGTGTACTAGATACTGCTTAGTGACTTTCATTTCAGCCTCTGAGGTTTTTTTTAGATTGCATTAGTATTGTCTGTCTAGCTCCTAACGCTGGATTTTACATCTGCTCTGGAGCACCAGGTCATGGACAGCATAGGAGCTGCAGAGCCTGTATAGATCTTTGAGGTAGAGAATGTAATTTCTAATGAAGACATCAGGGAGAGCAGAAAGCAAACATGGTAGTAGGTGGTAGATTTCCAGAAAAATTTATGATGAGTAAATAGAAATGGGTAACTCATTCTAAGAACAAGCTGATAAGGCTGCGGAGAAAAAGACGTAATGGCCTGTAAGTGCAAACAAAATAACTTATTTGTCTAGAACCAATTACTGTGTTTAATAAAGAGAGAAGGTACTAGTTTCATAATAATGATACCACTTTTGTTCCCATAAATACAAAAGGCTTAAGATGTTTGTGGTGGGAAGATAGTTTTAATATGTCTTCTGTAGGCAGATACTGTAGATCTAGTGGAATTCCTGCAGAATAGCATCAGTGTGAATGAAAAGAATTGATACATGCATTGGTGGCATATGCTGGACAGGAACTACTTACAAGGACATGTAATGATAGGACAAGGGAGAATTGCTTTAAACAGAAAGAGGGTAGATTTAGATTAGATATTAGGAAAATATCCTTTACTGTGATGGTGGTGAGACACTGGAAAAGGTTGCCTCAAGAAATTGTGGATGCCCCATCCCTGGAAGTGTTGGAGGCCAGGCTGGGTGGGGCTTTGATCAACCTCATCTAGGGGAAAGTGTCCCTGCCTGTGGTAGGGGGGGTTGGATGGAACTACATGAGCTTTTAAGTCTCTTCCAATCCAAACCATTCTATGATTCTACGGTGGAACTACCTGTGAAACTTTGGTTACTGCAAAAAGGCACTTCCCTTTGCAGTAACCCTGACAGAGTAGCTGGGAAAACTGTCAATGACTGTTCCTATTTTCTTTCTTGTGGAGGAACGGGGTGTGGAGGGGTTGTTCCCCCAGCTGCTTTTCTCTGACTTTAATTCTTACTACTCAGGGGAAGAAGATGGAAGTTGAATGTTCGACAGATTTTCATGAACTGTTGTGCTTGCTTTTCTCAAGAAAAATAGTGAATTGGTTTACATTTCTCAGGTATTACTTAGGAAACTTAAGAAATTAAGGGGTTCCCCACCTGAACTTTAGTCCACCATCTGAGTCTTTCTCAGAGGTCGGATGATCTCAGGAATGTACAGCTTCTTTATGCTGAATTTTTCTCACCCTGGTCAGTAAAAAATTCAGTCATTTGAACAGAGCCCTAAGGACACTTCCAGCTTTCCACTGACAGAGATGTGGAACTATTGTTGCCTAACAACTTCTCTTAATTGCTGACAGTCTTCTTAATAGTATCTTGCTCCTTCCTTTGAGCTCCACTTGTCATACTTGTGATACTGCGTATTTTCACAAAAGTGAAACGCATCAGATGGACGTATGTTTCTACTTTTGTATTTGAATAGACATGTGAATGACTGCTGGGGCTAGAAATAAGTGAAGATACTGATTTATGGAGCAACCATTTTCACAGGCCACGCTGGAGACTGCAGTAGATGTTTCATGCTCTGCAGTAGGGTTGATGTTGGTGTGGCACTGTGAATGCCCTGACTGCATCACTGGAGAATTGCAGAGTTCTCCAGCAAGTACACAGTGATGGAGTTTGTGATGGCTTGTCTTCCCTTTGAGAGTTCAGCTCTGCTTTACTGCGGAATCAGTGCTCCCTTCTTCTTCTTGCAGTGGGTTGTTCTCAAAAGGTTGGCAGTGTGTGTATGCATATGGATATACACGGCCAGGTTGGACGGGCTTCAAGCAACCTGGTCTAGTGGAAAGTCTCCCTGCCCATGGCAGGGGATTTGGAACTACAGTCTTTAAGGTCCTTTCCAATACAAACCATTCTATGGGTAAACTCAATAGAGAAAAGGTATTTTCAAATAGAATCTGATACCATCCATTCAAAGACCAGCTGGGAACTGTGTTTCAGGCATGATCCAGTCTTTTCCATGAAACCTGAGCAGTATTTAGAAAAAGAAAAAAACCCAAACAAAAACCACAAAACAAAACAACAACAAACCCCTCACTTAGTTTAGAAAAAAATTAGCTGGTGTTCAGTTCTGAATCTGAGATGGCTCGGAGTCTTTGTTTGCCTGTTCAGGTTTCAGTAAGTAGCCTTTCTCAGCATCCCTGCAGAACTGCTTGGATCATAGTCTCCAGGCTGTTTCTGCTGATATCTTCATTCAGTCAGTTCACTGGGAAAACTTAGATTTCCAGAACATCCTGTTACCAGCACACCTATTACCTGTGAAAATGCACAGCTGCTAGATTTTATAAAGTGTCAAAAAGGAAAAGCAAAAGAGCACTGCAGTTTTAACCCACAGCAGTTCCCTCATTAAATTCAGTGCATCCTGACTGGGCCAGCAGAGTGAAGAGAACCGGTGGGACAGAAGTGAAGGGCTTGTAGAAACTGGTAAACCCCCTTTAATACCTGATTTCCATTTTATGCTGGTGTGAAGTGATCGTAGAATTACGGGCTCCAGCTCTTATTTTAGCATGGTATGAATCAGTTCCCTATGCCCTTTGTAATAGTGATTTCTGCCTCCAGAATATTGGTATTTATTAAGGAGTATGTAACCTGGGGCAGGCGAGTTTTGTGTATTCCTATGGTGCACAGGACAACAGACAGGAGCAGGGCAGGATTTCCATGGGCTGTTTATTGCACAAATTGTAATAAGCTTGTGCTGTTTTAACACATGGTAGCTTGACAAGTTGTTTTCCTCATGAGGTAGATTATACGCACAAAATATTTATCAGTTCCTCAGTGATCTCTAGTGTTGACAGATGTTCTGTTTCTACAGTATTGCACATGTTCTTGTGCAAGTATTATCTTCTGATTTTTAACTAAAGCTGCATGTGCTACCTTTTCATGTAGCTGGGATACACATTTCATTTAATGTATTTGAATTCTATTGTGTTTTTCTTGTTGTGTGGCACTATGGCTTTTCTTTTGTCTTTCCTTATTCAACCTTGCAAAATTGCCATGAAAATTCAGCAACCCAGGCACAAAACGCACTTATCTGGTAGCAGTCAAAGAGATGAGAACACTTTGCTTGCCCACGACAAATTTCCTTCTGAAGGAGTTTTGTGTAGCATTTTGTGGTGTCATAAACACAGAGCTTTTATTGGTACCTTTCAAAAAACTCTATTTTGAATGATAGATTTGCCAAGTAAAAACTGAGTTGAGCATGGAATGAGAAACTTGGGAACAGAGAGCTCATGATTCTTCCACCATAATCTTTTCTTGCCCTTTCTTTTTAGTTGCTGATATGTGTTCAAGATGAGTGGGATGGGAGAAAATACCTCTGACCCAACCAGAGCAGAGTCAAGAAAGCGCAAGGATCCCGATCAGCTTGGACCCAGGTTAGACCATTTGTTTCTGAAGACACTGAAGAAGCAACACTTAAATTGTTACATGTGCACACATTTTTCAGTTAGAAAATGACAAACTTACATTCTTGCTAAGAGAGGTCAATACCAAACTACTCTGATGTAGTAATTTTGTATTGTTGTGGCTTTGGGGTGGGGGCTTATGTCTTATTATTATTTGGTTGGTTGGTTTGAATCCAGTGTAGTGCCAAAATACAAAATTTAGGTGACAATTTAGGAGCTATGTAAAAATCTTTTTTGGGTAATCATTGCAAGGAGTCTTCAGTCACTCATTCCGGCAGTTCTTGTTCATCGTAATCAGGGACTTGGAAAATATTTTTCAGTTTTATGGCAGTTGCATTACCAACACAAACAGATTTTAAAGCATATCCACTCATTTACCATTTCTTCTTGCAACTGCCATAATTTCGCAAGGAGGCAGAGAGTATGAGCTGTTTGGTTTAACTTCTGAAGCTGTTTTATTTTCTCTTACACTGTCACTATATAGTACTCCCTGGATTCTCAACACCATGTGGAGGGATGCTTGTTAAATGTTCAAATCCCATTCCCCCAGTTAATCTTTGGTTTTGAATTTCAAATCTCAAACCTCTTTTGGAACAAAAATGTAACTGCTGGGAGTGGAGGAGGGGGGAAGTAGTGTCTTTTAACGCTCCTTTCCTTCTCTGCTTGAGAAACTTGTAAGTTAGACTTTTGAAGTGAGAGGGGACAGTTGTCTCTGGTTTTGTTAAACTGCTCTCAAACCATTTGAAATCATCTTTGAGCTGGGCAGAAGGAAGCAAAGTGACATTAAATAAAATCTTTTTCCAGCCCTAAAAGAAGCACTGAGAAACGCAATCGTGAGCAAGAGAATAAATACATAGAAGAACTTGCAGAGCTGATTTTTGCAAATTTTAATGATATTGACAACTTTAACTTTAAACCTGACAAATGTGCAATCTTGAAAGAAACTGTGAAGCAAATTCGTCAGATAAAAGAACAAGGTAAGAAGACTAATTAATTGACTTTGAATATTTTCTATGTTGATTATTGCTTTATTTTTGGCAAACCTGATGGTCTCTTCAGCTTTTCTTTAGCAAATTCCCAGGTTTTTCATTAATCAGTAATGAAAAGTGCTGTAGTTCATGTGAACAGAGTGTGGTAAGTATCTTGCTCACTATTTTAAGAATAAGTCTCACAGAAAATTCAGAATTTGCAAAGAGAGAGAGAAAATCGGTCAGTCCGATGCGTGCATCTAATGGAACTAAAATGACTTGTGCTTTATGAAAGTTAACTAGAAGGTGGCATTGGTGGGAAAAAAAGAGTACTTGCATACTCTTACATGGATGATGAATCCATGAAAGTAGGAATGATCCAGGAGAGGGGGGTATGAAAGTATTCTTCATTCCCCCTTTTGCTTGCTTTTGTTGGTATGAATAGATATTGTGGACTAAATTATCTGCGTCCCTTAAATGATGACATCATATCCTCAACTACAATAGATTTGGAGCTATTCTAATCTCTAGATAGGGTCTTGTTATAAATGTAAACCAGAGAACGTGATAGTTTTCTTCCTGTTCTTTGTCTAGAAGATTAGTTTTGTATTTCTTTTCTTTACATATATGTCCTATTTAAAGAAAAAAAAAATGAAATCATTTAGAAACTTGAAATTTTTGGAAGTGGGTTTTGTGGCGCAGGTCTGTCTGGGCAGGCATGAACAGCACTGCAGGTGTTTGGGGCAGATTCAAATTCTTAAATTAGGTGTGTATCATTTTTCTTTTAACGTGAAAGATTTCGATCTCTTTGTAGACTGTTTTTAGAGAGATTCCTTTGCTTTTTGAACATGTTAACATTTTTCACTTTTTCAGTATTCTGTGATTTCTGTGGAAAATAATGCTTCCTTTTCCATACTGTATGTGTGAAATTACAGAAGTGGAGATTACATGTTGTATAATTTAGACACGGGTTTATTTCTAAAACAAGTAGATCTGCCGTTTCAGGCATCAGCCTATTCAAAGCTAAATGTAAAGTGGGCAGTGTCAAATAGTTGCCATGACCCACACTGGAAGTATACCTCTTAATGCTGCACAGTGCCCATCGTCATTTCTTGTTGGCTTTTTGAGATTTTATTTTTATTTCCTTATGTTTGGTTCTTTTTTTTCTTAGTTTCAATTTTGGATTTTTGTTTTGCTGTCACCAGGAGGCACATTTTCCTTACCATTACCTGAGAAGGAATAAGGACAAAAAAAAATATGTTTTCCTAGGAAGTGGGTGCACAGAGAAAAGTCTGTTAGTCCATTTGGTAATTCTCTCAGCAGCTCTAGAAAATCCAGTCTGAAAATCTGACTCTAACTAATGACAACTTTGGCACATCCAGGGTTTTGTTATTCAGGACCAATATCCTAAAAACATTTTTCATATTGTTACAAAATGTTCTCACTCATCAGACCAGGTTACATGTAAATTATTTAAGTCATAATGGGCCAGGATTGTACCAAAGCTGAATGTGCTCTTAATTTTCTAGCCTCATAAAGTTTTATTGCAAAAACAACCAAAAATGCAATTTTAAAGACAGACTGAAGTGCTATGAATACTGTTTATTTCAACAAATAGAAGTAGTTTGCAACCCTTGAGCAATAAAGATACTAAATCACTCTTTATGATGTTGATTTGTTGCGCAGGTTTCTTCAGCTGAGAACAATTATATTGTCTGACAACTGCTTGGGTCTTTGCATAAAACTCATAGCTGGTACAGACTAGACTTTGAGTCTCTCAAAGGGCCATTGCAAAACACTGAGACCCTCAAGGTGGACATAAATAGCATCTCAGTATCCAGAAACAAAGATTAGGATACTTGAAATTATTCCTTTAAACTAATTAAAAGTTTGATACCAATTTCAGCATAGAAGCTACACCTGGTTTTGTAGTGGCAAATTTGAAAGGTTTTCCTTTTAAGAAAAATTCAGATGCAGCATTGGTTTGGAACAGGCATTTCATTAAGAAATAGGTCTCACATATAGTAAACTTTCAAACTGCACAACCGGTACAGTACACCTGTACTTCCATTGAGTGCCACAAAAACCCTGACCTAAGCAAGGCAAACAGGTTGAAGACCTAGTGTGGCTATTGTTGTCTCACGGTTTTTAGGTAGTTTATCACCTCACACTGGGAATTTTGCACATATATATTTATATGTGCAGGTTGTTCCGAATCTTTATGGTGGCTTTTCCACTTCCAAGTCATGTTAGAAGACCTTTATAATGGCAAAACACTTGCATTATCCTAACAGTATTTTTTCTAAAACAAAATCATGAAAATAATGCTAGACTTGCATACAGTGCCACGAGACTCAGGTTAAAATTGCATTGTGTTGTTGGTTTTTAGTGTAACACTCGATATCTGTAGAAGAAAACTAAATGAAAGTCCTGAAATTCCTGAGTGATTCTACATTAACACAAATTAAGATGGCTCAGTTTTTGTGTAGTGGATCTGCTTTGCTTTTGTTCAAAACTGGATTAAATTAGTGAAATCTGGTTTTACAGTTTTGTTACTTAGTTTTAGTAAAGAGGCCGGTTTTTTTAAATAAATACTAAAAATTCTTCCGAATTTTTCTTTTTCATCTGTAAATGAAATTGCACATCAAGGTCTAATTACTTACAGAAGCGCAGTCAGTTATAAATACCTTGTAAAGCCAGTGAAAACAACAAGTTTTACAGCTGCTACTGAGATTTGACGAGGAGACTTTATTCTAGGTTCTAGGAGTGAAAACAAGGAAGGAAGAAATACAGATTAATACTCATTTCCCATGTCAAGCTTCTTGGGCTGGTAGCTGGAAAAAAAGAAATAGTTTTTTTTTTTGCCATATTAATACTATGTAATTTAGTATAATGTTATCCTGATCTATTTCATATGGAAATATATATTTGCAATACTATATCTGTTATCTTTTTATCATTTCTCATAGTATATACTTCAAAGATTCTTTAGTTGTGGTATGTTGGAGATTTGGTTTATAACAGTTTGAAAATAAGTTATAAATATATGCATAGAACAGAATTAATTAGAAGAATTAAAGATATTTGGAAGATATAAACATTATGTGTGGTTTTAATCTGGGTTTTGAAATGTTTTCAGCACTTGGGGAAAATGAAGACAAGTTTCTTTACAAAAGCTGAATTTTCTATTGAAGACTTTTACCTTATTATCTTACACTGATTGGAGAGAGATCTGTGGATATCCAAAGATGAAAAACCATGATTTTAGCATGAAGATGAAACGGACATTGTATTAGTGTAAATCTCTAAGTGGGCATTTCTGCTGGGGATTTGAGACTTGTATTTTGAGCACTTGGGAAAAAAAATCACTCATTTTTTTTATCTATAACACAAAAGTGATATGAAATGCTGGTTTTATGGTTGTGTTACGTGGTCATGAAAGTGTAAGGTTTCCAATTATTTGCAGCTATGTTTAATTATTTTGTATGGTTGTTAGTCATACATGTTGCAGATGTGTTCATAATGTACACAGATGTGTACAAGCACAATAAGTTCTGATTTGCAAGTTTTTAATTAAAAAGAAGCTTGTTTTAGACTAGTGTTAAAGACCACTGGGGATAAATGTTCCTTTATATACCAGACAGCCGAGAAGCTATAAAGCCATTTGGTTGTATTTAATAAATGTATTCAGTAAAATAGTGTCTGATTTTAGGATCCTACCTTATTTTTAAGAAAACACTTCAGCACTTAGGACAGATTCATTTCAGTTGTACAAGTACTGATGAAAATGTTTCCTCATCTCTGAAGACAACAACATTCTGAGAACAAATAAAAGGAGTCTGGATTCTTTTCTTCCTTTGTTTACAGTCAGTTGAACTGTTTCACATCAGTCTCATTTGATTTCATACCTAAGGTGGTCCTTTGCCTTGAATCTTGTCATCTGCCTGACTCCTTATTATGTCAGTGGCTTTGTTTCTTATTGATTTTGGTTGCTGTGTCCCCCTTTAGCTGATATTTTTTACTTCTATGTATTAAGCAGGATATAAAAATTAAACCTGTACCCTTAGTTTAAAGCTCTTTTTATCCATCATGCTAACCTCATGCAGGTAAATAGCCCACATTGTAAAGCAGAGATTATATATTACATTTCACTACTTGACCATCTATTGGTTCAGGGTTTTAAACCTCCTTCATTTCATTGTGCTTTTACCCTCTTCTCTGGATAGCAGCAATGCAGTGGATACAGAGGATACTGAAGATCACCTTAAGCTTCTTCAGCAGTTTCTCTAGCTAAACAGTCTCCTCTGACCCCTTCAGTATGAATGCTGAAGAATGTGTCCTGACATCAAGTACAAGACTTCTTTTTATTTATCTTTTTTTTTTAACCCCTCAAGTCCCCTGAATACCTTTTATTAAACTCCACGTCTGCATCTCTTTTATTTCTCTTCTCTTACTCTTCATGCCTTTCTGTTTCCTGTAGCCTTTTTTTAGGATGGCATCCACCAGTATTATTTAAATTTACATAACCTACTGTGCCAAAGAATCCCCAAATCATAGAACATCTCAAGTTGAAAGGGGCCTATAAGGATCATTGACTCCAGCTCCCAGTCCAGGCCACATTCAGTCAATCAAACATGATGATACCACAACTAAACAGGAAGAGAGGTACATCTGTCTCTCAAACTCACCTTCTTTAGGTAGAAGCACTTACCCGTAGCATCACTGTTACTTCTTCACAAAAGAAACATTTTCAGGGGAGGCGATTGGGTTTTAAAGGACATTTTCCCTTAACATTAAAAGAGATTTCTAGGGAAGAAGGATAGAAAAACACGATCCACATTCTGCAAATGCCTTGAAATGACTGGATAGTACGCAGTACCCCCTTATGCACTTCTGTCACATGGGAAGCAGGAGGGACACCTGAAAGCTAAGGACATTCTCTCAACATCAGCCTCAGCTCAGGAGAGTAGAAAAGCCATGCTCAGCGCTGGTGGAAATTCACCTGAATGTCTGCAACCTGCTGAAATCCAGCATCTCCTCTTCATCCACTCTTGGTTCCATTTTCCTGTAGAGTCCAGCTTTCATATGTCATAAGTTTCTGAAGAGGTTTTGTGTTCTGTAGATCAGTTTTCAGTAGTACAGGGCAGGGACATCAGGGTGGTGATTATCAGTGTAGCTGTTAAGGTACACTTTTGAGTTGTGAGATCTTGTTTTCAGAGCAGCCTTACAAGACAGACCTTGGACAGAATGAATCACCATGTGAAAGCTAAACAGAGGGAGAAGTACTTAGTGAAGAGAGACATGCAAGAGCTATGGAACCTATATGAATTTGAAAAGAAGGCTTGTTGTTAATTATATATATCATCTTTTTCTGGTTTCACATTTGATAGCAAAACCAGTTTTTGCTTCCCTGTAGCAGGACTACTTTGTAATCCCATGGTCACTTCAGCAGATAGTCTATTGTTGCCTCCAGCGCCAGTCTGGAAGTAAAATTGCTTGCTAAAGGAAAACGGCATGGTCTTAAAGCTGTAATGAGGTGTTACTCTGGCTGCTGCTACTTTGAATTTATCAGATCTGAATTTAGATTCATATTTCACGAAGTATTTAAGCAACTGCCTAACTTTCAGCAGATGAGTAATCCCTGTTAAATCGGTGGAACTACTTAAAGGTTTAAAGTTATGTGCATAAATATCTTAGCAAATCAGGGTATTAAGACAGGAGAGCATATGTAGACTTGGAGTTTGTTTGTTTGGTTTTGTGTTGCAAATATTCTAGTTGGTCAATTTTACTGTAATTATATTTTTTTATGTTAATCATATTTGAGATGGCAGGAGATTTAAAATTGATGCCAATTTTTGAATCTTATTTTTGAAGGAGATCTGCATGCCATTATTATTTCTGTCTGCTGTACTTTCAGCCTGATAAGATTTTAAGACTGAATAAAGTGTCAGAGGAAATTGTGCTGTGAAGTTGAACAATTTATACAGAACATTTAACAAAAAAAAAAAAAAAAATCTATTACTGATTTTGCTTTGGTGTCTCCTCTACCTACAGCTGAATTTGATGCATTGAAAATGGCTTTGATCTTCCTCTGTACATTGTAAAGCATCTTGGCTAAATATCCAGTTGTGTTGACTTTACTACTTGCATGCCTTCAGAGAACTACTGATTCACTGAGCAATTTAAATTGGTTTTAGGTAATGCAGGCCATCAGTTTCTTTCTTGGCTCTGATGAAAAGTGATAATTAGCCAGCAAGACTCACCAAGTGGGGAACTTCCCAGGGTTTGCTTATTCTGCCAGTGGTGTAGCATGCAGGAT
Organism: Lathamus discolor; assembly: GCF_037157495.1. NCBI lineage: Eukaryota > Metazoa > Chordata > Aves > Psittaciformes > Psittacidae > Lathamus > Lathamus discolor. Next base: position 126,142,693 of record NC_088885.1, on the reverse strand, counting down.
AAGACTTAGGCCTTATCTACATGTAAGTTATGGTGTATTAGCTATACCAATGTTTTTTTTGAAGCAATGTTATAATCTAATTAATACGATTTATGAGAGGAGTAGCTGAAGATGCCTTTATGACATAAAACTGTGTCCACACTGAGCTCAAACTATTAAGAGAGCCTGGAGAGGAGAAGGCTCTGCATAGACCTTATTTCGCTCTTTCAGTATACAAAAGGGTTTTGTATGGAAGACCGAGAGAGACTTTTTACTGAGGCCTGTAGTGAGAGGACAAGGGGCAATGGTTTTAAGATGAAAGAGAGTAAATTTTGACTGGACATTGGAAGAAAATTTTTACTGTGAGGGTGGTGAGGCAATCAAACAGGTTTTCCAGAGAAGTTGTGGATGCCTCATCATTGGACGTGTTCAAGGCCAGGTTGGATGAGGCTTTGAGCAACCTGGTCTAGTGGAAGATATCCCTGCTCATGGCAGGGGGAGTGGACTATATGAATCTTTAGAGGTCCCTTCCAACCCAAACCATTCTATGATTCTGTGATTTTCCTGCTTCAAGAAAACAGACAAAAATAATCATCAAACTGATAATCAAAATTGTAAGACCAGCACTTAATAGGATTTAGTGGATTGTTGTAATTTTTGCTTCCTAATCATGGTTTAAATCCTATCTGCTGTTTTAGAATAAATGTAGCCTTGTTCCACAAAGTTAATGAGACTGTTTACTCATCATCTGATTAGGAGATTTAGGTCAATTCTGTTACTATTTGTTTTGACTAAAAGCAATAATAGAGTGGTCCTAAAGATGCTGATGTACAGGCTGCAGACTAGCCTGCAGGAAATGAGGCAGCTGTTGAAAATCCCTGATTCGACCATCCCTGCCCTCCTCCTGGACATGAGTTTACATTCCCTTCCTTACCCTGACAGGAGCATTTGTGAGTTTGAGTGGTGAGCCCAAGCAGCTTCTTTTATTTGACTGGGAGGAGAAGATCAGTCTCCACAAAGGTCCTTGGGACCCCTTCCAACATGGGTCCAAGTGTGCCAGCAACGACTGAGCCATGGGCTGTCTTGGTACTGTTGGGCATGGCAGAGTTTCAGGCAATGACTGTCACTTAACGTGTCTCTTGTCTGTGGGTTTCAACTTTGTCAATGATGATTGACTCTAGTCATGATGCTTGACAATTCTAGAGATAATTTGCTTGAAGTTTTAGACCAGAAAGTTAAATTTTGACTCCAAGTTTTGGCTCAAAGTTGAAAAGAAACTAAGTGTTCACTTTTAACTGTCAAGATAGTGGTCTTTTTCAAGTAGAAATAGTAATTATGGGCAGCTGTTACAGGAAAAGTTGCTTATTTGTTTTGCATCTTACCTGTATTTTGCTTTTCTTTGATCTTTACTTTGTTTTCTTTCGTAACTTCTAAACGATCAAAAGAGAAAATAATGCAAGGGAGTGGAGCTTGGTTGTTTATTTTATGTTCTGTTGCTGCAAGGAAGGTTGCAGTCTAAGAGGTCTGTAATACCAATGTTGGGGAAAGCTATAACGGATTGAGCGTCTTCTGTATTTAACATAGTCTGGGGGACATATCTCGAGTGTTCCCTCTTTGTTCTTTGCAGAAATATTTTCATTGGAGCTTTGGTTTTGTTATTTTAAAATTTAATGATCATAGAATGGTCTGTATACTTGTGGGAGTTTAGTAAAAATGTCTTGCATAGGAAAGATGGAGACATCTCTTCTTGCAATTTAGGATTTTGGAGGCTACCTCCTGGCAGATAGTGTGCTGTTCTCAGGTTGCATTTAAAACTGTTATTGCACACTTTAACATTTTTCGCCTGCAGTTTATCGTGTAATCTCTTATGAACTATAAACATTATAAATGCATTTAGAATTCTAAATTTGGGGAAAAAAATAAAATACAGAAATATGGGCTGACATCTAGCCTTCCACAGTATGAACTAAGCTCTCAAGCCTAGTGTTTCTCACCACCTGCTTTGTCTTCAGAGGTGTCTGGTCAATAATAAACACTGATCTTAGGTGCTAAAGAAGAATTGGGAGCTTCTGATCTGGGTCTTAGTGTTTGTGTTTGTAGTCACTTATTGTTAGAAGGTATGCAGTGTAAGAGGTGCTGACTATAGAACACTAGTGCTTGCTGTGCACTTTAGATTAGTGAATGCAATGTACTAATCTCAGCAGTATGTAAAGCAAGTAAATGAGGAAGGAGACTTCATGTTACCTTAACTGTCTCTGTGGAGCTTAATTTATGGAATAGCAAATTAATTTGCTGAAAGTAGTGATGATACTTCAGTCAAAATAACATCATCTATTATAAGAAAGCTAGCTTTTGTTACAAAGCTTTTATCTTTTCTTTTTAAAGACTGCAGCCTGAAAAGTGATAATATAATATTTACTCACAATAGGGTGCAATGCCTTTCATACCATGTTTGAATTCTGAAAACCTGTGGATTCACAGCACGTTAAAAGAGGTATTGATCAAAGGCCCCTCTGTGTTCAAACTATAACCAAGATAATTGCATCTGTTCTAAGTCATACATTTTGTTATTTCTGTCAAAGATTCTGCATATGGACAGTTAGTTAGAAATAGGGGTCCTTGAAAGTAAAATGACTGAAGATATAAAAAACAATTACTGTTCATTTTTAAGTTTCCTTTGTGAAAGCCCACAGTGTACAACTGGGGAAAAAAACATATACTGAAGTTTGAAGGGTGATGTGGCAAATGATCAGTTACTTTCTCTGCTTGTACACTGTTGAATGTCCTCAGACAGATGGTTAGAAAGCCAAGACATATATGCCTTCTGTTCCCTTTCATCACTGGAAGCTTGTTTGGCACATGTGTATGTATTTTGCAAGACAATGGGTACTTCTAGTGTGTGTGCCACGCTCTTAAAGACACACATGCTCTCCCTCTTCCCTCTGAAAGCAAGCCATTCTTTAGCTCACACAAGATCAGAGCAAATGTCAGAAGTACATAAATTTAAGTTCTTCTTAAGTAGAAAACTTTCAAAGAAGATACTCTGTAACTGGAGATGCTCCAGGTATTGCTGTGTTATTTGAAATAATACCCGTGTGCCCCTTTGGAAGAAACAACAGTGTGGTACCTCTACTCACTGAGGCTCTATTCATCTTGAAGCAGAAAGGCACATCCCTGCAAACCTTGCTTTGCTTACTGCAAAGCAAAACGGAGCTACGCAGCATGCCCACCACAGAGGACTCCTTAACACACAAAGGCAGGATGCAGCCTAACAGCTGGAATATGTGGCCAAAGCCAATTCATATGTAAGGTGTAGATTCTTAGTGGAAAGTTAATTGAAATTTGAAGCAACTTAATGGAGACATTGGTAGTTTTTATCAGCCCTCCCAAACAGATTTGAATGTCCTTCAATGTATATATTGTAACTCAGAGAAGGTTCTTGGCATCATGCAGGAGTCACTTGGTGAAACATTTTGGGATGTGTTACAAGATCTGTGTAGACAGTCCTTTGTCGTCTTAAGCTTTGTGAGCATGAAGAGCAGTAGCTTTTTACTGGTACTTTTCCTTGTGAGGCACAATTTCCTAGAAAGACTTGGAACAACCTGCAATTCCCATGGTCCTTCTGGAGGAGATGTCTTCCAGAGACAGGTTGTTCTATGTCAAATTAGCTCTGGGCCTGTGTTCAACATAGAAGAGGAAGTGTGCTTTAATATAACAATTGATTCATTTGGAAATAAAAAAAAAAAGAAAGAGGAGGAAGAGATACCACGGTTGTAAGTTCTAAACATAGATCAGAAAACTCAGAGGATCCTCATTTAGATTTTTCTTGGTTTGTTTGCTTTGGTTTTTGGTGGAAAAATGTTGACGTATTTTGTGCCAATAGCATAAAATTCTTCCTGTCTTCCTTCTTTTGTACAAAACCTTTCCCCTCTAGCTAGGAGGAAATAATTGAATGTTTATTTTTCTATCTTTAGTTATTTCTTAGCATGCCTCTTGACTTTTCTGAATGTCTCTAGCTGTCAAAAATGGTATTTTATGTAGAATGATTTTTCTTTGCTTTCCCCTATTTCTTCCTCTTCTCTTGAAGGGCTTTATTTTCCAGCCCTTTCTGTTTTCTCTCTTTTTTAATAATTGTCCTGCATTTGGTTTTTCCACTTCTTTCCCGGTTATGCTCTCTCTTGCCTTCAGTGTGCTTTAGCCATAATTTTGGGACCAGCATCACCATACCTGTGACAGTTTTATTCCATTTGCTGTCTTTCTGATATTGTTATTTCTCTTAGTGCTGCAGTAAGAAATCATTAAATAGTTTTAGGGTATGTGACAAAACTTACTAATGAGTCGTTGAGTGTTACACTGATTGATATCAAGGTTTATTGTGATTACTGTTAAGCTTGAAAGTTGAGGCTCCATCTGTGTGGCTGCTAGAGATGCTGATTTTAACTGAACATTATAATACAGCTTGTCAGGCCATTGTACTTAATGTTCAAATTATAATTATGTGTTTGCAATTGGCAATCTAAAATGTAAATATGCTCAGTAAGCTTTTTTGTTTGTTTGCTTTTTTTGTGGCAGTGATACAGGCAGAGAAGCCAGTCCATAAAACCTTTATTAAATATAGCTGAGGGAAGATATTGGTTTTCTCAGGGTCATTGTGAGTTATGGTGCAAGAATCCTCTTCCTTTCCCTAAGCTCTGTAATGATCCTGGGAGTTGTCATTTGTTCTTAGAAGTTCAGACAAGGGGTATATATCCTTTACGTCAACAGCTCAAACCCTTTCCAAAGGTGGGGGGGTAGTTTCTTCTCTTTTGTTTTTTGTTTGCTTGGTGGGTGGAGGGTAGTTGTTCTTGGGTTGTTTGTTGGGTTTGATTTTTTTTTTTGGGGGGGGGGGTTGTTGGGGTTTTTGGGGGTTTGTTTTTTGTTTTTTTTTTTTTAAATAAGGACTTTGGCCCAGATCGACAAATGGCATAGAATTTAGATCCTTACCTCAAATCCCTGTATCTTTAAATGTTTAGGCTCAACTGGACCCATAATCCTGTGGAAATAACTGTTATCTAAAAGGTCTCATCTGTTAGTGCTTTAATGAATGAAGTGAGAAGCAGGCATGCATGTTCCTTTTTGCAAGCAAATAAGTAAATTGCAGACTTGAGGAGAAAATTATGAATTATCACTTTTGATCTGATCTGATGAATGGGCTTGGCTGCAGACTTACATTACCAGCTTTTGTGCCAAGGAGACATGGAGCATCCTTTCCAGTGAGCTGCTCGTCATCCATGGTTAAGGGAACCGTTTTTAGGGCAGGTCAAATTTTCTTTTCAGGAGAACTGAGAAAATAGAGAAAGCAGTACTCTTTGGGTTTAATTATTTTTCTGTTTATGAATTATACTGACTTATTTAAGACTAGGTGCTGATCCCAACTTCATGACTCTGAAATAGAGAACAAGAAATGGTAACTCTTAAGTAATTATGTTGTAAGTATGGTTCAGTGTGTTGAAGGGAGCCTATTTGTACCTATCAGTTCTATTAGTAGGCATTTTAAGATGTGACAGAACAAATTCATGTAATTGAGGTAAGTGACTTTGTCTGGATGTAAATCTTAGCAGCAAGATAAGCCAAGCTTTTCTGGGGTAATAAAAAAAAGATCTTTTAATTTTAGAGAATGTCTTAAATGACAGGTGTTAATAGTCATTACCATCCTTCCAAAAGCCATGTACCTGAAGTAAGGTATCTACTGCTGAAATATCCTAAATGAATCTGAAACACTGTTTCACAAAGGATTTAGGTTAAAACATTCCTTTAAGTAGGAATTATAGAATCATAGAATAGTTAGTGTTGGGAAGTAGTAAACAGATTCTTTTAGGAAGCTTTTGTTTTTCCTTTGGCTTTCCTTGCAATAAAAGGAACATTTCTGTTTCTAAATTGACAATGTTTGGCTGTGGCCTGTGATGGTGGGTTAGACAAGCAAGAAGAGGGCTCCAGCTTCTATTTCTGAACACTGGGTTATTATAGGAAGAAAACTTTACTTGTCCTTAATGATTTAGAGCTTTTTTGTAGAAGATCTGCTATAATCTGGAATATTAGAAGCTGTAGGAGCCCTGTTGTACATGTTAGCATGGACACATTAAATTAAACTTGTTCTGTTCTTCCTTAGCTGTCTTCAATTATCTGTGCTCCAATTTGGCTTATGCTTTATTATGGAAACTGTCTTTCATGGGCTCATGAGGAGCCCATGATCCATCATATTTCTTGTTGGTGTGCCATATTAGGTCTCTTGAAAACTTTTGCCGTCATTGATGGCAATTTATAAAAGCAAAAAGATCTTTGCCTGTTGGTGTGTCATAAAGATTTATCTTCAGCATCCTAAAATAAATAAGATATTTTGTAATCACGACGATGTGGCATTCGAAGAAAGGGAGTCATCTGTTTCCTTTTAACAGTTGGTTGAGTATGTAAGAGTAAGGCTTCAAGAAACGGAGTCTGTCTAGATTAATATTCCTTCCCAGTATGTTATTTTGGCCTAAGTTTTGGAAACCTATAAGTTTAATTAGCTTGGCAATTGCATCCGCAGATTCTAGTCTAAAGAGTGTTAACCCTTGTATCTTTATTTTCAAAATCTTGCCTGTGTTTTTGAGCGTTAAAGAACCAACTGGAGAGCTGTTAACTTTTGTGAAAGCAATATATTGTTTCTGAGATAGCGATGGAGCCCTGCTTTGACAAAACTTATCAGATCCTGCCTTATTTCTTGTCTTTGAAAACATTAATAATGTTTTTAGAGATGAATTATCAAAACAAGATGAGGTTACTCATTGAGTAAATATCTAACACTTATTAAATTGTAAATGCCAAAAAATACAGTAAAATTTTCTGTCCTAATTCAGTACATACCAAAGAAAATAATTACTTTTTTAAACTGAATAATGCCAAATATTTATGTCTAATATTTCAGTGCAGAGGTCAGTTAGTTTGATTCTTTTATTAGAAATTCTGCCATACTAATGTACCACATTTTAAGTCAGTGCTGATGGATGCATGGTGTTTGTTATAGGGTACAGCTGAGTAGTTTACGTGAGTGTTTTGAAGTCATCTAAATACCAACAGAGGTAAAACTGTTTCATGGATATATGTTTGTGTATACAGCTACAGATACATATGTTTGAATCTGCTTATCTAATTTCAGAATAGAATAATAAGTGACTGATAAAATTGAGGGTATTTTGGGGTAAGGCACAGATAGGGATAGGCAGTGTGTTTAATCTGCCATGTGTATTCCTTTGTTGTTTAAGTACTGTATTTTAGGCAGTTGTAAAATAGTCTAAATTACACCACAACCAGTCAGAGATTGGAGATTATACTGGTTACTACACATTCCTAGGAAAAGAAACTTAACAAAAACCAACCAAACAAAACCAACACACCCCCCCCCCCCCCCCACACACACACACCCCCCCCAGCATTTAAAAAAGCATTTAAAACCAATGAAAATTACAAATTCTTGGCACCATCCTGGATTTTGGCCTTTTGCTAAGGAAGTCTTCTGGGCAGGTAGCACCTTTGACGATTAATTTGTTTATGCTGTTTCTCTAGTCAGTCAGTATAACTGGAAAGGTAGTGGTCTTTTTGGAGAAAAGGCAAAGAATATAGCTTAAAAACATCAATATATGCACACACATTCAATTTGTCAGCTTGCAGGTTAAACACACCCTTTCATTTTATATAAAAGTGTATGTTGAATGTACTCAAATACTTTAATAAGTTAAGACCTGTCTAAAAATTCTACAGGAGGAAAACTACACCCAGTTAGATTCTTTTCCACTTTTTTTAAAACCTTAGTGGAAAAGGTTGCAGCATGTCCAGCAGTTCATGTTTGTAACGAAAGCTTAATTCTACATTCAAGAAATGAAAAACAACTTTCCACTCACAATGTGGTAGTTTGATATATCCTCACAGTTTACAATGAGGCACGGGGTGAGAAATAGTTTCTGGATCCAGGGCTTCTTTTAAACTGACTTTAGATTCCACTGAAATGGTAGGATGACAGTTGTCCTTTTGTGCCTTTATTTCTAGCATTTTTATTTATCAGTAATCTCAGCAGGAAAATTATTTTACTTGCTGTGGTGTTTTGTATTCTTATTGTGTGCTGGGGATGGTTCATGCCATTGAGGACTTGGGGTCCCAGATAAGACACTTCAGTTAAGTAGTAGCAAGTGTGTTGTAATTCTGGGTTTTACTTCAGTTCCCCAGTTCTTAATTTACCAGAAACTGGTGACCTTTTGAAGTAATTTCAGATGTGAATAATCTCTGCCAGTGCATTTGATAGACAAATCTGGGAACAGTAAGTACATATTTCTGCAGATAATGCTATTTTTGTAAATAAAATTGTCACTTCTGGTTGCCACTGTTAAAATCAAGAGCTAGAAATCTCCAGAGAAGATACTTAAGTGTGTTTATAAAGGGTGAGACTCACCCTCAGTGCTCTGAATGGAACCATGTGCCAGGAGCGGGGGAATGAAATCCTCCAGCTCACAGGGCTTGGAGCCAGCTGGCTCCTGGGGTGAGGAGAGGAGGGAGGGGGCATTTCCCTTGCTGTTACATGTCCTCTTCCTCACTTCCAAGACGCAGGCCATTGAGTTCTGTAATAATGAGAGAAAAAAAGGATTGTACATGTAGTGACAGAAAAGACAGGCAAAATGAGAATGGGGAAGAGAAGAACCCAAGGAAAAGGTAGTAGCATGCCTATTATTTAGCAAAAAATACATACAGAGATACTAGACTTCTTTCTGTCCAGCAGTTAAATATTATTCTTGGCGAGTTGAATTTCATTTGTTTTGTCCTTGTTCCAGTTTAACTGAGCTCGGGGCAATTATTTCTCAGGCAGTACTTCTTATAGAAGTTGCATTGGGTGACAAAAGTGCTGACTTGTAGAAGAAAAGAATGATGGAGACATGTAAAAATTATTAAGAGAAATGAAACTAGTATTAATTTTATGTATTACTACTTCTGTTTGTTGATATTCCTGAATCCATCATGGTTTTCCACTGCTTGTTTTACTTTCAGTGTCCGTGAAATTTTTATACACTGGATACTGTTACTGAAGTTTCTAGGAGCAGACATCACTCAAAGTTTGAAAAGCTCCACTGGAAGTTTGCTGCTTGTATTTGGTGGGTTTGAGAGAACGCAAAGCTTTTTGTGGAGCTCATTTCTTACTGATGCTTCTTTACAGTGGGAAGGTGGAATGAGCATGTGTGGGACTGGAAAGCAGCTGTGCCAATTAAAAGTTGAAAACACCGCAAGGAAGGATTCACAAGGAAGGATTCTCGCGTTTTAAGTGCTATTACTCCTGAGCGAGTAATTGAGCTTACAGCTTTCCAAGGGCTTTTAGCTTAAGCCCTGGGGTCATTTACCATTTAAGTGTGCTTCCACCAGCAGTAGTAAATGTGAAGCTGAACCATGTGGGTGTGATGAATGGAGGCATGGGGCGCTGCTGGGCTGGGTGGGAGAGCAGGTGGGTGGGCATGGGGTCCTTTCCAGAAGAAGGTGATCCAAGTTGTGCTAACAAGAGGGCTGTGTGTCAGGGAGGTGGGCAAAGCCATCCTCTTAGATTGCTCGCAGTGAATAAACGTGCTGAGAAAAAGTGCAGCTGTGCTTTTTTAATATGCACTGCAGGAGATTTCAGCAGCCTGATGATATATCGTGCATTAATGTTGAAAAGATAAACACATTTGGAGAGCACAGGAAGGCCTTGTGTTTTTATGTTAGCAGAATGCTTCCTAATGAATAAGAACGTGCTGCTGGCTTCACAGAGCCATATGGCAGCTTTTCTAATTTTAGTTTGGTGCAGATGCATAATTCTCCCTTGTTTTACCTCCTAAAACCTTCCTGAGATGTCACATAGTTCTTCCTGTAAGACTTGGTCTGTAGTTTCTGGGGGACAAAAATGTATTCAAGAGTCTAATAGCTTCTTTGCTCTGGACAGATGCATGCTGTATGATGAAAGAGCAACCTCACTACATAATCACTTCCCTAAAATAGTAGCTAACTTTACTCACAAGGATGGGATAATCTGGTCTTAAAATTGATTGCTGAAATAGTTACTGTTTCTTAGGCACTGGTCTTTTCAAAAATTACTTGCTTTCAGGGAATGAAAACAACTTGCATCAAGTCAATAGGAACTGGGTAAGGAACGTGAATGTGGGTATCAAGTTCCATATAAGCCATGGATCATAGTGCTTGGAATTGCGCAACTCCAAGGCAGAGCTGCTTTCCCTGCCTGTGGTTGACCAGCATCAAAATAACTTACACGTTCTTCACTGCTTTGCTTCATCTTGTGTAGTGGTCCAAAAGTACTCACGTTACCAAACACAAGTTTTTGTTTTGGGTTTTTTTTGGGGGGGGAAGAGGAGGGGGAATTGGAGGGGATTAGGGGTGGTTTTATTCAAGTTGATACATTTGAAAGTACTTCTTGTATAGCTTTACTCATGTTAGAAGCCTCCTGTACATTACCACAATGGTTTCTGTTGGAAGGGACCCTAAACATCATCTAGTTTCAAGCCCTTGCCATGGGCAGGGATACCTTCCACTAGACCAGGCTACTCAAAGCCCCTTCCAACTTGGCCTTTAAATATCATGACTAAGCAATATCATTAGTCAATATTATTACTTAGCAATAGTCGTGCACAAATGTTATTAAATCTAATATTTCAAATGCTATTACATCTAATATCTAGAACTTTAATGGCAACTAAAATTTAGGAGTTTGCTAAGTATACTTTCTATTACATGTTAACATTATTTTTTCATACTGTACCCTTATCTTTGGCCAGTTACATGCTTTTACTGCTTCCTTAGCTGTTTGTTTGGATTTTATTTTTGCATGGCAATTCAGGAGAGATCAAAAGTATCACACAGGGTAAAATTACAAATATGAATGAGGCAAGACAAAAGTAGGTGGCTAATGCGTGCAAAAAAAAAGAAAAGTTGTTTTCAAGGCAGTTGCAGTGTAAAATTTCATTGCGTGTTTAAACATACAGCATTTACAATCACTTTCAAGTGATGTTGCTGTTTTAAGGATTTTTCTTGATTCATGTGAGTTTTCTAAGGTGCAGAGTTGAGTTTTCTAGTATCCCTTATAATAAAACTCATACTTTTTACCTATTATTATATAAATGAGGGTATATGATTTGAGATGGATGTGGCATTTCAGTAGCAATTTCAGAAATTTATGAAGAATGAGAATTATATGTGGCACCTGAGAAAACCTGTTTTAAACAGTATTGGATCATAAATTTCATTCTGCCTGTTACAGTTGGGGTTTTTTCTTCTCTTGACCTCTTTCCTCAGCAATTTGTAGAGCCCTGTCCGGGGTTTTGCCAGCATCTCTTTTTCGTTCCTCTTTTTCTGTGAAGAACTAAACTAAATCTGTGTTGATGTAAATTTTCTCTTTTAGATTATGCCTCGTCTTTTTGCAATCCCAACAGAGGCTACAGTTTCATTCTTTACTTTGTAAATACATTTTGATTTTACAGAGAGCATCAAGGGGGAAATAGTTCTGTAGCTGGTTTCATTGAGGAAGTTGGAGTAGAGCTTGAATACAAAGAAAGCTTTTGGGGTGGTTCAACTGGTCCTGCCTTCCCACCTGTAGGAAGGGAGGATTTGAAACACAACCAAGAGAAGGCGATGCCCATCAGTAGCACCTTCTGAGTCTGCTGTCAGAAATCCAGAGAACTGACATAGCTTGAGTTGGGAGGATGGAAAACCAAGAAGGCCTCCTAAGTTAAAATGTAGCAGGAGACTTCAAACTATTGCTTTTGGCTTCTCTTCTCTGACTTATGGATTTCTGTTAAACTTATGTGGTTTCACAAAGGTTTGCTTTCAGAATCTGGAATGAGCTGCAAATAAAGCTCGAGGCTTTCCCACTGATAAATCTGTCAGAAAATATTTGTGAGGGCTTTTTTTCCCTTCTTTCTTCTGTATATTAATATAGAAAAGTAAATACCATTTATGAACACTAGGAAGATGCTCAATTGAAAACATTAAGAAGTATTTTAGTCTATTACTTCTTACGCAGTTATAAACATATCCACAGTTTAAATTACATACATCACTAAAATGCTACATAATCGGATGTATGTATTCTTTGTAGTGTGTCTCTCAGGAGTATTCTATTCTATTTGAATTTTTTTCTCTCTCTCTAGGCTAAACTCTTAATTGAGCAGAGCTAATAATTATTTCATGTGTGTGAAGTTTGTTCCGCTGTAATTTAGATAAAATACACTTAATCCCTGGTAGCCATATTCATAAGGATGGGACCAGTTTCTAATGTAACGCTCCTTCTCCAGCAGAGAATTCCCTGTGTGGAGGTGAAGCCACGGGAAGCCCCTTCCCACCCTGTTCACTTCCTCTGCTGGCACAAGGCTGTATTTCTTTTTCCATGCTAAACCTCTGCTCTGCTTTAGCCGCTGTGCCTGTAGGATGCCTGGTAACAATTTCCCAGCGCTTTACATTTGAACAGGGGCATCGCTGTTCTAAGAGGCGGCATCAGTGAAAGGTGAGATCAGGGAACCGGCTCCCCCTCTCCTGTTAGTGGCTGCAGTGGAAAAATCTAGCGGCTGTGGTTAGTCACAGGGTAATACCAGCAATTCCCATGGGGCTGGAAAAAAGGCTTCTGAGAGGCTTTGCAAGATTGGGCCTCTGCAGTTATTTTCCTAACCCCTAGCATTCAAAAATCATTACTCTAGTGTAGAAATAATAAACTCTCTGTGCTTTTGATTTGTTTGTAGGGCCCCCAGTGAACCTAAAAAGGATAGGAGAAGTAAAAAAAAGGAAAAGTAAACTTTACGTTTTTGCACCAGTTCTTAACACCAGAAGCTGGAACTGTTAAGGAAAAAAATACTGATTGTGAGAAATGTGTGAGTGTTGTCGGCACTAGAAATTCATGTATCAGTTGTTTCTTTTCCAACGTTCCTGCAACAAATTTTTGTCCTCAATTAGTCCCACGTGCTGCACTGCTGAAGAAAAGATTTGCATTTCAAGACGCTCCCCATGCCTGGCTGTCAGGATGACACTGCTGACAGGGTTTGCACTTACTTTTCCTATATGTGCTGATAGAGTCTTCACAAGCGGCTTTGTGGTTCTGTCAAAAATGGATAATTTATTCTGTAGTTGAACATTATCAGTAGCTACAGTTTATAACATCAACAGAAGCTACTGATGGTCCTTCTCAGAGGTAGTCTGAGGCCATTGGTTTCCTATACAGTGCCACTAAAATAAATGTATAGGGACCTGTGGCCTGAATGTGTAGCCTCTTCTAAGCTCTCCAGCCACTTAACTTCTTACACAATGAAGTTACAGATCCCATTATGAAAGCCATCATTTTGAAGCGCTACTGATTTATAAGTATTTCAGAATGCCTAGCCAGGCATCACGAGTAGTGTAGCGTACATTGTCACCATCACTGGGAGAGGTGAGGAAACAGCATTTGTGTCTGAATAGTATTTTCATATAACACTCTTTTCTTGGGCAAGTACTGTGTTTATTGATCCCAGAAAGGTGTTGGGCCCTCTGTGGAAAGGCATGTCTAAGGGAAAAGAAAATGGAGAAGTTGAATGGTTATGATAATGGAACAGGAGCAGTTGGGGATCAAAGGGCTGAAATGGAGAAACAGGGAACCATTTCCATGCTGCTGTCAGGGACTGTATGTGAGACTTGAGGCTTGAGAGGTCCTTGGTCTTACTTGCTATTGCAGCTTCTGTGTTGATTGCCATCATAGTAACTGAAAACTTTCTCTGTATAAAACCTCAGATGTGTGCATGAAAGAGAGCAGTTGTTCTGATAGATATGTTATGGGTGGTTCGTATGAACTCCTGGTTTTAAGAGTAAAAAAAGTCTTCAGCAAATGTTTTGTGTTAGGTTAAAAATAGTCAGTAAAAGTAGTCTTTGTGAAATGAAGGAACACTGTAATGAATGTACTTGCACACCATTGCTGGATGATATCTGCTGCCCCTCCATTTCTAGCACATAGAGAATAATCACATGTTCTCTGATACTCAAGATGGTATCAATGGCTGAAGCAGTGAGGGGATGAAAGCAGGAAACTGGTATCTGTATCCATTATAATATTTTGCAGTGTGAAACCAGAGATCACTTTATGCTACCAGGAACAGATGGGAAACAATATCATCACTGACTTTATTAAAAGCTCAGCCCTATTTTTAGCATCCTTTAGAATTCTTTCACAATTTTTAGAACATGTTTTCAGAATCGCATCATCATATGGTGCCACTTCTGCTATATTGTAGTATGGGAAGGATTGTTCAGCTTTTCTCCGTCACACCTAATCTCTGCTTTTTGCCAAAAGACGAAGAAATAAAAGAGGCAAAAAAAAAAAAAAAAAGGGGGAAAGGAATTAAAAAAATCCCACTGCAGTCGTCAATCAAACCCAGAAATACTAATTTTGTATCCTGGTGAGCTTAAGTGGCAGAGGAAAGGTTAATAGTTATTTCTAGTGTATTTATGTCTATCAGATTATGCTAATCAAAGTGATTTAAAATCTTTCCATTAGTTGCAGCAGTCCATCTCCAGAACAATTTTGTTTTATCATTATTCACAATGGTGTTATAACGTGTATGAACATACCCTATGAAGACAGGTAAGATTTTAGTGGATCTTTATTCGTGAAAGTGAGAAACAGTAGAAATCTGGGATGAGACAGCCCAAATGACCAAAGCCTTATTGCCAGCAGGTGAGCACTGATAGAAGAACACCCAGGGGTTCTCAGAAGCAGTTCCTTTATTGTATGTCTAAGCAGCGTATATTCACACTGACCTTATAACCTCTGCCAAGGAAATTGTTCAGAGGAACTTCGGCTGCAGGATTGCAGATCTACAGATAGTGGAAAATACTGTACATTTGGATACCTTTCAATTTGTATGACTGATGCTTTAATTTTCACTAAAGATTGTTTTCCAAAGGTCCTTTGCTCCATCTGCATGTGGTACTTTCAGTAATTCGTACAGTGAATCTTCTAGTTTATTGTTGTAGAAGGCAGAAATTCCTGTTATCATAATTTCAGTGTGCTTTCATGTTTATAAAAATAATTTAATGCATAATATTAAAAATAAGACATCTTTAATTATTTGTAATATCCTAGATTGTAATATAGCACTAGCTTTTACATAATTGCTAGAAAAAGGACTTTTAAGTATAGAACCAGCAACATTAAGTTACAATGTAGAATATGTATTTTGTGTAGTGATTTGTTATTTTTATTATTTCTTTCTTAAAACCAATATCATACTTGAAATAGAGAAATGAATACAGTCCATTACTTTATAGGAACTATAAACTCTTTTGATTTGAAAGTTCCAGTGTGTATGTATGTGTTTGGAGTGGGGTATGATGTGTTTCTCTGTATATAACGTATTGCAGTATGTGGCATTATGTTCCAGAAACCTGAAATCATTATTTTCTTGCCTGTAATTTTCAAATACAGCACTTGAAATTGTATGTAGTTTTAATAACATATTGTAAATAAGGCAGTATGAAAATTATGTGATAGTAAAAATGTGGGTGGAGGCATGGGAACAGAAAGGAGGCTGCTGTTTCTCAGTACTGGAACAGTAGATTGCAGACTTATGTTTTCCCTTCTATATATAGCAATTGTGGAAAAGTTGTTCAGCTGTGAGCTTTGCATGCTCTTGTAGATCAGCCTTTTAATACACCTTGATCCTGGCTTTTACTCATCACATCTTCACAAGGAGCCCTTGTCTTTGTCCAGTGATATGTTTTGTAGTTTAGTAAAATGTCTAGCGTAGAAACAGCAGGAATTATTTGTGTCATAAAACTTCAAAACTAGGAGGCAAATATACTAGTTATGCTTCTGTTGAGTCATTATGGGAGACTCTTTAATCTCATTTTCAGGATTGATGCACTGTAACCATTTCATAGCTATTCTCAATACTCTGTGGGCTCTTTTGTATCACTTAGCACTTTTCTGTCATTTAACACATAGTTTTCTTTATTGCAGAAAAAGCAGCAGCAGCTAATGAAGATGAAGTGCAAAAAGCAGATGTATCATCTACAGGTCAGAGTGTCATCGACAAGGATGCACTTGGACCAATGATGCTTGAGGTGAAGAGCACAAAATTCCTATATTTCCACCAGTTCTGCTCCCCGTAGGATGTAAAGCAGTGTAGTAAAATGGAAAAGTGCAGTCAGAGGTCGTTGTAAAGGAATGTTGAAGGGAAACAAGCTATCCTGGCTACTTAGGATTATGTCATTTAAGAGCAGGCAGCATATTTCTATTGGATTCAGTGATTAAACTCTCCATAACTTGGGTGGGGAGAGGCAGAGAAAGAGGTAAATCTGCTTCTGTGTAATGCAGAAGATGTGGGGGGCTTCAGCTGGTTGCAAGTCTTGGGTGTCTGCATATGCATATTTTATTTGTTCTAAGCCACAGATTCCAGCCTGGAGAAGAGAAGGCTGCGTGGGGACCTTATAGCAGCCTTCCAGTACCTGAAGGGGGCCTATAGGGATGCTGGGGAGGGACTCTTCATCAGGGGCTGTAGTGACAGGACAAGGGGTAACAGGTTAAAACTTAAACAGGGGAAGTTTAAATTGGATATAAGGAGGAAATTCTTTCCTGTTAGGGTGGTGAGACACTGGAATGGGTTGCCCAGGGGGGTTGTGAGTGCTCCATCCCTGGCGGTGTTCAAGGCCAGGTTGGAAGAAGCCTTGTGTGGGATGGTTTAGTGTGAGGGGTCCCTGTCCATGGCAGGGGGGCTGGAACTAGATGATCTTGAGGTCCTTTCCAACCCTAACTATTCTATGATTCTATGATTTGCAAGACGTATTTTACCTAAACATTAACCTACATGTACAGTAGTATAGAAGTGAATAATCCTTCCTCTAAAATTGCATACCATTGCTGTACTATTTTAATGGTTCATTTCAGCATTTGCAGCATGTGTCTTTTCCTCTAGAATATGAAAGTAATTTAGGAAAGCTGTTCATGACATGCATTTTAGTTTGTTCAGTTAAGGTTTCTGCCTGTTTTTAGCTGTTATTTTGATATCCCAAAAGGCTGCGTGGTTAAAACCTAGCTTCTAAATGTATTACTAGTAATGTTGGGTAGGTATGTTACCTGGGATCCTAATGTCATATGCTGCTGTCCTTTGGCACTACTGCTTTATCTGCTTAAGCTCACTTGCGGACTGTTTAGCCCTGTTCTGACTGGAGTTTAAGGGAGAATAAATGTTACTTTAGATAAAACACAAACTCTGAATCAGGCTAAAGGAACCAACTTTGGCAGAAGCATAATTATTCCATCATTTCTGAATGTTGCAGGAACAAAATGCAGGTTATAACATTTTTAAGGATTTGCATTATTTGTCATGATTTGTTAGACGAAAGCCTTGTTTTCCTTACTATGTGCACAATAAAAGCTCCAAAATTACTCCAAAATTACAGTACTAAGCAGATTAGTAGACAGGTAGGAGTGAAAACATTCTTCTTTGAAAAGTAGGGGTAACAAATTAATTTCTTTAATATTTATTATACATGCTCACTGAATCAAATGTTGTTGGTTTTGCTGTTAAACAAAGTTAAACATTCATCTCTTACATTGATATGTTAAAATTTATCTCTAATTTTCTATTAATTTAATTGTAAGTACCTGTTTTAATCAGAGGGGAAATAAGGATAAGGTGGGGTTTTTTTCCTGGCTTATCTTGGCTATTTCAGCAAACATGACATGTAAAATCACCCGTCTGTTCCGTTATTCCATTTAATTTAGTTTTCCCTTGCAGTAAAACCATTGCATATTAACAATGAAAGATTGTGGAACTAAATTAATAAACCAGAGTCCTTTTGCACCAAGAAACTTAAAAGGACTGAAAGTTCCTATATGTTTGCTGTGAAAAGGCTACAGATACTCTTTGTGTCTTTATCTCCTTAAGGAAATGCAATTAAGTTATTCCATCTTTACAGAACCCCTTTATACAACCTCTTCAAAAACCTGATGAACAGTGTATTAGTTGATTTGGTTTAAAAATATAATTGTCTGGTTTTATTAAAGACTAAAACTGAAGAATCCTCAAAATACTGCTTCCAGCTGAAGAAACTGAGTAAAATTTATCATGGAGCTGCTGCACCTGAGGAATTTTTAACATATTTCTTGGTTAAAGCATAAAGTAGATAGGAAGAGAGGATGAAAAAACAGTCAAGAGAGAGCTGACAACATCTCAAAGAGCACAAGTCTATTTCCCATTTCAGTATATCATCTAAAATAATATCTATTATCTTGTTTTCTCTTCCAGCATGTTGTCCATTAGTTGTTCCCACATTGTCCCAATAGCTCTGAAGATAAGTTGCTTATTGTGGTGGCATACATCTGGGGCAGAATTAAGAAATTATTGCAGAACTGGAAGCTTCTAAAAGATTTAAGTGGCTCAGTGCATTAACTTGCTCAAAAACCTGTAGCTGCTTACCTACGAGATTATTTTATTAACAGAACAGAAAGAAAAGGGAGATTAGCATATAAGGCCCTGTGTTACTCTAGGCTTAGATGACCACTTCTGTGGTCAAACCAAGAAGCATCTGTAAGGTAGCAGTATAGAGCATCTCCTTGTCAAATATGTTGCCATAGTATGAAATAGGGAAAACTGAAGGCTATTGTGGGATGCCAGTAACTGTCATAATCTCTTGCTTGCCATCCCCGCCTTTGAAAGTTTTCTCCTTAGGACTGCAATAAACATCTGCTATGGCTTTGGTTTTGCCATCCCTTTGAACTGTTGTAAGTGCTGACTGCTGCCAAGCCCAAGTGGTTCAGCCAAACCCACACCCTTCTGCCAGCTCTAAACGCAATGTGGTTGCATGATGGGCCAGCTCAGGGACTGATGTGGCTGGCATTTTTTTTTTTCATTTCTCTTTTTTTTCTTGCATTAGTTTTCAGCTAACTCAGTTCTCTCTGGTCTCTTTATATCCTCAGATGGTACAGGGAGCTGTCATGATGTAGAAAGGACTTAACCAAAGAGGTCATGCTTTCATTGGCTTTGAGCAGTGGCGACAGTAATTCATTGCAGAGATGGTGATAGAAAATTCTATTAGAGCCTCAATTAATTAAATCTTCTAAATCATTGCTGGTTAAACTAAATACTAGCCAGCAGGAAAATGTCATGAATATTATGAAGGTATGTGGAAAGGAGGGAGCTCTCCAAAGAAAGTGAATTTAGAGAAGGAGCCAAGAATAATGATCAGAAACAAGAAGGCAGTGAAAAAAAAAAATGAAGTTAGAGATTAGAATTTGTGACAATTGACAGAGGAAAAAAAAAGACCTAGTTTTTATCTTAGGGGCAATCAGGAAAGGTATATACTTGTATATTTATTTGTGGGGTTTATTATTCTGTAATTTAAAAATTGAAGAAACAAAGCATTTGTCAACCATTGGCTCAGCCACTCTGCTTATTGTGCTTTCACTGTCCCTCCCCTTTAGCAAAATCATGAACGCAAGCTCCAGGGAAGGACCTCTGGAGCTTGTGTAGTCCTACCTCCCTCTGAAAGCAGTTCTGACTAGAGCAGGTGGCTCAGGTCCCAGTCCAGCCACGGTCTGAATATCTATCAAAAATGCCATATGCCTGTATACACTTCTTATGGCAGCTCCTCCTTGTTAGACTGTTTTTCAGTGAGCTGAGTTCAGGTTTAGCATGGATCCACTCAGCTTTAATTAAGCCATAATGGATCATGGGTTGCCTGTTTTTCTGACTTGTTTCTGTCCCTGGAGATGCAATAGCTAACAGTTGTCCTAGGGATTTCTCACCAATCCATCAAGAGGTGAATAAATCAAGCAAAGCTGCCAAAGTCTGTATGGGTTAACTGTTAATTGAATGCTTAGACCAAAAGCTTTGGTGCTTCATGTTTAAATGTATCCTCCTTTATTTGCTCGTATAACATAAAGCTAAGAGGGGTGTATTCTGAAGTGCTTCTACAATCCACAGTCATGCTTGCATCTTAAGGAAGTTTGCAAGAGAACTTCTTACTGATACTGAAATTTTTGCTTATCCTCATCAGGTAGCAGTACTGTAGTATTTGGCTTAGGCTTCAGATAACATACAGCAGATATCTTGGAAAGAATGCTGCAGCTGTGTTGTCACTGTCACAAGAGATAAGAGGGGGGGAAACCAGTCAGCAGAACTGATTCATTTAGGCACTTCCTCGCAGAAACCTTAAAGTCCTTTGGAATACCATGGAGCTGAGTTGAAGAGGTAAAAGTCTGGTTCCTGTTCCCTGGATCGTGTGTGGACTGAACTGAACTGGTGTCACACAAAAAAATGAAAGCAGTTCTGGGAGTAAACTAAAGCTGCTTCACTGCTCATTGCCTCCTCTCAGCTCCAGTTGCTCTTCTTTTAATCCCTTGTGTTCCTGGATGCATGGGCATCACTTCTCTGAAGATGCACTGCTGGGTATGGGGAAAGAGCCTCTCTTTTTTTTTTTTCCAGTTTTTCTTGCCTTGCGCATGTCCATTTTGCAATGTGTTTTCCTGGAATCAGTCTCCTTGTGCTGCATAGAGGAGAAAACAGGCTCTAGTTTTAGCAGAACCAGATTCTGGACCAGGTCTCTTACTTTATAGTCAGGCAGACAGATAGCAACATCTTCCATTATTTTTGCTTGCTTGTTTGTTTGGGATGGGCGATTTGGTTTATTTTCCTGTGCGGGTTTCATTATTTAGCAAGGTGTGCACCTTTCAGTGCTTTTGCGCTGGTTTGATATAAGTAAGATTAGATGCTCAGTCTGAAATGTGTCTTTCGCTATTACAGATAAGAATATAAGAACTGGGATAGATGCAGAAAGAGTCAGCTATGTCATCAGAAGGGAATATTTACTTTCTGTTTATTTTGTTATTAATATGTTATTAATTGTGTTTCTCTCCCTCTTTCCCTCCCTGTGTGCCTTTTTTTTTTTTTTCTCCTTTAGGCCCTAGATGGGTTCTTCTTTGTAGTGAACCCAGAAGGTAATGTTGTGTTTGTTTCTGAGAATGTGACACAGTACCTGAGGTACAACCAAGAAGAGCTGATGAACACAAGCATATATAGCATCTTGCATGTAGGGGACCACAATGAATTTGTCAAAATCCTGCTGCCAAAATCTTTAGGTATATATCTTTTCCTCATATCATACCATTACTTATTTAACTTTGGTTTCATAAATCAGCATTTTAGTAACCTAAGTTAATGTCCTTTCACTACTTACAGTTTCATCATATACACTATTTATTTTTAATGTATATATAGGCTGTATGAATGATTAATATTATTCTCAAAAGCATCCTCTGCTCTTTTCAGACTCTTATTTGTTAAAATTACTCTCAGTAACTTATGTTAGCTGATATTTTTAATGGATCTCCGCAGTGAATCACTAAAAGGCAGCATTAGCTATGTGAACTCTGATAGTTCTCTGTCTAGGCTGGTTATGCTAAGAACAGCCCAAGATAGCAGGAATATAAAAGAAAAATTAGAAAACTCCTTATGCTAGAATATTTTTTTCAATGTTTTTAGTCTAACCAGTATTTACCCTTGACTTTCAAAAATGTTTTTGTTAATTGCAACCACTTTTGTATTCATATTAGTATTGGTTTTAATGTTATTGGGTTTTGGAGGAGGTAAAAAAAAAAAGAGAAACTCAATACTGGGTTCCTCAGTTACAGAAGTTTAAAAAGTATTACGCATTTCACTTTAGCATTTATGACTTCTAAACCCTGAACAATCAAAAATGGAAATGACCAAACCCCATAAATCACTGCCTTTATTGCATTTTTATGATTGAAGAGGGCAAGTGAAGAGTATTTTAAATATGACCCTGCTATTTCCTTATGTGGTGTTACATTAATTCACTCTGATGTCCAGTACCTATATTTGTGCATCTCAGGATTTTGTTTCCTTTTTTACTTGCCTTAAGCACTGTGTCAGGCTTCAGTTCTATCCATTGCTGCACCCAGGTCATTCTGATCTCTTCAGTCTTTCCTGTTGTAGCTGAGACTATATGTTTTAATATATTCCCAGTTGTATTGCTTCCTGGGTTTATAAATGCATATTAGTTTTTCTTTCTATTTCTAATCTGGGCACATATTTTTAAACAATGCTGCCATCTCTTTTGCATTAACCACTTTTAAATTCACTGTGCAGATCCTATGTATCACCTTCTTTCTTCCAGGAACACAAATAAAGTGTTCATCCAGTAGGCTTTTCACTGTACTGTATTTAACTTCCACACACACTAATATCCAGACTTTTATCCTGCTTTTCTACTATGTTGTTATAAAGTCACTTGATAAACCCCACGATACATGAACAAATTAACAGTGTTCTTAACATCTGTTAGTTTTATAAATTACCTTGTTATGTGCTGTTCTGGGCTCTAATATTAATAATAGGTTATTGTTGTTGTTAAACGAACTTGTTTCCCAACCAGTCTGCAAAACACCTTGATTAATTTCCTGTTGATAAGCATCAGAAATGCTTGCTACCAGGTTTTATCTCACTATATGATCTTTGCTTTGCTTAGTGAACGGGGGATCTTGGTCTGGTGACACTCCTAGGCGTAATAGCCATACCTTTAATTGTCGGATGCTGGTAAAACCTCTTGCTGATGCTGAAGAAGGCCATGATAACCAGGAAGCACATCAAAAATATGAAACTATGCAGTGCTTCGCTGTTTCTCAACCAAATTCATTCAAGGAGGACGGTGAAGGTAATTACTGCATTCAATTTGTCCTAGTATTTTCTCTTTCTGTGCTGTTGTGGGTCAGCAGTTTTGGTTCAGTTGATAAAGTGAGGTAGAGTTGATAAAGTGGCTTCTAAATCCTGAAAAATGGAAGAGTTTTCAGGAATTTTCCATTTTCATTTAACTGTAGAAGTGTACTTTCATCTCGGATTATGAGTGTATACACTTGCATGCACCTGTTTGTTAAAACAATACAACTGAATTTGAGAGAAACTGCATTTACCTTAAAGGAATGTCCTAGTTTTGTATCACCGCAATTGTAAGAAGAATGTAGCTGACTGGGAGGAAAGTTTCAATGGGCAATTTTTCAAGTTCTTAGAATTTGAAGACAATTGTGGTTCACCATTTCCTTTACCATTTACTACTTCAGCAGGTAGATTTCCTCAGATTGTATTTTAACTATTCAGATAAGTAAAAATGGTTTATTATGAAGCTGCTTTCTCAAGGGAGAGCAAGCATTTGGGGCATGTTTAAGAAATGTGGGTTAGAAGGTAGGAAATGGTGAGTGTTTAAGAAATGTGCTCTTTGTGCATCCAGCATATTCTTCTTATTACTTATTTGCTGAGTGGTTGCTGTACAGGTATATGCATAAATGTGTCAATAATTATGGGCTGTGGTGGAGTTCTTGATAATTTGTCTTCTAAAAGAGAAAACAAATCCACATCTCCTGTGTTGTTTAATTTTGTGTGAAAAAATGAAGATGTAAAACCACTGAGTTCTGTCTATCCTTTTACTGGCACAAAATCTATTCTTTTGGTCCAAAAAGATTTTAAGTACTTTTTTTTTTTAATATTTCTTAATTCTTTGTGGAAACAGAATCTTCCTCTTGCGTGCAAATTACTGAAGTAACATTTTTCTTTAAGATTTGCAGTCTTGCTTGATTTGTGTTGCAAGAAGAGCTCCAATGAAGGAAAGACCACTTCTTCCTTCATCGGAGAGCTTTACTACTCGCCAGGATCTACAAGGTATTGTGAATAGGAGATCTTCATTGTGGTTTGGGTTTTTTAATCTCAAAGGGGAAATTGCTGTAACAAATGTTTTATGTAATAATCAGGCAAAATAACTTCACTGGACACAAGTACCATGCGAGCAGCTATGAAACCTGGCTGGGAGGATTTGGTGAGAAGATGCATTCAGAGGTTCCATTCACAGCATGAGGGAGAAATATCTTTTGCCAAGAGGCATCACCAGGAAGGTTAGGATTCATATTTTTAGCACTTTCTATATTTAAACTGTTTGTCATTTGTATCTCTTGGTTGTGTTCTCTTTGTTATGTTTATATGGAACAATCAAGGGCTACCGACAGTATTTTCTTCAAGCTGATTTGCCTGACAGGCTGATGGCTCTCTCTAGAAAGGTTTTGTACCTTTCTCCCTGTTTGTTTTAGCCTGCTTCTTATAACTGTGCCATATTGGAGGGTACTTTAAATCTTTAAATTGTTGCAGTAATTTTAGAAAGAAAGACCCTTATATGTTCTTTATCAAAACATTAACTATTCATTATTCTTCATAACCTCAGCTCACACATGGCAGTTCATTGACCTGTATTTGTTTTCTCTACAAAAATGGGCTTTTGCTGCCACATTTCCTGTGAGAAACACACAGTGTTTCTGTGTGTTGCGGCACGCGTACTATGTGATGTGGCACTCATGCTATCAGGAAACGTACATTGTTGTACTGTATCTAGCTGATACGTATTATAGGATACACCACAAGCACATCTACCAGTCAAGATTATGGTAGGTAAGATGTAGGAGAGTACCTGCACTGTGAAAGGTTCCTCATGAGATTTCTGTGGTAGTGACTGTGTGGGAATTTTTCTTCACATAAAAGCCTGATACTGCTAATTCTAGTAACACAAATCAAAATTACTAAAACCAAATGACCCTTTGTAGTCCACAAGAAAGTCCTTTCAAAACCAGTTGGGAATAACTGAACATTTCCAGTGCAGGAGCATCATACTTTGGGTTCATGTTTGTAGAACAGGGTTTAGAGCTTGCCTGTAGCAAACAGTTGCCAGGGTCATTAGTCAATGGGTATGCCAGTTTGGAAACTAAATTGTAGCTGGAATCTCAAATTATTCCACCAAGTACACACGCATACAAAAAGCTTTAGTCATGCAGCATTAGTTAAATATTCTTTAATATGTTCTGCTTTCATGAAACCTTCAGGTTTCATTTTGGGAATGTGGGGGCACAGAAATTCTGTGATGACAGCTTCTGGGTTATGTACAGTGGGAGTGCTGAAAGTTCACAGCCTTATGCTGTGACTTCAGACAGAACTGAAGAAGGTGGAATGAAATTAAAGTTACAGTAGGGGTTTAGAGAGCATTTTCAGGTAAGACTTGTCTGTGCCAAAGGTAATTTAGGAGTTTCTCTTATGGCATCCATCCACTTGTTACTTCAGAGCTCTTCAAATGATTCGCTGCCAAATTAGCAGCTCCTACATCCAGTGCTGAAGTTTGAGTGGGTCCTCTCTAAGCTATCTGTGAAGTGATAAAAATATACGTGATTTGGAGTTTACACTATATCATTTTGCAGGGGAGGCTTAGGATCATCATGTAAACTGTAGAATTAGTGTAAATGAGGGGGCTCTTTACTTCTTGTGGAAGTGAAGAGAGTGAGTGATAAGAGGAGGAGGAAAAACCTCTGGAATTGCTTTGTGGCAAAGGATCCAGCACTAGAGAGGAGTAATGGCTGAAACGTTTCCTTCCCCTTCCCTGCAGCATGGAGGAGGAAAACAAAGCATATCTTGGGTCTTAGCATCTTTGTAATTGACTGAGGAGCCCCTTGCATTTTTGAAGTCATTATGTTTGACAATAGTAGCAAAGAAAGCAATGGTCTTCTACATGTAATTCAGAGTTCTAGTGTGGAAAAATAACCAAACCAAACCCCAGCATTAGCTTGATAAACATCAAAACCCACAAAGCTTTCAAGTTAACTCTCAGTGTAAAGTGCAAAATATATGGTAAGTTTTTATTGGCCACAGTCAGAAAAATAGCATTTCCTGAAAAGGAATACGGAAACATTCTTGTTTGCTTAAAGAATTAGTTTGGAAAATGATTTAAGTAGAGATTTCACTTGTATCCTGTTGGCATTGAGTCCTGGAATTTCCTGATGTGGTATATGCTAAAGTTAAGAGCTTCAGACCTTCTGGTGCCCAAAGGTTAAACTGAAACAATGACACACCTAACAGTGAAATTTTGCTTTGTATTGTTTCACAGTTGTAGCTTTTTGTTTTTCTTTACATTTTTACTCTGAAAAAAACCCTTCTGGTTGTTTAAATTGTGCTTCCTGTTTTCTCACTGCCTACATAATACTTTAAAACCTTGCAGAACAATATATAACAGTGGGGAGACATGGAAGGAAAGCAATCCTCACCAGTTCTGCAAGGCTGAAAATCTGGTAGCTCTGTAGAGGAGACTATTTAATAACACCACACTTGGAAAACCATGTCATTTCATTGCAAGAGGAAATATTGTGAAACGAGCAATAAAATGTGGATCAGATGATACTGGGGGGGGGGTGGGGGGTTGGAGAAAGAAAACCAAAACCACATAAAATGTTTATATATGGAAAAACAGGAAATAAAAAAAAGTATTTGTAGTGCTCCATTCCTATTTTTTCCCTAAACCATAATATGAAAGTTCTGAAGATAAGTATTTCCCTCCTGCCATACCTGCAATCCTAATATGATAGCTTTTGGACTAGGAATTGAAAACGTTCAGGCTTGTTTCACTAGTGGAAAAGACTGAATGGTAGAATAAATGTTTGGAGATTTGCATTTCTGCAACATGATTTTAATTAAAGAAATGTCATAGAGGTCTTCAGAGGCTAGAGGACTGAATTTGTTCAAGTTCAGATTTAAACTGCAAACTTAATGGCTGCAGAATACGTCCAGTGAAGTAAACCCCAAACCTGAAGTGCAGACATATCAGCACTGGGGAAGGATAGCACAGCCCCATTTTTGGTTTAGGTAATTGTATTTATCATTTGCTTGAGTTGCATATTGTTGTATTTGTTCTTTAAAAAGTAATGATTTCTTATTCCAGTTCTTCTTATTTCTGATGTTTCCCGTGTAAGAGATTTATGTACTTTTTAAATTAATGAGAGTTACTGTTACAAGAGAATTTCAGCAGGTAGTAAGGAAGGAAAGATACAGGCTAGTGGGAACGGATAATGTAGAAACTAAAGGCATTTATATTGATCATTGTGATATAGATGATACAGATGTAAAAAAATGTACGAGGAACAAAAGTAGTTAGACACATGCTTGATGAAAAGTGAAAGGGACATCGAGGACTTCTTGGTCCACTCCTGAATTACTCTGTATTTTGTAGTCTCTGTTGCCGTTGTCACTCCTTATGAGTTGTTTTTTTTTGATCACCCTATGGTATGTGGGATCTTTTATTTTATATGCATTACATCTATTTATTTATTCTTCTGGGTTGGTTTTGTTTTGCTCTTTAAATGTCTGCGGTACCAATACCTGATGGATTTAGAGCATCAAATGTTGAGCAGCCAAGCTACCTGCATTATTAGTTTAATTCTGTTCTTTTGCTTGCTTGCAGTTCTGAGGCAGGGACTAGCGTTTAGTCCTGTTTACCGGTTTTCCTTGTCTGATGGCACTATCGTTTCTGCCCAAACAAAAAGCAAGCTCATCCGTTCTCAGACGACCAGTGAACCTCAGCTCGTAATCTCCTTGCATATGCTTCACAGGTAATCCTGACCAGTTTATTACATCCACACACTGCAAAGGGACAGGGAAAGTACAAAGCTGCCAAAGCAAATAGATTCTTTAAGGCTGGTAGATGTTCAGTTGTCTTAAAACTGATAGCATAAAAACAAAGTAAGATTTTGAAATCAATGCTTACAGCAGGAAAAGGCTATAAGGTCATTTCAGGAATTAAAAATGGCATACTGGATTTTCACATCAAGATCTTCCATTAAACATACAACATTTCCTTTAATCTCATGTTCTTAATTTGAGTATTTTAATTTCCTGTATTTTACGTAGTAGACACAAGAAACTTTCCAAGTGTAATTAAATCTAAAAAACTTTGAAAGATTGAATTCCTGTAGCTCACAGTCAGTCATGTGTTGGGCCTGGGTCTTTAAAGTATGTTATGATTAGTAGAACTGCAGCTTAGGCAGATGCATATTTTAACTCCTTGTCTGTCTCCATTCCTTGTCTTTTCTGGTGGCTGGAATAGTGGCTTTCATATGTCCAGTCCTGAGAAATGCCACCACTATTAGCCTTTCTTTGAAAAGACACAGACAATAACATGTTTGAAGTCAGGGCCAAGTAATCACTGACTTCAGAACTTCAATAAAATTTGAATTAAGTCCTTGCATGTCCTGGTATATTTGTAATAGATTTTGTTTCAGGTTTTGTTTGCTGATTATACTGAAAATGCTGTTTCCCTGTATCCACAATATCACTTTTTTGTAAGGAGCAAAACAGCTGTAAACATAATTAAAACTGAAACCGTTTGACAGAGATGGTAGATTTAGAAAATGACTGAGTAAAAGTTGTCTGAAATTTATTTTCGTTGGATTGCTGAATATACTTGATATTTCATGAAGTGCTAGATTTTAAATTTTAAAAAAGCACCGCTAAGGTAAAAATGGTATTTGCCAATATACTTGGGTTGTTGTTTTTTCAGCAGAACACTGGTACTATTGTATTTGTAATAGCGTTCTTAAAATCCACCTTTCTCTTTCTAGTTAGTGTTGTTCACCTTTGCCTTTACACCTAAGGTAACAAATTTAGAGTAACAAGCTCCACTACCCTGTGTGCTTCAGTTCTTTCACTTTTCATGCCTTAGAAAAATGCAAAGGTTTGTCTGAACTTATCCTGTGCAAGTCGGAATGGGTTTTGTCTCATCAAAAGTACATATGAAGAATGCTTATTCTTAGTATTTGGTTTTGGAAGTTGATTTGATTTTTCTCAAGATCTCATTGTTTTTTTCTTCCTGATTTACTTGACTCTGTCTTTTTTGTAGCTATTAGCATTTGGGAATATGTCTGATTTTACTGATTTAAGTTTTAGCACAGAAGTAAAAAGCGTATTGCATCCTCCCATAACCTAATTGAAATCTACCAAGGAAAAGAGAAGTGACCATCAAGTGTCCTCACAAGAGCTTTTTCCTCTGTGTGTGTCTCCTCTATTTCCTCCGTCTTGCAGTCTACATCTCTAAAATATTTGGGTTTTCTCTTTCTTCTCCTCTTTTCCTAAATGCCTGTGCCGGACTGGATTGCTAACAGACTGTTCCCATTCTGAAGCAATATCCAGTAGTTCTCTTGGCTCACATGCTGTTTTGGAGCAGTATCGAAATACTCTGGCAGTGTAGAAATGCGACTTTTTCAACTTTCTTTTCACTATGAACTTGGTGGGCAAAAAGCCCACTCCAGCCTTGTGGCGGGGCTAACTCATAGAAATTCAAAACTCCAGCAAACAGCTGTCCACAGCTGTTTTGTAAAACATGGATTTGTTTGGGTCATGTGTTTCAGATGAGATTTCTGTCAGTTCTAGAAGTTAGCTCTTGCTGAATTGTGGAGAAGAGATACACATTAAAGGGAGGGAGTCTGAAATTGTAACATATCTGCATTTCTAATGACTGTCATTTAAATGAGATATAATTTTGGTTTTCCACTCTTCCACTGATCTGTTAATGAACTCCTGAAAAACCATTCTGTTAATGTGCAGCCATGTTGAGCATTGCCTATCACTTTTGTCAAATTGCTGATTTGTTTTTAATTGTAGGCTTGTTGTGTTATTTTAAAGCGAGGTTTGGGGTTTTGCTTCTTTTTCTGTAAGGTAATTGCAAGTTGGCCACTGTCATTTTAGCTAATGGGTTGTTTTTCTTCCCCTTGCCACATAGAGAGCAGAATGTCTGTGGAATGAATCAGGATTTGACTGGACAAGGAATGGGGAAGATATTGAACCCAATTAGCTCCAGCAGCCCTGCCCATCAGGCCATGTGCAGTGGGAACCCAGGTCAGGATATGACCATCAGTAGCAATATAAATTTTGCCATAAATGGCCCAAAGGAACAAATGGGCATGCCAGCAGGCAGGTTTGGTGGTTCAGGGGGAATGAACCATGTGTCAAGCATACAAGCATCCACTCCTCAGGGTAGTAACTATGCACTAAAAATGAATAGCCCCTCACAAAGTAGCCCTGGCATGAACCCAGGGCAGCCAAACTCTATGCTTTCCCCAAGGCATCGTGTGAGCCCTGGAGTGGCAGGAAGTCCTCGCATCCCACCCAGTCAGTTCTCCCCTGCAGGGAGCTTACATTCACCCGTGGGAGTCTGCAGCAGCACAGGAAATAGCCATAACTACACCAACAGTTCCCTGAATGCACTTCAGGCCCTCAGCGAGGGCCACGGTGTTTCTCTGGGTTCGTCGTTGGCTTCACCTGACCTAAAAATGGGAAATTTACAAAATTCCCCTGTGAATATGAATCCTCCCCAGCTAAGCAAGATGGGAAGCCTGGACTCTAAAGACTGCTTTGGACTATATGGGGAGCAATCAGAAGGTACAACTGGACAAACAGAGAGCAGCTGCCATTCAGGAGAACAGAAAGATAATAGCGATAGCAACATGCCACCGGTTGTCAGTGGCGAGAGACCTGATGGACAGAATAAACTGCATGATGGAAAAAGCCAGACAAAGCTCTTGCAATTGCTGACCACCAAATCGGATCAGATGGAGCCTTCGCCTTTGTCCAGTACCATGGGAGACGTTAGCAAGGACTCCACGGGAGGGTTGCCTGGGTCTAGTTCGGCACATGGAACCTCGCTCAAGGAGAAGCATAAAATTTTGCACAGACTATTGCAGGACAGTAGTTCTCCTGTAGATTTGGCCAAGCTCACAGCAGAGGCCACAGGCAAAGAACTGAGCCAGGAGTCCAGTAGCACAGCTCCTGGTTCAGAGCTGACTGTTAAACAGGAGCCAGCGAGTCCTAAGAAGAATAATAATGCACTACTTCGCTACTTGCTAGATAAAGATGATACTAAAGATATTGGTTTACCAGACATACCCCCAAAACTGGAGCGGTTGGACAGTAAGACAGACCCTTCCGGTAGCACAAAGTTAATACCTATGAGAGCGGAAAAGGAAGAGATAAGCTTTGAGCCTAACGAACAGGTAAGCAAATCTTTGCATTATGTGTGACTGAGATGTTCTAAACCTGCATTCCTGCCATCTGACATCCTGTGAGAGTAATTTCTTGACACTCCAGTAGGCTGTTACCTGTCTTTTGAAATCCAGTCTTCACTCAGTTTCCCAGTTGGTGCTACTAAGTTGTGATAATCACTCTGTCTAAAAGAACAGAATCTTCCTGGGAGGAGATGGATTACGCAGGGACTGAACACTGGGGAACCTTTCCCAGATGGTAGTCAGAGAAGGAGAAAATACTTTGATTAATGCTCTCTTACTGGCAGCTTTTCCCATAGGCTGTTGTTGAATTGCTGTGGGCTAGTTGGACTCCTGACCTAGCCTACTGTAGCAATGGAGTGTAGAAGTTACACTTCTCCAATGGAAGGCAGGTCCATGCTCAAGGACGGGAGTTGTTTCAAAGAATCAATACCAACTTTGTGTTACTGATCTTTGTGCTGTGCTTCATCTGCAAATTAAAATTAAGGCAAATAAACTCCAGCAGGTTTTGTGCCAATTAGGGAGTTTTGTTGTAATTTTTTTTCTTTTTACTTAAAAGCATTTTATATTCAACCCCAAGTTCCCATGGATGATTGATTGTTAAGTGCAGAGATCATTTCTCCCTGTACAAGGTTATCTGCATTGAATTTTACATTCAGAATTTCTTTGTGTTCTGTGTGACTTCTTGTTGCTCTGCTGCCCAGCTTATTAATAAGCTGTATGTTGTCAGGACCTATGCTAAAAAGTGTTCTTTCACTGGCTTTCATGCAGAATTTACTTTCTAAAAGCAGGTTCACATCACTCAGAATGCTCCAGTTTTCAGATCTTTGCAAGAAAAAGGGATGCAGCAAAAGCAATTTGCTACTTCAATATTGCTGTTTATTTTATTTATAAAATGGGTAATTACAATATCAATTTTAGTTTAAGGCATTTTCTTTTCTAAGGGAGTTTATAACTAGCTGGAGTTAATGATCCTTAGCTTTGTCCTACACTATCAACTCTCCCAGCTGGTCATTAATCCCTAGACAGTGCCTTGTGCATGAAGCCTTAGTTTGTAAATCATAATCAGATCTTACACTGCAAATGTTCATGACTCCCTCATTCACAGGCATATCCTTCACTTTTAAAATATTGTGTATTTTTAATGTGTGGACTGGGTTTAAACTTGTTTATTTCTGTGAATCTGTTGAATGTCTATTACTCTGTGTGTGTAAATACATCATTTTTTATATTTTCTATTTTGTATTTTGAGACTGAGGAGGGATGGATAACATTTTCTTAGCCCTAGTCACAGCATTGGATTTTGTTTTCCTTTGCCCTTTCAGCAGTCTCTAACCAGTAGACAGTTCTTTCAACAGTGGTTATAACCACAAAACATAGAGGCCAAACATGCCACTACACTGTGGATGCAGCATTGTTAAAATCTCAGTTACCCAGGCGTCTCCTAAGGTTACTTCACTACTTCTGTTTCAACAGAATTTGACAGCTATTGCCATTATGTAGGAGCAATTGTGGTTTTCAATCCTTCCCATGCTTTAGGGGGAAACTGAGCCAAATTACACTAATTTCTACAGGGATTTATCCTCAACTGTGGATGTTAGGTTAGTTTAGTTCTGAATGCAGCTGCTATTTAATAGTGCCTGTAGAGGGAGGACTCATGGTCTGTTAGGCTAGGAAAACACAGCTATTGAGATAGCCGCAGCTAAACTGGCAAGAGTAAGCTATTTTAAAAATATCTAATAGTTTTCAATTCCTAGTTCAGATCCTACACACATAGAAGTCAATACTGGGTTGAAGGCAGGGGTCCATCAGTCTTCAGTTTTGGTAATTGCCAAAACAATTATGTCCATCTAAGTAGACCAAAATTATGGCCTTCAGACGGTTTATTCCCCAAGAATTACATTTCTAAAAGAATTGAAATTTCCTCTGTCATGATCTCTGTGGAGTAGACAGTCACTTAGCTTGTGGACCCATTTACAAAGAGCAGGTTTTGTCCCTTCTAGAAGTTAGTTCTCTGCTCCAAGGTAGTCCTAAGAACTTTTATCATTGATGGAAAAACAGAAAAATACTTCAGGGTTGTTGTTTTTTTCTTATTCTCATGTGTGTCTAAAATAGGGAAAGTAAGATGTTCCCATTGACCAGCTGTAGCCTGGGTCCTAGTTTAAACTAGCTGCCTTACTTTTTCATGACTAAAGATAGGCAAGTTGCATCTCACCCTAAGTGTAAACATGTAACTATAAGACTAACTTTAAAGAGACTTCAGTGTCTCAAGCATTGCCAACCTCAAGCATTAAAAAATCAGGCCCCCAGTATTATGAACTTCGTAAAGTGAATAGTCTATTCACTTTTTATTTTTAGGCTTCATGTTTCTGAGGTCAGGGGAGGGATTTGAGTGGGTTGGAGTATGGACTGTGGACATATTGCCTTTTCTTACAATTTGAAGGCAGAGATTATCTCCCAGGAAAGAGGGGACGAGAGATGCAGGAAGGTCCAGGAGTTGAGGCTGTTCAGAAAACCACAAAGCAGTGTAGGAGTTATGATGAAGTGGTAAGGGCTGAAGTGCTTAGGCTTCCTCAGCACTGAGTTAAGGAGAAGACAGCTCCACAGCTGTGATGGAAGGCTGCTGGATAATGACAGAAGCGCTTTTGTTGCTCCTGATGGTTGTAAATAGTTTTAAAACCTACTTAAAATGCAGTGAAACCTGGAGCTGAATAAACAGAAGTCCAGCGTGGAGTAAGAGAGGAAGTGGTGGGGGATATAAAATAATGTAAGCATTTATCTAGCTG
Organism: Lathamus discolor; assembly: GCF_037157495.1. NCBI lineage: Eukaryota > Metazoa > Chordata > Aves > Psittaciformes > Psittacidae > Lathamus > Lathamus discolor. Next base: position 126,109,000 of record NC_088885.1, on the reverse strand, counting down.
AAGGCCAGGCCTTTAAACAAATAACCACTTTACCTCAATTATAAAATCAGTGAAAATATTTAGCATCAGAAACTCTTCAGCTTTGGAAGATGGTCTCCCACAGGAAGTGCTCATTGCCTAAATTTAGATCAAAGCTGGAACTATTTGGTACGAGACTAGAACACAGATTCTTGTGCTAAATTCTTCCATCCTCCTGCGTCCTTCCCCCCTCCTTCTTCCGTATGTAAAAATTAGCCATGTGCTTGTTACCTATTTTGCAGGTTTATTTAAAACTTCTTTTCCCTGAGGAACGTTGTATTTTTAAGTAATTAGTCACTGAAGTGTGCAGTTTCTCTGGAAACTGCAGTGGAGTGGCAGTGGGATGGCCTCTGCAAGGGGGATCAGTGTGTTGGGAGGCAGCAGAGCCATTACGTTTTGTCCTTTTACTTTTGGTCTGACTTTCTGAGCAGGAAATGCTTTGAAGTGCGCCACTGTACTAAAAATAGCCTTCTTCTAGGTAGTGTGTTTAAACATATACTTCTGCAGAGAGCAGCAACTGACAGGAAGCCTTTCTCAAATGGCAGAGAATATTTCCAGTGCCACCGTACCTTTTTCCCTTCCTTAGTGGGACGATGGTTATCAAGCTTTGTTGGGCTGATTACTGTTCCCGTTAAGGCAGCTGTGGGGGAGAGGATGAAAGAGAGACCTGTTCGGGAGGCTCAGCGAAGCACTTCCTATAGCACCAACAGTAGTAGGACTGTTGCTATCAAGCACCACAAGTGCTCATACTATTCTCCACTATTAAAAGGGAAGACAGCGGGAACACAAGTGCTGATTTGCTACAGATCTGTTTTGTAGGGTATTCCCTCAGCAGTAAGCCTTGCCTTCTCCCACTCTCCCTGCCAGCCCACCAGCTGCTGCAGGGCTGCATGGTGGGAATTCATCCTGCACCTTTCTTCCGTGTGCACTGCTGCTTCTGCCCCTCAAAAAACCCCATTGTTCTTCTGGCTGCAGCCACCTCATGGTGATGCTGGCTGGGAGCTGCCCATGTAGTGGTCAGCAGAAGGCCAAATATGACAAGGACCAGCTAACAGCTCAGGGGAAGGAGAGTGAAAGTGTCGGGGGATGTCAGAGATATATCATGCACTGAACAATGTCAGGTATTACCTTGCTAAAGAAACATTTTGTTTAGTCATTGTTTTGCACTGCAAAACTCTTCTGTAAAATTGGGTATGGAATATTATATTCATATTACAGATGAAGAAACCAAGATGTAGAAATATGAACTAGATTATTTTCTATGAAAGCACTTGGCATAGTGTGGAATAAAATCCTTCTAAGCGTGCTCTCCTCTTTTTCAACCAGTAGACAATATAGACAGCCTGTTTGACAGGGGCTTTGCAATGCCACAGTCTCCACCAATGCTGCTCCAGAAGTCCTCTTAAGCATGTATCTTTTTGTCCTAAAGCTGAGAAACTGAGTATTCCTCATGCACTTCATCAACTCTGGTGTCCTCTTGCTTTATGTGGAAACCAGTATCTTCCCCATACTAACATGCTCTCTTTACACACACCACTCACCTTCCAAAAACCTATTTCCTGATGTTCAAAGTCCATTAAATTCATGAAGGCCATTGGTTTCTTCTTGAAAGTCTATCAAAACCTTAAAATGGGGTTTCAATTTTCTGAATCTCTTTCAATTAAAATTCTACTTCCAAAAGTTAGTAGTAGATTAGCCTGATAATATTACGGAATTTCTAGCCAATTTCATGTTTATTGCAGTTACCAGGGACAAAAAGACTTTACGAATGCCCCCTCTGATTTACGTTTTTCTTCTTCTTATAATCCTTTAAGTTATTGCCAGTTTGGAGCAGGGATTTGATTGTGTTTTATTGTCAAATGCTTTGGCCATGCTAGGGAGGTAACTAATAAACTTGGGGTTTATATAAGGCTAGGTATAGTTTCAAGTTGTGCCCCCACCAAAAGACATCCTGTTGTAAGGAAGAAGTCCCAGGTGCTGCTGTCACACGTTTTTAAAGGAAATGTATACATGTATGAAGTTTGGAATACAGGGTCTTAGTGCAAGCCATGGGCATTGCCTGTGTTGGAAGAGATCTCCAGAGAGTTTAGGATCTTATAAAGTCCTTTACAATCCGTGGAAGCTAGACTTTAACATAGCAACTTTAAACCAGACTTCATGTTGAGGAGTAACTGCTTTTCAGTGGAGCTGAAAAAAACTCTGTAAGCAATTAACACTTTAATATGCCTTTATTTACATGTCAAATAAGTGCTTTGAAAGTAGGTACTTCTCAAATGCAAAAATATTACTAAGCATAATTTGTCTTACGTTTTCTGGCACTTGGTGTCCAAGTTCTCTGGAGATTGTTGTAATTGCATTGCTCAGAGATAGTGAAAATATGTGCATGAGAACTTTCTTGTGATGACTGGCACTTTATCAGGCATATTTTATTTTTATAATCCATGGCAAATAATTGTTTTACAGGGAGGTTAAGGTGTGCCTTCTGTTTACAAAAAGTTCAATTTAGACCATTAACAAAATAAATACAGAATATAAAGAAATGAAATATGCCATTAAAGTAACCAAGTAAATATTTTAATGCTTGTTTCTGCATATGGTGCCTTTTTAGGGTGAGTCTGGAAGGACTTAGGCTAACATCATAGCTTGGTGTTAATTTTAAATCCATCTTTGAGCTTTCGCAGCAGTTGAGAACTGTCACCAAAAAATAAAGAAGAAATACTTGATATTGATTATGTTAAGCAAAAAGAGGGAAGGTTATGTACTGTGTCATAATACATCTGTTGTATTTGGCCTTTCTTTGCCACTTCCTGAGGGGAATTAAAAGCATCTTAGGGAGTGCAGTCTTCTGACACACTTGGATCGATGTGTTCTTCTCCGGCTTTATTTTGGGTTTGTGTTTTGGTTGGATTTTTTTTTTTTACATCTAATGTTTAAACAAAGAATCTCAGTAGCCAGAATGTTAAAAAAAAAAGGGCGGGGGGCGGGGAATAAAAGACACAAAGTCCTGCAGAAAACCAAACAAAAATAACCCTGCAACATATAATACTTCTGTCTGCTGTTGTCTCAAATATGTTTAGTCATGTCTTAATTCCCCCAAACAGTACGGAATCATCAGTCTATAATTTTTGATACTCTACATCAGTCTCCACTCCTGGCTTCTGCAGTGTTTTTGTACCAGATCTCCCAGTGCTGAAAATGTGGCTCCTATAGAAATTGCTCATTACTGTCTCTCAGTGTCTTCTTGAATCTGCTTATCACCTGTCCACAAAATGATTTAGGCTTCTTATAATCACGTTTGATGGCTCTACCTTTTCTGTTTGTGTGCTGTGTCCACCCAACTGCAGGTAAGTGCCTGAAGGCAGCCAAGTCAGCAGGGCGATTTGTCAAAAGCAGGTAATGTTGGACCAACCCATTTTCCTTTTGCAAGAGGGTAGCAGAATTTTTGGAGTAAGAGAAGCAGCGTAGGCCATGTGTCTTGTTTTGAGTAAGTCTCTTTGGCCCTCTTACTTTTTGGTCCTCTTACACATGGTATTCTTGTAAGCAGGTTAGAAATATTGGTTAAGATGAAACTGTTGTGAGCAGTTAGGAAACTTTGGAAGTCCTTATAGTTATTGAAGGATAGTTATTGAAGGATTTACTGTCAGAATGGAGGTGCTGCAGGACCTAATGCGGGCTGGATGTAGTTCTGGGCAACCTGATGTAGTCGAAGATGTCCTTGCTCATTGCAGGGGGTTTGGACTAGATGGCCTTTGAAGGTCCCTTCCAACCCAAACTATTCTATGATTCTGTGATCTACAGCTGCTCAGTATTCTAGTTAACCTAAATGACCTGATGGGAGAATAGAGCGTATGCTCTGTAAAGCTGCATGTGATGCTTGAATGTCTGCAAACAGACAGGACTTTTTCAGAGCTGTGTCTAGGGATCATAGTGAGCACAAGCTGAGTGAGAGTCAGTAATGTCATGTAATTAAAAAAATCACGGTGTACTGTGATTACATCATCTGAGTGTACTATGTGTAAATATTCCACTTTACTTCAGCAGTTGTAAGGCTTTATCTTAAGTCCTGTTATGGACACAGCACTTCAGCAAAAGCGTGGGTCAACTGAAGACAGTCCACAGGAGCAACAAGAGTAGTGAGAGGTTTAGAAAACAGGTTGTATGCTGAAGAGATTTCAAGAAGTTTAGATTGCTTATTAACTTCAGCTTAAAACCCCAAAAGCCGTGTGTTTTAAATACAGAAAAGGTTAGAAAAAGAAAGACGAACACAATTTGTTCTCCAAACTCAAAATGCAACTGGGAGGAAGGGCCTAAATTTCAGTGAGGGAGTTTTTGCATTGACATAAATGAAAAAAACCCCACACTTGAATAATGGGGATGGCAGAGGGCTGAAACCAATCCCCTGGGGAAGCTGTGGATTTTCTGTAACTGAATGTCTTTAACAAGCAGCTATATGAACTTCTGTAGGCAATGGCATACACTGATTTTTGCCTTGAGGCTCTAAATTTCTTCCAGCTCTCTGATTCTGTGATTTTCTACCATTTTGCCAAAAACACCAGCCTCCAGATAGCCCACATGCTGCCTTTTAACAGAGTAAACTCCTTCCTCTTTTGCACTGTGAGTTCTGATCTGTAAGACTAGGTGATGTGGAAGGAGTAAAGAGTAATACTGTGTTTGTCTGCAGTCAGTCATCCAAAAAAGGTATGTAGAGATGTAACCTTGAGGCATCTTGGCTACCTCTGAATAAAATAGCTGGGCGTTCCCAGGAGCAGGGAAGCTGTGGCAGCAGGAGTTTAGTACAGACTAATGTGCAGTGCTTCCTAGCAAGGCTGAGAGAGCCTCAGTAGGTAGGTTAAAGCCATCTCAGGTATCTCTACGTTATCCTGTGATCTGCGGTGTAAGCTTGCTCTCAATAAGTAACAAGGACAGAAAAACACAGGAAGAATTGTATTTCAGTTGTGTGCATGTTTGTGGTGTCCTCAGTTTCCCATCCTTTATGGCTGCCTGCTCATTCTCTGCCTCTCTTCCATCATTGCACATTTCTTAATGCAGACATTGATTTTGAGTGGGTTTTTTATTATAAATACTGTCATGAAACGTTTCCTGTGTAACCTGGTGATAACTAAGACTGGACTCCCTGTTGGTAATTATTACCCAAACGAGTTTTATCCCATTAAAGATTTAGGATTGGAGAATATATTTGTGGAATTTCCAGATTTCAGTCAGAAAAAGATTCCGAGGGCTTATAGAAAAACAATCTGACAACAAAAGGAGGTGAAAATCAACATTTTTAAGGAAAACATGCAGATCAGTGTTTAGTGTAGGATGAACTTAATTGTTTCCTTATCTTTACTTCATGATAGTCTACTGAATTGAATATAACTAGATTTCTCTCTCTCTTTTTTTTTTTCTTACCGTAGAGAAGTTGTTTTCAATGATTTGGGAAGTCGTAAGCAAAATAAATTCCTAAATCTAGTTACTAGTTGACAGGTTGTAATTCATAGGATTTCATTTAAATGTCTATTTCTTGCCAGTTAACTTATATGGAGTTATTCAGTGTTAAGGCTTTGAATATAACAAAGAAAATGTGTATGGAGAATTGTTTTAGCCATGGAGCAACTTTTCTGTCATATGCTTTTAATCAAGTCATAAAGAGACTAGAAATACAACGGTGCTGAAAGGAATATTGGCTATACCTACATAAAACCCCATTTCATCACTGTTGGATCTCTGTCCCTACCAGATTAGCCCTGCTGTCTGCACTGAGCACAGAGTGCATAGGATCATCTCCCCTTTGCCCAGAGGATACAGATCATATGGATTTGTATAACCTGATGCTAGGGCGTCAGAAAAGGGGTGCCAGTGCCACACTGCACTTCCCTAATGCAAGGCAGATGAGCCCTGGGGAGCCTACACAGTCCCTTTTCAACAACTTTATGAGCTGCCTCACCACCAGGCTTCTTGCAGGAAGCCTCCGAAGCCAGTGCAGGTGTAGTGGCTGCAGGCTGCCTGGCCCAACACAAACAGGACACCAACAGCAGGCGAGCAGCAACATGTACTATGGGTCTGTGTTTTTTTAATTGCAGCCAGGCAGTGAACTGGATAACTTGGAGGAGATTCTGGATGACCTGCAGAACAGCCAGTTACCGCAGCTTTTCCCAGATAGCCGCCCAGGCGCTCCAGCAGGCTCAGTCGACAAGCAAGCCATCATCAATGACCTCATGCAGCTCACCAGTGACAGCAGCCCCGGTGCGGCTGTGGCCACCCAGAAACCAGCAATGAGGATTTCACAGAGCAGTAAGTCCACCTTCCTCGCTTGTGGCATCAAGCTTGTGAACCCCCAGAGCGGCGCTCGGGGTGCCCATGGGTTACCTGGGGAGGAACCGGGCAGCGCCTGGTCCTGCTCTGGTCTTGCGTGATGGCATAGCGCCATCTGCGGTCATCCCGTTTCATAACACGCGGGGAGGTTATGTCTAATTCACACAGCAGCACCCTGGAAGCCCTCTGAGGGTTATTAAGGGGTACCCTCAAACTAAATGAAATGTCCCCTGCTGTGGTGGTGCTACTGTTGCAAGGACATTGGCGTGGAGAACATGTGCATTTAGATGCAGATCTCTCATTTCCAGCAGCTCTTTCAGTAAAAGGGAGAAGAGAGGCTTTTCTAAGTGTGAAGGAGAGTTGTCTTCTAACCCCACAAGATTAATAGAAAGACATATGATTAAGAGGAATGCACAAGCTTAATTTGAAAATGTAGCTTTTGAGTCACTTCAAACTGACAGTGTTCGTTAACTTTATGAATTAACTTACAAATCAGCGTCGAAATGTTGGTCTACCACCATAGAATAATGGAAAGCAAGCAAAGCAGTAGTCTTATCAGCTGAGGATGTTGAAGCATAAAAAGCCACTGCTTCATTTTTTTTCTCCTGTTGGCTGGGATGGCAGCAGCTATTTACTTTCTTAAATGTACGCTGGTGTTTTTCTAATAAAACATAGGGCTTAGATAATATGTTTAGCAATTCTGTTGATATGAAAATAACACCATGCCACTTTCAAACGAACTCAAATTATTACTTAGGAATGTTTAAATAAATATTAGTATTACTATTAATAACAAATATTAATGTTTAAATTCATATTTAAACCACTACAGATCCTTAAATTATCACTTGTTATCAGTGTTGCTCAGAGAGAGATGCTGTGATTTCATGTACTCATTTTTGTGAGTATGGGGGTTCTAACAGCAGCAGCACATAAGTCAAAAGGAAATCTCTGTACATCTGAAATCTTTGGCATATTCTTTCTAAAGCGGTATCTGCTGGTTTCTTCCACTGTAGCTTTTTGGCTTTCCAGAGTTAAGCCAGCTTTAAATCTGCTTTCAAAGCTACTGGCAGTACAGTAACAGTATGATCGGAAATGAGAGTTGTTGTGGTGTGGTTAGCAGCAGTTCTGTAAAAGCAGCATCCTGTTTTCCATGTAAATTAAAACACTAAAACTTTTTTCCCTAAGCTTAGTCTCGTGTCTGTGCCTAATTCTCCTTAGGAACTTCTGCTTTGTTTTCAGTAGAAGAGCATACAGAAAACAGGTGCACAGAAATTGTGAGCGGCTTTTCACATGCTCACAGAAAAGCAATGTAAAATGAATGTCGCATCAGGCATAATTCCAAAAGAGGTTTAGGGAACTTAATTTTTTCTTTTTCTTTTTCTTTTTTTTTTTTTTTTTCCTGAAGAAATAGCCAGCTTTCATTTTACAGGTTTTACATGAAAAATGCTTAAAATATTTTTATCTGTTAATATATAGAAGTATTTTTACATGTCCCATCCTGACCAAGAGCAGACCAACACATCTTATCAACTGTGTTGTTTGTTTCTGTGCTGCATTTCCAGCTTTCCTTTTTGTAGGATCAGTGGGTGCTGGCAAAAATATACCCATATGATAATTTACTCATCTATGTGATTTTTTTAAAAACTTCTGGGGCAAACTGTTCTGGAACTGTCACTGAAGCTCAGTTTTGGTTCAATCCTTAGACTTTATTATGCCCCTCAGCTTGGGAAAATAGTCTCCTAAGAGTTTTTTTTTTGCTTGTTTCAACAGACATCCAAGACAAAACCTTAATCTCATGGTTAGGTGTATGTGATGTGACATATTTCCTATATATGTATATAAGCAAATTCTCCAGGCAGAGAACTTACATTAAAAATAAATAGATAAATAAAGTGAGTTCTTGTAGTCTGGTTTTATAAAATAAGAAGAAAAGTCAGAGACATTTGTAACAAGATGTTTCTGTACTTTTTAACAAGCTTAGTAAACCTCATCTAGGTTATCAATTTTGAAAGTATTGGAACTTTGATCTAAAATAACACAGAATTTCTTTGTAATGTGGTGAATATGAAAAGGATGCTATTATATCAGACACTCTCCTAGGCAAAGCTATCAGGAAGTATTGCAAATAATCATTTCACAAAAATTCTTAATTTACTTGTATGTATCTTGTTGGTATGATTGGGAAATGGAAACTTAGGTACAAGGTCAGGGTTTGATTCATGTTTGAGAACTAATTGTGGACATAGGGGATGCTTTCATACATTGGAACATTGCCCAGATGCAATGCCCAATTGCAGAGCGAGATGCTTGCCACTCATGGTCTGCAGCTCACTGTTCTGAGACACTGTGCAGTTTTCTTTGCAGAGGCTAAGAGCACAAAACACTTCAACAGAAGAAAATAGTTATATAAAGGTGACAGTAGCCATCATGTACAGTTCTGTTTACCAGAATATTATGGTGGTGGCACAGCTCTAATTCCATGCCACTTACTTGTGATTGCTGAATCATTGACGTATTTATTTTTATTCTACAAAAAAAAAAAAAAAAAAAAAAAAAAAAAAAAAAAAAGAGGGAGATGTAGAAATAGGGTTACAGGATCCAATATAGACTCAATCTGTCCTTAAATTTGATAACTTCTTCAGGGGCACAGCTTATGCTGGGAAACTTCAAAATAGAGATATTTCCTAACAATCTGCTGCAGGATGACATCTGCATGCAATTACAGTCCTACTAGGTATAAGATTAACTGGCACTAGTATGCATATCACATAATGGTATATTTTGCTGTACTGGCTCTTCTGTCAGTTAAATTGCATCATTTAAAGTTTTAAAAATCTATGTTATGTCTGTTTTAGTGTCAGAATGTTCCATTTTGAAATTTACATAAAAATGTCAAGGGATGTTTCTCAGACAGATATAGAGTGGGTAAGTCATCCAGCATTAAATAGCTCAGCCCAAGAGTTTCAAGTATGTTTGGGTTCTTTTTTTCTTTAACAAGCTTCCTTTCTTGTAACTTTGCTTTTTTTCTTTGCTCCTCCTGTCTAGCTTTTAATAACCCACGAGCAGGGCAACTGGGCAGGTTATTACCAAACCAGAACTTACCACTTGACATCACCCTGCAGAACCCAACAGGTGCAGGAACTTTCCCACCCATAAGAACGAGCAGCCCCTATTCAGTGATACCTCAGCCAGGACTGATGGGCAGGAATGAAGGACTGATAGGGAATCAAGGAACTTTAGGCAACAGCAGCGCAGGTAAGATGACTTTCCATTTTTTTTTTTTTCAAATATACTTGAGTAACAGAATATAGCATGCTTAACTTACTGTTATATATTGGGGTTATATAATGTTATAAATTGGGGTTATTACAAGCGCAGGTTATTCTAAGCACTTTCCGAGAAGTCTGGGGGAAAATCATGGGCTGTTATGTACTGGCATATTATTTTGAATTTCTGTTTCTGCATATTTTTGGTCCTGCTCTTTATGCACTGCTTTCCACCTACCTGAAATCTTCTAGATGAAACAGGGTATTGGCAATTATAGTTGGTTCTCATCAATGTTCCAGATTCATCTGTGGCTTACGTAACTAAAAATCCAATCTTTCTGCCTCAGAAAAGCAAATAAAAGAACCACTTGTCTCTAGAGGTAGTTCTTTGAAAACAAAATTATGTGCAATACAGTTGCCCTTATGATGTGTATCTTCACAGGCCTTGGTTTTGTCCTTGGTTAGCCTCCATTTATTAGCCTTAGTTTTCATTTTAAATTAAAGAAATGCTAATATTTTCATAATTTTTTGAAACTTAAACTTTTTGGGAACCATCAGATGTTGCAGTGGTATTGCCACTTGTCATGGAGTATGCCTGATCTGTGGTGCATTGATTTCTTCATGTTACCCTAATATTGTACAAAGGTACCACAGGGGATTTCACAAAAGAAGTCTGGCTGATTGACTTACTTCAACTAGTGCATAGTCTGAGTCTGTCCAAGTGTGCAGCAACGCAAAGAACTGAGTGAATAAATGGGTGTTTTAAGTCCTTTCAGATGGCTGTTCACTGTGAACATTTTATATTTAGCTTGCATCAGTCTTAAAAAAGACGTGCTGCCAGACACTAAAATATCCTATTTAAGCAGTTTAGAGGTCAACTTGTAGTCTTTCAAGTGCCCTATTACTTTCATGTTTTGTATACATATTAGAGGATGTTATTCATCTTATGTATACAAGTTAGAGTATTATCTGTGTTCCTGCCATTTGCTGTAGCACACCACATACTTCATCTGATGGAGTATGTACACAAATAGAACAAACCTGAGGATGTAACACTGAAGCAAATTTTGTACAGCAGCTGAAACAATGACCGTATTTATAGTTTTTTCTCCTTGATTATTTATCACCAAATGATTAAACTGAGTAATAATTGTTGTGTGGCTTTTAGTATTCATTTAAGGATGTTGCAAAATGCAACTGAGATCAGTAGTCCAGTCTGAAATCAGTGTTTTATCTACTGTCTTGACTCTATAAAATTGAAATGTTTAAATACTTGAATGTAAGTCTTTTTGACTTGCATTCATAGTTTGGGGTTTTTTTGTGTTAGGGTTTGGTTGGGGTTTTTTGGCTACTGTCAGAGTATAGTACTCTATATATTCCAAGTGTAAATAAACTGTATCAGCTGTTTACAGTAGATGTAGGAGGACTTCCCCTAAAATAACGGTAATGAACTTCAGCATCTATCGGAAAGTTCCTGTGAGTAATTTCCCTGCACTGTATATTGGTTCGAGATTGTCTGGGTGAGCCTTGACGCTAAGAAGTCTAAGAAGCCAAAAGATGTTTGCAGAATGTGAATTTAGATTCAATCCTTCTAATTTGTAAGTGTGTGTAGCGATAACATGTTGTTACTCAATTCTTCATTCTCACTTAGCGCTTGGAAAGTAAAGCATTGACAGACACATCAGCAAACGTGATTCATTTCCTGAGGAAGGAAGTTAGGCCTATCCACACACCCTCAGCACCTGTTGCAGACTGCATGTGGGAACACTTACTCTGAACAGCGTTTCAGAAATGATAAAAGGATCTTCCTCTTGTAAAATGTATAATAATCTCCAGTCCCTTGACTAAGCAGCATAAGGCATCATTCTATAGTGTTGCACATCTGGACGGGCAGTGGTGGTAGAACGTGCTTTGAGTGAAGCTGCTACATTTTTGTTGCTAAAAATGCAGCTCATCAGGCAGTGGTAATGCTACAGTGCTATGCTACAATGTTCTGAACCATGTGCCGGCACTCAAGTTTGTTTGGCTTTTGTGCAGGAATGATCAGTGGCAATGCCCCTCGGCCTGCCATGACATCTGGAGATTGGGGAAGCCAGGCTCCTGCTGTGAGGATGACCTGTGCGCCCACAGCTAGTGCCATGAACAGGCCAGTGCAAGCAGGCATGATCCGCAACCCCACGGCCAGCATCCCCTTGAGACCCAGCAACCAGCCTGGCCCAAGGCAGATGCTTCCATCTCAGGTCATGAATATGGGTAAGTCAGGGCACGTGTGGAGTTGGGTTTTTTGGCATGCGCTGGATTGTCAGGAGCAGAAAATAGAAAAAGGAAAAAGCAAACTAAAATCTTTCAATTATATATTTGATGAGAACTGTGTTCCACAGTGAAAGTTTCCTGTGGAAGTGGGGAGAAAGGTGTGTAACACTGACTTTTAATACATGTATTGACATGAACAATTTCTGCTACTCTGTAGCTCCACAGTGGTGTGGCCAAAGAAACAGGATATCATAAAGCAAGTACATTATGATACTGACTTTATATGCTGTCTTTTTTTCATGCTTATTAGTAGCTATGGTGTTGTATCTGCTATTTTATGGTTTTCAACCACTTTCAGAGCTCTCATGCTATTTTCTCAAATTTTAAGAGCAGTTTTTCACAAAAATTCGTAATACTTTTAATAGTGATGTTACTGATGGCTTGGTGGTTTTGTTTGCTTTTACTGTAACATAGATAATTTAATCGAAAGCATTAACACAAAAGTAGATTCTTGTCACAAAAGTTATATGGTTATTTTTCCTTGATTAGGGCCATCCGAATTAGAGATGAATATAGGAGGACCTCAGTATAGCCAACAACAGGCACCTCCAAATCAGACTGCACCATGGCCAGACAGCATCTTGCCTATAGATCAGGCAACTTTTGGTAATCAGAACAGGTGAGTCTTAGTGTCACATTAAAACATGGAAAGATTTCCCAGGCCTATAATTTATATACCTCAGGGAAACAAAGTTCTACATACCATTTTAATGCCTGCAGGCATTGAATGCAGGCCTGCATTATGCTCAGGAAATGTATACATGTTCCAGTAATACTTATAAATGCTTTCTTTGCCATGTAATGTGATGGAAGAGTTGGAAGTTCTGTATCACAGTGAAGTTTGGATATTTTTCAGTAGTAAATGGGGCGAGCATTGAAAAGAAAATTAAAAGGAAGCAGCTGGAAAAAAGTGTTTGAAGAAAGGTTAATCTTCTGACTAAATTTACTTATTTTTCATTATGAAAGAATGTCCAAAACTGCTATCTGTAAGTTTGTGTGTCATTTTCTCTGCTACTTTTTATGCTTTTCAAGCTGTTTCCTGGTGCTAATTCTCCCCTAGATAGGGTGCCCATCTAACAAAAGCACTGTTTGCATAACTTAATTATCCACTTAAAAAGGTACACCATAAAATAAAATACAGGACCACGTTTGGTCAGCAAATAATAGGCAGAGAATTCTTCCAAATGCATATCTCTGCATTTCTCACTTTGCATTTCTCAGTATTTCCTTGTAGCTGAAGATGGTGAAAAGAATTCCCATTGTGTTGCATCTGAAAGTAACCATATTTTGATCATTTACACACAGAGATGACAAGTTGCTCAGTGCTGCCATTTCCAGTTTTAGTAATCTCTGGGATTTGTATTTTTATAATCTGATTATTGTTATGAGTATTAAGTTTGATAAAATTAAATCGTGAGTAAAAATAATTCTTTTAGAGAAATATTAAACATTATCATTGTGGTATATAAACGAAATAGAGGAAAAAAACAAAGTCATTGTCATTATACAGAAATTTGGCAAATGTTTTAAACTTTTTCTTATTACATGTACTCATGTCCATATACGATTCGAGGGAGTTTTTTTGGCCAGCCTCATCAATGATTTTTCCAGATAGATCCCATCTTATAAGACATCTTTAAAGTCTGAAAACAATTTTATTCAAAGGATTTTTTTGTTGTTCTTCCCTTTTACTGATTTACTTTTCTATGATCCTGTGATTTACTGATTTATAAATGCATCTGTGAGATTTGTAGGCTCTGATTGATACATGAGATTGATTAATACTTTGTGATGTTTAAAGGTGCATCATATATATCCTTATTTTTATTTTTTACAGTCCAGGATCTAATTAAAAAGAATATGTTTTTGTTTTCTTCCCTGCCATCCTTTGCTTTTTTAAGTGTATAGCCTAACGATGCAGCTTTTTCCTTCTGCTTAGCTTTGGCATAGAGATTAGACTTCCATGGCAACCATATATCTCATTATGGAAGCTAAATACACAAACATGTTTCTTTGTTTTTCCAAACAGACATGTAAAAAGGGTTCACATATAGTGCTGTTTCCTCCCTCCATGTGTAACAGCTTTTGTTGTCTCTCAGTAATTATCTGGGATGAGATTCTTCCATGATATACATATAGTAGCTGCTCTTGCTTGCAAAATGCTTTGCTGTTTATATTTTCTCTTGTAGTCCTGGGCATGAAGTAGGGCTCGTGTGAACTGCAAAGCAAAAACATGTCATTTGGCTGCAGATAAGGTGTTGTTTCAGATTTAGTTTGTTTCTCGGTAAGTTTTATCCTTTAGGTTCAGGATAAACCTCTGTTCTGCCTTTGTAACTGAGAGTGTGCTTTGCATACAAATTCAGGGGTGAGGTAAGCAGGATTTATAGAGCCAGCACACTTTGCTTGACAGTATCCAAATTCTTGCTGACACCCTTCTGAGGCACATTTCCAAGTGCATAAACTGGTACCCAAGTGTGCAGTTCCATAAGATGGGTTGAGCTGATGCAGTGTTTTGCTGCAAACAAAAAGGCAAATGTCCTTTTCTCCCTGCTCCCTCCTGCTTCTGGCTAGCTCTTCCAGATGTTTGGTTTGTGTAAGCTCAGTCCTTGGGACCTTTCTGTGATCTCTTTGCCCTGCATAGGCTGATAGAAAACCGGTTAAGAAAAGTGTCAGGGGAAATAAATTCTTCTACTTGTGATATTTAACCTAACATCTGAAATTTAAAGTTACAATTAGTTAAAAATTCTTTAATCTTCCATGTTCAGTGGCTATATGCTGACTTTGTTCCTCTGCTGACCCTGTAATATGAAAAAGCCACTTGAATGTACCTTTGGTGTGCTTGCTTACTTGTTGGATACACCGTGCTTGTAGGGTCTTGACAGGCATTAACCATGGAATTTAGTTATTTCTTTGGGTAGCCTAACTTTCATCCAGAACAATTTGCTAAACGAAATTGGCAGAGATTAAAACAGTTTCTGTCTCCACTTGTTAGTTCAGTTTGAATACTAATCCTCTGATACTATTTCATGGGTTTCAGCAGCTGTTTACCAATGCTGTGTTCATGTTTTCACAGGCAACCATTTGGCAGCTCACCAGATGATCTCTTGTGTAATCATCCTTCATCAGAGTCACCAAGTGATGAGGGTGCTCTCCTGGATCAGCTTTACATGGCATTAAGGAATTTTGATGGTTTAGAAGAAATCGACAGGGCTCTAGGAATACCAGAACTAGTCAGCCAGGTATATTGGGCATTGCACTGCATGTGTTAGGTTGTTGTGTTTAAACGAGATGTTGTCAAGGTAGAGGTAAAATGTGTGTTGAAGAAGGGGAATAAAAAACTCTTCTTGCAAGCTAGTATGGAGTTACATATTTTGGTGGGACTCTGTCTAATGGCTTAGTGTAACCTGAAAAGCTTCCTTCAGCCCCAGGTTTAATCTTTCCCCTGACACCTTCATCTAGCTTTCCTCCTGACTTGTGCTGAGCCACTAGGCTTCATGCGACTAACCTGACCAAAACCAAAAAACCTAACTGGTTTCTACTTATATGGTGGTCAGAGGAACAGCCATGTGGGAGAAAGGCAAGGCTGCAGTAAGCAACAAGGTATAGGAAAGGTGAAAAACAAGGAATATGAAGACCTCGGAACAAAGGAGCAAGATCAAGACCTTTGTGCGATGGGGGCGACCAGCTTTTGGATGAGCAAACCTGTAACCTGTAATTTCACCCATAGTTTTTTCCCTTAGTTAATTAATGTGTGTTAAGGGATGAATTTCACCTGAAGAAGCTTAAACACTTAAAACTGAATTTCTTTTTAATAACGAACATGCTTCCTAAACTTCCCAGCATGAAATTGTTCTATTCTTTTTCATCCTTTCTTTTCTCCTCACAGCTATTTTTGTTGTGTTCCAGCCAGTTCTTGTCCATTTCAGTTCTCAGTGGTGCAAAAAAAATGTAGTAAAAAAGATTTTAGGGAAAAGTTGGGTTTTGATGTTTCTGGCATCAAAATTTTGTTTCCAAAACCAGCTGTACATGTCTCTGTAATGATTTAATATTCTCAGAGCCTAGAATACCCATTTCATTTCCCAGCACTCATCAGCACCCTGAGCGTAACTTCTGAACTAGTTCTGCATTTTAGATATGAAATAGAACCAATTAAGTCCTGCCTTGAACATGAGAGAGCTATCTCCAAGCCTATTTGGTACAACACAGAAGGTGTTAAGATGGAGATACAATTCATTGGTGAACTTCAATTGCAGTGTGAAACTTTCATGCAATATTACATAGCTTTTGAAACATCACCACCAAAAAAATATGAATACTGCTTTATTTCAAGCTAAGAGGTAAATATATTTCTATTTAATTAGAATCTCAGTGGAAACAGTTGAAGAGTTTTGCAAATAAGAGAACTGTCACATATTAGAACATGCTTTTTAAAATAGCCATAAAACATTTTGTAGGAGCTTACCGTTTTTCTTTCATAATTGTGCTGAAATTTAGAGTAACTTGATTTCCAAGGTCAGCATGGAATAAGCTATAAAATTATTCTGGCTAGAGCAAATATTAGGGGAGTATCTAGAATGGAGTTTAGAATTGTGTTAGCCTTTTTATGCTAATGGATAATCAGTTTGTGCTAAAGTGCCCTGAAAGAATTAGGCATTCTGTTCAGATTAGCTTCTGTAATAGTTTCAGGCATCTTTATTTGAAGCCATTATTTTGTTTAAAGATACTGATAAAAATTTACTTGTTCATTTGTAACGTCTTTGAATTTATCTCAGAATCAGTGACAGAAATATGCTGCCATCATTTCATTTACAGATTTTTATATAGCGTTTCTCATTTCAGGTTTTCATTTGTTAGCAGAATGATACAAAGGCTATGTTAAGAACATGACAAAGATTATGGGTCTTTGTTAAAAAAAAATAAAGGGAAAATAAAAGGAGAGAAGGAATTTGTCCCCATCAGTATGTTTTGGCACTCAAAAATACAATGCTATTTATTTGTAAGTTTTATATTTAGGTAAAGACAATTTATGTAATTTTCTGCTTCAAAACATTCACATCCTAGAAGGTCGGTTTTGTAGGGTGGCTGTGTTAGTCTCATAAAATCTTGTGAAAAGCCATATCCCACCAACTATTTCTACTGTTCACGTATTTCTGCAGAGCCAAGCTGTTGACCCCGAGACCTTCTCCAGCCAGGAGTCGGGCATGCTGATGGAGCAGAAGGCTCCGGTGTTCTCCCAGCAGTACGCGGCGCAGGCGCAGATGGCACAGGGCAGCTACGCACCCATGCAGGACCCGAGCTTCCATGCCATGGGGCAGCGCCCGGGGTATGCAGCCCTGCGCATGCAGCCCCGGCCCGGCCTGCGGCCCGCCAGCATCGTGCAGAACCAGCCAAACCAGCTGCGGCTCCAGCTGCAGCACAGGCTCCAGGCACAGCAGGTACAACCCCTTCCATGCCTGGTTCCACACCAGCACAGGCGCCTCTCCTTAGTGGCACCTACTGTCAGCTCGCTGCAGATAGACCAGGTCTTAAGTGTGTACCCTGTTTACTTACAGCCTCATTCCACTTCTAAACACTAGCCATCATGAGTTTTGCTGAGGTGGTACCTTGCACATTCTCTGCTTTGATCTTTTTTTGCATCTTTCTGTTATTTTTTCTATAATGCTCGGCAAAAATGTGCCTAGTAGTTAAGCCTAGTCTCACTAATTCTTTGAGCAAGGCTACAGTGATGCTTTTTGTTATACAACTCTTTCTGTTTGTTATATCTTGGCTCTTCCAGCAATGTAAATGCTTTTATTGCTGCCCGTTACCTACATCCTTTCTTTTTCACTTGGCCTTGATCTGCTTTTGAGGATCATTTTAAGTTGTTGTTTCTTGTTTCATTTTTATATAAATAGGTTTATAGTGCTGTAAATAAGATATCAGTGCTTTTCTAGTGGAGCAAGAAAGATCATTTCTACCTTCAAACATCAGGATAGGGTCTAATTCAGAGTAAACCTCAACAGTCCAGTCCAAACTCAAAAGGAACAGGAACTGTAAAGGTAACATGTTTGGTAAATCAGCTTAGTGCCCATGTTGTTACTTGTAGTGTATTATCTCCTTAAGATACAGGATCCTATGAATAATAATAGGACTTGAGCAGGAAAACTACACCCAGCTTAAATATGTAAAACTAAGTACTCAAACCAGCTGATGGGAAAGTAAATGCATATACCTCTGTATATAAAATTTCCCTTTTCTTGTTTTCCTTCTAAAAACTTTTGGGGTTTGGTGTTGGGTTGTTTTCTTCCTTTAGAATCGGCAGCCACTGATAAATCAGATCAGCAGTGTCTCCAATATGAATCTGTCTTTGAGACCTGGAGTGCCAACACAGGTAAAAGAAATAGCACTTAAAAAAAATTATTTTGTTTTCTTCTTTCTCCCCCCAGTTAAATACAGTAATAATGCTATGTACTAAATCCACGACAACCAATTCTAAAGCTTTAATGCAAATGATGCAGTCTGTATGATAAGAAGTATTTTACTCTTTTATTTCCAAGAATCTTTCCTATATTTACATGGGGTGGCTAGTTATTTACTAGAGATATAACTGCATTTTTAACCAAGCTTCTCATTTCCTAAAGATGTGGGTTTTTTAAATGAGCTATTAAATTTGCAATTACAAATCACTGCAACATTAAACACTGGTGTTTTTTCACTTCTTGACTCTTGCACTGTTGGAAGTCTTTCCCAGAAGAAGTATTAATAGGATTATTTTCTCCCATTCTATATTATTGTTACTTCCGTGGTGGGGGTAAAAAGAGCTGGAATCTTCCAGATTGCTCTAGTGGAGATGCCTCCACTGGTCAGCTGGCCTTAGGAGGGGTTATTGATATGTGTTGGTGGTTCTCCCTCCAGGGCCCTATCAACGCGCAGATGCTGGCACAGAGGCAGCGGGAGATCCTGAGCCAGCACCTGCGGCAGCGGCAGATGCAGCAGCAGCAGGTGCAGCAGCAGCGGACGCTGATGATGCGAGGGCAGGGCTTGAACATGACCCCCAGCATGGTGGCCGCCGGTGGCATACCAGCAACCATGAGCAATCCGCGGATCCCGCAGGCAAACACACAGCAGTTTCCATTTCCTCCAAACTACGGTACTGGTTCCACCCCCCAAGGGCATGTCAGCAGTCCTTGCTCCTCAGTGTCCTACCCAGCGCTGGGTCCAAGCTATCCTCACACATCCTCTTGCCTGATTCCCTGGGAATGATGGGAAACATGGAGGGTTGGACCCCTTGGGATGCAGTATAGTGCCTTTCCACTTTTCCTAGCTCTGGTACCACATATTCTCCAAGCACCGCTCTTTTTTGCGCAATAGCAGAAGTGTGATGTGTGTGTTTGTTTATAGTTATATGCAGATAAAAGTGTGTATGCACACATCAACACACGTGTATGTGTTGGCTTGGGGGACTCTGAATTTAGACTGAACTGAACCAGCTTATATGATAAAAGTGCAAATGAAGATAAAGATGCCAATTGTTGTTGGCCGGAAGCATAAAGTGACCAGAAACAAAGCTGTACCTAATCTTTTTCATTTTTATAATGAGATATTGCTTAAATATCAGATTCTTCCACAAGAAATATAATTCTTCATGTGTACATTATCATGTAAAATTAACAACTATTGAATTTCAATATTAAAAATTCTATTTCAGATAAAGCATTCTTTTCCATGTCCCTATACCTGTGTGTAATACAGTGGTAAATACCATTTTGTTTGTACGTTTTACAAAGCTGCACACCACTTTGTTCTGGGGATGCATGTGGCACTTACCTCCACACAGTTACTGTTATACAGCTTCTTTATTTATAAGTATTGTATAAGCTGTATTACAGTTAAATTTTTAGTTATGTGCAGGTTCTGCTGTTATAGCAAATCATGTCCATCCAGTTCTAAATTTGCTATCTACTCTTCCTAATCTTTTATCCTTTACACCAGTTTCTAAATTATAATAGTGCTTTCCCTCCATGTATTAGTAGTTACTTTATGCACATGAATTATGTTTTCATTTTATGATATAGACAGAGATACAGGGAAGTTAAGTCACACAGACAGTGAATATAAGGATAGCCTTCATACCACCTGATTCTTACTCCAGCATTGAGTGACTTGTTTCTCTTGAGTATGCTGTTTGTGATGAACTTAAAACAGACTAAACTGAATAAAAAAATTGCCAGTGTTTTTCTTTGGGTCTGTAGAGGGGACAGACCACTTGTGTGATTGATTAGAGCACACAGGTAGTCAACATACTTCGGCAAAATTATATTTTTAAGGTCATACATACAGTATTAGTTGATATGTCTTGCTTGCAATCTAGATGCAAGATTAAGACACAAGGTTATAGGTTCCAGATGAGTTAAGTAGGACTGTGTAAAGACATGTCTGCAGGTATGAGCTCTTGGCTTCTTTTAACTCTGAACGTACAGTGGCTAAATTTTTCATTGTATTTTTTCAGGTATTAGTCAGCAGCCCGATCCAGGCTTCACAGGGGCCACCACTCCTCAGAGTCCACTGATGTCCCCAAGACTGGCTCATACTCAAAGCCCCATGATTCAGCAGTCTCAGGCTAATCCTGCCTATCAGTCCTCTACAGAGATGAACGGGTGGGCGCAAGGGAATATGGGTGGAAACAGGTACATCTAGTCAAACCCTGTGTTTTATGTAATTCTTTGCTTGGTTGGTTGTTTGGTTTTAACTGGCTATCCTAAAAGAAATTTCTTCTCAATTTGGCTAGTCAAATCGGTTTAAATTCTGTCTTCATACAAGGCAGAGTGAGTGCATACCTAAAAGACCTGCATCCACACAATGCATTGCTTTGTCTTGTGATAACTGGTAAAACACTGTGTCCTTGAGAAGCATCTCTGCTGCACAGTGAACTCCAGTCCCTAACATTTGTGTGGATGCAGTTCTTTTGCAAATGACTTTCATGTTATGCTCCCGCACTGCTTTCCACATGGCTGGATCAGCTGAGCCAGAGCCTATACATTCCCTACTGCTCCAGAATTGGGGTGATTGGATTATCACCTCCCACTTTAAGCGCTGGAGTGCAACCAGGTTCAGTCCATTAGTGCTTGCACGTACTGGGGGGTCAGCATATAACTGTCATTCTCTGAGAGCATCATAGCATGCCTGACACATGCAGTCACCTTTTCAGTTGAGACCCCAGTTGGTATAGCTCTAATAATCAGACTGTCCACATTAAATGGGTTGGATGTTGAACACTATCAGTAGGCAGCAACAAGGTTCCAGGTGGCAATGATATGCGCTTTTCAGTGGAAGACAGGAGGAGCTATCAGGTTGGTGTATAACCTCTATCACTTGACGCTGAGGTTCACAGAGTTGTCTCTAGCATAGTGCTTTTGTCATCCTGAAGTTCTCAGGCTGCTCTTACTATCCCAGCCAAGCAACAAATATTTTTCCTGCTGGTTGATAAAGATTTAATAAACCCAAAGTACCAGTGCTTCAGTGATGAGGCTGATCCAAATGAAGTTCCCCTTAAAGCAACTGATTTATCTCTTATCATCATCCTTGTCCATGCCTCTTCGTCATTGTCTTCCTGAAGCATCTGCAGGAGGCATAGCTCCCACTGTCATGGCTTCTGCTGAAGTGGCAGCAGGGGCAGCTCGGTAAGACTAAAGGCTGGCTTGCTGAACTGCAGCTCTACTGCAGAGACATGTCAGATGCGTTTACACAAGCCACTGAGTATTCACAATGATCTGTAGTGTACTGTTTCAGCCATCCAGATAACAACTTAAAAATGGGGTTAGGTGGCCTGAAAAGACATGGAATTGGAAGGAAGAGAATGGTGGGATTCTCCAAGTTTGGTCCTGTGCCCAGAATGCCACTGCACTCCACCAAGTCTCACAGTGCACAGCAATAACCTAATGGACTACCTAAGTGCAAGGCTGAGTGTTAACCCTGAAAGATTTCCTGAGCTGTGGAAGAATTGCTTCACAGGGAAGTAAAAGTCAGACGTTGATACAGAGGTGGTTACTGCATGCCATCTGACACACGTCCCTTCCACAATATTTTAGTCTTATGCAGGTCCTCTAAGCTGATAAATTGTCAGTAATAATTATTTCACTGACTGTTGAATTATGCTCAAAGAGTCGAAAAGACTGGTGTATAAACAGTGAAGACTGTTTTAGGAAATGTAACAATCTCTCCTATGACTTCTGAGATAACGAGAAGGAAGATACTACCCAGAAAGCACTTGACTTTGGATAAAACCTGGGATGAGTTCTTCCACAGTTACTCCTCCTTAAGTTGTTCTGAAATGGCCTTAAAGTAACACAGAGGGTAATTAATTTAGACTTTATATTGTTTCTTACAGTGTCACATTTTCAAAACCTGATGCTAAGATTTTGTAAATAGATTTCTGCACAATTGCATGTCTCTATTTGTGAGCCCACTTCCCATAACTGTATGTACAAATCTGATATTCGTATGTGCAAACACCTCTTTTGCAAAAAGACAGTTATTAGGCCAGGTCCAATTTCAGCTCAACAGTCCTGTGCTGTGCTGACACTGAGGGGAGAAAAAGGTGTTTCCTTTCTCTCCAAAAATTACTTTCCCAAACACATTTAGGATACATACACAGCCCATTTAGACAGCTAATTGGCTGTTATTGCACATGCATAACAGATTTGTACTCTGCCATAGTTTCATACACAAAGGCATGCATTTTTGTGCACAGACGTGGAACCTTAAATTTTGAAAATCTGGTAGACATTAATGTATCCAAAACCTAGTTTTTCCTTTGAAGTTGGAATAAATGACAGTATATATCAATTCTAGCTTAAGATATATTAAAAAGAAAATAGTTTCTTAGTGGCTTCAGCATTCTAAGTCTGACACACTGCTTTTTCCATTCCTTGCTGTAGCATGTTTTCACAACAGTCCCCACCACATTTTGGGCAGCAAGCAAGCACCAGCATGTACAACAATAACATGAACATCAGTGTATCCATGGCAACCAACACAAGTGGTATGAACAACATGAACCAGATGACAGGGCAGATCAGCATGACCTCAGCGACCTCTGTGCCTACATCAGGGTTGTCCTCCATGGGTCCTGAGCAGGTGAGAATTTAAGGATGTGAGATGATAGACAGAGGATTTGCTTTGACTTTGACAGTTTTTCAGGTCTGCTGTGTTGGGCTGTAACTGCTGTAAGCCATTACATTTCTTATACTAGTTTTCTTGAGAAATGATGCTGATAAAAAGGCTTTGGTTTTAGCTCTGCACTCAGATAACCAACATGACCAATGAGATAGAGAGCACTTTTACATCTAAATCTCCAATTTTGACCTAGCACCGCTGTAGATAGCACATGCAGTTGCTCCTGGACTTCCATGGAAAGTGTGTGCTGATCTAGCTCCTGTCCTCAGTAGGCAAGTTTCCGTAGTGCAGCTGTAGGTCACCAGTGGCCTTGCTAATTTTCTCAGCAGTAGAGGCTAGGACTGAATGGCAGGCAGCTGTTTCCCAGAGGTAAGAGTGAATGATGCTTCCAGTGTGTGAAAGATGCTTCCATAGCCGCTGCGTGTGTAGTACCAGACAATAGGCAGTCAACTTCAAGAACTATCAAGCTGGCATGAGGACAAGATCCACACTCTTGTTAATGTGGTGCATATAGAATAGGTTGTTGAATCAATAGGTAAGTAACCTGTTCTTTTCTGCTGAGAGGTTTACATACTCTGTTTTGTTCGAGATTGCTGCTTAGGGTATCAGAAATAAGGAAAATAGCATTTCCATTTGTTGACCTGCAATTAAACTCACACAGTGCATTAACGAGTATATGACAAACAAGTCCTCTTAATTAACAGGTTCATGTTCGTTTCAGAGCTGAATTCCCATTTGTTCAAAACACAGGCTTGAAATTATGGACTTTTCTCAGAAATGTTGGTAGGAAAGTACCTCTTGTGTCTTCAGGCAGCCTCTGCTGCTATGGTGGACAATACTGTAAACCTTTTTTCTGAGACCATAACATTCCAGTTTAAAGCTGATTATATTATTAGCTTGTTAATGTGTGTCCTTTCTCTAGCCTAAGTTAGATAAGAGTATTTACTTCTCCAATATTGTCCTTTAGCTCAAATAGTTCTTTTCTCTTCTT
The DNA here is from genome assembly GCF_037157495.1 of Lathamus discolor. Classification (NCBI taxonomy): domain Eukaryota; kingdom Metazoa; phylum Chordata; class Aves; order Psittaciformes; family Psittacidae; genus Lathamus; species Lathamus discolor. The sequence goes on along the minus strand of NC_088885.1, from coordinate 126,084,940 downwards.
GTATTTTAAAAAGAGCCTTTCAATCAAAATGATTTTGTTGCGGTTTGAGAGTGTTGGATTGGATTGTTTTGGTTTGGGTTTCTTGAAGTTTTTCTTGTAAGTTAAACAAGCCACAGTGTTTCAGTCTCTTCTTGTAGGCTTCAAATTCCCTTTCCTTTTCTGCACCTGTTGCAGTTTGAATGAGTATTTCCTAAGTGCAGAGCCATGTGCGTAACACTAGTTCTTCCCCGTTTCTCTTGGAATACTCTAGACAGATATAGCCCCAGATCACATTTGTCTTTTACAGCTGCCACATACTGGTGACCTGAAGTAATTTTGATACTCCCAGATCTGTCACCTTCTCCGATATTCCCAGTTGCTAAGCCCAATTATAGCCCACTTTATTGTTATTATTATTATTCTCAAGTACATACTATTGCACACATTTAATGTAGTGAAATCAAAAAAGAAAAGAGTGGGGATTTGAAGGTAACAACCCAGTCTGACTTCTCAGCATGCCCATACATAGAAAGATCTGGTTTTATTTCAAAGATGTCCCTGCAGACTACTGTTTCCACTGGCACAGTTGTCGCACTGCTTTTCCTTCCTGTTAGGTACAAGATCTTGTTTCAAGACAGCATTTATCTAACTTCAGTAAGTGAATAGTCTGAGGTTCTTCATCCATCTCAACATGTGTTTTTCAGGCTGTCCGTCCCTTTTGTAGATCTACTTTAAACTCCACTGTTGTAACCTCTTCTAGGAGTATGAATAGAGTAACCAGAGACAGTGATTTAACTGTGAGTGCTGTGTACAGTCAAGTTCTGCTTGTAATTTCTATTTCAATACATGGGATGCCTTGGCTCTGTTGGTGACAAAGTCGCACTGGGGAGCACATACTGAAACCCTTATAATGATCCCTAAATCCTCAGCACATTCGACATAGACGAAACCTGCAGTCTTTTTTCCGAAATGTATTGCCTTCCTTTTGTCTACATCAAATTGAATTTCTCTAGATTGAGTCTGTTTAACCAAAGTGCTCTGGCTCATTCTGTATCAGTAACCTGTTATCTTCCTGATTTACCACCACAGCACTGTGTCATCTGCAGACTCTGCAAGCAAATGTTTCATGCTCCATCTAGGTCAGAGGTGGCCAACTGACAGCTGGGGAGCCATTTCTGGGCCACAAGACAATACTTTTTAGTCCTCAGGAATGTTCGCTGTGCTGCTTTACATTATCCTTTCTGAGAGACCTGAGTAAAAAGAATGTATATTTAAATACAAAAATTGATAATATTTTTCTGTTTTCAGGGCACAGTGTTTTACAGTTTGGCACATTTATTTAGCAATTAACTTAGGCTGTGCCAAACTTTTTCTTGTAACATGATTTTCAAAATTACTACATTTTCTTTAATTCTGCTGACTGTTGCCATTTCATTCATTCTCTGGGGTTTTTTTTACACTGTCACCTACACTTTTACTTACTTATTCAATGCCAATTTTTGTTCCATAACACATAATTTTAACTTCACATGCTCATCTCTTTCTAACCACAGTGAGTAACATTGGTACACAAAAAATGTATACTAGCTTTTGAAAACAGTTTAACACTTCACATGTTGTTGGATTGTTTTGGAAGTCATATGTATTACCTGTTAGTAAAAACCTATGCCTGGGTACATTTACCTAGTAAGAAGCAGGTATATTACTTTCAGTACCAAACAGTTTGGTTTGGCTTTGTCTCCTGTCTCTTTGTGACACTGTACTGCATCACACAGACATACCCAGAGTTCAGAAATACTAAGTTTGTTGTTTATCTGCTCATACTTGTGTATCTCCAACATACCTTGTTTACTACCTAGGCTCCTGGCATCACCAAGTAAAAAAATTAACTTTATGCCCAAAATTTACTTGCTATTTATGATGCTAACAGACTCTTTTATGTGCTACAGGGATCAGACCTTGTCTTATTAACATCTTCTTCCCCATAATGGTACAAAAGTTCTTCAGGCTGCTCTTACTAGTGTGTCTTCTAGGAAGCTGTTACCAGGAACCCTGTCAGGTCTGCAGGTCCCCTCTTTCCAAAACCGCTTCCCCAGGCATTGAGGAAGTTTAAACCTTCCTGGTGTTACACCATTCACACAACTTACTGTTTCCTTATCCTCATTTTCTTGTTCACACAAGGGACTCTTGCCATGTTTGTTCCTATTGTTTATTTTGCATCATGGATCTGTGTTGTTTACTGAACTATCAGAGAAAAAGGTTGAAACCCATGCATGAGGCTTTTCAATATATGAAATAAACCCCTGTCGAGATGTCCACTCCACGCAGATGTTTATTAATTTGCACAGAGTAGTACTTCCCGGGCATCTACAAAGAGTTAGCTTGAAACAGTATTTTGATTTTGTTCAGCATGGATGAGAGGAGCCCTGGAGCGGTAGCAAACTTTTCTTATTAGACACCTTGTATGTACTTTTGCTTTATTATCAGGAAAGTGTATTGATGTGTTAATCGCACAGGAAGTGCAAAACATCTACTGTCTTGTTTTAGTCAGATTTCATATCTGGTAACACCACTTGACTTGTCTTCAGAAAATTATAAAACCCCTTCCATTTCTCTGTCTTTTTCCATACTTTTCTAATTGCATTGTTACTGCAGTCAGAACAGTTAATGTGTGAATGCGGGGTGTTTTGTTTCAAGGAGTTCTGAGGTAAATGTAATATAACAAAACAGTAGATTTAGGGGTTTTTTGTATCTGATACCATTCCAATCAGGATTATTGCATTGTCACTGGTAAAGAGATCCTGTGATAGGAACTTCACTGATGCCTTTGCTGCTTTTGTGGCGTGCATCCTGGAATCATCTTCTTTACCCATACCTGTCCTAACTGCCACAATGCAAATCATGCAGTCATCTTTTTGTTCCAAAACTGCTGATGACTCAGTATGCAGTCTTTTTATTTATGCTTTTTATTTTTATCTTCCTTTGTCTACTGAGCAAATAGAAAAGGTATTTGTGCCTGTGCATTCTGATGAATGCTGAATAATAGCAGAAAACACTTTCCAAACATGGATTCTGTTGCTTAGTCAAATGCACATAATAAAGCTGCAAAGCTGTCTGCCTGCTTTCTTTCTGAGCAAATTAGTGTGGTTCTCATCCTTTCTGATTTGAATTTTCACATTTAGGTTTAAAAATCTGCCCATTTTTATTAAGAAGCAGAAAGCATCACTCAGAGTCTTGCAGAATTTAATCAATTTTTTTTCAGAGTTGAAAGTTCCTATAGCAAAAATATTTGAACTTTTGAACCTTTCCTACTGAACTGCAGTCTTGTCTCTGGCAGTGCTTGAAACCAGCTCTTTAGGTGGTTGCATGGGACTGTGTTTAGCTTTATGACATTTTGCAAAATTGGTGAATATCAGCAGAAACAACAGTCAGGAGGACCTGAAAGGAGAAGACTTTGGTGTGGTAAATTCAAGACTGTCTCCCCACCTTGCTGCAGCAGGTTGTTGTAGCTGAAGCAAAGTAGTGCAGTGGCAGAATCTCCTCTTATTTACAATGTAAGTCTCATAAGGGGCAGGTGACACAGAAAACATCTTTTTTCTTCCAACAAAATCTGGAGGGGCACATCTTTGCTATTAGTATCCATTTAGTCTGAAAGAAGTAACAAAGAGAACCGAGTCAACAAAGACTCCCTTGGAAGAGGTTTCTTTCCCTGTGAAACTGCTAAGGAAAGCTCGATTTTTTAGTATTTCAGAACCTTGCTGAAGGGCTGCGTTTTGTATTTTGTACCAGTTCCTACATGGTGAGATTAATCCTTTGATTAAGAAAGCAATGCTGTAAATTTGGCAAATCTCGCTTTCCACATAACTAGCATGACAGACCCTTTGGTTGTGCAGAAGTACACAGTTTCAATACTTTCCTGTGGCTGCATTCAGAAAATTGTTGAGATCATACTTTTAGGAAAGCATGCTGCTGCACGTTTTCCCATTTAATGCTATCTTTCTCCCATTGCTTACAAGCAGAAAAATAAGTGTCATTAAAACTAAGTCAATAGGTGGTGTAATTCAGCTTGCATGTTATCTCATCAGGGTTTGAAAAGATTGTGTCGTGGTTTGCAAGCAGAAAAGCTGTGTGTGTTGAGGTTAGGAAAGTAGTTACGTGTTTCTGCTTTCAGGACTTTCATGGCAGGCACGTCCTCTTCAGATAATACTGACCTAATTTATGGAGCCTGCTTTGTAAAATATGCGCAAGGGTCATAGTATCAGGAATTAAATCTTTGTTGTTGTCTGTGAAGCAGAATAATGTAAGTCAAACACATGCTGCATAAGAAGGGTACTCAGCTATCCAGGCACTTCATCGCAAAAGTAAATGCTGGTATATGCAAGTAGCAAAGTGGTTTATAATGCTGCTTTTTCATTCCCAGCCCTCTTCCCAATGTACTTTTTAATTCATTCCCCTTTAATATCTTGTTACCAATAGGTTAATGATCCTGCTATGAGGGGAGGCAATCTTTTTCCAAACCAGCTGCCTGGAATGGATATGATAAAGCAGGACGGAGATGCAGCACGGGTAAGAAATTGCATTCAGAGGCATGCAGAGACAACAGAACAGTGAGTGCACTGTGATTTAGAATGGATACAGTATCTTTTTATTTACAAAGTTACAAGTACCCAGGCTAATAGTAATTAAGTTTGTTGCTATTAGTTTTCTTAATTCAGCTTTTGGTGACATCTATATTAAGTTCCTTGTTTAGATCCCACTAGCACTGCTGAAGTGAATAATACAGAATACATCACATTACTGAATTAACAGGCACATTCAGCTGACTTATGTATGGAACCATAGAATCAACGAGGTTGGAAAAGACCTGTAAGATCATCAAGTCCAACCATTACCCCAGGACTTCCAAGTCCACCACTAAACCATACCACCGAGGGCCTCTTCTACACGGTTTTTGAACGCTTCCAGGGAGCATGGTATAGTTTTATCCGCTTTTTCCAGAGCAGCTATCGGGAGGGGTGCTTGAGCGGCGGGGGCGAAGTGCCATCTAGCGGCCGCCGCCTCTCTCTCCCTTCCGGTCTCAGGGTGGGAAGGATTCACGCAGTCGGTTTCCCGAGGTCTCTGCGGTAATCAGACCGGGCTGCTGTGCCCCGTTGTGCCTACAGGAGCTCCCGTTTTGTAAGCTGCCTGCTGTCCGCCCCCTGCACCGCTGTTTCCTGTTGGCTCCTTGTATGCGGTGTTGAAATTGGAAAGATGGAGCTAAACAAATTCTCTTCTTACACTGGATTCCATAGCAAAATTTAAAGTTTCCTACTGTTAAAGAAAAATTAGTATCAGGGGAAATTAAGAAAATTTTACTGCAAATGTACCAAGATTAATGATACATTTTTCTTGCTTAGTCAAGAAAATGAAGAATGCAGAAGTACAGAGGGAAAAGTAACCATGCATTTATTTTATTGTACCACTCTTTTCTTTTGCACACCTGTGTGTTTAAAACTCCCTGGAGGCAATTCTTTGTACACCTTCATTGTTCACATTAAGATACAAGTGCTTGTCTCAGTTAGAGGAGGATCTTTTTACAAGGGCAATGTAGTGATAGAAAAAGGGGTAACAGCTTTAAACTGAAAGGAGGCAGGATTAGATATTATGAAGAAATTCTTCACTGTGAGGGTGGTGAGACACTGGCACAGGTTGCCCAGAAGATGCGGCTGCCCCATCCTTGGCAGTGTTCAAGGCCAGGCTGGACGGGGCTTTGAGGAAGCTGGGCAGGTGGACCACCTGGTCAAGTGGAAGGTGTGCCTGCCCATGGCAGGGAGGTTGGAACTGAATGGTCTTTAATTTTCCTTCCAATCCAAAACATTCTATGGTGTGTGTGTCTCTTCTGCAACCCTTGCATGGTCACTTTCATGATGAATAAGAAGATGCAGTATGTTTGTTCTGCTTTAGTGGAAGCTGTCAAATACCAAGGCTTTATCTTCCTACTTAGTGCATTCCCTAACCACTTAAATTTCGCATGCTAAGAGAAGCTGGGCTGTTGGAGAAGAAAATACCAGGTACCACTGAGGAAATAAAGGACATACGGCTGTTGAGGGTGAAGGAGACTAGAGAAGAAGGAAGAGGTAGATTTTAAAGAATGGTTGAAGAGAGAAGGAAAAGAGAGTGGATGTGACAGAAGAGGTATGAGAGAGGGTGGGAAGAAGCCAGGGAACAGGGAGCAGATGAAAGGAAATGAGTGGCAGGACTTTGGACGGCGAATCTGTGAGGTTTGATGTTGAAATAGTGGAGTCACTGCCATGACAGTGAGACAGACAGTGGCCACGCGTGACAGCCACTGGTGAGTTTTGTTTCACCTAGAGAAAAGTAACTTCTTAAAACCTCTTTAATTATTTTGTAAGGACACACTGGACTGCACTCTGATTTTACTCTTATTCTACTAACATAGCACTGACTCAAGGAAAATATAGCCACTGGGAAGCTCATCTGACATCGCAGCCCAGAAAGCCAACTGTATCCTGGGCTGCATCAAAAGGAGCGTGACCAGCAGGTCGAAGGAGGTGATCCTGCCCCTCTACTCTGCTCTTGTGAGACCTCACCTGGAGTATTGTGTGCAGTTCTGGTGTCCTCAACATAAAAAGGACATGGAACTGCTGGAACAAGTCCAGAGGAGGGCCACGAGGATGATCAGGGGACTGGAGCACCTCCCATATGAAGACAGGCTGAGAAAGTTGGGGCTGTTCAGCCTGGAGAAGAGAAGGCTGCGTGGAGACCTCATAGCAGCCTTTTCCAGTATCTGAAGGGGGCTTATAAAGATGCTGGGGATGGACTCTTCATTAGGGACTGTAGTGATAGGACAAGGAATAATGGGTTAAAACTTAACCAGAGGAAGTTTAGATTGGATATAAGGAGGAAATTCTTTACTGTAAGGGTGGTGAGGCACTGGAATGGGTTGCCCAGGGAAGTTGTGAATGCTCCATCCCTGGCAGTGTTCAAAGGCAGGTTGGACAGATCCTTGGGTGAGATGGTTTAGTGTGAGGTGTCCCTGCCTATGGCAGGGGGGCTGGAACTAGATGATCTTAAGGTCCTCTCCAACCCTAACTATTCTATGATTCTATGACAAATTTGAGGGTTTTTTCAACGTTTCATAAAGTTGATCTCAACAACTGTATCACTGAAAGGGATCGGTTCTCTTCAGAGTTGAGTAACCTGGAAATAACATGCTGTTGCTGAAACCAGTACAACTGTGGATGTCAGATCTCTACATTTACTGTTTTGTTTACTTAGTACTCTTTCACTTTGTTTTAACATGTTAAGGGTAAAACTTCTCCAGCTGAAGACTTACAAGGATGATACTAACCTTTAACAGAAGCTGTTTTAAAAGTAAGCAGAAGACAGAGGATTTTCTGTCTCTCTCAAGGCACAACATGCCCTTCACTTGTAGAGCTAAAAATATTTGCAACTGGAACAGTTTAATATATTATTTTGCCATTGTTTGAACAAATTTATAGTAACTAATTTCATGTGGCAAAAGACAATTTTGATCCTGCTCCTGTTTAAAAGTAAGTATCTGAAGAATACTGTTTGTTAGCTGGGGCTTTTATGGGGCATCCCACTTCATACAGTATAGCAGTAATCTTATAGTCAATCTTTGGAGTTTTCAGATTCTTTTTCTGCTCTGAAGGTACATACATGAGTCATGGAGGTTATTGTGAGCAATTTTTCCCATATTTGTTATCAGCCTGGAAATAATAATCTGACACACTTCTTTAAAGTCCATTTGCTTTGGTTATATCTGACTAAAAAGGGGTTCATGTCGTTGATAGAAGCATTTATTTAGCCTCTATGTAGAGATAGTGTTTGCTAAGTGTTCACTCTGAAAATAAGGACATCTTTGGACTTTCACTTCTGTTCTACACTTTATGATCAAAAACCACTAGCAGGGTCCCTGAACTGCTTCTCAATGTGTTAGGAAGAGGAACCATATGTCCATATGAGTCAGGGCATGAAGGATGCAAGCATGGTGTCTCTGTGCTGTGATGAAGCAAGAGGGAGCAGGAGCAGGATTCGCTGGGCTGGCCTCTGGACCATCCTTGTGGTTGCCCCCAAAACCTCCACCTGTACCAGCTGGGCTGGGAGCAGCAGATATACAAAATATAAGACCTTGCTTTCCTGAATCATGCATGGTTCCTGACACTGACTTTGTCAATAAAGATAGATTTCTGGGCCTTGTGTGGCTGCAGAGGGAAGTGTGATGTAGTTAGCTTCCAGAAGGCAGCCATCTAGCTACTGCTGTGGAACAGTGAGAAAGCTGCCTACTGTTGTGCTGTCCCAGAGCAAATGGGGCCTTCCTCATGCACAGCAGGAGGCTAAGAGCAAAGAGCTCTTCCACTGCTGGAGCCACGGGATACCAATGAAGAGCAGCCCCAGGGGAGGAGAAAAATGGGGTTTGGCTGGATTGGCTCTCTGACCTGACTGACCACAGCACCCCATGGGAGCAAGACTTTGCAAGGGGAGGAAGGCAAAGAGACACAGATTGCAGTCACTGGAAGGGACAGTCTTAAAACAACTGTGAAAACCACATCCTGTGGGGTTGTTTATAAATAAGAAAGTACAAGATAATCAACTTGTCTGAAAATAGTTTGTACTGTCTGTGAAGACACTGCTAGTAGGTAGGTAGTAGGGTATGTATACATAGTTAAGTATGATGTAAAGAACATCTCTAGGGATCAGGAGCTGCAGCTTTTCTTACTTCTTTATTCCATTTTTTATTATGATCCTTGGAGGTGAAAGTGAACCAAGGTAGTTGTTTCCCGTAAGGATGATACAGCAGTAACACAGAGCGCTTTTGCATATACTCAAAGATTGAGATTAATCTTAAACCATATTGCTGTGGCTTTAGCCGGAGTCTACAAAGGTAGATGACCCAAGGTGTTATCCACGACAGTTGGAATTAATTAAGGACCTAAGAATGCAGCAAAATTAGCCTCCCACTGATATCCCTGGAATTAAATCACAGTTCAGTTGTAACAGTGTGCAGAAAGAATAATCTAGCTTTATAAATTCCAATTAAATTTCAGGTTTAAAGTAATACACCAATGTATGGTTGATGGTGGCTGCTGCAATCCAGCATCCAGCTCTCGTTGACCTATCCAGCTTCACTATCCCAGAAGGAAAAATTTATTTGTTTTTCTCCAATTTCTCTTTTTTTGCAGAAATATTGCTGACCCTGAGGGTGGTTTGGTTGCTCCTTTCTTCAGCTGACTGGGCTTACGGCCCCAAATCCTTACCGGTTTGAAGAGCTGCGTCTGTTTGTTGTGACCCAACTGAGCTGCCAGCACCAGAGGCAGCTGCCTGCTGCCAACAGGACTCAGCCCTACCTTCCCAAGGGGAGCCAGGGTGGTTGTTGCCGAAGAGCAGCCTCTTTGACAGTCTGAAGCTAGCGTACAGACAGTTGCTCAGTCTGTTCACTGCATTCACCTTAGTGCAACTTAGATCTCTCCTGCGAAGTAAATGTTGACAGGCAATTTTCATAAACCATGTCAGATTGAATGTATTTAAATGTATGTATTTAAGGAAAACCAACCATGCTCTTGTTCTGTTTCTGTTTAGTTCTAGACCTTGGGGTTTTTTTTTGCTTTGTTTTCCCTGGCTTACTCAGTCTGGTGCAAAGGATTCAGTTCCGTCTGAAAACTGGTGTTTTAGACTAAGGCCTGCATTTTGGGGCAGAGAGGAGGCGTGGAGGAGGGTGTAGAGGCAACGTCTGGTACATATAGAGATCTCCAATGAGCAGGTTCCACTGACAAGTCAGAGAAGATGAACCGATGCAGAAAACTATACAGACCAATTTTGAATGGGGTTGAAGTTGTAAAACAGATGAAAATTACCCTGTGAAAGGGCTGTTTATAAGGGGCGTTTCGGTTGGGTTTTGTGGTAATGTTTATAATGCAAGTCATGAATCCAAAAATACAAGTTGGTTACTTTCTTATTTAATTCCTAACAATCAGCAAATCCCGATTATTTTTTTTTTTTCACCTGGCTCTGCTGACTTCTGTCATCTTCCTTTTCTTCCTAATAGAGTAAAAGAACAGGTTATTCCTTTATTTCCCGAGGTGTGTTTCCAGCAATCTGGACAGCCAGTTACTGGATGCTGAACAGCAAAGTTCAATGGTAATGCATGTACTGATTATGGTAGTGGCAGAAATGGTGCATAATATCAAAGAGCTCAAGATATCTGCTTTAAAGCATGATAATTTCTGGTTCCCATCCCCTTAGCTGGGAAAATAACAATTCAATTCCTGTAATACGTATAGCATATATCACTACAGACTTCACCACTATCGTGTGTTTCTGATTATTTTAAAGCAGTGTGGACTACGAGGATGTTTTGTAAGGTACATAAAATCCAGTTTATATGTAAACAAGCAATAATTTAAGTTGAAAACTTACGTGTTTTACTTGTATAATTTTTGTGAGATATACATGTTGTGAAGTTGATTCCAAATGAGGTACTTCAGTATTAAATTAGATATCTTCTTAGCCGTGTGTGTCTCCTGAAAAAGTGTTTTGTAAAGGATCACAATGCCTTGATTAGACCTAATTTGTAGGCTTGAGACTTCTCATTTTCTAAACCTTGTGATTCTGCTCATAATGTCATTTAACTAACCTATATTATATGCAGCCACTGTAGGAACCAATTCTTGATTTTTGTATGTTTATATCCTTTCGTAACAAATCTTAGTAAAACTTAACTGTTACTAAGCAGGCCACTGTTAGGGGGTGGGTTTTTTCTTGCCCACTGTGGTTGGAATAATCTTTTACTAAACCAATATCAGTTTCTGAGGACTTGAAATATTAAGAAATTGATGTTTTTGACGTCTGTTTTTTTCCCGCTGACCCCTAATCTACAAACTTTCTAACCTGAACGCAATTTTTTTGATGTCAGGTAAAATGCAGTGCATTTTATAATATCTCCTCAGCCATGCCTTTGGGGACTGAAAGGTTTGTTCTGTTGCCATTTAATTTGTTGTGGTTTTCAGATGGGAGTTCAAATTAAATAGCAGCTCTCCTCTTATTAAGGCTGAGGAAAACACGATAAAAGTGGTTTGAAATAGGCTGCTTCTGTAGAAGGCTTTTGGTGAAAGCCCAGGAAATGTACAGTTGGGTTTGTCCCTAAGGAAGGCAGTGCCATCACTCTGGAGAAACAACATTTTTCAGCTGTCACCATTCTGTTACCAAACCTAAGCAGAATATTTAGTCAGCTGAGCCATCCTCTTACCTGCTGATGGGAACCCAAAATAGCTGTCAGTTCTGAGCTCCACAGCCTCATTGCTACAACGACATCTGTGTTCAACTTGCATTATATATCTGACAGAAAAATATTTATATAAGAAATTTATAAATCTGAAGGAATTAACTTTATGCACCACAAAGTGTAAATGAGTTTTAAAATCATTTTGGTTTACTCCATTCTTTTTCAGTTCTTAACCGTAACCTCTGCAGATAGATTATTCTTTTTCACAGTGGAGAAAATAGTTAGAATTTGTCCCGTTTCACAACAGACCTGCAAACCCTGATCATCTGTAGTAACTATGATACTTCATCATCCATTGCCATTTTGAAAGAAAGGAGATTGTACCTATCACTTTGGCTCCGTTTGGGTTCATCGTGACTTTAGTCATCTTCTAACTAATGAAAGAAAAAGTGAGTGAAGGAATCTTCTGATCATATTGATCACTATAGAAACAAAAAAGCCAAATCAATTCCCTTCATTATCAGTATTTTTCATCCTGTATACAGTAAACTTGTCGGAGAAAGTACTTGGATTTTGTTTAACGGAACAATTAATCAGTGTTCTACTTACATTACTAAATGTGAAAGGCGCATAATGTGAAAAATAAGCATATATACACGGTCGTATGACCTGTTTAAGTGTTCATGTAATGTGGTAAGTTTAAAAAGTGAAGTGAGCTGTTTTGCTACAATGAATTAATTTGTACTCAATCTTAAAATATTGTCCCACACCGGTATCCCTTTGGGCCTGTATTAATTAAAAGCAATGTTTTTTGCAGTTTATACAATACATTTTTTAATCTTTGTTTAAAAGCGGAATTCATATGGGCTTAACAGATGAAATGGGTGGCACAGCTCCACTTGCAGAACCCAAAGATACACAATCAGTTTTGAAATGCAACTTAAGCCATTAATTGTTGGTGTGAATTTAAAAGTTTTCTAGTATTTGTATGGTAGTATGCTGCCTAAGAGCAAAAGCATTCTCTGCACAAAAGAAAATTTACTGTAGTGGCTTTGATTTTAATTAGAATTTTCTCCCTGGTGTTTCTTTGTAGACTAAAACAAAATCTTTTCAGTTTCTTACTACAGGTAAAAGCTATGTGCAAGAACCTCAAAATGCTAAAATCTAGCATAATGCCTTAGATCTGTTTTTAAGTCTTGTATATTCCTACATAGCTGTCTGATGTATTATATTTGTATAGTGAATTGTGTACAATTTTGGAATAAGTGCATCATCACTTAATCTTTCTGTTGTTCAATAGAGATGATGGACACATTTCTTCAAACATTTACTGTCATTTAATTTTTTTTCCCTTTATGTCATTTGTGGGTTTTATTTGTACAGTTCATCATGAAGTTGCATCTGAGATGTGTGTATATGAAAAGATTATACAAGGGTAAAATTAAGCAATATATAAACTATGGTTCTTCAGGAGAAAGCTTACAGTGTTTCAGGTTGTGATTTATTTTCAAAACGGAGTTGACTCTGAACATCACTTTGTTCACCTGCATTGATGTTTGTATTTCTAGTGTGAGCAGTTTATGCAAAGGTAGATATATTCAGAGAAATTTTAAATACATTTATGCAAGTTAATATTGCTTTGCTGATGCTATTTGCTTATTTGATGTTAAATAATGCTATTGTAAATAAAGAATTCTGTTGTTATTGCATCATTTAATAAATTTTAATGCCTTCGGGTTTTACATGGCTTTAGAGATTTCAACGTGTTTCTGTTGTGTCTTCTTTTATTCCTAGAAGGGTCTAAGATTTACTGCTAAAGCACTAGAGGATAGATGAATAGGCAGGTTTTAAAAAGCCAGCGGGCTTTCTGTGTTGAAGGCTTTTATATATTCCAACTAGTTGTTACTCTCAAGTCCTTTTATCTTTATGGAGCTATATATGTAGTGTTTGTCACATAGGTTAACAGTTTATTAAGAGTACTTTTTTTATATTGTAGGGCAAAATGGGTGTCTGTCTTGATGGTTTCAACAGAGGCAGACCTCAGGTGGTATGAAGCAGGACTGAGTAGAGTTAAGGGCTGGTTCCCCTTGCTATGCCAAATGGTTGATTTAAATACTTGGGAATGTTTGATTGGTCAATTTAAAAAAAGAAATAAAACTAAAAGCTGCTACAAGAATGCCTGTTTATCAGAATGATCTTCTGCTCTCTCCGGGAAATGGATATGGGAGAAAAGCTATTCATATTAAAAATTTCAGAAGATAGAGTTATTTTGAACACCTCCAACTACTGTTAATCTTTCACTATTCACTATTGCTACAAAAACAAGGCTTAACCATGCCAAGTGCAAGGTCCTACAGCTGGGTTGGAGCAATCCCAGGCACAGCTACAGGTTGGGCAGAGAGGAGATTGAGAGCAGCCCTGCGGAGGAGGACTTGGGGGTGTTGGTCAATGAGAAAATGAACATGAGCCTGCTTTAGTGTGCGCTCGCAGCCCAGAAAGCCAACCGTATCCTGGGCTGCATCAAAAGGAGCATGACCAACAGGTCGAAAGAGGTGATCCTGCCCCTCTACTCTGCTCTTGTGAGACCTCACCTGGAGTATTGTGTGCAGTTCTGGTGTCCTCAACATAAAAAGGACATGGAACTGCTGGAACAAGTCCAGAGGAGGGCCACGAGGATGATCAGGGGACTGGAACACCTCCCATATGAAGACAGGCTGAGAAAGCTGGGGCTGTTCAGCCTGGAGAAGAGAAGGCTGCATGGAGACCTCATAGCAGCCTTTTCCAGTATCTGAAGGGGGCCTATAGGGATGCTGGGGAGGGACTCTTCATTAGGGACTGTAGTGATAGGACAAGGGGTAATGGGTTAAAGCTTAAACGGGGGAAGGTTAGATAGGATATAAGGAGGAAGTTCTTTACTGTGAGGGTGGTGAGACACTGGAATTGGTTGCCGAGGGAGGTTGTGAGTGCTCCATCCCTGGCAGTGTTCAAGGGCAGGTTGGACAGATCCTTGGGTGAGATGGTTTAGTGTGAGGTGTCCCTGCCCATGGCAGGGGGTTGGAACTAGATGATCTTGAGGTCCTCTCCAATCATATCTATTCTATGATTCTGTGATTCTGTTATCCTACAGTTCGACTTTGGCAAAATTGTGGTGATCCTTGGACGGGAGGAAAATACTTCCATGTTAAGGAAAGCAAGGAAGGAGGAGGTTTCTTCCCAATGTGAAGTCAGAAACAAGTAGAGAAAGCATCTTTATCCTAAGACAAAAAAATGTTTCCTATTGGAACTTTATCTTTAGGCACAATTATCCCTTTATAATTTATTCATGTTGAAAAGAAATTAAAATTCTTTACAATAGTTTTAGCTAAAAGTCCTGGCATCATTCAAAATAGGATGAGTTAATGATGACCTCTGAGGTAACTGAGTGAAAGAAAAGTGCTGCCTTTCCCTTCTGGATCAAGCTTTGTTGACAAAGGCCAATGCACGTGACACAGACATGTTGTTCTAACCTGATGTCACAACAAAAGAGACAAAAAGTGACAGGTCCTTCTTATGGTAATCCCTATGTTCACCATGAAAAGTCTCGGAGACCAGACTTTTCACAGGGATGGAGCAGGGATGCCCGGAGCCTTTGAATTATTCCCCAGCTTGTTGCTCGCTGCTTATCATGGTTCTTCATGTGTTGTACCCTGTGTGGGAGGAGGGCTGCATGTCACTCTGCACTTGGGCTCAGGCTATGGCAAGGGAAGAATGCTGCCAGGGGTATCTGCCCTCTGCCTTGGCTTTTGGGCTGTAAAGTGTAGCTAAGTAGAACCTGAGTAGGCCTCTTGACTGAACTCCCAACCTGTTTCCTGAAACAATAATCACAGTGCAGCCTTCACAAAAAGTAAGGTTTTGCACTGAAGAAAGCAGAACCCAGAGCGGCCTTGAGCAATCCTGTGGCCTTGCAGGTGTAACAGGCATGCAGGTGTAGGTGTAATAGGCATACAGGTATAGGTGACTTTGTTTCCTCCTACCTTTCAGAAATTCCTTGCTGGGGCTTCAGCCAAGGGTTGTCTGTTGGCTCCTGCAGTGTACAGGAGCTGCTGGATCACAGCTTTTGATACAGATCAGTCCAGAGTCCCACTGAGAATTCCCACTCTAGACAGCTAAGAGGGAAGAATGATCTCAGATTGATAAAGTCCCTAGGAGAGGTATGTCAGGAAAGGTCCAGGTTGGAATTACAGTGCGAATGAACCTGTGTGAATGGTGGTCCTTCAGAGCTGGGCATTGAGGTCCGTGCCAGGTAAGGACAGACTCTTGGGACATGTCTCAGCAGTGAAAGAAAACACCCCAGCAGTTAAAGTCTTGGGTGGTGTGGCAGACCCCATTAACCCTTCTCTGTCTTTGGTCCCAGTCTGAGCCTTCTTTGTTACTGCTGCTAATGACCCTGACTTTGGCCAGCATGGTGGGCTCTTGCCAGATGTTATGACCAAGAAAAAAACATGGTTGATTGTATTGAAGGCATTAAGCTTAAGGAATGCCCTGGAGTCCAGAGGACCTAAGGTGCTCCAATTTTAGTGGGATGCATTTCTTGATTGGTCTGAGGAGGCCACAAAAGAAAAACAGAATCCCAAACCAGAAGTCTGAGACACTCTCAGGGAGGGGGAACAAACAGATCAAGTAGAGTGTGTGTGAGCCAGAGATTTCCCCTCAAAGTGAATCTGCATTTCTGCTTGCCCCTTTTATCCACAGGCAGAAGAGGCAGGCTCTCCCTGGCCAGGCTGGAAACACATCAGGGCTAGCACCTCTGAGCTGACTTTATTTCTATAGAGCTGCTCCCCTGTCACACGGAGCAAAACCAACCCCTGGCTTGTTTGGGCAGATGAATTCCCAGTCGTTCACATGAAAATGCAGGAGCATCCCTGTGGCTGGGGCTGGCCTGTCTGTTAGGGGTGGCACTGCACAGCTGTCCTGCTCCTCCCACCCCACATCTCTCCCCGAGGATTGAGACTTTTTTAGTGCAATAAATGCCTTTAACATCTTAGGGGATGAAAGCCTCTAAAGATTATCTGTAATACAGTGACAACAGTGCCTGAAGCCCTTCTCTTATCCTGGACTATGTGTTATCAGGCTTCTAAAAAACAAGAGTGTTTTAGTTTTGGGGCATGTCTTCAATTTAACTAATGGGGAGAATTAAAAAATCTCACCTTGTATTTGTTTGTCTTCATCTCTTCTGAATCACCAGTTAGCACCAAGTCATTAGGCCTTTGTTGACATAACTTTGCTATTTAGCCTGAGTATGACTCAGCATTAAAAACACTACTGCACATGCTTAATAGAAACCCATCTGCAAGTAAGGACCTGCCCTCCTGCTGGGGCCTGATATACAATAAGTTAGAACTCAGGTACATAGGCAGCCTTTCATCTGCTTACATCTGCTTATAAGCAGGGACATCCCTAATGGCAAAATATGATAATAAGTTGAACGAGTAGCTCACAGGTATTAGCAGTTAATAACATTAAGCTAAAAGGTAAACAGCTGTAAGACTCCTGATTAATACTAATCTATGGACTATCATTTTAGCCCTAACAAAGTGTGCAATAGGAGAAGAAAACCACAAGTTATGTAACTTACCAAATTGTATGAATGTATGCTTTAGATAAAATTATATCAAGATGAAAAGCAGGTATAAAAGAATCCCTAAGATTTACTGTTCTTTGGACAAATGTACGGAGGTTTGAGACCCCATGTGCTCCCAGCACCGATAATGATTTGTGCTTTACTTTACAGTACACACTGTGCAGTGATTTCTTTGAATGAAACACGAGCATGTTTCCTTCACAAGCTGCTTTTCCTCATCCTGTGCTGTGATATCTGGACATGGGGTAGCCAAAGGATTCCAGATTATCTGGCAAAACTTAATTTCTAAGGGTAATTCAAACATTGCTGTGCAATCAGAGCTCAAAGGCTTATTCCTGTAAATCTGATTAATGCTGGTACTACTTTTATACTACTGATGCTGCACCACTAAAGCCATACTAAACTGCTTGCCTGAAACTATTTACTAAAGCAATAGAGCATCAATTCTGTCTTGCAAGTAACAGGTTTGGAACAACACAGAGAAAGTAAAAAATTAAACAGGTAACAAAAAATGAAGCCAAAGGGACTATCTCAAGCAAGTTTCAGAAGGCTGTATTCCTACCTTCTCCCTGAGCCTTGTGTGTGTATTGGCTGTCCCTGGTGTAGTCTGCACTTTTGCCTTGGGCTAGGATAGAGAATGAGTTTGTAGGCAGGAGAATTAGACTAGTACATTTAATGCAAAGTACACAAATGTATAAAGGTTTGGGGACACAGCTGTCCTGGGCTCACTGTAGAAGGGGTCTTTGGAGACAGGAGAGCCTGAATGAGTTCTGCATCCCCCTCAATAGTGTTTGTGTGTTTGTGTTGCTGCCTCAGTGTTTATGTCCTGATTAAAAACAAGTAAGGGGAGGTTCCAAGTCGAAGTTTTTGGTAGGAGGAATTACAATGCTTGAGGTCCTGTGCTCTGAACACCCTCATTCCCTGAGGGCAGCCAGTGATTCTTAAACTCTTGTTTCAGAGCACTTCACTCAGGCCAGATAAGAAATAAGGACTGCTGGAAGGCTTCACCTCTGGTCAAGTGCAGCCAGTGACTTTGTCTGGAGCCACAGTCTCTGACTGGGGGTGCTTCAAGTGATTCCTAATATACCCCTTCTTTGGGATGAAGGCAATGTCTTACAGAGGATCACATGGAGCTACATAAATAAATTTTTATAGCACACCTGTGCTGCTTCTGGCTGAGATAGAGTTCGGTAACTGGTCTGGGGCTAGGGTTTGCATTTGTGCTGAAAATGGTGTTGATAATTCAGTGCTTGCACAGAGTGGAGGCCTTTTCTGCTCCTCACACCACCCCACTAGCAAGTAGGCTGGGGGTGCACAAGGAGTTGGGAGGGGACACAGCTGGAACAGCTGACCCCAGCTGGCTACAAGGATATTCCATACCAGATGATGTTGTGCACAGCATGTAAAGCTAAGGGAAGAAGAAAAAGGGGGGGGGACACATTTATAAAACTGTGGGAAGAATAAGAAAGCAGGGGAACATTCAGAGTGATGGCTTTTGTTTTCCCAAGTAACCATTACATGTGATGGAGTCCTGCTTTCCTGGAGATGGCTGAACACATGCCTTGATGGGAAGTGGTGAGTGAATTGCGTGTTTTCTCTGCTTGCACACATAGCTTTTGCTTTGCCTATTAAATTGTCTTTATCTCAATCTCACTTTCACTCTTCAATTTTCTCCCTCATCTCAATGCAGGGGCAAGGAGTGAGTGGCTGTGTGGGCTCAGCTGCTGGCTAAGGTTAAACCATAACCACTCAAATGGCATATAAACCTCCAGGAGTAGGGTCTGGCTGCGTTTGTTCCCCTCTCCAGCTGTGTCTGGTGCAGTTTGTCTTGTGCTGTGCTGTGCCCCAGGAAGTCCTATGTTGCTTTGCTCCGAGACGGACCCATGGGTGCAAGTCCCCAAGCTCTCTACAGTGCAGCACAACCCATGCTGGCCCTTTTCTCCATGACTGTATGTTCAGTGTCACCCAGGAAGAGGCTCTGCAGTAATCCACCCTCCATGGGGTTTTGTCCTGGACTGCAGATTTCTCCATCTCCCTGCACCAGCAGGGATGACGTCCTCCAATGATAAGGTGCACACCTGGGCTCCTGGAATCCTGTAGCTCCTTCCAAGTCCCCTTGTTATAGCAATTGTAGCATGTAGCCATGTGGGAGGAAGGGGAGATTAGAAGGAGGAGAAACCCCACAAAACCTAGGATGAAACCCTCCAGAAGGGGATCACCCAGCACCTCTGCAGGGGCAAGGGCCAGATGTCTTCCTCTGGTCCCATTCTGAGCAGGTCCTGGTTTAGGCTTGGTCGTGGAGCCAGGGAAACCCCAGCAACAGCCCAATGTCCTGCCAGGCACCCAACAGGCAGCCCCAAGGTAAACTAAAATCACCTCAGCAATGCCTGTGAAACCTACAGTGGCTGAGGGTGTGCTGCTGCGTCATTGGAATTTTGGAGATGAGTTTTGATTCTCTATATCCAAACCCTACGCCTGGAACCCCCGAGACACTGCGCCGGAGCCGTGGGTCCGGCTGGGGAGCACGACGGCCCCCAGGTATGGTGCTCACCCCCGGCAGTAGGTGTTTACCCGTAGAGAACATCGCTCCGGCACCCCGGCCTTCTGCTCTGGGGAGCGGCAGAGCCACCGGCGCTCTGCCGGGCCCAGCGGTTGGGCTTGGAGAGGCAGGGGCAGAGCAGGAGGCAGGGGAGATGGGTTCAGGAGGTTGGGTATTCCCCCCCCACCCCGTCCCTCCGACACCGCTGGCCTGGACGTGGAGAGGGGCGGCCAGGCCGCTCCGGCAAAAGCCGCGACTCCGCCCCGGAGTAGGGGCCTCCGGTCGGGGCAGCCCCCCTCGCCCACTCCCAGGGCTGCGCGACCCCCGGGGTGGGCCGTCCCAGCCTGCCCCCCCCTTATCCTCCCTCCCCTCCCCGGCGCATATAGCCGCGGGGGCAGTCGGCGGCCGCCCGCTGGCCCCGACGGCGCCGGACGGCGGACAGTAGCGAGTGGTGGCTCCTGCGCCTCTATCCCACCCCGCAACGGGACCCCCAGACACCTCCGGGTGTCTGCCCCTCCGCTTCCCGACAGCTCGCTCCCTCCCTTCTTCCTTTTCAGGCCCGCCCCGACATGGCTCTGTACCTGCCCGGCGAGCCTGTCCCCGGAGACTGCAGAGACGCGCTCGGGACTGCCTACTACCCCTCTTTCCACCCTCCCGCCCCGTACTTCGAAGCGGCCCCCGACTTCTTCCAGCCCCTAAAATCCCTGGGAGGGATGCTCCCCGCCTCCCCGCCTCTGCCCCAGTACAGCTTCAGCAGGGCCCCCACTTTCCTGAGCCAGCAGCCCCCCCTGCCCGCCGAGCCCTTTCCCGGCCTCCCTTTGCCCCACTACGCCAAGCCGCAGGACCCCTTCTCTCCCCGGGAAGACTCGCTCGTCGTGGCAGGGGCCCCTGGCTCGCCACCACCGCTCTACTTGAGCCCCCCGCACAAGGCTGCCAGCAGCTCGGAGACCGGAGCGCCAGAGGGACAGAGCCACAGGTACCACTTCACCGAGGAAGAGCTCAACGCGGTGCTGTACGGGGCGCTCCGGAGCAGTCAGCTGGCCGGGAGCATCCACGCCATCTCGGGGCCCCGGCTGCCCTCCGCTAACACGGGTAAGGGGGTCCCAGGCTTGTGCGCAAGGGGCTGCCTGCGGCAGGAGGGGCACCCAGGAGCACCGGGGCGGAAGGTCGTTCCTTGCTGCCGGGTGTACGGTGGGGTCTGGGGACAGTTCCCAGAGTGGGGTGCGGGTGGTCCCGCGGAAGCCATGCCCACCGGGCATCGCCGAGCTTCCTTTCCCCGCAGTTCTCTTGCATTATGAGCCCACGCCGGGAAAAACGGGGAGCGATTCGGGCTTCGGCCGCCGTCGGGCCCAGCAGGACCCGCTCCCCCTGCCCCGCTGCACCTGCACTGCCGGCTGAAGGGGTCCCTCTTCTGCAGGTGCTGCGGACCCCTTCTCTGCAGGTGCTGCGCAGTCCTCCTACGCCCCTCCGCTGGACAGGGACTCGCTGCAGCTGCCCGAAGGTAGGGGCCCGGCGCTGCCCGCGTCCCGCTCCGCGCCCAGCCGCTGCCAAGCCGCGCTCAGCCCGCCCTGTTCCCCGCAGGGCTGTCGGTGCTGCAGGTGGAGTACGGGGACTTGTTTCAGGTCGGAGTCTTCTGCACGGACCCCATCCCCAAAGGAGTCCGCTTCGGCCCTTTCCGGGGCAAAGTGGTCAGCATCAGCGAGATGAAGATTTACGACGACAACTCGCTGATGTGGGAGGTAGTGAAGGCACCGCTGGGCTCGGCCGCCCCACTCCCTTAGCCTGCGAGAGGGGCTCGGCCCGGTGCGGGGGGTGGATCGGTGCGAGCGGGACATGTGCGGGAAGGAAGGATCGGTCAAACTTGATCGGGTTCTCCCTTCTCTCCAGATCTTTGAATGCGATCGCCTGAGCCACTTCATAGACGGGAAAGGCGCCTCTGGCAGCTGGATGTCTCTGGTGAACTGTGCCAGGTACCCCGAGGAGCAGAACTTGACAGCTATCCAGTGCGAGGGGCAAATATTCTACGAGAGCTGCAAGGAAATCTTGCCGAAGCAGGAGCTGCTGGTGTGGTACGGAGATTGCTACGTGCAGTTTCTGGGCATCCCGATCAGCCTGAAGGACGGGGAGGAGAGGAAGAAGCACCCGGAGGACCCCGAAGGTGAGCCTGCCAGCCCCTCATGCCCATGGTCCTGCGTCTGGCCGGGTTAGGCTCGCAGGGAGGGAGGTAAAGGAACACGGGCACCACCTTTTTCCATCTATGTTTTACTTAGAACGATCCCCAGTCCTTGCGGTGAGCCAGTGGCAGGGTGTCCGGCCCTGCCTGCCCCTTCCCTTCCCTGCAATCCCAGTATCCCAGAGCAGCAGCTTCCCCTCTGCACCGGGGACCGCACTGAGGGCTTCTGCCAGCTCGGTGCAAGTCTCCTCGTTCGCGTTTCCACGGTGAGCTGAAGTTGTTCGCCCGACGGCTGTAAAACATCTGGTGGTGCGGGGCTGGGCTCCGCATAAGGGGAGGGGGTATGCGTGTTGAGACGAGAGGGACTTTTGAGCGGCAGTCCGGTTTTGGTTCTGTTTTATCTTATGATTGCACGTGCCTGCTTTTATTATATTTTTCGTTCAATTAACACTCAGTAAATGTGGCAGGCAGACGTCGTTGAGATCCAATAATGCCGGTATGGCTTGCAGAACAAATGTCAAACACGCTTATTCCCGGAATAACTCTGCCTATAATGCGCAGAAAATAAATGCCCTTCTTATAAGCAAAGCTTATGTACAGGGAAAACGGGTGTATGCCAGCACAGGGCAGGCTGAAGTGGGAGAGGTGCCACAGTGAGGCAGAGAACCAGATTGGCACGGGAATTTGGTAATGCTGTCTTCAGATGCCTGGTTCAGGTAAATCGTTCGTTTCATTTTAAGTCTTAAGCAAAAATTGCTTTTGACAAAGGCAGAAAAGGATGCGTAAGCGTTTGAAAAATATCCTGTAACTGTTGTTCCAAATACAGTGGTTGAGAACAGTGTTAAATACAAAAGAAAGCCAAATAAATTTGGTTTTGTCTGACAGCATTTTTAAAACTATCTAGAAAAACCGTGCAAGTTTATTTTTCTTTTGGGGACAGGACCTAAAATTTATGGTATGAGATACCTGGCAGTTTCTGTGTGGGGAGATGCTTTTGCATGCGACTTTGAGTTGTTTTTTCACATTCTCTCCCTGTTTAGGGAGAACCAAGGGTGAACCCCTGTCCTTGCTGTAGTCGGTAACTAAACCCAGTGATTTTACCAGTCTGCGGGCTGCAGTTTACTCCCTCCCCGTTAGAAAGGTAATAGGCAAGTGGAGCAGTGAGAACCGATGGGTATTTTGTTAATGGTTTTGCCAGAATCCATTTGCCCTTAATGTCCTCCCAATAAGTTGGTAATTTGAAGTTGGGACTTACAATTCCCAACCCAGTACCAGCTCTCTGAATGCAGCAGGTTTGAGAGGAGCCTCTGGTGCTGCAATGTAACGAAGAGGTGGCCTTTTCCCTTCTCCCGTACAGAAGCCGGGGAAAGCTTTAAGTGCGACCGCTGCGGCAAGGTTTTTGCCTACAAGTACTACCGGGACAAGCACCTCAAGTACACCCGCTGTGTGGACCAGGGGGACCGCAAATTTCCTTGTAACCTCTGCAACCGATCCTTTGAAAAAAGAGACAGGCTGAGGATCCATGTTCTCCACGTTCATGAAAGACACCGACCTCACAAGGTGAGCCTGCCCCTGGGTCACTCCACAGCTCTTCTTGGGAGTCTTTTTTAAAGGCTGAGGCAGGATGCTGATGGTGTTCTCCCTCCTCCAGTTGCCCTGGCAGTTCTCTGGTACTGCCTGTACAGCTTTGCCTCTGCAGGAGGAGTCTGTCTTGTGCAGCGGAGCTTGGTTAAAGAAATTTAATGGATTTACATTGGAAAAATTAACCTCACGGTCCCAGTGAGACCTTGAAAAGAAACTATTATTTCTTCTGAGCTCTTTGGATGTTTGCTGTGGGTTTTGCTACTTTTCTGATACTGTGTGGGCGCTGACTTGTGTTTGAAGGTACTCCACTTGTCCTGGATCTGAGGAGATGGTGTCTCTTATCCCTCATTCCCTCCCTTCAGCCTGAGAACTGAGACATCTGTGTCTGTTAAACAAAACAGGAGCTAAAAGGTTTACAGTCAATGGATCAGGTTTTCAATTGATGGTAACAAGTAATTGCTGAGATACTTTCCTCATCCGCACCAAACACCTCTTTATAGCATCAGTTTTCTCTATGATCTCTCGAGGTAGACAACCAGACTTCCTGAAGGTTTGGGAACATCACGTTCCAGTGCTTGAAATGGCACAGTTATATTGGGCCTGAAAAAATCCTCAAAATACCTATTTTATAGATAATCCTGCAATAATGTAAATTTCCTAGAGCATTTGTTTTGAAATGCGTATGACAGAAATACTTTAGAACGGCAGTAAGATAAAACTTACTCTGAATATATCACATTTATATGAGAATGATGAACTCAAAAAGCAAAGATGGAAAATATGTCAGTAAAAAATAAACACCCTTTTTCAAGATCAGTCATGGCTTAGTTTACTTTGAACTTCTGAAAGATAATTTCTTTCCAATTATTGTAGGGAGAAATTGGTTTGGGGATCTTATAAATTGCACTGAATCAGTGCAAGTCTCTCAAGTGACTCTTGTGAATTGGTTTTGTCCTGCTGGCTGCTGGGCAGCAGCTTGAGGATGTTACTTGTTTCACTCCTGCCAAGAGGCACTTCTGACAGGTCAAGCTGTAGGCTTAAGTGTGTGACTGACTCCCCATTTCTGAAAAACAAATGGTGATTGTTTTAAGATTTATTTTTAATTTTAAGATTTGTTATAAGATTACTTCAATATTTTTAGATTAAAATTAACAGATGGAACTTGATTTACATTCCGAAGAAAGTGATTTTACAGAAATGTTCAACTTTGGTTACTAAAAGTCAGTATTGTCTGTTTGTGTTCTGAAGCATGATTTTAAATGAAACCATTTTAACAACACAAACAAGCTTTGACATTTTTCATGATTTTCCTTTTTTTTTTAAAAAAAAAAGTTCTTAAAACCAGATAAAAACTCTGACTTTATTTGAAATTGTTACTGCTTAAATTACTAGTGTGTGTATATACATAAATACATGGATATAAGTATACAGATAAATATATATAAAAATATATAGGAAAATACATGCACATACTCTGTATACCTATTTTTTCTTTTGAACTATGCTGGTTTGTGCTTCCTTTTAACATTATTCATTTTTGATTTCCCAGTGCTCAGAGTGTGGAAAGAGCTTTTCTCAGTCCTCCAGCCTGAGCAAACACATGAGGGTTCACTCTGGGGAGCGCCCCTACAAATGTGTGTACTGCAACAAGGTAAGGCAAAGCCCCATCTGTGCTCTGCTGCATCCCTCTGTCCCCTGCCTTGTTTAGCATCACACTGGACCTGAAGGCAGGTGACTTTTTCCATGCTCAGTTTCATTTTTTACTTTTTTTTTTTTCTGCTTATTTTCGGTTTTCTTTCAAGAAAATGTCTTCTATTTAAGTTGATAACCAGCTAAGTTGACTATATTCTGGGCACAGTTGTGAGTTGAAGTGACAGGGCTGGCTAAGACTGAAGAAACATGTTCTGGTCTCCTTCTGTTGTGGAATTTGTGTTTCATTCTAGCTGAGAGAATTGCTGTGGGAAAGGATCTAGGAAAGCTTGAGAGCATTTCAATTGCCATCCAAGGCATACGGTGCAATATTCATCAGATAGGTAGGTTTTGATATTACTGGCATTGTTTCTGAAGTGCAGTGAATAGATCTGGCCCATACACTGAACCTGCATGATACAACTTTGCACATGCTTGAAGTAACAGGGCCATTGATGTGCAACTGGACATGGAGGTTTCATCTAAAAAAGGACATGAGTAAAGTCATACAGCACTGATCAAAAATGTGCCTAGCTGTGATGCTCACAGAAGGGATGATTCAGATGAGCTCTTCCACTGAGAGCAGTGACAGCTTTCCCAGCAGACAGAAGGTGGATGAACATACATGCTGCTGCTGGGTGAAAATCGATAGGGCTCCAGGTGCTAAGGGAGTGTCCATGCAATGCAGAAGCACTGTTGTCATGTAGCAAGGTCCTCCTGATTTTGGAGAAAGAGAAGTTTTGTTAATGACTGGCTGGACTAACACAGACCAGAAGTGTCCTGTACTTAAAGAAGATCCCTTTAGCTATTGCATTTCTTTCTCTCCCAGACACCCTAAACACTTGTAGGCAGAGTTTAAGATGAAATGTCATCCTTTAATCTTCTGATCACAGGGAGAGGTGGCAAAGCTTTACAGATTGCTCTCTGAACAGACCCCTTAAGACACATGGGACCCTTGACCAGCACGCAGCCATTTTGGTAGGACTGTTGCAGATTGGATCAGGTTAAACCTTTAGCCCTACGGCTGCAGGATGCTGCAGCTATCCTGGGACATAGCCATCATTTCTGTGACTGGGAAGGCAGGCGCTATTTTAAAGCATCCTCATCTGTGCCTCCTATGCAGTCATGATTCCTCTTTGCCTCTTTTACCTCTAATGATGGCTGTACTCCAGCACCGCTTTGCTTTCCTGGACTCATTACTCATTATCTGGGCGACATCATGATTAAAGCAAAATTCTGAGGCAAATATCACCATTCTGGCCCTTAAGCACACCTTGGCCCTCTGAATATACACCTCCAGGGACGTTTATATAGGAATCACAGATCTATTTGGGCTCTAAGGTTCTTAGTGAAACAGTATCTGACATGATTGCTCTACGCTGTGAAAACTTGTGATGGTTCAGCAACGTAATGGTACTAAGGAGGATCTATTTTGTGTGGTCTGAAGATAGTGAGGGGCCTAAAAGTGTCTCTCTTGGGGGGAAAAAGGGGGAAACACTCAAAACATTGCAGTATTCCTGCTCCAGTCTTGGTGAGAGGGTTTTCTCCGCAAATAGAGAACGAGCCTTTACAAGGGGAACAGAGTGTGGTTGTGCACACTTTGCTCCTCAGGTGTGTGTGGGGAACCAGGCTGGAAGGTCTGAGCGAAGGAAGAGCAGAGTATGATGGAGTGGGGAAAATAAAACCTCAAAAGATGGATGCTGAATTGCATGAATGAATTCTGGCACCTGAATCTCCAAGTACATGAATACGGATCTGACTTTGAAAATAAAAACTGAAAGGAAAAGCCGCATTATGTTACCCAAACATAAAGGAGCTGCAAACCTAATTAGGACAGTATTGACTTCTTACCCCTTGACATGTAGAAGATACTGGTGCGTCTGGTCAGAAATCTGTCCCTGAGATTCATCTAATCCCATGGACTCAGCCACATCTATATAGCGATAGCTGTTGGCTTCTGGTTCCTTGTTGCTGTGAGGTTGGGTTTTTTCCCTTAAGTTATCTGAGAATGTTATTTGAGGACTTAATTTCAGAGTGCAGTGCTTCTGATGGGCCTGGATTAGCTGAACCTGGGAAATACATATGTGAAAATGGATAACTTTCAACTCCTTACCTTTTCAGGCATTCACAGCATCCAGCATCCTGCGCACTCACATCCGACAGCACTCAGGGGAGAAGCCCTTCAAGTGCAAGTACTGCGGCAAAGTCTTTGCCTCACACGCGGCCCACGACAGCCATGTGAGGCGCATGCACAGCAAGGAGGAGTGCACTTGCTCCATGTGCGGCAAGCACTTCCTGGAGCAGGAGGATTACCAAGTCCACCTGAAGATGCATGACGCTTATTAGTCAAGAACCCTGCGGACATGTCTTGGGCCAGCTTATGTGTGTATCTGTCTATGTGCATGTGTTTGTTCATAGTTTTGTGCACATTGCAAGAGGTGACATTTACCCTCACAGTGACTCTTTGGGTACATCCAGTCCTCTGGACCCTGGGCATAATTTCTTATCTGGGTACACTGATGCCACCCTGGACTGGGGTAAAGTCCAAGATGTGCTACCCCACCTTTCCCCTTCTCTCCTTCCATACACTAATTTTCTCAACAGGGAAACACAGTTACGAGGAATTTCACCTCCCATGAACCTTTTGTGCACAAATACCACTGTGAAGAGTGTTTCCATGTCCCTTAATGTACCACGTCTGTGGACTGCCTGGTGCAGTGCATACCAAAACTTGTGTGAGGGACACAAGTGCATTTTACAAAGAAAACTTAACCTCTTTGTTTGTTAGGATGCATGACCAAGTATGGGGTCTACTTCACCTTAACCTTTAAGTCTTTTAATGTTGCTCTATCTAAATGTGAACTGCTTCAAAGACACTGACTACTGCACCAATATTAGGGGTATTTAATTCCTTCATTCAGCTGCCTGGACACTGGGAGCTCCAGAGCACTGAGACCATCTCTTCTAGAGGAAGCTGATCGGCCATGTGGGAAAGGAGCAGGGTGTGATGAGTAGCTGCCAGTTAGCAGAGACAGTGCAGGTTGGCTTTGCTTTCTCACAGCCGAGAGGACCAAATGTGACAATAGTCCCAACCACCAGTGTGTGCTCAGGTGGGTCACAAGCAGTCAAGTGGCCTTCTTCGAGGTGTTGCATTCTGGGCCCAGGTGGGCCTTTGTTAAAAATCTTTAACAAAATGGCATTCCCTGACAATGTGAAATATCAACTCGATGGAGGTTTAGCAAAAAGCTGGAAGAATCACTGAGTATAGAGAGTGCTGAAGTCTATTTTATCACTGAGTGGCCAGCATGATTGGCAGGGGGCTGTACATTCATGAGGGGCTCCCAGTGTCAATGGGACTTTGTGTGTCATCCAGGAGGGATAATGGAAGCCCTTGCTGGAGTTGGTTGATTTAACACAAGTAGTTTGATGTTACTGAGATAATGAGATTCCCTTTTAATATCCTAGATCTGCTAGGATTAACAAGGACTTTGCACATAAGAGAGAAAATTTATTTGTGCCAACCTTAACAACCTCTTTGAATACAGCAAAGAACTAGGAAAAAAAGTTACCTGCACATTTAATTGTACTGTGTAGATAATGTATCTATAAATATATTGATTTGCACTCATTTTTATGCAGTTTTTATTGTACCTTGAGTTTCTCTGTCCTCATTGTTTTCATGGTAAAAATATTAAAATATTTCCAGAACCACTTACTTGTAAGTAAAATATTGAGGACAAGGAATGGTTTCAAGGTGCTATGAAATGCAGTGTTAGCTTCCCAAGCAGGTAATTTCCTTGTTCCTTGCAAATAAGGGTTATTTAAGTGGTGTATCTTCTGTAGTGCATTTACTTCTACTTGAAGAACTCCAAATATCTTGTACTAGAATATTAGTACCCTTCTTCAGTATTTGATGAGTTGTCTGTAAAAAAGAGTACGTGGTTTCGCTTGTACGTGTGATTGAAGGTACCGGTTATCTTGCACATTAAACCTGTATATATACATTTTGATGGTAAGATTATTACAATTACATTTATGCAAAAGTTGAAAATAAATTATTGGAAGCTATAGCATACATCGGTGGGCTACAGGTTGTTTCCTGCCACATGTATTGAAGTTGTGTATTTGAGGTAGTAGCAAAAGGATGAAGGGTGTTTTATGCGTCATTTGTAAGTCATTACAGAGTCAAACTGTCTCTTAGTGGGAATTCTAGCCCTTGTCCTGCTGTGTAGCAGCTGACTGCATTAGAAGTCAAAGGCACCCAGTGTCTTGATGGATTGGGCCTTAAGTGTCCCAATAGTTCATGGAAGCTGAAGCCATTCAGCTCTGGATGGAGTTCACTCCCACTTGCAAACAAGATGATGGATCCGGATTGAGCACTAAAAAAGGCATTTAACTACCCTGTAGCATTTAACTACCCTATAGCACCGTCCTCTCCCTTCTGAATAGAGAGTCCCAGCTGTGCTGGGGGGCCCTGGGGGTGGTACTTGGCCAGCAGCACACTACACAGCGGGGTGGGGAGAAATTTAGCAGCAGGAAGCAGGAGGTGGGTAGGCTGAGCTCTCCTGCCAGCCTGCAGCAGGCTTTAGTCTCCTGCGAGGAAAATGCAGCTATTGTCAGTGAAAGCATATTGCTGTCCTTGCTGGGCAGGGTTTAGGAGAGCTTAGATTTAGATTAAGGAATGCTCCTGTGGAGTGCACGAACCCTGAGTGTGCCCATAAACTGAGGTTTTCCTCCGGGGATTTGCACATTTGCTTGCACTTCTGTGGCCCTGCTGACAGCAGCCTCATGAATGAGCAGCTCAGCCAGGAGCAGGGTTTCAGGTATTTACTCACAAACAGAAAATAGAGGAGATGGGGGGAGGGGGGGGTGTGTGTGTGCACACTGCACTTTACCGTCAGGCATGTGCCCAGGGCGACTGAACAGCAGAGGAGGCCATGTGCATTAAGGAGCCTGCACTTCAAGTTCCACTAAAGGGAGAATATTTGTGACCAAGTCAACACTAAGGGCTCAGTCCTGCTGGGAAGCCCCAGCTGTAGCTTCCTCCTGAGCAGACACCATGATACGCAATAATGGTCCTGCTGGTCATTTCTGAGCTGAGGATGCAGAAAGCAGGCTATCCCTGCAGCTTTCTGCATGCTGTACTAGATCCACCTCTTGCATTTCTTAGTATCATCAGCTATGGGCCACTTATTTCCCATGACACTGACTGTAGTAACAAAGTGCAATAGGTACCCATATTACTCACTCAGTTTGGCTTAAACTGGCTGTAGCTTGGCTTCCCTGGCTGAGGGCTCAATTCTCAATGCATTTCCCATGGCAAAGGATTGTAGAGACTACCTGGCGGTGCACCCTAGCTCTTCTTTCCCCTAACTAGGATTAAAAATGGTGCTGCAAGGGGAGCAGCAAGTCAAGTCTGTTGGGACAAAGCAGTCCTGTAAGACACTAGCTGACTTTGAATTCTTTGCATTAACTGTGTCAGGGTTTTTTAAATGTGGAGAGTGGTCTAAATAGAAACCAGAGGGTGAGGGCAGTCGCTGTTTGATTGCGGTGCTGGGGAGAGAGATGAGTCTCTGTGAGGCTAACTCCTGAAAAGCTCCTCCTTGGTGAATGACAATGGCAAGACAAAAACAAAAGGGTGGTCCCAGAGCTCAGGCTGGGGAGTTAGAGGGAACAAAAGGCCTGGCCACTGACATCTGCTGCCTCCGGCATCTCCCTGCATCTCCTGCATCACCCAGCTCTACAAACACCTGGTCCCCATCCCTCTGCCACCCCAACCCCTGTCCCTGCTGCACTCCCGGGGATTCGAGGAAGAGGGAGGTAGTTAACCACTGAGGGAAGGGGAAAGCAAGGAGCTTAGTGAGTTTAAGATAATGCCACAAACACAGCTATTGATTAGTGCCCAACTGTCCATTAAACAGGAGAGATCATTCACCAGGGAAGCCCTGACTGGCTGTCCTTTCCTTCAGAAAGCCATTTCTCTGGGTCCCCAGTCTCCTACATGCCTCTGCAGCAAGCTCTGGTGTTTGTTTCACCCCTATGGACACATTCACATTAATTTGCCTTTCTTTCCACACGCACACATATCCCATTGCATCTTCTCTTTTCTGGCTTTCCCTAACGCACATAGTGTAAGGTCCTTGGGCATATGAAGGGTATCAGGAGATGTGGGTTTTAATCTCTGCTTTCCTTCTTTTCTGACCTCATGTAGAATACACCCAGATCTTCAGTGGGACCAGCATCTGGCTCTGTTTTTATGGTGTTTAACTCATTTTAAAAAGGCTTAATGTCTACCAGTGAATGCCACTTTTTCTGAAAAGCCAGTCCCACTTGTGGGTGGGGTGTTGGCAGCTGGGGGTACGTGGGGGCACCAGAAGAGAGTATCACTGCATCTCTGCCTCTCCTACAGCAGAACCCAAGCAGCTCTGCTCCATCTCCATCCCCAGCTGGTCATTCTGCAGCAGCTCTTGCTGTAGGGGTTGTTCTGGAAATCACAGTTTAGCTGCATTGCAGCAATGACAAACAAGGCTTAAATTCACAGGACTGACTTCTGGTTAACCCAGCAATAGCACTGTTGCATGCCTTAGTGTGAGAATGCCAGTAGGAGACACCTTGGTCACTAACAGAAATGCAGTAGCAGAGAAAATGTCCTTTGTCTATCAAGAAAGGGGGAAAGGATGAATTCTTGGGTTCTACTGGCCAAAAATGCAATTCACAGGTAATCCCTGAAGTCAAATCAATCTGTGGAGCCCCTTCTTCTTAGGGAGAAATGCTCAAATCCATCCTTTTCTTAACCCAGGTGAAGTTGGTGGCATTCCCTCTTGGCCTTGCATGGTCTGGGGGACACTGACCCAGCACAGTGGTGGTGGGGATGTGGTGTCAGCCTGCTCTCCAGAGTTTTGCTTTCCCACAAGTGAGCCCAGGGTAGCCCCACAGCTGGAGGGTGCTGACAGCCAGTCAAGGGATTACCTCTATCGATTCTCTAATAGCTGTCAAGGTGGAGGGAAACACTACTCTGCCACAAGTGGAGCTCTTAGCTGAGTGGGAGCATAAACACCCCATTAAAGGTTTCATTCAATAGCAATCTTTGCTCAAGTAAATGGACAACAGCTCCCCTACCCCTTCCCCCCCCTCCCCCCCCCCCCAATGCAAGAGCCATTACAGAGCAGGCAGGCAGCACACAGGAATATGTATTTCTGTAGTATCAGTTTCACCAACAGACTGAAACGACTCTTTTAATGAAAAATGGATTTTTTTTCTTTCTTTTCTTACAGGGATGTGAAAACCCCAAGGAAATAATCAAAGAGGAATCCATTCACTTCCTTGAACCTCCCCCTACCTGATATTTGGCAGTTTCCCACTGATGTACCCATCAGCAAATGGGAATGCAGGCTGGCAGCATCATGTTCTTGATACTGCTGGAGATAGGTAAGCCAGGAACAGTGGGTGCTGGAGACAGCAGTGCTGAAGGACACTGATGGGGTTGGGGGCCTTCCCCTCCATAAGCCATGTGCAGTGCTGAAAGAGAGACAATTCTGCCCTGGAAGCCAACAGTGCTTGGATCTTCATTTCCTGTTGTGTGTAGAACTGCCTTCTCTAAGGCTTCCTTCCTTCCCCACGCTGGCAGTAAAAGAAGCCTTCATACACTGGCTCTGAAGGCAGGGGAGCCAAAACAGGCCTCTGCTAGGTGTCTTTGCTTCACAGTGTAACAAGGCTGATCCAAACCTTTGCTAGTCAAAATGAGTTTTTCTTCTGACATTGATCAACCTTTGGTCAAGAGCAGTGTGAAACTTTGTATGGATATTACTATACTTCTCTTTCTATCACAACAGGCTTCTATTTAACACATGCCTCTTCTAAACCTTAGTTTCAGAGCTAGAGAGATCTCATGCACAGTTACTCTGGTGCACACAAAACAAAATTCACCATAAACAAGCATGTCAGCAATAGGGAAAATTCCTGAAAAAGAGAGACGTGTTTGTTTTCCCAAGCATCCGGGTTCTTTACCTGTCCTCCTCCCACAACTCCTTCCCAAGGGTGCACTCAGACTAATATTTTGAAGGGCTGAGAAAGGAGGGATGGGGAGGGAGCCCTTCAGGTAGTTTAGGCTTTTGAGTTTCTTTCCATCCAGGAGAGCTTCAGGTGCCAGGTCTGCAGACAGAGAGGCAGCCTCAGAGAAAAGCACTCTGAGCTTAACTCTGTGTGGGGAAGGTGCCTGGATTTAGGGCTTTTAAACTACTTCTGTGTTTCCATCCCACTATGACACTGTTATCACCATGTTAACATAGCTTGTTTCTGTATGTTGGGGTGTTTTTTAATTTTATAATATTCAAATATTAAAAATATGTTGATTTTGGTTAGAGTAACTGACCAGATCCAGTCAGATGATCTGTCTAACTCCGTTTAGTTTGTTCTTGCAGTAGGGCCTGGCATGACAAAAACTTTCTTCTTTTATGGCTTTGATTCTGTCTCATGGGAGCTGTTTTGGCCAGCATATTATGATAAAAGGTTCTATGGGAGGGCTAAGGGAGAGTTGTTCTTCTGAATTAGAGAAAATAATTTAACTGGGGGAAATTCAGAAGATAAGAAAACCTAAAGTGACTGGTACCATTTAAAACATTCCCCAGAACCCAAAGATCAAAGGTCCATGACACTTCTTTTTGATTCTATTTGTCTGGTAGATAGATCACTTATTTTTCTAGCAGCAATCAAAATTATTAGAAAAATCAAAATAATTAGAAAAATTATTAGAAAATCCTTTAAATTTTATCTTTACCTTTTTTTTTTTTTTCCTCGTTTTTCCCCCAAACTATGTCTTTGGAACTCATCCTCCTTGCACCAGAATTTCACTAGGTTGGAACAAATGGCAGTTCTGTGTAACGTAGAGTGATGGCTAAAGATGATGCATGTTGTGTTTATACAGGTCTGTGCTTTTAATCATTGTCATATGAAAAATCCCCACATATTTCCATAATGCATATGACACAAGGTATTAAACTTATGCTTAGGTGGGTTAAAATAATAACTAAGTATTCTGGATTATAAGATTCCTATTTGCTTCTGATTTATATAACTATATGGTTGTACTGATAACCCCCTACTCTACACTGTGTAGGTATTTTCCAAGAGTATTCTCTATTCTTAACAGAATCTCACTGACTCTTTGTTTTGTGTTTGTGTGTATGTATATGCATTTATATGTTCTTTGTGTACATGTAGGTATGCCCATGCATATGTGTAATGTCTATTAAAAATGTCCTTTTGAAAAACCAAGCAATACTAAATATTCTAGTAAACTGGATATAGAACCAATAACTATTCACTCACTATCAGTTCCATAATTCATTAATGTGGATGGTATTAATTTTGCAAAAGGTAATGAATCTGCTGAAGCTTCTTTTCCAGAAGTCATGACTTTCAAACTAGGTACTCAACGGCATCATTTTATTTTCCAGCCCCATCTGAATGATGAGCAGAAGACTTTACAGCAATGGCAGATGGCAGCCACTCTTCTTGTCCTACTACTGATGACAGCCATGGTTCCCTTGGGCCCCAGTGGTATAGTGGTTTATACCATTTCCTGTATTTATGGTGCACTGTTGTTTGGCATCACTTGCATTTATGGGGTTTTCTTTACATTCCCTAGACCCTTCTGTAATATGAAAGAGTTGACAGTGCTCAGCTGAAAGGGTAAGTCTTCTGAAGCAGTTTTGCTGGTAATACATTTTAGCACCTACTTTTGTGGAAGCTGCTCTGCTTTGTAGTGTTACTCTATTGGTATTGATTTGTGCTGTGTAGTCTATTTGTCAAGCTCTCAAAGACATTATCAAAGATTTCTATATGAGAGAGTAATTAAAGGTCAATCTTAAAAATAGTTATAACACCCAAGGCCAAAGGGGATTTTTTTACAGTCATCAGAAACTTGTCAGAAGTTTAACCTGTTGGAATTTAATCTGAGGTGCCATAGTTACAGCCTGGTTGAGTCCCACCGTGGCTGGGTGGCCCCATGGTGGGGTCAGCATGGCCACTGATGAGACCATGCCAATAACTCTGCCTCTCCTCAAACCTACTGCATGCACAGTCCAGCATGATGCAGTTGTCCATCTCTCCTGCTTTTAGGGCTTTCTTCAGCAGCGCCTCAGTGGGATTCAGTGGTGTTATATGTTGCTGCATACCTACCAGTCCCTGGAGGGCTGTAAGAAAGAGCTTTTACCCTGCTATTGTAACTATTCTGATGCGAGTCTGGTGGCCAGCAGCCCTCTGCCCACCCTCGCACCTGCCAGGGGACAGCATTAAACTTCCTTTACTTCAATGTCAGCCTCTTCCCTGCTCTCTTTTTGACATCACATGCAGAGTATGGAATGAAAAAAAAATAAAGAATTACACGGTTCAGTGGATTAATGTATGGCTGGAAAAAAAGGGCAAAGATTTTTAAAATTCAATCCATCTTTACCTTCCTAAACATGACATTTAAAGCTGTCAAAGCTTGAGGCAGTGAGCTAAGTTAACTGTCTTCAGAAGGGTAAAGACTTCTTTTAGTACTACACATCACCTTGAAGACCACGCTTTTCACACTCAATTTCGTGAGTTTGGATTATTTTACTTAATCCTGCATCTAATTTAGAGTTGGTTTTTTTTTTCGAAACAGCTATAGGACTATTGAGAGCATCCACCTCTTTCTATTCACTTGGGTAGCAATATATCAAGAAGCTAACTGGTTTTTATACGCAGCCATGATGCAAGTGGCTTTTTGACTATCACAGGTTTTTAGTATGAGTCTTGAGTAAGGATTCAAACAATTTGTGTCTCTGAATGTTCTTGTCCTTTGGAGTATTTTTGACCACCAAGACATTCCTTTTGCTATATATTGACTCAAAGATTCTATCAAGATCAAATATTTCCTTTCTCAAAAAGAATAGGTGGCAGAGGGCAAATTCTATTTATTACTTATTTTTGTATTTTATGCAGTTGCTGGAAAAATATTCAATTAACTTGAAGTTGCAAATAACAACCTGTCTTCTGTGACCATCCGTCTAGAGCAGGGCAAAAGTCTTGTGGAATCTGATTCCCAGTGAGGCTTGACTTGTTGAGGTGAGGAATGAATACTTACGGGTTTTCTAACATGTCCTTTATATCATTAGAGTACACAGACTGTTCTGAACACTGTTTTCAAATCTCTAATGTGCATTTGCAATGGAAGCTTCTCCAGGTAAAGGATTTTTTCTATTATTTAGGCATCCTGTTCTTTGGAAGCATCATTTGGGGAGGGAGTGACATTCTTTCACACGATTCCACATGATTCTTAGTTTATTGTGAAGGTGCTGGCTTCCTGAAATGCAGCTTCAGAGCAGGAAGACAGATATCACAGACCCATCCAGGACACATTGGCGGTTGTGCCTTTTGGGCATACAGTTTTCATGCAGGACAGGCTTAATTCTCAGCTTCCCTGGTGTTTGTGCCTGGCAGATCAGTGTGTGTGGCAATAAAAACCAAGCAAACTCTAGTAAGAGACTTGCCTGACTGACTGATGGGAAAGGGTGTAAAGTCTGATTTACAATTAAATGTCACGTCAGAATTAACAAAGCTGATGTAACAGCAGGAATGTTAATTTGTCTATGGACAAGTTTCCTCCCCTCCTTCTGGGGGCCAGCACTAATAGGGTCTTGGGTCTTATCCTGATAGATGACTGAATGTGAGGCAGCAGATTTTAAGATAATAATGACAATGACTCTGATAATGGCCGGCTCTGTAGCCTAAAGCTGGCAATGGGGGGTGTGAAAGTATCTTGGCCCAGGCAAGCACAGCACTTTCCTCCCTTCCTGCTGTGAGATTATCTCCACCCTCAGGAGTTTAACCTGCTATGAGGGTCAACCCTCTTTGACCTGCTCTGTTCTAACACCAGAATTGACATGTAAAGGTATTTTTAAACGTCCCTATTGATTTCACTACAGTGGCTTCTTTGCAGCACAATGACCCCAGTCCTGGAATTTCTGATGAGGCCGGGCTGGTCTTGGCAGCACCTCTGGCTCCCAGCTGTGCAGGGCAGGCTCTTGTGTAGGTTGGTCTCTTCCGAACCTCTTTCTTACTGACTTCTGACTGCCACCTACTCCAAGGCCCTGTTACAGCAGCCAGGACAAGGCAGAAACCTGCAAAAGAGGGAGGTGTTGGTGCTATATTGGTAATCTTCTGTTACTCAGTCATTCCTCTGCTGAAAGATGGTCATCTGAAGGCACTGAACATGTGAGCAGGGCTGATGGACACCATCAGAAACCTGGCAGAGCTACAACAGGTATAGTTTAATGTACCAATGTGATAACAATTCACACTTTTTGTCCTTAGAGGCTTTTGTAAAGACAGATGAATATAGCAATACTTATTTTTCGAAATGGGGGAAAAAAGAGCCATAGATCAGCTAAATTATTTTCCTTGCACTGCAGAGACTGATGCCAAAAGTATAGCTCAAATTAATGTTAATGGGCCTAAAAAAAAAGTTCTGTACAGAAGTGAGATACAAACATGTACTTTCCACAGACAGCTTTTTCTCTTCCTATTACGGCACATTCTCCAAGGGAAGGAGCCTCAGCACATGGGTTGGAAGGGAGCTGCAGCACATGTCATTTCTATAGGCTGCTTGGGACCCTCTTTTGCTTTATGTGCTCTACAGTACATAGCTCCTTGTAGCACATGGCGGAGGGTGGGGTGGGGGAGGAGAGCAATAAAGGAACAAGACAGCTATTCTAAATCTCAGTGTAGTAAGCAGCAGATCAACACATTTGTAACCACTGGAGCGTTTCTTCATTGGCTCAGTCCAAAGTAAGGAAAGTTTCCATCTTGAGCATTTTGGTGTGCTAGTGTAAATTAGAGGATGCTCAGAGAATATCACAGTGGATGTGCTGTAAGAATCCAAAGAGATTAGACAAACAATTCTAATTCCAGTGAACCATCAAAGTTTTAGCCTTGTTTTATATACGATAGCTAGGAATGGCGCAATGGGAGACAACCTTGTCAGTACTCCTCTGCCACCTGGGTGTAGTGGTGTAAGGTACATAGATAGCATTCCTTAAAAGAGGAACATTTCATTATCTCATTGCTTTATTCCTGTATTAAATACTAGTCACACCAGCAGCTAAACTTTAAAATTTTCTCCTTTGCTCCTGACCATTTTGATTCTTGATTCTTTTGTGTGTAAACGTGTATGTGTGTATTTAGAAAGGCATGTTGCAGTAGGGACAGTAAAAATGTATCAACTACAGTGGGAATGTTATATATTTCCATGTTTGCAGTTTGCCAGAGCTGAAAAAAACACCTTTTTTTTTTAACCTGATTTAAAACCCTGAACTTGCAAAAACAGCATAACAAGCCACAAGACTGAAGTCTGAAGTGAAACCTGAAGCGAAATGAACATCACGCTTCATATTTTGCAGTATGCAGAATTTTATTCATTAATAGGCACATTAATAGTTTTAAATAAATATTTTGATACATGTTAATTAACTGAAGAGAATGTCAACACATTAATTTTCAGCAATTTTATATTTCTAATGAAGTAGAAAATAAAGGGAGTCTAATAGAACTGTGATACCAGTGCCTTTGCAAGCTGTTGTGAGACCATTATAGAGTCTGCAGCTACAAGACTGGAAGGGCGGTGTGTGTGTATGACTGTATACACATACAATTTTGATCCTTTTTTTTTTGGCACTGTTTTGCTAGTGTTGGAGTTCAAAGTCCATTATGCTCTAGCCTGTAGTCAGAGGGCCGGCTGCCATCCTGACCTCTCTTAATCCTCATAATTTTAACTGATCATTTCAGTTTCTGATTTTTTACTATCAGTGAGTCAAGAAAACTCTCTCTCTGTCCATCGCTGATTGGACTGTGCAGAGTTTTTTTGGAGAAAAACAGAACTATGAAGGGTAAATCCTAGAACTGGCCCTCCAGACTGGAGTTAACCAATGTCTGTGAAGTTTGTCTTGGGAATTTCATGGATCAACACTGAAATGAGAGACCAGAATCTCCATATCTGAAAATATTTTACTCTTCTTGTGAAAACATATAGTGCTCCAGGTACAGCACTTGAACTTTGCTTCCTCCACTCACGGCATGTTGTACTTTAAGGAACATGCTGAATTCTTCTGCACCCCAGGGCACCAGCTGGTTTCTTACTGATACAGGAAATCCCAGCAGAAAATAAGGGTCAACTTTCTGAAGAATTCCCATGGGAGATCCCAGGAGGGGTGAACTCAAGCTTTTTGTGGTCTTTTCAAAAATTCACTTCATGGTTTTGAGGTTGGTTTTTCTTTTCTTTGGTGGTGAGTTTTCAAGACCACAGATGTCCTTGGGTGTTTCTCATCAATAAACTGTTAGAAAGCTCCTGCTGTACTTCACCACAATGTCTCCAAGTACACAAAAAAAAAAAAAAAAAAAAGAAAGAAAGAAATGAAAGGGATCCAAAGAGCTGGAAAGAACATTTGCTCTTCCTTATATGAAAGCTTCTTACCAGAAATTGATTTCTTGATTTTTTTAATGCCTTTTAACATAAATATACTCTCATTATACTTCAGGTTTCAAAAAGTAAGAACGTGTATGATTGACATCTGTAAGTACATCTGCAAGGAACATATGTGCCCTTTTCAGTGATTCTATTGAACGTATCTCATCCTGAGAAGTGTGACCTTGAGTTGTTTTTGCTTTAGTAGACTCAGCCTGGTTAGGAATCTTCCATTAATGTCCTAGAATGAAAGCTATAGCTCAGGCCCCTGGGATATTAGGAACAGGGGGATTTCACTGTCCTTTATACACTGCAATCCACTTGTTAAATGCTGAGTGAGATGGATCCTAACCTGAAATATGTCACTTGTTTATAGGGTAATAACATCCATGCTCACCAGATCTTTCCTTCTTGAAGTAATTTTTTTATTAATTCTCATCTCTTATAAGTACTTTAGAACAACATTTCCACAGACTTGAAGGAAGGAATAGAGGGAAAACTAACAGAAAAGGTTTGAGTTTTTTTTTCCTTTCTTTTATATATCGCCATCTGTTTTCCTACTTTTCTGGATTTTGTTGTGCTGAGTTTCCTCCCCTCCCACCCCGATAAACCTGAGGAATGAAAAAGATTTTAATGCGTGATGGAGCTACCATACTTGATAAGCAAGTTCACCCTGTTTAAGCTATGAATGCTTTGTCGGGTAACTAACCACCTGGTATGAGAATGTATAATTTGAGAAGGAGCTTTAGTATTAGAGGTCCAGGCAGGTTTTAACTAGCCTGTTGTTGCAGTCCCAAGGAGCACGAGGAAGGAATTTCAGCAGCTACTGTTGAAACAGGATAACAGGGATTGGAATGGGATACACAGGTTTTTAGAAGAGTATTGAAAAAACAAATGTAATAGAATAATATCAAGTTTTCCTGAATAACTACTAAGTAATTACGACTGGTAATTAGTAATTACTACTGGTAATTACCTTGTTTTACAGTCTGGGAG
This sequence comes from Lathamus discolor, assembly GCF_037157495.1. Taxonomy (NCBI): domain Eukaryota; kingdom Metazoa; phylum Chordata; class Aves; order Psittaciformes; family Psittacidae; genus Lathamus; species Lathamus discolor. Next base: position 126,044,630 of record NC_088885.1, on the reverse strand, counting down.
TGCTTAAAGGTACTGGAAGAGTCCACCCCATGTTGTGGTTCCTGCCATCCTGACTCTTCAGGCTGTCCTTGGAGCCTTCTCTTGAGCTGTTCCTTCCTCCATTACACTAGACAGAAATCTTTCACAGGACCTAACATAACAACCTTTCTATGATCACTTGATGCTGGCAGGTCTGGTCACATTGCAGGGGAATGCATACCAGATCAGATAATGACATTCATGGTGTAAGGAGCATATTCCCAGTCAGTGATTAGGAAGAGCCTCACCATATAGTCCTTGAGGGCATGGCTTCCTGAGGACATGGCTCCCACAAGAAGCAGTATGGCCCAATGTCAGAAGTGGTGACCACCACTTCCGTGGCAGTATCAGGACAAAGAGGGCAGCCCTGCAAACTGGTGTCTGCACGGAGGGAAGGAGACGATGAAACAGGCTTTCACCAAGTGACCCTGGGAAAGGAATGGCAGTCTCTGTATGCCTGCTCAAACTCCTGTTGTCCTCTCTTCTTGCTGTAGCCATTTGTGCTCAGCTCCACAGCTCTTTACAGCATATGTGAGTTCTTGGCAGTGGGAGCTGATTGCTCTTTCAGTGCTGTCTGCTGGCAGGATTGCTGTCTGTGTCCTGTGATGGTTATCTGGCTTGCATGTTTCTGGGTGGAGTGAGGGGTAGTGGGAAAGGGGGAAGAACAGGTAATAGACAAAAAAAGGACAGGTAGAAGGTATTATCAGTTGCTACCTGAATATCTGTGAAAATGAAGCTGGTTTTTTTAGGCATCTTATCAGAACAAGGTAAAAGTCAAGAGAGTAGGAGGGTAGGGATGAAATGGAAACAATGGCAAGAGGAGAGCAGGAAGAAAGGGACAAGGTGAAGAGCATGTTTCAGAGGCCAGAACTGTGGTTTAATGAATGAAAGGATTATTAAAAGCTGCTTAAATGCTTATCTCAATCAGTGAAGCACACCTCTCTTTGCCCTGTGCAGGCCATGGGAGAACAGCCAGGTCGTACAGTGCTTCCTGGCACAACCTCAGGGTCCTGTGCTGGCAGTAGCAGGGCATGAGACTCCCCTACAAAGCTCAGGTGTCAGTAGCAAAACTGGCTTAAAATCTTCCTTCTTGGGGACACTTGTTTGTGAACCTTAGCAGGACAGAGAAAGTGTTTGCAATCTGGATAACTTGGAATTCCACTTGCACCTTAACTCTGCAACAATATAATTTCCTCATATCTTCTCCAGCCATGTAGGACCACATGCCAGCAAAGCCAGGTTATGTTGCTCACCTTCTTGGAGTTCATAGTCAGCACAAGTTTATAAGCACATCCTTTCCAGCTTGTAGACGGGAACCTGAGGCACAGCGAGGCTGGATGGCCTCTTATATGGATGTTCCTCCTATCTCCTGATGCTTAGCCACAAAGATTGTGATATTAAGCTTCTCATAAGTTCCTTCCAGGGCAATGTGACTCAAAATAATAACCAATGAGCAGTCCTGTGTCTCACACATCCATTGCTGTCCCTCAGTTACAGCTTCATTTGTCCTAATATTCCAAGGGAGGTTATAAGCCAAGGATTTGTGGGATTGCTTTGGAGGGCTGTGTTAATGCAAGAAAAAAAGCCCACATTCTGCTTGTTCAGTAAAAGACCATCATCAGTAAAGATGAAATCTTACTTCATACCTCTAGCATGATGCTGGACTCAAAACTGACAAGGGTGCGAATACATAGGTACAAGTAGGAGTTGTTCAAAACCAGATCTGCTTGCAGCATAGATACACTTTTCATGGGGCTGAAGCTTCATCTATAGCTTTGTTTCAAGATAGGCCTTACACAATTACTACCCCAGCTTAACTGTATAAATCTCAGCACAGACACATGAAAAAGTGTGATTTCACACCTCTAGAAAGCTCTAGGAGGTAGCTTGAAGCCATTGACTCCCAAATACCAGCTGCTAATGTAAAACTTCTAGCAAATGCAGAGACACAAAGGAATTTTTGGAATTTTTCTTAAATTCTGTATTAAGAAATTTACCCTGGGAGTGAGATGCCATGTATTTATATTTAAAACTTCAGGGAAATAGTAATACTTCAGGCAAGAAAATACTTTTGTAGGGTTTCTACTGAGTACCAGGAAAAGTGTCTGATTCCTTATCAATCACCTGACCAAATGTGATAAAAGCCCACTTCTTCCCATGCTTTGTTTTCCAAACACTCCACCATGGGATTTGCCTGGAAGCAGCCTCTCTAATGGAAGGTTCCCTAAGAAAGCAGTGTCACTCCCCATCAGTGATACTGTACACAAAGGCAGGCAAAGCAGGCACTGAAAGGCTCAGGAGACACTCCTGCACTATACAGCTGAACAATTGATCCTCCCCATAGTACTATTAAGAGTCTTTGATTCCCACTACCTCCAAGACATTGTATTGTACAGAGTGTCATGGTTTGTTGTCAGTGGCCTGTGGAAAGCATAATGGAAGTACTTGGTATTATAGATTGTTTAGAAAGGCAGACCTTAATGAGAAGAAAAAAAGCTGTTCATGTGATCAGAAAATGAAAACCCAGTGAAAATAACAATGGCATTTAATTAGAATCCCTGGTGTTCAGCCACTGGCTATTCTACCTGTGCAGCTCTCCTCTTGCAGACATTCTGAGTGCAGTGCAGTGCTTTTAAGGTCTTCTATTCAAATGCTTTTAGTCTGGAAGTTATGTGTTTCCATTTGGAGAGTAAAGGGTGGATAGTTAGCAGCAAGCACCAAGCTTAGGCACCAACTCTTATTCCAAATTCCAATGATGTAAACCAGACATGGTTTTCATTGCTGAAAGGTGTGCTTCAAGCTGTATCTTTTATTGTCTTTGCTATTGCCAGGACTATGTACTACAGGTGGAAAAAAAATGGTAAAGAATTCTTTTTCTTCCCTCCTCCTTGTAGCTGAAGAAAGCTAGACTAACTGAAGTGAAGACAAGAGCAATGCTTTTCATAACAACAGGTACCGCTACTTTAACATGTAATCTGCTGAATTCTGGAGACCTCTGAATGCCATGTTCACTGTAAGCGCTGCTGTGGGAAAATTAAAACAAACAAAACCAACCATGGATTAGGTCTAACGCTTTTGATGAAAACATATGAAATGGTGGCAATGGGCAACCATCGACTGGGAAAGTGGCAGCCTGAAAAACAGTATTGCCTGACCCATTTCACAGCTGCTCTGGCTGTGCTGAATTCTCTGACAGCACATTCATCCTGTGAAGAAAAAAGCCCAGCTGATTTCCTTTCGCCAAGACTTGGTTAGTGTTTAGGCCTCTATCACCAGTGCAGTGACAGAGTTAGCATAGAGGAGCTGAGGGCCACAAAAGAAGTGCCACCACCTCCCAGCCCCATTTTAGCCACCCACTGTTAAATTTGCATTGACTTAGCTGGGTGCTGTTTTGGCTGTGCTGGCAGTTGCCGAAATAACCCTTCAGCATTGAAATACCTCCACTGGCATCATTAAAATGAAGTAAAATACACCAGCTGGTTCTCCCTGCCTCCAGACATGCTAAGGGGGGGTGTGTAGGGGAGGACAGGGGTCTGCCATGCCTTCCTGGTGCCATCAGCGTTTTGCACAGGAGACTACAACCCCTACACACTGGGTACCATTCTTCATCAGCAACAGTTAGATATATGGAAAAGGCATCTCAGCACAGAGGTGCCACCAATATACATCTCTCACTACAAGTTTTATTCCAGATGTGGTTAATGTGGAACAGGTGTGACAAGATGCATTCCTGTACAGATATATTCTTGCTTATATTCTTGAGTAGTTTTAATTTTGCAGCTATGGAGAATTGCAGGTAAAAGAACAAAGCACACATTTCTCTGTGTCTTCAAATAAAATTGCTATCCTTAGTTTGCCCTTGCACGGTTCAGCATCAGTGCATTATTGATTGGAATTAGGAAGTTAATAAGGTTTGGGCTAATTAATCAGATGGGTAGGGACTGGAACTGCACTGCAAGGCTTAATCAAGTCATCAAAACTCTTAAACCGTGAAGAAAGTAATTAAAGGAAAAGGATGCCTGTTATATAATAACAGGAATCTGGGAGAGGACCAAGAGCAAGATAGAGAAGCTCCATTTTCTTTTGTACATTTTTCTGATATAAATCAGACCAAATGACCAAGGTACAGTGCTTCAGCTTCCTATCAGCAAATTAAGTTGGATGAATTTGTAAATCATGTCAGAGAGGAATTCAGTCCACCAAGTCTAATTGCCGGGAAATCTATGTTTACTTGTAGAGGTTGGGTTTTTTTGCAACATCAGGGCCTACAGCACATTCTCTTCCTTCCTTGGGCTGTTATCCCAAGGAGATGGAATGAAGCAATATGGTTTACAAACCCAATTTAAAAACCAAATATGTTTGTTAAGGGAAAATTGATTAATGTGAAAGCATTGTTTTGTGGCCTACTGAGTGTCTATTGTAAAAGGTCTAACGCCAAACTTTCTTTACTCAACTGCTTTGCTGAAAGTAATCTCAATAACACAAAAAACCTTAGTGGTTTCATTAAGAAGCAGGTTTTATAGCCTTTCTGGTTGTATTTTGCAGCTCACTGCTGTGAGATTAACAAATACACAGGTGAGTTTTTTCATCAAAGAGCATACAAGAAATAACCACTAATGGCCTAAAAATAGCATGTAATATGTGTCTGCCACATTTATAGTCACTGATGGATCTAACATTTGATGGCAACTATTCACAGTGAACTGAAGTAGAAGCTTACTAACATCCAGTGTCCAACTATGTATTGTTTTATTGGTAAATTCAGGAAAAAAATAGCTGCAATTTATGCTTGATTCAATTCAAAACTAAAATCCTCATATTTTAATCTTTTTATTATAAAAAGAAAATAATCTTTTTGAGGAAAAATCAGGTAAGTATTTAAAGAAACTGACACTGAAGAAAGGAGTGCAGTAAAGGAGGAGATGAAGCCTTTGAATTTTCATGAGCTGACATTCTCATGCAACGTCTTTACCTGAGGGAATTTTGATTTCCCAAGTGCCTAGCAAAAAAACCCCAAACAACCCAAACAATGTAGTAAAACGTTTATAATAACAAAAAATAAGAAAGATTAGTTAGCTAGAAAATAAGTACAGATTAACCATACATCAATAATGTGGTAATCATCTTTAAATATATATTTTGAATAGTACAGTGTGAGAAATTAAATTCTGTTCATATATATGTGTGTGTGTTTGTATAAATTTATATATACATACGTACATATATATACTCATACATACATATATATATATATATACAGTGTGTGCGTATACACATATATCCATAGAATAACTATAGCCAGGGCCTGAATATGGGATTGAGATAGTTTGCTCAGGGCTTTTTTTGTCAATTTTTTGTTTTTTAGTTTTGTGGAGAGGCATAATCAGACCTTACCTAGTTCTGTAGTAGGGGATTAAATCAATATGTTTAAATAGTACTTGTAAGGTGAAAATGAGCCTATTAATCCATAAACACCGAAATTTAGAATAAAATGTTATGGAAATCAAATAGGAAAACACAATGGTCTTTACTGTCTGTCTATAAAGTTACTGTCTTTAAAGTCTCCCTTTCTGTCCTTCACATGTACACTCATATACATTGCATGACTTAATTGTCTAGGAAAGCCACAGTATGAACCGAAGAGTAGCAGTGTCTTCAAAGAGCTAGATACTGAAAAATAAGACTAAATATGCAGACATCTTTACATACATTTGCTTATGTTTGCTAACATTTAGGTATCTCTGCAGGATAACACTTTAGAGAAAGTCCATAGAAAATACATCAGCTCTGTTATTTGGAAAAACCCCATAATAAATGCATCAAGTCTGCTGGCTAACATTTTGGAGGAAACGTTGGAAATATATCAGTATCTCTTTCCTGTGAAATGCTACATCTTTCATAAATCATCCTTGATACCCTTGAAAGTTAGGGGGGGGAAAGGAAAGAAAAACGTCTATATTTTTATAAGATCTCAAAGTTCAAAAAAGTGCAATGTCCAGAAAAAATTCATGTCTCCTTTACACATAAGCAGAAAGAGGACATAAGACCATTTTTGTCTTTCTTGGGAGGTGATATAAGAATATAAGTACTTGTTCAGGTCTGAGGTTAAAGAAATTATTTCTCTGAGTGGTTATTGCTCCATGTTTAGTGAAAATATGAAAAGAAGACAAGTATAGAAAACAACTACTCCTCATACACTCTTCAAGTTTCCTGCCACCTGCATTTTAGGAATTTCATGAGCTGTGTTTGCATTCCACTCTTTTTGCTGACACAATCCCTGGAGTAACATTTTTGCTATTAGTTTATCGAGTTGTTTTTGGAACAACTTTTACTGCTGTCATCCCTCCAAAAAAAAACGTGGCAATGAATGTAATTCTACCCTGCGGGAAGGGTTCTTCTTGTCACTGCTTTTTAAACCTAACAATTTAATTTTAACAGAAACAGAAGAGTCTACTTCAGGTCACATGTGTTACAGGGAGGTAATTCCACGGTTTATGTGTCTGGCTTTACTTTACCAGGTTGCGTATGAGGAAGGGGTAGAATGTCTCCACAGCAGCAAAGAAGCAGTTTCACCAGCTATAAATGAGAGGTTAATTAACAGCACAGGTTTCCACCAACATGGAAAATGAAAGTTATACCTGCAAGTAGGGCAATTCATTTGCAGTGTGCCAGGGTCCTCCTGGCCTCATGAAGTGAGCACTTTGGGAGTTCATGCTTACTGTTCACTCAGCTGGACCCTGATGGGTTTACTACCATTGCTGCTCTCCTTTCCTACTTGGATGTCTGGTCCCTAAGGACTTGACATCTACTACCAGCTCATTTTTCATGGGTCACTGTCTGTGACCAGCTGTCACCTGGTGCTACCATTGGTCGTATTCTAGGCAGCAGTAATCCAGAACTGAAAACGTTAACAAAACATTAGTGGTCCCTGATCTATCTATTCACCCATTGGTGAGTAACACTTATGTACACAATGATCACCCAAATGACCTAGCAACTGGGGCTAAATCATCCTTGCAGGAGCTGTCATGTCCTCATTGAGGCAAAACTCTAACTGATTTAATGAGAATTTCCATAGTGTGAAAACTGGATGGAGACTGAGTGAAAGAATCTTGAATTTCAGGCTGCTGTTAGCATACAGCGGAAGTACTGCCCATACATACATTCATTCTTCCTGGTATGTAGGCTATATGGCCTAATGCAAAACCAATTCTCAAAGATTTGGAGAAAAATAAAAATGAGGAAATATAAGCTTTAATAGCAAGAACAATATTTTTGTCAGCCAGGCTTATAATAAAGGTGACCAATAGGTGTTTGCCTTTTAGATTGATCTGAAAGGAAAGTAAATGTATCAGTCGTTAACATAATCACTATTGTTGGGAGTGTGCAGGTCTATAGGTAGGTGATACATGAACATAAGGGCTGACACCATCGTATATCATTAATGCTGAGTTTATCATGGTAATCACCAGTGATTACCACAGTCTTCTATCTCAGGCAGACAGGGCGCAGTGGTGTGAGCTGGGAAAATGGGAAACCTGTAACAACAGTGAAAAGCAGAGCTGTTTGTTTGACATCAAGCAGGCTTTTAACGGACCATGTCAATCATTCACTGCCATTCACTCTCTGTCTGAGAGCCTTTCAAAATTATAGCCAATTACTACATCTCTCTTGCTTTGGAAATATCCAGTGCTCATAGAATGGGGTTCATGTTTTTTTCTCTGTTCATGCTTAGTTTAGTGATGATATCTGCTTCTTTCTTCCAGTTCCCAGCACAAAGTGTCATTTAAGTGATATTTGAGAGATTGTACCAAATGTAGAAAATAGATCTATTATTTCCAGTATTAATTTGTATTTTAGAATCACTGGGCTTCTAACAGTCTCTGAGTGTTGGGTAAATGTTTGTGAAATGAGGATATAATCCATTTAATCACCCAGCTGAGATATGTTGGTTACCTGAGCTGATACCACCTGATATTTCTTTGGAGGTGCCAGTAGATATCAGCATTGTGCCAGGTCCTTAACAAGACTGTTTTCACTCAGAAAGAGGTGTATTATCTCATCCACTACCTTTTTCGTTGCTTCAGCAACAGAAACTATGACTGCAATAACAGTGGCTGGTAGAATGACCTCTCGGATAGTAGTTGTTGTTGTTGTTATTAGTATTAGCATTAGTGTTAGTATTATACTCCAGGGCTGATACAGAGCTTGCAGTTTCATGAAGTAATTATTTTTAATAAGAAAAATGCTTGCCTCTTAAATTCTTGATAGCTGGAGGATATCATTCTGTTAAAGTGCCTGATCACATGTATGTATCACTCCTAGCACTACTTTTCCTTAAGAGAATAGAATCATAGAATCATAGAATAGTTAGGGTTGCAAAGGACCTTAAGATCATCTAGTTCCAAGCCCCCTGCCATGGGCAGGGACACCTCACGCTAAACCATGCCACCCAAGGCTCTGTCCAATCTGGCCTTGAACACCGCCAGGGATGGAGCATTCACAGCTTCCCTGGACAACCCATTCCAGTGCCTCACCACCCTTACAGTAAAGAACTTCCTCTTTATATCTAATCTAAACTTCCCCTGTTCAAGTTTTAATCTACTACCCCTTGTCCTATGATATAGTCTCTTATTTATTCTGTTTTTTCTAAATGTTTTAGGCAAAGATACCTTCATGGCTAGAGACCAATTCTCTTCCTGGCTACCTGATAGGTAGAAGAATATCTATGCTACTTAAGCAGTGTTATGTTCCATCATTTAAAAAAAGGATGGTTGAGCTGCTAAATTCCCATATATGCTATGGGGCCTTATGGGGCCTTATGGGGCCATTCTTCCCAACTCTAATGCTTCATGTAAAAAAACTGGCTTGATACCTGCTAGACCCAGAGAGTAAGTTTGAAGGATAATTCTACTGAGTTTCAATAAGCCATGGTTATAGCAGGACCATAGAATTAGCATTTTTGGAGTCAGCATGATGAAAACCTACACTCAGTTGAAGTGTTCTAAAGCACTGCTGTAGGCATAAAGTCAGCCCTGACTAATTATGTGATTTACATCTTAATTTCTGAAAGTCTCTTCTGACATTTTGTTGTCATTGTATTATAATCATGTATTAAAGTTCTGTTTCTTACCAGTCATAATTTGTCCTATTTTGATCTCATGTCATACTTTATCTTTTCTCTAAGACTTGTACCCTTTAACAACGGTAAAATAACAGTAAGCCATTTAGAGCTGAGGAACTTAAAACAGTATGAAATGGTGTGATTTGTCACAGCATTCCATTTTGTAAAAGATGGGATTAAGAGACAGATAAGGTAGTATGCTCAGCAGGAGCCAGACGTATCAGAGGGATGTTTTGCCATTCAGTACAATTTGATCAAATAAACAGTAAGAATAGAAGAGGGGAAGGGAAAGAAGGAAAGAAACAAGCAAAAAGATCAAATTTAACTCACTATTTTTGCTTTGGAAATGTTTTGGGTTTTTTTACAGGTTGCTCCAGCTGCCTTGAGAAGACCTACCAGTCTAGCTGGAACAGAATTTAGTATACTTCTTATTAATCAGCAAATTTTAAATTGCCACAGAAGGGGTTCACATCTCAGTTGAGAATGGGATGACAGTGGTACGCAGAGCAAAGCAAGTTATGCCTGAAAGATCTCTTCTTGAAGATGCAGGTTGTGTGACAGGAGGACAGACAAATGCTCTGCTACATTTTTTCCCATAGGTTCATGACTATAATGCTGTTGCTGAGGCAGTACAAGGGAAAAAGCAAAGGAGAAAATGTTTGCAGATGTGCCTTGTAATTGCTCGTAGCATTCTCTGGGTGTACTGAACAGTATACAGTGAAGAAGGTAAATAAACACTGCTGCATGACTTTATGAAAGGTTATGCTAGTCATCTGACTTTTACTTATGCTTTTCTTATGGAGAACCTTTTTTCTATTTCGTAATCAACTGTAATACCAAGTGAGTTTATCCATTAAGCCTATAGTAAGGCGTTTATCATGTGGTGGTTACTTCTACAGGTGAATTCCTTATCCTTTGAAATTGATGCTTATTAACTTGCCCTAATTGTGGTCTTGAGCTGTCATTCATTCATTATTTATCTTCAGACCCTTTAACCTGCTTCTCTATCCATTTTAACAAAACAAGGAAACCCTGGAGGATTTGGCTCCTCTAAAATACATGCAGCTTTCCAAGTTGCAGATTGCTGTGAGTGTTAATATCCAGTAACATCACCTATTTTAAGGAGATGCTGGCTCACTGTATTAAGTAGAAGCTTTGTTGAGCCTTTTGAGAATAAGCAAGCTCAAAGTTTGTTACACTGACTGCATAAAACACCTTTGTCTTGCTTTTTATAGTGTTCCAGTTGCTGATATAAGTCATGGTGCTGGTTTATGGCTGCTTTTTTGACTATTTTTTAAAGCATTTTTAATTTGTTAATTTTCCAGTGTGTTGCAGAGGATGTGTCCATGAGCAGCTGCATTAGATCAGCTGAGAGAGCAGCATACCATTGAGAAATAATTGGAGTGAATGGACAAAAGGGGGATATCATACTGGCCTGGCATATCACCTACCTTTCAGTGATGTGGAACCATGAATACTTGTGCTGATCATTGCTGGGTCACAGTTTAGCATTACTATTGGGGATTTACTTTATCAGCTGTATAAACTAAATAAACAGGATTTCAAATCTGGCACAGAGCATGTTTCATTCACATTGCCAGTGTTAAACTGTAGCTATGGAAATGGCAAAAAGACATATGGAAATAAGCTCCTAAGAGGTTTGCACTTAAGATACTTCAGTAATGTTATAATCACATTGTTCAGCTCTTGGTATCATGGAAGATGTACAACTAAAACATATTTATTGAAAACCTGTGTTCATATCTGTAGCTAGAGTTTTGCAGATGAGACTTAAACTTTGTTGGAACACAAAAGTGCAAAGTGCTATAATTTATAGTGCTTTTCCTATTTCATTTATTCAGAAGGATTTTGTGCATAGTTTAAAAAAAATTTTTACACTCGCATTTCACTGCTTATTTTTAGTACAATGGTGTACTTTGAAACTGAGCATTTCAATTCTTCATATCCAAAGTGTTGAACTGCTTCAACATCATATTTACCATTTTCTGTTAAAGAGCTAGGAAATGCTGACTCATAAGTGAACCTATAATTGAAAAATGCTATATAAACTTTTTTTCTTTTCCCTTCAACCAATTCTGCTTCCCAACTTTCCTTTGAAAAGGAGCTAAAATAAAACTAAAATGCACTTTACAGACAGTTTAAGGGGTAGGAAAAACTGCATTTCTGTTTCATTTCAGAAAGCTGAGAGTCCCTCCTTGAGACTGCATGTCCTGGCTGCAAAGCTGGCTAGTGCAGCACATGTTAAAGAGTCAGAGGTGAGTCAACATGTATATAACAGATGATTTGGCCTGGTGTGAGGAATGAGGTAAATCCCTGAAAACTTACCCACATCTGACAGAAATGCACAGTGGAAGGAATTGCTTTTATCCACTTCCTATAAACCTCTGATGTTTTTAGACTTTGCAGGGGTACCTGCTCTTTATAGGTCAGAAAATATGTCTGACACCAAACCAATTGGATCTTCACGGGGATTTGCCACTTTCATTTCCAGCTCAGGACTGTTTGTAATAAAAGCTGGATAAAATCCCCCAAAATCTCTTGTCTGGAAAATTTCTTCGTGATGTTTCTTCCCAGCCTTCTATTCCTCAATGAGGTGGAACAAAGTATTCTTATAAAAATAAAGAAATCATAATCCAATTCCTTTCCCCTCAAAAAAAGAGGCTAACAAGGGTGGGAGAGATGTTAAGCTGTGACTCGATCACTTAATGCATGTGAACTATTGGCTACCTGCAACCAAACACAGAAGTTTTGTTCCTTCATTCCTGATTGCGCTTTGCTTCCTTTGCGCTAATACTGATGCTTCCTGGATCCTCCACAAAGAAGCAATTGAGGGAGCAGAAATGTTTCCTCCTTTTTTTGTAGACTTATTATTCTTCCTGTCTCACCCATAAACATAAGACAAAAATGTCATTGATGTTGCAGACAAGAGAGAATTTGTGGAAAATCTGCCTAGGAACTATAGGAATAGCAAACAGATGTTTGATAAATTTGTCTGTATTACAAAATAACACAGCTTTCTCACCCAGAAGGCAATGGTGTATTTACCTGTGGTGAAAGCTCTTGGAGGAGATTGAGGAAAATTCTCTTCCTCCAGAAGTAGCCCAGGGCTAGTGCAAAGCTGGGGCAGAGGAAGAATAGGTCTTCAACATCCCAGCCAAGTGTCCTAATCCTAATTCCTTAGTCTGGGGTGGAGATGTCTCTCCAAATTCCTGTGCTAGAGAGTGCTTTCCTGGTAAGAATTTCCTGGAGGGGTGTATATTCTCAGGTAATGTCTCCGTCTCTACAAATTAGCACGAGGTTAAAAAAAAACCAAAAAACCAAACTCAAAACCAAACAGAAGAATCCAAAACTTTTCTTACAAAATTCCTCAATGGTTCCCAGTTGAGACCAGTGGTTTTTGTAACAGCATTTCCCAACTGCTGAAAGGCTGCAGTAGTGTCACTGACTATACAGAAGCCAGTAAAAAGGAGGGTGATATGCTGGTAGGTGCTGTGTAAAAACAACCTAGTCTTGAAGCACATTGACTCTCCTATCTTGCAAATACACAAATAAGTGGCACAGTAGCAAAACCATGACTGGCAGAGAGAACCTTGCACCAATCAATTAATCCTTGACCCATTTGCTTTTCAAGGTGGTTCTTTGGGGACTGACAAATAATGGATCCAATATTTGGATGCAATCAACACTGACATTATGAGAGTTAATAAAACTCATTATCCTCTGGCTGTTTGCTCTCTGTGGCAAGGAAAGGATGTTAATTTAATGTTTTTTTAATTAAAGAACATTCTAAGTAGCTATAAACCTCTGCCTCTAGTTAGTGCTTTAAAGATGCAACCGAAACAGAGTGAAGTTGCTTGTGTAGCAAGCATAATCTCATCTACACAAGGGTGGGAATTGCCTCTGTTCGGCTGCCCAACAGATAAACTTCTAGTCTGACCCTCTCAACTGGACTCCCTCTACATGCTACACAGCATGTAGATTTTATCCAAAGAAAGCCTCTTGACACGTATTTACCCCACTGTGGATTCTAACTGGCAGAAGATTGTTATTCCCTTTGGTCATTATTTTGAACTTGTAGATATACATAAACTACCTTGTGTAAATTCTGCTGCCAAAGGAGTGTATCCAGCTCTGCATTTCAGCATTGCCCTCTCCCCCTAGAGCCCAAGAAGCACTGGCTGGGGTGACTGTCATGGTGGACTGGTTGTTCCCTTCCTACATCTCTTCACAACTGCTCCAACACCCATAGTTAAAGAGATGAGATATACTGCTACAGCAGTGGTAACATACTAATACAGATCTTTTGAGAACAGACTAAGTCAGACCAACGCAAGACATCTTCATACGAACACAAAAGCATTGTGTAACTATAAAGAATATAAACCTAAACCTAAATATTTATATATATAAATAAAAACCCTCAAAAAAATAAAATAAAAATATAAACAGGCTGTAATTGAAATATAAAAAATGCATACAAAATTCGGGTAGTATTGGAGATTCAAAACTCACCAGGACAGCATAATTTAATGATTTATTGCCTCCTAAATGCAGGTTTTAACTTTTAAACCACCGAAGTTCTGCACTGCAATGACTTAGGACACACAACTACTCTAGCTTTGCATTTCATCTGAGAGTATAGCAATTTTGACCTGGACCACCACAATTTAAACTGTTCCATGTTGATGGTTTGTCTTTCTGGCCATACCCTGTCTCTACCTGAATAAGCACAACTTCATAATTTCAAAAAGCTCTTTTACCCAGGACAGACTACTGCTCAGCAGTTTGTAATGTCAGTGGTTATCATGTCTCAGCTAATTTGGGCCCAAAAGACACTCTCAAAGAAATGTACCCTGCCGAGGCTCCTAAGGTGTGTGTAACCGCCCTGGTGACTCATTACATTAGCCAGTTCCACTTAGAGATATGAGCTTAATCCTTGGGAAAGGAAAAGGCATCCGTATTTCAGTCACTTCAGTATGCCTGCATTGATTTAAATCAGAGTATTGCATTCACTGTAGTTTAAATATCTCTCTGTGTGTTATTTATAGGCACAAATTCAGAGTTGTTCGAAAATAAGCCTGTACAAACTTTGCTTTTGCATTAAAAACACACTCTGCAGTCCATTCTACTATTGGATCATCTGTCACTGTCTCCCGGCCTTCCCTGAGTCTTTCTTGATCCACTGATAAACGCCTCATGGACAACATGGAAGAGAGATTTATTCCTTGGCAAGTACGAACGCTTTATTTACACCGTCTACTGATAAGGCTGCGTATCATATGAAGCATTTTAATATTTCTATAACAGATTAAGTCTCAGTAACAATGCTTTACAGCCACAACAGCAATATAAAAATACTCTTATGTGCATTAAACCGGTTGATATAATGCATTAGTCTGAAATAGGCAACAACGCTGAAATCCAATTGAGGTCAGTTCTTTTTATATATTGTTTCTGTTTAAGGGCTTTAAGACACTGCCAATCACCTCTAATTGCTCTAAACAGTCTGCATTAAGTGTGATTACCTTGTTGAATTCCCACTGTTGTTAGGGTCTTTATTTTAGCAAAAAGTCTAAGCACTTATCAGATCTTCCTAACAAAACACTTTAGCTGCAGCCCAATACCTTAACCATGCTGTGCTATTGTCTGGTTTCAGCTACATCCTGGGTCTAACTATGCCATCTTTGATGGATCTATGTAAATATGGACTGAAAAACCCCAGCGAAACCTTTTGTTAAGTAAATATGGAAATTCAGATAAGGACACAACACAAGTGATTTCACATAAAGCTGCTGTATGGCCTAGCTTTACACAATATACTTATTTACATGCCTTAAAAAAATCTTTATTATCAAAGCTATATAAATACCAGTGAGACAAATTTTTGGTTACACAGGCTTATGCAAGTCTAGCTTTTAGGAGTTAGAAGATATGGTCTAACAGTGATACAGAAATGCAACTAAAAATAAAAAGAATGTATTTTCTATATGAAGGGGGTGAGTGTGTACAGAGGTCTTGTTTTTTTAACATTTTTCTGATGAACCAAAAAATGCAAAATCCTAGTATAGAATTCTGCCTCTGTACTAATATACTGCATTTCACAAAGTCTCCATTGATTTATCCTAATACACTGATGTTTCTGTTAACATTCACAGATTGGAGAAAATAAGACAGGCAAGCTTGCTAGTTTGGTTAAGATAAGCACAAGTAAGACTATAGAAGTTCATCTACAGCAGTGGTCTAATTTTGGGATCAAGATTTCATACCCTGGCTCCCACAGTAACAGAAAAGCTGATCTATTTTAAGTCCCTTTTACATGAATGCAACAATTCTGGTAGGAGAAACTATGATACAGTATAGGTACTCGGCTTTCTCTGCTGGCAAAGCCAGTTTGGGAAGTTCCTTCCTTGTGTGATTTTGGAATTCCTACTCACGGTGATTTTGTTTGCAGCACTGCCCCACATAGTTGCATGAGCACAGCATAGTGGGCTCTAACTTCACCACGGGAAGCAAATTCCATGAAGGCAAGAGGGGTGAAAAAATGAGAGTTAGGAACTTCTCAAGGCTTTTTTGCCCCGGAGAAAATATATAGTCAGTATAACTGTATTCAGTTTCATACAAATTATGCAATGCTCTTCCCATCCATTCCTTCTCCATTGTCGTCTTCTGCCTTCAGGGGCAGAAGTTTCAGCATGGAATAACCTGAAAAATCTCTAATGATGATCTTCTAATTATCAGGGTTTGTTAAGTCTCTTGGCTATAGATAACTGAGTTAACTTAGACCTCTGGTGTAACAAATGAATGGAGAACTCAGTGTTGTGTTTACCTTAGACCACTGGTGTAATGAATGAGTGTTGTTCACTCAGTGTTTTTCTGGGTGGCTCCCGCTGGACTCCATGGATATCAGCATCTGCATTGACTAGTTTAAAGGTAAAGCTCTATGCATGCTGTAGTCACAATTCTGACTGCAGCATAGACTT
The DNA here is from genome assembly GCF_037157495.1 of Lathamus discolor. Taxonomy (NCBI): domain Eukaryota; kingdom Metazoa; phylum Chordata; class Aves; order Psittaciformes; family Psittacidae; genus Lathamus; species Lathamus discolor. The sequence continues at coordinate 126,028,487 of NC_088885.1, read as the reverse complement.
ATCCTTAGAAAAGGAGGTGTATTTGAGCCCCTACATTTTTATTTCACAGTCTTAATGGGACGTGTTTGCTTCTTCAATCACTAATCTCAGACTGCATCTCTCTCATCTATTTTATCTGCTGTTCATGTCTATTTTAATTTACTTACTTACAGTAGCTCTACCCAGACCAGGAGCTCACAGCTTTTCACTTGCAAGCCTTTACCCCACTACCAACGAATCATCAATCTGTTTAATGTTTGAGAAAGGACACATGGACACATTACTAACATGCCTGAAGAAAACAGAGAGGAGTTTCATTTCACAACAGAAAGAATATTTCCCTGTAAGGGCTTCAGTTCTCTGTGCCCACTGTAAAAAAGGATTTGGATTCTATCAAGACATGAGCATTAGAAATTATCAGAAAGAGCCTGTTTTATTCTGGCATTTAGAAGATACATTGCAAGTATTCTTATAAATGTCACAAAAAGTTGAAATAGTGTGTTATTTTGGTCTCAAACTCAGCAGTGAGTGGCTATAATCTATTTTAAAAGTGCTGTTGGTCAAGATACTCTGGGACTTCTTACAGTGAGTGGATTAGGGCCTTATAAATCAGTTCAGGAACCAGAGTTGGCCTAGAGGTGCTAAGAAAACACAGTATTTGAGTGTCCCTTGTCCCAGAGACCTTTCAATGCAAATGGATGAGATAAGTGCAGAAAGAGGAAAAGGAAGTCATGAGACAGCATAGTCAGCTGTGATATGGCAGCAAACATTGTTAGTTAAAGTAGCTTGGGGGAGTAAAAGAAAGAGGATTAGAATAAAGAGCCAATGAGCAGAAAGAGGTGAAAATATGCACACAGCTGTAAAGATGTGTTTAGATATTCAGTGACTTCTACTTTGGCTGCTTTTGTGATTCTTTCTACTGCCTGAATCTTAGTTTTACCCCAAATCATACAATGTAAGGGAAAATGCATCACATTTTCTACTGCTTGTATAATGGGTGCAGGAGTCTGTGAGTGCTCTTTTTTTTACCCTCCACCTCCCACTGTAATAGTCCTTTCTTTGACTTTTTACATTCCCCCCCTGGGAAGTATATATCTGCTTGCCATTTGGCCACAGCCTGTGTTCAGAAAGCCATGCCTTTTCACGCAGGCAGCACTTCGTGTAGTCTCTGTGATACCATTGTTACTTCTTATATTAAGTTATATTACAGCTGAAGTCTTTGTTATTTATTGCCCAATGGTTGTTAAGATGCTCAGGCGATTCTTAGAAAGAAAACTGCACCATTTGATAATTTTACAAAAAAGCTAAGACATATTCAGTCTTTCAGTTCTCTCAATAATTACATTGCTGAAATCACATCTCGAAAAGGACTATTGTAGGCACTAACTTACTTTGTGTCGGATGACGAGTTTCTTTATCACCTGGGTATTAAATCATACATAAAATCAGGTGGCTACTGGGCGTTTTTTTATCAAGAATCTGTCCCATGTCATGCTCAGGCAGCTGTTTGCTACAATAACCTGAATTGCTCTTCTATAACTTGTTACTTAACGTCTTTTACTGTTGGTGTGTCAGTCAAGGAAGAGACAGTTCTTTTTGTTGGCTCATGGTTCAAGAATGGATTGCACAGCTTCCCATTTCAGCATACAGTCATATAACTAATATTTCAAAAATATGAGACTTTCCTGTCTCTTGGGAGGTGAGTACATGTACAAGTCCATGGGACCTGATGAAATCCACCCACAGGTCCTGAAGGAGCTGGTGAATGAAGTTGCTAAGCCACTGGCCATCATATTTGAAAAGTCATGGCAGTCAGGTGAAGTTCCCAATGACTGGAAAAAGGGAAATATAACCCCCATTTTCAAGAAGGGGAAATAGATGACCCAGGGAATTACAGACCAGTCAGTCTCACCTCTGTGCCTGGCAAAATCTTGGAGCACATTCTCCTGGAAGGCATGCTAAGGCACATGAAAAACAACAAGGTGCTTGGTGACAGCCAGCATGGCTTCACTAAGGGGAAATCCTGCATGACCAATTTGGTGGCCTTCTATGATGGGGCTACAGGACTGATGGACAGGGGTAGAGCAGTTGATGTCATCTACCTGGACTTGTGTAAAGCGTTTGACACTGTCCCACATGACATCCTTCTCTCTAAATTGGAGAGACATCAATTTGATGGATGGACCACTCGGTGGATAAAGAACTGCCTGGATGGCTGCACACAAACAGTTGTGGTCAATGGCTCGATGTCCGGCTGGAGACCAGTAATGAGTGATGTCCCTCAGGGGTTGGTGTTGGGACCAGTCTTGTTCAACATCTTTGTTGGTGACATGGACAGTGGGATTGAGTGCACCCTCAGCAAGTTTGCCGATGACACCAAGCTGTGTGGTTCGGTTGATACACTGGAGGGAAGGAATGCCATCCAGAGGGACCTTGACACGCTTGTGAGGTGGGCTGATGCTAACCTTACGAAGTTTAAGCCTGACAAGTGCAAGGTCCTATACCTGGGTGGGAGCAATCCCAGGCACAGCTACAGGTTGGGCAGAGAAGAGATTGAGAGCAGCCCTGCGGAGGAGGACTTGGGGGTGTTGGTCAATGAGAAAATGAACATGAGCCTGCTTTAGTGTGCGCTCGCAGCCCAGAAAGCCAACCGTATCCTGGGCTGCATCAAAAGGAGTGTGACCAGCAGGTCGAAAGAGGTGATCCTGCCCCTCTACTCCGCTCTTGTGAGACCTCACTTGGAGTATTGTGTGCAGTTCTGGTGTCCTCAACATAAAAAGGACGTGGAACTGCTGGAACAAGTCCAGAGGAGGGCCACGAGGATGATCAGGGGACTGGAGCACCTCTTGTATGAAGACAGGCTGAGAAAGTTGGGGCTGCTCAGCCTGGAGAAGAGAAGGCTGTGTGGAGACCTCATAGCAGCCTTTCAGTATCTGAAGGGGGCCTATAGGGATGCTGGGGAGGGACTCTTCATTAGGGACTGTAGTGATAGGACAAGGGGTAATGGGTTCAAACTTGAACAGGGGAAGTTTAAATTGTATATAAGGAAGAAGTTCTTTACTGTTAGGGTGGTGAGGCACTGGAATGGGTTGTCCAGGGAAGTTGTGAATGCTCCATCCCTGGCAGTGTTTAAGGCCAGGCTGGACAGAGCCTTGGGTGACATGGTTTAGTGTGAGGTGTTCCTGCCCATGGCAGGGGGGTTGGAACTAGATGATCTTAAGGTCCTTTCCAACCCTAACTATTCTATGATTCTATAATTCTGTAAGTAGAGTAGAAAATACTACACATGGCCCCGATTCACATGTAGTCTCCTTGGTATTTTGTACCATTTCGAAGCCTTTTTATTATACTAAAGATTTCTGACCATGTGGAGTAAATGCTCATTTGAGATTCTCCTTTCGTGGGGGTGCTTTCAAAGACAAATGTGCAGGGAATACTCTTTTTTAATTCCTTTCTGGGTCTGCAGTAGTTTGAAGATGATCAGCGATCACTTTAAAAGCTAATTAGTTCTTTTGAGTGCCCTCATTTTCTCTTTAAGATCGTAAGTCTACAGAATTTTCTTTTGGCGGATCAGACACCGTTTGTCTCAGTAAATTACTATTTTCATTGCACAGAGGTTCTAAACCTGTATTAGCACCTGCAGCCTATGAATAAGAAAATAATGTCACAGGTATTATGACACTTCTGTTTTGCCTAGTTGTTTCTCTGTGATAAGGTAGGAACTGAAATAGAAGTTGCACGCTTTAAGTGATCTGTTTAATAAACATTGGAAATTCAGAAGTAGCCACTGGAGCAACTGTACAATAAGGAGGAGTAACATGTGAGTACACAGTTATAATTTTTGTAATTGAATAGTAATAATAGGGACTAATGCTAGAAATGAAGTATTGTTACTTGCTATTGACCAAGAGAACATGCAGTCTTTCAATACACACCCTGAAGTTTTTATGACTTATAATTATGTAATGGACTATAATTTGCCATACTCTTATGCTGTAGTTGTTGAATGTGGTCACTAAGGATTTCAAGTACATGCTAACTGTTAGTTACGGGTGAATGGCCAACACCTTTTCACCCTTCCCAGTGCAACCTCATTAAAAAATATCTTCCACACAAGTAGCTACTTAAAAATGAAGAAATTAAAGACCCACTGCAAATTACACCAACTCAGGTGCAGATTGCCCACAGAACCAATACTGTAGAATGTAAATAGTCCCATTAGCTTTAGAAAAGCTGATTATCAGCCAAAGATCTAATGCTAGACCTGCAGAACTTTTTGAACCCCTAAACCTAGTTTTTCTTGTATTTCCCTAAAAGGATCATAAGGGTTTTATCATCCCATTCATGTCAGCTCAGAACATTTCCAAGACATTACAGGACTGGGTCCCAGTTTGTAGTGGTTGAAGAATGCCAGGGAGGATGCACATTCCTTTTTCTTGGCGTGTTGTGCAACATGTCCCAGTAGATTCAACATAACTTAGGTTGACTGGTTTGAATACTGCACAAAGTTTAGAATACTACCAATAATTATAAGAAATTTGACTTATCTGTTTGACTTAATATGAGCTTACCTAACATATGGCATTAAGGCTGTTTGTGTCATCAGACCACTAATGGCAGTGATTCCTTGAGAAGCACTTTCAACTGGATGATTAACAAAGCCTTTTTTCGGAGATTAAACTGGCTTACAAAACTGATTTTGAGTTGAACTGTACATTATAGCTACATTTTTGCTTGAAAACATATTTTTTACTACCTAACATGAAAACTTTCTTTGAGTTTCATGGGAGCTAGCAGCGAGGCCTTTGGGGGATTTTATTATGTCTATTAAAATCAGTAATTCATGCCTTCCTTGTCCTTTCAGAATTTTCATTAGAGTTCATGCCATTTTAACAAAAAAATATTTTGTCTGCTTAAATTTCAGTGGAAAGGTTTACATTTATCAAGAAGAGTGGATATCTAAGGCTTGCTCACTTGTTGGTTTTTATAACTGTAAAAATTTTCATCCTACCAGCTGAAAATACTCTGTTTCATGATGAAAATGTTAAGTGACTCTTCAGACTTCACTGAGAAACGTTATCTATTCAGTTAATGGGCCATAAAATGATTTAGATAAAAGAAGAGCCTGAAATGTCTTTAGAAATTCAAGAGAGGAAAGCTAATACTATCTAATTTTTCAAACTTCAAGGATGTAAAAGGTTTAGGAAATGTAAAACATCACTTGCACAGGATTCTGCATAACACTTTAGGAAACCAGAAACTACAAACTGAAGGGGAAGGAGAAGTACAATATCCTATATGCGGTAAAACACACGTTAATGCATGAATGCACACTGTCATTTTCCAGGAGCAATGCATTTAATACACTTTCCAGCTAGGATGACTGAAGAACAAGAAGGTCAAGTGATCTGACCGCAGACGTTGGTCAATGGCTCTTTGTGATTGGAATTAGCACTTTCCTGGCTCCCACAAACCACTACCCCAGAGCCTTTCATTTTTTTTTTCAACCTGTGAAATAATTTATTAGCTGTCATGGCTATTATGTCATGATAAACTGTCAGTTTTACATCTTTATTGGTACATATGCAGAAAATGGTAAAAACAAGGAAAAGAAAGGACTTAAGTTTCGTTGATTTTGCCTAATTTGCTTTGAAGAGTTCATCCTATAATTGCTAAAGCTGCAATATTGTTCAGCTCTGAAGAATGCTACTTGAATTTTACTTTATTTTTTCTTGTATGTTTGTTTTCCTGAATATATTATAGTATAATAAAGTATATAGTAGATATAAGATAATAAAATATATTATTATAATATTATAATAAAATATAATAATATGTGACATATTATTGTACATATAAATATATAATTATAATAATATAGTATTAGTATAATTGTCTGTTATCAGTGAACTGATTTGCTTCCAGCTATACCCCTGTATGGAGATTCTGACCATAGTGTATCAGGTGCAAAGAAATTTTCCTTTAAGCTCTGTCAGGGCCCTCAAGTGGGCACTACACAACCCTAAAGAGAAATCACGATGTACAGAAGAGCGAGTCACAGAAGCTCTCTATTGACACACATTTCATGGCAATAAACTGCAGTCGAGGCCCTGTGCAGTCCAGTGAACTGTGGTCAGGATACTGGGTTTTTATGATGTTTGCTTTGCCTGACTCAAAATCATTGAGCCATTTGAGAAAAACTAATGTTATAAAGGCATCAACCAGCCTCAAAATAGTAAGAAAAACAGAGTTGAGATATTCTGGGTAAACTTAACTTTCATGATTCTAGTAAATTTAATAGACGTTTGTTGCACTAGGAGATAAAACACAGTAAAGTAGATTTCAGGTGCTGGATATCAGGATAAGGAAAGCAAAATGCAAGAAACCAATGAAAATATATAAATTGCATTAGTCAAAGGCAAAAAGGACAGTGTCTCTAAAGATGGGAAAGTTTTATAAATACCATTAAGCTTGATTTCAAATGGAGGTAAAGTAGATGTGGGTTTTCCACTTCCACTACTGTCCACCTCCCACATTGCTGCTGCTCTTGCTGCTGCACTGAGTCCATGCTCTGCCTGGTTAGGAGCTGCTGGGTGCTGTTTTAACTCTGCATAAGCATTGGCTGGGGTATTTTACTTCTAGCCACAATGCTGTTCCTGTGCAAACTGCAGCAACATAAAAACTTTGAGCCCTTTACCTCTCTCAGTCTATGAGGACAATTGGCCAAGAAGTTCCGACATCACTAGAAGCGAGAGGACTGACAGATGGAAAGGCACTGCAGTTGTATTATGCCTCTTGCTCCTAAGAAAGTAAAAAAATAAATCAGAGAACACCTTACTAGCTCTGCCCAGTGATCATGGGCTTTTTTCTCACCAACAGACCGAATGTTTTTATATGGCTGTGTAACAACAGCATGAACCCAGGAAACCGTAACTCTTGGTACATGCAATGTATATAAGCTGTGTGGGCTTTTCTGACAGAATCACCAACAGACGGTTGGACATTCAGTAATTATCTCCAGCACACGACACTGCTGTGTTGCAGCTGACAGCTCCCCCCTGGGCTGTCTGCACCAGATGTGTTGTCACAAGAATGCTGTCCTTCAGAAACCCTAATGAGAGCTCTCATCCCCTCCTTACATGTGAGTGGTAAGATCAAGCCTTGTCAAGATTACTTTGTGTTTCTGGTAGTGCAAACCTTGCCATGGATACACCCTGTTTTCTACTAGTGTGATTCATGACCAGCCCACACTGCCCAATTCCTTTTTTATGCAGGTGCAAATGCATAAATACAGCAATATCACTGTTGTCTTTGAAGGAATTCCCATGAGTACTGGGGGGACAACAGGACAACTGATGATGGTGCGACCTGACTTTGATGACAGTTTAAATTCTGTAGCACTATTCTATGACGAGTACTATGGTCAAGGAAATGTTGGCAGACACTAATTCTCTCTCAGGTTATGGGCAGCAGCCTTATTGCCTGTGCAGTGAAATAGTGAGAGCTCATGGATTAACAGAACTGGTTCTAGTTAGACCCTGTATGTTTGCTGAGATGCTGTGGCAGCTGGTGACACAATAGGCAGCTCTCCTGCATGTAAGCCACTATCCCACAACGATTCCTTTGGTCGGGCTGATGGGATGCAAGTAGGTTCTTGGTTTTACAATAGTTAGAAATCCAAGGAGCTATTCACCGGAGCATCTAGGTCAAGCTGCATGTATTTGGACTGACTAAATCCCTAATTTGGACTAAATTAAAGTCCCTCTTAATTTTTAAGACATCATAGTATTTTTTTTTTTTTTTGACTCATTGTCTTGAACCAATGTGCAGCTGCTGTGCTCTCCAGAGCTGAATGTCTATGGTGTGTCAGCTGAGCCTTCTTTTTCCTTGGTTATATTAGCCGGTAGAGCTGATGCTCTTTATTATTTAGTGTTTGTAAAGCTCTTTCCAGCTCTTTGAAGGACACAAGCTGCTAATTACTCAAGCCATGGTTGTTATGGTGTCCAGTGATTCTGCAGGAGTAGGGTACTTGCTTGCTTGTTACTCAGAACAACTAAAGGTCCTATGAAAGAGTTTTTAGAAGAATCTAGTCATGGCATTTTGCTTATAGTTAGTCAGCAAGCAATGTTTCTGAAAGAAATGTCAAACTGTGCAAGATTTGACTTTTTGATATGAAAAAATAGACTGAAACCAGTAAATTGTTTGGAGGATGCTGTTTGTCTGCACTGCCCTGGGGTAATGTTGATAGAGATCATCTGTGGCAGGTGAATGTTAGAGAAACCCTGGCAGTCCGCAGAAAACTTGCACCAGATCCGCAAAAGTTCTTTGCATATGAGGCACTTCCAAAAAACACTTGTGTACAGGGTTCTGTGCCATTCAGCTGCTCTCCTGATCCCTGGCTCCACAGTGTGAACCTCCCCTTGGCCCTCATTACATGTGAAAAGAACTAACAACAGGAATAGAAATGACTTTTACTCACGGAAAGTACCTCAGTAAATGGACATTTTTCTGATCTGCCAAAAGTTCTCATAAAATGGTGCATTGATATAATGCAGAGAGTTTGAGAAAAAACCTTTAAGAGGGACATTCCCTAACCCCCCTGGATGCCTTATGGTTCAGGGCCTTTTCCTCAGGATTAGTGAGGGAGATATTTCCCCCATAAACTTTGAAGCAGAGAGGCAGAAGAGAAGGCAGTGAGAAGAACTTTACTGTCGCAGGCTTAAAGTTCACAGGGAAAGTGACAGAGCACAGAGTGGCACTGCTGAATGTGCTTAAACTGGATGCAGAGGGGACCACAGAAGCAGATGCACCCAAAGAGTGAACAGGTCTGTGAGAGGAGGCCAAGCAGGACATACTGGGTAAAAATGGAGGGCAGAAAGATGAAAAGGCAGAAAGCAGAGGTGGGGAGGATGGAGGCTGAGCTGGCTGCGTGCACTCCATGTCCACTGCCTTCACACACATGCAGGTCTGCAATGCTTGTGCAGTAGTATGAGAATTGACCTCTTCCTCACAGACCACTGTTTTCCCTTCTCTGAACTGTCAAAAACCTAAAATACATTCGTTTGTTTCTGCCCTTCTTTAAGTGCATTTGCACATAGGCTTTAAATTAACCCCTGCTGTTTCAGGATAAATCACTTCAGACCTGCAGACTTCAGCAGTCAGGAAGACTGAAAGCTCTTCTGGTGAGCAGGGCTCTAACAGGACACGTGCCTGAATAATATCAAGAAGCAAAACAATATAGTTATAAAAGGAGTAGAAATGCCATGTTATATTTGTATAAAACTTTATCTCCCTCTCCACCTTCCTTTCACAGCATGTATTTCTGGCCTGTAAGGAGTTGGCATGACCTTGGGGCGGTTTATGTGACGTAATATTGCCCTCTTCTGGCTACGTATGGAAATGACTTTTTGGGTTCAGGTTAACACAAAGTGCCAAGCCTTGCTCCTGCGGGAAAACGCAAGATGGCTTGAGCGACAGCAGCTACAAGACGCGTCATGTTCAGTGAGGCTTCAGAAACCTCCGTGATAACTGCAAAGTGCAGCAAGCAGCAAGCACTGCAGCAAGCTCTGCAACCCTGCGTGTAGATGCACTGGCAGGGATCACCACGTCTCCCTGTGGCTGGAAGTATCAAGCACTGGTGGTTCCTCAGCTCAGGCACTGATTTTCCTCAACCTCACCAATCTGGGATGCAGATAACTAGAAATGACTGCACTATGCTTTTTGCATGTATAAATGCAAGCACATGTTGCAAATAACCACTAATTAATGTTGCTGGACAAAAGTGCTGGGAAGTCTAAGTTAAGCTGCACAAAATCAAGACAGTGACAGTTTTATACAGAGAAGGTTTTTTTGTTTGTCTTTGTTTTCTTAAGAGAATTTTCTGAGGTATGCTTTCATAAAAAAATCTTCCTATCTTTTCACGGGAAAAGACCTTGTACTTCTATGAGAAAAAAAAAAAGGTCACAATGCTGTGTATTTTCTTGTTCTCCAGAAATCTGTCTTTATAGCGAAAATAAAATCTTGAAACTTGCATTAAAACTGGGAAAATTGACAGCACCATCTACTTGAAAAGCTTGAGCTGTTCATTTACACTTGAGGCCAGTTTGGCCCTGGCCATTCCCTTGTCTGTCCTTTGACTACAGAACACTCAATGTACTCTCTTATGATTACATTTAATATGCACAACCCATTTGGAGGCCATTTCCAAAATGCAGTGGAGCCCATTAGAGCTCATAACCAAATTCCACCTCCTTGTTTGTTTGTTTGTTTTGTTGTTTGGGTTTTTTCTAAGTCTATGAGAAAACATTACATGGAAAATAATTGTCATTGCATACAGTAGAACATGCCAGTTTCGGTGGATGAAGGTGAAGTTCTGATCTGTGTCTCACTTTTGGAGTACACAGCATAATTCGAATGTTTGGTAACAAAGAGTTTTTCTCACAGCAGTAGCAGAGGAAATCTTGGAAACAGAAATCAGATGCAACAGAGGTGTTTGTTTGCTCTGGACTGCAGCCATTCTGCAAGTATCTGAAGAAGGAAGTCCTCTCCTAGCGAGGGACCAAACTTAGGATTTCTTCTGCTATTGCAGTCAGACAGACAGTGCCACCCAGATGCTGCCAGGAGATGCTGAGGCTCTTGTCTCTCACAGAGGGCTGATGCTCTGCTGTTGCAAAGGCCTTTCATAAGCTCCTTAATTGGGGTGTTAGAGTGGCCAAGACTTTCACCACGCAGCTGAGGTGGGCTGCAGGTCCTGTATGAATAATGACTTCCACTGAGCTGCAGCTAAAATTCCACAGGGTTTAAATCCAGCCTTTTTCTATTTCCTCAGTAACTGTTTTGCAACTGTACCTGCTCAGTTATCAGAAACACGGGGTGAGTAGCATCTGACAGGGGGATTGCTTTGTGAAAATTAATATTAATACACATATCACAAGTCTTAAAAGCTCATGGCTATTACAACTCCCCTAGCAACCAGGCTTCCTCTGGCTTTGGTTTCAGAAAGGCTTTCTTGCATTGTTCATTCAGGTTTTAGCTCTTGAGGATTGGAGCTGTCCTTTTTTTTCAGCTAGATAAAAGTATGCTCACCAAATGATACGCAGTGCCCAGTGCACTGAGCAAGCAGGAGGCCTACAGGCATGTGAGATGAAGCCAGTGATGTACCTGGTCTCCTGCCACTGCTGTGTCAACTAAATAGCTTATCCCTTTGCATTCTGCTCAGGTTCTTTTACACCCAGTGTAAAAGGAAGTGCTGGGATAACTGTTCAGGCAAATAACGCTGTTGCATATGTTCAGATTTCTTAATCTGTGTCTGCTGTGTGCTACTGAGCAGCACTGGATTGCCATTTCACCCATCTTCCCAAAATCCTGAAGCAGAAGGCAGACATTCATTGCATCCATTCAGAAGCTGGGCTGTGTTGTGCAGGGCAGGACATTCTTTCAGCCAGCTTTGAAATTGCTTGAGACTCTGAATTACTTGTTCAGAGCCACTCAATGTGTTAAATATAGTGGAATTTTATTTGTTAGCTGTCAGAAGATATAAAGCTCTCACCATTAGGGTGGAATATACAATCTAAATGCAGAATTAGTAAGCTATTTGGTGGTTTAAATCACAATGTTCATATGGAGGTCACTACAGGCACATCTAAACAGCGAGACCTGAGAGAACATCTATTTTGAGCCCTCCTGTTATGGAGCTAGGACAAAATCTGGCATCTTTCCTCTCAAATTCTGATTTCCATGGAATCAAAACACAGTACAGAGCCAGGACTCATCCAGCCATCTCCACCCAAGCAGAGTCCTGAAGACAAACACTCAGCCTGTATGTAGGTCATTTGGTTTGCTTATATTTATTTATATTAATCCTGGCCTTCAAGCATACAGTGTGCAGAATTCCCACTAATGTTAACAGGCTTTTTGGGCTGGTGATGTCCTTCAGAATTGTATCTCAAAGGCCCCTCTCTGGAAAGAGCTTTGTGCCAAGTCTGATAGAATTTGTGAGGCTTCATTTGAACACAAGCGTCCCACCATGCGTTTGTATGTGCAGGTTAAAGAGATGTCTGCTACATGCAGTGACATGGTAACAGAGACAAAGTTCTTTTTTTCTGAGGGAAGGAAAACCAGTAACAACAGAGGGTCATGCTGCCATCCAGAAGGACATTGATATGCTGGGGAAATGGACTGACAGGAACCTCATCAAATTCAGTAAGGAGAACTGCAAAGTCTTGCATAACCCCTGGCACCAGCACAGGCTGGGGACCACCTAGCTGGAAAGCAGCTTTACAGAAAAAGAGCTGGTGGTCACCAACTTCAACATGAGCCAGCCATGTGCCCTTGCAGATGGTTAATGGTATCTCTATATAATGGTGTGTGTATATATATATATATATATATATATATATATAATGTCTGCATCAAAGGAGTGTTGCCAGTCATGGAGGGAAGTGATCCTGCTCCTTTACTCAGTACTGGTGAGGTCCCACCTGCAGTGCTGGGTCCAGGTCTGGGCTCCTCAGCACAAGAGAGGTATGGACATATTGGAGAGAGTCCAGCAAAGGACAACTAAGGTGACAAAGGGAACGGAGCATCTCTCCTGTAGGGAAAGGCTGAAGGAAAGGCTGAAACAGCTGGGATTGTTCAGCCTGAAGAATCACAGAATTGTAGAATTGTTTAGGTTGGAAAAGACCTTCAATATCATTGACTTCAACTGTTAATCTAGCACTGCCAAGTCTTCCACAAAACCATGTCCCTAAGTGCCATATATACACATCTTTTAAATGCTTCCAGGTATGATGACTCCACTACTTCCCCGGGCAGCTTGTGCCAGTGCATGACAAACCTTTCAGTGGAAAAAGATTTCATAATATCCAATTTAAACCTCCCCTGGCACAACTTGAGGCCATATCCTTATCCTATCACTTGTTACTTGGGAGAGTACACAGACACCCACCTCTCTCTATCCTCTTTTCAGGCAGTTATAGGGAGCAATAAATCCTCCCCTGAAACTCATTTTCTTCAGGCTAAATAACCCCAGTTCCCTCAGCTGCTCCTCATAAGACTTGCTCTCCAGGCCCTTCACTAGCTTTGTTGCCTTTCTTTGGACAGGCTTCAGCACCTCATACCCTCTTCCTTGTACTGAGGGGCCCAGAACCGAACACAGTACCCGAGGTGCAGCCTCACCAGTGCCAATGAACACCTCCCTGGTCCTGCTGGCTGTGCTGTTTCTGATACAGCCCAGAATGTCATTGGCCTTCTTGGCTGCCTGGGAGTACTGGTGGCTCCTATTCAGCTGTCTGTCGACCAACATCCCCAGGTCCTTTTCCACTGGGCAGCTTTCCAACCACTCTTCCCCAAGCTAGAAGCATTGCATGGGGTTGCATGGGAAGAGAAGGCTCAGGAGATCTCGTCAATGTATATAAATACCTGAAGGGAGGGTGCAAAGGGGATGGAACCTTTCCAGTGGTGCCCAGTGCCAGGACCAGAGGCAATGGGCACAATCTGAAACATGGGAGGTTCCCTCTGAACATCAGGAAACACTTTTGTACTGTGAGTGTGACCAAGCACTGGCACAGGTTGCTCAGAGGGGTTATGGATTCTCCCCCCTTGGAGATACTCAAAAGTCACCTGGACAACTCACTCTATATTGTCCCTGGTCGGACCAGATGACCTTCAGAAGTTCCTTCCCACCTCAGCCATTCTGTGATTCTTTGAACTTTCTCTGATTAAAGTCATAAGGCCTACAATATGTAATACCCTGATTCTTCAGAAGTTTTGGCTTATCCTGAAACCGTGGTACACTTTGTTGTAACTGTACTATTTTGAAGCTGGCCATGAGCCTGGCAGCACTGTTTGAACTGGTATGTGCAAACTTGTTTTAAAGGTCTATGGGCTTTAAGGCATGAACTTAATGTATGACATTCTTGAAGTGTTCACCTTTAAAAAATAATTCAGCCTTCACTGGCCTTTTTGGTATAAAGTAGAATGCTTCACTTGCAGTATGTGTTTTGTTAAAGTCTCAAAAACTGAGTTTCAAAGTGACTATTGCAGATTGCAATATTCATTAATCACAGATGGTGTCCTCTCTATGCAGGTGAAATAGGGTCACTGCACATCTCTATATATACTTTTTTTTTTTGGTGAAAATTAGGAATCCAAAGCTCTCCCCAGAACCAGTTGAAGATTTTCTTTTCACTCCAGCTGAGTCACTTGGTGTGGCTCCAACGACAACTTTGGTGCATGATTTCAGCTTGGGTTGACTTACTGGTATGAATAGCACATATAGGTAAGGCAGAAGATACGCAAGAAGATGTTCATATTCTTCAAACAGCAGAACAATATACAGCTGTTATGATTTTGAATTGTTACTCCAAGATCTCCCTTGATGATTTCCAGAATCATTCCTAATTCTTTTTTAAGTCAGAGGTATGAACATGGAAGCAATTTCCCCAGTAATCGTTTCTCTTTGCTGTTGTTTATGACATCCTCCCTGCAAATACCATCTTCTGAGGGCATTGCTTGCAGGTGAGTTGTATATAACAAACACAACAGCTGCAATCTGTTGTGCAAATGATTTGCTGAGAGCACTGTTACTGTTGTGTCACAGGCTGTGAATATAACATTTAGCAGTTCGCACCCGCATATTTCAGATTTCTAAGACTAGACTTCTGGGCCAGATGCCCAACACTATAGATTTAATATATGGCAAAATATAATAATAACTGGAATTTTGTCTGGTACATATTCCTGAATGGTGTTTGTACTAGTGAAAATCTAGTGCACAGCCTTCAAGAACAGTTAGCGATTGCAAACAAATGGCCCTCCTAAGAGCAGCTGCTGATTTTGTCAACAGATCTTTTCATGTCTTCATTTTCTTAGTCAGTTGTAGGACAGATGGTTCAAGTATTTAGCTGCAGGTACAATTGTAGCTGGGGTAGGAAGGGTATATATTTTAATGCCTAGTGCAAGCAACTTCCCAATCTATTTAAAGAGGGCTATCATTGTTACCAGTCAGCAAGAAGAGGAGATGAGCAGCACTTTCTGAAATAGAGCAGAAAATTGGGGTGGTTGTCTTCCTCCTATCCTGCTCTGCTCTACAGTGCACACTCAGGATACACTCAGTGAGCAGTGCACACGGTGCAGAAGTGCTCATATTTCTGGAATCCAACAAGGTATAGATTTAGAGCATATGAAATAATGGCACAATAATGTAATGTGTTGATAGGAAAGAGCTGTCGAAGTAATTAAGATGTGATTACAGACAGAATAGTGAAAGTCACCCACCATCTAAGCACAGAAAGGAGGAATTTTTATGAGGAAAACCCACATTTTTCCAATCTAGCTATAAACTTTTATATAAACAATATGGGCTACAATTTGCCTATTCGTATGTAATGTATGCATAATGAAAAAATTGACATGGGTTCTAGGCATATCTGTGAGCAGGCAAAAGATAACAGTTGTGAGGCACATACCTACATTTAGTTCTGAGATCAGATAGAGTATATATGCCATCAGTACACTGTAAAGAGACACGACTGCTCGGGCCATGTTCAGGATCTTTTTTCTAACTTGCTATCAATGAAGTATACATATGTGGGTGTGTGTTCATGTTCCCCTCATGTTCTCCCTAGCAGGTTTTGAATCCTGTCATGAGTTTTTGGCATGATTTGGTAGTGATCTCAGAGATTATGAAGACAGGTGTTGCCTAGAGAAGCCTAAACATGACAAAGCTATGCTGTGCCACATGTGCACAGTGAACTCGTAAGTGGAAAGACCAGCCAAGAAGACAGAAACCATAGGAGAATAACATGGAATAACACTGATGGTACTCAGTTTTAGGGCTTACCCCAGGGCTGGCAGGAGAGACTAGAGCAAGGCAGAAGGTACTGAAGTACAACTTGTCCAGCTGGGCAATGGAGCTGTCCATTTGTGTCTGTCCTTCCATTTTGCAAGGTTATCAAGAGTCCCATCTTATTTAGTTCATCTCTCCCTTTAAAAGTCAGTTGTGGCATCTAGATCCTAGCCAGAAGCAGGAAAGCATCTTCACAGGATGTGTTATCCTATCTTAAACTGAGCGCCTAAAGTAAAATGAACTGCCTTCCTCAAGTGCCTATTTCTTTCCACTGACTGACTAGGAAGTTCAGTAGCTCAGGCTGCAACCCTAACTTACAAATGAATCGAATTAGTCCTGTCTGGGCTAACAAAAGCAGGAATGACTGTGGTATGCAGACATGTCTTGCAGAGATTGCAAAGCCTGCAGAAAGTACTAGCAAAAGTTTGATCAATTCCTGTGCCAGAACCAGGTCCCTGATTACAGTCCAGCAGACAGTTAACTGCACTTAAAGTTCCTTCCTCATTAATATTTCAGAAGTAGGAAGTGTTGCTATAATGCTGTTTTTTAATGTTGATATAAATGATTCACAGCATTTACAAAGACCCTGTTTTGTCATTGCAGTTATTGACCAGTTATGTCTACCACACTACCACTGCCCTCTAAAAGATCACGGAAGGTTTTATTTTTAATGAAAATAAGCTTTAAAAATATCCTTTGAGAACCTGTCATTTTCCTTAATGCAGTCAGCTGAAAATACCCAGACTTTCCAAACATGTTCATTTCTGATTTCCCTCTCCTCCCCTCGCTGGGTCACGTTGAGACCTTAGGCCAGTACTTGGGTTGTGTAGAGTGGCCAGGGATGTCTCCCTCCTGCATGACATGGTGAGAGGCATTGCAGCAAAGAGACGTCGAACGCCAGTTGAGAGGGAGAGGTTTTGCTGGAAACACATTCCATGTGGCTCTTGCACATCTGATGCGCAGTGAAATGCAGGTTACAGTGAGTAAAATGTACAGTGTCCTCAAGTGTATTCTTTTTGTTGTTTTTTTTGCTGCACAAAGGCCCACACAGAATCGCTTTAAAAATTACATATGAAATTCTTAAATGTGTATGTATATACATTAAATGTAATTGTATGCTCCTGCTCTCTGCTTCCCAGGTAATGATCCAGTCTGAAGGCTACAATTAAGAGCACACACTGCCTCCTTACCTCCTCAGAGACCGCAAGAGAGGCTTACTGTTGTTTTTTCAAATGATCAAATCTCCTTTCTGCCTGTCAGCTGTGAGGCAGACCAGGAACTGCTTCAAAGTGACCAGCCTGCAATCCAGCTGAACCAAGAAAAGAATACAGAGTTCCTTTAGCACTGCAAACACAAGGCAAGACCCCGTGGGTGCCCCGTCACTGTAACTCTGACAGTTGCAGCAGAGATTAAGGGCAATGTCTGCGGCATCCTTGCAGGGATTGCAGAGGGATTTTCTTTGCCTGTGTGGGTTATTCACATCACAGCTTGTATGGGGTCTCTTCAGCTGTCACTATCATGACTCGGTACTCCTGTGAGGCAGATGGTGTCCAGATGGATGAGCTATCTGCCTCATCTCAGCCAGCTAGAACAGACAGGGAACTTGTGTGAGGGCAGTAACCGGTACTGAGGGAGGTCATTAAGGGATTGCTTTGTAGAAGATGAGCTTTGACATCCAGGACTTGCACATAGGTACCGTCTTTGACCACTCTGTCTACATGTGAAATATTCTGTTGTCTTACAAACATTGATAAAATAGGTACAAAGACTAAATCAGTAAAAAAGTACCAGCTGTTGTAATTAAAGGTTGTACAATTTTATTTTATTCTTTTTTTCAGATATAGACTTCATTTCCCATATGTTTTTCGCTATTCATCTTGGATCAGCTAGGTTAGGACCAAGTAGGAATTGCTATTCTTATCTGAGAAACAAAGAATTTATTGGCATTTCATATCATAACAGACTTTAACAATCATTAATAAAAATTAATTAACAATTATTTATTTGCAATTGTTTTGAAGAAATGACTATGAAACTGTGTTATTGTTGATGTTATTTTTCAAAGTAATACCTCCAAGGTTGTTTTGGGAACAGCTTGATTCAGTTTAGATGAACTGACTGCTGAAATCATAGCAGCACCCTGAGCTGCCTGTCAGAACCTGCCCTCACTGTGCCCAGTTCCTTGCATTCAGCCTCTTTCCAGAAGCTTTTTCCTCCTATTTCACATGCAAAAGCCCCTGACCCTGTGTACGTACAAGCCTGGGAGGAAGCGGTTGTTAGCAGGTGTCTGCCCTGGCCCTGCCCTGCTCTGCCCCAGGAGGCCAGGGACATCGACAGGGCAGCTCACCCCTGAATAATCCGTTATGGCTGCTTACTGCAGCAGAGTGTGAGGCAGCCCCTCACCTGGCTGACAGCAACAAGAGTATCCAGCAAAGTCCCTCTCTGCGCTGAAGTATTGACTTATTGGAGGCAGACTCCTGCAGTCCTGAAATACCTCTTTTGCTAATGTCCTCCCTCAATTCCCCAAGAGCCGTCAGGGTTATGGATACCCAAACTGATAGATGTCTGATACACGTTTTTTTTAACAACTGAATTATGAAATATTCAATAACCCCCAGGGCTACAGTGCCCAGTCTCTAGCCATGGCCTAGCATAATTGTCTTCTGAGCAGCTGCCTCTCAGGGCCTGAGGGCTTAATTTAGAGTCCAGTGAGGTGAGCAGGAGCTTACTTTTGGCACTGGTGATGCTGGATCTGGGCCCAGATCCTTTATTGTCTTATTGGTATAGGTGATCCTCAAGGAGCCTGTGGTAGGAGCATTAACTGTGTTACTGCTGTACCGCCGCCCCAAACATGAACAAATGTTTCCTGAATATCTTTCCTCTTCATGTATTTCTTCTGAAGGAATTTTGGGTGTTATTTTTGCTCTGAGGATTAGGATAGATAAGCAAAGGTAGAACATCCTGCTTTGGATCTGGTTTGAGCATCCCTAGGCAGCATCACGTCATGCAGAGCAGACCTATGAATTTTTGGGTTGTACCAGATCTATTAACAGGCCACATTTCAGCCTGCATTATCCATTACAGTTAGACAACCCTGTGTTACGTGGCCGATGAAACATGAAACACAGAGGGCTGCTACATAACCTTGAATAAACACTGGGACTAACTCTGCTCAGAGGACCGAGGAACAGCTTTCACTGGTATAAAAGTGATATATTCCTGTGTGAGCAATGAGTTAAAAATGCAGAATAGTTGTTTTCTCATAGTGGAAGCTCATATTATCTGATGCCAGAGAAAAGGGGATAAAGTT
Source organism: Lathamus discolor (assembly GCF_037157495.1). Taxonomy (NCBI): domain Eukaryota; kingdom Metazoa; phylum Chordata; class Aves; order Psittaciformes; family Psittacidae; genus Lathamus; species Lathamus discolor. Next base: position 126,009,351 of record NC_088885.1, on the reverse strand, counting down.
GGGCAAACTGCAGAAAAATTTCCCATGTCCTTCACAAATGTGCCTGTGATCCCTGGGCCCACGGTTTATTGGAGATAAGGCACTCTGGCTGAGTGACTGCAAGTGTGACATTGGACTCTGCATAGGGAAAAGCTGAAAGAGCAGCTGACAGAGAAGGGACAAGAAACAGTAAGGGAGGAAGGAAGATACAGGCCTTGCGGTGCATGAGGTCTCATTTCTTAGGGTTTAATCACCTACAGAAAAAAGGGGACAGGTTATCAGTCAAACCTGATCAGGCAAACCTGTCTCAGAGCTGCAGACTATTCAACTCTATCTGTGTAGCTTATGGCCTGGGGACTTTGGATCAAGCATCAAGACACACAGTTGCAGAGAAAATTCCCAATTTGAAACTTGCCAGTTGGCCCTGTTTGTGCAATTTTCAGCTGTGAATTCTTCTTTACTTGGTTCTTCTGTGTCTTTAGAGCATGTTCAGAGTCACTGACTTATTTGTGTCCTTCTTTATTATCACAGATCAGGTGAATGCTTTCTGGAAGGCATCATCCCTGAGGATACCAGCACCGAATCAGTCTTGCATGCTCTTGTAACACACCTGCAGCCAAGCACAAAAAGGATTCACAGCTACCAAAGCTTTTCTGGCCACTGGAGGAACAGCTTATCTCAAATGCTGTTCTTGGAAATGAGAGTGGCTTATAGCATCTGCCTTGTTGCTTTCACTGTAGCATTGCCGAAACGCACTGCCCATTAAACAGTGTATGACTAATACCCTTAATGGTTACATTAGAGGGAGCCTCTTACAACTATTTTTTCTTGATTCTTGGAGGTGAAGCTGTGGTATTAAATAGGGCAGCGAAAGCCAAGGGTATTGGGTCAACCTTCAAAACAGTGTATGGCAGAACTGCAGAGCAGAGCATGTTAGAGAGGTTACAGAGAAGAGAAAACTGGCTGCAGCTGGATCCGTTAAGTTCTGAATGTTTATCACTGTGCATTAATACAGTTTCTGTGTTTACTCAATATTTGGGCTGCTGAGAGTTGAACGGCCAGATTTATAGCTTAATTGATTGACACAGCTCCTATAAACTCAGCCAAGTTTGTACCACCTGACAGTCAAACACTGAGGAATATTTTTGAAGTGTAATCTTGATCATTACTTGCAATGAATACAAAGTAATCATCAGACCTAATGGGGAGATTGTCACAGATGCGAGCACAGAATAAATTCTTTTTGAGGCAACAATGAACATATATTGTTCCATATCTGACTCCAGATCTACTGTTTTCCTTTTTGTTCAAGAGGTCTGACAATTAACATAGTTTCCGCCGTCCCGATTACCATTTCTCTGAGACTCAAAGCGGAGTGCCACTGCAATGGGAAAACTCAGTGGGGGAAGCTCAGACAAAGCTCGTATTTTCTGATGTTCTATAACGAAATAAAGATCTTTGGTTAATTAATTAGTGTAAGAAGCACAATGAAGTATCAACACTCCTTTCCGAGCACTTATATTAAAGACTAAGCATTACTCAGACTGCCTCATTTTGGAGGGAAAGTTTGCTTCATTTCCATTCCTATTAACACACATTACAAACTCCCTGAGCAGAAGAGCAGGGAAGGATGAAGACACAAATGAAGCTAGACTGCTGCCCCATCCCCAAAGGACCAGGAGGATTTTGAGATTTATTGCCATGCTTTTTTTGTCCTCATTGTGTTCCTAAGTTAGGAGGAATACAAAATAAAAGACCAAAATCAAGGAACTTGCTGATCAAGGATCTATCCACTAGCATTACTGTGTCTTGTGAAGGGACAGGAATGAAGCCAGTACACTAGCTAGAAATTTGTGTGCTTGACCTCTTTATAGCTCAACTTCCAGTCTTGCAGCCCAGCCCTTACATTAGAATAAAGTTTGTCTGTTTCTAGAAAAATATCTAGCAATATAGATGTTCTTAATGCAATGTAACAAACATTTCAGGAGCAGCAAATCTACCTCCAAGCTGGCCTATCCTAAACTTCCTACCATCCAGCCTGGGGCAGAGAGAGGGACACAGTGAAAATACTCTATATCAGGCTGCTAGGGTGGCTTGGGGACCAATAAGGTCACACTCACACTGCTGAGAGCAAATCTTTCCTTGGCTGGCATCAGGCACTGGATTTGCAGTGACCAGCAAGAAGCTAGAAGGCAGATAGCTCTGAAAGCATCCATTATTGTGACAACCTGCTTCAGAGTAATTGTTCAAAGGTCCTGGGTGAAGATAGCAGAGAGAGAAGCACCCAGACTATGTTTTTAAATCCCGATAACCATACAACCACAGAATAAATGGAGTGGATGGTTTTCAATTTTTGTTGCTCCTGTTTCTGTGTTGCCATCAGCTGCGTGCTCTGCATGAAGCACATAGATGCCATGTCACCTTGTAGGGACAATCTTTGTCGGTGGTTAAATGAGGCTGAATTTCAGGTGGAGAGTTTTTATTCCCTTGTTGTGATCTGATTAGCAGAATATTCTCTAGGAAGAAAACACAAGTTGTAAGAATTAATCAGCTTTGATTTGTGATACGCAGTGAGTGGTGGTGCTGGACAAGCAAAAAGCCATCTATTATTTCTCCCTTTTTCTTCAGCTGTCCAGATTTGTTTGATGTTACGGAGACTAGCAAAACTAGTCAAAATTATAATTCCTTTCTGATGCCAAAGCGTGACAGGGGTATCCTCTGTCACTATCAACAGCTTGGCACATGAGAATGGGTGATCAATGCCCATCACACAGGTTTTATTTCATTTGATTATGTCATCTGTAGTTTCAGCACTTTCCCTAGAGGACTTCATCATCTTTATATTTAAAGGGTATTTAAAAAAAAAAAAATCTATTACTTCAGAGGTCTAGTCATAGCTAAGAAGGCAAAGCATTAACAAGAAGGGCAGAGACAGTAATTTGTTTTAAATACTGATTCCCTTTTGCAGCTGTCTTTGACAGCGACCTACTAAAAAGTCATTGCATGGAGTTAGAGTGTAGCAATACGTTAGGTAGGACTCCTGAGATCTCTTTCAGGCTGTTTTCCATGATTTTACACACAGATCAGTTTCTTTCAGGCAGTTTTCGAACACACAAGATGTCCTGTTTTGGGCTGCGTGTAGGAAGGGAAACACAGCTGTCAGGGGCCAGGGGTTGTCTTTTAATTTAATCTTTCTTGCTCTAATTCACTGAAGTATGTTGTTTATGTTTGCATGCATGGGGGAATAACCTTATTTGTGTTCTGACAGTCGTGCTGTTTTTCTGGAGGGGTTGATTGCCTCTTAGAGAGGCACCAGGGTCAGCAAATAGCTACATTTAAATATATAGTTATTTTACATTTAAAATAGTCAACATACATGTAGACAAAGCAGGCACAACAGAGGCAGTCAGCTGGCTTTAACTCTGCCCTGTCATAGCACTATACAGTAACCACAAAATAACGATGATTGCATGGCTGGATTTTTTATAGTCAGTTCCTTGACACTCAGTTTCCCAGTTTATATTGCTTGAGCTTTGGATAGTTACAGTAGCCCCTTAATGTATTTTACCTTTGAATTATTGACAAGTGCTTTCAACCGTAAATCCACTTACATGTAGAATAGATTTCTGAAGCGATCATTATACTGTCTTATGTGTCTCTCTTATTACCCTTCAGAGACAATGTAATATTTGCATAGTTAAATTTATGCAAGAGTCTGAAGAAAACCTTGACTATGGACTCATAATAAAGTATCTAAAATGGGATTGTTACCTGGCTTCCTCCTACATTTTTTACATTTTGCTTACTATATCACGTCTAGATTAGTCTTGCTTTTTTCTGCCTTTTTTAATTGATGTTTCTCCTAAGAAGGAATTTTACACATATTTAATATGGCATGCAATAGTAGTGGGTACAAAAATAAACCTGACACTTTTTATTTAGAGAGAGAGTTGATAACAATGCAATCATCACATTTTTCTGGCTGACAAGGGCAGGATGATTCCTCTTACAGTGTCAGGCTGGGTTATTTAGTTGATTCTGGTAAGAATTTTGGTCAGTCAATTTTTCTTAACCCTGTATTAATTTTAATGTAGTTTTGATTTGATTTCAAGGTATTGGAAATTATTCTAACTACCAATGTTCAGGGTCTGGGTCATCTCTTGGAGAAGTCATTCTCCTGCTTTGGACTATCAGGAATTTCAGGAGATTTTACTGCTAGATATTTATAGGTGAAAAATGAGACTAACCCCTGTATTTCTGGTGAAATAACATGTACTGTCCTGTCACTATAAGAAATCATCAAATAAGCACAGTGTGCTTGTTCCAGGCACAGCTACTGCCTGATTCCCATTACTGCCTGATTTCCTGGGGTCCCAGGAAAGGATATTTCCCTCTTCTCCTCCACAAGCCTGGAAGATGCACCCTGGGCAGCTAGCAGAGCCTTCAAGGTCTACAGCCAGGTGTGCTGCTGGGCCTGATGTAACAGTGCCTAAAATACAGTTTAGAGCTATAAATGTTCTTGACTTGCCTTCTTCCAGAGTAGGGAAGCAGAGCCAGATGTGGGAGTGAGCAGAGTCCCCATCAGTCCAGCTGAGCTCCATGGATGCTCTGCCTGCCCAGCTGTAGTTCCCCAATTATTGAGGTCTCCATGTGCAAAAAGGTCTCATCCACACATCTGGAATCCACACATCTCATCCACTCATGTCTGGCATACACAGCTCAGGGAATACCCTACACACATTTTGCTGTTTCTAGTCTTATGGGTGAATATAATTCCCAAAGGACTATTTTTAAACCTAGTCCTGTATATTTGGTGCTTCAGCATCAGCTTTTATAGAAGTGCAAAACATGGTCTTGATGTAACTACGCTGTGTTATGTATTTTCAAGCTTAGAAGAACCTGGATTTAGACGCAGGATCACTGAATGGGTGAAACTCTTCATGCTAAAAAGCATATGAGTACACTTAGAAACTAGTTAATCTTGTGTCAGCTGAGTTGCTTGCTGGGAATCCTTTGACAAAGGCCTGAGGACCATTGTGTCTCATGTTTATGCTTCTCTGTAAATTGTTTTCCCCACTGTAAATGTGAAATTACATAAACCCCTGCCAGTGATGACTGATTGCATCTACTTTGGGAATGCTTTTAAGGGTACGTTAGGTTTTCCAAAGTTACCTATAATAAGTGATACTTGGAAAGGAAAAGAATAGCTTCTTACATCAACTGCTGCAAGTGACTGCTCTGAGATGTTAGATCCTAATTCACTCTTCTCCTTCCTTTCCTCCCTCCCAAAGGACTCCCAAATAATTTAAATTGTTGTGCTGGTGACTGATCCATTTGGTCTACTACTTCATCTGCTTCATTCTTCTCCCTTCCCAAGCAGTGTCAGTATCTGGATTTAGGTCTGTGATCCTTAAATGGATGAAACTCTGCACACTCAGCAACAGGCGAAAATGCATTTATAAATGGGTTAATCTCTTTGCCAGCTGAGTTTATTTTCAGGGAATCTCAGCCCTCTCCCCTCCTGGATTTCACAATACACAAGCCCATGTAAAGCTAATGATACAAATCAGGTCAGCTCTGAGATTAGAGGTGTGGGAGCAAGGCAGAGAGAACAAAATCAGTGCCTGCATGCTGTTATGATGCTAATGACATGGTTACAAAGGGTGATTTTAATCCCAAGTGTCCTGTGTGTTCTGCAAAAACGTGCCAAGCCAACCTGCCAGGATTTAAGAAAAATCCACTGAAATGAAGTGAACCATGGCCTTTGCCTTTCTGTCTTTTAAGTGGCAGATGTGAGTTTAAAAAAACACAGCCAAACAAAAAACAAACACAAAACCACCCAAACCGAAAACTCATTCAATGCAGAGATTTAAAAATAGAAGCTAAACCAGCTCTTGGCTAGAGGGCAGATAGCCTGGCTATAAAAAATAATAATACTCCCCCCCCCCAAGCAACTATAGCCAGAATATATTTTAGAAAAAAGAAAATGTTCCATCTTATCAGTGAAAAAGGAAAGCTAGAGAAAACCCATCATGTTTCTGCAGGATGATCAGCGTCACACAGGTTCTGGCCTTCACTGCCTACAACTATTTTAATTCAGCATATGCAAAGCTGTGAGCTGGCTAGTTGTGCAGTTCCATGCTGTAATTATTACAAGCATGAATAATTAATATCTGGGGAGAGCATTCTTGGTAAAAATGCCGTTTTAAAATTCTTTCCCAAGGTGCTTTTTTATGTAAGTGCATGAATCCCAGATTGCTACTTCTAATTAAATCAGAGGTTTCTTCCAAGGTGAGCACGTTAGATAACAGGGACAGAAAGCAGGGTGGCCAAGCACGCAAATCTCTGAGCTTATTTTTAACTTCTTCATCACACTTGGTCCATCTTTTCCTCAAATAGATCAGCTACTAATAGTAACAGTAGGATATTTTTGTAGGATCAGTTTGGATCAGACTGTCAGCCAGTTTATATTGGGAGGCCAAGTTTTTAACACTGATGGGGGATTTGGCTTGAAAATGACAGCCACAGCTCCAGGACTAGGATATAATCAAATGCAGCAGACAGCACAGCACAAGTAAGAAGCTCCCACTAGGTATTTCAACCTTACTGGATACTACCAATGTTTGGGTCCTACTAGCTCCTGCTGCTCAGGTGCTTTTGTTCTTTTGCACTTAAGTTCGTAGTGTATTTATGCGCTTTATTAACAGTGTTTTGCTGATTTAAAATAGACATGTAGTGCAAAATTATACTGATGGTTGTCAAAAGCTGAGAGATGCCATGTATTTGGCTAATAATAAAATCTAAGAAACAACCTGATATTTCACTGAAACAGGTAAATTAAAATTATTAGTCCTCTTATAGTCCTCTACCAAATGGGTACAAATCAGCTCAGGAGCAATGGGGGACTGTTCTACTGCTGCAAGATGAGAACTGTGCTTCTGGGTCAAGACTCTGTTGTTTGTGGGGCAGTGGTTTTAGTGGTCCCAGGTGGGAGGAAGGCAATACGGGGTGGGGCCAGGAAGTACCTCTGGGATGAGGGGAGATCAGGACCTGCAGGGAGAAGGTGAGTTGTGGGTCAGACCCCAGAACCTATGGCTTCTAGCATAGCTGGCAGAGCAGTGGGACATACCTTTGTAGAAGGCTGGATGAAGAAGAGGATGGGAACAGACAGGAGGAATGGAGAATGTAAGCCAGGCTGACACTAGTTTTTGCAACATTTCTGACTAAATAGGAGTAGGAAAATGCACAGATGTACAAATTGTGTGTGGGGATTTTACTATATTTATCAGAGATAAAATGGAAATTTTCCTCTATGTGCTTATGTTTTCTGTCTTCTAGAGCTGCAAAAGGAGTAATTAACTAGCAAAAGAGAAAAATACCACAGGCTGACGTCACATGAATGATGACATCTTCAGCTGATGACAGCCTACTGATAGGTATGTTTCAGGAAAAACAGGAAAGGAAGGGAAAGGAGAGGAAAGGGAAGGGAAAAGAAAGGGAAGGGAAAGGAGAGGAGAGGAGAGGAAAGGAAAGGACACAAGGGAAAAGGAAATAAAAAATTTAAATAATGACTTGGCTCAGCTCTTGATTATATTCTATATTCTGCTTAAAGTTGGGCTGTAAAGGTGTCCATTTAATGAAACAAATGGGCTTCTCGCTATACAGTGACTGCTCCAACTTCTTTAAATCAGTGGAGCTACATCTCTGTAACCTCATTTTGGTGACAAAATATAGTGTTTATGCCAGTGATACTGCAAATATGAGTATACCGAAACTGGCAACTCAAAACAAACAGTACTGAAGGCCTTAATATGGAAATCTTCTGTCTTTCAGTATCCACAGTTTTAATTTTGCATGTTGAGGTTTTAAAATTCGTTAAACTATTCTTTGCCTTATTCATTTGAGTCATTCTTCTACCTCTTTCCAGCATTCTGTTTCTGATTAATAGTTATTAAGTAGTAACAGCAATGATGGGAAAATGACTATTTTGTCCTGCAAAATTCAGCAGTCCTAATAACTGTTAGTATTTCCACAGTTGAATGGGAAGATGCAGAATACAATCTGAAGCAATGCTCACCTTTTAAAATCTCTCTCTAAAGATTATTGTGTTTCTTGTTCATTTTCATTATAACTGTGAGCTACTATGTTTTCTCAATAGTTTATTTTAATAGAGCTACTATTTCTTTGTGTGCAGCAAACAATAAAGCTGATCTTTCTGCTTCAGAAGCAATCTATGCTGTAGAAATAATTAAAGCTATAATTGCACAATATGCCAAAAAGAAGGGTAAATTGGATAATTCAAGCATCTGGTTTTGTTCACAAATGCAGTGCAGAGATCCATAAACCCATTTAGGGCAAATACAGCCTGCTTTGTATTTAAATTCAAATGTACAGAAGAGGATGGCTATTTTTTTGTTAGAATGATTGGGTTTCAAGGTTCTTAACAATGAGGCTCAGTACATATTTCAGGTGAAACCATGGAAACAGCAGGAGCCATTTTACTCAAAATAGAAATACCACAAATGACCTTGACATTTATAAGTTGATGCTGCACATTGTCATTTAGACTGTGAACGATGGGCATATTATCATGTCATCTTTTCCAGAAGTGTCTTCCACAGAGTATTTGAAAACTGGGGACTTCTCTCATCCTCCCTTTTTATGAGTGCAAGGTAGGAAAGTAGGGAATATGCAGGAAGACATGACTAATTGTAAATGATGGCAGTGGAGCTTGAAAGAGTGCCAGTTGAAGGAATTTATTTGCAACTGAAAACTGTAGTTTGAATTCTGTCTGAAGACCCACCACGCAAAACTTGTCCCCTAACGTAACTGAGTGTGAATGGCTCTTTGCCGTCTACTGCTGTCTCTCTGCTGTCTGTGAAAAGAGACAGAAACTTTCTGCTTTACATATCTGAACACTATTAAACATTCCAAAATACTGCTGAATTCAAGGATTTCACCTGTTCAAGGATTGCTGGACAGCATGGTTCCTTAGTCTACAACCCCTGCACAAAACCCTAACTTCTACCGTCTTTAAACAGTTAAAAACTGCAAAGGTATTTTGGCTTTTTGCTGTCATCCTTCTGGGAGCCATATTTCTCTTCATGTTTGAATTATATGCTTGTTGCTGGAACATAATTGCTGACCCAAGGCCAGTGGGGGATGGGGGTGTCAAACTCCTCAGCACAGGGCCCCTATTAACAGGGTCCTACTGGAAATCACATCTTCTGAGAGGTGCTGTCTGCCACCGCTTGTCCCTGTTGTAGGACCCGCTGCCAGGGACAGGCACCTCAAGTGGTGGTCAGCACATATGCTCTGGCATCTGCACACTGTGACCTGGCTCTTGCCAGTGAGGAAGAGTGAGGCAATGCTGTGTTTGAGTGCGGTTGATGTTTTGAGACCACTGGGTTAAGTTCTTTGCTGGCACTACTTCAGAGGCACTGACTGGAGGTCATGTTTGGGAGGATGGGACTGGCCCTCCCAGTTCTCCAGCCTGTTCTCCTTTGAAAAGTCTGGACCACATATTTTTTCCCCAGGTATTCAGGATTCCACAGATATAGAGTCGAAGACATTCCTAAAGAGGTTTCAGATGCATATAGTTTTTTTATTTCTCAGGAGACAGTAAGGGGCTTGAAGGAGGCAATAACCTGGAGGGTACCCTCTGACTTTGGACAGCATTTCATCTCTTTGGTGTAGCTAACACTTAAAAAAATCCCCTTGTTGAATTCACCACTTCTCCCATCTGCTAATTCACAGAACACAAGCACGTGTCAGTGGTAATTTCTGCTTACACAATGAGCAGTAAAGGAGCTAGCATTGGGGACCTTATAAGGAGAGAATTGAAATGCCTTCTGCAGCTTGGATTGCTTTCTCTAGTGGTTTTATACAGCTCAATTGAATTCACACCCTTTCTTTCAGTCTTCAGTTCAAACCTCTCTTTATTTATTTCTAGTGTGAGTGCAGTCTCCATGTGTGTGTGTACACATGTGCATGTGTTTTTAATGGTCTTCTTTTTCACTTTGTTGAGTATTATTTCTACTTCTAAATAAGAGTTTTAATACTTAAAGAAGCCTGCTAATACTGCCCTTGAAGCTTTACTTCATCTTGTCCTCATGCTGAAAGCAACTCTTCCTTTAGGTGACAGATAGGAAGCCCATTTTCTGACATTTCAGATGCATCGACAATAGCTGCAGCGGCAACAGTGACAGACAAAAAGCATCTGAGTGAAAATCTGCTTTCGAAGCATCATTTTAAGCAGGATTTCCCTTTAATTAATCCTTATTTAGGATTAATTTTACATAGCCATTTTATATGTAAAATAATTTAATTCTATTCACCACAGGTAATATTATATATTGAAAGTGAACACACTGCAGCTCTGCAGTGTGTCCTCGAGCACTGCACAACACCCGGGACATAACGGTCCACATAGACATTACTGTCTGGGTGAGAGGAGGACTATAGTGCCTGGCTTTGCCTGGATGGATTCATTCTCCAGAGCACACTTGGGTCAACAGTCTTCCCACCCTGCTGGGTCCCTAACTTTTTTGCAACTTGTATTATTTTTCACAGATACAACAGACAAAATAGCACTTAGTACCCTGGCCACAATCATGTTGCAAACCAGGGTGAGTGGAGGAAGGGACCAAACAGAGCCTTCTCCCTCCACAGGAGAGTGGAAACAGCATTTGCAGAAGAAGGAACTTCAGTCCCTGAGCCCCTCTTACAATTCCATTTCTGGCAATGCCTTGCTCTATTCTAACCAGTATTTCTAATGAAAATTTCTCATCTTCCTGTTATGATTTTACCTGCTAATTAAAGCTAAAATGAGAATAGGTCTTCCTCAGTATGTCATGACACTAAGTATCTTACTAGTATCTGTGATTCTAAGCTGAAGAGCTGCACAGGCTGGTGACTTGGCTTATCTGATAGAGAATATAATAATTTAAAGAAGCACTGCAACAGTCACCTTTCTCTTACTGACAGCAGCAAGGCATTTGAATCACATCTGGAGGCACCAGTAGAGCCTGCAGTAGGAGACTGAGGGAGAAAAAGTGGCGCTAGCTTGCTTTCCCCCTTTGAGAAAGTGCCCTCTCAGCCTGTCTCTCCTCTCCACCTGTCTGATGACACTTGGGAAATACTAGAAACACCAACCCTGCTGTGTACAGGACCCACCAGGTCAATGGTCACCACATCTCCACTCTGCTGCCATTGCCCAGACAATGGATACTGGATTAGAGTCAATGTTCATCCTTGGTGGCGGCTCAATCCTATGGGTAGAACAAACCCAATAGTATTGTCCTGAACATGGGAGAATGACTTTGTCCTACAACTCAGATGAGAACTTGAGCCACCGAGATTATTGCTCAGGGCAATAGTAGGGTGATCTTAAACATGGAATGGGAGGCTGAAATTTATCACTGGATTTTGTACATAAGCCTCTATGACTGCCATGCCTGAAAGCTTCTTTGGCTCAGCAGCTGCAGAGGCTATTGGTTGCTGAAATAAGCTTTCACAGTGCCCACATTAAAAACATGTTTTTAAGGATAAAAGGTGAATAATGTTTCAGCATATGGTTCCTCTTAGAGCATTTCCTTTGGTTCTTTTTTCAGCCTTATAAAAATAAATACATAACTTCAGGATAATTTTGCATGCATTCCTTTAAGAGATCTGCAAGCTTTATTTGTATAGGGACCCTAAGGCTGTAAAACATGCCTTGATGAGCAAAATATTTATTCCTAAAACCCAACAAAGCCCTGCTCTCATATCTGGTATAAATCTGTTTTGAACTTTGGTGCATATTTACCAGCTGCTTTCCTGGCTACTTTTTTGTATCTCTGATTTTTACACTGTATTGCTTCAGACCAGACAATTGTGAATAGGTCACTACATTCGTTTCTGGTTTTCATATTCAAAGTAGAGAACTTGGTTTAAGTGCTGGAGATGTACAGTAGCCCCAGGGCTTTGAAATGGCTTTACCACTCCAGACGTAGGGAGTAGAAGTCTTACGGACTTATCTCAGAGTATAATTCTCTTCACCTCAGCGGTTTTCTCCCTTTTCAGGCCTACTGAAACAGGAGGAACCTAGCCTCTGTACTCACAACTGAAGAACATTTTTAATATTCTCAGGTTTACTGAACCAATTACAATGCCACATTTTAGATGGCAATGTATTTCATGAGAGTCTATTCTCATCACTCCTTCTTCTGTTACTCTTATTTTGTGCTGTCTTTCTCTATATTATTCTAGGTTCAATAACTTTATTGCCACTTACCAATTACACTCCCTCATGAATTTATTTAAAATTATCAGTTCTGAATTACATGCCCTTTCACTGGACAAATGCTCTTTCCCTTTCTGTGAAGGCACAGTCCAGAAAGGTATATTTTAATGTGACTACCCCTGGATACACAGTGATTTACTTAGAAGCTTGCAATGAGATTGATTTTTTTTCTTGTACTCTGTTTAATGGTGTATTATAGATTTTGTGGGATTTTTGGTGGTTTGGATTAAACTCTACATTCTGCAGTTAGTGTTTGTGGTCAGGGCACACTGCGGTACACAGCAGACTAAAAGTCTACGGTGTCACAGTAACTGGGATTGGGGGATGATGACCCAGGAGTTCCCAGACATTTTTATGCTCTTGTGTACTGACTTTTGGAGAGGATATTTTTACTCAGTGGCATTCTTCCATGTTTCTTCTATTGTGGCACTAATATTTTATCATTTTGCCAGTGTGTTTCCCCTGAAACTAATGAGCAGGTGGGGGAAAAAACAATGATCAAATGTTCTATTTTAATTCATAATTTTGAATTTGTATATGGGCAAGGAATTCATACAGATTCAAACTGTTATTTCAAAGCATTTTGACTTTGTCACTTAACATTTAAAACTAGCACGCTTAAAGGCATATAAGTGTAGAGAGGAGAATGATGTTTAAGGATGGTTAAGGTCATAATGCATATATTAACCAAATATAAATGCATTAGCTTATACATGAATACAGAATTCTTGCCAAAAGGCCACTGAAAGATGACATTGAAATAAATCAGCAGATGCTGAGAAATGAGGTCTCTATGAATGAGAGTGAGAGGGAAATCTGGTTTAGTCTTTATTCATGGTTTTGATCCTGGGTTCAAACAGGCTTCCACAGTTTCAGATGAATGCTTGTATCATTTTAAAAGCAGGGTGTGGAAGAGGAACTGGGACTTTTGAGGAAAAAATGTGAACATGAAGAATGAAATGGCATAGAAAGGCACAGTACAACTCCCTTCTTCCTCTCCCACGTAGATTGGGTAAGTATCTCATGTGTCCTTAATGCCTGATACTGCTGTGGCAGTAGGGAAAAAAAAACAAAAAGACTTAAAACCATAGGCATAGATCTTAGGAAACAATTATAAGCACTAAAAGTGCTTTTGCATTCAAGGCATATAGCATATCTCATTTTACTGCCGCTGGGCTATGACAGCCCTGTATACATTCCTAACAAAATACTCTGGTGTTTAATAATCTGGTATATCTTACTTGTAAATAACTTGTGGGAAAAAAAGATACCTTTGATGATTAGGTGGTGGATTATCTGCTTTTAGATATTCCTTGCTTAGGGGAAGAGTGCAGCACTTAGAGCACTGTGCTGCAGGGTGAACGGCGGCTCAAAGCTGCCCAGAGCCCCAGAACCCTGAGGTGTTTGAATGAGGGGCTCCAGTCCTGCTCCAGAGTGGAGGAAAGGGCCTGCTCCTCTTCTCAGCACAAGGACAGAGAGAGCCTTCACAGCTCTCCTTGGAACTGAGAGACTGCTCATACAGAGGTCCTGTGCTGACTCTGAAAGCTTCCTGCATCCCCCCTCTTCCCTCTGCCCTACTAGACAAATTCCTAGCACAGTCTGACATGTTGCAGGAGTGGGAATTCTTTTGCCTCCTAGTTTGTCACTTTGATACAATCTCCAGAGGTTAATGTCATGTAGTGAAAGAAAACATGCTTTAGTCTCTCCTTGTTTCTTCTATGCCCTCTTCTATTTTTTTTTTTTAATTTTATTCCTTATGTATAGGAACAACTGAGACATTTTACACTTAAATTTATTTTTCAAAATATGAGTTTTTCTGTGTGTATTTGCATAGGAGACAAACATAATCGCAAGTTAGACCCATTTTTCAGATGCTCAACTAGCTTTTTCAGACAAACACACTTAAACGTTGGGTTTTTGCTTACACAGTTATCTCAAGCAGATTCCCTGTAACTTACCTTGGCATCTTCTAAAAGATAACAGTAAGCCTCTGAGAAACATCACTATGACTAATACAGGTGGCATGGCCTTTATCCTGCTACTCTGCTACCACCACCCTGGCTCCACTGTAGATCATGATGCTGCTCCCTGGGTGGGAGGGCATGGCACAGAGGAACCTATAATGTAGAATAATGACTTCCATGAGAAAAGGTAGCTCTTTCTTCTCTGATACGTACAGTTTCAAAGCTGACAGCTGTCACCCCTGAATCTAACCATTATTTCTGAGACTGCCTTTTCTTTTCTTCCTTTCCCCTATTGCTTTGCACCTCCCTGGCATTCATGGTTTCTTTATTTCATTCATGAACTGTAGCTAGCTCTTCTCTGGAGACCAACAAACGTTAAGGTGAATTTATCTAAATGGTATCTAACTGTGGTTAAGCTCATTTCTCATACTAAATGAGCTCTTTAGTTTAGGATCTGCTGTTATGAGTGTTCTCTCCGACAGCCCAAATAAAAATAATGAGCTGCTGCCTCCCAGCAGTGAGCTGCCCTTGGGAGTTCATTAGGACACAAACTTGGTGAGGGTCCCTGAGGGGTGAAGTCACTTGTCCTTTCACTTCATGCTTCCCAATGCTCATGCTCCAGGAGGACATAAAGCCCATTAAACTCCTAATGCACATCCTGTTTTGCTTATTGCTTTATTAATATTAGGCTGGGAATGAAGAGCAGATGTTGCCCCAAAATGGCAGCAGTGTTAGGTAAAAGGGGAAGGAAGATAAGTGTGTTGATTTATTGCACCTGTGGCATGGCATCGAGTGGAAAACCTGTTGGGAAATGTGAAATACTAAAGGAAAAGCAGAGCCATCGACTCACACCCCCTTCAGCTGAGTTCTTCCCTCTCTTTGTGGCCTGGAATAGATCAGGCTGAGGCACCACGTTGGGTGTCAACAGCTCCCTGGATTAGCAAGGACATTTAAAGCATCAAATTCATCACAACTGAAGTGTGACCTTAAAAAGATGGTGCCTTTGTAGATATTTTCTTCTCTTCTGAAACTGGCATAGCTCGTGAGACCAAGACAGCCTGCATTAAGGAACTGGTCTTCCCCTCTGCTCGTGGTTACTACCCCTCTGATGAGAGGTCATGTCCCCCAAAGAACAGCAGCTGAGAGTGCTGTGCAAGTGCTCACCACTGCAGCAGGGGCAGCCCACATAAGTGGGAAGAAGGTTGTCAGCTGGGAACATAGGAACTGTTAAGGTGAAGGGTCTGTCTTCCAGTAGTCCTGACTTAATAATGTCTTTCACTAACACATAGAAACCAAAAGTAGGATGTCAGCCCATGTCCTTAATCTAGCAAAATAGGAACTATGTTCTTTTGCAGTTGTAGCAATAAACAGACCATTCTGCAACACTGATTGCTTTGTGCTTGAGTGATACCATATATTTTGAATTCACTATGGTGAAATTTTAAAAGCAGAAAGTTTGCATAATAAGTCTTATACATTTGTATTTTATTGTGAAGTTGGGTACCATAATTGCACCTTCTGTAATTAACCTGTCAAGTGAAGATAGTAATAATGATTTCCCATTCATCACTTGGCACTGGATGCTCATACCCACTGCAGACTACAAATACTCTTTGCTGAACTAACCTGTTATTTAAGTATTCAGAGCCAAAAGTAAGCAGGGAAGCCATGCATTTTGGCACCTGTACTCAGCTGAAGTAAATTCCTGAGACAAACAACTTCACCTAGTCTTAAGCACAATTTTATCTCTTGATAGGTTTGCTACTGTGGAAAGATTTGAAATTGTACCTGTTTTCAGGCTTTAGTGTTTGCAACTGCTACGTTATTCTGCAATAAACTCTTCCCTGAGCCTCCTTTTCTGCAGGCTAAACAACCCCAACTCCTTCACTGCTCCTCATAAGACTTGTTCTCTAGAGCCTTCACCAGCTTCATTGACCCTCTTTGGATGCACCTTTATGTCTTTCTTGGAGTGAGGGGCTCAGAACTGAACACAGTGCAGCCTCACCAGAGCCAAGCACAGTGGGATGTTCACTTTCCTGGTCCTGCTGGCCACACTATTTCTGATACAAGCCAGGATGCTGTTGACCTTCTTGGTTACCTCAGCATACTGATGATTCATATTCAACCTAGGAAAAACGAAGTATTGTTTTGGCTGTGTTGAGTTTAGCTGTTTGAGTGCTGAGCAAACACAAAGAGGTATCAAGCAGAAGCTTGATAAAAATTCAAAATAGTATCCTATGAAACTATCTTATCCATCAGGATTATAAATAAGTAAACAAATGTAGTGAGTCTCTTTTTTTTTTTTTCTTCTCTTTTTTTAAAGGAGGGGAAACAAATCAAGGGTAAATCCTCAATCCTGCCAGAAAGCACTAGCTGTCCAGAAATGTCTAGGATATTGTACTTCTTTGGTGTATTCCTTGGCATTATTTTATGGTAAAACTTGGAGCAAAAAGAGGAATACCTCATCAGCTCACCTTGCATCAAACCACAACAAATGTCACCATTTGCAGGAATATCTAGATTTAGTACTAGATCTTAAAAATCAGAGTTGGGAGAAAAAACAGTGCAATTCATAACACTAACAAACTGAGAAGGGGAGTAAGAAGAAACTCTGTGGGGAGTAAACACCAAACTTTTCCTGCACGAGCACAGGTTTTGTGCATGTTTCCCATTTTCGGAGATAGTCTACCTTGGAGACAGGACCCTGGATAAAATGGATCATCAGGTGGCCCAGCTTCCTATTTTCATAAATCATTAGGTAAATAAAATAATCACTGTGTCCTTTCTTCTCACTTTGCAGCAGACGCTGTAACTGAGGTCTCGTCTCCCGAATACTTCATGACCACGGTGTGTACCGCAGACACCCCGAACGCTGCCTGGGGCTGACCACTGTCCCTATATCTCTTGGGGCACTCCGCTGACTTTTCTCAGCCACCGCCACGAAGCTGCGGCGCTGCGCTCGGCAGCTCCCAGGGCAGGGAGAACCCCGACGCTGGGCAGCCGCTCGCAAAGCCAGCCCTGCCCCCGGGCTCACCCTCCAGCAGGGGCTCCGCAGGCTCTTGCCGGGGGGGTGTTACTAGGGCTGCCGCTCTGCCCTGTCGGTGCAGGTCGCGAGTGTCCCGGAGCCGGGGAGACTGGAAGAAGGGTGAGTACCAGGCGGCATCGCCCAGCCTTGCCCGGCCCGGCGGCGGTAGCCGCCGCGCCTGCGCTCCACTGAACCGCCCGGGGAGGCGGAGGCGGCCGAGGGGGACCTGGCGTTGGGTGACGGGCGCGGGGCCCCGGTGGTTACCAGGCTCTGCCGCCTGCAGCTCCGCAGGCACGGTGAGTAGCCCCGTCTTTCCGCGCCGCCACAGCCTGGAGGAGGGAGCCCGATACGCCCCGCGGCTCCCCTCTCTGCCCACACCGGCGGTCGGGGGAGAGCAGCCTCTGGGGCCCGGCTGCCCGGTCTGCCGCTACCTCCCCTGCCCGCCCTTCCATGCGGCCGCACCGAGCAGAAGGCTGCGGGGAGACAAAAGCGGACAAAGGAAGCAAAACGCGTGTTTCGCTGCGGGGTGGGCAGGGCTGCGCATCACTGGTCGCTCGGCGGTCCCGCGTGTCCGCGGGCTCGGGGGACACCCAGAAAAGCTTGGGCGGCGAGGTCGGCTCCGTGGTGCTGGCTCCTGGGATGCCCGCCTCCGGTGCCCGGTATCGGCTTTGTTCCCCTCTCCTCCGCCCGCTGCCGCTCCCCGGGCCGCCGAGTTGTAGCGGAGTATTTATTTCAGCGTGTTTATTTTTAGGCTGGAAAATAAAAGGCTTGGCACGGCGACCTCTGGTTGTCGCATCCGGCGCCCAATAAAAGGGTCGCACTCTGGTCGAGGCCCAAGGACGTGTGTGTCAGCCCCCGTTCTTATGTAAATCCGTGTGCTGACCCCAAGGACGCCGTCCCTGGGACACTCCCGCGACCCTCCTCCCCGTGTGGGCAGCGGGCGCTCCCCGGAGCTCAGCGCAGCCCCTGGGGTCGGGTCGGCAGAGACCGGGGCTGCGGTGGTGGGGCAAAGGGCGGTGGGGCCGGCGCCGCTGACCTCCCGTGCTTGCTCTCCGCCCCGCAGATCGGCAGCACGCCCCGCAGATCGGAGCTCTGACACCGGTGTCGGCGGCGCGGAGAGAGGAGGATGCGGCCGGCGGAGCGGCAGCAGCGGCGGCGGGCGGCACTCCCCCGCGGCGGGCGGGCTGCCCGCGAGGCCCCGGCGGGCAGCTGCTGAGCGCGGCGCCGCGGGCATGCTGCGGCGGGGGGCAGGAGCCGGAGGCAGCGGAGCGAGCCTGAGGAAGGATGGAGCCACAAAGGACTTGGGCTGACACGTGCGGCTAGGGCCACCCCTTTCCCTCCCTCCTCCCCTCCCCGCTATGTTGCGCTCCTGCCGGGCCCCTCAGCGCGCTCGACGCACGGCGGCGATGGAGCCTGCTAGGCTCCTCTGAGGCCGCGGCCGGACCCAGCATGGCCTCTGCAGGGACCCCGGCGCAGCGGCGCTCCGGGGCGGAGCGGCCGGCGGTGGCGGCGGGGGGCCGGACGGAGGCGCCGCGGGGCCGCAGCTCTCCCGCGGCCGGCGGGGCGGCGCCGCTGGGCCGCGGGGCCGCGCTCGGCTCCCCCCTGGCGGCCGGGGGGGGCGGCGGCGGCGGCGGGACTCCGCCG
Organism: Lathamus discolor; assembly: GCF_037157495.1. NCBI lineage: Eukaryota > Metazoa > Chordata > Aves > Psittaciformes > Psittacidae > Lathamus > Lathamus discolor. Next base: position 125,990,456 of record NC_088885.1, on the reverse strand, counting down.
GGCCCCGCCGCGGGACCGGCTCCCGAGGACGAGCGGGGCGGAAGCGCCAGCGGGAGCTTCCCCGGGAGGACGGAGCGCGGGCGGCCGGCGGTGCCCGGGCGCGGGCTGTCCCCGGGGCCCCCGCTGCCGCTGCCCCCGGTGCTGCTGGCGGGCCCCCCGGGCAGAGCGTGCCTGCGGGCCGTGCTGGCGGACTCGCGCTTCTTCCTGGTGTGCATGTGCTTCCTGACCTTCATCCAGTCCCTCATGGTCTCCGGCTACCTGAGCAGCGTCATCACCACCATCGAGCGGAGATACAGCCTCAAGAGCTCGGAGTCGGGGCTGCTGGTCAGCTGCTTTGACATTGGGAGCCTGGTGGTGGTGGTCTTCATCAGCTACTTTGGGGGGCGTGGACGGAGGCCGCTCTGGCTGGCTGTAGGGGGGTTTTTCATCGCCCTTGGGGCTGCACTCTTCTCCTTACCTCATTTCATCTCTCCGCCATACCAGATCCAGGAATTGAACTCCTCTGTCAGTAACGAGGGCTTGTGTGTGACTGGCAATGGCACCGCCAAAGAGCAGTGGGAGTCGCCAGCCTGCGTCAAGGACTCCGGCGGAAACGACCACTCTCTCTATGTAGCTTTATTCATTTGTGCCCAAATCCTCATTGGCATGGGCTCCACACCCATCTATACCTTGGGACCAACCTACTTAGATGACAATGTCAAGAAAGAAAACGCCTCGCTTTACCTAGGTAAGGCATCTAAGAACCAGGGTGCTTTGAAGGCTGAGCCCCAGAGCTCTCTGAGGGACCAGTCGCAGGTGCTGCTGCCCTGTGCTTTCTGAACAACAACCCTGCTAAGCTTTCCTTCCAAAGTGAACTGTTGAAGTAAAATTGCCATGCTTTCCTGTTTTTAAAATGTTTCGTGGAGTGGTGAACCACAGTGACAAGTGGAGCTAAGGTAGTGTGTGTAGAGGCTGCTGGGCTCTCACACTCCTGCATGGGGAGCAGAACGCCAGAGAAGGTTGGCTTCCCTGACACTTTTCAGCACTTGAAATTAGCAGGTGATGTGTTCAGAAAGCAATGTTAAAGTTTGCCATGCCCCTTCAAGTTCCTTTTTGCTAATGCAGAAGCTGTATATTCCTAAATTTTGGTCAGAGTGCCTCAAGCCTGGAGTCTCTATGATGTTAATGTTTTATGAGCACTTTGAGAGATTTTGGCATGCTTTGTTTTACTTTCCCAGCATTTGTTTAGCTAGCAGTGAATTTCGGCTGGCATTGATAAGTAATCTGGCAACTCAAAAAGAATTGATAAGCGTTGATAAAACAGCAAGTAAAACCTTTAAGAGCTCGGTTACGAGACCTCAAGGGACACAACAAAATGACAGTCCAGTCTGGCACCTGGCTTTCGAGAGGTACAGACAGGTCTTACTGATAGTTGTGTTTTTATCACAGGAGAAAGGGGTTTCTCAGAGAACTGTATACTCAACTTTTTTGGAGTTTCAACATGATAATGAACACCATACATTTTTGATAGCTTGTACAATACGTAAGAAGATTGACTGTTCTATGACTTTGCATTAGTATCCTGCAGGATTCTGTAAGAAATGAACCTCACATTCTCCTTCAAATTCTTTTCCATTAAGGAGAGGCACTTGCGGGGCTGAGAGCTGCCAAGGGCTTTTGGATGCTCAGCATTACCATCATATGCAGTTCAGCTTACTTTGATTTAATGATAACAGTGGAGATAATCATTCCATGTAAAACAGACATGCATGAAAGGAATACACTCAGGAGTGTGTGTGTGTAATTACTTTATTAAGTGAAAGTAGTGATCCAGATGAGTATTTTTATTCTTTTTGACCTGTTGTTCAGCAATTTGTCTGTTCCCTGAACCGTTTTAAAGCCATGCATGGTCTATGTGCCGTGTGTTGAGGGAGCCTGAGGCACTTTTGGTTTTCAGAAGGAGGGAGAAGTATTAATCTGGTTTTTTTCTGGTGTTTTCACAGCTTTGCTAATCTGCCCAGTGAAATACTTGTCAAAGTGTTTTTCCTCTCTTCCCTCTGAGAAAGGTTAAGTGGTATGGAAATATAGATTAACCTAGAATCAACTTTGTTGGCAGTATGAAAAAGCAAAGCGTCTCATTGGTGAGGTTAGTAATTGTAATTTGGAGCAACAGAGATGAGACTGAAACTTTTGCAAATAGATGATTTCATACCATCCTCAAGCACATGGGAGAAAATGAAATGGAAAAGCTGTAGGTGAGAAAGAAGGTTAAAAGTGATAAACTGTGGAGAGGAGGAGGAAGTCTTTACCAAAGGGATCAGAAAGGTCAGTGGTTAGAAATCCTCACTGTGCCAGCTACTGAAGGGCTTCTAGAACAGGAAATCGTAATAAAGTGACTCAGGTAACTTTTAATTGCATCAAAGACCAGCCTTAAAGTTAACAAAGGTAAAAGACACCAGCAGCTGTTGGAAGGCTATATGTGACCCTTTACCAGCCAGGCACTGAAGGCAGCTTTGATCTATACTGAGAGTCCCCTTGTGGAGTTGAAGTTTATATGTTGTGATTCAGAAGAGTGAAGCTGAGGTACCTGGCTACAGTATACATGAAAAATTGGTGTCTGATTGTAACCACAGGGAGAGGAATTAAAATAAACACAAAGCATGTTTAAACATTGAGTAAAATGTACCATCACATCTGTTCAGACTTTAAGCTACTCAGGGCTAGAAGTGATGTTGCTTCCCATTGGAAATCTTTTTTAAATAGTGTGAAATTCGAAGTAAACTTGTAACTTGTTCAGATTTGAATATTTGCCTCACTATAGACTTAGGCAAATGACTCAGGGGCAGGAGTAAAGTCTGAGATCTGTAGGAATAAAAAAAAAGAGCGTTGTTTGCCGTGTTGATGTGAGCAAACATGTTTTTTTGGAGCTTCTCAGTGGTTTGGAATGCTTCCTGTTCTCAAGGAGAGGGATTTGTGGACGGCTGTCAGCCCAGCTGTGTACAAGGATAGGATAGAGGTGACTAGGGCATGGCTCTGCAGGCCAGCTACCATGGTATGATTTTATTACTGGGGCAAGCTATGCACATGATGTCAAAATGTAAAATGTGAGCTAACAAGAAGTCTTGGAGTGGGCCATGGGAGCTGAAGTTTTGAAAAGAGAAGAAAGCCTGTTGAAACAGATCCCAGTCACACTGATACATGTGTCTGAGTGAGGAGAGTGCATTTAAAAAAAGTAACCTCTAACACAAAGTGGAAGGTCACTAGCATGTTTGTAATCATGCTGGCATTGCATTCTATGGCTTTCTTATATCGAAGAAAAGTAGCATATATAAACATGTGTTCAGATGAGAAACATTTGTTTACAAGCGTGCACATGATGAAAGTTCCATTGAGCTGCAGAACTGGAGAGCTCTTCAGTCCTGAGAGTGTGTCCACTAAGGGTAGGTCAGTAAAGCCGCCCTGAGTATTACTAATCCTGATTCTACAAAAACTCACCTTATGTGGCTGTGGAAGCTATCTTATTTATTTTCCAAGTTAATCCAGCTCAGGGTTCGAGTGGCAATAGCATATCCTCTTAAGTGGAGGCATGCAAGCTCCATGTGGACAGCTGTTTTAACATTCCTGGCTGGAAGTCCTGCTCTCAAAAAACATATTTGATGCTTATACATAGTCTCTTGGCTGGCTACACTAAAGTCCATCTGTCAGGGTGGCACAGGGCCAGTTTACAAGGTGTTATGTCATTTTTAGTAAGACAGAGGTGCCAAGCAGGGATGTGTATTTGGGCTGCCTGCATAGCAATGTGCAAGCTCGCTCTTCTGTGGCATGTTTCTTCCTTGTGAAGGCAGTGCCATCTCCAGGTCCTCCTGCCCCTTAAACCTGGCGGTACTTTGATGCCTCGATGCTAACTTTGAGAAAATGTATGACATCAGGCTTGGAAGCAAGTGGTGGTTGTAACAGGTGCCTAGGAAATACAAGAACCGGCTCCCTTAATCACAGATAATCCAAAATGGAAGTTATACACTTTCTATAAAAACTGGGCAATCACTAAATTGTCCTTGTCCTCACCTAAGGTCTCTTCCTTCTGTGCTCAGTTGTACCATAGCATGTCTGTTGTCGGCTGCCTGACGTGTGCAAGTTTTCCTTTTGATTAACTAAATTAATTTAATTGCAATTTAATTAGGAGTTGAATTGGACTTTGCAAGTCTTGGTGTTTCTGCTACTTGTCAGATTCTAGCACTTAAAACAAAGCATGTTTTTCCTAAAAACTGTGTGTTTTTTTTTTTTTTTTTTGTAGGGAGCCAGTAGTTTGTCTGGAATGTGAGTTTTCCCTGTGATTGTATCATGACTTTTAAAAGCAGTTCCTTAAAATTAATTGTGGCACTTGGAAAGGGAAGTTTTATTAGTGGCATTACAGTGCCTGAATAATTTTTAGTTATTTTGCTTCTTTTGCAAGTGGGTATTGTAAAAAAGGTATTGACTTTGAAAATTTATCCATAGAAAGGCAATATTTAGTTTTACAGAAATATTTTAGCTTTCAGGAGCGGCTTTCACCAGTACCCCAAGAATGACTAGTGGATAAATTAGTCATTGTGCTAAGGATGTTTTATTTCAGTTTCCAGAACATCGTAGGTTAGGATATGGTATGAGAAAGCGTCTAAGTTGGTTTAATTTCATGCAAACTCTCCATAGTTTTGGGAGCAAACTGTAATTACAAAATGCAAAGATAAAGCTTTTATGGGATCAGAGCTGGAAAATTGCATAAACCTGTGTAAGTGGGTTTGCTACAGATAATGGCTTGAGAGCCAGCGAGGTAAAATGCTTTCCTGACCCGGAAAAAGAATAAATATTTAGACTAGCTCCAAAAATATTTTGGACTCTGGCTCTGTTTTCATGAGGATCATTTGTGGGTTGCTGTTTATAGCATTAGGTAAACTGTTTCACTGTGACTGTATTCTGCTTGGAAATCACCTTCTAACCAGTGTTTTTCAGCTGGGTACCCCACACATCTTTTACAGACTTACCCGTAGCCTGTATATATGTGTATATGTTGATTGTATTTATTGTATTTCTAGTTAAATCTACCCCTATATCCATGTCCCACCTGGAAGGAGAGGGCAGGAGTAATTTCACATACTCCTTAAGAAACCCACGATCTGTGCCTGCTGGGTCTCAGGGCAGAGTCCAGCTGCTACAGAGCTGGGCCATAACATGCCATTGTCTGCATATTTGCACAGGAAGCACTGGATATTTGATTCACTTCAATTCGTTTTGGTCGGGCCACTTCTGGGGTTACAGATGCCACTGGAGGACAGGAGCTGGAACCTGCTGAGGGCATCTCAGTCCTCTGGATGGATGCTGCAAGATCACTGAGGATTTCCAAGGCAGGATCAACTTTCTGCCTGAGCAGAAGGGACTGCCTGGAAGCAGTGAAATGGCCGATCAGCATTTCATTTTGTTCTCATTATTTAGCCTATGACCACTTGTGGTTTACATTGAATATGCTTCCTGCTACCTGATACCCGAAAAGGCTAGTTTCCTACAGGGTTTTCTCAGCATTGATCTCTATAATTGGTAAACCATACAGACATAGTATATTTATTTTTACAGCATGCCTGTGAGGAGGCAGGATTTTATGAAACAAAAATTGAAGCAAAAGGGCATGTTTTTTCGTTTGCTGTATTTCCCTTGTAAAAGAGCAGTGTGCTGAGCTTATTCCTCAAATACAGGATCTGAGCTTATTTGGTTGAAAGCCACATCTTCGTGTATCTGTACGCTAACACTAAGACTTGGCCTATCAGCAGTCTTTTTTGTACAAGCACATGCTTGCTTCGTTTGCACACTGCTGGGCAGAGGTAGTTTCAGGCTGAGCGCACTGTGCTCTTGCCTGGGCATAGAGAGCATCATGACGTGCAGGTGAATTGACTGCAGGTCTGTTTGTGCACACCGGTTGTACTGTTTTCCTACACAAGATGATTTAGAGGGTTCAATATTGTGCTTCTCTGGCATTTCTGTAACATCTGTTTGTTAAAACACTGATCAGGCACCAGACTTGGTTCCTAATAATTATTTAAAGTAGCACTATGCAGTTTTGTTGCCCTTTCCTATAGCTGAGGAAATAGAGAGGGTAAGTTTTACTTCTCCACTTTAGTCACCTGCTCCATAGGTGGACTCACACTTCTTTTCTTTTTCATAGTATAATCCTAGATACCATTTTCTTAAGCATTTAGAGAAGGTGGGTTTCTATGTCTAAGTAGTGTGTGCATACAATGAGTTCAGTGAAAGGTTGGGGCAGCCTTTCCTCTGGTTTTCTGCCTGAGGGATTTAGTGTCATGAGTGATATACCTTCCCTTGCCCTGCCAGTGTCATGTCCTTTAGGGATGATTTCTGCATCTCTTGCATTGTGACCTTGCCATGAGCTATGTCATTGTTCACAAGCAGCTGTATTGACAAAACATCGCTTGAAGCAAATAGCAAAATGTGCTTTGCCTTTCATAGGAGCAAGAAGAGACTTATGCACATCCTTTCCTGTTAGTCCCTTTCTTTTATGTTGAAGAAGAAAAACTGAGTTGGATCCAGGGGTCTGAAACTCACTGAAGTCCCAGGCTCAGCTGTTTTCTTTGCTTAGCACTTGTCTAAATGCTTCACATATCATTTCTGAGGCTGACAATACCTTGAACTTGGGAATGTTGTTTTCTTGGGAAGCATCTCCTTTCTTCTTTGGTGAGCTCTGCAGCAGGGCTGGTTTGGGCAGACAAGCATCTGAACCTGCCGTGGTCCCCAGAGAAGCTTGGAAATTTAGATGTGAGAGTGGCTGTTGACTAACAGCTTGCTTGTACCTTCTCCCAGGAGCTGAAGGCTTGGGATCTAGTGTCTGATTACCCTAGGGCTGGAAACTTTAGCTGTCTGCTGGATACACTGACTATTTTGTAAAGGGTCACTGTAACTACTCCTCTTGCAAGCGGATTAGAGATGCTTTGTGTTTCATGTATTTCCACTTTCATTCAGTGACTGCCTCACCTGGGAGGGCTTAATTGCAGTGAGAAGTGCTTATGCAGTCAAAAGAGAGGAGACCGGATTTCTCTCTACGTACCGTCATTCAAAGGTACATAAGTTTCTGTCTTGGCTGTGCAGGGAGCGCAGGCCATTATATAACTGAGGCTTGACCTGCTGTTTCATCCTGAAGGCCAACAGCTAAAAATTCCAGTTTTAAAAATAGGTAAATGGATTTCATCCATGGATTTTAAAAGAGAAGTAATCAACCGTATTAGACTCGAGTCTCACGCTGTCTTTTTAATCCTATTTTAGGTCTTTTTTACCCTGGTAGCACTTTCAAAACCCCTTCTTACTTGGGAAACATGAACTCAGCTTTCATTTTTTGTTGTTTTTACATGTGTTTCCTGTTTCTTTTGAAAAGAGTTGAGAAGTTATGGTGCAGAAGTGGCGCAAACTTGTACTGGTCCCCCCTGGCAGTTGTTGCCTATGGGGGGTCAAAGTAAGTGTTAGTGCTGTCTGGCACTGCTGATGGATGTGGTGGTGCCAGATGGACTCTGAGGGCAGGGCAAGCCATCGCCTGCCTTCCTATGAATCCTTGCCAGACCTGTCAATTTCATCTCCAAGTCCAAGTGTGCCTCTGCAGCATCCCATAGCAGCTACAGGGGATGCTGGGAGTCATTGGAGCTGTAATCTGAAGGCACTGAAGCGACACAGTCAGAAGAGGGAAATGTTTTCCCCAGGAAGCCTCTAGGAGGGAGGGCTCTGCACATGGAGCAAACATCTGAGTCCTGGTGTCCATGCTTTTATTCAAGCGCAGTTGTGCTTTTAACACAGCTCACTTGGACTACCTGGGCACGTGGGCAGGAGCTAGCAAAGTTGACAACAGACAGCTCTGCAGTGTGCATGCAAGCTGATTTCACTTGTGTCAGTCAGATCCATACCCCAACTCCTTCCAAGTGCCGAGAATGTTATGGGACATTTCCTGTGATGGGAAAGAATATGTCAGCATCTGGCAGCTTGGAGAAGTATAGGCTGTGTCCCTCTTTGCTGCTGAAGAGTTAAGAGTTTGGGCACCTGTTGTGCTGTCACAAGGCCAGAAATTCATTCACACTGCATGGCATTAAACGGGAGAGCTAGGAAACCCCAGTCTGTCCTCTTCCCTTCTCTTCTGCCACAGGGAATTTGTTCCTACCTGAGGAACTGGGAAGTGTGAACTCAGAAACTCGAGTGCTGTTTTATGGTGCCGTTACACCCAATAGTCTAATCTGAAAGTACTAATTCTCATGTTGGTAAACAACTTACTTGGCAACAAACACAAATTACACCAGTGAAAAACATCATACTCTGGTATGAATTGCATTTTATGGTGAGTTTGGAGGAGACACAGGAGGAAACATGTTTATTTTTACTTGTGATTTGAACAAGTAGATATGAAAATTATTCAAAGAAAATAAACAAACTGTATCACGTGAAGTATTTGCAAAGCAGTACTGTATGTCTGCTAATGATATGCTGCTGTGCTTTTTCTATTTCAACACAGGTTCTTTTTCAGCAGCTTGCTTTCTTTTTGTTAGTTTGCTGGGGTGTTTTTTGGGTGCTTCCTTTTACGTGCATATATTGATGTTGAAACTTTCTTTACATTGCACCATGCACAGTAGGACCTGAATCTGATGGTTACCCCTTTTGTCTTTTATCACTGATGCTTACAGAATTAGAATGAAAGCTTCAAGAATGTCTCAGCATTGATTTTCTTAAAATCTAGTGCTCCACTGAAACCAGCTACCAGCTCTTCAATTCTTTGAATTCAGTAAACTTTTGTAAATTAGCAGCTACTTTCCATGTTTATGTCTGTTTTGAATCAGCTTCTTCTAAGTGATGAAAAGTAGATTCTGGATGGATTCTCCTGTGATTGTATACTTTCCTTCTGGATTAATTAAGATATTCTCTAGAGTCAGAATATTTCAGATAATCCATATATTAGGTAGGTGGATCTTCTGATAACTTCTGATTTGCTGTTTGATACTCAAGCTGTAGCTTACACTGGTGTTTGTCACAGATTTGTGCACAGCAGTTGACTTCAGGTGTCATATAGGCACTGCTGAAGTCGCGTGCTCTCAGTCACACCTTGGTTCCCACTTCTCTTTTTTTTTCCATCCCTCATTAGATGAAAGTCTGAATATCTGACCTTCCCGGAAGTCATTTTAAGCAATGTGTTTTTATAGATAAACCAAAGTAGACAGGGAAATAGTTGTGAGTACACTGTGGTGGTTGTTAACCTATAATTACTCAAACAGAATGTGTCAAACAAGCCTCATTTGTGTCTAAGAATGTCTAAAGGAAATACTGTTTAAGATAATATCAGATGTTGCTATGTGTTAAGCTTTCCCTGTACTTAAAGAGATACTGGTGTAAGCAGGTGAGCTGTTGGCTCAGTAGACTTTGCTATGTGTAAGACAACTGAAAACACTACCTTTTCCATTAAACGTCCCCAGGGAATCAGCTCATAGACTCAGAGGTCAAAACCACATGAAATTCATGAACAGAATACCCTGAGGATGCTGGTTAGGTGGGATTTTTCAGCTGAAGAAAAACAAGGAAATGTGAAGGACGAGGGGAGGTATAGTGCCAGTGGTGTAGGACCAGCAGTGCCGGGGTGGTGGTGGGCAGAGCCAGAAGGGGCTCAGGGCCATGGGCATCTGCTGGGACCACTTCCAGGTGTAATCCTTGGGAAGGACTGAAGCTGCTGTAGGTGTCTGTGAAGTCCAGGAAAGGCCCTGGCAAGGGTGGGGAGTTTTGGGGAGAACAGAGAAGCTTTGCCTTTGCCTATTTTTTTTCTCACCGGCCCAGCATTTCCTGCTCTTGCCCAACATGCCTCTCCACACTGTTCAGTCCCTGCCATTGCAGTAGATGCAGTTTAAAAATAATAACAGAAGAATTTGCCACATTGTGATTTTTCTGTTTGTAGCTTCATCCTGGTGAATGAAAAAGAGGCTTAATAGAGAGTGCAACCTTCTGGGGTGCAAATAGCTTCAGTAATAACCCTCCCATTTAAATTAAGTAAAAAATTTGCAGAAGACCAATACATAGTATTAGAGTCTGTAATGCTGTAAACACGATGAGCAATTTATCTTAACTTGATTTAATACAGCTGCCTAGTGACAGAAATAGAGGGTATCCCTAAGGAATTTTATAGTCGTGGGGGAATTTAGATTACACATGAGCTTTTGAGTCTGCAGTATTGTAGTGGTGAGGCACACGAATTCAGGCATTTATTTGGTAAGTTATATAATTGGCCTAAAATAGGAATTTCAGAAAACTGTATTTCTTCTGCTTATAGCATGACTGAGGGAAGGAATTGGCGTTTTTGGGTTGTTTGAAAAAAGTACGTGTTAGTTTGCTACTAAACCTGCATTGTGTTATTGGAGGAATATAAGTCCTGTTACACAAGGAGAATAAAAAGGCTCAGAACTCACCACTGTACCACTGTAATGTGATGGCATGCTGTAAATAATTTTTCAAAAACATAGGACTGAATTGATGCTTAAGGGTAGTAATTGAAATTATAATTAATAAGTAGGAATTGCACTTTTCTGATATGTGGAAACTCTGTATATTGACTGAATATTTTAATGGGACAGTGATTATAACGGCAAAGATATAGCTGGCTGGTGAATTCCTTTGGCTGCAGAAGCAAAGTAGGCAGTAGTATCTGCATGTTTACTTCCATAGCTTCTCCAGATGCTCTGGGAGAAAGAAGATGATAATTTCTGAGAGTACCTTCTACATTTAGGACTACCTCTGCAACTGGGCCTATGAAGAAGTATAAACCTTTCCTCATTAGCTTTTGCTCCTTGCCTTACTTGAGATTTGTTAGCAATTGATTTTTGCTTAGATGTGGACACTTATTATGCTTACTGAGTTTACAGATAATTGCACTGACTTTGGGCACTCAGAAGCAAGTAGGACACTGACAGCAAGTAAGGAGGCATTTTACCTTGAAAGCAAAATAAAAAGAGTGGGTAAGACTACCACATCCATGCATTTGTGATGATTAAAATAATGTCAGCCTACTGTAAGAAATGAAGTAAACCTGATTGATTAGTATTTGCCAGACCAGCTAATGGGAAGAGTGTTGAAAAATGCTTTTAAACGTGGCGAGTCAGAAGCCTTGGGTGCATATATGCCTTCTCAGCCTAACATAAAGGTAAGAGGTTCAATTTACTAGAGAAAAATAGAGGAATATGTGAACTAATTTGGAGAGTTCCTGCACTGATATTTTTAAAGCAGCCTTTACTCCTTTGGGTAAGTAGTCATATTTTAAGTATTTGGAAAAGTAAAAGCAAGCTGTTTATGATCAGAAAGATCTATAATTAACTTTCCTTCAGCTTTATTTCCCTCTTCATCCTCCCCCGCATCCCCACACTCCAAAATTAAATCCTACAAAAAAGAAGAGCTTCCCATGGGCCTGATGTAGTGCAGTGCTTTCAAGAAAACCCGATGTTTTAATTTTCAGAGTTGTGCTGTGTATTTATACCTATTTTGAGTCTTGCCGAGACTGAAGGAGGGATTTATCTTATGTCACAGTTTCAGGGTATGTGAGAAATAACATCTCATTGTTTGCCCAAGCTGGCATACTGACATCTTATACTAACTGTTGGGTCAAGATTTACCACTTTCCTCTAGGAGGAGAAGATATAACTGATGCAGACAGTGAGAGGAGTGCTGGATGGACATGGTAGAAGAGTTTGATAGCCATGAGGTTTGTATTAGCAGATAAGCATCCTACACTATGAGCCAGCTGCTTTTTGTTTGAATTGTGCCTGACAGGAAAAAAATGGTGCAGTGTGTAAGAAATGTAGTGAATTTCCTTTGTCTAGTTTAATAAGATGCTCAGAACAGTTATTTTGTGGTCTGAGCATTAGGATTTCTCCAAAGAACAACTGCTGTACTAAGCAACTCTTTGAGTTTAGTGATGAATTAATCCCAGTTTGCATGGCCTGTCCAGAGATACTAGAATTAGTTGCATAGCACTAGAATAGATTGTAGTGTAACCCTTGTGTCAGAGAGTCCGTGCATGCTCTTAGGACTGCTGTCTGCTGCTTCTTGGGATGTGGAGTGTGTGGAGCAGCGTGATGCTTATTTTTTGTATGCAGTTCTGCCCTTAATTTAGGCTGTGTTGCACTCCTGTTATATTGAAAACAAAAGACTTTTGACATTTTTTGCTTCTCCCCCATTTTCTTGAGCTACAAAACGGCGTGGAGCTCAGGGAGCTGGCAGCTGGTGCCTTTCTGATGTGGGAAGTTTGACTTGAAGAATATATGTGTGGGTGTGATGATACGAGGCAGCCTCCTGGTACAACCCCTTGGTGATGTGATGCATAGTCGTCTTGTACATAGTGCCAAACTAGACAGTAATCCTCTTACGTGGGATTCTGAAGCAAGTAATAATAGAGTGTAAGTCAGTGCCATCAGTTCAGAGCTGCTTTTTTGGTAAACATTATCTGTCACTTATATCTTCTTGATTCTTTAGTACTTCTTAAACTGTATATTAACTGAGTCCTTCTCTCCAGCTGCATATGTTAATGCTTCACAATAGTAATGTCAGCTGCAATCAAGACCTTTCTATTAATCTTTCTAATTGATGCACTTGCTTTAAAAAGGCCACAGAGATTTTGAGTTCTGTAATTCAACTCATATCCTCATATGAAAAAGTCAGATGAGGAAATAGTGTGAGATTAGTCTGCATAAAATGTGTCCGTTGTCTTATGAGGCACCCTGAAAGCAATCAGAGTTACTATCTGCAGGCTGTTCATCCCATTTAGAGAACACGAAGTTGGCTGCTGTGAAGCAGGGCAGACACGACAGGCGTGTGCCGGAGGAGAGAAGCAATTAGCGCTGCAGCAAGCACAGTCAGAGCAGAAAGGAAGGTCTGGAGGTGTTTAATTAATACTAATGTTTTTGTACTGATGAGGGCCAGAGTCATGGTAGGTTACTGCTGCCTTGGTCTTGTCGTTCCCAGGTCTGGCTTCTAATGAACATTACATTTAGAAAAGCTTTTCAGAAAAGTTAATAAATCACACTACCTATGGCGCATTCCCAGGCCCCCTGAAGATAAGGAGGTACACCTAGTATTGAATGAGAGTGGGATCCAATCTGTAACCTTTTTCACTTTTAGACAGATAATAAGTTCTCTTGGGATTTTTGTACCAAATTTATTTAAGTAATCTGAAATAATGAAAATTCATGTAGTTTATTAAACATTTTTTAAGTCACCAATCCAATTAGGGAAAAATAAAACAAGGTTTCTTTGCCGTTGTGAAAACAGTTTGGGAGCAGGTATCATTTTCATTAATCTGAGTTTGATGGCAGAAGTACTTCCAGTGGAAAAATGTTTATCCATCAGTGTATACTTTTTTTCGTAATTTGACATTTTGAGATGCATTTTTTCTCTTTAATTCTAATTTTTTACTATTCATTTCATCTTCCATTCATTCTTGAGTGGAAAGTACTAATAATATCCCATTTGGTTTCAAGACTGGTCTCTGTGCAACTCCTCTTGCTCCTGTTTTCATCTAGCACATTGTTCAAGACACATTTAGACTCTGGAAGGCTGGAGAGGATGAATTTTTCCATTTGGTTCCACTGAGGATACTAGCTCTGCGGCTTCAGGCTTACCCAGTCTGACATTTTGTAAATGTTTCCCTGGTGGGTTTCAGTAATGTGTGTTAATAAAAGGATGATCTCTGTGGTGATTCCCTCTTTGTGCAGGGGCACTAATGACCAGTTTGAGTTGTAATCACAGACAATTTGGATGACTCCCAGGGGCCATCCACAAACTTTTCAGTTTTGTTTAGACATTGCATGTGTTTAGGTAACCCTGTGTCACCTCTTCTACCAATGGTTATCTGTACAGACAGTTTTATTGTTCCATTTTGGGAGCAAACTTCCATATCACATTGATGCTAATATATTGTCGTATTGTGCTGAGCGCCTGTTGCTACATATATTCATATATTGTGGGCTTTGTGTGGTTAAAGTATTCTCACCATACATTACTATATGGTTCAAGAGTTATGTATCAAGGTAATTAGTCTGTACTTTCTATGAGGAATAAATCAGAAGTACTGGATTAGAGTCACAAAGTTTAATGATTGTTTGCATCACAAGAAAAAAAGGAATATAAACATTTGGATTTTTCTGGTTTGATGGATTTTTAAGTGTATAGCACTTAATTTCCTTAGTCATCTGGGATTCCCCAGCTGAATGTTTTTAGTACAGTGGTAATAGCTTACAGGTCTGGTAAACGAATATAACAAGTTGAATTGTGAATTACAGGCTTCCGAATCCCCTTAATAGGATCAATATGCTTTTAATATAAAGAAAAAAAAAACCCCACAAAAAAAAAAACAACCAACCAAAACCAAAAGGCGAGTGTTAACTTGAATTGGATCTGGATGCCATGTTCTCTGAAGGCTGTCCTTTAGTTTCTGTCAGTCAGTAGATGTGCTTTCTCCTCAGCATGGCTCAGCAGGTCTTCTACTGCACCGCTGTTTTCCTTCCACTGTGGGTGTGTATTGCTGCTGCTTCCCTGGCGCTGGGTTGAAGGATTCTGTCACTCAGTGTGGGTCAGACCTGCTGCTGCTCTGACACAGAGCTCCCTCACCACCACGGACCAGGTTCACCCCGGATCTGCTCCCTTGCCTTGCTGGCCCTTATGGGAAGGGGGAGGACAGCTGGGGCAGCCAGAAAACAGCTCATATAGCTCATGTATTTTTAGTCTTCGGAAGAGAGGATTTTTCTTTTATATCATCTTTGGAATGATGGCTTCCTCATTGCACATCTGTCAGTGCAATATTTTCTCTGCAGGTTTTTTCCCCTCTATTGTTGAAAATGTTTGAAGCTCACACACTGTAGTTAACAGTACATTAGACATTGATGCTCTTTTTAGACACTTGTAAATACAAATTTTCAAGGTAATGTTGTAACTAATAGTAATACATTACTCATTAATGTGGTGCTTATGTAGAATAGCAACCAAATATAAAACTTACTTGTTTTTATGGAACACTGGATAGTGAAAATAAACGATCAAATAAATAAAAGAAAAATGATGAGAATTCATCATTCCTGTAACAGACATGCTTCATTTCTTTCCTCTGTAGTAGGATATTTTTTCTCACAGCATCTTGCGTAGACAAGCATATATCTCCCGAGGACTGCTGCCAGGCTCACCTTGTGCTCCCTACCTGAAACATTTCAGTTTCACTTCTGAAAACCAGGAGACATTAGACTCATGCTGAAGTCTGCCTATTGTAATTGGCTTTCAGATGCTGTGACGATGAGTCTAATAATAAATAAATAAATAAATAAATAAATAGCGTAGAGTAAGTAACCTTTGAGATTAAAGTGCTGCCCTTTCACTGAGTAGCCCATAGGGAGACTGATGTTAAAGCCTAATAAGGTGTTTGATTCAGAATAGATTATTCTTACAATGAAAGGTCAAAGATTTTTAATTTAAAATTAATAAAAGAGGAAGGTAAAGGAAATGCAGTAACATTTTTTTGTTGTTGCCTTAAAAATGGCAGTAAATGGGAGTAAGTGGTTTTGCACAAGTGTTAGCTGGTAAAGCTGTGTGAGGGCGCAAGGCAGGACACCACACACGAGTGAGAAAGGGAACCTGCCTTGAACCCCACCAGTGGGGAAGGGCTTATTTTCAAGACTGACTTGTTCCCCAAGTCAGTGCTCCCGTTTTCCACCCAAAGGTCTTCAGGATGTTCCTGAAACTAGGCAATAAGGAGGAAAAAAATGTTTCATAATTTTGTTTCTTCCTGCAACAACCTGCAGATATTTCACTGATTTCTGGGGATTTTTTTCCCCTGTATCACATCAATGTAATGGAGAATATAGTGTGATCTAAGCTTTTTACTTTTTGGTTGCTTTTTTAGGGCTATGCAGACAGTTTATTTTTTACTTCATCTCCTGAGCCAGTTCTTCTACGACTGAAACATCATATATTTTCTGTGATTATATGAAAACTAAAAAAAACCAAAACCAAACCAAAATGAAACGCACTGTTAAATACAAGATTTTGTTTCTGGACACTTGTAAAGGTACAGCTGAAATGAAGGGGTGGATTCATAAAAATGGCTAGGGAAGGCAGTGTCAATCAGCCGTGTGCTGCATATCTCAGAGATAAAAGCCAGGGATGGTAACTCTGAATTGTGCATCCTCTGGAAAAGGAGTTGTGTGTTGTTAATAGTTTTCTACACATTTTTCATATGTGTGAAACTGCGAAGTAACATTTTAGTTTGGTTACTCTGTTATATTTGCTAAGAACAAATGTCAGATTCTGCTCTGGTATCTCTGCTGGTTTGTCACTGCAGTGTTTTGATCTTTTAGGTGCTAGTTTATTCCCAACGTTTTTAGTATTTGAAAAGCATAATACTCTGTTATTATCATTTGCCTGTTTTGAAGGAAACATTTGCCTGTGTGTTTTATTATATGACTTAGCAGATGGTGATTTAACTGCACTTAATCCAGCAAGAATCCTCGTTCTGTAAGTATGTTTCTGGCTCAGAAAATCTCTGCAAAGCACTTAGAAAGCAGTGAGCAAATTTGGGAGTACAAATGGAGTAGCCGTGATGTGTTTGACAAGGGTTTACACAGTTTTGTGGGTTATAATTGGCAGCTAGACAAGGATCTGTCACTGCAGTGTAGCACTTGGTGACCTCAGTGATGCAGCGGGTGAACTGCTTGATTTAGGGGAGGAGGAAATTGTGTCAAGAGGTATCTCAAACTGAATTTACTGTGCAGTGTTTGATTCCTGTATTCTGTGTATGAGTGTTACCATGATATACCTTATAAAACAGCTGAAGAACTGTACCTGTATAAAAGGCTACAGTAGATGAAGATCTGTATTTCTCAGAAGGTCTGTATTTCTTTCTCCAAAGACCCTTTTATCATAGAATCATAGAATCATAGAATAGTTAGGGTTGAAAGGACCTCAAGATCATCTAGTTCCAACCCCCCTGCCATGGGCAGGGACACCTCACACTAAACCATGTCACCCAAGGCTCTGTCCAGCCTGCCTTTGAACACTGCCAGGGACGGAGCCTTCACAACTTCCCTGGGCAACCGATTCCAGTGTCTCATCAGCCTAACAGGAAAGAATTTCCTCCTTATATCCAATCTAAAGTTCCCCTGTTTAAGTTTTAACCCATTACCCCTTGTCCTGTCACTACAGTCCCTGACGAAGAGTCCCTCCCCAGCATCCCTATAGGCCCCCTTCAGGTACTGGAAGGCTGCTATGAGGTCCTCACGCAGCCTTCTCTTCTCCAGGCTGAACAGCCCCAACTTCCTCAGCCTGTCTTCATACAGGAGGTGCTCCAGTCCCCTGATCATCCTCGTGGCCCTCCTCTGGACTTGTTCCAGCAGTTCCATGTCCTTTTTATGTTGAGGACACCAGAACTGCACACAATACTGCAGGTGAGGTCTCACAAGAGCAGAGTAGAGGGGCAGGATCTCCTCCTTTGACCTGCTGGTCACGCTCCTTTTGATGCAGCCCAGGATACGGTTGGCTTTCTGGGCTGCGAGCGCACACTGCCGGCTCATGTGCAGTTTCTCATTGACCAACACCCCCAAGTCCTTCTCCGCAGGGCCGCTCTGAATCTCTTCTTTGCCCAATCTGTAGCCGTGCCTGGGATTGCTCCCACCCAGGTGTAGGACCTTGCACTTGTCATGGTTGAACTTTATAAGGTTGGCATCAACCCACCTCACAAGCATGTCAAGGTCCCTCTGGATGGCATCCCTTCCCTCCAGCGTATCAACCGGACCACACAGCTTATAACCTGTTCTGTTTTGTCTGAGCCATTTGTGGTCTGAGTGTAGAGTCAGCACTGATGGCAGAAGTAGACTTTACCAGTATGACCTGTAATTAAGGGTCCAGTAGCGTGTGAAGACAATCTCTCTTCTACAACTGCCTTACAGTGGAAGGACGCCAGATCGATTTTCATTAGACTTGGAACAGCTCTGACAACAGCAGAGACCACTGGTAACACTTGCAATCACGATTATTCCAGGTAACTCCAGTATCATTCTGTCAGGACCTCCCTGTCAATCTCTCTCTTTCTCTGTGAAAAGAATTTAATAACCGAGGTTAGGATTTCCCAAGGAGCCTAAGGAAGTCAGGGGGTCTGACTTTCACTGAATTTCAGTGGGATTTAGGGCTCAAATTTAATTTTCTTTGCAAACACAAGCCTAAAGTTTCAACAGGTAACTTGCTTGTGGTAAGCTGGTGGAAAGCTGTGGTAGTTCGCAGATTATATACATAAGTATAATCAACTGAATTTTCCTAATGTAAATAACAAAAACCATGTTTCCTATGAGAAGGGATGCAAATGGCTGAAGAAACTAAAAAAAAAAAAGTCACTGAATTGCTTGAGAAAACAAATCTGTTATGAAATCTATTTTATTTTCATAGGTACTTAATACTTTTTCCTAACCCTGGCTGAGCAGTCTCTGTGTCTTCAGGCATCAGTACCAGCTCCTGTTTTTTTGGGATGTTCCTGCTTTTTGGTCAGCCTAGCAGAGATGCCTCAGGGTGGCTCAGGACAGCCTGGAGCTCCCCCACCTGCCTCAGTCTGTGTCAAGACCACCTATTCTGGGTCTCTCTCTGCTAAATGGTCAACTGATACAGCAGTGAAATATGTAAAGGGCAGGGGGCCAGCTCTCATCCTTCTCTTATCTGGGTAAAGACTTTGGAGACTTCTTGAGGCAGCATGGCCAAGAAAGGAAGGTGAAGAGGTTTCTTGTCTCTTGGCATCCTTCTTCGCAAAGGATGATGACTTTTTGCAAGATCTACTGTTAGAGATGAAAAGAGAATTTATAGGACAATTTCATGCTTTATTGAGCCAGAAAGGACTTTTAATGTTCATTTACTCTGATATCTGTGTTGAATCAGATTTCATGAGGGCATTGTCCCTATGCAAAGCTCTATTTATATAAAAACATTTAGCTTAAAATGAACCACTTACAATTAACATAAAGTCAGCCACATTCATAAGAATATAATGTAGTCAATTATCCTGTTAAAAAGTTACTGCCATGAGAGTGTGCCTTAAGTTGGAGAAAAGTCATTTGTATGTAGCCTCTAGCCACCACATCTGTCTGCTAAATGCAAAAGCATCTTTTACTATTGGAGAATAACAATATGCCTAATAATCTGCTAAACTAAGTAGCTGAAAACCAAAGCTGTCATGCCTAGTTCTACTCATGGAAGACAGAAAGACACAGGAATTAACACTAATTATTTAAAAAAATCACAGACTAAATAGAAGGATATTGGCCAATTTTCCACAAAACGTGTCAGCTGAGTAATTAAATTGCCTAATTAGTGTAAGTAAGTATAGCTGATTTGGAATTTTTCAGGTTGTGTAAATAAACCATGCATGGTGTTTGGAAATGTATTTTTGAACATCAGGAAGAATCCCTATAGTATAAATACATTTCTCTTGGAAATGCTAACACCGCAAGTTAGTAATACTTACATAATTTATTAACATATGAACATAATTTACTGTGACTGGGAATAAGCTGCAAATGGAGCCCTAAATCACAGTGACAATTTATATCTTAAAAAGGAAGACAAATGTAATTATGATATTAACAGGAACTTTTTATAAGAGCAATAAATTTTTCAATGCTACACTTGGTGTTTAAACTATGCTATTTACTAGCACTGATAAAGATGTTCTGATGGTTTTGCCCTGGCAAATTATGATTCAGTTAAATATTGATTTTGGGGATATATTGGTTTAATATTTTTACTTGTGTAGATTTATTCTTTATATTTATACTTGACTTACATGGTATTATTTTGACCTTAATGTAGGAATACAGCTTAGTATTTAAAAAAAATCAAGTTTTTTTTTCTTGACACCACAAAACCAAACCAAAAGAAACTTAACAAAACTTCACATCCTTTGATCTAGGGGGTTTAGCAGGGCCTTTTCAGGGATCAACAACAGCAGCTCTGTGCTTCTGTATTCTGTATCATCCACTGTGTCTAGAGTACTAGGGTCATTTGGGAACTATTTGTTTCTTCATGGGGCACCCATTAGCTCCTTAACTATGGGGAAGGAGGTGCTGGGGCATTTCTTGTTGACATTTCTCTGTAGTCTGGGATATCTGCACAAGGGTGAAGATAACCCTTTCCTTAATGTAGGGTTATTTCTTCTTTAATTCAAAGTATTAAATCCCATGAGTCTTAGTTCAGTGAATCCAAGTCAGGACTTAGAAGCTCACAGTGGTCTTGGTATGTGGTGTTGCCACAGGGATATATGGAACTTTCTTTTGCTTTGCGGATGCTAAGGCCATCTGGTCTGTGGTTAGGCTTGTTGTGGCCTGAGTTTCCTGCCAAACGTGTTATTTAGATAGTATCAAACTAGATATCTAACATTGGCTATTGAAGATCTGGCTAAGCACTGTTTTCTTCTAGGTGGTTTTAATTATCCTGTCCTAATTCTATTAGAAGTTGTGATCAGAGTCATTAAGAACATTTTGCTGTTGCATCAAACCCAGAAGCTTTTTTGTAGTGGGCAGTGGTGGAGAAGGAAGGGGAAGCCTTTTATTTCCATCATCAATCTGTGGTTGATAAGGAGACTGCTTGAATGGTAAAGAAATTAATGCTGGTGCTGCAGAAAAATCTTTGTTGTCTCCAAGCAGAACATGAAATTGGATAATCTCTCATGTCTATCTTATGATCCCTCTATGGAGACACAGAGAAGTAGAGACCCCTTGCCCAGTACCCAAAGCTCAAGTTTTTTTTTCTAGACCTAATTCCAATATCATGAAAATGCCCAAATAATGTTTGTTCCTTTGAGAATAAAGAGCAAATTTTGAAACTTTGGAGGTTTTCATAACATAGCCTCTGCTATTTATAACTGTTACAAATAAATGGAAATGTTTTTCAGCCTCTTTGACCTGTAATAATATTTTCAATATGGTTTCAAATATGGCTATATGACTCTGCATTTTACTTTGCCAATTTTTTTTTTTTTTTTTTTTCAATTGAGTCTATTGCAGCATTCAGCCTTTTTGAATGTAGAAGAATAACTTCTTAAGCAATACAATAAATGTTTATAAAACTAACAGGGTCATCTGCAAATTACTGGAATAATGTGCTTTTGCTTACAGGCAGATTGTCAGATACAAGTAATGAACTGTAATTCCTGTTGTTTCAGTTGAAAGATGAAAATGTAAGTGCAATTTGCAAAGAAAACAAGAAGATATGCTATTTGGCTTGCTTTGCAATCTTTTAGCAAGAGGTAGTCAAGGGAAAAACAATCACCATTTTCAATAATTAATCTGTGCCTTCTAGACAGAAACAAATTTTTAAAAGGAAATTAATTCTGAGAACATGATTGAAGTAATTTCCCCCTTTACTTCTTTCTTCCGTTGTCTTGCTGGTGGGACAAAGGCAAAGTCAATATATATAGAAACTCTCTGACTATCACACCTAACCTTCCCTTTCAGCAGATATTTGGTCTATCTCCATTTCTTCCTCACAGTTTCTTTCCTAGTCACAAAAAGTCTGATTTTGGATAATGCTGACGTATGTAAAATGTGTATCAATCCTGCCTCTGAAAATCAGATATTTACCAGTGCCATTACCTGGTTTATGAACAATAGCCAGTAAATCCCAGATCCATAGACATTAGGTATTTAATGTACATAGATTTTGCTAAGGAATTGGTACTTATTCCTGGTTCTTCCCATGGGGCATGATGGCATACTCTTAACATCTGGTCCTGTGCCTGATATATCTCACCAGGCCCTTCTCTGCCTTTCTTCCAGGAGTGTGTGCATTCTCCCGGTTCAAAGACAACCTAAATTATATATTCCTGTCTGCTTACGCTGTTAGACTGCCTGAATGTGATAGAAATCTAGGACAGATAGAAACTCTCTGAAATACTCTTCTGGGTTAGGTTCTGCTGCTCTTGTAGTTATGGACCTGGGCTTTCTCACTGCAATTTTAAGTTCATAGGATTTAAAAATACTTCAATATCTTTCATTTGCTTATTTATGGTCTGCGTAGTAAGAGACCTTGCAGAAGCTTGGAGGCCAAATTTCAGATTTCACAGCTTGATATATCTCAGTTATGATAACCTAAAGAAAAAGGTATCAGATGCAAATGAACAACCCAGCCTCACTTCAGTTTAATTAGAAGTAATGCTAAAGAAATGAAAATTAGTTTGAAGAAGTTGAGATCAACAGATTCCATAAGCACGTGCCTGGGGATAGTCCCTAATGAAAATTAAGTGTAAATGTGGCCTCAACTGCCAAAGCATTAAAAAAAAACAAAGCCAAGCAATTAATAGGCAGAGATCGAGGTATTCCCATTTGACATGACTTAACAGAAAGAGTAAGTGTGAGTAAACAGGCTGCTTCAGTATCTCTTAAAGACAGCCAACAGCTTCATAGAATCATAGAGTGGTTTGGGTTGGAAGGGACCTTAAAGCTCATCCAGTTCCAACTCCCTGCCATGGGCAGGAACATCTTCCACTAGACCAGGTAGCTCAAAGCCCCATCCGACCTGCCTTTGAACAGTGCCAGGGATGGGGCATCCACAGCTTCTTGGGGAGCCACCTGTTCCAGAGCCTCACCACCCTCACAGTAAAGAATTTCTTCCTAATATCTAACCTATTTCTACCTCCTTCTAGTTTAAAGCTATTCCTCCTTGTCCTATCACTACATGCCTTTGTAAAATGTCCCTCTCCAGATTTCTCACAGTCTCCCTTTCGACACTGGAAAATGCTCTGAGGTCTCCTCAGAGCCATCTCTTCTCCAGGATGAAAAAGCCCAACTCTCTCAGCCTGTCTTCATAGGAGAGGTGCTCCAGCCCTTGGATCATCTTCGTGGCCTCCTGTGGACTCGCTTCAATGGGTCCATGTCTTTCTTCTGTTGGGGACCCCAGGGCTGGGTGCTGTACGACAGGTGGGGTCTCATGAGAGCAGAGTAGACGGGGAGAATCATTTCCCTCTATCTGCTGGTCATGTTCCTTTTGATGCAGCTCAGCAAATGGTTGGATTTCTGGGCTGCAAGCACACATTGCTGGGTCATGTTGAGCTTCTTGTCAACAAGCATCCTCAGGTCTTTCTCCTCAGGGCTGCTCTCAATCCGTTCTCTGCCCAGCTCGTATTTCTGCTTGGGATTGCCCAGAAACCACGTGCAGGACCCTGCACTTGGCCTTGTTGAACTTAATGAGCTTAATCAAAAAAAGATTTCTTCACCTGATCTCTGGCTGCTTGGACAATTTCTCAGTATTCCTCCCAGTCTACCCATCCTTGCTTCCACCCTGTGGAGATGAATTGCTGTATAGGCACTGTGACTCCACAGCAAAGCAGGTGACTTGGAGCAGCATTGCAGTGACAGTAAGTATGAGTGGTACACTTCGGGACAGGAAGCCTATTTTAGCTTTCTTGTTTGGGTTTATTTTCCTGTGGGTTTTTTTTTTTTTTTTGTGATATTAGAATTGGATCCTGTGAAAATGGTTGCAATGTTTTAGAATATGACCACAAATGGAGAATACAAAGCATAAAGCTGCTTAGCTGTTTAAGCCAGGGAGTGATCCAAATGATATTTTAGTAATAAATCTGTAAGAGAAAAGTGAAAATGTAATGCTTTTCACCTGGCATTGGCAAGTCAACTGGACATACTTGGATTTCAGCATTTTTAATGGAGTGGTAAGATGGACCATTCATTTTAGGTATTTATTCATAGTAGGAATGTAAAATTATGCTGTGGTTGTGCTCCTCTAAAAATTTGTCTCCTAAATCTGTGGAATCTGCTTGGGAAAATAGAAAGATCAAGGGAGGCTGCTGGGGTAGTTTTGTTGCTCTGTTTATTGTTTTGAGTGGAGCACTGGATCTAAGAGACTTTTAAAGTCATGGTAACATTAAAACATTTTGAAAGGAAGTGATTTAGAGATTTGAGCTGTACATTATCATCTGAACTACAATAATGCTCAAAGCATTGTTATTTCCTGAGCAAATAACCACATTAAAGAAGAAAATCCTGAAGCATGTATAGATAGGCTTGGCTGTGTGCTCATGAAGAAAAGCGGGAAGTAAACTGAATTCCTGACTTAAAACCTTTTCAGAAGTCTGCCTGACTTCTGCTCGCAATTCTCTGTTTTGTGTCCTCAGGCTCAAAAGAGTGGTTAAAACTTATGGTTTTTGGGGTAGGTTCTGTGTGAGTGAATTTCGACAGGATGAAGTAAATATGCTGTTATGAATGAGACCAATGTTTCTTTGAAAGCTGCTTTATGTTTGTTCTTTGCTATCCCATCACGGTGCTGGGACATGAGAGGGACAGGGGAGAGCCAAGACATGTTCCCCATTGAAACCTCTTCCTGTCAGCTTTGTTCTGTGGGGAAATTAAAACCTGCTTTACACCCTAAAGAAACATCCTGCTGTTTATTCTCCAGTGACGGCATAGCTCAGCTTTCAAGAGAATGTGCTGGTAGCAGGACTAGAGAATATGCTATGGTACCATAGCATGGTGATGTTTCTTTTGCTTGCAAAATCCTGTGGTAACCCCACGTAGCTATAAGTGTGGGGCTCTTCTTGTGAATTCATATGAATGTTTTCTTCTTTTGTTGTTTTTATTCTCCCTTGTGCTGTGTCTTTCAGGATGAGTGTAGGACATTGAGTTATGGCTTTGATGAAATAAATTATTCTCCGGGACTTCCCAGTCTATAACTATGGGAGATTCATTTTATCTTTTATATCTCTTGATTTCCCAATCAACACCCTCATACTAACGACAGTTAAGTTTTTGGAGGAAAAAATTGAAATCTGCAGATATAGAAGGATTATACTTCTCTGTCACTGCAAAATCTACTAAAATTGCCATCCTATTCTGACAGAAAAACCCATGCATATCTATCTGTCTGTCTGTCTATCTGTCTATCTATGTATATAGATATAAACTCCTCCAGAATGCACACTGTAGCTTTTGCAGGATTTTACGAATTCTAAAATTTCCATTGAAAATAGAATAAAGGTCAAATTCTGCTTGCCTTACACATGTATGAAATGGACAGTTGTACTACAGTGGTGCGCTGCCAAGATTTGAACAGTGAGACCTTTCAGAAATGTTCCTCCTCATCCAGTGATAAACTCTGTGTGGTGACATGTGTGTACACACAGAGGAGATGAGAGGAGCTGAGCAATTATTGTCTTTGTTTTTACTTTTTACACCAAAGTGGACTTTTAAGAGCCCAGAGGCCAGAAGGCCTGTTCTAGCTCACTAATGTTGTATACTTTCTGTTCATCTAAGCATAATATGATGCTTATAACTGTTTGGTTCTAGCATTACTAATCTAAAAAGTCACAGTCAGAGGCTTAACTTTGTATGCACTTGAGGATGCCATAGGCACATATGTTACATATTGCCATATGCAAAATGTATTGAAGTTGTCATTTGGTGTGATTGGAGGAGGAAGAGGACATTCAAAGTATTTTTATGACCTCTGTCTCAGTGTATTTTTATTGTGTGGGTAGATTAAAAAAAAAAAAAAAAGTCAATCTTTGGCAGCAAAGTTATTTCATGCATGTGATGAGAACACAGGGATTTCCAGACTTACAGAGTATGTGGCCCATCTTATTGCAGTTGTAGAGACTTTGCTGCAGTAGTCTCCACGTAAAGCTTTCATCTGTTGAAGAAGAATCTCCTATGAACAGAAGCAATTGACAATATTATAATTTTGTCAAATGTTGTCGGAATGGCAGCATTGCAGATGTCAGAATGTCAGAATTTCAGCATGTCCCAGGATAAATTTTCAGTGGAGAAGAATGGTATTGATTAATCTTATTTCACTTTGGTAGGTAAATTCCATATGTAATTCAATTACTGTTGCGTTGACTCCCTCTCTCTCTCCCATCCGACATCTTTGCTGCGATGGATGTTTGTGGCTAAGCCTGGCTAGCCATAGCCAGCTGCAGTTTTGAAACTGAACAGCTAGAAGTGGGTGATCTGTAGGTATTCTTTCCTAGAGAAGTGTACGTGGTGACTTGCCAGCCTTAAACATGCATGGCTGATGCAGTAACTCTGAGGGGTATATTTTTTCATTTCAATTAAGACTAATCAGAAGAGAATCAGATGCATGTTGTAGCCCATATGTCTATGTTAACAATAGTTTCTTCATTCAACCTTTTGAAGATGACTTATTCTTTGGAGTATAGCTAGAATATGTAGCGTATACATAATTTCTATTTTATCATGGGAAGGGGGATATTGATGCTATTTTATAGCATACTTTTTTATGACTTAAGAAATTTGAAGGCAACTTGCAAATCTAAGCACCAGTCAAGGTTATGGCTGAGAGGTTAAAAGACAAATCCTGGATTTCCTTAAGTGCATTTTAAGAAAGCATCTAGATACTGTGTGGCCTGCCTCTGCATTACAATATTCCAGCTATATGTCCCTGATAAAAATATTTGTTTTGTTGTTGAAACCTGTCAGCTGTTGAGTCAGTGCAACTCCCTAGATCAAGATCGTAGATCGTGGCCCAAAGAGACGGGACCAAAAAGAGCTATCTGAAATGGCAGGTAGGGGGCTGAAACGAAGGTGCTCCTACATTATCTACATGTTTCAGAACTTTTTTCATCCAGAAGCTGGAGACCTCCTAGTGACCAGAGTGGAAAATTTATGCAACAGCTCTCCATAGAATTTTTCATTTGTGAAGTGGGTTCAGTTTTAATGATGCCCTGATTGAACCTTTCCATATAGTTTTTTTTTTCCTGTATTATCCAGTAATCTTGGTAGCCTGTTTGGGAATCAGGAACCTCTTTATTCCTAGACATTGGGGTGCATAGCTGTGAGGTCTGTGACCAGAATTTCAAGGGTTCAGGAGTCTAGAGCAGCCTGCCAGAGTGACTCTTGGAGATGGTTCTCTCTTCATTTCCAGCAAGGTTTGGAGGTTTGGGGCCGATTTTTCAAGTACATAATTTTGACATATCTATCTTTAGTCCTATTTAGAAGTCCAAATCAGTTTATTACCCTCATTGTCTGGGTTCTGATAGTGGCCAGTACTATGTGCTGAGGAAGATGCTGTAAAGTGTCTTAAAATTTCAACTGTGGAACTAATCTGCTCACAGGTTTTATCCTGCCCTGGACCAGGCACATGGGGGCTCTCTGTTTTCTGAAAGATCCAGAAAGTTACATGTTGTCTGTTAGTTATATTACAAAATCCCTTGAAGCCTGAACAGCATATAGTAATTTTAAAATGCTATTGAAATTGTCAACAGCACTCCCCTGTCTAATGGAGCACGGTGAACACTGTTTTATATTTACTGTACAGTATTTCTGCTTATGAAGGAAACCCTCTGAAGTTACGTTGCTAGGTGTACAAAATACAGTGGGTAGTCCTTCTAAACCTAAGCAGTTGCTGCATTTTGCCTGTTTCAGTGGTGGAATTGAAGCTGAATAAATGCAGCACAAGTATTTTTTCTGAATACTGAAATGAATGGATTAGGTCACTCTTTTACTCTCTTTGTGTTTCCTCTGCAAACTTTGGAGCTCTGAATTTGCTGTAGTTGTTTGAATCAATCTTCCAAGCAAACATTTGTAAAACAAAATTTATTATAGTGGATAGAAGTTGTTTGGTTTTTTTTTTTTTTTTCCTTTTTCCCATCCTTATGGATGTGGATTTTGCAAGTAAAGTTACTGTGGGGTTTACTAACCACTTACTGCGAAGGAGCAGTGTTACAATGCCTGATGAAACATTTGAGGCATACAGAAATTGTTTACAATCAGTCCAGAAGGGAACATGGCTGGAACAAATTTAAATAGTGAACATGGTTCTGGAAACCATTCTACAAAAAGGACTTCAGCAAAATCCAATTATTTGAAATTGCAGTTTCATGAAAACTGAAAGTGTGTTTAAGAAGGACTAACTTAAAAGTAGTAAGTGTGTTTAATTGTTCTGTAGTCTGGAAGCATTTTTTGCTATAGGCAGTTTACTTTTTGTGGCAGCTTTTGTGATTTTGTTCCTTTTGCAATACAGCTCTCAGATAGCAGCCCCTTTTTACTCATGAGGATATCCTTTTTCTTCTTTCTCTTATTTCAAAATGTAAGATGAAAATGTATTAGTTCTTTTCATTTAATCATGCAAATTTAGTGATTTCATTTTGCTTATTTTGTGAGATATAATTTACTATAACTGGTAATGCAGAAACCTAAGCTCTAGCAACTCAGTTATGCTTTCTCAGCTGCTGCAGTCCAGGGTGCAGCATGTCTGATTGACGTTTGGACCAAAAAGGATGGAGGCTGCATACTACCGTGGAGGATGACTGGTCCACAGAAACCATGTGGAAATAAAGAGATTTTGTGGTGAAGACTTTCCCTTCGTTGCCCTTTCTGTAGATCGGAATAACATTGGGTAGCTTCCAGTCATCAGGAACCTCCCCAGACTCCCAAGACCTTTGGTAGATGATCAAGAGGGTTCCTGTCATACCATCTGCTATCTCTTTCAGTACTCTGGGGTGAATCCTATCAGGATTGTGAACTTGTGAACATTCAGCTGATACAACTGGTTCCTTACAATACAACAGTCTTTGCAAAATGGCTGTGGTCATGATTTTGTGGTCAGGATCATATGGATCTTGTAAAAGGCGTCTGAATTTAAAGTTGTGATAACCGACCTTGGCTTAGGTAAAAAATTGATTTGGGATTTACAGACGTAGAAGAGGAAAGGAGCAGAACTGGCAAGGCTTAAGGGCAAGGCTAGTGACAACAGCCTTAAAATTATCTGCCTTTCAAAACCTGGAATTTAGAGTGGGATTCCTAATTCTCAGCAATCAGTTCTTGTCAGCAAACAGACCAGATGTTTTTAGCTGCTCCTGCTGGTGTCTCACAACTATGCCTCTACTGGGAGATGCAGAAAGGTTTCCTGTATCCCAGGTACAGCTGTGTCCTGCCCCCATTCTGAGATGTAGTCTCCCTGCCTCATTTTACTTGCCTTTTAAATTAGGACATCTCTTTTAAAATAGCAGTAAGATTTTAAATCTAAAAGATCAGATATTCTAAATAAGGCAGACGTCTTTCAGGAAATACAGTATATATGGTCGTGTGGTATCAGTATGTGAAACAGTGATAAATCTGTGGCTACATAAGTAAAATCGTAATTCTGTCGATCTCTGAAATAAGAATATTTGATTTTATAATTTGGATTGTTCTTTTAAACCCAGTAACTAAGATGGTTTGTTGTACTTTGTTCTTTGGTGTCTTACACAGTTTTTATCCTTTGCTTTTCTGTTTGCTTACCATTAATTATGTTTTTTTCTATGTATGTATTAAGTTTTGTTTTGATTCAAAGGAAATGTTATCAAATATGAGAAATGCTGAAGTCAAGTGTGCTTTCCCTCCAAAATGCCAAAGTATATACTTCAATCCGTAATTTGACTGAAAATACACATAAAAATTTCTAGTCAATATGCTACTTACGCAAAAGTTGTTATCTTTGAAGGCTGTTTTTAGCGTACAAAGCTTCCTGTTTTAAGAAGCATCTTTTACTTTTGGATTTTATGTGTAAATTACCAATGAAACATTCATTTTACTGATGTACGACCCTGATCTTTTATTTCCTCAGCCATCATGTACGTAATGGGAGCACTTGGTCCTGCAGCTGGATACTTGCTAGGAGGACTTCTTATTGGTTTCTATGTTGATCCTAGGACAACCGTTTATATTGACCAGAGTGACCCAAGATTCATTGGAAACTGGTAAGGATCAAGCATTTTTCAAAACTAATCTCTAAATGGCCAGGAGGGAAGTGAGACAGGTTGGGAAAACATATCCCTTGAGGGCTTGTTTAAGGCTGTAGAAGGAGGCCCAGGAAGAGGAGGCTTCTGTTGGTTACTACAAACTAGTCTCTGACAGAGAGGAAATGCTTGCCACAGAAGCTCATAGGCACATTGCATGGAAAATCTTCTGCTTCTAGCTGCTTCTGGACTGCCTCTGACCACTGTGAGGGCTGACTGATGGCAGGACAGGATATTGGTATTGCAGGAGGCCATCAGGGATCACAGCTGACCAGGGCTGAGCCCTTCCTGCTGGAAGATGGATTAATCCCTTATTTGATATTCCATAGCAGACAGCATGTAACGCTGATCTCTGCTGCCTGGATGGGAAACACTAGACTTAATTTACCCTGGTACAGAAGAAGGAGATAGGATGGCATCAGAACATGGCCTTTCCAGTCTTGCTTCTCAAGGTGATATCTTGTGTTTAGGCAGCAGATGATGTAAACCGTCACATTACTTTCTAGTAAATAGTATGCTTCAAGCAGCACTGAGATGTGACAGCTATAGTTGTTGACTGATATCTTCAGGCAGTCTTTGAGATATGCCTCCTTGTAAATGTTTCTTTGAAGAAGCACATCTTAAGGAGGCTTTAACTGTCTTTTCTCAGATAATTCATAAATCTGCCTAGAAGTGTTCATGGAAGCCCAGGAAACACTTAAGTTCATTTTCCCTGAAGGAGACTTTCGGTTTGTAGTTGTGGAGTGTAGCATTCATTCTTGTACACTGAATTAGTGTTTGTCACTGAGCCATTGCAGTCAGATCATCTCCATTTCTGTTTATCCTGCAGTGATGTCTCCTGACAGTTTGATGTGAAAAATTCTCTCTTTGTAGTGTTCATAATAAACTTTTGAAGATTTAGTCCTGCTTTATTTGTCTTAGTCAAAGAGCATTACTTTTCAACAGAAACTGTGAACAGACCCATAAATATATTTGTTAATTGAAATCACTGAGTCTAAACAAATGTGGGTTAAGCTTTGACTTTATCTATAATGCAACCACTGATACAACTGCCTTATCATCTGGGCATACCTGTGTGAGTTAACAGCTTAAACAGCTCTGGTGAAGGTAAAGTAACTAAAGCAGCGTGGACACATCAGTTTGATGCTTCTTGGGCCGTTTGCACCAGGCTTTGTGGATGGCCAATACTGGTTGTTTAAAGCTAGCTTTGATAAACATCCAATGGTGTCATAGTCAAATGTGTAAGAGAGATGGGACAAAAAATATGCCTGTCCTTGCTCATGAATTACAAGTTTAACTACACTTCATCAAAAGCAGTGAGTGGCATGGCCAGTGCCAGGGATGGATCCCCAGCATCCTGTGGAAATACTGTAACTGCTGAGCTCCATGGCAAAAATGGTGAGAAGTCACCTATTGCAACCGCTTCTCTAGGCAGGCTTACAAAACATCTACTATGCAAGGCCTTGCAAGGAAAATAGGGAAAAGAGCCTAATTTGTGCATTCAGATTTTATGCGAAATTGCTAAATACATTTTATATATCTCCAAGGTTTAATGTCACCTGAACAAATGTGTTGGTGATTTTAACTTCGCATGGGGGTGCCAGCAGAAGTGATGGAAATATGACTGAAGCAAGGGCATGAAATCAGCTGTCATAGCCTTTCAGCAGGCAAATTATATCCTAACCAGCATAGACAAGTAAAAGCCATTCGAAGTTTCCTTTTTCCATCATGTTGATTATAGAGTCTAGCTTTCCCTGAAGGGTGTTCCAGGTGCTTGTATTACTGTCTTAATTTTGGCTATCTCTATTTTTATTCTTAAATTTCTGAAGACTGTCCCCTGCTCAGATCTCTGGCAATTTGTTTCACAGTCTGTGGTGGCCTCTCATAAAAGTTTGGTGGTGTTCATACCATCTGCACCTCATTCTCTTTTCTGTTTCTGAAGCTTTGCCTACCCATTAAAACAAAGACCATCATGGTGTAAGGATTGATCTTTTGTCCTTAACCACTCACTGCCTGGTTGCAGAGAACTCTGGAAGTATAGACTTTCCTATTTTTCAGTGGTAAATAGATTTCCACTAAAATCTATTTTCAGAGACCATGGCATTTTCTACTTTTATTTATGTAATCTAACAATTTGAAATATAAGAGTAGCCTCGCACTCACTTCAGATGACACACTTTTAAAAAGTAGGGTGCAGTTGAGATAGGTTAATGGGCAGTTGTATTGAGATTTCTCAGCCTTGTCTCCTATGAAGTGAATTAGTGTCTTTTGTTACCATCTTTTCTTTATTATAGCTGTAAGGTTTCTAATGTAACTTATTGCAGGGACCCAGTAAAAAAACCCCACCGTATTATTAAATCAGGTAATGATGCCAGACAAAATAGTGAGTACAGTAACTATGATATATGGCAACAAAAATTGCAGTAAAACCTGTTTTTTACTTAAGTTGTTCCTTTGTCAGAAGTATATTGCATGTATGCAGGGTAGTTAACTTGGTTTATCTTTTGTGAAACTTGATAAACAAAGTAAGTAGTTATTTCTCAGGGTTATTTCTGATCTGAGTCTTCCCTGATTTTCAGAGAACTTGTGCTCCTGGGTTTTACACACCGGGGCTTCCTGTAGGTGCTCTGGGCTTTTACATTCCAGCCATCTGTGCCAGCCCATCAAATGTTTAAAATCACTTTTATTCAAATGTGGTAACTGTAGGGATATCTGTTAGAAATCATCCATCACAAGGCCAAGTGTAAGTTGTCTTTGAGAATTGTTAATATGCTATATAGGGACCTCATTAGTTGTGAAGTAGCCCTTGGCAGTCTGTCAGCTGCTTTGAATCAAATTTTCTTTTGCTGACACTTCTCTGAGTGTTTGCCTGGTTCTGAATCTGTTTAATACTTGGATCTTCCCATATAGTCTTTCATCAGCATTCCACACAAGAAGTTTAAAGGAATTCCTCCAGCACTATCCAGTCCTTGCTTAGCTTTAATTGCTTTTATTTGAGGTCCTAGGGCTTGTGCATATGCCTTTGAGGTATTCTCCTGCATATTTTCTTTAACTCTAGAAGACAGAAAATCAGGGGCTTTTTATTAATACAGATCCTGTTCTGACCTCTCATTTCCTGTTGTAGGTGTCCTTATTACAGAATTATAGAATAGTTTGGGTTGGAAGGGACCTTCAAAGGTCATATTATTTTTGATAATGTCTTTTGTCTGTTTTCTAATTCTTTAATATGTGAAGGAATATGTGAAGTGTAGACAGCACAGGTAATTTCATCCAGTGCTGCATTTGTGACATCTCCAGCACTTGGTATGCTACCATAACAGTCCCTGTGGTTTTAAATTTCATCTTGTGCTATATCAGCCCCGTCTCCTTTGCTGTTTCCTCCTGAGTGGGTGGTTTCAGATTTCTGTGTATTATTGCCACAGTTTGTTTCTTTGATCAGTGCCATTTCAGCTTCTGACTTTGAGATCCTAAAAGGGATGTTAGTTCATTTTTATACAGTTTAGTGATTTATTCCCTGTCTGATAGTGCTGAATAATCCTCCTAAAAGTCTGCTTTCTAATCCATGTATGTTATCAGCTAAAATGAATGGAGGATTTTCTGTTTACATAATATCAAAACTAGTCAAAACTTTCAGTCACTTAGATTTGCCTTGCAGAAGCTTCCCCTGCAATATTTCTAACAAAACTGGCAATACACATGGCTGTTTATTTGGTGTTTCTCTTTGCATTTATTTTTGCTGTTTACCACACAAACCATTACACATGCATATGAATTTCATGGAGCAGATTCTCCTGGAAACGATGCTAGAGCACATGAAAAACAATGAGGTGGTTGGTGGCAGCCAACATGGCTTCACTAAGGGCAAATCATACCTGACCAATTTGGTGGCCTATCATGGAGCTACAGAACTGATGGATAGGGACAAAGCAGTTGATGATGTCTACCTGGATTTTTGCAAAGCATTTGACACTGTCCCACATGACATCCTTGTCTCTAAACTGGAAAGACATCAATTTGATGGATGAACCATTCGGTGGATAAAGAATTGGCTGAATGGCCGCATGCAGGGAGTTGCAGTTAACAGCTCAGTGTCTAACTGGAGACCAGTAATGAGTGGTGTCCCCCAGGGGTCAGTGTTGGGACCAGTCTTGTTCAACATCT
The DNA here is from genome assembly GCF_037157495.1 of Lathamus discolor. Classification (NCBI taxonomy): domain Eukaryota; kingdom Metazoa; phylum Chordata; class Aves; order Psittaciformes; family Psittacidae; genus Lathamus; species Lathamus discolor. The sequence goes on along the minus strand of NC_088885.1, from coordinate 125,956,501 downwards.
TTGCCAGTGACATGGACAGTGGGATTGAGTGTGCCCTCAGCAAGTTGCTGATGACACCAAGCTGTGTGGTCTGGTTGGTACACTGGAGGGGAGGGATGCCATCCAGAGGGACCTTGACACGCTTGTGAGGTGGGCTGATGCCAACCTTATGAAGTTTAAGCCTGCCAAGTGCAAGGTCCTACACCTGGGTTGGGGCAATCCCAGGCACAGCTACAGGTTGGGCAGAGAAGTGATTCAGAACGGCCCTGTGGAGAAGGACTTGGGTGTGCTGGTTGATGAGAAACTTAACATGAGCCGGCTTCAGTGTGCACTCGCAGCCCAGAAGGTCAACCGTATCCTGGTCTGCATCAAAAGGAGCATGACCAGCAGGTCGAAGAAGGTGATCCTGCCACCCAGTTCTGCTCTTCAAAAGAAGAAGGATGTGGACACGTTGGAGCGAGTCCAGAGGAGGGCCAGGAAGATGATCCAAGGACTGGAGCACCTCTCCTATGGAGACAGGCTGAGAGAGTTGACCTTATTCAGCCTGGAGAGGAGAAGGCTCTGGAGAGACATTACAGAAGCCTTCCAGTGCGTAATGGGGTCTAACAGGAAATGTGGAGAGGGACTTTTTGTAAGGGCATGTAGTGATTGGACAAGGGAGAATGATTAAACTGACGGAGGGGAGATTTAGATTAGATATTAGGAATAAGTTCTTTACTGTGAGGGTGTTGAGACTCTGGAACAGGCTGCCCAGAGAAGCTGTGGCTGCCCCATCCTTGGAAGTGTTCAAGGCCAGGTTGGATGGGGCATTGAGCAACCTGGTTTAGTGGAAGGTGTCCCTGCCCATGGCAGCATGGTTGGAACTAGATGATCTTTAAGGTCCCTTCCAACTCAAAGCATTCTATGATTCTATAACTCTAGAATTCTATATTCTCTAGATAATACAGTATCACTTTACTGGAAATTACCCTAGAAAGGGAAAGTAAAAGCAAGTATCTACTTCAGCACTTGGTATTACTGTATAATTTCCAAAAGTGAAAAATTAGGGGAACTCAAAGCTGACACTGTTTCATAACATTTGGTAGGTTCTGGATGAATACCTTTATGAGTAGACATGCCAACAGAAACATCTTCTAATTAAGGGTTTTAGTGCAATGAAGGCTCTCACCCACTCCAATCCTTTACTCTTAATGTCAATGTTCCATATTTCGCGAATATGTCTTTCCAGCCAGTACAGCCTATAAGAATCACTTTGGTTTTTTTTTCATTTCTTGTAATGCATTAGCTTTCGTTTCTGTTCCTGTCTCCTGGCATTAGGTGGAGTGGATTTCTCCTTTGTGCCATTGCAATGCTCCTTGTGATATTTCCCATGTTTACCTTTCCGAAAAAACTCCCTCCTCGACATAAAAAAAGGAAAAAGAAAAAGAAGATGAACTCTGATGATGTTTCAAGTGATGATGAAGTGATGAAAGAGAAAACAAATAGTAAAATACAAGCAGACAGTGCAGTTCCTGCCTCTATGGGATTTGGAGAGAATGTTAAAGGTGAAGTTTGCTTTTAATTTTTAAATACTTTACATTTTATATACAAGGTTATCTAGAATTATACAAGTGTAACTGAAGGCAGAGTTAACGTTCTGTATTTAATAGCATGTTTTGCTATCGAGGTTTTAATAGGTGGTCATCATCTAAAATTACAAAATGCAGTGATGAGTGTAAGACATCCATTTACTTAAATTATTGAAATGTTTAGTGTGCACCTGTAACAAACAAGTAGCCTATTTCCTCTAGGTATAGGACCTCTATTACTAGACATAATTATGCACCTTACAGTTTGTAACTGTCATACTTCCTTTAAGTTGCCCTTCACAGAATAAAGTGAAACAAGTGAAAAGAACTCTAGTATGTGAGTTCGATTGCATTCACATATTTGGGTAAGCTAATTAAGAAAGATTATTTGTTTCATACAGCTTTCCTGGCTATTTTGCACTGCAAGCTATTTATTTGCAGAAGGCTATGACAGATGAAACCTGTGCAAATTCTGAAACATGAAGAGACTAAAAGACTGACAAGTAATAGAGATTTTTATTTTACTCAAGAAGTAAACCATTAATGTAAAATCTAACAGAAAGTATTAAAAATTAATAAAATGCTGCAGGAGGAAGGGTAGTGTTGTTAAAAGTTAATTACTGTGAGGCATATACATTTGGAGTTGACAATATAGGCTTAACAGTGTCATAATATTGAACAGCACAGGACAAGAATGAACGTGCCTTAATGCTGTTGTGTCCTCCCTGGATTCCATGATACAAATGCTGGTTGTGCCATTTTGTGGTAGCCAGATGAATGCAATGGGACTAAGAAAAACCATGAAATGTCCTTTGTACCACTAGATGTAATTTAAACTCAAAACTTCAAGTGTTTCTTTGATGACATGAACACTAGTGTATCTTTTTCATTGGTTATCAGTCCAGGATATAGTCATTGGTAGATGACTGTAGATGGAAAACATACAGGTATTCTGCATCTGAATGAGTTTGCTGGTGCTAGTTCTCTGTTTCTGTACATAGTTTCACCTTCCAGGTCGTGTTGTGTCACTATAGGCACAATAGATACACAGAAAACAAGTATTCTTTTAGGAGAACGTTTCCCAGTACTTTTTTTTTTTTTTCACAGAAATTAAAACTTCTGTATGTCTCATTTTAGATCTTTCTTTGATATGTAACTGCCTAAATGTGTACCGTACCTTCAACAAAATCCTATACTAATATATTAAAGGATCTACCAAGTTAGAGCTTTTCATACATGAAACTTCATTTTCTCTAGAGGAAACACTTCACCAGTGAAGCAGCCTTATATTCCACATGTCAGAAAGATATTAAACGAGTCGAGATAACGCAGACAAAAGTATTTTGCTGTAAGCTGATAACAGCTTTCCCATTAGGTGTCATTTACCCTAGCAAAGGGGGCCTGCAGCAAGAATGCACTATCATTTAATTATTTTTCAAGTTTAAGCGGGCTTTTTGGCATGAGATCATGCCTCAGGCTTCTCAGTTGAGGTAATTTCATTTATAATGAGAAAGAAAAAAGGATCGCATGTGTCTTAAGTCATTTAGCATTGCTTATTCTGAGATGCAATGTACATTTTATACTTCCCATTGAATTTCAGGGCTTCATCTTTTTATAGCACGGTGGACAGAAATTTCACTTAGGCAGTAGCCGGGAGACTGGTGATTTAGTAGGTCATGTCTTCTGTTCTGTATTAATAAGTATCAGTGATGTTGTAGTCTGTCATGACAGAGGTCAGTGCCATCCCTGAAAATCCGTGCAGCTTTAGTAAGGGAAGTCTCAGGGAAGAAACTGTTTTGATCTTCTGATATGGTGTCATCTTACTGGGAAGCCTGGCAGAATGATTCATGGCCTGCTGTCACTTGTCCTAATTTCACATGGGTTAGTTCTCAAGATGAATGAAAAGGAATCAAAAAAGTATGACACATGTATACGTTACCTAAAATGTACTCATCTAATGTGAAGGGTATTGAGTATTTTGTAGTAGGTTGTTTGTTTGTTTATATATATATATATATTTTGAGTTTTGTCCTTATATACAGCCTTTACTTAAACATGGAATATGAAATATGTCTGTCTTTTCGTGTCTACCAGCTGTCATATGCGCTTCCCACTGAGTCCCTGTCAGGGACAGAGACAGGTTAATAACACTTGTCAGGGCATCAGCAAAGGTAAAAGAAACTCCTGAAGGGGCTGGTGGCTGTAGGGTAAGCCCACTGCAATGCTTTCCCAAGGATCTGGACTGGAGTTTCTGTAGTATCTGGAGATTAGTTGAGTCAGAAGAGGAGGAGAAGACAGTGGTCTGTGTGCGGGGCTCCTGGTGAGCACTTTAAATGTCAGGGAGTTCAGCAGTCTGTGGGCTGGAGATCCTGCTGTGACACTGACCTTGAGCAAGTTGCTCCCCCCTTACCCTTTCTTAGGCTGTCTTGAAGAGCTTGAAATAGAAAAGGCTGGCATGACTCCATGCAGTGATGAGCAGCGTTAGTTGGAGCCTGGAGAAGCTGCTCTAAATCAAGTAACAATCAGATCAAACTTGCTCTGAAACTCCTTACTTTTGATGGGATATTAGGGGCTGTTCAGCGATTTGGCCACCATCCAGGTACTTAAGGCATGTCCTTAAAATGCTTGAGGAATCAAGCTGAATGCAGTTGTTTAAATGGTATGTTTGTAGATAATGAAATTAAATACATGGGAAAATATTATTCTAGAATTCAGTGATTAGCCCCATGCAGGATCTATTTGAAGTAGTCGTGTGTGACTAAAAAATGCTCATTTCCATTCTGATAAACAAACCAGAAATTCTGTTTCAAATCTTGGCTCTGCTTTGTACTCCAAAAGAACGGAAGCTAGCCCTGAGACCTTGGTGCAGAGGCAGCCTCCTTCAAAGGCTGTAGACATGGATAGTATTGTCCAGGCTTGGAGCATCAACAGAAAGGAGGTCCTTTAGCTAATAGCTGTGTCACCCTTACAAGGAGCTTAAGTGATGGACAACAAGAGGACAGTGCTGTAGACTGGGATGGTTTAGTCCTTTGGTTGTATTCATTGCATCACCTTGGGCTGGATGCACAAGAACAGGGATAAAAGAAAATACGTAAAATGATGAAAAAAGATGAAGTCAGAATTACTTCATTTTTTATTGGAATTCTGTTTATAGTGCTTCAAAAGTTTTGTTTAGAGCAGTATTTATGAATATTTCTATTGCTTGCAGATTTTTCTCATGCTTTTCTGTTACCATGAATCAAGCAGTGGTCCAGCACATGAATGAAAGAAAATGTATTCTGACTAGAGAAAGAATATTGTCAAAGGCTCTGAAAGGAAGAAAATTGCTGGTAGACTGGCAAACTAGTCCATCAAGGCAGGTTTTAATATACTCTTAGTTACATAGGAAAGGAAAGGAAAAAGGAAAGGAAAGGAAAGGAAAGGAAAATGGGAAGGGAAGGGAAGGGAAGGAAAGGAAAGGAAAGGAAAGGAAAGGAAAATGGGAAGGGAAGGGAAGGGAAGGGAAGGGAAGGAAAGGAAAGGAAAGGAAAGGAAAGGAAAGGAAAGGAAAGGAAAGGAAAGGAAAGGAAAGGAAAGGAAAGGAAAGGAAAGGAAAGGAAAGGAAAGGAAAGGAAAGGAAAGGAAAGGAAAGGAAAGGAAAGGAAAGGAGGAAAGGAAAGGAAAGGAAAGGAAAGGAAAGGAAAGGAAAGGAAAGGAAAGGAAAAAGGAAAGGAAAGGAATAAGGAAAGGAAAGGATGTTTTAAGACTGGAATTACTACACAGAAGTGTAAATAAGTTTACAGACATACTAAATGATCATTTCAGTTTTAGGAATGTAGTTGATAGAGATTTGTTTGTTCAAATGACAGAACGAGGGAAACTGCAAATTCTCATTGGTTTGTTTCTGGTGCACACTTGCAAAAAAAAGAAGAGATGTTTCTTTAAGACCTAAAAATCAGAACCTGGCAGGTTTAATAGTGGCCTTGAAATCAAAACCTAGCCCTATGTCTAGTCACACAAACATAATATGACATTGGAATGTTTTAAATCCATGATTGATTATGTAGTACAAAAGATCCTTGAAGTTTTTAGTGTTCTTGTTTTTTTGCTAGAATTAGTATGGTTGAAAGATATGAGACACTTATAACGCCTTTTTATTACAGGTTTCTGAATTCAGAAGTGTAATACAGATTTTGTCACACAGGATTTGACTGTAATCATAGGAGGAAAGCAGGGAAAACCTGATTCTGAATAATTATTTTTTACTGGAGAATTTCTTACCATACAGCACTTTTCCATGTATAGCCAGACAGTTGCTGTGTATAAATCACAAAGAGCTTCAAGTCTCAACTGCTTCAGGTGGTGTCTGTTAGTGCAGCATGCACGAATAAGCTGTTCCATTTCATACCAAAAATGATAGTGATCAGCAGAGCTGTTCCCTGAAGAATCCTTCACATGGGTGTAAGAGAACTTGTGCTTATTCTAAGACACTGAGTTTTATCTATTTATCAGTAGAAATCCAATTTCAAAATACTAATTAGTTTTGAAATTAATAATGACCTTTAGACTGAGTGCTCAGATAAGATGCAAGTAGGAGTCAACAGAAGGTACAGCTCTACATCCAAACACCAGAGCAAAATGTTTGTTAACTCTGCAGTTCATTACCTTATTAGTTCTTCAGTATCTTTAGATCAAAAACACTAAACCAGACATTTTCCTGAAGCTCAGTTTTACCAGGAAGTGCTAAACTTTCCCAGGTATTACGATATTAGGGCCATGCCCTGTAAAGTAACGGATTTAGCAAAGGTCTTTAATTTACCCCTTGGCCAAGGACTTCCAGTTCATTTCTACAAAGAGCACTTAGTTCATCATACTAGTGAAATTATAGTTCTCTTTCTAATACCCAGTCTTCTGAAAGTTACTATCTTAATTTTATTCCACATTTTCAGCACTGGTGAGCAGCTGCCACCAAATAGCTCAGTTTAAATCCTGGCATTCCCTCTTTCTGCTTCCTGACTCCTTTCTTGCAGCAGCAGCAGCAGTATGGTCATAAGCTCTTGCTTCTGCTAGAGAGGGAGAAGCACTCAATCCTGCACCTTGTCCCTGTGGAAATCCTGCTACAGCTGCCCTGCTGCAGCCCTGTGGCAGCCGTTTAAAACTTCATGTAGCCCCATGAGAGGCTTTGCAAAAGCTGGGTTAGAGCGTCTTGGCTGTTACCCTTTGATTTCTTTTCCCATCTAAGTCCCCATCAGCTAACCCAACCCAACCCCAAAATAGACACAAAGCTGAAGCTGGTGAGATTTGAGGGCTGACATCTGATGGTATTTTAGATCTTTCTTTTTTTTCTCTCTCTCTTTCATTTCCTTTTGAACAATGAGATGAATTTTGAGCACCTCTATTTTAAACATTCAGCATATTTGCCAACAGTTACTGATAGTATTTTATCTACACTTGCCACTGTAATGTAGTTTCTGAAGGTATACAGTTGTGTTACAGTTTCCATATATTCATGTTGACTATATTGTCTCATTCTCCTGTTATCTTGTTTCTTTCTGTTCTTCTACTGCAAGCAGACGCATATATTTGTAAAAAAAGCTGTAGGCGGTAAAACCCATGAAGATTCTAATATATGAATACTTCTTAATGATTTATTTATTACTTATTTCCAAGTTTTGTATTTAACATTTAATACATTTCTTCATAGGGAGCAGTAAGGGAGCATTTGACTGCATTAAAATTATAAACCCTGTACTCATAATGAACTCAATATAAATTTTGACAACTGGCATAAGCTAAGACTGAATGCAGTAAGACAACTTATGTGCTAATTTGCAGCCTGACAAGTTTTGACATGATAAGAGTCTAAATTCTGTTTGCTTTAATACATATAGCCTACTGGAATCAATATAGAAAGTAAGACAGATTTTTGACTTGACAACTTTTAACATCATTGAAATTCTCACTCCAGAGCTCTTACTCAACGTGTTACACTTCTAATGGGTGCTGTTGTCATTGAATTCAATGGGCTTTGATTCAAGCAGCATTCAGTTTTTGTACGAAGTGAAAAGCAAATAAAAAACCCCAAACCACAGTAGGTTAGATATAATACTTGAAGAGAAAAGATCTGATCTTGGTATAAGCTCAAGGAAAAAGAAAAAAGTTTAAAATCACACTGTCTAATCTGAAAAAAGTTGTCTTGAATAGAGATATCATCTTGTGACAGGAAGAACTTCTTTACTGTAAGAGTGACAGAGCACTGGAACAGGTTGCCCAGGGGGGTTGTGGAGTCTCCTACACTGGAGATATTCAAGGCCCACCTGGACAAGTTCCTGTGTGATGTACTGTAGGTTACCCTGCTCTTGCAGGGGGGTTGGACTAGATGATCTTTTTAGGTCCCTTCCAACCCTTGGGATTCTGTGATTCTGTGATGATAATTTGACATCACTACAAGACTCACTTAGAATTATTTAGGAGTTTCTTTTAACTACAGTGCCGAATTTCATGGGGTTTTGATATTCAATTTGAGAATTATTGCAACATCTGTGAATACTTCTTCAATTTAAGTTAATGATGTGTTCTCATTTTTAATTGTTTTACCCCTTCTGAGAATATTAAATGAGTTGTGTGTAAGCTGTGTTGAGATTCAGTGATATCACTGACATAATTTTTCAGTATGCTTTGTCTGCATTTACAGTAGATACTTCTAAATTGTATAGAAAAATATTTACTTAAAAATATTTTTGTTCTTTTTTAAAATTTTGATATTATTATCTCAGTTTTCAAGCATGGTCCTCGAAGCAGAGTTACAGGACGGGGAGTATGCGATCTGTTTTCCTCCTGTGGAGTGCAAAACTCAGTGCCGTTGGTTCACAAGTGTGACATGTTATCTCAGAGAGAATTTCAAACTGAGACATCAGAATACCTCCAAAATTGCTACATTTTATTGCTGTTTTGTTTTTTTTTTTCTTTTAGAGTGTTACTATGTAGACCCTGTTTCTTCAGATGGTTTCGTTAAAACAGACTTCAGTTGCCTGCGTGAAAAGTAGGACTACAGCCCTGGGGCGATGCAGTGAGATAGGGTAAAAGCAGACAGTGAAGACTGCAACCTGAAATATGCAGTCTCCCTTCCACTTAGCAAATGTAGCCAGATGCTAGCAAGCCATTCTTGCCAGTCCATCTCAGAGAAAATGAAGTTGATTTCAGTTTACTTTTGTTTCTAGCTCGTTATTGATAACATTTGTTTGTAATTTTTGTCATTTTATAGAACTTCCAAGAGCAGCTGTCAGGATCTTAAGCAACATGACATTCCTTTTTGTGAGTTTGTCATACACAGCTGAGAGTGCCATTGTCACAGCTTTTATTACCTTCATTCCCAAGTTCATCGAGTCACAGTTTGGCATCCCAGCTTCCAATGCCAGCATCTACACTGGTAAGGCATTGCCACATAGTATAACCTTGCAAGGGTTGGTTTTCTTCAACTAATGAAATGAATCAATGTAGGAATGAACCAAAAATATGCTTGTTGGAACAGGTGATTGGGTACAGCTTTGTGTATTCTGTTAGATATTCAGGCAATTTTTTATGTTTGTTATATGTGTTTAGTAAAATGTGAACCCATTTATATTGTTAAAGGGCTGGGGGTTTTTACATAAGCCTAGGCAGACGTTTTCTAATACACTAATGGTCTTCAAGGAGGGGAAAAAGCAATAAAAACAGGCTAGAGACCCAACAGGCATTACGGCAATTTGTGATTTTTGAAGATTTTTGAAGGCTGTTCTTATTTTCTGCGAATTTTACTTCCTCTTTGATCTTTAAAATGCCCTAATCTTTTTTTCTTCCCCAGTGACGAGTTAAGATTTATCTGTCCCAACCTTCAGTTATCTCTCCCCTCCAGACTGGTGGTTTTCTCCTTATTTACTTTTTCTCACTGAGTGCATAACAATCCAGTCTAGCCCAGAGAGCTCCACAGATCCTTTCCCACCTGTGTTTCTAGGTCTGAGACCCCTGTTCTGCAGGTGTGGTTCTTTCCCTGCTGCTGCAGCAGCAATGTACAGCCAAGCACAGCTTCCAACAGAGCTATAAAGTACCAAATTTTAAGCTTTGTATTGCTCTGCGGGAGGGCAAGGTGCGAACTTCCCTACGGAAAGGGGCCAAAATATTGTGCAGAATTGGGGCCCATGTCATGTAGACCATCTTCCCTCTCTCCTAGGGGCATCAAAGACACTTATCTTTGTAAGCATCTTTTTGACTTCTCCGTAGTACTTCCCACGTAGAATAGCTGCTAATTGCAAAGCATGTTAGTTCTTTGCTCCTCCATGTTTCCAGATACTCTGTGTGGAAGGAGTGGTGGAATGAATAGTGAGTTGTGGGAACAGGGGTTAAGTATGGGGTGAAGCTGCCCAGGGGCATCAGTCAAGGAAAAGACAAAAAGTAGCAGAAGAAAGAGAGAAGGCGCACAGACCGCACGTGGGAATCATGTGTCATCTGCAGTGGCTGGAAGAAATATGAGTCTCTCTAGACTGCAGAGGGGAAACATCAAAAAAGCACCATATAGTGACTTCTGTTTGAGAGCTTGTTGAGATTTTCTTCAGGGCATGAAATCCGTGTGTACTGCATATAGGGAGGAAACATTGATTGATGGGAACCTGATTCTATCAGAAGTTTAGGGTAGCTACACATGTGCTGTAATGAGTCTTGATGGGTTTGATACTCCATAAGTTGCTTTGTTCTCAGGATAAACCAAAAACATTATTGTTAGACAAGATATTCAACAAGCCAGTACATTAAAAGAGAAAAAAGTGATGCGACCCTTTCCAGAGTGTGAAGCTATGTTGTTTTCCCTATTATAAATTACTTGATAAAGACTATTGTAATGAACCAGAAGCAGAAGACGGAATAGCTTAGGCTGGATGTGCAATATGGACAAGTGAGCGCTGCTTCCACAACCCCAACTCCTAAACTTAGCATTAAAATCAACAGTTGTAACTAGTTTTATAAACTCTTTTTGTAGCTACTGGCTAATTAGTTAAAGACATGTCCAGTTTACAAACTTCTAGCTAATAAAAGGAGGACTTAACATGTTATTTATATTACTGCATCTACACTTGTATGTGCATTGCCAGCTGAGTACATGTGTTTGCTGAATCCCTTCATGTGAGTAATGTGAAGTTATTATTTGTCATTTTCTATCTCAATTCGTAAGCAGCAATTCTTTCATTAAGTCTCAATTTCTTTCTGTTTTTTTAAACAAACCTGGCATTAATCATCAGCAAAAATGCCATGAGCCAAACTTTATGTCTTGAACTTGTGCAGCTTGTGCTCCAGTCTTGTCTTGCTTGGAGTTTTGTTTATTGTGTGTAGAGAAGGTGGCATTTAGCCTCCAGGCTTTAAGTCCAAGAAAAATGTAAAAAGAACTCTGACTTTATAGAGTACAGGTAGATCTTAGACAAATCCAGGTTAAAATTTCAGGTGCTTTGTTAGCAGATTTACATGTGAAAGAGAGAATTATGATTCAAATAATTTGTAATTGAAAGAACTGCGCACTGTATGTCATAGAGCACTGTTCTGGGAACATCTGCTAAAATGGTTACAAATGTATGGGATCTACCTTTAGCTTTAGAAAAGGTATAATATATACCCCAGACAGAATTAGTTTGAAAATGTCCATTATGTTCCCTTTGGAAGTGTAGCCTGCTTAGCAGATATCGCAGTTTTCTGTTGCCAGACTATTAGTGGCTGTTAAGATCATCTCTTGCTGCTGTGGCAAACCTCAAGTGCTGCAGTATCCTGACAACAGCAAAAAGGACAAAGCTTGAAAATTGCTGACTGAAAGCCGATATTGCCTTGGAGCACTGTATCCAGGAGTGTATTTAGCACACGCACGATTCCTGTAAGCCAAGCTGTCATTATAAAATGAAGGAGAGTTCAGTGCAACAGCTTAGTATCGGATCTTAAGCTTTATTCCTCTAAATGCCTTTGCAAAAGAAGAATGTGTGTCCTGATTAGATGTACATGCTTTGCTTTGCCCTGGAAACTCGCCTGGAAGTGCTGCATTCCTTTGACAGTACATCACTTCTGATTTCACATTCTCTGTGGAAAGAGAGGGGCATAAGGATGAAGAGTTTGTACTTGGGGCAAAAGAACCTGCCAGGCTTCCTGACAGGAAGGGAATGAGTGCCTCTCTTTACGGCCTTCACCACAAACAACAAAATCTGTTCTTGCCCTTCCAGTTTCTCCCAGAGAGAGAGCTCCATCACCATGCCTACTTTGCATGGAGAATTGGTCTTTATACATCTTGTGTGTAGGCTTTCATCCGACCTTTCCATCTTCCTGAACGAAAGCGAGCCTTGGTGGGCAATTTGCTCGTGTTCTTCTCATGTTTAATGTTCTGATCTTCATGGTGTGGCAGAAGATGGATGAAAACAGCAGTGCAGGGTAACTCACTAATAGAAGAACCACTAACCTAATGCCTAGCAAAATACTGACATGCTCAGTTTTTACAAGGTACTAGACACAGACACAGAGTCTCAGTTCTAGTGAAAGGCTTTTCCAATATCCATGCCTTCAAGAGAATAAGAAAGAAAATGTAAATTCAGGTCCAAAAGAGGTTAAGCACTCAAGCCCAAGCTATAAGGTGGAAGAAAGAATAAAACACTGAGGTTAATTTATTGTCAATAAGCTCTTACCTTGGCCTAGGTCATTAGTTCATATAACTGATATAGCCATGGATTAGGTCCATGGTATTTGATTCACCTAACAGAGGTGTTTTAGAAGACATTGCAAGTGTTCCTGGTCTGCCTTTGGTATGGATGTCAGCTTCTCTGACACAGATTTCATAGAGCAGGGCATGCCTGGTAGACTCAGATGGCTGAGTTACAATTCTTACCCAGAGAGAATATTCTCAGAGCAAGTAAAAGGATTTGCATTATTTCTCTTCCTTGTTCATATTCAGTCATTGAATGTGAGAGATATAACAGCTCAAGGGAGATAACAGCTTTGAACTTTGTGAAAATCATTTAATTCTCCTAGGAGGACTTAAACATCTAATTTCTGCTCTATGAGAAAGACTGGTTTTGATTCTGTGGAGGGTTATTATTAAGTATCTTCCTCATGAAATGACATTTTATTTTATAATGCCATTGGTGATGGCAGTATAATTAAAGCAGCAGCTATTTTTACCTCTTATTTGTATTTTCATGATCTCAACATTTTTATGAAAATAATGTCCCCTTCAACTTTAGACAAATTGTCAGGGAATGAGAATACTTTGCAATAATATTAAGGTTACTTGCAAATTATAGTCCTGATGGCTTCTTTAAAAAGAAGATCAACATCTTTAAGTTTGGATTATAAAGTACAGCTCCTTCCAAGTAGATGAAACTGCCAAAAGTTGTTCAAATTCCATACTTACGGGGAATGCATCATTATTAGCAAAGACCTAATTTAAAGACCTTCTTACATGTCAGTGAAAAGCAAAAGCTAAGCTAAGTGAAGATGTGCAAGACATTCACAGATTTAATGCCTCCTTAGGCCCTGACAAATGAGGATGGACTGGTGATGTGCTGCTGAACTGCTACCTTATAACTACAGCAGCAGAGCAAGAGGAATTTCATAGGCACATCTTTTGTGTCTTAAACTTATGCAAATACTAATTCTGGTATCTTAATTTCTCTAATTGTGTTTGATCAATTTATACTCGATGTGGCTGTGCCAAGATGAATGAGGGTGCTGATGTAGGAAAGCTTAAGTAAAGTATTTAGAAGACAGAATTAGCAGCCTGGCTCATGTGTGCACTCCCAGGTGGGCAGACTTCTGGGGTATGGCCTGAGGTTAGCACTTGTGATTCACTGGCATTAATTGTGAGAGTAGGGAGAAGAAGATTTGTGTCCAAATCTGGATTTCATCAAGTTTTCAGTACTTAAACTGAAGCAATATGTAGCCCTTCTCCCCATTCTAAAATAAACACAAAGCAATGTTTCTGCTTGTCAGTACAATAGTTCTCTTATAGCGCTTTGGCTGCTGGTAATATTATAAGGAGGCTTTTATTAATTCTTTGACAACACTCCAGAGGTTTGAAAAGTCTGACTCAGTTTGCTAACAGAGAATTAGACAATGGAGATCTTAGTGCAGCATTTGCAGTCATCTAATTAGGGAATGAAACCAATATTTATGTTTTATACGATTTCTATAGGTCCTGTTTTAATGTTGCTTGAATTTCTTCCTGGCAGGTGTGATTATTGTTCCGAGTGCTGGTGTTGGTATTGTCCTTGGTGGCTACATTATAAAAAAATTGAAACTTGGTGCAAGAGAGTCTGCAAAGTTGGCTATGATCTGCAGTGGTGTATCTCTGCTGTGCTTTTCAACTCTCTTCATTGTTGGATGTGAAAGCATTAATCTAGGGGGAATAAATATACCTTACACTACTGGGTAAGTATCTTGGAATCATCTGTGGCAAACCCATCATTTTCCAATAAAAAAAATGATAAAGAAATATAAAAATGCTGATGGCTGATATACTGAAGAATCCACGTTGTTCAAATGAGAATTTGGTGAGTATCGTGATACAAGCACACACTGTTACTGTGTGTGGTCCTTTTCTTTTTACATCTGATTTATAGTGAAGGTTATGTAATGACTCACCTTTTTGAGGGGTGGGAAAATGCAGCAGAATGGGCTTCAGTGGTTTTTGCAGGAAAGAAGGAATAGTGTCCCATAGAGTGCTCAGACTTTAGCTGGTCTTTCAAAATGTTTTCTGACCATGAAAATTGTGCAAATACTAAAGGGATTATAAAGATTATTTCTGAATAGGTTTGTTTATTATCACCATAATAGCATCTTAGGTCTACACTCCCTGTTTGAGAGGAAACACTTGGGCATGTGCTATCAATGTTAGCGGTGTGAGCTGCTTCTGAACCACTTACTAGTTTTATGAATGCCCTCAGCACTTGCTGGGTCATCATCAAGAAAGCAACTAAATCAGAACCCTGAAAGTTATATTGAGAAGGAGGAAGCCTCTAATGAAGAAAAAGTTGTGGAGGGAGGAAAGTATTTGGAGTGAGGGATTTAAACTGAGACATTAAGAAATGCATGGAAGGGCGTTTGGAAAAAAAATTGGGGATATTTGGAAGGAAGACAGTGTCATAGAAGTTGTAAGAAGGTGTTTTGCTGGAAAGTAATTCCTCAGAAGCCTGATCATGATCGTTAATTTTCTTGCTTATTTTGTTCATTACCTTTTCCCCCAAACTGCTGCCTTCACGTAGCTTAAACACTAGAACAGAGTAAGCATTTGAAGAGCACGAACTTACCTGAAGCAATTTATCCCTTTGCTTTTAGATCTGAGACATCTGCCTTTTATTTATGGCCAGGTGCCAGGTATCAGATCCATGTGAATATCTTGCTTTTAAGGGCCAGCTCTGGACTCTTAAAATTTTGAGGTTTGGAGGAGAATGTAGAAGTGTGAAGCAGGAAAAGATATGATCAAATGGGGAAAAGAACTGCAGTGGGGCACTGAGTAAGCCAAGTGAAAAACAAAGAGACAAAATGGGAAGCAAGAGCAGAAGAAAATAGGCATTGTTTAGACAGAGAATATTTCGCATTGCGTGTTGCTGGGTGTTATTACATTGCTGTCAAACCTTAATCCTAGGACAAAGAAAAACAGCAACTGAAAGTCATGAAATGATGGAAAGCTGGTTTATTCCTTTGTATTCTTAATAACCTAGATTTAAAGCTTGGTGCTGAGAGGCTGATTGTAGAGGGGAGTAGCATGGTGATATATTCTCATCTCAGCATACTGGCCTGAAGAAGGAGAGAACGAGGTTGAGAAGGGGTTGGAATGCTTTGATTGTCCACCTGCTATGATGCTGGTGGCAGCCTTTGGGTGTAGATGAAGAAATGAAAATTATGAGGAATTATAACATAATTTCAGATAGCAGTTAACTGAACTGTGTGGTAAGTCAGAATGTCCCTGCCTGGCTAATGAGAAGGCTGTAGTCTTCTGATTGTGAAAAAATGCTATGTAATTTAAATCTATTTTGCAATTGAAGACAAGGCAAACTATTGCTATGTAACACATACCCTTCACACTGGAACTGTAAGAGTATCTAATTTTTTTTTTCCAGTAAGTAATAACATTTCCAGTAAATACATAGCATGAATTGAAATAGGCACTTAATTCACAGCTGTTCTGAAATTCTGCAGTAGCATTACTTTACCACCTTCATCTAATTGTTCTTAGCGAGAAAAGAGGCGAGACATGATTATGACAAAATTCGCGAAGGTGTTGAGGTATATCAGTTCTTTCAAATCAGTATGCAGAGTATCATGTCATCAGAAATACCAGGATGTTATATAGCATGGTATATAGCATGGTTCAGGAGTTTGCAGCCCCAGCCCTACAGGATTTTTTAATGCAGGATCAAATCCAAATTTATTATCAAAATGATAATACAGAAGTAGCACTACACATCAATTCAGCTTGAATATCTGACAAGATAGACATTCTCTAAATCCTCATGATCAATCATTTGATAGCTTCAAATCATTTACTTGGTAAGCTCTTTAACTCAGACATCAAAGAATGGTATTGTTCATGTAGCAAAAAAGCATGCTTTCATTTTGAGGTTTAATAAAACACATGCTTCATTCTCTAGTTCCAATGAAGTGCAGTGTATGGACATCAGAGACAGTTCAACAGGCTAGATTGAATAGAAGAAGCTGTACAGCTCTTGGTTCAGAGAAATGCCATGCATGATGCTCTACCTTAACATGTCTTTGCCAGTTTGATCTGAACTACCTCTGCTGACAGCACCCCAGAGATGTTAGCTACATTGGGCAGTGTAGACATACCCTGCAGGAGAATTGTCTCTGGACAAACATGTTCACTTCTACTGTCCTTTTCTTTTACATTCAGAATACAGGGTTTGTTTTTTCTTTAGATGAGCTGAAATGTAAACCAGTTCAGAGGAGAAGGATAAGCTGGGGTATAGTTAACATAAAAGTATGTACATGCTGGTACTTAACAAAGTAGGCAATGATAATTCATAATTCAGTGTGTTTCATAACTCAATATTTTTCTAACTGCAATGAAGTGGATAGGACCTAGAGGCATGCACAGATTAGAATACATTTGCAAGGATTTTCTGCTGGTTTATGTTAGAAACAAGCAGTTTTGCTGTTATTGGTGTGTCATCAGCAGTTCTGCATCATCAGGAAGGTGAAGGGCATCTCCGTATTATACATCTCAACACTTCAGAACCTGCTTGGAGGATTGCCTCTGAAGGTGTGTTTGGTATTTGAACACAGTGTAAGGAGCCTTACAAACCACAATACAGCATCCCTTTTCTTGCACCATAATCATTTGAATGGGGATTCCTGAATCGGTGAATTGTCTTCTTGTCCAGACAGCTTTTGAGTACCTCTGAGGAGGGTAGCTCCACAGCCTCTCTGGACGACCTGTGCCATTCACTTCTCAGTTACCCTCACAGTGAAAAAGTGTTTCTTATTCAGAGGAAACCTCCTGTGTTTCAGGTTGTGCCCATTGCCTCTGGTCCTGTCACTGGCCACCACTGGAAAAAGCCCAACCCAGTCCTCTTTGCACCCTCCCTTCAGGCATTTAAATACATTGGTGAGATCCCTGAACCTTCTCTCCTCCAGCCGGACAGTCTCAGCTCTCTCCGTTTTTCTTGAGAGGATGGATGCTCCAGTTCTTTCAGCACCTTAGTGGCCCTTTGCTGGATTCTCTCCAGTATGTCCATGATTCTCTTTTACTGGGAAGCCCAGAACTGGACCTAGCACTGCAGGTGTGGCCTCACCAGTGCTGAATAAAGAGGAAATAGCAGTGATCAGCTCCTTTGGTTGTTTGTAGATCTGTCTTTTCCATGTTTTGTGATATAGGGCAACTAAAACAGGCTTAATTGGGAGCTCACTCACAGTGACAGATTACTGAATTAGTTCAGTTTCATTTCTTATGTTTCTGGTATGTGATGAATCAAAGCAGACTCTTTTTGATTGCTTTCTGTTGATTTGGTGCATTTAAGGTTTAGTTAAAGTGTACAGTTGATTTACTGAGGTACTTTATGTAGAAAAAAATAATTCTGTTCTTCCTTTTGTACCACCAGTTTGGGTTTCTGTTATTCTTGTATCTCTTTCAGTCCAATCAGCCAGTTGGATCCCCTAACTTGAAAGCAATGACTAATTGGATCAGAACAATAACAATAAAGGAGTCCAACTAATACAGTGAGAGGGTCCCTTGTTTGACAGCTACACAAAAATTGCATCACTGCTGCAATTCCAGCTGCTTGCCAAGAAGGAGACTGCAAATCTCTGTCATCAGAAAGTCCTTCAATACCAATCCAAAAATATTGCTATCAAATTAAGATAATCTTTTTAATCATATAGCCAAATATTGTTACAAAAATTCTGTGGTGAGGGCTTGTCTCCTTTCCTTTTTATTTCCTTGGTCCTGTAGGATACTACATTAATAAAAAAAAATATGAACAAAACCATGTGCAAACCAATTCTTTGTTTAGCTGTTACCAAAATATAGTCAGTCACTGTGGGGTTTTGTTTTTTTCCTAAACTCCATTTCATTTAGATTATGGCATCATGGGAAGAGAGTCTACCTTTTTGTTTTCCAATATGCGTACATTGACTGACAGCACAATGAGATTTCAGTCCAAGCCTGAGTATCTGAAATAACAAGTCACAGTTCTAAAAATTCCAGGCAATAAATCTTACCCTATACTTTTCCTTTTCTTATTTTACTCCCATACCATAAGCCTTCCACAGAGTAGCAGTTGAAGAAGAAAACAGGATTTAGAAACAAAATGTTAGGAATTAGAGTAATTTTTATTGTTAGTCACACCTAATAAAGCTCTTCTCTTTATTAGCTTTACTAGCATCATGTCATGGAGACAAAGAACAGTCTCCCTGAGAAGTGAACAAATGCAATTTGTCAGTTGGGATTCTGGGTTTTGTCCCAGCACACGTTTAGCAAACTTGCAGTTGAACCTTGTTAATGAAAGAAGCTGTGTCATTGTTTGCAATTGAAAGAGTAATTCAGGAAATGCTGTTGTTTGGGTCTGGTTTTTGTCAGTGTGCTTATGCATGCCGGCTATCCTTGGCTGCTCAGGTGCAGTATCTGTACCCTCTGAAACAAGCAGGGCAGCTATTTCTTTGACATTCTATGTGTCTAGAGCAGTGGGTGCATTGAAACTAAGCTGTTTTTCCCACAGGCTACAGTTCACAAGCAGGACTTACTAGCTTAGGTGCAATTTCCATAAGACCGATAACGGATAACTCTACAATGTGCAGATTTCAAGTGTCAAAGCTCTGGTTTTCTTTGTGGAGAGCAGGTAGCCTCCCAGTGTGAGGAGGCAGGATTAGTAGAGTACTCTGGTTTATTTTACTGCTGGAAAAAATTATGCCCTCCTGAGAGAGGTGTTAATAGAAATCTGTTATAGTATGTTCTAAATGGTAGACTAGTGTGATGAGAATGGGGTTACATAGATATGTGTAAGTAAAGATTTCATGTTCCCAGCATCTGAATTCCTTCATTATTTTCTCATCATTGGCAAAGGAGTGAACAAGGAGTAAAAAGTGAAGGTAATAAAGATGAAAATATGAACCTATTACAACTTTTACTCTTCTTCACCCAACCTGTAGCTGTGCCTGGGATTGCTCTGAGTGAGGTGTAGGACCTTTCACTTGGCATGGTTAAACCTCCTAAGGTTGGCATCAGCCCACCTCACAAGTGTGTCAAGGTCAAGCTTTTGGAAACAGAGCTAATAGGTAATTTTTGTATCATGTGCTCTTGAAAGGTTGGAAAAAATACGCCTATGCAAGGCATTTGCTGTAAACAACAAAAAAATCCCCCTTACAGTGATGTGCAGAGGTACAAAAAGTGATGAAAGATGGAGAGACACAGCTTGCAGTAGCTTGTTAGTAATCTGAGCATATTTGCTTTGCGTATCATAAACGTAAGGCTTCTTCTGGGACAAACAAAAAAATGCCCCAGAGATTAAATTATCACAGTGGCCTTATTTTAGTTTCCAGTTTCGTGCTTCTCATTTCTTGCATGCCTGATTTCATTCACCTTTATTTTTAAGCTGATTTCCTAAGCTCTGTGTCATGGTAATGTTCAGCAGTGCAGCTGAAGCGAGTGTAAGTGGAGCAAGCCAGGGAGTTCTGTTTCCTGCCTGTGGAACAGCACAACCCATCTGCCACTGAGAATGGGTTTGGGTGGTGGTGGAATGATAGGTCAGAAGAATGTATTTCGCAAAGTGGGAGAGGTTGGGGAGGGCAACCCAAGCTGTACCTTTCCTGGCAGCCTGGGTTGTCCCTGAACTTGTCTATGTGCAGGGTGGCAGAGCTCTGCTGGCAGCCAGGATGTGGGCACAAGGGTCTCTCAGCCAGGCTGGGGAGTCCCTGCTTACCCCAAGTATTCAGGCATCTGGGACATCCAGTTCATCAGGCTGCTGAGGGGTGTGTGAAATTCCAAAAATGCTGCCTCTCCTGTTGGTGTGAAAAAATTCTGTCACTGTGCTGCTGAAATCAGTATGTTCTCGAGGAATGTTTTGATGATGTGGTGTTTTCCGTTGGAGAAGAGGTTCTGTTGAGAGATTACTGGAAGAGTCTGCCTGTTGCTATATGGTGTGTTGATGTGTATTGCTTTCTGGAATCCAATGTGATATAATAAGACAAGTTTCAGCTGGTAGCTGAGAAGGCAACACAACTAATATCAATCCTGGATATTTAATTTCTTGGTCAAGCTGCAACTTGTTTCTAAAACTGTGCCTTGTTTGTTTATGGCACAAGAAAGAAAACAGAAAGGCTTTGGTTAACATCAGCAAAAGCAAATAGTAGTGTATAAATACATTAAAAATGAGTCAAATGGAAGCCACTAAGCAGCGGTCATACTTTTTAGTGTCACTAATGACAGGAGATGATGTGACGGATGACACAGGTGACAGTTGTCTTATGTAGAATGTCTCCCAAGCCAAGTCTCTGGTCTAGCAGGGTGTAAAAGATGGGAGCAAAAGAATATCATTTATGGTCCATGGGATAGTTGGGGTGCAGCAAGTCTGATGCTAGCTGTTTACCTTTACAGTGGTCCTGCCCACACATTGCAGATGTGAAGGCAAGCAAACGGCAACCCTCATGGGGCTCCCCAGCCATGACAGTCTGAGCATGTGTACAGGATTTTGGCATTGCAGCCACCAACCCAAACCAGATTCCTGTTCAGCTCCTGCATGGCTGAAGAGGAGCTAAAATTCTCTGGATATCTACTGATGTGCTTAGAGCAGAGACACTTGAGGTAGTTTTAAACAGCAGTGGTCATTGAACAATACTGAGAGCAGGATGAAACAAGGCAGCATAGTTAATTCAGTATTAAGTGAAGTTGTTGTGCATACCAACATAATTCCCAAGACAAGATATGATATGCTTATCAACTACTTCCTCATTAATGAGGACCTTCTAGATAATAGAGATTGATAGCTTACATCCTCTGATATTAGCTCTATATACACTGGGTCCAGTTATGCCAGTCTGTTTTTAATTTGGAAACAAATTAGTATCCATTTTCTCTTTAACTCTCTCTGTTTCTCTGTAACCAAAATTTGCATATACAGTTACATAGGGGTTTTTAACTATTCTTTTCTTTCAGTGAGGTTGCCTTTGTGCCTGTTGATGCTTTTCCTCCTTTGGTACTCAAGCCCTTACCCAACCTAGGAATGTTACAAATCCAGTATCACCGTGCGCTTTCCTTCAGCACGGGGAGTAGCTGGGTGTCTCTTCTATGGTTTGTGCCTGAAGCTGGACATTTTTAAGTGACCTGAGAGTTGCTTTGAGCAGGGCTGAAGTGACATGGTTTGTAAGACAGGAGTTGGTTAATTTGGTGACTGTGTGACTTAGCCTGTGTCAAAACCTGTGGTGGTGACAGCCAGTGATCACTTGTAACCAGAGCTGATTTCTTCCTAGTGGCAATAAAAAGCACCATTTTGTTGGGGAAGCAAAACTGCTTCCAAATGACTTGCTCTCTGCAGACAGGGCCAGGATGTGCCATGCAGAGGTCGTAGCTTAGCTGGAGGAGAGGGTGAGTCAGGAGGGACTTGGAGCTGTCCCAGTTCAGTGCTTCATTTGGCCCTTGTTGCACAAGCCACTGAGCTCAGATGAGTGCCATGAGCTGCTGCCTTGGTGGCGTCCCTTTGCACCTTCGTCCTGTATGAGGATGTGCCCAAGCTAGCATGGCACTTGCCAGTGAAGAGTTGATACAGTTCTCTGCTGTGACAGATGAGATATGCTCAACTGCCTGTTTGGAGCAACAGTGATAGATAGCCAAGGCCAGGTTGGATGGGGCTTTGAGCCACCTAGACTAGTGGAAGGTGTCCCTGGGGAGGTTGGAATAAGATGATTTTTAAGGTCCCTTCTAAACCAAACCAGTCTGTGATTCTGTGATAGTGAAGAGCCTACTTTTTGGGGTGTATGTGTCCTTCAGCTTTGAAATTTCCTTTAGTTCCTTCTGAGTATACTGCCAAACCCTTCTGGGGAGGACAAAGAAAGTTGGGCTTTGGCAAGATTTTTGGGAATCATCTAGGGAAGTGGAGTAGTGGTTCTCTTACAGACATTCAATCAAAGCACAGCATTCCTCCAGATCTAGAGAGCTTCCCGTAGGTTTCATATGAATAATACAAGCATTAAGTTTTCTGAGCAGTTGTTGGTATGTGGGCAGAGACGCCTATTAGTTCACATAATGCTTACATCTTGTCACTGAGCCTTTCACTAGTAATCAACAACAAATGGCTGCATCTCAGGATAGATATATAAGATAACTCTTAAAGGGCAAAAAAAAGGAAAAATTCAACTATTACCTAGGCAAATAAGGTACAAGTTTTAAACTTTGGTATTATTTTTGTATAATGTTTTTAGTTAATGGCAAGAATGCCTTGGTTGTTCTTCTGTATAGTTTTAAGTCATGGATACAACTAGAGTTAATGCAGTCTTTCTGTGATAATAAATTCTCAGTTGCAGCATTAATGAGTAGGATGTTTTCTGCCTCTGAACAGGAGGATATCTTTGCTTTCTCTACTAGCATGTTCTTTTTCCTTTCTTCAGTCCCACTCTTGCCATGGCCCACAGGAATCTGACTGGGAGCTGTAATGTTAACTGTGGATGTAAGATTCATGAGTACGAGCCTGTCTGTGGATCAGATGGAATAACATATTTTAATCCTTGCCTAGCTGGCTGCATCAGTGGTGGAAATCATAGCACAGGGGTAAGTGCTTCACCCTCCCAAACACCCGCAACCTGCAAGTAGCCCCTTGGGACTGATGGGGATCAAAGACTGCTCTGTTTCTGGCTCAGACATCCCCCTTCTAATCTTCAGAGGAGTTGCTCTAAAACTGACTAGTCCATGAGTATTTCCATGTTCTGAGAGGCTGGTAATGCTATTACTGCATGGTCTCCCCCCTCTTCCTTTTAGTTATGTACAAATGTGAGGCACAAGTTTATTTGTACTAAGTAAATCCTCCAGCCAAGTGAGTGTAAAGTGCCACAGCGTAGGGAAGGTTGGTGTTTCCATTACAGACTTGGATGTCCTCGATGGCAGTGGCCTGTGTGTCTGCTGTTTCTGCAGGAACTCTCCTTTCCTGTTCCTGCACGAACAGTACTTGGAGAGGCTTGTTCCTGCAGGGGTTGGAGCAGGGACCTTGAGTCAATGTCATCTAATTCAGCTTTCTGCTAGGCATAGGCAGCCATGACATACTGCCTTTCTGCAATCTCATCAGTGTTACTCATAAGACCTGTTTTGGGTTTTTTTGGCTCCCTCAGTGCATGGAAGGAAAAATTTGACTCTTCAGGTAGTTGAGAGTGTTTAAAGCTCCTGTTTAAGTTGAGCAATGGGCTGTAAAGGCATTGGTGTTTGTGACAGCCTTGTCATTTTTCCTGTGTAGCTGTTTCACCTGCAACAGTGTGTTGATAGGTTTTTTGTTTGTGTAGACTGCCAGTGTGTTCTGCTCTGGTAAAATAGTTCGGCCATTCTCATAACTTTCTTTAAACCTCTCCCAGGCTAAATGAAGTGTCATTGAACTCAAGTAACCAGAATGTAAAGGAGTTAATAATCTACTTTCTTTCTTGGAAATACATTGCCTGTTACAGCCCAGTTTTCCAGTTATGCTGGACTCAGAGGGGCATCCTGCTGGGAAAATCACACCGCAGAAATTTGGCAGTTTCTAGGAGTGGGCAAAAGAAAACAGCTGAAATGTAGAATCTGACCTAAATAACAATAGAGCATTATATTTGTACAAACCCCAAACCTTAAAATTCTGTTACAGAACCATCCTTTAATAAAGAATAATTATGACAAGAAGTAATGTAGATAACGGATTTTCTCAGGACTTGACTGTGCTTTCCAGAAAGCTTATTTATAATGCTTTATAAATAAGGATTTGCAGTCCTGAGCCAGCCTGTGAAGCAGAAGGTTGTTAGGTGCAGTGCTCTGCTTTCTAAGTTGAATAAATAATGGTCTGAAATGGCAGGTTCATACACAGATGCCACAGAACAGATTATTTTCCTTTATATTTTTGTTTGTTAAAAGTATCTTGCTGTTTTTTAGCAGAAAATTGCTTTGGCCCAATTGGAAAAGTCTGTGATGTGAGCCTGTGGTTAACTTTCAGTGTCTATACAAATCTTATTTGTACTTTGGTGGACTGAGACATAGGTTTGATCTTTGCTATATTTCACCTGATATCGAACTGGCACTATTAATACATTTAGTAGGGAGGTAATTTGGGAGTGCTTTTCACTACAGATTTTGAAACAAACTGTCTCCCCTTACAACTTAATAAGAAATGCTTCATGGCCTGAAGTTTTAACTTGGTAGCTAGCAATGAATAGAATAGGGCCAACACTGGTAGGAAAATATGTATCTTCATTAAATAATGCTTTATGTAGAGTACTTTTGGAAAACCATAATAACACACAAACCGTATAACACATGTCACCATATAACACACAAACTGTTGCTAACCTGTAACATGTGGATTTAAGTTTAGAATATACAGTGTTTTCAGAATTAGCCATTTAAAAATTAGAAATGGGAGAAAAAGATGCCAGTGTGCAGTTCTTACTGGGTTTTATATGTATTCCCCTACTGTATTGTTTCCGTTGTGCCATGACTTTTTTATTTACTGCATGGACTTGGTTTCTCTGGTGATAAACCCAGATTGTGAATTAAAGATGGCTATTTTCTGTATGATGTATGATGCCTATTTGGCATTTGCATTTGGAAGCAGTAAGATTAAGGTGAGGGACTGTAGGGAGGAAGCAGGTACTCACTTGATATTAGAGTGGAGCCTTTGGAAACTGGGTTCTGTCATTGCCTTCATTGCTAAGTGATGTTGGGCAAGTCACTTAAGCAAAACATTTCCCAGTTGCTCATTAATCTTGTATTTTTCATATTCCAGAATGAGGGACATGAGCGATAACCAGAAATGTCATTTGTAGAAGCACTGACTGCCTAAATTATATGTGAAGGCACAAAAAATTATGTTTAGAATATAGAAAGTTATATATAATGGAAAATGTTCTGCAAAAAAATGATTCTAATTGTTTCAAATTAGTCACCCACATTTATGAAACTTTTGATCTGTTTCAGTTACTTAGCTACAAAACAGAGATAACAGCATAAGTGCTTCATCTCATAACTGTTTGGAAGATAAGTTACTCCTTTTTGAAAAAGTTAAGCTATAATGGTGAGTGTGATAGAAAAATACATATGAAAAATGAGTCATTCTGTATTTGTAGAGGAATATGTTTAGTGTGAGGAGAAAAATACCTGGAGCCACATTTTGAAAGTGGGAGGTAAAAATTGATAAATTGTTATGCTAACTCCCATGGGGAAAAAATGTGAGGCTATGTCAGAGCACAAATACAAAGGTATACATTAAAGTTGACAAGCAACCATAATTTGGATATTTCCTTGTGTCCAAGTGCTTAAATTTGCAACCTTAAGATGGTGTCATAATGCATCTTCTGTGCATATGTGGTCTTAGGTTTTATGATTGAAAACATTGAAAGGAAAATCTCCTTTGTGTAACATCACAAGACCTGTTTCTTCTCTAGTGACAGAGTATTCTGATCTGCTGCACACCCCTTTGCAATTAGATTTGTTGAAAACAGTAGTAAAATAAGTATGACAGGAGGCTATTACTGATCTAGCTCTTTGTCATGGTTTACGCCCACTCTTCCTCACCTTACTTAAATCATGATCCCCTTTGCCAATAAAATGCTACTTCTTTATTCGGTCTCTTTATCCTAATTTCAGCCTCTCTGTTCATTTAGGAGTTTTTCCTGTCCTCCGGTCTCACTGTTTAAATCTCTGTTTTCCCCTTATTCTCTGGTTTCGTTCCTGTGCACATCCCATCCACATCCACTCCTACATCCAGCTGGAAGGTCCTGAGCTCCAAGTGTGAAGTGGAGCTTGTTGCTCTTTAGTTTAATTTGGGTGTACTTCCACTGAAATGGCAGAAGACACTTCCTAAATATGAAGGTCAACAGCCTGCCAAATTCCAGAAAATGGCATTGCTAGTGTTGCTTAAAATGGCATTGCTAGTGTTGCTTAAAGAGTGTTTCCTCACAGTTTTTGTAATACAGTAAAAACACACGTTTTCTCCAACCTCCCTGTCAGAAGTGATTGAATTGTTTGGCAGAATTATCCAAAAATCTTCCAGATTGGGTTTCTTTTTCATGAAGCCTAACTGAAACAATGGTAGTGCAATCTCATTATGGAGAGTCCTGTCCAGCTTTAAAAATTCTTGGATGGTAACTTCACTTGTACTTGTGGTAATGATGCTAGAGACAGAAGATTGGGATGTACCGTGGGACTGTTATACCATGTCTCTGCGCAGTGTCTTTCTTGCATGGTTTTTTAATGTGGAGATGTTCTTTTCACTCTCCCCAGGTAAGAAATTACACAGAATGTGCCTGTGTCCAGAGTCGCCAGGTGATCACTCCACCAACGGTGGGCCAGCGTAGTCAGCTCCGGCTGGTTATTGTCAAAACCTACCTGAATGAGAATGGCTATGCTGTTTCTGGGAAGTGTGATCGAACCTGCAACACGCTTATCCCGTTCTTAATATTTCTCTTCATTGTTACCCTCATAACAGCATGTGCCCAGCCATCAGCAATCATAGTGACACTCAGGTGAGAGCTCAGTTATGGTTTTTTTGCTGTGCCTGCTATCACCAGTGCTTGTGTCAGAAGAGGCTGGGGCAATGCAGCCGAACTCCTTCAAGCTTATGTATCCTTAAGAAGTGAATAGAATAGGGCTGACAAGGATAGGGTGGAACTTGCTTGTATTTAGAATATGTAACAGGATAATCCACTTTAGGAAACATGCAGTGCCCAGCAAATTTCAGGCACTATAAAGAGACAACAAGTAAAAACATCAAGTAAGAAAAGAATTACTCCTGAAGAAGTTTTCAGCCTTCTTAAAGCAATGGTTTGGATTTTCAAGTACAAATGAAAATTAGTTCCTAAAATTATCAGGAGTGGGCACTTCAGACTTCCAGTTGCTCATGCAGCCTTAGTTCAACTGCCATGTGCACGGCACTGGCATAATTCAGAGACTTCTGACTTTATTCCTTCTGATTCCGGGTTTTCCACCTGTATAATAATTACTATAAAACCATTGTTATTACGCTGAAATTACGCAAAAGTAAACTACAGTCAGTGAACATTAATGTTGCACTGAGTCTAACAATAGAGAGGTGCATAATGGACATATCCAGCAGGATTTTGTAATGTTCAGAGAAAAAAAAAGATGGCCCACACACATGAACAGTGACACCCACTGTCTCAGACCACGTATTGTGCACAGTGCTTCCGTCCAAGTCCTGTGACCCAAGTTGGTTCTCTGATTTCTCAGTTTCTGAGTGAGTGCTTGACTCCAAAACCTTGATTTTACAGCTGCACACACTTGTGTGTTTTTATCTTATATTTCAATGTCATTAGAAACTGCCTAACATTAATTTCAGACCTTTAGGTTAAGATTTAGAAATATTTTTTAATTAGAAGAAAATTTGTGGTTTACTAAAGTTGTAATTGCATTGTGGAATATCATCACTTTGTATCTGGTCTTTTGAAAGGTTGACATTTTCCCTTGGAAACCAATGGAAGACGTCTTATATTACTCGTACTGAAAAGGAACAGTGTTCAAAGAGACTGGATGTTTCTAACAATATTTTCCCTGAAGCAGCTCAGAAGTACTTAATGCTGCACAGAGATCTGTTACATTCAGAAGCTGAGTCCAGCTTTCTGCAAGTTAATTCTCCATTAAGTCTAATTTATCTAAAAAAAAAAAAGAAAGTAAAGCAAGGCATTATATGAAATAATAGGAAATTATAATGAGAAGCCATAAACATTTTGGATGGATTCTCTAAATTTCCTTAATGGGTTTGAATCAAATTCTTCAGGCTTTACACAAGTAAAGAAAGGTTAAAAGGCATGATTGAGATTTTGATTAAACAGGAGCAGGAGGGGTTGGCAGCATTTTTTTCCTAGCAATAAGAGTTAACAATATTAAAAGCTAAATGGAAGAAATTTAAACAAGGATCTTTTTATAGCTCAGAAAAGAAACAGGACATCCCACAATGATTATCTGTTATGACTGTTTCTTCAGAGGAATTTTTGTTTTGCCTGCTAGGTCTGTAGAAGATGGGGAGCGGCCCTTTGCACTAGGAATGCAGTTTGTTTTATTACGAACTCTTGGTAAGTTTTACAGTTATTCAGCATTTCAATAAAGGTTCCCTGTATTCAGCTTAAATGTACCAGAAAAATACCAAAATTCCATAAATCCTCAAATAATTGTCTAATTTTATTAGGAACTTAAAATTACTAGCTTCTAAAAATATTGTAACTAGTAATATATTTAGTTTTCTTTTTTTAATCAATTACTGACTTTCTGGAACATTTTTGTCCCAGAAATATTTTTACAGTTTCAAATTTTATTTAAAAATTAATAGTTACTAAATTTAATAAGGATTTTTTTTTAAGAAACCAATTCTTACTGCTTTTAGCAAGAACAATAGCTTTTTTGCATTTTTTTAAATAAGAAGCAATTATTGCTTAGTGTCTAATTTCAAATGTTTCAAATCAAAAAGAGTACATGTTAAAAGTCTATTCCACTGAAGTAGTTTCTTTCAAGCTATTGAACTTCTATAAGGAAACACTCTGAAAAGAGCGCTCTGGGTTCATCTACTACAAAGCATATGACTAGAGCAAGCAAGGACTCTTATAAGAGAACAAGAGGAAAAGCCTGTATAACTGCATCTGGAAGTTTCCTTCGAGGAAGGGCATTTTGGACTTGTCTTAAAGGTGTTGTGTTTCTGGAGAAAGCAGGAGCCTTCAGTGGGCTGGCTGCCTTTTTAGCAGTCTTAGAAAAGTCCATTTCTATAGAAGATTGATTTGAAAGAAAATATTTATAACAATTTTAGTGGGCTTACTGCTTCCATGCATCTTTAGTAAGACATTTTGTAGTCTTTGGGGCATTTTCACCTAATCTAAAGCAGCAACCTCAGCCCTTTCCTAGCTCATGGTCAATGGATGTTCAGCAAGGAATGCTCTGAAGACAATTGTATTTTGGTCTTTTCCTGCATTTTATTTCCTGAGAGTATTATTGGATTTTCTTTTGGGGGACACATAGCTCAAGAAGAGGTGTATGTGGACAGCAGGTTGCTTGTAAGTGCTGCTACATTGTCTTCTTTGCTTGACTTCTCTCCCATTTGTGGTTCAGTTCATGTGTAGGATACGTAGTGTTGGTGGGAAGATTGGCTGACCAGTTTTCCATATCCTACACTTCATGAGAACAGTGATACAGAAATCTCAAAAATTATTAACCTACACTGTTCAACTAAGGCAAATAGATTCTTTAGAAGCCCTCCACTATATGCTAACACATTATTTCTGTTGCTGTTTTCTTTCAGCTTACATTCCCACTCCAATTTATTTTGGGGCTGTTATTGACACCACGTGCATGCTTTGGCAACAGGATTGCGGCGTACAAGGATCTTGTTGGGAATACGATGTCACCTCGTTTCGTTTTGTCTACTTTGGGCTGGCAGCTGCTCTCAAGTTTGTGGGATTCTTTTTTATTTTCCTGGCCTGGTATTCCATTAAGTGTAAAGAAGAGCAGCTTCAGAGACAGAGATGGAGGGCTTCACCGGTGAACACTGTGAGTGAGATGGTTGGCCAAACTGGACCCCAACAAAACTATGCACGAACTAGATCCTGCCCTACCTTCAGCTCCCGAGGGGACATCAGTGTGGCACAACGAATGAATTGCGTAGCACAGACATACCCTGGCCCTTTTTCAGAAGCAATAAACTCCTCGTATGAAAATGCATTGGAAGAAGTCACCGCTGAGATATAGACCCCTGGCTTGGTAATGTAGTGTTTAGTTTTGTTGGTTGACTTACTTATGGCGCCTTGTAAAACACCTGTGCCTTCTATTTTTAACCTAGATGTAACATATGATAAAACCAACAAAGCTTAATGCAAACAACTATAGTATGTTCCTGAGGGCTGGATACCTCATACCAACCTAAGCTCTTATTTCTCCCCTCCCAACAATGGACTTTTAAAAATTGTGTTTGTAATTATTTCAGATGTGTCCATTAAATGTCCATGCTCTGATCTAATATCAGTGTAAGGGTGAGGTACTATGGACAACAGAAGTCAGTGAAAGAGTGACAAAAACTCATATCATTAATGTCTAGACGTCACAAAATTGCTTAAACTTATCGTCAACATCATATCCACAAATTGTATTTTTAAGAGATGAGTAATTACTGTGAGTTCTGCTACAGAGCACAACTGAACTTGTTTAAACTATGCAACTTATTTGGACAGTTGTATGTGCAGCAAATTATGTTTAAAGTTTGCTTTTAAAGACATTACTGCAACTGAACTGAAAGGGGCTACTTTCAGACATAAGCATTAAATTTTAAAAGAACGTAAGTTTTAAAGTACTGTTACTAACATGTTAAGCCATACAAAAGTTATGCATCAGGTAACGTTTGCAAAAGTTGAGTCATAATATTTTTATCCTGTCAAAATGTGCATTAATTTTCAATGTAGTTATTCTTCACAAAGTACACAGGTTAGGAAAATATAATGCTTGGAGTAAAAAACTTCAGTATTAATTTATAGTAACATTAAGATGTAGGAATCACACACACATACCAGAGCAAATATGGGCATATTTCTCTCATGTTATCTAGGGAGCTGTTACTAGCATCAGATCCATACTTTTCCTGAAGAAGAAAATAACCAGGTATAGCTTGATAAGAACTTGGCTGTGCTTCAGAAACACGTGCCAGTCTACTCCAGCTTCAGTGAACAACTGTTTAGGAGAGCTAAGAGCCTCATTTCATGTTTGAGTGGCCACCTGGGATGCAGCAGGCCCCTTGCAGCCTGTGACGGCATGGGGTTTGGGCTGTCATCGCTTGCTGCCCTGCTGTGGGAGTGAGCAGAGAGCCTTTAAGTGGCTTCGAGCAGCCTGCCCATTGTGGTGCCTGGTATGAGCATGGCGGGACAGGCCTGGAGGTCCTAGCTGAATGGTTTGTCCAACAAGTGGACACCTTTCCTTTTCCCAGCTTCATTAAAAGCTTCTGTGAAGGCAAAGGGCGAGTCATGTCTTCTTTGCCCTTCCAAGGGAAGAGCTAACAATAGAAATTGTCTGCAAGCGTGGACCTGCAGGGTGTGACGTGGCCTTTGCATATTCCTAATTACTGTAGTGTGCTTTCTGCGCAGGAGGTGCTGAGACTTTCTAATCAAATGTACTTGGCATTTCATTTCTTACCCTGGAGGCTTTGCAGTGGCATGCACATGATGTACTAATGATGTCTCAAAGGGCAGAGAATGATTTCAGGTGGACAGTAGGATATCAAAGTTGTAATTTGCCCTGCAGGGAAAGTCTCAAAAGTTTAGGAAGTTAAAAGCACTCTTTCAAGAAGACTCATTGATAGTCAGGTTTGGATTTTGCCATGTAGAGAGCTTGCATGAAAATAAATAGAAAAGAGCAGAACTTCTATGTATTTTTGAACAGAGTTATTCCTGGTTTAATTTTTAGTTGAAATGTGATCAAATGTTACACGGAACCAAGTCCTTGAAATTAAAGGCAATACTCTCCTTGGTATCCATTGAATTGTCTCGGGAAAAGCAGATTTCCCTCTCTTCCTTTGCTGACAGCCTTTCCTAATCCCATGGCTCTTTTTGACTGGCATATGGGACTACCCATGGGGCTGTTTTCCTTGCTTTGAAACAGCAGCTGCTTATTTCAGAGTATCTCAGTCCATTTATATGGCTTGGAATAATTTCCACTCACTCTGTCTGCAAACTCAGATGCTTCTACCCCAAACTACAACATAGAGGAATATTGTTCTAATCACCTCCTCCTATTAAATACATACTAATAGCTTTCTGGGATCAAGCCTGAGAATTTTTTCTCTTGTGCAGCCACCAGATACAATACGTCCTCAGTCAGCATGTGCCACCTGAGATGTTACCTTCTGTACTTCTCAGCCTGAGAAATAAATTTCCTTACCTCAAATGTATTTGGCATATTTCTTTTCGCCATAGGAGGACAGAATAGATGATAAAAATGTTACCTTTTTTTCTAGTCTCAAATGCTTCTTGCACCAGGAATTTCCTGCCATTGCAAAAATTGAAGCAAAGTAGTAGGACAAAATGTAATTGCAGCCCGTCACCTATCCCTCTTAATCACTTGCCCATTTTAATCATGGGGTGAGATAAGAACAACAGTCTTCTCAAATACCTCAGAAACATTTAGGAAATTGTAAAAGGCTGGAGATGAATCATCTATCCTGATCTATTTTATTTCATTCCTTGTATGTGCTTCTTTTCCATGTAAATAACAAAGGAGAGAAGATTAGTCTTGTAGGATTGTCAGGAGCTGACACTGATGGCAAAGAATGAGAGTGATAGAAGTGACACATCTGCAACTGCTGCTGCTTCTGAGCTGATTTCAGGGGAATTCAAAGCTTGTTGGAATGGTGGCCACCTGTTTTCTTTAGGAAATACTGACACTTCAGCTTCTAAAAACATATTTTTTTTTTTAAATGTTTGAGAAACTGAATGTAGAAGGAAAGATGTTCAGTTTGGAAATACCAAAAAAGCCTTGTTTAGATACTTTCAATAGCCTTTTAATTTTCCTTTCAAAATCATATGCAAAACAAAAAGTAATTTGTTACTTTTCAAACAAATTTGCTAGTGTTTTTTGAGATAGATGATTTTGACAATATGAATATATTTCCACAAAATCGTTTAATGAAATCAGCATCCTCTGAAAGAAAGAAAACCCGAACTCTGGTCTGTTGTCGATTGATTCCTGGAAGAGGTTTTAGCTGTAACAGTCTAAACCAAGCCAGTAAAGCGCACAGGGGAAGCGCATTAACTTCTTAGAGAACTCAATTTCAGCATTGTCAACACTGACTGAAATGTGGGCTGAGACCTGCTGAACGAACACTGTTTTCTGAGGTTGTCATTGCTGAAGGAAGAAGCACAGTTGCTAGAGAAACTGTGTGCATCCCTAGCAGTAGTCATGGTTGATGTATGGTGATAAACCAACTCACAAGAAGAAAAAAGGAACTTTATCTATCACCTAGTGAAAGTGGCCATGCTATCTTCCTGCTGTGAAATCCTCTTGACCATAGAATATATAATTCCATTAACTTGTAATTTCTGTCACCTGCCCTCTCTACCCCCAAATACTAAAGGCTGCATAGTAGCCATAGAATACTCACAGGATGCTATTGGTAGTAGCAAACCCAAGTCACCTACCTGAAGTTAACCAGACAGGGATAGTATGGAGCAATCATATTTTTGTCATTATCTGTAAGTCCACAAATTTGTTGTCATTATCTACAAGTCCATCATGCGAAGGCACAATGCTCAAGAACAGACTGATTTCCTTTTACACCACTTATTCCTGATTTAGGGTGAGGGACATGAGAGGAGAAGTAGCCCCATGGGCTACTTTTAGAGGGAATTACTTAGAGAAAACTAGCCCCCTATGGACCTGACTGAACAGGTCCCTGCTTAGCTTCCCATTCATCCTTGTTTCCCCAAAAAAGGGGAAAATCTCAGAAAGGGCATAGCCATTTCCTTGGATGCTTATGAGTTCAGCAGCCTACGGAGAATGGTTCACAGATCTTTTGGAGGTTGGAATACGTGGAGAGTTGGACTCTCCGTGTTTCCAGTTCTAGGCAAAAGCCCTGTGGTTTTGTTCTCTGGTCTTCTCCATGAGCATATTGGATGGAATATGGCATAATTTGTAGCTGGTGGCATTTTGTATCTTTTCAGTACAGTGTGAGAGCTGCAAGAAACACATTGAATATTATGTGCAATTTATACTTAATTGGAAACATTTTGTTCTTTAAGCAGACATTATATCTTTAAAAGTGCACGTAGTAACATGAAAATCTTCAGAACTTGCTGTTCTATAAGTGAAGAAGAGGCACAAATCTCCTCCTAAGTATTAGAACTATAAACTTGAAAAGCCCCAGATTAGTTACAAACACCTGAGTGTAGTGTTTTGAAAAATACTGATTCTTCTTTTTAATAAAATATAGCTTATTTATTCTTATCATTAACTCTCCAAGCATTATGGCTCTGATCCAGCAGAACACTCAAGTA
The DNA here is from genome assembly GCF_037157495.1 of Lathamus discolor. Classification (NCBI taxonomy): domain Eukaryota; kingdom Metazoa; phylum Chordata; class Aves; order Psittaciformes; family Psittacidae; genus Lathamus; species Lathamus discolor. The sequence goes on along the minus strand of NC_088885.1, from coordinate 125,922,266 downwards.
TGTGTGTAAGTTTATATACTTAAGTAGTGCACTTAAAAATAATGCATATATGTAAGTATTGGACTGAATCCCATTTTCATTTTCATGCAAAAAAGGGATCCTGTACCCAAAGAGGAATTTCCGTGCTGAGGTTTTTTCACCATGGTTTCAGTGATCATTATAACCAGAACAGCACAAAGTAGCACTTGAGTACTCCCTGGAGGCATTCATGTGTGGCTACTTTTGTATCTGGCAGTGGAGGAAAGCCTTCATTTTCAAATAGAATTCAAATTTAAAATATTTTGTGGACATGCTCAAAGATACATTCTAGCCTTTCCTGTCATTTTTTTCTCAATTTCTGGCTGAAAATGTGTGTTAGGTGGGGAGATAGATTAAATAAGGGCATCTTTCTGACCTTAAAGCTAATGAAATTGCTTCAAGTAACGCTTTAGATTGTGCACTTTCACAGAATTTGGACTAAAGCTTCAGATGGCAAATTTTCAGTATCCGACACAAACAGAGCAGAGCACTGTCTGCTCAGTGTAACTCAGAATGGCTGAGAAGAGGGGTCAGCAGGTCCTGTACTGTTCTTGCAGGTTTCCCCCCAAATGCCTGAATTATTGCTGCCTTATTACACTTCCTGTGTGTGTAATATCACAACTCTTCATGGTGTTATATTGACATAAAACTGATGATAAATAGTCCAAAGTGTCTTACTTCTATTTTGGAGGCAGATTCTCAGTCTCACCAGTGTGATGATGAGGCTGAAGTATTGGACCAGTAACTTGGGTTGGACATTACCAAGCTGGTGCTTTAGCAAGCATGTGTGAGCTAAGACATATTAAGTGCTTGTTTAGCATTTATACTCTGTTCACTGGTTGTTACTACTCTGTTACCAGTTGTTAGATCAAAGACAAACTATTTCCTAAATAAGTTTATCTTTTTCTGTTTTCTCAATAATATGTAATTTATAGCAGCATAAGAGATGCTATGCTGCATGCTGCAGTGTCGGGGTTCCCCCAACAGAAGCCATCCAGCTGTGGTTTCCTTCCAGGGGCTTTAATACACCTGGCACTAGAGATTTACCTGAACTGCAGTCTGAATCAGCATTGCTTTGGACAGTGTTTGCCCATTGTAGATTAAACCTGTATCAACACATTTCAGGTTCTTCACATTGAAAACATTTTGTTTTATGAGTAACAATTCAAAAAGGTTACATATGTACACTGTTGCAGAGTAGAGATGTGGAGCCTTCAGCTTGGGCACTAGGCATGGCCAGGGTTCACATGATTTGTCTTCTTTACACTGAATATCACAAATACATGTTATTATGTGGCCAAAAGTTTGAAAGCCTACCTGATTATCAGGAAGGAATTTTTTCTTATCCTTTCCACAGAATATATTACATAAATTAAGGAGGACAGCTAATACTATCTATAGCTATATCCTTTATGTTCACTATGGTAAATAACTGTACTTAACAATCCCCCCCCTCCAGTCCTTTAGATAAGCTATTTTCATTTGACTTAATACAGCCTTTTAAATACAGATAGCTCTGCAAGTTCAAAGTAACTACAGACATTTATCGGTTTCAAGTGTTATGAAACAGATGGCTATTTATTCAGGTTTCATTCTACACTTCTGACATTATCTTCTATGTATTCTTCTACTTACATTATCTGTTGTGTGTACTGTGTTGTCTTAACAAACCAGTTGTCACAATGTTATCCTGTAACAACATTTTGTTCATGATATAGAACAAGTGAAAAGCTGTGGAATTCATGAAGGGCTACAAAAAGCATCCAAAACATTGTTCACCTCAAGGAAGGATGAGACAGCTTGATAATCTTTGGACAAATGACTAAACAACACTGTGGTGCTACTAGGTACTGAAGTATTTTACGATGTATTCACTATGACTTAAATGACATATTCAAGGCATGTCAGTGATGCAACTGCATGTGTTTTTGTTCTTAAAGTCTGTACTGCTCCAGCAAAGACAGTGTTTGTAATTCCTGGTGGGCCAATTCCTGCCTAGCTCTTCTGTGGGAAAGTCATTTCAGGAGGCTATATAGGATTTGGCCCAGTGCTAACAGCTAAGGTAAAAGCTGACCACAGAAATCTAATATAGGATGTATTCATACTGCTGTAGCATGTTATTTCATTTAGTGGCTTTGCTTATGCAGAGGCTGCAAATAAATTCTATAGTAATGACAAGAAACATCAGGATAAATTCTGGGACCCATTAACCGAGCAATGTTAGTAAGCAATTCTTTTTTGTTGGTAAGCATTGAACCGAGGATTCAGATCTGAAATACTAATGTTTTTCCATGGAATACCAAAAAAGAGAGGGGTAGATTAAGAGCAAATTCTACCTTTAGCAATTGAAAAAGGTCAAACCTGGCCAACTTTAAAGTGAGCTATGGTTTAAAAAGAATTTCTTTTTCATATTGAACTCTAAAAGGTAATTACTTTATGTTACTGTGCCTGGACTGCTCATACAGAAGAGGTATCTCTATTGCAAATAGCACTAAGAGGTACACCTCTGACTGACAGGTCAGAAATGTTACCTCTGTAGCAAACCCTGTATTTGAAGACAGGGAGGGTAATTTCAAAACAAAACAAAAAGTGCACAAAATCATCTGGAACTGAGCTTTGATAAAAAAAAAAAAAGAGTGAATTTGGAGTCAGTGAGATCCATGGTTGAGTGAAGGGTTTTCTCCAAGAAGAAACTGCTCTTTTTCCCAGTTGAGCAAACAGGAGTTTTGCCCTTGGCTGCAGTGCATACTCCTACCAAACGATTTAAGCAGAACGGCAAAGGTCTGGGTAGTATGTTAGGAGCATGGAGTGGGCACACCGCCTGTAACTGTTTAGTTTTTAAAAAAGCTCATTATTAAGCAAATGTGTAGAGTATTAAGGAAATTTGTAGAGTATGTCTGACCGTATGAGTGTGTGGGTGCTGTGCTGTGGTAAAAAGAGACTAATTGGTTTATGCGGTTTGTTTTGCATACTTTAGGCTCTTGTATGGGGTTTTTTTAATTGGTATTTATTTCTTGGCAGAGCTTAGAATAATTTTAAAGCTGTGTAACACCTCATTTAATGAAATCTGTTGTCAACAGCTGTTGTAAACATGTGTTTACAAAACAAACTCTTGAATACTTGATATTTGGAAATAAAAAATAGCATATCATGTGTGTTTTATTTCTGACCAAAAAAAGCAAGCAGCAAAAAAGGTACGTTGGTAGCAGTGCAGTCATTCTGGATCAGGTGATGAAGTATTTGGTCTTTTAATGAGTCGTCAGACAAAACCAAATCTTACCACTGAATTCAGTGACCACTGAATCCCAACTAAGTACTGGTCATGCAGAAATAAACTGTAAAATTCCCCCATTTCCTCTTTCCTCTAGCACTAAATTTGATTGATACTAGTTACATGCTGAAAAATACAGATTTGTTTCAAATAGATATTGACAGTTAGAAAAAATACATAAGGTACAAGTCCCTGTGCATCTATGCTACTCAATACAAGAGGGATAGGACATGAATCCAAGGACTGGACTCTGGATGTCCACACTGCTAAGTGCTTAGTTCACTCCTGGGCTCTGATTTGGACCACACCAACAAACTACCTCCATGTGGTTTGTGGGTAAGTGTTATACCCAGGTTTCCTACTCTCTGGACTCACTTTAATTTAAAAGTGTAGGTGTATCCATGGATGGAAATTCTGTCCCAAGGCAGCCGTGTCTTTCAAGATCAAAAGAAAAGCAGGTTGAAGTTGAAAGTGTCTTTCTAGACATGTTTCATTACTGGGCCTTTATACTCAAACTGTTTTGACCTGCTGTGCTCATCACGGCTGGATGAGCTGTGACTTGTTTCTATTAAATGTTCTCACTTCTTGGTGTACTGTGAATATTACGAGCCCCCACACCCTTGCAATGACCAAGCAAAACTTTGTTGCCACAGGGAAGCTGAATTCGCATTGGTTCAGGACATGGCTTGCCTTTTGGAGGTATCTAAGTGCATTTGGTTTTAGAATATAGGCAAAAACTGTGGTGGTGCACAGCACCTACCAGAATCAAACCCTCAGCCAGCAGCGCAGCTTCAGCCAATGTATGTGACGAGGGAGGAGCTACTGTTTTCATGAATGGTAGAGAAATCTATGGGGTCCAGATCCTCTCAGACTTCTAAGTTCAAAGTAAGTCTTAACAGTTTTAATTTCCAATACATAAAAGCACACAAAAAAAGCACCTTGCAGATCCCCCTGAATGTCACTTGTGTCCAAGACTAGAACTGGTAAACCAAGGAATGTGCTGTGGATGAAATTATCATCAGTATAGTTCACGGGTATCATTGCTAGTTGAAAACTGAATAAATGAGCTACCTTGGCAGGGGCTGGAAGCACAGCAGGGTGGTACAGAGGTCAAGGAGAGGCACCGTTGTGCTGCTCTGCACTGACATCTGCTGCCTGAGCAGGAGTAAAATTACCCAGGGCAGCTCCAAGGGGGCTCAGGCTGTGATTGTGTCCCTTCAGGTGGGACATTATGTTTTTGAAGTAACCCTGTGGATTGCACCCCACTTACTGCACATTGGTTCTCACTGAAAAAAGGTGTCAAAGCACACAAACTGCATTGGGTTTTGCTGAAACCAAAAAGGGATGTTTTATTACAGCATAACACCCATTGGGCACCAGCCACCCATGGGTGCTCAGACCTCAAGACTATTCCCGATCAGATCCTCCCTGAACAGGGCCGTTGCAGCTATTGCCTTCTCAGCCATCACTGTTTTACACACAGATGCTCTCTTGTGCCGCTTGCATGACTTCCAATGTAGACAGCTGCAGGCATCTAAAGAGATTTTGGTGGAGACAGTGGCGGTGGTCTATGCTCAGACCTGCACTCTGAAAAAACCCTTCAATCGACTGCCACATAAACCTAGAGGTGACTGAACTCCAGACTGATGCTGTGATCCAAATGTGTGAGGTTTTTTGTTTTGGTTTCTGTTTGTGTGCATTAACACCTCAGGAACAACAGGATTTGCCAACCCATAAGACCACTAAGTCATGTCTGAAGTTCTGGAAATTAAACATGCCTGTCTCTGAGGGCTTTTCTTGAGGGCTTTCAGTTGGTAGGTCTCAGAAAATGTCTCACACAGACCAAGGGTGTAAGGACAGTACTTGCTGCTTTCTTTGAAACCCCAGAAGAACAATGGCACCACCCAGAGCTGTGCAAGCCTTAAAGTTACTCCATTCCAGCTCCCGGCCTTCTTTAGAACCTAACTGTGTACTGCTTTTCAAAATAGACACACCTGCCACTATTCTTGCTTCCTGCTCTCTGCTTGCTTCCTGTGAGGAGCATTTGCCTATAAAGTCAGATTTAGGCATCTGTTTTCTTCCTGAGCCTGCAACTGCCTAATGCCTGGAAGAGGCTGACAATCAGCATGTGCTGCACATGGACTCATATGCCTTAGCTACAAGACAAGTACTGTACAGAAAGAAATCCAAAATGTATTAGGATAGCAACTCACTGTTTAGGACACTTACTTAAGGATATGACAGCTTTTGGCTTCTTTCATTTGGTCTGGTTTTATATTTGGTGCATGTTTCCAGAGAGCAAAGTGCAGAGCTCATTGCTCCCTGTACCTCTTAGCTGCAGAGTAAGTCTCTCTTATATTTTTCCCCCTCTATATTTCTGTAAGTGAGCTTAGAAAAGGCTCCCACCTGGTTTAGAAAATAGATAGGACACTAAGCTTCTGATAGTCTAGAAGACTGGGCACCTTCCTGGAAGAAGGAAGGTTGACCATTTTCAACCCGAGGAAGATGTGATCTCTTCCATTTCCTGAGTATTTTAAGCTCTCATGTAAGGAGGAAGGACAAGTAGGATGAATGGGCGGACCACACTATTGCACAATTCCCTTCTTTATCTCTAACCAAGCATTAAAAGAGAAGAAAGTATCTTGCTTTCAAAGTGCGCTTTTAAATAATGGAGGGCACGTGGTTGGTGCTGACTAACTCCCTGCACAAAGGTATGACAGGGAATTGTATGGGACCTTGCTTCGACTTGCCTTTGTCCTTGAAGTCCTCCCAAACTTGCTGGCTCAGCCTGCTCTACATGCTGCTTTGAAGTGCATCCTGTGTTTGTCAGTGTGCTTTCCAGAGGTAGACATCTCTCAGGGGTCTATCTGGCACTGCAACAACTGCTTTTTGAATACTTAAGTTGATCCACTTTCCTGATTCCCACAAAGATCACCTGTAACTTCATGTCTGCAGGAGCACCAGTGTCCAGGGACTGTGTAGAAGAAAGAAGAGTTCATGAAGCATAGCTTCAGAGGCTGATTTTAGCTATTAAGCGAATCTTACTCATAGGCCTTGGAGCAAATACAGAGTGCAAGTAAGAGACAGTTTACCTTGAAACCCGTTCCCTTTTGTTATAACTCTTGCACAAGGAGACACTCCTCCTGACTAGAGATCTGTGGTCCACCCTTGTTAAATCCTGTGAGTCTGGTTTGCTGTGCTTTGCTGTCACAGGGAGAGCACTGCAGGGAGGAGGGAAAGGTGGCACAGGGTAACTTTATTTCTGGGAACTGCAGTTTGTGCAGCTCAGTGCATAGACTTCAAGGAATAAAGGACTCGGTGAACTGGGGATTAAAAAAAAAAATCACAGCATGTCTTACACAAAAAGTATGTATTATTCACATCCTCAGGAATAATTTATAAGTAACAGAATGTAGTGTGTTATTTCGTTACCCATTGCTTTAAATGTGGATGGATTCTTAAAACTGAAACTCAACATATTTTTAAAATAAATCTCAATTAGGAGGAAAACTGGATCACCTGGACTGCTCTGGAGCAGGTAAAGTAAAACACCTTTTATTTCAAGAAATATTGCTTCTAGACTTTCCCGAAGCCAGAATTGTACTATAAAAGTATCACAGAAATATTATACAAGATTTAAAAACACAGTCTGTATCCTAGTAACTTAAAACCTATGTACAAATAGCATCATTCATGACCATAAATACGTTTTCTATCAATCAGCCCGTGACACATACATCAGACAAAGAGCTAGTAATTTTAACATATTTACAGAGTCCATCAAAAAGACTGCTTCTTAAAATTATTAAAATCCTACTAAAAGAATCTCCTTTTTAAAAAGTTTCAACTTAAAATACAATGCGATGAATGTAAGTTTAATCTGGAGTGCTTGCAACAGCCAAAAAATAGTACACTAAATAACATGTAACAGATAGGAAACACACCCATGAATTTGACACTATGGAATTACATCGGTTTGAGGTAATTCTCTTTTGTTGTTGTTGTGCTAATTGTTTAGAAACTCATCAAGAAGGAAGGGAAGATACTAAGTTTTGAGTAATACAGATTTTCAGTCATTTTTGTATTATACTTTATAAAATTTAATGTTTGGTAAAGTTGAAGAAAAATTTAGAATACAACAACAAAAATTATCTAAACTACTATTTTCTCATGTGCCTTTTTTTTTTTTTTTACCTAAAATAACGTAAATCTAACATGATTTTATCGTTCCCTTTAATACCTGTTGAAAAGAAAATGTAAGCCTCAAAAATGATAATAATGCTTTCAAGATATTGTTCAGGATAATAAAAATCAAATGTGGTGACAAAAGCATATATGTATTGATGTAAACCTTTTTACCAGTATCAGAAAAAAAAAGTCAAAAAACCTCACAGATTTTTTAATACTGACAATACCAACATATAGGGAAACAATCCAATTTAAACAAATCCTTCTACAGTTAAACAATCATTAGCCATACCTTTTTGAGAGTAAATTTAATTAAAGTAACAAAAACATGCAATACTTTTGCTAAAATAATATTCAAAGCATCTTTTTCTTCAATCCATGCTGTTTACCTTCTTCTTGTCAACCTATTTATTGGTTTCCCAATTACACGAGAGAATGAGCAAGCTAACACATAAGGTATTAGGTTCATATATGGTACGGCATACAGATTTTAAAAGTGCATTTTACTTAAAAGCATGACATTAGGAATTTCCAGTGGTTAAAATAACTTATGAAAAAGACATTATGCAGAGAGACTGCATAGACTGAGACACTCATTCATGGTGGGATCATTTGGAAATGAAGTAGCTTGAACATCTTCTTCATAGAAGTAACTTTTAGCTTTTGGAGAATGTGCTGTTGCCTTTGAACGTTAACACTGTTTCTTGTAATAAATACTGGAAATCTTACTTCCCAGTGGGAAGAATTACTGTGAGTATGTGTGTGTTGAATAAAAACAAATGCACACAGACAAATACTGAACTGGGCTCAATTTAGCTGCGAAACGTATCTACAATAAACCTGGAATGTCAGTTGTCATGATTACCTTTATTAGTTTGCTAATAAGAAAAGGGAGAACTTATTTAATGGTTTACAACTTGATCTAATCCAAGGAGAGTGGAGCTGAGGCACTGCCTTCTACATTTAGGATTTGTGAAGTTTCCCCTGCAAGACTCTGTTCTGTTTTTTTTAAGGAAGTTCTTGTTTTCTGGGTACCGACAGATGAATCCCTAATGGATACATTTACAGCCTGATGAATGAGGGGTTCATCAGACCTTATGGGGAGATACATTTGATCTTCAAATATATCTTCCACAGCATCACTGTTCTGATGAGTGTCTTTTTGAGGAATGCTGATGGGTTGTAGCATGAAGCTATGCCGGGACTCCAACTCCATCAAACCATTTCCACTGAAATCCATATCAAAACGGTCTGATTCTTTATCCTCCATCCATTTTTCAGCTTGATGATTATTTCTCCAGTGTGCATCATTCAAACGACTTTTCTCAGGGATATCATTGTTTAATTCAAGTTTCCTCTCCTGGCTTACATCCACCGTGCTCAAAGTGAAGGCTGCAAAGTCTGTTGGCACAATAAGCTGCAACTCTTCTGCAGGCAGGCCGCTCGATTCTTCAGCAGAAGTCATTTCCACTGAGGTAGATGGAGTGGATGATTCATCCCCATCCTCATTGGTTCGAGCAGTGTTAGCCCTGTCTGTTTTATTTTGCTGGTAGTAACTGTTCAGCAGTGCAAACATTCTATCTACATCCTTCAAGTAATTAGTCCAGTCAGCAAGACTAAGTCTATAGTTGTATCTGTATTCATATACACTTTCATTCACACTGTACAAGTCTTCCAGTCCTTGCCAGTTGATGTCACCAGTGAAACTGGGCAGGTTAGCCTTCCCATCCATCCCATAATTGTCCTCTGTTGAAAGAAGGAATAAAGCCTAATGGTGAACATCAGCTTAAAAGAGCAAGGAAAATTTCCACATGTGTTTCTACTCCAATTTGCTCAAAAGTACCACTACTCATACTGTAACTAGCTCAAAACGATGCTCCATGTCTTCTGCCATCAGATTAATTAATTTAGCTCCTACTAAACACACAGCAAGAAACTCCCTGTCTTCTGCTGCATCTTTGGACCAAGTGAAAAAGAACAAAACCTGGTCTAATGGACCTTTGTGATGACATTCAGAGACAAGTTATTTCAAGCCAGGAAAGTTGCTTCAATACGTAAATAATCCATTCACCTTTCCTGAAGACTCCACCAAAACGTGCAATAACTGAATTATGGTTAAGTATGAAAAATGGGACTAATTCTGAAAGCCATCAGTAACCTGAACTTCAACAATGCCCACAGGAATCTGTTTTTTGGGTAGCTTGAAACATATGTCTACAAAACAACCAGCCGCATTTTATTTAATAAATGATAGCTGAAGGTAAGCTTTTATTTACTTTGTAAACATTCGCTTTTAATTTACATTGAGCAATTAGGAGAAATAAAAGCTGCAAAAATGTGGTGTGAATTAATTTTTAGCACTGCACAACTCTGTAAAATAGTGTTAAACTATGCATAGAGATGGAATCTTCTAAAGGTTTTGTCTGGTTGGCTGGCTGGGTTTTTTTTATAAAAAAGCTTTCGAAGAAAACATCTAACAGCTTTATCAAATAATAAGTCTGAATGAAGGGCACAGATATAAGTCTATAAGTATCTGCATTTTATAGTGATCACAGCCAGAAAAAGCAGAGACATAAAGGAAAGTCTTTTCCAAAAGACTTTTGAAGTACTACAGTGACTACAGCGGCTCAGCTTATCAGCTGTAGTGTGAAGCCCATTTTATCTTGACAAGTAACACTGAACACCACTATTTCATTTAAATCACTGTGCAGACTGTGTTCAGTCCAAAGATTTTACCAACAAAGTGGACTACAAGGAAAAACTAATCAGGTAATGCAAAAGCCTGTCAGGGGAAGTGGCCAACTTGTTCTCACAGAAGATGTTGTAGGCAATATTTATTAATCAGCCCTCTGAAATGACTTGCATCTTTTCTGGAAATGGTACAGGCAGGTAGGCTGGTAGCAATTACCTCTGAAGTTGAAGTGCCTATAGTCAAACAGACTGAACTGAGCATAGATATTTATCTATATTGAGTCCTCCATCCCTACAGTGGCATCTCTGTTAATTTGTTTGTATTTTAACTTGCCCTTTCTCATTATTCAAGTAAAACAGAAGATATAATGTTTCCTATTACAGCTTATATTCTTTGCTTCCTCACTTGCTTGGGATTTCACAGTAGAAAGAATTTCTCCACTATTAGTCCATCATACGGAATGTCAGAAAAATACCATTATGGTCAGAACAAAGAAGATTTTCTCCCACCAAAAGGATATCACTGCTCTTACTTGGAAACACCTGGATCTTTGCTCTTAACTGATATTTTTTTCACTTAATACAAAAGCTGTAAATACTTAAAAACATAACATTTAAATATTTTTTTGCAAACACTTGGCAATCTTCCTGTTACAGGAAGCAATGCATGCTTTTTGGATTCGGTAGGACAGCTACGACAGAGCATCTTCCTTCTTTCTTTTCCTGAGGTAGATGAGAAACAAAATCATGGCATGGCCACATGAGAGCCATCTTTTAAGTTGACTTACAGATAATTTGTTTCCTGAAATAAAAAATAATTAAATCGTGCAGAGGTTTCAAGAAAGAAGTTTCACAATTCCAGCACTTAGAGGCATAAAGGGCCCTAGAAAACATCGTAGGAAGGGATGCATTTTTCAGGAACTGAGTCACCAAACCCTGTAGGATATTAACCACACTGCAAATGCGACAATGTTTAAATTCTGCTCTGTTATTATTTTTACTGATGGTTTCGTATTTTTTTTTCTTTGCCAAATCAGATCCTGTATAGGAATACAAACTGCTGTAGCAAGTCAGTGGCCAAAGTGGTTTAGCATGTGATGGCACAAACTGAACGAGGAGTGCTGCCATTTGACCAGTAACAGGTTTGGGGATGGACCAGGGCAGTGGGGGGCAAAGCAGGAGTTAGATGCCTTTGGGCCCAGAGGAACCTTTTCTGCCTGTCCCAGGCAGTGGGACAGAGGGTTGAGCTGAGCAAGCTGGGGTGGCAGGGTAGGCAGTGGGGAAGTCTGGGGAGCAGCCAAGATCAGGGTTTCTCAGCAGCCTCAGCAGAGGGGCAATGGGGCTGTGCTACAGAGAAATGAGATCAGCAAGGAGCTGAATTCCTACAAAACAGCTCAAAGACTGCGTCAGAGCTACACGGTCCTTCACGCTGAATCTATTTTTTACTCTCTAATTCTGGCATTGTTTCTGCACTCTCAGGAGTCTTCACAGCTGGGAAGGCACTGGAAATTCTTTCCGTGATCTTCATGTCAAGCAGAAGAACTTGTTTAAACACATGTATTCATACATGTTAAACAAATAGGAAAACAAAATCTTAAGATCCTAGGCCTGACTGTAAGTTGGTTGGGTCAGCAAGTTGCCTCACAGCTTAATTCCACAGCTTAGCAGTAAGCATGAAAAGTTTCCCACTGAAATTGAAGTATACAGGGGGGAAGGAGAGAGGAAAGAAAAGGTTTTCCCCTGTAAGAAATCTCATTAAAAATAGATGTGAAACAGGAAAGTGCAGATGAGTGCATGTGAGTAACAGCATGTCAGAGGCTTCCTCGATCAGTATTTTGGAATTCCTTAGTTAGACCCAAAAGAGAGAAGTTGTTGCTATCTGTTCACAGCAAAACTCCCTCAGATTATTTAAAAATCACGCAGTAGCTAAGCTTTACTCTCCAGTTATCATACTCTGAAGTCACATGATGCCATCTGCATCTGTGTTGCCTCAAAACTAGTAAGAGATTTGGATATATCTTCACTGAGACTAAAGACTAGTAGGTACAATCATCTCCTTGGTGGCTTTGAAAAACCTCTGACTAGCAGGAGAGGAGGGAGGAGTGTGCAATTCCCACATCCTGTTGCCAGCCATGTCTGGAGAGACATCTGTCCATTTAAGGGCATGGATGACACCAGCTCTTCCCTGCTGAAGCCTTCTCCCTGTGTGCTAAGGCAAAAGCAATATACTGGCTGTTTCCACACAGGCCTCTTGTCCCAGCAGCGTGCTTGCAACACAGTTTGGGCTGTACTAATGCAGAGCATTTTGAATGGGAACAGGTCTGAGTGGAGAAAACACATGATCTGAAGGAAGCCTGAGGGTAGTTCAATGACTTGGCAGCATAGGGCTTTTTCTTTCTTATTCCACTGGCTTCTCTGCAGGCATCAAGAAAAGAGATAATTTTGATGATTCCTGATAAATTGTGTTTATTCATTTAATTTTCTTTTGTTTGTTTTAGAAAAGAAAACCAATTTTCACAAAGATGGCAGTTGAACCAAAATGCTGAACTTAGGAACCTGTATATATTGAGAAACTGGGTGTATATTGCACTGGCACAGAGCAGCATCACTTCTGTTATACCTGCTAATTATCCCAGTAGCACAGTATTTATTGACGTGGTATCATAAGTTAAAATGTTTCCACTGCTAAACATTGTAACAAGATACAATTTAAGGATTAATCCTGTGTGTTCTACTGTTTAATGCAATTCTACAATTCAAAAATGCCATTTCTGTTAGATCCGTAGTTAAAATGAGGAATGCTTACAAAGATATCTTCTAATGAAAGGCTTAAAATCATAATTACAGGGATTACTTTCTATCATTGTAGTAACCAGTCCCCACCAGGCTGAAACAAGCAATGCAAACAACTGGGATATATCCAAACAAAAACATCATTTTCCTAGATCCTAAAATTACTCAAGTAAGAAAATACAAAATTGGCTGCAAGGAAAAATTAGCTGCTTAAATTGGAGATCTATAAAACATTGAAATACATTATCTTTCATTGTTCACTGGCTGCTGAGAGTTAATGACAAGGTTCTATTCAGTAGACCCTGTGAAAAAAAGGTTTATGCAGACTTGTATACTCCCTGGAGCCAGTTTACTTCTCAGGTAAACAGTGTATACGAGGAGCTACTCCACCAAAATGAATAGAGATGAAAATGTATAAACTTGATATACTGTGAAAAGGTATCAAATCTAAATATGACACAACAAACTTTAATCTGTTTTTCACCATGAGCACAGGTGTCGCTCAATAAACAGCAAGCCCAATCCTGTTAAAACCTGAGGTTTTTGAGTCTCTTCAGGCTTTTGCTTTATGATTGACTGGTCCCTCCACCAGGAGAAACTGGGCTCTGCATGACAAACATGTAGGTATGATATAGCTGCAAACAGATAAATATACTTGCAAACAGCAGTCTTTCATGTATTCCTCAGGTTCAAGAATTAGGCATAAAAAAACCCTCACGTGGTGCCCTTCCTCAGTTCAAATAGTACAACCTTTAAAAGAAATTTTGTTTCATGCTTGTGTGATCTAGCCTGAAAGTAACACCCCCAGCGAAAAGGTGCCTCTTCTTTCTGCTGCACTTATACTGTATGGTCTCCTGCTGGTTTCTAAGCACATACTGCTCCTATTGAGCATTGCTTTTGTTTAAAACACCATAATAAAGCCAGTGGGAAGATTTTACTTCATTTCCATAGGTCTCATTAGGCTCTTTGGATACATATACCTCCAAAAGGTTTTTAAGCACGTTTGGTTTATGTTTAAAAAGCAGCTGCACAGACTTCCTAAATAAAAGCAGAAAAAAACCCCAACCCAATAACAGGAAAACAACCCAAAAGAGGTGATACTTCTTGTGTAATTTTCCCCAGGTAAACATCTAAGGAATACAGGCATGAAGTATGAGCTGTATGAAGTCTTGCTATGACAATGAGCTACGTTAAATGCAGAATGGTACAGCTAAAAAATAAATGGCCAGGTTCAGTGTAAAGTAGTTAGAAAATGCATGCATCAAAAGCTATGCTGTGTGCAACATGGCAGGGTACAGACATTAGTTGAAATGAACTGGAGTCATGCAATTATTTGGAAAGAAGCTGCTGAGGAGAATAAAAAAGTGTGAATACCTGTGTGGATCATAGCTTCCTCCATCTTTATTTCCTGATATAGGAAAATACAAGAGTAACTTTTGTTAGTGTTTAGAACTTGTAAAACCATTCACAATGTAGTTTTCCATGCACAGCATCTAATTCCTAAAAAGAAATGTACTGTGTTAAATAAAGACAGAGCTGTAGTCCAACAAAGATTTCCTGGAAGTTTTTTATAAAAGAATGGAAAACCCACAGTTTTTCAAAAATAATAAAACCCCCAAACAATTAGATATTGTAAAAGAGAGAAACATTTGTAGCTGAAGAAAAAGATACAAAGATGCAATACCATAAATGATGCAGAAGGGAATATTCCTGTAAAAAAAATCACAATATTCAATTAACCAAATTCAAGCGCAGTGAATTCCAGAGTCATGAAGTATAATACCAGCTATTTTCATACTCAGAGTCTCTTGTAAAGAAATATTGCTTTCCTCAAAAATGGAGGAGACTACTGCTGTTGAGAAGTTTGCAATGTTAAGTCTCAATTGTGGTGCAGAGCTTCCTGAAGTTGTTCATATAGGCAGACAGCAGTTGGGATAAACACAAGATTTAGTACCTCACCTGCTACTGGGAGGCAAAACCTAACCAAATAAACCCTGCAAGAGAGAAAAGTTATGATTGTGAAGACCTGCATATGCTTGTTATCAATAAGCTAAAATAACATGATCAACTTTCTGCAGCATTTCTGTCAAATGTTTTTTGTCTAGTATAACCTGTGCCAACTTGCAAAGGAGCTTCCTAGTCATGCAGCTGTGCAGGATGTTGTATGTGGATCATCCCAAACTATTCAAAGCAACACTTAGGAGAGTGACACTTCATGGATTTCATTGGTATTTAAGCAGATAAAAATACATATCTGAATAAAATAGAAATAAACACTTTTATTTTTCTTGTACCTGTTTCAAGTCCTTTTGGCCTTGGATTGCACTGCTTATAACCTTGACAACTTCGCAGTTCCATGAGCTGTATGTGTAGTTGATTCAAAATGCCTCTTTCCACTGTGTGTACTGTATTCGTCAGCTGAGAGATGGAGAAATGGAAATAAAAAATGCTTGTTAACAGAAAAAAACCCCACCAACCCATAGAGGAGTCTGGTGAAGCAGTATTTTGTAACAGGGAAAGGGGTTTACCTGATATGGATCGGTGTTCATATCAAAATACTCCAAGAAGCCAGTTGCAAACTCACAAAATAGAAAGTTGTGGGTGTCATTAACTGTTCGCAGACACCAGTAAGTGTTGTTATTCGAGCTTGTGCAAGCACAGAAAGAGCCCACTATAAGTTAAAGAAACACATTATTAATTTTGTGAAAAATGCTCTGATTGCATGAAGCAGAAACATGTTACATAGCAGAGGATAACCTAGACCACATCTGCACATGGACATGAGACTTACAGTTCCAGAATGGTGCTGTTTGCCAGTGGTTGTTGTCGTGGGTAAAACACGTCAGTCCAGGAAGGCTACACTCATCTCCTTTCTTCTGGCGCCTTTTCCCCTTCCTTTCTTTCTTCCTTCTCCGGTTCTCTTTGAACAGCTGCAGTTTGCCATCCACTTCCTGCGCTGCTTCTCTGTTTACAGAGAAAGTTGGGCATGCTGACAGAGAACAGTCTCTATTTGGCTAACAACAGCACTAGCAGTTTTTATATATTTCTGGCTTTTTTAAAGATGGACTGATGAGAGTATGCCCCTCTTCTAGCTCATCTTCCACCCCAGCTGTTATGACAAGGCATTCTCTTCAGTAAGCATGAGAAATAATGCATAAATATTATCCATAAAATTTCACAAGTCTGTTCAAAACTAATGAGGGTTTCTTGTGAGTGCTTGTTATATGTAACCTTTTATTTCCCTCCTCTCTTCCCTTCCCCTATCCACAAAAAAAAAGAAACCCAGCCCTCTCCCAGATGTATTTCTCTGGTCACCAAAAAGCCAGCTGAGAGGGTGAGAAGTTAATAACAAGCTTACTTGAAGGGATGAAGATGGCTCTTGAGTTTCTCTTGGGCCTTTACTCCTTTCTCTTTGTTGTAATAACTACAGGGAAAATTATTAGGAATTATCAAGTCATGAAACCATTTTCAACATAAAACCAAACCAGAAACATTCCGTCTACAACAATCGCTTAGGGAAATACACAGAATGATTTTCACTTCATTTGAAGAACATGCGAGTGATTGTATGCTAATTTATAGCAAAACTACAGCTGGATTCAAATATGTCAGTAGAATGCAAACATATTTAATCTGAAAATGTTAAAATGTTTTTTAATTCACAGTAACTTCTACTCTTCAAAGGATCTAACTAAAATTAGTACCTACAGTGGTTATAAATATCGATAAAGCTTATGTTCTTTCTTTGCCATCTCAAAAAACTTAGAAAATGTGTAAGCCTTACCAATCAGCGTAGCTTTTGGCTTTGAAAGCTGTCTCTCTTACCTCTGTTTACTACAATCACATTCGTCTGGTTTTCTTCTTTTTAGGTGTCCTCTAACTTCCCTCAAATTCTTAATTTTGTCTTGGAGAGCTTCAATCTGAAGAGAATATATCTGAGTCAGAATTATTCTTTGGACAGGTAGCAGTGCAAAGACTTCACTCAGATTTTAAAATACCTCTTACCTCCTTATCAATGTAAGCCTTGTGGTCCTTCCAGGCTCTGGCGGATTGGTACAGCTCCCTCTCACAGTGAATAGTGTCATTTGGAAGAATAAAACATCTGTAGCCATGAGTTTAACAAACAGGAAAAAGAAGGTCAGTGCTTTCCCAGTTGCCTACCCATTTCTTTTTTCTTCCAACATTCCTAACCAATTCTTTGTGATATTATGTTAAGAAATAAAGAAACTCTTCTCCTGTTGACTTAACAATATTAACAATTGCTTCAATCTGTTTTCTCTGCAAATTAATAACTAAAAATAATCCTCAACCATGACAGATGCTCTGTGCCTGCTAAGCAAAAATGCAATGGCAATGTCATCTTGGAGATTCTTAATCCAATTAGAAATTAAATTGAACCTGACATAAAAACCTGTTCAGAAGTTAAAGCCTCTTGTTAACCAAATGTACCATTGCTTATTTAATCACCAGCTTCTGAGAAATATACTTCTCTTGCCACATGAATGTGACCCATCTTCCAACTATGCAAAATAGTCAAGAAAAGAACATATAGTTGGTGGGCTGAAGATCAATATAATCAATATAATCAATATAATCAATATAATCAATAAAGAGTAATAAAAACCAAAGTTAGAGCAAAGAGTTCGAACAACTGGCTTAAAAAACGCCAACAGAAAAAGTGTTCAGAAACATTCATATGTGTGTTTGAAAACAACAGCTCTACCAAGAGAAAAACACACACACGGAAGACCAAGGAGATGGACTGAGATGGCAAATCCAACAGACTGCAGGCTGGGGTTCCAAACTTATCATGGTGACAAACAGAAATTCCTTAATTGTGGAAATATTCCAATTTTATAGATGGAACTTTTCTTGGGTCCTGCTTCATCAGAACCCTTCTTGCAACTTTTGAGAAGAACAGCAGAAAGGAAGATGTAGATGCTTATCTCTCTGCACGTTATCCCATTATGTGTTTTTCTTCACTCAAAGAATTCTGAAAGCAATACTGTATTCAGTAAAGGTCAAAACACTTCATGGAGAAATAGTAACTTTCACAGAAAACTAAAATCATTGTGGGTCTTTTCAGGGATAAACAGGTCTATTGTATTTTAGCTACTGTTAGTGGCTGCAAACAACTAAGCATTAAGAAAGATGATGTAACTGGTCTAATCTTTCCTCATCTAGAGTGGGATTTCAGTCATCTCAAATTTAGGCCTCTCTGCTAAGCTGGTAGCCTAGGCTTCTTTATAAAGAACAGCAGGAGTTGTCAGCTTCACAGAGTGATTAATCCATCATAAGATGCACATTTCGATATGGAGGATGAATCTCCCTCTGGAGATGCCTACTCCTCCTCAGAAATTAAACCCAAACTAAATGCCTCCCTTTAAAATACACATGCTAAAGTTAAACTATTCCACCTACTAACAAATACAACCCAGGTTTATCTAAAATCTACAATGATGTTTTTCAATTCCTAAACATTGTAACTATAAAATCATTAAAAATTGAGAGAAAACAAATAGAAATTTAAAATTCTTTCATTTTAAGAAAAATAAAAACACAGAAAAGCAATCATACTTGTGTGTCACTCTGACAGAGTTGGGTTGACCTATAGCATCAGCACCATCAGCGATCATTGAGTCACCAGCAGCACCACCAGTTTCCTCTGCTTCTCCTTCGTTTTCAGCATTGTGACGCTTGGTGATACTTTTGGTCTTTAACACCTGCAGTTCTTCCTCTTCCAGATTTATGTCATAGATTTCACCTTCAAATTCCACAGACAAGGACCGGGTTTGGCGAGTGTGAACAAATCGGGGTTTGTATTCTGAAGCAGAAGAAAGAAACATTCCCGTATGTTGCATATATATATCTACATGACCTATGCCATGAACACAAAACATATTCCAAACAGCATGGATGTTTTGCAGTAAAAGCAGTGGTGGTGAGGTGGGTTTGTGTCTTTACAGAAACTTTTTAAATGATTTTTCGACACATCAGAGCCCATGCTTTCATGAGTAGCATGAAATTTTGATAGCTTCAAGGTTTGCATTTCAAGCTAGTTTGACCTTATGCCACAGTAAGCATCTGTATCTCCAAATACAATCAGTATCTCAGAAATCAGATGTCTAGAAAGAGACTCAAAAAATCAGAGACCACTTTAGAAAATGAAAACATTCAGTACTGTGAAATAAAGTCACCACCTGTAAATTGGCATGTGACATGTTTGACTTATGTTTTAGAATAAAAAAGAGTTTTTAAAAGGATAACACTTTTTTCTTTTTCAATATAGGCACCAAAAGAGAAAGAATCCATCATGCATCAGTGTGTATATATATATATATATATATACATATATTTTGACTTGCACATCATCCATATTTATGTGCACAAGTCACAGACCACCAAAAACTTGTTGCACTATAGAGCTACAGTGAGATTTATTAGGTCACTTTTACCCGTTGAAAGCTCTGAGCTTAGTAGGGTTACAGCTCTTTTAGTTACTATGCATGTGAGTCAGATTAACTAAAACAACTCTGAGGGGTTTTTGACGTTATATACAATAATATGTTTGTCTGGGCTCAGTCTGGAAGACCTTACAATTTTTGCTTCTTATGCTAAATGTACTTGTTGCAAATCAAGCTGGTAAACTCCACAGTTGATACCACACCAAATCATGCTCTGTCTAGCAAACACACTCACACAGAGGCCTGGAAATACGTAACTGCTTGTAAAAATCAGTTGTAGGGCATTTCCATTGTTACATCTATGCTGACTACACCTCTGTCACCTAAGAGTATGTATTCATGCAGCAGAATAAAATGGAAACTGTAAGAAAGTACTGCCTTTGGCCAGTAGTGTCAGTTCTACTGCAGGTTTTATGTTAGTGTCTTTGAGAGACTCACACGGAGCCTTTCCTGCAGGAATCTTTTAGAAGTGCAAATAGTGATCCTCATCCAACTCTTCATTCAAACCACCCTGTCCTAAACTGTTTCAGTGATTGCCTGCTGTCAGGTGAAAAAAAGGCTTCCCAGCCAAGACATTCATCTTCCTAAAGAAAGCCCCTCATTTCAAAGCATCTTTCTCATCTAACCTCTTTAATAAAATAATGTAGAAAGATTCATAGGATCAGATGGGACAATTTCTGGCATCTTAACAGACTCTGATGATAGTACTTACGAATCAAGATTAGAAAATATAAGTAACTTATGTAAGTATAATCTAAAAATTGAGGCCTGAACTCATCATTCTGTTAACAATGTCTCATCATCATAAGTCTTTCCCTGCTCTGCTCAGAGGAGTGCTAAGGTAGATTTGGAGAAGGAGGAGGGAAGAGGTGTAAGAATGCTGTAAAGGAGAAAAGTATGACAAACGGACTTTTTCTGATGCCTTCTTCAGTTATTTTCTATCCTTTCTCTACCTACTCTCCCAAGTAATTTTCCCCAGTCGCAATCCTCATTCAGCCCTTGCTGGTGCCCTGGCAACACCTCTTTCCAAGACCTCTTTCCAAGGTGCCTGACAGGTACTTTGAAAATATCACTTGGGGTAACATTCCATGGGGTGAGAATCACCCTGTCAGTCTGTGACATGCAAACTTTTCAGCAGAGGTCTGCCTGTACGCGCTGTGAGGTTCCTTAGATCATACCGAACAAATGGAAAAAATTATATTAAGGCAGCATTTAGTCTGAACAATGAGACAACTCAAGACAGACAATATTGTGGTTGAATGTACAAAGAATACCAGGGATTCCTGTTCACCTCCAGAGAGGGGGAGGCTTTAAATCAGGAAATATTTGGAATTATATTGACATTATTTTCTTATTTCATAGACATCTGTGCAGCATCTTTTAAATTTTGTGTTTCTCATACCACTTCAGTGTCTTCCCGTTTTAAACACCAGCCTTTATTTCGTTCCCCAGTCTAGTATTCTATATAGAAAGCAGGAGAATACAGCCTGCTCTTGGACAAAGTCTGAAATCAGGGTCTGGTTGCATTGCTGTAGCTGCAGAACTTCATCCCTGGGCAGACAGAAGAAAATACTTGTTCCATTTAGAATAATGGCTTTTTAAAATAGGCTTATTTTGTAGAAATCGTTAGCAGAAATAAATCCTGTCCTAAAACCTGCTTGTACATTCCATTCAGCTCATGCTCCACTAGAGGACACTGCTACCTCACTAGTGTCCCCGCCGGAGAGTAGCAGCTGAGCAGTTATTTCAGTGCGAAAGCGGCCGCAGCATTGCAGTGTCTCATGTAAAAGACGTCTTTGGAGTATCACGGAGCAGAGTGTGAGTTCGGTGTTAGCGATGTAAGAAACCCCTTGCACTGGCCATCTTGACATGTACTGGTACCGATTCATCCGCAGGTGCCACGGGGTTGTCACCACCACCATTGCTGCTACCACCACAGCCATCACTACCACCACCGCCACCACTACCACCACTGCCACCACTACTGGCAGCATTAGCACCAGCACCACTACCACCACCATCATTACTGCCATCACCACCTCCATCATCATGACTACTACCACCACCGCAACCATCACCACCACCAGCCTAAACACTATTCCTCATTGTGATCCAAAGGACAAATACTCTTCTTATTATTACTACTACCATTATTAATGTTATTCCCAAGGCAATTATGTAAAACCTGCCAATTACAGGTGTATTCATTAGACACAAAGCTGAAAGCAAGGGTATACCAATAAGCCATTTCCTCCTGCTCTTTGCCTCAAAGTCCAAGAGATCAGATTAACACTTACTTTGCGCATTAGGGTTTCTCAAGAACTGTCTTTGATTTTTTCTTTGGGTCCTGCTGTTCCGGTAATCAGTGTCTCCACAGTTGCAGTCTTTGTCTTTACTGCTGTATCCCCGGGAGTGAATGCTGCGGGTCCTTTTCCTGATGGCAAGTATGTCGCCAGATACCTTACACTTGTGAATTCGAAGTTTGCCAGAAGCATCCTCTGTGCACTGCCACTTCTGTGAGAGAAAGAAACAAAGATGATTTCCCAGCAGCCTTCCAAACCCCTGCTACTTTTGGATGGATTATAAAACAAGACAGGCAAATTTCTTTAAAAATTAAGCAGTCCCTTAAATAACAAACTGAGAAGAGAAGCTAAATTTTAAGGACTAAATTCACTCATATTCTTCTCAACATCTCTCTCATGCTGGGCAAACATAAGCTTGAATGAAATCACTGCAAATCTGCATAAGAAAATACAACTGAGCCAAAAAAGATATATAAATCAAGAGTATCTAGACTAAACACATCCCTGAAAGGAGCAAGTAAAAAGTCTTAATTTACTGAGCCAGGGAGTACAGCTGGCAGGGCTGTTTTCACCAACTCTTTCATTTCTTCGAAAAAACAAACTTTTTCTTTGTTCTGTGACTTGGAATTTCTAACACAGTTGAGGGGAAAATTAAAGATCTCCACAGATGAAGAAAAACTGGCTTAATTTTAGAGTTCCTTGGAAAGAGAAAAACAAATTGTGGGTGTGATTTATAGAAAAATACATAAATTACTAACAGCGTGTAATATATTACCTTTCCAGTGGCCAGAATTAGGACCTGCACCCTAAGACATGCCCCTGCAAATCATGACACTCACACTTGCAACCATTGCTGGCTCTTTATGTTTCATATGAGAAGGGAAAAGCCTGAGAGCACGATACCCTCAGCCAGCCTCCCTATGCCCAGCAGGTGCAAGTGAGGTGAAAACCTTAGGGATGGACAAATAAATTAGCTTATCCAACTCCTTTGGATACCAGAGTCTTGAGATTTGTATCAGACATGGTAGGAAAAGGTGCAGTCTTGAAGGAGTGCCTGTAAAAGGCATTGGACACATGCTGAATATCAGAGCAACCGTGGAAGAATGAGATGAAACAGAGCTTTTTCAGCTTGTCTGCACTGTATCTGTCTGACTTGATTATCAACACCACTGAACCAGATGGAAGATTCCAGGTGGATTTTTCCAGTGGATCCCACCATCTTCACATTTCAAATTAAAACGCAACTGGGACTTTCATTTCCTTTCCATACTGAACCACCTTCAAGAAGCTGAATATCATTATTTTAAAAACACGGCTAGGTGCTGACAGACCAGAGCTCCTTCGGCTGTGCCCAGAGCTTGCCATATACAGTGCTCGTAACACCCTACACAAGCTAAGCAGCCTGTGAAGTTTTTAAGTCAGTTGTAGCCTGGATAATGAAACAGAGAACTAGAAATAGCTATGCTTATTTATAATTTTAGTACAACTATAGATGACTATTACCCAGTGAGTTTTGTTCATTTTTGTTCACATCTTTAGCCCAAATGACCAGAGTCTGCATACAAAGCACGTAAGTTTGGCTGGATAGCATAGAGAACAAACCTCAGTAATGTTACTGATAACTGGAAATTTCTAGTTGCAGTTTCAGCTCTTTCCCTATAATGTGTCATTTTTTGGTTCCCATGACTGAATAGAGTAGCTTTCTTGTGCCTCATTAATAATAGCCAGACAGCTAGACGCTGGCCCTAATGGAGTCCCCAGTTTAACTTTGAAATGGATGCTGATATCAGAGCATACACATTTCAGTAAGTCTCTTCATTAACTAAGGGCTGCTCTGGACTGGTTTTGAGGTGCTGTCTAGATGCCTGAGGAAGGAATTAAAAAACTGAGCTGCAGGTATATTTGCTGACCTGATAACCCAAGGAGTGAGCTGATGTGGCCCTGAACAGCAGCACTGTGAGAGCACTCTCTGTCCTAACATGTGGGCTGAGTTAAAAGACAAATCCAGTGCTGCCTGTGGATTGGCATGATTGATCCCAGAACAGTAAAGCATGTGTAAAAGGCCATAGACTGGCACAAGTCTGATGGCTGCCTGAGAAATCACACTCGTGCCTGGACTTTCAGCGTAAACATACACCTACAAGTGACAGGGTGACTTTCTACAAGTAAAGGTGCCTGAGAGCTATAACACTTTGCAGGATTTTGTTCTGCAACAGCATGTGCACTCTTCCTACCACAGCAAGAGAAGATTGTTACAGGATAAGAACTAACTGCACCACTATATTTCGTGTTTATTAGGTACATATTACATTTATAAACATATGGCACTAGTTTTTTAATTATAGCAAGAGGTTCCAGGAGTGGCTTCAGTAGTCATTTAGATCATTTTCAACAGTATTATGACTAACGTTGAAACAAGACTCTCTGTGTCTACTACAAGCCAATAATAGTTCTCTATTTAAAACAGGGATTAAATGTGATTCAGTGATTCAGTTACTCTTTTTTTTTCTTTTTTTTTTTTTTTTTTTTTTTAACTTTAAAAGATGTCATTATAAAGATGCTTCAGAGTTCTAAGACGGAATTTTTAGACTATCCTGAATCTTTGCCCATGCCAGTGTAATCGGGCATTGAGCATGCATTATGCAGTAAGTCATAATGGTCCTTCTGCTCATCCTTAAATCTATAAAATGCATTAATGAAGAAGGTTCTGGCTGATGCACTGCCCCTTCCCCTCCTCTGTTTTCTACCTTCCTTCCTGCTATGAATACCAAAATATTGTTTAATGTCCAGGACTATTAGGTTTAATTTCTGGGTCTCCATTTCTCCTTCAATTAAAAAAAAATTGGCACATACACAACTAAATATGTCTTCATTAAATTTTAATTTGCATCTGTGTTCTTATTTTCCTTCTGACGGTGATGTTTCACAAGATACCTAAGCCCATCTAACAATTCACTGTTGCCATAGGAATATGGGATAGTTCTTGCTTCTGGCTGCATGTTGACTGCACTGATTTATTCTCTCCTCAGTAAGAGAAAAGGGAACTAACTCAGAGTTAAAAAACCAAAACAAACAGTGGAGAAAAAGCAGGATCCTGCCATTTGGCTGCAAAAAGCTGCTATATCATTTCAGTCATGTTGTGAAACTTAACCTGTGTCAGCCTTTTCCCTGTCATTGACTTATCATGTCCTTCTTTCATTTTATTTCATCACCTACTCTCCAGCAACTATTTCCCTCTCACGTTAGTTCCCCAACTTCATTTTTCCTTCTGCCTCAATTTAACTTCAGAGGGCAAGCAAAACATGGAAGAAAATACCCCTCTTCCCCCCTGCCCCCTGGCAGAAAACTGCAGAGGCAACTCAGGAGATGTTAATGTGTAAAAGGACTAAGCATCTCTGAAGAGTGGGCAAAGACTTTGGGTTTGTCTAATTTGAAAGAAAGAGTCTAAGGGGCAACCTCATTGCTCTCTACAGCTTCCTAAGGAGGGGAAGTGCAGAGGGAGGTGCAGGTCTCTTTCCCCTGGGATCCAGTGACAGGACAAGGGAATGGTTCAAAGCTGGGCTAAGGGAGGTTTAGACTGGACGTTAGGAAGTATTTCTTTATTAAGACAGTGGTCAAACACTGGAACAGGCTTCCTACAGAGGTGGTCAACACCACATAGCCCAAGCCTACCAGTGTTTAAGAGTCATTTGGACAATGCCCTTAATAACAGACTTTAACTGCTGGTCAGCCCTGAAGTGGTCAGGCATTTGGACTAGATGACTGTTGTGTGTCCCTTCCAACTGAACTATTATTTCTTCTCCCCTCCCCTCCCCTCCCCTCCCCTCCCCTCCCCTCCCCTCCCCTCTCCTCTCCTCTCCTCTCCTCTCCTCTCCTCTCCTCTCCTCTCCTCTCCTGTCATTCAGAAGCTCAGGATGCTTTAAACTGTCAAGCCTGAAGCTCAAACACATATGTACACACACCTGCCCCTCCATGGGGAGGCAAGCACTGGACTGCAGCATGACTGCAGCAGGAGCTTTTCCTTGGATGATGTGATCCCCATGATGCATTTTCTTCTGTGGATAGAAGTTTGCCCTTATAAAGTCATTTCAAAGGCAAAGGGGAGCAATGGGGTCATTAAAATGGTATTGTTTGTACTTGGTTGCTTTGCATTGTGTTGCTACTGGCATGCTTCCAGTTGCAACTTACTGCTACATGAGCAAGACAACAGTAAATGACTTCGTAACTACCTTGGGTCTCAATTTTCTGGTATTAATCAGAAATCAGGTATTAATTTGTGCACAGCCTTAAAATTTAGTAAGTCTATTTCATTACTGAATATAATTAAGACATAAAATATGCATTTGGCATGAATCATTGTGATGTGCTGCCCTGTAAATATCTACTTAAGCACGATTTCAAATCAACTTTGTTTAGTTAATAGGTTGTGACAGCTTTGAGAGAGTTGCTGCTCCCTTATATAGAGGGGAAGTTAATTAGTTCATGAAAGGTGTCTTAACGGTAGGCAAGCTAAGGGTTTCTATGAAATGTAATTACTGGGTATTTGCAGTAGACACTTCAGTGTTAAACATCTTGTCAGATTTTATCACGAAGCTATGAAACCCTGAAAAACATGCAACCGGAAATATAACACAGCCACAATATTTTTACAGGTGCTTTTTCATTTTCGTAATGTATGACTGACTTTGAGTATTATTGCTCAGCCTAGGGAATGTTAAGATATGAAAAGGAAGACTTCATGAATTTAAACATGTCCTCAAGATCTCATTTCCCTTTTCTCCTGTCTTGAAAGGTATGATCTAAATTGCAAAACAGTTTAGATGAAAATGCCATTGTGGGTTGTGTATGTTTATACCATTTTCCTCTATTAGCAGTAACCAGATCTGGGGGAGTGTCAGGGGACCTGATGAGATAATACTGGTAAGGGAGTCTGGTTTAGGGCTGTGCTACTGCTGTAAGAAACGAGTCCTGGTTTTGCTTTCTCTGTGCCATTCAAAGAGGCCATGTCACACAGCACATTGAAAAGTGCCCTATAATTATTTGGCTATGGTAAATAGCACAGTGTATTTCTGCTGACCTGAATACTGAGAAATGTTTACAGGCTAAGGCCATGTCCTCTATGCACTCTCGCAGAGCAGTCATGAACCCTGATCCAGACTGAGGCTCCTAAATGCTCCTGGAAATATTAATTTGTGTTGTTACAACTCAGCAGTATTTGAACGCTGCATGACAGTGCAGCTGTTTAGCAGGGCTGGTGTGCCAGGTTAGCTCAGTGGATTTGGAATTGCTGCATTTTTGTGGAACAAAAATCTTGTCCTTCATTTTAGAACAGTGTTGACAATGCTCATAAGGGCAGATCCCAGTTTTTGCACCACTCCCTCATAACTGGACCATGCACTATTGAATCATGCACAGCTCCAAAGTCTACTGACATGAATATATTCAAAGACGGCTATTTATATACAGCCTTACCCCCCTGAGAAAGTGTTCCCAAAAAGTGCAATAGTCAGTGGTTCAATAGATAAGGAAGCAATTTTTCCTATAAGAACCGATGTAATATAAGGGGAAAAGTATGACAGTCTTTAGAAATACATTCAGTTAAATGTACAGTTAAATTACAGAACTGGAAGAAAAAAGAAAGAAGAAATTAATCACTGTATAACAGAAATAACCATGAAAATTGCTGATTTTGAGCTACGGTGTTTAAGAAATAGAAGAAAGAGAAATTAGCCTAGGAAGACTACACAATTTTTTCATTCTTGATGCATAGACAAGATTTATTTTAAGTGTCACAGTTATAGCAGTTCTATAGCTATAAAAAATGCATAGGCTGCACTGTCAGCTCCAAAAGTGTAGGCACTTAAGTCAAGGCATCAAATATTTCACTTCCATAGCATTCCCCACCAAATCTGTTATCTTGTCTGAAGTTACAACTCAACATCAACAGACTTTAGTTATCATCCAATAAATGTCCATTCTCAGGTACAAACAAATAGGAGCCAATGCAGAGGATAAATTCAGCTTTTCAGTTATAAATAGCAATACCAATAATAATCCATTACTATTTGGTTATATATATATAATTTGCAGAGGACTTAATTTATATTATATTTCACTGGATACTTTAAAATAGAAACCATGTAAGAAGAGAAAGAAGTACTACAGAAAGTGCTAAAAATTATTCTTGTGTAACCTATGTTTTCTGTCTAAACATTTTCAGTATATAGAATTGTTTTTAAAGGTACCATCCTACCATTTCTGTTAGAGAACATTGATAAGATAGTGGCAAAAATGTGAACACAGTTGTGCATCCAATGAAACCAGTAATCTTCCCACACTGAAATATTTATGGATTTTATCCAGAATGGAGATGGTATTTCAGATTAAGAATTGCTTAAATTTGAAGAATTGTCAAATCTGGAAAAAGCTGCCTTCTGTTTAACAGGAAATTTAAATATTTAGGCTGAAATATGAAATATTTAGGCTGAAATATGAAATGCTGTGCTTGGAAGAATTATTTTTAGAGATAAAGGACCGTATCTTCATATTTGGTTTTAAGTCATAAACAGTGGGATTTTAACAAGGGATATCACAATTCTGGCAATTCCTATGAATTCTTGAGCAACTAGGTTTCAGGCATGTTTCTGTCAACTATGAGGGATGAATCTGCAGCGCCTAAAGTGAGCAATAGCTGCAAGAGCTGCTCGTGAAAGCACTGAAATATGTACTTAGTTTTAAGCACGACTGGTCCCAAACACATATGCTTCCAGTTAAGCCTCTGTATAGATGGTCTGCTAAATGATGTCTAAGAATAGGTGGTATCAGTGGGCAGATGGCAAAGAAGAGCCAGATTTGAATCAATGTTCTGGTAAAACTGGTTGACCACCAGTGCCTTTTGAATCCTGCAAGCACCAGGGGGTTGTTCTGAAACTGGGAGGATCTATGAGTGATGTTTATATGCTATATCATAATTTTAGTTAGGTTTTAGTGGGTGCTTGGGGTCTGGCTGTCAGTGGCTGGCCAGCCATCTCACACTTCTGGCCAGCTATTACCGGCTTATGTGTTTTTATTCATACTCCACAGCTGGTCATAAAGCTGACCTTTACAAATGTATGGTCTATGATATTTATTTTATGAGAACATAGATACTTGAGCCAAACCAGACTACACCTAATAAGCCCCATTCTAATTTCCTTTACAATATTATCTGTAAGCTGATTGATGGCAAGTATTGCTTTAACGCTACAAATAGACATGCTTTCAACTGAATGCTGATATGATAATGTGATAAATATGAATATGAACATGAACAATAAACTTACATCCTTACACTAGATTTTTAAATGATGAAGGATATGTGAGAAAAAAAAGAGGTATGTACAGATGACATAACCTGCTCTTTGGATCAGAGCCAGAAGAATCTTGCACATTTACCACAGAGCTGATATGTGGATTCAGCAATATGTCTCCAGTGACTACCTGTAAAGCCTTAAATCACTGTAAAATACATTGAGATCTAATTCACTAAATTCTCACTGCACTGTTTTGAGGCGTATTCTCCAAATAGAACATTATTTCTTTAGGGAGTTTTGGGGATACACTTCCTCAGGAGGAAACACAATATTCTGCACCTCTAAAGCTGAGATGCATAAAAAAAGAGCACGAGGAAGGTTAGCTGCTTCGGCATTATACCTGTCTCGTTCAGTTCGTGTTCATGGGTATGCATGTCATACAAACACAGGCAGCATGACACGTTTTTCCATTCTGCCCACTGTCAGTGCTCGTTGGAGCTGGCAGCAGACCACAGATCTTTACAAGTTTCAGACCTTTGCTGTTCAGAAACTGGCAGGTAGTGCTGAGCAGATGGTAGGAGATGTATGCCCATAAAATAAACAGACTTGCGTCTGGGTTTGGTTTCTGAGTCATCCAGCCTAAGAGCTGAAACGTTAAACACAAAGCTTCACAGTCCTCATTTTGGGTGGGTTGTTGGGTTTTTTTCCCTGTTGGGAAAATTTTAAAATAAAGCTGTGGGTTGTGTAGTTTTTGTAAGAGGATAAAAACACGTGTTTGGCTACGGATTGAACAGTACACTGGAGACACCCGGCCTGTCGGTCACAAGAGCTCAAAAGGTAACTGCTATCTGGGAAACAGCGTTAAGCCCCAGAAGTCAAAATTATGCCTCAGGAAAATCTTTTATGACTCAGACTGGTGGAGAGAAAAAGAATAGATACTTAGGAATTAACTCATTATTTACATGTTCAGGTAAGCAAAGAGAGAAATAAAAAGTATAAATTAAAACACAGTTAGCATGGTTTTGTTTGATACTTGCTAAGTATCCAGAAAAATTTCATGGGTGAGAAGATGGAATGAGTTCAACAAAAATAGTTGCCAGAAGACTTAAGAGCAGCTTGCCTCTAAACCTCCTGAACTAACATATATTCTCATCTTAGGTTATTTCAGTTGAAATCTGAGAGGAGATGTGTGTCATGATAAGGTTGCATTAATCTAGAGAAACACTTGTTCACATGCTATTATTTCTGCTCTACTGGAAAATTAAAGAAGTTTTAGTTGAAACCTTGCATCAATTGTTTCCCATTTTAAAATGACAGGGAAGGAAGCAATGTTACAGACGAGTAGATATTTTTGTACTGTATAGCTTATTACAGTAAAGCTTAGAGGGGAAAAATGTACCACTGAAATATAAAAAAGCCCTGCAAACAATTCAAATGTTAAACCTCATCAATAGTCACTACTAAACCAACAGGGCTCAATCAGGTGACCTCAGTAAGTTACACTACATAAACTGGTGACAAATTTGGCATATAAACTATGAAGGAAAACTCCTGTTTCCATTATAATTTCTAGAGCACTCTCTGCGATGTGAAGGAGGGACTGCAAAGGAAACTTCTACCCTGCCCTGAGGCCCAGAGCTGAGCAGAGAACCCGCCCCGCTGATGCTCCCTTTGCAGGGGGAGTGAACCTGGCCTGGGTGTGATGGGACTGGCTGTGCTGTGAGTGAGTGCAGGTCAACAGCTGGGTCAGGGCGGGAGCTGAAATCTAGTCTGTAAGTGAATACAACATGGGCAGGTGACCCATAACTCACAAGATGGACAAAACTAATAGCACTTCCCAAGTTATGAAGCAGAGGGGAAAGAAGAAAATGTGAAATCCTCAAGCTCAGGTATTAAGCAAGCAAAAATTAAGAGCATGCGCAATTGCTGGAAGCAACATCTGGAGGTCATTTAGACCAACTCCTCTTCAAAGTAGGAACAACATTATTAGGTTTGAAAATATCCCTGGATGGACATTCCACAGCCTCTTTGGGCTCCAGTGCCTAATCACTCTTACGGTAACATTTCTTTTTCCACACACCTAGTCAGATTTTCCCTTACTGCTACTTGTCTGTTGCTGATACCCGTTTTGCTGTGCACTTTCAAGAAGTGCTTGGCTCTGTCTTCTTTCTAATTAGCCATTAGTTGGGGGAAGCAATTAGATTCCCCTTTTGCTTTCTGTTCTGCTGGCTAAACAAAGCTCTGCCTCTCCTCAGTACTTCCTCGCCGCCTCTGAGGTCTTCCAGTGGACTTACCAAAGTCCCACTGCTAACGGAGGTCCCAACACAAATGCAGCACTCCAGCTGCAGCCCACAAGCACCAAGGATAGGAGAGTACTCACTTCCCATGACCTGTTGGCTGTTCTCTTGTTAATGCAGCTCAGCAGGCACGGTCCTCACCTCCAGGAGGACTCACTGCTGGCCCAAGTTAATGACTGTTTAAAAGTAACTCAAAAGTAAACATTTCCATGCAATTGTGCATATCTCATTTCTGATATGTTCTCATGGAGGGGAGTGAACTTTGGGAAACCGTCCTCCTGTAAAGGGGATTATAGAAAAATAGCCAGGGGAGAATGCGAGACCTGGACAGGCTGGAGAGTTGGGCGGGGAGAAACTGGATGAAATTTAACAAGGGCAAGTGTAGAGTCTTGCATCTGGGGAAGAACAACCCCATGTACCAGTACAGGTTGGGGGTTGACCTGCTGGAAAGTAGCGAAGGGGAAAGGGACCTGGGGGTCCTAGTGGATAGGAGGATGACCATGAGCCAGCAATGTGCTCTTGTGGCCAAGAAGGCAAATGGCATCTTAGGGTGCATTAGAAAGGAAGTGGTTAGTAGGTCAAGAGAGGTTCTCCTCCCCCTCTACTCAGCCTCGGTGAGGCCGCATCTGGAATATTGCGTCCAGTTCTGGGCCCCTCTGTTCAAGAAGGACAGGGAATTGCTTGAAGGAGTCCAGCGCAGAGCCACAAAGATGATTAAGGGAGTGGAACATCTCCCTTATGAGGAGAGGCTGAGGGAGCTGGGTCTCTTTAGCTTGCAAAAGAGGAGACTGAGGGGTGACCTCATCAATGTTTACAAATATGTAAAGGGTAGGTGTCAGGATGATGGAGCTAGGCTTTTTTCAGTGATATCCAGTGATAGGACAAGGGGCAATGGGTGTAAACTGGAACATAGGAAGTTCCACGTTAACATCAGGAAGAACTTCTTTACTGTAAGAGTGACAGAGCACTGGAACAGGTTGCCCAGGGGGGTTGTGGAGTCTCCTACACTGGAGATATTCAAGGCCCGCCTGGACAAGTTCCTGTGTGATGTACTGTAGGTTACCCTGCTCTTGCAGGGGGGTTGGACTAGATGATCTTTTTAGGTCCCTTCCAACCCTTGGGATTCTGTGATTCTGTGATTCTGTGAAGTGATGAAATCTGTCAATAATGCTAAAAAATGTACATTAAAAAAAAAATCATAGTGAAAATAGTTTAACTCAGCTTTACATATGCAATTTATACCTACATTTTCTTAATGAAACAAAACTTTATTTATTTAGTTATTCTGGTCATTCAAAGCCTTGCTGATCTGCAGCTAAATGTAACCCATAATCTAAATTTCCTATATCTTTTTGGCAAACAGCCATTTAGAACTTACAAAATTATGGAATAATGATAGCAATTATACAGAGATTTAAGATTTCCTTTTTTTTTTTTCCACTTTTTATGTTTACCTATATTCAGATAGCCATTGAACATAGAAAAAATTAAATTTCAAAACCTGTAATTTAAAAATGTCTTTACTATGCCAGCAGGGTTTTCTTCTCTTTTATTTTTTTTCTAATTTTTTAAATTTATTTAGAAGTTACTAATGAAATAGAAAATAAGTTGAAGCAATTATGAGTACCACATCCTTGGCGGTTTTAAAACTCATAGGTCTCAGGATTACACCTCATTTTAATACAGGAAAAACAAATTTTCTTCCTTTTCAACTTCCATTTGTGTTCTCCATTTCAAATATACTAGACATTGACCAAAGTAAATTAAATCGCAGATCAAGCTCTAAATGTACTAGACAGTACATTGGTGTATTAATTCCCCAAATGCTTAATCTTAGTTCCATACATTTAGCAGCTGCTTCCCACAGACCAGTAATTTCACTATTTAAAAATCTGTCAGCAATCACTCATTCTGTGAAGGTAGGTTTAATTTAAGTGATGTTAACTGCAACTGGCTAGAGTAAATGTAGGAAGTATTATAAACCATCATAATTAAAATGAAGATTTCTTTTGAATATATTCATCTATGTAATTGAAATTAAACAAACTAATCTCATAAGATAAAATTAAGTTAAGACCCACATAATAGTACTTCCTCTTTCTCTTTTCCAAGAAGTGCGAAATGACTAGGAGAAATGTGCTGGAGGAACATCATAGTAAACCATGATGCCTCATATTACACACTGGAAATTATCTGGGCTAAAGTAAAATTATTTGGATTATTAAATTACACTTTTTTAAAAGAACTTTTTTACATGGAATAAATACTGTGGAGACTTATTTCACACTGCAATGCCTCACTGAAGTTCATGTTATTCCAGTGTTGCTCTTTAAATTCACACCCTTCCTATTCATAGAATCTTAGAATCACAGAATGGTTTGGGTTGGAAGGGACCTTCAAGATCATCTAGTTCCAACCCGCTGCCATGGGCAGTGACACCTTCCACTAGACCAAGTTGCTCAAAGTTCCATTCAACCTGGCCTATTCTACTTTAACTTCCCTGCAAGTACCTCATGTAGTCCATCCCTGAGAAAGAAACTGCCCTTGCTTCTCAGGGCTGGTGAAGGAGGAAATAGGGCAGGAGAAGTGGCTCCATTCACCATGGGTTGAACAAATCCAGAGGATGCATTATCACCCCTCATGATGCTCTGTCTGACAGAAGGTTTCTGTAGACACATCTAACTCCAGCATCCCTGCAGGAATCCTTCAGGATGTTAGAAGTATCAGGGGCAACTTTGATCTCTCTGCTTTAAAAAAATAATTTATGAACACCAATGCTGGGTCTGAAAATCGGTCTGAAAGAGATCAGTTCAGCCCTGTCCTTCATTCAGCTGTGAGGGATGGCTGCTGGGCTCTAAGTGCATCTTCCGCACTTAAAGGAGCTCAATGGGAGTTTGTAGATGCATGAGCCAATACCAAACAGCATGGCTCTCATAAGCTCCTTGCTGGCTCAAGGCCTTCTGCTTCCTTTGATCAAACAGGATTCACCAATATGGGATGGAAAGACAAGTCTACCACAGTAGGCTGGGAACAGGGCTGTGAGCAGTGTTTCCTGCTGCTTCAGGTGTGATATCTGGTCAGGACACTTAACCTCTTCTATTCACATGTTGAAAAGTAAAGTTGTCCAAAACCTGGGGTTTGCCATAAGAGGTAATAAATATAAGAAATAACTGCAAAGAAAATATTTCGGTATTTTAAAACTAAACATTTTAGCGTCTAACAGTCTAAATGACTCCATTGATCTCCTTTAGTTTTTATAAAAATACACAGTTTTTCAAATTTAATCTGTGTTTACAATGGCAGTGTTTAAACTCCTGAAAACTTTGCCCTTGGGTGAGACTGTGATATTGTGTATATCCCTTCAAAAGTGGCTGCGTTTAAGGAGCATGTGTGAAGTGAGAGCTGTGGCAGAGGACCTGACCGAGCATATGCCAGCCAAAACATATTCCAGTCCAATCTGGGATTAACTGAGATTCACTGTAACACTACACTCGAATGAACGAGAAGGGGAAAGGTAGAGACAGAGCATTTCTCTAAGTGAGTAAGCTCTCCTCAGCACCCTCAGGTTTGCTGTGAAGAGCTCTACCTGCCATGAGCGAAGCACCATGGGTGGCTGCAGATGGAAGCAGAGCACAGTGAATGCTTTATGCCCCCGTTCAAAACAGTTTACCAATATTTCAGCACCAGGTTTATAGCTGCCTGCCATGGTCTGAGCAAACATCTGAGGGAAAGGCACAAGCGCCTGCCTGGGAGAAATCAGCTCACACTCCAGTGGGGAGGTGTGTGGGGATGGGGATGGAGGGGGAGGATGGCAGGGCAAGCACAAGACGCTGCCTGGGGCCCCTAGCATGTGCCTGGTTGTAGGTGGTGTCAGTGGGAAGGCATGCAGCTCCATTACACACCTCCCCAGTAAATTCATCTTCATATGTTACCATAGGTATAGCATTAATTCAGAATGGATTGAAAAGAACTGGAGACAGACTCACTTTTTCTTAATTTAGCTCCCTCCCTGTATACACACTACACAGCTGCAGGTGTAAGCAAAGCAGTCAGTGGTGCAGTAACTTCAGGTTTTATGAGCAGGCAACTACACCTTTGTATCAGAGTCGGGAGTTATACTGAAATCATTAAGTCTACAAGAGGGAAAAGCAAGGATTCGGTATGGATATCACTGTCTGAATCCTTACTGTGACCTTAAACGGCAAGTGTATTTGAGCAAGGAGCCCTTCTATTAAAGGTGTTTCAATAAGTAATAAAGTATGATGATTACCAAGTGTGCTGTCCACTTTATCCCAGCAAACAAAATCATGTGCAACCATAGGACTAGCCAGTTTGCTTCAGTAATTCTGAATTATCCCAGTGAGCACAAGTTTTCACTGCTTGAGAAGTTTATCTCCCTTATTTATAATTATCATTGAATTATCTTGCATATTGAGCTATACACTGAATAAAATTAAAATTAGTTATCCCATGTTATCTTTGAGCATGGGAGTTTTACCACAAGCCCTGTACTGAGACAGCAAACTATGGACCAGCACTCCAACATCTTAAATTGGACCATTGCTTAGAACAATTTGTGTCTGGTTTTCTTTGCTGTGAAGGTATTGAGAAGACTAGTCTTTTAGCTATCCTCCAAATGCATATTCTTTGAATTCTTTTCACCCATAGAGAAAATATGTATTTCTCTGTGGCACCAAAAAGACTGCAGTTGCTTGTGGCTTACCTGCCCTGGTTGTTCACAGGCTGTCTGGTATTTTGCTTGCTGGCATAATTCTTTTACTCTCTCATATTTTGGTAGCTGATTAGACTGCTGAGTGTTTTTGTTGGGTTCCTCCTTCTTTCGCAGAAATTTGCTTTAAAAAAAATAAAGTCGAATATTTTAGATACATTCTTCTAAACTCTGGAGATAATGAATTTAACTGGAAAAGCAAAGCTACTTGAAGATTTTACATCTTCTCAGGGGAAAAAAAAACAACACATTTCTGTTACTGACCTTAAAGGTAGGTCATGTAGTGAAAAAAAAGACTCAGGTGCTTCGCTGGAAATTACCCAAACAGAAATAAGAGAAATAAGGGCTGCTGAAATATGTCTAAGTGATTCAGTTCAGCACCATTCATATACAAATGGACGTTCTTTCACAAAGCAAAACATGTTGAATCAGTACTTGCCTGTCTGAAAAGCCCAGCTGAAGACACTGCAGGGCTCCCATACTAATCAGCTTTAGCCTGGCTATATCTTATACATTACAATGTGCTTTATATGCACCATTTTGTACTAAATCACCCCAAACTTCCATAGTCTGTAAAGCCATAAAGTGCCATGAGGAAATTGCTGTAAAATTTTAACCCAGAGAAAAATTTCACAGCAGTAATTGTCAAGATGAGAGTAAAGAGTGTAAAGAGGTATCAGTGAAATGAGGAACAGTTATAGATCTCATTTACACATAAACCTTTTCTTAGCTAGAACAAAAATGAAGAATGCTTTGGATATATGATAGAAAATACAAAACTACTTGATAAAAGGATTCTGCTGGATTTGAAACAGAGATTTTGCAAGACAATGAGTCAGATAATGAGACATAAATGGGCATAAGTACAATGTTAAAGAAATAGGAGGTACAAGTTAAGAAGTCACCAGAAAAGCATGCTTTCAAATTTCTTCAGAGACAGGGATTTGGGAGCACAGCAGCCTGCAAAGCCAGTGGTGGGAAAATAGGAAACAAGTCAGGCCTGTAAGTTTGCTTGCAAAATTTACTACTTTGCTGACCATAAAAAAGAAGAGGAGGGAGCAGAAGGGAAAACATGTACAGGAGAATGTTCCCAGCAGGCAGGCTGTCCCAAAACTCTCTCACCCCTAATAATTACCCTCTTTCCACCAGAAATGTGTCACGCCAAATTTTGGTCCTCTTGTTTGTTCGAAATCTGAAAGCAAAATAATAATATTTACTGCTGCCACCTAAGTATAGCACTGCCAGTGTTAACAATATCTTTTTGAGAAAAACCCACCTCTCCACTTATATATACACCAGCAATTTTATAGATGTGCTATTTAAGAGACTCTTCAAATGCAAAAGCTGTGGTCATTGCCATGACACAGCTCATTCTCACAGAATCTCTTTTTCCACTCTGTTGGTTTACTTAGGTGTTAGCTTCCTAACTGGTTAAAAAGATATAGTGCTGGGACTCACCTGTTTCCTGGTCTCTCCAAGTCCAGAAGCTTTAGGACGGATTTGCCATCCATATCTGGAGGCGTGTCAAGTCCTGCTATATCCAGAATTGTTGGAGCAAGATCAATATTCAGAACTATCTGAGGCACCCTGCAAATCAACAGAAAAGGTCATAGTTGTCATATGTTCAATATGTAAGTCTTCACATTCTCTTGGAAACAGAATGGTAATTAATGTTTATCAGGGCTTTGAAGAGGTAAAGCTCTACAGAAGTGCTAAGTTTAGAAAATCCGCTTTGAAGTGTACAACTCAGAATGACAGGCCAGCACTGTAGACTCTTATCATAAAGTTAAGCCCAATAAAACATGGAGGAGCAGTAGCCATACTACTCTTATCTCACCGACAATGACGGCATGATGCCATCCATTTTGATAAACCGGAAGGTGAGCAATAAAGATGAGCACCTAATTTTTAAAAGCAAAACCCAAAACCTAATCCTACAGTACCACACATCATACAATTTTCTCTTCTGCATTGTAACTTAATACTATGCAAAATGAAAGACATTCCTCTTTATTAGACTCATTGGTCTGCAAAAATATGACATCCTTTATGAATTGAAACTGCTCAAAGCAATAATTCCATGCTCTTAAAAACATTTTACATTAGGCTCAACAGCTGTGCTAGAGACATAAGAGAACATACACTGATCCCGGCTCTACACTTGGACCACGAATAAAGAAAGGAACTCGAATATCAAAGTCATATGGCATTGACTTCCCCTTCACCAGTCCAAACTGTCCGATATGGTAACCATGGTCAGCAGTGTAAATAATGTAGGTATTCTCCAGTTCTCCCATCTCTGCAAGCATTTGGTATAACTGCAACAGAACACAGGAAAAAATCTGAATTAAATGTAGCAAAACAAGTTTTGTGCATAATCAGGTATAACCATCATTTTACTCCCTTAAATTTACTGAACCAAATACGGCCTTGATGAAGTTGCTGAAGTGGTCGTTCTCGGGATGGACACTTTTACATCTCGTCTTTAGTGTGCTGCCAAAAATATCAACTTACAAGTTTAATTTCGCATTTGTCAGATGGGAAAATTAAACAGGTCTGGAAAATTAGAGTAGCAAAATATGGTAATACTGGTGAAGTTGCATTAGTGTGTCCAAAAGTCATTCTGTACTCAAACAGCTCAAACACACTCAAACAGCTTGGGAAAAAAGTCTGCTACAGCTTTAGGGCAAATGGTACTTAGATTTGATTTACTGTGTTAGTCTACAACTTTCTCATTCCTTACAGTTGTGGGCTTGGGAAAAGGCTGTAAATTTTTATTAAAGTTTAAAAAAGTCTCTCTGGGGAAGATCTTTGGTCATGGTGCTTGATTTTGGAACAAAAAGTCGTGCAAAGTACACCTAACAGTTTGTGTATCATGTTACCTATAATTAGCTGTACGCTGCATTGCCTAACTTTTGCAAACACTAGCAGACTGACACCTGAGTTGCTGTGATTTGCCAATTCCCAGATTTCAGCTGAAGGACGAACTGTGAAGGGAGTGTGTGAAATGAATAGAAGTTGTCATATGTGCACCTGTGTCTATCCACGTGTACATGCAGGTAATGCATCTTCTCTAAATACCAGGCTTTATATTAGGCCCAGTGACTTTTCCCTTTAAAAAAAAAAATCATCAGTTTATCCATCGGGCAATTAAAAGAAACAAGCCAGGAGCTTGGCACTATGTTGCAGAGAACCAGAATTCATTTCTACTGGGGATACATGGAGTAATTCTTTGTAGCTCAAGGTCTTTTCCCAGGCTGTAGTTGGTGAAGGTAAAGAAGGAAATAGTTTAATTTTGTTACCAACTAAAAAGTTTGTATTCACAGCAGTTTCTCGAACTCACTCTTTCCATAGAGTCGTCAACAGACATCAGGGTCTGAAGCCTTTTGCGCTGCAAGACATTTGTAAACTCCATGTGGATAGGCAGCATGGGCCCTGTATACTGCATGATCCAGTGCTTATCCATGTTTGGTGCATAGTTATAGCTGGGAGTGCTGGGAGGAAAAGAAAGGATCACAGGCATCAGAGGAAGGTGGCAACTTCCCTAATACAGGAATAGCCAACAAACAGTTAAACCACAGATTCTATGTTGTATCTGATATTTCCAATGTGAAATATCAACAAACATCACTTCAGTGGCTTCCCAGCTTCATTGGTTCATACATCACTTCCTCAAAATTTTTAACCACTTGCTTTCTGAGCTTTCTTTCAGGCTCAAAGACCACTACAGATCCATATTAATATTTAAGATATGCCCAAATGTATTTCTCAAAGTAATGTGTACACATTAAAAATGCTTATCTGAATAGTGCATCCCATAACAACAAGCAGAAAAATGAAGGAAAGTCGGAGATCAAAGATGACTACTTCCCCTTAGTATTAAGGTAAACTGCCCTGATCTTCTAGTGGGGAAATTACCTTTGTATTAGCACAAGTTAGACAAAAGTCACAAGGAAGATGTTTTTTTGACAGATGAAGAAATTCAGCAGTCAGTTCTAAAGAACAGCAACACTCGTGTTATCAGAGAGCTGAGAAAGTGCTGCAGCCAGTGACATTGACCCCAGACTCATGTTCTGTCTCCAAGACAGGCCCTCACCTGAGCTACGTCCCAGCGACACCCAAAGATGTGCAAATTCCATTCATACCAAAATAACATTTATTTATACATTGAATACTGTTGAAGTGTTATTTTTATAATGTGAATGCAAAGCACAGTGCTTTACCAGCATAACGTGAACTGTGATAACAATGTTGAACTAATACCGGTAGTGATACTATAGTACTAAGAAGTATGTCGCAGAGTCCTACTGAGGCAAAGAATGATGCTTAAGGAGTTTGCATAGACATAAAAGGAAGATATAAGAGGTGTTCTATCCACAGCCAGTGAATTTTTGAAGGACATCATGTAAGAAACAAGAATCCATTCACAGATATATCATCTTTAAAGAAAAGGTACTGCAAAAAATATGCCAAGTAATTTTGCTGTATATATTTGCACATTACAAAAGTTCTCCATTAATCCTGCTTTTATACCTAACATACATGATAACTTAAAGGTGAAAATAAACCAAAAAAACCCCTGTCCTGTAACAGTTTCATCTGTGGATGAGCATTTTCCTTCTCTACAAGTTGCAGAATCTAGGCTTTGCCATTTTGATTTCCAATACACTGCAGTATATGATAGAGGCATTGCAGCCTTACCTTTGAAAAATAAACATAAATAGAAAATGAAAAAATGCTGTTGTGTGAATTAATTTGATTTCTGCAGTTCTCTTTTCAGTTTATAACACAAATTCAATTCAATATTGAGTTATTGTTTAGATACTGATAATTCTAATACGTGCATTACCCAAAGGTACATTTTCCCCACATAAGTGTTTATGTGTAGCTGTCTTTTCATAAGAGGTAGCACGAACACTATCAAAACATTGTATATTGCTAACTTAAAGTCACACCTTTGACCAGTCCTTCATTTAGCTTTCATTTTTCTTGTCATGGTTGTATACGACCACAGAATGGTGGAAAGTATTTATTTTAGTGAAGCAGCTGATTTTACTTTATCAGCTATCCTATGCATAACCTATAACTATATATTCTGAG
Organism: Lathamus discolor; assembly: GCF_037157495.1. NCBI lineage: Eukaryota > Metazoa > Chordata > Aves > Psittaciformes > Psittacidae > Lathamus > Lathamus discolor. Next base: position 125,881,120 of record NC_088885.1, on the reverse strand, counting down.
GATAAAAGCTCAATGGACAACACTGATAGTCAACTGCAATAATTTAATGGAGTCCATACTTTAATTGGAGACTGGTTTTGAGAATCTAGGTAGAATGTGAGAAATATGTGTGTGTCTAGTATATACAGCTAGTTTTGTCTAACCTATTTAACCATTAGCCCTGGGCAAAACAGAAGTGAGACAGTGGTATCACAGGATATGTGAACTTTTGCTTAATATTAAGAAATATGGAAAGGTTAGATTCCTACTTAGCAAAGACAAAACATAAACTACAACTACTCTTCTGCTGGAAAGTCTCTTATTTCAGGTTGAAAAGTAAAAAATTTTTACATTTCCCACGGTTAAAATCTGATTTTTAAAAGAAGTGTTTCTACTACCACAAAATTAATGAAATTGAGCCCAGGAGCACAGCCCTCTAGGCTGCTGGCCAGCCAGCAGCCCTAGCAGATGGACTTATGGAGCCCTAGACCTTGAAGAAGAGGCAAGTCTTCAGAGTTTTGAGGTATTAGGCACACTGACAGTGCAAACTTTCCTCTGTTTCTGTGTAATTTTGTCAAACAAGATGCTTTCCCATGAAAGAGCTCAGTTTTGATTAACCAGCGTTTTCCAGCAAAAGCCTGGGTTTTTTTAGTAGACTCCTGAGTGCGCCTGCCACAGAGGGATGAGGTGGCTGTGAGCCGCACTCAGCCAGCAGCACTGTGACAGCCTGCCCCTGTGCCAGGAAGGAGAGCCAGCTGCTGAAGCAAGCTCAGGTCTCATGTTCCCAGGCCATTGTGAGAAGCCTCCTCCACATAATGGATAGTCTCTAAAAGCAGCACTCAAGAGTTTAGCAGGGCGGTTACAACCTTTCACAGACACTTTCCAAATGCATTGTGAATTTTCTGGGTGAGAAATGCAGTAGGCAGAGAGTGAGCAGAATTTTCCTCCCAGACACTTCAAGGAACAGGACCTTCTGAGAAATATCTAGTACCTGTGGTTGATGGAGAAATGTGACACAGGGGTCCAAAGTAGAGGAGAAAGAGTACTAAGGAAGAGACAGAAAGGAATACGGATCATCTATATTCTCTGCATACACCTTTTGTTGTGCCTTGCAGAAATCCACCAGACCAGCACTACTTGCCAGGCACAAGATCTGACATTGCCTTCAGATTTGTCTACCTTTTTGTGTGTAAAACAAACAAACCCAACAGAGGTGAATTCTGGGGAGAACATTGCTGATTTTTGAAAACCTTTCCAAGCAGACAGACATCTTCCCTGTCAGTGATAACTGTTTATCACAACATTTTTTCTTGAAGCAGTTGGAGATATCAACTAAATGTTCAACTGTCATAAGCCCTTGAAAGTCATCATGGCACAGTCTGTCACTGTTTCTATTCTTCCATTTTTGGGAACAACATTACTGCGTATTGACAAGTACTGCTGTAAAGTAACATCGACATCTGCCTTTCCTTGATTCCTCTTTGCACTGGGAATATGAGATTGCAGATGTGTCTTCTATTGCCTCTTCTCACTATTGCCTCTTCTCAGTAATGGAGCCTATCTTGCTTTGAGCACATTTTGTTGATCCATGATCAGCAGACAATGCCAGGTACCCCATTATTTTCAGGTTATCCATGGCCTGTAAGTCTGGCAAGGAACTATTGCTCACCTGCCTTTTGATCTTTGCTGGCTGCTCTGAATAGCTCTCAGATGCTGCCCCAGAGTGCAGTTTCTGATTTCAAGGTCATTCTTGCTAGTTGATCAGCAAATAGTAAAGCACTTAAAATTCTGAATGTGTGCCCGGAGACTGTCTGAGAGTTCATTTTACATGTTACAAAAATAGATACAGGAAAAAGTGCTCCACCTCATGTAACTCTGTTCTAAAAACATACTACACGAATATTAAATTTGTAGAGAGGGTAAGGACTGAGAGAGCAAATGATTAGTTTACAAAAAAGGTACAGTATTTAGCATTCATACAGGCTATACTAGCTTGGACAAATCTAGATCACTCAGTTGCTCACTTACATTTGTCCAACACATACTGTGCAGAACGTACTACACAGAGACTTCTTGAAACTCCATGATTGGGCAGGACACTGGAACATGCCAGGTTCATAAAATTTCAAATTGCTGCCCTTAGTTTAACTAACAAAAAATATCCAAAGACTTAACAATAACAACTGCTGAACCCAGGCAATTTCCCATAAACACATGCTCAGTATGATAACAATAAATAAACCCTGAGATTTCATAATCATTCACCTATGTGAATAAATTTACAGAGAAATCATCCCATTTCATGTGTACATTTGTAAAAAAAAACAGAAAAGCAAATTAGTATTAGCCTTCTCCAGTCTCCTCAGGAAAGTAATAACTTGTGGTTTGGGTTCTGTTAGCACTTAATGTCTCTGTATCAACATGTATTATTTTTGTTCATGCTACACCATGGAAATTGTACTTCCTGTCTATTTACCACCTGTTAAACTGCAACAGGAAAACCCCCAGTGGTGATATTAGGTGTTCTGTAGGTTACAGAGGGAATAAATGCCTGTAAGTACTAGTGCACTTTTCTCTTTAAAGAAAGATTCACGATGAGATCTATCATTTGTTTATCTGTAAGCATCGGTTCAAACAGATAATTAAAGTTATAACGAGAGGAAAGGAATTATATTAGCACTCAGCTTTGTGGGCTGAATCCAAAAGCCCTCAATACCCTTTAGATATATGAACAATCAGCATTTCATATCACACATTTTAATTACTCTGACAGCATATTTGTATTTAAATTTTAACTTCAAAATAGAGAATGCATCTTATTTGGCTTCTAAGGTATCGCAATAACTTCAAGTTTGACAAGAAACAAAAAATCCTCAACAACACAAAAGAACGGATGTTCGTACTTGAGAACCTATTGAAATGGGGTCCTCAAATAGCAAACCATTCAGGAATGATTTACACTATCTTCTACTAGTAACTGAATTGCTTTTTGTGTGATATTCCCTGAGTCAAATGGAATACAATCCTTCTGCAAATCATTACTACAAAAAAAGTATTTTACAAGTTAAGCAAAGAATGGGAGATTCGTCTTGGCTAATTCTGTTTACACAGTTGTGGTATCTGTGTGGAAAAGAAAGAAAGAAGAGTACAGCATGTTTCAAAAGCTCCCAGAATTCAGTGCAACTTTAAATTAACATTTGTTTTCTAAAAATTTGATCCAAATATATACACGTCCCTTATAGATGGGTTAATGTGGAAAGAAACAAGGATGTTTGCAAACATTTGTTAAATTGCTCACACTAAAAATCTGTATTTGCCTCTATTTACAATCTCCTAATTCCCTCCTGTTCCTATTCAACAAAAGAAAATTCTGCCCACAAAAATACTGCCTAAAAATGTTGGTTTTGATTAATTCCATAGAGCTCTCAGGGGTTTTTATCCCAAAAGTGTTTGGCTAATCTTCTGTTTGGATTGGGAGTCCTCCAGTTCGTGAAAATAATACAGTACTTGTACACCCCAGGAACATTTTCATTTCATGAAAATAGAAGTCAACAAATCTTTAAAATAATATCCATGTTAAAACTCATTGTTAAAATTAATTGGCTTTGTTCAAAATTAACATCTATATTATTCCTTGAGATATGATTAACAAACACTGCATCAGTGATCATGTTTCTTGGGAAAAAGTGTAAATAAACAAAGGAAGCAAATCCTTTGTTTCCAGGGAAAGTAGACTTCCAGACTTTGACAATGTTCTTGGAAAGCAGGAAGCCTTGGTTCTGGGCAGAATTAAAAGTCAAAAAAACACGATCAGTGGCATGGTCAGTATTAATGGGAAGCTGAATTTCATCACTCTTGGTCTATTTTTTCTGCCTTTTAAATGGAGAATCTTTGAAACCCAGGGATATTTATATATTTGGGGATGTGAGGTATGAAAGTTTCACTCTTTAAGTGTAAACAACGGCTATATTTCACAATGAAGAAGAAAAAAAGTTGCTACCCATTAAATATAAAACCTTTTTATTTTGGGAAAAAATATTTGTTGCTGATACAGAAGTTAATTGTGTAACTAGAATCTTACTGCATTTCTGTATCACACTGTTTCTTCTAGTCCTGTACGCTGGCAATGATGTGTGCTATGATTTTAATCATTAATCTCTAAGTTGGGACTCCAAGTAGGCCTCAGGCCAGCAGTGGCAACATAGACTAACATGTGAAGAAGATTTATTACTGATTCAAATGTACAATCCTACTCTAATGGGTAAGTGCCCACAATACAAGAAGTACCATCATAACTGGTGGATGTGTGTGTCTCAGACTCAGCAATTAGAAGGCACCCTGAACGCAGCCATCTCACACCCCAGATTCACAGCTAATACTGTGAATGGGATGCAGAGGTGCAACAGAACTGTTCTGCATGCTTCACTACTGCAAACACACGGCTACAGCCAGACGTGGTCAATCAGCACCCTTCACAGTATCTTTAAATATAAAGCTTTGCCTCTCGAATTGTCTACATTTTCTCACATTATCTTGGGAAACTTTCCAGTCTCTTCCAAGATACTACTTGTAGCTGCTCCTCCTTAGATTTTCAGCTTGGCAACAGTATAGCTTCCAGTCTATCTAATCTGGCTGTCAGTCCCCCTGCCAGCCCAAGGATCTTTAACTCAGCACAGACATCAGTGTTTCAGATTTCCATTTTTTACATTCTTCAGTAAACCTGCCTCCTGCAGATTTTTGCTTCTAATGTTTGTTTACTTCACAGCTTACAAACAGCTTAGGTATGATTCACAGTTCCCCCAAGACTGGTTCACACTGGAAGGTAAAGGGAAGCTAAAGTGCCAGAGGCCCTGAACATAACTGGGAATTCAGGTTTTCATTAGACCATCTTTTTGGGTCAGTGCTTTCCCACTCAGCTGTCTGATGGAACAAGACTGCCCTGTAACAGCTGCCAGGGGTACCTAGAGAGCCATCTCTTGTGTCATAACAAATATTTAGCAATATTTCTAAAGGTCTACCAACCCTGCTCCCCAACAGATGATGTTCATTACCACAGCAAAAATCTAGGTATTGCTTTCATCTAGTACATCTCCTCAAATCCCATTTTCTTCCACAGAAATGACTTCTAGAGCCATAGCTAGAGCAGATGCATTAGTATCATTTCTTTTCAGACAATATATCACTCATTATGGTGATAGTAGCCAGGATAAATTTTCAGAAATATTTTTAGGTGTCACAAATAGGACATATTTCAGGTGGGAGGGTGAGAGAGAGAGCATGGATGCTTAAAAACAGTAGAGTGTCTGCTGCTTCCAGGATGATATAGTCTGTGTTTCATGTTAAACTGGAGCTAATGAGAATTAGCAGGAACCACTTAAAATTAATGATTAAGCAGTGTATACATCATTACCTTTCTTGTCCTTGCAAGACTCTTCATGCCACTCAAGCAGGCTGTTTTTGCTGAGGAGGATAGGACTGTAAGGTAACACTGGTTTGTAATTCTTCCTTTTCTTTTTGTCTTTCATGATTTTTCATAAATCTTACTGACTTTGCTGCTGCTTTCATTTGATTTTCTTTTTTCCACATTGTTAAGTGGAGAAACGAGACCAACAGACGCCTGCATTTGAGGGCAGAAATACTTTCCCTGAGCTGGAGCATTTCCTGCTGCAGCTTCTCCCCTCTTCATATGGGCAAGTGGAAAACTTCTTCTAGACAAATATTTTATTTGCATTTGGGTTTGGTTTATTTTAATTTATAAAGGCAATATTTCAATCACATGACAGCTACTTTACCAGCAAAGAGACATCATGTAATTTAAGGGTCTGCTTCAGCTACTGTCCTTTTAAGCAAAACTTCCCCTCACAAGTGGTTGACAGGCTATCTTAATCCTTGGTTTGTAGGTATAACCTTCCATCTCAGTTTTTAAAGCCAGCAAGCAGCTTTTGACCTGGTTTCCCTTCTTTGTTGGAGGTAGGCGTTACAGTAACATGATATAGCAACTACATTTTTAAAAACAAAATCCAAGGTCAGATGGCTGCCACCCAAGGTCAGAAAGGGATTCAAATGTTGCTTGACCACCAAGGAAGAAAACCTAAGGGTTAAACGTTCAAATTACACAAACCTTGGCAGGAGAGATTTTATTGTTCTTGTGCTATTTTCACAGGGAACACAGAATATTTCCATGAGAACTAAACTTCCTATATCTTTTAGAGCATGTCGATACTATTTCTTGCTAGGGAAATCAGTTATTCGGAGGCCTCAGCCACTCAGATTGGCAGTTTATCTTCAATTTGTCTCGTTTCTTAGTCTGCAGACACATGCAGTCAGTCAATGAAATAAGAAACACAAAACAACCCAGCAAGGATCTCTTAAGGTCATGAGAGAAGAAAAAACTCTGCAAGAAGGTTGCCAAAAAATCAGCAACACCAGAAGACAAGAAGCAGCACAGCTGAGTCTCATATTCTGGGCTATCTCACAAACAGCCTAGCAGAACAAGGTATTCAGACCCCAGTAGTCCACGCAAAAAATTAAGTACAAATGAAACTAAGCCTGCAAACAGATAATTAGGATCTTTACTTGATATTTGCAGATAGCATCCAACCTGTAAGGTGGAGATGGCGTTATAATTTTGGACACTAGCTAAACCCTTGGTTCTAGCAGCACAAGCTAGAAAACAAGTAGGGTGAAAACACAAAGCAGTAGAAAGTGCCAGGAGCATGATAAACCAATGCAAGTTCCTACAAGCACTCTTTTATCAGAGGACACTGAGCCTAAAATGAGTTGCTTTGGCCTCAGGAGAGGTAGGGTGAGATACAATGATTCAGTGCTTTTCTTCCAGACACAGTCCCCACAGCTAAGCGGAAACAGTTTCAATTCTACCCTCCTGAATGATGGATAGTCCCCCAGCAGACAGGATGGCTTGCCTGAGGCCAGGCAATCTGTGCCACTAAATGGGAAGCAATCTGTTGAACAGAGCGACAACTAGATATAACTCTCTTCCTATGAAAAGGGGTGATTGAAAGAAGACATGGGAGAGGTCCATTAAATTTGATGTAGTGACTTCCATTATTCTTCACAAGATGGGAAGCAGGGGACACCCTGCATGGGCAAGCTCCAGGTTAGAAGGAAAGAAAAGGCAGTCCTTTGTCCCCAGTGCATGGGGTGACACCATGGAACTTGTTGCCACAAGATGTGGGGCTGCCACTGCAGTTCAAATAGTGATCAGGCTGATACAGAGGGAAAGGGGAACACTGGCCTGATGCTTTCCCTGATGCTTTGCCTGAACTGGTGATTTTCAGAAGCTGGAAAAACAGTGAAAATTAATCTCTCCCAGTTTTTTGGTGAGGTTTTGTCTGAGTGTTGTCCCCCCCCGCTCCTCAAACAATCCCTGCTGCTTTCTGCTGAATCACGTAAGTCAGGATACTGAGTTAGAAAGTTCTTTCATACAACCCAATACGGCAGGTTTTATGTGTTCATATCTATCTTATTTTACCTTTTGGATATAAAAAGGTGATAATAATTCATCAGCATGATTACCTGACAACCAGTTTAAAGTGAATATATACAAACTTGAATCTCGTCATTTCTGTACACAGGTAGAAATTATCGTGAGCATCTAAATAGCTATGAAACTGCTGGCTGGTTTGCTTTACTTGCAAAGTCTAGATTCAGGAATGTGGGATCATTAAGAATATAGGATAAGAAAAATACAGTTAAGTATGTAAGGTCAGGGAAAGTGGCATATCTAGAAAGTAGCAGCCAATAAGAGGACAAAAAAGTACAAACTAACAAATATTTAACCATGTGCCATGAACGATGTCTTTCTGGCCATAACTAGTGATGAGTTTATGCATGCAGTTTATGCAGTGACTACTACTCCTTGCAATTTTAAAGTAGTTAATGTAACTATGAAAAACATCCCCTAGTGTGAGCTAGAAAGTCCAAATTGCAATTTGTAGATCAAAGAGCTTTTTCACTGTGTGATGAAGGTGATTTCTCCTTATTCTCAGAGGTCAAATCAATGTACAGTCCAGGTAAAGTATTTTATTAGACTTTTTTTCTGTGTGGAAACAGGTGCAAAGACATCGTTTAAGCACAAATGGAAAAAGTGGTCTACATGCCCATGGTAGACAGAAAGGCAGTGGAAAGCTTCCATAACACCTCACTATGAGGAAAAGAACCCAGAATATGCTTAAGAAGGTATTAAGCAAGATGTGGAATCTAGGACTATCCACAGATTTTTACCTGGAGTTGGTTTCAGTTCTAGAAACAAAATTAAGAATTCTTCAAAAATTATTATTGTAGCTCAGTGACCAGAAAAGATTAAGCATATTTAATTTAAAAATGCAGTCTTTAAAAGGCTGTTTTGGGAACCTGCTGGCATCTAGTCTATAAACAAATCTCCTGCACTCAAAAGCTACAAAAGGGTGTTTTTACTCTCAGTGTGTTCACTTGGTTAGAGCCCAGGAAGCACATATCTTGGAGGAAGACGAAGGAACTAATATCTTTCCAACAGATCCTGACCTGTGTCTACATATTTTCAGGGTATTTTAAGAAGCTGCCCTTACAAAGCCAAATACTGACCTTTTAATCTCCCACAACTTCCCAGGAGGAAAAGAGCTTCTCTCTGCTTTAATAATGGCCAGAGCTGTCACTCTTCTCCCCGAGAGGAGCAAGCATGGCAAAAGAAACAAGCAAACATTCGCTGCTTACTATGAGTTTCTTACATTTGAATTCACTGTTCCTGCAACGTCTCCATAAACAAGTATCTCAAAAGAACCAGCTACAAGGAGTGGGTCTGGCAGCATGTGAATTTGACTTACATATGCTGTGAAGCATTGGGGTAGAGCTCTGAGAACTGTGGTGCAGAATCCTCGGGGCCGTGGGGCGCAGCGTGGCTGATGACCATCATTATGGGCCTATGGGGATATATCCTCTTAGACATTCTGAAGTAATTAATGCTCTCATTAGTGATTAGGTCTGTGAAGTAGTCCTGGAACATACGATTAACACAAAGCAAAAGTTACAAAGTGCAAGATTAATTAGATCACATACTATCATGTTATTATGCTATTTTCAAGCCCTCATTAAAGCTCAGATCAGGAAGTAAAAACATGCCATCAAAGAGATGTATGATTCAAGGGAGCATAGAGGAGACTGAGCAGTAATTACTTTCTTAAGCAGGCGATGCCATATAAAATGAGACAGTATTTTGCAGATCAGATACAACAGAAGGCATTAAGTAAATATGATTACCAGATTTTGTAATATAATGCCAGGTAACATTTAAAAATAACAGACTATACTGACAAAGATATGCTTCTTGAATTTCACTGAGAAAACACTTTCACAAGGTAATGGCTCCTAACTGCAAGAAATCATTGATGCTTGCATTAGTTTTCTGTTTACATAAACATGTCTTGCCCACATTTTGTTTGGAGTGTGCTTTTACATATGTACAAAGTGGAAGAAAGCTACAACAGGCAGCAGATTGCAAAAATCTTTACCAAAGAAATTGAAAAAGCCAATGCAGGGAGCAGTTGAATTCCTGCAGGCTCTGTTAATTTAATTGTGCAACTTTAAGAAGTGCAGCTGCTGAGATTAAGGTTGTGACTCGCTAATAAACTGGCTTAACCTACAGCTAAGGTGGCAAATGGAAGCCTACAAGGGGAAGGGAGGAAATGGAACTAAGAAAAAAAGATGAAAACTTAAATTAAACCACCTGCCACCTTGGAGTATTCACTGTTGGCCTGGAGGTCTAGCGCGAGCTTCATTGAGAAAGTCCTGAGACAATGTTTGTAATTTCAAGCACTTCCAGGCATGACTAATCTTATGTTGTGGATTCGAGGCCCCAAACAGCTGCAAAAGCAGAGCCTGAGGGACAAGGTCTGTGTCGCATGTCAGTACTAGGACAAGCCAACCAGCTGTGACCTCCATGCTCACCCGTTCCCTGTCCCCTCTGCCCCTTCCCCTGTCCTGTAGCATGCTTGGAGCACACCCGGTAGCCCTGGCTGCTAAAATCTCTGCAAGGATATGGAAGAGACAGTGAGTCACCTTTTGGTTTCCCCTTTTGGTTTTCAACGAATGCGAGGCACCAGGGTTGTGATAATTTGGGTTTGTGGTCTGTTCAAGTGAAATGCCTGTATGACTGTTCTCCAAAAGCATTTACTCCCCTCCTATTTCCCTATTTATTCTAGCTACGTACGCAGGGTGTATAAGGAATGTATAACTAACCAATATTCTTTATTTCTTTTTTTTTTTTTACTCTATATACATATATAATCATGTAATTTCTACGTGTGGGGAAATCAGAAACAGGCATTGCAAGCTTCCAATAAAATCTCATTACATGGGTCAGAAACCGCAGCTGCAACATCTGTATCATCTTCCGTAAGCTACAGTCTGAGGAAATTCCACATTGCTTTCTCCAGGCTGGAAAGTCTGTGATCTGCACTCCTAAGCCTTTCTGAGAAACTTCACAGCAGTGGGCAGGTTACCTTGGCATACTTTCCAAACTTCGTCAAGAGCATAAACAAGCTCTGAAGTTTTCCAATGGCTGTATTCTCATGCTTATCTTTTCTCATAGTCACACCCAGCATCTGACACCAAAGGCTCACAGCCTTTTTTTGGTGTCCACTGTATAATGGAAAGCAACATTAACCGAGGTCTCTTATGTGGGCAGTAACTGACAACACTCAGCTCCATTTAGATTTCAGTAGTGCAAGGAGCACAATTATTTTGGGGAAAGGTCTTTATTTCCTATTTGGTTCTGCCACCAAACCCTCACTTTCTAGTAGAGGGAGGAGGAAGGGAGAAAGGAAGGGATGAATCACCAGGCTCTATTGAAGAGCCCCTGTAAACTTTCTTCCATTGTGTGATTAATATTCTTATGTAGAAATTGATCTGCTGTGACATGGAAAGAAAATGACATCTCAATTTCATGGTTGTAATTGGTTAATTAATTATCTGGTTAATAAACTATCTGAAAGTTATCTTAATATGGATTAATGATGTGACATTTATGTGTCTGGAAAATACCTTTGCATAATCAAATCCATGCTTCTCTTTGTTACCATTGCGAGAAATGGTGTAATTATAGAAGCGAGAGTTCTTCACTAATCCAACCCACTCTCTCCACCCAGGAGGGATGTAGCTGCCATTGTATTCATTGAGGTATTTTCCAAAAAAAGCTGTGAAGGTAAAAAAAAAAAACACAAAAAAACACACACACACATGAGGCTTTGCAATCCAAGACACAGTCTGCGTCAAAAGCATGCATGAATGAAGACAAAATGTGTTAGAATGAGTCAGAGCTGCTTTATCAAAAATGTTCCTTTTATACCTCAGAGGATTTTGAAGTTAAAATTAAATTATTTCCAGAGCTTTTATGAGAGTTGAAAGCCTTCGTGACTCTTAATCTTTTGGAATCTAGTGCTCACGCGAAATATTTTCAGTTTTCTCTTTTTTTTATTTTTTTTTTTTGGAATAAGTGTGTTTCTCTTGGTTTCCACTTGAAAATGGAATAAAAACGCATTGCCCAGAGGAAACATCTGAGAAACACCTTGTGTTTTTAAGCTAGTTCTGTGATGTTTTGGAGCTGTGTCTGACTTTTGAAAGTTTGGGCTTGGCAGCCTGGCTGCATTTCCTGGTTTGATAAAAGGCCTGGGAAGTCCAGATCTGCATCGCACCAGGCCATGTTTGTGTAGAGCAAGAGGGAATGCCCACCCTGCTTTGCTGCCACAGCTTCTCTAAAGCAAAACTAACAAAGAGACGAATACTTGGAGGTCAAGCACCTCTACCTGGCCTGCCAAACTAAGTGTATTTTTTTCCATTAGCTCCAGGTGACAAGTCAGAACCCACTCAGACTGAACCTTTCAGCTTTCTCTGTTGGGCCCAGGAGGGTTTGCAGGTGACCCTGCCAATTCCTCTAGAAGGAAGTAAAAAGAAAAACAACATCATGGTGCAGTGGGCTCCCAGCTATCTGGGAGCTGTGAATTGCTTATGCCAAAGATACACAGACATCAAAAGCCAGCCAACTGGCTTTGGAAGGGAAGATTAATGCTGGCATGGCACCCTGGCAATTACAGCCGCATTGCTTCTAGGGACAGATGGGTATGAAAGCTCTTTAGCTGCTTGTGTATAGTCTTTGGCCTGGATAAAATAGTCTGGATGGCTCTGCCCTGGTTTTCCACTGCCTGGGAAGTGCAGTGACAAAACACCTGACAGGGCCTTCAGCTTGGGTTTTTAGGGATTTATTAGCTCCAGCTCCGTCCCACTAAGTTAACGGGGTGTCCGAGTAGCTCCACTGTTTGCATTCTTCATTTTCTTGTGGTTTACAAGAACCTGGAAGGTCACCTGTGACAGCAGTTCTGCTGTGCGTGCCCCAGCAGTCAGGACAAAGGTACTCACAAAATGAGACACCCCTGGATAGGAGGGAATGACAGAGACCTCTCCCTTTCCAGCGACAGAGCTCCTCTGGGTGATTGACAGCTGCCCACCTCTCTGCACCTCTCATGGTGGACAGCCCCTGCCCTCACTGCCAGACCTGGCTCGACCAGCCCGGCCTGACTGCAGAGAGGTGCTATCTCCTGGGCATTGGGACACACATCAAGCCCCCACACTTCTTTCATACTAGGAAATGAAGTCACTTTGGAAAACCTCGCATTCAACCTAGACACATTCAGTCTAACCAAAAAGGCACATTGTTGGAAGGGCTTAAATAAAGCAGATCTGATTGATGTGGGCATGGTGAACTTCCTGGGAAAACTGGTGGAAAAATCAGAATGTTCATAATTAAGACTTGCCTGAGGCAACATAAATATGGTGCAATCAAACCATATAACTGCCAAATGTCACTAACCAGAGGTTACGGTCATATATAATGTTACTTTCCTATACCACGTGGAATGCGACATATAAACAAGTCCTACAGATACTAGACCAGGCTTCCAGCTCTTCCTCCCACAGCTACCAAGAAAGCAATCCAGCCCATCTTTTTTCTCTGGAGGCCAAACAGAAGTCAAGAAGCTTGAGGTGAAGAGGGTGAATGTGGGGAGAGAATATGTACCCAGCTCTGTTGCCTGATGGAATGGAAACCATACCTCTCCTTGAAGGCAGCCAAACTGGGTTAAACTCTCAAGGAGTCAGATGTCCAGGGGAAGTGTAAGGGTAAATGCTGAAATACTGTGAGATCGGAAGCCAAGGAAATTGTAGAAAGGGAAGACAGAGACAACAGTGAAGAAAAGTATGGGAAAGTGATGTGACCAAGACAGAGGAAGCATTACCAACCCAAACAAAATCAAGGACAGTCTGTGGTTATAGCAGAGATCTGAGGTCAGCCCTCCTGAATGCCATCCCAGATCCACCAGCAGCTACTACGTGACCTTGGGGAACCTCCGCATGCTTTACTCCTCTCTAAGGGACTCTACTGCCAATCAACCTCCCACAAAGATCAGAGGTTTGCAGGCTGTGAAATGGCAATTTATCATGTAGAATGGTTTGATAGCCCCACTTATAATTAACATTGACTAATCCAGAGACCTGAACTATTTACAGTCTTGCCAAACTTTGATCATTAGTGATGATAGTTTCCATGCTATCTGACTCAGGCTGTATTTTGCTCTGTGGAACGTTTTAGCTCAACAGTTCAGCAATTTCCAAGAAATTGGCTAAGGAAAAATAAATGGATTTGCCCATTTAAAAATCACTGGCAAGCTTTTTTCTCTCCTTCTTTCCTCTCTCTTTTTGATATTCAGGCATTACCTGAGAGAAAGCCACCAGTATAAAATGCAGAGATGAAATGACCTGGGGCATAAGGACGAGAAAAGATAAACTGAATTTAGAAAAGGAAAGGGAAGCTTGGAGCTGGTGAAGGTCAATTCATCTTGGAATTTCCTTGCTTTAGATTACTAAGTTTTCTAACTTTAATAATGTTTTGTTAGCTCCCCTGTGGCCCCCTGAACTCCAGATTTTGGTCCATGTTATGAGACTTTGGATTGACAGCCTGAACAATTCACCTTTGTGTTGGCAACAATTTAGTATTTTATCATAAAAATAATCTCAGAACTGTCAAGTTTTAAGCAGCCTCTGGAGTGACGGTTTGCAGAATTAGATGTTTCCCTCTGCTGCAGAATAAAGCAGTTCCCATGTCAAACATATAGTAAAGCCCTGCACACTAATAGGAGCAGGGGTAGCCATGATAATGTATCATCACATTTGCCACAGTGATTTAACCAAGAGTGGTTTGTTGGTCAAAAGCTCAGGAAGATATGAGCTTTTGATAGATGAAGGGAAAAACTAGGTTTTTACTGAAACAAGATTTGAGTCCCTCCATGGTGGGGTTTTCTGAGTACCATTGAGTATAAGATAGGGCAAATGAGTCAGAGCTGGAGCCCTGTGCCAGCAGTTAGTGTCTGGCTGTTCACGCTCTGAATGAAGACAAGTGCCACAGTAAAGGGAAAGCACAGTAGTGCCCATGGGGACAAATAATAACAGCATGTAATCATGGTGGGTGTTCTGGTTGTTTTTTGTTAACCAGAGGATTGTAAACAATTAAAGTGCTACAGAATATGTTGCAGAACTGCCTAGAAGCCAAGACCATGATGTGTAAACGTCCTTGCTGGATCTTCACATGCTTGGCTTGTAAAGACAACCCACATCTTTAACTTAGCTGTAGCCCAACACTTGCTGAATTGTCCAAGTCTGACTGGGAATGCTCAGCTTTAGAAGCCACTTGAACTCAGCAGTTACAGGGTTTAGGAAATAATTTCTGCTTGTAATTAATAAAATGGAGATTATGGCTCAATGAGTAAAAGCCTCATTAAAAAGTAATGCCATTTCAAGGGACATCTTTTCATTATTGCATTTAATGGCCCCCACAGGGATAACAAGAAAGATAAATACCGATTTTTGCATTTTAATAAGGCAGTTTTTATCTGCATTCTGGCAGTTTTGCTAACTGTTCCCAGGACACATTGTTAGTTTTTAATAACATGTAGAGTAGCTTAGTATATCAGAATAATTGTATTCTGCATGAGTATGTTCAATTAAGTTTATGCAAACAACAACATGGTGAACAGTTATACAGACATCGATGCGTCTCAGGAGTGGTTGCGGAATATACATGTTTGGTACCTAACATGAATAGACACCTTCATAGAGGCTTTGTTTTCTCTTTGGCCATCATCTGATGATTCCTGAACTGGTCTGAGAGTTATAGGGGTTCCAATGGATGGAACAAAAGGAGAATTTGACCCAGAGGATCTCTGGAGTTTGAAGTCAGGGTATTTATAGACAAATGTGATTCAAATTTTCATAATTTCCAGATTCCCAGTATTTTTTTCCCCAGTATCTTCTACAAGCATTTATGACTAATGTTTACAGTATTACACAATAGAATTAGTCCTGTAACTCCTGCTGGCATTAGTGGATTAGAGTACAGGTGGACTGGGCTACATCTACTTGGTGAGACATCGCTGCACTCCCATGGATCAAAGGATATATATTATGTTCTACGCCCTTGTTATTTGTTGAGGCTTACGGGAATGTTTCCAATTTAAAACAAACCCAAGCCTTTAAAAAAGCATGCTGCAGTAAGGTTTAGTCACCGTGACCCAGACGAGAGCTTTAAGTAGACAGCCCACTTCCTTTAACAAAGTCAGGAAACCATTTACAGGAGTTGCGAAGCACTGTTTATATGACATTTCAGGGCTGACACACAGTGATTCTGTGCTTCTGGGGACAGAGCCCAGCAAAACTGCAACTTCCGGATTATTCCAGTAAATTCCTCCTTGCTTTCTTCCCATTATACAAGTGGGAGATTCAAAGCCGAGAAGTTTGATTTTCCCTTCTGTGAGAAATTACAGAGGATTAGTGTATCACGTCATTAAAGTGCAGAAAGCCAGTTCAGGATGCCAGCACTGCCTAGGAAATGGAATAAGCACTGTCCCAAAAATGTGGTGAGGAAACTGAGGCACCAAGAGGTTAACCTTCAGCTAGACCTAAGTCATGCAGGAAGCTTGTGGCGTTGCCAAGAATATTATTCAGATTTCGCAGTTCCCAGTCTTGTAACTTAACCGCAGGAGAAAACCTCAGGTTTTCTACTTCTTCTCCAGCTTTGTAAGTCTTTCCCAGTTGCTGCCAGGTTTACCATTATAACCAAAAAGAGCATTAAAGATTTTATAACTCAGCAGTTGCAAAAGGCATTAGCCTATAACTTGATACAGCACTCGTTAGACTGGGTGATGTCTTTAACAAAGCCTGTATTATGGGCCAAGCTGGTAGCACTTTCCAGCACTGATGTTGTCTGACACTTCTCATTATAAGACCCTGTTTTCAGTTGCTTATAACTTTCTCATAGTTGGACTGAAATTTTCCACACTGGATGTCTGCCTCAGGCTGATTTTTTTTTGAAACTTCTTAGCCCAAACAGTAGCCATCTTTGAGAACAGCAGTAACGGAAAATGAATTACGTTTAACATCTGAAAAATATTAAGTGAGCTTTCATTTGATAGCACTTCCATGCTCTGCACTGAGAGCACGAACCCTGTCAAAGACATGACGGACTCTCTGTCAAGGAGGTATCTTTTATCATCCTGGTGAGAACTGTCCAAAGTTTTCTGTTTTCAAAAAAGCCCTGCAGTATGCTTGCACTGGAGATCTGGGCACCTCAGGGCTTTATTTCTTGTCCACCTGTGAGCGGTGTCAGTAGTGGGGAGAAAGTTGATTGAAATGCAGAGGGCAGGAGGTAACCAGATAAGGACAAGCAGTTTGGGGAATGGCAGGAGACCCAGCAAAGGAGCTGGGTAGGGCAAGCAAAAGGGGCAGTGGAGGCCTGGGGGCCCAGGACTGGTAATGTCAATAATAAGAAACTGGACAGTGAGTGCAGAAAGGAGAAAGATGCTGACTGACAAGGCAAGGGGGGTGGGAGAGGAAGATTTGCTGATCAGGTCGCCAAAGGACATTGCTAATAGTAAGCAGTGGAAACAGGACATGTCTGTCCAGGACTGACTGGACCCAGGAGGGGATGGTGGGTGGGAACATCCTGAGGACATACAAGCATGGGGGCAGGAGCAGAGGCTGAGGTGAATGAAGTTCTGCAGGGCCAGAAAACTGGGGTGAGAGAACCAAGGAGTAGAGACTGCAGCACCTAACAAGGTAGGAAGGAGCCAGAATTGCTTTTGGATAGTAGAGAGGCCACAGCAATGCCTGAAAGGACTCCTGAGTCTCACTGGTACCTTCCTTTCAGCATACTTAAGAAAACATACAGCTTCCTTCCCTCACACCCATATATGTTATAAAAACCCATCTTGCTTAGTTACTTAGTAAGAAAGCAGTAGAGATTTTGCAGAGGGGATCTGAGACCCCCATCCTTGCTGACGCAGATGCCAGCATCATGCCTTTTGATAAAGCTGGTCTATCTTTCTAAACCAAGGAAATTTCACCCTCCCAAAAGTGGTTTATTGTCATGTAGTTATTCAACCACGTGAATAAGAGATGCAATTGTTGCACAGTGTTCTACCCAGATTTTCCTAAATGAAGCACTTGAATGCATACATTTGCTAAAAATCTTTTAGTGTACAGTTTTCTGTACAATATTTAATAGTACAGAATTCTGTTTTAAGCCTAAGTAGGCAAAAGCGATGTGGGTTTTGATGAGGTCCTAGACAGAAACCAAAGTAAGTTTCACTTCACATGATACTATAGAACTAGAAAATCCTGCATGTTATTTTTTTTTTGCCTTTTCCTTCTTCTATATTTCACTTTTTGTGGACTATCTGAATATGTTCAGTATATTTCATTTTTATGGATACATTTCTTAGTTTGACTGAAAGTGCAATTTTATTCTGTAAAGTGAGGCCCATTTTTAATAATTTAAAATATTTACAAGTTAAATTGTATTTGATGCTTCCCAGCCTCTTTTATATCAATTAAGAAAGAATCTGAAAGCTCAGAGTTTTCTCTCCCTTCCTTTATTTTCACTTTCGGAATATTCTGAAAACCAGGACTCACCCCCTGCTCACTCATCCCCACTCCTGTACCATATTTTGTCACTCTGTTTTGAAAGGGTGCATGAGGCAGGATACAAATTAGGTCACTGAAACGATGCAGACTAAAAATAGCATGCGCTGGCACTGAATTATACTGTAAAGCTGTGAACAGGAAACACACTGGCTTTGCCTCCAGAGGAAACATATTGTCTGCCCACACCTTCAGCAGGCATAGTTTTTGCTCCCTCTGTGAAAGATTAACTTTCCCCTGTGTGTCAGAAGGGAATGGTGCACAGTTTAAATACTCCTTAGCATTCAGTTTCCTGTCATCGTGGCATTTTATTGGTCACTACACTAAGAAATGTACCCATAAGTGACAGATGTCAACTGACACACATCAGAAGCTGACATGTACTGTGGAACATATTAACTAGATGTCAACCAAGTGACCATTTCTGTTCATCACTACACAGAAGTCCATGAACAATGTCCAAATGTGTCAGACAGTGACATCCTGCTGTCAAGTCACTTCCTGAGTTCTGAGTTTTACAAAAGCAAGTAGTTAGAAATTTTTGAGTTGCTCAATTTTTGTCCCACAGAAGGCTGAGAATACCATCAGGACACCTTCATGCATGAATCCTGAAAGTTGTTCTGCTTGGTTGATATTTCCGAGCAAGAAATAAAATATTGGGAAAGAAATCTTCCCAAAGGCAATTCTAAAAAAAAAAGTAAGCAAATAATTGCCTGCTTTGGTGATCTCATCTCTTTCAAGACAGATTCCATAAGGGGAGAGCCTGGTCTTGAGTCTGGCATGTTGCTGTGAGGCTGTCAGCAGTTGCTGAGCCTGGGCAGACTCCTGTTCTCTCCTGCACAGTTACGCTCGCCGTGAAGGGCTAAGAGGAGTGCGGATTAGAAGGTAGTAATTCTACAAAGTAACACTAAGCAGAGAGGGCTCTGAACACATAAACATGTTCAGTCAAGGTGAGATTTTTAAAGTTGCATTTCTCTTCGTATCTGCAAAGGGATGAAACTTCAGCAAGTAAAAATCCTGCAGTATACAAAGTGTGACATACTGTTTAACGACAACATGATTGTCATATTTATGTCTCCTGACTATTGGCTGCGTTGCTGTCATATCTTCATTTTCTAAAATACTAAGATAATGCTTAGCTACTGCTTGGTTATTAAAACGGAGGAAGCCAAGGTTGAGGTAGTGCATTCCTGAAGTTTTCCTTTGTGTTTGTGTAGGTGAATGGCAGTGTGAACTGGCACCACTAAAGCACACATCTGAGAGGCAAAGCTATGTGCTGTAGGGCTGGCAGAGAACAGTAGAAGGCAAGGAAAGTAAGGGACTTCAACAGAACCACAGGGAGGACTGGAAGAACAGCAAATAACCAGCCGATACTTTTGAAAAGCGCAAAGCAAACTCTCTGAATCCTGCATCTAATAATCTTATGAATGAAATTTCTGAATCTAAATAGCTGAGGGGATGCCTACTGACATTAACAGCTATAAGGTGAAAGAAAACTTCCCAAGCTTTCCTCAGTTTCCACAAAATTTGAAAGTGATTACAGAATGACTCTTTTTCCTTCCCAGTATGAGCAGCTAGAGCCTATGTAATTGAAACAAATATTTCCTCCCTCTGAAGCTCTCCAGAATTGCTTTGTTTTCTCTTTCTACTTACTTACTGTGTCTTCCCTTCTATTTCCTACGAATACCAGTTTCATATTACCAATTTCGTGAACTTCCAACAATCAGGAAGCTGTGCAGTTGACTCATCGCTGCACTCTAGCATACAGCTTGTGAGTAAGGGAAACCATAAACATTGAAACATCCTTAACTGTTTTGGGATTTTTTTAAAATGATGATTAGAAGCAAAAGTGATTTTGGTTTGGCAGTGTTGTTTCTGAATATTGTATGCCCCGACAGTACCTGACACAGTCCCTGTTTATGATTTAGCAGTGACAATCACCCTTAAAATGGAATATTTTACATTAAATGCAACATCTCCATTAGGTCACATCAGAGTAGAACAGAAGTAGAAGAGTAAAACAGAAATGGGGAAGAAAAACCCATTCTGTTCTTTGTGAGGTTTTCCCAATGGGCTCTAATTACTGCTGTAGTTTATTAGAGCACATTTCAGACCTCTCTTTAAATGCCCTGCTGTGCTTGTGTGGAGTCCTCGTGGCTTCAGCAGGACTCCCCTCACAAGCAGTCTGCTCACATGTGATCAATTGCAATATAGAGGGTTTAGTTGAGGCTGTGGCAGGTTTAAACAGCAGATGCTTTATAGATGTTGGAAACTATTTGGAGTGAACAGAAGTAAGGGTATTATATAAACACTCTCCCAGTCCTTTACTTCTATCCACGTATATAATAATTTCATCCTATGTAAGAAGTAAGAGCTAAATTCTCAACATTTCAGACACTGAACCAGGTTGGAGGTATTGCACATTGCCTCTTCTGGACTGGAGCTCTCTGGACCAGTGCCTAATTAGGACTGTCACCGAACTGAGTGGCCTTGGGTCACCCACGTCTTTTTCTCCTCCTCAGTTTCCAACTGAGGAGGATGATGACTTCCTCTTAAAACAAACAGAAATGTACAGGAAAAATACCCATATCGTCTGGAATATCATCACAGAGTCACCAGTAGCCTATGTGGCATGTAGCTACTTTCTCTCCCCAGTTCCCTCTTTTTCATTCCCAATTATTCTTCACTCCCAGGTATTCTTGAGTCATTACAACTTTACCAGACTTTATCGCGGTGAAATGTGGATTATTAGTTGGTTGGTGAACTTTTGATGGTTTCTTAATGAGGCAACACTGTCCTTGAAAAATGTATTATACGATCTGCTGATAATTAAGCCGCTATTTCAAAAAATAATTGTGAGGTAATTAGAAAGTATGCTCATCTTGCAAGGAGTAAATGGTTAAATTCTTTGGGGCCATGTTATTATAGGGTTGGACAATGTACTTGGTCAGAATTGGAGTTTCACACAAATATTCTCATTTGTTTCCATTTCCTTTTTCTCTTTCCTGCCCCTTGTTAAAACTCACCTACCCTGACAGGTTTAGGACTAATGTTCTCTGCCTACTTTTGGAAAGGGATTTTTTCCCCTTTTCCTTTTCTTTTGATCTTTTTTTTCTTTTCCATTTAATAGGGCCAAGTCTGTATTTAGCAGACATCCACACATGGCTTCATAATACAAGGCAGTGCAGAAGATATGCCCAAAGCAGAGTGTTTCCCCCCAGCAGTGCAGAGAGGGCTAGTGACAGAGCTATCTAGTTAATGCATGAAGCCTTCAGTTGTGCAAATATTAGATTACAAATCAACAAGATAATAACTTTTTAAAGAAAGAAATCCACATGAAGCGGATCAAACAGAAAGGATTTCTGAGACATAAGCCATGAGACAGTGCTTATATTTTAGGGTGAATTCAGCACCTTTTTTAGCAGTGATTGCCAATTCTCTCTTGTTCTCCAAAGCCTTGATGCTTACCCTTACTTGGGTTTAGCAGTGCTGTATTCAGATGGAAACTTCACTAAAACCAGCTTAATAGAGATTGAAATATTATTCCGCACATGTCCAGCACCAGGTTCAAAGAAGTTAAGTATTTGTCTGTTTTTGCTTTTTACACAGAGCAAAAGCTTTCCAGAACTACAGATGCAGAGGCACAGAATTAAGAAGAGTGAACTGTCTGTGTAGTGAAGATGGCAAATAGGCAGATAAATTAGAGGTTTTGGATATAGCAGCATTAGAAGAATTAGGACAAGCAGACACCACGGAGACATTCGCCTGCTCTATGTTTTGAAAGAGATCCGTTCTTGTGCCTAAGTCACCGATAGAGACAAATTTCTTTGCTGCCAATTACATTGTGAAAAACACAGTTGGCACCAAGATCTGTGCCTCGTTGGTCCTGTAAAGAGGAGTCTTTGTAGTCAAGCGGTGCTTCTGGACAAATTGCACTCTGATGACCTCGCACTACTCCTTTACCTTATGAAGGGGAAGTCAGGCTGGAGCCTAACGTGTCTACAGATTGAATCTTAGGGGATAGGTGATGCAGAAATGAATCAGGTTTTACATCAAGCTGAAGCACAGACGAGAGGAATAAGAAGAGTTCTTTGTAGACAGGAAAGGGATCTCCTGACCACGGAAAACCACCAGGAATTTACAAGAAAACTATCAAATCTTATTGGTGCACAGTAGACAATCCTTTTTAAAGACATGTTTCTATTCCTTTGCAGAAAATGCAAATGAAATATCACCCCATGGCAAAGTTTAAATTATACCATTCACCTTGTTTCACTCCCATGACAGGCACTTCACTCCTGTGAGGTCTTTGGCACCAGTCTCCAGCCTGGCCCTGGCATCTTCTATAACAGTTAGCAGCTGTCCACAAGCAGACCATAATACTGACCATAATCATGGCTGGAACTGCCAGTTCAGACCCACAATACCACTAAAAAGCACCTCTTTCACACTAGGTTTAACTGCTCAACAGCTAATTTCCCACCTGGGACATCCAAATGTGAAAATATGCTGCTCATTACAAGTGAGCTTCTTTACATGGATGTTAGTTGCGGATCTGGACCAGCAGGCAGCACTACCCTCCCTCTCCATAACACTAAATCTATGCTCTGTAAACTCAGTTTGGGACAACAGTTGCTTCATTTTAGGCAGTGATTTGAGACCCGCTGCTGAATATCTGTCATTTTCGCTTTAAACAAAAAAACTATTGTTGTTTTGTTTCTTACCTGTTCTATACCCAGTGTTATTGAGATACACAGCAAAGGTACGTGGCTCATGAGTAGCCTGCCATGAGGGAGAAGAGCAGTTTTCATTGTTGGTGTATATGTTGTGGTTGTGCACATACTTCCCAGTCAGCATGGAAGAACGCGATGGGCAGCACATTGGGGTGGTTACAAATGCATTGATAAAAGTGGCCCCTCCATTCTCCATAATCCTCCTGGTTTTATTCATCACTTGCAAAGACCCTGCAATAAGAGGTACTGATCATCACTGTGCTGCAAAAAAAAAATAGTTAGAATATATTGGCTGCTATTATGCTATTAAAAGTAAAGTTTCAGTGATTAGCTTGCCTTTGGACATCAGTCTGTTCTATTCTGTAGCTTAGGTAATTTTAGAAGATAAGGGTTTTATTATATCACCAAAAATATTTTTCAGGATTCCAGAAATACAGAGTTCTTTTAGCTCAGGCTTCAAAACACTAATGTAGAAACAGAATGTTAAACTTTAAAGCTCCATCAGATTTATAGGTGCATAGTTCTTCAAACATGGTTGTAGGAAAACAGTGTGTCACAGAGGTTGTGTCATTAGTCAATGCACCAGTAAAATACGTAAAATGCTGCGATTACCAATGAATCTGCTACAATTCTTTCCATTTTATCAAATAATATGAGAGAGAGAGAGAGAGGAAGGAGGTAAAAGGAGTGAAAGATGGTGGGAGGAGAGACACAGAATTCAGCAACAATTTTCTAGAGGAAGGTTTATGTGGACGCAGGATCAGCATGTCTGGCTCCAATGCCAAAGCGCTGTGCTCAAAATCAGCTTCTGGGGATAAATCTGTGTACAAAATATTGGCAAAATTCATCACCTTTCTCAGGAAATTACATTGATCCAGTTTAAAGTACAAAGACTTTTTTGCATCCTTCAAAACATTTTAATGAACAGCAAGGAGACAAGCAGGGCTTGCAGACTTCTGATTGCAGAAACACCGAGCAGCTCCTGATAGGGCCTGTCAGTATTTGCTGACAGCTGTCAAACTTTGATTTCTGTTATCTAACAGAGCAGAGATTGAAGGGTGAGGGTGAACCAAGGATATGTCAGTGTGTGCCCAGGAAACGTATTGACATTGTGAATTGTGATACTTGCAAAATTTTGGTGGTAAAAAGAGGTTTCAGGAATTTTACTTTTTTTTTTTTTTTCTTTTCTCCTTAGTTTTACAATTAATTTTGCACAGTTAACTATTGCAGGTTTAAGTTTAAGTCCATTGGTGCCACTGATAGAGTGAGAGTTTTTCTTGATAGTTTTGTTTGGGTAACTTGAAAATAAAATTCTAAAAAAGTTAGAATTTATCTTAGTGGTTAAAGTTAAGCATGCCCTGTTTTGCCTTTGGACTAAGGAGTCAGTGCTAAATACAAAATCTTTTGCATCAAAATTATTTGGTTAAAAAGAGGAAGAGACAGCTCTTCAGCATTTCCCTTGCAGTGCCAATGTCTGTGTTTTTAAGGATACATTTAATACCCTGCATGTAAGTCACCATCATTTTGGACTCTTCCTCTTTCACAGCCCTTCCTTTCCAAATGCAGAGCATCTTCATTCATGCTTTCCTGAACTTAATACATACAAAAGCCTTGTGTTTAAAAATATAGAGAAGTAGAGGAGTAAATGAGAGGTCATTGAACACAAAAATCGATTTGTATGAGTGGGTGCATTTCAATGAGTTGTTGAGTAAAAGTCAAATGAGAGATCATCCTCATTCTACCTGTCTTTGTCTTGGATCACAAGCTGGCTTTTTCTTTTCAGTTTTTGTTCTGTTTTGTCTTGTTCTGTTTTTGCCATACCTCTCCTGTTTTTGAAATGTCACAGTTTATTGCTGAGAGCTTAGCTGTGAAGTGCTTCGAGGTCCTCAGATGGAAAGTGCACTGTTCAGGTACAGTAATGCACAGTAACAGCAGAAGAGCTGATATGCACTTTCATGCCTCTATGCATTATAAATGACCAGCTGTTAGAGTGCTTCCTCATTCCTCTGCTTGGTCAGCCTTCTGCTCATGCAAACCTGCTGTTTATGCGTAAGTTTTTCTTCCAGGCATGCACTCACTAGCACTGATAATAGATTTAACCCCTCTGGAAATTCTAGAATAGGCACTTTGAAGCAGGTGAGACTTCCTCATTTGGAAAATAAAACACAACTAGGAGATAAAACTTGCTGATATAAGTTATAGCCCTTTGCTGTCTGTAGCTCTCGTCACAGCTTGTGCTCTTTACCATCTGGTCCCCAGTCTTCAGGGCACACGTACCCAGGCACTGTCTGACAGAAGGAAACTTGTGCTCTACCTGACCAATTGGGGAGCACCTGAGGGGAACCAAGTACCTGGAATGGCCGCTTTGGACACAGAAGTTAGCAAATTTTGTTAAGCAAGAAATTCAGCGTCACTTCTCAGGGGATTTTCATATATCAAGAAATATGTTTAGTAACCAAGGTTTCACAGCAAGACCTAAAGTAGCTATGGATTTTTATCCACGTGCATCACAGGTGGGCATCTCTACAAAGAGACAGTTAGAGCCACCTTGTCTTTACATAGGTTGTATGCAAGGCTCCAGAAAGGTGATGGACTTTCTCATGTCACAGCACATATCCCCATTTTGTCATTTTATGTTTTCTGGTGCTTTAGTTCTAGTGAAGATGGAAAGCAAACCGAGCAAATTATGCCTCGTCTGATGTATCCAGATTATGCTGTGATCTCTTCAGCCAGTGCTGTACTCAGTGGATGGTTTATATGGATTTCACTGGGTGGTGCATTGGGCTGTGAACAAGGGTACAGAAAAAAGTAGTTGTCTCAAATGGACTTCTCCCTCTTTTTTTTCCTAACCTTTTCCCACTTCCCTGCAATCTCAAAGGCCTCTAGGTTGGAAACACTGAAACTACCAATGTACTCATTAATTTTGACTCCTTTCTGACAAGTTGCTATTTACAGTGAGGATTGTAAAAGTGTTTTGGGGATCATGGTTTGAGTACTGATATGTGCAAGTGATAGAGAATCTGGAGAGGAGAGGAAGAGTGAGCAAAATGCTGGAAATACCTGTCCTCAGGCCTGAACAGAGTATAGACCTGACCCCAGTGGGAGTTGGGGCCACTGCCCTGAAGAGCAGCAATTTGTTTTCTAGAGGGAGGCAGTAGTTCTGGTCAGTTCTGGTTCCTGAGAGCTGGTGCTCTGCCTTGAGCAAGATGCCCATCTGTCTCAGTGCTGGGCAGTTATTTCTCTACCCTCAGGATCCTGGCAGGGCAGAGAAAGTGCAGAGGCACAATTTAACCAGACATTTCCCAACTTCTGGGACCAGGTGTTTGCTGAGTTTCTCCAAGAGCTGCGGGCCAGGCTGCTTCACACCACGTAAGTTACCATCCACCAGCTGATCTGTAATATCCTCTGTGACACATTCCTCCTAGCATAAATAGGAACTGACTGGAGCTGTGGAGCAATTTGTGCGTTTTATCTGATAAGTTGAACGAGACAGTAGCTCTGCTAAACTTATTTGTATTCAGAAAGCAAAACTTAAGGGGATGGTACAGATCGATAGGAAGATGTGCATACTCACGCTTCGAGCACTAGCTAAATGTATGCTCTCTGCCTCTTGTAGATTTTGCTTTGGATAACTCCTGGGTATATCATCTGCACTCAGGCAGCTGAACATTTTGGTTCAATGCTTATACATGCTCTGGAGACAAATTCTTCCTGATTGAAGTCTATAATGTACTTTTATGCTTTTATGTTAAAACATTCATTTAGAACAGCTTTTAGAAATGTTCATGCAGGGAATACAATAGCAAAGAATCCATATCAAGAGACTTTCAGTCTTATGATTTTTGGATACCAGTGCCCAAGTTTTATTCCGTCTGTGGCAGAAAGGGTTACTTTGCACTGACCTTTGGGAAACTAAAGTTTTTTTTCTCAGGAATCACTGAAGGGTGAGGGGATAATTCACACATGGAAAACAGTATGGCTTTACTTTTCAAATAAACAGAATGATTTATTAGCAGAAGCACGAATAATGCAGTACAGTAAGTCTTGGGGCTGAATCCTGTTTCCTGTGAAATGATCTATGAAAAGGGGAAACCTGTGTCTTCATTCAGTGCAGTGGGAATGCATACACATCCAGACTATTGCTCAGCTGCCTGTTAATAGGAGCCAGAGTGCCCTGCAAACATCCAGAGTAGCTTTCAAAGAGAGGAGCTCCACAATATGAACAAAGTGGCTTGCCACATCCTTCCTCCTCTTTCACCACTTGCAAACCCTCTCACAAGACTGAAGACAGCAAGTCAGTAACACTGCTCAGAGATGTGTCTGCTGACCTACCTTCCCCAGTGTCTTGGAGAAAGTAAGCTTTTTTAGACCACAAAAAGGAAGACATGACTTGACCCTTTTAACGAAGATTTCAGAGCAACTCTTTCAAGAAGAAATGCATTCCTATTGTAATAGCTGTATCTTAGGTCAGAAACAGAGCTGGGAACAGCCATTCATTATGCGGCATGGCCAAACAGAGCAGACGTTTGAAAGAGTGAGAAATAAAAAAGATAAGATGTGCTCAGATCTAAAGGCCAGGTCTTGGATCCCTGCTACATAAAAGGACTAGCTCTCAGTCATAAAATAGAGTTCATTAATTGTGTTCTCACAACCCTGAAGGACTGTGTAAATTATTATTGCATCATGACAATACAAGCAGGCTAGCAACTAACAAATTGCTTTTAGATCTACACCACTTTTTGTCTACAACTTTCCGGTTAAAAGTATGTGATTTTAGGAAAAAAAAGAACTATTTTATTATAAGTTTTCTGGAATGAAGTGTTTTGATTTTTCAATGACATATGGCGTTTTGTTTAGAAATTCACTATAGTTTTATTAAAAAAATGTCTGACATTAAAAAACACTAAGCATGTAAGATTTCACTTTCAATTGATTTGCCAATTTTTCACCTTTTTGATCCTATCTTCCACCCCCAAAACTAAAATATTTGCTTGGGGGTAACCTAAAATGATCCTCTTGCTCTCCTTGATTTTTCACTTTGGGCAGTGAACCAAAAAATCAGTTATATGCATAACTACCATTAATATCTTTCTAACTTAATGGAAAACATTCATAGGCCTCCTGGAACATCATCCAAGGGTTTTAACTTTTTCCACCCTAAGAAAAATATATATAAAAATCACTTCTGGCTGGTATGCCCAGGTTGTGCTCAGATATTTAGTATACTTGTGAAAGCAAAACTATCCTATCTTTATACATATAGCATAGTTTAAAAGCAGATGGATTTTAAATGGTTTGATAATTTATGGAAAAGATAAGTATCTGTCCTGAAACCAGACCAGTTTGTCTATGTGCATAAACATGTCAGAAGACATACACATATGTGACAGATAGATAGAGAATACAAATACTCACCTATACAGCTCTGAGGGAAGGGTTAAAACCGTGTAAAGTTCAAATTTTGAGGTGATATAGAAAGCCACAAAGTGAAAAAGTTTTTGATGCAAGTTTTTTTATCTGTATACCCTTGCATGTATTATTAAATCCTTTTACGGTGGTGATTAAAGCCTTTCTCGGTGGATTTTGATAAGCATACATTTCCTAAAGTCTTTAATTAAATGTGATGAGTGTTATTAAATTAAATTAACTCATTTTCCAAACTTGTCCCACATTCCGATATTGTTGCAGTACTAGTACCTTCTCTGAATTCAAAGTACTTTCTGCTTGGCAGAAATTACTGAGAGACACATGATGAATGAAGCAGCAAATAACAATTATTTCTCACCTAGCTCCACATCTTGATCATCTGTGAGTACGAGGATGATATTTGGTCTGATATTTTTTCTCTCCTGCAGCACACGTCCTCTAAACCTTGGGGACTTGACAGTGGAACAGTGATTTCTTAGCAGTTCAGTACTGAGCACTGTCAAGATGAGTGCAAACCAGGAAGACTTCATAGTAGTTCCAGTATTTCAATGAAAAGACTGGTCCAGAAGTGCCTGAGCTCTAGTTTTCAAGACCTGCAGGGAAGAAAAGAGATTCTATTCAAGCAATAAATAAACTTTCAGTCACATAGTGAAAGGATGACACCTAGTAAAGCCAAGCCCGAAACATACCATTTAACAAGATTATAAGCCATATTGTTGAATAAGAGCTCTATTCTGTCATTCTCTAAGAATAAATTCGATCATTCCGCAACTATGCCTTCTCAAATAATTTTTGCTTGAAGTCATGCCACTGCCTGCATTTTGTATAGGCATGACTTCTAGTATACGCCTCACAGTGCTGCTTCTCCTACACCCCACGCTTCTTTTTATGCAGCTTGTTCCTTATACTCAGTACCTGGGAGCAGTAAAAAATTGCTGGGATGCAGACGTGTTCAGAACATCTGTAGGAGGAGCCCTGTAAGAAGGAGAAAGCAGAAGGCTTGTCAGTCAAAGACCTCAGTACTGTGGCTGTGCTTCAAAGTCTCCAGAACTGTTCACTACAGCTTATTTCTCTGCCCTGAAATAAAAATGAAATAAATTTGCATTCCCCCCAGCTTCCCTACTTAATTTAATACCATACCTACGCAGTCATTAGACGGCACCTTAGCTGCTAGAGATGAAGGACATGTATCTCACGTCATCAAACACAGGTACTTTTCCAGTATTTATAGCCAGCATAAGATTCCAAGAATAGGAGTTAATTCCATCATATGGCATGTAGTAGAGCGATAAAGCTATTTTCGGTTAAATCACCTGCATGAGCAACTAAACCCTTACAAAGCAGAGGGGAGAGCATGGCTGCCTTTTGCAATCTGCATTCGATCACTATGTGAAAAGTCATCTTCTCACTGACAAGAAAGCTCATACTAAGTGACAGTCCAGCTGATCTTACCCAGCATTGTGAAAAAGCGTAACTGTCCCTCAATCAATCAACAACGGACCTGAGTGCCTCATCCGTAAAGCGCAGTACCTCTAGTACAGCCTCATCCTTGATACTCCGCTTCCAGACTCAGCTTAGTACATTATCAGAACCTCCTCTCTGTACCTGTCAGTCAAACAGCCTTGCTTTTGTAAGACCTGATGCAAGCACAGAGGCTTGTCTTTGCTGCAGCAGATTTAAACCTGTGACTGAAAATGACTGATTTGTGTGGAGAGGAGTAGGTAGCCACTTACACTTTAACACTTTTGGCATTACTGAATGAAGCTTTGCAAAATCATCCTGTTACACAAAGGAAGGAAGGGAATGTCTGAGGGCAAAAAGGAAGGGGTTGGGAAAGAAACCTCAGAGTCTTGCCTACTCCCTCCAGGGTGTTGACCTGCCACATACATTCCTTCTGGTTTTATTCTGGAGCTATGGATAAAGCACAGTGATATCTGTCAAGAAAAAAACCCCAAACCACAATCCCACCCAAGCCCAAGAACATTCAAGAGGTCTGCCCAAGGGGAAGCCTGCATGGGAACTGGGATGCACAGTATATAATTAGACTGGAGCATAATTCACCAGGAGATCTGCGTGCACCCACACCTGAGACTTCGCATTCAGACATGCAACATGAGCTACAAACAGATTAATAAGTAGAAATAATTTAATGAGCAACAGAGAAGACAAAAAAGGCCTCATCACTCACCTAGAAATGCATTAATAGGAAGGTGCTCTAAATTTCAGGGGAAGAAGCCAGAGGAGAAGCAGGGGATGGGACTTGGTGTTGGACTGCTAGAAAAAGGATCTTGTTCTTGTTTTCACATACACCTTTTATTTTAAGCTTCACAAGCTAAACAGTTTCATGCTCCTCACTCTGGCAGGCTGCAATTACACCAGAAGAGTGTGAACATCTTTAAAAGGAATATCCAAGCGTCTGTGGCAAAGAAATCTTGTCTTTCATTGTCTCTACACCAACAAACAGTCCAGCCTCCCACTTCACATTAGAGCACTGCAAAGCCAATACAGGGGATTGACATTTTAAAGTTAAATACCATTTCAGTGATTACACAACATTCAGAAGGACACTGGAAGTCTGTAATTAGTCTGAACTGACTTTTTAAAATAGTTCAATTTCCATGTATTTGTTCTAAGTCACATAAAAGCTGACAAAAGCCCCCAAGACCAGGGTTACCGGAGAAGCCAGCCTTCTTCTGACAGACACCAGACACCACATGCTCTTGGTGCAACAGCAGAAATACAATTTCTCTAAATGTCTGATCTTTAAATAGCAAACCTTTGACTCACCTCACAAAGCACGAAAGGCTGTGTGAAGTGAGACTCAGTGTTTAGTTTCTTACCTCAGTTGTACTGTACAGCAAACTTTTTCAGACAATGTTGACCCAGAAAGCACAGTCATCCTGACTGCACTGAGCAAACATTGGCACCAACTTGTTTGAATAATCCCCCAAGGACAAAACTGCAAGTTCCTGACAATTACACCTCAGTGCTAATAAAATTGACACTAACCCAAATGAACATTAACAAGTATTCTTCATTTCACCCTTTTGGAGCTTTATTAGTTAGTTTTAAATCTTCCTTTTGCTTTAGCATGTTAGGGCCACATTAGACAAGTCTTTTCTAGGAAAAAGTGTGAAGGGTTTCTTTACCAGGTCTTATTTTTGGTCTTTGCAGGACAAAGGAAGATATCAGGACTAATCTACGCTTATAAAATTAATTACTCATTGAATGTTTCTTGCACAAAAGCACAGTAATGCCAACTTTTCTTGCTCATTTCAGTTTTGCATATGATAAATCTTTATTAAAAGGTGATCTTTGATAACTTGCCCTTTTAAAGTCTGTTTCCCAGCCCTAGAAGGAAACAAAGTAAAGAAAACTATCAAAATATAGGCTTGATAGGGAAGACAAGGCTGCAATGCTTGTGTGGGATACTGGTTGGTAATCTGTAAGTGCCCCTGTGGACATTGTAATTGTCTAGAGAAAAGGATGAAAATAGGAGAAATGCTAAAAGGAATCTTTTCAAATCCACAGGCAGAAATAAAGTTTTTGTGCAGTGTTCAGAAATCGAGGCAGTAAAAATCTATAAAATGCTTTTCTCTAGCCAAGTAAACAAGTGATGATCATAACTTCTATATATGCTATTTGGGAAATGTAAGTGATATTTTCCCTATAGAATGTACATGGAACAACTGAAATGTAATCAGTAAAAAAATGAAACCAGAAAATTCCAAGGAAACTTTTTTTCCTCATCTGGATGTAATTTTTCATTCAGTGATTCCTTTTTTTTATCCCCCAGGAGCACAAATTCACAGTTTGTACTCACCTTTCATGGGATAAAATCTGAAAACTTGGATTTTTGGTTGGTTTTATGCTGCTATTATTATAAAAGGCAGTTCACGGACTCATTGGTGTGGAGAATTACCTGTGAAACTTGAATTACATTGGCAGGGCACCGCAAAGAAGGGCTACAGTACCACTTCATGTGATGTGGCATAAAAACTAGGAGGACTTTATTTCTAGGTCTCTTAAGAGGATGTTTAGTGACTAGGAAGAAAAGCAAAAGGTAGCATCGTATTTTTTTAAACAATTCATAGATTTTATATCCATTTTGGCCGAGATTTTTCAGTGCATTGACTGAAAGTGCTTAATCTGGATCACAACAACAGATAGTTTTGAAAAAAGAGAATTTTCCCTTTGAAAATCCACTTTGTTTTCATGTCCACATTTTTTACTATGATCACTAAAAGTGCCATTTTGTGTTTGGCCAATACAAATCTGTCTAGAATCATACACTTTGCTTTTGAAACAGGGCACTGAGTATCACAAGAATACTCGATTATGAGCTTTAAAGGCATATGAACTTCTCCATATTTAACATTCTACAAATGTGGCTTCCACATACCCTTACACAGGGCATCTGGCTTACATGAACAGATTTCTTTCTTGCTTATAAATCTGAAATCAAATGTGGGGATAATTAACAAGGGCAGTGGCTATGCAACGCCCCACATTCATGGCCAAGTGAGACGACTTTGTCTTCTCTGCACTACAGAGCTGGTGTTTTCTTTTGATCATGATATTGAGGACATCACATCATCCAAAGTCATAGGTTAAGGCCCACTATTCTAGTGGCCTTTCCTTAGAAACAAATACGGATCCACTATGGACAATAAAGGAAGCCGCAGTAATAACAAATGATAATAGTACTAGTAATAATGTGGACTGTGATTGCGGAGCTTAAGCACCAGAAGTCTGGATTCTGTTCTGCTTATATTAGCAATACATGTGCCCAGTGAATTGAGAATGTAAGGTACCACAGGGAACCTAAATCAAGAAACTCTTTATGCAGTAGCAATTTTGTGGTTAAGTGTTTTGTTCCCCATTACTATCCAGTATCCTACTGATTATTTCTCTGTACTTAGATTTCCCTGCCTCCAAAAAATTTGCATAGGTGTGTATTATTAAGATATAGTCCAAAAATGAATGTTTTGCTGCTTAGGATATTTCTAAGATTTGCTGACAAGTGCTAGGAACTTGCACAAAAATACATCAAAAACACAGAAAAGAAGCAGGCGGCCTTGTCATTGCAAGTGATAAGTTGCTTCATTTCCTTAATGCAAAAGATCATTTTGGATAATTTCTTCTTACAGGTTTCTCTGATAAATAAATGGATAAAACCTCTCAAACAAACAAGACCTCAGCTATCAATCACCACAAGAAAATGAGTTTTCCTTCCTCACACCAAGCAGAAAAGCACTTTCTTCCTATGCATTTTGCCTATGACCTGCTGACAGTTTTAGCTTTAATGAACATTTTTTATAGAAACATGACCCTAGTGTTCTCCATTTCCTTAAAATCAGACTCTCCATAAGAAAAGCAGAAAGGCAAGGGACAACAAGAATTCTTATAATTCATAAACAGCAGAGATTTCGAGTAAAAAGAGTATAAAGAGTAGAGATTCTGCTGTTGACAGAGTTTTGTAATTTCCAGTATGATCTTGAGGGTTGGTCACATTGGTGAGAGAGCACCTTGTCAGCACCATTCCAAACACCTGCCAGTCTGCCTGTAGCGCCAGAAATCGCCGTCACTGTCATCAAGTTAACTGAAGGTGGCTTCACACATCCATACCCTGCTAAGGTCACATTCCATGGTTTATGCCTACCGTTTTCAGTTCCCTGCTCTGAAGTCAGCTGTGTCCACCTAGCAATGCCCTGCACTCTGGAGCATTCTGCGTATGTGGAAACTCCAAAGTGAAAGGGAGTGAAAGATGTTTTCTCAGCCACACACATATGGCTTCTGTGAGCCTTTGATGTTTGTGTCAAAGGATGGATGGACTTCTTAAAGCCTCACATAGTCTATGCTAAATGAATCATAACAGGTGTGTGGTTAGAGACCCAATAAAATTAGTAATTTCATAAGATTAGTAATTGCATGAAGATTGTGCAGATAGATTGAAATTACATAAGGTCAGGGAGGTGAGATGTTCATCTGACCAAAGCAACATAGTGGTTCAGAAATCTTAAATCTTTCCTTAAACCATACTGCCCTGACAACTAGAGGGTTGTAACACCCTACAACAACAATAACAACCCCCAATTTCTGTAATACAGTGAAGCACTTAAGTGGAAAAACTGTTGAGAGATGACTGTTTAAAGTTTAGTAATGTTAATGCTCTTCTCACATCTCACACTTCTGTCTTATATTTAAAAGGCAAACACTGCAATCTCAGACTACCAGGCATGACCGCGTAAATCTGCAGGTCAGTTTCCTGTGGGAATAGCAAGCTTGCAGCCATGGGAAACACATTTACAGTACAGCATAAGTCAGGAAAAAAGTAAGACCTACCATCTCTTCTTAAAGGTTAATCCCCTAATCTTAGTTGTAAAGTAGAGGATTTGCAGCGAACACAAAGAATGTAATTCCTATCGGGGTCTAATCTAATAATTATCTATTGGCACACTTTACTAATCAATCAGTTATCTGCTCTCCTTCCAAACATAATATGTGTATTATAATGATGTATCGTCAATGCCTCAGGCTAGATTAATTTAAAGTAACTATAATTTAAAGCAATTGAAGGCAGAGAGAATCATAACCTTGTATTACGTTTTTACATTGTAATTTCACAAACAGTTACAGACAGGAAAGGAAAAAGCCTGCAGTGACTTGAAAGTATAATGCACACTTGCTAACCCACTTTTATAGCTTTGTACAGGTTAAGGAATATTCTTCTACGTAAAAGTTTCCAACACTTCATATGTCAAGAGTAAAACAACAAACTCCAAATGCGTTTTAAAAATACGTAACTGCAGAAGAAATTCTCTGTATTTGAGAAAAGAAAAATGCCTTTGATTTTAATGCTGTTATTATAGTTGAATAAAACATCAGTGAAAAATAAAAATAATGTTTTTTGTATTAGATTCAAATCTGTGAAAGTTTCAAAAGAAAATTCCTGCATATTTTTCAGCATGCTGCTAAGTTACAAACTGCTAATAATATGCAGTTACTTCAATTTATTTCTCACCATCTGATTTACTTTGTTTTAGAATTTCATATTTCAACACAGCCAAGAAGAGCACTTGTCATACAAAAGAGCCTGGTATAATTGAGCCAGATGACGTGCCCCACAAGTAAAATCAGCCATTCATGAAAGCTGGTCACCAGAGGCCATTTCAAACAATGCACATTTCAAAGTAATCTAAAGTAATCCCTTTTCTCTACTGATTTGGTTTCCAGGCAGTCTTAAGCACATGTGTGCAGCAAACAGGAGGCTTATTAAAACCTGATGTTATATTGGAAGTTATAATGCCATTGCCTTGTGATTGAATTCCATGTCTGTTAGTCTTCAAAGAGAGGAAAAAAAATCAATTAAATTTATATGCTTATTAAACATGAGTGTCATGATACGTGCACTTTATTAGCACTTGCTAAATAATTAAGACTGAGAAAGATAATTAGATGTGCACTAGGGTCCAAACAGGCTCCTGATATCAGGTTTTTTTTAATCTTTAAAGAAAGTGGCTTTCCATCTACCAGGCAATATTATTACTAAGAGACTCCAACTATTTTTCAAACATAAAGGGTAAATTCTGTGTATGAAAGAATTGCAGGTAATTTTAAAATTCCATTTTAAACCCACATATCTTTGCTCTATCCCTGCTCACTTCAGCAGTGTGGGGCATTATGAAAACATACCTTACAATAACACAGTGCCGATTCAGTAATCCACTAAGTAGTCTTGGTTGGGAGATCATATAACAGAGGTGAACAACAGCGACACAGTTTGCACATTTCTTTAAGTTTCTATTTAAGTCCATCAGCTTTAGAAACGGCTCATGAGCACAGATTTTCACATCTCCTTTAGGTAAAGAACTCTTTCAATTTAAAAAGCTTCCTTCCTAGATGTGTTTACTTCCCCTCAAAGTTCTGCAATTCTCTTTGAAAGAGGGACTTTTTATTTTTTATTTGGTAAGTTTGTTTTCCTAAATAAATGGACGCGATCAACTTGAATACAAATACAGCATCTTCAGCACAGAGTATCTACAGATCTGCGTATATAGGAGAAGGCAGAGAACATGTCCATCTCCATTATCACAGGGAGAGCTTAAGGTAGGCTGTGCCATCATGTGGATGGGTGGTGGGAGCAGAGCCTAATGCATGGCTGCTCTGGCCACACTCCTTGCTGACAGCACAGGGGGAAGGATCAGGAGCTCACGGGGACCAGAGGAGCCTGTGTTAGATCTGAAGCATGAGGAACTGGCACTATGAATCTATATAGGTGTCTGTACATAAACAGATAGCAGCACCTGTACTCCTAGGAGAGGATCTCAGACATACTTTAAGCTGCAGCGCAGTGTATTCAAATGACTTTTACTCTTGGTAAGTTCAAACTGACTTTAGTAGGAATTCTAAGATAGACCCAACAGATCAGGTCCTGAATACTGATTTTGAAGCAAGATTTTCCTCACTAGCGTACTTCTTTTTGTCAAGCAGCTTTTCCAGTCCTGGCACAGTATAAACTTTACTTTCACTGATATACATGTAAAAGCTCCTTGACAGATAAAGAAATCTGTTTTTAAATAACTTCCTCCTTGACAAACCTGTGCTATAGAGAAACCAGCTTACTAATAATAGTAAACATAGACCAAATAAAACAATCTGTTACAAAAAGCAGATGCTTCATATCCTTTTCCATAAAGACTAGTTAGCAGTGACTTGAGGCACTGCCGAGAAGCACATCACTCTTGCTATCAATCTTACTTTTAATCGCCTTTATAACCAGAAGGCCCAGTGTTCCCCAGACTGGTTCACCTGGGGGGGGGGCACAAGGTACAGCCCCAGCCCACAAACACTGGGAACTTGTGTCTATTGCAGCAATCCTTCCAATCCTGTCACCTTGCTGTCCCACAGCCCCCACTCAAGCACACACCTGCATACGTTTGGGGGGATTCCCAGTGACCTGCAACTGACACACTGTGGGGAAACTCAGAAAGTCAGCTCCACATGGCCATGTCCTACCAGGTGAAAAAGGATTTGCACAGGAATGGCAGCAAATATGAGCAAGGAACACAAGTGATGGATTTACTGCCAAATCAGGTGTCCCAGGTCCTTACTTAGACCCCAAAACATATGTTCTGCTATGTAAAATAAATATGCCTGCTGGTTTCAACAGGACTGGTCAGCTCCTTAAAACAACCTCTTGCAGGGTCTTTGATACAACCCTGGTGCAAAGCTGCTTTAAGATCTTTGCTAAATACTTCAAGAAAAGCTAAACACATGAGAAAAGCCAAAATATAAGAATCATCTGGATAATGAATTTCATCTGAAAACTAGTATTCCTTTCAAAAAAGCCCAGAATCAGAGTCTGTTCAAGGACAGAATATACCATATACAGCTTATCTGTCTGAGGAATATAAATTCTCTCAGCCTGAATTCTGGTAATCTGTTCTCAAAGAGCTGTTTGAAAATAATCGTCAGTCTGAGATCTAAGAGACTCCAGAAGGACTTGTTGAAATTATTCTGTGAATAATTTTATGTCAGAAAACATTTTGAAAGGCTAGCACATATAAATGCATTTGCATTTTCCAAGGGAAAATGCCTACAGAAAGGCTCTCTTCATCTTTCAAGCTCACATACAGGTACTTTCAATTTCACCATCGTAGCTTCTGTAGGTGAGAGAGCAGTTTTAAAGGATGCAAGAAAAAGCTGAATATAATCAAGAATCCATAATTTTATTCACAATGCATTTCTTACTAAGCAAAGTTCCTATTTAGCATTGAAGAGACATGATTTTATATCATATTTATAAATGATATGTATAACATATCTTTACAGATAATTAATGGTAAGCCTGCTCATGAGCCAAGCTCCGACTAAGATGCCTGATGCAACACTTACTGAAATATTTTCTCTATCAGTGATGGAGCAGGCAGTCCACCTTACGTCCCAGTGTCTGACTGTGCGTTATGCACAGAGAGGGAAGACGGGAATGGAAACTGGTAATCATTAGGTAGAAGCATCTGAATAATACAGCATGAATCAGGAGCAGGAAGGAGCAGGATGTATCTGAAACCATTCCCACCTAATGGAGAGGAGATAGAAAGGCAAAGCACAGAACTGTAGTGCTTTTCTTCATT
Organism: Lathamus discolor; assembly: GCF_037157495.1. Taxonomy (NCBI): domain Eukaryota; kingdom Metazoa; phylum Chordata; class Aves; order Psittaciformes; family Psittacidae; genus Lathamus; species Lathamus discolor. The sequence goes on along the minus strand of NC_088885.1, from coordinate 125,842,827 downwards.
TTGTGTAGGAAGGAATCTGGGAGGCATCCCAGTTTACAGTGATTATTGTGGGGAAACCATCAATGATTGCTTTACTGGATGGTTCGTTGTTTTTTTTCCCCTAAATGCAGGTGAAATGTTCTTATGTGAAAGGTGTCTCATAAACTGCATCAATGACCCAATTCAGGAATGCTTAGACCAACATATAGAGAATCCACTTCTTTGTCCTTAGCAGGCTCAGCTGTGAGGTCAGACCAGGCTGCTTAGGACTTTACCAAGGTTTGAAAACTCCAAGGATGGACGCTGCCCAAATGCAGTGGGGCCCTGTTCTACTGCTTGACTGAACTGAGGGTGAAATTTGATTTTCCTTACATTCAGTCTGAGCCTTTTTTGTCCACATTTATGTCCACTGCCTCTTGTTCTCCTGCCATGCATGACTATCAAGAAAGAGGCTCCACCTTCTCAATGACCTCTCTGTAAGCACTGAGGGACTGCTGTTAGACCTCCCAAAGCTGTCTCTGCTCCAGGCTGAACAACCCTGCTCCCTATACTCTTCACCCAGGACCAGGGCTCCAACCCCAACCATCTTGGTCTTTCCCATATCAGGGACCTAGAACTGGACATGGTATTTTAGATGCTGTTTAGCAAGTGTTGAGTCAAATACATTTCAATATTTGTTTAAAGTGGTATTGCTATTAGGGAAAAGTGAGATGAACTAAGTGAAACAAAACTTTCACAGAGCCTTTCCTTTCAAAGTAAATGAATCAATAAAGATTTTCAAAGACCTGGATTGACTGAAAACATTATTTTTCTATTTCTGGTTATTTCTGAACATTTTATGTTTTTCTCAGGACCAGAAATGAATAGTGCCAAAAAAACCCCACAAGTTTTGTTACAGGTACAGGCTTCCCAAGATCCAGAGGGCAGCAGTACACTAGGAGGCTGTTTTCTTAAGGACACTGGCACCAAAGCAAGTCCTGGAATTCAGTGTATAGTAGTATCACAGAGTAGCATCCATGTCTCTCATTGCCCACAAGTCTAACACTCTTCCTACTGTCTTCTTGTTCCATTTATTTTATCACTAGACACAGTTTGTAAGAGATGCCTGACATCTGTCCCTCCCATTTAAAAGTCTTAAATATTAAAGGCCAAATTCTGTTCCCCAGTCATAGGAATTAGACAGAATTTCAGGCCTTATCCAAAGTCCCTTGAACTGGGCAGAAGTCTTCCAACTATTTCAGTGGGTCACTGCTTCAACAGAAATGAAAGCTTGTTTAAACATTCTTTTTTTGTGTGTTTGTTTCATTTTGTTAATAAAGCAGAGTGATAAAAGCAGTCAGGATTTGGAAAAAAAGTGCAACTCTATATATGAGGGAAGAGAGATTTGAAATCCCATCTGTCCCAGGCCCCATGTAAATGTAAAGAGCACAGCTGGAATGAAACAAATGATCTGACTGGTTTCTGATGAGCTGGGTGGTGTAAATGTTTCACACTAACCACACTGCACACTCATAATATAGGAGCTAATTCATCTGCCATGAATACATACCTGTGTATGTTGTCCTTTAAAATAAACAAGCAAAAATGAGTCATTTATCAAGAGTTAAATGAATATTTTTCCAGAGGGACCCTTTCTGTCCCATATGGCTGATTTTAAAGTCTAAATGCAGGCAGCTTTTAAGCTACAACCTCTGTCTCACTATGTGAAACAGTTATTGCTTTAAAATATGGAATTTCAAATTTTTAGAGCTGTCAACAAGTTCCAATTGTTCCTGAAAGTATCATTCAAACTGCTTAAGAGTTTCTTAGAAGACTGAAAAACTCTAAACACAGGCTGCAGGCAGTGAATAATGATAATTTTCCAAAGCTTCTATTTACAATGGCACTGCATTTACAAAATGTGTTTATTTCTAGATTTTATTTAAGAAGTTTTGATGGAAGGTTTATAACCGCAATAAAGCAGTTTTATAGGAAAAGTCTAGTGGAAAAAAAAAGGGAAATCATAACCAGCCCTTCATGTATTAAATTTTACAAATCTTTTTTATTTCTTAATATCTTAAAATCTATCAAACTCCCATATTATTCTTGAAGATATTATTATGATCTATTAATGTATTTCCCAGAGGTTTTTTACACTAGGAATGAAGCGATTAACATGAATTTGTGTCCACAGAAAGGCAACTCTGATCATAAGCTCTTATTAATAGAGACTGAGTGTCACAGGTTTCTTAGACTATGATAGCTTCCAGATAATTTCTCCCCCCCGATTAGAGGTGCTTTCTGTGGATTACTGTGAAGAGCAAATAGTGCCTCTTGGACAGCAGATGCAGAAATTCCTAGCTTTCCTTAGCATCTCCTTTAAAAGCAGAGTGGTTTCAAGCAGACGATGTACCCTAAATTCCCTCCCCTCGGCTGTGGGCTGTGGGCTGACAGCACCCATACAGCACGTAGCATAACCCACTGCTTGGTCACCTGCTTGGGTTATCCCACCTTCTTGGGTCTTCTATTTTACTAGAAGCTCCTAGGAACTTACCTTTTCCTTAGCTGGTAAAATATGTTTAGATTATAGATATGTTAAAACTCAGGCAAAAAATATGCCAAAGATTTCAGGGTATAGAGAGAAAGGATCCGAAACACAAAATGCACTACACTAACGTATCATATGGCACTGGATTATGTTTCCATTGTCTCCTGCATTTAAAACTCTGTTGACCCTTGGTCAGAGGCATTTATCTTAACATTGCAACTATTTGTAAAACTCCTGCATGATTTTCTCTCTCCAAACTAGGCCTTTATTACAATATTGAGTTACATATTCAGGTTTTCATGGAATAGAAATGCAAAGAGATATAGCAAAATGCCTGAGTGCTGGAATGTGTTTCCTATGTTCGCTAATGTAATTTTTATGTATCTGCAAATTAAATCCTCCTGTGTTTCAAGTAACACCTATAGCCACATTTTCAGGGCACAGCATGGGCCCTGTGGGCCATGGCCAGGAGCACCTGGGCAGGGATATGGCACCATGGATGATGGCCTGGCAGGGCCAGGGGGATTTCAGGGAGATGAAACGGGGCTCCTCCATCACTGTGACATGGGTAGGTGATGGAGGAGCCCCAGGGGGCTGGAATGGGGTCCTGACTCATAAGCCCCAGGGGGTGGGCAGAAGCAGGCAGGGCCAGGAGTACCTCATGGTCATGACATGCACAGGCAACAATAGAATCAGTTGTAAACGAATGAAAAAGTATCTACGCAGCTGAATGAGAATCAAAACCCATTATCTATAACTGCAGGAAGGTTGCCCTCAAAGCTGCAATGGACAAGCACCTTTCACAAGGCAATCATTAAGGATAAATCCACAGTTTTGTGGTGAAGGTTGTAAACAGCAACAAACAAAATTTGTGATACAGTAGAATGGAGCATGTCACAAATCATCACCTTTACCAGTATAATAAAAAGGGATCTATTTATTACAAATTATCCTATCTTCTATGGTTTAACATTGAGTTCAGTAGTCTATACAAAATACAAATCAACTGTTAACAGTCAAATGATACAGATTTTAGCTTACAGGTGAGGACACAATGGGAAGGCAATTTTAGGAAGCACATAACCGTAACAAAATAGGAAAGAGCTTTTGCTAATACGTTTTCTTTTTAGCGTGAAATTGCTTAAAACCAAGGCAGCTGATTGACTAGTGTGAATCATATGCATCTCCTAGACAGTGCAATGAATGTCACAAGTTAGCATCTAATACCTGCCTAAGGCTTATGGCTGAAAAACTACGCCTTCTGCCATATGTTATGGAAATATCCTGCTGAATAGGACTTTTGAACAAATTTTTAATGTGTCATTCTCTGTTTGCAAACTTTATGTTGGATATAAAACCTTCAGTATTTTTTCCTGCTTTCTTACGCAATGTCTTTATGCAAGTTTCTTGATTCACTGTGCAAAGAATTAGCTAATTGATTATCACTGGTATCAATAAAATAACATTGAAACTAAAACATAGAAGTATCAGCTCAACTACTCTGAGTCCAGGTTAAGCTTTCTATTTACTCCGAGACTTGAGGCTCAGAAGAAAATCCTTAACTGTTCAACCTGAAAATAAATTTCAGTACAATTTTATGTGGTGGAAAGAAAAGCAAACAAACAAAAACCCACTGGAAGGCTTTTGTTTCCATTGCAGTGTGAAATCAAAAAATCCGAATTCTTGAAAGCTAAACTGTCATCCTCTGTCCAGCTCTACCTTTAATGAAAGACATAGTTCAGATCATACATCCCTATGATATTAAATGACAGTCAGAAGTACAAGACCTCCCTTAAAACCTGATAATATTACTGCTAAGGATGTTATACCAGAAGGGCTTTCCAAATCCAACACCATTCTGTAATTTATTATGGATGATGACTTGTCAAGCTAGACAGGACAAAGAGCTTTGATCCTTAATAATCACCCAGCTAAGCCTCCTTGAAGATGTATTCTTGACTTGTTTCCATTCATCAATCTTACATTTGAGCTAAGACTGTCTTACACTTAGTTCATCTCTTTACCTGTAAACTTACTAACCACACACTATTCAGAAATTATTAAAGAAAATTATAAGCTGAGAATGCTGTGTTTGGGTCAGTGTTCAAGGTATTACCATGGTTTCATTTACTGCTCCATACTGTAGGAATATCAGACAGAGTGTATATCCTGGTTTTGGCTGGGATGGAGTTAACTTCTTCCTAGCAGCTGGTGCAGTGCTGTGTTTTGGATTTATTATGAGAATAATGTTGGTAACACACCGATGTTTTTAGCTGTTGCTAAGCAGTGTTTATGCTAAGTAGTGTTTATACTAATTCAAGGACTTTTCAGCTTCACATGCCCTGACAGTGAGAAGGGTGGAGGGGCACAAGGAGCTGGGAGGCGACACAGCCGGAACAGCTGACCCCAGCTGACCACAGGGATATTCCATATCGTATGATGTCATGCCCAGTATATAAACAGGGTGGCGGAAAGCTGACCGGGGACCACTGCTCAAGAACTGGCTAGGCACCAGTCGCCAAGAGGTGAGCAATTGCATTGTACATCCCTTGTTTTGTATATTCTAGTTATTTTATTATTATTGTTATTATTTTTCCTCTTTTTTTCCTTTCTTCCTTTTCTGTCCCATTAAACTGTCTTTACCTCAGCCCATGAGTTATCTTACTTTTATACTTCTGTTTCTCATTTCTTGATTATGATCCTGGCGTGCGTGGGGAGTGAGCAAGCAGCTGGGTGGTGCTTAGTTGTTGGCTGGGGTTAAGCCATGACACTGTATTTTTTCAGAAGTGTATAGTGCTTGTTACCTTAGGAGCAAAATAAGGGAGCTGCAAAAGATTTACCGATGTTTAGCTATTTACTTAAACAAAATTCAGATTGCTTCATATTACAGTCTTCATCTGCGTTATGGTTCTCTGCCATATGTAAATATAGAACATTCGATATTTAAATACTCCTCAACACCCTTGGCTTTTCTATCAGAGGGCATTTAAATTGCATAATCTACAGGGCATTCAGACTTCAGTAATGACAATGCTAGTGGGAACTAAGCTATGACATATCGCTTGCTGCTGTTGTGGACTATCACGGCAGATGCATCATTTGTTAACTAGGCATGTCATCCATTGCAGCAAGTGGAGCACATCTTGAACTGGAAGTTAGCACAGTTGTGCCAGTGGATGAACTTGCTGATCCTACGATCAGGCTGTTGTTATTATCTCGTACTTTGTTCCTAGGTCCCTAGACTACATGCTCCCACAGAAAAAAGAGTCCTCACAAGATGCTTGTGCCTCAACGAACAGCACTCGATGGCATTCAAGCAGGAGTCACCATCTGTATGTTTTGGTTCATTACTGGCACAGGCGCAGGTAAGATGTTCTTTTCTATCCATCATTACTAGAATTGTTTTTGAATCTATCTAACAATATCAACTCACATCTGAACCTAATTTTTGCTCAGCATCCTTCCCCTGTCCTTGCAGCAGGAAAGGAGCTTAAAATAACTGTCAGCATAAAGTCAAGGTTCCTTACCAGAAAGGAAACCATACTGCACATGGGAGGAACCAGAAATTGCTAGTAGTGAAAATATTTTCCCAAGTCTTCAGTGCAACACACTGGAACTTAAGTAAAAAGAAACTTTTATGGTCTTGTAATCAAAGTTTTCTCTACTTCCATGTCTATTACTGCTGTTGTCACCTGTGCTGACAATGAAATATCTCCCACTTTTGGCAATTATTCTGTATCTTACAATAACCAGTGGTTATGATTAACGTATTATTCTTATTAACTGGCCTTCTAGAAAAAGACATTGACAGTTGGAAGACAGGATACAGCCATCAATATGGCATGAAGCTTTCTTTATTTACAGATCTTTTCTGCACTCCACAATTTTTCTTTGATAGTCAGTGGCTATGCATTCAGTGCCTTTTCCCTTCCTCCAAGAAAATCTCATAGTGTAAGCACAACAAAGCTGTTGGCTATAAGGAATTAGCAAGTAATCACCCTGTGGAGGGTCTCTCAGTCTATGAATGCTACTAATAAGGCAATAAGTATGAGAGTTTCCTCAATGTGTAATTGCTTACTCTTCATCTCAGCAGGTTTTTCTTTACTTAATCATCAGCAAAATAACCCATGTAAATCACAAAATAGCCTAGTTGTTTGATCATTCCCTTTCTTTGTGTTAGCCCTTTGATATTTAACCTCCCATTTTAGTCAGCCTTACAAGGATGTTTTCCAGAGAAACAGTATGTCTCATTTGATGCTAAATTAATCATTTGAAGAGAACATGTATGTTGCTAGGCTGGCAGTAAGTGTCTGCATATGAAAGCAGGCCCAGTTGTAGGCCACAAGTTGCTTCTGCAACAGACCAAGAGCCCTTCATTTTCTTGACCTAGGGAGCTGGTCAGATATGATGGCTGCTATAACAAAGACATTTCTTGTATACAAAAATGCCTCTGCAGTCATACCAGCTAATCAGTCTGAAAATCTCAATTTTATTTGGCTTTAAAATACTTCAAGATAACAGCACAATGCGGCTGACATGGTAGAAGAAAGGCTAACACTTAATCTTTTCCAAGCCATGACAGACATGCAAATTAACATCTGACTGGGATGATAAGCCTTTTGGCAAACTCTAAGAATCTTTTCACCTACTAACTGTGATTATGATAACCATTCTATGATTCTATGAACTAAAGCAACAACTAACTCCAGAACAAAGTATTTTCATGAGGTAAATAAAACACTTGCACCTTTATTGTAACAAAAATAAAGTCTTTGCAGTAAGCAATAGGATATGTTGTCCCTGCTTTGTTCTGCAAACATTTATCTTTTCTCCCAGCTTATGAGAAAGCAAGTGAACTGTATACTAACTATAGCACATTTAGCTGTTATTTTCCAAGATCAAGCAGATGGTAGTGAACTGTGTGCAAGAGGATGCTGAAAAGTAGTAACTTAGGATCCACCTGGATTCAGTTCGAGGCCACCATGATGGAAAATTAATACTCTTACACATATGTGTATGTGTTGCATAAGAGGTAAAAATACTTAAAATAACATTTTACATTAAATTTCAAATGACAATTTCAAAAGAAGGAAAACCTAACAGAAAGAATATTCTTCTCAATAACAAGATAAGCTTTTAGCCACAGAGATACACAACACTCCGTAAAACTGCTCCAAGATTAAGGTATATAAGTTATGTGGCAAATATTATAGGGATCTTAGTTTCTATCCTGCCTCATGGGATGAAAAGAAGTGTTTAACTGATGGGCTCCTGCTGGTTTTGAATGAATATGCAATGCTTCATTAATATTTATCCCTTTTTCTTCTAACCATACTATATATGATCTCTTTCGGAGTTTCAGGAAAACCAGCAATTATCACATCAAAGGTCATCAGTCCACCAGGGAAACTTCAATCCTTAACTGGTGGAGAATTGCTTTAGCTTTTGCAAACATCTCAGATCAGACGAGCAAGTGTTTTCCCTCCTCCCTTCCCTCCTGTGACTCTTGTTGGTTTTATTTAATCAGCTTAGAAGACCTCCTTAGTTTTCCTGTGATGCCATACACTATCCTAGACACCCAAAAGATTTTTATACTGCTGTTATATTTAAATAGAGGGAATAAAAGAATAACGATTTAACCATGCTGCACAAAAGGTCCAGTATGAAACAATCTGAAAGACTCCGCTTAAGTTTACCAAAAGATATTGTTGTTAAGCTCCATTCTGAAGTTATCGCAACACTCTCTTACTTCAATAGTAGTCGTAGAAATTAAAGAAAGAAGGTGCTCCATGCAGATGAAAATGGAAACAGAAATGTTCAACTTTTACTGAACAGCAGGAATCAGGAGAACTGAAAAATTAACAGACTCTACTCCTGCCAACAGCAAACATTAAATAAAAAAGGTATGTGTCAAACCCCAAGATAAATGAAGAAATTGTTTTCAAAATGATTATAATTTAAAAAATAATAAATGCTGTGTTCATGTTACTTATCTTTTGGCTTTATTGCCCCTATGGTTGTGCATTTTAAAAGTTTTTTGGCAATCCTAAGTCCTAAAAAACATTTATTTTGTCTTCCAAATGAAAGATAAGTTTTCCTAGGATCACACCATGCCAAAAATGAGGTGTGTGATAAAGCAGAGAGAGTTGGCAGGGCTAAAAAAGTGTTTTCTTCAGGGCTGAGGAAAAGAGAGTTCTGATGACACACAATGGGAAGGGCACCACATTCATCTGCGTTTCCAGCTTCGCCAGAGAATGGATGACCAAACATCATTAATTCTGCATATTACTCTTTTTGGCTTTTGTACCTTTGCACAATAAATTGATTTAGGCATGTAGGAATCTTGATGCGAATCAAAACATGACTTCAGTGTCATGCAGCCTGCTAGCTTGGGCAGGTTACCTCCACTAAAACAAAGCATCATTCAGTGCTTAGAAAAAAAATTATTAAAATAAATCAACAAATTTGGCAGAACTGTCAGGGAATACTGCTCCACTTTGTCTGAGGTATCATTTCTTTCTGACTGCTGTTTCTGGCTCTGATCCTCTGCATAACTCCTGTGGCCAAATCCTATTAAATAAGAGTCTTTCCTACTTTATATGTGAAGATGTGAAGGGAATTAGCCTCCAAAATACTGTAAAGCAAACCCGAATAATTTTATCCAATTTACTGCTTTAATGTATTTAGTTAATTGATTTGATTTAATAATTTAATCCATGTTCCCCACTGCCTCCTTTAAAAATAGAGAGTAGGAGGGAACACTCTTATGTACTGAGGCGAGCCAGCTATATGTTTCTGAAGCATGTTTTTCGTTCTGATAGAATTACAAGTTTGTAATTCCCTGTTTCTGTTCTTTACAATAAACTAATCTCACATCTGTAAGGGTGGAGACCCATCTAAGAAGCCACAGAACCATAAAAAGCTGAAATTTCAGCCTTTCCCAGCTCTGCAGGCCTCCTTACCAAGACATGAGCTGGTATGTCTCTCAGGCATGAGAAACTTCCCTCACCAGGCACTGTATCACATAGCGTATTTGGTGAGGATACTGTTCTTGTACTCATCATGATAGGGCAGAAGGGGAGAAGAGGGAGACAGGCAGAAGAGCTGTTTCTCCTCCCAGACCACAGAAAAACCAGATATCTTCTTCTTGGATGCTGACAAGGTTGGGAACATTGGTATTGCTACTACAGCTCTGCATCACATAATTGCCTTGAGTTCCTTGGACACCCTGCTAATGCGGGGCCTCCTATACAGTTAATTTACTTAAGATAAATATAATAATTTGGTTTTACTGTACTTTCATATTACTGCACCTACTCCTTGGGTGTTCAAGAGTTCAGTGTCGTTGGCCTAACAAAGTAAACTCAGGAATTAACTAGGAGCATTACTATATAGAAAATGGACTTTGTTAAAAAGTGACTCGAAATGTTAAACAACTGGTTTGTTCAAATAGCTAAAGTGACTGAACATTTGAGCTTGACTTGAGAGCATGAATATTCTCACAGCAAAACACAGCCCACTGAGGAATTTTGCCTATGGCTATGGTATGAATGAACTGAATCATCCCTTGAAAAAGAGACATTTCTTCGATCTTCAACTGAGCATGTAAAATACAGAAACTAATATAGTATAGAGAACAAGCTGCCATGTGAGCAGTGAAATTTTACTGGTTTGTTTTATGATTAGTATATTTGGTGACACATATCGTAATTTTCGCAATTTCTAGTTACTGCTCCATTTTTAGCCCTGTTAATTTTGGTACAATTCAGATAGATAGATTTGAGAAGCACAGAAGAAGGCAGCCACAGAATCAGCTGAAAGAGTTTCATTTGGGTGTGCTGAGAGTTCATTCACATAGCAGAAAGGAACTCCCAGGTAGGGAAGCATTGGCTGCAGACAAGAGACATATCACAAGTCTGCCATGTGAAAGCTAAGTATGCTGAACTGCCCTTAAATTAGATCCTTAAAGGTGAAAGTAACAACAGAAATCACAAAGGCTTTTCTGAAGCTTTCTGTTATAAAGATGGAGACATTATTCTTCTAGGTGAAAAACCCATTATCAATATCAAAACCTTTGTCCCATCAACACTCAGTTACAGTACTACATCATGAGTGTTCATGGCCTGTTAGAAACATGCTGAGGCTCTGAAGCTGCTACAGAGCATTTGACTTGGGGAATTACAGGACAGAAATGTCGTAAAGACCTGCTCTGGTTAACTGTTTGTGGATGGTGTGATAAGCACTGATTTTCATCTACAAAGGCATGGACGTAAGCATTGTACCCAACAGATCACCTCTTCTCAGTTCTGTAACAGGGACACCCTGAAGATAGATTAGTTTACCTGCTGTATACACTTAAAGTTCTGAAGCTTTAGGGAAAGATGCAAGTTTATGGCACAGGGACTTTTGCAGCCTGCACTTTCTTTTTCCAACAGGCTGAGGAAATTCAGTTGAAGAATACAGTGTCTGGATTACGCCAATGGAAGAGCACAGGTTGTACAATACATTGGGGTTTGCATTTTAATGAATTTATAGTAAGTCTATAGCCTAGCACTATCACAGTGAAATAAAAAAAGAAATGTCCCCAAAGCTTTATGTGACATATGGGTTTCTTACTTATTGCACGCAGGCACTGCATACAACAAGACAGTTGCTTGTCTAAATATAAGGCCATGACTAACTGATGATTAATTAGCTTAACTTACAGCTCTCATCAGAGTTACTAATTTCATAAGTAATTTCTTAAATGACTTAGCTCATGTAGACAAACAGGCAATTATTGACATAGTTCAAATAATTAAACACTCTTAGCAGAAAGGCTCAAGGAAATACAAGGAAACTGAAGTCTTACCAAATGTCCTTTATGAAGTTTTCTCTGGGGTCACAGGCAACAGATTTTTCTGGCTCCACAGAGCTTCCAGAATCTGTTTCACATGGCATGTCTTTCTTTGGTCCTTGTTTTGTTAAGAAAAGATTAAGGGACTTGCCCAGGCACATAGCAAGACGTGGTTGGAACTACCTGTATTAGTGGGAGTTCCCAGTGCGTTTAACAGACAATACCGACAGTAGTTTCCTTCTCAGTTTGGGCAGTGTCTTAATTTTGCCACTGTTTACATTAAATGCCTAGGAAGTTTGGGTCAGAATCTTGTCTACAGTTATAATCTAGAAATACTTGCTGTATGTGATTGTTACCATCTGAATCAACAGGGCTATATGCTGTCAAATATCAATCACAAATGCATCAGACTGCTATAGTAATAAATAGGACTATCCCAATAAAACTGTTAATCACCTTTCAAATTGTGAAGCTCAATGTTTTAAAAAGTTCTTGACTATAAGTTGATATAGAAATTAAAAATAATTGCAGTCCATAGGAATCTTTGCTTCAGCATATTTAAGGTGTTTTTCTTGTTACATTTTCTCTAGTTATGTTTATCTTGTCCATGGGTCTTAGTTTTCCATCATCTAACAGAATGTTTCAAGTTTTTGGGTTTCATTTACACAAAAGCTAACATTATAGTTTCAGAACCTCCACTGCTTGAAATAGGACTTTTGAAAAGAAAATTAAGGAAATCATTATACAATCATAAAAAACCTGGAGGAATATCCCAAGAGTTTATTGTCCAGAATTTTCTACAAAAGCAGCAAAGAACAACTTCATTTGGAATTGCCTCTATGAGGTACATGAAACATGAAACAGCATGTTTCAACTGCAGGAACTTTCACAGCCATCATAAACTACTAAGATTTTAATAAATCTGAGGTTAGGCTTTCAAGATTACTCTAGAACATCGATGTCTCACTGTCATATGAAGAAATGTGTATGAATATTAAAAGTTTGGACAAACTGAAATAATCAGTGCTGGAGCACTACTTCTTGCCATAGGCTTTCAAGAGCTGCCCAGGTCATGGTGCCAGTGTCAGTCTAGGATTGATGCATTAGAGAATCCTGATGTGAAGTACAGTTCAGACATGAATACACATCCTTAAAATCAATCTCTTGTTAACAACTTGAAAACAGCTAAACTACTTAACCTAAATAAGCACTGATCTCCCTGTAACCTACAGGTAGCCAGAGTGACTTTTGGAACATGTGGATTACACTGACTGAACACAGGTCCAGCAATTCTTCCTGGCACTTCAAAAAGACATGTTAGTTAAAATTAAAAATATAAATAGTAAAAAAAAGAATTAACAAACTGTCTGAAATCTTGTGGCACTGTGCTTCCACTAATGAATAACAACCTCTTCCTCTAGATAAACAGACCATGCTATAGAAGCAATTGCTTCACTCCCCCAACCTTTTGTCACCTGCCAGGCTCAGGGTTACCACCCATGCCAGCTCCATTATAGGCTTGGCGGGGCAGCATGGAGCACAGATTAATAAAGCCCAGCTGGATACAGGTTGACACCATCAAAAGCCTCTGTGTTTCCCAGGGAACTGGCTTAACATGGAGCCAGATAAGATTCATATGGGGTTATTAACTCCAGTTCTGTGTAATGCAAAAGCAGCTGTACTGATTGTGGAGTTGAGATGCTCCTGGAAGCAGTGTAGCCACATTCATGTGGCTCTGAGATTCAGTTAATATCTGTGTCATGAATAATCTGCAGCACATGGATAATCAAGCGCTGACTGTACCCTGCTACTGAATCGGTGCACAACCAACACATCTAGTGAGGCAGTACTGAGACAGAACTTAAGAGCTCTGAGCCTAAAAGAAGTTCAAAACCTTCTTTATTTTTGAGGGTGTCAACAACTTGTTTTGCACAGAAAACCAAGACTGAATCTTATTATTTAAAGGAACGAATTTTATTACTTAGAGTTACCCAAGCACAAAAATCCATGAATCACTTCAGGTCTGTTGTGGCCGGTTGTTAGTGCTGAGCCTCTCTCCAGGCTCACGCGTGAATGTGACCCTGAGGACTTCACCCTGCTTAGCACTAAACAACTTCTGAAGGTGGCGAGTGTATACTTTCTGGTACTAATCATTATTTGGAATTGTTTGGACTCTACAGGACTAGTTTTCTAACTTCTGGTTTTAATATTTTCATTGGAAATGTGTAAGTGTAATAGACTTATGTAATGCTTAATGGCAGTTAGTATTACTAAATGCTTACCGAGCACCCTGAATATCTTAAACACGAGAAGGATACTCTAGAGTTACTTGCCTTATGAATACAGGCATATATATCCCTCTTATGATAGGTAAATGCATATAAAAGTAAGTTAGCCATACACTGGATTTTAATTACCCCGAGGGACACATAATAGGTTGAATAGGTTGGATTTTATTCACATTAAAATCACAGCAACAAATTTAATCCAATCACCATCTTTACCGCACATATACATCTGTATCTACTTAAATAATTACACTAGGTGAGATTCACCTCCACATTGTAGACGCCTAGATTTAATTCTCAAAATGTCAGTGTCACTACATGCAGTAAGTGTCTAAGCTCCACAACAGGCAGGAGAGAATCTAGTCTGTTCAGTTAGGGGAACCTGGAAACTATTTGGCTGTCCAGGTGCAGCTCTCCAAACCTCACTGGCTATATTGACCCAAATGTTATTTCCTGTAATGGGAGACCAGATCTTCACACACTAACACCTACATCTAGGTCTCTGAATCCCACACAGTAGATGAGGTAATTTGTGTCATTTCTGAGTTACTGCCTACTCTCTTCTACTGAAAATATATGAAAACCCCACAAACTTGAAAGAGTTTTAGGATATAATGTACTGTGCATACACGGACTAAAATCTCCCTGGAGATGCTCCTTCAAGTTGTGCTTAAAGGTACAACTATTGTACAACTACAAAAGGTGCAGAGAAAGAGGAAGAGGATGAAAGAGTCACCCTAGGCAGAGTTTCTTAAATTTTTATGATTTCCTAACTTGCGTCTCAGGAGTCAATGATCACTACAACAAAACAAACCTAGAGACTATATCTTATGTTTTTATCTACACCTACCTACAGGCCCACACAAACATTAACATATGCATTATTTTCCTTTCTTATACATGCATTTAAAACTCAGTACACTTATTTCCTTGTCAGGGTAGAAAAAAACATATTAGTGTCCTATAATCTGCGTCTGGGAGGAAAAACAGAGGCTTGGGTTCAGAAGCATCAACTGTAGTCCTGAATTTTAACAATACAAGCCAATGTAATACCATTGCTTTTGGAAGAGTGACACTGACATCAGACTTCACTTGTAACACTAAAAATATTCACTTACTGCTTTTCCTTATGCTTTAAGGAAGCTGTGCCTGAGTACCCAGTGCTACTGTGAGAGAAAGCTGAGCACAATTTTTCCCTCTAATGTGTCTTTTTTTTAAGTTTCTCCTGAAGCCTATTATGCCGTGGACAGTGCCCTATTCCCCTTTCTCTGCTCAGCTGTGCCAAGCAAGCTAAGGAAGCTTTCAATATCTCAGATTTTGCTGTGAAGGGCTTGGGGGCAAACTATATTGCATTTTCAGACCATATTTAGTCTCATCTTCCATCTGCCATTTTTACATCTTCCACAGCTTTCTACAAAGATAAAAAGGCAACCGGGAAGACCATAAAAAGGAAAAGATTCAGGGATGTGTTTAAAGTTACGGAAACTTTGATAAGAAAAAATGTGAAGACAGGAAAGAGAGAAGGGAGACAGATGTGAGAAAGCCATGTCCATGAAGAAATCTGTGCTGATTAAGCTAATCAGGTTCAGTTAAACCTCTGCATGGACACTTCTGGGAACTGTGATACATATGTGAACAAATGAAAACTCTCTAACAGTACTTGGGTCATTACAGCATGAACCAATGTGCTCTTCAGCAAGCATGCAACAAATCACATCAGTGTCCTTTCAGAGAAACTTATCTTAACTTCAGAAGAGCAATTAAATTAATCCATACCTATTGTGCTGCACAGCTTAAGATACCTAAAGTTCCTTGGAGACATAATGCTAGGCTTCTGGGTCTGCTCAGTTGTCACCTCGTCTTTGTTGTACTAACTGCCTAAGATCCTGCCTTTTAGCTAAAGCTGCTTGGGAGATGCAAAACAGGCATAAGTCTCCAAAGAAGACAATTTATGAGGCACACATTGGCCACAGCAGTTCGTGGGATGTTGGGGATCCACCAGAAAACTGTAAGTCCGAGATTCAAGCTCTCCTGTTCGTGATGATGTTTGCAGCAATAGCTCCAGTGCCACGAGAGTGCCTCAGTTACCAGGCAATGGAGACAAAAGGCTCAGTTAACTTCTCCTGAGAAAGCTGCTCCAAGGCAAGATCCATATGCTAGGGAGGAAGAAGAGGGGGGCTTGGTTCTGCAGGTTAGACCACTTGATGTGGGGACAGACTGCTGGCATTCTTGAGACCTTTCTGCTCTTTATCAAATGACAATTTGGGGATAATGTATAAACAGCCTAGGAGCAAGCACTGAGACCAAGGACATGACTTCAGGCTCCAAATATCTGCCCCTCAGAGAAGCCTGACTATAGCCCTGACCTAGGTTTACGCGTTTATGCAAGAGACAGATAGGCATCTAGGGTATCTGTCCCTTTGCCATCCACTATAAATTGTTTCCATTTTGCCTTTCTCAGATCCCAATCTGGGAGAAAACATCTACCACACAGATTGTAGGTGCCTGATAATACTTAGCAAATTCTATTCCCAGAGTGTCATAACCTTAACTCTCTTTGTTGGCTTTTGCCTTAGAGAATAAAACATTTCTCAGAGCATTCTTCACCACTAAAATGTACAGGAGTAGCCATGTGTAGTCTATAACTGTTTGGGAAATATCAGGATCCCATCTGAGTGGCTTAATGCATTTTCTGATTACCTGTTAAAGATGACTCACAACACTGTGTAAATCTTGGTATTGTTACATGACTTGCTTCATCACTCAACAACCCGGGGAAGGAGGCAGGAAAGCAGCACTTCAGCTCTGCTGAGTTTCAGATGTCTGATCAGGCTTCCTTGCTTAAGACCAATGTTTACAAAATTTTATAGAAGCTGGGTTTTTTTTTAGAACTGCAGTTGTAAGGCTAATTTGACCTACCATATGTAAAATATATTTGAACAAAAAAGGTGCTTAGGAAACAGTAAATATATAAATGATTCTTTTCATTTCTTCTTCTGATCAAGAAGAAATTTTCTACCTAGGTAAAGTCAGCTTCAAAATTGTTTGTTATTCAGCTAAAGGCATAAGAATTCCTTTGGGAGGTCTGACTAAATGAAGCTATAGATTTCGGAGCTGGAGGTTTAATAATTTCCTCTGCTGTATGCCCAAAGGCACAGAGCTGTCTTGGGCAGAGGCTATGGTTTGCCAAACTCATTGAATGAATGTTAAAAGGACCCTGATCCACTCAAACACAGAAACAACTTGTCATTACTTGCACTGTCAATACCTGAAAACATGTGACCTTTGCTGCTGGCAAGTAACATCTTATAGCCCAGAGGCACATTAAATGAGCTTAACGTAGAATCAGTTTGACACTAACATTAATCTAGGGCATGTGGACTAAGAAGAATCACAAATCTTCTTTTATAACTTGAAGCAGGTCAAACATCTCCCTTTATAGAATCAGCATTTGAGTTCACACAGCTAAAGAAAATATCCATTATTTAAAATCAACATCTCTAAGACATATACAAGATATTTTAATTAAGCAGCTGCATTCTATCCTGCTTACTTTTCCTCTGCAGTTTTACCAGCACACATTATTCTACTCCTTACTAAACTCTTGTTTAGTTTGCTAGCCCCAATAAAATTACACATCTCTGAAATGGCTGCATTTCAATGACAGGTGAAAAAATCCCTCTTATTTCCTTCATATAGTGAAGTTACAGTGCTACATGAAAATGTATTTCTTTATATTTATAGAAAAGACCTAAGTCTGCAAACAGAAAATTAAAAATGCCAGTGAAACATAAGAGCCAGAAATCTCTTCCCTTCCTACTTAGAAAGCACACACATTTCAAGTTTGTATTTTAAAACTCTGATCTATGTAAGCATTTTGTTGCTATTCAATGCACTGATCAAGAAGGTACATAAATTGTTGTCCTGCACTGAAAATTCATCTTGCACTGAAAGTGACTCCTTGTTTAGCACCATTTGCTTAGTGAATAACAAACTTCATAACTAATCCAATGGCAAAAAAAGAAAAGTTTAGTCTTCCTTTTTCTTTCCCACCCCCCACCCCCTCTTTTATCCTTTCTGGCCAATAATGTTAAAAAAGCAAATGGGCTTTTAGAATCATTGGATAGTTAAGAGTTGGAAAGGACCTTAAGATCATCTAGTTCCAATCCCCTGCCATGGGCAGGGACACCTCACACTAAACCATCTCACCCAAAATACATCATCTTGTGTATTAACTCAATGGTTAATTGCATACATGTCAGATACAGTGGGGCAAGTGCCCCAGCAGTAAATGGCTTGTTCAGATATTATAATGGAGATACTCTAATAATTAATTTTATATAGGGCATCTAAAGATTTTACCCGGTAAATCATTTTTAAGGGAATATGTCAGTGTATCCTATATACCCCTAGAACTAGTGACTTATAAGTTAGAAGTTATGTTTGTAAAATTGCTTGCTAGACAGTGGAAGCTGTATAACTTTTAATACATTCACTTTAACCATTATGAATCACATGGGAACCTCATGATATTGGTCTTATGACAGAGTTGCACATTAATAAAAATCACCACAAATTTTTCAGAAGTGCGAGAACCTGAATAAACAACTCTACCTTTGGTATGTTCTTGGAATATGACAGATCCACTTAGCTCTGTCTCATTACCTCATTTTCAAGCAAACACCTGTAACCATCCCTGTACCATCTATTCCAGTTAATATCCTTTGAGTTCATAGTCAGATCTTTGCTGCTGTTGTATTTCAGCATCATGCTTCACCTTCATCTCTGTATCACCTTGTCGTGGTTTAAACCCACCCACACAGCTCGCTCATTCACTCCCCCCCTTCTTTCCCTCCCTCTACTCCCGGAGGGAGGGAGAGGAGAATTGAAAAGAATGCAGCTCCCACGGGCTGAGATAAGAACAGTTTAGTAACTAAGGTATAACACAAACCACTACTGCTACCACCAATAATAATAATGATAAAGGAAATAACAAAAGGAAAGAATACAACACCTCAGCACCAGCCAACCAATAACTCACCCCACTCCCCCCAGCCGAGCACCGACTGATACCTCATCCAACCCTGAAGTGTCCTAGCCCTTCCGGGTAACTCTCCGTTACATCCTGGGCATGACGTGCTGTGGTATGGAATACCTCTTGGCTAGTTTGGGTCAGGTGTCCTGTCTCTGCTTCCTCCCAGCTTTCCCTCCTCCCTGGCAGAGCATGAGGCTCAGAAAGTTCTTGGTCAGACTAAAAGATTTGTGTTATCAGCTCTGTTCTCAGGCCAAAAGTCAAAACACAGTGCTGCACCAGCTACTAAGAAGGAGAAAAATAACTGTTATTGCTGAACCCAGGACACACCTCTCTTTATTTTTATCCCAGCCTGTGCCATGTGTGTGATTGATACAACATTCAGACTGGGAGAAAATCTCTCAGCAGAGACCCAGCAGAAAATCTCAGTGTACCTGGGAATCAGACCATGCATTCGGAAGGTGATACAATAGCACCTGGTAGTGACTAGAACGGAAATCATGAGAAAAAGATAAAATTTACCAAAATAACCCCAAATGTTCTCAAAATACTTATCTTCTTTCATAAGGTAAAAAATTCACCATGATCCAGCTGAGTAACTTGACATGTAAAGGCCATTCGCTATGTTTGTTCTGAGCATCAGAGAATATAATCCTTCTATAATATTTAGCGTAACCTAAGCATGAGACACTGCAAACATCAGTTCTATGGCATCATGTCCATATTTACAATTTATCTAAATCACAACCTAAATTCAAAGTCCAGGTTTCCATAGAAAAACTATATTCTTTTGTTGTTTTATGGTAATCTGGATGATTTCAGTATATATGCATAGTTTTAAATATTCAGGAAAACACAATGTACATGATGGTTTAATTTGGTACTATTTCAAATATGAAAAATTGTGGGGAAGGCCTCCTATCTGAAAGAAAAAGTTAATCTGTGTATAAGAATCTAAAAATGCTGGTGAAGAATGTTTTAATTTCAATTACAATTCCCGTTTCATCATATCTTTATTTGCTTTCAATTAGTTGCATGGTTGAACATTGTCACTCAGTCATGTCTCCAGCTACTTAGAAATATAGCATTAATGTTTATAAAGACCAGCTTTGTTAATCAGTGATTATATTTTATTGTCTTAGTCATCCTAATTTACATCTTGCGTGATTTCAAAATCCCATAGAAGCTCTGGACCTAATAAGCAAGGGGTCTGAGAACTCTTGTCAGTTGGAACCCGTCTGGATACATTCCTAGAGGTAAACCTGCCCACTGTATGATACTCAACTGTTGAGCTACGAAGCCTGGGATTTCTCTATGCCATTTATGAGCATCCCATTACTGCATTATCCAAGCAGCCCGTAACCTTAAACGTATTTATTTTTTGCAGGTTCCCTATGAGATGGTGAAGCACTGTTTTCCCTGTGGCGGTAACTGTAGTACTATCATACAGGAAGTCTAGACTGGTGCAAGAAGGTGAGACTAAATTCTTCTAAATACCAGGCTAATCAATTAATTATCTTCCTCACTGCAGTGTAGCAGCAAAGGACCTGAGAAAAGGATGATGACTTCTTAGAGAATCACTTGTGTACACCTCATCTCTTGTCTGTACACACTCCTATATATTAGGAGCTGCAAAACTGGCTGTAAACCCATGCGTTTTTCTTGCACATGAGGAATAAAGTGCAAAACGTGGTTGAATTCTTCCTCAGAAGTAAAACCCTCACACTCAACATTTCTTTAGGTGAGAGCCTGTGCTTCACTAACACATAATTTGGTTGCTTGTAAAGAACAAAACCTACCAGGCCTTCATATGACACAGATAATAGGCCATTTTCTTCTTCCATCTGGGAACACACTGAGGAGGCAGTAGGGAAAATGATTGCAACTTGAGGCAACAATGAGCAAAGAAATGTTGTCTTAGTTCTGTAAACCTGCAAGACAACAACAAATGCTGGAGAGTTTTCCCATTAGGGTTTCTTGGCCCTGAGTCAGTAAGCTGCTTCATTGCTATGTCAATAGCACATATACATACATAAACACATGTCCAAGTGATTTTCCCACTGCAACTAGGTTTAAGCAGTTGCAGATATGTCATTTTTTTTAGATGACCAAAAAAACCCTCTGTGAAGAAATGTTAATCTTATCCATACACTTCACTCAAAAAGCATTTACAATTTTAATGTTACTGTATCTCACTATTGATGGCACATTAGGCAGTTCTGTCTGTATGGTTTTGCTCTAGCTGTTTTCTTTAGTCATTCTGGTTTTAAAACATAAAGCCATAAAAAAGTTCTCTTTCTAGTATCCATTCTTTGCATTCCCTGACTATAGCATGCAACATAGTTCCTGTGTGAACCTCATGATGTTCAACAAGGTCAAATGAAACGTCCTGCCTGTGGGTCCAAACTATCCCAAGGAGAAATATAGGCTGGGCAGAGAATGGTTTGAGAGCAGCCTTGACAAGAAGGATATGGGCTTGTTGGTTGATGAGAAAATAAACATGAGCCAGATTCGGTGTGCGCTCACAGCCCAGAAAGCCAGCTTTAAGCTGCTGGGCTACTGCATCAAACGAAGCTCGGCCACCAGATCAAGAGAGGTGACTGTCCCCCTCTATTCTGCTCTTGTGAGACCCCACCTGCACTACTGTGTTCAGCTCTGGGACCCCCAGCACAAGAAGGACGTGGTCCTGTTGCAGCAAGTCCAGAGGAGGGCCATGAAGGTGATGGGAGGGCAGTGGCACCTCTGCTATGGAGATAGGCTGAGAGACCCAGGCTTGTCCAGCCTGCAGAAGAGAAGGCTCTGGGAGAACTTAGAGCAGCTTCTAGTCCTTAAAGGGTCCTACAAGATATCTGGAGAGGGACTTTTTACAAGGGCATGTAGTGACAGGACAAGGAGGGCTTTAAAGTGTGAGAGGGTAAATTTCAGTTAGATATACAGAAGGAATTGTTTACTGTGAGGGTGGTGAGGCACTGGCACAGGTTGCTCAGAGAATCTGTGGCTACCCCATTCCTGGCACTGAATAAGGCCAGGCTGGATGGGGCTTTGAGCAACCTGGTCTAGTAGATGTCCCCACTGCATCTAGATGATCTTTAAGGTCCCCTCCAACCCAAACATTCCTGTGATTCTATGATTCTATGATCATTACAATCTTAATGATGTTAAAAGCCCACTTCCTAATAAAGACATTTGCATTTTTGAAAGAAAAACTGTGGGATGCCTCTGGATCAAGCTACTGGCAGGAGAAACGGGTAGCTGAAAAAATCTCCATTCTTCTTAAACATGCATCAGAATGGAAATTTTTGGAAGGAGTAGAGGAAATAGTGACACACAATTCTTTTACAAAATCCACTTTAAAAAATGACTGCATGAAATGTTAGAATTATTTTCATCAGACTTTGTGTGTCTTATTTCGATGCTCTTCCATAGGACCAACTTTCCACTAAGGCATGTTAATGAAACTGATACTGGATAGGAAGCAAGTGACGTGGCTCTTATAGGAAAAAAGCACCACCTAAATGTGGGAAAAGGTTCACAAATACTTCCAGAGACTGGCATTTATAAAACCTTAATCTTTAAATCTTAAGAATACAATTACACAAAAGTTCCTGCCTTCAGTTTGGTGCAAGGTAGGGAAGGAAGTTTATGGATCTATTTTTCTCCTGCCCATCTCTTTTGCTGAGCATACTCTCAGCATACTGCCCACCAAACCACAGACTACCACTCCCTTATTAAGCCATGCAGTGCAAAGAAACTTGCTCCTAAGAAAGCCAATGAAGAAACCTAATCAGCAGCTGAGAACCCCTTCCACTAAGGAGCAGGAGGAAACAGAGGAGAAAAACCTCATACTTCCTCTTTGTACCTCTACCAGTGTGAACTGATTTAATACGGATGAGCAGCCACAAAGGCAAATAAGTGCCTGTTGCTTTGGGTAAGTGACATGTGGTAGGTTACGGATATACTAAAAGTGAATCCCAGAATCTTCATGTTCACAGCTTCTAAAGTGAAAAATCCTAGATCACAAAGTTTCTACTGTATTGACAGGCTGTAAAAAACTCCCTCTGGGTCTTAATCAATGGTGTATGTAGAGAAACATAAAATGTGTGTGTGTGAGTGGGTGACGGAAAAGGAAACCAAATGGCAAGAGCATGTATTTACTAGGTCAGATCAGAAATGTGCTTTGGGCAAGAAAGTCACAAAATAAAGAGAAACTGAAGGGTCAAATTTGTGTCTCCTTGGAATATCTCATTAGCTATACCCATTACAGTTAAAAGCTATTTACCCTAATGCATTTAGGGGAAACACCCTTATCTTTCAGCTAATAGTCCCCTTCTGCATAATCCTGTTTTCCAAACTGAAAAACTTGACAGCATGAGAGGAAAAAATAGTTGAGAATGAATCAGTTTTGTTTCCAAAAGTGGAATATACTAATGAGATAGAATTAAGGTCACTGATGACAAAGGTCACTTGGGAGGGATGCAGAAGCAAATAGTTTAATTCATGCTTTTCAGCAGATAATCTTTGTGTGGGTGCATGTCTCAACATGTATACGCATGTACCTCAGTGACAGAGGAGTTTTCCCAAGGGATTACCCTATTTTTGGCAGGTATTTCCTTGTGAACTTTAAGCAAGAGACAAAGAAAAAGCCTCTAGACAAGGAGATAAAGACGCTTCACAAGATCATGGCTAGAGAAAGGCTGTCTAATTACAGATTCAGCATGACCTGGCTGCATTCTGTGCAGACAACTGATGACAATGAAATAGCACAGCACAGAAAGAGGAACCCTAGAAAAGATCATGGTTCTGTTGTACACCTTTTAGCATGACACTCAGCAATACCTTCTGCTGATAGACCAGTGGATGTTTCCTCACTGTGCATGAAGGGTAATGTGGTGAACTGTAAAAAATTATACTTGCACTTGCTGTATATCTCTTTTTCTCAGCTTCCCAGCCTCTCTTAATAGTTTACTGCCCACTGGAAATTTTCCAAGTTATTCTGTGAGTCCCATCTGACCATCTACCCAAGTTTCTTGCTTGGAGACACCAATGGTCAGCCCGGTACTCTTGACCTATATATAGATCTCTCACACAGATTCACTGTAACATGGAGTGAAATGCCATAAAGCAAGCCCCTCCAGTTCTTGTTTCAAGATCCTGCTCATTTCACATGAAGTGAAATGGATTTTTCAAGCCCTCATACTTCCCCAAAATAAACTGGGGTTCGGAAGCCTGTTTGGAACTGGGACTAGGATATGTGAGTGTGCAGTAATGAAACTACATTTCTAAAAAACCTGACCCAAGGGTTAAGCTGTATTGAATGTAATTAACTGAAGCTGGCTTTTGGAATGTCAACCGATAATGTGCCAGGAAAGTCTTTGCACAGTGTCATTAATATATTATATACATAAGAGACATGATTTTTAAGCTTCAGGTCAAAAAGCCACCTTTTTATTTTTCTTGGAACTTTCCAACTATTTTATCCATAGTGCAAATGATAACACTTTATTTCATAATAAATATTCTAAATTCCTAATACTGACAAATATGAACTGCATTTATGTATACTTCACAGTTATAGTTTCATTGTATGAGATATCATGACCTTAAATCTGTAGAGAAAAAGGATGTTTATAAATTTTTCTTGTGAAATCTCTCTACACCAGCAGATGATGTACTCAATGAAAAGTGAACCTCTAAAGTTTCAGGTTAGATAAACAATATCCAAGCTTTTATTTTTATAATTTTTTTATATTAATCTTTGTATCTGAAAAAATTGCTTCAAAGTCCTCCAACATAAAATCTTTCATAAGATTATTTGTGCTTCCTGCATTTGGACA
Source organism: Lathamus discolor (assembly GCF_037157495.1). NCBI lineage: Eukaryota > Metazoa > Chordata > Aves > Psittaciformes > Psittacidae > Lathamus > Lathamus discolor. The sequence continues at coordinate 125,818,331 of NC_088885.1, read as the reverse complement.
TAATAGTGATCCAATTCATTCTCTTCAACAAAAGCAAAATCACTCACGCAAATCATATTCTTTCATAACTTCCACTTCTACGAAAATCTAAGGCCAAATTCTTGGCCCTACTCTAATTGACCTTTTCCAAAGCAACCTAGGAAAAATATAGATAAACCTATAGATAAATCTAGTAAAAATTTAGATAAAGCTGGGAGAAAACAAAGATGGAACTGGAGATAATGTTTAGATTGATGGCATAGGACAGCCATGATATGCTGTATGCAAGTACACGTTATGCGCTTTATATGGGACCAATATATAGCCATACATCTGGAGGGAAAAGAAAGCAGATTGAATAATCTTATATTCATTCTAATTGCTATAAAACCTTATCTGAAGATCTGGCAATTTAAATATTCTGTAATTAAAATAAACTATGAGCTAACATGTCAAATAGTAATGGGTTCCAAACAAAATTCCATACAAAGACTCGCACGTGAAATAAACTTGATGTATACCAGCTGTCTTGCATTGCTGGTAATGTCTTAATTTTAAATCCAAATTTACCTCTGCCACACATATACCTGCTATTAAATCATGTGCTTTTGTAAATTGTTTAACCAGATATACTTTATGTAAATGAGGTGACAGAACATAATACAGATGAGGGAAAAAATGAATCTCTGAGCATTTCAAGCTTCCTCCTCTGTGCTCTGTCTTGTGGCTTTATATTTTTTATCTGTTAAGTTGAGACATATGATTTGATACACAGCCTAGTGCCATAATTCCCACATCACAAAGTCACCACACAACTTGCTGTGACCTCCTAATCCTACCTAAAAGCCAGCCAGGCCTTGAAAGCACATAACTACTGCAGATCTTTTGGAATTGCTTTGGCAGTCACATAAGACAGCTTGCATAATGCTTTTCTTTACCATGACCAGCTGCATACAGTGAGATTAGCTTCAAGTTTTCATAATCGTCATGTTCATATAAACAAGGGAAAATTCCAAACCATTACTTTTTGTTTCATGTATATATTTCCCTGCAGTAAAAGCACACTTTTAGCTTGACATAACTTAAGCCTATGAAGTATTCTTTTTCATAAGCTCAAGAAAGGCATACATTTTGTTCACAGGATATTATTCAACAACCACAAAACATACAATTTCTGGATGTCTTAAAAAATAGAAAATTAGTAGTAGCAAACTTTAGATTGAAATGCTATCTGTGTAATCATTTACTCGCTCACTAAAATGTTAAGGGTCCTTGGGTTAGTCTTGAGCCTTTAAAGTTTGGCAGGATAGAACCTCCAGAAGATTTACTGCAGTTTAATTATTGACCTGACATAATACTCAGGCTATGTAGCACATGCTGATGGCTTGTTTGGTTTAATTAATTACCAAATAAGCATTTTATTTTTGTACCTTTGAAGATTTCCTGTAGTTAATGTGCCTTGGTTAATTCTCATAGCATTGGACAGAAGTCTGTATGTGTTGCTCAGTGAATTGATTATAGGCAAAACCTGCAAAAAGCAGAAAACACATTAATAGTAATAGCTCCTAGGAGTCACACATTTTAGCTGTAACACAAGCTCTGTTCATACTAGGTTTGAAATTTGTTTGCAAAACTAAACTTATTCATTCCTATTTACTTTCCTAAATCACCCTTCAGAACCAAGTTTATCCATGCCTAACTACTTTCCTTAAAACTTAGTAAGATGCCACAGGTAAAATGATTGAAACATTAGAGAGCATACATTAATTTTTCAAGATCCAGACTTCCTTGTGTTTCTTTCATTATTAAAGTACCAAGCAATGTGTACCTGATTTTTCAGTTCCTTAATACACTGAACACTTATGTTCTTATAAGCTGAGAAAACTTATGGCAGGTATACTTCTACATGAGAAAAAAATTAACTGTATTGTGAAATAACTGCACAGAAATGATAAGCTATATTTTATTTAGCTGTCAAAATCAAATGGAAGTGCTTTCCTTTTGTATTCGTGGGAAAGCTCTATCAAATTTAACAGATGTATTTTCAAGTTAAGAGTTATCTTACTGTTTGGCAAACAAAATTTTTGTATCTCCAGCCTCAGATTCTAATGGATGGCTCAAATAGCTACATGGCCATCATTAAATTCTGTCACTTGTCAGGATATTTTCTGAGACTATCTGTAACATTTTAATAGAATTTTCAGGTTTGGAGATCCCTGTCTTGGTTTCCATAAGGTTCATTAATTTATTCGTTCTTTTCTAAAATGAGGTAATATTGAAATAATGCATAAATTAGCATGATTTTGTCTTTAGGTAACTGAAAGGTAACTACCAGTATCTACTATATTAATCTAAATTCTTCGCTTATCTTCCTTTGACAAGAAGCGATTCAGATCTACTTTCTTCTTTTCTGACCAGAGCTACTATTAAGATGCAAAATCTCACAGGTGATTCCGGTCAGAAGAAACTTTCAATGACAGAAAAGAGCACTGTTTCACGGGTTTTCATGGACACAGGAAATATTCTGTTGACGGGCTGTAGCTTCACATTCCCTTAGCCTTGACTAGTCACAAGCTTCTGACAAAGGAGATATCACCACCTTCTCCCACCTGGCTGTGCTTGTCTCTAATGTATGTTAGCACACATGCTCCTGGGGTTGAGGGGAAGCAGGTGAAAAAACTAATATGACCAAGTATTCATCCTGCCAGCCACAAACATACCAGCATGCCAGCAAGCAGGTTAGTTTTCTGATGTGTCAGCTTTGTCATCTGGCTCCCTGTCTTGTCACACCACTGCCAGTGCTGTCAGAGCAAAGGAGCAGAAGCCGGGGCAATCACCCCAGCAGTCAGCATGTACATCATGAAACCCTTGCCTTGGACATGGGGTACTAATGCTACCAGACAAGTCTGTCCTTTCTAAACCAGCCTGTCAGTCAAAAAAGCCTCTTTCTGGGGTTTAGTTTCCTCTGTTGTGAAGTCTCTGTCAGTCTGTCTGCTTCCCTTCTTCAGGATCAATCTCCATCTGGTGCACCACCCTTCCAGGCAGGGCCAGCCAAAGCCTGGCTGCCTCATGCTTACGCACTCTTGAATAGCTCTGGGGCTTGACTTTGGTTCTGGACCAAGCATGCTTTACTGTTTCTTACAGCTGTTTTACAAGGGAAGTGGCAGAGAAGTCTATCTGTCTTCAGGATAACGAATACGGTTAGATTCTTCATTTGAGAACTTATGAAAGATCAAACCTGGCCTTATTAGGAAAACTCTGGTGACTTGCACAGACACTAGTAATGGGAATGATGAACACATATGGGGAGCATTATTTCATGCACAGCTGGGTAACTGAGACAGAAAAAAAACCCAAATACCAGGAAAAAATGGGGCATTTATAGCTTTCAGGGAATGGAATGGCAGGAGAAGAAAAGAATCCTCCCTTCCCCTTCAACAAACCTAAAATGTAAATCAAGGAACCTGAAACACATACACCCCTAGTGTGCTGGTACAAAATGAAATGTAATCTTTTGCTTATCCAATGCAGAACAGGTCGATACAGTGGCACATACAGTACATGGCAGTGTACTCATTGTGTCAGTTAATCAGAAAGGACTGTGAATTTTAAATCACTGTCTTTTAGGTAGTCAAGACTGTGAAGGTCTGAGTAAGTTTAAATAAAAAGATGCCAGTATTTGTGAACTTGACCAATTACCTTACAGTTATTATTATGCTGCAAATAAGTACTTGCGATATTACGGTCCTCTGAGTCTTACCTGTTTCTTACACAAGAAAGAAATACTGTCTTTATTTTCCCACTCTTCCTCAGTTCAGTCTTTTTTTTCCTGTAATAATTGAACCAACAGAAAGTTACAACAGTTTCTAAGCAATAAATTCCATGATACTTTTAAAGAAAACAAAACCCCAAAAAACCAACACAACAACAAATCACTTGCATTCATCTATACATTATTTCTAGGAATATATCCCAACACAAGAAGAAAGATATTTCGGAGAATAATGGTTTTTTGAGCTGTCCCATAAGCCTCACTGGGACCACTGCCTCTAATTTCAGCACAGAAGGGTTACAGCAAAGTACATTGCTACTGTAATTTTCTTCATTTATCAAGAATTCTCTTCCTTCTTTTATTCTTCTGTTGAGAAGGTTATATTGATAGTGTACAATATCTAGAGAGGGCAGTAGCTCTATAAAGCTGCTTCTGCAGGTGCAAAGCAGAAATCCAGCAATACTTAGATTCTGGCCAGTAAGTTCAGTTAAGCCTGCTTCCTAATAAATCAAAAAGCCAAACCAATGTGCTGTTAGGTTTTCAAGCTGGTAGTGGTTTTAAAAACCGGTAGGTCTTTTGGGGCTTCACCTTTAAAATTTATGCCCAGAATCTAGAAACACTCTTAGTGTAAAAAAAAACCACACAGGCATGAAATAATTAGAGACATGAAAACTGTTATTATTGTATTACCTAATATGTGGGGTTTGCTCTCTTTCTTTGGTCTCTCCAGCTTTTAATAATGTATTTTTTGTTGAATGGTTTCCATTTTTTAGCAGTGCTGTAATAGCTAGGATAATCAGACTGAAGGGTTTCTTTGTCATTCTCACTAGCTACTGTTGAACCTTTTTGCTTATCATTAACATCACATAAAGTTATGGGCAACTAAAGAAAACTTGCCTTTCTCTCTGGATACCCTCACTGCTCTTGGGCATGTATATTGCTTGGGCCAACAGCCTAGGAATTAAAAAAAAGCACTCATAGTCAGTCATACTCAACACAACTTATCTGTCCCGATGGCCACATAAACCCTCCTTTGACCACATGATAGAAGCCAGCAATGCCCTGCTGACCTTCTGAATGCAATAACTCCTAGGTGAACAGTGCTAGGGATGGGTGAGTGCACCAAGGCCCCTTCCCAAGGGAGCTGGCTGAATGCACAGTAGTGTTACAGCAATTTCCCTTCCCCAGCAAAATCTATGATGAATAGAAAGGCCATGAAGCCACAGCTGACATTTTTTCCACTTACTGTATTAGCTCAAGCACATGATGCAATGAAAGATTAGCTATCAGCTACAGCATGAGAGGACGTGAAGGAGGGATAGGTATGCAAACACTAGAAGACAATTAATCATATTATTCCCTCCATTTTGAAGTAAATAAATGAAGACTTGCTGGTTTATTACAGTTACTTGTTGTAGTTACATGGAAGGGTAGGCTGTGATACACAGGCCAGATTTTTTGCCTCGGTAACAAGTGCAAATCCCACTGAAAGGGTGACTGCATGTAAGTACCAAAGGATGAATTTTGGCCCTTAAATTGCTATAAAAAGTAGTATTTTTCTCTTATTATTGTTGTTGTTATGGGAAACAAATTGGGCAAAGAGCTTTTGGAAGGAAAGTAGTTTCTAATGGCCAAGAATGTAAGAGTGAAGAAAATAAAGGAAACAAATTATTGAGATGAAAATAAGATAATGAAGAAAACAGTTGTCAGAACAACAAATTAAGCAGAGGGAAGACGCTTAAAAACCAATCCTCACATCATTCCTCCTCACAGTCAACAAGCTGACTGCATGTGAGCTATCCACCCCTTTTTTAGGATATTTCCTTTCATTGTGAGAGCCACAATTTTTTAAAACCTTTTTTTTTCTTGCTCACCAGTGCATTTAAGATGCTAGTTTCAAGTACATGTGATAAGACAAAATCAAGAATCACCTAACAGCACCAGCTACAGTTAAACATTAGTTTTAGAAGCCTCTATCTACACATGTAAAAGAGTAAAAACATTAGATGATGAATCAGAGTGATGATGAAATAAGCCATTAGATGATATACAAAAGAATAAATCCAAGGAATCTTTCCACTTACTTTACTGAGCATTGAACTAGTCCATACAGAACAAGAAAAATACACATAGGGATGGCAGCTACCATTGTCAAAATGCCCAGATCGCTGTTTTTCACCTTCATGAGTATATGAAAATACAATGCTTTCCAGGAGGTGCACAAATGAGTTAATTAATACTTTACATTTTTGGCTGGATGGCCGCACACAGAGAGTTGTGGTCAATGGCTCAATGTCTGAGTGGAGACCAGTTAACCAGTGGTGTCCCTTAGGGGCTGGTGTTGGGACCGATCCTGTTCAACATCTTTGTCAGTGACATGGACAGTGGGATTGAGTGCACCCTCAGCAAGTCTGCCAACAACACCAAGCTGTGTGGTTCGGTTGATACGCTGGAGGGAAGTGATTCCATCCAGAGGGAATTTGACAGGCTTGAGAGGTGGGCCCCTGAGAACCTTATGAATTTGAGCAAGGCCAAGTGCAAGGGCCTACACCTGGGTCGGAGCAATCCCAGGCACAGCTACAGGTTGGGCAAAGAAGAGACTCAGAGCAGCCCTGCGGAGAAGGACTTGGGGGTGTTGGTTGATGAGAAACTGAACATGAGAGAGCAGTGTGCACTCGCACAAAAGCCAACCATGAAAGCCAGAAAGCCAACCGTACCCTGGGCTGCATCAAAAGGAGCGTGACCAGCAGGTTGAAGGAGGTGATCCTGCCCCTCTACTCTGCTCTCGTGAGACCTCACCTGGAGTATTGTGTGCAGTTCTGGTGTCCTCAACATAAAAAGGACATGGAACTGTTGGAACAAGTCCAGAGGAGGGCCACGAGGATGATCAGGGGGCTGGAGCACCTCCCGTATGAAGACAGGCTGAGAAAGTTGGGGCTGTTCAGCCTGGAGAAAAGAAGCTGCTTGGAGACCTCATAGCAGCCTTCCAGTATATGAAGGGGGCCTACAAGGATGCTGGAGAGGGACTTTTCATCAGGGACTATAGCAACAGGACAAGGGGTAATGGGTTTAAACTTAAACAGGAGAAGTTCAGGTTAGATACAAGGAAGAAGTTCTTTAACGTGAGGGTGGTGAGGCACCGGAATGGGCTGCACAAAGAAACAGAAAATGCTCAGTCCTTGGCAATGTTCAAGGCCAGGTTGGACAGAGCCTTGGGTGACATGGTCTGGGGTGAGATGCCCTTGCCCATGGCAGGGGGGTTGGAACTAGATGAACTTAAGGTCCTTTCCAACCCTAACTATTCTACGATCCTATAACATTAAGGAGGAAGTTATGCCATAAATTTACCCTATGGAAAAAAAAACACCATTACTTCCTTTAAATGTTGCTGTATTTAAAGAAGCGTTTTAATTTTTTTGTCTTTATTTCATTTTTCTTCTTCAGGTTTCTGTGCACCATTTACTACCTAAATTCTGAATACAGCCTTTGTCAGGAACCTTGCCACAACACATTTCTATCTTGTGATACAGATGGATACTTAACAGCATCCCACAACGAGGAAGGCTTACAGCATGCTGTAATGCAAGATTAGTATTTACTGCTTTGCCTTTGAACAGCAGGTGTTTAGATGCTGCTGGATGGTGTATCATTTGGGAATTTTCGGGAGTGTAGGTGTACGTGTGACAGTGAGAGAAATCCTTCCTACATAACACAGATAACCAATAAAATAAGAGGGTTAGGGTGCAGAGCTTTTTTCCATACCTGGGACATACTAGTGACAAAGAGTTTTCCAAATCATTCCAGAAGTGGTAATACATGACTGTTACCATGCCCTGGGGCTGCAATCATCTGATTTAAATTCACAAAAGAAACACAGTCACAAAGCCTCCAAGGAAGACCCGAGAGACTGTGGGGAGTGTTGCATGTGATTCACTCCATCTCTGAGTCAGTCCTGAATTTACATTCTCAATTTCATGGCAGAAGGGAGTTCTTTCAGGAAATAGGAAAATACTAGACCCGCATCTTTCTACAGACTGAGCCAGAGACATGTCCATTACTTACTCAGACCAACACTGTATAAAGAATGTCCCTATGCAGCAGCTTCCTGTTTCACTCAGAAACAACTTTATTCCAGTGGAGAACTCAAAAATGTGTGCATAAAGTGCTTTTGTGTTTCCAGGGTTTAAATATTATAAACACAAGTTACAAGTGCAAGATGGTTGCAGTTGTAAGTCACTGAAAACAGAATTACTTGGAAAATGCTTAGGTAAATAACTTCACAAATACCAATAAATGGACAAGAGAATCCAGTTCCAATTATCCAATACTTTTTTGCTGGACCATTTACTCAGAATGATTGCGGACTAGTCTGAAGAACTGCAATTTATCTGAATGTTTCATTCTCCTCTGACCTTGTATTTCTCATTGCCTTCAGTAGGAACTGTAAAAAGTATTTCTGAATAAGGAGATATCATAATATTTCTCAGAACTGAAGTTCCATTACTGACACATAAGGGAGCTCCAGCATACACAGAGCTCTCCTGCTGCCTGGCACTGTTATCATGCCATCATCTTGCTCATAATAGATTCAGAAGTCAGAGCAGTAAAAGGCACCAAATGCCAGCAACTTACAAACATTACTGACTTAACCACTCATTCAGCACTATTGCCGTAACAATCAAAACATCTATTGTTTAAAAAAAGTGGATGAGCCTATGCAGATCAATACAACCTCTATTTCTATTTGCAAAACAGTAATGTTTAAAAGTGATCTCATATGCTTTTATATATTCAAACTCAGCAGGATTATCTCAGTTTCTCAGTTTCTAAAGGGCTTCTATTACTCACTGCTAAAGATTCCTTGCTAAGAGAGCTTCCATTGTCAATATACTGGACATGCTAGGGGCAATTCTACACCAATCACAAAATGATGCCTTCCCCCAATTTCTGGGTGAAACAATGAAGAAGTAAACTTCTTGGTGTCAGCTTCTTGAAGTGTGCAATATTGCTTTTAACAATATCCATGAGCAAAACCCTTAAATTAAATAAAATTAAATTATACAAATATTTTTTTTCTGAGACAACAGATTGTGCTCATTTAATTTTTTGCCATGACTTTGGTGGATATGACTAAAAACTTACCATAGTATTTTATTCTCCATTTGGAAAAATGTGTCAGCCTGATGCAGCAGTCTGTTTTGCTACATAGTAAAAATACATTTGCTATAGGATTTAGGTCTGCTTCCAAGTGCTTAGGTAGCTATCTAGTGACAAAACTGGACACAACTCTTATACTTCAAAATAACAAAGAGAAAATTCTGCTTCTAATTTCTAAACTTAAAGAAACCAAATTAAAACTTTGACCATTAAGTAAAGTAAAAAAATCATAAAGCCGAAGTAGCAGACAATACAAATATAATAATCTAAATGTATAAAGAAGATTCAGATCAGCTCTGACACAACAAGGCACTTTAACTTGCAATTTTTCCAACTTTTATTTAACCAAAAGGGTTACAGCCTTGGTGGATAAAGGGAAGGGCAACTGATATAATTTATCTGGATTTCTGCAAAGCGTTTGACAATTCTTGTATCTGAATTGGAAGATATCCTTGTGTCTGAATTGGACAGACATGGATTTGATGGATGTACCACTCAACAGAGAAGGAATTGGCTAGATGGTTGCACTCAAAGAGTTGCTGTCAATGGCTCAATGTCCGAGTGGAGACCAGTGATGAGTGGTGTTCCTCGAAGGTCAGTGTTGGAATTGGTGCTGTTCAACATATTTGTTGCTGACATGGACAGTGGGATTGAGTGCACCCTCAGCAAGTCTGCCAACAACACCAAGCTGTGTGATTCAGTTGATACGCTGGAGGGAAGGGATTCCATCCAGAGGTACTTTGACAGGCTTGAGAGGTGGGCCCCTGGGAACCTCATGAAGTTCAACAAGGTCAAGTTCATACTCCTGTCCTTAAGTCCACACAATCCCAAGAAGAAATATAGGCTGGGTGAAGAATAGATTCAAGAGCAACCCAGAGGAGAAAGACTTGGGGATGCTGGTTGATGAAAAGCTCAACATGAGCCGGCAGTGTGCACTCACAGCCCAGAAAGCCAACCGTACCCTGGGCTGCATCAAAAGGAGCGTGACCAGCAGGTCGAAGGAGGTGATCCTGCCCCTCTACTCTGCTCCCGTGAGACCTCATCTGCAGTACTGTGTCCAGCTCTGGGACCCCCAACATAAGAAAGACATGCACCTGTTGGAGCACATCCAGAGAAGAGCCGTGAAGATGATCAGGGGGCTGGAGTACCTCCCATATGAACACAGGTTGAGAGGGTTGGGCTTGTTGAGCCTGGAGAGGAGAAGGCTCCAGGGGGACCTTATAGCAGCTTTCCAATACCTAAAGGTGGCCTATTAGAAATCTGCAGAGGGAATTTTTACAAGGGCATGTAGTGATAGGATCGGTGTCTGCCCTGAAGAAGGGTAGATTTCAGTTAGATATAAGGAAGGAATTATTTACTCTGAGGGTAGTGAGGGGCTGGCACAGGTTGCCCAGAGAAGTTGTGGATGCCCCATCCCTGGAAGTGTTTAAAGTCAGGCTGGACAGGGCTTTGAGCAACCTGGCCTAGTGAAAGGTATTCCTGCCAATGTTATGGAGGTTGGAACTAGATGATCCTTAATGCCTTTTTCAACACAAACCATTCTATGATTGTAGAATTAGTTTGATTTGGTAAATGTGTCAATGAATGCCAATTGAATGGAAGTATAGGCTTCAGGGATATTTCCATTATCATTATTCCAATGGAATTAATCACTGAGAAAAGTGGAAAAAAATATGACTGATTTTGGAAAGACCAAAAAGGTGGCAGAATCTTCTTGTAACAGACTGAACCTGAGAGGCACTTATTCCTCAAAACTAACTTCTATGTCAACTTTTATAACGTCTCAGGGTGTGAAGTATTCCTGTGTTTCTGCTACCAATTGTGGGAGAATAAAAAATAATTTACATTTAAAAGAATATCTATGTTAGTTTAGGTACGTGGGAGACTTCGGCAGCCACAAAATACACTTAAAGTGTTAACTGATACTCAAAATACATGAAGGAGGAGGTGGAGCAAGAAATTTCTCTAGATGTGACTTGATGAGGGTTAATAAGCCCTCAATTATGTGTGCGCTTTCTTAGTTGATATAATACAGCATCTCCCTTTGCCATACTGTTATGGCAGACTTTTATGTTTTTTATACAACCAAACATAGCCCTTTTGGTTTTTGGGGGTGTTTTTTGTTTTTTTTTTTTAGCAAGAAACACAACAGACAAGGCTGCTTCAGACAGAAAAATAACTCAGGGGTTTTGTAAAGCAGGCTTTCCTATATTTCAGGACTTAAAATAACAAAGTCACTGTGACTTGAAACCTGCTTACTCCTTGCCTTCTGAACATAGAGAACAATGTCACTACAATCAATGAATCAAAAAGCAAGACGACCTTAATTTAAATATTTAAGGAGGAATTTAGAAAGTGAAAAATGTGAAGGCAAGGAAGGAGGGAAGGAAGGCTACTTGCTGGAAACTGCCTCTTTGATTTGGAGAATGCACAAGATACTGAAAAAGACAGAAAGAAAAAGAATTATAAGTCATAAATCTTTTATGTTGTGTTGTTAATATCAATGCTTTTAAAATGTTTTTTTGTTTGGTGGTTTTTTGGGTTGGGTTTTTTTGTTTGGTTTGGTGGGGTTTTTTTAGCAATGTGGAACCATTCCACAGGCACAACTGAGCTCTGCCTTCTGTTAAGGGCTGCAGCACCACTGAAGTTTGAACTCATTTAAGCAGTTCTGTTGAGCTTTCAATTCCCCCTACCTTCTTTTTTTTTTTTTCCATGTGATCAAATAGCAGCATGACTGTGACTGTAAAAGATAATTCTCACACGACATGCTTCTCAGTGCTTCGGGGAAAACACACACACACAAACAGATTTGCTCATGTCTGATTCAAGATGTGAAATAAAAAAAAAAAAAGGCAAATCTATGAGAAATTTTTTTTTTAAATTGGAAACACACTTAAAAACTCTCCTATGTATTTGTTTTGTTTAGACTAATTATGACTTCTGCTTTATGTTACCACAATAGACACTAAACATTTGTAATACATTTACTGAGGTTAAAGGAATTGTGGGATGAATTTGTATCTATTACACCATTATCCTTAAGCAACATGGCTTTAGTAATCAGTTGGAAGATATTTTTATCAGTCGAAAAGGTGACTTGTCAGTCCTCCCGTAGCTATTTTGCATCCTCAGTACATTACATAATATGTAACGATAGTAAATTTTGTTCCTCAAGGAAAAATCTTCCTTTGTTGAAAGTTTATCTTACCATACTGATATAGCTGGATTAAAGATGGAGGCAAAAGAACTTGTGGATTGGCTGGGAGTTATAGTTTGCACTGATTCTACATACTAATCAATATGCTCATAATAAACTGAAAAATAGGCAACTCCTGAAGTAAAATATGACCAACAAAGTGAAAAACAAGTGAAATACTCTAGCTATGTGTACAGGGATTTACTTCTGTTGTCTACAGGCACACACAGAACAAGCATTCACTTCCCTTATTAAAACATAATGGTAGAGCTAGTTCTTCCTAAGACAGTTTTTTTTCTATGTCTTACTCACAAAATCTAAATTAGATTAGAGTCAAGCTTCAGCTATATTAAGTCTCCTTTTCAAGGAGTTTTTTTTTTTAAGCATATATCTTCTGAGTTTCTCCAGCAATATGAAGGACCGTGAAAACTCTCAGTCATAAAAGCGATTTTAGGTCTTAAAACTTGGGCCTACACTCTTTCATGCAGATTTTGTATTGTACGCTGTTAACTCTTCCTGAAATGTAGAAGCTGGGTAATTGATATCAGCAGTCTTGCCTTAATATCACTGTATAAAGGATAAATAACACAATATGAAAACACCAGTAAAACTCAAGATCCTCACGCACAATTCTGGAAATTCATACTCTGTTAAATTAAGAAGTCAGTTCATCCAGCTGTCCCATTTTCTATACCCCCATCTCTGGCCAAGATAATTGATCCTCTAACATAGACAGCAGAATGGGAGATCTGTCTTGATGGGAGAGCTCCTCATCAAGAGTACTTATTGTTTGTAGCCCGCATATTAACTTCCATTGAAAAATGGCTACTTCAATTTACATCAAGATGCAGAGTAGTTAAGGAGATGCTGTGGAGCACATTCAGTTTTATTTGTAATCTCCAGATTAACAGAGCAACAGCTGGGAGGAGTGATTCTGAAATCTCTCCAAGGCATCAGAGATCATGAATCAGTGCAGAAAAAAAGATTTGTGTTGAGGCTCCAAGCTGCAAGTGAGGATTCCAAGACTACATTTCAGACCCATTGCCCTGTTATGCAAAGATTAGACCTAAGCAGCTAGCAAGAAGGAAACTTCTGCCTTCTCAGGGTCTTGGTGTCTTAACTTTCTATGCACAGGAACAGACAACTCATTTTCTTGAGGAGGTTCTAGGAGGTCCTCAACCATTACATGGGCAAAGCTCTTGGGTTGAAAGAGGACTACCAAAGAAATTAGAAACATCCTCTAGATTAGAGTGGTCACACACGTCTGTTCTATAGGAGTATATTTACCACACAGACGCAAAGCTGGTGTGGGTCTAATGTTCCTTTTGTCTGAGGAATGCTGACCATGTTTCAATATATTTATTCAAGCAGGCCTGGACTGATTTAAAAAGTCAATAAATGCCATTGCAGACAAGCCATTAGTTGCAGAGATATTTACATGTTCGTGATGATGACTGCTATCACATATTGGTTACCTATGAGTAGCTACAAGATGATGGATAGTGAAGAAGCATGGGTAAAATCTGAATCAGGCCATGCTTGCTAGAAACTCAATTCAGTGAAAACATCAAAAATAGCAAGACAGTAACCAGATTTTATGAAATAAATGTTACTGAAGTTTAGGTTATTTTCAATGCTAAACCTTATAAACAAGTATCAGAAACAAGTTTTCCCCTTTACTGCAACCCTAGAAAAATCCATGAAAGTTACTTTCTCTGAATTTCCTCACATTGGAACTCTGACAAAGATATCCCAGATGTGAACAGAGATTCAGGAAATAAGTATTCCACTCTCAGTATTCATGAACTAGCTGAATGGTACAGGTGGTCACATCACTTGCATAATATATGAATTGGTAGTTGATCTCTCTTACATGCCAAACAATATTTTCACAAAAAAAAAAAAAAAAAGTGATGTAGATACTTTTTACCCAAAATTATGACAGGTGAAACTAAAATTATATTTCCTAGAATACTACCAGAATCTGGTATATGTAATGTGCTCCAATTAAATGCTTGGCATTGAATGAATTGAATGTTCAGTGATGAGAAATGCAAAACTGTAAAGGTTGTTTTCAGGGCTCTAGACTGTGGGCTGCGGTCTGAAATTGATCTAGTTATTTCAGGACTCACAAAGTTCCATTAAAGTCCTCTCAAACTTCTTATAAAAATTCATAACTGACATAAAGTCTAAACTCAAAATAAAAATCTTACACGGTTTTAGCCTGTATGTTTTAAGTAATACTTTTCAACACTCTGTTTAGTTGGGCTGCGCAGAAACACATTGAATTTGAAAGAGATTCTTTGAAGGAGATCTTAAAACTGTCTTTTGTGACAGACCTGGTCAAACCCACAAGAGGACTATCCCAAGTGAACATGTTTTCGAGAAATAGTTGTTCTACATCTCCTCGTGACCAAATCAAATAGCAGAGCACATTGCCCAAGACATTGTGCACTCTCCCTCTTCTGGGATTTTCAAGATCCAACTGGGCAAAGCCCTGAAGGACTGGATCTTATCTCATAGCTGAACCTAGTTTGAGTAGGACCTACGACCTCCTGAGTTCCCTTCCAAAGTTAATTTTCCAGTGATCATTCTGTGAGTATATGAAATGTTTAATATGTTTATGAAAACCCTGTTTTAAGATTTTTTTTCTTCACAGGAAAGGGTGGCTTTCCTTATTCTTGACAGAGGGATAAAGAATTTACTTGAATTCAGATTATTTATGGAAGAACACAGTGATAATCATATGATTGTGTTTTGTGGGAGCTAGAAGTGACTCGATTAAATTGGGAACGAAACCAAAATTAAATATGAGGCTAGAGAATGGCTGGTTTTTGCCCTGCACTACACATTCAGCTCTCACACTATCTCTGCACATTGTGGTGTCCCTCATAACAAAGCTCCATGGAGCACAGTTTGCTGTGGCACAACAAATGGAAACATCCCAAACTGCAAAATTCTGTAATGGTTATGACTGGGACTGGGGGCAAGAGAGAGGTTCAGACCTACCTCTTCTCTCAAGGGTGTGGTAACTGAAGAACACAACAGCTTTTCCAATAGAAGCAGCAGTGTCCTGAGGGCATAGATCCTGTTGTCTCTGAAACTCTTACAGGGAGACCGCCAAAACATTTTGGAGTGAGCGCACCAAGAACCGAGAGCAGACGCCTCACCAGCCAAGAGCTAGTCTCACTCTGTGTATGTTACAGAGACGCAGAAGATGCCCAGATAGAGATGGAAAACATGGCAACATTTCTAGGTTTTTGCAGAAGCAATGCACTCAGTATTCATAAATTGCAGATGTAGCAATTCTCTACATTTGATCTTACTGCCAATAAAGAAGATGCTTGGGAGGAACCCATTACCCAAACATATTTGTTCCTGAGATTTGTTAATCTTTAGCAAGAGGACTGGCAAAATCATTACTAGCAAAATAGAGCTGGAGACATGACAGAGGATGGCTTTACACTTCATCATCATTGCCACAAGCTATTAATTTCTCTCTGAAAACCCAGTTTAACAGTTTTGATTCAGGAAAAATGAATGCCCTTAGCAGGGAAAGTAAACATGAACCATGGAAAGTCTTTCTGGTTAAGCTGGAAAGGCTGCAGCCAAGATATTTCCCACTTAACCTTCATCAAGGAAAAGGTCAAAAAAGGCTAATGTGTTTAAGCAGGGCACAGGAAAGAATAGAACAAAACTTCCTATGAAAAAGATTAAGTTCACATTCTTTTGGCTTTCATTAAAACTATTCCACATCACTCCACACTTACTTAAAGCAGTTTCCTGACAGCATTGAACACAAGATCTTAAAGTAGGAGAATCAAAAGATAAAGGTGTGAATGGAAAACAGTTCGTGTACTGTATACAAAACAGGGAAAAACATGAAGGATGCATAAGAAACAGCAAAAGAGAAATAATACCTTTAGCCTTTGCAAATTATGTCATATGTGGTACCTAAGGTAATCTCCCATCCAGTGTACTTCTACGTACGTGTACTTAAAGTGAACAGTTACCATGGCATATACAGTTTGACCAAAACAGAAGATTTTTGTTTTACATGAGGCTTCTAAGGGAGAAAAAAAATTCATCCAAAAAAGTAAGCTGAAAATTAAGGTCTCCAGGTATGTCATTTCCAGACTACTGAGGAAACAGATTAGCTCCTCTTTGACACTACCACTTCCCCATGTCCATTGCAGCAGCTAGAGGTATCTTAGAAATGTTTGATGATGCAATAGCACACTCAGAATTTCTCCTGGAAGAAAAGTATACATTTGAGCACACTAGTATGTGGATGGATCGATAGATATGTGTAAGAAGCACACTGAAATGCCCTGAGACAGGGAGAAAGTGCATTTTATTTTCATCCTCTGCTTGCCAAATCTGGTCTACATTCCTTTGGGAGATATATCAGTCATGATTCAGACTCCTACTCTGTTTTAGAAGTTGCTTATTAGAAGTTGACACTCAGACTCATTTGCGATGCCTGTATCTGTAGTGCCAGCATGGCAGTTTATTGCCCACCTGAATTTTCATCTTCCATTGTTCAGTCACATTGTTTCTATTAAGTGTGGATGTCAATGATTCATGATGAAGCGAGACAAAGAGCTTCTTCAAACAACGAGAGTGGCCCACACAGAGCTTTGAAGATAAGGGCTGAGACATGGGCTCCTCGTATCATACCAGATGTGACACAACAAGGTGTCTGGAAGAGAGAGGTGAGGCATTCTGGGAGAACTGCTCTGCCCTGTGTTAGGCTCTCACTTAAACATTTTTTCTAAAGATGAGTTGTTCGGCAGTAAGGTAAGACTTGAAAAACTCCGGGCCCATAATTACATGCATCCTGAGATTGACTCCAAACTGAATCCAGCATATTCTTCAACTGCAAGCAGGGAAGAGTGGCAGTTCTGGCAGCTGTAGGTGGCTGGAGACTAAAAAACCAGTGAATAGTTCAAATAGCTACCAAATTCAACACTCTGGTGCTCCACATGTCTGTATCTCTTCCACTGTTGTGATAGCAATAGTGTCATAGTTCAGGCTTCAATATTGGGCTGTATTAGTGCAGCAAATGTAGAATGGCTGAATCGCTGTTGCTCATTATCTGAACTGTCTGAGACAGAAGGGCAAGTATCATTGTGGCAAATTCAAATTTGCTCTGCAATGGACTTTGCACTGGAGCTCCTGAGGTGTGCGCATGCACTCCATTAGTAATCTCCAGCAGAGGAGTGAAGCAGGCAGGTCAGAGCAGCAGCATCACTCATCCCAATTGGAGTTGCTGATGCTTGTTTCAATGACCTCAGTAAACAGTCCATAGTATGCAGAAAACAGCTTTATTCAAAGCAACTTTGAACCAGTACCCAAAGGGAAAAATTACAGAAAGTCAGCAGCGTGGTAGGTGTACTCCTGAGTATGACTGCAGAACTCACTCAGCACAGGAATATGTTCAAGCTTCTTGGCACATGATTCTCTCCAATAATCCTGTGGGTTCTGACAACAATTAAGGACTCTTACATGGCACACAAAATGAGGAACACACAAAATAACAAGATATTCTCACATTACCCATGCTGTACAGCTGCCAGGAGGAGCAGTGAATTCTCCAGGCATAAATACAAGGTAGACAGGGTTCCTCAAAATGGACAATGTAAAGATATGGCTCACAATGTCACTGTCCAAGACAGCATGGACTTCAGTTTTATCTATCTGTGCCCTTGTTTTACGTGGCTTTTGCAGACCATGCTGCCAAGTATTCTCCACTCTAAAGGATTCACAGAAGTTGATAGAATTCTTTTTTATGTTAAAGTTAGCCATGGTACTCAAGACCCAAAACAAGTATCTGTAACACAGATCTATTTCTTGAGATACGGTTATACTACACCTCAAACCCTTCACAAGTTGCTGAGGTGCAAAAAGTTGCATAATTTGTGAAGAGAAGTTTGCAGAGCAATTTAGTGAAAAGGAAAATTGGGTATTAGCTGCATAGGATGGAAAAGCCCTAAAAAAAGGGATGGACCTGTTTCAATGTCTTTTTGTGGCTGCACATCTTTGAACTATTTGTTATTTTCTTGAGAAGCCTGGTGATGGCTGACTATGCATACCTCAAAGTCTCTTCATTTTACCCTTCTGCACTTCAGAAAATCCAAGCTTTAGGGGAATTCTCCATACCAAGCATAAGGAAACAAAAAAACCTAACTCATTGGTCTTTCACACTTAGGAGTTGAGTTGCAGAGCAGTAGAGCACAGGAAGCCTCCCTCTGTGGGCCTATATACCGGCAACGGACTGAAGTTTACAGTGAGATAAGAAATGCCAACCCTCTACTGATATAGAGATAAAAGAAACTACTGGAATGCCAGGCAGATTAACTTGTGTTATCTTCACAACATTTTTATTGGTCTAACTATGGTAATGCTGCCTAAATCCGACACAATGTTGGCCAAGCAGATAGTGTTACAGTCTCAGTTCATAAATTGGCTTTAGATGCAGACTAGATAACAACAAGGTAAATTCATGTGTGCTTTACTAGGGATACATTCAGGAATTCAGGTATTACAGCTATTCTCTTCAATGAAATAGTAGAGAATGACATTAAAAGAAACTTTGCTAAAAATTGCTACAAAGGTTGGCTGAATGCATACTTCTTTCTTTATTGATGCTAAGATACCAAAGCCCAAGTATGATTCTAAAATCTCCCACTGTTGGCATTCTTTCAGTCCTTGGAAAAAGCGATAGCTAAAAGGTATCACTATGCTGACTATTTACAGCATATTCAGTTTACTATTGCATTACTGTTCTCTGATTTGTGACTGGCATGCCCTGAGGCAGTCAAGTCAATGGGAGATAATCGTTAAAAGATTTAGCATGGCTAAATCCAGTAACATTGCTACTGAATCTTTTGCAATTATGTCTTCCATTCTTTCAATATCATACCCCTGTAAGGTCATCCATTATTCCACACTACACCTTTAATGCTTCCAGGCACCAAAATCTCTGATCACCCTAAGCATTATTTGACCCACAGGCCTTTGAGACATTCCTTATAGGAACAACAGTGGGTGATTTTTAAAATGCTTTACTGTAACTTAAATTATATAAGTTAGGAAAAGAAAATTGTATAAACTAATAAGAAAAGGCTACGCATTTTTCTTGTTGGCATAACCCAGCACTGTAACATGACACTTTGGAGTGCAGTGCTCAATTTCCACAGTCAGTACCACAATTACATTTAATCTAAAAGGAGCATCCTAGTCTATTTGAGTGAATTGCAGCTTCTGCTGTTCAAATGAAAGACCTGCTTCATGCTTTCTCCTGTGGAAAGTATAGGAGACACCTTAAAGGGCTGTGTAGGAATTACATCACAGCTGTTCAAATAGACAGTGTTTATCATTGCATTGTTGATCCGTGGGCCAAGCAACAAACTCAAGATGATATCAAGTCCCTCCAGCTTAAGCTCCTTAGCAATCCTTTTAAAGCAAGTGGGTAAGCTCCATCCCTACATGTGCAACTAAAAGATGCAGGTGCCTTTGAAGATTTCCTCTTGGATATCCTGCCTCCCCAACTGCAATGCCTGGAGGTCTTCAGAGGGACTCCCTTCATTGATCAGAGACAGAACATGCCTTTAGGAAGCTGCTCTGTAAGTATTTAAGACCCAGGGACACCTCAAGTGCCTTGGCTCTCCAGACTAGATCCCATTTCAGAATCTCATTTACCTTAAGGCGGCAGTTCAGTGGGCACTTGTGTTTCTTCCTTTCTCCCCACAGCCTATTTGTTGATTTTAAAAGTCAGAAACAGTATTCAGGGCCCTTCCATATTCTGAATGACACTGCAGCCATCCTCTCCATAAGCAACAGATAGGCTTTCATTGAAAGTGCGCATTTAGCCTTCTGTTCATGGTGACACTGGCACATTATTGCACGTCTATTATCACACCTCCTGTACATGCACACAGTGCCCTGGTTCACAGGGTGAGGTGTCACCTTGTAGCTGAGTGATCTTACAGCTCACACTCCCCTGAAAGGGTTGTCACATTTCTACCCCTCACCCCAAGCCACCAGCTCCAACTGTTTCCCTGGTACCATGTGGACCCTTTGTCCACTTGCTGACCTGAACCACCTCACTCAGCAGACAGCCAGTGCAGCTTCCTGCTGCTGTGGTGGGCTCATTCAGCATGCCAGATCAGCCAAGAGCCAAGCCTGGCACGAGGGAGGAGATGGGAACACACGGCTGGAGGCAGAAGGCTGGAGGATCAAGAATGGGTTTCTCCAGGGCAGCACGCCATTCCACTGGCTGAGAGGAGTCAAGGATCCTCACCCTCTGTTGCAGTAAGACCTTTTTAACAAAAATGGGAGTTATCAGGAATTTTGGGAGGAGCTCATTATGGCAAACCTTGTTTAGGAAAAAAAGGGTTATTTTGGTTTTTTCCCAACTGCCAGGCTGGCATAAACAAATCCACCTTATTCACAAAGTCTGTGTGCATTTACATAGCGAGATTTGGGATTTTCGTTAGTTGCCTTCACATTTCTGGAGCTGCGTGTAAGTGAAGCTTCCCCAGCAACCAGAAGGATTAGATTTAAAAAAAAAAAAACAACACAGAAAGGAGAGATCTGAACTTCTCACGTTATATCTTGACTCTAACACTTGGAGCTTTACAAAGGAGGCTAGATATCATGAGACTACTGATAAAAGTCAGGAGAGTTGGCAGTTCTACAGACATTTATGGGCTTGGTAACACATTTTTCTGTTTTTAAGTGAAAACAGACAAAACAGTGCACATACTAGAATAATGAACATCTTGGCACACTGCAATTACAATACTGGAACAGACCACTGTTCTGTTTTTATGGATGCTTTTGAGAAAAACAATCCCTATGTTCAGCTCCCTGTTACATTTATTCTCCAGAACTCTAGTGCCAAAAGCTTCCCCATCTTCTCTGTAGGCTTTCCAAACAGCATTCACCTCCTGTGAAGCACCACAAAAATACAGCTGCTGTGGAGCAGCTCCTCTCCTTACTAAGATGGGTTAGAGTTACACCACTGAGAAATGGCAACATGCAGTGTCATAATTACATTCAGACAGCATCCAGAGAGATTTTTTAATACGACAAAATTATTGACTTTCAGTATTTTGCTTCCATTTGGAAACTCCATGAAACATTCTGTAGATAATCTAGCACTGATCTACAAAACAGTCTAGGTTTCCATAGCATGGTACCACATCTAGAAATCTGCAAGAACACAATGATGGCATCATCACACTAGTCTGTGATAAAATTGGTGAATGGGAACATTTTTGTTTGGAGTTCCAGCAATATTACCAACTTTGCAGGGAGCTATAAAAATTACAGTGTGGAATTACAGTCAATTGTAAGTTAATTTTTGCTATAAAATAAATTGAAACAAAATTTTAAGAAGGTCATGATAAAATCTTGGGTGAAAAGGTCAACTAGTCCAGAAATGTTTCTCTGTAACCAAATAGCCAGTGATGGTTAAGGCTGGGAAGGCTCAGAGTTCCACCATTAATAGAGCACACACAGTAACAAAGGCTTACCAAACCTTTTAAGCAGGCTCTGAAAGTGGGAATTAGAGTTCTGGGAAACCACTGATAACAGATCTGCTATGTGCAATGCATAAACCAGAATATGAAACAAGTATTAGTTTTCCTGGAAAATAAAAGTCTTAAGACTCAAAAAATTAAAATGGAATTACTCTTACCAGTTAACAACTTTTGAGCATGAACAAGCAATACTAAAGCAAAGACCTTGCAGGGGCTCTCAGAAAGAGTCTGCTGACATAACTGAGATATGCTAATTCAGCTGGAAAGTGTCTGGCTTGGCAATTCATATATTACTGTGTTGCATTTTGAGGTGACACTGTTGAAGGCTTTGAGTCTTTCTACTTAGCGTCCTCTGCAAGCACACAACAATGTTGAACGTGCCCTACTTCGTAAGAGCAGCAGAGTTACTGCACTCTGATCATAAGGAAATGGTGAATCAGTGTTGGAGCAAGAAAAGTGGAAGACAAAAAAAAAAAAGAGGGCGGTGGTGGGGAATATTACATTGCTGGTCCAGCTGGGAAGGCAGAGAGATGATTTAGCATTTGTTGCAGGGAAAGGCAGGCAGACTTGCTGCCACTACTGAGGCACAGCAAAGGGGATCGTATCCCCTCCCACTCACTTCTCCCGCTGCTTTGCGCTTGTGTAGCTGCAGAGGGACAAGGTCTACAGGTAACTGTAGTGCAGGGACAGCCACAGCTCCATGGACTATTAGCTATGTACATACACCCCGCCTTCTTCATCTGGAGCCTCAGAGCAGCTCTACCTGTGGTGGAGGTGAAGGAAACTAGTATGAGAAAGACAACCACCGGGTGACACGTGTGTCACGTAGCTCTCTTGTGAGCTGTGCTATTCAGTGCCTTCTAATTTAATATCCTCAAAATCTCTGAAGACAGCAGTTAAAATTTAAACCAGCGTTCTGAAAACACACTCTTGATCCCATTATCAGTGTCGTGGATGGGATTACAATGAGGGTGGTAATGGTGGAAATGTTTTAGGCGAGATCTAGTATCAACAGCATGAGTGGCCACTAATTGGATTCTTTCAGCGTCACCTCAGAGTTGTCACGGGACCCTCGTTCTGTATTGAACACTGCAGCTCTCAAGGCACTCAGAAAGGAGCTTTCTCAATTGTTATCGCATCAGTCTGCCATCCCACTCAAACACAAATCCCCCAAAGCACTTTCTAAAGCTAAGGGAATCATGGAACCCATGACTCCAATGACATCTGTGACAAGTGTCCAGCCTCCCCCAAGTGCTCCTGTTACACAAGGCTCAAACTCCTGATCCCAAATGAACAAGCATATAACATTAAGCGCAGTATGTAAGTTAAACAAAGCTAGATAATAAACTGCAAACTGTCAAAATAGCCTGCAATGAAGTGGTCTAGTCAGAACAGAATTTGCAGATCTTTCAAAATACTATTTTCCATAGCTGTGTAACTTCCACTGAGTGTGGGTTTTATAATGGCTTCCACATTTCAAAACCCTGTCCCCAGCATCACAACATTTTTAATACTATTTTTATCAGTTCCTGATTGGAACAAGAGCTGTTACAATAATTTTCACACTGATACTTGCCATCTCTAGGATACTTCTGGATTCCTACATGCTTTCTTTTTTTCCCTAACGACCTCTCATTTAGCCTACTTTTTGAAGATGTATTTACATGTCGTTTGGAAATTCACCAAGGGAGGTTTTTTTCAGGCAAAATTACACCAATCATAATTAATTTTTTCCCCCTCTGAAACAGAGACAAAAATCAATGAAAGGCCAAGGAGACATGCCAAGCAGCAGAAATTGAAGTTGCATATTATGATGGAACAAGCTCACCCACCTCGATTATAAAGTGCTAAGCAGAGGAAGCCCCTGACAAGCAATAAACTGACACATAATTAAGTCAATTCAGGGCAGAACACATTCTGGCTGGAAAACATTGTCTTGGGCTCTACCTCAGCGCTCAAAGCAGGAGAGGAATAAAAGAGGCGACACTTTGAAAACAACTCTATGGATACAATCAGTACCCCACCTAGTCTTCACTAGCTGGGGGAAAAAGAAACCCACCAGCTTTTGTTTAGTGCATATTCGCTCACATCACAAACACAGTTGATAGTACAGACATGCCTGGTATGTTCAGCATTCCGTATCAAGCAAAGATGAATTAGCCGCAACAAAAATGTGTTGCAGCTTTCATGCAGCAGTTTATGGATCTTTTTTGTACCTCTGGAATTTTTTACCTTGAGCAGATCTACTGAGGTTGTACTGGTCTCAGATCTTTGTCTCAGATTATTTTTATCTGACTGTGAGTAACATCTTTGTGAGTTCTGAACATTTTTACAGCTGCTAGGATGCTAATGGGAACTTCATGTGTGTACCCAGTACAAGTGCTCTCAGGGAAAAAAAAGCCAGTGTCAAAGGAAGGTATGTAGAAGTCACCATAAATATGTCTTTGAATGTTTACCATCTGGAACAGTAGATTACATTTTGACAAGAAGCTGGACTGCCCCGTGGGCATTGTCTTTTAAACAGCCCCATCATTATAAAGGAAGGAAAAACATGATTTGCTGTTCCTAGTTTCTCATCAGGATTTTCTGGCAGTGCTGGAGAAACTCGTTTTTTTCCTAGTAAAACAATAACAAGTTGAGCGTGTGTAGTTAGCTATGCACTTTCTTGAAAAATGCATTTTCTTATAGATCAGCTGATGTGTGATCTGACAATACCCACCACGAGGGATGCGACTCAGTCAGGCTGTGACAGCAGCAGGCTATGCAGCTCATACTGCCGCACCTTTGATTTGCTTCCCTGTGCAAGGAAACTGATTAGGCTTCTCACAGGACACACTGGGAAGAGTGAAGAGGAGAAATCCAGTATACAAGGCTTTAACGCAGAGTCATAATGAGGGTTTCCTTTGGTTTTGTTTTTAATTTCAAGCTTGTAAAACTTTCCACCACTTTTTACAATGAGAAAGAGTGAACTAAGAGAAAAATCAAAACAGTCAAATGTATTCACATACTTCTGGTCTGATCATGCAGTTATAGTGGGGATTTAGCTATTTCTCTGTTTCAAATTGCTGTGGGTCCCTTCTGAGGACACATTCCTACTGACCAGTGTGTTTGAAAATACAGGCTGAGAACAACCTGCAAAGGGGCCAAATAGCCTGCTCAAAAAAAAAAAAAAAAAAAAGTTAAAAAATGTTGGTTTGAGGCAAAAATATATGTGCAACCTGAAACATGAGTTTATGGGCAGTGTTACACAGCTGAATGCCAAAATCACAAAACACCAGCTATAAATCCCCTTCCTCAGCCTACTAGGCAGATCTTATTTCAGAACACATTATAGACAGTATTATTTATAGAATATCTCACCTGTAAATGGTGAGGACAGTGTTAGATTTCTTTCACAAGTAAGAGGCCAATAATTCATAAGCACCACAGGTATCTGAGAGTCAGGGTGAAGATCTGTTATAGCGAGAAAGAAACAAATTCTGTTACTCTGCACAGGAAGACAATAGATATATATACAATATATCTTCTATTAAAAATAAGGGGGGGGGGGAATAACCCATCCTCTAGTTTCTCCGTCTAGTTCACTTAGAGTAAAACAATCAGAACATCTTAATTCTCTGATAGGCTAACATACTGTAATTACTGATAACATTTCTGACTTCATAGTTAATTTGCTGGGCTTCCCACGGTCCTGACATCAATGAACTTAATAGTAGAATTAAATAAAATGATAACAGGGTACTTCCATAACTAATTTCTAATTACATTTCTGACATCCTTCCTAAACATACATTTTTGCTTACTTCAGATGGCAAGTTTAGCATCTACAAATATAGCGAGACTTTAATGATCCATTATAGTGATGCTACTTAGTTTTCAATGACTTGTAAAACTTTCACAAACAGATCTGCAAATGAATTACATCCATCTGCTCTGCCGCAGCTGCAAGAGCAGCACTACATTGTACCCTGCCTTTTCCTACTTTACTGGTTTTCTCTTTAAGCCCATGTGTAAGCCAAACTATCTCGATGCCGATCATCAGAAGTCCAGCCAGGTCTCTATAAAGGAGTCTTCAAACTTTACAGACATCTCAAACGCACTTTCAAAAACACTCCGGGCTGCCTCCCAGCTGAGCTCCAGACAGGCTGCACACTGCTCAAGCATCCTCCTCCAGCCCTAGGAAATACTCTGCCCCGATCCTTTCCGAGCCTGGCCACCAGTTTCCACAGATTTACGGAAACACGGGGGGGGGGTATTTCATACCCGCCGAGACAGCAGCCAGCAGCCCCCCGCTGCAGCCCCCCCGGGCCCGGTTGCCGGCGGTCCCGGCGCAGCCCGTATGTAAGGGAAGCGGAGCAGCGCCAGCCGGAGAAAGGGGGGGGGGGGGGGGGCAGAGGTGGCACCCGCAGCGCTGGGATACTCCTCTCCAGAGGAGATTTTCCAATCTACACCTTCAAAAGCGTGACCTTAGCCGCGTTAAGAGTGTTAGCTCTATGAAGACAGCCAAGCATCAGCCTGTGCTCGCTGTTATCTGTCAGCCGTACAATAGCAGCATTGATAAGGCAGCAGCAACTGGCTTTGACAAGTGTGCTGTGCTAGCATTCCTCTGAAATCCGTGAAGGAAAAAGAGGGAAAAAAAAAAAAAAGGCGAAAAAAAAAAAAAGAAAAGAAAGGGGGGAAAAAAGGGAAAAAAAAAAAAAAAAGAGGCATGAGGTGCCTTTTACTTTACCTGACCAAAGTGTGGGGTTTTACTTTTCCCTCTGAGCTGCTGAAAACGATTGCTCCCTCTTCTCCCCAAAAGCTAGGTAGTTCTTCTTTCGCTCGCAGCTCACACTTGGGGAAGACCACACAGCTCCAGCAAGGCTGCCTCTCTCCCCTAATCCCCACTCGAGTGTGATGACACACACTAACCCCAACCATCTGTTGAAACACGTCCTCAAGCACTCGGCACAGTGGTGTGTCAAGGCGGGCTGCCCAATCCAATCGCTGGGGCTGGGTGGCTCTTAAGGAGCTGGAGGCAGAGACAAGGGCAGAAACTATAGGGCTGAGAACTCTTCAGCAAAGTAACCTGAGATTTTGAGAAAGGGCTGCTATTGAAAAAAAGAGCAGAAGGGGGAGGTACTAGCAGGAAGGTAGAGGGAGTGGATTAGTCTGGTGGCCAGTTGTGTTACTTCTCACAACTCCTTGTATTCCCAAGGGACCACTGGGACCCCCTCACAGTGGGATGCACAGAAGCACAAGAGCAACACTAAAATCTCTTTTTTTTCTTTTATTTTCTTTTTTTTTTTTCTTTTTTTTTTTTTTTTATGGCGGGTCTATTGAGGGCAATCTCCTCCGGGAGACGCTTTCCTAAGAGAGATAAAAGATGAGGTTGGAAATCCTGATAAAGTGCTAATCTGGGAGTCGTTTGCACCGCAACGTGACATTTGCCTCCCGAAATCCCAGCTCTTTACCGTTCCGCGATTACCCCGTGGCCGCCTCCAACCTTTCCGGGGAACGGCGGAGGGAGCCTGCAGGAAAACCAACGGGCAGGGGAGAGGCGGGGAGAAGGGGGCAAATCCGAAGGGCAAATATTGTTAGTTCTGCCCAGATACCTGCAAGTCCAACCCACGAGCCCGCGGTTGGTTCCCCGCACCTGGTGTAAACTCCCGGGCTCCCCGGCGTGTCCACAGCACGCCCGCAACCGCTCCGGGGCTGCTGCCGCCGCTCCGCCACCGCGGCACGGCTGTCACAGCCCCGGCTCCGCGCCGGTCCCCCCGCACCGGGCTCCCTGCAGCGGGCTCTGCAGCGGGCTTCCCGCACCGAGCTCTCCGCACGCGGTTCGGCATCGGGCTTCCCACACCGCCCCTACCCGCACCGGGCTCGGCACCGGGCTCCCCGCGTTGGGCTCCCTGCACCGGACTCCCCGCACCGAGCTCGGGGCCGGGTGGCCGGGTCCCCGCGCCCCCTTCACCCCGCTCCGGGAAACGGTCGCAGCAGCCTGTTGATTTCCCCCAGCCCAACCGCTTCCGCCACCGCCTCGCCCCCTCGGACTTTCCCTTGCGGGGTGCAGCCCGAGAGTTTAAGGCTCACTGCCCTTCCCCTCGCGATCCTCCACCCACCCCTAGCCGGGGCTGGGGGCTCTGGGCAGTGCCTCGTTAGGTCTGGACTGTGTCTGGTTTGTACCTCAGTTTCCCTCGGCCACAAAGCCAGCATTATCACAGCTTCTGCCCTCCCAGAGACACTGCCAGGAAAAATACACTAATTTACAGAAGATGTCCGGGAAGGATAGATAAGGGACATAGAAAAGCTGCTAAATGCCAAAGAAACAGTTCTTTCCTTTCCCCTCCCTGTAATATGATAGCACGGAA
The DNA here is from genome assembly GCF_037157495.1 of Lathamus discolor. Classification (NCBI taxonomy): domain Eukaryota; kingdom Metazoa; phylum Chordata; class Aves; order Psittaciformes; family Psittacidae; genus Lathamus; species Lathamus discolor. The sequence goes on along the minus strand of NC_088885.1, from coordinate 125,790,329 downwards.
GAGAGACTTAAAATCTCAAGGGTTTTTACCTCATTACCAAGTGCCTGACTTGACACTTGCACTAAATCTACATTTCACATTATGACAGATGTTGTGTTTTCTTTGAACTGAGAAGGAGGAACATCGTTTTGGCATTAAAAGTTACTCCAAAAGTGTTAACACCCAACTTGAAGAAAGGTTTGCAATTGTGAAAAGACACTCTACCCAGCTATATGAAAGCCATATGAGAGTCTTCAAATGCTGATTTGGCTTACTTGTTCTTTAATACCTTATACAAAGCTATTTCTGAAATCACTAGTGGCAAAGTGAATACTTAATAAAAAGTGAGATTAAAAAACTGTGGTTTGTGCCTAGTTAGTTGTTATCAGAACAGACCTGGAGAAGAAAGGAAAAAGAAGAAACTGTAGTCACAACTGCATTCGCTCAAATTAATCCCCAAAGTGATGATACAGTGTCTGTTTCAGCCTGTTAAATTGAAACTGCTTTCACAGAGATTGGATATTCACTAAAACACTACTCCTTAATCTGCTACTTCCAAATAAATAAACAGCTAAACAATATTTTTGACAATAATATGTAGTGAAGTAGGGATGCAACTACTGTCCCTGGGGTATCGTAAGCTTTATAATGTTGCCAATTACGTCTTCAGGGCAAGGGTTTGGTTTGATTTTGTTTTATTCTAGCAGAATGTGGTCTGTAAGCAGGCTGGATAAAGTTACACACTTGGAAAACCCTGGAGACGTTATTAAACTCATTTGCATTTTCTTTAGCTGTACTTCTTACCAGTGTTGTATTAGTAACTCTGCATTAAACATGTATAGTGAGCAGAGATGGGGAGTATTAAAAAAAACCCAAAATTGTGCTCCATCATCCTGTGTATTGACTCATTGTCTAAAATGCAGCTCTGCTCATGACTGCTCCATTTGATATTGGTCAGATTAGATGCAAAGTCAACAAGGTTCAACCTCTAGCTACTTCTAACCACCATGAATGACAGCTATGTGCAGTACAATTATTTTACATTGTGTTGCATGTGTGCTTACACAATGTTGTATATCTTTTTTAATATATCTGTGTGTAAATATACATAAGATACTGAACATTCACAAAATGTACAGGCCCAGTTCTGTTATTTTTTATGCCTGTGTAAATCAGGGATGCTTCTGCTGATGCTTGTCAAGTAACAAGAGTGTAAAACTGACACGGTTAAAAGGACCCCTAATTGCTCATTTTGTACACAGAGACACATGAATGCCAATATTTATCTTCAAAGACTGTTCAGTTACTTGAAATATAAAATTTCATCTCCAAAACCAACGTTAGCAGTAACCCTCAAACTTTGTGCACGATCATGTTTTCACATAAAAGCTACTGCTGATGTTGTGGGATAATTTAACCGCTACTCTTCTGACTACAGCCAGATTTAGTTTGCTGTGACAGTTTATAAAAGACTTTTCCGCTGCTTCTCCTCTACCCAGACTGCCATCTGCAAAGAGTTTCGGTTTTAAAGGCTGAAATGAAAGCTGCACTGGAAAAGCTGTACCTGAATACTGGAAAAATAATGCGTCATAAAAAGGTTCTCAACTTGACTATCGAACCTGAGAACTGCTAAGGTCAGACTGACCCCACCCAGGTAAGACTTGTAACAAAGTGAATAATGCTTTACCCAAGTAAAACAAGTCACTCCTAATATGCAAGATTAACTGTAGGCAACTGTGATATTGAGAAATAGTCTTGTTGGGGTTTTTTTTTTTTCCACAATTAACATGTCCCTCACTTATTAGCTCCAATTAGTTTCTATGGTAGCCAGCAGCATCTTTAAGCCAGGGCTCTGAGCTTCACTCAGTGTTGCTTAGACTAAACTCACCACCTTCCCTCCAGCACAGATGGCCTTGGCAGTTTAGTTTGTCTTTGCAGACATACGTACATATCCCCACATGAGCACTACTGCTCAAGAACCTCATGTAATTCTCAGCTCCAGCATTTTCAGCTCTCAGAAGTAATTGAAAGGGATTTTTCATGGTTCCTGCAGCAACCTCAGTCTATCTCCACTGACAATATAAAAAGAATTTGCTTTTTTATTTCCTTGAATCATTATAAATCTGCCCTGGATTTAATTAGTTTAGAAGAGATTATATAGGAAAAGGAGAGATTCTAGAACAAAACTATATATCCACAGACAAGTCCATGGTCAAATTCTAGCCTAAAATGTATAGGCTTATGTTGGGCTTGGGTGATATACCGACAAGATATAATCAAAAGGCCTCTAAAATCCTGAGTGGGGAAAAAAACAGTTAAATAAGGAATTACTGACAAACACTTCTCTTTAAAGATCCCAGCAAATAGCAGGTTCAGAGAAGCACAGAAAGATACACTTCCTCATATGGAACACAGTGAAGACCTGGAATTCCTTGCTGCAGAACACAGTGGGGGAAAAAAATCACATGTATTCAAGTGTTTTGGCAAATTAATGAAAAAAAAAATAAATTAACAGTCTACTGACAGCAGTTGAATACAAATACAGAACTTCTGGTCCAGGGAATCCCTGAATTGCATGGGCAGCTATAATTCTGTGCTTCTATTCTTACATTTTACCCGAAGCGTCTACTATTTTCCACTATTGAAGATTGCCAAGCCTAGTATACCCATGATTTAGTGTGGTACAGCTGTTCTTTCTTTCTTAAAGAATTTAGCTGTTGGTAGTTTTTGGGCCACATCAGGGGAAGTATAAGAGAAACTGATTCCTTTTAAGAACTTCAGCCAAGGTTTTTAAAGGTTGGCTCATATATCTGTGTTCAGGAACCTAAGTAAAAATGATCTGATCAAAAGTATTGAGTATACCGTAGCTGCTAGTGAAGCCAGCAGTTAATTTTATTTTTCTCCATATGTAAGCATTGCAAAGTCAGACATGGGCTCATGTAAAATTTGCATGCTAAATCCCAAACTATATTCTGTGTGAAACTCTGCTCTGTTTCCTAACCTGGAATCACCTGAATTCCACAGACACATAGTCTTTAAAAAGCATTCCCTTTGCTTTTAAAAGAGATTCAACCATCCTGTGAATTCGGTGCATTCACCCATGCTGAAAGCTCTTGCCCAAGGCCAAGTGAGATTCAGGAGTCAAGCATTCCTTCACTTCAGTCTTCTGAATTGCTTCATTGGGCTCCCAGGGTGCACCTACCAAACTTGGAGAGCTTTGAGTAGCATAGTTAAAGATCAACACTTTCTTCTAAAATCTGGGCAGAGGAAGAAGAAGCAAAATATTTATAGGACGTGCAACCAAATGGAGTAGAACACGCTACTGCTGTGCTTGTTGAACCTATTCATTTGAACATAATATTCCAACAATGATTATTCTGTACAAGGTTAATGTGCAAAAAATACTGCAAGATTCAGTGAGGTATATACAGTGTGAGTACCGGAAAATGCAGAATTCTGTATCCTAGAAGCATGGATGCTAGTTCAGGTGTCCCAGAGCAATTTCCATATTTTCTGGGATATGTATATCAGCATATACACATACTCTCTCTGTATGAATCCACACATATGATAGGTACAAAAGGACTGCTTTCAAAATGCATTAAGGGTACAGTTCCAGACTCACAATTACCTTCCTGCGCATAGCTGTTGTGGGATGGCAGAGTCTAACCTTCTTCAGTTTTTAAAGGAAGCTCTCCTGCCCTTCTCCATCTTCCTGGCAATGGAATTGGATGGTATGGAAGCTATCCCCAACTACAATTTAACTCACATCTGCAGTGCTAAAACTGGTTCGCCTGAGGGATAACCAGAGCAGAGGACAGAGTGCAGGAGAGACAGACAAAACTTCATAATTGACTCAGCTCATCACAGGACTTTACAATTTGTCAGATTGTTGTCATCTCCATCATTTGTCCCCAGGAGAAGATTAATGGTTGCAATGATCTGCAGTCCCAAATTCGTATTGCTTCCCTTCCATTCCCTCCCAAAATACTGATTCTCCTCAGTTACTGTTTCTCCTTAGGTAGCTCCCTTATTCATGGTTGCATAGAAATTCACTACCAAGCAAGGCCACTGCAATAATGAAAAAAAGGACAATGTTCTTATTTGTCTTACAAGTTTCTTAATGACTTACTTCTCAATCATCAGGAGAGACATTAGATTTGTCATTGCTAAACTCTTTTTTCAAGTATCCAAAAATAAAAAAGAAGAAGAAAAAATCCCAGCAAATGAAACCCTGCGTATTTGTCATGTCATGCTTAGGGAAAAAAAACCCAAAGCCAGAAAAAGTTTTTCCAAGCTAGAGCCTACTATGACGATTTAATGTGCTGAGAAGACGTGGTTCTTCCCTTCTGAGCTGCCAGTTGGCCAAGAGTTCCAACTCCAGCACAGTAAACAAGTGATCAGTGAGTCTGGGAAGAGCTCAACAGTTGGAAAATAGGGGCAAATAAAGGCAGGAAAATCAACAGACTTAAGCAGTCAACACAAGGTAGGTGATCCTGTGCTCAGCAGCATGGAAAGCGCTAAGGGGAGAGTATATATGGAGTCTGTAAGGCTTTAAAGTGTGAGAACTCAGTGAGCAATGTGCTCTCAGAACTTCTGCTGACTTCACAGTTTTGGACAGAGTTCAATTTCATTACTGGAAAAAATTGAGGTAAACCATCCAATAGTTAACAAAAATTGAAAAAATGCCAACAATTTAGAAGTCAGAATGTCTCATAGCTCTTAATGTTAATTATGAGCAAACTGATGACCAATGGTCACCTTTAAGTCCTTCCCTTTTAAGTAATTCTCATCTTTGCCCTTACTCAAAACTCAGCCTGAAAAAACTGCAATGACAAAGAACAAAGGACTTGAATTACTCCTAGGTTAAACTCACCAAGATCAGTAAAACTGTCATTATAAAGGTTCAATCTTACAATTCCCCCCTTGAGTATGACTCCAATATTGCATATAATCAAGGTATTACTTGCCTAAAAAAACAACTATGTTCTTGATGTTGTTCTGGGCAGAGCGTGGGAATACACATAGTATAACATACAGATTCATTTTTTTCCTAGAGTCAAGGAAGCAACAGCCCCTGTAGCCCTTTTATTTTTATAACAAAAAAGCATCAGCAAATCCCATAACTCTTGAGGAAAATATTTCATTTAACCGCTTTCTGATCTCATCTCACACATAATGATGAGAATATTTGGGAGCAGAAAGACCAGACACATTGCAGGAGCAGCTATACCTCTATATAGCAATTTTTATACAGTAGCAAGGTCCTTTCAATCTCACTTCTGTTTTGACTGAGAAAACAAGCCAATATGATTAGGTTACCTCTTGTATATAATTAACTTCAGAGTTGCACCTGCTAAGACAATTAAACTCAAGGAAATTGGCACCTAATTTAAGCACCTACAAATAAACAGGTAGGCTAATGAAGCTCTAATAGCTGGTAGGCTCAAGGCTCTTTCGATCATAAATCTTGACCTAGTCATAACACCTAAGGTAAGCACATACTAATGTCATATAACAGTCCTAAGTCACCAAAAGAATGATAAGCCACTATTCACTACATAGGAGAATGCATTTGCTGGAACCAAGTCTTCCTAACATTGTCTCAGGTGCCACTAGTACCTTCTAAACATAGGAATGACTTAAATGCCAATATTCATCCCTAAAAAAGTATGTGTAGACATGTCTAGATAATGTTTGCATGCAGAATCAAGTATATATGCATATAAAAATACATGTATGCATAGGATTATATATATACAATTCTACATCTAAGTTCTTGTTGCTGGGTCTAAAGTAAGGATATCATAGATTGCAAACCAAACACAAACGGCATCAAAAAATATGTTTATAGACATGACCTTTAGATAACAATTCGAATGTAGCCAGCTACTTCAAGAAAGAAAAGAAATAAAGTTAATATGCTTATCCCGCTGACCCAAACCTCTTGTCATTCCCTTTCTAAATGACAAAGTCCCAGAATGTTCTCATTCTACTGCTGAAACCTCTAGTTCACCTCCTTAAAACAGCTATGGCTCACATCTTGTGTCAGTAAAAAAAAAATTATCTCAGAGAAAACTCAAAATGTGAGGATGGAGTACAAACTGAAATGTGATATTGAAAAGGGTCAAGAGAGAACTGTTAACATGGCGTGGAGAGCTACTGGAAGGCATCATGATTGGTTTGCAGGTCAAAACAATCCCTCTGGAGGTACAAAAGTCCCAAGAACAGGTGCAGGTCCTGTATCAATGTTGGTGAGGTCTTGAGTGAGGGAGAAAATAGAGATATCATTTTTTTCCAAGCAGAGCTAGTTTAAGCAGATGTGAGTGATGCCATCTGAGGGGCCTACTGAGCAGCAGACTGTTTGGCTGTATTGACTGGATGTTATTCTGTAGTCCCAAGGGTGAAGAAAGGATAGGTGAAATTCAGCACTGTAGTAGTGACAGAAAGATAGAAAAAGATAAAGGATAGAAAAAAACCACAGTACTTTCGAGAACAAGAAAGTATTAGTAAAATTTCAGGAAAGCAAAAGAGGCTGAGGGCATTCAAGCTGGGCAGCAAGGAGCTGGAGGGTTTTCAAAGAAAGGGCAAGTGTTTGCAGGGCTTAGGGAAAAGTTTTAGGGAATAGTTGCAGGAAACGGGTGTTAACAGGGGTGTTTGAAGCATTTCACAAAAGATAGTCTAAAAGAACAGACACTGGGCTGCAGAGCCTGCTGTCTGTGGCATTTCTGAAAAGCTGTGGGTAAGAAAAGAGATTCCTGACCCTTCTGACAGACTGCCCTCTCTATACTTTCTCTTCAACTCTGTGGCACAGGGGGGTCTTGTTCCTTATTTTCATGGCTTCCTCCATGCTCTATCAGTACCCACAGCTCTCCCCCACTGCCATTTAACACAGCAGTCTTGTTCCCTGTCTCTATTTAGGTAGTCCCTTGGCACTTGCCAGGCTGTGACCACTATAAAGTGGATGGGACACAGGAGAGAGGAAAGGGGCAGGACTGAGAGGGGCAAAATGGAAGTCTGGCTGGAAAAGCATTTGTTGCTCCTGGTGTTACTGTAGGCCTGATCAGCCCTTTAGCTCTCCCTCTCCTCTCCATCCAAGCAAAATCTACTACAGCAGCAAAGGGAAAGTCCCAACACAGTCCCATCTGCTGTCCTTAGGTTGACACTTACCCAAAACCTCCTCTCATGGCAAATATAATTACTATTTACTCTCAGTGGTAAATTTAGGGCACTGAATCTTTTCCAAGCTTGTGTCAGTGAAGTCGAGTTTAAAAAAAAAAAAAAAAAAAAAAAAAAAAAAGAAGCAGGAAGTTGTAATATTTGCTGGCTGGTTTATTTTGTTTTTATTCAAATTCCACATTTGGTTGAAAGGAGGGAGAAATATTTTCCTCTTCCTTCATTATGGTATTGATGAGTGGGAAGGTGGAAACTCGTTACTTAGACTCGTATAGGAGGCAGAGCCATTTTTTGCTTCTGTATGGTCCTAGGAAATTCTGAGTATTTTTTATAGTTGGCTCATTCTCCTCCCAAGGCTGTACACATTGTTCTAAAAGGACAGAAATGCCATTTTGCAACTAGTTTTGAAATTTGTTTTCATTCCACACTTTAATAAACCCAAAGCCTTTCTAACACTTTCTTCAAATGGAATGCTATCGGAAAGTCACTTTTACACTGAAAAATCAGAATGTGCAAAAGAACTGTAGGAAGGTCTGTTGTCTGACATGCAGTCCAATACCCAGCTCCACCAAGGCAGCTAGGAGCTGCTTTTCAGCTGCAGATGATGCAGCTTCAGAGGGCAGGTTCACATCCCGCAAAACACACTGGAAGCAACAATCCATCCTTTTCCCTTGCTCCGCTCCTCCGAGTTCTTGTTCCTGCTGACTCCTTTACATAAACACTAGCTAACCACTTTTTACTTCTTTTTTTTTTAATGCCTAAATTTCAGTCACATTGAATCAGACCATAAAGCTACAAAAATGCTAGTGCTGACACAAGAAAAGGCACAGAAATGTACAGCCAAGGGAGAGATGGAAGAAAATACATTTCCTTTCAAAGCCAGTCTCATCTCAAATGGCGTTAAGCTGATCTTAACATCAACTTTTGGAACTCAAACAAACTCCAGGTAAGTCAGACTGGAGAAGCTCTACAAGTGTCATTTGCTGAAGGATGGCATGAGGGATAGAAAGTGCTCTACTAATGGGCAATTGTCCTACTACAGGAGATGAGACCTGTCACTGAAATGCTGAATTACCTCAAGAGGCAATCATCAGAAACAAGCACTGGTTTTAAGCATTAGCTCAGATGCTATTTGAACCAGTTTCATCAACAATAAAGAAGTTTTCAGTGGAGCCGAGTTCGATTTCCTCATACTGGTAGTCTTAGACTGAGGTTAGTGCCTCTGCCATATTTGTCTGAGAGACATGAGGAGGCTGACCTTTCCTGTCAGGAAGATAGCTTGACATGGGAACTCCATAAATAGCCTTGGCTTGTGCTGGATATATATTCTGCCAAAGAGTGCCCTTTTGAAGTAATCTTCTTTGGGTCTCAAGAAGGCCTGGATATATTTTCCAGATAAAGGAATACAGAGGTTTTTAAACCTGCTGTAAGGGTTTTTTCAACCTGACTATTATGTGCTATCACATTACGTGCTAGCACGCTTTGCTTCATAGGTAATCTACCTGAACTTCCTGAGAAGAAAAAGGAATTTTATATATATATAGATATAGATATATATGGAAATATATATATATATACACACATACACACACCAGATTTTACTGCATTAAAGATTTCCCCTTTTAGTTGAGAGCCCCAACAAAAGAAAAACAAGCTTTTGACCTGTAGTTTTATAGAAGCAGCTGACAGCCTGCACCAAACTTTGTGCTTTTACAGCCTTGCCCTGCTATGGGACCAAGCAGATTGATAATCTCACTGAAAGAAATAATATTTACCCTTCTACAAAATACCTTTTCACACGAATCTACAGCTAAGTTTTAAGACAGCAGTACGTGAATCACACATAGTAATGTGACAGCTGATCAATAGCTATGTCACAGCAGTAATAATATAGACATGGTAACAAACCATGCATTAGAGCTGATTGCAGATATTGATCCCTGCCTGTCTCATATGCTGATGCAAAAGCCCAACAAGTGAAAGTAGTGAAGTTTGTTGACTATTTTAGCCGTAGTTTCAGCTAAAGATCTGATCTGCTCTCCTGTTATCTTTCTTTTATTTAAGAAAATCCAGCGAGGATTCGATATTTGACCACTGAATGACAGTAATCATTGGCATATTTTTAACAATAAAGCTTTCCACTTGTGATGAGTTAGTTACTTAATAAAATAGAAGTTAGTAATTTTTATTGGTACAGCATAGTTTCCTGTGGATTTTTTCTCATTCCAGTGTTATCCCTGAAATTAGCACAACCTAAGGCAGCTTGTGTTAACTCTTTCTTATGCTAAATAGCCCTTGTTAGTTTAACAGAACAAAAGCTTTGATTGTAAGTGCAAATATGTGTGAGAATCTAGAGTCAAAGCACATTGGTGGCTGTTTTTCTGAATGACTTGCCTTGGTGCAAGTTTCCAAATAAAGATTTAATTGCACCCACTTGCATCAATTACAATATCAAAGCGCAGAAGTTATAAAAACAGAAGGTGCATACACAATGGCTATTTCACAGTCTGTTTTGAAAACAGATTAAACACAGTTATAATGATCATTTCTTCAAAAGAGTTTAGAGATTATCAGAAACTGAACAGATTGTGGGGTTTAATTGAAAACTCAGTCTGAATTCATTGTATCCCTCCACCCCAGCCTGGTCTCCTTCACAGCATTCAACAGAATAGTTAACGAGTGGTTTTAACAGGGAGAGATTGGAAGCCAGGAAATAAATATGGTTGCAGTACCCAGTTCTTAGTATTGCAGTACCAGTGGTACCTTTGGGTGATGTCATTTCCTGCACTTATGCTTTGATGCACCACAAATCTTAGCTGCTGGATGTGTAACTTAGCAATTCATTATACCAACCCAGACACTCTTCACAGGCCCACCGGATTTGAAAATAACTATCTGCACATTTCCAAGGAGAAATGTCTCCTATATACTTGAAAGGCCTTTGTGACTCTGAAATTTCAATATCTTTCTCAAAAGCATAGAACAAATAATGCAAAAAGAATAGAGCATCTTTTTATATTTTGAATATTAATAACCACAAAGACATTTGTTTAGACCACAGAAATTGCCTGAAAGTTTTCTGATGCAGATTGTACAATACAGTGCATATTAAAGGTAAACAACATCAAGAATACTTCTGAGAAACCCAGGCCAAAATTTGAACCTCACCTAGGCAAATTAAAAATGTTTAATTAATATAGCTCAATAGTTACTTGATCAAGATATAAGTTCCACTACATACCAACTGGTGAAAAGTCAGGAATATATTGAAAAATGTGAAGAAAATGGATATAAGGGATGACAGAAAGAACTCCTTTATGAACATATGTATTGGTTAGGTCATTTCATCTTTTTTACACAAAGACTGTATTTCCTGAGGTAGCTATTTCCAGAAGCAGAAATACATTATAGACCTAAGGCCCTTCATATAGCATGTTTCCTCAAGACTGTTTCATTGGAATTTGAATCTAATCCTTTTGCCAAAGCAGCAGCCACTGCTGAGAGTGCTTCCCATCCTGAATTAAACCTCAGGATAAGATCTGGATCATCTGGACTCTTCCTAAACACACCCATGTGGTCTCCAATTGTCCCCAGTGTCAGGTCAGGGCTTACAACTGCTTTGCTGTCATACTCCCTTCAGCTACTTAGAAACTCTCTGCTGGCCCCAGATCCCACCCCTGGGGCACCCCAGTTTTATGAATACAGAAGACATTCCCTCATACCTGCATAGCACTTGCCTCAGCAAAAACCAAAAGCCCATCTCAGTGTTTCAGGCAAGTGAAAAAACCTTTTGGAAAAATTGCTGCCTCCTAAGTTTACCTGGCTTTTTACTCTCCTAATTCTTAAAGCTGAATTCTAACAGTGGTTTAAATCACTTACATTTCTGTGAGGAGATGAGGCATTTTAACCACACTGACATTTAAAGTATTTGGTGATATATCCATTGCATAATTGAAAATAAAAATTAAAATATTCTAAAAACATTCGATAGTTTAGTGTATCAAGGACACCAGCTAAGGACATTGAAGGATTAGCAACCACAGCCAAAGATAACCAGGTGGCCAATTCAAACACATTACAAAACCTTTCTAAAAAGTAGAAAACTGCTGTGGTTTTACATCAGATCGTATTTCCATGCAGTTCTGTCACTGTCTTTTTTCATATTGCAAGCAGTCTCAGAAACAAGTGTAGCAATCACCTACATCTCACACAAGTTCAAGTGCTGGCCTGACAGGAGCTGTGAAAGACATCTTCTCCACGGTCCCTGCAGAGCCGCTTCTCATCCTCTGCCGGGAAGATCCTGTGGCTCTGGCACACGGCAGCAGCCTGCACACAGCCAGCATGGGCCGCCTCTCACAGCAAATGTTACTGTGGGAGAGACAGGCACAAAACCCTCTCATGCACAGAGCTGGAACCACAACATATTTTGTTCATGAGAGACTTATCCCTGGTGGTTGGCATCAAGTCTTGGGTTTCGGGAAAAAAAATGTATAATCCTAATTCACCTACTGTCACAGAGGGCAAGCGTGTAAGGTGCCCTAAATAACAAGGGCCACAATGACACCTAGCATGCACCTTACGTGCACGGCAGAGAAGAAAAGATCTCAGACACTGGGTGGTGTGAGGAACGGGGTGCCTGTCACGCTGGTGTCTCCCCTCAGGATCAATAAGCGTGGGCCAGGCAAGTGCCTTATGTCCACTGTTACCATTGAGATCACAACTTTTAATCATTTCCCTTCACTTTCATACTCTCTCCAAAGCATCTTACTACTGTTTTCCTTGGTTTAGATGTATATGCTGTAGTCTTGAAATAATAAATAGACACTGGGAGAAGGGTACACTGGTTTAGAGAGGAGATGATTGAGTAACCCAGAAACCTTTGAACAGAAGGGCAGAAATTCCATGAAATTTATTTTAATTACCTGGTATTCTGGGGCCAAGATGTTTTGAAATCAAATTACTATAGTGAGCCTTTAAAATCTATATTTGGATAGATAAACAAATAGTGCTGAGCACTGCTATTGCCTCTACCTTGTAAGGGATGAGCAAAGGGCTCCCAGGAGATGTGTAGCCATTCACTCAGCTGAGTGAGTCAGTGGCTCTGATAAGCCATCAGTGTAAATGAAAAGCAGGGATGAGAACTAGCTCTGAGAAAGACCCTGGCATAGAAGTAGAAGAGTTACACAGCCTATGACTGCGCATTTCCAGAAAGAGCAGTGAAAACTGTGCTCCTCCACACACCCTCCTGCCTCAGTAATGCTTGATTTCGTCTTTAAAACACAGAACTAATGAAACTTAAAGGGAAAGTTTATGAATTAATAAAGGCTCCTAGCAGAAGAGGGAGAATGTTTTTGGGCTGCAGCAGAACAGAAATGAGCACAGAGACATCCTGCTAACCAAACAGTGCAGCTAACCTCAGGGGATGAAGAGTGAGGTGTTACATTTAAAGAATGCATTGTAGAGGTTTTGTCATTTTACACATATAGGGACAAGCCCAGCAGGACAACGCTGGTGTGCGGCCAGGAGATTTACTCTGAATTCACACCAGTGCGACACAGCAGAATTAGCATCGCAGTCTCTGGGGAACAGCTCCCTTTTGGTCAAAGTATTTTACAGATAGGTTGCCAGGACTGAAACCCAGTGGAAAAAGCAGTTCCTAAACTAGGACTCACCCTCTGGAAAAGAAGGAGGGGTACCAGAGATACTGGCAGGGCTGAAAGCTGAGATGAGCAGCTGTAATCTTGACTGCTGGATGCTGGATGAGTTGGGGAGGAAAGGGGGGAGAGACAAGGGTCAGAAATAGTAGAGTTCACTTGGGAGAGGGGCACAGGAAAAACAGTTTGGGAAATGCTGTGGTGCTGTAGCAGAAGGTTTTTTTTTTTTTTTTTTTCCCAAATCCCTTCTTTTCCATTGTTGTTTCGGTGAACAAAAGCAACCCATGAAAGACAAAGGCTTAAAACTGAAAGGCCTGGCACATTTTTCCTCATTTCAGTATCAACGATCTCCTGTGATATTTGCAATTCTTACACCATAAATAGACATGCTTGAACACAGAGCTCATTTCCTGGTTTCTCAGAAAATGACATCCTCTTCCTACTTGCCAATTTCCCACATCTCTCCGTGCTTAGTGCTGGTGGCCTGCCTTTCCCCACCATTGTAGTGGTTGTTCTCTTTTCCAGCAGCCACAGCCTCTCATTCAGTAACCTTTGCCCTTCCATTCGATCGGTGCCAAAATGCCACCTTTAGAAAACTAATGTACCAGAGAAAATGGAAATATGAAGCTGGGCAACCAAACATGCTGTTATCTTCGCCTTAGCCTGTTTGCCACTGAGGTTTATTTTCTGGACTTCATCTGTGGGTTTTAAACTCAGGAAAGATTTTCCAAAGGAACTGGGAGCATCTGAAGACTTGGTATCTCCTCACGAGCACAGCCCCCTTTAAAACTGAACCTCTACCAATATGATAAATTTGAGGCAGAACAAATGTTTACTGAAAAAGAGTAGTACTTTACCTGCAGGCTTCTTTGAAGTATTTCTGCCATTAATAGGAATGTCATTGAATTATCTTGCCATCCCCCAAATCAGCTTTCTGCTGACACAAGAGAGCTTCACCTTCTTTTTGATCCTACAAGTGAAGCCATGTGGAAATGATTGAGAGTGACGTCACGAGTTCAGCATTATGATTTAAATTTGGGATCAAGCAGGAGGAGGGGAAAAAAATTACACGCATCCATGATTACTGTGTTTGGGTCATTCACATGCAGGCTTAAAAAAAAGTCTTCTCCCAGTGAATATGAAAAGTACCATGGGATCCTTGAATAGGAACTATTGCTTACCCTCATATATATATATCTCTCAAAAAAATTGGCTTCTTCCCTAGTCTTTCATTATGTGACTTTTTCTTTGCTGTTGTCAGTACTGGAGGTAACTGTTTTGGTGATGCCGTATGTAAATAAGTGGAGGTGAACATCTGTACTCATATTGTAAGCTGAAAGAAATGCACTTGAAATCCAGAGTTACTAAGCAAAGACCTGCAACAGAATCTACCTAGGAGTGACAGCGCTGAAGGAGAGACGGAACTGCCTCCTCCATTCAGGAATTTCCAGGATGAAGGCAGAGAACTGGCAGCACAGACAGCTGCCTTGGGCAGCAGCCTGAAGGGAGAAACTGGTTGGTCCATGCTTTGTCTGCCCAGCTCACAGTCCCATGTACGAGGGAAAGCTCAGTTTCATTGTGTTCTTGGGTTAATATGTTGAAGAGGCTACTTCCAGCAGACATGGAGAGTAGGCAGCTACACACAATCCTAGCATCTTAGCAGGTTACAGCTAAATCCTTCCTGCTGAAGGCATTACAAATTCTAGCTATATCCAGCTTCTCTGCAAGACATTTGTGACGGTGGAGTATAGCTGGGGAGACCATGATGCACATCTCGCCTTTCCAGGCACCTCTTGGCAACTCTCAGTTAGAGGGGTGATAACCTGTCAGTCTCCAGGGCTAAAAACTGGCTGGAGGATGCAGTCCCTTATTATTGTTTGCTAAACAAATAGAAACATTTGCCTTGCTGGAATTGCAGTAATCTTTCAATGAGCATTTCAATATAGCTTCAGCCCAACACAGAGTGTATATAGAGTACGTGTAGTTGTCTGTGCACAATGTAAAGTTCTCTGGAAGTCTAAGTCCAGGGCCATCTTTGCATTGCTCGGCTTCACCACAGTGGCACACAAGTTTCCTTCCTTGCCGCCAGTTTTCTTCCACATCTACCCTGGCTTTCCTAAGCGTAGCAGACCATACAGCTTTGATGGACCCACCCAGTTAAAAATCCTACCAGTCCCCCAGGCCCCTGAACCTAACTGCTGTAGCAATTTAATTTAAGCCATATACCTTCTGGGACAGCAATTCCATACTTTGAAGCAATCCAGTGAAAAGGAACTCACTGGACTTAGACACCGACCTCAGTGAGTATTTTGCCTGTGTGTGCACAGCAGAACTGAGCTATTAACAAAGGACTAGCTCTTTGAAATATGCTTTGTGCTTTGATTTTTTTATTTTTTTTAGGAAGGAATTGAAGAGAAGTTAAAAGAACATTCAGATTAAATGACCAAGTATCCAAAGCACTTAGAAGTTCTCAAATTAAGGTGTCATTTATAAGGTATGTGTCAAATACAATTTAAGATTATAATTGGGGATGTAAAAGGGAATCCTGAAGTCTCTTAGATTATCATAATTCTGGCTGAAGCCATTGTCAGGGAATTTTATGAGATTTCAGCTGTTTTGGTAACATCTACATAGGGGAGTTTGACCGCTTTTTTTTTTTTAAAAAAAAAAAGGAAATAAAGGAAAATTGAAAAGCTGATGTTACCTCAGTGCTACCCAGCAGAAGTCTATAGCAGATTTGGGTTTCCAGGTTCTTGAATAGAATAAAGAAGGATATCATGCCCTTTTTTAGACCAGCAACTAAGGGACAGAGAAGAGAAATGGTTATTTCTGATGTTTATTTCCTGGTCAGGGTTGGAATGTTCATAGCTACTCCATTTTTAAAATCCCTCTTCTATTTCTATGCTAACCCAGTGTTCTTTGACTCCCATTCCTCTGTGTGCTCATTTTGCATGTTTATTCTTGCCTCTTTTTAAACTGCAGCTTTCTATTTTAATTAGGTTGTTTCTTCCTCTTTCTCCTGTTTTATGGCAAACAATATGTGAAATTCATACACAGTCTTTTTTCCAGTCTAGTAAATATCAAGTAATGTTAGGGGAGACCTGCCCCTCTCTTGCAGCTCTGGGAAGGTACATGATCAACCCAGCTGACATGTCAGAACTGTACGAGGATGGAGCATGTTTAGTGCACTGGAATTTTTTGCAACTCTGTCATTTTCACATATGTACTTCAGCCAGTTGCAATTAGGTTTTCAAAAGGATGTCAAGGAATAATACATTTTTATTCTTTGTTGCCAAGTTTTTAGTCTCTTATTGGGAATATTCTATTTTGTATAAATAATTAAGCATCCAAGCCAAAGCAAGACTGGTTTTATAGCCCCAATGATTGTTGCATTTCTCTTATTGTTCATATCCCCGCTTGAAATTGGACAGCATAGCAATTTTTAATCTGGTGTTCTAGATTTCAGGTAAATGATGTAACCAGCAGGCTTTTCTCACATATCACTGAAAATAATTCCAGGAGAGCCTTTGTTTGTTCTAAAGTCAACCAAGTGAATTTTCACTTCTTGGCCACATGTAGCCTTGAAGAGTGTGCCTTCTATAAATAAAAACAGGTATAGGCTAATATTAGTAGGAATAGTTTGAAATAATTCTTATAATCCTTCTAGAAGAAACAGTCTTTACTTCATAAATGTCTGAAGATCTGAATTAAAATCTTTGTTTCACAAACACATATCTAGGGCTTTAATCTGCTCCTGCTAATCATTTATTTTTCTTTTTTCTTTTTTCCACTGCTGCACACATCAAGTTCATTATAGAAGATCAGTATGCTATATCATAAGCCAACAAAACACTATACTACAGCACTCTGTGTTTGTTTCATGATAAACAAGAGGAGGTTTTTAACCAACACTTTTGTAATTCAAAGGAAATTCTCAGTTGAAATCATTAATCTCTGAATGCTCTTCTGATGACCAGCCTCTCTTCTCTTTTGGACACATACAGATGCCATCTAGAATGCTTTGCTAGTTGTCCCTCTGCATTTAGCCTCCATGTAAGAGGGAAATCAAGAGCAATGATCACCTGAGAAATAACGACACTATGTGTGGTGTCACCATCACTGTGCACTTTGGGGACAGGTTGACTGAGCTCTTAAAACCTCTGGGTTTGCAAGATGATGTCAAGCATGGAAAGAAACGGGTATTTGTAAGGGGAGCCTGCTAGTTCCACTTAACTTGAAGTGAAAGTCTCTCAATGTGGAAGGGAGGAAAAAGGTGAAGGGAGAGGGAGAAATTGAATGTTATACCTCCCATATCAGTTTTACCATTTGTTCTGCGGAAAGATATTACAGCACAAGCCATTTGATTTTACAACTTTTGTACCACACATTCTTTGGGGAAAACACTGTGAGACCTCGAAGCTTTTGGGAGTAATACAGAGTAATCTGGAGAAAAGATGGTGTGTTTATGCCGTGTTTTGTAAATGACCACTAATTCCTTAAATTAGTTTGTAGTTAACTCTCTCTGTGTAAGTGTGTAATGGAATGTGGAGTCAAGCATTTTACTGACTTCAATTTGTGATAAGTATGCTAGTCAAATGCTGCGGTGATGTGCGTTAAATGAGTTGCAAAGCAATGGCTGAGTTATGCTGTCTTCCCCGTGGAGCACTAATAAAAAACTTTATACTTTACAAACCATCATAACTCTGTGTATGCCACATGAAATAAGGCATTAAAATGTTTTAGAGTGCTTTAAAACTTTTATTGGTACTTTTTTGGTATTGCTCCACCTATAAAGCTGGACTTTCTTAATTACTAAGGACATGGGTTAGAGGAAAAAAAATAAAATGTCTGGGAAATATTGAACCCTTTAAATTTTAAGTACTCCACCTACAGTAGGTTTTGCTGTCATACAGTTAATGAACTATGCTTAGACCAACTGGTCATCTATCCTAGGCAGAACATACATACAGATTAGTCAGTACATTCATTTGAGGTTTCTGATTTAATTTCAGAGTGAGTTAAGTTCTTGGTTTGGAGGAATTATTTTATTCTTCCCAAGACCTTGCTGCTCATTAAAAGATCACTGCACGCAGAAGAGTCATTAGCTATTCTATACATCAAGAACAGTACCCAGTCAAAGCATTCCTAGCTGTAGATGGACGGGCCAGCAACGCTCTTGTCAGAAAGCATTCTGACAAGAATTGTGAAAGGAGGCAGTTGGATATTCCAACTACTTTAAAACTCACAGAGGAGCATATGAATCTATATCCTATACATCCCAGAAAAATCAGATAGTAATATTTTTTTGAAAATGCTGTTTTTCTGTTCCTCTGGCAGTTTGTCTGATGGACATGTGCTTGAACAGAGCACTGGAGCCCATCACACTTCCAAATGAGGCTTGGAGCCATAGATGTCTGTGATGATCTGCAGTTTAACTCTTTCTTGCAGCTGAATTTTTCTGCCTTAGCAGGTACCAAACTTGTGATGTATAGATTTCTAAACTTGTACGAGGGACTTAGTTACGCCTACCCTATTGGCCAAAATTTATGATCCTGGAGACCTCCATAAAGCAGCTTCTGCTTTACACGTCAATGTGTGGAGTGAGGAGAGGGCAAACAGCTGTGCCAGACCCTGCTGAAGAGGGGGCAGATGACTGGGGTGAGGATGTTGAATAATGGGAAAGCATAGCTAGGGCTATCTCCCACTGCTACACCCTAACACCACTGGAGCACTGTTGTAGAAGCTTCTCACGGCTCTCACCTGCAAGAACTGTGTCTACGCTGTGGGTTTTTTTTCATGTATTGATGATATAACTTATGTTACAGTCCCACTATGCATTTAAGCTAATGTATCTTCTTTTCTTCACTCAATCAGCAAGCTACAATGGTCTCAGAAACAGCTACTCTGTTTCCTCCTTCCTTCTGCATCTAGGTTATTTTCTTCAGCTAACCCAGACAGGCAAATTCAGGGGAATGGGAAAAGGTGCAGGGTACCCTTTCTGCTTCCCTCTGCAGAGAGCAGCAGGTGGCTTCGGACGGCTAAATCTCCACCTGCTCCTCACCCATTTTTAGTGCTGAGGGGTTACAGAGACTCTGAAGTGCCATCCGGGTCTCCTAACAGCATGCCATCCCAAAGGCAAATCCAGGCAAACGCTGAGGATGATTCCTTGCTTAGGATACCACTGCAGTGCAAACTACCCTGAGGGAAAGCTACTAGGACAGTGAGAACAGGACTTTAAACAGGCCCATCAGAGGCTACATCTGCACTACAGCTGGAGGTTCAGCTGCAGAATACCAAACGAGTTTAAATGCGCTGCTGAGAGGGGGATGGTACTGCATCAGTAAGACACCAGGACTTTGCCTATTTGGTTGCTGCCAGCAGTACTCCACTGTTATCAGGACCTGAGATCAACTGTAGCTTTAACATGCATACGTACCTCTGATTGCAACATGGACAGGAAGTAAATGGTGGGACCTGATTATCTCTGTAGAAAAAGGGAACCACCAAGTTTTCTGTGGTGACATTATGGTAGAAGCTAGTCAGAGTTTCCACTCACTAGATCTAGGAGAAGGATCTTTACCCTAATATACCAGAAACTGTCAAATTTAACCCTTACGATCCCACAATACCTCTGCATATAAGTCTTGCTAATAGCTAAAAATCAGGGCTTGGCAAGAACAACTGCACAATTACTTTATGCATAAAAACATAAGCAAAGCATTTTTAATAACGACTGAAATACCAGTATGCATTTTTAAGGTTTGGTGACTAGGCCATAAGGATGTCAGTGTAATTCTTCTCTCCAGGACTTTGCACTGCTCATCCAATACATGCTCATGGAACGTAAATATGATGTGAAACATCTGCATGACACTTGTGGAGTGTCAGCTGGACATTTATACTTTTCTATATGCAGTTCATAAGTTTTCCCCTGCAGCCTCTTCCAGGGACCATTCTAAGTCATTTAACTCTTCAAAAAGAGTTAGGAATTGCTGCCTTAGTCCATAGCATAGCAAGAAGAAACATAACATACAATTCTTTAAAAAAAGAAGTATCTCTCACTGAAATAAGCACACACATCCTGTGTGCAAAACCAACCAAAATTTTCTTTTTCTTTGTCTCAGATCCAAATTACTCATATATTCTTTTTTTTTTTTTAAAGAGATGTTATTATTAAAGTATATGTGCTTCCAACACCATGGCAGATTCTCTAAGATACCTCTTTCTCAGGTCAATGAAGCTGGGCAGAGCATTTCGTGGTGGTATTTCTCTGCCTTCAGCACACACTCTCACTGTGGTTTCATGTGCTAAGCTGGCATCACCTTCTGCTTGCTCTCCTTCGCCCTGTACCTTCCACTGTCTGTCCCTCTGCCTCTTCATCTCATGCCTTCCTCCCACACTTGCCTTGTGGCAGAGTCCATTAGCTGAGAGATTTAACTCACCAAAACCAGAAGAGAATTGCCCATGCTTTTGCTGCCTTTCCTGTCAGCCTGGGGAGGTTGAGCTGGCTCATGGAGGGTGGTGCCAAAATGAAGCAGTGGGACAACATGGCAGAGAGTGGGGAAGGAGCAAGATTTACAAAGGGGGAACAGTACCTCAGTAGTACTGAGAAATTTTACATCTTACTCCATGCGTTCAGGTCTATCTCCATCAGATGCCTGAATCCTCTCTGGATTTTACAAACCTTATGCTCCAAGACCAAGGCAAGATCTCAGTTTCAACAAGGAGCTCTTAACTACAGCCACCATCTGAGTGCCCAGGAAACAACAAAATATATCTTTTTGTTTGTTTGTTTGTTTGTTTGTTTTTTGGGGGGGGTTGTTTGTTTGTTTGTTTTTTTCTCTCCAGAGTGTTCCCTCTAGAGTTATTAGGTATTTCACAGTGGCTCCGTGGAGTAATAATGGTATCTGGAAAAAATATCATAGATTTTTAAGTGTGCACCTGAGACCAATTATGTCAACCTTCCTTTCTAAGTTTCCTCAACATGCCAAGACTTTCTAGCTGCTTTTCTATTAGTTGCCAGTATCACAGGCAGCTAACAGATTCACAGGCATCACATGGCATCTGATGAATTTATCATTACCTCCCATCTTTAAGCCTGGAAATTCAAAATTACCCCCATCATAGAATCACAGAATGTTTTAGGTTGGAAGGCACCTTAAAGATCATCTAGTTCCAGCCCCATGCCACAGGCAGGGACACATTCCACTAGAGCAGGCTGCTCAAAGCCCCATTCAGCCCCATCTTTGAACACTTCTGGGGATGGGGCATTCACACTGTTGAACATCCATCATTGCTGAACATCATTTGGGAAGCCAGTGCACAGTTAACTGAAGTGATTAACCAAGTCTGTGGAAATCTAAGCTTGTATCACCTAAAATCCTAATTATTCATTTAACTGCACAACTGCAGATGGCAAAAGTATAGATATCAGATTACAAGGAATATATATTCATAAACTCCAAACCTAACCCTAAGCCACAGTTACCCCTGCTCTTTCAAAATATAAAACAAGAATGATTATCCTCTTTGCTGTCTTCCTTGCAAGCTATGAGAAACTTTGGGTAAGAAAGTAGTGAACTAAATGAAATAATTTTATTCTACTTACAATGAACCATATAGTGCCATTGGTAGTAACTACCAGAAAATCACAAATTGAGAAAAAATCATTGGAATTCTTTTATAATGGGATTTGTTAGAGAAGCATAAAAAGATTGCCACTTAACTGTCAGTTGTAAAAAAATGATCAGTTAAACTTTTATAGTCAGCTGCAAAGTGACTTCAGTGGTATTTGGGCATCCTGGCAGTTCACAAATAGGTCACATAAATGCTTAGGCACCCCAGTATCTCCAGGAATCCTCTGATTCTGCCTAAAGGACCCATTTAATGGAAGATTGCCTTTCCTATGTTAGACAAACTTACTACCTTTCTGCAGCTCAGAGTTCTGGTTTTCAAGGCTGTTGGATATTTGGAGATCCTGTTGACATCTTCGTCTCTTCAGCACTGCCTGTCACCACATCTTACTCCCATTGTGGAGCTGTCAGAATGGCTCTGACCCTCTGTCAAGTTACACAGGGGAACCACAGACTAAGTGGGTAGCACTGACAGATATGCATTCATGTGGATATCGCTGGCAAAGTTAAAAACTATTTTTGGCTTTTCATTTTTAATATCCACACGTCAGCAAAAAATGAACTGGAAAGTGAATAGCCATCTCCAGTAACATTAAGAGGTTATAGTTCTTACAGTGTTTTCTTTTTAGGAAATGTGAATACATACAGTTGGATGACAGCTCATAATACCCCATATGTTAGCTCAAAGTTGAGAGCATCAGTAAAACCATTGTCCATTAAAACTGCCTAAGTGCTTTCCTGCTTGCTTCTGGCATCTGTCCTACAATAAAGTACCTTACCTCAAAATAATCTCCTGTTTACTCATGGGGACCACTACATTGGCTGGGAGGATGGAGTCACTCAGCAGAAGAGAAAGCAGCACCAAGCCCTATGACCAGCTTAAGCATATTTGTATATTTGCGTATTTAGACAGAGAAAGGAATGGAAAGCATTCCCCCACCCCCACCTTTTCAGTGGCTGTCATTTTGAGCATGGCTAGAGGTAGGATGAGGTTAAAAGTTCAGGAAAGACAGAGAACACAGAACAACCTCCGATGCACCAGCTATAACTGCAACAAGGGGCTTAAAACCCTTCCCACGTATTGCCATATACAGTACTCACCACAAGTAGTCTCCTATACTGTCTGGCTGTGATTACAGTTCATTTCTCAGCCAGGAAGGGGGTAGGACAGTGCTGAGCCCGGGCAGGCGACTGTGCTTTCAGCACGCTTTGCTGGATGGATGAGACCTGGCATTCCCAATTAGGGCACTCACACAATGCTGCAGCCAGGCCGTGCCATTGCCATGCAGCCCAGCTCCTCGGCACAGGCTCCCTTCTACAGCCCCGCTCCGCCGGCACAGCAGCTCCAAGGTAAGGATTGTGCTCCCTGACCTATATTTGCGTGAAATAACCACCAGAAAATTTATACTTATTTTCTGTATGCACTGTCCTCCTCACAGGGAAGTGCCTATCAGGGTTTCTGTACAGCACCGTATTGAAAGCATGACGAAGGACTGCTGGTTTCTTCCAGGCTTGTGAGCTGCCACCAGAAAGCAGCACTACAAAATGGAAGGGGCAAGTAACACCCTCTCAGCCAACAGCAAGCAGATTGCCCTGGGGAGGCAGGGAGATGCCTGCCTGTAAAGCCAGCAGGTATTTGAGACTGCTTGCACTGGAAAAGGGATCTGCTTTTACTTTGTTTGGGGTAGACATCCTTTTTTCTCATAAGGCCAGAGTAGATTTGATAACGCTCATAAAAAACGCCAAGTGATTTTCACAGCAAATTTTGTTTGTGGCTGAATGACATTGAAACACAGGATTCAACAATTACCTTGCCCCGAATTTGCTAGACTTGAGTTTCTGACATTAGAAATGAAACAATTGGCATGCACTGGCAGTGAGGGAGGCCAGACTATACACTATGTATTCCTGAGGTTCAACATTCCCACTTCCAACAGCACTAACAACAACCCCAGAGACCCCTGCCTTTTATTTCTGCTTAACCTGAGTGGGAGGGAATAATTTTTTATTCCAGTTGATGGGGGGATTTTTCTAGTATCTCAATTCACTGGCTGAATCTAATCCTTATCTCAAAGCTTTACATGGTAGTATGTAGCTACTGACTCTTAAAGCCTTCTTGCAGCTATCATGAAAACTGTTCTCATGAATATCACCAGCTTTGCGGGTAACTGTGAAGAGCCTGATACTCTGGAGAAAACTGTTAAAAATAATTTGATCACTTCCATCTCCAGCTCTCCACCTGCAACCTGCCACATTTTAGTGGCACTTTATCTGTTATACTGTTCCCTGACTTCTTTACCACAGTAGGGAATCTGCCAGCATTTTTTCTTTTTAGTCAATATTATTGAGGTTTTTTGTTCACTGATAAGAGGAGATTTGCTGTACTGAAATAACAACAGAGAGCTTCTAACAGGTGCTGTGATAATTGTTCCTTCTAGCAAAGATCTAATTCATATGATAATCTGTCATCGTCTGGCATATTATCCTAACTGATTTTTAATGCTATATTGATCCCAGCTTTCATAATTGGCCTCTTCAAATAGTCCACTTTCTTCTTCTTCGAGAACAGGAAATTGCAGGTTTTGTTTCTTTTAGCTTCTTTTAGTAACTGGTATATGCTGCCATGGAATTTAATTCCCTATAACTTAAAAACCCCCAACAATAAAACAACAAAACCCCCAAACTAAACAAAACCCCAAAGAATCTACATTTCTAGAGCCTATATAGCCTAGTTAGCCTATATAGTCAACTTGAATGTAATCCTGAAATACTTCTACAAGCCAAGATTTCTGTCTTGAGAAAAGAAATGATAGCTAAAGAACTTGTGTGGTAGCAATTTGCCTATCTACCTTTAAAAAGCAATGATTTGATAACTTCACACAAAGGGTGTCACTCCTCATAATATCTCATCTAGAAAAAAAGAAAAAGAAAAAAGATGAAGAATTGTCAATAAAACAAACAAACAAACAAAAAACCAACCCCAAAACAAAACAAACAAAAAACCAACCAAAAAAAAGAAAACGGAAAAGAAAAAGAGATGCTTGCAGGGTTTTGAGAATAGCTTTTGAACGGCTGCATTCTAACCTATATAAAACAGCAGCCACAGATGCAGGAGTTAAGCTAACAAAGACTTGTGGTGCTCTGTGACCCTCATCATCCCTGTGTGTCTGAAAACAGAACTCAAAACTACAAGGTTACTGTGAATGTGGAACATGGCAGGCAGTCAGCTTTTTCACCAGACTTGACAAATTCATAAGAATAAACGAAAAGAAAAACATGTAACTAGTTCTTTGCACAGGGATGGGGAGAGTGGGGAGAATTTTAGGTCATCTAACAGCTAATATAAACTACAGGGTGGATTTCTTCCCGAGCTAACCTTGTGATTACGTTAATCATGCACACTAGGGCTAATGCTATACATTACACTTCCAGGATTTCAATAGCGGGTTAGAGCTATAAAGGAGGGAAACAGCCCCCAATATTGGGCACGCCATTAATAGAAATAAAGAACAGGAAAATAATTGCTGAAACAGCTAGTCAGCTGAATACCAAGGAAATAGTGAGTGAGCAATTATCAGTTTGTAATCGATGTGACCATTACCCTCTTCTATAGTCTCTTTCTGAGCACATCTTTTGCACCTGGCACTTCAGCAAAACAGCAGCTGAAAGAGGACTCTGTAACATGTCCATAATAGACTGCTCCCCTGCCTTCAGGAGCAAGTGGCCATTTCAATGGCTGCAGATGTTAATGTAAGAATGGACACTGCTAGGTACCATTCTCTAGTAGTGCTGGAGTCCTTGTAGTCAACAGCTTGAGCTCTTTAATTCATGATACAGTCTTTATGCTAAAAGGTCTCAAGAAAACACTGATAGCTGCTGCTTCAGATATTCCCAGCAGACTGCATAAATGATGTGCTGGTTTAGAAGATCGCCTAGTTGTCCTGTATTTACTTACAGTAAAGCCTTTCATTGTATCTTTCTGATGCCGTCTGCCTAAATGAATAGATATGCATGTCAGCTGTGTAGCTTGCTGAATTCTGAACACAGAAAAAAACCCAACTTATATTATAACTGGTTCTCATTAAACTACTAAATGGGATACTAAAAGGTAGCTTAAAATCAGGTGCGTTTAATAAAGCTGTATTTGAATTGGCACACATACGTGTCCCATGTGTTTTTCGGTTTGCTAGCGTTGCAAGTTTATCATCTCTATTACCTCTGCTTAAATGTTACTTCACTCCAATAAAAACAGGCATCATTTACAATTTGTATCAAACATTGCTAAATAAGTCCACGGCCAGATTCGTTAGCTGTTTGAGGCAGTATAACACACCCATTGAACTTACTGTATCTTGGAAAGTGATTTATATCTTTGGCTTAGATACGGGTTTGGAGGATTAAAACAAAACAAAACAAACAAAAAATAACACAGGGGCATGAAAAGAGGATTTTCTGCAGAAGATACATTTTTAGTTTGAACAGAACTGTACAGAGCACACCTTCACCACAGTTCACTTGCCTTGTTAAACCTACAGAAGTCCCGGAAAATAAATCATGAGGATGAGTTCCATCAGTGCAATTATAGAAAAATTCCACACTGAAGAAAGCTGTGTGATGGGATCTGCTGAGAGAGTGTTTTCCTGTTTCCTCACCAAAATTTCTTTGAGGTGGGAGAGCATGGAGACCTCTGTGGCAAGCGTTTCCTGCAGGCTCCCAGCCCAGCCCAGGATGGGACTGACACCCTTCTAGGTCTGGCCGCTTCTGACTCTTCAGACGCATTGTTATGACTCAGGTGAGGGCAAGTCCTGGCTCCGATACAGATCCCAAAACAGACTGGTATCCCAGCAAGACTGTGTAATACACATTAATATCCAGACTGCCGTAGGTAACTTTGGCCATAGGAATGTGGTGTCTTTGCAACTCTGGAGACATTGATTTCCTCAGATATGACAGATTTGTTGAAATATGAATAGTAGTTTTACAGATTTGCCTCAAACCACCTTTCACATTTACAGTCATAGAAGCCACTCCTCTGACCTGGGACTCCACCATACCTCCACACTACTTTGTTTGGTTGCTTACATGGAAATACTAAAGTAGGAAACTATTTTATGTAATTTAACAGTGAGAAAGAGAGCAAAGGCGCCAGCATTGTGTGATCATCCAGCTTTCTGGTCCACCATCAGTAGTGCTGATGGTGCACCAATCTGATCATTGGTGCTTTATGGTGGCAACTACATGCAACAGGCTTCAATCTTTCCTTTTTCAGATTATGAAGCTGAAACAACTTATTAGTAAAAAAAGGGATCTGAATTTTAATCAATAATCATGCCCATGGTAAGATAAATTTATGCTTGCAAAGGCTTCAACAGATGTTTTTCATTGTAATGGCTGAGATCCAGAATCTTTTTACATTCTTATTTCTTTCCTCAAACTGAAATAAGACCAGAGGTCACTCTAAATTATTTTTTTGTGTATGTGTTTTTGTGTGTGAAGAAAGTGGACACACGTAAAAAAAAAATCCCTCTACATAGGAAAAATAAATCAGAAATACCACAAACCAGGATAAACTCAGATTTTCTGAGTGATGCAGACATTTGGAAATTAAAGCCATCTGAAATATTAATTTAAAAAACATCCCAACTTCTTTTGAAGTGCAATTTCTCAATGAGGAAAGCAACTTCTTTGGCTCAAGGAAGGTGCAGTGGCACCACAAAGCTCATGCAACTTTCCCAAATATTTCAGAAACCCGTATAAGCTCATCCAAACCAAAAAGGAAAACATAAACCAAGATACTTGACTCACAAACTAGCCACTAAAATGTCAACTGGTTACAGAATGCTCCACCTGCCAAGGCTGAAATCTAGGACAAAGATCCCAGAGGGGTCAAAATCCTGTAATCCTTACTCAGACCGAAATACTATTAACTCTAAAACTACCCTAAAAAAGGGAGAGAAGACCTATGCTATACAATGAGAGTAGCATTAAATGTTTTTTATGAAAACAGCATGCTTGTGGAAGGTGCCAGGCTGCTAGTCCCAGAAATCGAAGGCAGCTATAGCTGAGGCAGGAGTAGGACGTGCTTGTTCGTCAACCTGCCATGACCTGAGGCCAGGACAAAGAGTTCAGTCTCCTTGCCTGCTTAAATCCTTGGCCTGGGAGCTTTCATAGCCAGCAAGGGTGCTAATTAGAGTCAACTGTGGTGTTGACACACGTGTATTGGGAACCGAGAGGAGACCAACTTTATTTTTACAACAGCATCACACAGAAAGAAGTTTTGGTTGGTTTGATTTAATAATTTGATTAGAATTTGAGCTGATAATCTACAAAGGATAGGTGTTGTATCCACTGCCAGTCCTCTAAACTAGCCAGCTTTGTACAGGATCAATTTATATAACAGTCCAGACTCTGCGGTGACATAAATAAGGGCATAAATTTCATTCCAAGTGTAAATGAGTAATAAAGTAGTTACAAAGTAGTATGCCTGTACGCTGATTTGGCATTCCATGTGTGTGCAGAAGCAATTTGGTATGCTATGGGAACAAAATTCAGCCCTGGCATAAATCAATGGGATTTATATCTATTGAACACCAGAACTGAAATAGGACTCAAAAGCATTTTAGACAGTGTAGGAATTAGTGATGGGAAGGATATGTGAAGGGCGTATGGATGGGGAACAGTACAGAAAGGGAAAAGAGCAGGAAAGAAGCAAGGAAAGAGGAAGGTGGAAGGTGAAGAGGACATTCTCTGTTCTTTTTACTGTTCCTTTTCTTCAACTGGAACTTGAAATAATTATTTTTTTTTTTTTCTCTCCTGCATCCAAACTGTGCGATAAATTGGGGAACAGCTTGGAAACACTTAAAAGCCTTTTAATGATCAGTTACACCTGATGCGTAACAATCATTCAGGTCAGTTCTGAACGAGGTCCAGAGACCTCTGTGGAATTTCCATCTGCTTGCCGCAAACAGCTGCAGGGGCATTTGGCCGCCAAGTACTCTTGAATCCATAGAGTTATAGTCGAGGAGAACTGAGCCAGCATTACAGTTTTCTAGACCTAGTTTCCCGCAGCAAACAGACCCCAAGTGATAAAACTACAGTAACACAAACACTCAGACACATGAAAAGAAAGATACTGCAAATCTGGGTGAAAGCCGAACTATTAAGATGTAATACCGGTAGCTGAAAGCAGGCATGGTTTTTACCAGGTGGCTAAGGAACCTCAATTGTAACTCATTTTATTGGGCACGCTTTGCATTGCAAAAATTGAAGGAAAGCTGTATGTCTCTACTGCTGCCTTATGTAAACTGAAGCATTCCTTGCAGTGTTCATTATTGTGCTGTGTAAGCATGGAGGAGACCACCAAAAAATGGTATATTCTATTGCATATGGTATGTGGTATATTGGATTATTCAAATAGTCTGTAAGTGGGCATGAGGGAGCAATGCAGAGGTCCTGCAAATTGTCACCACACATTTCAAACATTTATAAGCTCTCAGGTGTTGATCAAGTGGTTTATTTATATACTACGTGCACAGTGCTAAGGTCCTCAGCACTAATAGGGAACAGAAAGCTTTTCGTTATTGTTTTTGTTAGACTTTTTTTTCAGGCTGAGCACTTGCTGCCAGCTTTAGGCAGCAGTTTTTGATATTTCAGTAAAGACTTACACTGATGCCACTTTTGAAGAAACTTCCACTGTGCAAAACTGCAGACATTATAGGCATGGGCATTTGTCTCACCATTATGTATAAATGCAGCTGGATCATAAAAATACTGTCTGATACATATTCTGAGGCTTCCCAGAGCAGGAAACAATAACATTCAGGATAAAGCATGAGTATGTGAGATCTCCACTGTCAGCAAGCTGTACAATTTCACTACATCTGTTTTGTGCACATCACCTGCATCTTGTTACCAAACCCAGTAGAATCTACTTAACTGTATTCAAGTCACATTTAAATTAAGCAGCACAGTCTCTGAAAATGTTTTTTTGCAACATACTGAAAGGATGCTTATAGTTTATATTGGTAAGTGTAAATTTATTACAATTATTCACCTATTTGATCAACATCCATCCACATACTGTCACTCGTAGCTGGAAGTTTCATCCACATATACTTTGAGAAACACATTCAAAACCACAAAATGGTGTCATGTGTTCTCCAGTGCAAAAGCTGTTTTCTCCTGTACTACTGGAGAAAATTGTAGAATAAATACAAACTGTTCTTGGGCTCTTAAAAATGCTCAAGTATAGGCTTCCAAAAGCTATCAGAAATATAAACACACATCACAGCACATCACTATCACCCACCAAAATGTTGGTTGCTGACAATTATGGCAACAGGTAAAAGTTAACAGCGAAATGGTGATAAATACCTTCACATTGGTATATGGGCTCTTAAGAATTTTTTTCAGATCCTTCCCTGAGAACAGAGGGAATGGGAACAGCAGAGGAAGCTCGTCTTTCTTACCAGAATAAGGTTGATGAGATTGCCTTTGATTAAACTAAGGACATTTCCGAGCCAGCTTCAAATAACATCCAGTATACCTAGCTCCTGTCTAGACTCCATCAGAGGGCAAAGGCTAGGTTAAATGGTAGGTTATCTAACCACCTGCTTGAATTAGACAGATCTAGGTTAAAACATGCACTACAGTAATCATCAGCCTTTAGTTCATTAGAGTCTAGGGCAAGGTTTATGCATGAGCACACAGTAATGCACGTGCATTGTCAAAGCTGGCCTACGAAATGTTGCAGGGCTGCCTTGACTCCCAAAAGGCTCCGTAAATTCTTGACCTTTCTGCAACCAAGCAATCTAAGTAGTCACACTGACTTGCAGAGCCAGAAGTAACTGGCATGAGAGAAAGGTCCCACAGGATCCCTGGCCAGCTCAGTTCTGCACAGGACAAGTTCTCCTTTGCAAGAGCAGACATGACCCCCCCTTCCTGCTAGTCTCACAGGTGGTACTAAAGTTTAATCATAGTGATAGAACAGGGGATAAGAAGAAACTGATTGGCATATAACTATGTTAATCACGGTACCCATGCACTTCATTCAAGATTGAAGCTCCACAGCTGTATAAATGAGGTGTTTGAAAAGGAAAGAATTTGGTGACTAACCTTGAATCTACTGTCTTTAAGCAAATAGGGATTTACTTACCAGAGACATACTATCATTTGTTGGCGAATGTCATAAAAAGGTGAGAATTCAATACTTTAAAGCCTAATGTGCAGCATCTTAATAAAATAGACTGCCAACCATGCAGCAAAGTTCAAGCATCCTCTTTAGATCAGACTGTATTTACCCAAGGTTAACAGCTGCCCTGTTTTCCTCCACCAAACAAATCCATGCACTACAGCTGCCTGGAAGCAACTTCCTGGGTCATCAGCTTAGTCACCCGCTCTCAGATCATGAAATTCCTTCAAGTACACAAAGTCCCTAAAAGCAGATTTATTTTCCCCTCTCTCCCTCCTTCCCCATCTTACTTTGACTGAAAGTTTGTTCCAGAAGCTGACTACTCAGGTTTACACTGAACCTGTCTATACCTGGCAGAGATCAGGGAAGGAGTGTGGGTAATAGAGCTAATTTGGCTTCAGAACTCAAAAGGTGATGGGGACACACCAGATCAAGCAGCCCAACTTATGCATGAAATAGCTATGAAAATGGTGAAAATCTTTTTCTTGCTATTATCTCACACAGTATCTTTGTGAAGATCACAGGAGAGATGAGATGCAGTATTCATTTTTACATTACCGCAGTGGAGCACAGTTTGTCAAAGTCTCCCAGGAATCTCTGTCTTAGTTTCCCAGGAGCAATCAATCGCATGTTCCAGAGAAAATCTTATCTTCTCCTGGCTAGTTAGCATCAAGCTGAGGAACAGATGGTATGATCCTTTAGGAAAATGGAGATAGATGGACTGAGGCAAATTAGACCATTCAAATCTATTTATCCGATGAGAAACAAAGCCCTGAGCTGGCAGTGGCACCAGCAGGTGTGAAGATGAGTAGGTGACATGAGATCAGAAGGCACTTGGTGTGGAGATGTACATCTCCTTCACAGCAAACTTGTACAATGCTGGCCAGCTGCCCAGCTGAAATTAGCACCTTCTCAAGGTTCAGCTATCAAAACAGAAAGCTAGGTAAGACTGGGTGATGCTGACAGAAGAGGGAGAAGACTTCTGTTAGAATACCTTTCCAGGGATTATCCACTCACAGGGGGTTTGTTAATCTTTTCTGGATTCCTGCCTGTAGCCACAGCAACTGACAAATCACCGCTTTCTCCTGTGACCAGGCAAGATGCTGTTCACACTTTGTTAATAGAGGTCTGGCAACAGTCCTTATGATTTGATTATTTCAGCTTCTACTGTTGAGCCTCCCTGAAAAAGCTCCAGTGAATAAAGAAGCAACAGCCTAGTTGAGGTGTTCCCAAAATCATCTTCACCCTCTGAAGTATCTGGTCAAGAGGCCTTCAAAGACCACTGCAGAACTGGTCCTTAGCACCCACTGTAGGTGTTTGTTATACAGAGAGCCTCCTTATGTGTTTCCTGTCTCTTCATTGTGGCAAGGCAGAGTGGTATGTGTGGGTACAGGATAAGACCTTGGAGGCTGCACGACAGCCATGCTCCTTCAGAGCTAAACAGCTGCATTGAGTGTTGCACCAGTAAAGCTCCTTCCAGTTCATGAACCAACATTTGCACCTGTGCTTGGGACTGACTGCTGTTTTGTCAGAAGTACCTTGCTTTTGCACTCATAGGTATTTAGCTCTGCCCATGAGAAGGGTGGCTGGGGGAACACAATGGACCCTGTCCCATTTTCTGAAAGGACTTTCTGACTGACCAGCTGGTTAAACGGGAAAGGAAAATGGGCAGAAGCAGATTTCTCTCACTCCTCTCCTCAGTTCTATGGAAAAACTAAAACAATTTTATTAAAAAAAAATAAAATAAAGGAAGGAGAAAAAAAAGCAGTTGTCTTCTCCCCGCAGCAGGAGTCACAGTGTGAACAGCTACTGAGTGACAGAGTAAGAGTAGGAGGCTGGGCTTCACTGCCTTTATTCCTAGGTACATGTGGCTCACAACAAAGGCCATATGCCCTGATCCTAGAAGTCTTTAGTCTTTTAACCAGTCTTCAGCATGCAAGTAGCTCTATTAAGCAGCATTAATTATGACAGCATATGGCTGTAAAGATAAAAATGAGAACTCTCTTATAAGTCCTTTAATTAAAATAGCTATACAGATAACCTCCTAGACAATGTTTGTAGACAGGGAGAAAAGATAAATTAATAGCATTTTTTTGGTGGGTGAGTTATTTGCAAGGCACTCTTGATCTCTGCACAAGCACTCATTCTTCATAGAGATTGAAAAAAAAAACCAACTTTAGAATAATACCTGTTAAACTATGAGGTTATCTGTCAATTGTTCACTTTGACTATTCACTATCAATGACATGAAATTTGTCCCATGAAATATTTTCTGCTATCTCAATGGGACAAGAAAAACAGCTGAAGAAGGCCAGGATAGGTTTGTGAATGCCACCAAGCGAACTGCTATTCAACAAAGACATGAAACAGATTCTGCTCTTATTACTCTTGTTATTTCTAAGTGACTATTCAGTGTAAGATGGATCAAGTTGTCAGTTACAAATGACATCAAACAAAAATCTGTGTGGCTTATTGATGAGTTTATTTGCAATGCTGCATTTTCTGTTCTTTGCTATTGCTGAAAACCAAAGCATATTGAATTTGCTTGTCATAATGAAGCTGATTCTTTACCTGCCA
The DNA here is from genome assembly GCF_037157495.1 of Lathamus discolor. NCBI lineage: Eukaryota > Metazoa > Chordata > Aves > Psittaciformes > Psittacidae > Lathamus > Lathamus discolor. The sequence goes on along the minus strand of NC_088885.1, from coordinate 125,757,120 downwards.
TATTCTGGCACTGAGCAATTTCATATATATTTACAAATAAAGCTCTAAGGTGTAGTTAATGTCTCATTTTTCCTCCTCAAAAACAGCAGAAGTCTGAATATTTAGAATTCTTAGAAATAGAAGTCTGAATACTTAGAAGTACTTAGAGCACTGAGCAACAGAAATGTCTGATGGGATCTTTGCCATTAAAAAAAAAAGATTGTTACTTAAGAAAAAAAAAGTTGACATAGAAAAATAATCCTATTCCCTGTGTACATTTTGACACAGGCAGTCCAGTTAATCAGCAAATCCAATTGTTTAAAATATTAATCTTAGTAGTCAAAATAAAGGAAACTGTTACTTCTTATCCTTGCACTTTAAGAAAAATGCTCACTTTAACGCAAGAAAACAGAGACCTAAGCATTTCAGTAGAAGCAAATGGCAAAAAAAGCAAGTCGTATTTTGAAATATCTCTCAAATTTTGGAGAGAAAATACAGCTTGGGCCATCTTCAGTCTAGTCTGTTAACTAACCTTATCAGGTTGAAATCCAGCCCTTTCCTATAAGCACCAGGCTTTTGTACTGTTTTCTGACCCACAGTCAGCTGCCCAGCTCACTAAGTGCTTGCATATGCATAAACAGAACAAGGCATCCTTCCCCTGTCTGCCCCCTGAAAGCCTCAATGCTGAAGTAAAGGGGAACCTTTTAAGCAGGGTTTTAATTAGCACCCATTGTTCCTTGGCTGGCAGGACAGGCAGAAAGGCCCAGTGGTTTGAAAACTGCCATCACAGTGGGAATCTAACTTTGCAATTGAATCAATCTGCAAACTCCACAGGACTTGTATGCTGAAAAAAATAAAAGAGGGAGTAGACCAGGACACTGATTACAGTGGTGTACTCATACTGCTGCATTTAAGCATCTGAAAATTTATCTCATATATTTTAAAGAGGAAAATAGAATCATATAAATTCACTAGAGAATGAGACCTGGTCATACAAGTCTAAACATAAAAGTTGAATTCAGCATTAAGTCTATCACTTGATCTTTAACTTGTAGCATCTGTACCACAGATGGTTATTCCTGAAGATGTTTGAAATGGCTAACTGGGAAAAAAGGATTTCAGGAGGAAGATATTATTTAGCTTTAGTAGGCTTGGTATATAATAAGCAGGGATTTAGGTTTAACAGAAATTCTTTTGCCTTCAGTAGAGAGGTGCATGTGTGATGATGCATGACATGATGCAGCTGTTTCAAGAAAACTAGACTGCAATTGTTGACTTGAATACCCCAGATAAGAACCTGTATTAGAGGCTATCTATCTTTTAAAAACCTGACTTTTATGGTTCTGCACCAGCCCAAGCAGGGCTCACCCCCAGCCATTCTATCTACCCTTGTAGCGGGCAGGCAATTCACCTTATCATATCAGCTAATTATTTCTGCAGTGGATTTCTCCCTGCCTTTTCAGGGACCAAAGAGAAGTATATCTCTGACTCTTACTTAAAAAAAAAGGATGGAAAATAAGCAAGACCAATGAAAGCAAAGTGTACTCAAGCTCATTTACCTGTATCATCTATTTTATAGCTATACAGAGAATGAAAAGATTTCTATCTAAACAGAATGAGGAAAGAATGACATGAAATAACATCCCACCTTGTTATATTCCTGTTTTGGAATGATTCATTCTAGGTATTTCTTTGCTATGCTTTAGGAATGATAGGTCCTCTATTTTGTATGACAGGATGCACCATCAACAGCACTGTTTTCAGGACAACGGTCAGTATAACTCAGAGACAAGACCAAGCAAAAAACTTTAAGTTAGACTTTGGAGTGAACAAGATAATTTTAAATACTAAAATAAGCAAAGGTGAGCAATAAAAAAACATTATCTTGTGTTAATTTAAACAGTAAGTTCTATGAGGAACTGTATCTGCTTTCAGTGCCAAAAAATACAATAAGGCTTTCTTATCAGCACAGGTTTTCTTACTGACAGCAGCTGAGATTCCCTGACATCAAGACGGGGGAGCAGCAAAAAGGCCCGCTCTGAGGAACAGATATATTTATGGACCTTTTTCAGCTGCCTAGAATCTGATCTGAATCAAAACATGGATGTAGCCAGGAGCAATTTGGGAGCTGCATGCAAAGCAAACCTCCTGCTGACTTGAAGAACGCTTTTTTAATTGCATGTTAAATATATCTTAAAAGTCCACAAGAGCTGGCAAGGCAAGCTTTCAGAAGCTGAGAAGAATCAAAAGCAAAACTGTCTAGGCAAAAGCAAGCATAAAAAGTAAAATCAGCTTTTTTCTCTCCATTCCTCTCTTCAACGCACAGGATGGGCAGAGTTCAAATAATGAGTAGCTTTGCAATATTTGTGCCTGCAGGCCTTATTTACTATACACAATTCATATCCTGCTCTGAAGACAAAGTTATTAAATTCCCCATGAACTTTTTCATGGGTCTACACATGGTATTGTGTCTAAGGGCCTTCTGAACAAAATGAATTTATTTTTAAAGCATGTTTCTGAGGACAGGGACACACTGCAAGAGGCAAGTGCTACCACTGTTACATGCAGGGGGAACTTAAGGTCAAAAGGCCAAAACTATTTGGGGCATGTAATTTAAAGCACAAGGACCTGATATTTTTGAGAGTACTTCACATTAAGAAGAGCTTCATCTATTCAAAACACAAATAACTTTGTTTACTTCCTACCCAAGTGTATTTTTTTTTTTTCCTCTACAAACGTACCCACATCCATCCAGAAAAACATGCCAAATATAAGTGACCGTTTGAAAAATTTTGGCTTCATTGAATGGCCACAAATCACAGAGAAGCCCAAAATTTAAGGACAAGGTTCATTTTTCGCTTCTTGCCATTCCTACCCTGTTTGCCCTCAGCAAAGAGCGGAGTCCCACAAACCGCAGTGTCTTTGTTAAATGGCTTTGATTATTTCTCAGAAAAGGTGTAGCTTTTCTGTATAGTGAGGATGATGTCCTGTGGGATAAAAGCAGAGTCAAGATCATCTGGATGCCTTTACACTTTGGCATCTACTTTATAGTTAGGAACCAAGCTCATGTATAGTCAAAGAGAGGTAAGGGCCTCCAAAGAGCAATTCTGACCACCTCAGTGGGGTGGATGGCTAGTGTCGTTCAGTGTGACTCCCCCTGGATGCCCCTATGAGCTCACTGAATTGGAGGATGGGATTGTATAGGCAAGGTGCGGCACATGAGAGAAAGATGTTTTGCAGGCAAACTACCTTCTGGCACTTTCCATCTTTCTTTGCTTAGCTTTGCAACATCACATTCTTCCAAGCTGATATTTAAAGAGGAAAATACCTTGGGAATTTACTCACAAAACTCTTGGTGGAAAACAGAAGGTTTCCCTTCTGTTCTCATAACAAAACCTGTGCTGGACGCCCCAGAGCTGGAAGGCTTAGTGCCATCGCATTAACTTCTGATACTTGTGGGTATGGAGAACTTCTTGCTGCTATGGGCTCTGTACAAGCTGGAGCATATCCGGCATGGGCAGCTATGCTGTGGAGGTGTAAGAGCTGTATCCTGTCTGCAGACCAGTAAGGCTCAGAAGCACTGTGATCTATTCTTGTCCTCTAGAGAAAGGTGTGCTGGGGCATGCACAGACCTCTGTCTATTCCCCACTGTCTCATCTACCCTGCACAGCAGTCAGGCCCAATTACCTTAGGTCCAAATCCTCTTCCCACCCCAATTCTTCCTGAAGTATTATTTTCCAAGCAGTCTCTTTCCCTCTTTAATTCCTATTGCCATCTCTAGTTTTCCTGCTGCTGATCAGCCATCCAGGCCTTGTTCTTCATTTAAGCACACCACTGTTTTTTTTCCATGTTGCCAGGAACTGTCAGGAAATCCTTAAGGACATGGTTAAATGGATTTGAAAGCCTGAACAGCCCAAACTAGTCTATTTCAATTACATTTCCAAATCATATATAAAAATTTTCTTTGGAAACCAAGTTGCTTATGGAGTTCCAACTGAGAGTGTTCAACCTACAATTTAAAAAGTCTTAAAAATTGGCCAGAGTTGGGTAACAGAATAGCCCAGCCCTTCTCTGACACAAGCCTAGCCTGAGTCACTCCCATTGTGTGTCAGAAATGCAAATGTATTTATATTATACAGGATGGGATCATTTCATATGGACAACTGAGGAGTGCTTGCCTCAGAATACTCTACACGACCAGCAGGTCGAAGGAGGTGATCCTGCCCCTCTACTCTGCTCTTGTGAGACCCCACTTGGAGTATCGTATGCAGTTCTGGTGTCCTCAACATAAAAAGGATATGGAACTGTTGGAACAAGTCCAGAGGAGGGCCACGAGGATGATCAGGGGACTGGTGCACCTCCCATATGAAGATAGGCTGAGAAAGTTGGGGCTGTTCAGCCTGGAGAAGAGAAGGCTGCGTGGAGACCTTGTAGCAGCTTTCCAGTATTTGAAGGGGGCCTATAAAGATGCTGGGGAGGGACTCTTCATTAGGGACTGTAGTGATAGACAAGGGGTAATGGGCTAAAACCTAAACAGAAGTTTAGATTGGATATAAGGAGGAAGTTCTTTACTGTGAGGGTGGTGAGGCACTGGAATGGGTTGCCTAAGGAAGTTGTGAATGCTCCATCCCTGGTGGTGTTCAAGGCCAGGTTGGATGAAGCCTTGGGTGACATGGTTTAGTGTGAGGTGTCCCTGCCCATGGCAGGGGGGTTGGAACCAGGTGATCTTAAGGTCCTTTCCAACCCTAACTTTTCTATGATTCTATGATTCTATACAAGAAGCATAATTCTTTTAGCAAGGTAGAAAACTCTTAGCTGAAGAAGATCCTACCTCTAATGTTTGATGGCTGGCTGGAGCACTGCTCTAGAAAATGGGACATATATGTTAAAATCAGGAAGACCAGAAACTTGGTCCCCACTTTCCTGTTCTGGAAGAAAGACCTAACTGGTAAAGTCTCTGATAAAAGATGGGAAGTTACCAACCTTTAACTTACTTAAAATTCCCTTTCATTTGCTTTCATTTTCTTGAACGTTTTCCCCAATCAAATGCAAAAAAACAAAAAAAAAAAAAACTAAAAAAAAATAATAAGAAAATTAATATATTATTAAAAAAGGCATTTTGAGGTTACCTTCCATCCAAATCCCAAAGGTATCCTTCCCTTTTTCCAGCTCTTCCCAGACAATTTGAATCTTCGGGATCCCTATGACTGCTGACAGGAGGTGACATCTGGCTGTAAATGTGGTTAACATGGGACACAAGAGACTTGAACAGCAGTTCCAGTGAACCTAATTTGGAAAATGGATTCTAACTCAATACTTGAGAACATTAAAGAGGGATGAAGAGAATTTTATAAAAAGCAAATACATGAGGCACAAAAAAAAATTGTTAAAAAACCTATTTTCCATAGAAAAACAGTATCATTGGAAATGTTTGAACAATCCTAATACAACCCTAGTAAATTATACCTTAATAATGACTTTGATTTTTCATGCCCTAACACAAATGCACCTCTTTTGTTACTGTCTTATTTTTAACTAAGCGGACTTTTCCTACCACATTGTCCAAAGGCAGAGAAAATCACATAATACTCCTACCTATCCTTTGGGAGAAAAAATGCAAAGGAGTTTTTCATCTTTACTACAGATGAGAACACACGGTTTTACAAGTCAAGGTCACAGTTAACTAGTTGTCATGGTGAATGAAAACACATGGGAAATCGGGCATCTAGCATTTAGTTTAGCTTTCTCAGAGAAGTAACATTCAGGAAAGCTTGTCATGAAGAGGCCGTGTTTAGCCAACCCCTGGTACCTTTAACAGCCATCTTTTTGGCACTCATGTTTAAACAGAGTAATGAACCTTTTCCTCTCCACAGCTGTAAATCAATACCACCAATGTGTCCCCTAAGAAAATCATTAACAAATTGTATAAATGCCTGACCAGTCAATAGAAGGATTTCCATTTCAGTTGTTCATGGAAAGAAAAGAAACTCTTTTTGTAATGTATTCAGAGCAAGTTCTGGTTGTGCATTACAACCATTTTCAAGATAAATATTTAAAAAGACATAATTGGCTCAGTGCTAAATGTTTTCTCGGAAGAATAATAATCATATATGTATCTATGAGTTCTTAATGACTATTTTCTCTAAAGCAGGAATTGAAACAAGCTGAAAATGTTACAGAAAATGCAATTCTGAAACGAATCTTTCTTCTTTCTACTTTCTTCAAGTATCTTGAAGGGTACCCGAGAAAACCCTTCTTAGCAAAGTAGCTGAACTACTGTAGATAAGGTTCCCCTAGAGAAACTCTTCTGGTAACTACCTGCTCTAGGTACAAATTAAAAAGCTGGCATGGAGAGCATAAGAGTAGCAGTATGGGGAAAGAGCAGTGATAGGCATCAGCTGAAGAAAGACCAATATATGGTTGTTGTTTGAGCTTTCTCTAGAGGCTAAAAACCATTTGAAGACATCTTAAATGGGAAAGGAAGACAGCCTGAATTTACACTATCAAAGTGGAGAAAAAGAACAAGTTGCTGAAAAAAAGACAGAAGAGTGCAACTGTTACAGGTCTGTGCTGCAGTTCACAATAAAATCCTTTAAAATCAGGACATTTTGGGTGCAAATGACTTAATCTATCAATTTTGATCACAATGGAAGATCCAAATGCCTTCCCAGAGGAAAAAAAATCTAACTACTTAAAACTAACACTTGAATAGCTATTTCAGGTTACATGTCCATTTTGCCCAACCACTCTGAGTCAGAAGGGTTTCCTCACACTCCCATATCCTCCTCCCAAACCCTCCTTTTTTAACTCCATTTCCAGGAAAGAGTGTGTTCCAGCTCTGTGAAGAGGACGGCTCCTTCCAGCTCTCTATCAAGCTTTGTTTGGTTCCCTGCTGTTTGAAAACCAGTGATTTAAGGGATAATCTGATGTGATACCTATGCAGGTTCATGGTAGGGTTAAAGGGACCAAGACTACTTTGAGTATTTCTTAAAAAAATAAAATTCAATATTTCTTGATGGAGCAAAACAGGGAATGAAGAGAAAAAGTGGAATATGAAAGCAAGCACCAAGATGCAGTCTATGATGAGACTGATTCAAAAAATACTGCTTTCAAATGCTGGCTCACAATTGTGTATCAAGCTGAGTATTTTTATATAGAAGTGATGAATCTCATGTTTTTTCCTGGTTGCATGAAGAGCATGAAGAAGGACAGTGCAAAGAATGAGTGGGTTTAACTGATAACCTCTAGTGACCCCAGAGCTCCCAAAGCAGAAAAAAAAATAAGAGAACAAGGATTTCTAGCAGTAGTGGCAAATTCCTTATTAATGCATGCAGACAGCCTCACGTGCAATAGTGACTTTGGTGTACTGCTTTCTGATAGCTCATGTCAGAGCCATTTTGTGATGTTAAAAGGCTAAGTAGTCAAGAGGAGGAAGAAGGGAGCCAGGCAGACTGTTATAATAATTCATATTACCCTTGTAATACTTTGTATCATGGGCTGTTCATGAATCACAACGAAAGAAATTTTGTCACCTTGTCCTATCTCTCAGAGAGAAACTCTTAGATGTATAAGTGCAGAGGATAGCCCAATGCCTGCTGCTGGAAACAACTATATACACCTTCTGCTTTATATTAAGAATACTCTGGACATATCAAGAGTCAGTGCTAGGACACCTCAGGAAACATTGTTTTGTGCCTCATATATGTAACATACCTGCATAGCTACCTAGTTATTTCAGTATTACAGGAACCATAGGAAAAAAATTGTGTATGCAAAGATGAAAGGAACAATTAATTTCTTCTAAACTGTAAAATTTTCATCTCTCTCCATATTTATATTATACTGAAATAAATGACAGAGCAGAGACAGAGAAATCATTATGACTGCCCACATGGTGTTCAAGAAAGGGCCCAGATTCTCCAGGGACAGCGTGCTTCAGGTGTTTTAAGTCTGACAAGAGGACATAGCCCTGATACTAATTGCACCTCAAAAGTGACTGCTTCTTCCAGCAGCTGCAAAAGGAGATATTTAAGCCTCATTAGGTAAATCCCAGCTCTTCTTTGGCTGCTAATAAACAATATGGTATAGATGTCAGACACTAATTCTTCCTCTTTGGAATCAATACCTCGTAAATTGCGCAAGGCTGGGGCTGCAGGCCTAAGGGAGAGTCTTTATAGGTGAAGCGTGAGATCAGTGCACAACTTTTCATCCTTCACCCAAGCAATACTGTTTCTACATTGTACTTTCAACTATAGGTCAGGGAAGGTATCTCTAAAGCCATCAAGAGGAAAAAGTAAGAGAATTTTTGTTAAAAATGAAGCTGAGATGAAGAGTTTGGGGAGGAGACAAGAAACTGAGGATAACCATGAGCAGTGAATCAGAGAGCACAGGATAGGGAAAACATGTCAGGGAGGGACAAGGAGGGCTGGGGAAAAGGTTGCAGAAGCAGCAGCACTTGTATTGGGATTAAATATACACGTGGAAAGAAATCAAAGTACGTAACCTTCTTGTTCCTAAGGTGGAAATCTCAAGTACTTGCTGAATCTTCACTGAAATGGCATGTTTCTGGTCATGTTAGCATGAAGCCTAAATCCAATTACTGTTTCCATTAATAATTCCCAAATACAAAGTATTCCAGATAAAATTTGCACAGAACACCAGACTGCAAACAAAGAACAAATACTGCAAAGTGATTTTTATAGCCAAGATGAATTCATTAGAAAGATAGATATACTGGAAAAAAAAAACAAACTTTTAAAAGCAGAATCACACACTTGTTCAAGAGCCACAGAAAGTACCTTACTAGGAGAGACTTAAATACTTCAACAGATTTAGTCCCATTAAAAAGAAAATTGAGTCACTTGACTACAGTGCATAAGCACATATATGAGAAGCAAATAGAGGGCCCTTTAGAAGTCAAGAAAGTATGATAGAGGTTGAATGCTGAAGCTGGGCATATATATGTAGAAATTAGGTATGTTGTGTTTTCATATAGAATAGGAGATCAACCCCTGAAACAAGAGAAGCTTTAGAAATTCTTGTTGTTTGAAATCCTCATGTCAAAACTGCGTTTTTCTCAGGGGTATGATTTTGCCACATGTGTGTTATGGACTAAGTCTAGAACAAAGAAAACAGACATGCCATTTTCACAGATAAACCCAAATACAGTGCACTTAGCCAAAGCTTAAAAACTGGGGAAAATGGCACTTCAATTTTAGTTGTTCTCACTATGTTTGAATCTTAAGGAAGGTAGATTTGACCCAAAGCTATAAAGCTTGCATTGAGTTGAACTGCATCTTTTGTTTCATGCATTGCTTTATCAACATGTTTTGTCTAGCTCTATTCAGCTCAGAGGTAATACTGTGAGATTTAATGGCTTTGATTTACAGGTCTCATGAGACAATCAAATGATCTTGCCAGAACTTAAAGTCTGTAAATCTATTAATTTATTCTTATTAACAAAAGAACTTTACATGCTCATGTTTAGCTACTGCAGTTTAATAACTTCTTCTTTTCCTAACAATAATCAATGAATGTTCTCTAATATATCTCGCTTCACTGAAAAAAACCCCACTATCTTTATCTGCTTATCTGAACTGCTGAAAAAGCACATACATTCATGCATAAACTATCCAATGAATTTGAAAATAAAGCTTTATGTTTAAATCAGCATCCCATAGTCTGCTCCTGCTCCTGATGATTCCCTGTCTTCCCCATAAGTGACATGAATTGTGATACTGGGTAGTGTGCGCTACTCTTTCAATGACAGTGAATCCTTTGAAGCAAAAATAGTCGACAAAAGCATCATCAGAGTTGTGGATATCCTGGCAGCAAATACTGATGATTCTCATGAGAAATTTTCTTAGGAACCTGAAAAGCAATAGGAAGAATCTGAAAGTTGGGGGAAGCAATGCTAAGCACTTGGCAAAGTTCTCTTTTTATACTTAAATTCTGCTCTTCAAGATACCCCTCCGAGAGACAATGCAGGCGTCAGACTTCACTGTCTGTCATTGGAAAACTGGGCTGCCTCATCTGTATACGCAGAAGACAGAGCAGAAGCATGGAGTTTCTATGGAGATGGGAATTGGTGAGGAAGTGCATTTTCTTACAATTCATCCAGTCTTCCTGATCTTATAAGGGGCCATTTATCTCTCTGAAAACATGGTGACATCTTTGGGAGCAGTTGCAAAAGCAGGGTTAAGGTTGGCCTAGAGTGAGGGAATCTGATATATTTTCACCAGGTCCAACATTTCAAAGTATAATTCACAACAGTTTTTGGTTCTTAGACCTGATAGTATATGCCAAATACTGATAAGCTATTAGGCTGGTTTTGACAGTAAGATGTAATAAAGAATAAGAAGCATTTATCAAGTAATAGTAATGTCATTAACAGTAACGATGCTATCAAACAACTGTATACTACTCAAACTCTCTGCAGAGCAAACCTGTTGAATACCACTGGATCTTTGACAAGCATGTGTATGTGCCCTGACTAGGACATGCAAGCAGGCAAATCAGAGGTGTTTCACATAATTATTTGTACACCTGAGAGATACTTAGAAAATATGAGTTAGATTTCTCCGCTTTCAGAATGCATAGGGTTACTCAAACTCTGTTTATCTCCCTGTCTCCTCTTCCTCTTTCAGGGATTTTTTAATTTAGAAGGTGAAATTTATAACTGGAAAAGGAAATTGTTTACAGGAAGAGAGAGCTACAAAGCTGGATTTTTCTTTTTAAAGCCACTCGTTGGACTGCTGTTGCTTTGCATGGGTTTGAGGCTGCTCCCTTATCTACACATGTATCTTTTGAGAGACTAAAGGACTGGGGAGAAGAATTAAAACATACCTTGATGGAGTCATCAAAGAAAAACATATGTCTGGTTTCAATTTAGTTCAGTTCAGGGACATAATATATGCGGTGGGTGACACTCATTTCCAAGGGCTTGTAAAGAAATATGTTTCCCAATTTGTATTCTTATGTAAAAGAAATTTTTTTCCTTTCAGATCTGTAAAGACAGATGTTTTTACAGGCTTTGTATCACGAGCTGGAGAGGCTGAAGGAGGCCTTTGCCTTCCTTCCCCCGCGCTCTCCATCAGCAGCGGCATTGCAGCACAGCAGAACGTGAGGCTGACCAGTTACCTGTCCTCCCCCCTGGAGAGCACCATCACTGCCCCGCACACCCACAGGCTCCTTTATTAGCACTCCCAACTTTGCAAGCACGTTCTGATACACGTCTGAATTTGAGCTTGATTTACTTAATAAAATAGGCTTTCCAGAAGAAAATGTGGAAGTCCTGGGAGAAGGAGGGAGGTGAGAGGAGGAAGCCCACAGAACTGCAAGTTCTGGTCCACCGTTCTGAAAACTCTCATGGGAGCTCAGGGAAGGTAAAGGGCCATCACATAAAACATGCTCCTCAAAACTGAGAATACATGTGTATATATATATATATATATATATATATATATTTTTACACGTATCTCACAATGACAGATAACCTGATCACAGTGGTTTCATCTGAGATTATTCTTAAATTGCTGAGCTCCTCTGCTTTTTACCTTTTGCAGTTTGGTTTTATTTCTGATAGAAGCAGGGCTGTAAAATAAGTGCTTAGGTAATGCAAAATAATCCATATATATTTTTAAAGGAATATAATTTCATAATTTACTTCAGTGTACAGAAAATAAAATTATGGAGCATTCAGTTTACACCAGTAGCAACTAATACTTCATTACTGTTCTCAGTAAAACAGATCATTTTGTTAATATAGAGAACCATTTATATACTGAACCCTTTTTAGCAGTAGAAAAGGAATAAAGAATTTGACTAGTGATCTTTCAACTAGTTCATGGGTTCAGAAGATATTATTTACAGTGTAATATTCTGTGCGATTTGTAACATGCTTAATAAATCACTTAGTATTGACTTATTAAACGGTTTTTCTTTTTGGATCAACTTCCTTCAGATTTTTAGAGTTACTCAAAAAGATTTTGAAGCCTTTCTAAATTAGATTGCTACCTTTCTCTTCATTTTAGTAAATCAGGGATATTTCAACTGTGGTAGACATACAGTGATTTGTTTGCCACATCCATTGTGCCTTCCTTCCCCCTCCTCACCCCCAATTTCTCAGTTTGCTGGCCAGGACTATTCAGGCGTCATGTCTCCTTTTTACAGTGCACATCACCTCAGCATTTTGTGGTCATACACATTTTACAAACTAAAAGATGCCAACTGAAAATATTGAGCCACCACAAGAAGTTTCTTCTTCTGAAACAGGGATAGCGGGTCCAACATGTGGCCTCTAATAGATACATATTGTAGCATTTGAATCTTTACCAGGGCAGATATTCATAGTTACATCACACCACCTTTGGAAACAGCACAGAGTTTCCTTTAAAGAAAACAAAGTGTCACTGTAGTCTTCAGACATTGCCTTTGCAATCCACATGGCTCATATTTGCAGCAGCTCTATGTGTTACAAAGCACCCCGGGGAAGGCTGGGGGAAGAGTGTGGTCCATTTCCAGACCTGCTCTCCACTCCTTCTGGAGAGCTGCAGCTGTGGGGCACCATGGCCCCCAGCTAGAGGCAAGCAGTAGTAGAAGGCAAGGGAAAAGAAGCCCAAGAAGGGCAGAAGATGGGTACTGCAGATGTCAGAGGTATATGATAGTAATCTTGGTCTCGGATGATACCATACTCACTTACAATCACCTTACTCATAATCGATTTCAGTATGCAGATGCATACACATCGCTCCCTTCTAGTTTTCACATGAAACACTGGGGGAAAAAAAAAAAAAGAAAAAAAAAAAAAGACTAATGTTGGATCTTGACACAGCAGCCAAAACACGTCACTAATCCAAACTTACAATCAGACTGAAAGAGCTGGAGGGCGTAATAATAATAACTACTGCCAATAATTTCCTCATGGTGTGACACTAGATAAGTCAAAGCAATAATAATTCTTCTAATCTACATGCAGGAACCATCAGTGGAAAAAAACCCAGTCCATACTCCAGTCTGATTAAAGTTGTATGACATGGGAAAACATACTGTAAATAAGCCAAACTCTGCTGTGCATGACTGAGTGCAGTAAATCTGACACATCTTTACTATACATGTAAATATTTGTAACAAGAGCTAAATGTCATTAAGTTCCGCATTTCTGCTAAGGTGTTGGTTTTAGAAGACAGAGCAGCTCAGCCTTTTGTGACGAGCAAACCCTTCAGGTAGTTGCTGTCATTTACGCCTCCTTCATCTACCCCAGACTAGAGGAGGGTTTGTTAGAATCAGCAAAGACCATCAAGGAGAGTAGATGAAAGGAAGGACTACAGCTCTGGATGTGGCAGAGGATGGTTCCTGAGGCCCAGTTCCTGCTACCCCTGAGCAAGAAGAAAACCTTCTGGGTCCTCTTCCAGGAATGCACCAGGGAACCCAGAGAGCAGAAGATGAAAAGCTGCAGCCAAACATGGAAAGGAGCATAAGCAGCCCAAGCAAAGGGATATTCACTGTACAGCATCAACTTCCCAGTTAAGCCCAGGCTTTCCAATTCCCTTCTGATTGTCTCTCTTTCACCTCTCTAGTTCAGCTCTTTTAACAGCTTCCCCATTCACCTCCTTTTTCTCATTTCTCCTTGTGTTTCTGTGCCGTCACCTACCTTTCCATATATTTTCCTTACAATCTTTCACTCTTTCTTCACTGCCCTTCCAAAAATTACCAAGTTCTACTGTCATCTTTCTGTCTCCTTCACTTTGCCATTAAACCTCCTCTCTGACAGCTCTCTTGTCTGTGTAGCTAGCAAGCTTTTTCAGGAGGAAATCACTGAATCTTCTGAAACCATGTTGCTGTAAAAACTAACACAAGATCTGTGAGCATCAAAGGTCTGACCTAGAAGAGGGCACACAACTGCACTTCAGGAGCACCTGATCTGGGATTTATGCTGACTCTGCATCAGTGCTGAGAAAGCAGGCTGCAGTTGGTTTGGTACAAGGTTGGATGGCTGGGGGAAGATGACACTAAAGCTGGCATAAAACCAACCAATATAAAGCTAAATTACCAACATGTAAATATACAGTTGAATTTGCAGAATTATTTCATACAGCATCAGCATTTTCGCTCATGTGGCTTTGGTGCTTTTGATCCAGCAGTGGGAGCCCTGAAGCAGGATTTACTGTGCTCTTGAATGACAGCCCAAAGTTGCAGAGCACCTAGCAAGATGAAGCTTACCTCAGCTTGCTCCTTAGGCACTTTTGGAAGAAGTGCTATTTTATTATTAATAGTAATAGTAGTAATAATACTAATAATTACTCCATGTATTAAGCCAACAGCCATTCAGGTGGTGCCTAAGTTATTGAAAATCACCTGGAAAACTAATCAACTTGAACCACTCTCTCTGCTTCCTGGAGGGGAAGGCTTCTACTTTCAGCATGGTTCTAGAGAAAGGTAAGTCTCTGTACCTGAGCTGCTTCTGTTTACCATGCACTCTTGAGGAGCGCAAGGCCACTCTCAAATCAGCCAGGCCACATACTTTTTCCAACATGCCTGGAAATTGTAAGGAAAATGAAGTTAGAAGATTCCTCCCTGTCTGGAGCAGACCCAGCAGTCTGCTGATCAAAATTTCACCATCGTTTCTCGGCAATAAATATTGAAAGCCTATGAAATGCCATTGTGTAACAGGAATAAACTTGAACTGAGAGCCCTGCAAGGTTAGCTGGACCAACACTGTGCTTGGAAATGAAGCTTCTAACTAGGTGACAGAGGATCCTGTGGCTTCAGCATCTTGGGATTTGATATTTGTTGTCTGAACACACAGCTGACCATGTAGCTTACTGCATTCAGCACACCTCCTGTCCTCTAGACTCCTGTATTTCTGCCCAGGGCCACCCAACAGAGCTGTACCCACCACATGTGGCCTTCCAGGGTCTGCAATGTGACATGCCAGGAATGTGGTCCTTGCAATCTGCATCTGGTCTATGATAAGCAGTAGTGTTAGCTAAGAGACCTTGACAGAGGGCCAACGTCTCCTTTTCCCATTTGGACAATATTTCTACACAGGGGAAAAAAAGAAGTAAAGATTGTACCTGGGGTAGCCCTAATTCTATGAGTCTAATCTGCTGCTGTGTCAAAGGTATCACATATTGTTGAAGGCAAATGGGCTTAACTGTGCTCAGCACATAAAAATTAGGCTTTTCCTATGACTCAGAAGTGAGTTGCTCAACCACAGACACCAGAATCTGTGACAGTTCAAGCACAGTCAGTTTTTATATGTCTGAGTTCTTAGACGACAGGGACTTGGCTGGGCTACACTGTGGGTAAAATTAATTGTAGTCCCTCATCATCTTAACTTTGCTGAGGGATAACCTCCAACTTGGAGGGTGAAACAGCTGACTTGAGAGAATGAACTGTGGCATAGCTCAGAGCCACAACAAATTCTTACTAACCATGGAGCTTTTTCGAGCAGATACCTGCATCTGGACTGTGGTGTGGAGTACAATGAGATTTAATAAGTGCCATTAAAACTGGCAGACAGCCCTGCTCCTAGAGAGGGGCCATATATTTAAGAACTATGCAAAATATTATGCAGTATGCATGTGACCAAATTCTTTGTAAAGGAAAATCCCTGGGACTGTGTTAAATTAAATAGGATTATGGCTTTCACTAATCTGTATCCACTGTGACCATAAAAGGGTATTAGTTTGATAATATTTAAGGACTTAGCTCTACGGCAGCAGCAATCAGCTGTCTAAGCTCAGCAACTGTGTTGTCAGTGAAAATGTTAACTAGTAAAGAGGCTGTTATTTACATTGCCCAAATTAAACATGTGACACTCACCAGCTGGCAAATTAAGCACAAGGAAGTTATGCATAGGTCAAGACGTTTTTTCCTTTTGGAATAAGTAGAAGGAGAGAATGGTGAGATGTGACTTCCAGGAGCAGCATTGCTGAGCCCTGCTCTTCTGAAACCAGGGGTAACACTCCCACCAGCTTCAGTGAGTGTGGAGGCAAACCGGTGTGATGCTAATGAAGAACCTCCCCCTTGCACCTAAAGCCTTTTCCCCAAGTGGCACAAATGGATTGTTAGATAATTTAGCAATATAGCATTGTGCATAAACTGGGAGCATTCCTTGTCAAGCTGGCGTTTGTTTAACAGGAGTTACTCAGGTAGTGGTATAACAATGCTACAGCTATCCCAAGTTGCTGAAATCAGAGGTAACTGTGACATACACTGGCAAACACTGACATTTTAATGGCTGTCTCTGAAAAAGCAAACAGATAACTCTCTTCAAGCCTGTTTCTTGCCAGACACACATGTGTATAAATATATATACATATGCTCAACTGGAAAATATTAGGAGCCTTCTTAAATGTAAATCCTAGTAGTGCAAAATGAAAAACATTCAAAGCAGAAAAAGGATCTAAGCCACAGCTCAGTTTAAAAGTCACAGAAATTTTCCTACTGATTTCAGTGAAATAAAGCTTTTCGTTACCTGTATTGAAAGTAGTATTATTTCAGTAAATGGATTACATAATCAGTCTCTTTTTGTACTACTTTTTTAACCACATTTTATTTTTTTAAAGCTATAAAAAGCCTACTATTACATCTTCAATTACCTTGTATGCACAGAATTCATTCTGTTCTTAAGGTATTCAAATTTGTATATTTTTAGTAGGAGGGAAAACTATTTTTAACCTTTCCATTACATGCTCTATAGTCAGCACAGCTAAAAGACAACAAGGTTTATCACATTCTCACATCTCTAACATTGGAAGAAGACTCTACCTGAAGGCCACATTTTTAAGAAATTTCCATATAACTCCTATCGAGGATAACCGTGTTGTCCAAGTGTGGCAGAGAATAACGATGTGAAAATAAAGTATGATTATAGTGTGGGCTGCAGAATGATCACTTACAAGAATATGGAGCATGAGATGCAGTGGGTTGATTCTTAGCTCCTAGACAAGGCTTTCAGGGCTGCCAGGGCAAAATATCCTTCGTGTTTAAGTGGAACAGCCATTTACCAGAGGTCAGTCAGGGACACAAGTGTACGAGAAGCCTAGTGCACCCTTCTAGTCCCTTCAGATTGGGTCTGTTCTTTGCACAACCCCATCAAGGCAAACCTAAACTGTCCCATCATACTAAAATCCTCATACAGGAGCAGCTGGCTGCAATATTAACAGGAAAGACACAATGCCCAAAGCAGCCTTACTCATTTGGGCACCGCAGGCGACTTCTTCAAGGTGAAGCTTCTCTGCAATGGAAGGTGATTTTTGATCACCTTGCTTGCATATCACCTCACTTCTAACTGCACATAGAGTTAGAAGATCTTTCACGCACAAATATATCTATGATCCACCCAGTTACTCTCCATGTACTTCATAAGTTTAGAGTGAACCTTTTATGATTAAAATCCAGTTTCTTAATCTTGTTACTTAACCCACTTTTATTATTTCATTGTCTGAGTTCATTGGTTTGTTACGTGATTGAGTGACCTGGATTAAACATCTAGGAAATCTGGTAGGATACTCCAGCTGATTTTGTTTCTGGCTTAGTCAACCAGCCAGCATTTTAAACAAAAGGGGTTAAAAAAATACAAACGTGAGTTGGCACATTACCAAGTTTCCTTAGACAGTTTCTTCCAGAATCATCAGGAACACTGTTTATGCTTCCTTAAGCTTTCAGTATGCTTTCCAGATGGATGTTTTGGGATCCCAGCTTTGTAAGCAAAACCATCCAACTGAAATAAATGTGTGCCTGGACAGGTTCTTCATCATACCCTGGAGCCACCTGAACTTATGGCAATTCCCAAGGATTCATATAACTGTGCCAGTGTTAGGGCTCTTCTCCAGAAGAAAGCCGTGTCTGCTCTTGTCTTTTTTATTTTTATTAAAACTCAGGGAAAATTCTAGGCCAGACAGCACTATTTTAAGCTAGAAATACTTTATTAGCACATTTACAATAACAATATGAAATAGTTAAATGTTAAATTATATTTTATATAAAATAAGTATCAACAAGCTACTTGGAGATCCATTAAAGTTCACATCACTACTTTTAAACAAGAGATGTTTTCTAAAGGCCTTATACTGACTTGCACCACAAAAGCACCTCTTTTCTATGTAAATTACTACACCACTGCAACGTCACGACTGTAGTTATTAGTGAAGGCTGTTTCCAGAGCTGTGTGCTGTAGGTGTGGGAAAGGGCTATGGGCAGGAGTGTCTCCCTTAGTGAGGAGGGATTCCTGGATGAGGCAAAATCTTCATCTTGTCCTTCACTCACCTCAGTTGCATCAAGGGTGACAATGTGTTTTAGGGCAAGCAAATACCACTGAGACATAAAATATTTTCTCAAGTGTCAATATTTATTAAATTCATTGAATTCAAAGAGAGAATTTCGGTAACTCCACCTGGGGTTGAGCATTGATGTGTATTCATTAGCAATTCCTTTATCTGGGTAAAGACAGCTTCCATTTTACTAAGACAAGTAGAAAATCCTCTGCCTCTATGCCTGAGAACCTAAGCAGAACAAGGACAGCCTGTTGACATTAAAAAAATATTATCTACCACTTATCTGAACAAGAATAGGGCAGAGGTTATGAGTTGTATGTCTCTTCGTAATTGTTTTTACACAACAAGCGTGTTGCCAAGGAACACCTGTGTGTTTTGGCTTATTTTTTATTTTTGGAGGGTTTTTTCTAAATACGAAGAAGAAAAAAAAATAAAATAAAAAAACCCACACACCTTTAAATGTGTCTGTGATCCTTTTCCAATGTGTCAAAGCAAATCCTAAAGATGTGGTGGTAGCTCACAGCTAACTTTGAGCACGTTAGAAATGATTTACAGTGGTACGCACAAATGTATACAGTTCAACTGTAAGAATAGTCCCTGCAGTGCTTTCAGCCTGGGCCAGCTTGAATTCTCCCAGCAGTTACTGGGCAGAGTTCGGGAACTGGCACAGCGTGGAGACAGGCAGTGTGCAGGTGGTCACTGCTCAGAAAAGCGTAATCTGCTGGATGTGGGATGCTCCATGCCAGCATCTCCAATGCCAGAGAGCAGTCACTGGCACTTTTAAATTTACTAGCATAAGCCATGTGCTCTCTTTTCTCTTTGTCAGGAGAATAGGATGCAGAAAGTTAAAAACATCTATACTTGCCAATATATCAAATTATACCAAGTTTTAAGGTGAAAGGGAAAAATAGGCTGGTGATCATATTGCTACAGATGTAGTTTAAAGGATAAATTCATCTTTGTTCTAAATTCACTGACCTTTATTTGTATCTCAGATCAATAACAATAAAATATTGGCAAGTAATATAAGTTTCTCACGACCTTTGAGAAATGCTTTGTCGCTCAAAAAGTTAGGTTTAAAATCGAAGAGGTTTGAGAAGAACGAGTTCTCTTAAGATAGATAGGTATGTCAGGATCCAGCTCCCACAGTATAATATAGTTGTTTACTTCATTCGTAAAAATGCTACCATAAACTTTCCTGGTGTAAATTAATTGTCAAGACATTAAAAAAATCAATTACCAAGCACAGAGCTTTCTTTCTAACAATGTTACATACTGAAAATTCAATCTGGATCATGAAATTATAGCAAGGGCTTCTTCCAGATTTATGTGTGTACCATTTCAAGGCTTTGCAGGTAACCATCGCCTCAGTCCCACTGAAAACAGCGCTACAGAGTAGAATCTGTCTCTGTAAGCACAACTTGGTGTGAAAAAGAAAATGGAGCCCACTTCACTTTTCAGTCATTATATTCCTTTCCCACTGCTACATCTAACATTCACATTACCAGCTATAACTCCACAGAACGGTAAAAACGTCTCTGTTAGAAAGCCATTTAGAAACCATAATTTTTTTTGTACAAGATTCTTCTAGCTATGAATTCCCAGCTATCTGAAGACAGTTTTACACCCAAATTGAATGTCATGTGTTACTTAAAGAATTTGTTAAATATTCTAAAGACCAAAACTGACTAGCAATGATTTACAGACACAATATTTATCACACAAAATTACACAAAGAAACCACAGAATTAAACATAATTTAAACCTCATTCTTTTGCAATGTCACTTCAGCTTTTTGGAGAAGTACATAGAAAGCTATTCTTCATAGGAATTCCATCAAAGTATAAAATGAAAGGATTTCAGACCTTGTGTCAATTGCAAGTCATTGTAAATCACTTTTACTTTACATGAAGCATGATTTCACTGAGCTATCTCCAGTGGCTGGACGTCTCTAAACCACAGCATACTGGCTTTTCCCCCATGAAAATAACCAAAGTACCCTCTGTTCCTTTGTGAGCATGATTCAAGCAGTCGTCTGGACCTAAGGACACACTATCAAATCAGCACAGCAGGAAAATATGACAAATTATCAGAGGTCACAACAAGCAGTAGTATTTGTGAAACAATAAATTCTTCTTAGACGATGTTTATAAACAATGCATTGTTGATCTGAATACTTCGTCAGTGACCTAACATTTAGAGAACAGAGATATAAATAATAACTCATCTCTAGGTCACTAAGTACATCTTTTACCTATCGATCTTACTCCTTGTCTCTTCTATGCTCTCAAAAGACTACAGATTTAGATGGATGTGGGATAATAATGACAAGTGATTAAACAAAGAAGAAAAGATGGAAGTTAGGAATTTTGAAATTTAGGGTTTGGGGGGGAAAGACAGATTAAACTAAAACCAAAATCATTGCCTGAAAAACACACCAATTAGAAACAAAGTAATCATATTAAGCCTCTGTGCCACAAGACTCTAATTGTTCTACTAAAAGTCAACTTAAATCCACTGTAGAGGAGCCTTAGTTGAGACCAAGAGGAAGAATAATGTACCACAATTCAAAGTCAAATTCATCAAATTCTATTAGAATAGTTAATTGCCTGCATTTACAGTGATTTCATAATCTCCCATTATGGAAGCTGCAGGGAGAAGAGAAAGCAGGGGGACATGTGAATTCTTGGCACTGAAATCACAGAATCTATGTTAAAGGCTTATTAAGACTATTTAATCCCTTTCCCTGCTGATTCTGGATTGTCCCCCATTGTACACTTTCTAGTGTTTTGTCTAACCTAGTTTCAAACATCCCAAGCAATGGTAATGTCTTCAGTTCCCTTAGGAACTTCAAGGCTAATGGATTTCACTGGCAGAGACGTTTTTTGATCTGCTGCCTACATTTGCCCTTACTTTATTCCTTTTGATTAAGCTGGTTTCTTGCCTTCTCTTTTTCATGTGAAAGATATGAGATACCCCATGAATATTAGAAATTCCACCTCCTGCCCTGTCATTAGCTGATCCCTCACTTGGAAACCGTAAGCTTTTCAAGTGAGGGATCTAGAGGATTTCCATCCAGATAAAGCCGGTAGCAAGCTGCCAGAAGTATGAACCGTCAGTATAGCCATACTTTCTTCTCTAGCTGCTGCTGTGCCACTAGACGTGGTTTCCATACACAGTCTTCAGCCAGCTACTTGTCACCACCCTCTTCCTAGAGGTTATGCACACCCTCCCACTCCTGATTTTCTGGCTGAGCTATTGCTAGAATTGCTGCTTAAAATAAGCCAGCTTAGTTAAAGTCTGTTAAAACAGTGAATTATTGCTTACCCATCTCTTTCTGGCTGACATGGGCCAGATAACCCTCTTAACTACATCTCATCTAGCTGATGGGAGAAAGAGTATCCCCCAGCACGTTGGTGGTGACCTCTGATGAAGCAGGAGAAACGCAAAAGATTCACATTTGCCTCCCTGCTCCTGGTGCTCTGTGTAAACTGGGAACAACTGTGACAAGAGACACCTACAGACTGCAAAGGGCCAGGCTAAACTTTTACCAGACTGAAGGTGCCTGATTAAGCCAGGCCAACACTGTGGTTTGTTACAAAACCAACTTACTACTTTGCTTTCTTGATAAGATTACTTAAAGTGCAAATACTTTCTTTTTTTAAAAAATCTCATTTTTGGTTCTCTACAGATGCTGACCGTATCTCTGGAAAGGAGGACTCACGCAGTTAGGTTATGTGGTTCCAGAAACCACAGTTGTATGTGCTGTCCTTCCAGCCTGAGGATCAAGAAGAGGGATTCCAGTCCAAGAGAAGATGCAGTTAGTCACTTGTAGTGTTATGCTTCTGCAGAGCAGTCAAACTGTATTTGGTTATTTATATACTTTATAAATACTCTAGATGCTTTCAGCAAAGCTGCTAGACATCTTAGTGATAGAAATAGCTAAGAATTAGGAACCAGTGCATTTTTAACGAATGTAACACACTATCCCTCTCACTGAAATCAGAATTTCTGTCCATAAAGCATAACCGCTATCTGAAAGTTAAATCTTTAGGACTCTTTTAATGTTCTACAAATGGCTGAGGATGGGGTGGTAAATCCCTTTTTTTCTAGGCCTGTTCTAAATTATAATGTTTTGCCAACGTAGCTGTGTCAGTTCTCGGTGTGAAAAATTCACATCCCCAGCAGATACTGCTATGTTTGCAGAACTCCTAGTGAGGACGTAGCTTTGCCAGAAGGGGAGAGCTTATATTGGCTCAACTTACATCACTTAGGGAGGTGGTGTTGCTATGCCAGAAAAACTTCTGTCAGTTTGAACAGTACGTACTGCAGGGTGCTCCGCCAGCCACAGTGATGGTGGAGCTGTGGGGTAGACAAGACCATGATCACTGTTGCTCCATACATTCACTTTTAATTAGCGCATTAATCAACATGCCACGTTTGAGAAATGCATCTCATTGAAAGACTGCTGCATTTATCGACATCCTCAGTCTGCACGTCTGCTAATATATCAGAACTGCTACTTTGACGCCTGTCTTGAAACAAGAAACCATGTGCTACTCAAATGTGTATTCTTGGAAACCAAACAGCTAAATTACGACCTCCCTAGGTGTGTTGGCACCTTTGCTGCAGTCATATAATTTTAAGTTTTCTTGTTTCCCTGCTTGGCATCTGCTAGCCTCCAGGCCTGGATTTTGGAAGTATATAGCTGATCCAATCTCTTCTGACTCTGTCAAAGGTATTTTTGGATTTATTGTGATCTAAGTTTAACTGACAAGAAAAAAGTTACAGTAAATTCTCTGAAGTGTCTTTAATTTGTCCTTGGTGCCCTTTTCTCCAAGATATCACATCAACTACTTTCACATGACTCTGAATGCTACTCATGCCTGAAATGTATATAGATAGATACTGATTTCAGCAGTTGTTTTCAGTATCAGCTGGTTCCTTCCTCTGGCTAGAGTCGTGTCTGTCAGTTCTTTCCGGTGCTGTGTGACCTCCATGTTTATTGTCTGATATCCTGTCTCCATTTATGACAGACTGTAATATCATGTACACTTGATAACATTTATGAAATAAATATGTTGCGCTTTATAAGAAGAAAACCTAAGATAAAATATTCTTAAATGTGGTGTTTTGTTTTGTTTTTAAATTTTATTTGAATTGCCCTAAAACCTGCAAACTAAAATTCAGTGAAGTCCATGAGCTATTTCCCATACAATAAAAGCATTAGAAGTACTGCTTAAGGAAGCAGTAGAAAGGAGAACTTTCGAAGTAGTGCCATGAGAGTGTTCACTCCATTTATACTAGCTGTATCTTCCATAATTAGTTGGTTTAGCTCTACCTTCCACAACTGTGACAGAACGAGTTGCAACAACTCAACTTGAAGACAAATACGTCTGGAAAGTGGCAGTGGTGCCTGGCCTTTGGGAGAACAGGACAGGCATCTATCATTGTGTCCATTATTACTGATAGTCCAACACAAATCTGGACATCACCTTAAGAGCGGGAAAGCTGATACCTACAACACGAGCTACAACTGGCACCTGGCAAACTCCTGACAGTTCATTCCTCTTTAAATAAAGTCATACCAGTAGTTCTAAGCCAGCAGCTTTTCCGTTCCCCCTACTTATCTCCTTCTAGCTGCAGTGTCATCTGTGTAACACCACTGGCTGTGTGTGTTGTAAAAAACATAAAGGAGGACATCAGAATCCCAAAGTATCACTGAATCCTATGTGTCTCAGCAACGTGTGTGCCAACAGGAATTAGAACAAGTGGAACAAAATTTAACTGGAGTAAGGAAAATGTGAAGATAAATGGCCTTCACAGTTCTGACATGTCTGTCTGGCAAGCAAGCAAGCAAGCAAAGCAATACTACATTAGATACACATGGTGTTAGCTCTAGCTATTAGCATGTATAAAGATGTTCCACTAGCAGTGGATGCACTCAGAATGAATAGAAAATACTACGGTATTTGTGACCAGCTATCCAGAAAATTTAGATAAGAGTTTTTTTCCAGTCTGTAACCACTCAGCCATCTAGTGAACAGTACCCTTAACCTCATGTGTTTATATATATTTAAGTAGTAGCTAATTTCAATATAAATTATACAAATATTATGCTCAAATTAATGAAGAGATCTGTTCTAGGTTAGCATTAAAGCAGGAAAAAAAACCCACCCTGAAAGCAAACTGGGAGGAAACTTCCAGTTCCACTGTGTGTGAACAGCAGTGAAAAGAGCCTGTAATTTCTTTGAATTGTGGAAAGGAACAAAATCACTTTCCTGCTATTCTTTTACAGCCATTTCATTTCCTGAGTGTACAGCTTTCTTTGAAAGTTTGCTAATAACTTAATTAATTAACCAGCTTAGACTCTGAGGCATTTACTCCTGCCAGGCTCTGCTTTGCACAGATATGGCTGTACTAAATTGGCTTTGTCACAAAACTGTTCCCTCTTCCCTCATCACCCTGATTCGACACAATCTTAGTTTATGGGCGAACTTGAAAACGTCACTAAAAACTTGGTGATGAGATGCCCCTCTATGCCTTAATAAGCCAAAATGCAAAAGGATATGAAAGGAGTTTAAGGAAGAAAAAATCTTTTAACATGAATAAAGACTTCTAATGGAGAAAATGAAGCAAATAGCAAGACTCTTTTACACACAGAAGATGTGACCTTGCAGGCAGGCCACCATCTTACTGAGCTATTCCCACTGAGCAGGACTGCGACATTTCAGAGTACAAAGATATTTGAAAAGAATAGCTGGGATCAGCCAATTTGTTAACCTCTCTGCTAATACTGCCAGTTGTGGTGGTGTTTGCAATGTGGGCACCTGTTCAAAAAAGAACAGAACAGAGACAACTCCCTTTACACAAACTTTTCCATTTTGTGAACCACATCTTAGAGAAGACCACATCCCTCCTGTACAGACTGTGGGCCACCTCCCATCCCACCAGTAACCAGATAATATTTCTGCAATAGCTACAGTAACTGAGTTTATGAACTCAGCTGAGAAATAACAAAGACAAAACCCAGCCCCCGACATAAACAGAAATGAATGGGAATTTTCAACTTCTCTTAATTCTGTTTACCATCTAGAAACGAAACAGCAGCTCTCAGTGGCTGACTGGTGTCCTCTGCCCGAAAGCTGTCAGACCAGGAGGTACCCAGTGCAACAGCAATAACTTCTGACCAGGACACTGAGTCATGAAAGTCAGACTAGATGTCACCTGAGTGGGGAAATCAAACTGCAGAGCCTGTGTTAGGGTGCAGGTTCCCCGCCTAACCATCAGAGAAAGTCAGCAACCTCCAGAACTAGATGTGAAGGGAAACAGCATCACTTGGCTTTGTCTGACACTTCTATCAAGAAACTGAGCCATGCACCTTACCTTTATCTACCTCTTGAGTCTGGCACAAATCTGGTGCATAAAATCTGCCCAGCTTTACCTACCAGCCAGTACTGCAACCTATGTGTCCTAGGGAAAATACAGTGAGCCATAACAAGCGTTCGGCAAAAGCCAAAGATGCTCAGTGGAAGTGTCCCAAGCTGAACTTGATGAGGGGATTGAACTTGCCGCAGCTCCAGGGATTCCTGCTCCAACACGCAAACAACATGTGATTTATGATATCTGTTGCAGTTCTAAGTTTAAAATGTTTACTGCACTCCTAATGGTTTATCCACTCCAAAACAAAGCAAAAAATTTCCAACAGGAGAGTGCTGAGCTGTGGGTAACTTTATAAAGCATCAGTTAGTGACTTGCTGGGAAAAGAACAAATAAACAAACAAAAAAGGAAAAAGCCAAAACCAACCCAGAAACATTTAATTTCCTCCACAATGAAGATGAATTCCTCCAATTCTTTTACAACCCTGCCAGTGCTCCTTCTCATTCCCATCCCCTCTCTCATCCTCACAGTTGTGTTATTTTGAGCTTGTTTTCAGCTGGGCAATTAATAACGACAAGCTAACACCATGGCTTTTTGTTGTTTGTGTGCTTCCCCTGGGAGATTCCTTAAGAAACACACAAGTGCTCGCTGGAACAGGCCCGGTTCGGTCTGCAAACACATCCCCACGGCTGCTGCGGCGGCGGGACGCGCTCCGCAGGGAGGATGAGGAAGGAACACGGGACTCACCTCGGAGCCAGCGTGCGGAACACGGAGCCGGGAGCCGGGAGAAGGGCGGCGGGAGCCGGGCCGGGGAGGGCGTGGGGTGCGGGGAACGGTCGCGGCGGGGCCGGCGGCAGAGCAGAGGTGCAAGTGCCGACAGCGAAGCTCCGAGAGGGCAAACTTCTGATGGGGCGCCTCTCGCCCCCCACGGGACTTCGTGCCGTCCGCCCGCGGCCCTCCCAGCGAGCCGTGCCCTCTCCACACCTCGGGCTACCCCCGGCCCGGCGGGAGGCAGAGCGGGGCTGCGAGAACGAGCACCGCGGCTCCCCCCGGAGCAGAGGCGAGGAAGGCAGGCGGGCGGGTGAGGCGGTGGCCGGGCCTGCCCTGCCCGGGAGACATAGGGCAAGAAGAGAAGGAAACCCCGGCTGTGGAGGGCTGTGGGCAGCCCCGGCAGGTTGTGGAAAGGCTTCTGGGGGCCGTGCTGTCCCCTGAGAGCCTGTCCAAAGCAGCGTTACCCATCCATGTGCTGCCCACCACCTGCACACCTGCAGCATGGGGCAGTCCTGCTGTAATAGTCATAGAATCATAGTATGGTTTGGGTTGGAAGGGACCTTAACGATCATCCAGTTCCAGCCCCCTAGCCCTGCGCGGGGACACCTTCTAGCAGAGCAGGTTGCACAAAGCCCCATCCAATGTGACCTTGAACACTGCCAGGGGTGGGGCAGCCACAGCTTCTCTGGGCAACCTGTGCCAGTGCCTCGCCACCCTCGCAGTAAAGAATTTCTTCCTATTATCTAATCCGAACCTGCCCTCTGTCAGTTTAAGTCCATTCCCCTTGTCCTGTCACTACAAGCTATGTAAAAAGTCCCTCTCCAGGTATCTTGAAGCCCATCTTTAAGTACTGGAAGGCTGCTAATATTGTTTGCTCTTTTATTTCTAAGGTACCATGGTAGATCTTGCTGAAATTTTGGAGAAATATGATAGCTTGCCTAAAATCACATAATTTTCTACCAGCCCTCTTGAAAAATGTGAGCATGGCTGCTATTGTTGGGCTTACCTTTAATGGAAAATTCTCCAGCTTCAGAAGAGAGAGCTCTAATCTTTACCAAGTAAACTGCATACACATTACTTCTGGGAGGCTATACCAGTGATGAGGATAGATGTTATACTAAGAAATTCAGTGTACAGCTATGCTATAGGAGCCAGAAACATTTAGCAAATAAGTTCTTTTTTTTTTTTTTTTTTGCATATTTATACAATAACCTTTGTCCAACTCTGCATTCTTAAAGAAAACAACCAAAAAGAAATTTGTCATAATAGTAGAAAAAGTCTTGTTTAAGTCAGTCAGCTTTTTTTTCAATCATACCAAAAGTATCTCCACCAGTCTGGACATTTTATTTCAGCCATTGGAAGACAATATTCATTAAAAGAAGCACAGCTGCTCTGCAGGCAGTCTCAGCTCGTTATTTATAATTAATATCCTTCTATATGCAGGCATATAAAAAAAATCTTCTCTCTTTGTCCTAGTGTTCATGGCAGTGATGTGCCAGACTGCCAGTAAATCTGAAACCTGAGGAGTTTGCTTTTAGAGTCTCCAGTGGAGATCAAAGTTACAATAGTCACTCTCTCACTGAAAACTTTTGCCTGTATCTGGCTTACTGTAAAGTTGTTACTATAAGCCCTGAGCCATACCTTTTTCAAGAAGTTTGGACTTCTATAACAGCAAAATAAATTAATGCTGTCCAAAAATAAGCCAGAACAATTTCCCCATTCTGGGGACCAATATACTTCAGCAAACACTGGCTGTAAAACAAAGAAATATTCTTTTTCCCCAGCTTCTGCAGACATGGTTTTCCTCTGGTACCCTGGCAGGGAAGCTGAGCTACAGCTATTTCCTGATTTATAGGACTTTGGAGGGATCATTGTCCTTCAGTAGGCTAATCCTTTCTGGAGAAGGTGTACTCACATATACAACTCACACATAGTCATTAACACAGTATTTATGCATGACACTGCCTTGACTGTCAGTGTCAGCCTGACGTGGCTAGGAGCTTGATTTTCCACCTACATCAGTCTGTCAGTCTACTGCTGCTGTTTTTCAGTGGACCCCTTAATTCTGATGAGAGCATACAGGAAAAGGCTAGAGATGTTTAGGTTATATTCAGTATGAACCATCATTCCCATTGTGAATGTGCGATCACAGCAGTGCTTTGCAAAAAGTTCAGCATGGTTAGAAAGGGACCCATTTGAAAGGATCCGAGCCATCCTTGGACTTTCTAATCTTTCCTGCTTCATCAAAATAGTTCTAAACCTTCCTCACTTTATAAAGCATAAGGACAAATATCTTTTGAAAGCCTTTCAGACATGTTTATATTATTTTTCTAAGAAACATAAGATAGTGCTGACTAAAGCATAATAAATTATCATCCACATGTGCAAAGAATCTGCCCTTGGTCTGTGAAAGTCTTCCCTTCTGAAGACGTATATACTTTCATCTTTAATTTTTTATGTGGAACTTTTTGGCTAGAAGTTAATCAGATAGTTGTGACAGTTTTATATGAATTCTGACCTGTTCCAAAAAAACACTTCAGAGGACATCACACACTGTTGGGTGAAAATAGATTGTATGACTTTTCTCTTTTTCCACCTTAACATTGACAGGCTGCTGATGAGTAATAGTAAATCTCCAGTTCTGATTTGTCTTACATGTGCAAAGCCTCCTGTCTGTCATGCCTGCCTCTCAACCACAGCACCTGCTGTAGTACACTCCTGTGAGCTTCACCAAATACTTCCCAGTATCACACCAGCTTGCCCCTGAGACACATCTCTGCCATTGGCAGAAGGCCACGCTGCTTTTATAACCCCTTCACTCCTCCCGACCCTGGAAAAAATGTGCTTGAAAAAAATGTTAGGAGCTGCAGAGTTTTCCATTTTCATTTCAATCAACTCTTGAGTCCATGTGCTCAATCTCTATTTAAGGGAGTGTAAAATACCCCCAAGTCAATGTCCCCAGCAGTTGACTCTTCTTGGATTTCAGTTATGCCATTGGAGACTGTAGGGCTGGGCACAGGGAGGAATGACTGAATGAAACAGACCCGCTGGTCTTCTTCCAAGGCTGGTGGGAAAGATGCAAAATATCTTGACACACTTTGTCCTCTCCTACTAGTCAAAGGACACATAGAGTTCTGTGTCAGTGGCTGCCTTTCCTCCCATAAATCTTATAAAGTCTTTCTTAAAACCTTATTTTTCAGTACCAGCCCGGCCATTTTCTCACACTTGCATTGCCAAATAATACTATGCAATTACAGGATTAATGTGGTGCTAAAAGAGCCTATAAGCAAGATTATCAAATAGAAAGCACTACTTGGGTTTTTTTCAGCATGCCTTTTTTTTTTTTTTTCAGAGGAAAAAATTTATTACTAAATCTAGAGATTCTATTTATATGCTGTGGGCATTCTGCTGAATATGCCAGAGCACACTGTCTGTAGACACAAGTTTAAGACAGCAGTTTATGATCTCTGCTTATTCCATTCCTGAGAGACGTGGGAAATATACAAAAGCCTCCCCAGCCTGCTGGTCAAGAGGCTGCCCTTCAGCTTGCTTTTCCTACCTACCTACCTGCCATAAAATAGCTTCAGGGGATTAAAAAGTTTTAGTTAGTTCTAACTTTTACTTGTAATTATGGACTATTTGACAGCAAAAAAGGCTGGTAGAAATGCTGACTGTTTTTTCCAAGTGCGTTTAGGGTGTGCAGCTATAACATAATGAAAGACACAACTCTTCATAAGAATGAAACAAAGGTTGAAATATTTTTGGTGCTGGGTGAGTTTGCACTAATTTACAATGGGAAAATATGTTATTTTATTATAATACTCTTCTGGGTTGATTTTGCAGATTACAGATATGACATCACAGAATTTATAAATAAGATTAACTGATTTTGTAGCTTCACCTTGTCATTCTTCCACGGAAATGTAATCTTGTAGAAATCAACTACAGATGGCTGTATTTCCAGACTTTTTAGCAGGAAACTTTTCATTATTAGGCCTGCAATGTTATAGAAATTATCACAGGTGACAATAAGGAGAAAACCCAATGTGTGTGCACATATATGTGTGCATGTATGCTTGCATTATGTATATGTTCATATGTAGGCATCTGTACATTACTGTTGTAACTTCTCTGGCCTTGGAAATTTCCTTCAGCTCTTGTAGCCAGAAGTTAACAGCAACTACTGCTTTGCCTGCTGCTTGCTGCTCTGAAACATTTTCTTTTGATTTGTTCAATTAATTCTCTCTACCTGTCGGTCAAATGTTTCTTCTTGATTTCAGCAGTCTTCTTGATGGTGGCCCTTAGGAGTGCTTGGGAATTTTTGTGCTGTGGTGCCTGAACCTGTTCCTTCTGTCAATAACTGCTCCATGCCCTATCCTATGTCACTGCTGAAGCTGGAATACTATCCTCTTTAGGCTTCTTCCTCTAAGTCACTACTTGTCCTAAGACACTGCTAGAAAAAACAAGCCATGTCAGCAAATTACCATAAGCATTAAGAGTTCACTTTTTTTATTTTAGTCTTAATGATTTTTCTCCTTTTACATAGCTATAGAATATGGTTAAATGCCACCAGATCCAATTGGTATTTTACCACCATGCCTCCTCGGAAGCATATTTAACCCGTTAGTGACTACGTAAGCTTTGCCTCAGAGCAGTCAGAGATGCCTTTTGGTTCAACTTAAAATACAATCAAATGTTCAGAATTTGCATTGAGGAAAAGAAATTGGCCAGTTCTGCTCTTGTTTATGTACATACTTGCTTTTTTAAGCTAGCAGTTTCAATACTTAAGAATAACTGTAGGCTGAATAAAATGCACAAGAAATTGATAACAAGCCACTATACCGAGGACAAATCCATGTAAGATTTGTATTCTTTTCCTTTTGCCTAAGATATTTCTTCTTATATCCAAAGCACACTTTTGGTGTATCTCTTCAAGAAACGCATATCCAGATGTCCTGGGTTTAGCAGTAGCATTTTTCTCCTTCTTAGTAGCTGGTGCAGCGCTGTGGTTTTGACTTTTGGCCTGGGAACAGTGCTGATAACACCGATGTTTTTAGTTACTGCTCAAATGTTTAGGCTGACCAAGGACTTTCTGAGCCTCATGCTCCGCCAGGGAGGAGGGGAGGCTCTGAGGAAGCAGAGACAGGACACCTGACCCAAACTGACCAAAGCAGTATTCCATACAACAGCACGTCATGCCCAGGATGTAACTGAGGGTTACCTGGAAGGGCTAGTGAACTGAGGGGTTGGATGAGGTATCAGTCGGTGCTCGGTCAGGTGGGGTGGGGCAAGTTATCTTCCAGTGGGTGGTAAGCAGTTGTATTCTCTTCCCTTGTTATTTCCTTTATCATTCTTATTATCATTGGTGGTAGCAGCAGTGGTTTGTGTTATACCTTAGTTACTGAACTGTTCTTATCTCAACCCGTGGGAGTTGCATTCTTTTGATTCTCCTCCACATCCCTCTGGGAGCAGGGGGAGGGCAAGAAGGAGGGGGGGAGTGAGTGAACTAGCTGTGTGGCTAGGATTAAACCACAACACCAGAATCAAAGGACAATGTACTGGTTTATCATCTTTGAATACCTTTTTACATTAGAGTGACCAGGCAACTTTCCATCTGCACTTTTTGCAAAGAGGTTCCTGGCTGACCCAAAAGTTATGTTTTATCTTTGTTGGTCTCCAAGAGCTCAGCCAGGTAAAGTAGTGCAGCTTGAGTTACTTCATCCAGAAAATTCCTTTTGAAGTCTTGCCAGCTGCCTCCTTTTGTTTTGAATGATTTGGCAGACATTAGGGAAAAAATAAAATCTTGGCTATGCCATGAAACACTTCCACCTCTGCTGCAAAGATGTGGTCCCTGTCACTTTTGCTGAAGAAAATTGCTATCACTGTACTTCTTAAAACTTGCTGTGCTGAGATTTTCTGGGTGATATTCAATTAACATTGCTGGCTGAATCCATGAGGCATCGGGTCAATGGAAAATCTTAGTAGTTTAGAAAAACTTAGACTCAATCCTCAAGGAACTGAGGAAGTCCATTGCTCATTGCAACAGTGTGGATTATAATCATGTTAAATTGTAACCTCCATTTTGTCCTGTAAACTGACTTGAGGTTTAGGACTTCCATTTTGGATTGTGTACTGAGGTTATGTCTAACTTCTGTGACTTAATTTGTTCTGTTGATCTAGTATGATCTTGATAAAATAAGCAGTGACGTGTTAAAGCCTGATCATAACAGCATTTCTTTTAATGTGTTCATGAGCAGCCCTAATGCCAGGAGCATGGTGAAAGAAAACTGAAATAGGATAGGATGAGGGAACCTCACATGGATAGCAGACCATACACCTTCCACTTGGAAGTGCCATGCTCCAGCAGTTATCTACTGAATACATCCCCTGCTAAGCCCAGAGCTGGTAGGAATAGGAGAGAAGCAGCAATTACTGTACAGACCTCTCAGGTAATCCTCAGGGTGGAGAGCAACAAAACACTGATGTCACTTACCAAAAACTGATGATGCTATGGCAGTTATAAAATAGAAAAGGGAAGAGAAAATTCATCCTCTGACATTAGTTTTATCTCGGTAGCTTCTGCCCAGATGTGGACTGTGTACAGGGAGGGAGACAAAAGAGGCTGTTGAAAACAGAAATAAAAAGGCAAAATAAAAATGAAAGCGTGAACAAGCAATAAAATCCACACATAGATTTGTAAGTAAATATTTGAGCAAGTTGGAATTATTTTTGCCTCATTTTACAAGCAAGAGCCCAGGCAAAAGGTTTATTTCAAGTTTAAATTTCCAATTCCCCAGTTCTCTATTAATAGACGTGTCTGATAAGAGGTGTCAGAGGTGCAGGAAAACTTCCATATGAAGAGTGATTGAAACAGTTTGGGACTTCTTTGTTTAAAAAGGGAGAGAAATAGGAGAGGCTCAGTTGGAGAGATTCAAAAATAGAGACAGATAGAACCAAGAGAGTTCCCAGATCCATGGAAGAAGAGGGCATCTCTAGAAAGTGAATAAAAGAAAACTCAAAACCGGTAAAACCCCCTACAAGTTTCTGCAAGTCATTTCTACAAGTCAAATTGTCAAACACTAGAGCTTGTCACTGCAAGTTACCATTAAGGTAAAAAACTTGGGAGAATTCAAAAGAGGCTTACAGATGAAAGACTTCCTGACTTAAATGCAAAAGAATGGGAAAAAAAACAGCCCTGCCCACTCGGAAATAAAAATTCTGCTTGAAAACAGACACTGAAATTTAGCCTAATGTCTACAGGAAGAAATTTTTCCTAAAGCTGTGTTATTTGGTAGCTATGTATCTACCACAAGGTCCTTTGTTACAAGGCAGAGTCTGACACTAGTTGTGGTTAGAAACAGGGATCTTGCTCAATGGACCACTGCATGACACTGCTGGTGTTGTGCCTCCCAGGACGATGAATTAGGTTTTGCAATTCAGAAAAGACTTCTCATTTCTATTTCTTTCTTTTTTTTTTTTTTTTTTTTTCCCCCTGGAAGCTAGTCATTCCATCTTTGCTCTATGCTGGGAAAAGGATGGACAGTTATGTGATATGGAAACAGTTTTCCTGATGGCTATTTTGGCTGGGTGTTATTTCATCCCAATAAATCTGCTATCTTTTCAATGTGCCTGCCTTCTTACAGTCTTTCTGTTGCTCACAGGTAACCTCTTTGCTCTTAGCTGATTGTTTCTGGATTCATCCTCCTTTATAACCACAGCTCAAAGAACCATTTTTGGCATGCCTCAGTCTAAAGGATTAATATTGTACTAAACATTGTTTGATCTGTATTTCATCCCATACTTTAAAACCAAAAAGTTTCCTGCTCTTTTACTCACTCGCTCACTCAGCTGAAGTGAGCAACTTTTCATGCGAGCTCAGAATGTCAACTGATGGCCAAATAAAACAAATTAAATGTTTCACTAATAGGCTGGGGATCTGAGGGTGTTTTTAACTTCTTTTTTTTTTTTTTTTGCTAAAGTCCAAAGAAGACATTAAAACTATCTTGGGATATCTACAAACTACCAGGATGGAAAGAAAGTGCTATTCCTAAGCTTTCTTCTGCAGGTGAGAAATAACAGAGGGAAATAAGAAAGAGGAGCAGGTCCCTAATACGTATGGGGAGTTTTGTGTGTGTACACAACTGCAGAGTCACACGAGCACAAGCTAATAACAGATAGATAAAATTACCCAGAAGTGACTTCTTAAAACTTCAAATGAAATGCAGACTTTGAATTCTTAATTGTAATTTTTATGACTAATTGCACAATAATAATAACTTCTTTTTAGCTTCACGAACATCAAGAATTATGTTTACAATCTGAAAATCAGTCTGAAATTCCAAACATTAGGAAATTTTTTGTAAAGTTTGAACATAAAATATGGAAAAAATGTTTTCAGCCAGAATGGAAAATATTGAGATAATAGTGTTTTGCAGTAATATTTATCAAGGTTTCTTTCAGCTGATCACTGCATGTAATAGTGGGTAGAACCAAAAGCAAGATTCAGAAAATTTTCCAGTCACGGAACAAAATCTCAGATATTTGTGAAGTTATATCATTTCCTGTTTCTCATACATAGTCACTTAATAAATCCTTGTCTCTCACTGCATGCCATCACTTTGTATAACTCCATTCTGTTTGATATCAGTAAGACAGCAATAAAAGCGTATGAGCAATCCACCCTTTGCAAGAGAAAAACTTTCTGATTGACTTACAGAAAGTACAGAAGGTTCAACAGTATACTATTCAGACAATAAGTTATTCTCATAGGGAAGTGTTCTTTCTTCTGTTCATGTTAACTTGTAGTAAGCATACATAGTCAGCAAAATATGAATAGTAAAGGATTTATAAAAGATTCTTTCTGAAATACCTTCTGTATTATCCCATGGAAGTGGAAGCTGGATCTACTGAACTCTGGAATTGTGAGCTGGCCACAGAACTATGTTTGAATGGTTGTGAAAACACGTCATTCCCTTAGGAGGAAATGTTAATTAACATATCTACTGCTTACATAGAAATGAATTACCATTTCCTTTTCTTTTCTTCTTTTTTTTTTTTTTTTCTTTTTCTCTCCTGGCTTTGGCTATTAGTTGTGATTGGGAAGAAAAGGAAAATTTTAAACATTATCCAGAGGTATAAATCCAAGGTTAAAGCACATAAGATTGTTAAGTATTATAAAGCAATAAAAGACATGAAACACACACAAAGAATAGCAAACAAGAAATCGAAAGTAGCATTTATTAAGACGCATCTCTCCAAAGAAACTTCTGAAATGTATCCAGTAAAAGTTAGTCATAAAAATCACCCAGTCTTTTTAGATACTGATTTTAGGTTTGCGAAAGTGGCTGTCTAGCAGGATAGACAGACTGCCTTCGTGTGCTTTTAGAACTGAGCATGTCCTTTTAAGCAAGTTTGCCCTAAAAACGTCTTAATAATTTTAGGAGTTTATCAAAGAGCAATATACCCAGTCCTTTGGTGAGGATATTTATTTGAAGTTATGAAGAATTTCCACAGCGTTAGTGCCTCCTTGCATTCAGCCCCCCTTGATTCATGCTATGTTTCTTATAAATTCCACTGTTTCTTACAAATTTCACTCTGGCACCTTGCACTAAGCAAGATGCTCCTTTCTGAGATCTGTCTACCATCTACTGTTAAGTCAAATAGAGCAAAAAACTCCACAACAGCTGATCCATATTGTCTTTCATCTCATGAATAGGCACAATTGGAGTATTCTTTTATAAGTTTAAGTTATCTGGGTCCCACTTGCAAAGAATAACTTTTTCCCTCAAACTGTGATTTTTTGGGATAATGAGTGTCTCATCTTGAGGACTTAATTTGTGCAGATTCAGAAGATGATTCCAGGTAGAACTGGGTAAAAAATTATGTCAAAATTCTTTTGTTATTATATTATTTTCAAGAAACAAAAATTAGCTCGACCTGAAATATTTTATGAAATTGGCCCAGTACATTGGTTTTTCTGCAGTGAAGGAATATCAATGTCATTGCTGAGTCTGATTTCATGGTTTCATGGGGTTTTGTTGTAATTTCTTGATTTATTATTATTTTATATATATATATTTTAGTTTTTCATGTATAAATTAATTTTGGTTTAGAATTTCCTTCGGTTTCACATTTTAATTTCAATACAAAACTTTGAAACAAAACATTCTAGTTTTGTCAGTGATAAGGTATGCTTAACCGGAATGGAAACACAAAAATTACATTATATAAATAGCAAGTACACAACCACAACCAAAACTATCACTATCAAAACAAGAATGATCATCTTTTCCAGTTAATCTAGATGTAATTATTTCCTGTAATTGTCAGTGAGTCTGGTGTGAGCAGCCATAACTCAGTGATTCAGAAACTTCTAATTCTTGGTGTTGGTCCATAAACACTGGGATTTCTTCACATTAGCAGTATATCAAAGGCAGTCTCCCAGCTCTTAAGACACAACTTGATTGTCTTTCTGAACAATGTAGGGCTCCTTCTGGAAACTGGTTCTTACCCCAGGGTCATAGAAAACATCTGAAACAGACTAGTGCATCTGGAATATGCCCATTGGATAAATTATATTTGTTTGGGAACTTAATGAAAAGGAGATTTGTAGTGCTGTCTTTAGTAGCAGGATTTTGCTGTCATGAAGTAACCTTAGTCGTAGAGAATTAACTGTAATTATCTCTCCTTCTACAGTAAATAGTATAGTACTAGTACAGTAACTACTTTCAGATTTTGTTGTAAATAGTCTACTCTAGTTTTATACAGCAATAAGTTAGCAGAAAGAGCACGTTAGATCTTTTACTGATATCTGTAGAACCTCACAAGTTATTGGACCTGCATAACACTTTGTCATATCAGAAATCACAATATTGAAGAATGCTGGCCATGCTCTAAAGGTAAACATGAAACTTTTGCTAACACAAGATGTTTAGACTTTCTTAGATTTGTTTCTCACACCCCTGAACCAATGCCTCGTTTACATTCACTGTTGATTTGTTTTCTGAACTGTTTCAATTCAATAAGCTAGTAGACTGAAAAATAAGATTATGTTTTTAGAGTCTGATCCTAAGCCAGTTAACTTAATGAATGAACTCGTTCTTGCTTATGCTAGGTTTAGATTGGACCCTCAAATCTAGTAATAAACAGTACTAACAAAATATTTATCTTGTCTAATGCTTGACTTCATTTCTTATACTCTTTATTGCAAATTAAATCCCCATATCTCTTCTCACTGCTTCTTAAACTATGAGTCTGAGTAATTGAAATCAATGGGAAAAAAGGACGTTTTGACATTGTACCATTCATAATGATGCCAACATATTGAAACTAATCTTAGGAGATAGAAAAATGCAGTCCTAATAGATCATGAGAGACTCAGTGGGTGTCTTACACAGGGAAAACAAGAATACATTGAATACATGGACCCATAAGACTACTGTGAGAAAAGGGTGGCGATATGTGGGTGCAGGCATCTGAGCAGTTGTTGAACTAAAGACAATGGAGAAGATTTGTGTCTAAAATATACAGACACCCCCAGCCACCCTTCTCTCTAACCTGTGCTTCAGTGTTGACCCTGGAGGCTGACAGAATAAAGTTGAATTTCTGCATATGCCTTCAGGATATCCTGAGCCTCCAGTCCTGCAAATGGATTTAATTAGGACAATAATGCATTTCTTGACCTTATCTCCTATGCAAACAAACTTCTACCTGACACAGTTTTCCTTTCATTATGTGGGTGGACACCTCTCATTATATTGCTTTGTTGACAGTAAATATGCTATGCAAACTTGCTTTTTCCTAGCAGACATAATGGTGGTGCCGACTTGCACTGCCTCTGCATAGTTGTGAGCCTAAGTATGTAACTCTGTACAACATGTCTTCTGAAAAGTATGATAAAACATAAATGAGAATAACAAATATGACTCATCAGCTCATCTTAAAAGAAACAATGTAAGAAAAAAATTACTGTAACTGGACATATTATCCCGGGAATATCAGACAAAAAATCGAAACCCTCCAGTTTTGCTGACTTCAAAGGAATGTGTTTGCAAAAGGAAGTAAACAAAGCTTCTTTTGGGTACACTAAATTTTCTTGTCAAGATAATTTAAGAAAATACTTTGCTTATTTTCCTGGCTAGATATTTTTGTTCTGCTTATACAACAGAAACACTGAGATTCACTAAAATGCATTTCACCCATAGATTAATGTACACCTTGTCTTTCCTTGCTTGAAAACTAGCTAGTGTGAAAGGCACCTTGTGTACTTCAGTAGGACTGAAAGGAGGCAGACACAAACAGTCCCATAAAGTCTATTTCATCTCTACTCTTCATGGTAAGGGCCGACCAGATGCAGCTGGAATAGCCCCTTGAAGTTTATGCCAAGCTGTTGGACAAGGCAGTAGGCTTGTTGAAGTGGTTAGCAATCTCCCTTCTGGGGGGAAAAAAAAGGGAAACAAAAAACTTTTAACCTTCTCTATCCTCTGGAGTGGGGGCCATTATAAGCAACAATAATAATCCACTTCTTTTAGCACCCAAGCAATACAAACATAAGTGTTATCCTATGTGAAGACTTTCACATCGTATTTATGTTCAATATTTTCATTTGACAGTTACTGCTGGAATAGAATAATCAGCAAGTGCTAAACTAAAGATAGCTATATACAGATTAGGAATACTAGGGATGATGAAATATATCATTTAGAGGCAAGGTCTCCTTGAAAGAAGGAACAGATATTGTACTGTAGTTTTTCTACTACAAATTATGTTTATATTTTTTTATAATTCTCCCACGCCTGCATGAAATTTGGTCAGACATAGTGCCTTCACCATTAAACTATCACAAAATGCTCTACAAAAACGATGGATGAACCTGACAGTAACAGAGTAGCTATTATATGACCTCATTAACAGCTTATGCATAACCTTGGCCATTACAATTTGCTTTAATAAAAGAGGGAATGCCTAGAGAGGCACTGACCTTCATCCATAAACTTTTAGCAAATGTACGGTACAAATTCCCAGCTTATTCTCTGCTGGAAGGCCATCAAGGATAAAGAGAAGACACCATAACTTCAATCCTTTTGCCAATGACAGACCCTCTAATTCAGACCGCTACATTGTGTAAATGTGCACAGGAAAAATCTCCAGTTACAAAAGCTATGGTAAGTTTTCATTCACTTTTTTTTTTTTTTTATTTGCTTTATACTGTCTGCAAACAATAGCAAGCAGCTGGTTTATATTGTTTTATTTGCATCACATTATCTGACAAAATTGTTGATGAGATCAAGTTTTTGGATACTCAGCTGTGAGTTGTGCTCACTCTGGATTTAAGGACAATATGTATTTATATCCCACTTCAAATGCACTTGTGAATAGTACTTTAGAATTCCATCATGAGTTATGTAAGTCCTGAATGCGAGCAGTGGTCATTAATAAATTACCACACTATAAAAAAGCCCCACCACATTTTCCTGGCTCTGCCCTGCTAGCTGCATCTGTGTTTGCCTGGTTGGAAGAAGCACTAGCTGAGACATTTACCAGGAAGGCAGATTTATCATGCAGTCCTAAATCATAAGCAATAGTCTGTTAGATGAGAGACAATCCGTTACACATTGGGAAACAGTACAGTACCAATTAAAAGCAAACATGGACCCAGTCCTAATGGAGTAAGACTGATGACAGGGCAACACATCAGTACTGCATTCCAGCACTTAGAAATTAAATGATTAAAATGTGACAAGTAGCTGGTAGTACTGTAGGTTCTGGTCTTACTGACATAGAGCCTGCTTCTCCCAGATAGTCAGCAGCTGCCCACTTCAAACATGTGAACAGTTCCTTTATGATCAGCTGCTTTAAAGCGTGATAGAGGAGGAGTACACAGAACATACTCCAGCCAAAGAAGGGGAAAAGGACAATGACTGGCTGAGAAGAAGCAGTTTTTGAGATAACATTGTTGTTCATCTCATTGTTCTTATCTAAAGGCTTTTTTTTTTTTTTTGTGAGCTAAGATCAGTGTGTATGCTCATTCATTATTAGATGATTATGAGCCTTTTATTGTAGCTACAGAAAGTAAGGGGAGTCAGAGGTGTACTAGAAAGGTACTAGCAGTGTTAGGGGTTTAATAAGCTTTGCACAATGTGATGCTGTACCTTCTTCTAGATGTAGACACTGCAACAGCAACCTATTGCAGGACATGCACTGAACAGCGCATGCAGTAGTAGCTTCTGTGGTGGCAAAATTTAGTGGCTGTCTGGTTAAGCTTTCTCTTCACTTGTCAGCTGTGTTGACTTATCTTACATGAACCTGCCTGCTAGTTTCTAGTTTTATGCCATAAAAAAGCATTTTCAATTTTCAGACTTGAAGGAAGGGTGAGGTAGGAGTGTGTTGTTTGTTCTACCAGTCTGAGGAATTAATTTCTCTGGGTTTACATTTCTGCTGGGACAATGCTATTGATGGGTAATTGCCGAGGACTGGTTACTTTACGATTATAGCTGTTTAAAAAATTGTCAAGGATGACCAAAGCTTGGAAAGCTTTTTTATTTAAGATAGTATAAAACTAATTTAATAGTTAAATATGTATTTTTTTAGCAAGTAATCTTTTTTTTTCTTTTTCATTTTTTTCTCATTTCAATTCTCCTTTTGAATACAGTTGGCCACAGGTTTATGTTGTGTCAGTGAATTTCCTGTAAATATGGCCCTCCATACACCATATGATCTGAAATCAGGCAACTCATTGAATTAGTATTTAATGTTTCTTTGGAATTTTGCTTATGGGACTAAATCCTTAAAGCCAGAAAAAATGTATGTTTGTCTTAAAATTATTTTATTTTATTAGTGAGTTGGGATATACCTTAAAAGATACATATTTTTAAAATAAACTAAGAAAAGAAAAATTACAGAGTAGTAAAATATAATTGAATTATTCAGAACGTCAAAAACTCTCCTCCATGATCACAGGAAATAACTGTCCATTCAGCTCTTCTCAGAGAAGAAATCTGAGTAAATAAATGGCCTTTGTAACATGACCAAAAGTCAACAACATTCAAGCTCTCTCTCAAACCCACCAATGTTTGTGCCTGGGAGGGCATCGTTAGGGCAATTACTTGATTAAACAGCAGATCCATTTTGTTTATTTGTTACTTTCCTCAAAGGAGCACAGCTCACTCTCATGGGAGCACTTGTGTATCCAGTAAATAGAAGCAGGTTAATTACACGCCTTAAAATCACAAGACAGAAAACGCTATCCCTTTGTTTTCTGCTAACCCACAGGCAGGAGTGGAGCTCGAGAAAGGCAAGATACATCTTGTGTGCCTGGTTATAGGTCCTGCGCAGCTCTAAAGCTGCATGGCTCTCTTTCTTGCACAGTTGTGTCCAGATTTGCGCTATCTGAATATTATGAAATATATATATAGCATTTATTTATGACAGCATAGAACTTATTTATGACAGTTAAACATTATTGCTGCGTATTGCTCTTTAGAGATAGCAGAAAGAAGTGTTAAATGTATCTCAAAATACCTGCCACACTTGTACTTACACACCTTCCTCCTCTCCTCTCCCCCTACCCCCTCCCCTTGGCCTCCAAATAACTTGTCTGAAAAGAAAATTTTCTTTCATTTCAGGTTATTTTGTCCACCTACTTTTAAAAATCCCTTATAATTTAAACTGAATCTCTGGCAATCAGTACCGAACACAAATACTTTCTCTGGAGGGGTTAGGAGGGTTTTTTATTTCAGGATCGTGTTACCGGAGTCTTTGGCTTTGTCAGTATCAGTCTTAAAGAGGAGTCTCCAAGCAGCCAGAAGCATGGCATATTTCCAGCTCTGCTTGCCTCCAGTTTACACAGACAGCTCCTAGGCAGCAGGTATAATGATTGCAGAAGGGCTTGCAGGCAGCCTACAGTTATGGTATGCAGGTGTGCCTGAGAGCATCCAAACTGCCTAGTGCTCAGCTAATAGCATGTCAACAGTATACTGAACCACTAACTGCTTAAAAGATGGTGTCTCATTTTGTTACGGAAGCAAGACCTGGAGCCATGTTTCCATGATCACTATCTGGGCATCTCTCAAAACAAAATGTTAAATACCTACTGTGGTTTGGGATTTTTTTTTCTGTCTCATTTCTTTCATGTCTGTTATTCTTGTCATCCTCCCCTCTTACATACTCAGAACATCACCCATAAAAGCCTCTGCCCAGCTACTTTTCCCTCCTGGGCAGACTCACAATATGCCTGTATTTCTTGGCTATAAACTGACAGGAGTATTTTGACAGGAGTATCACTTCTTACATAAAACTGAAATGAGTGTAGCTGTCTGATCTTGGTCTGACTTCAGCTGCAGCAATACTATGATTACGGTTTTAGGTATGCATATATGAATAACGTGTCTTTAGTCTAAAGTCCTAGAAAAAA
The DNA here is from genome assembly GCF_037157495.1 of Lathamus discolor. NCBI lineage: Eukaryota > Metazoa > Chordata > Aves > Psittaciformes > Psittacidae > Lathamus > Lathamus discolor. The sequence goes on along the minus strand of NC_088885.1, from coordinate 125,714,297 downwards.
GAAGTCTTTGTTACTTCATTTTTCCCTAGATCTTACATTAAAGTGACCTATATCAAAACTGTTAGCAGGCAGTGGTAGTAGAATATTGGTATTTATCCCAAATTGCATATCCCAAATTCCAGATAGATTATGGTTAGTCTAAATCCATAAATCACTGATATATCTGGAAGAAAAAAAGACTTTAAAACCAATAATATGTGGCTATGGTATATTTCTGTTTCACTGTTCAAAGGTATATTTTCAGAGATGTAAAAAATGAAATATGTAATTCCTTTCTTTAGTATAGAACCAAGAACTTTTTCTCCAAGTGAGAAAAGAGTGGATCTTGGTGATTAACAGTTTTGATTAGAAACGTGTTATGATGATGGAGTGATTCTGTATGACGTTCATATTAAGGTATATCACGCAGTCTCACAGTGTTCTCTGCCCATGCTAAGCAACTCTGATGCTTCCTGCTCTGTTTTTCATTTATAGACTGAGAGGCTTAATTTTTAGACTGAGGTATAAGTGTATAATATACTGGATGTGATCCACCTGTGTTTTGACTGTGGAGTTTCTGAACAGGCCTCACACTGAAGACAGCACAGTGTTTAGCCTTCTTGCTCAACCTGACTGCAAGATAAAAAGTATGTAAGGGAGCAGAGTTGGTACAGGAACATGTATTCATTTAGCTAAATGCTCTCTACCCCTGTGTGCTATCTACATTCAGGAAGCTCAAATTTGGTAAACTTAGAACAACGAGCCCCTAATTAAGCGTGCACTGTCTGCTCCTATTTTGATACTTTGCTGTGAACTGCAAGTCTCTTAACTTACATTTTCTCATTAATACTTCTTTCCTTTTTTGTTAGGAGATTGCTCAGCTTTCATTAGCTGAATGTGATTCTAATGTCTTTCTATACCAATATTTCTCCACAGTTGCAGTACTTTGGTTTCAATAACAATATCTGCTCTTTTGTTTCACTTGGAATTGTAGTGATTCATTAATTCTTCAATATAACTATACAATTGTCTTAATAGCAGTAAGACTTCATGCTGATAGTGAGTCTTTACTTGATTCACATTGGACCATACGTAAAACCATGTAAGTAAGCTAATGCTCAGGGTAATAAGCAATGTGAATAGCAGGACTAATATGAGTATATTTATTCAGTTATCTTTTCTATCCTATATTCAGCTTTATCTTTTTAGAACCTTGAAACTATTTCCTTCCCTGGTCCTTTCGGCTTTCTCAGTTTAAGAGGTATATTTTTCTCCTGCAAAAGGGTAGAGAGGAAACCAAAATGAATGTCAAGTTATAAAACAATGAGAAAGTACTGTGAGCTGGCAAAGCAGTAGCTCTGCAGGACAGCCCTGAATAGTTGTGAAATCTCACATCACTGTGTATCCAGTCATTCAGATGCTTTGACCAGAAGCAGAAAATCCTCATAGAATGTCATAGTATGTCTTCTATTGAAAAAAAATCATTAATTGACAAAAAAGAATGAATTAAATCAGTAAATTAAAAACTTCTGGGTCTTACTAAGCAGGTATATTCCTATTTAAGTTGCTGGCAGACTGTCAATTGCAATACAACTTCTCACCCCAAGGGTAGGTCTTTGCAGGAGAGAAGACATTTTCAGTTCTGGTGCCAGACATGAAATGAACTCCCACAGGAGCTAGGAGCCATCATTTCTTTGACCTTGCTCTATTTAACATAAGAACATTGCAGCATGTACATATGATGAAGTAAAATCTATGAGACAATGTTTACTTCATGAACAATTTTGACTTTGGAGAAACACTAAGAAGGAATAAACCCCATGTGACAGATGCCACTCATATCTCCTGGAGTATTACTGGCAGGCACTGAGAAACTGTGCTAATGAAAGCACAATTGTAACCCATATACGAAGGTCTAGACAAGAAATACCTGCCTCGTAATAAGAGCTAATAGACGCCAAAGCTGCTGATTGCCAATGTCTTATAAACAGAGTTCTCAGAGCTTGAAATGATCAAGTCTTGCTGTTTTCTGTTTTGTAAGAGAAGGTGAAAACCAGTACAATGTGGGTATGATGGAAGAGATCACCTTGAGTGCCATCACGTGGCATGTCGAGGTCAGTTGTGATATTTGAGACTCTGTGTTCACTGTTGACATACTGGCTTCTCCCACCTGAAGAGAAGTAAAGGTACTTAAAAAGACCCAGGTGGCAGAAAAAGAGTTAACTTGTGCACCCAGTTTCTGCAATATTCCCTGTTGTTGCTGGGCTCTGCACTCTGGGTCATGTTTGCATTGCAGCATTATACAAGCATTCCTGACTCTGCCTTTTTTACTTCCCATTCAATACACTGGTATTAATGACCATCCTGCTATCCCTTGACATCTTCATGGACATATTTCACGTCTTTCTTGTGGACAATAAAGTCTTTAAACACAGAAAAAAAATGTCCATCTGCAAGTTGTCTTTGACATTTGCAAACATGGCAGTAATTAATGGTAATGTTAAGTACTATTCAATCTCCATGTTTTCCTTATTACTCCAGAGCACATCTCTCTCCAGTTTTACTTCACTTTAAACTGAAGAAAGCTTCTTTTAATTCAGTGCTAGCCATGTGGTATTCTAGGGAAGTTTGAGGGACAGAAAAGGACATGTACTACATGTATGATAAACACACATAAAATAAACAGATTCCAGGAAGCTGAGAGAAATCATGCAAAGATGACATTTCCATTCCACAGCTGTGAGGACCCTCTAGCTGTGAGAAAACTGTGCATTTTGAATTTTCCAAACAGAAAGGAGTCCGATCATCACAAATCGTATGTAAAATCTTTTTTTTTTCAGATTAAGCAATTAGATATTCTAAGTGCTAGAAAGAGTGAAAGGAATTTCACATATTCATTACCTATGTTATCTTTTTTGTGTCTCTTGTATTTTTTCTTATTCTTGGGAGCTATCAAATGGACAGATCCTATCTTACCCATGTATGCCTTCAAGAGTGTACAACTGTATAGAGTTATGAAATGATGAGATCCTTTGCAGTGTGAAAACTGTCTGGATTGTATTTTGTTCCTATATGCATGGCAGAAGGCACTGTGCAGGCAAAGTTATTTGCTTTTGTAGACTTATATACACGTGTACACAAAATATACACATGTACACCCAGTGTTCATCGTTAATAACTTAAACACAATGTTAACTGCATTTCTAAAGAGAATGAATCACCATCTCTGATAGCACTTTTAAAAGATGCTGCCTTTTAATGATTCCTGCTACTTTCAAAGCCTGACTGTTGACTATCTTTTAAATCTGTTCTTTGAAAAATACTTTTAGGAGTAACTCAAGTGCAGTAAAACTGACTGAAATGAAGGTTTTGGCAACAGTTACTTCTAAGCCTTCAAAAGTCTTTGGAAAACTTCACAAATATGAAATTAATTTTATCCAAATATTTTTTAGGAAAGCTTTTTAAGTGTTCTGGATTTTCTTTACCCTTGTCACTGATTTCTAAAGAATATATGTGCAAAATTAAACAAATCTGTTTCTTCTCTTGCTTTAGCTATTTCCTGGAGCTGCATTGGCTCTGTTTCAGGATGAGCTGTTGATACTACAAAATCTGGATTGTGGTGTGCAAAATAATTCACTTAAAGAAACTAAATGATTCAAATATCTCAATGCTCAGCAAAGTGGAGGAAACTAAGAGACATGTTTAAAATAACTCGCTGAAGTTTCAAAAAGTTGGTACTGGTTAAAGTTCCCTGAACTTTTTTTTTTTCTGAAGATCTGGGTTACTAAGAAGAATTGGTAATACTTCAGCTTTAAGAAAACAATTAATTTTTTCTTCAGCTTTTGGAAGACTTTCAGCTTTTGATGTAGTTATGAAAGAGTGACATTTTATAAAGAAAGTGTTTAGTTTTCTTAATTATCTTTTGCTATAAATACGTTATTAATGGGATAGGGAAGAGTGCACTTTTCATATCATCAAGGGGTGTAACACACCAAGAAAAGTGGCTCTAGAAAAAACACGGTGTTCTCCTTGGAGGTTCTGTTTGGTGGCATTATAATATACCAAGTGTTAAGATTTATTGTAATGTAGGCAAAATGAAAACAGAAACTACTCAAGGGACTCTTCTTCAGGGACTGTAATGATAGGACAAAGGATAATAGGTTCAAACTTAAACAGGGAAGATTTAGGTTAGATTTCAGGAAGAAACTTTTTACTCTCAGAGTGGTGAGGCACTGGCACAGGTTGCCCAGAGAAGCTGTGGATGCCCCATCCCTGGCAGTGTTCAAAGCCAGGCTGGATGGGGCTTTGAGCAACCTGGTGTAGTGGGACGTGGAACTAGATGAGATAAAGTTCCTTTCCAACTCTAACCATTCTATGATTCTATGATGAAATATCCAGTGCCTGTCTGGTGGAGCCTCCTGCAGTTGCCCTGAATGAGAGAGAATAAGGGAGAATTGTGGTGTTATACTTCCATATGCCTTCAGGCCTCTTTTTCTTGCCAGCGTGATTTAAGAAGGTTTAAGAGTAAGTGAGGATGAGACCTGCACCCTTTAATTTATTCTTCCGCTTACAGTCTTAATCCTTCTTTTTGTGGTTAAGATTTTATCAATATGAGACATTATACATGAATTGAGCAAAGTGTGGTCTACACCAGCTGACACTGTCTCTGAATCTGGTCCCAGATGTGATGCCTATTTTACACTTATCTCCACAGTATCTATTCCATTCTGGGAAACAATTTACCACAGGGACAGCTCCATTTCTTGGTGTCAGGTAACACACTTTGTTAATTAAATAAAACAACCTAAATAAATATTGGAAAGGTTCCATTTTACCCTTAACAAAACAGTGTTAAAATCCAAAATAAACTTGTGGAGATAATCTAGGATTCTCGCTTTGGATGTCTTCCACTGACTTCTTACAAAACAATAGCTTTTTCTCACTGTTGACCAGTACAGGAGAGTATCTGAGAAGCAGGAGCTGAGAAAAGGTGTGAGTAAGGTTCAATTTCTTATTTATTTCTCATGAACGTCTGGGTGAGTCTTTATGCGATCATGTCTGTTCTGCATGCATCTCAGCAAAGGTGGTAGAGAAACAGATGTGTCCCATTGTCTGTTAGGAGAAACCTAAACTAACCACATTTCACATCCTGTGTTTTCCACAGAAATATTTGTCTTCATGAGCTCTTATAAACACCCCAACACAGACTTCAATTACATGCATTATTTACCAAGTAGGTTTGTAAAGACTATCGTTATTCAGTAAAATGAAACAAGCTCTCTAAAAATGATCTCTAAAATTTTTGTATGAAAAAACCACTCTGCTCAGAAGTCAAAATAAATATGCAATTATAGGGAAATGGAAAAAATAATTTAGTTTCAAACAGAGTGCAGAAGTTATGTGCTCCTCAGCTTTTTAATTTTTTACTTACCTCTTTTTTTCCAGCGTAAACCTATGAAGTATTTAAAGATTTTTTAACAAAACTTTGTTTTACCTGGAGCAGTTTTAGCAAAAGAACAATTTAGTTTTGAGAAACGTAGTGCCAGTGTGCATTTCTGTGAATAAAGAACAGTTGTGCTAAGAGGTAACGTGTTTGATGTGGTAATTGTAATGACTGTTGTCTGTAAATACGATTGATAAGAGAAAGCAGATATTTGAATAGCTTTCAGTTTTAAGTACTTTATCTCCAAATGAATGCAGAGATGCATGCTATATTCCTCTGCTGCCTGTATTGTGCTATCAGATTTTTTTCTCACTTATATGTCTTAATAAATGCCAATAATACTTGTTTTGTTTAAAAAAGGAAAAGAAGAGTAAAGATAAATATCCAATAGCTGCATTGCATATTCCCATTTCACTTGTCAAGGAGCAAATGAATGAAAGCCACAACACATAAAGTTTACTGAAGTGTGAAAAACTTTTAGTAAATGTGTTAAACAACCAGTGCTTGGAACTAAGTTCTGAAAATCCTTCTTCATTTAATCATATCATAACAGGTTAAACTTTTGTATTACATTGTAAGATTTATTTCTTTACTGAATTATTACAAATATTACATGATGGAGACATTCTAAGTAAACTTTCTTCATTCTGATTTTATGAAAATTAGGTTATAGAAAGTTCACATCTAAATAGATATTTATCTTTAAAACCCATTAAATCGTGTACTCTAGAAGTACTTTTCCTTCCCTGCCATCTGCCAATAGAGTTGCAATTTCCCTGGCTGCAACAGAATAAGATGTGTATCAGGGAAATAAAAGAAATTGTCATCAATTGAGATATATCTTCCATTATTGATCACAGATTTTCTGCTATGCCTGTCAAAGCAGTCTTTGTGCTCTCCAGTAATATCAATAGCCCACTGAATGTTAGATCAGTATTCTTGCCATTCTCTCAGAAAAAAAGCAAACTTCAGCTGAGATGCTGAGATCCAAATAGCAGACCTAATTCACGCACCCCAGTCATATTCATGTGCACTGAGTTAAAAAGCCCTTTGTACATTTCATCATTAATCTCTGCAGAGGATGTTGTGTCTAATGTATCTCTCAAATATCTGTAATGTGACTCAGAAAATAGCAATTCATGCCTTGTTTCCTCTTTTCAGGAATAGTGAAATACATTAATTTTGTGCCATCTGGGTTATCCAGGCATTCTATGCAGGAATAATAAAGGCCTACCAAACAGTGCTTCACTCATTCGGCATTATTTACCCCTGCTGAAGTCTCTGCATTGATCATTTCTGAACTGAATTCCTAATTAGACAATAGTCAGACAAAAGAGTTTCTGGGCAGTATCCCATCTAACAGTAAAGAATGGAGGAGCTTTCCCATCACTCTTTAGGTTTGGATTGGTTTTGATCCCCCGGTCAGAAATTCACAGCATTTCCTAGATTTCTAGATCTTTAGATGCACATTCTGGTTTCATGTTGGGGCATTAACTGTTCTCTCTCTCTATGCTTTCCATGAAATCCAGGTCCCATGTAAGCCACTAAAAGCATGCACAAAAACAAATTGGCTCATCAAAAATTCTAGTCTAATATTATACTCCAAAATCACGAGGATTCTGTGCAAATACCCTTAGTTCCTCATAATCTACAGAAGTATGTCAAAAGAAAATTTATCACATCATAGAATTTTTAGATCTTAGTGTTTTCCTGTTCTTGTAATTTCATGATGAGACAAATTTGCATCTGCAGAGTAACTGCTTCCTCTGAAATAGCAAATGCTGTGAGTAAAAAAAAAGGAAAAAATAGTTTTAATAATGCATTCTTATGTTTGACCTTCATAAAAAAGTACTTAATCAGATTTTAAAAATATATATTTGTTCTTAGTGACCCCAAATTGCATTTTACAATCCAGTACTAGAAACCAGCCACGTTTGTCCACATAAATCCCAATGATCCTCTCTATTTTCATGCTAAGAGTTAAGGAAAAAGAGAAGGTATATTTATCCTTCCATTAGAGCATGTAGGCAAAACAAGTGAGCTTTTAACTTATTGAAAGAACAAGTGTTTCAGAAGTATAGAAAATGACAGAAACAGTAAATAGGAGGCTGCCAGAGGGGGACAAAAGAATCATCTCCCTGTGGTTTTGTACCAAACAACGTAGAGTTTTTCATAAGGGACTTTCCCATTTTTCCTACTTGAATGTAGTACAGACCACAGGAAATGAAAAAAATGTTCATTAAACTGTCTCCAACAGCAACTACGTGCTTCCAAGGAAAATATACAAGCCCGTATTCACTGAGGGAGGAGAAGAAAGGTAATACTTTCTATCCTCAGGCAAAGTACAAGAACAGTGAGAGAAGAGTCATTCTTCAGCTATTCCTGATGTAGCGAAACAATGCTGTGCTACCAAAACTGAGGTTGGCAACTTGTCACACCATGATTGTCAGTACATTTAGTTCTAGCTAAATTTTACACAAAACTGAGTGTATCGATGAAGAGTCATGGATTCTAGAAGAAATGTCAGGGATGCACCATGAATCTAGGCAAAACCCAATGCTATGTTTCCTCTGTGTTAGGCTGGGATATTTCTGGCTCCAAGTAGGAATTCCAGTTCTTTCTGCTATGTGCTGGACTCCTGTCTATTTGAAGACAGAGCAGGGTGCTGTGAACTACTTCAGAAAGTTTTCCTGCCCAGGAAAAATGCTTTAGAGCTACAATGAATGGCAAAGCCATACAGAGGGATTGGGAATTTGCATTTGATTGCTGAACCAAACAGTATAACTTGTATACCTACAGGTCTTCAGTCTAGATATATGAAAAAATGAGACAGAGGAGTGAGACAGCATTTGGAAGGGGCTACTTTAAGCATGCCATTGCTTAATAAGAATTTGCAGGGGGAGACAAAGGAAGAACTTTGTCAAGCCTGAAATGCTAGTAACAGAAAGATGGGGAATAGGTCAAGCCTTAGGGCTTGTGTGTTTTTCCAGAGCCCTCTGCCTCATCTGTGCCTTTTTAAGAGCAAAGTGACTATAGTTAAGAAATTATTTGTCTAATGTTATATACATTGCTTTCTTGCTAAATTAATGCTTGAAGATGTTAAGCCAGAGGCCACAGTTCCTAGAATTGGGTGGAAATCAGAGGAAAATGGCTGAGCCATTGCAAGACCTGAGAAACCTGAGGCCCAGGTCTGAGCACTCTGGAGTTCTGTGTCTCAAGGAAAAAGACTGAAACCTACTGCTCCGTTTAGTAACCTGCCTAAGACCATGCACTAGAATGAGCCCACCCCCACTGGAGCATGGGACTAAGCAGTTTGGTACACTTACAGAACACTGACAACTCTACTGAAAAAGGGTGCAAGGATCCTTACTAATCAAGCTGGTAGCCCATCAGCTTTGATTTTTACTGAGAGAAAGAGGTATTATCTGTCTTTGCTGAGGAAATACTTACCATCAGTACATCAGGATCCTCTAACGTGTAGCTCTGTGTTTATTCCTTCATCTTACATCCTGTTTCAGCCTTTTTCTATCTTCCTACAGTGTAGTAGGAGGTGCAAGAAACAGGAACTGAAGACAGTGGTGACTTTAGAAACAGGACCCGTGCAGCTACATCTGTGTGGGTGATTTGGGAGTACTCATTCTTCTTTACAGAGGTCTAACGGAAAGACATAGTTTAGCTGTTTCCTTCTATGGCAGATCTGTATTGCAGGGCCCGGCACTTCTGGCAAGTGCAGGCTTGATAGGTCTCTGCTCAGAGCCTTTTAGCCCCACCTGGAATGAGCAAAGCAGCATCATTCAAAAGCGGTGTACAGCCTGCCAGGGACCACCTCCATCTCTCCACTGCACTGGGTGACATTTATTTGGGTCCAACTCAAGGACTCATATTCAGGTCCCAAAACCTGTGGCGTGCACCGGTTCTCCCCAGTGCTTCTATTTGTAACCATTCCAAACTAGTGATCCCACAATGTGCTCTCCCATCCACTAGACTACATGATTTTTTTCATTTGTAACTGCTGAATTCATTGCATAAGTATTAATACGCAGGAGTGTTACAAGACATCAAAGTGATATGTGATTCGCTAAATCATTTTCCTATGAAGTACTTTATAAATGATGCATCAATTCCGTCAGGATGCAGCCTTTCAGCATTGCTCATTAAGTCTGGCTGTTGCTTACTTTTCTTTTGATCTTTTGCATAGGGAAAGGAAATAAAAGCCATTTTTATCTCCTCATGAGCATCCCCTATCACCTGCCCTGAAAAAGAACAAACAACATTTTCCATTTGAAGGGAATTCTTTTCTATCACCTGAGAAGTTCTCAGTGATAGTTCTCAGAAATTTATAGACTTTTGTCATTACTCCTTCTCTAAATTAAACTACACTTTAAGCAATAATGGCCATCTGTAGGCCTGAAGGACACTTAAAATAATCTCAAACATGTAGCTGAGATTTTTTCCAAAAGAGAACAGTCTGGTTAATGTGAAATTCAGTCTCCACCTGAAAAGTCTTTCACAGCAGACAAGGACCTGAACTGTCTGATTAGAGCTGCATTTTGCACTCTCGACAAGAGCAAGTAGTGGGAAGAGGATGTGAATAAGTGCAGTTAGCTACTTTTACACAATAAATCAGTTGTAACTGCTGTGGTACAGAAACTATTAAAAGGTCATATGCATTATAATTTAAAATTGCTTTCACTTCAGACTTGACCAAATGAATTTTCTATGTAGAACATGCTATGTCTCTAGCAACAGTTCTATTATTTTTCAACACTGCCCTTTGATAAGAGCTTAACAAACAGTACTCCAAATGATAGCAGCCAAAAGCTGCTCTGACTTCTGGTTGCATGTGGTCAGGCTGAGCCCAGGCAAGTGAAGCATTCCTTCACTGACTGCTCACAGACACAGGTGTCAGAAACACATCAGCATCTCAGAGTGCTTCCCCAGTGGGCTGGTTGGGTTTTCTGCAACTGCCTCTGCATTGTCTCATCAAATCCCCTCTCCAAGCAAGAGACCAAATAGCAAGGCTAGGAAATGATTGCAAAGTTTATAAACACCTCTCTGTTGCACGGGTGTAACACTGCATGGCAGTTTGAGAATCAATTGGGGGGGGGGGTGGTTACCTCATTCCACATAAACCCATGTGATGGCATATTTGGCTCTGATGAAGCCAGAGCACTGGAAGTTAGCAGTGCTCTCATGATGACAGCAAAGAGAGGTAGGTCAAAGGTCAGATTTTGACAATACAAGCAAAAAAAAAAAAGCCACAGAAATGGAAAATTGATGAAAGTATCTAAAAATGCCCAGGCAATGGACAGGTATGCCTAGAGTAAGCTAAGTAGAGCCAATACTAGATTTGAATTCTCAAAATATTATGTATACTCATTATGGTAGTATACTATATTTACAGTATGATCATTATCTAAATACTCATTAAAGGAATGTAAAAGGAGATACGTTTTCAACCTGGAGAAGAGAATGCTGCATGGAGACCTCATAGCAGCTTTCCAATATTTGAAGGGGGCCTATAAGGATGCTGGGGAGAGACTCTTCATTAGGGACTGTAGTGACAGGACAAGGGGTAACAGGTTAAAACAGGTTAAAAACAGGGGAGGTTTAGATTGGATATAAGGAAGTTCTTTATTGTAAGGGTGGTGAGACACTGGAATGGGTTGCCTAAGGATGTTGTGAATGCTCCATCGCTGGCAGTGTTCAAGGCCAGGTTGGACAGAGCCTTGGCTGGCATGGTTTAGTGTGGGATGTCCCTGCCCATGGCAGGGGGGTTGGAACTAGATGATCTTAAGGTCCTTTCCAACCCTAACTATTCTATGATTCTATGATTCTATCCTGTATTAACAAACATGTAATCCTAAACTAGATCAGTTTCATGCTGAATAGTATGTTTGTGATATCACTATTACTGCTCTCAAATTTTCAGGAGATTTTAATTCTAATTTTTGCCCTTTTCTCTTTTTGCCTTATTTCTCACATAGAAGTTAATCTATTTGTATAGATATAGAAAAAATACAGATTAATCTAAATGGGGGCAACCTGTAAAACAGGTCTAAGGAGCCTATCCCCATGTTCTCAGAAATGACAAGCATGTTGAAGAATTTTTAGAATTAAGAATATTAGGTATTCTTCATGTTGCCAATTACTCTTACTCTGGTCAGTCTGAAGCAGAGTGCTATTGTCTCTCCCCCGAGATTCATTACAGAATATACTATTAGCCACAATTGCCAAGTTTCAGCTACAGGCAGCTGTACATTATGGACAATGAATAATTAACATATAATTATCTAATTGAAATATCAACAAATAATATGCTTAGCTAATTCAATAAGTGAGTTTAAAATGTGACCCTGAACATGTATTTTTTTAACAAAATTAGAAGGATCTATTTTGAATCCGATTTTCCATACTACATTCTACTTTTTTGCTGCGTGCAAGCAACAGTGGGCAATGAAGTTTTGAGCTGGCTATTTTTCTTTTATTGGAACACTGGCTAAGCAGTACAGAAAATTATGATCCTTGTATTTCTCTGAAAAATTGCAGTTTCTTTGTTTCTTTTATCTTTTTTTAGAAGCTTCGTACATCTCACACCAGCTCTATTTTAGTATCTTTTAACAGATGTTGTCTATCCTACACAGTGATGAAAAGAGGAGAATATTTTCTAACAGGTATAACGCAGTCACTATGTGATGAATAATCATGCCTAAGAAGCAATGCCTATGCTGCATATGTGCCTCCAGCACAGTTATCCCCAGTGTTCAGTCCATTCACACTGGAATGCACTGCCATACTTCATCCAGCATTCATGCCACAAGTATTTTCCACCATGGACAACCACAGCTATTCCTTCATAGGTGAAGTGAGGTATTGTGTAGCTCTCAGTGAATGGCTTTCTCTTTGTAGTACACCAGTACAGGCAATAACTATAACATATATTTTAATTTTCCTGTAGCTTAATAGATAAAAACATTCGTTAATAAAAGTCATCAGGTAGGGTCTGCAATCACAGATTTTTATAAAATTTATACAACACTATTAATATAGAAAAGACCCCCATCAATTATAGAATACTATCTTGGGAGAAATTTATAGCAAACGTTTTTGCAAAATAACAGCTAAATGGGATTAGAACAATCTCTCAATGTAGTTGAATACTTTTTTTTCCCCAGGGTGTGGAAAAGTGCTCTTTCCTGTTGTGAAAAAGACAAATCACAATCAGTCTGTCACATATAATTTGACAATTTGCAATGCTTGAACAGCAGGAGACCAAGTCACGTATTTCAAACATTGCTATTGATCAAGGAGTTTTACAGTAGCTCTCAATTTCTGTGCTGGATAAATGTCCCAGTTAAAAACAGTTGCATAACAGACAATGATGAAGGCTTGGTGCACTGGAACCAAAAGAGTTGCTGATTGGTTTTGGTCTTTAAGCTGATAACTTTTTTAAACATGCATGGGAAATTAACTTCTATGCTCCAAAGATCAAGCAAACTAACAGGTGTACATCTTGGCAACTACAAATGGTATGACAAAAAAAGGGGAACCTTTCTGCATAAATTGTCAGCTATGGCTTTAAGTAAATGGATGGCAATCTGTGTCTGGTATTTAAAAGCTAAATTAAGGATGTCAAGCTCGCACCTTCTTTAGAAGTTTCTCAAAGGCACTTATCAAAGTGTCCTGTCTCCACTTCTTGGAGATATTGGCCATCTTCAAAGTCAAAACTGTCAAATACTATTGAAACTACATTTATTGGACCTATAGGAAGACATGTCATTAGTAAACATCTTTCCAGTAAATCACCATTTTATATTGCTTGATATGCAGAAAACATGAAAAGATAAAGGAGATAAAGGAGATGAAACTCTTCCGACTCCTGTAATGTCAAAAAACACCAAACCTGCAAACAAAACCTGAAAGCATCATAAATCCTATAGTTAAAAAAACAGGAAAAGTGTTGCTGTTAAAGGGGATAAGGCAAAGGTACAGTCAGCTTTCTCCTAATTAATTTAAATTGTGGTTTTATTCTGAAAACCATGGCATGGGATTTCACACTGATTATCTCCCCATAATTTCCCCATAAAGTATGTTCAGCTTGCAAGTAAACAGTTCATTTTTTTTTCTCTTCCTACAAAGCTCTGGAAGCACAGCCTGCTCTCTGAAACGCAAGCCAAGTCTTCTGTTTCTTTTGAATAATCACCAGTTAAAGGCTCAACCTGCTCTGTCACACATATTCACCAGCATTGCATGTGAGAAGCTGACTGGAACAATTCTATTTGCAATGTAATAGGAGGATGAATTAAATCTCCTTCATTTCCTTCCAATTAGCTGCAGTGCAGCTCCCTCCTAACGTGGTTTTGTGGGGCTTGAGGAGCAGGAAAAGCAAGAATTAGAACTGATTCTGCCAGGGAAGGAAGCAGCTGAGACAGTATGCTGGTGAGCACATTTGTAAAGAATGCCATTTTCACAAAGAATGGCAGCATACTGGATAGAGATAGAAAGAAATTATGGCTGGTCATTGCTCCAGACTCTGTTGAAATGCCCAGCAGTATTCCCTAGACCAATTTTTCAATTTATCAAAAGGATTTTGGCAACAGACTGTGTTGCTGGATTTGTGCTGCATCTTCAGGCAGGTTCAGTTGGCTGCCTGTGAGGCAATCAGAAAGAAAATCATCCTTGTTTTTCTTGTTGCGTAGCTTGCAGAGGACCTATGCTCACATCAGTACACAGACTTGGATCTGTGGATCAGACAAGAATGTGTTTCCTCTGCAAGCTCCAACTTTTCCAGCTTTTACTGGAGTTAATACAGAAAAGAGTATTTCCTCTGCAAGCTTCAAAGCTGAACTGCCATTTCCAGCTTTTACCAGAGTTAATATAAGAAGAGAGAAATACCAAGTCAAAACGAAACTTCACCTCGCCCAGCTGATGCTGGCAGTAGTGAAGACTGGAAAAGTGTAAGATCAGGTCAAGCTTTAACAGTGCTTCTCCAGGATACTCGGCTCATCTCCAGCAGAAGACAGCTCAAAGACTTTCTGAGCCAGGCCTGGCAGCATACTGAGGCAAGGAGTTATGCAGTTTGACTACAGACTACTGGTAAACCAGTCTCCCTCATTTTTGTGTAGAACCTGTCTTTTTCTAGCTTCATTTAACATATTTTTTTATTTCCTTTTCTGTATTTCATACATATCTATGATATCCTTCCTTAGACATCTCTTACCATCTTAACTCATTGCATCTTGCATGGATCTATACAGCCAAACTTTCCAAAACTGTGCGAATCCCTTCCCAAATGTTTACTTGTTGCTATGTTATCCTTCTTGACATGGGGGAGGGAGAAACAGGATGCACACAAATGTTAAAAATGTTTTTCCACTGGGGAGTTGTGAGGAGGCATAGAAAATCTCTTTGTAAGTTGTCTATTCCTTGTCATCAGAAGGTCTCATGGGAGAACTGACTGACTGAAGCCTCTTGAATCTTCTGACCATGTAGAATTGGCTGGGCCAAGATTTGTAATTCTTAGACCCTGGAGCACTGTTAAGAAATTAGAATTTTAACAGAAAATAAAGTAGGATTGCAGCCCTCAAACTTTGGAAGATATTTCTAAGAACAAAATACAAATGGAAGGCAAAAGGAAAAGTAGAAGTTGTTACATTTTTTTGTTAAGTTAAACAGCTTATGATTTAGCCAGCTCTTGAGGAAATACAGGACTGATGGGTGAATAGCAGGTTTCCAGGCAGTACAGCAGACATAATACATATATAACCACATATTATTCTCCTTACTGCATTTACCAAGTTCCATCTTGAAAACACAGAGGTGCTTTTTAACACTAATTTGGAACTCCAAATTAGAAATCTGATGATTAAAAATCTTCCATCTGACATAAATTACTAGCCATATTAAGCCCAAGTTTTTTGATTCCAGCTGCATCCTTCAGTTTACATAGAATCAAAGAATCATAGAATAGTTAGGGTTGGAAATGATGTTAAGATCATCTAGTTCCTACCCCCTGCAGGGACATCTTACACTAAACCGTCATCAAAGGCTCTGTCCAACCTGGCCTTGAACACTGCCACGGGTGGAGCATTCACAACTTCCTTAGGCAACCCATTCCAGTGCCTCACCATCCTCATAGTAAAGAACTTCCTCCTTATATCCATTTTTGCAACATGAAGAATATCTAATATTCTTACAAATAGATTAACTTCTATGTGAGAAATAAGCAAAAAAAGAAAAGGGCAAAAATTGGAAAGGACCTTAAGATCATTTAGTTCCACCCAACCTGCCATAGGCAGGGACATCTCACACTAAACCATGTCACCCAAGGCTCTGTCCAACCTGGCCTTGAACACTGACAGTGATGGAGCATTCACAACTTCCCTGGGCAACCCATTCCAGTGCCTCACTGCCCTTACAATAAAGAACTTCCTCCTTATATCCAATCTAAACCTCCCCTGTTTTTAACCTGTTTTAACCCGTTACCCCTTATCCTGTCACTACAGTCCCTAATGAAGAGTCTCTCCCCAGCATCCCTATAGGCCCCCTTCAGATACTGGAAGGCTGCTATGAGGTCTCCACACAGCCTCCTCTTCTCCAGGCTGAACAGCCCCAACTTCCTCAGCCTGTCTTCATACGGGAGGTGCTCCAGTCCCCTGATCATCCTCGTGGCCCTCCTCTGCACTTGTTCCAGCAGTTCCTTGTCCTTTTTATGTTGAGAACACCAGAACAGCACACAATACTCCAAGCGAGGTCTCATGAGAGCAGAGGGGCAGGATCACCTCCTTCGACCTGCTGGTCACGCTCCTTTTGATGCAGCCCAGGACACAGTTGGCTAGCTCTTCTCTCTTTATTGAGAGAGAAACACACACTTTCCAATCAGTTGTTTCCTTGCACTAAAATAAAAAAAAATCAAGCCAAACATTTTTGCTTGTCTCTAATCTGCTGGTTACTTTCCTCTGCTCGCAATTCCAGCTTGAATTAATCTAAGGATAGGTAAACAGACTACGGCACAGCTATGCCAGAGTGGGAGGCTTTTCTGAAATTTTCCATACTCAAAATGCTCTCTGATAATGGTATTACTGTTGCAGATCTACAGGAAATACTTCACATGATGCCACCTAAGATTACCTCTGGTTTCTTAAATTTTCTAGCTTCAGGATACTTTATGACACAGGCACACTTTCATCTTATGATCAGCTAGTTCTCCAAGATTACTCACCTTCTAATTTGTTTCAGTCAGATAAATTTGGAGCAGAAATTCCTCTTAGTTCATCATTGCTCAGTATTTCACTATCGTACTGTTTATACTCATTATATAGGAATTTTGGGGTACTCAGGATTATTCAGTACTTCATAAGGTATATCTGTCCTCCTCTGTACTAACAGCATATTACAGAATCACAGAATCCCAAGGGTTGGAAGGGACCTAAAAAGATCATCTAGTCCAACCCCCCTGCAAGAGCAGGGTAACCTACAGTACATCACACAGGAACTTGTCCAGGCGGGCCTTGAATATCTCCAGTGTAGGAGACTCCACAACCCCCCTGGGCAACCTGTTCCAGTGCTCTGTCACTCTTACAGTAAAGAAGTTCTTCCTGATGTTAACGTGGAACTTCCTATGTTCCAGTTTACACCCATTGCCCCTTGTCCTATCACTGGATATCACTGAAAAAAGCCTAGCTCCATCATCCTGACACCTACCCTTCACATATTTGTAAACATTGATGAGGTCACCCCTCAGTCTCCTCTTTTGCAAGCTAAAGAGACCCAGCTCCCTCAGCCTCTCCTCATAAGGGAGATGTTCCACTCCCTTAATCATCTTTGTGGCTCTGCGCTGGACTCCTTCAAGCAATTCCCTGTCCTTCTTGAACAGAGGGGCCCAGAACTGGACGCAATATTCCAGATGCGGCCTCATTTGTTAGTAAAATACTTCCATACTCATACTTTTTGTTTCAAACCATTAGTGGAGCCACTCAATGAATTTTTGAATAAAGGTATTTTGACTAAAGAGCTTCAGTAAGGTCTGACAATTATTAAGTGTATTTAATTGTCTCTATCTTAACTAATGGAATTCTTTACATGAAGTCATATAAAATTCTTTATTGGAGTTCTAAGAAATTTGAGTTTGATCTCCTTGTCTTAGAAAAATCAGACATCTGAAAAAGACATTATATTGTTTTGGTAAAATGCAAGATGAGTAAATCCGTGCTGCATTCTGTTTTCATTTACCTCTGCCTATTTTGAAGTGTTCTTGAAGTGTTCTAAAGCTGTGCTCATAACGTATGTGCCATTTAGTTATGTAGACCATTCTTTATTTTCTATTTTGTAAATGTATATCCTGTGTTGACTGCTTTCCAGTTATACCTTCCTTGATGTAACATATTTATTAAAAAGTTCTGCTGTTGGATCTGTAGCTTCATGTGTGAGTTCATTCAGTATTTCAAGGAGACTAATTCCCCCAACTTTAGTACATTAAGTTTTTTGACTCTTGTTTCCACTTCAGCTGTTGTAATTTCATTATCCAGATTCCCACAGCTATCATGCCTCTGTTCCATCTTCACTGTCACCATGTATATTGAAAATTGATCAAAAGCTTTCAGAAACGTAGCTAGTGACCCACACTAGGTCCTCTGGGACTTTCAAGTGCAGACTCTTATAATCACAAGCAAAAGCCTCATCCAGAAAAGTCCGTACGATATCTGTGTCAAATACTGCTTCCCAGTATCTGATAACTTAAGACTTATAGTACAGAATAGGCAAAATATTCCAAAGCTGTAATATGCCATGGGGAAAAACCATTGACAAGCTCTGAAGACCCCGAAGTGGGAAAGAGTGCAGTTTTGGTTGAGCCACTGAACTCCAGGAGATTTTATTATTATTACTCAGGAACTATCTTGCCCCATGCAACATGCCTGAAGTATGGCAAGTTTCTCTCTATAGAAAAAGGTCATCAGTTGCTACTTCTTCCATTTGTTTTCTCTCCCTTACAAAGCAAGAGGATAACATCTTTGAGTTTCTGCTGCAGACCAAGAAAAATTCTGAAGTCTTGGATTAATAAGAAATGTAAATAAAAGGCAATACACATGTTCATTAAAGAAATTACCTTTCCTTTTGTTTTTAGGAGGCTTTAAGTCTCTGTCCTAGGCACAATGTACAACAAAACCCATGTGATCCCATCTTGTTTTTTCATTATTTATATTCTGAAGACTCAGGTCTAATTACAAGAAGCCTGAAAACTCTCCTAATTACATTCTGATGTAACTGTCTACCAGCAGAATACAGTCATAAATTGTTCACACTGTTCAAATTTACCTCGGATAAGCCCTTAGCCTTTAAACGATTTAGAACCCTGTCTATGGGACATCTGTTGTCTTCTGCAGAGACAGCATAAAACCTGCATTAAGTAACTGTTCATGTCCCTTTTAGCTCTTAGTAATGTAAACTGGGTATAGCTTGGAGGAAAGGAAATAATAGTCCTAGGATGCAGCTAAAAGATTCAATAATACTCATATTTCATATGGTCAACTTTGTCGCTCTTTTTTTTTTCAGGTTGGCCTGCTTTTTAATTGAGGGATGATTTAAGACAATTTTATATTTAAATATTCAGTGATTTTTGTTGTTGTTATTTACACATATGTTTTTCCATATTCCTCTGACTCTACTAGATACCTTCACAACAAATTACTGGTCATGTAGCGATGTTTGATTGTACATACCAGAAGCTGCCACTCTCTTAGAATTAATTCTGGCACAAGCTGAATACATTGTTAAAATGTGAGGGGACTGTGAATGGAAAGCATGTCAGAAAAATAGCTCCTTGTGAACTATGAGGAAAGTAAGAAAACAGAAGGTTTATTTTTAATGCTGTTATCCATATATTATACTAGGAGTTTGTCTTACAGCAGCTTTGGTATTTGCTCTCACCCCTTTTTCTTGGTGTTTAGAACATCACCTTCATCACTGAATTACGCTGATCTAGTTGGAATTTTATCTCACTTATTTTCTCACTCCTGTCAGGAACACTTGGTGCTGGCATGTATGGCAATGCATGGGAGGAAAGGCTAATTTTAACAACCTAGTTGACTTTTCAGCCTCTCTGTTACCACAGCCATCAAATTGTAATTTACTCATCTGGGGGCCCTTTTATCCACACTTCAAGGTGGATAAAAAGAAAAATAATTTGGTCATTTAACAGTGAGAAAGTCTATACCCACAAAACAAAACCAGTCAGACAGCCATCTCAGAATTAAGACTTTGTTGACTGACTCCTTACCTTTCTTCCCTGACTCCTCCACACTTCCCACTGCCTCCCCTTTCTCTCCCCCTCACCACCATCCTACCTACCCTCCTCTGGTGGCTTTTCAACAGTCCAGTGACAGAATCATGTGAATACAGATAAATGAGAGGTCAAACAACCTTTTTCTTTTAAGAATTATTTTGCCCACAGGTCAAAAACTGAGGATGGGAAGTAATATTTGAGACTATCCCATAAGAAAACAAGAGGAAGATAAGAGCAATAAAAGCTCATTCTCACAGTCCCTCCCTTCCAAAAAGTTAACACTCTCCCTTAACCTAGATATTTTAATGAAAACAAGTCCAAAACCAAAGACATTATCTGCCAATCAAAATTATAAATCCAAATACTAGCAAATTAGTAAGTCATAAAGTCGACCTGCCATGCTTTACAGGGATCTTAGGTCATAGGTGCATAGCTAATTTATGTAAAGACTTTAAAAAGGACATAAAAGTGCAAATGAAACAGCAGGTTTTGTTAGGGATGTCGTGAAACAATTATTTTAAGGAAGAAATAAAACCAACAATAAACCAGAAATAAAAGATTTGTGTCTGGCATGGTCTTTTTTCAGCCAAGCCCGGACACTCACAGATGAATCCATTCCCTGTATTTCTGTATTCATAAACAACTTTTCAGTTTGCTTTTATTCTCTTTTGCCTTTTTTACAAGTGGGAGAAAAATGCACTACTTTTTTTTGTTATTTTTTTTTTTTCTGCCAGTGGACATTATTAAGTAGCAGTACGTAGTACTTTTCCTAACTGCAACAAATACATGGTAGAAAAGTATATTTAAAATACATAGTGTACAAGTTTCAACAGAAAAAAAACCCCATGAAATTCTGAAGTAATTTTGAACCTTCCTAATCTACATTCTTATAATTTAATACCTCAAAGGCCTTTTCCAATTTAGGAGATTTTAAAGTTTCGTGTGTCACAAGACCTAGGTACTAAACCTTCCTGACGAAGAAAGTCCACTCATTCATTTTAATAAATTCCCAATTTTGTCTATGTAAACCATCCCTCTATAAGCCATCCTTTAACATTACTTTCACTGAATGAAAATATTAAAAAATCCACCAGTGAACAAGAAAGAAGTTTGCTTTTTGAAGCTAAAAGCAGTTGAAATCCTATATCTTGGTGGCTTTCCATGATTTCTTTCTGTGATGAAAACGTACCTTTTAAAAACATTTAAAGGATATACATAATAAATTGGTGAGCTAAAATCTCTCAGAGACATATTTTAGTTTCATATCACCCTCTCCCATATTAAGCAATTATGGAAAAGAACACTGACTACACCACAGATGTTTCCTAATTAAGTGGATCAAGAAAGACACAGATGCTAAGGACTATTTTTATGGGTGTGCTATTTATACTCTACTGTGCTATATATACACACTAAGACAGTAAAGTACAAATCTAAATTAATGTCTCCTAAGAAACATTTTCTTTATGAAAAATTGCTGGAAATTCTTTCAGAACCGTAATTTAACATAGACTAGTTGACTGCTTACAAGAGTCAGCTCCTGGTCTTAAGTTCTATGTTCTTTCTTTAATGTTTTACTTTTTTCTAATTAATATCTAGCGTTTTGTTTTGTTTTTTTTTTTTTTTTCCTAGACTCTTGCCTTTCAGCATCCTGTCTTCTACTTCGCAGTGGAATTTCAGTGCAGGAGTCGTTGTTCTCTTGCGCCATTCAGGTAAATATTATAACCTTTTGCTTATCTTTAGTGTTGTCAACATTTATCTCTTTACAATCTTCGCCAAACATTCATATACTTTTATTTTTTTTTCTGATATCTTCAGACCTTTTTCTGACCCAGATGACGGACTCACAGGCTCATTTTAGTTTGAACCAGAGTGCACTTTGAAATTGATGTCCCAGTTGTCCCCAGTGGTCATTGCTGAGTTATCTCGGAGTGCACAAATTGAATTCCTTTGGATGAAACTAAGCTGAAAGACCAGGAGTACATTTAATTTGCTCCAGCCATGAATGGCCACTCAATCCACATGACCAGACTAGCACTAGCCCAAAATTAAATCTCCAAATCTTATACACTGGTGCCTTTAGGTTCTCAGCCTTGTTTTATTTCATTAACTCAACTTTTTGCCTGGAACAGCTTTTACCAACACAAATATTTCCCAAATAGTGTTAGGGATTAAGCTCAGTCCTAGAAGTGGCAGCGGCCCTCTCCTTCAAGTACCAGGGTAGTATTGTACAGTGTGATTTGGACCAGAATATGCCATGGCCCAGGCTGAGAAAGACGACCATGACAGCATTTAATTTCCTAATATAGATTAGCTGTTGAATTGAAGAAAGTGCTTTGTACCTCATCTGGCTCATTCTAATGAAATGACCCCAGAGGGAGAGGGTATAAGTATTAACCCTTCCAATTTTTAAGTACTATCTCTGGAACTGGAAGAATAATGGTTAGAGCTGGAAAGGACCTAAAAGATCATCTATTTCCACCCCCCTTGCCATGGGAAAAGACACTTTACACAAGACCAGGTTGCTCAAAGCCCCATCCAACCTGGTCTTTATAAATAAACAGATTTAATAAAAATAAATTTAACAAATCTTTAATAATAAAGATTATCTTGGTTAATATAAACTAGTGGAAAATGCAAAGGTCAACATGATTTCACTGACAGTTTACACAAAAACTGGGCATTTTTTTCATACAAATGGGTTCCTACGTTTAGAGACTAAAGGATGAGATAGCTTTATTCAGAATAATGCTTCTTGCTACCAGAGTAATGGGCTTAGAACTCATCAACAAAAGCAATGTGCCATTCACACAGTAGTACTTTGTCTAGGGAGACAGAGACTAGTAATACACTCCTGTAAGCATGTTTCCGTATTTAAAAGGACTTCAGTTATATTTACAGTCAGAAGCACAGTGAATGCTGCTTCTCTGTAATAATTTTTCTGTCTTTCATCATCTAGGATATTGTGTTTTCAGAACTGCAGTGATGAATGGTATAAAGAAAAAAATATCACTTGATATTTATCAAGTGTAGTGAATTGTGCAAAGCGTTCAACACTGTCCCACACAACATCCTTGTCTCTAAATTGGAGAGACATCAATTTGATGGATGGACCACTTGGTGGATAAAGAACTGCCTGGATGGCCGCACACAAAGATTTGTGGTCAATGGCTCAATGTCCGTCTGGAGACCAGTAACAAGTGGTGTCCCTCAGGGATCGGTGTTGGGACCGGTCTTGTTCAACATCTTTGTCGGTGACATGGACAGTGGGATTGAGTGCGCCCTCAGCAAGTTTGCCGATGACACCAAGCTGTGTGGTCCAGTTGATCCGCGGGAGGGAAGGGATGCCATCCAGAGGGACCTTGACATGCTTGTGAGGTGGGTTGATACCAGCCTTATGAAGTTTAACCATCACAAGTGCAAGGTCCTACACCTGGGTCAGAGCAATCCCAGGCACAGTTACAGGTTGCGCAGAGAAGAGATTCAGAGCAGCCCTGCGGAGAAGGACTTGGGGGTCGATGAGAAAATGAACATGAGCCAGCTGCAGTGTGCGCTCGCAGCCCAGAAAGCCAACCATATCCAGGGCTGCATCAAAAGGAGCGTGACCAACAGGTCGAAGGAGGTGATCCTGCCCCTCTACTCTGCTCTCATGAGACCTCACCTGGAGTATTGTGTGCAGTTCTGGTGTCCTCAACATAAAAAGGACGTGGAACTGCTGGAACAAGTCCAGAGGAGGCCACAAGGATGATCAGGGGACTGGAGCACCTCCCGTATGAAGACAGGCTGAGGAAGTTGGGGCTGTTCAGCCTGGAGAAGAGAAGGCTGCGTGGAGACCTCGTAGCAGCCTTCCAGTATCTGAAGGGGGCCTACAGGGATGCTGGGGATGGACTCTTTGTCAGGGACTGTAGTGACAGGACAAGGGGTAACGGGTTAAAACTTAAACAGGGGAAGTTTAGATTGGATATAAGGAGGAAATTCTTTCCTGTTAGGGTGGTGAGGCACTGGAATGGGTTGCCCAGGGAGGTTGTGAATGCTCCATCCCTGGCAGTGTTCATGGCCAGATTGGACAAAGCCTTGGGTGAGATGGTTTAGTGTGAGGTGTCCCTGCCCATGGTAGGGGGGCTGGAACTAGATGAACTTAAGGTCCTTTCCAACCGTAACTATTCTATGATTCTAATTATTGATGCTTGTAAAAGAGACGAAGAAAAAGAAAAAACAACCCAAAACGAAAATATAACCTTATCAGCATACCCACTTGAATGAGCAGATAACTATAATAGTGAAGTGGCTCAACTGCCATGACACAAATTTTAAATTTTTTAAAATTTTAATTCAAAATTAAGCATTACTTTTAAGGATGCAGGCAGTTAAGGAAACTTACAATTCATTTTTGATTGAAACGAATGATCCAAAAGATGTGTGGATACATAAAAGTGATAGGTAATTTCCTGCTCCAAGACCAATCTCAAAGCTGAGACTGGATTCAACAAATAAACAAGACAAAATGACATCTATCATATGCTAATGACAGAGGACAGCAAGTATTACAGAAAGAGGTGCATTTTACTGAAGAGATTGGAATTAAAAAGCTCTGGAGATAATAGAGAAGCACTAAATCTGCTTGAAGATGTAACAGAGTAGTGCAGAAAACCCAGGATCACACAGGAATCCAAGAAAGGATTTCATGGAGAAGCCAAAGTATTAGGTTCTCTTCTCTTATTTTGTTTCTTGGGGAACAAAAAAAGAGAAAAAACTCAGGTTTATACTGAAAGAATAATCTGTTCACAATTCCCCAAGTAGGCCTTTGGTGCTCAGTGATGGACTGATCAAGGAATTCTTAGGAACTCAGAGCTCAGTGGTGGAGTGCAGTTTGGTTTGTCCATCCCTGAATCCTGGATCCTCCATAACCAAGTGAATCGGAAGTCTATCATGTCAGAGCCATGAATTTAAAGGTAAAATGATGCATTTCTTGAAACTGTAGATGGATTTTAGGAGAGTATCATTAAAGAAAACACATTCCTAAGGTTATGCTTGACAGTAAGAACCCTCAGCAGCAGATACGCTTTCTCCAGTAATCTCTGAGGCTGGCTAACAAGACTGCAATCTCCCCTCGGGCATTCTTTAAAGAGTTTTAAAACTGCATCTTTCTTGATTCTATTTTGACAGAGGATTACTAGAACTATCCACAGCTCTTTTCCTCAATCATCTGATCCTTTTCTAGCTCCACTTTGGCAGGACCATACATGTCCATTTGTCACCCCCAAGTCCTTGTATTTGGATAGCAGAAAATCACAAGGGAGAATATCGTTTTATTCTTTCTAATATTGTTCTTCAATGTCTTGATTTCTACAGTACTTCTTGGTTACCATGTTCTCAACTGTTGCCTTGCTTACAAGTTTTTTTCAATATAGTGGCATGTTTTTATAAGTGAAATAACATGTGCAAAAACATGAGAAGCATCAACTGCACAAGATCCTTTCGATTTATATTTAGCTTATATGTGCTTTGCAGAGAAGCTATACATGGCACAGCATAAGACCAACCTGAGAAAGCATCTGACCTTTCCCTTCCTCCAGCCATTGCAAATCCTCTGTTAGATTTAGAGAAAGCCTGCAGAGCCTTGTTCTAACAATGAGGAATGCCCACTTCAAATCTACCAGTGGGAAGCATCCAGAGAGAGAATAAAAAAGACCTAAATATGCTATTTCATAAGCATGAACATGAGCTGTCTTTCTGGTGCAACAAATGCAATTCAAGATACAATTGAATATATATATTCCTGGTAACACTAGTGTCATATTGACAGCTATTCATTGATGGATATTCATAGTGGTGTTAATGGTGAAGTAGCTATAGTGTCAGTATACAATGCAGAAGGAAGTAATGCTGATCACCTGCACCCAAGCAAATTAATCCTCAGAAGAATTTCTGAAAAGATTTGGGGAACACTGAACATAGAACCTCCTGAGCAGGAGGATCCTGGCTTATTTAGCTTAGCTCAATATTTATCAACCTATGTTCATAAAAAAAAATTGAAGGGAGTCTCAGAACATTAGAAGCAGTCAGCAGCATCTCAGTCACCCCCAGGGCATTACCAATTTCATTACTGTGGCAGTAATTATTGGCTGAAGCTAACTTTACTATGTTAGGAACTGATCATTTAGTTGGTGACAGTACCAAATATACATCGCACACAGAGAAATCAGGTTATGAAACAGAGAAAAGAGTGAACAAAAGAAAATTAAATCAAGGTACCCATCCTCTAGTCTTATTTATAAGTATTTTCCCTGCATTATATGACAGGCATGTGACAAGGATACTGTGCTGGCAGGAGATCTCATGTTGTAATATGTCAATAACAAACCATTTGTCTCTGCCATAACTACTTCTTTTGTTTGTTTGTTTGGGTTTTTTTTTTTTTTTTTGTTGGTTTGTTTTTTGTAATTTTAGCTGTTTATTTTAGATTCTTCTCTGCTTATGATCTAGCTTTTACTAACTATCAGATGAAAGATCCTTTCAACATTTGCCCTTTGATGCATGCCACATCTTCTGAGTAGGATGAACTCCTAGTATGAAATCTCTCTTTAATGTTAACCAGTGCCATGAGTCCTACAACTTTTTTTGACAATTAACATGATGTTTCTCTCCCTTCTTATTTTAAAATGGTCTTGCAACAAATATCATCTTAGTGTGTTGCTTCTTAGGTATGTTGATTGTCAGTCCTCTGGGACTCTGGCCACCTTAGTCTATGTTTGAGTTTGTGTAAGGCACAGTAAAGCCAGTTCCTGACAACTCAGGTTACTGCCACACTACAAAGGCGTATAAGCTTCAGCAAAAACACTGAGTTGCAAAACTGAGAACTTAGAGTTAAAAGAATAAATATCCCCTTCATCCTTAACTAGGCTTATCTTACAGTATAGATACTATATATATAGATACTATATATACTACCTATATAAACATATTTTTTGTATTTAGTTTTACAGGCTTCTACTTTATTCAGTGAAGAGTATGCAGTTTTGCAATGACTATGTCAGGCTGTGCTGCAAAAAATACTTCTTCATTAGGATCTCTGCCTTGGAAAGAAAGTTTGGAATTAGAAGATTGGCAAGTGGTAGCAACCTGAGTACGGAGACATCCTTTCTAAAAAGCGGGGAGAAGTGAGAAACAGTGAATCCATCATCCCCTTGACATTTCAAGCAGTTCAAGCAGAAGAAAAGACCACATTACTGTGCAAATTTACTAGAGCTCCTAGCTTTCAATATTGTAGTTTAGGCAGCAGAAGCAGCAGAATTAAATTAAGTGTACAGAGAAAAAGCATAGTAGCCTGAGCTAAACACTAGAGTCTGGGAGTTAGCACGAGTGCTAGCACATGTTGTTACCAGACTTCAACATGTAATAACACTTTTAGGCAATGGCCAGACATAAGAATTTGAGGGTGCTTCTGAACTCTCCAGTCTGAAGCATGTTCCAGCTTTATCCCAGTTTTGCAGGGGGGAAGAGCAGTACATCCTTGGAACACGTTGGGTTCCCCAGGAAGGAGGCGAGGTTGGTGCAGAGAGCAGCTGCAGCATGTTCTGTCGGGACACCAGTGTGTACCACTGGGAAAACAGCAGGTAATCACAAATGCAGGTTCAGTCGCCCACCCAAGATTGCACTGAAAGACAGTGATAGAACAAAAAATTACGTGAAGGTATTTTAAGCCCTAGCTTAAGATCCTAAATATTTAACCATCCTAGAAAAATTGCATGTCAGTCACCTTCTCACAACTAAAGAATGCTTTTAGTGAATATTTTTGTTCCTGGAAATGGGATTGACAGAAATTATGGCATGGTTTATCCAATCTAGGTACTGTACATCTTTGTCAAGGAAACATTGGTATGAACTTCTTCACCTCAAATTTGCCTGGGGTGGGGGGAGGGTGGGGGTGTGCGTGTATCTTTTTTTATGAGCACTAGGATTATCACATCTTACTTGCAGATTATTTTGCAGTATTCCGAAGCAGGAAATACTCCCTTTCAGTCATGAAAATTATTCTAACCACACAATCATTGAGTTGTCAAAACTGCGATAAAGACATCCATTACTTCTCTTGCAAATTTCAATGGCATAAATAGCTGAAAATGGCAAGAAAAAAAAAAGTAAAGAAAGACATAAGAAAACACTTTCCTGAGATGTTGGATAAACCATGTGTCATCAAAACAAGCAGCAAAGTTATGCTGTGCTATGATGGTTTTAAGGCACTGTAAGTAGAGGCCAACCAGGCATGCAGACTGCGTCGCTACTGAATGGGTGAAACAAGCTAACACTACATGTAATCTTCCTTTGCTGAAATTGAAGCAGAAGCCATTGTATAAAAAAACCCCACAGCAGATATTAATACAAATAGACCCTTCTTCTAGTGCATTCCAATGTCTGATGACCATTACACATTTTCTACGAAGAATGATTTTGTACCACTGTGCTGTGGGAATGTGCAATATCTTTATCTTCTGCTTAGAATGCTCTTTCTGATGCTCAAAGATCAGGCATTTAGTGATCCTTTCAATATTATCTCTTCACTGTAAATGGTAGTGTAAAAGCTTCATAGAAAAGAGTTTATTTGATCTAATATATATATTTTTATATGCTATTATGAATTCCATATTATGCTGTTTGATGTAAATTCCCATATGTGGTCCTTATGGATCCCTTTATAATTATTTCATTATGGTGTTAAATCATTCCTAATCAGCAGATAAGAATTATTATTTTAAGAATACGATTTAGGCATTTAAGAATGCATCGAATAAAAAGCATGAAAATAAAGCAGCTATGTTTATTTTGATGCATAATTAAAATAATTCTCAAAAATTACATTATTAACATTTTGTATATGGGGGGAATGCAGATTGTAAAGTAGTTGGGAATTTCAGCACTCATTTTCAGGGATTCATATCACGATGCTGTTGATATTTTAGTCCACAACGACTTTTCCACTATAACTTCTGATAAATGTTGACCAGAGGAGAAGGCAGGATCATTTGGTGGATGTACCTTTGGAGGCACAAATAGAATCCTGAAAAACTGACTCTTTGTCAGGGACTCTAGTGACAGGTCAAGTGGTAACGGGTTAAAACTTAAACAGGGGAAGTTTAGATTGGATATAAGGAGGAAATTCTTTCCTGTTAGGGTGGTGAGACACTGGAATGGGTTGCCCAGGGAGGTTGTGAGTGCTCCATCCCTGGCGGTGTTCAAGGCCAGGTTGGATGAAGCCTTGTGTGGGATGGTTTAGTGTGAGGTGTCCCTGTCCATGGCAGGGGGGTTGGAACTAGATGATCTTGAGGTCCTTTCCAACCTGAACTATTCTATGATTCTATGATTCTATGACCTAAATGACCAAGGCCATTTACTGTGACCCTGCTAATCTTTCCTATGCACTCAAAGAATGTCTGACTGATAGCTGCAAAATACTGCGTGTAGGCCCAGAACTAGGAATATCAGTATGGCTGTGAGAAACATTGCAGATTTGAGAGTCTTCTTAGTTTCACTTAAATAAACAACTGAATGACTGCTTCATGCTTCCATGCCAGACAGGTCTGGAAATCATCCAATCTGTTTTAAACTCCAGGCTTTATTCAAATAGTTTTTGGTTTCTTGTCTAAGGCTTTCAGACTGTATCTAAATTGCTTCATCTCCTGAAACCATCACTCTGATTATCCAGCTCTTTGTTTACTATGAGGACAGAAGTTCATCTCTAGGAAAAACCTGACTTCCTGTCTAGACCTTTGAAGGCCGTGAGATATGCTTCACTGGGGACACTTTTGACACGAATTTAGGGGTTTTGGGGAAATTATTCTAGAATCATAACCACTTTTAGTGCCCTGGTATCGAAGAGTCACAAATCTTTGAATGGACACTCTTTCAAATGACGATCATCCTTTTTCTGTGAGTAATCAGATCCAATCTACATCTGAAGGTAAATGGACATTGCTGATTCCCCATTTCCCATCATCTTTGTGATTGCCTGGCATGTGTGTGCCATGAGAAAGTACAGCAAACTGAGAGCAGATAAGCAGCGTTTGGTAAATTTTTTTGTCTCTCAATGATCAGCTTCACATATTAGTCCCCCAGCCACTCTGAAGAGAAACTTCATTCAGGTTACCTGCTCTTTCTGGGAAAGAGAAACTGAGAAGTCAGTTTAAATGCCTCTGCATCACACATCCTGTGGTAGTGAAGTTAGATCCAGATGGGATACCTCTGCCCTGAAATGTTGGGGTTTAGAAATGAGAGAACTCTTGGGAATTAGCTTTCCTAGTATTTACAGCCTCAGAAAAACACACTAAGAAACCAAATCTGTTTGTTGATCACATATAGTGCACTCCAACTACCTCCCATTCAGTTTTCTGGTAGTGGGTCTTAAGCTATCTGAGGGAAGCCCCTTTGCAATCCCGACACTAGTAGATTTGTCAGTGAGTGCTGACCATTTCTCTGTTAAAGTTTTAATTAGGATGCAGAATAATTTGGAGGAGCTGGAGATGACTTGAAAAATTTGACTACTTGGTTGTTCTCACCAGGCCTCTGAGATGCAAACTTAAGGTCATAAATTGCTGAATTTGAGATGCACAAACTCTCCTAATTTGAAATCTTTAACTTGAAAGATTTTGTAAAGTTCTCAAAGAAATTTTCTCAAAAAATAGGAATCTAATCAGTTTGAGGGCTCTGGAGTAATTTGAAATATCTTTGGAATACCATTGAAATACATTTTAAATATGTGATCCTTTCACACACATGAAAGGAAAACCAAGATCAACATATTAACCTATTACACTGAGACATGTTACTCCACTAAGCAATAGCCTTGAAACTTGAAAGATTTGAACTTGAAAATCTCTCTTAACTTGAAAATTTTCCATCTGGTTGTGTCTAATTGTTATTACTTATTCCAAGAGGCAGAAGTGTAAATGTATTATCAGAAGGAAAGTGTTTCTGAGGGAAGAAAACTCATTTTCAGTTTAAAGTATAAGGAATATGATGACATGCAGGTACCTGGAATGGTAATGACAGAGAATAAAAGTGTGTCTTCAGGAACCTGAATTTGCAGTCTGACCTAAGTTACTCAGTGTCCAAGCTGATGTTTTTTTTGTCAAAAGACAAAAGCTCTTTAGTTCACTCAAGAGTACATAACTGAGCAGAATGCTATTGAAATAATTCTAAAAAGTTTTTTTTTCCTGTGAATCAATTAACTGTTGCACCCCCAAAATAAATAGGCAGCTTTCAACTAGTCAACAGATAACTCCATAGCAAATGATACTGTCCAGAAACTGCCTGTAGAGCTGTTGAACTTAGATTCAACACAGGATTCCAGCATGAAAAAGTCAATGTTAACAGGTTCTTTTGTCTCTAGTAAGTAGAACAATTAGAGTTCTGGATGATGGATGATTCTTCCATTAATCATAAAAGTCCTCCCAGAAATTACATGTTTAGTTTAAAGCAAATACTTAGTTTTACCTTGCTACAGAGACACAAAGTATCTGATATACAGTTGCTCTTGTAGTACAAGTGTTGCAATGCAGACTATTTGCTCTGGAAATTTTTTTGAATTGTAATTATCCTGGACAGTAACTGTACGTTAGCTTCTTGATACACACCGGTAACTAAAATTTCATTTATTGAAATTCACTTATTCACTTAAATAATTCTTATGCAGTCTTATGGCAAAATGAAGGTAAATACTTACAAATTTTGAAGTGTGTGAACAAGCCAGCAGGGTTGCAAAGGCTATTGCTTATTCAAGTAACATATCTCAATTTAACAGGCCAGTATTTGATTTTGGTTTTCCTTTTATGTGTGTAAAAGTATCACATATAAAAAAAATGTTTCAATGGCATTCCAATGATATTTCAAATTACTCTGCAGCCCTCAAACTATTAGGGAAAATTTCTTTGAGAACTTTACAAAACCTACAAAAGACAAAAATTTTAAAATTATATTCCATTTTGTAAAGAACG
Source organism: Lathamus discolor (assembly GCF_037157495.1). Lineage (NCBI taxonomy): Eukaryota > Metazoa > Chordata > Aves > Psittaciformes > Psittacidae > Lathamus > Lathamus discolor. Next base: position 125,682,604 of record NC_088885.1, on the reverse strand, counting down.
TGGCATTTTTCTCCTAAATAGCAGCATTAAAAAATAATGTAAAAATCTCAGAAATGTCACTGTGTAATTTGATTTTAGCTGTAAAAAGTTACATTTAAACTTGAAAGCCAAATTAGATTGGTTTTCTAGTTGTCATAATAATGTTATCTATTGTCTTCACAGAGGGTTGTGCATTTTTCATGGATACATTCTTGAAAAATGGAAAATTTACAAATAAGATAAAGATAAAACAATGTCACTGTGAATTATATTCTGCAATAATTAGTATTAATTAAACTTTTATATTAATGAGCTGGGTACAGGACCATATATGTGTGTGTGTGTGTCTCTGTGTATATGTATGTGTTTGTTTATATATATGTATATGTACAAGGCTGCTATGGGAATGCTTAGGTACAGACATAGAATTATGTATACGCCTACACACACCTCTGAATTTTTTTCTGTTAGTGTTGATTTTTTTTTTCTGAATTTATACAGTGGATACCAATATCTATTAGTAGATTTGGGTGTTACTGAAAGAACAGCAAGATGCAATTCAACCACACATAGGATGCCTTCCTATTGCTTTGCAGCTTTTTCCATCTTATTCTCACAAACAGGAGCATCAGAAATTAATTCACCAATTGTACTCTAATCTATATAGGGGACTAAATGAATAAGATTCTTTTTTAGTTAGCAAGAAATTGCCTGGCAATGTGTGATTTCACATGGTTTTCATCTAAATGTAAATATAACATCCCTGAAGACTTGTTGTGGATTTGAGACATTCCCTGGAGAATTTTGGATGCATAAACCAATGAATGGACTACACTCTCCAATATATGTGTAATTCTTAGGTGGCAGTTTGAATATGATTAAGCTTAAGCAAAACAAGTTGCAACCAATGTTGAAAACATTCCTCATTTTAGCTATTTCTCAATGTTTAGCGTACAAAGAAGACTGAATGGAAGTTGTGCTTGCGAAATAGAAGGGAGGTTTCCAGCATTTTGCAGCACACCTCAGAGTATTTATGGCTCTACATGGCCACAACATGCCTTTCTTATCACTTACCCACAGGCTGCGTGAAATGCCACCTGATTCCTTTCAGTCTTTAACCCATTGGTGAACCACAGAAACTGCGAAACACAGAAACTATGAAACATTTTGGGGTTTCGCTACACAATGCCTGGAAGTCTTTATGCAAGTGGTAGTACACCACAAAAAAAAGTTTCTAATCTTTGAGAAGTAGGTGAGGTTGGAGAAGTGACATGATAATTCTGGGCTAAAGCAAAGGCAGAACAGCATATAGAGAACTGCAAAGCTTTACATGTGATTTGATATCAATCCCTCCTAGTCTGGATTACAGCTAGAACATAAAGCTGTGTGCCAAAACTGACAGGCCCTGAAATCTACCTGCAAGGGACAATCAGTTGGGGATATTATGGTCATTTTCCAAGATGCAATGAAGAGGAAGTATGATGGCATAAAAAGAACAATTGCAAAGAAGAAGGCTAGCTAACTGGCATATTGCTGCTAGCTGCAGTTGATCATTACAGAAGAAGCAAGGCAAAATGGGAGAGACAATAAGGATGATGGGACAGGTTTTCCAGGGAAGAGCTTCTTCACCTCTTTGAAAAAGTGGAGTTTATACAATGGTTAAAGGAGAATTGCCACAGGACCTGTTAGATTAATATTTTCCATGGTAAACAAATAGACAAACAAGCCCTTCCAAATCCAGCCTTAAGAACATTGTCTTCCTAGCAATTTTCAAATAGCACAAAGTTCAGTCTTGTTCCTGAAGCAGAATTTAGGCCCATCATTAGTTTTTGTGCCACATAAATCTTTCACCAACCATCCTAAACATACCACAAAGATATGAAAACCTGCTAGTTTAGAGATCATCCTGTTTAGTATAGTCACGTAGTGTGGAAATAGTTCATTAGCCACCTACTATAATGTAAGTAAGCCCTAATGACTTCTAATACTTTGGCTGCTTGATGACACAAGATAACAACATAGTTACATCTTTTATCCTTTCATGTGTAATCTGAAAGAGCAGTTACCTTGTTGTGTCAAACATCAGCAGAAGTCTGGTGGCATGTCTCCTCACCCTTGTTGGACTATAAAACACACACTGGTAAATCCTACCTATTGCTATAACATTTCAGTAACAGACAATACAGTGAAAAGGAGGAAAGTTAGAACAGATCCCTCAGTTTAACTAAAAAGCACCCAATCCTAATATGCCATTAGACTCACTACCATATCCTGAGTGGACATAGTCTGGCATGTGTTCCACCTCCATTGAGTTCCTTATAGATCTGTAGATTACATACCTTATCTTTGAACAGAACAAGTATTGATTTATCAAGGATTAAATGAATTTTAGGTCTCTAAAATTTATTTCTATAGTCATATAGAGTAATATGGGCCTCTCAGTCAATCTGAAGAGACATAGGTACTTCCAGAGGGCAATTCATTCCATCCTAAGATCTCTAAAATAAGCAGGCTATCACTGTGTACAGAGGAAGTGTAAACACAAAATACCCCTTCATGTTTAAAAAATCTCATAGAACCATTCCTGGTATCTAACAGCTTAATCTTTTTTTACAAAAATAGAAAACAAGACAGACAAACAAACAAGAAAACAGACACTAATTACCAGGACAATTACCTATAGAGCTCTTATGGAATGCTTGTAGTTTGGAACTAGAGTAATTGTGTATAAACCACATAGTAATGTTTTGTTTTACAAATGCACATTTCAGTTTACCCAAAATAGGGATTTGAACCATAGAATGGCTGTTTTCAACCAGATATTTAATTTACTGCTGTAGTGTTTTTAATCTTAGTAAGTTATGCTCCATTCTAATTAACAGCCTGACCCTATGTCTTCCTAGGTATTTTGGCATGAAGCTCAACCCCAGTATACCAATTCCTCTATTCTACTCTAATAATCAGATAGCTAGCTGACAGCACAAGCAGCCACACAAGAAGCTGTTATCCAAATCTACCTCCAGTCCTGCAATAACAAAAACATTTTTCACAGCTTGTGTCTCCATTAATGTGCTTTCTTTGTTGCTTTTGCTTCTAATTTTTGTATTATCTCAAATGGAAGGTTTTTGTGGTGTAGGAGGTGACCAACCCAAAGTGCTTATTTGAAACATTCATTGACGTCGTGTGAATCCTTGTGGTTTTGACTCCAAATGCCCTGACAGTACTTTTTTTCCTGTAACAGCCCTAGGTGACGTGCCCCCAGATCCCTGTAACTCAGTCTTATTTTTGTAGAGTGCAAAAGGTGCATAATTACTGTTTCTGGGACTTTGGGGTATTTTTTTTAAATGTGGATTTCCGTGGATGCATGTGGACCCAGCAGCTGTGTGTGAAACAAACATTCCATGAATATCATCATGGCTAATTTGTTTTATATTGTCTCTCTGGAATTTCCAAGCTCCACCAGAAGCTCTAGCTTATTAGAAGCACTTTGCGTAGGCTTGTGTAAATTGTGTTCATGGGTTCTCTGTCTAGAATGGGGGAGAGGTCCTCATGGCCTGTGGAACTGCTTCATGTGCTCTTCCATTTTGTGAATTACAATTTAATATACTTATTTAATACACTTATTCAGGACACTTATTTAATATTGAATATGGAATACTATTAAAAAATATCCATCTGAAAAGTCTTTCTTTTCAAGTAGCTTTCAAAAAGTCAAAAATACTGTCCTTTACACCTTTCTTACTTTTTTACAACAAATGCAGTAAAAAAAATTGCCCAAAAGTTTCTTAACAGTTTATATGGCACTGGGAGAAAGAATGATTTGTAGCGTAGATGAAAGAAGAGCACATGTTCTTAACATTCCTCTTGACATTATCACAAAATTATAACATATTTATTTTTGTTTGATGTTATGTTCAGTGGAGGAGTGGACTAAGGAAGATTTTCAGGAGTATGAGACCCATTTCCAGAAACACACATTTCACAGAAATCTCAGATGTCCTAGTGGGTAATGACATCAACATTGACCTCTAGGCATAAATATTCTCAAGGGCAAACACAACACTCCTGCAGCTTACCAGAAAGATGTCAGGCATGAAGTGTTAGGGTTTATTCATGTAACAGATAAATGCGCCGCTGACTGCACACAGGAGACACTCAAACTTCTCCTGAATGTACAAGATTGCTGCTATGGAACCAGTGTCAGAGATATTCTAGATAGTAAGCAATATATAAAATTGGTGAATTTTCATTACTTTCACAATTCCACCAGTTAGGCAGCCAATAAAAGAAATATTGTTATTACTCCACTAAATTTGTAGCTGACTTCTGGTTCCAGAAGTTCTGCTGTGGAAAAGAAACTCAGAAAAACTGAAGGGTTACTTAACAGCGTCATAAGAAACAGCATAACTAGCTGTCACAAAAGAGGACTTATTAGAGACATATTTCAGTTCCTTCCTACACAGTATTTTATTGCATGGCACTTTTCCTTTCTATACTTGATTCCTTTTCACACTTTTTTTTCTGTCATGTATTTAATACTTTTTTTCCTGTGTGTTCATTTTTGCAACTAGACATCACAATTCAGTGAGTGAGCTGCCGAAAATACTTCAGATCCATTCATGTTCAGATATAATTTACCATTTGAAGAAGAATAGCCTAAAAGAACTTGGTCCTGCCTCAGCTTTGAACTCAGCTGAGGGATAGCAAACAAAGTTTTACACCCATTCTGCTCACATGAAGCAACAATGCCTGGCTGAAAACAAGCATTTTTTTTCAAAGTTCTAAGAACTAAAAATGGATTTTTCTGTACATTCTAAGTTAAAGTTTTGGTAAGTATAATCGTAAAACTTCACTGTGTACATTAAAGTATGATCTTGCTATGTGATCCAGTGTTCTATACATACATATATAGTGGTCTGTGTTCGTACTGATAGATTTGGAAGCCTTTTCAAAAGAAGAAATGGCTAGTTATGCAAACTTCCACATTTCTCTCTATCTCATCTGATAATTTCCCACAAGTACATTCTGTCTCTTGTTGAAGACCACACACAAAAAATGTCACACTCAATACTTTTTTTTCTCAAAACTGAGATACAGAAGGGTTTGGGTTTTCAAAATCTAGTTTGAAAGCAGATTATAGCTATAACCACGGAATGGCTACCACAGCATCATAAAACAGTATTAAAGACTGAGAAACTTTCAGCACTTGAAAAGAAAGCCTTATTTAAAAAATATTTCCATATGTTAATCAGATGTTCACACTACTTCACACATTTTGATGTTAAATCTACCCAGAGACAGATACTATTATATTCAACCAACATCAAGTAGCATCAACTTTCTGGAAAAAACTGAAAGGTTATAAATGTGCCTTTATTATGTATGTGCTAAGTGGAGCTTTGCTTTGTTAAACTGGGTTGGAATAGTTGCAGTGCTAAGTAAAAGACACACAAAGAAAGATGCATATGAGCAAAAATAACTAGAACAGAACTAAATGTCGTTCAGGGACTTTCAGAGTTTTTTCCAGGATGTCATGTACTGGAAAATCTTTGAGGCAAATAGCTAAGGAAGATCAATTAACTAATTAAGAGGTTGTCATTAAGGAAGAAGGGCAAGGACAAAGTAATAGGCATCAAAATAAAATAAAGAACAGCAAAACAATTCCTTTTGTCCTATGACACTTTAAGCTTTTTATTATTTCATATATATCTTTCTGGAAGTTCACTCCTCTCTATGCATTTAAGAATTTTCACAAGATAGTGAAAATCAGTCATCACACGCACAACTAACTAACAAAATCTATAATATCATTGTGATTCCTGTGTACCACAGATTAGTTAAGATCCTTTGGCTAGTCATTTGACAGGCTTTTTCTTAAATATCAGAAACTGCATTATATCACTTTTTTTTTCTGGTAATCCTGGCACTGCTCCTGGACATAGAATATTTTTTGGAGTGAAGATTTTTATTCTAGAATTCTGTGTTGAAGCTGCCCACCAGTTTAAGGCTTATTCTTTTCATAGCTCTTATCTTGGTGCCTTAATTTAAAATTCACTTTTCAAGAGCTATGTAGTCAGGGCTTACAGATAGAGATTTTTACACATTCTAGGATGATAAGCAGGCAGAATTTTCTTCAAACCAGTAAAATATTCTTGAAGCATAATAAGATATTAAGCAGCATAGGCAAAATAAGAAACACTTGCATCCTTATCTCGTCCTCCTTTCCTGACCACTTTTGAGCAATGCATGGGTTAGGATCCTATGTTTCCTTTTGCTGTGCTCAATTTCTCCACAATACGGAGCCCTTCTAATCTTGGCTTTTTCTCCAGTTTTGCTTTGCTCTGAAGTTGGTGGACCACTTTGATTTGTAATTGTAAGTGCCTTTCTTTTTTTCCAAAGTCCTTTTATGTGTGACTAACTTGGTCAATATGTTTTAAAGTGCTTTACTTTCCCGCTGTGAAGAATGTAACTGGAACAAACCCTACCATCCTGAAGACAACATTCAGAAAAATCAGTTTCTTGAGGTACTCCTCTTTGACATGGGCCAGATGGACAAACGCCTACTAATATCTCTTAGTGATAAATATACAGATATGGAGCGCACTTTTCATCTATTGTAGTAGCACAAGGAGTCTGGGGAGAAAGCACAGCAGCCACTGTAGCAGCTGTTAAAGATGCCTTAGTCTCAACTGCATTTCAAAAGTTGCACATAGATGTACTCACAGTACAGGCTGAAGGACCATGCGCTACAAATACGAACCCATTGCTTCAGTCTTTGTCTATTGTTTGAATGTGTATCGTCGTTTAACCCCAGACAAGGCCCAAACCTGACTCTGCTTAACTCTTGAAATCAAATGAGATGGTTGTGGGCAAAACACACTCCGTATGCGGGCCAACATGGAAATCGCCATCACAATCAGGAAACAGCTGTCAACAATATTAAGAGGCCATTCAACAACTTCAAAACTCTCAAATGATGCTGTAGCTGGTCTGAGAGGGGGGCTAGGAGGGTAAAAGAATGTTTCCTTCACAGGTTGACCACCTGAGAAGGAGAAAAAAGATGTGAAATTGCTAAGCACCTGTATTATATACCTCCCAAAGTATAAAGGTGGTGACCACACTGGGAGCATAAGACCGATCAGTTTCATGATCAATGATTCTATTGTATTACAAGTCATTATAATAAAGTACAATGAGACAAAAACCTTAGCCCAAGCCCCACACTTGAAAAACAGTACCACAGCAAATACCGGCTGTATGTAATGTACAGAGTTCTGAACCTGTGAGACCCAGCCAATAAATCAGCATTGTGAGGAGTGACTATTAATCCGGTCAGATCTGTCGTTATCTCAACCCTTCGTGCCCCACGTTGGGTGCCAAAAAGAACTGTCGTGGTTTAAACCAATCCACACAGGTCGTCCACTCACCCCCCCCCCCCCCCCCCGACCCTCCCCACTCCCAGAGGGATGGGGAGGAGAATCAGGAGAATGTAACTCCCACGGGTTGGGATAAGAACAGCCCAGTAACTAAGGTATAACACAAACCACTACTGCTACCACCAATGATAATATTGATAAGAGAAAATAACAAGAGAATACGATACCACCGCCGAACGAGTTCGACCCCCCCGAAGAGAGGGAGCCTGCCCTTCCGGGTAACTCCCAGTTACCTCCTGGGCATGACGTGCTGTGGTATGGAATACCTCTTTGGCTAGTTTGGGTCAGGTGTCCTGTCTCTGCTTCCTCCCGGCCTCCCTCATCCCCAGCAGAGCATGAGACTCACAAAGTCCTTGGCCAGAATAAACATTACTTAACAGCAATTAAAAACAATCGGTGTTATCAGCTCTCTGCCCAGGCTGGAAGTCAAAACACAGAGCTTGCACCAGTTACTAAGAAGGAGCAAAACGGCTCCTGGTAAACCCAGGACAATGTGGAAAAGGATAACATTGTTCCATGCTCTCCTTCATTCAGTATTACATGCTTAAAATAGTACTCCATGTAGTAGTTTCTCTAGCATTTCCTCACAGTTGTCAGATAAGAATCATAGAATCAGAATAGTGCTATAGAGGAGAACCTGGTGAAGGAGAGGCAGATAACCTTAAGAAGAACAGTAAGGAGGTGGGTGTCATGGGGCAACTGAAAACTGAACTTGCTTAAAGGTTGGAGTTGTTCTGGCCAAGAATAAGATCTATTGATAGTAAGATGATGATGCAAGATCTTTTTCAACTACATCTAGAAGCCAAGTACCTAATTTTCTGAAAGTGATGTGTGCTCTCTCAGACCTAAAAAGTTTCAGAAGTGTAGGTGAGTTCATGGGGCAGATTTAGTTTAAATAACTTGCTGTGAATTTCCCCTTTGTAAAGTCTGGCTGAACTACCACAGTGTTCTAGCTGTACCCAGCTGGTGGAATAGCTCTTTGTAGCTATCAAGTGGTATCAGTAGGAAATTAACTGTGAATTGAGAGACTGTGCCTTTTAAGACAGATTGCCTAGTCCAAAGCAAGAGGTAGCGATTAAAAAGGTTGCTACAAACAGCAAAAAAACCACACCCCAAGATATTTGTTTGCACTTTGAACTACAGCATTGCAAACAAATGCATGATTTATGTTGTAGCTTCATGTTGTCTCTGGGAAACCTTTTGTAAAGTTAATGGATACAGCTGCCACCCATTGAGACAAAGTGATCTGAGTTTAGATCTGAGATTGCAGCTAGTGCATTCAGTTTAGGTTCAGATTTTTAAAACAATTCAAGCATCTTATTCCCCAATCAGTTTTGCTGGAAAGTAACATAAGCGGAAAGTAACATAAGCCGCAAGTAAGAAACAGCTTCTGGAACTAGTGTCCAGGTACACACTGTAGTACAATTGAAAACACAAAGAAACAAGGGTGCCAAACCCTGGTACCTCAGGGACAAACTAGGACAGAACCTCTGTGCTATGTGTAAGATCATGCTTTTCCCTTATGAAGTATGAACTTCAAATTCATGTTGTGAACACAGAGACATTTATTATAAGCAATAAAACGAACACCTTGAGTGAATCTTGGCCATTATAAATTCCTTTTTCTCAGACAAGTTATGAAACCTCACTCTCTCTAGCAAGGAAGTTCCACTTGCAGAAGATGTTAATAATTATAAAGCAAAATTTATATGGAGTAAGTTAACCTCTTTTTTACTTTGTTTGTTTTTTGTTTGTTTGTTTGTTTGTTTGTTTATTTGTTTTCCCAGCTAGGCTAACATGCAACATTCCATCTTAGAAAAACTTGCCTCACAACTATAAGAGTGGGTCAAGCAGACTTATTTCCTTGGATCTTCACAGTTGTGGCGACTTTACTAATACAGCATGATTTCTAATTGTGATGATGCTTTTAACAGTGAGGAGAAATTTCAGTCTACTGCTTAGGAGGGCTACTGGGAATGGGAAAAATGAAGATTTACCTCATGACCGTCCCCATCCCCAAAACACACAATTATATCAGTTTCTAAATCTAAATCTCTTTGCAAGTCTTAAGTCTGGCTTTAGGGCTTGTTGCTGTAGGTATTCCTTTTTCTTAGCAGAATTTCTGATCCTTATCAGCATTCAACATTTCTGAGTAAGAGGTATTTTGCTTGAATGGCCCATGCAGCTTCACAGAATGTTCTCTCTTTTCTCTCCTTTATGCTCAAAATGCTGACTGGAGGAATAAAGCTGATTGACTGCCAGTAAAGATGCAATGGAACATACATACCGTCTTGCCCAACAAATCAGTTAAAGCCATATATTCTTTTTTATTGATGAAACCCCAAAGGTCTTAAAATCAACTAGTTCAGCCTTCATTTATGAATTAGCAATAATACTTTTAAAAAGCTTTTTTCAGAATTTAATATTATTCACTTAATTTGGATCTGAGAGAATAATGATGCAGAGCAACAATGGACAGGGGAAATACCATTCACTGGACTGAGCCACGGGGGCAAAAGGAGTAGGGTGACAACAGCAGTTGTGGAAAGGCAGCTAGATGATACTGATATACAACTTAACTTGCAAACCCTCTAATATTATGTTGAGTTTTACAAATAAAATAGGATTGTGCAGTCAGAGACTTCCTATCTGATCAGATACAGCTATCAACAAAATAACCATAAAGTTAGCAAATTGACAACTGCTATTGTGGTTGCTGGAACTTGCGAGCCATTTCCTCTTATGAGGTAATGTATTTTCATAGCATATAAACTGAAATTACACACACAAAGAAGAAATCGAGGTGAAGTTAACTATTACAATAAATGTTCATAGTTCTGAGGAGAGGTGACCACACAATTTTGCTTTAAATACTTATTTGCATTTTGCTCATCAACAATATCACTATGGATTTATCTGTAAGAATTAGCAATATTTGCTGGGATTGTATAATCATTTAAATCCATCCTTAACAGTAGTATATTTTATCATAGTGACTGAGTTCTAGGAGATCATCCTGCTAATGTGAATCGAATTCCAAGCAATGAATCCTACCATGTACTTAAAAGGCATCACCGATAACCTTTTCTAAAACTTTTTCGCATCAGCACAGTATCCATCTTCTCTTGGTATTCCTCCTGTCTTATTTTTGCTTTCTGTATTTTTATTCTTTTTTTTTTTTTTTCTTTTGTTATTTTTTGGCTTCAGGTTTTTTAGCATTAGGGATTCTGTCCCTCCTCCAGCATGCAAAATCTAAGGACATTTGATATTCTTTCCTAAAGCCAGCAACAAATGAAGGCAGCTGCAGATAAAATGACTTGTTGAAACATCAGCTGTAGCCAGAGGTTCCAGTTTGTTGGAACGCCACCATCTATATGCTTGAGAGACTTTCTGGAACTATACAGCACTATAGATGACTGCTAGGGGAGTCATAAAATAAGACATGCAGATGTTCCTGCTTACTCCACCCAGTCCCAGTTTATTTCATACACTCCATTATCTTAGCTTCTTAAAGAAGCAAATGATAATAAGCATTAAATGGCATGGACCAATACTTCCTGACATGTACTTCTCTCTAGGACCAAAAATCTTGATGCCAGAAGAGCTCTGAGTTTCTACTTCAATGAAACATCTCAAAGAAAGAATATACCTGGGACTTTATGTCTTTCAGAAAAGTGTTTATATCAAAAGAGATTTAAAACCCAAGAACAGCAGTGAATAATCACTAGTAAGAAACTGTTCACTGAAGTTGTGGGAGGCCTGAAAAGCATATGGAAATTATTATTGATTACAGAAGCCCTCTTTATTTTATGTCTCCTAGCACAGTTGAACTCTAATATACTGTTGGGGTAAAAATTGTAAGGTGGACATATAGGGATGCTAGATTTTAAATATTAAAACAATAATGTTGGAGTGATCTCTCTCTCTCCTGCTGTGGCATTGTGAATGCTTATGTTCTCACAGCTGCAGCCTGGGAAGAAAAGATAGGATCCAAAAAAGAAAAATATGGAAAAAATTATCTCTTGTGTGCTTTTTATACAGGACATAGAGTTTTAAAGCACAATAGAGGAAATCACATATTATAAAGGAGGTCTGGAAAGCCTGTGTCTGTGTGAAATTTGCCTTTTTGCAGTTCTCCAAATTAGATGATGAACAAAGCTCTAGAACAGCAGTTCCCAGCTTCAGAAAAAGTGGGTGGAATGTAAAACTGTTCAGCTCTACCAGGCTCCTTGACCTGCCATTACGTGTTGGTTACCAGGACAGAAGAAAATGGTTTATTGCAACATCATGTCAGCAAGAGGCCCAAAATCTTTCTCTCTTGGGAAATGTCGCTCTAATAGAATCTCAGGAGTATACAAGCAAAACACAAAGAAGCTGAAACAACCAAAAGAGTCCTAATTTCAGCACATTCATTTCCCTTTCAAACATTCCCTGCTACAGATGGCAATTGGTACTAGCAGCTAAATTAAAAAAAGAAAAAAAAAAAAAGAAAAGTATCTGAAATACTGGGAATTGAGTATCGAGTCAAAACTGCATCTTAAACCTATTTAATCAAGTGCTACCTTATCTACCAATCAATCAACTTCATAAACACCACACTGTGACCTGAAAAGTTTAGTGAGACAGACACCACTATGGCATCAGAAAGGACTCAGTTGCAGAAGTGTGTTCCCCCAGTGCCTCTGCCATGGTCCCCTGAAAGCTGTCCAGGAAGCACACTCAGGACCTCTGTAGTTGTGCCTGTCCTCCTCAAAGATTCCGTGGGGATTTCTTCTCCCCCTCCCTTTTTCACACAATAGAGGAGTGGCAATTAGGAAGCTGAAGTGCAATATTCTCCTGTCATGCAGGCAAGAAAACCCTCATCTCCCAGGAAACGCTTTAACCACAAGACTATAAACAATCAGGCTATAAACAATGCACTAGGGTGGTGTGGGAGGAGAGACATCCCCACTTTGAGGATAAGCCATTATGCAGGCATCAGTTCTACATTCATCATGCTAGAAAAGAGGGTGACAGGGAGCAGGTCCGGGTGTCCAACATCAGCAGCAACTGCTGTTCGCTCAGGGACTTACTAGGGGACAGCCAAGGTCTCACACATTATGGAGAGAACTGTGTGTACCAGGTTAGAGCCAGGTTAGAGCTTTATGTGGCAAAAAGAGAAAGATATTGCACATATCTTTTAGCAGAGCTTGATCTTTTTGTAAAGCAGTTATAATTACATTTAAGCAAACAGTTCAGCAGCAGATACTGTCTACAAGCACTTCTTTACAGCATGGAAGCACATAAAAGCACAAGATCCTAGTCAAATATGGCTAGCCTTAGACATCTACATTATATACTTCTAGCATGATGGTTTTCTTTCTGCCTGCCTCCTACATTAAATGTAGCCTGATGTTTACTGTGCACATGAGGTCAAGTATCTGTAAGCAGACCTATTATAAACTGCTAAATACACTACAGCTGACAAATTAGCTGTCTAACCCACTATCCTCCATATTCCGACATTACTGAAATTTATCCAGATACTTTTTAATTGTCCTGTAATTAGAATGTTTTCTGTTATGAAGAACATGGGAATGTTAGCAATCAAAACATCTGCCAGGGCAAAACTAAAAATATTAAATTGTGTTATTCTGCATAAAGTAAGCTTGCTTAAGTCTGCTCTCAGCAAACAATGGGCATCATGCCATTAACTTCAAAGTGAGATCTAGGCTCAGATGTTTAGTGTAGGAACTATATCAATTGTTCGACTTCCCAAAAGAGCACAGAAGACAGAAGTGTCTGATAGACAGACTTGAATAAAATAGACTAGACTTAATCAAAATGTTTACACTGATATGGTCATTGACAGGCTCACAGAACCACCTGTACAACCTCACTAGATTTGGAGAAGCAAAAGACATGAAAATGAAAATAGCAATTAAATTTATCCTGTTATAATTACCTCTCTAGATAAATGAAAAAGTCAAATCTAATAAAACCCCTGCTGTTAGATTGCAATTGTTAGGCACACACATGCCCTTACACGATACATGCAGCAAGTGAATCTGGTTCAGAAGGGTACAGTGTGGGCAAGATTGACCCTAACACAAGAGCATGGATGTAAATGTATAGAGTACTGCTGACAGTCTTTATAGCATCAGTGCCAGCACACTTGGATGACTGGTATTACCTCATGACCTGTGGTTACCAGATGTGCAATAGCTGTCTCATGGTAACCTTCCATCTCTGCCTTTCAAACTGTTATTAACGATAAGTTTATTTTGAAAAGGTAGCTGACGGTATAGAAAACAGACAGGTTTCTGTTTCAGGATCAGCTAACCTCATGCAGGTGTTTCTGACAAGGGCCTTCTCCCTTTCACAAAAAATACATCTTTTTCATTTCTAGCATAGGAATATTATCATGTTTTCTGGTCTTTAAATATAAATTATTTTTTATTTTCTATTACTTGCTTACTTCCCAGTTATTTTCCTCCACTCCCATCTACAACGGTAATCTTCTCTCTCTAGCCCTTTCAGTCAGTACCCTAAACCACTTCCATCCCAGCCCAGGGCCAAATGTTGGGGTAAAAATCACTCTTAGGCAAAGTCGCTTTTGTCACACAGACAAAAATGTCCATTAAGTCTCTTTCCAAACAATATGAAAATGCTTGTCAGGTACTGAATTAATGTCCAGGGCAGCCAACTGTTGCAAGTTTCACTGGCTGCTTTCCTTTGGTTTTGGTAGCAGTGTACCAAAATCTGAAAGTCTTGAGTTTCTCCTATTGTCTTAACCCCTTCAGGGTTCAGCACAGAGGTGGCCTCAGTCACTAACAGGAACCAGATGGCCTTCCCCTTTCACTAGTCTCTTATTGGATTATTCTCTTTCAGCAAGGTCTCCATAAAAATGTCTGGAAAGACTATTTATAAAGCAATCAAACATGTAATACAAAGTCCATAGATGCAGGCTACTGCAGCACTCCATGGCTTTGCAGACTCTGATCTCACAAAATTCATGTCATTTTGTAAGACTCATTCAAGGCCTCAGCCTGAAGAAACTTTCCTTGGTAGGTGGATATTTTTTCTTGTGGTTTGGAATGAAAGAGATTCAGCTCCATCTGGCTATGGTCATTCTTTTCATCTTCTCATCTGGACAGCTTTCACAGTCCAGGACAATGTGGTAGTTACTTTTCACATTTTAGTACTATGAATGCAAAAGTGCCTGAGGATCTCTCTTGCATTTTTTTTCCCTTTCCATGAACATCTGTACCTGCATTCTCAGTAATGACATTGTGTTTCCACAGCCAGAATACAAACACATTCCAAAAAACATAACTAAAAACACTGGAAAAAGCTTCTCTGAGCAAAGCTGTAATTTATGTAAATGAAACTTAAGAAGTCATTTTCCCTTTCCTTACTGATTAGTGTTTTTCTCTTGAAGCCTTCTAGCTTTGGGGCTTACATTCTGGTGTCAACATTCTGGGCTCTGAAACAGCTGAACGGTTTCAGAGCTTCAGTCAGGACAAAAACAAACCCAAATGTCAACCCACGCTTATTAAAACAATAAAAGCAATGATAATGCATAAATAAAGTGTTTACAGATTGTTTGCTGTATTACATTACTAGTCTTAAACATAAGCCTTTAATGAAGAAATGCCACATTAATAGGGCACCAGGATGGGAGCATGAGGGATAAAAATAATGCAAGCACTCCTGACAAGATCAAATCTTCCATTACAAAAGCAGACAGTTTTCTCCAGTAGCTTAAATCTTGCAGCCCTTCCCTTCACAATCCATCACAGGTTCTATAATAAGTATATACAATTACATATACATATACATCCACATAGCCAAAGCAGTGGAAAGACTGAGAGCTAAAGGAAGAATTCAGTCTGTTGGGTGAGTTAAGGAGATGTCATCAAAACTTAACACAAAGGGTATGGTTTTAAAGGCTATAAATGATTTCTTTTATGAATGACTAATTAGAGAATACACAAAAGGAGAAGCAGTTCGTGAGTTCATCCTGATATATATGTAATATGAAATCATTAAACTACATTAAAAACTTTATTTGTGGAAAGTTATTAGGAAGAGCCAAAAGGTATGGGGACATATGACAATAGAGGTTTTGAATAAGCATTCTATCAAGCTAAATAACCTTGAAATGAACGAAAAACCCAGTATCAAGGTTAAACACTAGAGCAAAGGAAGCTAGTACAACAGTCATCCAACAGAAATGGAAGCCATGTCGAACTAGAATAAAAAGAAATTGGCCCTAGTTCTGGAAATTCAGGTCTAAACCCATTAACAACTAAAAAAGCATTTAAAAGAAGAAAAGCATGGACACTAGTAACAGAAGTTTGTATCTTCATTCTCTTTTGATCCACATGCTAGCTGGTGAGTTTTCATTTTCCAATAGATTTTAAGGCACCTTGAAAAAAGAAAAACGTGTAATATGAAATGAGTATATAACTTGCATTGTTCATTCTGTAACAAAGCTTTTATATGATACAAAAAAATGCAGATGAGTTCAAAACTATCCTGACTGAGAGTACTGCAAGACAAGTTAACAATATTAGATATTAAATGATAGATGAAAACCAGGGTCAATACATACAAAGAAATTCACACAAGAAAAACCAAATCGAATCATATATATATAATTATGGCTTCTGAATTCGCTGTGATCACTTGACTCGTCTTCATCTAACCACAGCTATCTGTTTATTGTATATAATCCCCTGAAAATATCAACTCCATAGTGAGGTCCAGTCAAAAAGACAAACAGACTAGAACAAAAATACTAGAGAATGACTAAGGAACATAGCAGTAAACATCTCCATGCACTTCATTAATGTTCAGTGCACACTGTCCTGAAAAGCATGTGCAGTTTTGGTTGCCTACATTGACAGGGACACAGTAAAATATAGAAGTGCAACTAAAATGATCAAAGTTAGCTAACGGTTTCTGTACAAGTTTCATTTTGTAAAAGTAAAAAACTAGCAGGGGGTATGGTGTAAAATCATAGGAAAATTCAGTTTGGAGTAGACTTCAGTACATCTCTATTCCAACCACCTATTCAAATAGGGTGAGCTCTGAGGTTTATCCAGCTGGATCTTGAAAAACCCGCAAAGATGGAAACTGCACAGCCTCTCAGGTCAGCCTTCCACTATCCTGATGGCATAAAAGCTTTTCTTTAAATCCGATCTGACAATTTCTTGTTTCAGCATATGTCCACTGTCTCTTGTCCTTCCTTTTTAAAAAGCCTGGCTCCCTCTTCTTGCTGACATCCTCTTAGGTATTGGAAGGTTGTTATTTAGACCTAAATAAAACCTTTTCTTCAGTTTCTGTCAGTAAAAGGGTGACATTCATGAAAACAGATAATGATTGCTCAGTGTTCCTCACAACACAAACGGCAGAAACCAAAATTTTTAAATAAAAAACTTCTAAAGAGAAGATTGACAACTTTTTTCCCCCAGAAAATATGTAGTTGCAGATGATGTATAATTGTAGACAATTTCAAACTTTGCAGAATTAATTGCCGTACGATTTGATCTCCTAGAAATTGATTTTTGAATTTGAGAAGAAAGTCTATAGGAGCTTTAAGCGTGTCTATGTAGCACCTATGCAACACCTAAGGTTTTTTTTCAACAACTATTAGAACCTAGGAAGTTTTGAAGGAAGTACCATCCTAAGCTTTCCTGGTCCCTGTATACTTTCCCACATTGTCTGCTATTTGTCAATGTGTCCTGGGTTCAGCTGTAGCAGTCACTTTTCTCCTTCTTAGTAGCTGGTGCAGTGCTGTGTTTTCAACTTTAGCCTGAGAACTATGCTGATAACACAATGATGTTTTTAGTTGTTGCTAAGTATTGCTTAACCAAACAGGGTGGTAGTTTAACTCTGGACAGCAGGTCCTGTAGTGCTCTATGGAGGCAGAGCTGACAGACTTCAGAAAAGTTAGAGTAAGCTTATGGGCCGGTTGCATCCTCTGCTCCACACTGAGTCTTTGTCAATGCCTTTCAGTTATTCATTCTTCCTTCTACTGCAGCAACTTCTGGCTGCTGCTGGATTTTCCCTTAAATATACACCCTTGACCAGCTTAATGGGAAAATGGTAAACAACAACAGCTTGCCTGTGTAAATAGAGAAATGAATGTTTAAAGAACACAGCACTGCGTCAGATTAACCACAGTGAAAATACAGGGGCGAGCAGGAAATCAGCTCATTTTATGAGCTTTTGTTGTCGTCATGGATGCAAGGAAATACTCAAGTTTGCAAAGAGACAGAGTGCTTCTCTGAAAAACATTGTTCTTCCATATATAGTTGTATTTATTCGTTTGTCCTTAAGCCACCCACAGGAACTTTTCAAAACAGAGATCTGTTTCCATTCATGTTTCAGCGTTGTCTGCAGACAGCAGTGGAGTTACACTTTGTGACAGGCAAACTTCAAAAGCTTTGGCGGTTCAAAGCTTGTATGAGCTTATCTGAATTTCTCAGGTCTGCAAATCTCGTGAGTATTACCCTACAGCTTGGTACTTCAAGCACTTCCTGATGAAATCCCAGATGGAAACAGAGACATAGTTTGACTTCAGAGGGCCCAGTACAAGATAAGCATTCAAGCTTCTGAGAGGTTTAAGAGGGGTTGGAGACACGATGCATGTTGGCAAAAACCTGAAGCCAGACATGCACAGACTATTTTGATTCTTCGTGAGAATCCCACAGTAGAAAAACATAGAAACTCAGATTCCACACACCAAAAAAGAGGCACTTCATGTTCTTTTATTATTCTAATCCACTTCAAAATTCAACAGTCTGCACATTTTTTTGTTGTTGTTTTTTGGGGTGGTTTTTTTTTTTTTGGGGGGGGGGTGGTTTGGTTTGGTTTGTTTTTTGTTTTTTTTTTCTTTTGGTTTGGTTTTGGTTTGATTTGGGGTTTGGTTTGGTTTGGTTTGTTTTTTTATAAACAAAATCAACAGGAATCTCACAAACCAGAATGCACTGTTATCTCCCTCATGAGTGACCAGTCTTTTGGTCTTTCTTTATGCGGAGAGCTAGTTTTGATTAAATATATCTCCTTTCTATCTGCCTGTATATATTGTGCTCCTCTGCCTGTATATATCCTGCTCATCTATTCTGCAGTTGTTCTCTCATATGTGCACACCTGTAACCTCCTAAAGAACATAGCATTAATGACCTGTTGTAATGCCACTGCTTTAGCTTCTGTATACTTTTCAAGAGCAGTATGAAATTTTCAGAAAAGTAAAACCAGTGAGGGTGATTATTTTGTCAAATGTAATCATTTCCGTACCAACAGCACAGCAATGAAATGCGCCTGTCTTAATAAAGAGTTTTATTTAAAGCTGTGTCTTTGCTGAACAGTAGCATAGAAAGTTTGAATTACCAGTTCATGGTAATTTGTGGCTTTTCTGTTTTATAATTTTGGCTTGCACTAAATAACTTGTATCAACTAAAAAGATCATTTATATATGGACTATAGCTAATTGGAAATTAATTGCAACATATCATCTAACATACCAGATCCTTTAAGAGGATCTGATATTGAAATATATTGAAATATAGCATTTGGATGACACTAGTTTCAAACTTCATGATCCTCCCTTTTTCTTAGGATTTTGACAGTGGTGGAGCCACACTTGAAACAAATATTGGCCAGTTCAACAACAGGATGGGTATATCACTGCCTGTTATTTCCACAACATAGTTGTTTTGTATCTCTCTCTTTTCACCTTGACTGTGTTAGAGATTATGCTGCAGATTTTATTAGTGATTAAAATAACTTTGCTGTGATGTAGATAAACCAGATGCTTTTCTACTTAAGAAAAAAAAAATCCTAATATTTTCCTGTAGATGAAATTCTGTTGTCACTAATTATAGCTGTAGTTGAGATTATAGTATCTGTTATACAACAAGAATTTCACCCTAGTCTTACATTTTTACCCACTTAGTGGGCATCTGGCAGCAAGCCATGAATTAAGCACACCTAAGAACATTTCTTTGGAGGTAAGGTGAAGAGGTAATTTGTCTGAAACAGGGGACTTGCATTTGGGTGTGTGGAGAAAGACTTTCAGGATACTTAGGTGCAAGCAATTTACTAAAACAACTTTAGTAAGACATTCTTGAAAGAAAATTTACATATATAGGTACAATAAAAGTGATATTAGCCCTTTCGTAATAGTACAAGTTACCAATAAATAGAAAAACCAGAATTGTGCAGGTAGACATCGAGGCAACCCATTCCAACAAGCCAAGCATGCTCAGGTGATTCAGTTTGCTCTTCATACTTACGGAAGAAGTATAGTTTATAATCTCACAAATTTGTTTGGAGCCATCTTAAGTTATGACTGCATACCAGCAAATAAAAAAAACAGAAACCCTGGCAGATTCCATACACATTTCATCTTGAACTCAGGGACCACAGCGCAGAGTGCATTAATCCAGCTCAATTTCCAAAGATTGTACATAATATGCAGTTCATCTGAATCTCAGTAAAATGTGATTTTGAGAGTTTGCCAGCTTCAGAATGTTCCTGGGAATGGTTTATCACTGGTGTTCTCCATTTCCTTTCTTGATCCTCTCCTTGAGAGTCAGCCAAACAAATGTGGATAAATATATCTGATAGTTTCTAAAATATCTCAGCAACTAATCAGAAAGAACTGGACCAGCTCTTGCAGAAATAAAATCTGGCTCTTAATGTGTGGTTCTTAAACATAGAACTTCAGTAAACAGGCCAATTAAATATTTTTGTTGTTTGTTTAGAGTACTTTTGTTGTTTTTTATAGATATACATGCAATTAAGAAGTACTATATTAGTTGCTTTCCCTCCCTATGCTAAATATTGATCTCCTTATTCCATAAAGGAAAGACATTCTATAATTTATATTTTTTAATTTTTGAGAAACATTAGGATGCCTTTTATTCTGAAGAGTAATGGAAATAGTAGGGAAAAAAAGAAGCGTAGAACAAAAAAAAAAAACAAACCCAGTTCATATTTAATGCCTTAATAAAACCCAGATTTTGACTATGCAGATGATGAAGCAGAAAGAATACTTTCTTTTCCTTAAAAAAATAAACCCCAGCATTCAGAATCGAAATCCAGGTTGTATTCTGTTTTTCAGTGTTTTCTTACCAATGCAAGCAGCATTCTCTGGCTGGCGGTATTTTTAAACGCAAATGTACTTTTGTGAGCTGCACTGGCTGTTCTGTAAAATGTGTTATTTCTCCTTCAGTCGGTTACAACAGCATTGGAGATACCATTTTTCAGCGTGCTTCTACCCTTAAGACCACGGAGGACAAGGTAATAAAGTTTTCTTAACGTTGTTACCAGTCTATTAGCTGTTACAGGACTGAACTTTCTGGCTCCTCTTGAGTAGCCTGCACTAAAGACTTCTTTGGTTAAAATCACTGATACAGTATTAAAATGTTGCTATCTCAGAATCTTTTCTCTTGATCACAGTTTCAGCGGCTAGCATCTTTCCTCACTAGATAAAGACACATACCCTCCAGAAGTGTGCCTTCAGGCATCCTGCCCTTGTGGCGCTTGTCATCTGGACAAGAGAGAGGAAGGAAGAGTTGCCTTTGTGTTCCCACTAAAAAAAACCTCTGAGTGAACTCCATCTTCTTTATTTCCTTGTTTACATGTGAATAATATAAAACTGCAGTAGATCATTACTGCTTTGTTGTTCATCTTTCTAGAAGCCATGACACAGAACTTACAACTGTATTGCCAGTTAAATTATCCTCTTCCTTACAGTAGTAAAAGCCTGCGATTCCGTACTCGCAACCTGAAGCGCTGCTTTAAACGCCTTAGAATGAAGCAATCCTAGAGAAATCATGCAAGTTTGCACTTCTATGGCTTTTATCTGCATGAGGTATATTCTGCCTGACAGTTAACTCCCTGCTGAAGCGAAAGGTGGTCAAGTACGCAGTCACTGATCATTTTGGACCTTGTGGCTAGTGGGTAATAGAGTTGATGATAAAAGTATGCATTATTCTTGGGCTTTCCGTATTCTACTCCATTGTCGAAACCTCTTGTTCATTGCCCCCAGTGCCCTCTCAGGTTATACTATTTAACAATAAAATGATGAAGTATTTTCAGGTTTTCCTTCTTGGTCTGAAACATGTTTACTAAAACATACAATGAACTCAGCATGCTTTTCAAATATTGACATAAAAAAAGAGCTGAACACACACACACGCACACAAGAAAAGAAACAACAAAAAAAACCCCAAAACCTCACTTCATGTCTCTGTGGATTTTCTTGTGGTTACATTACACTCAAAACCCTAGTAGAATTGTGGGCGTTATGACAAAATGGAAATTTACTGAAAATGACAACTAAATGTTGCAAACATCCCACCCTCTTAGCAAGTTCTGTAATGCGATTTCTAAATATTTCCTTATCCAGAGTAATTTACAGAGACTTGCATGTGATCTAGTATGGGTCAGAGCACAAGAGCTTGTAAATCAGTAATATATATGCTGACTGTCTAGTTTTTATTTCAGTACATGCTTTTAGCGTATGTGTCAATTAGATTAAGTCCTTTCTGTTTGGGCTTGACTCGAGTAAGTGACATGAAAAAGTGAAGTTACAGAGGTTTAATTTGAACAGACAGTAAAATAAAAGGAAAGTAGAGCTAATCCCAGGCGTAACAATGTATCATACTGTATACTGCCTTGACTGTCCAATCAAGCTGTGAAGTATGAATAAGATTCTACTGACTTCCATTGCCCAGACTAATTTTACCCTCAGCTGTATTCAGAGCTCAATCATTCTTTTTTTTCTTGACACAACACATCCTTGCTTGCAGAGCTTATACTACCAGCCTTGATGCTGGTATTAACAAATGTTAAAAAAGTGGAATGCTTATATGGAAAACATCTTTCACAAGCTGTGCTGCAAGCTTTCTAGTTTTTGTAATACATTTCATTAACATTTCACTGCTAACTGAAGTCCTTTTTCTGATAGTCTTCAGGTTCTAGAATAAACTTTTTATTTTTAATGAAGTTTTCAGTCTGTAATGATTACACAGAAAAACTTCAAAGTGAGGCCTGTTCTTACTAAACACAAAACCTCAAAAAAATCCCCAACCTTAAAAACAAAAATATTTTTAGAAATGCAGTGCATGTTTCTTAAAAAAGATATTATGATTAAGTCAAATTCAAAACAGTCATTCTGAGCATTAGAGTTTGGCAATGTTGCAAATATCTCAATAGTAGAGTCAATATTTTTTATGTAAACTTGATCCTTTATTACATCATTCAATTGGCTTCATGCTACATAATATGCTGGTCTCATGCTGTGTCAGTTAACTAGGTGCTTATTGTTTACTCACTACCATGATATCATTCTGGATACGAACACACCCAGTGGAGGTTGCCATACCTGTGGCATCCTTGCTTAGTTTTTATGGTTCCTGTGAATTTCGCTTTGAAAAACATTTATATCAATAGACCAAATGAAGCTCTGGTCTAAGCAAACATAAAGTAATTTTATAATAAAGAGAACAGTGGAATGGGACCTGTTTGCACCAAGGCATACTTTTTTCTAAAGTGTTTATTCTACAGCAAAAACAATATTAGTGGTACTAATTAGAGTACCACAACCTTTGTCTTTTAAGCTGCTTTAGTATCATTAACTACAGGAATTAAAAAATAAGTTAGTGTAATTGGGGTTATATAACCTGCAACTGCGAATAATATTTCACCACTTAGAAATACATTCCACCACATAATGTTTCTTGGAATAGAGAATTTTAAATGTTAAACTTTTTTATGTAATTAAAGTCATTTTAGTGGAGATATGATCTTCCTTATAATCACTGCTGCAGGGATTCATGAAACAACTCAAAAAAGATTCCTCTGCAAAACCAGTAGAAGCTAAACGTGATGATGAAGACTGAAAATGTTCAAACCATCTAAAGAAAAAGCCAGAATACACTGCCATTTAAAGTAAATAATAGTAATTTTAAAACAAACATTTTAGCTTGTCAAAATAGCCACAGGACTCAAGAGACTCATATTACTGCTTAGTGTAGGAAATGCATTCACTACGTTAACAAAAGTAAGTGTTGCAAATGGCTTCCTATAATTTACTTGGTTTTATCTCTTTATTCTCTATGGGTGTTTTCAGGCTGATTTTTTAGCTGATTTTCTTTTCATGACCCTCAAAACTATTTGCCTTACTGCAATAGAATCCTTCAGGATGAGAATCATAGATTATCCCCTCTTATTTTATTGATGTTTCAGATACCACATCAGCTCCTACTTTTCAAGTCACTCTCTGCACTATGCTTAATCCCATGTTGTCAGTTATCTGCAATGCAGCATTGTGCCCAAATCTTTACTGTTGTGCCCCACTCATCTATCCTCTAATGCATTTTCTCAAATGTCTAGCAAAGATTTTCTATCTGCTTCCCTTCTTTCTCCTTATCTCCCTTGATCCTTTGCAGCTTTTGAGGCATGTCCCCTGTCTGTCTTCTTCCCCTTCCCCTTTACTCATTAGGCATTCCTAAATGGAAAGAGATCTTTGCAAACTTTATCTCCATGGTTCCACTAAATTTTCCTTTACCACCACGGTGTAGAACTGGCTGCACTCATGGTAATACCTAACCTACTTCACAGTTACTTTTCTCAGGAATTATTCTTCTTCCCATCTTACAATTACCTTAATTGTAACTATTTCATTTTTTCAGTTAGTAATACTTTGTTCTCTGAACTGATAAGACATATTTAATTTAAAATTGAGTAGTCAAGTTGCAATCATCTATAAAAACTGTAAGTTTGTTGCTTCTGCCTTTCATGATCATGTAAGTGAAGACTCACCTCTAGTTCTAATACTTGTGCCCGCTCATTAAAAAATAGCTAGTATCCAGTAATTTCTTGGCATTTAATTTTTGTCATTAGCAGTCAAAAAAGGTAAAAATGTTGTAAGATTGGTCAAAGTGAATGACCATTTTAAACTTGGTTTTATCTATCCATGTCTAATAACACAGGAGACAACACACAATTCATTTGTTGAAAAATTAGATGGACTTTTAAGTAAAAATACTGCTATACTATATCTGAAAGACAAAATGGCATATTAATATAGAGAATGTTTAGCAGATGTGAACAATTTCTCAATGTAACTTTTAACTCCTCACATAGGAATTGACTGTTGCTAATGCTTGGCAATATTATCCTGCCTTACAGTGTTCTGTCACAATGCAACATAAACCACAGTCTGGCACTATATTCCAGTGGTTTGCAATTTCACATTTATCATGAAGGCTGTGTTTGGTGTTGCTTCAGGTTTGCCTGTCGCATTCCATGCTGCTCCACGTCTATGAGGAGTATTCAGAAGTGAATAGGTCTGCCTCAGCAGGGGAATGAAAATTTACTTTTTAATAACATTCCATCATGCTCCATTTTGGATTTGTTTAAGAATATTTAAGAATTCCAAATGCTTCTTAAAATGACACAAGGGATATCATTTTATCTTCAAACAAATGGCAAAATACAAGAAAAATTGTATGACTTTAGAAGTTTAGAGAAATATTAGTTTGTTAACAGGGAATATTTATTACAGAACTAATTAAACTTAAGTATTATGATCCTAGTTTGTAGACTATAGGTGTCCAACTTTACTCATAATAAAGTCACTGCTCTGTGAAATAGGCACCGATCTTTGCAAAAGTATTTTGGGGGCATAATAAGAAAGGAATAGAAAAGAATCAGCTACGACAGATATTTATTGCAGGGTCTGTCTGTCTTCAGTCAGGAAAAATAGCAATGCAAATGGACACAAAGAAGCACAGTGCTGAAGCCGCAAGTAACTGCTCAGTTACAATGAATGCATAACTCACTGTCAAGCTACAAAATTCAAGTGTATTGTTAGAACTCCTTCAATTTGGATAAATCTGTGTAACTAGGTCAGTTAATTCATTGTACCCATTTCTCACTGAAGTGCCAGTCAGTTCAAACAGCTCTTATCTTTCTTTGTAAACAAAATACAAACAGTAAATCTTTGAGATTCGTATCAGCTAGAAAGCTAGGAAAACCACTCACTCTATCTGACTCAGAGGAACTTGAATCGACCATCGAAAGAGAAGACCACAACCTGTAAAAAACTACCTGACCTATCACTTTTGGGAGCTACTCTTGCTCCTCAGAATTAAGGGAGTTAAAAAAAAAAAAAAAAGGAAAAGGGAATATGTAAATGATAATTGACACTTAGCAATGTTTCCTTCAAGACCATAAGGAATACCAGCCACCCTATCCACCCAGAAGAGATCTGTTTACCTACACAGCTTTTGACTTTTCTATTGAAGGTGAAATCCTAGAAAATACTTTTTCAACTTCAATAACTTGGATTTCTCACAGTCAGACCCCAGACAAGATACAGTACTGCTGGAATATACAGGCAACTTTTTCTTGGCTTTGAAAAAAATTACTTGCACGCTGATACTGTAAGATATCCTTGCTGGCTTTTTTCCAGCAAGTTTGCCATACTGTTGTCACACATGTTAAATCTTATCAGCAAAACGGATTTTCACTCATCTGGATCAACTCATTTAGTATCAGTCAAAGCTTGTCTCACATCAACTTACCCAGCATTTCTTGTTCCCCAAACTGTCTAGCAGCCCAGCAGACTGCCTAGGATCGCATACTCAAACATGCCTACTTTCTGTAGCACATTTTGACTTTCGGATTGCATTTCAATAGCCGCTCCACTTAATGCTTCCTCTGTGCCATCGACTGCTGAGTTCTGCTAACATGTTTTTACTAACAGCACAGTATTCCATGTTCTGGAACAGAAATACCACAACAATACAATACAACTGAAAATCAAATGTTTCGTCAAGAGGCAATTTTGAGTTAAAAGGAAACGCTTACTGGCCTTTTCCTCTCAGCCTACTTGGGTGGCATCTTCCAGAGCCAAGTAGGGAGCCTGCTTTCCATTCAGGTAAAGAAATTCTCCTGCCTGCTTAAAAATTAATAGATTCTTTGCAGTCTGGGCACCCAAGTGCATGACAGGATTATGACACCCAACCACCCACATTGTCATAGAGTGGTTTTGTTTTTAAAAAAACTCAAACACTAGGATGAGTTTTAAGGTGGAGAATGCTCTTGAAGCATGGTGCTTAAGTGAAAATGCACAAGGGGTACTTCACACACAGACACATATCCCACCAAAAGAAAGTAACAATATACCAGCAGATTTAAATTTCTTGGTCCTGTATAGTACAAATACTTCCAAAACAAATAACCAGTAATTATTCCTCTCCACTCAACTTCTGTATATGCTCTCCAGCAAGGATAAGAAGATATAGTTAGGATCTCACAGTCTGTAAGAATTTCCTGGGTGCTGGAGCAGGGAGAGGGTAAGCCAGCAAGGTTGTCCAATTTCTTCTCATGGCTTTTCTGCAAACTGACCTCTCAGAGCTCCACATTGTCTCAAACACTGACAAATTGGTTTGAAGTTACATTTGCATCTAAAACTGCAGATTTCTTTTTGTTGCTAAAAGTGTTTATAGATTTGTTGTTGTCAAAACCTGGGCCTCTAGGAAAGCAGAAGCTCACTCTGAAAACTAGCCAGTCTTGCTCAAAGCCATAAAATTCTTGCTGATCTCAAGAACCTGAGGGTGCCCCCTCAGCCTTGTGATGCAGTTTCCCAACTATCTCTATTTTTAAATTAAAATATAGATGAGTCTTAGTCTCGGAAAAGGCTGTGGCATGTGTGAAAGTGTAATACATTCAGGAGGGAAGGTGCAAGAGCAGGCAAAACATTCCCCTGTCCCCCCTCTTTCCTCATTACTCTCACTTCATACAGCCTCTTCTCAAGAAGTCTGGAGGTTGCTGAAGGTAGGGGAGCAGAAAAATTACCCCCAGCCTGGAAAAGAAACAGAAGAAATATTCTGGTCCTGGAAGTAGAACACTGACATGGTTCCTATCATTCACAACCAACTTCAGGAGCAGGTACTATGCAGGCACCATTTCAAGATGCCTTCAAAGTTAATGGAACAATTGTCTTATCAAAAAGATTAAGTTGTAGCCAACTATGTCATCTTTCTGTGAAGTTCTGCGACATTAGTTATTTCTTTGTACAAGTTATATAGTGTGACAGCTTTAAAATCAAGTTAAAAATAAAGAGATCAGAAATGCCTGAATCATGATTTTGTATGATGGAAATAAAGAAAAAAAATAAATTACTGTTTTTTGTTGCCCAAAGCATTAACATAGTTTCTTGGAAAATCAAAGACAGATTTTAAGAAGTGATTAATGTCAAAGCTCATTACTTAGAGAACAATTAATAATTTCCTTACATTAAATGAAATATTTAAATAAATGGTTATGGGAAATCTTCTCTTAACTAAACTGAAATGTTGCCATCTGTCTCTCATTTTCCCTATATTGTTTGTCAGTTAAAAAGAAAAGAATTAAAAATTATTAGACTGTAGAATAACGCAGTGATAAACTGCTGGTGTTTATGCTAATCTGCTCTGACTCAGGAACATACCTACTTATAATGCAGCATCTTCTCATAAATGTTTAGGCATTTGTTGTAACCTTCTTGACACTTAAGGAACAACTTAAAGTAACAAACCAAATTTTTTTTCATTTTCTAATTTCAGAAGGAAACCAATTCAGATTCTGTTCTGCCACTGCTTCTATAAAACAAACAGAAGTGTTTGTACCATTGAATTGCACCACATCGTAGAACGTGTGTGCACAGAGAAAGGAGAGGTTTTAGACAGATGGGTGTCTCTGGTAAGTTGCCAGAGATCTATGATTTCTGTAAAGAGGACACGATTTTGCCATTCCAGGGATCATATGCGCACAGTATAAACATGCATTCTCTCAGTAAAACATGCTGGTAAATATATCCAGAGTTGCCACATAATGTGTGTTTAAACTATCTGTTTATGTCATGCCTTAAACACAGAAGGCAAGGCACAAAACTATATTTTACACCAACTATTTCCTTGTTTGATAGGATTCTGGCTTAATGCTAAGCAAGCCTTACTTGGGCAGCTGTCCTGCTGTACAAGACATGGGAGCATTTCAGTCACAGGGTCATCAGTAGGCAGTATCACTTTAACACATAAACCAATACTGGGGCCTTGTATGTTCAATAAAAAAAGAAATTGAGACATCTTACAAGCCATTAGGTGAACCTCTGAACTGAAACCAATTTGAAGGTATAATGACTCATTTCCTTGGCCACAGATCCAGGTAGATACTAAATTCTTCGAGAAAAGAAAATCTTGATTTTGGAAGTGACATCAAACCTGCTGGTAAAGCTGTGGTCATTTCCGGACATTACAAAGCAGAAGCTTCTGGAGAGGAGAATATTAGTTCTTACAGCTTGAGTCTAAGTGTGAAGAATCTGCAATAGGATCTGCAATACCCAACTTCCTCTGAGGACCAGAAAAGAGGAAACCTTAGTATACATGCATGCACACATAGAGGGCAACTCCAGGGATGAAATCTAGATGGTAACCTCCAGAAAGAAATAAGTGAGCTTCTATGTGTGAATTAGAGTTAGCTCCAGGTTCACATAGCAGCATATGTTATCTGTGAGACAAGCACAAAGGGGAGTTGTAATTTACTCGAGTCTGTCTGACTTCAGCTTTGGATTCACTCTTCTGTCTTGGGACTTCCTTGTTTTACTATACATAAAATGGCTATTTATATTTGTGTGTGTGTGCTTGTAGACTGAACGTGCTTCATTAAATTTACAGGTATAGTGTGCTTTTCAGTTTTTGTTCTTTATACAGACTCTGGTCATTAGAGGTAATAATAGTAAACCACTCCCTCTGAAATTGTGCTACAGGACGTTATTACAAAGCCAGTAACTGTTCTGTTATTTATAGTCTCTGATTTATTGCTTTTTGTGTAAGCAACCATCAACTAACTGTACTCTTAAATCTTGCTCTTTTGCTGAGATGTTTAGACTACCATTTTTATTGTCACATGCTTTTATTCTTCAGTTCTTTCCACAAGGACTGTTTAGGTGATTTGTTTCCTGCCTATGTTCACTGACAGCTGGGACGCTGAGAACTGGATTAATAAGAAATAATTCATGAGTTGGTCTTATGACTTAGAGTCCTATAAATGAGATTTTGATAGTACATATAGTTAATGCTGCTACACAGAGGAGTAGTTTTACCTGTGATCTGAGACTCAGAACTACATGTTCATACTGTCTGCCACACTTGTCACAACAATTTTTACTTCCAGCTTTTCCTTCCTCCTTTAGACAAGACTGCCTAATCTGGGAATCCTTCCATATTTCTAAAGCAGACCATTTCCCAAAAGAAAATAAGCAAATACAACTGGAAGGCACCAAACTGAGCCACAAATTCTTCTTTCATTCTCAAACAGGCTAGAGGGAAAAAAAAAAAAAGAGTTGGTCACTGCTATCATATCATGCTCTCAGTGCCTGTATGAAAATTATGAAGTATTATGGCTTTTTTCTTTTCAAAAAGAAGCAAACAATTTCCATATTCAGTGAGATGGCACCCTTAGTAATTTTCCATGTGATACTGGCTGATTAAAAACAGACATAAATTATTCCTCCCATAGTCTGCAATAGAAGAAAAACAAACTTAGTAATAAAATATGAAGAAATCTTCCTATTTCACCTTAAATGTCAGCCAATGCTTTGTTCCCCTGTCATGATTTTAAAGGTCAATTATAGAAAAAATGTCCTGGAGAAATTGTAAGTATTGAGGTTTTTCTACCAAGAATATGATACGAGGAAGTACTAACATTCATGTTTACAAATTTCTGCTGAATTGCTCATTCACTATTTAACTTCAAGAGTCAGCATGGAAGCCTCATTTAAGTGTAACCTAAAACCTATTTGTGGACTGAAAAATAACAATACAAAGGTTAATTCCTTATAGAAGCTTCTTTTAGAAGTGGAAATAAAAGTATTATAGCCTATAAGCTGAACTAAAGCCTTTCTCTTATTTATAATTTCTATGAACTGTTTTCCCACTAATTAATCCTTCAGATCACTTAGGAATGTCAATAGTTTTTTGTTCCAGTTCAATTCAACAAGATTGTCAATATAATTTTTTCCTTTTTGAACAGAATGAATCAGACTACAGCATTGTTCTCACTTACTGGTGCAGGAGTAAACTCAGCAAGCAGCTGTACCATAAAAACAAATTAGTAAAGTTAGTAAATGACATACTGCAGAGGCAGTTTTCAAAAACACTTCAGAAGAGTGTAAACAGTCAGGAGATGCATTGTCAGCACTGGAACTGTTGGCTAGAGTGGTGTGGCACCAAGTGCCTAAAAAAAAATGATGCTTATAAATAAGGCTTGATTCTTCCTTTTTTTATAGTTTCTTATTCTTTTCTTGCCTGTGTCTTTGGAACACTGAAAGAATGTCTAATTAATTGTTTGAGGTTTTTTTTGTTTAAGCCAGTCATCATCCAAGCATTCTCAGCCAAAATCTAAGGTAGCCTAAAGTAGTACTTATACGAGTAAATTTTCTGGAGGGCCATTGAATGCAAAACAACAAATTATAAACAAAGTTATGACACTTCATAACTTTATGAAGAAGCACTGACAGAAATCGGTGGAACAGAACAATTCAGATTACTGGCAATCATACACTGGAAATTCTCCTCAACTTCAGAAACATTGGTCAGAAAGAGGGACAGAGAGCAACAGGGATTTGGATAGGAGAAAGAATTATGGAAGCACTGGACTATTCTGCAGTATCCATCCTTGTATGGCCTATATGTACTTATATTTCCTATATATTCTTCATATATCTTAAGTACAAAATAGAAGTGCACAATAGATTTATTTATTTCAGAAAACATCCACACTGATGCCTTTGAAGATAAAATCAAACAAAGACATATGCAGCTACATGACAAAAAGGCCAAATCTGATGTATCTTTCCACTAAAAGGAATAATTTTAAATATCCATTTTCAAATACATAGAACTATAGTATGGTGATAGTCCCTCTAATATGAGGATTTCCTGAAGAAACCTGAAGGTGGTTAAATAGAATGAACAAGCCTGGGGAGATTAGTGAAGGTCTACATGCATATCTACTTTATTTCTGTAACGAAGTTATGAAGTAACTTGCCTGTAAGAATTCTTTTTCCTAAATCCTCCCAACTAGCAACTGAGTTATACCATAACACATAAGGTTTCATATATACTCAGTTCAACCCATGTTTTTGGGTCTTCATTGTATATTCTGTAGCAAGCCTGGTATACCTTCCAGCAGTACATAGTGGGTAACTTTACGCTTTTTATCTAGCTATACATTCATTTCTAACTCAAGTAAATTGATAAAAATCATGCCTGTGGAAATTTTGGCTAGTCTCTAACAGCCACCACAGACCTTGTGATACAATCAAAACTGAATTGCATTCATAAATTTAAAGCAAACATAGTTTTCATTGTAGCATTAGCAGTAGGCATTGTCCACTCATTTTCACTCATTTTCATTGTTCACTCATTTTCGCTTGCTTAGAATCATGGCAGAACAAGGATTACATTTCCTGTAACCACATAATAGCCATGTTTTATATATTGGTGTCTTTTATATTCTGACATTTGTCCCCAAAATAAGAATTCCTTTCTTTCCTTCCATAACATTTCTTTGTCAACCATAGCACTATGGTGAGGATGTAAGCTCTTCAGCAAGCTTTCATGGGCTTAGATATGAACGTAGGACTATCCTGATGAAAGCCATACATACACCATCTCAGAGTTACTGCACTCATTTCCGATGGATGTTATACTGTTTTACATTCATTTCTTCATTGATGTGAAATTATTGCAGAAATTCGCTTTGTAAACCTCACTGAAATGTAAGTAATGGTATTACCTTATATCATCTGATGGAGAACATTTGACTTTAGAGCTAAAACCAGAGAATGCTTTTCAAGAGCATGTTGGTGTTGCAAGTTAAACCTTCCTCAAAAAGAGCAAACTGTGAGGACCATGGACAGATCTTGCTCATTTCACGTGCTTCTGTGAGCTCCGAGTTAGAAAGCTGTTTATAGCTGAGACGTGAAGTCCTTCTGTATTAAGAGAACCTGGGCACAAAACTGAGAGAATTTTGTAACCTACCAGGGTTCTGCATGTACACATAATTAAAAAAAACCTACCTGTCAGAGGTCTTACCACTCTATGGTTCCCTTCCCTCAGGCAAACTGAAAGATATTAGTGGTTCAACAAGGCAAATATTCTTTCAGTTAACAATACATTTGTTCAGATTTTATCTGCACAAGAAAGCAGCTGGTCATGATAAATTTTGCCAGTGATTTTTTTTACTGTATAGCTCCCCAAATATTAAACAGTGGTTTTCAACAGTTTTAGCAAAGCCCATGTAGTAATGGAAGAAATGAAAGCAGTGTCTCCAAGTTGGCATTCACTTTGGAAAAAAGAATAAGATTTTTTTTTCCATGAAGGAAAATTATGCACATTCTCAAGGAAATTAAAAAAGTTTTCCAGAAACTATGGATACTAATATATCTCAGAACCTCCCATAACTCTCAGAAAGATGCCGAAATTACCTCAGAATTACCCTAGAAGGCATTGCTGTAGGCGGCTGCATTATGTACTGTAGAGGAGATACCTAAAAAGCAGATGTCACGATACACAAAAGTGTGAAAGAGATAGAACAGCAGCAAAACTATACTAAACGAAGTGCATTTGTTCCTGGTGCTTTCACTGAAGCAACTCCCGTGCCTTGCTAAAAGCAGACTTTTATTCTAGAAGAGACATAATATAATATAAACAAATGACTGCAATCTCCTATTCAGCTGGTCTCATATGTCATAAGATTTTGGGGTTTTCTTCTTTAAACAAATTGAAATACAGCTTTGGCATGTCTACATGCCTAATACACCATATTCCCTTATTGCCTAAGATAGCCTGACCTACAGTACTCTATTAATTATGGAGCACTCATTTTACATGCAAATCTGCACTAGAATGGCTGTAACAAGAACTGGCAGAAGTATCCTACTACGGTCCCCTTTTCTACAAAATGACATCATCATCCAACCTGGTCTGGCTCCCACATAATTACAGTTTTCACAGCTCAAGCCAGGAGAGCAAGGCGATGGCATTTTTAAAGCTTGCAGTTTGCTGGTTTATGAGTTAAGGTAGGTGGCCAGGTGCTATTTCACAGGCTCATCTGTCAGTCTAGTTCTGTATTTGCAACACCGTGAGACTAAATGAAAATGTTGTGAGCACTTCTTTATGCTGGAAATATAAATGTTTTCTTTTCTGGAAAAAGCTGCTGCCTAATGTAACAGGAGGTGATCTAATATTTCATGTAACAGCCTTATTATTGCTAAAAGGTCTGAATTTAGCTTGGGTAGTCAGCATCTCCTGACATTCACTCTTTCATTGGTAGTACTTGACAGTGTAGTAGAAAATAAGAGAAAAGGAATAATAACTCGCTTCAATCACATCTCATTATGTTAAAAGACAAGTTGGCAGTGGAGCAGCAAAGCTCTTTGAATGATAGGGTAAGATCTGAGGAGAGATTTGGCATGAAGATCTTCTATTTTGAAGATCTAGGGTAAAATGCCGCTTTACAGCCACATAATCCCTGCTTATGTATGATGACAGACACCAAGATGGAGAGCTAAATTACAGACATCATACTGTGGAGAAGTTAGAATCATATTCTTAACACATGAAGATATGAAGAAACATACAAACCAAAAAAGAAAAACAGTAATTTTTCCATTTTCTATATGCATGCAAGGGCAAAGTGCTATCCTCAGAAGCTACATGGTCACTTAGGTGGGATGTAGGCTACAGTATCACAAAAAATATCTGGAAAAAGTAACCCCAATAAGAAAAAATGTCAGTAAACACTTTGCTTTTGTCATAGAATCATACAACCATAGAATGGTTTGGGTTGGAAGGGACCTTGAAGACCATCTATTTCCAACCCCCTGACCATAGGCAGGGACAGCTTTCACTAGACCAGGTTGCTCAGAGCCCCATCCAACATGGCATTGAACACTTCCAGAAAGGTCTCCTGGTTTAAGTTGTCGAATTCAAGCTCAACAAGAGCGGTGTGTGGTTTGCTGCTTCTTTTTACTATATTGAACAAGAATGTGCCTCTTTCCTAGCTGAGGTCCCCTGTAATCCAAAGAGGCAGCTTCATTG
This sequence comes from Lathamus discolor, assembly GCF_037157495.1. Taxonomy (NCBI): domain Eukaryota; kingdom Metazoa; phylum Chordata; class Aves; order Psittaciformes; family Psittacidae; genus Lathamus; species Lathamus discolor. The sequence goes on along the minus strand of NC_088885.1, from coordinate 125,648,037 downwards.
CTGGTGGAGTCTCATCCACATTCCTCATCCTCCAGGTACTGAGACAAGTACAACTTTCATGTTTCCCTTTTAAATGCTCCCACCACTAAGCTATTAGACAAACAGTGTGCAAAAGCCTGTTTTTTTCACCTCCTCTCTCAATGGTGTTTTGAAGACTTAACTAAATGCCAGCCTACCAAGAGTGGGGCTCTGTCCCAGACAGTGATTTGATGGAATCGTATGATTTGCAAGATATAATGACAAAGAAATTTAACTGTGTTCATATGTTCATAAAGGCACTTCATGCCAGCTAGCTTGAGGTAGCTTGACAATGAGTAATCAAATCCTTTCCAGTGCTGTGAATTGTTCTTTGAAGATAATTAATTTTGCCTTGAGAAGATGCATGCTGTTTAGGAGCTTAACACAAACTCTCTGAACTACTTCACTGCGACCTGTTGCACTTCTTTTGTTGTTGCTATTATTATGTTAGATATATCACCACAATTTGTTCATATCTTGTCCAAATAAATGCCAAGCCATATCCAGAAGGCAGCAATGAGCAGAACACAAATGAAACAGCAAGTGAGACACTCACCACTGATGGGCTTAAATGTGGTCACCTCTGTTTAGTCATGATTGGCTAGCCCATCCCAAGGAAAAGGTATGGAACATAAAAATATATATATATGAAGTCTCTTATGAAATCAGGCAGTAAAACTGTGCACAATAACAATTCTTGTGCACTATTTAGTTCACTGTCATACAGAAGAGCTTATGGGAATTAGGTAGAATTATGAGATACATAACTAACTTTTACATAAATACCTTTATGTAGGGAGAAACACTAGGTATAACCTCTGGTTTTAAATGAAGAGGAAAGGCACAACATTTTTAAGAAAACCAGTTGTCAAAAAAAATAGTGTAGGCAGAAAGCAAGTTGCAAAAAGCTGTTTAGACAAAATACAAACATTCATCCTCTGAATTGTAGGCCCCAATTTCTTTATGGTTTTCATGACTGTGATCAAAATTAACTACAATCACCACTAGGTAACAGTTGTGTCTACCTAAAGCAAGCAGAATAATTCCTTTTTTTTTCATCAACTCTGAAGTAAACAATGTTATTACAAGTGTGGACCAAGATTTGCCACCTCAAGAATACCTCAAATTATATTTTTCTGCACAGGAGAACCTCCATCTTCTTACTTGCTATATAATATACGCTTTAGAGGAAAGTCTAGGTTACCAGTCACGGCACTTTGGATATTGTGGAGAAATAGTCAGCTCAGAAGAAAATGTCACCTTTTGGCTTTGTAATCTTTAATTGTGGAATGCACAGAAAATACCCAAGTGGTCAGAGTCAGGCAAAGATTTCTGAGCTGGTCTTACAGGTGACAAGAAGGTTATTTGGAGATGTAATTACACTTGACACATTGTGTCAGTAGATACATCAGGATTCGCTAAGCTTCTCTAGATATTATAGGACTTCATTGTTATATTATTGCCAAATTTTTGCTGGTGAAGACCTGGTGACCTGGCAATCAAAACCAAAAATCTAGACAGAAAACAGGTATCATTTTCTGGCAGACTCTAACCATGTAACCAACAATAAATGGATACCATATGGTCTTCATCAGTAGAAAATATGCCATTTGCTTTACTTGGCTGCATTTTGATGCCTTGTTTTAGGTGGAGAGATATGAAGGATCTTGACAGCCTGACAGGAACCTCCTGAGGTTCCAGAACAGTATAAGCATTGCCAGAATATTATTTTCCTTCTCTGTTCAGCAGCTGAGAGACTACATTTGGAGTGCTGTGTCCAGTTCTGAGCTCTTGCCACAAGACTGGAGCGGGTCCAGTGGAAGGCACCAGTTAGGCACCTGCAGAATACAGCATACAGGGAGAGTCTTAAAAAGAGAAGGCTAAGGTCTTCCAGGTCTTCAGTAACCAAAAAGGTATTTGTAGGAAAAACAGAGCCTCTAGGTACCAATAGTAGGAAAAAAGGTCGCCGGCACAAGACGCAGCAATGAAAATCCTGAATCAGTATCAGGGAAAGAAAATGTTAAACCATGAGAGTACCCCATGATTACAACAGGGTTCCCAAGATGCCCAGAGAGATGGTGGAATTTCCAGCCTTGGAGATACTCAAGGCTGAACCAGACATGACTGTCAGCAAACTGGAATAAGCCGTCACTGTTTAGAGCTGATGGCTTGGTCAGAAGACCTAAGAGTTGTTCTTCCAGCATTTTATGTGCCAGGAATCTGTGACATTCTACTGGCTTCAGTCAGCTTGATGTAATTATGTAATGACTAAACAATGTACTTACAAGATTGAAGAGTCAGAACAATTTAATGAAACTAGAACAGAAGGAAGATGCAAAAGACCAGAAGTGGTTTAGTGAGTTGTGCTGGTGATGCAGGTGCTAGGGAAAGCTAGCACTAAACAGTTGCTAGTTGTAGGAGTTTAGAAATATTTCCCAATCTTGTTCTAAAGCTCCATTTAAAATATATGTAAGGTAGCACTGAATAATAAGTGAACCAAAACATAAACCCCAATGTTTCATATCACCTGACAGATGCTCATTGAATTTAGATATCAACCGTCAAGTAGTTCACTGCTGCACTTCTGTTATATCAAAGTACGCTTACTAATGCACAGGAATTCTTTTCAGAGAATTCTCTGCCCCTTCATGTGCACAAATTGCCCATGAGCTGCTTACAATTTTGAGGATTTTTTCTTCATTATTCAAAATTATTCATTGCAAAATTTCAGCAAACAAGCAGTGGTCTGTAGTTTGTGAATGAGCTGTTTGTTGCCAGTATGCAGTATGGACTTCATCCAAAACCTATTGAAGTTGATGGAAAATCTCCCACTGACTTCAAATAGGCTTTGGATTGGCCCTGTTTGAGTGGTAGTATTCGTTTTGGAATTGTAGGTCACATGGCATTTTTCTCCAATATTCAGTGTTTCTGTCAACTTCTGGACAATAAAGAGCATTTGTCTGAATTTTGACACAAAGAAAATACAGAGCAGCCATGAATACAGCCAGAATTTTTTTCTTTTCTTTTCTTTTCTTTTTTCTTTTCTTTTCTTTTTTCTTTTCTTTTCTTTTCTTTTCTTTTCTTTTCTTTTCTTTTCTTTTCTTTTCTTTTCTTTTCTTTTCTTTTCTTTTCTTTTCTTTTCTTTTCTTTTCTTTTCTTTTCTTTTCTTTTCTTTTCTTTTCTTTTCTTTTCTTTCTTTTCTTTTCTTTTCTTTTCTCTTCTCTTCTCTTCTCTTTTCTTTTCTTCTCTTTTCTTTTCTTTTCTTTCTTTTCTTTTCTTTTTTAATAATAGCTCAGCTATTCATGGAAAACAAAATGGTAATATCTGCTCAGGTATAGTTCTTTTGGATTTACATGAAGGAGAGTTTCATGGGATTTGAGGATTAAAGTTTACAGAAAAGCATACTCACAGTATGTTTTTGCTGAATATTCATGTGTGTGTTCACTCCCTCCCTGCTTGAAAAATGCTGATGTACCAACATTGTGAATTATAGAGTTTATTTTGATAAAGATCAAAAAAATGGAAGATTTTTTTTTTTTTTTCATTTTGGGCGATAAACAGAAGTGTTTTAGACTCTGTAGGTAAAAAAGATTTGGAATATCTTTCCAGATTACTAAACCTGAACATGCTACACAAATAAATTAGATGGCTAGTAAGCCTAAGACACACCAAACATAGGCTGCAATTCCTTAAATATGCAAGTATTATATGCTTTATTTCTCTTTTACTATTTGCATAAAAATCCTGCTGCTTATGTATTCAATTCAGTAAATTGCACAATAGACCATGTCTTTTTCACTGTTTCCTGATGACCAAACACAGAGCTTAAGTCCAACTGCACATCAGGTACTTTTACAAAAAGAATAAGAGAAATTAAGACTTCATATCAATTAAAATATCGAGTGTTTCGCTTATACCGAAAAGCAATGCTTAAATAACTTGCTATAAAACATACTACATAATTTGCAATAGCTGGTGTGGGAAGAACATTCTTGAAGGGAGCTTCAGAAAATTCAGTGATTGAGCATGCTCTGGAACTGGGCTTCCTTACGAATAATTTAGGCCCAAATTCAAAAAAGGCAGACACCTGAACCTGGTGGTAGGCAACAGCTATATGCCTAAAGTATTATACTGAAATTAATCAATAACCTCTGGTGTGCTTAAAGGCTGTAGGAAGAAGAGGTTTTGACATAAAGATTCTTCACTGCCTCTGCTTTTGCTTCAGTGTGTGCTTCAGCAATTTTCATCCTGGAGGGCAAAGCAGCTGGGTTTCTTTCTCCCATGAAATCCTGATATGGTGTTCTTCCTCTTGACTACCTGATGCAAACGTTCCATTAGAACTTATGTCTTGTATAATTAAGAGCTGCCTACAAGTGTTTATTGCTACCTCTTCTTTCACATGAACACTAGCAGCAAGCCAGTTCTGCAAAATTATCTGGCTGAAAACTTGAACAGTCTTTAAGATTTGGCTGGATCAGTTTCCAGAATGAGCTCACATAGTCACTTATACGAGGCATGAAAGGAGGCATGAAAGGAGGGGCAGCATGCGTCTCCCAGTGGGACTCCGAGTAGGATATCAAGGAGGTTGAAACCACAGCATCAGCAGATTAAAGCAGTCTATGCTGCTAAGAAAGTGCAGGTAAAAGTAGAGAGCTGGGTTTTCATTGTGCGATTATCAAGATAAGATTCATGTGCATTAAAAAAAAACATAAAAGTAAAACCAGTCAAAAGAGCAGGCAATGGCACCAGTGGAAGAGTGACTTTCTCAGCTCAAAGTAGTTCAGATGTATAGGTCTCATTCAAGAGAGTACATCTGGCTGGAGATTGCCATGGTGGGTGTGTGGCATGGAAGCCGTTTTCTCATTGTGAGTGGAAAACAAGTCCCAAAGGACCATAGCATTTTTGTCCTGGTGAAACCCTCCTGTGCAAGAATTTTCAGTTCTGCATATTCCAGTAAACTGACCTGTACCAAGGAGCATTCCCAGGAACTAGTGCTGGAGTGTCTAAACTGTTGCACTGTCGGAGCACTCCCTTGGGATGGTTTTAGCACCAGCCAATTTGCTATTTGCTCCCCTCTAAACAGATGCTGGACATGGTCTGGGAGTTATGTGAGGCAGGAACAGTTCCCACAAGGCAGTTTGGATGTGGCTACCATGTTTTGGAGGGTAAGACAGTTTAGTAGTATGAATATGGGCCATTCTTGTGCCATTTGGCCTCTGTGACAGCGAATGGTTCCAGTCACATCTGATTTCCTAGAATAGATGCTGCTTGTGGCTCTTTTTTCTGCTCCATAAAATGTTTGTGCATTTTATTGAATGGTTGGTTGTTGCAAAATAAACATTAAAAAATCCCTGAGCTGGGGATCAGAACTAAAGTCTTCACACCATCAGCCAAGTGCCAAATCAAAAATCAAAATTTTCTCTCTTTCCAGGCCATGTGAATCTTACGTTTCTTTCTGTATAGTGACAGATACAGAAAATAGCCCCCAACTAAGGAGATAAGATCTTTTATAGGGAAATGCAAAGCATTTGACACTGTCCCACACAACATCCTTCTCTCTAAATTGGAGAGATATCAATTTGATGGATGGACCACTCGATGGATAAAGAACTGGCTGGATGGCCGCACACAAAGAGTTGTGGTCAATGGCTCGATGTCCGGCTGGAGACCAGTAACGAGTGGTGTCCCTCAGGGATCGGTGTTGGGACCGGTCTTGTTTAACATCTTCTCGCTGACATGGACAGTGGGATTGAGTGCGCCCCCAGCAAGTTTGCCGATGACACCAAGCTGTGTGGCTCGGTTGATATGCTGGAGAGAAGGGATGCCATCCAGTGGGACCTTGACACGCTTGTGAGGTGGGCTGATGCCAACCTTATGAAGTTCAACCACGACAAGTGCAAGGTCCTACACCTGGGTCAGAGCAATCCCAGGCACAGCTACAGATTGGGCAAAGAAGAGATTCAGAGCGGCCCTGCAGAGAAGGACTTGGGGGTGCTGGTCGATGAGAAAATGAACATGAGCTGGCTTCAGTGTGCGCTCGCAGCCCAGAAAGCCAACCGTATCCTGGGCTGCATCAAAAGGAGCACGACCAGCAGGTCGAAAGAGGTGATCCTGCCCCTCTACTCTGCTCTTGTGAGACCTCACTTGGAGTATTGTGTGCAGTTCTGGCGTCCTCAACATAAAAAGGACATGGAACTGTTGGAACAAGTCCAGAGGAGGGCCACGAGGATGATCAGGGGACTGGAGCGCCTCCAGTATGAAGATAGGCTGAGGAAGTTGGGGCTGTTCAGCCTGGAGAAGAGAAGGCTGTGTGGGGACCTAATAGCAGCCTTCCAGTATCTGAAGGGGGTCTATAGAGATGCTGGGGAGGGACTCTTTGTCATGGACTGTAGTGACAGGACAAGGGGTAATGGGTTGAAACTTAAACAGGGGAAGTTTAGATTGGATATAAGGAGGAAATTCTTTCCAGTTAGGGTGGTGAGACACTGGAATGGGTTGCCCAGGGAGGTTGAACACCATCCCTGGCAGTGTTCAAGGCCAGGTTGGATGAAGCCTTGTGTGGGATGGTTTAGTGTGAGGTGTCCCTGCCCATGGCGGGGGGGGTTGGAACTGGATGATCTTGAGGTCCTTTCCAACCCTAACTATTTTATGATTCTATGAGTCTAAATACGGGTTTGAATATATCTGTCTGCAACTGGTTTCCAGTGAACAATCTTGCAAACTGTTATCAGGTTAAAATTTGCTAGCTCAAGACTTGACCATTCTTCAAATAAACAGGCTTAGAAAGGATCCAGGGAGTTGAGCAAGTGCCGCCTTCCAGCATGGCCCTGAGTGCTTCCACCTGCCAATTGGAAAGTAGAGCTGACAGGACCAAGGAATGGAGGCCAGGAACCAGGTGGAGCCAAAGTGGGAAGGGAAGGTTCCACCACGCTTTCAGAACAGACTCTTGGCCTTCAACTACTTCTATGCCCACTCTGAAACTGTACCCTGAGAGGAGATTCCCAGAGAAGGATTCCACTTGTTGGTGTGGCTGCCACACTATGTACCTAAACTTTCAATGTGTACCATGCAGCTGCACTGCACCAGTATTTCTCTCTACAGAGCTGACCTTGAGTTTCTGGAGTGACTTCATCCCAGTTAGCTGTTCTATCAGCTACATGAATCTCCCAGCATGATCAGACAAATACATAATATATTCTATCTGTCCTAAATTAATAAAATAAAATAATATACATTTTTCAGTTTTCTAGAGTACATTTTCATGCTTTACTGATATTTGTTAAAACTAAGATCCTTTCAGGTATTTATTTATACAGCATCTTACCTACCAGATGTTCTCTGTTGAGTCACTAGGGATACATTTATCTTCATGTGCTTCTAAACTTCTCTTATGATTCATACTGCATTTCAATCCAGCCCATTTTTTCCCTGAAATATAAACATCCCCTTAGGTGCCTCAGTTCATGTAATTTCAATATAACCATATAAACTGCAATAAACCATGTGCCACACAATTATAGAATAAATAGCACATTTTAGAAGTGCCAAAAAAATTAAATTCTATTTTAAAAAGATCTAAAAGAAAAGCAAACATTTTCCAGGTTTGATAATTGGTCAATTTTTCATTAGCATTTTTCAAGCTAGGAATATTTCAATCCGCAGATGTCGTTTTCAAAAGAGAGAGAGAGAAAAATAAAGGCAGGCAAAAAGGAATAAAGAAGGAAAGAAGGAAAGGAGAAAAGGAAGAAGGAAAGAAAAAAGAGAAAAGAAAGAAAAGAAAGAAGAAACAAAGGAATCATAAAATCAACTAGGCTGGAAAAGACCAATTGTTACACCAGGACTGCCAAGTCTACCACTAAACCATGTCACTAAGGGCCTCATCTCGAAGTTTTCTGAACACTTCCAGGGATGGTGGTTCCACCACTTCCCTGGGCAGCCTGTTCCAATACCCTATCACCCTCTAGGTGAAGAAATTTTCTTTAATATCTATATAAACCTCCCCTGGTGCAGCTTCAGGCCAATGTAAGAAGTGTCCTATCACTTGTTAGCTGGGAGAAGAAACCAATCCCACTCTGCTACAACCTCCTTTCAGATAGCTGTAAAGGGAAATAAACTCCCCCCTGAGTCTCCTCTCCTTCAGACTAAACAACTCCAGTTCCCTCAGCTGTTCCTCATAAGACTTTTCTCCGCACCTTTTACCAGCATTTTTGCCCCTCTCTGGACCCCTCCAGCACCTCCATGTCTCTGTTGTAGTGAATGGCCCAAAGCTGAACACAGTATTTGAGGTCCAAGGTGTGGCCTCACCAAGGCCAAGTACAGGGGGAGACTCACTTCCCTGGCCCTGTTGGCCATACTATCTCTGACACAGGCCAGGATGCCATTGGCCTTCTTGGCTTCCTGGGCACACTGGTGGCTCATGTTCAGCTGGCTGTCAATCAGCAACAATCAGCTGGTCATCAAGAAGCAAGCCAGCGAGTGAGGGAGGTAGCAGTGACACCCAGCAACATGGAATATTTTTGTCTCTCTGTCTCTCCACTTTCTCCTCCACTTGAGTGGCCTTTTCAAGATGATGATGCACTTAGAAAGGTTCCCTCTCCCTGTTTCAGGTTGGAGGCAGATGCACTCTTCAGGAGGGTTCAGGTATGATTAAACACTAAACCCACAGTATCCCCAGCTTTCCATATGGAAGAAGGCTGTTCCTGTTGCCACCTGGCAAGAACTGCTTGTCCCTGCCCATGGTCTAAGCAAGAGATGACTGCAAAGGCAGCTTGAAGGAGCTGGGGTGGAAGGAGAAGATAGGAGTTGAAGAGGGCTACCTGGTTAGCCGAAGATTTTATAATGACTTGAAGTACTGTTACTTAGCTGTGCAATCTTCTGATTACTCAGGACTATAAAAAAAGATACGTCACATTCATGTGTCTTTCTGTGAATAGTCAACACATGAAAATCCATCCCAAGCAAATCCTAGAAAGTGAGAAAAGCAAGGTTTCTCCTTAGAGAAAGCAGTAAATCATATCTGTTGACAGTAAAGGTTGCAAAACTGAAGGGTCTGTATTGCTCATGGTGCTTGCACACCTGTATGCAGCCATTCTTCTGACTTTGAAAGACAATATGCAAATAAAAGCTTTATTTTGGAATTCAAAAAGTCAATTTATATGGCTGTGAGATACTCAATCAATTGGAACACAAGGGACTCCGATGCTGAACAAAGCAGTGAAGATAAGTGCATGGAATAATATCTAATAGCACCTCTTCAATATTTCTACTGAGCTTTGTCTGAGGGAGACAGGCATGCAGAATTCCAACCACCTTTTTATGGACATTGCAAAATAAATTGACAAAACTTAGTACACCAATTCACATTCCATTTAGACCTCCTAATTAACCACTTTCTAAATTAATGCTGGGGTAAGACAATTGACTGCTGGACAAGTCCTGATAAGTGAACTGGCACTAAAAGACTTCATTCAGATGTCTGAATTCAGATTGTTTATTCCCTTAAAGCTTTATTAAGGTCATGTAGAACCTATGGATAATACCAAATGAAATGCCCCAAATCTTAAGATCCTTTTAATTTAAAATAACTCTGAGAAGGACATAACAGTTTAATTGTTATAGTCTCTGAGCAGAGGATCATGTAGAATAGAAGAATCAATGCCACAGCAATTGGTAAAGCTGTTGACAGAAGAAAGGTGCTGGTGAGCAGATCTGATGAGATGACCTGACCGCTCACCTAAACAGTTTCTGGGGCAGACTTGTTTGTCAGCCACACTTATCTTTAATAACCTCTTATTGCTCATGTTGTCTACAGATATAACTAATTGGTGTGAGCTGTTAATTTAACAGCACGCAAGCTTCCAGTTCATTGGAACCATTGCTACCTGTCATCAAGAAGAAGTGCAACTCTCGAAACACCTTGCAGGTCAACAGACTTGTAACAACCCATACTTACTTCAGTTATTTGTTGCTTGCATGTCATCACATTAACTTGGCGCTTAACCTCTCACCCTCTTCAAGCAGATCTGCATTCTGTTAGAGTGTCTCCATCAGACAATACCCTAATGGGAAGATTTGCACCTTTGAAAACTGAAGAACAAATTGGCTGTTGAGAAGAACTAAAACATCTTAGTTTGTTGGAATTAGATTAAGATGGAAGGACTGAGGAGCTAGATACAGAAATGTCACACTGAAAGTTTAGTGCCTCAATCCGGATCATTTCACAAAGTATGGATTAGCACAAAGAGTAAAGCTATTTGAAGGGCTTTAAGAAATTACTGTATTAAAAAAGAAAATGACACCTCCCCCAAGAAAAAAATTAGTAAAGTTTGCAATAACTGTCTGAATTCATAATTTCTTTGCTAAAATAAGAAAGAAAAAAAATAAGAAAGCTCTAACCATGGGGCTCTTTTACATGTATTTACTTAAAGTGTTGTTTTGCACTATGTAAAAAGTAGCAAAACTTTTTTATTAACTTTTCATGGTACTAATGGGCCTCATAAACATGAATATTTTTTAGTGCAGCACTAACTCCTGAATAAAAAGTTCACAAGTGAAAGGCAGAAATACTGACATTTTTACGTCTACCTGTTACTGTCTGAGTACCTCAGACATCAGTAACAGCTGGTAACTGCAGCCTCAGGGGTTAATGCAATAAACAGGCAAGAAAAATGGACTATGTCATTCTTTGCAACTCTGACATCACACTTGACTCACAGCCAAAGGATTTTAGTGCTTGCCATTATTATTTTATTGACACATCAAATCACTTCAATTTATAGTTGCACAGCCCTGTACATTCACATTCATGTTTTTAATACCCAGTGAAATACTTCTGACTGACAACCTGTGAATAAGAACGCTGCTTACTGCATCCTTTCTGTCCCATACATAGTGCTAGCAAGTAAAAAGGGGAAAAGACTGATGCTTTCATTTCCATTGCAAGACACAAAAACCAGAAATATCTCCTTCTGACTTTTATACTCAAATAGTGTCTCTTCTTTATTTAGAAGTGTGGCACAATATACACATTCAGTAGAAAATCAGTCCCTTCTAGCGGTAGTTTTCCAGGCTGAAGTCAAGACATTATTTGCTAGAAGTAACAAAGAATTAACAAAAGAAATAACAAAGGGACTAATATAGCCATAAGCTGAGTTGGAAGAGAGAAATACAGAATTATATGGTTTGATTTTACTGCACTAGTTTAAAGAAAAGTAAAACATCAAATGCTGCCAACTTCTCCCAGCTGCCTGCCAACGCAAACTGGTACCTCCACTCCTAAAAATTAAAATTCTGGAGAATTTTTTCCAGCAGTTAAATCAGTAAAACTAATTTTACATGCTGAGCATGACATCATACGGCATGGAATATTCCTTTGGCCAGTTGGGTTCAGCTGTCCCAGCCATATCCACTCTCAGCTCCTTGTGCACCCCCAGCCTACTTGCTGGTGATGTGGTGTGAGGAGCAGAAAAGGCCTTGGCTCCGTGTAAGCACTGCTAAACAGTAGCTAAAATATCCCTGTGTTATCAACACTGGTTTCAGCAAAAATCCAAAACCTAGCCCTAGACCAACTACTATGATGAAAATTAACGCTACCCCAGCCAAAACCAGCACATTTGGTAAACTGTGTAAGTGGGGTATCCTTCTGACTTCCTTATCCAATATCCATTTCTAGTCCCAGTCTGATGAAACCATTTCCAGACACCTCTCTGCTCACGCTCCAAGTCCTGCTTCCTTACAAGCGTATCTAGCTGCTGTTCATCATTACTAATTCCACAAAAAACCTCATTTCTACTCAGACCAGCTGATGCAAACTTATTATATTGCAACTATTAATAGGCTCACCTCCAATTTCATTGCCCTGGTGTTAAAAGCAAATTTTATAAGCACACATACGTTAACCCAGCTGGTACAATTTTGATCTTTGTTAGAGGAAAAACAGATTGCTGGAAAGAAAGGCTGGCACCAGCCAACTAGCATACCATTCTGGCTACTTTGTTTTGACAGATCTCCTTGTGGGCATTTAACAATAACTAAAGGTGTTCAAAATTATGCTTCTGGCAAGAAGAGTCAGAATTTCACCCAGAATTTAAAAATGGAAAATTCATGCTATGAGCCAAAATCAGGCCCCTTTGATGGAATTGTTGGTCATAGATACATTAGATATACCTCACTGTACTGACATGTTAGAGGACAATAGTACTACAAGGCCACTTCCTTGAATTTTAGGATATTTGCATTTAGTTGCTCTGGTTGCTGCAATGATTAGCTATCAGTTTCTACTTTTCTGGAAGATAACATAAAATTCCAAGTCCACAGAGCAGATATGTGTAAAATGTAATAAGTGTGTAGCAAGATAAAAAACTCCTTGAAACTCAAGGAACACATTTTAGATTCACATCAAACCAGTTGAGATGCCTGTGCCTATGATACTAGCTTACAAAGGGATGATAGTATATAAGTAATTTCTCTTCTATTTAAATGTGCTCTCAAACTATAAGTCATGGTATTTATGATGCAACTTTCTCCCCTACATGTTTATCTAGTTGCCTCTCTATCCATGTGCCAAATTAGGCTAGGTACTACACCACAAATGATCATAGGTAGAAATGTTCTGCTGAAAAGGAGGTGGAAAGCAAATACTGTGCCTGGATTTGGAAAGTAACATGTCAACATGTAACTTGGGAAGGTAGCCATCCTTAATGAGCTGAACCTAATCTTTCTGAGCATTCAAGCACTGAAAAATAGTTAAAACCTCCTTTATTCCTATTGCACTGCAACTACATATCCCAGTCAGGATGCAGCATAATTTTGCTACCTGCTGTTAGTACTGCCACAGCAGAGATACTCCCTGCTACTGATACCATACAACTATTTCAATGAAGATGTAACAAATCAATGTAATGAAAGTAGGGAAAGCAGGCTGTGTAGAGAAGACTAACGGTAATAAAACTGTGTTAGCACACATATATATAATAAATTCAGCATTGCCCAAAGCCATACTGCCTAGACTCTCCTGGGTTCAGGGCTTAAACCATGACACTAGACACAAAACCTTGCTTTCTTGAAGGTATCAGATTACAAGTTAGAGAGGTGATCTATACAGAGAAACCAAGTTGGCAAAGATATGGTGAGGCTTTGAAGCTTGTGAAAAAAAAAAAAAAAAAAGAAAAGGAAGGTTGAAGGCTGCATTAAAAATGAAGGATGGGATTCATTCAGGTAATTAGGAAAGGGGAAGCTATGAAAACAAGACAGTTAAAATTTTCAATTGAGCTATCTGCCTGTGGGGATGACTGAAGACAAGGATTTGAGGACGCTAAAATGGCCAGGGAAGTTGTATAAAATGCTATCAACTTATGTGTGTGCGGATGAAAGAAGGGGGGGTTGCCATAACTGTGAAAAGAAACAGTAAGGTCCCACCAGGATAGTTAACAGTGCAGGCAACACAAAGAAGGTTGACTTTGGAACACTCTGGGATTCTGCTTAAAAATGTGCATGAAGAAGAAATGGCTCCAATTAACTGCTCAGAGTGGCAAAGCAAGGTAGCAAAATTGCTAATACCTACAGCATCAACATAGACGTTGGCCTTGGCTCTTCCTAAGGTGAAGATGCAAGTACAAGCTTGCAAATGAAGTTAACTTGGCTGTTGAAAAGCAATACAAAACAAGTGAATTGAGCGAGCTCAAGTTTTAGGCTTCATGTTTCTCTTCCCTTGCATTTATCACCGTCTTTGAGCTTTGCTGAGGAAGATCAGCCATAATGAATATTTCCCAGTAGAAGAAATTTATAAGCTTCCAACTGTAAAAGTATAGGGTGAATTCAATACCTAAATTTTATAGCTTTCCATATAATTGTTTTATTGTTGAAATGTAACTAGAATTTTCAGTTAGCTAGCAATTCATTCATCACTTAATTCTTAGGTTCCTTTCCTCCCAGAGGATGAAACACTGCAGGAAATGCATACTCTATTTTATTAGGATCCCTTAATTTGCATTTCTCTATGCAAGACATAGTTAAGGGTGGGTAAAAAGAAAAATTCCTCTCTAGACTAAGTGACCCAAAATATCACCGAGGGCATGTTTTGATCAGGTCAGTTACTAATTTACTGCATGACAGATTTCTAGACATAGTCAAGCTGCCTTTCAGTGCCTCTGCTTTGTATTCCTGAGTAGAGCTGCAGTGCATTTCCAGATGAGTACTGGCACTGCCTGCTCTCTGCAGAGAGTAATTCTCCATTTGCCACCAGTTTGAACATTCCCTTAAATGTGTCATGGGTGGTTATCTGGTCATCTCTTTAAATGTGTTGAAACAGGTCAGTGCTATAGCTTATTTTGGATATTTATTATTACTGCAGGGGTAGTGGAAGATGCTTGTATTCTCAGCATCTGGCCCTGTGAGTTCAATAAGGAAACACAGACTTTTCTTTGTGTTCAGGTGAGAGGAGTAATCAATACCAATCAGCAGAAGGACCAGCAGCAAGATTACCCAGGCTTGTTTGCTGGCAGGAACTGCACCAAATGTAACCCTAATACAGACTAAAGGGGGAGCTCAGGAAAGATTTTTTTTTCAAGTCTGTGGGTAATTCCAGCTCCTCTGTGTTAAAAATTGTTCCTAACACAGTGATATGAAGTTCTGATTTATGCGTTGTGCCTGGTAGTGTACACAAATAACAAGATCAGCAATGAAGTTGACTTATTAAATTGAAATTCAGCAATGGGAACATTCTCACATGGCCTGTTAGACTTTCCAATAAATCTTTGCCTGGTCTAGGGGACTTTGATAGGTTTAAAAATCCAGAGGTACCTGAGACAAATGTTAAGTTAGCAAGAAATTGGCATTCGTATTATAAGAAAGTGCTCTCACATTGCCTCTATTCCATCTAAGGGGATCAGAGTGTTTAATAGGGCTTCAGAGAAGGATAAGGAGTATTATCGCATTGTGGAGGCAGGGTACTGAGGCAAAGTCTAAATAGCTCAAGACAGTAAAATAGGGACATAACCTATACAGAACACCAGAGGCTCAGATCATAACTTTTTTGCTTTGCCTCTTAAGTGAATTGGCCTAAACAGTTGTTTGCTTGCTGCAAAATAGAATCATAGAATCATAGAATAGTTAGGGTTGGAAAGGACCTCAAGATCATCTAGTTCCAACTCCCCTACCATGGGCAGGGACACATCACACTAAAACATGTCACCCAAGGCTTCGTTCAACCTGGCCTTGAACACCGCCAGGGATGGAGCATTCACAACTTCCTTAGGCAACCCATTCCAGTGCCTCACCACCCTTACAGTAAAGAATTTCTTCCTTATATCCAATCTAAACTTCCCCTGTTTAAGTTTTAACCCATTAGCCTTTGTCCTGTCACTACAGTCCATAATGAAGAGTCCATCCCCAGCATCCCTATAGGCCCCCTTCAGATACTGGAAGGCTGCTATGAGGTCTCCACACCGCCTCCTCTTCTCCAGGCTGAACAGCCCCAACTTTCTCAGCCTATCTTCATACGGGAGGTGCTCCAGTCCCCTGATCATCCTCGTGGCCCTCCTCTGGACTTGTTCCAACAGTTCCATGTCCTTTTTATGTTGAGGACGCCAGAACTGCACACAATACTCCAGGTGAGGTCTCACAAGAGCAGAGTAGAGGGGCAGGATCACCTCCTTCAACCTGTTGGTCACGCTCCTTTTGATGCAGCCCAGGATACGGTTGGCTTTCTGGGCTGCGAGCGCACACTACAGCCAGCTCATGTTCATTTTTTCATCGACCAGCACCCCCAAGTCCTTCTCTGCAGGGCCGCTCTGAATCTCTTCTTTGCCCAGCCCGTAGCTGTGCCTAGGATTGCTCGAACAATAATAAATCCTCTGAACTCTAAGCATCCTCATTTCCCTCTCTCCAAAGTCTGTGTGTTCAGTCTGTATATGTTGCCTGTTCCACGTACCACCCAGCTATGACTCTTTCCACTTACTGAAGCTAGAATTGAAAAAAAATTATATGTATCTTTTCGGCACATGACCAGTCCAAATGAAGTTGTTCATAGCAGAAGAGGAGCTGTTTAAGCTGCTACCACTTTATCATTCTAGCAGATACATCAGCCATTTCAGGTAGATTTCCTGCTCCATTTTCAAAGTAAAAGGAGAAGATAGCCAGTCATTTCCACAGCTTTTGACTATCATCAGGGTAACAGCGATGAACAGGATTTGCCCACGCTAAAATGGATATAGTTGCTCTGTGAAGTAATTCCTCAAGGAGCTTTTCAACTTTAAGGGCTATCAAAAAGGCTCCTAGAAATCTGGGGTTAAATGTAATGAAAGGAAGACATATCTCTGTGCCCCCAACAATTTGTTAGTATTTTTTTGAAAGTGCCATCTCTTGTACATGAGCTAACATCTCCCCATTGCCAGTTGGCTAATTTGTCTGTGAACAGCTTGATTTGTGCGCTGTTCTGCAGGAGACCAGACCCTCAATTGGTTTGCTAATCTCCTGCTCTTCTTCACTTTGCTTCTTTCTGGCTTGGTGAACATTAATTGTAACTTTCTGAAGGCCATGTCTAACCAAGCTGTGCTTGTGAGTGCTACTTAATCTTGGTGTCCCCACTGGCATGAAACATAATGTGGACAGCTGCAAAGGGACTTTTTATTTAGCTTCTACCTTCTCAGAATTCGAGTTATAAATGAAAAATGATACAAACAGCTTCAGTGGTGTGTTTCAGAGTTTGAATACAGATTACTTTCTTTTGACATGTATCAAAGTAAAAGTGATATACTTGGGCTGTTATAAAATCTTTCATCAGTGCTCTATAACAGTAAGATACACAGATTGTACACCATCCATGACACAATATTATTTAACAAATTCAACACCCCTCATGTCTTATAACATTTCAAAATATTTGTATCTTGTTTTTGTACTATATTTTAAATTCAAATGGTGTTAGTTTCATTTGTAGTTCTTCCATTTTGGCCTTCCGGTAACACCTTTAGAAAAGAATCAAATGTATGGGATAGTATTGCCATTTTGTTATGATCAAGAGTAATTCTGTCTGATTATATCTAATTCATTCCCTGCTAAAGGATGTAAATCCTTCATTAGCATAGCATTTGCCTTGGCGATTGTCCTGGGTTTACCAGGAGCCGTTTTGCTCCTTCTTAGTAACTGGTGCAAGCTCTGTGTTTTGACTTCCAGCCTGGGCAGAGAGCTGATAACACTGATTGTTTTTAATTGTTGTTAAGTAATGTTTATTCTGGCCAAGGACTTTGTGAGTCTCATGCTCTGCTGGGGACGAGGGGAGGCTGGGAGGAAGCAGAGACAGGACACCTGACCCAAACTAGCCAAAGAGGTATTCCATACCACAGCACATCATGCCCAGGGAGGTAACTGGGAGTTACCTGGAAGGGCACGGTCTCTCTTCGGGGGGGTCAAACTCGTTCGGCGGTGGTATCGTATTCTCTTGTTATTTTCTCTTATCAATATTATCATTGGCGGTAGCAGCAGTGATTTGTGTTATACCTTAGTTACTGGGCTGTTCTTATCTCAACCCATGGGAGCTACATTCTCTTGATTCTCCTCCCCATCCCTCCGGGAGCAGGGAGGGTCGGGGCGGGGGGGGTGTGTGTGTGTGGTGAGTGGACGAGCTGTGTGGATCAGTTTAAACCACAACAGTGATATAAGAGGTCACTCTATTTTCAGTCCTGAGATCACCTACCAGCATTATAGGAGAAACTTACAGAAGGTTAAAAAGGCCACGGGCTTGCATACTTAATTCAGTAATGTTAAACTTGATAAAGTGCTGCACTGTGACTGAGTAAACAATAAAGATATGTATTTTCCTCAATATGCAATAACCCACACATGAATAATAGAGGCACTTATGCTGTCGAGAGTGTGAATAATGAAGGTACTTATCCCATCCGTGGAGCACCGCTTCACTGCTGCACTCCCATCTGGGAATCCCGCACCTTGAATTGGTGCATACATCACAGGTTTGCCCTCGGCACCCGGCCAGGCCCTAATCACACAGGCAGTTCGCATTGTTATCCAACAACATCATGCACTGTCAGCCAGGCTAAGGATATGATGTTCCGGTGCTTGAGCAGCAGTGGGACAGCTCAGTGCTGAGCAAGCCAAGACAGTCATGGGGAAGGATGGGCGAAGGTGTTTGAAATCTGCAAACATATTTTCTTCTTTTGATTTCCCACAGTTTATTTCCCTCATGAGTTTTCAGTTCTGAAAACATTAAATATGAAAGGCAATGGCTTGGAATTACTGTCTTTTATGCCCAGATTGAATAAAACAGTCAGGTTTACTTGATTGCTTTAGTCACTAGCTGTTTCATACACCTAGTCCTGCAAAAGTTTTGTGATTCTAGCAGAGTACTTATGTGATATATGGTCACATATTTTGCTCTGTCCTACATAGATCACCATGGCTGTTGCATAGCCATTTTAAAGCCTTCCATAGTCTTCCAGCTACAGTAAGTCAGCTGGAGTTCTCCAGTGCCTAAAGAAGTTTGCATTCATCGTTTGTGAAATACAGTCAAGCACCCTGCTTATAATTTTTAAATTCTCTTTTTCAAATCCTTAAACACTCACCACAGTCACATTATGAGATCAAAAGTAGCCATTGAAGCGAAGTACAAACCTACCTCCTGCTGAGTTCCCAGGATTTTTAGTGTTTTGGTTCTCTATGAAGTCTACTTTCTGCTGATAACCAAGAGGCAGAGCTGCAGAGTTCTGCAGCCTGTGTTTCTGAGCTCACGCTAAGAAAAAATAAGGTTAACAAAAATTAACCAAATCACTGTTATTAGTACTAGTACTTATTATTGTTGCTGCTGTTGTTGAGAACTCCCAACAGAATAAATTTTGTCAAGTTCTGATGATTCTAGAGAAAAAGTTCTGGGCCTGATCCCTGGTTGCACTTGCCTTGGATCTCCACTGTCATAAGAATTATGAGCTTAAACAACAAAATTGGAGAAGCACAAGAAATTTTCAACTTCACAGCAAATCATTTTGTTTAATAAAACAACTGTGTGAACAATTTCAGATACAGAAGGAGGTAAAAAAATATTTGGTTTTTTACTAGTTCAATTTGTGCATACAAACCTGATGATATATCAACTTATTACAGTCAAGTTTTAGCCATTGTTAACAGTTTTGTGTGCCCAAAACTAATCCTTTCCACTAACTGGTAAAGCAATCTCCTCAGATTCAGAGCAAGATCCTCTCCAAGCAAAATTCTAACACACACATACTGCATCCCCTATTCTAATAGTTCTTTTCCTGATCTTTGTGATGGCTGAAACTGAGCAATGAGCTTAAGAAGTAAAATAGTAGTTAGTAGACCTTCACTTGCCTCCCTATTGAAAAACAATGATTTTATTGTAGATTAAAAAATCACATTTCATATCTGTTTAAAAAGTTATCCTATTAAAAAGATTAGTACCTTACTCTCACATATATATTTCAAGGTTAAAGTCCATAAAATTATGTTAAGTGTTAATAAAGAACTTTTAAAAGTCTATATGTAGCTTTAGAATTTGTCTCCAAAATGGAAAACTGAAACAAGCAGAGTAGGTCTCCAAGATAGATATCTTACCTACTGAAACAGCCTGCAGCTTAAGTACCTCTGTTCCCACCACTGAGAAGAGAAGTGTCCAGATGGCTATCTATCTTGGAAAATATAAGTCAGTTTTAAAGTGCTTCAGCTACATTCTTGTAGTGAAAATGCACAGTGAAAATGCCTACTTGATTTCATTCTATGTACTGCTAAGATTTTATTCTATGTACTGTCTTAAAGGAAAGGTAAAAGCTAACCAAGAATAAAAAAAAGCAAATGATTTGTGATAGAATTTATGTGCTGCAGTCTTTTGACACCTTATGGTACACTGGAGAGGTGGCAGGAAAACCATCACAACCACTTTTATTTTTCCTTCAACTGGCTGCAAGTCATCAATCATTTTGTACGGACACATCTCAAAGGCTGGTTTGATGCATCCACCTGCCAAACCTTACACAGGCTTATTCAGATTGTAGTTTTATACAAAACTAAGTTGCAAAATTTCCCATCTGTGCACAGTAATAACAAAATGATTCTCCTCTTGTCTGGCAAAGACTCTTTTTGTTCTGTTTCTTTGAATGCTGAGTCTGCAAAGGGATCTTAGCTCTGAAGCTGCTGACCATGACTTGGAAGCATTCACCAAGATCCAGTGCCTGAATATGTGGCAGGAATTTTAGTGGTGCTTACTCAGGCAAATGAGGTATTTTATATCTCATTCAGGCATAGCGAAGTATATAGCTGTCCAAATACATGCGCAGTAACATTTGCAATAAATGTGGATACGCATTTAATATTTATAGATTTTGGGTGCTAAAATGAATGCTCCATTGAAAAAACATTATCCTAAGGGATACATTTTTCATCCTTCATGCACAACATTCATTGCAGAAAGCTGAACTATTACCTCTAGAGCCTGTTTTTGCTGTTTTTCCCTGATACAAGTCACAGCTATAAGTTCTTGAAGACTACAGTAGTATTTGGATTGCATTACTCAAGTAATATTCAATGACTACAAACTGAGTTTTAAAGCATGATGGAGAGGAATGCACCTATGCATGTTCCATTTTCCAAAACAAGGACACATGCAAAGCACTGCATCTGGTATGGAATAACACCATGCATCAGTAAAGACTTGGAACTGATGAGAAAGCTTCGAAGACAAGGAGCTAGGGTTTTGGTGAACAAGACCCAGGAGTATACCTCTGCAAGGTTGAAGGACAGTCACCTACTGGGCTGCATTAGCAAGTTTATACTCTCGCTAGCAAGTCAAGAGGAGCATTTGTTCTCATATATTTTGCAGCTGTGAGACCACATTTAGAGCAACTCCACCAGCTTTGGGCTCTCTAGTACAAGAAAGGCTGACAAACAGGAGAAAGTCTAGTGGAGGGCCACCAAGATGATGAGGGGGCTGAAGCATATGGTGTATGGAACAGAAGCAAGGGTTGTTCAGTCTGAAGAGGAGAAGGATATAGGTAGGAATATTGTGTCACCTTTAACTACCTGCCAAGTGGTTACAGAGAAGATGGTGCCAGAGACACACGATACTACAAAAGGGAATAGACACAAGCTGCAGCAAAGGGAAAATGGCAGGCTGCCTAAGAAAGGCTGCTGAATCTCCATCTTTGGAAATTTTAAAAACTTTGCTGGAGAAGTCCTGAGCAACCTTGTCTAACTCTGAAACCACGAGATTCAGACCTCCCAAAATTATTCTGCTTTCATTACTGCCCTCACCATCCCCCACCAAAACCAAAACAAGACAAAAGAAACCCCCAACAGCAAACAAGCCAGGAACTTCAGTTCATCAGTTTTATAGCCTCATATTGCAAAGGAAAATATATCAGTTCAGGCACATATAGAACATTCTTGATCATAAAGCTTCTATGAAGTACAGAGATACTAGTGTTTCCACAGAAGAAAAGATAAAACAGAAACTAGATGACATGGTGACATTGCCCCTTACTGAAGTTGATAGGAAACTTACAGTGAAATGGGTTTATTCTGAAAAAACATAGTCATCAAGATACTTTGTAACATTAGGCCTGTTAGGCAAAGTTTTGATGACAAATGAGTTCTATTAGAAACTAAGTCCAATTTCTGCCAGCTCACTTCCTGGGCTCCCAGCGTTTCCCTGTCTACAACAAAACCACTCCTTATGGCACACATGTCCCACTGGATGGGCAGATCTGGGAGCCCTGCATCTGACCATTGCTGAATGTCCTCCTACGCCACCTTGCACCCAAGAATGCAGCAGGAAATAGGGCTAAGCCAGCAGTCCAAACTCAGCATTGTTTCAGCTTCACAGAGCAAAATGTTCCCAGTGGAAATAGGGAAAAAAACCCAACCCTGTGCATTCTGCCTAAATAGTTATTCCTACACAATTCTACATTAAAAGAAATTCTGACTTTAAATCAGTTGTCTTTGACTTCAGACATAAATTTACACAGATTCACTGTGTGTGTAGTTGCAGGCTTTGAGCATCTCAGCAGCCAGCTGTGGGTGAGAAGGCTGTGAACTACATTGCGCATTAATACAGACTGGTATCTCTCAGACCCTTTAGTTGTGATTTTTTTTTTTTTTTTTTGTGAAAAGCCTTTCAAGTTTTGTGGGAAATCTTTTAAGTGACACAATAAATGTCAGGATTGGTTTACACAGTTCAGCAATTGCCAGGAAGGGCAGGGGGAAGAAAGGAAAGTTAAGATTAGTCTTAACATTTCCAGGATTCAAAGCTGCAAACATATTGGGCACAAAGTCTTAGGATCTGAAGTGAAACACAACATTCCTTCAGTCCTTTTAACCTTACTTGTCAATACCATTGTTTTCACATTAAATTTCTCTGTTATGGAAAGATTACCTTTCAGACTGAAGACATCTACAAGTAAATGAAAAATGTCTTCCTTTGTTTTGTGAAATCATTCCCTTGTCTTCATGGACTACAGCCAAGGACTGTTTGTGATAGAGATGATTAATGCAGAAATCAAGTCTAATGTGAAAAACCCTGGGAACAGTTATTTTATCTTTCAGCTTTTACTTTCAGTTACATCAGGAAAGGCATACACATACTTCCCTCCATGGGAACCAAAGTCCATAAATTGTTATAGTACATTCCTTACTGCTGAGAAGCTTAGGTGGACAACCTCACATAGTACCATCTGGTTCATTACTCAGAGCTTTCAGCTGACTGTGATTATAATGCCTCAGAAAAACCCAACTATGGTCTTTTTCTTACTATTCAGTTTAAAATGGATGACCACCATTTTAAAAAGAATTTCTGTTTCACTGTGCTAGACTTGTGCTTTTACTCTTTGGATAATGCTCTATTACCTTGACCTTGCAGCTTCTTAAATCAAAAGCAACAACTGTTGTAGTCATTTATTATTAATGATGATAAAATCTTTATTTTCTCCATGACATGTAAAAGAAAGTTGCACTTGTTCATGACTTTGTTTCTTTAGCTTCATGGTTCCAAGGAGAATGGGTCTTTGGAATCTCAATCTTCAGGTCAAAGCAGTCTGTAGGTCTGCTAAAACAAACAATAATTAGAAAGTAATTCCTCTGCTGCCTATCATTCCTGTCTACAAGACGCTTCTGGAAACAGACTGGATGAACCATATATAAGGAACAAAAGAGTTTAATTCCTTTTTTCTGATCCCATGTTTAAATCCAAATCTTTAACTTTAAAATGAGCACAATTTTTCTTTTTTTTTTGAAAGAAAAAAAAAAATCCTTAACTCTGAAGATCAGCAATTTCTTTCTAACTTCCCAAAACATTTGCAGATATGACATTGCCTGCCATTTGAATAGACTGTGTCTTTTGAGAGTGGACTAGTGAATCTGAACTTCTGAAAGCTGATTGCCACTGGAGTAACGTAAGATAACCCTTCAAACTTCTACTGCTCCTTACCACAAAGATTCTACTTGAGGCTGTGTTAATCTTTGACTTTCCCTTGGGAAGAAAGTAATACTCATTTCTTATACTATGTCACTATAGCAATATTAAAAGGGATGGTTAACATGCTTTACTAGAAAACTAAGAATAAGATTTAATGTATAATTTATGGATCTTGCTAATCAAGTAGGTTTGTACAGATAAATTAATCTAGTACTTTGAAACTGCATTAAAAACTAAGATACACACAAATTCACCCAGCCATTTCTTTTGCATACCAGTAATATACGTTATTAACTAAAAACGCCGAGGCTCATCCATTGTCTTCATTTTCACTGCTGTAGTGCTCCTGTCAGCACCACAAACCACATCTAAGAAATGCGATTTATACCTGCCTAGCTCTTGAGCCTGTTACCCCAGACAGTTATAAGAACTGCATTGCTCATTCCTCTTTAGGAATTAATGGGTAAGAAAGCAATTGCAGTAGAGCTGAAACACAAAAGTAAATTGTGTGCTTCCTAAGGATACCACTAAATGTGACTAATTTCAGCTCTAACACATAATTAGTCATAAAGAAACCAATCTACCATTAATAAAGTATTGATGTACTGTCTTTCATGCCTTTGCCATTATAGAAGCAGCTTGTTAACATGAATTTTCTCAAAGCATTATAGAAGCAGTTTTAGACATATCTGCAAACTCATTCTTATTGATGCAAGGCTCTACACCTGGGTTGGAGCAATCCCAGGCACAGCTACAGATTGGGCAAAGAGATTCAGAGCGGCCCTGCAGAGTAGGACTTGGGGGTGCTGGTCAATGAGAAACTGAACATGACCCGGCTTCAGTGTGTGCTTGCAGCCCAGAAAGCCAACCGTATCCTGGACTGCGTCAAAAGGAGCGCGACCAGCAGGTCGAAAGAGGTGATCCTGCCCCTCTACTCTGCTCTCGTGAGACCTCACCTGGAGTATTGTGTGCAGTTCTGGTGTCCTCAACATAAAAAGGACATGGAACTGTTGGAACAAGTCCAGAGGAGGGCCACGAGGATGATCAGGGGACTGGAGGACCTCCCATATGAAGACAGGCTGAGGAAGTTGGGGCTGTTCAGCCTGGAGAAGAGAAGGCTGCGTGGAGACCTCATAGCAGCCTTCCAGTATCTGAAGGGGGCCTATAGGGATGCTGGGGAGGGACTCTTCATCAGGGACTGTACTGACAGGACAAGGGGTAATGGGTTAAAACTTAAACAGGGGAAGTTTAGATTGGATATAAGGAAGAAATTCTTTACTGTAAGGGTGGTGAGGCACTGGAATGGGTTGCCCAGGGAGGTTGTGAATGCTCCATCCCTGGCGGTGTTCAAGGCCAGGTTGGATGAAGCCTTGGGTGACATGTTTTAGTGTGATGCGTCCCTGCCCATGGCAGGGGAGTTGGAACTAGATGATCTTGAGGTCCTTTCCAACCCTAACTATTCTATGATTCTGTGATACATTTTGACAAATACTTTATTATGCTAAAACTCCAGTGCATACTGGATTTGCATGATCCTGATTGAGTTATTTCAGTTTGTGTCCTAAACATTAATTGATGCATTACTGGAAGATAGTGAAAAGAGTTCACTATTAGCTAAGAGAAGATAGTTTACACGACACAACTTGATCTGAATTCTTCCTGGATATTATCCCTCCAGAATTTATGATGTTGATGGAACATCCTGAACAAAAAAGGGAAGACACCTGGCAAATAATATATGTTTCAAACACACTTAAAAACCTCAGTTTCCACTTGATGCATGCATCATGCATCTTCAGAGTCTGGTTTGCACAAATATTTTAATGAACCAGTTCACTAGAAGGAAGGCTTTATTAAAATAGCTTTTAAGAAAGTTTTAAAAATTATAAAGGGGAAAAGGGAAACTATCTGTTTCATTACAGTGTTAATTAAAACAATTTAGTATTTACTCTTTTCAATGAGAATGAAGTATTCTATTCTGCAAGGTCACTAGAATCCTCAGCTTTTGACTGAGTTTTTTGATAAGCAAGCTATAGAGCAAATGAGTATCTATTTGCAACAATTTGAAGCCATAAATGAAAAATCAAGAACTCTTCATTCTGTTCAAGAATAAAATGTGAAAAGGAAGGGAACAAATTCTGAGTTTCAAGTGACCCATTTCCCAGTGACAAATACCATAGTTTTAAAAGATATCACCATAGAATATCCAACTTTCTGAAAACAGTTATTTTCTTGCATAATTACGTTTCAGTTTCTGATACAAGGTCAGGACTGTTCCATTAGAAATCTGTGCCAAATTAACATGCTGATTTTGCATATTAAGCAGCATTAAAAACATCTGATGTTTTAGTGTAGAAGTTAGCTCTCTGTGTGTAAAATCCACACTAAATTAATACTAAATTTTTTTCGATGAACAGATGTCTGATTTTCATTGCCTTGATTGACTTCTACTGTACCTGGGCACAATATAGTGCCAATAAAGTTATTGAAATTGAATTAACTTCATCTTTTCATGGTACATTATCCCTTTGATGACTCTAGATCATGGTTTGATTTAATGCTCCTGGTGATAAGACTAAAAGTTAAAGAGCACCATATGTGATCAGAGATGAGGAACACTTTAGCAGGGACTTTTGTTAATAAAACCTTTTTAAGTTCAATTCATACTAAAAAATGTAAATAAAAAAAAATCTGGAGAAAGATATCTTTGATATATTTTCCATTGTACCTTGGGAAGGCACCCGACTACTAACTTTGCTTTGTGGATTATTCATTTTTCAGCAAAAAAATCTTGCTTTTGTTTCCATGTGTCTCCATATTTCCGATGGAGTTGCTTTCAAGAAAAAAATCAGACTGTTGAGGCAAAATACAAGTGCAACATTTACCATAGTGTTGCATCTCACCTCTGAAAATATCTTGTCACTGCTGAGGAAAGCTGGAGCATAGGAAGCTCCAAGTTCTTAGTCATAGATCACAGAACCATAGAATGGTTTGGGTTGGAAGGGACCTCAAAGATCATCCAGTTCCAGCCCCCTGCCACAGGCAGAGACACCTTCCACTAGACCAGTTTGCTTGAAGCCTCGTCCAATCTGGTCTTGAACGATTCCAGGGATGGGGCACCTACAACTTTAATTTCAGGAAGATTGTGGCTTTGGTTTTGATTGGGTTTTGGTTTTTTTTTTTTTTGGTTAGTTGGTTGGTTGGTTGTTTTGTTGGGGTTTTCTTGTTGTTTTTGGGGGTTTTTTTGGTTTTGGGTTTTTTTTGGTGGTGGTGTTGTTTCATTTTTTAACTGGTTTCATCAAGTGAATACTTCTAGTCCTGTTCTACCCCCCCCCCGAAAAATATTTATGACATTGCAACCAGCAAGAGGGCATTATTCCTCTGTAGGAATTCCTCCAGCCAGGAATTATTCCTCCGTAGTCTAAAATTCTTCCTTCTGGCAACAATGTTCTTTTTTTAAAAAAGCTGCAAAAGTTAATTGTAATAACTTTTAATGTTATTTAGCATGTGGTAAAGCCCTTTCTGCCTCCAGAATTTCTTATGATTTCTTACAGTGAAAAAACATCAGTATTCTACAGTGCAGGACAAAGCCTTATTTTCAGCTCTTTGGAGTCATATTTGAGGGAAGAAGATACAAAACAGATGGCCAAGAGGAGATAATTTGTATCAAAGACTTTTGAAAAAACAGAAAATTCATTTAAATGCTTAATTACAGATTTAAGAGAAACATTTTTTAGGCTTCATTGCCTAAAACAGGATGCATTTACACATTTAAATTACATGTTTGTTTTCAAATAGATACATGGTGGATAAGAGGATGCATTAATCTTACACTACAGGACAATTTAATTTACAAAAATTATGTCATGGTAGATGAAGCATATATCCTAAGTTTCAGTGATCCAGCAGGAAAGTGGTGCCTACAGATTATATATGGTTTTTGACTCTCTAAAGCATTAGAGAGTTACGATTTTTACCTTTTGCTTTCTTGCATGACAGGAGACTGTAAATTCATGTAGGTTACTTCTGTATTTAAGAAGTTTTAGATTAAATATTTAACTAAGTACTAGTTACTGAGCAGTAAGAAACACATAAAAACCCTGCAGATTTTAATGTGTGCCAAATGTGGCATATGGTATGCAATTAAATAAAATAGTTGCTTAAAATTTACAGTTTTAGGGACACTTAAAATTTTATTGCTCTAAAGATTTTTCCTGGGGATGGGGGGTGGTGAGTGGGAATTCAGTCAAATCCAGCATTCAAGTAACCAGCAACTTTGCCAGAAAGCCTCTTACTCCCTTTGAACAGTACCAGAAAATAATCAGGCCGTGCTTATATTTATAAACTAATCTTCCAGGTATTGAAGTTATGGAAGGAACAGAGAAAGAGGGGACAAGTATACATCAGTTAAAAGAGACTAGATGGAAAAGGTGAAGTTCTGGCTTTGCTGGCCATGGCTATGCTAGTTTGTGCTGCTGACTGCCCGAGAAGTCATTGGAATAACTTCAGTGTGACCCAGTTAGTCCTCTCTCACGTAACTCCTGTGTGAGGCTCAGGAGGTGGCATAGAACTAGTTCCAGTGGGCAACTTGAATGCAGCAGTGCAGGGAAGAGTCCCAAGTGCTTTTATTTATTAGTAGTCAAAATGTTGAAGTCAGTGATTAAATTCCCACTAAGGTCAGGGTAGCCAGAATTTTATCCAACACTTTTTGTTTCCAAGTATCAAATCTATGTGACAGAGCTCACTCATCTTCATTAATTAACACTTTTTTGTGGCTGCTCAGTGTAACCTACAGTATCCATTTTATCTACTTCCTTACAGGCCACAGAAAGACATTATAAACTGATGCTTTATTTACTGTCTCAGAACTCCCGAAAGTTGGTTGAAAAAAAATCACTGTTTTAAGCCCTGAAACAGCATGGTGAATTTTTCTTGTACAGACCAGTCAGTCTCACCTCTGTGCCTGGCAAAATCTTGGAGCACATTCACCTGGAAGGCATTCTAAGGCACATGAAAAAGAACAAGGTGGTTGGTGACAGCCAGCATGGCTTCACTAGGGGGAAATCCTGCCTGACCAATTTGGTGGCCTTCTATGATAGGGCTACAGAACTGATGGATAAGGGTAAAGCAGTTGATGTCATATACCTGGACTTGTGCAAAGCGTTTGTCCCACACGACATCCTTCTCTCTAAATATCAATTTGATAGATGGACCACTCGATGGATAAAGAACTGGCTGGATGGCCGCACACAAAGAGTTGTGGTCAATGGCTCGATGTCCAGCTGGAGACCAGTAACAAGTGGTGTCCCTCAGGGATCGGTGTTGGGACCGGTCTTGTTTAACATCTTTGTCGGTGACATGGACAGTGGGATTGAGTGTGCCCTCAGCAAGTTTGCCGATGACACCAAGCTGTGCGGTTCAGTTGATCCGCTGGAGGGAAGGGATGCCATCCAGAGGGCCCTTGACACACTTGTAAGGTGGGCTGATGCCAACCTTATGAAGTTCAACCATGACAAGTGCAAGGTCCTACACCTGGGTGGGAGCAATCCCAGGCACAGCTAAAGATTGGGCAAAGAAGAGATTCAGAGCGGCCCTGCAGAGAAGGACTTGGGGGTGCTGGTCAATGAGAAACTGAACATGACTCGGCAGTGTGCGCTCACAGCCCAGAAAGCCAACCGTATCATGGGCTGCATCAAAAGGAGCGTGACCAGCAGGTCGAAGGAGGTGATCCTGCCCCTCTACTCTGCTCTCGTGAGACCTCACCTGGAGTATTGTGTGCAGTTCTGGTGTCCTCAACATAAAAAGGACATGGAACTGTTGGAACAAGTCCAGAGGAGGGCCACAAGGATGATCAGGGGACTGGAGCACCTCCTGTATGAAGATAGGCTGAGGAAGTTGGGGCTGTTCAGCCTGGAGAAGAGAAGGCTGCGTGGAGACCTCATAGCAGCCTTCCAGTATCTGAAGGGGGCCTATAGGGATGCTGGGGAGGGACTCTTCATCAGGGACTGTACTGACAGGACAAGGGGTAATGGGTTAAAACTTAAACAGGGGAAGTTTAGATTGGATATAAGGAAGAAATTCTTTACTGTAAGGGTGGTGAGGCACTGGAATGGGTTGCCCAGGGAGGTTGTGAATGCTCCATCCCTGGCGGTGTTCAAGGCCAGGTTGGATGAAGCCTTGGGTGACATGTTTTAGTGTGATGTGTCCCTGCCCATGGCAGGGGGGCTGGAACTAGATGATCTTGAGGTCCTTTCCAACCCTAACTATTTTATGATTCTATGATTCTATGATTTAAGTTTTGTCATTTTTAAAAGGAAGTAGCTTAAAATAGAATTATTTTTAATGACATGTCAGGAATCGTCCTTTGAAATGTTTGTCAGCTTTTTAAAATGTGCTGTTGAATCTTATTAAGCTGTCAAAAATATGACTAATATGTTAACAAGTCACATGATATTGCTGTAAATAAGTATTTTGGAGTAACAGATCTCAGTAACAGAAGAAGGAAGAAAAATGATTGTTTGCAAACTCTTTGCTCTGACATTTTGACTTCTCTGTCTTCACAGTGCACTGCATCTCACTGCTCTAAGAGGCATTTACATGCTTTACAGGCGGTGTAATCTGACCTGACAAGCTGGACACAGAGGAAAGTGCAGATGGGAAGAATGGAGAAAGTACTTCCAAGGTTGCACTTTTGGTTTTCTGGCAATTTCAACTGAAAGTCAACATTTTCTATAGGAAATAGTGTGATTCACAAAAGAGTCATTCAATCAAAACCTACTCTGTTCTTAATAGTTTTGACTGAAGACTTTCAGTAAACCCTGACATCAAGTTAAATGGTATCAGGAAAGTTAAACTTGTTTCAAGATTAAAGCTTTCACCTTCAAGCATCCCGAGGTACTCATTGCTGGAAGGGACACAGGAGTGTATTTTTTGACTACAAACAGTCATAGCTGAATTTTTTCTAAATTAGGAAAAGGACTCTTAGGTTTAGTTTCGTTAGGAGTGAAATTGCTTGTGAGATATATTAAGATAGAATACAGGGTCATACTTATATATGTTATTTTTATCAGTCTAATGACCTATCTTCCATTTGCTCATGCATTCCCAGTGGGAAAGAACAACTGACATCTGGAACAGTTTTTCAAACTATTTGATGTAACCATTTTCAAAAGAGAACTGGCTGAATAAAATAATTATTCAATCAATTGAAATCGGAGTTTATTAGCAACAGCTGACTTGTATTCCTGGCTTAGCTGAAAGCAGTTCCATGATCCCTACTACCTAATGATTTTCAACGGATACTGTAAACACAAAACATGTATTATTTGTAAACAGCATGGCCTTTGCTGGTTTGAATATGTAAGTAGCTTTCTAACAGGTCTAATTAAAGGCTAGCTTACTTGCTGACTTGTTCTATTTTCCTGGATCCCCCCAGGAAGTTTTATAGGGAGTGTTGGAAATTACATCACTGTGACATGGACCACAGCACAACTGGGATGATGGTCACTGAGTAGTCCTTCTAGCCAGAGCCTCTGGATTTTCTTTCTCCAGAAACATGGTGCACACTAGGGTCTTGGCAAAGACTCAGGAGTCTGGAAGGCCCCCTCATCCAACCATTTAGGTGTGGACGCCACTAGTCTGTTAATTTGCAGGGCTGCTGTTAAACATCTTGTTCAGATGCTACAGGGAGAGGAGCCAGGTAAGAATCACAAGGGAAGAATTACATGTTAGGCAGGAAACAGTGTACTGTTTTGAAGAAATTTTCATTATTTACTACTCCAACTGTCCAAAACACTTTTTAAAAAAGTAGAAAAGTAATAATCCCTAAATACTTTGTATGAAGAGTCTTCAAATTATTGCTTGAGATTTTCTCACATGGACCTCCCAGAGGTACGTAGAAATTATAGACAGTACCAGTTCCTCCCTCTAGCCAACCTACTCATCACATACGCAGCCAAGCATATCAGGGTAATTTGGGGTCTTGGCTACATAAAGGAAAACGAAGCTGGATGATTCATGTAAATGAGTCAGGTTTTCCCCCAACTGACTATGTGACTGTCTCAGAAAGCCCTGATCATGGCTGGTTAGCTCTGCAAAGTATCTTGCATGCTTGAATGACTATTTACCTTTCAAACACTTGGCCAATATCATGAAACCAGATGGAAACTCTTTGAAGATTGAGTACAGGATGGAGTTACTCCAAATTCAGTGCCAAATTAGATGGTAGGAGTTCAGGAAGAAGAGAATCTATTGAATTGTATTTTTCCAAATTTGGTTTGCCTTACAATATTGATTCAGTGTTTCATCTTATCACCATATCCATAGTCTGTACATTTTCTAACTAGTATTAATTAAAAGCAAACAACTAACTTGTCAGCTCACCCCTAACATTTTACGTTGCCTGTTACTTCTTACAAGAAGTTAGTGCTTCACGCTTATTCCATTATCAAAACACAACAGCATACAAAGTTCTGCCTGGAAAAATAAGTATCAGTACATGATAATCATAGTATCTTCTTCCCTTAATTTGCATTCTATAATGTTTTCTATTTTCTGATCAATCTGCTTTTCTCAAAACTTTTTAATGAGGGAATGTTTAACTAGTATAATTTACAAAATAAGCACTTCATTGCCGTTACGTAATTATGTACACATATTTATTCTTTCAGTACTCTTTACAGCATTTTAATAGTGTTAAGAGCTGTAAAAAAATATCAGCTGTAGCATTAGGTAAACCGCTTTTCTGGTTTTCATTTAGGCTGTTGTGTTCATTTCTGTGTTTCTAATACAAACCAAAAATAGCTGAAATATGAGATATGTGGGTTTTGATGTCTGTATATAAAATCTAGTAGATATATATGAAATCAATAGATTAATAGCTATTCTAGTAAATAGAAAAAAAAAACCCCAAACTTTCCTATTGCTAACAGGCAAGCCTGCCTCCATGGTCTATCAGAACACATAAGCTAGTGCTTGTTTTTATGCACTAAAGACAACAAAACAAGGAGCAAACCTAAAATACAGAGCATCATTGTACTGTGATTGGTCTGCCTAAAGAAGTTTGAAACATGAATTTCAGGTATGTGCAATAGGCATTGTGGACCATATATGGAGATTATAGTCATATATATTGGTATGATTCTCACATTACTTCTGTACATAGGAAAGAGGCACAATGACCAGCTGTGCTAAAAAAAGTGGATGAATAGAAAAACCACATGTCACTAAGCAATATATTAAACCAGTGCTGCCATTCTGTAGAGCAGTTCAGAGCTCGACTCTAACTGTAGGTATTCCATACTGATTTTCCCAGGAACTAATACAGGCCTCTAGGCTACCTAATCTGCAGCTGGTCTTTGTGAATACATTCCTCCTTATTCATTAAACTAATACATTTCCCAGATCAACTTGCAACTTTATCAACATTGTTGGTTCTAGCCACTGGAGTGCATTTGTGGTCATCTCCAATGGACTTCCCTTTGCTTCTGAAGTAGATATATAATGTACTGATGATGTGTGTCTGAAGCCTGCAACTTTCTTGTGACTTTTGGCAACTGTAGTAGTGTTCAAACATTATAAATCTGTGTGCAAGACTTTATAGAACAGAACACTCAAAAATGATCACAGTTACATGGGCCAATTTCAGCTATGGTTTTGATTAAAAGTTTGATAGAAACCTCAGAAAAATGACAACATACTTCCACAGATAAGCTCTGCAACATTTATATTCCACTTGAGTGCACTGGGTTGATTCAGAGTGTATTTGCTTTTCCTGGCCACAGTTTAAGTGCTCAATAAAGTTACATTTTATTATTAAGTGCTGACTCTTTTCCCCTAGATTAATGGGTTTGATTTGTCCAGACAGATGAAGTCTTTTGAAGAGGATGAAATATACCAAGCTGAGTAACATCACAGATACTGGACTTTTGCCCTTTTATGGTATGCAAAATGCCAAAAAAGAAAGTGCTTTTCAGATCAGTGGTCAAAGATTATTTCATCATTTGGGCAATTTCTTATGAGCCTTCGGGAAAAATCAGAGTATTTTTCCTAATGAATATTGTTAAATGCGCCTTTCATAAATGGCCATGATACAAACTTGACACTGTAACTTGACCAAATAACGAAAATGAAAGGCTAGCTTGGAGTGTTCTGCGATGACAAAGAGGTGAAAAAATTCAATTTTCCTTACCCCATCATTTAGCAAATTTTATGATTTATAAAGATTAAATAATTTTATGCATTTGTTCTGTGCTGTTTAACCGATCACATTATTAAAAAACTATGAATCAGAAGTGTGAGACCTAGTTATTTATCTATATCACTGCTGTACAGGATTCTGAGCAGTACATTGAATGTTAAATAGCTTGAGAGCAGACTAACTAAATGCCCAATTTCTGTTCTTTACCACCACGTGACTTAGTGTCACCTGAACATATTAGAAATAGTAGAACAGAAACATTATACCTGAGGATTCATCACTGCATGCTTATTGCTTATTTATCATTTACCCATCTGAAATCCTGAGAGAGTCAATACTCCGATTGCACATTTCAACCAGACATTGGCCATCATGTTTTTCTTTCTTTCTTTTAACAAGAGGAATTGCACATAAATATAAAACAGACACTACTGGAAGAATACTGGCAGAACAGCAAATATGACTCCATATTTGGAGAAACTCTCAATAAGGAAAAATAGATGTTGGCAATACTGTTTGATCTACATTTTAAGAGCGGGCTTGAGGATATATAGTCAGTGTAAACATAACTAGTATGCAGGAATGTTCTCAGAAATAAATGCGTAGGTCACGTCCAATTCCGTTTGTCAATATTCTGGTCACTGGAAGACAGAATACATGCACAACAAGTACCTCCCAAAAGGCTAAAAGAACTAAGGATAAATATTTCAGGTACACATACCTACAAAATTATAGTAGTAGCAAAAAAATGTCTGCCACTCTTAAGTGAGATACACTATGAGGGAACCTTCAGCACCCATCTACTAGTGAGAGGACTGAACAGTCACAGTCATCCTACTTGCAGAGAAACGAGCATACGCTACATCCTGTATCATTGCCACAGCAGCTTGTTTTCAGTAGAGAAAAACATTTGCAACCAGCTATATGTACCATACAGTGTGGGGCAGGTGGTCGGTAAGCATAGTGCACATATCACAGTGCAAACTATTCAAAGAATAACCTCTCTTCCTTCCACCTTGACCTTCTACCTTGTTTCTACATCTATCCTAGCCCCTTTGCAGTATGTAAATACACCTCTCCCAGTTTTATGTCTTCGTATGTCCCAGTGAATTGGGACTGACGACCTGTCCAACAATTAAACAGCAAAAAATTCAAATAACTTCAATAAAGCTGGAAAGTTTTTCCTTGAAATAGATCCTCAATTGCACTTAATTCTCAATTCACTTCAAGGTAACTACTGTATGAGGATTTTTACTGACATGTCCTTCCAGCAAAAGGAAACTGTCACTGTCCCATTTCACCTGTGTCTGCCAAGTCCTGAATTGCAGTAGTGGAATGGAAAGGCTAACTGCAATCACCCACCCACTTTTACTACCATTACAGAATTCAGCACTAAGTTCACTCATTTTCAGAAAATGATCCTTTCTGCTCTCTTTTAGCTTTTTCTCTGGAGGTACAGTTCTGCAGTAATGATAGTTTGGGCATGCTGAGAGACTTTGCAGCTCAAAGCAAAGGGGCAAACACCTAGTTCAGGGTAAAGTGAGGGGCTGTGCTACCAAGGTAAGATAAAAGAGATGCTGTCATCAGTAGCTACAGTCGCAACGTCAAGTGAACATGTAAAAAAATCCGCTGATGGGTAGAAGCACCATTAGTGGACATTGAAAGTTGAATTTCCAAGTCAGAAGGACCCTGCAGACTGTGCAGTGGGGTGACTGTGAGAGGCTCCACAGGCTGGAAGCATAGAGATTCCGGATCAAGTATCCGCACATGCGTACATACACGGGTGCTGCTTCAGTGCTAGGACATGCTACATGCCAATGCCTTTCCTTCAGGGTGGTAGGACAACCTCATTGACAGAAATCTGTAGCAAAAGCCAGCAACATTTCTTTGTCTCTTTTGTTGTTCTATCCTGAGAGCTAGGCTGAAAGCATGAAGATATGAAAGTTGCTTCTTCTTCCTTGGCTTTATCTCTGAAGACTGACAGACGATGTTCACAGCTCAGCCCTTGGACACTTGCCACATTGTCATACTGAATAACTTATTCTAGTTTGGACCCTCCCACTATACGTGTTTATGTTATTTGGGGGCCAGTGAATTCGATCCTCAGCAGTCATCGTCTTTGCCATGTTATCTTTCCAAAAGGTGTTTGGCCGCATCAAATACAGGCCTGCTGAAGTGTACTGTATTCGTACAAAACAAATTAGTGTTTCTTCCACAAATCAAAGCTAGAACAATTCACATCCGCCCCAGCTCCTGTTGGCACAGCTCTCCTTGAAGCTGCAGACGGGATGTCCTTGGTCCAACTTCGTACAGACACTTCCATGAGGAACATATCCCACAGTGATATTTATTTGGCCACTGCTTTATCATTCTCCAGGGAAAAATACTCTAGTCCAGAAAGAAGACTTTCACAAGTAACCTCATCAAAAAAAAAAAAAAGCATATTTCTGGGGGCCATCAGAAAGAGAAATTTGATATGCTGGGGTTTCTTAAAGCTCTTCTCTGAACAGCATTGGGTGGTTTTACAGAAAGCTTTTTCAGAGCCCAGGCATAATGATGTGAGCCTCAGCGGTCGTAAATATTTTGGCTCAAACTCTCCATGGCCCAATATGTCATATTTCCATCTGAATGACATAAGACTTGTATGTTCATGTTTCTAATTCCCTAATCAAATCTCATTTTGTTTGTCTGGATCATATCATAACATTTTGGTCTAGAACAAACACACTTCTCAGTAACAGTAAACTTACATCAGACACATTTGTTGGGCCCCAGACTGGCTGAATAATTGCTCTACAGTTATAGCAAATGGGGTTGTACCTGTGTTTGCTTCTGTGGAAAGGTTTAACAAGGTGGATTGAAAATATTATTGGAGAATGAGGGCTGTAATGATTTTTACCTGGTGGGGAGTTGTTCATATGAATGTTGCTTTATCACTTCAAATGTTACTTGTGGGAAGGGAATGTCGCAGCTCTCCAAGAGCTACATTATGTCAGCTGCCATGCTCTATAAACAGATTACACACACCTTGTATAAACAAACTGTGGTTAGCTAATTATCCTGAACAAAAACACACACAGAGAGAAGAAAATTCAGTTAAAAATGATTAGTTATATAAATTTTAGTTTCACTTCAGCAGCATATTTCCGATATCCCCACGTGTAGCTGCAACTTAATAAAACTCCCTATGAGATTACCACCATTTAGTTGGTTTCACAACTTCAGATTGTTGTACAGAATCATGCCATGTTGTGAATTCAGCACTAATCACATTGTAAACTATGACCTAACTTGGCAGAGAGGATGTATATACTGTAAATAGATACCATGACAGGTGTATCAGCTAGTGCCAGCAATCAGCTTTTAAAAAATATAAAGTATCAAATGGTTATGGCCATAAATAAGCTGGAAAAATTATAAATGGCTTATTAAAATATTTGGGAAAAAAATGTTTTATTCAGAGGGTCATTTCTCCTTACCTATAGCATCAGGTAACAAATTAGAATTAAAAGGCTAAGTCAGGCCAATGCATTTTACTCCTTTTTTCCAGAAGTTACATGCAGTGCATGGCAATAAATTCTTGTGGGAGAAATAAAAAAAAGGCTTATGAGCACAATAATTACTTTTCATCAGGTAAGAGATTTCAATAAAAACCAGCACATCTCTGCCTATGTATGCCTTCCTTTTATGCAAATCTTAAGTTTCCAAAATCTGTTATGACTGCGTGGAGGTGGATGCAAATACCACACTAAGCAAAAAGGAAAAATAAAAAGAAAAAAGGCAACCAAGACAGATTGAAAAATGGTAGAATTTTCTCTAAAAGCAGGTTCAAAGCATGATAGACTGAACAGCAAAATACTACCAAGTTTGGAAGGACCAAGATGCTCAAAGGAAAAGATGAAGAGATTAACTAGCAAAGTTAATGATTTTAAATACATACTTCCCAATGATAACATACAGCACTAAATACAGCAAACAACTTAACTGATGTTGATATAGCCTACGAATGGTTCCCATATGTGGTTCCTGACTATGTGTATACTGGGTAGTATATTTATTCCAGTGGTAAATAAAATCTTAATTCAGCAACCCAGTGGTTTACCAATAGGGCTTGTGTGGATATTCAGCTTTTAAGAAAAACATTCTTAGTGGTATTCATAGCCACATTACAAAACCCCACAGACAGAAAGTCCCTCATGAATTTCCATTGGAATTCCAGCCTAATTTGGAACTCATGGGATACAATAAGGATTTGATTTTGTGACGTCTAAGGCAAAGCACTGGTTAGGAACTGATAGAAGTTTCAGAAATAAGTACAGAATTGACATCTTCAGCATATTCTTCAATATATTAGTAGTACATACTGGTCAGAAACTCCACAAATTTAGTGTAGTGTGTTAAAGCTAATTGTAGCAATAAAAATGTCAACACAGCACAGTAAGATCTTATTTTATTCCAGTTATAGTTACTAAACAATGTTCCATTCCTACTTCTACCTCAGCTCTCATGAATGCATTATGCAGAACTGAAGCACTAAAAATAATTACAAAGTAGTGGAGATATTCTTAGTTTTAAGAGTTTCTTTCTTAGTGTTACACAAGAAAGTATTTACAAATATGTAAGAAAACAGGGGAATTAAACCAGAACATTTCCTTTTACTTTCAAAATCATACTCAATTTAGCAAACCACTTGAAAAAGAAGAGAAACTTGTAAAAGAAAATATGTTACAGAAAAGTTTAAGGTTGCAAGGATTATAAGAATTCAATGATAAGATGGCCCAAGCAGCTGTAAGCTAGTATCCTTCTGCAAGTACATTCAGAAGACTGTGAAATTAAAGACCTGAAGTTTGGTCAAGAAGTGCCTGAGATGACAGCTATCTCTGTTGTCAGTAGAGGAACAGGGAGAGTGGGGAATCCCAGGTACTTCCCAGCACCTGGGCATGTGCCCCTAGATACGACAGACTTTTTTTTTCCTGATGCTCCCAAACGTACCCCCATCTTTCACTAGATGTTTCACATTCTTTATATGGATTTCTCTTTTATTCCTACTTCAGCTAACTAGATATTCATTTTCTCACCTCAGCCAAGACTTTGAATAGCTGCTCAAGTGGTTTCCCAGCAGAGAAGACTTTCAAAGGGTGCAAACTTATAATAAAATTTTGTCCACAGCAGTTTATACAGTAAAAGGAGTTTTAGGCCCAACCTCAGATGTGTTGGAGATCCCAGTTTCTCCTTTCCTTCCATCTAGTTGCGGACCTTGCAATAACTCCAAGCAGCAGTCTCAAGGCTTCCATACTCCAGTTGAATAGCCTTATCAGCTATTTCCCAGGCTCTTGCTGATCAATGGTAAGGTTAACATGGTGCTTGTAGAGCTGAAAGGTAGCTGAAGCAATCTGCTGCCTTGGTGAAGAGGATCAAAAGTGCAGACTATAAGTGAGATAAAAACACAAGTGTGTTATGAACTTGGAAGGCAGATGAAAAGGGTGGATATGCAGCTGAAATTATATACAGAATGGATCTGGGGCTCTAGTGGAACAGGAGAGGCATGTGGGGGTTGTGTGGTTAAAGATGTGTGACAGAAGGATGGAGGACATAAGGATGCTGATAGAGCAGTAGACTGGTTGTACAGCAAGTTACCTGTAAAATTTATTTGGGGTCTTGCTCCTATTCAGATGAATAAATGCCTTCATATTAA
This sequence comes from Lathamus discolor, assembly GCF_037157495.1. Classification (NCBI taxonomy): domain Eukaryota; kingdom Metazoa; phylum Chordata; class Aves; order Psittaciformes; family Psittacidae; genus Lathamus; species Lathamus discolor. Next base: position 125,608,695 of record NC_088885.1, on the reverse strand, counting down.
TACATATTTCAACACAAACACTAAACAATAACTACAACTTGCCAGTACGTATACTAAGTAATACACTGATTACTGTCAGTGGTTACTCCAGGAAGGTAGGCAGACAGAGAATACTGTGCCCTGCTTCTCCACAGAGAGAGAAATGCAGAGGGGTGAAGCTTTACTATGGGGGGATTTCATTTCAGGCATGCCTGATTCCCAAATATACTCCTTCTCAACCCACTATTCTGCTTTTCGTTTAATATATTTTATGTACTGGAGGTTTACAACTAAACAGTCTCATGAGGCTCTGATAACGTATTATCAGACCAAGCCAAGCTGCACCATGTATCATGTCACTCCTTTCTGGAAGAAAGGAAAGAAAAAGCTTGAAATGGCTTTCTGTGAAAGACAGGTACTCCTTTGTGTTGTGTCAGTGTCCTGTATGTTGGTCTTGTCCTGCAGCCATTTCTCACCTAGCTACTACGTATACACACAGTAGTAATATTTAAGTCTATTTAAGTTTATTCATTTGTGGTTTTTTGGTATGGAGTAGAGCAATTTAATCAACAACTATGACCTCCTGTGTAACAGGACATACTAAATACTGCATCTAGCCATGTATACACTTTTCTAAATGCTTTGACTTAGCAAAGCATGCTTTCCTTCTTCAGCTGCTAAATTTCCACAGCAGACATATAGTGTGACTTATAATGTTATCCAGGAGCTGCTTAAGGGTTAAACTACAATCTTCTCCATAAAACCCAAGAAAATCTCTAAGCAATTGACAAAAATCTTCTTAGGAATTGTTATGTTCAGCAGCAACAGCTGAAAGCATTTAGTTTATGAGCCAGTATTCATCTTCAAAGACTTTATTCTGCCAGAAAAGAAAGAACAAGAGATCAATTAAGATCTCATCCAGAGTGCTAGTAACAGTGGGAAACATACCTCACACAAGTCATATAATCTTGGAATACATCCTAAGCAAACCAAAGTCTGATTTTCACTTTCTTACCTTTCATAGATTGTACAGATGCTGCTTCAGACTGAGATGACTGATTTTGGGAAATGCGAACAAAGAACTTTTGGGAGCTCAATTCTGAAAAGGGAAATTATATGCAAGGTACCAGGTTCGTCATTATTTAGCACACATTATCCAGGTGATAGATGACCAGTCTTTCTATTTAGTGTGATGTCATTGCCATGTAAAATCTGTAGCATATGGAGCAGGAAAACTGCATGTGGTATATTTCCTTATTTAATCCTCAAAGCAACTCCATCAAACTGTCATTTTTATATTAAACATGGAATTAATTATAATATTATGAGATTTCATAGGAAGGGTTATAAAACTACTGTTTATTCATCTGAAAATATTTAATTGGGTTTATTTATAACAGGTTTTCATATTTTGTTTAGAATATTCCACTATGTTCCCTGAAGAAATACAGCTCCCTTAGACATGGACCTAAGCATAAGTCTGGGAGCTGTGCTTGAATTTTCCTGAAGATGAAGTTTCTTAAATCTTGAGCCAGCTTGGCTTTCTACAAAGGTCCAGATGAAGACTCTTACAGTTGTGAGAATTTCCTCTAACTTCTAAAACGAGAGTTGGTGTAAACTCCTCACTAATTTTAATGGTAGTCAGGAGCCAGTTTTCTGTATGGAGAATAATGGGAATAGCCTTTTATCCCACTGGTTTTCTACGTCAAATTCAGAACATTTTCAAAGGTGGATTGTATTTTGGGGGGGGGGTTCATTTTATGGCTACTGTAAATTCTCTATTCCAAGGTCTTTAGACCAAAAGGACTGACGTAAAAAAACGTACAGCTTGTAACAGCAGTCCTTATAAATCTTATGCGCACACAAAAGAGCAAAGAAAATAAAAAGACACTCAACAGACTTTAAGACCGGGGAATAAAAGACAGTTTATTTAGAGGAGACTCACTACCAGACTGGTTTGACTGGAATGACGTTTGTCATCTGTAAAGAGGCCATGTTATGTGAGGTGAATACAAAGTGATATTCCTCAAGGGTGGGAGAACATTTTGTAGGACTTTCTTGTGATACTGAAGGTACCACTTACTGTGGTATAAGACAGCAGCAAATTACAATTCCAGAATTGCCTACAATGAGTAAAAGTAAACAGCCCGGTAGAGCAGAATTCACTGGTGTGTATATGAGGTAAATTATGCTTGTTTACAGATTATGTTATTATTTTAAAATAGTAAATAAATGAACATTTGTCCTGTGTAAAAAGCACTCACATGCTTTTGCTATTTGCTCAAACAAGATTGGGGAAAAAGAGGGAAAAAGTGGCTGGACAGGACTCTTTTTCAACCTTAGTATACTCATTGCATTCAATCAGCTCAAAGTATAGCTCTAGCTACCACAATAATCTCGTTTTGAATCCAGCCTTTGATTTTTCTTTTATGGCAATGATTCAGACAAAACATAGTTAATAAACAGCATAAATGTCTCCATACCATTTTCACTTATGTTCTCCCATAGACTTTAAGAGAGAAATGCCTACAGATCTATACTTGAAAGAATTTTTAGAATATTGTTCACAATTCTCCCACTGCAAGCCAGATCCTTTCCAGTAATTCAGTTCAGATAAACTACAGCATCACACAATATCCTCTTATGAAATAAAGTAATGAGCTCATTTTGAAGAAAAAAAAAAATATACAATTTCACAAAAGATTGGTTTGAGCTACATTAGTTAACAGAAGGTTAACTCCAGAGCCACAGATTTTGCAAGTGCACTTTGAGCTAAGTTTGGTCTTAGAAATCAGTAAGTGGTTAACTGTTTCCAGCTGGACTTAGAAAACAAGGTCACCTTCAAAAGAAACTTTTGCTATGAAACTTTTGAAAGAAGTGACACCCCTAATTCTCACTTTAGCAGTTCTTTGGTAGGAGACCACCACTGCATCTTATTTCTGTAAGTGCATGCAAAATTGTACTTCTGCTACTATGAACATGTTTACACAAAGTCATGAAGGTTTTGGAGAATTACAGATGTGAAAGTCCCACTTGGTGCAGGTGTGTTACAGACATGCCTTTTCTTCATAATACCGTAATTCATCTCATTTAAGACACAGAAATGAAGACAAAAACCACAGGCACTGGCGTGCTACATTTCAGTATCCTGTGTATAATCACTGCAGGAAGAATGACTGAGTAGTTTACAAAACCTTCGTCTTTTTTATCTATTCTAAACTTCCTGAGTGTAATTTTATTAAATATGAACAACCCTCAAAGGATTCTTTCCCTGACCCTATACAACCTTTTTCTTCCCCAAAAAGCAGATTGATAAGAAACTCTACTTGCACAAACAGATTCAAAAGCCACGAGACATTTCAGCATGCGGGATGTGCTGACGCTGTTGTCAGGATAAATTTCATTCTTACTGCAAATTTTGGACAAAGGCAACAGCACCTTGAAATGGACCAGCTGTTAATATTTGTGGCAGCTATTTGTATGGTATTTCACTTGTACATTGTTACTGACTTGAACAATTTGGTACACAGATAATGAGAAACGGTGGTTGGATAATGTAATACAGTAGTGCCAAATACAAGCTTTACAATATGTTGGCAGCTTTTTGTTGAATTAGAACATGTTTTTCTAGGTACCAAATACAGTGCAGTTTCAGTGCTACTACTTTACACATTCTCTGAGAACTTTTCACCCCAAAAGTTCTAAAAAGACAAAATGTAAGTGAGATACAGAATATTCTTAACTCTGGGGTGAAACTGAGCAGCTGTTTAACATCACATATAACAGCACAGTTTAGGACAGCAGTTGCTAATGTGGGAAAACATACCCAGATGTTGACTCCTTGTCGTTTCAGGATCACATCTTGCTTAGATATTCATGCTCAGAAGACTGAACTCTTTCATGCCTTTGAAAATTCTCTTTTCCCCTCAAATTCAAATATGAGAGGAAATAATTTTTTTTTTCCACATATAAAAGCAATATATATATATGGCTTTACTGACATTTCTTAAAGTCCCTGGCCTGAAGGCTTTGCTTTCTTGGACCTTAGTACTGTGGTGACGCATACATGAGCACTTGCATCTCTAAAGGCATTGAGAAAGGGGAGGAGGAAGGACTTACTGCATTTACCTCCAGACAAGATTCTTGGAAAATCAGAAAGGGTCCTCACAGGGGTCACATAGACATCCATAGGGACTGGCAGCTAATTTTGACAGCCACATTAAAGATTGTCTCAAGACCAGAAACCGATTTTCAGGGCTAAAGCAATTTCAAATCCCCAGACTATTATCTGACCCGAGTAGTTTATGATTTTACTTTAATATTCTTTTAAGCACAAAGCTATTTTAAGTCACATAGTCACATTTATGTGTGGAAGGAAGTCCAACACGCATCCCCAGGTTTAATGTGCTCCAATAGATGCCACAAGTGAGGGTTTCAGAGCAGCAATGTGCTCCCAAGTGCTCTAACTCAGAAGTCCAAAACCTGTTTGTTTATTGTCCTGGGTTCAGCAGTAGCAGTCATTTTTCTCCTTCTTAGTAGCTAGTGCAGTGCTATGTTTTCATTTTTTGGCCTGGGAACAGTGCTGATAACACTGATGTTTTCAGTTGCTGCTCGAATGTTTGGTCTGGCCAAGGACTTTGTGAGTCTCATGCTCTGCCAGGGAGGAGGGGAGGCCAGGAGGAAGCAGAGACAGGACACCTGACCCAAACTAGCCAAAGAGGTATTCCATACCACAGCACGTCATGCCCAGGATGTAACGGGGAGTGACCCGGAAGGGCTGGGACTGGAGGGTTGGACGAGGTATTGGTCAGTGCTCGGCTGGGGGGAGTGGGGCGAGTTATCTGTTGGCTGGTGCTGAGGTGTTGTATTCTCTTCCCTTGTTATTTCCTTTAGCATTATTATTGGTGGTAGCAGCAGTGATTTGTGTTATACCTTAGTTACTAAACTGTTCTTATCTCAACCCGTGGGAGCTGCATTCTTTTCGATTCTCCTCTCCGTCCCTCCAGGAGCAGGGGGAGGGCAAGAAGGGGGGGAGTGAGTGAACGAGGTTTGTGGTTAGGTTTAAACCACGACATTTATATATATATAATATATACATATATATATGTGAAAAATATATTTCATATGCTAACCCAGCCACCATACACACAGCTAGCAAGAAGGTCATGAGAGCACTGTTTGAGAAGTGCCACTCCAGACTAGGCAGCAGCTGACTTGGTCCTTATCAATAAAGGTTCATTCAGATTGTCCAAAGATGATTTTCAGCTCATGCTGAAGTGCTATGTTTGGTAGAAAGTCTTCCCCAAGGACTGTTTCAGAGTTCAGTGCAAGCCTATATAGCTAGGCAGTGACTGGTTTGTAAGCAAGTCCATCTGTGGGCACATGGTTAATCTGGTGCACGACTGATCAGGTAAATACAGTTTGGATATGCCCTCAGTTTTCAGCTGGAAGCACAGGGAATAAATATGACCACAGAGTAAATGTTACTTAACTTTAACGGGGTCGTGGAGAATTTATTTCAAATTCTAAATTAGACATCCATTTTTGACATTTACTTTTGATATTGTTCCATGCTTCTCCAAAGCTCAGACACTGGACATTCAGCTATACATTTTCCAGCCCCAGCTAATCTCTTGTCCACAGGTTACATTAGAAAAGCAACAATACGTCAGTTGATAATGACTTACCAGCACAGTCCCAGAGCAGATGTTACAAGGAGATCACCCATCAGGCGATAACTTTGGGAGTTTCCAGTCAGAGCACATAAGAGAAGACTGATCCCATGAGCCTGAGAAACAGATGATTATTAATGGGACTTATATGATAAAGTTTTTGGCTCAGTCCTGTGAAGTTCAAGGACTGAAATAAACCTGGAAGAAGTTCATCACAAGGACTGCCAAGAGGACAGCTGCTTAGGGGAAAAAGAAAAAAGCAGTGACCCACACTTCATAGTGGAAATGGGTGGAGTTCAATAAATAGACAAAGTGCAGACACAAAATGAACCAAACCCCCTGATGCTAAGTAACTGAGGTTTCAATAGAAAGGTGATTCTGAAGCTCCAAACAAGGCAAAATGTCTTAGAAAAATCTGACTGTGGGAACCAAAGGTATATAATGTCCCTAGTGACATGCCCTAAAAATAATACTTTTGTTTATGATAATGGTTTAAATCAGAGCCTTGGTAGTTAGATTCACAGGAACAATTTTAAGATTCAACACAGAAACGTCTAGGAAACAGCAGCAAAAGCAAAGAGCTACCTAAACAAAAGTAAAAACAGTTAGCAATACCACAGCAAGTCCTTCAGATAACCTGTGAGAGAACATCATGATCCAGAGTCTTCTGTCTATTCTCCTTGTTAAACTAGCAGGAAGATTGAAAGGAGAGTAACAGGGTTAAAGGAAGATATCAAATCTTTTTGTTTCATCACCTCTCCAGAAAAGAGCAAGGAAAATGGTTAGAGATTAGAAAACACAAAGACTGAAAACTAGTTTTCTGGCAAAAAGGGGAAAGATCATAACATCCTTCAATTACATGAAAAGCTCTTGTCAAGAAGAAGAAAATCATCTGTTCTACTTGCTCATGGTGGAAAGAACAAGTAGTGACAGCATCAAAGGTTAAACAGTAAGAAAGAGCTTTGAAATAGATTTTCTGGGAAGGTCATGGAATTTCCATCATTAGAAAAGGTTAGACAAACATCTTTCAGGAAAAAAGATAGGTAAAGCTGATCTTACTTTAGGGACTTCATGACCTCTTGAGGTCTTTTCCAGGACTATTTTCTATTATTTGACAATTTAAGCAGTGGTGACAAACTTTACAGACTTTCCTTTGAACTCTTCAGATGTCATTAAGATTATCCAGACCCTTTATTCTAACAATTACTCATTACATAGATAACAAAGGCACGGTTTGTAGGAAAAGATGACATCCTTTATTTTTCCAGCTACCTCAGTCTAAAGAGACAGTATTTGGGGCATATGTGCCTTTCTGAGAATAGCAGGCAGGAAAGCAACATGTTCCCTGTGTTTAAGAGAACTGAGTTGCTAGCTGGAGAAGAGCAGATATACTTTGCATCAGCTTTTACTATGAGGTCATGATATTACATCATTCACTCAGAAACAGTAAAATTAGTAAGTTGAAGAATCATATTTAATCGCAGAAACAAATTCTGGTTAGTTAGCATCTTCACTATTCCAGTTAAAAATGTACATTTACCTCTACAGTTGCTATATTTCATACCGAGAGGGAAGTTGTAAGGCTTCAAGGGATAAGGTTTGCTCATGTGAGCTGAATTATATTTCTTTTCCTAACATTAAAAGTGAAAAACGACAATAGTCAAACGGGATAATGGACAAGGCAAGTATCATCAGCATGCAGTCAAGTACTCCAGTGACATAAGAGATAATCACCAGCCTACGCTGATCACATGGTTGCTAACCATCCTTTTGTAGGGCAACCTCTCATATGTGATCTTGGTTGTGACATATACTCATTGTCTACGCATCACTCAAGAGAGCAACACTGTCTGGGTTGCAAGAAAAGATCTCATTTACTATATAAGCCCACACCTGAGGAATGGAAGGGAGAAAACAAAGACTGGGAACATTTGCTCATGAAACTGTCTTTGGCCGTCTCTGCAAAAAAAGAAAAAGTCATTACAGGAGTGCGCAATGCAGAAAATTTACTTTCTGGTTATTTTTACAGGTGATTATAAATAGCATTTCTGTTTATGAGAAGCATAACCACTTCAGTCACAAGTCAGAAAACAGTGCTGTTGCACAGCACTGTATCCCCCACTTCACTCAAAGTAAAACTAGATACCATCAGCATAAGCAGATGCATATAGCGTTCTTTACAAATCTTATATTTCCTTCATACTAAATAGTCAGACCTGATCTTCAGCCTAGTTCTGTACTTTTTGTTTACCTCTATAATGGCTAATGGAAAAAAAAATAAAAATCAGGAGGCCTTGCTAGCAACTGTATCTACAAAGTATATGCATCTATTGGGGCTGAATTTCTCTTATTCCTCCTAGAATAAGCTTTCCAGAGATTTTCTTCCTTTCAGGAAAACTTCTGTTCTGTTCTATTCATTCTATTATATTTGCACAACTTAATTTTGGAAAAGCTTCTATCCCCCAGTTTTGTATGGCCTTTATTGGCCTTTATACATACATGTCAGATAACTTTAGAGAAATGACATCAGGCAACATTTGTACTACTAGATGCTAACAACATGACATCGTTGCAGGCCAGTCTATTAGATCAAACTTTAGCCTTTTTCCTCCATTGCAAATCCCATGAAAGAGCTGATATTGCCATTGAAATCCCTTTTATATGCAAATCAACAAGTCTGAGACACAAACAAATATGATTTGAGTTGGTAGCTATAGCCTAGAGACTCTGCTTGCAACATTTGGACAAACAGAAGCAGAGGCTTCTCCTTGGTGATCTTCTCTTTTACATAGATCAAAGACTTTCTAGGGAGCCAGTTTAGGAATTAAAAGATAACTTGGCCTTATTCAAACATTAGATTTCCATAATACTTGGAATGGAGCTAGAAAGCCTTAACAAAGCTTGTGGTTTAGAATTTTTGCTTCTTCTTTAAGTTTAGAATCAAATAATATTTTCAATGTAAACTGTGTTAAATAGAACAGCCTCTCTACTAGCTTGTAAAAAATTGCAGACATCTTAGCTGTACAAAGTCTTTAGTATGTTTATCTGTTTGAAGAACTACGTCCTCACTTCCAGATGGACTGAGTTCAGCACTTATTAAAATCAAAGCAAGCCAGTTTATAGAACAGAAATGACGTCCTTAATTATTACCCAACTATTTTTGTCTATTGCTTGTAAATATGTGAGGTCAGCTGTACCTTTGTAAGAAAACAAATGTAGGAAAATCATTCAAACTGACTGAGCATGTAAAAAAACTTCCAGCTAAGCAGGCAAAGTGATTTTTGGAAGGAAAGCTGCAGAACTTTTCAAAAGGTGTTCTTGTGTGAAATGACTGTGTATTAACATGGTACAGCAGCAACTGGCTCTGTATGAATGTCTCAAAGGCAGCAGTGGACTTTGAAAGGCCTATAACTCTTGCAGTAAACCACAACTTCCACTCATCATCTTGAGCTTTTGTACTAGAACAGGCAGAAGTTGAAAGTGCAGAATAAGCCTTACAACACCAGCATGAAGCAGGATATGTCAGGAAGAGGGTAACACCACAGAACACGACTTATCTCCCACTCTGAGCTCAGATTGAGTGTGCATGATCCCAAATCAGAAATAAGCTTTGCAGTTTCTGAAAGCAGAACTGTCTTCTGAGCCACTAGCACCCAATTCACTTTTTGTTGTACTATTTAAAGCAACATCTGCTTACCAGGCATGATTGACTGAAAGAAAAACTCCACACATTTGTTAAAATAAGAAGTAATTACTGAGATAAAATGCCACTACATGGCAGTATGTCACTAATAGGAAAAAAATACTCAAGCTATTCTGTCCCAAAGCGATATAATAGTTTGGTTTTGGTTTGTTGGTTTTTTTTTTTTTTCCTTTTCTCTTTCTCCTTTAACATCTTATTAATTTAAATCTCTTCAGGGAAACAATTTTAGCAGATAGGAAAAGTATTAATATTGCAACAGCATCAATCCTAATGATTTCTGATCATTTAGAATAATTTCTTGATTTTAAAGAGCAATTTCAACTAATAATGTTTATTAATGTCTACACCTAGCTAAATATTACTGTACATTTGTTACTTTATTACTTTCATATTTCATTACTTATCAACAAGTCCAGTATATTTTTTGCCAGAAGCTTGTTATAAAATATCTTTATTTATTACATACCATATCTCTGCCTACTAAATAAACTTACAAAAGCTCTGAGAGAAGAGAGGAAGATAAAAGAAGAGCAATAGAAAGAACAATACTATTTTAATCTGCTGTGGACTCTGTAATGTCAGCTACCAATAGATCTCCTTTCCCAAGCAGCTGACACATGATTTGTTCCAAAGATAGATTAGAGGAGCACCATGCACAGTAGGTGGAAAGAAAAAAAACAAACCAAACCAAACCAAAACAGAACATAACAAAAAAACCCTACAAACCACCACCAAAACCCAAAAAGCCCACAAAAAAATTGCATCAATTGCCTAAGAAGGTATTCCCAACCAAGTCAAAAGCCCGGTTTATAAAGCCCACAGGGATGATCACCCATTTAGCCATCTGAAGACCAAACCTTTCTTCCTAAAAACCAAAATTCATGCAAAATCAGATGTACGGGAAGAAAAAAATCTTGTGTTTCCATAAGCTTATGCAAACAAAAAGGATTTGCAGGCTCCCTGATCCAATGAACTTTTTGTTCTGCTGCATTTTTACCTGCTGGAAAGGAATGAACACAGGGCTATGCTACCAACTGGTAGCTCACTGAATTTCTTCAGAATGCAGTGAAGTAAAGGTGTCATTCTGTTGCTTGCCGTGTTTCAACTGAGCATTTCATAGTATAAATGATACACAAACAGCTTTGTCTTCACCCACTCAAAAAACTCTGGTAGATAAATACACACAGTGTAAAACTTCCTAAATCTAATCTCCTGCCTGAGACAAAACAGGCAGGTGAATTACCAGAAAAACAAGGAAAGTGAGAGCCGCAGGCTTAGTTCCTGTTTTGTGCTCTAAAAATGTCTTCTGCAGTCCAAGCTCCACAAACCTCGGGGTCCTGGACAGAAACTCTCTCAACAGGCTTTCTCTCGTGGGAAATACTAAAGAGCAAGCTTGCCCATAAGTTCAGCTGGGACTGTGAAGCAGAAAGCCTATCCATAGAAAAACAGAGCTAAAAAGGACCTCAGAAAGTTGTATATAAAATCCCTGATTCCTGTGAAGGACCATTATACTGTACCAATAGAAGTAAAATCCAGACTGTGTCTTTTTCTGTGGGGAGCAGTACTCTAGGGAGCATGGAGCACAGTTGCAATAGGCACCATTATTGGTGTTTATTATCAGTAACTCTAGTGCTTTGTGGCTGGAAATGTGCTGCCATGGCAGCAAGGGCTGAACACAACAACAGGCAGGGATCATGCTGAATTAAAGGAAAATGCCCAGTCATTAAGTAAATTTTTATTATGTAGAATAAAATCATTTAGTCTGCTGGAAATAAAAGAGGCCAAATTACTTTCCAGCACTCTCCACAAAAACTTCTCTCTTATTTTGTTGCTAATGACTACCAGTCCCTTACCTCTTCTCTCTATATGATCATTTGCAATAGTCCTTTCTGTGGCTTAGATACATCAGAATTTCAAGCATTAATAGGAACCGCACTTTTCTATCATGTTGTGTAAGTGCAACACATTTAAACTAATAAATGTTCATTCTTCAATTTTTTAAATAGTTTTATTACTGATAATTGAAGTTTCTATACTTATTCATTACATTTGCCGAGGCCCTTCTTTAGGAATTGATTTTGAGTTTATATTACAGTGTTCTCTGGATTAATATCAAAGTGTAATTCTAAGGCACTTTTGTCTTGCCTTAGTGGATTAATTTAATGTCTTTTTAAAGACACAGCTCTATGTGACATCATTACACTGCTAGATTTATAACAGCCAATGAAGTCACCATTATAGCTTCTCATAATTTTCCTCTTTCACTAGCAGTCTAATATGGCATTAGTCCTACTCCTCAATTATGAATCTAGCTTCTGAACAGGTAACCTTTACCTAGAATAGAATATTTAATTCACAGTAATGGTCAAAATTACTTTACAGTGACATTTTGATTAAGAAATTGTGAATCAGTATTACTAAATTTCAGTATATTTCAGATACAGTAGATATGAGAAACAGTGATAATATATAAGGGTTAATATTGAAAATGTTGCTGATGTTTCTGAAAGAACTGTGGCTTGTTCCATTTTTTTAATCCTAGTTAAAAATCTTGTAATTTGCCCTGTTTGTATCTCTTTGTAGCACAAAAATTTCCTTGTATAACGACATGCATATGAAATTACAGTCAGTATTATATGAAAAACACCTATAGCATATTGTTTTCTCTTCCTTCTACCCTTGTTAATGAGTGATCCAACATGTCTGTGCTCCTTGCAGTAAGTATAACATCACTCGTACAGAGAGTAGGTGTGGAATTAATAACTCTGCAAAAACAGTAATTTAGGCAGTTTAAACATTTTCAGCTATAAGCTGTACCTAGAGCAGGCTGTACCTTGGGCAGGGTGTACCTTTATGTCTGCATGCTTGCTCTCTGCATAGTCATGTTTACTCATTTGGTTTCTCTGAAGTTTCGGGGTCTCTCGAAAGACAAGGATGGTTATATGCCTCTTCTTTCTGGCCCAGTGTAGTGTTTGAGGCTCAGAGTATTTATGCTCTTTTCTTGAATTAGTTTGGATTTTTTTTAAGTGAAAGGTTTCACATCATGAAAAGGCAGTAGATTAATAGCTGGCTATGGTCACTAGCTAGGACTAGATTTTCTCTAAGAAGATTCTTTATCACAATAAGATCTAACAACCTCTATATCTGTCTACATAGTTAATTTGCATAGATACACCTCAGCTGGTTCTGAATTTAACTTCAGATCAACAGTCATAACTTTGGTGCTCTGGGCTAGTACGGCTGCAGGAGATAGATTTATGGTATCATAGTTGTATAACATTTTTGTAAATGAGGGAAAACAGATTATTGACAACCTAATCATATGAACAGTATTCCTGTTCCAAACTTCAGATGTGTTAAAGAAATAAATACTTGTGTGTGGTCTTTCCTCCCCTTCCCTCCTCAGCAATGATTCTAGTTCTGCAGGGATAGAAAGAGGAAAATGCTGGAAACATGATGGCCTGGAGAAACAGCAAGTCAGAGAAATATCAGAAAGAGGGAGGGAAAACAGGATGGACAAATCAAGCTAAGTACTAATCTTCAGACAAGTTCGCTTGGATTTCACATCTATTATACTATTTCACACCTTTTATACTATTTCACACCTTTTTCATTCGTCAGACCTCCATTCTAATGATTCACCTACCACCTCTATACATTTAACTCCTCTCAGTTTGTTGCAGACCTTAAATAAAGAAAGGAATTATGTAGAGGTTGCTCTTTCCATAACATCCAAAGAATTCATGTGCATAACTTTGTTCCAAGATCATCATTTAACTCTTCTGTTTGCCACAGGTCACACAGCTCCCTGCCATAGATTTTTAGCTGTCAATGTGAAGCAGAAATAATAGTTTTGATTTTTACATTTAAACTTTACAATCCATTAATAAATTTACAAAAATCCATCATACATAATTTTGTTTTCTTGTCTTTTTTTCTTTTTTTCTTTTTTTTTAAAGAAGTGGAAATGAAAAATAATTTAAAAAAACTGTTCCTGAAGCTGAGTATCAGTTATTGATTTAACAATATTTAGCATAAGAGGATCAAATGTCCCTATCCCTTACAACTAAAGATAATGAAAAAATACAAACATGAGCTTTGTCCTTTGTTGCAGGGTCAGGAGATACAATCACTCACTTAAACTATTAAATGTAATGCATACAGGCATAAGGAGATGAAAAGTGCCAGTTTAAATTAGCTTGACCTGCAGTGTTGACTCCTGGACAGATGGCATAATATACCCTGACTTCATTGCTGAGGCATTAGAAGTACACAGCAAGAGCTCATTGTGATATTAAGAAAAAGCTCAGAAGCAAACTCAGACTGAGATCCAAAAACCTGCTGGCCCCCTGTGACGCTCTTGGCTTCCTTTTGCCAGACCTATTACAATATAGAATGAAGTCTTCTCAGTTTTAGCTAAAGCAATGCAGTGCTCGGGCAATGAACACTCATTTTCTACTTTGCCGTCTACAGAACAGGCTTTAGGATGAGATTCGGAGTCCTAAAGCCCAGGCTGACAAAGGGCAAACCAGCCAAAGTCAATGTATTCTTTCCAAGAGAAGGAAAAGCTAACAGCACCAGAACCTCACTGTTTAATGAAGCTGGCAATCCTTTTAAGGAGGAGTGTACAGGCATAAAAATTAGGTAGATCTGTAAATCCACATGCAGTATTTCTCAGGAGACAGTAAGAGTCATCTAAAGAAGTCTTTCCCCCTATAAACTGTTCTGCTGTTAGCAGAAACTGAAGGATCTTCCCTTATACACACACCAACCCCCGCACATTTTTTTTAGTAGATTTTAAATTAGAAGAGAAAGAAAGTGCTTATCCAACTTCCCTTTCGAATTCATTCTTGAAATTGGGACAGATGTCTCTGAAGCAAATAGGTAATTCCCTGCCTAACATCCTGAGAAACAGAAAGAGGGGTATTGAGGGCAGAGCACTGACAAAATAGGTGAGTATATAAAAACGAATAGTTGAAGGCTAATGGCATCTCAGCAAGTGAAAGGCAGTTAGGAAAGAAAAGCAATTAGCCATTTTTACAATGCATGAAAGTTGGCATTGTGAAAATGGTTGGTTCCAAATATCAGTGATTTACATCCATCTGTTTCTTCACCAGCACAGTGTGCAGCAGCGTATTTTGGGAACTTATATTTTATGGGCTCTAAGTGGAAAGGACATATCACAATACAAGTGCACAGCATTCATCAAACAGGGTCACCCGCAGCTCTAAAGGTCATCTGGGTTCTGTTTTGTTATCTGGTCCCCTTATAAAACTGGAGAAAATAATATCCCTGAAATCTCCTCATGCTCCCTCTCCTGCAAAAGCAGAAAGCATGACAAAGAGCAAAGAAAGTTAAGAAAGAGATGATGATGTTGGATGAACCTTGTACAGAAAGGAGTTGTTGGATGCTCTATGTGCCATGCCTGTACCTCTTTGAATAGACCTGCCCAAGTTTCTCATTCTCTTTAGTCATTTTTATGTACTGACATAATCCTACAGAAAGCCAGATAGTGATTTATTCCATAAAATGTATCAGATTCAAATTGTTTCTGCCAGTGACCACACTTTACGTTGTGTTTTCAGGTCATAGCATAATCTCTTGTTCTTTTCCCTCATTCTTCAAAATCTTTATTATTTTATTGACCATAAACTTGGGGAAGCTCTCATTTTAAAGGAAAAAACAAAATAATAACAACAAAAATAGTAAAACAGGAAAACATTTTGTCACCTACAAATCAGCTTAACATGAAACTACAACGATCCAAACTCAAATCCTGGCAGCAATCTGTATCTTTCAGTACAGGCTTCATTACATTTTGCAGCTTGTAGAGGCATTTGCCTTTTAAAATTGTGTTCCACCTTCGTAACACAGCTTGCAGAAAGCCGGCACACCAGGAAATCATGTATGAAGTGTGTTATTTTTTCAGTACAGAATATCTCTTAAAGTGTGAATGATTTCTCCAAAATCTCAAATGCATAACAAGAGAATGATTTGTGTTCTCATGTACGTTTTTTTCTAAATAGTTACTGTTATAAAAGATATTTAATTCTCGAGATACTGCTGTGCCTAAAATTAAGCATCTGAGTAAGAAGTTTCAATTTAGCCTTTGCTTAGCTAAAGCATTCTGGCACCTGCTTTATTAACTAAAAGCACCCCCTAAAATTTAAACATATTTAAGCACCAACACAGAAAGTGTTAGGCAGTTTCCATCAATCTCTGAAGAAAAAGAAAAAACAACACAGATTTATCTCCCTGAATAAACTTAATCATGCGTATTAAAAATGTTGGCTTTTATGACTAATGGAAAGTCAAAATACTTTCCAGTGTATTATTTTAAAGGACTTGCAATACAGTGGAGCTTTCTGAGAAATCACAACACTGCGCATATATACCCTGCTTCCTATTTATACCCTGATAGCACTGAGGGGGTGGATAATGGCTCCACTGTTGCAGTTACTGTACAGACAAAATTTTTTCAGCAACCTTTGCCAAATGTACAGTTTGGGCTAATAAGAAGCTGAAGCTGAAGGTCTAATCAGAGAGCACTCAGAGCAAGTGAGGGAATATTAAAAGCTCCCTTACAGTTCAGAGCAAAGAGAGGCCTCTAAGTAGGGCAGATCTCCATTCCTGGCTGTCAGAAGGCTGAGTTGTAACATGAGCTGGGCTCCATTTGCTTTTCCATTTATATAAAAACCTTTTTGTTTCTTTTGTTATAAACTTAGACCTCCAGAATAAAGCCTGGAGGAAGGGGGGAGGGTAAGGAACACATGCTGCCTGAAAGATGCAGTTTCTTGTTCGACCACCTTACGCAGCATGCAGTTCCCAGCTATCTGCCGAGCTTGCAGCAGCCCCTCTATGCCAGCTATAATCTCTTAAAAAATAAAGTGCTTTCCTAGATTGCAGAGGAAAGACTAAAGCACACCAGGAAAGAAGAGCAATCAAAACTTTTTCCTTTTACAATGCTTACAGAATAAGTCAGCCTTTAGGACACATTTAAAATGGGAATACCTCGGCAAATCAAGATTTCAAAAGCAGCTCATGGCAGAGAGAAAGAAATTGATAGGATGGGTATAGGGTAAGCATATTAAGAAAGCTTTGCATTTTGCATTACTGATGGCAAAGAGAGCAAACCCTCTACAGAAGAAGATAAAGCTGGGAGAGATTATAAGAAACTGTTTCAGGAGAAGATATATCTGTCAAGCAGGCTAAGGGAAAGTGGCTTGGTAACAAATGACAATAGTTTATTGATCATATTGATCATGAGAAAGAAATATATCATCACCTTGCTTACACTTCATTTAAAAAGAATAAGAAGAAGTAGGACATTACGACAGTTAATGTGGAAGAGCATGATTGAAAGCACAAATATAAGTGTCCTTGTTTTCTGCAAGAGAAGACATATTTACCTCTTAGTCATGCAGGGAGGAAGCAACACATGCTGTGTGGATGCATGGGTGAGGGTAACTATAAAGGAATTGAAAGACTTTACTCAGCTGAGACTTATAAGCAGTAATAAACAACAGAAATTATGGTCTCCATAAAATCAGTTTTCATCATTGTTTTTATGAAGAAACCTTAGCACTGCTCCTATTTTACAGAAGGAAAAATGATGTATAGCTAAGTGATGCAAGTCACACAAATCTGCCAAAGGTGGCAGTACAGGGGCAAGAACAGAAGCACAGTGCTTGGAAAACGCCACAGCATTTCACCCATGAAGCTGCATTGCTGAAACCAAATGCAGCCATGCCTAAAGGAAATGGAGAGGGAAACCTCTTCTGCAATGAGCAATGTGGGATGCATGAGGAGAGGAAAGAAACCTCTAGGTGACACCTTCCTCTGGTCCTCTCCATTGCGGAAGGTTGAGTTCTATATACAGGAACTAAAAAAAAATAATTTTCCCTCCAAATGTAAATTATTCTTTAGCTTTTCTGTTACTCCTATTAGTTTATCTCAGGCCTGTAAAGACAATAAAACCTGAAAACAAAGAGAGTTGAAGTAAATAACCAATCATTAAATCACTATTTAGGGCTGTATCTCATTTGCTATGTTAAATTTAAATTGAAAGAAGGAAAGATCAATATCAAAAATGAGCAGTGCAGTTTGGAAAGCAGTGACATGATTAATTCTCTGTGATTTTTATGAGCTCTATAACTTAAGCTGGCAAAGGAATTAAGCAAAGTTTTAAAAGATAAATAGCCAACAAATTTCAGAGATCTGAAGAGTGATAGGAACTTTTTTATTTTTTGAGACTCTGCCCTCACATGTGCTCTCTCATTTAAAAAGTATACGAGAGAGTTTCTCATCACAAACACGTCAGTTATTATCTATACCGGAGATTTTTAAGGCTGTATATTTAAAGGGAAGGAGTACGATGTAAGTGTTCTGAACAACAGCTAGCATACGTGACAGCACTGAAGGTGGCAGTTATTCCAGACTTAATCACAGACACACCTCTGCCATATAAAATGGCAAGCAGTTTATTAGTGCACGTGTCAATGAGAAACTTGCTTAGAAAGACATGAAAAGTAGTGTAAATACAGATATATGCGCATCATTAAGGAAGGCAGTGAAAATATGAAGGTGAACACAAAGGAAGAGCCCTGTTGCTCAGAACCTGAAAACTACACAGCATGTCCTGCATCCCTCTTCCATCATTCACGAGACCCCAGTGCTTGTGAAAAATACAAGGGCTGAATGCTCATAAAGCTGGGAAGACCTTTATATGATGTATCACTGGGATGACAGGTCTGCTATGCCTTGCTCCATTTGAACTTCTCTGCTTCCCCCACCACTAGAGCAGAAAGATCTAGGACTGGGGGCTGCAATGGTCTGAGGTGAAAGGAAAACAATGGGGGAAACTGTTTTCTTTTTCTTCCCTCTTATGAATCCCTCAGGGACCCATAAAACACATTTTATATCAGATTTTGAGAGCTGAATTCTCTGCCAATGTTCTGTAAGACAAGATTTTTCATGTTACAAAACCAGGAAAGGCAACAGTTTTAACATTTTAAATTCCATTCTGTTAAAACAAGCTTATTTCTATTTTTCCCTCAGTTCCCTCTTTTCTTCTTTTTTTTTTTTTTTTCTTTTTAATTCTTCAAAAGCCTATAGTGGCAAGTTTGACAATAGACCACGTTTCAGTATGAAATTTTATAGCAGAGATAATATAAACTTCTGTAGAATTAAGTAGCAAAATGCTGCCAACTAGCTTTAACAATAACTGGAATGGGCAATATTGCTTCTGAAATAAGCTCCTTTACTCTACTTGTTATTAACAACTGCTGAAAGAGATTACTTTTTTATAGGTGTTATTTATCTTCTGCTTCTCCTTGCTATTGATTTATAAACATACAAAACGTATCTAAGTGTTTAATAGCACAGATGCATGCAAAGTCTGAGTCCACTGTCATACTGCTTTTCAGTAGCACAATTCCATTCATTTAATTGACCTGTTCCTGATTTATAAGCTACAGAAGTAGACCAGAATCTGATCCACAGAGCAATAGGACCTTTCTCTGTAAAATTTGGTTTTAAATGTTAAATAGTCAGTGCCGCAATGATCAAAAGATGCCACAACAGTAGCAGCATCTCTGTTATTCTGAAATTTTCCTGCTTGTAAACTTCAGACAAAACCTCTTTTTGTTTGTTGATGTGAGCATTTTAACAGGAAACAGGAGTTCAACCACTAAAAAGCACTTTTTTTCCGACACAAATTTCACCATTGTACTGTGATTGACAGCCATCCCAATGTCTATAAACAACCTACAAGCCTCCCAAATTGACCATTCAGTTCCTGCATCCAACATTTAAACACTGAGCGGTTTTTGCGCTCAATAAAATTCCTTTTCATTTCACCCCGGGTTGCCATGTCTCTTCAAACAGAGACAGAAAAGCAGTGCTCTGTGTCAGACAGATTTTAATTTTCAGTCCTCATCCATTCGTACAATGTAGACACAAGCAAACAAACCCTACCCAAAGCCTAGCAACCCGCAGTTTAAACAGTCAATGCGTATGAGCTACGGGATGAAGGCCTGGACCTGTTCACACATGAATAAAGAAGATTAAGATTTTCTTTCAAAGACATGAAGCCTTTTTGACAGCCTGTGTCAACAGCGCTGTCTGCCTCTCAATGTGAAACAGTCTTCTATCACAGGTTCCCACAGGGAGGTCTTGCTTATTAGCATGCTTTACACTTCCATTCCTTGTCAGTATTTAATTTAAGAATAAGGGTGCAAAGTTTTGCAAACTCTTACTTACCCACAATGAAAGGATAACTTACTGGAGACGCTGAAAGGAAATACCAGCTAACACGAACACCTACAGGGTATACTTTTAAAAGAGGATAACCTAGAAGGAAAAAAAAAGGCAGTGGATACAGTCATGTTTCCTATTTGCCACCGCAAGCATATACCAGTAAATTTGTAACCACAGGATATCTTCTTTAGCATGTTACTTTTGTAGAATTCCCATCAGCCTACATTTTGAGTGTAACATGTGCTGCTGTGCAGGGCAATATTTCAACTAAAATTTTGGACATAAAACCAAAGAGAAAAAATATCCCCATCTGAAAAGCAATAATACTGACTGGATTCATATAGAAGCACAAGACTGGAAGGGATCTCCAAAGTTATCAAACTGGGCTCACTGCTATCACAGGCAATACAGCATATAATCCTCAAAAAGTGCCTGAATGCTCTTCTAAAACAACACTGGGCACAATAAAAAGTGAAGACCATGGTTTTCATTGAAGAGAAAGATTAGTCCTAGCTGAACCAATCTAGATTCCATTTTTCTGAACGAATGACAGCATCATCACTATTACATACATGTTTGAAATAAAAATATTGTAAGTCTCCAATCTCACAAACACACTTACAGAGCTGTTTAGATAAAGAAGTGAGTGGTGCCAGTGAAGGCAATTGCATCATGCAGATATAGAGCACATGCAGCTTTCAGGATTACAGTTCAAATTTCAGGAGCTAAAATACAAAAAAAAAAAAAAAAAAAAAAAAATCCCAACATATTTCCTTCAGTGTCGGTATAACTTTTGTTTTCAGAAACCAACAAAAATATTGAGTCCTGTATTAGCTCATTGTTTGGGTAAGACCATAGCTTTGTTATCAAGTTGATCATCTAGTTTAACATTAAGAATTGATTTTGAAATTATCACATGGAAAAGTTAGAATGTCAGGGCAAAACACTGTTTCAACAAGGAATTGATTATGTCTCAGTGAAGTAAGTCGGGAAACTTCCAAATTTATCTCAGAACTGGACTTAACACGATTAAATGACAATGGTCCTGAAAGGCAAGTCATAATCCCTATCATGGGAAGCAAGATCTCAGGCTGGAAAATTATAAAGAATTTTTTTCCCCAAATAGCTAAGATTTTTCTTAAGGTTTGAAATACCTTAAGTGATTTTTGTTTGTTTGCTTGTTTTTCAAATAATACAGCTGAAATTAAAGGAAAGAAATGTTTCATGACTAGTAAAATTCAATGTGAGTTACAGAAAAAAGCTGAATGACCTTGCAACTAGAAATAAACAACTGAGACAAGGAAGGATAGCTAGGATTACATGAATCAACATTTAATGCATTAAAAATCTTGCTTTGAGGCTATGTACTATACACAATAATGATTCATGGTCTTTCAAAAGTATCTGCTTAGCAGATGCTTTTTAACAGTATTCCTGATTTCTTCCCCACTGTCTGAAAATTGTAATTAAGCGTGTGAAAGCTAATACAATTACACCAAAGATGCACTTCTTTTTATCCTGGTTTACTACATCCCAAAGATATATTCTAGATTTTTAATTAGTTATTTTTAAAGCAGTATGTTTTGAGTTCTACAAATTGTTTCTAGCCAACATTTATTTCTGTCAAGCAAGTATGTGATTTAGTGCACCACATTTATAATTCATAACACATTTAGTTATGTTTTTAAAGCTACATATTTGTTTAGCAGAAATAATGTCAATTCAAGTTTTAATTTGCTAAAGTTAAATTTGTCTAGACATCTAGAGAAGATTACATTGGTCAAAACACAAATAAGTAAAGAAGACGTAAAAATTCAGTATGTTTGCAAGAGTCTGGATTTTATTCTCTCCAATATCAGTTATTTATAGGTATTAATTTTGAGAAAGAACACTAGGTTCTAGCAACAGTTAGTGGCAGGCCTAGAAATAAAGCATCATTTCCACAATAAAATTAAAAAAAACCAACAAATGAAATTGTTGATTTTTGTCTTCTGATCAGTCTTTAAAGTTATAACATGAATAAATGAAAGTGTACAGCTGTGCCTTTGCATCTTTTTCACAAATTAATTTATTCACTGTCTCTCCGAGTCTCAGGATGCAGTCAGTCTTTTGTTTTTCTTTGTTTTATTTGAGACAGATGCGTTACTTGGAATCAAACACTCTTTTTAGGTTTAGATGTACAGTGCATACTATTTGCACAGAACACTCTCAACAGTCTGGGGACTGCTGCATAATTTCACTTACAGGCAGGGACTCATCAGAGCCACCATATTTGTTAGAACAAACAAACAAAACCAAAACTAGAAGAAAAAAAAAACAACAAAAAATCCCCAAGAAAACAACAAAACAACAAACCTTGAATTATTGTCAGGTTTGTTGGGTTTTTTTTGTTTTTTAAAAAAAGGAAAACTGTGTGATTTCCTGACTTTCCTGCATTAATTTTCGTCACTGACCAAGCTGCATAAGAAAGTTCAGCACCACAGAAATTTCACAAAGCCTTGTGAAGCCCCCTGTCAACATGGCTGCTATCTCCGCTTATTCTTATCCCAGTTGACCTCAGTAGGCTGTGGTTTTGCAAAAGGTATTTCTAAGCCCTTGTTCTTAATGGAATTGTCTTGTCCCCATCTCTTAACCAGTTAGGAGGTCATCCCTCTCCCTGGAGCCATTTGGGTTTGCTATTGTGGAGAACAATGGGAAATACACACCCTCAACAAGTTTATCTGAAGCACAAGATTTCAGGAAATGGTGGTGGTATTTCCTAACGTTGTGTTACAGCCAGCAGGAATAAATGTGACCGTACATATATAATACCTCTCAGAAGTCCTCCGTCTGATAGAGTAGGCAGGAAAGAGGAAGAAAGTTGTTTTAAGTGTGTGCCTGAGTGCAGAAGGGAAAATTTAGGAATGCACAGTAGGGGATGGAGGGAAGGAGCAAAGGCTGGCAGATGGGAGGAGGTGTACATGTAAGTGATGCTTAACCATGAGAAGCCATTTATGTGGGGTATGTTTGGAAGATACTAGTATAATGTATAGGCAGTGCCTGCATGTAGAACAATGATTTTGCAGAATGAATTTGTATGTTGAACCCAATTCAGTGTTGTGCCTTAACCCTTGATATTTCATAATTCTATGGCAGGTTATGTTTTGTGATCAAGCAGATTTCTAGTTGCTCTAGTACTTGTTATCCTCACCACAAAGGCAAACAAGGCAAACAGCTGTTGTCTAATACTTTCACAACTTAAAGTATTCAACATTCATTCCGTTTACCCATCTTGTTCCTAATCCTAAAATACCCAGCTTTAAAACAGGGTATTTTGCAGAATTTTGTAACTTTATAACATCTGCACCAAATATTGTGGGAATGTTTTACCCCAAGTTCCAAAATTATACATGATTTACTAAGAGAGTTGTTTATGTTGGTTAAACAAGTCAGCTATTGAGAACAGATTTGTGGAGGATAAACAGCTGTAGTATGTGAATTGTTCAGGTTTACTGCACTGTCCTTAAGTATATTTAAATATAAATTATTAAATTAGTTTACTGAAATGGCATAGCCTTACAAATCTATGTTTGGGGACTCTGCATAGTATTTGATGGCACAACACTAAGCTATCTATCAGCATTTTCAATTTAACCTGTTTGAAGAGTAACTGATAAACAGGAACAACATCAGCAGGAAATGTTAAACAGTTATTAACATGTTTATCTGTCTATAAATAAAAATATTTTTGCATTGCCACTGATGATGATTGATCATAGTTACAAAGCTTTTGTAACTATGGCTCCACCTAATAAAAGTGATCGTTCATTTATGCTAACAGCCTAGATGTGGTCTGTTTAGTATCAGAAGAGCTTCTTAAGGTCCCAAAAGAAGTACAGTGTGACCTCTTTTTGTGAAATAATTTATTTTCATGGCTCCTGCTCCATGTAAACTGTTTCCTTTGCAATTTCAATGAAGTTTTCAAAAGACATAATAAAAGGCAGCTCCTGCTTCAGCATGCCAAAAATTTAAAATATCTAAAATATATTGGATAAAATACACAAAAAGATGAGACTGATTAAGATTGAGGTATCAACAGCTAATGAGTTTTTTATACACTGTTCTTTTGCACGCGCTTTTCTGCAAGTAACTCATCGATAGGGATCATGGGGAAACAAGAGGAATTAGAGATGTGTACACATCTATGGGGGTATGATATAATAGGCATCACAGAAACATGGTGGGATGGCTCCTATGACTGGAGTGTTGGAATGGAAGGTTACAGGCTCTTTAGAAAAGACAGGCCCGGCAGGCGGGGAGCAGGAGTTGCCCTTTATGTTAGGGATAGGCTGGAGAGCATGGAACTCTGTCTGGGGGCAGGTGAGCAGTTTACAGAGAGTTTGTGGGTCAGGGTTAAAGGGAAACCAGCTGTGGGAGACATTACTGTGGGGATCTGTTACAGGCAACCTGATCAAGGAGAACCTGTGGATGAAGCACTCTACAGACAGATAGGAAAAGCCTCACGCTCGCAGGCCCTTGTTCTCTTGGGGGATTTCAACCACCCTGACATCTGTTGGAATGATGGCACTGCACAGCACAAGCAATCCAGGAGGTTCCTCGATTGTGTGGAAGACAACTTCCTTCTGCAAGTAACAGAGGAGCCGACAAGGAGAGGTGCCATGCTTGGCCTTGTGCTCACCAACAGGGAAGGGCTTGTTGAGAATGTGGTACTCCAGGGCAGCCTTGGATGCAGCGATCACGAGATGGTCGAATTTGAGATCCCCAGGAGAGTGAGAAGAGCGTGCAGCAAGCTCACTGCTCTGGGCTTCAAGAGAGCAGACTTTGGCCTCTACAGGAGCCTGCTTAGTAAGGTTCCATGGGATATAGCCCTGGAGGGCAGGGGGGCCCAAGACTGTTGGTTGATATTCAAGGATCACCTGCTACAAGCTCAGGAGTGCTGCATCCCAACTAGAAGGAAATGCAGCATGAGGACCAGGAGACCTTCTTGGATGGATAAGGAGCTGCTGAGGAAAATTCAAAGGAAAAAAGAGGCTTACAAAAAATGGAAGCAAGGACAGGCGGCCTGGGTAGAGTACAGGGATGTTGTCCGGGAAGCTAGGGACCAGGTTAGGAAGGCTAAGGCCCAGTTAGAATTAAACCTAGCCAGGGATGTTAAGGATAATAGGAAGGGATTCTACAGGTACGTAGCAAACAAAAAACAGACTAGGGACAAAATAGGCCCCCTGAGGAAGCTTTCGGGAGAACTGGCTACACAGGATTTGGAGAAGGCTGAGGTTCTGAATGACTTCTTTGCCTCGGTCTTCACTGGCAAAGGCTCTGACTGCACCACCCAGTTCTTAGAAAGTAGATGCAGGGGCTGTGAGAATGAAGACCTTGGGCCCACTGTAGGAGAGGATCTGGTTTGAGACCATCTTCAAAATCTGAACGCGCACAAGTCCATGGGACCTGATGGAATCCATCCGCGGGTCCTGAAGGAGCTGGCAAATGAAGTTGCTAAGGCACTGGCCATCGTATTTGAAAAATTATGGCAGTCAGGTGAAGTTCCCGACGACTGGAAAAAAGGAAATATAACCCCCATTTTCAAGAAGGGGAAAATGGAAGACCCGGGGAATTACAGACCGGTCAGTCTCACCTCTGTGCCTGGTAGAATCTTGGAGCACATTCTCCTGGACAACATGCTCAGGCACGTGAAAAACAACAAGGTGCTTGGTGACAGCCAGCATGGCTTCACTAGAGGGAAATCCTGCCTGACCAATTTGGTGGCCTTCTATGATGGGGCTACAGAACTGATGGATAAGGGTAAAGCAGTTGACGTCATCTACCTGGACTTGTGCAAAGCGTTTGTCCCACACGACATCCTTCTCTCTAAATTGGAGAGATATCAATTTGATGGATGGACCACTCGGTGGATAAAGAACTGGCTGGATGGCCGCACACAAAGAGTTGTGGTCAATGGCTCGATGTCCGGCTGGAGACCAGTAACGAGTGGTGTCCCTCAGGGATCGGTGTTGGGACGAATCTTGTTTAACATCTTTGTCAGTGACATGGACAGTGGGATTGAGTGCGCCCTCAGCAAGTTTGCCGATGACACCAAGCTGTGTGGTTCGGTTGATACGCTGGAGGGAAGGGATGCCATCCAGAGGGACCTTGACACGCTTGTGAGGTGGGCTGATACCAACCTCATGAAGTTCAACCACAACAAGTGCAAGGTCCTACACCTGGGTCGGAGCAATCCCAGGCACAGCTACAGACTGGGCAAAGAAGAGATTCAGAGCGGCCCTGCAGAGAAGGACTTGGGGGTGCTGGTCGATGAGAAAATGAACATGAGCTGGCAGTGTGCGCTCACAGCCCAGAAAGCCAACCATATCCTGGGCTGCATCAAAAGGAGCGTGACCAGCAGGTTGAAGGAGGTGATCCTGCCCCTCGACTCTGCTCTCGTGAGACCTCACCTGGAGTATTGTGTGCAGTTCTGGTGTCCTCAACATAAAAAGGACATGGAACTGCTGGAACAAGTCCAGAGGAGGGCCACGAGGATGATCAGGGGACTGGAGCACCTCCCGTATGAAGATAGGCTGAGAAAGCTGGGGCTGTTCAGCCTGGAGAAGAGAAGGCTGTGTGGAGACCTCACAGCAGCCTTCCAGTACCTGAACGGGGCCTATAGGGATGCTGGGGAGGGACTCTTTGTCAGGGATTGTAGTGACAGGACAAGGGGTAATGGGTTAAAACTTAAACAGGGGAAGTTTAGATTGGATATAAGGAGGAAATTCTTTCCTGTTAGGGTGGTGAGACACTGGAATGGGTTGCCCAGGGAGGTTGTGAGTGCTCCATCACTGGCAGTGTTCAAGGCCAGGTTGGATGAAGCCTTGGGTGGGATGGTTTAGTGTGAGGTGTCCCTGTCCATGGCAGGGGGGCTGGAACTAGATGATCTTGAGGTCCTTTCCAACCCTAACTATTCTATGATTCTATGATAGACTAGTGAGTGCACAGACTGTCTTGACAAAGCATTGCCAGGAGATGAAAACTGAGGACTATGAAGTGGGAAGAAAGGGGAAGAAAAAAAAATAAAAACTATGTACAGCCATTAGAAAGGCATCTCTCACTTAGAGAATATGTAAGAAGGCAGATGTCATGCATTTGCTAAAGCATATTTCCACCTGTTCTCTATTCCCCATCGTCACATCCTTACACACAGCTCTGCATTCCTTCACCCGGGCAAAGGAGAGCTTGGCTGTGTTAACATCAGGATTGGGAATTTCCCTTCAGTGTTCATTTTAATGTGAGACAACATACTCCTTTCTCTTTCAGCAACACTTGGCTCACTAACAGGAGAATGTGACAAAATCTGGGTAAGAAGGCATCCAAGGTTTATAGCCCGTAGAGCCAACTCTTCCATTGCCCTGTGCCAGCCTCCCAGCAAACGTTATTCTGCAGGTAGCACCAGGGTCCAACTGCTACTCCTGTTAGAAAAAGCCATTCGGCTCACCTGTTGGAGACAGGAGCTTTGCTATGACTACTTCTGCAGCCAGCTCATATACTCTGACTTGAAAAATCCAATCTCTCCCCTTGGGTTAAAGGACTGAGGACTTTAGCAAACAAAGATGCCTTACTAGATAATTAAGACCTGAGCATGGCTAGACAGGGACTGCAGCCACCTGGTTTGCACACAGATGCAGCTTTTCTCCTGACAGGGAGGCAGGCTTAATGCAGGCTTCTCAGAAAACATCATTGCATGAAGTGTCAAACACCCAGCTCTAGCACACTTCCTTCTTTTTTCCCTGCACTACAAAGCCAAAGTTCTGATTTCTGCCTTTCCAGAGGCAAGGCTAATTTTATTTCAGTGAATCCATAGAGCAGCAACAAAACAACACATTGAGAATTGATATGAGACAAGGTAACAACAAAGGAAAACAACACTGATGCTTCTTTCTCTGTAGCCATCAGCAGGCATGGAGATTTGAGGGGTTCTCTCCCAGAACAACACTGAAGCTTATGTGGCATGGTCACAATAAGACGTGTAAATGGTGAACTGAGCCTAACCCATGCCTATTAGGGTAATGAATATGCAATAATAACAAGTAATCAGGTTCCAGATTAATATCATTAAAATCTTTGGCACTACCACTTATCACAGCTCTTTCAACACCATGCAAAAGCTCTTGTTTAATACTGACTCACACAAAAGTGTATCTTATATTCAAGTGATAATACAAACCCTCCTTTGCAGTTCTGAGGTCCATTCTTTCCTGGTTCCAACAAGACCCTAGCATAAATTATCAGATAGGAGGGGATCACGGTGTCTGAGGTCAGTCATGAGAAATCCGAAGTTGTTTGTTAGCTTTAGTAGAAAAGCAATGGAACACATCTGAAGAATACAGGAACAGAAATCATAAAGCCATATTGTCAGTGCTGGAAAAATCAACTTTTATGTGACTAGCTTCACCTTTAACAAAATATTAACTTTTTTCACAAGTGAAATATTGGGTGATTTGGTTGTTGGGAGTGGGCTGAGGTCCGATATGCCTGGTTAGTCTTTGGTGGGTAATTCATTTGGATCCTGAACACCTAAACCAGATGTTTGTATTTAATAGGTCAGTGAGTCTCATAAGCAAGTCATTATTTAATAGTAGAATTGGGTATTTCAACATCTCTCTCTCTCCTTTTCCACTACTTAGCAGACATAGTGTCACACATACATACTTTTATCACTTGTATGCAGCATACTGTAGGCATTTAATAGCTTTGAGCTGTATGTAGAAGACTGATGTAATTTTTTTGCAGTTTATGAGAGCTCTAACTGTAGGTTTATAGGATACAAAGGTTTAAGTATTCTATATCTGGGGCACATTTGGAGGTGAAGCAAAAAACAGAAAGTCATGTTTGGAATATAATACAAGTGTGACACAAGTACCACAACAGTCATCTGTTAAGTCCTTCTCCTAATTTGAATCATGGCTGTGTTCATTAAATTGCATTCACAGCTAGATACTCTACTGAGCTGTCAGCCTTACTTTAATGTGAATCTGGAGTGAGTTTACTGGGGTAAGTCTGAGTTCCAGGTCTTTTTCTTCGAATGTTCATTTTCTTCACTCATTTATTTTGGATTTGGTCCAGTGTAATAGGGTAGGGTTTGGCCTGTCGTCATTTCAAAGATTCCAGCATTTCCAAACTTCGGGTTGTAAGTGAACCTGTGATATCCATAATTGATAAAGACATATATTTACCAACTGAATTCAGGTCTATATACAAATAAGTAGAAAACAGTCAAGAAGTGTGAATTTGAAGCTTATCAAATATATCTTACTCCTTTTTCTCCATTTTAGAAGCTGCCAACCCATGTTAAGCAAGCAGAGTTGCCAAAGTGACAGGGAAAAATTTGGTTCTGAAAACGCCACAGAGGCAAAATAATCACTATTCTCAATACCAAATGTATTAATTTCTAAATGCTATATGCTAAAATGTAATTTTGAATAGTATCTTTATTTGGAAAGATATCTTTGTATAATCCAGAATCTAGAGGAGGATAAACTCCTGAAGATGGGTTTTAAAATAAAGAAATAATCCATTAATATGAAAGATCTTTTTAGATGCACAGTTTAATTAAAACTAGATATTTAGATCCAGTAATATAACGGTAGTAGATAAACACTGTCACATAGTGTCAATACATAGTTAAATGTTGAAACAAATATTAAATATAGAATAAATTCATTGGAATCCCCAAGTTCACAGCATGTTAAACACAAGCGGTAACAATGCTTAATTGCTCAATTCTTTTCCTCCAGTAAAATTCTATTTTGAGTTGCTCAGAACTTTGCCATATTTCAGTTGTTCATGATGAAGTATGTCCTGCTGTTTCCTCGCTTCAGGCTGCATTCTTCTAGAGTGTAATCTTAAGTAGTTCACCCATTTCCAAGAATAGTGATAAGACTAAAATAGTGTTGTCTATGTAAAAATGCTTCCAGCTTCTTCATGAAGAAAGTCTGGCACCCTTGCCACCTGCACCAGCGGCATGAGCTGCTCATTAGGTTTCTTTCTACAAAACCCTATGTCAATTAAAAAGTTGATGGAGACAGCTCTGGAAAGCACATTGCCACATGCTAATTACAGTCAGCTGGAGCCTGGCAGCTAAATTCTCCCAGGGTCCTCTGGGCTTTGAGTATGCCTTGTCCCACCACAGCTCCTGTGTACTGACCAAGGGGCAGAGCTGAAAATGCTCAAGGTTCTAGCCCATCTCTTGCACCATGTGTTTATTAGCATGCCAGCTTCTGAGGAGCTTAAGAAAATCTCAGATGTCAATATTTTTTTTAAGCTTTTCAGCACTCCCTATTACAGTGAAAACCCTGAAAACATGTTGTGAGTACATGCTGAACTCTCAAAGAAAGGTTTGAAAATAAACTCAACAACCAAAACAGTTTAATAGAAAGAGCAACAGAAGTCTTTTTTTATTCTTTTTCTTTTCTGTTTTTTTACACATTCTTATGACTAAAGGCAGTTTCATGATTTGTTGTGGTCTGTCTCTTGATATTTTAAATGCTTGTGGCTGAGAATACTGGAAGTATGCATGCATTTTCCCGAGAGAAGTGCTGCAAGGGCTGGGGTAGTCCTGTTGTGCAGTTAGTCCAGAAGTGAAGACAAAAAAAAACAGTTCTATTTATCAGGCATGCCATTCACGTTGGTGTCCTGGCAGTAAAGGAAGAAACAATCTGATCCAAGGGGAAAGAGAGACAAGGAACCAAAAGGCATGTGCTGAGAGAGTTTGGAATCAGAGGTTGGGCTTGAAGTGAAGCAGAAGGGAGCAGGAGAGGGCTGGGAAGAAGAAATAAATATGTCTATAGCTGGTGGTGAAATTGCTCCCTTCAGAAATTTGTGAAGAAAAGCACTCTCTGTAGTGCAATGAAACCCACTACTGTAAAAACTACTGCTGAAATGTGCGGCTGCATGCTAGGTAATAGCCTGCCGATGTAGCCATGGACAACTTGAATGGATAGCATTTTTGCTGAGTTCTGAAGTTTCCAATCATCTTGTTGGCCCTGCAGTTATGGACAGGCTTTCCTCCCCCTGTTCCTCAGTTTGCCATGTTAAAAAAACTATACTAAATAGAATCATGGAAACATACAATCATAGAATGGCTTAGGTTGGAAAGGACCTTGAGATCATCTAGTTCCAACCTCCCTGACATGGGCAGGGACACCTTCCACTATACCAGGTCTCTCAAGGCCCTCCCTGACCAACCTGGCCTTGAACACTGCCAGGGATGGAGCATTTACCACTTCTTTCAGCAGCCTGTTCCAGTGCCTCACCAGCTTCGCAGTAAAGAACTTCTTCCTTACATCGATAACCCGAATATCTATATAACCTTATATCTATATAACCTTATATCTATAACCTTATATCTATATAACCTGAACTTCCCCTGTTTTAAGTTTGACACCGTATTACCCCTTGTCCTATCACTACAGTCCCTGATGAAGAGTCCCTCTCCAGCATCCTTATAGTCCCCCTTCAGATGCTGGAAGGCTGCTATGAGGTCTCCATGCAGCCTTCTCTTCTCCAGGCTGAACAGCCCCAACTTTCTCAGCCTTTCTTCATATTGGAGGTGGTCCAGCCCTCAGTAGAACCCAGAAAGACAAAGAATCCCTACCAAAAGTGAAGGTTGTAGCAAATCAACTCTTCATACCTGTTCATTATGGCAATCTTAATTACACTATTGCGCATTTCTTCCACAGCTGCTTCCATGTGATTATGGGATAGACAATAGCCACTACATGGCTGGCTATTTTATTTTGTTTTTCTCAGATTAATTTATTAAATACAAGATAAATATTTATACCTGGTCTCTGAGTTCAGTCCTAATGTTAGTGCTATCATAATGCTTCACAAATAAGTTTGATTTTCCTGAAGAAGTTATCTTTCCATTTCTTACAGCCAGTGCTGGGATTGGCAATAAACAGCTGTGAGAATGTTAATTAAAATTATTTGATCATCATCACATGAAGAACTCTGTGGCAGAAACAGAGAGAAGGGCCAGTTCAACATTTGAGTTTTTTCAGGTTCTTGTTGTGCTTTCTCTTTTTGAAAGCTTATGCTTTATTCACTGACACCTCTCAGCTTCTGTAAAAATACATTAAGTGTTCCCACAAGCAGCCTCATGCAATAAATCAGGTGAGCAGAGCTCTGTAGATGCAGGGTTAGCTCCTGCTCTTGGGATTTCTTTCTGCAGGTTATGTTGGCACCGAGTCTTCTGGCTCTGAGCCTGGCTGTGCAGAGAGACATGTGCCTCCCTCTCCCAGAAGGATGTCATCAAGGAGACCCAGCAAGGCCCAAGCATCTGGCCATATGGAAGAACAACAATTGACTGGATGGAAACAGTCCAGCCAGAGCTGGGCTAACAGTTGGCTTTTACCCTCATAAGTACACTACGTTCTGTGCACTTAATACGCATTGCAATTATCAGGTAATTAAAGAACACCATAAC
This sequence comes from Lathamus discolor, assembly GCF_037157495.1. Lineage (NCBI taxonomy): Eukaryota > Metazoa > Chordata > Aves > Psittaciformes > Psittacidae > Lathamus > Lathamus discolor. Next base: position 125,576,609 of record NC_088885.1, on the reverse strand, counting down.
ATGTACAAGTAGGTTGAATTAATATTACTTGGGCAGCTTTAACCCCAGCAATTTTTAACTTCGGAGTGCTTGACTTACAATCTTAGCATTCCTGTAGTGTAGTTTTCTGGATGTAACAGTCTCCTCATAACTGACAATATGTTTCGTGCTTCATTTGCCAGAAATGTTATGAGCTTTGAGTCAACACATTAGGAGCATGTCTCTGTTTTCAGTGGCAAAATGCCAACTTTTAATTTCACTTATTTGCCACTGGCTAAACTGTGTCATTTCCTAAACATTTCTTCATTTTAAAAATAAACACCTAACAGTACTGCAATATACTAAAACATACTGTTCAAATGGCTTTAAAGGAGAATAGAAATACATAGGTAAAGCATTAGATAAGGGGGAGCTAGAGGTTTCTACTCTAAAATTTTTATTTTGACAGCATAGGGTGGAAATTTTTGTATGTATTCCTCTGTTGCAACTTAAACATTATTTTAGGTTTGGCCTTATTTTGCTTTGAGTACCACTCTGTTTAATTGGCTTTACAGTTTTTTATTCATGATATAAAATGGTGAAGATTAAAACAACAGCATAAACTATGAGGTAATTTTGTTGTTCCTAGAAATATAGGTAATATAGATTAACAAGATTTGGCTGTGCTAATCAAATATTTGGCAAAAGACATATTATAATGTTAAGAAGTCAGATGATTTTACTGTTTATCCAGAACAGTGGATTAAAAAGACTCCAGCACTCTTCATCAGTGGCTATCGTCTACCTTCCCTGTGTATGCTACAGGCATAGAACGTCTCTTTAGTTTTTAGGAGAAAAGCTCCTTTTACAAATCATGATTTTTTTTTAGTGAATTCTTTGCAATATTAAGAGTTTATTGACACCAGTGTGCATTTGCTCAGAACAGTACAGGCTCCAGCTGATAGATCCAGTTACAGCAAAGTTAACCTTTCCAGAGGAACTGCGGACAGTTGTGATTAGAAATAAGTGTAAATCAGATTGTAATCATAATTTGTAAGCAGAATTTTTTTGGCATAGTGAGGAAGATGTTATTGCTAAACATGCACCAGATTTGCACCAAGGGTTTTAGTATTTACCTGAATGTTACACCTTTAAGAAATGGATTATTCATTCTTCAGGACTGAAGTGCTGGTTTCTTGCTGACTTTGATTACTCAGGTATTGCCATTATCACCTGGGCAGACTTCACACCCAGAAGTCATTCCAAATTAAAATAAGAGGTGTGTTTGACTTTCTCCAAGCTGACCTTTTAATTAATTTTAAGATTTTTAGATTAATTCTTAATTAAGTATTCAATTACTTTTTAAATCTGAAGTAATTTCAAATACTGAATAGTTTTAAGGGAGATCCATTTCTGCTGTAAAAAGATAAAAAGGCGCCATCACTCTACAGCTAATGAGTATACAGCCATTGAAAGTAACTGGAGCAATCATCTTTTGTTTTCAGCATGGCAGGAAGCTTATAGTTACTGATCATTAAAGCATCAATAAAAGTGTCCAAGGCAGCAAATAATCATAATAAGTGATGTCAGCAATTCTTCATGACCTTCCAATTTTATAGCCTTTTATTTTAAATACATTAATAAAAGGACCCATAAATCAAATCTTGGAATATAAATAACATGCTTCTATATTGAAATGTCCATTCTGTATTTCCACTGAAATTACCATTTCATCTATTTAAATATCCATTGAATTAATTCAGACATAGACCTAATGTTTCTATGCTATGGGAGAGGGACAATTCACTTCAGATATCCATTACAAGTATTTTTAGAATCTATTAAAGCCCCAAGGAAATGTATATGATACACACTTGAACACCAAATTAACTCATTAAGATAAGAACAATTTTGTTAGTGTTAAATCAATTTCTAGTAAAAGGCTGCTTTTTTGTGCTGATAATTTATGGAAAGATTTGACTGTTATAGCTCCTAGCAAATCCTTACTAAAGTGCCTGTAATCTTAACTATGCTAAAAATGTTATAGATAGTAAAAAAAGGTGCTTAGGCATCATTTTTAGAGAATGTACTGCTCCTTAAGGCATTCAGGAATCTCATCCTCAAGAAGATCATTTTTCACTTTTGGGAACTTCCAAAACAGTACATGAAGTTGTCTCTCTCTTGCCTTTTGCTAGTGCTCTGTTGTCATGTTGTAATGTGAACTTTCCACTCAGAGGAAAAAGGGATAAGAGGGATAACCAGGAAAAAGATTCCATTCAAAGATTTTCTGCTCGTTTTAAGAACTGTATCACAATTAATTTCATTAATTTAAACAGTCCCAATTCTGTAGTGGTTCATGCTGCGTATGGAGTGAATGCTTTCTGAAATAGGTATCAGACAAGATTCTTGAACTTTACAGGTCATGTTCTCAGTGGCTGTAAATCAGTGTAACTCCATTTACACAAGCCTGAAGTTCCACTGCAGTATAGAACTATATAAGTCTGAGTTATTGTGGTCCAGGTCCACACTCCGTTCCTTGCCCCATAATCCTTGCCAGACTTATCAGGGGCAGCCTGGATTTCAATCTGCTCAAGCCACTCTGAGACTGCACCTTTGACATGTATCACTGAAACTTATCAGCTGACAAGCCCAAATTGTGTTGGTTTTAGTGAATCTTGTCACCATAAGAATGCGGCGGTTTTCCAGATAAGAGATTGTCAGATAACATATGATTTGGCATAAAACATTGACATCGTGCTAGTTTGAGATACTGACTGAGCTGGGTAGATAGATGCAACAGAATGAAATTACCAATTTCAAATGAAATTACATTTGACAACAGAAAACCATAGCTCCAGCTTCAAGATTTGCTGATAGCAGTTTAAAAAAAACCAACCACCCCCCCAAAACATGTTGCAGATGTCTTCACCGCACAGATGTGCAGCAGACGTGTGGGTTAGTTGCTGAGGCTGCAGTTACAGTCTGCTTTGTAGTAGGATCATGAGGAACATGATATGTTGCTGTACCTACCCTGGTGAGTTGTGTGGCCCAACATGAGTGGATCTGGAGAGCAAAACGGCCAGTCCTGAGTGATTTCCAAACTATCTGTGTTCAGGAGGACGGGGGGGTTGGTTCAGATGAGCTATAGTCTGGCCATGTGGAACAAATGCCAGTGAATGGTGAGGCTGCATTTGTTCAGCTTCTGAAGCATATTATCTGGCTTGGCTTAGCTCAAAAGGCAGACTGCCTGTGTGCTGGGAGAGCACTCTGCATTGTGGACTGATGGAGAGTAGGGATGAGTCTCCTCAGCAGCGCTCACTCTCCTGGTCCTAGCTAAAATATTCATAAAGATATGCCAATGTTCACGTACAAATGCTCTCTGTGATGGAGTAGATGACCCTTTCTGAAAAGATAGAGTCCATCAAGGAGACTGGTGAAAGATGTATGTGTGGAATAAGTCAAAATGTACTGTAAATATCATTCCTTCACTTTTAGATATGAGGCAAAGTTCATCTTTCATACCTATAATTGCTGTTGTTAATGGTGTTTTCTCTTCATGGCCAAACATTATATGAAGCCTTATATATCCTCTGACTTATTTCAGGCGTTTTGCCTGAGTAAAGACTGTAGGATCAGGCTTATAGATTCTAAATTCTTAAGATCCTTTGGGAGACATAAATCATGACTGCATATAACTTGGCTGATTTAAGTGAAAGAAAATACATGTAAGAATGTGTACTTGTTAGAAAAATATGTTTAAAGATATATTGAAAAATCAAGTCCTGTTTCACTGATGTCATCTACAAAGGTGGGACACTGCCTGTGAGGTACTTCAATGTTTTGTGGGTTCCTATAAAACTTGGCCAAGGAGCAAAGGCATTTCAGATTAACAAGCTAATAAATAGCTTTGAATAACCCACCTTGTGTCTCATAACATTTGGAATTAAGTCATACAGTAAAACCAAGGAGGACAGAAAATAAAGAAATGCAAGGCTGCCCTCTGCCTCTTACACTGGAAGGGATGTAGGGGATAGTGATGGAAACAGTCGCTTTTTGACTGATATGATCCATTGGCTCTTCTGTTTTATACCCTCTATCTAAGTAAATGGGGTAGCATATTGTATTACATAAAATTAGAAAGATATTCTGACACAAATTGAAGATTTATTAAGCAAAAAAAGTAGTGTGTAGAATATTTTCCAGGAAATTACAAGATATCCAAAGGTATGACAAGGCATTCAAACATCACAAGAGGAAATCATATACTGTCTTGAGATATAGTCTAAAAAGGACAGAGATGATTTGCATTAAACATTTTGGCTGGGGCTGGACCTTTTCTAGGTTTCTTTTTAATGTTCTTTTGGGTTTACAAGAAAGTCACCTTGGTGTCAGCATTAAAGCATTCCCAACTGCCAGATAACCTGCCAATACCATTCTGATCCAACTAGGCATTTCTAAATTAGGAGAGGAAGTGAAAGAGGAGGAGAAAGGCGACACTCATGCAGGATGAAGACATTTTAGTGGACAGACTCTGCATTTTACTGCTAGCAAAAATTCAACGAAGTGATTAAACCATAGAACAAAGATAAGTAACAGGAGTATTATCTTCAAAATGTTTACTGTTGGTATAAAGCTACACCTAGTCTAAGCTGACAAGTTTTGGCTTTTAACCTGTATTTGAGAGACAATGTTTATTTGTGGCTGGTGACTAGAATAAGAAGAATAAGAGAAGTAGATGATGAGGATAACATCAATGGTAGCCCTAATTATACTGCAATTGCTTTGATCTTTAATGACTTAGTTTAGCTACTTTTGATGGGAACCCTTAGGCTTTTGCATGTGGAATACCAGAAATAAATTAAAAAGAGTAAATTTTAAACGTTAATTTTATACATGAAGTATCATGCCATGGATAACATCTGCTTTTCAGCTTCAAAAGGCACAAGACTGAATCCACACTCAGAATTTAAACCAGTTCTTGTTGTAGTTCATATAAGAGTACATGAACAGTATGTGACCACTCTGGGGCCATTATGCATGTTGAACCTACAAATCTTAGGTGTCTGCCGTCTTTAGTAATGAGTGCCCCAATTTAAGGTAGGGAATTAAACATGTAGCAAATGAGAATCACACGGGTAACATTTGGAAAATAATTACAATAAGTACATTGATGGAAATCATCCAAGAAAAGCTCTGGCAAAATGAGCTCTGAAGTACATTTCATCTGTGTTTACATTTTTAACACTAAAATACAAAGTTTATATTGTTTGCCTTTAGTCCACCTGGGAAACGAGAGATATTTCTCTTCTATGTTCCAAAAAAAACCCCAAATAAGTTTGAAAATAAATGTTAAACTGCTAGCTTAAGGGCATATTTTCATCTTGTTTGGAGCAATAATGTTTAATAGCATTAATAAGAGGCATACATACTAGGAGAATAAATCCACCTGGGCTTGTGTGCCCAAGGAAGGTGAGCTGAGCTGTGCATATGCCTTTGTCTATGTGGAATTGGTCCAAGCACACTTTGTATCTGATATACACAAGGACCTCAGTCACAGCCTTTGCCTTCACTTTGCCAGTTAATCCCTGCGTAAATAATTATGGATTTCTGTTACTTGACTATATAGTACTTCAGAAATATGTAATATCCATTTATAACCTTTGCAGAAAAAAATTAACAGTGGAAAACATGGAAAAAAGTCCTTGCCAAAGCCTTACTATGTTAATATATCACAAACATGAAGCTCAGAGAGTATGAGGTGAAGATGTTATTATTTGTATTTATTTCTCTATTAGAGAAGGATATACAACTTTCAAACAAGGATAAGGGCCTTATTGTAGTAAGCTCTGTATATAGCCCCAGACTTTCTTCTGGAGAGACCTCTATCCTTCCTGGCGTTGCAGCCACCCACTGGTACCTTCTAGTGACTCAGACTATGCAAGCACCACCCAATCAGCTTCCTTTCTGCTGTCCAAACAAATATCAATAAAGTTAGGGGTACAATGGACAACTTCAGCTGGTGAAGTAAGGTAAAGCAGCTCCTTAGCCAGAATAAACCTAGATGGACCATAAACATGGCTTGAAGTCCTGCTTAGCTGATGAGTTTAAAAGAACAGTCAATTTTTTGACATGCCTCAGTAAAGAGCACTGCAGTAGACAAGTAGGGATTTATACAGAATAGATGGTTGCCTGACTGGAGTTTTCCTGTGAATGCATGAACTCATGTAAAAGGCAGCAGATTATGGCTACTGAGGCTGGCAAGGCTAGCTTAGCCAAGACAGAGGTCAGACACAGGATAACCCAGCAGAGCATAAGTAGTGCAAGTAGGCAGTTGTGTCCACCACATGTGTCAGTAGATCATCAACACAAAGTAAAAGGAGAAGAGATTGGCAAACTAGAAAAAGGATCCTAGAGGTGGCATTTTGAGATTAACCACCTGAAACAGATAGAACAAACTTTCTTCTGTGACCTAAGCAGGTCACATTATACTCAAGTAGGTACAATTTACACCTACAACTAAGATACATTCAGATATGGTTTTTAATTGCATGTACTACCAAAGCCACTGTGATTTACAACATCTGAAAGAGCTGCACTAAGGTTCGTAAACACAGGCCAAAAGGCAACAGCACAGATTACATCATTCAAATAAATTAAGAGGAAAATAAACAGAAGCAACTTCATGTTATGAACTAGTAATGGCATTAGCTCTTACAGCAAATGCACCATTGCGCTGTTAAAACACACTAAACATTCAAGTAAAATAACTGAAGCTCAGTAAATGATAGTCCACCCTTGAACATTTCACTACAAGTCAAAATTAGCAAAACAACTACAGCAGAGTCTTCACAAAAGGGACACAGTTTTATTCCACAAAAGTAATCACCTTCTTACAGACACTTGACTTCTGAATGCAATTAAAAGCCTTCTCAAAAGTGTCCCCCCTCTTTAATTCTGTAGATCTTTCCATGGCATATCACAGTCACACACTGAAGTGCAAAACATTCAGAAAAGGGTCTGGAGAGTTCACTCGTAAATCCTAGAAACAAATACAATCTCAACCGCTTAAAGCTGTCAGCACATGCAAACTTCCTTCAGTGTCAGCAGAGGGAAAAATGTACTGCTTGTAAATTAAACATACAATTTGCAAACGAATAGCAGCTGATTAGACTCTTAGCCTTAAAGTTTAGCTTGGCTTTATCTCTGCATGTATTCAAAGTACCAAAGTGTCAATTAAAGTATCTGCTTCTAACCTTCGTAGTTCAATGTTCTGGAGAGAAACACCAGTTTATGTGCTCCCCTACTTCCAAGTCTCCCAGTACAAACCCGAAGCTTCACCCTTTCATGTTACACAGTCTCAGACATGAAGTGGCAGGACTGTCACCTCTGTGTAGGGAAGGCGAAAGAGGACCTCATGGCTTCTCCATAAAATAGGACTTCCACTATGATGAAATTAAATTTTATCTTTATCTGTTTTAGACAGAAAAAAATCCGTGGTGAAGGCTTGTTCATAGCAGAGGTTCCTGTAAAGGTGGGTCAACACCACTGGTAGAAACCAGCTTGCAGAGCAGTGTCTTTAATCTTGCTTCCTAGATCCTCTGTGAAAAGTTTTGGCAAAGCTTAATAATAATAACCCTGAGGATCCTTAGCTACCCACATAGTCTACAACCACATTTGCAGCTGGCTTGTGAGTGTATCCTAAAAACATCTGGAATTTCTGGGACTTCACTGTATCAACAGCTTCACTGAACAGTAAATCCAGCCACACCAGAGCTGCGCTGTACCTTTCTCAAAGACCATTCCTATAGAGACATCCAGAAGACCATTTAAAAAAAGTACATTCTACCTTGTGTTCCAGTGTGGCTTATATTTTGTTCCATCATGTTGTGTGCTTACCTTGTGAAGGAGGCAGCAAGTTCCTTCAGTGCTGTCATGTGTGTTCTTTCTCAAAAATAGTTAATGTTTTCCCTTTTGTTGCGACTAATCTGGAATGCTTGGCCAACACTAGAAACTCATCTTGAAGGATGTGGTGTACTGCAAGGTTGCTTGTTTGCTTTTTTTAATGTAAGATTATATCAGTGTTGATGATAAATATCAGCATACATGAAATTAACTCTATCTACTTTTGTCATCCTCTGAGACAATAAAAGGACAGCAAGGTCATGTCCCTCAAATAATTCACAGCTTTTTGGCACATTTTGAAGTGATCGATTACTCAGTAAATTGATTTTCTTCCACTATCGATTTTGTGGAATCTTTCTCATATTTCATGAAAGGAGTTTCATTTCATCTTTATGCCATGAACATGTCATAAGTATCTCTGTGACAGCAAAACCAGATAGACCCACACTACATGAGATAAAACCCATGTTTAAAAGCCCTGTGAAACAGATTTCTGTCATAAACAAACTCATCCCACTGGGCTAAATTTTACATGTACATATATAATGTTACGGCAAGAAAAAGAGAAACCCCACAAGCTCTCTTACTGACTGATTGGCACACATTTTACTTACTCCATGTACAGGTTATAGGAAAGTCAACAGGATTGAAAATATGTTTTCAAGTTGCCAATTGCTAATATGATTCCGTGCTTAAAAGTGAATCGCAATCTTCCTTATAAATTAAAAGCATCACAGATAATTTATCAACACACTTGCCAAGCTTTTTCTTTCTGTCAGTTTAGATATAGTATTAAAAATCAACTTGAAATAATAGAATGGTTTATGGAAAGCAGCTACTGTCTGTTCTACATTTTTATTTTTAAGTAAACTTGTGCCAAAAGGAAAGCTCACATAGAGCCAGAAAGTCTGTATGAAATCATTTACTACACCCCAAAAAGGCACTGAAGAGAAATTAAGTTCTGAACTTTCACTAAGCTCTACTAGGGCTCCCTATAAGAAACAGTTTATTGTTCATGGGCCAACACAAAAACTGTGATTAATTTCAATTTGTGAAATATGCTTTGATCATAGTTATTACATATTTGAATGAATCATTAAAAAAACCCACCCTCATTTGAGATGAGATTTCAAGTAGTCTGTTGTACACTAAGGTGTAAGTGGGGTGGAATGGTTAGGGGAGAAGAGAGAGGCAGTAGATAACTTGCAAAACAGGGTGGCGTGACTTTGCATGCACTAACGTTGATTGCCGTAAATCTTTCATATTTCAAATCAGACATTCCAGTGTTCTATCACTGATCAAATTCAGATCTCAAAAGGCTGCAGCCAGAAAGCCTGGTTCCAATCCACCATGGGAACGGGGGCATGAGTAAAGGGAGGGAAAAACAAGCTAAACTGAAGATGATGAGTTCAGCTTTTAAAGTGCAACATAGTCTATTTTAATTGTGATTTAAAATAATTGTATAAATTTAGGATGTGAACTGTCAAGTTCAGAGAGACAATATGGGGTTTTTCCAATCCTGGCTAATGAAAGTGAAACTCTAGCTCAGTAACATGATGGAAAAATAGGGGGTTGGAATTTAATTATATTAAAAAAGAAAAAAAGAAAAAAAGAGGTGATTGATTCAAATTATAAAACTCAGAAAATACCAAACAAATCTGGCCTTCAGACTGTTCCTTTCAGAGTCCAAAAAAAGCAAGGAAGCTGCAGCAAATTTTGACTGCTTCAGCACTGGCACGTTGGCAGTTTACAGATGCAGAGCACAGGTGGGCATGTGTTTGTCAGTAGGGCATTCAGAGTGAGTGCTGAATTACAGTGCTGTCTTGGGACTGGTGTTAGCGCTGAGATTGTCCAAGATACATAACCAATTTTATTAAGACATAAACTATTTAAACATTATTGGATTAACCATTACATGTCTGGGTTTAACAGTCAGGTGCTTCAAGGAGATCATGAGGGATAGATTACAAAACTAATGTAAAGTTAGGTGGTCCAAAATAACACGCCTGTGATGATTTCAGTGTTAATGGAGTTGGGGCTAGTATTCAGATCCTAAATTAGACAGGAACTGAAAGAGCTGACAAAGATTTAACCAATATCTATCTCATACCCACGTGTAGCCTCCATTAACCAATTCAAAGGACAAGAACTTGGAAAAAGAAAAAAGATCTGAAAAAGTCTCTACAAGCCCAAGAAAACATTTCTCTGAGACCGGTGTTATCATGGCCAGCAGACTTCAACCAGCCAGCAGTAACTACCACCCTCTTAAAACTAAAATTGTAAAACCATTAAAAAGCTATGAGATGTTGTTTAACTCATTTTGTTTGGAGGTGTTTAAGTACTTGTGAATGTAACTAATGACAGTTTTATATAGTGACAGATTAAGGCCAAGTCCCATTTAGTAGCTGCAAATGCTTTAGAGTAACAGCATCCTAAAATACCGTTGTCAGGGCACCGGCTTTGCTGTTATTTACTCTCCTCTGAGTACATGCTTCCCAGTTTGGACATTGTCATGTGGCACAAGCAAACTTCACAACTACTTTCTGGTCTCCTCCTTGTCCTGCCTCTAGAATCTGTAAGAAGGATGCTCTCCCAGACAGCATGTTGTAGAGTAATGGCAGTAACAGGGCAAAGGACAGCAAGAGCCTTATTTTTTTAGAAAACAGAGGTTGTTTCCATAATAAAAGGTACTAAGAAGTGAGTGGGGAGAAGGAAAAAGAAGTGAAATGAGGAGGAAAAATGGAATTTCTGAGGTTTGCACTTTGGAACCAAAAGGATGTTTGCCTTGGTGGCCAGAGCGGGTATTATGCAAGGCACTGACATTTTGCTCAACCCAAGTCTTACTTAGTTTTAGTTTGTGAGTGAGCCTTTATCACTCACAAAATCTTCCTGTTGCTAACCACAGACTAAGTCAGAAGAGATTTTCAAGACCATACTGGGAGAACACACAGCAAAGAAGGCAGGGTACAGAATGGGGCGCAGGGTGTGTGTGGGGGGAGAACCCCACCAAGAAGAAACATACTTCTCACTATTTACAAAACTACATTAAAAGAACAGTTTACTAAGACACAGATTAAAGTCACTGCAATGAATTCAATGTTGGAAGGTGGCTGTACTGCTGTGGTTGTTACAGCTTTGAGTCTCAAGCAGAAAATAGCCTGGTTCCAACATTACTTAGGAAAAATACAGGTGTCCAGCACACATTAATTCTTGCAAATAATACAGCAGTACATCATAACTGGCACATGTTTCGGAAGATGTTGAGTGGAAAGAAGTATAAAATGCAACAGCCGAATGGCATTTCTACCTAAACATCACTCAGGTTTTTATTAAAATCACTTTTAAATGTATATGACTTCAATATCAAATAAAACAGATCTTTTAGAAGTTCATACTCATAGTGTCACTACCAGCTAAGCCAGTCTTTTCACAAAGGTACAATGGCTACAGCCCTTCCCAGCAGGACAGAATCAAAGGACAAGGCTCTAAAAGTAGTAAATGAGACTTGAGGTGTCTAACTGTTATAAACCAGTAATTTTATTAGCTCAGTTATACCCAATATGCAATGTAATTACACCAAAGAAATTAGCTCCATTAACATGCTCTTTCTGACTGATATTATTTGTGATATGCTTCCCATACATAGAGTGCTATAAGTAATTTTTAAAAGCCCTTTAAATTGTTGCATAGTGTGGACCCCTCCTGAATCTGAACAGATGTCTTAGATGTACGTAAAAATTAAGGGAATCAACTGCCATACAAATAGACATTACTTCTATCCCAGAAATCATCAAATTGCCCCAAAGAACAAATATTTTTGGGTTTGCAACAGACCAGCCTGCACCCTGTAATGAAGCAAATGACATAAGCCGGCTTTCCTTCCAACTATGTAGGCTGAATATTGGTACTATCACAAATCCAAGGAGCAGAGCATAAATATTTCCAGAAAATGCAATTAGTCCACGTGTTTCTTAATGCTGCTTATTTCTTCCTGTTTATGAAAGCACTATTTTTTACGTAGGAGGATAAATTAAAATAACTTCACTGCTTTCCCCTTTTTTGGAGTGCCCAGTCTTAGCAATGAATCCTAAACAGAAAAAAGACACAGTGGGATATTTCTTTGTCATGGAGTGGGTGGGAAGAAGCAAAATTTGTTCTGCAGCTACTGTGACTACAATACCAGGCTTGCTGCAAACATATGTTCACATGTAGGTGACCTGGCTATATAAAGGAATAGATCATTTTTCAACAATCCATTGCAATACTTTTTATTCCTTTTGTGATAGCAATCACATTTTATGGCAAAATAAAGATCTCACACTGAAACTGATTTAATGGTAATAGCAGGGCATAGAACCCAGACAAAGCTCCATCCAGGTAACCGGACTTCTGACCTACCCAGGTGCAATATCCAGAAGGATGTTTTCAGCATACTTCAACCTTCACAACAGACTTGGCTCACCAAACTGAACTCTGCATGTCTATAAGGCCAGTAGCCTCTGGTGAAATTATAGTATGAAAACAGACATTTAACTGTGCTTTGTCGGAAGCTCTACCATACATTTTGTGGTTGACTTAAGAGACGACTATGTAACTTACCGATTATATTATACACACCGTACCATATGTAGCAAATATAAGCAGGACTGCTGGGCACATAATGGGTCATTCAGCCCATGACAGGGAGGCTGGAAGCAGAGAATCTTTAAACTAGTGGTACCGAATAAAACAGAAAGATGATTGTTCACACATCTATTTTTTCTACCAGGGCTATTTACTGATTTTTGAGTTCTTTAAAACAAATTTCACAGTCTTTATTAGCTCCTCCACAAAGCTACTCAAAGTAGAGAAGGGCCAAGAATTTCTGCTGACATACTTCATAATTGGAAACTATTGATTACAGAATCTTCCTGTAGGAATATGCACAGCCTTTCCAAAAAGATCAGATGCAAAAGTGAGTGTTCACGAACCTATTCAAATGTGTATCCTCACGACTAGCTCACTAACTACTCTGACATAGCTCTTTTGCTTGGTAGGGCAGTTCCACATTTCATAAAATTTCAATATTCATAAGCCTAGAGCAAAACCAACAAATATTAAAAAGAAAAAAAAAAAGGGGGGGGGGGAATTAAAAAACCCCCAGAGGTTCAAGGTTCTGTATCCTGCTGCCTAAAGAACTCAAGATGTTGGAAAATCATATTCAAAACTTTGTCCTGAATCCAGAAGTATCCTACTTTCTGTAGGAAGTATCTTAAACACCAGAGCACTCTACAGAGTGAAAGTAAGCATTCACTTTTGAAAGACGTTCATTTGAGCTCATTGAGGACTAAGACACTTTCTGAATTTGCAGCCTTTCAAAAGACAGGATAGTTGTTTTTCTGCTGAGGAACTTGTTGGATTTAGCATCTATCTAACTGCTAAAATCTATCCACTGTTTTTCTGTCTGAAAAGATTCAGGACATTTACCGTTAGTTGTCGACTTGGAGCTGTTAAAATTCCAGATTTATGTGCAGACTTGATAATGTGGGGTCTGTGTGATTAATTTAATATGTATTAGATATGGAAATGAGATCCTATTAGTGATGAGATAATATACATTTAGTGACATTACGTTAAAGTAATTGTGTATTCTATTTGTTACATTGCTTCATTGCCCATGTATGAGGTTTTGTGTTTCTAATGTTCTAGTTTTAATAAAGTGCTTGTGTTCTATACAGGAAAAGTATCTGAACTATTAAACTTTGCCACTTAATAAGTGTAAGTATGAATGAAGGTGCTTGAAGAAGTTATTTAAGCAAAGTCGACTTCAGATTTGAGAGAAACCTTATTTAATTAGCTGTCAAGTTCAGGCAGATATAGTTCAGATGTTTTTAGAAGCAAATGTCATTAAAAGCCTACCAAGATCTCTGTGGGATTTTATTGATAATGGGTAGGAAAAGACATAGTGCTGCAATCCAGCCAGGTTCCATGGGCAATTCAATAACATGGTGTTAAAAAATGTTTCATACAGTGATTCATAATATAGCTATTTTCCATAGTGTCTAGATGAACAATAACAGAGAGACTACAAACACTAATAACATTTTTATCTACTCCATTATACACTGTTCAGATATTGATAATTAATTAAAGGTTAAATCACCCAATAGTTTACAATGGCAATGTGAAGTATGGTGTAGTCTATCTAGTCTCTTCCTGAAAATCAAGCAGGAATGCACAAACACCTTGCTGTGAAGCTGGCTGCCATTGTCAGTATATTTTATATTTAGACTGTGGAAAGAAAGTATATTTGAAACTAGATCTCATTTAGATCATAAATACTTTCAGATTTTGACATCTGAATGGACTGATATGTCACTCCTGCAATGCTGATTTAATATAATCAGAAGTATACTGCAAAACTGATTGCAAGGCTCATCTTTCCGGTAGGTTACAAAAATACAGTTTAGTTTAGTTTGGCATTATCCTGTTTTATGCCCCAAAGACCTTAGTAATCATATGGAGGGAGCCCTTAAAATAAGGCAGGCTAAAACCAGGAACTATTCTGCATTCCTTAAATCTCATGGCATTCATCTAGTGGTTATCCTCTTGGAATATGATAGCATCAGCTAAGCTAAGCCAACAGCACATATGGTATCAGCTGATTTGACCTGTCAAAAACCTCAAAATGTATATGAAAAAAGATTTAAATCTAATTGTTAGCCCTAATGGAATTTAATGCTGCATTTTAATACTCATTTCTAACTGTAGTAAGGTACTAAGATAAAGCTTTTGGAAGTACTACTACTTTGAAGCATGGAAATGATTTTAAATGTTGATTTAAATTCAGATGTTTTAAATGTTTATAAAAATTTGCATTCAATCGTTCATTTGTATATGCTTTTTAGCAATGCACAAAACTGAAAGAGATTTTTTCAGTGGATAGAGAAATATGCCAACAGATGAGATTACTATGAATTGCAACAATACATCCAGCTGGGCTTCAACCTTAATTATTATTGAGCCATACCACATTCCATGTTTCATTTGATTCTGCTTCTATTACCAACCAACCAAAATCAAAGATTTTTTAATATAAATAAATATAAATATATAAATAAAAATAAAAATACAAATAAAAAAGAAAATATAAATATAAATAGGGAGATGATAGTTTGATGGATATGTATCAGATATAATAAAACCAGATTTCAATGGACCTCACTTTTTAGTGGTGTACACTAGCTAAAATCAGAGCAGATTAACTGGCTGCTGTACTCATGAGGAACTAGAAGACCATGTCATTAAATACAGCTACATTCTCAGTTAGTGAGAGAAAGCATAAGTGAAATTTGATCGAGAAAATACTATTGGTATTATACAAGAAAATACTATTGCTATTTTGTAACTAAGATAACCTTTATTTGGTGTTGAGTTCTTCTCATTTACTGTGTTGAAAATCAATCAGCACACACACACAAACAAAGGAATACATCCATCAGAGGTAAATAAGTTTAATACTGGATCCTTGATAAAATGCAAACTTATCAGATCATGACCTATTTTCTCTGGATGTTCTTGATTAATATCAAACTTCGTACAATGTAACTCATTAAAGTGTCACGTCGTGCCTGTATGTTCATGTACAAGTGCTACTGGCAACCAAAATCAAACCAGCCTGGGGAGGTTTTCAAGATGAGTAATTATTATTCTCTTCATGTCACAATTCATTATCCCTTCAGTTTGCTTAATTGCTGTAGAAAAAGCATTACTATCAAGCCCAGTGTCTGAGCAGTTTAGTGTGGAGCTTGGCTATGTATCCTTCAGTCCCTGAATGCATTGTCATGTCCGTTTCTGGAATTGCACCATGAATCAGATCACTGTGAAAATACACAGCATTTTTTTGTTTGCTGCTTTTTACTCCATCTTGGAAAAAAAATTTCTTTGGTTCCAACCCAGCCCATATTGCAACCACCACAAACAGCTTTGACAACTAAACTGGGAAGGCAGGACACACCAGCAATGGCAAAATTATCACAAGTGGATGAGGAGAAGCAATACTTGAAGAGTATTGCTGCAAGAACTTTTAAATCCCCAAACAAAGTGACTGTCAGGAAAAGTCACATTTGATTCTAGTAATGGCGGTAGAGTTGTACAGAAAGCTTGCAGCTGAAAGTGTATCCAGCCCACATTTCATTTGTATGACAGGGGTCCTTGTTCCGTGTGCAGGGAAGCTACACTAACTGCAGCCAGGCCCAGGAACTGAGTAACCAGACTGTAATCTTTTCCCCAATTTCCAGCTCTGTTCTTCCCAAGCACACAATCAACAGTGCCACTTACACATAAAGTCCTTGAATGTTAAACTGAGCTCCCATGGACACCAGTGGAAGTCCTGGAAACCAGAAGCGTGCAGAACATTCACCCCGCAGAGTTGTGAAGCAGCACATTTGAAAGGCAGGAATGTCAACATGAGTGGAGAATGAGCAAAAGTGTTAATCTGAGAATTTTATGAATGGCAAGACACCTCTTAGACATGCAATGTATCTAATTATTTTTAGGACTCACTCTGGGAAATGTTTACAACTCCTGAAGGACTGCTTCAAAATATTTACCAAAAGGGGGATAGTGCCTTTAGTGAATTTGTGCTTTTATATATTGGAAAAGTATGTTCTGAGTGTATCCATTGACAGTAGAGCACCTTGAATGCTCCTCAACTTCAATCTGACTGTAAGTATGAGCAAGGAAAGTATGTCCTTGGACAAGGACATTAATTGGCACTTGGGAAATTAATGAGAAATACTAGATAAAAAACCATGGGATTTTCGCATCCTTTCCACCAGAGGCAGTCAGTATATTAGAAATTAATTTTGGCAACAGTTATTTCTTATTCTATCACCACAACTGATAAAGTATGGATAAGCCCACTTAATTTGACACAAGCCATCCTTCTATCAAGTCTCTCAGGAAAGGTCTTATTTGCAACCTCCTCTGGTAATAGTAAACTGGTGGTTGAAGGGGATCAGGGACTCTGTCACATCAGGGAAGCACAAACAGAAACAGCTGCTTTTCCTGCTTGTTAATTGTAAAGAAGATAGTGCCATGCCAAAATTTATTAAAAATAGGTGGCATTAGTTTAAAAAACCACAATAAAACAACACAAAAACATCTCTGGAGATTTTTCAGAGATTTTTATAGCAAATCTTTCAATGAACTGAGTGATTTTACAGCTGAGCTAAGCTATTGAGCTAATTGGCAACTAGGTAAAGTAATTTATCTCTTCTTTTCTGGATAAAGAGTCAAACTACTTTTGAAGAGTGTAAACATACAGTGAAAGATGCATTATATCAGACTTCAGATGTTCAATTTGAACTTCCTTTAAATAAAGAAGATCCAGACTTCTTAATCTGCTAAAAAGAGATACCATCATGTTGTTGGTATAATTTTAAATGCCACAACACAATTATTAAATATGGGATTATACACAATAAACAAATTGGCAATAAATGTATTAGTAGTTTCTTCTACCTTCTGTTAGCTGGTATTGTGATCAACTTTCTTGGCATCTGAAAGCAGCTGCTCCCTTTTCATATAGTCCCAGACTAATAACAAAATCTGAACTTAAAAGATGTGCAATCCTACTGCTGGAAAATCAATATCAAAGCTCTTAAAGTTTTAGTGGTATTGGTCTACAGCCTATAGTTTGAAGTTTCTCATCACTTCAGTCTAAGAACAGTATTTCTCCAATCAGCCAAGTTCCTTTTTTACTCTACTTTCATCAAAGGCCATAAAAAGTGTCCCTAACTGATTGTAAAGGATAGATAATTGCAAAGAACTAGGACTAAACCCCAAGTTCCTTCATTTTTTCATCACAGTATTGTCTGTTTCTGCAGCCAGTAAACATTGGTGTTCAACACAGAAGTCAGTATACGTTACATTTAGTAGGCATATTTGGCATACTTGGGTAGAACTTCAGATACTTTTCCAAGAATAAGTCATTGCTTGTCTGAAATAGTACATGTCAGGCAAGAACAATGAATTGCTATCAGAATTCTGTTAAGAAAACATTATATTCAGTATTATCATCATTATCAGGAGCAGCATTTTTTACCTTCATGACAAACTAGATTGCAAAACCTACACAAAGTAAGGGCTTTCCAGTGACAAAGCTGTTGTAGCTATACTAACTTCTACCAAATGTGGCTCTTATCTTTTTATATAAAGAGAGAACTGCACCTCAGATCCAACTGCCCAGAATGTGGGCAAAACTCCTTAAAAGTCTGTATTGCATACATTAATATGAAACAAAACATGAATAACACACATTTAAGAGTCTAAGGATACTGACAAGTCCATGACAGGACTAAGGTATACTTTCAATGAAAAGGCTCTAGCCTTACAAATTTACAAAATTTTTACAACTACAGATAGTACTAGAGCAAACCATTGTGATTTGATGTTGCTGAAATGAATATACAAAACATGGGGTGTGTCTAAATAAAGCCCTTCAGTGTTAAAGAAACAAGGAAGAAGAAAAAAGAAGAAAAAGAAGAACCATCACCGAACACATTAATTCATGGGAGTTGGGGACATAAATGCTCCGGAGACACAAGGAGCAGGAGTCCAGGGGCATGCTCCTTGCATGCCATACTGTTAAGCAGTTACAAGCATATTCCATCTGTGAAAATCAGTAGGGACATTCAGCAAGTTTTGATAAGACCCATCAAAAAGAATACTTACCCAAACCCAAATACCAGTCCCTTGTCCATAGGTAGCTTGGTGAGCAGGACCTGTAAACAACTGGATGTCTGAAAGGGCTGGAGTGAGTCTCATCAAAACCTAAGTGGTGTTCAGACAATCTTTATTATCATTCTTGAGGCAGAAGGAGTTGGCCATAATAATTTTCTTCTCTCAGGCTGGTTTATTTTCCTTCTCCTTGACTACCAAAATTATCACTTTTGTCCTTCCCAGAACTTATTTTTTCTCCAAATCTATCATCACAGCAATTCATTCTTACCACATGTACAGTAAACGTGTTTTGAGCTCTCTGTCTCTCTAATCACTTAACTCCATTTTCCATTATAGAAGCAATTATGGGATCAGAAACCATCTGAAAGAACTAGTAAAGTCAATAGTTCATAACTGATTGCAAAAGGAGCTGGGACCAGATGAGAGGTTGCAGTGTTAGAGAAGGTATGATGACTGTTTTTTCCACATGTGGTTTTACTTTTTATTTATATGCACTGTCTGTTTATTGTGGATCAGCATTTTCCCTGCCACCCCTCAGCCCCCACCTTCTCACCCCACCTCCATATGCCTATAGTGCAATCATGAAATCTCTATCTTGGTTCCAAGATGGGACTGAGCCTTAGAGAAACCTCTAGCTTAGAGAAACCTCAGTAGATCCAGGAACCAGTCTGGCTAAAGGCAACTGATGAAACCAGTGGTTCATTTTCAGGTCATCACAGAGCCAGTGATACATTAGCCCTGGTAAAAGGGAAGAAGAGGTAGTTTTACAGCAGTAGCTGGTATAGACCGAGTACCACTAGAGCAGGCCCTGATGACCTGAGGATGAACATACTGGCCATTAGGTAGTCAAACTGCAGAGACAGATGCTATGCAGCCTCAGTGAAAGTACCATGTCTAACTCACAAAGCTTTAGGCATACAAGAAATCATCCTGAGTCAGTCAACTGAAGGGCAGAGTTCTACATACACCTTCAGCAAAAGAAGTTGCCAAATGAGGACAAATATGTTGAGCACCATGCCTCTACATAAAGATGTTCGGTTTGTCTGGTGGCACTGTCACTAGATGGAATAAAGAACTTCCATTTTCAACTAGACACAGAGAACAAGTGTATAAATAACGTGGCTACAGTGAGATACTAAACCGAGCTCCTTTCGCTTCCACCACAACACCCTCCTACAGTCCCATACCAGCAAAGTCACTGACCTCAATGAATTCCACTAATGGGATAACGGGTATTTCCACAAATAAAAAAAGTTTCCTCTCCAAATTCTAAGTGTTCCTATCTTCAGTTCCAATATGTGGCTCAGCAATTCAAACTGTAAGATAAATTCCTAGGAGGAAATTTTCATTGTAAAAGATCTGGGATGCTCTCAACTGAAGATGCAAACTATAGCACCAAGGATTTCCTAAAATAACGTTGCCATTCCCTCCCTCCATGTCTTGCATAAATTAAAGCTATTAATATAAATGAAAATAAGACTATGGGGTATATTACCTAAACTTGTTCCCTGACACCTTTTTGTCATCGTGTATTTCAAAGAGTTTGAAAACAAGCTGGCACATTTGATAATTCAATAGTGTCAAAATAATGGAATATGGCTCAAAAATTCACAGCCCACTTACAAGAGATTCAGAGAGATCTAATTACCACAGCTTTGTGCTATCAATCAGCATGCCACAATGCAGCATCCTCTGTCTTAGTCAAATTGTCTGGGAATAAGGTTCGCTGCTATGTGTGTTACTGACATAGGTCCTGAACAATGTAGGTGGTAAAAATTGACATATGGTCAATATTAAACGAAAGTTGTTCTGCTATAAATCAAAGAATGGTGCCAGCTGTCATCATTGGAAATACACAATCACTTTCCAAAAGGGCCAAAGGCCACTGCTTGTTCTGGTTTTGCAGTGGGCTACAGCTCAAAAACCTAACTACTTAACCTTCACACACAAAAAAAAACAAACCTAAAACCATTAAATTGTACAGTGGTAGATTATACATTGCACCGATCTGCTTATTCTGCCCCTTTCCACAGTCCTGTATGTTAGCTCTAACTAAATCTCATTCCTTTGAAATATGCCAGTATGCTAGCCACCAAAATTTATTCTATATAGAAGAAAATTTCATAATGGCATGTAAAGAAAGGGAATATTTTATTAACTGAATGATTTCAACTTCAAGGCAATACAAGCAATAAGAAAAGTCTTAATTTCCAAATATGATACCATAGGAACTTTAAATCTTACCAAAAAGGAATTTTTAGAATGCAAAAATTGAAAGTAATTAATTTAGAATTCTGTGTAATATATTGGAGAGTATTTCTCCTCTCTGTGACATAAATACTGCTTTCCACTGCCATCAGTAAAATGATTTCCTCATTCTGTACAGTTACAGGGTCTCTTACCATGTGAATAACTGCTCCTTCCTTCTTGAAAGAGAAAATTGGTATCTCTTCACACAGAATGCACAAAGCAAAGAGCAGTTTTGAAAGCTCTGCAGGTCAAAACTGGATTATAAAGCTGTCTGTAACTCAAGTTGTGGCACTGAGGGAAGCCCTTTCTGCAGTGTTTCAATACAGCATCAAATAGATGGTTTCAGAATGCATTTTTAAATGCCCTCTCACAGCCCTGTCCAGGGCTCGAAAGTTGCCTGGAAGAAGCGTAAGCAACACTAAATTGTATCATTTTCAAGATAAGAACAATACCCTTCACCTGTGGATTTAAGACTGTTCACAGACCTGAGACAGGACCATTCATCCTGGAACAGTAGCAGGGCACCCTTCTGGGAGACCAGTGTCAGATGACCACAGAAGGCTCAAATTCCTGTCAACAGGGCAAAGGAACTATGAGAAAGCAGAGGATTTGGGGTGCATCAAAGAATGTCAGTGAGGATCTGTGTTTCCCAAACTGATCTACTGATCTGCTTACTCGGGGAGCTTCTGTTCATAGTGGTGAAGTAGCCCCGCCGCAGTGGCATGGGCCCTCCAGAAACATATGATCAAGAGCTTGAGAAAGTCTGTATGTACATTGAGAGCAACACAGAGACCTCCCATCATGGTACACAGAGCTGCCCACCGAGTTCCACTTGTTCAAAAAGTGCAACACACAAATATCTGTATACACACATAGCCCATACAGAAGTGTAGAAACACCTGTGTGCAAACCCCCTTCACTTCCCAATGCACCCAAACTTTTCTCTATCTGTGAAGACACATTCCCAGACTCCACCAAGGAGAGCTACAATGGCAACAGAGCAGCCCAGCCTACAATGCAGAAGGAAGAGCTTCATGTGGTAAGGCACATACCTAAGACATACCAGGAAGAGGACAAAGAAAGGTACAGCATAAATGCCGTTACAGCAGCTTTAAAGGAGAGGAACTTGAAGAGCTTGGAGCACTGTAGGCAAGGAAAACATCTTACAGAGCCTGGGACAGATTTCACTATCCTTCAGCCTTGTACACTTGGCAAATGCCCACGACTGCCTTTACCTAAAGGCACTCTGGACCTGTGAAAAAACATTAAACACTTACAGGCTGTCATAATGTTAGCTGGCACTCAGCTACGTATTCTGTGTGGCTAAGTGCCATGCCATTCACTCAACTAATTACCAAAAAAAACCAGGAAAAATCCAGAAAATTCCTCTTATCTGGTAGCATGTGATTTCTTACTGAGAAACATGAACTAATGCTAACTAGAATATAAGCCAAGACTAGTCATATTTTATTGAAGAAAGGAGAACAGACTCTAAAACTTCACACTAGCCTGTGAGAGTGTTAAATGTTACTTTGCCATGGAAAGAAATAAATTTGTCAGTTAAGTGAACTATGATCAAACTTCTCTAATAGTGAAAAAGCACAAAGATCATAAAACAGAACACTACAGTTTTCATATGACATCATAGGATATGAAATTAAAATGTAGACCAATTGTTGGCACACTAAATGGAGAAATAAAAGATTTTGTTAATTATTTTTTTTTATTGGCAGGACTTATGAATGTGTTTCATATAGAAAAAAATCAGCTTTTACAAATAGGATAACATCAACAGAGTAGTAAAATTAAAAGATACTATGGAGTCCAAAAATGCTAGGAAATGGAGTTTGTTTCTCATGTGGCTCAATCCTTCAATGCTAAGATAATGACATAGGTACACAAACAGAGAGGTCAAGATAAAAGTCACAGTTATAAGCCTAAAGTGAATCCTAGCAAGCAGGCAAATTGTTCCTAAACCATCCCACATTTCCTTGAAATTCTTTTGGTAAAATTACAGAATAAAAAGACCCATAAATAAAATTCAGCAAATTCATACCTTTATCATACTTTGCCAAAAAAGAAATTTGAAAAGGTCAAGCCAGTTATATTTAAAGAGAAGTTTGTTCTTAACAAAGCTGGTTTGCTTCACCAGTATTTATTTAAAAATAAACCCAAATCAGACTGTGCCATTAAACACACATTATTCACACGGCTCCGTTCCAGTATCTACACTTCAGAACTTACATACTGGCATTGACTGGCATCCCTTTTAAGTTCAAAGAGAAGTGACTCCATGTTTTGGCAATTAACATATTAAAACCATCAATCAGTCTCCTCAGGACAGGAAAGGTATGGAAGGAGACATATTAGGACTCTACTATGTTAAGTTTGCTTAGGCAATCACTGACCTATGACAAGATAAGTCTCCTGCCTGTGGTGCTCTCAAGGATAGGAGGTATGGCACTCAGTCAAGCTTCAGCAACAACCTGAACTCATAGTGCCATATCAGCACTGTCTGATGTAGATAATTATTTTGACATCTGGTGGGTTTGATCCATATTTCCCCCCAAATCCTTCACAATGAACTACTGAATATGGAAAATAATAACATATTGCATTTATTTCCACTGCATTAGTGGCATGGTAGTTCAAATCTTAAAATCAAATGAAATATCTTAAAATTCTTATAAGCAGCCTGGCATAGCTGCATTCAAACAAAAAACGAAAACTGGAAAGATGAGTTTCAGCTTCCTCCCTTGAGCTTCCTCCTTGCCAAGGTACCAATGAAACATAAATCCACGCAGGCTTGTTCCTTGTGCTGAAAGTAACAAAGAGCTGTGCTGCACTTCAGTAAGTAATATATTAAAAGAACTGGGGGGGTGCAGGACAGGGAAGACCTGAAGATGTCCCTTGCCCCTAAGCACTTTTCTGTAAATTCTGTAAATCCAACTTAAGCTTCAAGTCTGTCTCAGTCATTTCCCTAACTCTGCCAAAATCTCATGGTGGTAGTAAATTACAGTTAGTAGGAGGAAAAACTAGCATTGGTTCTCAGAAACACTTAAACCTGCTATATTTGGATTAGAGTAGCCACCTCAATTAAGTACTTCAAGCAATATTTAATATAGAGGCAGTGGGAAGGGGGAGAACAGATATTCCTAACAGAAAAATTGCAGCCCTGTAATTAATCCATGTC
Organism: Lathamus discolor; assembly: GCF_037157495.1. NCBI lineage: Eukaryota > Metazoa > Chordata > Aves > Psittaciformes > Psittacidae > Lathamus > Lathamus discolor. The sequence goes on along the minus strand of NC_088885.1, from coordinate 125,552,581 downwards.
AAAGTTCTCCTACCCGCAAAATAAATAGTTTAGAAAGAATGATTAAAACTTTCAGATGATATTTAATAAATGCCCATTAATAAAACTGGACAACTTCCAAGCTCATAAAACATAAGGACTGCAAGCAACGGAACTTCACTGTACAGGGCAGAATCTGCTGGAAACAGCATCAAGGATGTGAAAGATGCTTCAGCGTGCTGAGAGGATGCAGCTGCTGTGAGGCTGCTCTGCCCACTAAAGAGAATATCCCAGGTTAAAAAGACCACAGGGCAATTTGGATACAATGCTTTTCACAGTTCAGAAAGGAGCTGGCTTTTTGAGCACAGAATTTATTAATACTGTAAACAACAGAAGACCATTCTAATGGATGTAGCAAAACTGTGTCACCTAAGTGAATACTGTATACACAAATGTTAATAGTAATATTTCCTCTATATCAGTAAATACAGGATAAAGTTTTTATCTCAGCGTCTCTATTCTAATAGACCAATGTATAGTATTTTATAACTAGACTAAGCATGGAAAAGTATCATGGGGCAGCTAAGCAGTTTAGCCAAATTATGTTACCTCAGGACCATCAGAGGATGAAGTGAAGCAAATACCTATATCATTCTCCCACATTCTCTGTAGAGCTTATTTCTTGGTATTTGTAATGTCTCATTGTATCTCTCTGAAGAAAGACCACTTTGCATGACACTTGCTAAGGTTTTCAGATTTCTGAATAACTAGTGACGGCAGAATTAAAAGTATTATGAAGAGTTCTTGAAGTGCATGCTATCTACTTGAATCTGGGTCCACTGGAACAGAGCAGGGAGGGAGATAATGTATATTTTTTATATCAAGTTATATAACACCCCAAATAAAACATTCTTACTGATGATACTTCAACTACATACAAGAATAAAAAATTTCCTCATTCCTGAATTCATTCTCTTATACTTTTAAAATCTACTGACTACAACATTTACTTTTCTTAAATGAGTTATCCTTCTTCCGACATGTCTGAAAGCTGAAAAAAATGTGTTCTAGCATTTGAACATGGTATTATTCTCTACAACCATTTAGCATCCAGAAAAAGTGACAGAAGATTTGTCATACTACGGATTAATTGCTTTTAAAGACAAATAGCAAATGTGTATCTCTATGGGGAGTATTGGCTATGTTTTTACCTGAAGATCTTTAGCTCTGTCTGTCCTTGCATAAAGCAGACACAGAATTCTGGATGCAGTTGATGCTCCAGTCTCTCCCAGAAGGCCTATGCATCACAGTACCTCTGGCAAGCCCATCAGATGTTTTCAACACATCCTCATAGGAAGATATTTTAAATTCTGTAAGATCTGTGTCCAGATGAAAAGTCAATAATAGACAATGTGTTTTGGGACACAGAAATGTAGCATCACCTGGGGGGATAGGAAGTATAAGTTGCTTTGGAATCTCAGCTAAAGGGCCCCACACTTCATTAAACCTGGAGTTGTGAGTTTGTAGGTGTTGGATTACACACATCAATAGGAAGAGAAGGATTTCTGGAGGCACTTATGGAGAGATTTTGAATTATGGTACTTATCAGCCCCCAGGGAGCATTCTGGCAAGTTTTTGAAATGCATTCATGAATTCCTCATGCACTTTTTGGAGACAGCTACAATAACTGAAGCATGGAGGCTCAAACGACCCTTTGCTGTTTCATCACATGTGATTTCCAGTGCAAAAGCAGGGCTTCTCAGCACCCTGTAGAGCGCAAGTCCTTGCTCTCAGTGGCTGACACATCTCATAATCTGTAACAATGCCTCTTCACTAACTGCCTGTAACTCTGGGGTGAAATCCTGGCCACATTTACATCACTGCAAAAATGCAAAAGGATTTACAGGACCAGCAATTCCTTCTGTTGCTTTGGGTGGCATCTGAATTCAATCTTATCTGAGCTAAAACAAGATATGAAGAATTAAGATGTGAAGAATGTATTCAAGGGGAAAAGATTTTGTTCTGGGAAACCACTGTTAAGCAGAAGTACAAGCACTTGGCTACATGATTTTCTAAAGATAAGGAAAAGGATTCACTGTCTCCAGACATTCTCAGCACAGATTCATCAAACATCTGTCAGAAAAGATAGATTTAGCTGCAGCTATGCTGCCTCAGGATTAGAAATTAAATTATATCTGGAGGCCTTTCCAAGCCCTATTTCCTGTGACAGTCCCTCTGTAAGCAAATGCACACATTTCTGGGAGAGGACCCTGGTGATAATCAGCAGCTCAGCATTCAAGTAAGTCACAGTAGGAACTATTTATGTTTGCTCTCCTGCAGTCTCTTTAGATCTGTGGTGTATCTGAGTTTGGTGGGCAAAACCATGGCTTCTCTTGTCTCTCTCACAATTCAGAACAACATTCTGTCACAAAACTCTCAGAAAAAAGGTCCATGAATCTGCAGATTCAGCAGTGATTCTGCTTAATTGCTTCAGACCCGTTCTCAAGGATTGGCTAGTAATTAATTAAGAAAAATAATGCAAAGCTCACATATAATACAGATAGTATTCATACGACAAAGATATGCTAGCGTCAAATTCTACAGTTGAACTTCTGGAATAGCAGCTGGCATAACAGTATTCACTAAAGCGCTGCCATCTTCCAACAACAGACATATGTATGGAGCTTCATAGATTGAATACCAGTTCTTGCTACAGTGAAATTTATACATTTGTAGTGTTCGTGTAAGTGAAAACACCACTAGACCACTTTGCTAATTGAAATGAACTTAAGGTCTAGTACAGTGTTTTCACATGATAATGCACCTTGATAGGTTTAAAGCTGTCATAGAGGAAACTTCTGCAGACAGTAAATATTAAATTTGCTGCTTGTCTATGGCAGACAAACCATGGAAAAGAGTATCTGACTGTACTATCCAAAGGGAAAAACAATAATAATAATAATAATAAAAAAAGGCCATCAAATTAGATTCTATTTGGCTATGCTTTAGGTTTATATAACATCAGGAACAAAACAGCAACCAAAGTCATAAGGAACATTCATGAAAGAATTCTAACTTATAAAGATGTGTCTTACTTTAACAAACAATTTGGTAACTAAAAGTAATTACAACTAATTTGATTAATATTTCAGCAATATACCATTAAGTAAGCGAATGCTATAAAACCAGGGATCTGTTTAAACTTTACTAGATTAGGCCCAAGCTTTTGCACTTTCAGCTAAAACTGTAAGGGGCAAAAATATCTACAAAACTAAGTACTTGCATTGCATAGCCCATTGCTGCCTAATCCAAACAAAGTAGAAACCAGGGACATGAGTGACTGGGCACCAAACTTCTACAAGCATAGGAAGAGCCATTTGCCTCTAAACACAGATTTTTGTACATCTTTTTTCATTGGGAAGCTGCCTGGAACCGGTCATAGGAAGCTACTGAAATCATGGTAACTTCATGGTTAGCTTACTTGCTGCAGAAAAGCCCAGGTTGTTGTCCTGGGTTCAGCAGTACCAGTTGTTTTTCTCCTTCTTCCTGTGGTGCACATGAAGAATTTACTGGGGAAGACAGTCTGGGTTATTCCTGCATCAGGTAAAGGCAAACCCATTCGTGGGATTGCTTTTGCTCAGGGACCTGGATATACCTGGTGTGTAATGCGGAAAGAAGGGGGACAGTGAGAGAACTAGCTGCGTGGTTGGGTTTAAACCACGGCAGTTGTGTAATCTGTTGCAGAGGAGCTTTTCTGTATTCTACATTAATGGCTCACTGGATTAAAAGCAATGCATGTCCACATATAACTATAGCAATGAAACACTAATGTCTCATACATGTGTGTGAGTTGGCTTTCATTTATTTCATGTATTTCTATGAGTTTAGTTGTAATATAGAATTCCCATACATTTAGCAAGTTTCCTCTGTAAGTGAAATGTAGACACACGTGAAGCAATACTCCAGGAAGCAGGATACAAGTTTCCCTCCCTCTTTAGCAATTACTGATTCAGGAGAAAGAGACTTAAACTGCAAATAAAGCCATATTTTTAGGAAGCATATTCACACAATGCCAGAAGCTTTTGTTAATACCATACATGTACAGTATAGCTGGTTGTTATATACGTGTTTTTCAATTATTGCATAAGTTTTCAAGATAAGGATTTGCTCAGGCAAATTTTCCACTGGGTAATATAAAACAAATTATTTCATTTTAGTAACTTCTGCAAGTAAAATTTCTCCTCATTTCTCCTTCAGCCACACCTACAAATCCTAGAGTTAGGCACCGGGGTAGCGAGAAGTCGCTCAAATCCGCCACATTGTGAAGTTACTTGATATGAGCAGTGCAGCAGGAAACCTATTAATATTATTGTGTTATTGAAATGAATAGAGATATATTAAGGCTGCTTTTAAGATTATTCAGATAAAGTATCAAGGGTGTGAAGGTCTTCACAGGAATCAGCAGAAATTCATATGGCAACAAAACCCCATTTGTTGTCAATTGTCCCTTGAAAGCGAGACAGCTGCTTATTAGACAAGCTACACAAAATTTTATATACTGAGATATGTTTGTACTTTTTTCATTAACAAGTATGACTGAGTATATTATGTCCTACATTACTGCATTAATAAATGCTTTTAAAAACTAAGATGTAAACATATGGCTAGGAAAAATGCATCTGTTTATCATGGCTGTTTTTCCATCAAAAAGCAGTAATAGAATAGCATCAGCAATGATCCATGAAGTATCTTTCTGAAAAGCACTATATTTACACTGTTCCATGCAATTAGAGAGAAGTACATTTCTATGTAGCTTACACTGAACATTTTGTGCTGACTTTTAAGTGTCTGATGCAGTCAAAACCAAAAGAAATAAAACCGCACCTTGATAATCCTGCCAAACTAACTACAGCAGCATCAACAAGAACTTCCACAGCTGACTCTCAATTCAATTAGGCACCATGGAGGCAGAGTTTATTCCATAAGCAACTGACAAATGGAAACTGCTTCCTGAAGCCAAAAAGGTCAAACAGAAAATGAATAAGGCTTCCCGCAGCTCAAAGGTGAAAACAAGTTTATCACACATGCCTTCTGCATGGCCTTTCCAGCTGCTGTTTAAGCTCCCCAGTCCCCTAAGCCCAGCTGCTTGTTGCCTATTAAGCGCATGTCAGCTCCTCCTTGGAGTTCTCCTGACTTGTTACGCTTCATTGCCAGCGTGTTCACAGTTGGGGTACCAGGTGGCTGCTCCCCCTTTACAGTGCCAGCAGTGGTTGCTGGGCTGAGCACTCATATCAGCCAAGACTGCTTGCCATACACTTTAGAAGGAGTAGTGCCAACCACAAGTGCTAAAATATCATGAGATCATCTCAAAATCATGAGAACTAAAGCAAAAAAGTTACATGGGATTTGCTGTATGTTTTAACGTGAAAACAAAGTAATATTTTCCATGAGTTTATCCTCTACCCTTTAGTTTAGAAAGTGTCCCAAAATATACCATTTTTCTGGCCAGCCCCAAGTACAGCTGGATCTCAGGAGCCCAAGATTTCACAGCATCTACAACTGGGAGCACTCAAGAGTCAAGCCATCTTACCACACTTTGAGACACTTGCATACAATTAACATTTGCAAAATTATTAATCATTCTAATGAGTGTTGATGGTACCTGCTATATTTGCAAATTCTTTTTTTTTTCTCTGTAAAGATCAAAACCAGGATTAATATTCTGCTTTCCTCTATAAAGCTTGTCTTGTATTTCCTCACATATAATCAAAATATAAAACCAGCCATGTCCCTGACCATGCGACTCAGCCAAAACTGTCTTCAAGCTCTTAGACATGCAAAAATTTCTAGAATCACAATGCTGCCAAATTCTAATTTCTTTCTCAACTTGTTGTAGGCAATCTTAGTTCCACTGAAGTAAATGAGATTTTTCCCAGGGATTAAACATGGTCAGAATTTCACCCAAGAATGGCATGAAGAAGAAAAGAATGGAGCTTAACAGATGTTCCGTGAAGCAACTGGAAGAAGAAAACAACCCTGAAATGTACTTTTCACTTTTCAGTAGTGTCAAGGTAAACTATGAAATGCAGGCCACTAAAGATGAATAAAACCTGTGAAAAGGATATATTAGTTTCACAAGAATGTTTTACTGACCACAACTGACTAAATATCAGTGATAATACGCTCTCCTCTATGTAAATGAGTCTTCAGGTACATTGGAAACACACACAGAAGAATAGATTACTGATGACAAATTAATGAAGCCCTTTCCTGAAATGAACTTAAAGCGACTATTCCTATGGTGTACCAGCATGCTAAACATTTTACATATAGGAAGTCTACATTAGGATGATACATATAGCAAGTACTTGCTCATCACAATGAGCATTTTACTTGCTCATGACTAAGACAGACCATACACTTTCTATTTCACACTGTGTTTGTGAGACAGCAAAAAAAGTTCACACTATGAAACATCCATGACAGACAATTCATTTTTATTTCTGAAAACAAATAGATGTTTTGTTATACTGTATTTTTTAATAGTTGCAAGCAATTTCATTATATCATTATGTCTAAGATACAGGAACCAAGCGTACATAATTGAAGACAAAGGAAATTGAGAACACACTTGACAGAATTAACAAGTAAATGAAATCAATAAATGCAACTGCCACATCCCTTCAATTGTTGTCTGTGCAAAAGCATCTTCTAGAGTTCCAAGCACACAGCATACACCAGTTAGTTTATTTTAAACAGCAAATTTGTTTCAGTAATCCATATGGGTAACTAATGGTTTATCATATATATGAAATTCCTTTAGGTGTTTTATTTTTGTATGCATGCTCCATTCCTTATTGGTAGGTTCCCTTTTTAACAGTCATTGTTTGTTTTAAAGATCAAAGTAGATAAACTCAATAAAAAGCTATGCAGCATGGTCAACACCTGTTTCTGCTACCCACACACATACTCTTTCATCAGCTCCCCCTTCTGACCTCTCTCTGCAGGTGACTGTGAGTGAACAGCTAGTTCTCTGTGAGACCTGAATGGGACATAGACATTGGCTACGGGCGAATACTTCAATGTTTATTCATCTAAAAAAGGGTAAAGATTACAAAAATATATGGAGTAGAAAAACCTTAGACAAGTCAAAATACATAAAATCTCTAGGTAAAGTTTATTTTGGTCAGGCAGAGTTTAGTTTATCAAATGTCAATCCAACATAAGAGGGGTATAAACGAAACAAAAACATTATAGTAACTTTATACTAAAAGGCGACAGTTACCCTTCTTCCCTAAGGCCACTGTACCACAGTAAATACTCTGATTCAGTGCGTTACAGCATCCACATATCAGAGTGGTTCCACTTATGTACTGCTGATGCTAGAAAAATAACTTTCTTTAAAATTATGATGTATAAACTAAAGCAAATTTTAAGGTGTAGTTCTGATCACCAAAATTTTGTTTTAATTAAATTGCTCTTCAACAATCCAACTGATTTCACAAACCTGTGAAATCAAACAGAAAAACACAGAAGTTAGGGCTAGAATTTAATGTACACAAAAACAGGATAAAAGGGAAAATGAATCTTTCACTGTGCTTGCATTTTGTAAAAGTTTTCCATAATGCTGAATTCAATTAAATAGGCACAATGATCAGTATTTTGATGCATCCTGACTAATTTTTGTTTCTAAAATATTCAGAAGCAAATCACAGCTTTAGCTATATTATTTGTTCTGATTATTCACTGAGGATTTTTTGGGGGGAAGGGGTCTGCTGCTTCTTTTTCAATACTAGTAAGAGATTTCAAACAATGACCAGTGTTTCAAAAAGTATCAAACATAAAAAGCAATTGTGATGAATCAGATAAGCTGAGATAGCAATGTTTTAAGTTCTGATTGTGTTCATTTTGAAAACCTTCCCCAAAGCAAAATGGAAATTCAGCTTTTACAAATATTTACACATGCGTATTGAAATAGATTTTTTTGTAAATGTTGCTGACTATAACACAACCTGCCTCCTGCCCCAGGGTTTGTAAAGGATATAATGCTTTCATATTATACCTATTACAGGGATCCAGTTAGAGAATCAGAGTTATAAACCAGAAATAAACACCAGAATGCATATAAGTACACAGCTGAATGCATAAAGGTCTGTATGTTACCTTAGAAGCCTTCACCTTTCCATTTTTAAACACTGAAGGAAATCAGGCACAGCAGCTTCATATTTATTCACTCCTCTTGAACATATAAATATTCAAGCCCTCTTTGGGAGATTAAAGAAGCTTGGCAGGAACAAGCTATTCCCATTATCTCCAGCTAATCAATTAACTGCAAGTGGAACAAGATCCTTAAGGTTCACTTTGCCAGGCGATAAGCCTGGGCTGTATATCTGATATTGTACTGATATTCAACAGAGAAAGGCACATACTATGAAAACCTCTATATCAAAAAACCCCCCAAAATCTTAATTAAGCCTAGGAAATCTTAGCAACAGTTCTTACCCTTTATTAGCCTTATATGTCATTTTTTTTTGGTCATTTATACTTAATGTTTAACAACTGTTTTCCTCGGAGGCACTTCATTTAGCAGATATTCAAGTATTGTCAAAGTCTGATCTTTAAACAAAAAATTTGTCTTAAGGGGGGCAAAGCAAATATATATAAGCCTGTTTCATTTGCAGATTCTTCTCGTGACTGTTACCCACAAAAACTCCAGGGACTGTGATTGTCTTAGCTGCAGAAGGAAATGGGATGCCAGCCATAAAATATATTCTATGCTACCCAATATACATTAAGGAATTCTTGACTGCTGAGAAATGATGTTAGCAAGAACAAATCAACTTGCAGTTGACATGAGATAGAGACATGCCAAGGTCAGGATGCAAGAGATGAAGGACACCCTGGAAGGGTGATGGGATTCAGTGTACCTGTCTCAGTCCCCCTGTAAGACAGATCTCTAGCTGTCCTCTGAGGTCCCTTTGTGTCTCTCCTTACTTCAGAGAACAAATTGCTTGGCCTAGACTCCCTCCCTTCTATCTAGCTGAAGGTAGGTGAGACAAGTCATACACTGACAAGCTGATTTCTCCAATATAAAAGGAAATTACAATAATTTAAAAGTAGTTACTACAAGCAGGAAGCCACCACTGACTTACTTGGGGAGAATAACTGAAAAACTATGGCCATTTCAAATTCAGTGAAATCACGCCAGAATGAAACAGATAGACATTAGAATGTGGGCCAAGACTCATGACAGATTTTTGAAAGATTAACTGGTGATATCTCATAGCTCGATGTCAGTTATCACAATTTATCATTCCTTCGCAGATCAGGGAAATTAGACACAGAGAAATAAGCATTGCCCAGATCCTGCTGTAACACACAGGCACTACGTATTGCCAAGCAAGACTTAACCAAAATGACCAGAAGTCACCTATATCAACCCTCCTCTCTTCTCCCTCTTCCTCAGTCTCCACATTCAGGGATTTTCTCCCTGACAGGATCAAGAACAGTCACCATAATTATTTCAAAAAGTCTTAACCTTTTCCATTGTGAAGCTTTTCATACTTGAATCTGAAATCCTTCCTCTTCATGATGGAAGAGGAATTTCTACGGTTTTGGCTTAGAATAAATCTTGGCCTTGTAAAACACATTTTCAGCAATAGGATAATAAGAAGTGTTAATTTATTTGGTTTAGAGCTTGGAGAATACCAAACCAAAGAAGGAAAAGAGATTTCTTTCATAGATCCTTCACCTCCGGGTAATTTTTGCACCCTGGGATTACAGTCAGGCATTCTACATTTTTTCTGGTTTCTGCAGCAATCTGGCCCTCTTGCTGAATCAATCAGGTAGTTGTAGAGCCAAAGAACATTCAAGGCCTAACTTAACGCAAAAGGATGTAACCCCTTAGCTTGTTGCTCCCTGGGTCTTGCACTTCATGGAGTCATTTTAATTCAAACGAATTAAGTGAAAAGTAGGTGTAGAACATGACCAGTGTGCTTTGGTAGTACTTCAGGACTTTGTGCTCTTTCTTCAGTGCTGTAAATGACTACACAAGGCATTGGTGAAAGATGACTGGGTTTGATAGCTCTTGAAAAGAGCTGGGACAACAAAATGTAACAAACAGCACAAGAGTTTGTGGCAAGATCTTCTTGGTCTGCAATGAAAGCACTCAGCAAGCATGGCAAACAAAGGAACCAAGAAGGGCACAGAAGAATGAGCCCATCAGCCCATCAAAATTATTTGTTCCCTAGCTCTTTCCTATGCTCTGTACTATGAAAGATACTTGAAATGGCCAGTTCCATCCAACTGGAAAGTCTGGACAGCAGTCCCTCAGTCAAACAGGTCATCGTTCTGCCCCTCTACAGCCACACACAATTTTCACAGGGTTACAGCCTCACAATTTTCACAGGGTTACAGTCACTTGTCCTTACTAAAACTCAAGGAGTATTGCTTCACAAGCAGGTTTTGGTTGCAAGGCCAGCTGAAGGAGTCTCAGTTCACCACTGTCAGATTCAGATATTGCTGCTCCTGATTCACACAGCACAAATGTTGGGCAGCTACAGGGCTGAGCAGCAACACAGGACTGAATTATCTGAGTAAAAATATTCTTTTTACTCAGAGATCTTCCAGTGAGATCAGTTCACTGCATGTCTTCACAAAGAGCTACATTCAAGTTACCTTTACTCAACAAGTGCTCTGGAAGAGCAAAGGCTAAAAGGGGGTGGATCAATCTGATATAAACAAAACCAAATCAAGTGATTTAATTAAAGTTCCTCCATCAACACACCAAATTAGGCTGCATTCCCATTTCTTTGCTATAACGGTTAGACTTGTTAAGTGCTTGTCCATTGTTAGTAAAAGCTTTATTTTATTCTCCAAAATTCTTTAATATTAGAGAAGAGCTTTATTTTCCTAGATATTTATTATTCTTTATTATGCCCTTTTAGACTGAGCTTTTAACAGCACAATACTAAACAACCTGTGTTTCAACACATACATTATACATCGTGATTCAAATTGAAGACCTTGTATCAACAGGTACCTCCTGCTAAATCAATATACAGCTAGTGGAGTATTTGTATTGTGATGTGTGTAAATCAATATATGTTTATATTCTTATTTTGGAATATTTATATTCTTATTTTGGAAAAAAATTCTAATAAAGCTTAGTACAGTTTTTCAGTGATGAGCATAGATTATTATCTGTTGAATTTACGTGGGTATCTATCCAGAGTATCTATCTATACAAGGCACAGAACTCTGCAGAATTAAAAAATTATGGAAAGCCAATATTTTTTTTCCTGCAAGTGCAGAACTCCACTTGCAAATACGTTTTGAATTTTAAAAAATTAAATCTTTTAAAAGCAAAATACTTATATTACTGCTAGAATGTAAACTGCCATTTAATACCAGACATTCACACAGATAAAATGAACATACAAAAAGGACATGGAACTGTTCGAACAAGTTCAGAGGAGGGCCATGAGGATGATCAGGGGACTGGAGCACCTCCCGTATGAAGACAGGCTAAGAGAGTTGGGGCTTCAGCCTGGAGAAGAGAAGGCTGCGTGGAGACCTCATAGCAGCCTTCCAGTATCTGAAGGGGGCCTGTAAGGATGCTGGGGAGGAACTCTGCATTAGGGACAGTAGTGATAGGATAAGGGGTAATGAGCTAAACAGGGGAAGTTTAGATTGGATATAAGGAAGAAGTTCTTTACTGGAATGGGCTGTCCAAGGAAGTCATGAATGCTCCATCCATGGAGGTGTTCAAGGCCAGCAGAGCCTTGGGTGGCATGGTTTGGTGTGAGGTGTCCCTGCCCATGGCAGGGGGGCTGGGCCTGGATGATCTTGATGTCCTTTCCAACCCTGGCTATTATATGAACATATTTTGTGCTTTGAAATCTACAGACTTCTATGACTATGTACAGCACAGTAAAGTTTAATATCTTTGTTATGGTCAATATTAATCCAAACTTCTTGTATTTCCCAGGTTTATATTTTTGGATCATTAAGAACAGCCATTATTTTATCCACGCATAGCCTACCTTTTCCTACAAAAGATTTTTATATTCCAAGGACTAAATTATGATAATAAAAATGACTGGGGGACAAAAATGTAGAACCATGGTCATTATATCATGCACATTTTTATCAATGCCTAACACGTAGTGCCCAGGAAAGCAACTTCAGTTGCACAACCAGACTGTTCTTTATGTGAATGAGTAAGTATATTCACAGACACCAAGCTGACCTCCCATATACCTCTATAGAGCCCACAGAATCTCCTGCTGGATTATCTATCATCTGTCAGTTAGAAAGCTCTATCAACTCATGCTGATGACTCCATGTTCATTGTTGCCCTTAACTTTTGCTTTCAATGCTTAAGGCTCCTGGTTGCTAGGACAGAGAACTTTTCTTTGTCACAGTTGGATGAGTTGAATATTTTTTATTTAAATGTCTACCTATAGATACCAAGTAATCTCTGAGGTTCCTAGTTGAATGCCTTTAGGGGAGGCAAACTCCTAACAGCATTTCCCAAATCCTGGGTCATTTTTAACCGTCTTCTCAAATCTTTCAAGTAATTCCAATCTTTCTTAATGGCAAGACATCAAACCCACAGTATTTTACCGATATTATGTGGAATAATTACTTTGCTGCTTAACTTTTTAGGCACTCAAGGAATGGTCGACCCTTCTTTGTGACAGCATTATGCTGAGAGCTCACACTGAGATGATCTTCTACAATCACTCTAAATCCATTAGGTCACTGTTTTCCAGGACAAAGCCTCATTTTTCTGCAGCAGAGACAGATATGTTTCTCTGGTGCCAGATATATTTCATTTGTTTCAAATATATTTCATCTGGTTATAATAAAGTGCATTTTACTGGAATGGAGCCATTATACCAGGGGATTCATATCATTTAATAACTTCAACTTGTCCTTCCCACCAATTATCCAAACCTATCAGACCCTAATAAGCCCCATTCATCTACATCTTCCCACTAGAATAACCAGTTTTTGATTCCTCAGCGAGCCAGTCTTTAATTTACCTAATGTGTGCCCTGATAATTCTCTACACCATTTTTTAAATTACAGTGTCATTTTTTATTGTTAAATGTCTTTGGGAATCCAATTTTATGATAATAATGCAAGTTGCAGAAAAAGACATACTTAGGATTGGAAGTTATAGTGAAAACAGCTTTCTGCACTTTAACAAATTCTGAGAATTTTTTTCCTCACTGCAATGGAAAATTCCCTCCTCCTCCCAAATCTTTAGTTCAATGTGAACTTTTCCAAGAAACCAAATATTAGTCAATAGAAAAAAAAAAATATGAGCAAAGCCTTAACAATAGTATGAGATAATGGCAGCTTTGGATTTAAGTACATCCATTCAAAAAATTGGGGATCTTGACTCTTGCTCCATGTTTCCTTAGCTTTATTTAAACTCTCGCCTCACTATCCAACAGTTATCTAATTTCTGGTAGAAATAATATCAATTTCCACTTTTCTTTCACTATCTAGAAGTAATTAAACCCAAGTGGGCAAGTTTCCATGCTTGAAAATTGTTCTCTCTCATTTTCAGTCTCAAAAAGCAGTTATATGAAATGGTGTAGCTTCAGCTATAGATGTTACAAGACATCCAGCAAAGACCATCCAATAGGCTCCTAGAATTTCTGTTTACAGGAACAAAATCCTTACTGGTATCCCATTTCTGAAACATATATAGAGCTGTCTCACGCTAAATACCTAGCTAAACCATTGGTAGGGAGAATGAGAGACAACATATCTTCTTTAACATATGCAAGACCAGTGCAAAAATGAATGGAGTAGAAATCCCGCCTTTTCCCAGCAATCAGTTTTGGTATATATCAGCAGTAGACCTTCCACTGCAAACCTTAGAAAAGTCTTTACAGATGTACAGTGGCAAAACATTTCAGGTTCTTGCCATAGGTCAGCAGGTGAGAGCTCAAGCCTTGTCCCAGATCAGCCAAGCTAGAAGTGAGCATCTAGTGCTCCCACTGGCAAGCTGAAGTTAGAATGTGATAGTAGCCACACCACTCAGTGTGCCAACTGACAGGCCTGAAGCAGATTAAGGCAAAGGAATGTATATACACAGAGATATATATTTTATATGTATTGACCAAGTAGCTAGTTCACTAAGAGTCTACATTATTCACCTATCATGTGCATCTGACACATGGACTGACTGCAGGTAGGGATCCTCTGTAAGACCGTGAGACCTGGGAAACCTGTTGTGTGGTTTATTTCTTGAGTCAGGCACCCAAGAAAGCAGACTCGGGCTTTTGGGCATTTTGGGACTACAGATAGTAGGCTAAATCATACCAAAAGACTGTCTTTGTCTTTTCAAGGTTCTTGGAAGCTAGCAATGCATTAGAAATTTCCAACCAGCTGTTTTTGTGGGACCTGTTCTCAGATGAAAATTAGACATGTATCTTTCTCTGACATGTGGCCACAAACTTAATTAGGCACATAAGGAGGAAGTAAATGGTATGCTGAAAAAATCAGCAATGCTTCTTAAAATGTTTGCTTTCCTGCTGTAACATAACAAATCTTTCAAGCTGTAATCATTTATACTCTGTTATATGAGTGCTGACTTGATTTCAAATTTTGACAAAATTTGTACTGATATTTTAAAAATATTGACTTCTAATTATCTTTGGAGCTTACTGATAAGGATAAATTTTAAAAATGCTGTCAGAGAGCCTGAAGTATTTAGAAAATAAGGTCTGATTTACAAGAACTGACAACCTCTGTAAGAAAATGTGTGCTGTCTAATCTGTTTTGCAAATGATGTTTATTGGAAGATACCGGGATGCCAGAGGAACCCAATTCTTTTCAGCTACCACTGGCTTTGAAAATAGCCTCTTTAAGCTCTCACATCTGACTACAGTTGAAACTGTTATCCCCAATTTTTTTTTTTTCTTATAGAACACTAACCAGCAGGTATTCATTTAAAAGAACTCAAGGTGACTTACATAGCTTCTCTTTTTCAATTGTTAGTTTTCCCACCACCAAAAACTAGCTTTACACCTGGCTGCTATTATCGCAAAGTAGTCAAAGAATGTGGCAAATATTATCCACATATAATTTATTAAAAGCTGAGTCAAAGAACAGGTGTTGCTATTGTAAAGATTAATTTTGCAGCTCTTCTGTTCAAACTCGTAAATTATGAACTCTTGGGCCCCCTCAACACTAAATCACACACACAACATCCACACAGATTTATTAACTTTAGCGTGAAAAACGATGTGTAAACTTGCCAGCTGCTCTGCCTACAAGCACTGGCACCAGTAAGTATACCAGGCCCCTTACTCTTTCTCCACTTTACAACTAGGAATTGGCAGCTTCTCTTTGCCATCAGTGGCAGTTCTGTAATTTCTTTCTGCCTTTGTTCTACTCCTCTATTTATAGTAGAAGAAACAACGACCTACTATAAAGGGTGTAGCAGTTAACTACACTACGGCTAACTGCAGTCAATGTGGGTTCACAAAAGGAAAGTCCTATTTAACTAATTTGATATCCTCCTACTATAAGGTCACATGCCTAGTAGATGTAGGGAAGGTGAGGGATGTAGTTTATCTGAATTTTCATAAGACATTTGGTACTGTCCTGCACAGCATCCTTCTGAACAAGTTGTCCAACTGCTGGATGAATGGGCTCATGGTGAACTGGGTGAAGAACTGGCTGAAGGGCAGAACTCAACGGATTATAGTGAGTGCAGCTACATATGGCTGGCTACTGGTCACCAGCAGCGTTCTAAAGGGCTCAATCCTAGGGCCAATTCTGTTCAACATATTTAAGCAGCAAGCTGGATGCAGGAGTTGAATGCATCATTAGCAAGTTTGCCGATGACACTGAACTGGGAGGTGCTGTTGACTGTCTTAAGGGACAAAAGGCACTGCAAAGAGATTGGAGGACTGGACAATGATTATGGTATGAAATTTAACAAGTCCAAATGCTGGATTCTGCACCTAAGACACAGTAATGCCAGGAACAAGTATAAACTGGGAGAGGAGTGGCTGGAAACCAGCCCTGCAGAAAGGGATCTGGGGGTGCTGGTCAGCAGCAGGCTCAGTATGAGTCTGCAGTGTGTCTTGGCAGCCAAAAGGGCAAACCACATCCTGTGGTGCATCAAACAGAGCATCACCAGCTGGACGAAACAGGTGATCATCCTGCCATATTCAGCATTGGTGCAGCTTCACTTTGAATACTGTGTGCAGTTCTGGGCCCCACAGTTTAAGAAAAGTAAAAAAGTCCTTGTATGTGTCCAGAGGAGGGCAACAAAGCTGGTGAAAGGGCTGGAAGGAATGTCCTATGAGGAATGGCTAAGGACTTCGGGTTTCCCTAATTTGGAGAGGAGGCTGAGGGGTGACCTCAGTGTTCTCTACAGCCGAGGAGGGAAAATAGAGACAGAGGCGCTTAGCTCTTCTCCCTGATACGCAGTGATAGCATGTGCAAGAATAGTTCAAAGCTGAGCCAAGGGAGTCTTAGACTGGACATTAGGAAGCATTTTCTTTTCAAGAGGGTGGTCAAATACCGAAAAGGCTTCCTAAGGAGGTGGTCAATGTCCCAAACCCATCACGGTTTAAAGACACAGTTGGATAACGCCCTTAACAACACGCTTTAACTTTTGGTCAGTAATAGTAGCTTACAGCTACCTTTTCTTTTCCTTTGTTCTCGGTGTCATCAGATTCAGGAAAAACAATTGTTATCATTTAGGCAACAGTTGTCTCTACTAATCTGGTGGTAGAACTGAAACTTTTATCTATAATTTACTACTCTGTCACACTGGGCAGTGACAATGATTGACCAGGATTCTTGGAATCCTATAGCACAGGATCTCGGATGCTCAGAAGTCCCCACGCCTGTGCAATTCAGGTACAGCAGCTATAAAAAAAACATGGTGTGCATCTGATCTGTTCTGAAGCATCAGTCTCCCTGATCACATAATTAGCACCAGTCTACGTGTGCGCAGCTTACCAACATTTGGGTGATTATAAATTCATTACAGAAAATATAGAGGAAAATTCACATGTGAAGAAAAGGCAGGTACCAGGCTCTCCCTTGGACCACTCAAGGTGAGATTCACCCCAAAGACAACTAAAAGGTTCAGGTACAAGTCAAATTGGACTTTACTGGCTTTGGATTAAAATCAGCTGGACACACAAGCTTCATTTTAACACTGAACTAGTGTTAAAAAAACTGGCACATGCTATTCAGTATCTCACTGTGCAAACTGAAATTTCATATTCAAACCCCAGGCTATGCATGGACTTGTGAAACTGGTGTATGAATAGAAAACTTACTTTTTTTATGCTGCACAATTTAAAAACGTATTCTCTTTATTATGAACCTTTAATCCCTTACACAGCTGTTCCATTCTGTGAAGAAATTGGCTTTTCCTTAACTCTGCTTGTTTAAAGCAGTTTTAGAAGAAAGCATTAAGTTTAGTAAACATGCTGACTGAATCATCTGTTCTTTTCAAGTACATTATCTAAAATGTGTTAGGATATGGTTTGCATATTCACCTTTGCAGATCCCCAAACTGCTGTGAATTAGAAAAGAAAATGCAAAACATGTAGTATTTTCAGCAAGATCATTTACAGGTACCTCGTAGGGAGACAGAACTTGCTACAGTTTGGTCGAATTGCAATTTAGAGCATGTTACTTGTTGTTACTTGTTCTGTCATTTAGGTTATGATCCTTCTGACCTTTGCTTTCATGATTAGACAACTGCTTCAAAGAATGTAGGATATTAAGGATTAGTTGTGTGATTAAGAATTTTTTTTTTTTTTGCATACAGAAGAATTCAAAGGAATGCAGGCAAAATAGAGGTAATGGAGCCACAGGCCTGAGGAGGAAGGCTCTACTTTTCAGAGCTACTGAGGTTTTTTTGATGCATTTATTTTGCTGGTCAATACAGATTTACTAAACAGAGCACCTCTTTCAATTTCATGCTACTTCTCTTGAGCAGCTATTTTAACATATCAGGACAAATTGTTTCACTTAGCTAAGTAAACTGTGGTCTGTGATCATTTTGTCATTGTCCAGTGACTGTAGGAAAGCCTATGTAAATCAATCCCCTAAAGTTCAGTCCTCAAACAAATGAGTACTTAGAAGAAAAGCTCCTGTGAGCAGGCATGACAGCTTCACAGGATCTGAAGATATGAAAAAGAGAATTTAAAATTTTGAGGGGTTTTGACATATTATCTGGTCCTAGCAAATATACTTACATTTGTCTTGGTCAGCTTCCACTCCTTCGCTTTCTGTGTCACTCGGTAATATCCAAGGTTGATGAGCAAGCTGAAGCTGTTGTAAGAATTCATCCTGCCACAAACAGATCTATTTTAGATAAAATGACAGAGAATGGTTCTACATAAATGCAGATTGTAGCAAACACTCTAGCCTCAATTAAATAGAGATGATAAAGCCTTTAATAAAAAATATCTTGCCATAAAATAAATGCAGAATGTAGAGGATATGCAGGCTGCCTAGGTTAATTTTTTTTTCAGATTTCTTATTTATTTATCTCTTCTGAAAAAAAGAAACAAAGGTCTCTTTAGCTGTTTGTCTGCTCTAGCCACAGATATATATACATATTCATCTTAAGAAATGCAGTGACAAAGCAAAATCTTAATGCAGATATTCCATCTGTCCCTGCAGTTTTTTGGACTATGCCTAGGCATGTCCTGCACAATTTGCTTAAGCAAGGCTTTGATTTGTCAGAACTTTCACTGTCTCCAATCTAATGAGAACAAGGACCTGAAACTTGATTTAGAACCTATGGATTTATTGGAGAAGGAGAAAGCCTAGGAAGGCAAAATGCTATGGAAACTTTTGTCTCCAAGATACCATAAAACTCTAAGCATCAAAATATAAATGTTTTACAGAGTTAAGAATCCATATGCAGCTGAATATATTCTTTCACAAAGGTTTTACAATTGCCTCTTTTTAACAGAATGCATATATGTATGTATATAAAAATATTTTTCCATACACACACATATGTATGTGAGCACACACACACACAGACTTATAAAGTACTTTGACAGGTTCCTTTGCAATATTCAAGGTGAGAGACGAGACTGGAATGCATTTTATTTTCAAAAGCAGTTCAAACATGCAGTCTAGTCTCTAAAAGAGAACTTATACATCGGCCAGATATCATAAAATTACTGACCAGATTCTTGTAAGTATTTGAAAAAAAAAAAAGAAGGGTAATAGCCCTGTCTTTTTTTACACCAGCTAAAAACCAGAATCTACATGTTCTAAGTTAAACTGTATTGCACAGTACTATAGCATAATTTTCATCGTCAGGCTACCATCTGGTTTATAAACAGAAACCAGGCTTGTTTAAAACAGTTATTGGAGACCAAAGGCTGTTCAGTCAAGATCTAACTCACTGGGAGTAAATTATTGATTCTATTAGTAATCTGTGAAAAAATCCACAAAGACTGCTGCCATGGCGCAACACAGCTCAGGGAGGAGCTCCAGGCCTTAATGCCTGAATTGCCATTTCACATGTGCTCAGTGTTCGAGAAGGTTGCTAACCACAACATTGAACTGGGTGAAGTGTTTTGCTTCATGGAACAGGATTCTTGCAGTAGGAGAGAGTGGCTCTCGACACTGATCAGCATATTTTTTAATCTTACAAAAACACAGAGCAAAGAACTGAGTCAGGCAGCAGAACAGAATGGAAGTATCTGACCAAAAAGACAGTCCTCATCACATCAAGTTATGTTCTGTACCCCGGTAAGCAGGAGAAAAAACTCGTGTTAATCAGTGCTATATTAAAATAATCTGAAATTTCCTGCTGTTAAAAATGACAGACCAATAAAGATTACTGAATACCACTTTAAACTATCTGGATAAAGAGCGATTGTAAAATTCCATGTGTTCAGGAAATGATATGGCAAACAAGGGAGTCAGAAGTATTTTCATCTCAACAGCTATAGATAACTATCACACAATTATATCACTTTAATGGAATCCATCCTAAAGAGATAAGAAGGATTCAACATTCCTTTGTCAATTTATGCAAAACACCAAAGGATAAGGTAATGCATAGAAGTATTTCTGCCAAAGGATCTGGAACCCTGATTTATTAGTTTTATAGAGATAATAAAACTATTTCTCTAGGTAGCATTTCTTTGCTATAATTCCATCCAGTCTTAAACAGAGCAGGTAATAAAATACATCTGTTAGAACTTTGCAACATTATGTGTGCCAAGAGGCAGAAACTTGTCCACAGAATCACAATCATTTTAAGACTTGAGCATTAAAAAAACCCTAAACATTCTTAACAGCTGATATGTTAAGTACTCGCCAAATTATTTAAGATTTGTACTAAAACAAGATTAAACCACCCTGAGTTACAGCATGAACTTCACTAAAACTTAAGGACAACTCTGAACTGTATTTATCAGTAATATTTCTGTATTTTAGACTTATTATGTTAGTGTGAAACACATTACAAATTAGGAAAAATACATAAGGCATTGAGAGATACTTTAAAATTCCTGGTAAACAAAAAGTGACAGCACACTGTGTAAACCCATGCAGATTCTGAATTCTTTAATTCAAGCTCCTTAAGGTAAAATATGCTCCTCATAGCCAGCAACAACATCCTTTTCAACTGACCCATTCTCATCAAATTTGTATCAAATTTGTACTGGTTAATTCCATTACGACTACCTAAGAGTAAGGATGCAGAATTATTTGCAAAATCTTATCACAGAATCTTCTCTAGGATTGGTGAGGCAACCACAGTGCTTTCACATCTACTGGAAATTCCCAGTCCACATCATAGGGCTCAGAAGAATAAAGACAATTTCCCTTTTTTTATTTTTACTTGTTTTAAATGGGAAGAGGATACAAAACCTACAATGAAAGTTGCAAAATCATTTGCAGTATCAGCCTCGAGTTTTATGTGTTCGTGATCTGGCAAAGTACAAAGTGAGAACTTTCTTGTCCTTCTCCTATCCCAGGCCACCTCTGACTTCTTAAAATTTGTCTCCACTGTCAGAGAGAAACTGTGACACAAGGAAATGAAATCACATGGCCACAAATAGGGGACATCTCTAACACAGCAAAAAAATGTCACTGGACAGAGATATTTCTTAGGTATGTCTAAACCCACTTTTCTAAGTGACCAGAAACTTCAGTGGGCAAGGATAGCTTAAAAGAGCTCCCAGAGCTTCTAGTATAATACTCCAAAGATGAGGCTGGAAGCAGCAGATTGGCCGGACATCCATCAGCTACTTTCTGACATCTCAGGGCCTTTACAACTTGGCAGAGGAAGGTCTTTTGTATGAATGTGTCATATTAGCAGTTTTCCCCTTGGAAGCAGAGCTAGTCCGAAGATGAGTTTCCATTAAGTCAAAGGTTACGTGTGCTTGTCAGGAAAGGATAAATAGGGTTTGAGTTGGGTCACTAGCAGCCACCATACTATTGTACCCAGTGAGCAAAAGGAAAGAAAAGAATTTGTCACAGAGGATAAGACCCTGCATAGAAATGATGAGATTTAACACCAGCTTTGCAGTGGGCTTGTTGGATGAAACTAGACATGCTATTCTAACTGTAAACCAAGGTAATAATATTGCTCTTTTCTTAAAGTTCTTGAGACATAAATATACACATATAAAAATATAACAGGACACTGTTATACTGATAAGAGCTATTAATAAGAGCTACTAAGATACTAACAGGAGCTATTAGCAAAGCTTGGGATTTGGCAAACAGAAGTAATAAATCACAGCAAATTAAATGGAATTCACTGTTAATGTTACTATAACTACAGAAAGGCTGTGGAAGAAAGCATTTTTAATTGTCTGCCTTGTTACACGAAAGATCAGAAGTGATGGACAGACTGGATGTCCCTTGGTGTAGAAGCAGTGCTCATTACATGGCACTTTCAGGAGTCTATACAATAATTTTAGTTGGTACCATATGACTATGGACCAGTTAAGAGCAGGACTGCTTAAAAAGGAAGAAAGAAAAATAGGAGTGAAGTATTTTGCAGGAAACAATGAAACTATTCATTTCTTTCGAACATTTTTAGTTTAAACTGAATTTCAGTTCTCATCTTCTGGTACATAAGAAAAATTCCAACACACAAACACACACTCAAAACAGGAGACAAAGGGGTTCAGTTTATCAAAAAAGAAATTTGTTACAATTACATATTTTTTTCTATGGAAAACTTCAGGTTTGAAAATGTATCAACTGTCAGTGAAGATACTTTCAACAGAACTGTAGTCACCTTCAGTCCTCATGTCTTTAAGTTGGATATCCAGTTCTATGTGAAGAAGTAGCTTGAGAGATGGGATTAGTGCACTGCCATTCAAACAGCAAAATGAGAATTTTTTTTTTTACCACTGAATTTAAGTTACATTTCCTCCACATATTCTTCAGTTTTAGTTATCTGTGCCTCATTTCCTTCCTTTCATACTAAGTAATGGTAGCCATATACTTAATTGCAAGATTATACCAAGTATCAAATCTCTAGTTTTCCTATAAGCATCTCTAAGCAATATTACTAGAAACAACATCTTTTAAATTTTGTAAGAAGTCATTAGACTGATAACACATTGGTTCAAGTGTTACACCCCACAGAATTTTAGAACAAATTCTATCTCTTAGAAACAATTATCTAAAAGTATGATATTTTTTTCAGTCTTGGAAAAAACTCTCCAGGCTTTGACAAATGGATTACAAAGACATTGGTAATAGATGGTGGGAACCGACTTCATCCACGATGAAAAAATTAGCAATCTACACATACATGTCCTTCTCAAGTCAGTACAGAAGGACTGGCATTTCCTGAGAAGAAATTCACCTTTGTAAGGCATGTAACTAAGACAGACAGAAGGGCTATTCATTCACAGGTGCTTTTCTTTCCACTGCCTACATGCTAAAGTTATCTTTAAGGCAGCTGAAGTTAGCAGAGGAGAATCCCACTCAAAATTGACAAGGTACTTTAATATTTTGTCTTGTTTTAAAGACTAATCCTGTAAAAGTGATTAATATGAGACAGTAAGTTTATACGCTTTGAATCAGCCTAGTTAACATGCATATAGTACTAGACCGTGATTTCGTGATATTGGACATTTTCTCATTGCACTTCAGTTTTGTGTTTCAGAAAACTTGTTCACTCAGCAATGCCTAACTAATCATTCCAATGTGTCCAAAAAGTGACAGAAAAGAAGCAGACCAAGGAAATATTATGCACTGCCAAAGCTGCAGGAAAAAAATACCCTGGAATCATAAAGTTGAGATAAAGTTGTTTAATATTCCAGAGGTAAACACCTCTTAGAAACTGTAAGGCTAATAAAACTGCTATACATTGTATAGGCAAAACCCTACAGAACTTATTGAAGATTTGAGGGGCGTAAGTGTTTCAGTATGATTCCTGTAATAACCCTGACATTCTCTAATCTGTACCTCTCAAAGATGAGCAGCATTTCTTGCTAATTTTCTCTTAATATTTCAAGTTCTTTTCGGAGTAGCAAGTTACATTAGGTATACTGATGTTACTTCAACAGAAAACACAACCTAGTCCTCATGTTGTAACAGCTTCTAAACATAGCAAAAACATTAAATTGAAAATCTTACTTCTGATAAACTGCTTCTCTGAGTAGTGACAGTTCCAACAATGTCTCCACTCATTTGCACTGAAAGCCCTGAAGCAGCGCTGAGGGTCCTCCCCATTTGGGTCTTAGATGTCAAAGATCTGCTTCTTTGAATGCTAATGATGCCTTCCCTACTTCCTTGGTTGCTAGGGGTAAGAGGCCGTGACAGCAAGCTATTTGGGGTCACAGGTCTGCTCCCTGGAGTTGATGGCCTGTTGGTTTGTGTACTAGGTGTTGAAGGCCTGCTGTTTGCAACACTGGAGACCTGTGTTCTGCTGTTAGTGGGCAGAGGTGGTGATTTATTTCCTTGGAGCTGAATGCTCTTCCCCATCTGAGTTGGCACCTGAGGCCTCGGATTTTGGCCCTGTGTAGCTTGAAGATTGCCTTGATGGTCAGATGTAACTAAACTATGATGCTGGATACTAGGGCTTCTTGAGAGCCTTGCTTCTTCCCACAGCGCTAGGTCCTTCTCAATATCTGTGGACACACACAAAACCAAAAAAAAAATAATGAAATAAACTTTCTTTTCCTCTCTGATTTAAAATCTGTATTGATTTTTTCCAATGTAAGTGACAATCTGAAGTTGTGCATAGAAATTCTATTCATCCTTAAACCACAAGGCATTAGAATTAATAGTTTAAATGCTTGACAAGCATTTGCTTGAAGTTTATTTATATTTCATTTATTGCAAACACAGCTATCCCACAGAAACATAATATTACCACTCAATTGAACATCAATACAACCTATAAAAATCCCTCTCATTTCTTCAAAGTTCTCTCTCTGTGGCTTTTGCACAGTTTCTCTCTGTGGCGTTTGCTGCTTCTCGTTACTAACAAACCAAGACGAAGCAGTGAGCTAAATTTGCCATCCTCAGCTGCAGTGAAGAGCAATCCAAAACTGGTTCCAGGCAAGACTTTTGCTTCTGCCCTTTCTGTCTATTGCCTAACCACAACTCTGGGGGAAATAACCCCTTGAACTCTTCCAAGTCTGGATCTGTGATCCCATTTGAATCTGAGTTTTGTGCTCAGGCTTGCACTCAGTGCCACAGCAGGTGGAACATTTAGAATCCTAGGAGAAAAGTTATAGACCATTTGGAGGTCCAGGCTTTACCCCTCACACAGCCAAAAGGAATAAAATCCTATTTAAAAACAGAACAGGTCAAGCTTAGTGATGAAAAGTGTCATTTGAATTCATTTAAATCATAATAATATTTTTAATTAATCAATCAGATACATCCAACAGTTAGGTGAGGGACGCTGGAATTTAGGTTACCATTGCTAACACACTGAAAGTCCTCACAAGTAAAAATGTCAAACTTAAGGAACAGTTTACTCAAGTTCATTTTATCTTACACAATTGCTATCAATTTTCACTCTCGATGGCATGTACTTTACTGTAACTTGTTTTTTTGATAGGGACAGTTGGTTATTGTAAGAAAAGTAATGATGCCATTTCCCATTAAACTGCAAAGTCACAGTCACAGAATCATAGAATCATAGAATAGTTAGGGTTGGAAAGGACCTTAAGATCATCTAGTTCCAACCCCCCTGCCATGGGCAGGGACACCTCACACTAAATCATGTCACCCAAGGCTTTGTCCAACCTGGCCTTGAACACTGCCAGGGATTGGAGCATTCACAACTTCCCTGGGCAACCCATTCCAGTGCCTCACCACCCTCACAGTAAAGAATTTCTTTCCTATATCCAATCTAAACTTCCCCTGTTTAAGTTTTAACCAGTTACCCCTTGTCCTATCACTACAGAAGCTGTAAATCAGCCAGCCTCTACTGACTTAAACACCTGGTATGTGAATTTATATAAAATAAGCATTTCCTTTTTATTTTGATAACAATAATTTCAGGTTCTAAAAGTCCTAAAAGAAGCAGATTGAAATTACATGTTGGAAAATCAGATTTTCTTTCACTTGTGTTTACCAGTAGGTATAAAAAGAACACTGTATGTAAAATTAACATTATTTTTTATAATTTTATAATTAAAAATTATAATGTATTTGTTATAATAAATAACAATCGCATTATTTACTATATTATTATTCATCATTATATCATTATATAGCATTATATATCATTGTATAATGAATGATATAATAATTTGTTATTATAAGATTATAAAGATAATGGTTATTACAATAACATCTTTAAAACAGGAAAACAAGCTATGTCAGTTTCATGTTACCAGTCTAATACAAGATATTCTGCACATTTCAATTGCTATCACTAGAAAAGCTGGTAAAACTGAAATAGCTGCGAAAGCCTCAGATAAAAGTGTCTCTCAACTCTTTAAAGATGCAGTGCTTTGCTGCTAGCAAATTTCAGAACAGTCATTGTTTCTAGCACATAGTTAAGAACATTTCTAATTGTTACCTTGCTGACCTCTTAAAATTATTTCCATTTTGAAATAATTATGTCTTGAAGTACTCCTCCATTATGCTTTTAAAAAAAATCAATACGCATCACTTTGGAACTTGTAAGATGTCTGGCAAACATTCAAGGGCCAATAATTTACAATACTGATTACCTGATTTAAACCAAATGAGGAATATGTTCTTTTAAATATTCAGCTTAGCCTATCTCCTTCCAAAATTACAGACCTTTAACTTTCTCATGATGATTCAGTATGCTAAGAAATTATCTGAATATTGAATGATTTCATAAGAGTTAAATAAACATTTTATTTTGGCTCGTTTTCATAATTCCGTACAGTAATCAAGCCTGAAAATGAACCAATTATCCTAACCATTTCTCCACATATAATCAACATGTTTCCATAGCATAATTATTCAATTTTATTTAGCACACATCCTCTATTTGATTTTGCTTCAGTATCAGCTTTTCAACCAGAAAGAACACCTTTACAGTATTATCTGATCCACAGTAAATACCAGAATTGAATTACGACTTAGGATTTCTTAAATCCCTTGTTAATGTGATTTAAAGGATAACAAAATGTAGACAACAGAGCAACACAAAGGCATTTTACTTTCATATCAGGAATACCAGTATAAGGATGCGATTCATAATGTACTTATAAACTGTTTATGCATTTAACAGTTCTTCTTGTGATAAAATATATTCCAGAATTATCCAATGGCCACAGAATCAGTGCAACAAACTAAATTGCAAGATACTGGAATTAACTACCAAAAAAAATATATCCACACCTTGTGTGTGATATAAAGCAGCCACAGTAACATAGGAGACTGGATCTTAGACAAAAGTATTAAAAGCCATATCTAGAGAAGGAAAAGAAAACTAATCGTTTCAATACCTGATTTTGTAAAAATGTTGCTTTCACATACTGAGGTACTGAGGCTGTTGCTGGCAATTGGTGCTAGTCCCCAGTTTAGGCACAGGCACCAAATTGTTCCTTATGTTGTGAATGAATTTTATCCAGCATGTAGACCTTAAGAGAAAGCCAGGCTCCTTAAGAAGATGTATCTGAGACAGGAGACTACATTTCATCATTACACAGGTAATCCAAATCATAATTCAGGCACCTAAATGCCTGGATAGGCAGTCATTTCAGTAGAATTAATGGGTTCCAGCGCACTTGGTAAGAGAACATAAACAGGAGACTTGCTGGTATCAGAGACACTTGAACTTTTGCAAATGTATGAGACAAATAATGTTAAGCAAAACCACGGCATGATTATCTGAGGTCTTCTGAGCTGATTTTTCATTAAAATTATGTTATGCTTGTCTGTGAGGAGAATAATTGTCTCAGGCAGCACTGGTGCTATAATAGGACATGAATTATTAGGAATAAAAGAGTCCAATGTCTAATAATTGGGCTGTTTTCTTGTAAATTTCTCAGGCAGACAAAAATTACTGAATGGTAGAACGACTGAACCCCATGTTACAGCATTACTGAAATCATGTGCCCAAAGTGAAACGACAACAGCAGCACTGATGTGTGAGAGAAGACCTTGCAGGTCACAAAACAACGGGCTGAATTGCAGAAACTATGTGAATGTAGCTAGTTAGCTTATGGTCAATTAAGTATTTAAAATTCCATATTCTGTTGAATATGGTAGATATTACTGTCAGCTATATCAAGGGAGATCTAAAAGAACTGCATCTTTCAGAACACACTGCATACAAGAACAACCATGGAAATGTGACCAGTTAGGACATAAATCAAAATAGAGAGTTCTTCACCAGACCTCTCCTGGGTGACAACTGCAGCAACACAAAGGAAGGTAAGTGCTACTTCAATGGCAGAGGCCCCTGGGGTACTTAGGTCCCTGCTATACCGCAGAAACCTGATGACCACAGCTTGGCCTGCTGGTTTCCTGGTTCTCCCTAGAGCTTTGTGGAAGTTTCACCTTGGAGATAGGGACCATGGAATTTCAATCTAGTTTGGCAGTGACTATGTCTTTAACAGTTACAGTGACTTGAACCTGTCAAAAATCCCTGTTTCCGTTGTCAGAAACAAAAAACATCTAAAAATATCTGCATTTGCAGACAGAACAAATTTTAGTTGTTGTTCCACTACAAGGAATTTTTTTTCTATAGATCTTCCTTAATTGTGTTCACAGATTTGTCTTCTGCTTTGACTTCAGCTCCAGCAGCCCCTAGGCAGTACAATAGCTGTACCTCTCCCTAAAGAGGACACAACTCCCAAGCCTTTTGCTCCAGTACTATTGGTAGGATTAATGTCCAAAGTCTTTTAGAAAATCACACTGAAAGTGGTAACTTCTCTACCTCACTCTCTAAGTGACCTGAATTTAGATTCAGGTCAGATAAATTTCATTTCTCCCTCCACTTTACATATACTGCCTTCATGTTCCAGTTCTGCATTACTTTTCATAGACTTGGTCTACGAAACCCAGATTTCACTATGTGACTGTAGTGGTTTAAGCCCAGCTGGTAACTCAGAACCACACAGCTGTTTGCCCACCCCTCCTTTCCTGCCCCACCTCTGGGTGGGATGGGGAGGAGAAATGAAAGAATGTAAACCCCATGTGTTGAGATAAGAACAGTCCAGTAACTGAAGTATAATATAAAAATACTACTACTACTAATAATGATAATGCTAAGAGAAATAACAAGGGGAGAGAATATAAAACTAAAACGGGAAAGGGTTAAAAACAATAAACACAAGTGACACATAATGAATGCAATTGCTCACCACCCACTGATCAATACTCAGCCCGACCCATGCAATGATCTGGGCTTTCCGGGTAACTCTCCCCAGTCTCTATACTGGGCATGACGTGCTGTGGTATGGAGTACCCCTTTGGCTGTTAGGGTCAGGTGTCCTGTCTTTGGCTCCTCTCAGCTTCTTGTGTCCTTCCTCACTGGCAGAGCATGAGAGACTGAAAAGTCCTTGATGGGGATAAGTGCTGCTCAGCAACAACTAAAACATCGGTGTGTTATTAGCATTGTTCTCAGACTAAAGCCAAACAAGCACTGCACCAGCTACTAGGAAAGAGAAAAATAACTGTTGCAGCTGAAACCAGAACAATGACAAACAGCGTGCATAATATAGGACCTTAAAACTAAAGCTGAAGATACCAAATATTGATTACAAATAACAACAAATGCAATATATCCTATGATATCCCTCATTCATTTTTACAGAGCTCTGAAACATATTTTCACCAAAAAAAAGGGGGGGGGTTGTTTGACTTTTTAGAAATGGTTGCCCCATCAAAAATGTTGCAGATGTTCCACTGCATACAAGTTAACAGACTTCACTTAGCCAGAAGTCTCATGAACAAGGTAAGCTTTCAATGCAAAGCAATCTGTTCTCAAGCTAAAGGCTCATTGCAGCCTTTTCTAAAGATTACTTAACTGTAGATAAAGCATCTTCCTTATTACGTAAGTCTTGGTGAAATGTGAAAACAAATAAATAGGTGCAGTACTGAGCTGTCAGACTACAGTATATTTAACACAGCTTAATTACTGGTTAATTACTGTATTTACTGTAATTACAGCAAAGATCATTATATCTATAAACATAACAGTAACTGTGCTCTTTCTCAATAAAAAAAAGTTTAAAGTTTTTATCTGTTTTCATCAACATGAGAGACAGATCATTTTTTTCTTCATCTATAATATTGGCAAAGCTAACTGGCTGAGTACTGCTAGGTGTTTTACAATCCGTTGCTACCATACATACCAGCTAGGTGTTTTTCCATGGTCTGAAGTTCTTTTGCTGCTAAGGCATCCTTCAAGAGTTTCTGCCTTGGGGAACCCCCTGGTCTGACACCCATGGCATCCAGGGTCCAAACTGTATGAGACTTAAACAGAGAAAAGGAAAAGGGAATACTTTTAATCTAGTTTCTCATTTACATGTGAAGCAATAAAAGAAAACAAAAAAGCCATTTTTTTTAGAAGAGTGAATTTGGTGCTTTTTATGTAGAATACATAACATTTTATGCAAAATATTACAAAATATCATGTCTTACCTTAAATAACATAAATCAGAGGCATTACTTAAAATCAACAGTTCTACAGTAATTCAAATATATACCTTTACACAAGCTTTTGTTCCATGCAGAGACTTCATAACAGGACAAATTCTTCAATGATTTACATTCTGTGCAGTTCCAGTTACTTAGTGGGGGTTGCACTTACTTTAAATTACCATAACATTTGACACCATATCTCTGCAAAGTAGCACTTCTGGGAATATCACAGAATTTCCTAATCAAAATTGCCGGTGCTTTTTTATCACTGCAAGAAGTATCCCTTTCAGGAACAGCAACTAAATCATCCAGGTTACATAGCAGTTTGGAAGGGATGCCAGCAAACAGACCACCTCCCCAGATACTTCACTGTTGGATGCTGTGGTATTCAAAATCATCTGCATTTTCTGGAATCCACTCAATACAGTTTCAGGAAATTATTTTAAAATATACTATGACGTAAACCTAATAATTTTTTTTAATGCTTGAGAGAGATACACAAAAAAATGTATATGACTGAGTATGCAAGACTTGGTCATAAAAACAACAAGCAAAAATATTAACTAAAGCATTTTTAACAGCCTATCTGAAATAAATCATACAATATTACCTCACCAAACCATTTCATCAATAGTCTAATGGGTTTTGTTGATTTCCTGAAGAAGCAAGGCTTATGCAATGGTCTCACTGTCATTCATCTCTTTCTGATTTTTTAATCTTTCAGTAAATATAAAACAAATTTAGAGAGGGGGCATGGATTCGAAAACATTAAGCTGACATAATTTCATGGAGAAGAATGATTGAGCAGAGAAGGGAGACCCAAACTGGTGACCCCGATCACAGAAGGCATACAGGGCTCTTCTGCTCTGCAGTGTGCCAGGCCGGGATTGTATCACCTGCAGACATGTGGGCTGCTGCTGATAGCTTCTGCACAAGGTGGTACTTTAAAAGGATTATTCCTTTTGAATGCACAATATGGAATAAAAACTAGTCAGTGGTCTATGGTAATAATTGAAGACTAAAGTGATCTAATATTCTTCAGTTGGACTATTCAAGTTTACCATAAGGAAATTACTATGGATTTTCATTAACTCCTAACCTTCTAAAAACACAGAGTTCCAAATGTTAGCCTGATGCAAGGGTTACACTCTCCATGTTGTATTTTTTGGAAATGAAATAGAGTTAACTTTCTCTTCTACAAACCTCTACTGTTTCTTACAATTCTGCTTTTCCCTCTAATGCACTTCTTTCTTTTATGCACAGTAATCATGTAAGACACATACAACTAAGATGACTGTCTAAGTAAACACAGCTGTCTACTGCCTATAGTTGATTCAAAGATAAATGGAGAAAAATTATTCAACTGTAGTAATCATTATAGTGCTCCAGATGTTTATAAAAACCTAAGTAGTGTTTAAATTAAATCACTTCCAATTAGGAGACTCCAAATCACAAAGATCATCAAACATCAACAGTACCTTTGTATGTTTCAATACAGGTTTTAAAATCTTATATAAGTGCAAGCAGGACACACAGATATCATAGAACAGTTAGGGTTGGAAAAGACCTTAAGATCATCTAGTTCCAACCCTCCTGCTATGGGAAGGGACACCCCACACTAAACCATGCCACCCAAGGCTTCGTCCAACCTGGCCTTGAACACTGCCAGGGATGGAGCATTCACAACCTCCCTGGGCAACCCATTCCAGTACCTCACCACCCTTACAGTAAAGAGCTTCTTCCTTATATCCAATCTAAACTTCCCCCATTTAAACCCATTACTCCTTATCTTGTTGCTACAGTCCCTGATGAAGTATCCCTCTCTGTCATCTTTGTAGGCCCCCCTCAGATACTGGAAGGCTGCTATGAGGTCTCCACGCAGCCTTCTCTTCTCCAGGCTGAACAGCCCCAACTTCCCAACAGTCCCCTGATCATCCTCGTGGCCCTCCTCTGGACTTGTTCCAGCAGTTCCATGTCCTTTTTAATGTTGAGGACACCAGAACTGCACACAATACTCCAGGTGAGGTCTCACGAGAGCAGAGTAGAGGGGCAGGATCGCCTCCTTCGACCTGCTGGTCACGCTCCTTTTGATGCAGCCCATGATATGGTTGGCTTTCTGGGCTGCGAGCGCACACTGCGTTGACCAACATCCCCAAGTCCTTCTCCGCAGGGCTGCTCTGAATCTCTTCTTTGCCTAGTCTGTAGCTGTGCCTGGGATTGCTCTGACCCAGGTATAGGACCTTGCACTTGTCATGGTTGAACTTCATGAGGTTGGCATCAGTCCACTTCACAAGCATGTCAAGGTCCCTCTGGATGGCACCCCTTCCCTCCAGTGTATCAACCAAACCACACAGCGTGGTGTCATCGGCAAACTTGCTGAGGGCGCACTCAATCCCACTGTCCATGTCACCGACAAAGATGTTGAACAAGACCGGTCCCAACACCGATCCCTGAGGGACACCACTCATTTCTGGTCTCCAGCCGGACACTGAGCCATTGACCACAACTCTTTGTGTGTGGCCATCCAGCCAGTTCTTTATCCACTGAGTGGTCCATCCATCAAATTGATGTCTCTCCAATTTAGAGACAAGGATGTCATGTGGGACAGTGTCAAATGCTTTGCACAAGCTCAGGTAGATGACATCAACTGCTCTACCCCTGTCCATCAGTTCTGTAGCCCCATCATAGGAGGCCACCAAATTGGTCAGACAGGATTTCCCCTTAGTGAAGCCATGTTGGCTGTCACCAAGCACCTTGTTGTTTTTCATGTGCCTTAGCATGCCTTCCAGGAGAATCTTCTCCAAGATTTTGCGTAAGTGCATACAGGCACACAAAGGCAGGAATGTATATGCATTTAATAAATAATTGTGTCTGCCTTCACTGTGTTAACCCACAGCTACAAAGACATAGAGTTTGTGTTCAGTTCTGTATCTACGACAGATATTCTTTCTAGGAATAAATATTAATCTTGTATATGTTTTAAATCAAATACATTTACATATATTCATTAGCTATTGTTATATATTCAAACTCCCTTTCAGATGTACAGTTCCAACACCCTGTGGAATTAAATGAGGTAACTTTGGATTACTTTTTGCCTCAAATTTTGTAACTCTTCCTGTGCATTTTTCTGTTTTATTTTCTATTTTTCAAAGTCTTATGGTGTTTGTCAGGCAATAGCTTCACAAAAGACCAGAACAGTAGTGCAATACTAATTACGGAAAACTGAATATTTAACATTAGGAATTCAATTTTGTGATGTTATGTGCTTATAATTGTGCCTTCCAATTAAACACTCACTTTATAGAAAATAATAATGCTCGGGAAAAAAAAAAGCACGAGAATTTATAAAGACATTAAAACCATAGTGTAACCTTCTCTGAAGCTAGATATTTCAGGGCTATAACCAACAACATTTTTGAGGTAGGCTCAGGTAATGGTGGGGTTTTTTTCTATAAATAATTGTGTACATAAAAATATTTATTAACATTTTGAGACTAATTTCATCTAAATGAATAATGCACAAATACAGACAGATGTCTTCAGTGTGTCCAGTACTCAATTTATGCAGCAGCCTTATTCCTAACAGACAAATACAAGCTGCAAGTAGTGGATGTTATCAAGGAGGCTTTGGAAACATGCCAGTTCAAATGTGAAGATAAATTATTTTGTACAGCTCTAGCAGGATTCACTGGTGTCCCTTCTCTCCACTGGATGCATGGCAGCAGTTCAGATATGTCACTTAAGAGATTCAGGCTTGCAAGTCATGTATTTAAACCTTCTTATTCCACTTCGCCAAAAGCTATCCTTTCTCTACTGGCCAGGAATTGCGGAGATAAAACAATAATGTCAGTTAACTCGGACTTCAGTGATGATAGTAGAGTGAAAAATATAACATATATGTATGGAGTATGTCCAAACTACAGTTGCCCTGGATTG
The DNA here is from genome assembly GCF_037157495.1 of Lathamus discolor. Lineage (NCBI taxonomy): Eukaryota > Metazoa > Chordata > Aves > Psittaciformes > Psittacidae > Lathamus > Lathamus discolor. The sequence goes on along the minus strand of NC_088885.1, from coordinate 125,518,597 downwards.
TTCATTAAAATTTCTAAATATTAGCACAAAATTTATGGATGGCATAACATGATTAACCAAATCTAAATATGAGGATGTTCCTGAATGACATCCTTGTCTTTCAAACTTGTAGAAACAGCTCTGGGCCTCCCTTCATCACCTTCAAACTTGGAAGGTGAGGCAATGTCTCTTTGTACCAGAAATATGTTCAAACAAAGCCCTTAGGATATATTTGTCAACGTCTAAGGTCAAGTATTTCCTAAGCAGTTTTCTTTACGTATCATCATGGTTTCTCCGCATACAATACATTCACGGATTCTATTTTTACTTAGAACACTTAGCCAAATTACTGCTAAAATAAAAAGTTACAAACGATAAAACTAAAGGCAAACTCTCATCACTGATTCCCTGAACTTCTGGAAAATACCGCCGCTTATTGGGAGTGCCACAGTGGAACAGAACTACAACTAAGGAGGTCATTAATAAGAATATTTCCAAGATCATTCCATCTGCAGCACAGTGGTAGCCAGTATACATTAGTATAGCTTGTACCCCTAAAAAAACCCGGTGCAGATGCGAATGTCTTGATCTCTCTTATCAAGCTGACTTGACGTGGGCTATGTAATACTCACTGAGACCTGAGGAGTTCTAGAGAGGTGCAACATTTCGGAATACATAAGGCCAAGAGGAAGGCCTCCAAATTACCTACAGCATGACCTGGAAATCAAGTGCTTGTTAGAAAATAAATTACTTTTTTGCTGACCATAAAAAGTGTTAATAAACCGCACAGCATCATATTTCTGTCATTTTGGCCTACTTCAGAGTAAAACCACCCAGGTACTCACATACTTGTTCATGAACATACACAAAGTCTCTTTTCAGGTATGGGAACAGTTCCCACTTCACAAGAGAAGTGCTTAAAAACCGAATTATATGATCACAATGAAATCAGGAAAAGGAGATGAAACCCAATTAACTAGTTGTTCTTGGCAAGCTGTAAATATATGCAATGCATTCTGATTGAACTTTTTCTTCTACATAGTTTTGATAATCAACTGCAAATTTTATTGGTAACTTCAGGAGATAATACTGTAAGAAAGACAACCATGCATGGCTTTCTATGTATAACCTACAAATCCTTTGCAGAATAACTTAGATACCTTATATAGATACATTTGACAGAGATCCCTCCAAATGCAAAACAACCCATTCCCTTTATTGAACAATTCATTTGCAAGTGTACCTTCTGTTCTGACAAAACAGCTGGCAAAGACGGTTGGTATTCATGCAATGGAACTTTTTGTGCAATATTTTGTTTGAAGATTCTCCATACAACATGCATTTGCTACAAGAATTCATCACATAGTTAATCTTTCAGCTTCCATAGTCTGTTCAAGGACATACGGTGAGGGAGTCAACATGGGGGTTTGGAACTGTAAAAATAATAAACCTCAGAGCTCTGAGGCAATGTTGGCAGCCACCTCTAATCCCCACCTACCACATTAGGGCCTGTTCTACTTGAAATGCCATGTAATTGAAATTACAAGCCTTTTGCTTCCCATGGCAGTCAGCCAGCACATTTTATAAACCTTACACTAAAAAATGGTAGTTTGAATTAACTTACACACAGCTTTTCTGTTTATAGGCAAGAAGGAAGGAGAAAATATGTGGGCAACTGGGTATCACATTTGTTTTAATTTCTGAAGTGTAACTAGTATAATTTTTTTCTAAGCTTCAGTCTTGTTTTGTTTACAGTTATTTGGACTAATATTTTGAATATGTCATACCCAACAACTAAAATTTTAGACAGGTAAAAACAAGGCACTCATTGATTTTTTATGTTGTAGTTTTTTATGTTTTTTCCATCTATTATTTAAAAAATCAGAAAATTATTTCAATTAAAAATTACATTTTAAGGGATTAAAATTTTTCAAATAAGAGTGTTTTTACTTCAAAAGACATCTCCCCTCCTGTCTGCCTGATGAGAGGTCTCCTTGGAAGCACTCTATTCAACATTTATTGATAGCAAGAATTAAAAGATTATTTTTCTACCATGCATTGATGCTCAAGTAATTTAATAAATTGAATTACCATTAAGGAATGTTTGTGTTTATCACAGAAAACCCATGTGTGTATTCCTTCTAGGAAAGCAATTGAAAAATTCCAAAGCAGCAGGGAAAACAGGAGAAAATGAAAAAAAAAAAAACACCTTCACAAAGCAATCCATTACAGTATTTTTCCCACCGTAATAAAGCGCAAAAACTCAAGGCAAATTCATGTAGAAATGCTTTTTGCAGTTGGGCAATTTATTTTTTTTCAGTTTCTGTTACACTTGGATTGGTTTGACTTACATGGACAATTTGCAAGGAAAAATATACCTTTTTATGCGCACAGGCAAGGCAAGATGAGTGAATGCAAATATTCACATTAAAAAAAAGGTAACCATGAGTCCTGCTAGATCCAGGTGGTAAAAGAAGCAACTCAGAGGGAAAGCACAGTCTACTCAATGTGAATTGCCCAGTGCACGTGCCCTCTTTCTTTCTGTTAGACTGTAAATTCAGTAATTTCCCCATGTACTTTACTTTTCTGTTTCTGTCAGAATCCCAACCAACTTAATTTGTTCCTAATATCACATCAATATTATCTTAAAGCTTGCTAGCCAAATATTTATAAAATTCATTTACAGAAACACAAAGTAAAACTGGACTCCGTGTTCACAGCACTGCAAAGATCCCAAGAAAAAGATTTGTATTTTGCTTAGCACTTTTTGTTACGTTAAATATTTGTCAGAAAAGGAGCCCTGCAGTAAACTGGGATCTCTAAGGATATTTTGAATGCTTGCTTCCACCTTCAATCCTTGCAAAACACTTGGGAAGAGTGCTGATCCCTGCAAACACTTCAAACTGGGTTTTGCTAGCTTTACTCCTTTATTAGTTCAGTACACCCTGGCTGGGATTGTGCAGCACTGAAAATGTAACTTCTCTATTTTTCAAATATCAACTCTCTGTGAAAAATAAAGCATATCAAAATAATCTATTAAAAAAAGGGTTAAAGAAAAAGGTCTAGTTACAAAACCTTCTACATTCTTCAGAAACAGAACAGTAAACATACACAATGTTACAAGAAAATCATAATGTATCCATAGCATAAATTACTTGGACATGTTAGAGACATAGATATGGCCTATCTCTTCTAGGTACCAGTGTTCAGATTGCTTTAGTCTCCATATCAAAGATTTTATATGGGGACATACACATGAGACATGAAAAAAGAACCCACACGGCTCTTTTCTAAACATCCTCATGCATAATTCTTTCTGGTGTATCCCACTATTTTTCTCAAAACACTTCTTTGAACCCTGAAGCATTTTTAAGGAAAATTTGTCAAATACACGAGTACAGGGAAATTTATGATAATGATACATTTAACTAGCAACAGACTCAAATTACCCTGTTGGAATGCAGTATCAATATTAAAGATGGCACAGCATGAACCAGATCAGGAATTTTTACATGTGATATGTTCATTTGAGTGAACGCCATGAACCAATTTGTCCGGTTTATGAGAAATATCTGATCAACATCATAGCTATTCTATTCTCCCCCCATCTTCTGTCACAGATACTATAGTATCTCATATAATAACTGAAAATCACTTCAAGTCACGAAAATGTATTTTGGTACCAATTTCTGAAGTAATTTTACAGGTGTGTTTCTGTTTCGAAGGATCTTCACAGCCATCCTATGGGAAACCTCAGTTTCACCTCTATAGTTTATATGTCAAGATTGTAAAAGAATGTGTCTCACTGGAAGTTATTAGGTGACAATGGGACATATCTCTACTCCTTGAGAGCCCTAAAAGGAAACTAACAACAACAGTTGAATCATTTTTTTCTTTTTGAAGAGAGAGAGGGTTGCAGACAGTGTTGGATAGCTGAATCTTATTCTGGATAACAAGTCACTTTAAAGATATAAAAGTACACTATCAGCTACACATCATTTAAGCAAGAGTTTTAAGATACAAAACGCAGGAAAGAAAACAACCCAAAACTGCTGAACTAACAGTTACTGGCTTATGGCTCCTTAGAAACTTAGGCAAAGGAATTTTCCAAGAGCTCAGGAAACAAGCTAGCTGCCTTTGACCTAGGGAGAGGTTGTGTGGGCAGAGCAATAGCAGTATCTGCTTTTCTAGCCATCTCTTTGCAGCACTGGCAGTAACAGTAGCCAACGTATGGCTTTCAGGGAGTCAGGCCAGGCAACTTTGCTGCCTCTGGCAGCCTACTGCTCCAGGCGACCTCACCAATGTCTAGAACTAGCAGAACACATTTCAAAGCATGCACACAGAGAACATATATCTGAAAATACTTGGTTGAAGGCTGCACATTTCTGTAGCAAGATTTTGCTAATAGCATAATGATCTTTTGTTTTCCTTGCATCTTTTATTTTTTCTGTGCAATTCAATTTATTTGTTGCTAATTCCCTATACTACATGTCTGCAGAACTGATAAAGCTGGTAGCTGCAGGTACAAATCAATAAGAAAAACGTGGGTTCAGAAACTGCTGCAAAATTTATTATACCTCGCTGCTCGCCAGTGTGAAGCAGAAAGGTTTGAGAAAGAAACTCACAGCAATGGCAACTGAAGTTCTGCTCCTTACTCCTTTTGCCTAATATCTGTAAACGCTCTGTCAGGTTCTTGCACTCCAAGATCTCAGAAAACTTTAGGAATTGATCTGGAACTCAATTATCTGCCAACTGCTTTGATAACTCTGGTTAGAAATACTATATGATCAGTATTATTATTAGTAGTTAATCAGCTGCCTGAAAGACTGCAGGCTCAGTCTGCATTATTGCCTTTTTCTTTAACAATGCCCTCCTCGCCTTAGCTAACAAATACTGAGCCCTTCTTTTGACTGACTTTATCAACACTAAAGTGTGCTATAAGCCACTCTTGCTAGGGTTGAACAGGAATTAGTGTGTCCTTTTACAGCTGTCTAAAATTCTGCAAAACCAAACAATTATTGTCAGCTTATTTGCCTCAGAAAAAAAGCAATCCATTCTTTAATCTATATTCAAATTGTGATGCAATATAACTAGTGCCAAAAGTCTGATTACATCATTTTTCAAAAATTATTTTATTGCTGGTTATATTTTTGTGCAATCTGCAAACCTGCAAATATTTTCTTAAATTTCAAAATAAAAGAACCGATGAAAACATTACCAAGCAGAATATTGCACTCTTTAAAAAGATACATAAATTAGCCATATGTTTTAAATAGATACCTGTCATTTATTAATTTCCAAGCAAATGTTACCAAAAAGCTATGATAATTGTATTTCATAATGAAATGTAGAGCCTGAAATTTTTTGTTCTCTTATTTTGTAAAATTGAATACTATCTGGTAAAACAGATATTTGACTAACATTTAAGAACAATCAGACATAGTATAAAATGACTGCACTTTCAACGGAAGCTATACATGTAAGTCACACAACATGTGCTTTTATATGAGTATAATAATGTCTTTCAGAATACCACCCTACTTAGAATGAAAAAAAACCAGAGAACTGAAGATTCAGAATGGTCAAGTTTTCTCCAGCATGACAGTGCTGCCACACACAACTTTCTGTCTTTATGCAAAAATCTATTTTCTTTTTCTATCAAACTAAATGGGAAAATTAAAGAATTATCCATAAGGGAAGATACTCACAGATCCTGCCACTTGAGAGGCACTCTGAAATTCATCAATATCTTCTGTAAGTGTTTCAACCCCGGGTGCTTGAGCTGTTCCAAAGAGGTAGAAGTAAATCATTCTAATTAAGTAAGCATAGTCACTTTGAAAATAAAATGCCTATAAATTAACTGCTGGGAAGGTAAATGTGGCTACAGTAAATGCACAGCTTTTCAGTTACACTTCAATGGGTTTTCATTTATGTCTGATTTTAATTTATGTCTGATTTTATGCCTGATTTTAATTTATAAGCTTAATGCAATATGGCACAGTGTCTCTAACAAACATGATTAGAATAACAAGCAAGCTTACTTCAGCTGTCTCATACATTGGGGTGTCTCATATGTTATTTATTATTTTTACTATTAAAACTTGATAGTGTTTGCTATTTACACAAGTGAGTAGTGGATCTTCAGCTTTCATAAGATCAATACAATTACTTTTAATTAATTTTGTTAAACTAGTTAGAATATTGTTAAAATCCTTGAAGTAAGACGTTCTGGTCACTTTAGGCAATGTTTAAAAGCCCATACTGCCACATTTGCAAAACAACATGACTTGGTGAGAAGCCTAAAATGCCTCTTTGACACATACATAACAACTTAAAGCAGAATTTATGTACCTATGTCAAAGAAAGCAATTTCCAAGTAACATGCTATGCAGTTTCGTTCTTTGCCTGACAGTCTGCTAGGCACTTGGATGCTGTTCATAAGTAGCTTAAGAAAAGAAGATACCCTGATCTTCCCTAGTATATGCTGTTATTCAGACACTTAGCAGGGAGATCCTTATGTTTCCAGAGTGCCCTGATTTGTTAAACATCTCAGACCATACTTACTATAAGGACAAAAATATACAGTACACTATGGTTTACCATATTGTGGGGAGTGAAGGCGAACAGTGTGGGAGTGAGCTCTGAGGCGTTAGTGCTTATAAGAAGCCCTGGGGTGATGAGCTGGGCTGCTGAAGGACAGGGAAGGTCGAAGAGCAAGCCTCAGGAGGATGGGCCCAGATGTAGCTGTGGCAGGAATCTCAGATGAAGGCTAGAGGATGTGGGGGCTGTGAGAGGGTCTGCAACATTGTGATTGGTCTATTTAGCCGGAGGGTTTCATAGGGGCCAATGAGGTTGAACATGGTACGTATGTGCAGGTTGGAAAGTACTGACCGAGGGGATAAAAAGGGCTGTGTAACAATAAACGAGGATCTGAGTCTGCATTAACTTGAGTCCGTGTCGTGAAATGCCACATCATATTCATTGCAAAAAACAAATGAAAGCAGAGGAAGAAAAAATAACGATGATGCAAAGTTGTGGTCAGAGAACTGTGGGAGATGGTGCCACATTTTTGCCACTGCCACATCTAGTTCTCAACCCTAATTCCCACATATTTGTACCCTTCTTAATTTTTTGCCCTGGCCATGCAGTTCCATCTGGAATAGCACTATACTGGATAGGCTTTAAGCTCCCTTCCAACGCAAACCAGTCTATCTTTCCATGCTGTTTGCAACGTGGTGCAGTCAAACAGAGCTGGTTGGTATGGTTTAGTGTGAGATGTCCCTGCCCATGGCAGGGGGGTTGGAACTAGATGATCTTAAGGTCCTTTCCAACCCAACTATTTTATGATTCTATGATTTGTGTTTCATACATTCCTATCACTATTGAACATCTCCAACTTCAAACAGTTCATTTACGTCCAAATGCCTGTTTTGAATTTTCCGCTATACTGGCACTTTAACAGGAAAAAAAAACAACTAACCAAAAAAAAGTATGTAGAAGCCTCACAACTTGGTCTTTTCAATCCCTCCAAGCTGAAAAACTGACTGCAGGTTGACAGATGCAGATTTTTACTGGATCGATCCTGTTGCAGCGCCTGTCTTTTCAGGCCTCAGCCATTCTCCTCATCTGTCTGTACAGAACAAGAGCAAGGCTTAATGGAGGACTGATCCAAGAAACAAACCTGACAGGCTTGGAATCTACAGGGGAGGTTTGTTGTGTGGTAATTCAAGCTGTTTCTTCTAACCAAAATCAAGAACCTAGCTATTAAATTCTTTCCTTAGTTCTTTCCTGTGAAGTGGTCCAATGGGAAAGAGAAAGTTTTGAGAGGTATAGTTTAGGACAGTAAAAAGAAACTGCAGCTTTAAAATATCCTGTGTTCTCTGATCTTGAGACCTGATTCCCATCGCTCATTTTTACTACTTAGATCAACACAATTCTGTCCAATTCTGCAGGATTATACTAGAGGGAAATCAGTATAGTGGTTAATTGAAACCAGGTCCAGATTGACAGCGGAGTCACTATAGTGCCTGATGCTGCAGATGAACTTTTCACATAAGCTATTACATTGACTTTATTAGCTGGAATTGCTTTATTAAGGTTTATTTATAAGGGCTGTTAGATCAGATGTGTTGCCAATTACTTCTGAACCTAGTTCATCTGAAATCCACAAGAGAGATGCTCCAGATCTGACAACTTAACAATTTCCCACAAACCCAGAAACAGATCATTATCTAAAGAACCCTACCCTTCACTTTGCTGTGCATCAGCACCTTGCTTGCATATTCTTGAACAAATGGTTTAGATCAGCACTTCTGAACACATAGTTTTCTTTCAGTAAGGCCATTGGTACCAATAAGCAAGAGCAGAAAATAAATTCAAACAAACCTGGTAAGTGAAGCCTCTTAGTCACTGTTTCATGATATAATACATTCTTAAGAGGACAAAACAAAAAAATCAGTGCAATATGATGCATTGATTTACTTAGTGTTTTCTAATAGTATGCTTAGGAGTCTCTTTTATCACCTTCTTGTACATAATATTTATTATAAATAAATATCAGATGCACAGAAAACAAATAATATGATGCATTTATAGAAAAGATTGATAGACTGGGCAGTTGCCTGAGTTCTGTGCTTATTTCTAGCCTATACCTATTTGTAAAGACCAGCTGTGATTTTTTTCAAATCAAAATGTATTACTGGCCAACATTTTAGGGGAAAAAAAAAAAGATATTTTGAAAGACTGAATATTCCTAAGAGTGCCTCTTGACAGAAAATTGGCAGTACCTCACTGCTGACCTCAGTCCTTTTGCCCTAGGGGTTTTGCTATATTCTAGCTATATGACTAAGAGGTTCATGTATATTTACAGACATGAGATAGATGTGTTTATATCAACATGAATGTCATTGCCCACCTAACTAACTTTTAGTCCCTATATTTTATTGGAGGTAGTTCTTTAGGGAAAGTGTTCTCCACCTTCTCTATATCCATGCTGACTGCAAAGTATCGTGAAGCACAAGCTGGAGTAACCCTGTGCTCTACACTCTCTGACCATGAAAGATCCAGCTTCATTATTATACAGAATCCAGCAGCTTGTTTGACCTTCTTTAATCCTGGTGCCTCTGCCATTTAGCAAGAGCTTACTATTTTACTGAAGACTACAGTTTCAGAAGATAGCATGACAAAGTCTGTGTATTTCCATTTCAAGAGCAAGGGTACACAGGAAGAGGCAAGGAAGGCAATGATCTGTTAAAGACAAATTGTTTCAGGAACTATGGAACATTTTACCCCTCTACTTGTTTCTGCTGCAATAATCTTATACTTGCATGTCCCTTTACCTATCCTAAACAAGCCACCACCACCTCCTTTCCTGGGGTTTACTCCCATAATGGAAGAATTTTGCTTTCCTTCCACAGGGCTTGTGAGCAGTCACCAGTCTGGGACACTCTTGCTGACAATCTTCATGAAGCAGTAAGAACACCATAGTTTGAGATTCTCAATCCCCTATTAATTTTTTTATAAAGTGATCAGTGGGAGATGAAAGGAAAAACAAATGACATGGCTGCATGAAGCCATGCATTCTCACAAAACCAGTCTGAAAATACTGTCTTTAAAGACATACTAGTTACTAATGCTGACATACATTGGTTTACAAATGAGGCAAGAGAAAGGAGTGAAAGCTCAGGTTGCTGTCATACCCAATAGCACATCTAATAGTACTAAATAACAGAGAGTAAGCTAATTAAAAAAACACCCAAAACCAAAAACAGCTAGTTCCTATTTGTTTTGCATTAATTAATCAACAAAGCTAACTTGTCTGTGGCTGCTGAAGTCGAAACTACAAATCGAATCCTCCAATTAATTGACTGGAATTAATTGATTCTGCCTACCAGTAAGGCAATAGACTGAGCCATTAATCTTTGTAGATTCTCTGTCCAAACCTCTATTCCTCTCTGTCTCCATCCCAGCGACAGCCAAGATAAAGTTAACCTTCATCAACTTAATCGTTTGTAGGAAAGCAGGCTTTATTCTGCTCAAAAACCTGAGCAGAAATTGAAATAAGGCTGAGTGTCCTGACTGCAGAATAGCGCAATGTATGAATATGTATGAGGAGAAAAAATATTCTTCAGAGGTACTCTATGAACTCCTTTTTATTGTATTTTAATTCTAGTCAGTGGTGCTTGGATTGATCAGAGAAACATTTCTGATACTTAGTTTAAAAACAGGGAAGAAATTCTATAACTCTTGTTATTTTTAGTGTATATTATTTGAATTCTGTGGATGCATTTCTAGTGTCAAATTAAATATTTCAAAGACCATTCCTTGACAGAGAAGCCAACTGGCAATGAACAGCCCATGTCTACACTATTCAGTTATTTTATATCCAAAATAGTGCACTAACATACAAACTGTCTACTAAGAATGATTCCTGGCCTAAGGCAGCTCCCAAAATATGCCTAGGAATGATTCTGGTGTGCTAACTGTCCATGACAAAAGCCATGTTAGGGGATCCTCTAACAGATTTGATTGTAAATGATTGAGTTCAAATAGCAAGGAACATTCTCTGGAAGTTCTTAATCTTCTTTTACAGACTTAACCTCCATTCTCCAATTCAAGATGTTGGCATTTGGTTTTTTTTTTTTATGAGCAGTAAATATTTATGTAACTTACCATCAGAGTCTGTGACTACTGGTTCAGATGTTTGAGATACCACGAAGACATCTTCTGGCCTTTCTGCCAAATTCTCTCCTTGCAATCTAAATTGTGGAAAAACTGAATGAAAACATTTGCAATCATATTCCATAGACAAGACACAGAAGAGTGTCATCTTTGTCTACAAACTCTACTCACAATAGTGTCCTAATTAAAATGGTGGCTTTGCTGAAAAGCCAACATCCATGGTTCAATCATATCATCCCAGATTGTCTAGTAACCAAAACTAGCCTTTAAAAACCAGTCAGCTGAATCCTAGCTTAGATATTTTTGTAGGACTTGTGTCAGCAGTGGTGAAGTTTTGGTGGCATCATGTGCATATGAAACTGAAAGCTTCCTTCACTACATTCGAAAATATTTTAACTGAACAGTTAAACAGAAAACATTTTAACTAAACAGTGCTGGGTGTCCATGTCAAGGTGTTGTTAGAGGGGTGGCCTTGATGAGGAGAAGGGCTGCCCTATGATGGATGCAGGTGGTTCCACACAGCTCTAAAAGGCCCATGGCAGGACACAGCTGAGCCCCTTAGTCACAATAGTGGTGCCTTATGGAGAAAACATAGTTAAGGAAGAGCAACCAAAGCCACACAGGCAGAAGAATAGGGAACATAAAGAGTGGGAAATGGCAGAGGGAGCACCAAGGTCAGAGGAGGAGATGCTCCACGCTCCGAAGCAGATAATACCCTGCAGACCATGGTGAGGTGCATCCCTGAGCTGATATCCACTGCAGCCTCTGGAGGATCCACACCAGAGTCCTGGGAGGTCTGTGGTCCACAGAGAGCCCACAGTGGAGCCGGTTTTTTTCCTGTAGGACTGCAGCTCGTGGGGAGAGCCTATGCTGGTGCTGGTAAAAAGTGTGAGGAAGAAGGAGGGGCAGAGAGAAGTTGTTATAGAATGACCACATCCTGCTGCTTCCCATCCTCCTATGCTGCTCAGGGAGTGGGGAGAAGGACTTGGAGTGAAGTTGAACTTAGGAAATGCAAGAGGAAAGGTGTCATTTTAATGATTGTCTTTCTGTTTCTCATTACTTTTTTATTTTTTGTTAAAAAAAAATACTATTTTATTTGGCAATAAATAACACTAATTTTCCCCAAGTCTAGTCTCTTTTGCCCACAACATGAACTGGTAAGCAACTATCCTGTCTTTATCTCAACCCCATGTTTTCATCTTATTTTTTCCCCTCATCCTGCTGAGGGTGGTAAGTGAGCTAGGGGCTGGGTGGGGAGTTGGGCCTTAGCCAAGGTTAACCCACCACAGGGAAATACATGCAAGAATATTTCCTCCTCCTTTGTTATTTTTTAAAAGACAAACACAGTAATTATGGCAGGCTTCATCTTCAGGCTTTCCCCCTGCATCAGCTGACTGCAGTGCCTTTGACAGCAATGTACAATAACACTCCTTGTATTTGTTCTTTTAAATGAGCCTCCCAAGAGTCCCACCATCCTTCTTCAGGCTCTTATGAATCCTTAGTACAGATCCTGCTCTGAAAAAATGGTTTGTAGCTCTTAACCCAATATAACTGTCAGTTATATCAAGGTTATCTTACCTTGAATTTATTCAGACATGAAAAGAAAAGAAAAATGCAATTCAATTTTGCAAAGCCCACGAATCATAAAAATGCATTGAAGTAAAACCTTGGGGAAAGAAATAACCCATCTTTTACAAAAAAGTTCCTTTCACTTTGTATTCTCACTTTCTGCAGCTGCTTTACACTAAATTTTGAATTAACCTTTGAAACCAAGCAGAACACTCATATCTGCCCTACCTATATTTCACATTTTATGACTTTCACAGTTATCTGATATATTTGGAACTTAAGTCATCTATTTGGTTTTATTTTCTCAAACCAAGCTCCCCCCCGCCCTAATTACTTTGTCTCCTTTTATTGCCCCTGGGACAGTTTATTTAGGATGGAAAGCTCAATGTATATTTGCAATGACTCTTATCTGAGCAGGCATTCCCGCAGTCCTCAAGGCAATGTAAGTAAAACTTAGAAGCTGTAAACCTAATTTTGAAAATCACTTATATAGCTCTATACCTGGTTTATAACGCTCTAGTTAACAATTCTTTAAAAGCCTGCTTGTCAAACAGGCTCTTCTGAAGATGTCAGTGAAACAGAAGCAAATAACTTTGTACCATTATCATAAAGATATTCAGATAGGGAGGAAACAAACTGCAAATGCAATAATCACATGAAAAAGATTTCAAAAATCAGATCATTTGCCTTTGCATTAAAACTGACCTGTCCTTCACTGCATACATACATGTTTCCTGCAAGCATGAATTCAAGCTTATAAGGTTTTGTATCAAATAGCAGGAACCAGCAGTGATGTACTCTTCTCTGCAGCCATGTTGATAGCTTATTTGTGTTTAATTAAAAGGAAAACAAAATCTCTGTTTATATAGCAGTAATTAAAAAATCATCTCTAGATGTAGCAGCTGCTTCTTTTATCCCATTAGATTTTTCAAGGTTTTAAATACATTCTCATTCTGAGCTTTCATAAATCCATACCAGACATGAACAACTGAAATTACTCTCATCTTATTCTAGAAATTGCATATATTTAAGTGGCTCATTGCCTCATGAAAAACAAGGGGAAAAAAAAAGAATCTTTTCAATAGTCAGAAAAGCCATTTCATATTATTTCCTTTTGTAGGAGGAAATGGCTGGGTGAACTGGGTGGGTGGATGGGTGAATAAGATATTTGACATATTCAGACCTCATTTTCACATCCAGTTTTCAACTTATGTATTTCTTATATGTGGATTCATATTGGAATAGAATCCTATGTGACTCCAGCAGCAAAAAAGTCACAAACACTACTGCTTGCTAAAAGAATTCTGTTACTCGGACTGTTCTCATTTCTTCTTCAATAGTAACCATATTCATAAGACAACTCCACAGTAAAACAAAAACATGTAAAAATTCTTAAGCAACCGATTTGAAGGAAGCATACATCTAGAAGAGCTGCTGAATGCTTCAGAAACTCTATAGATGTATTTTCTAATATGAATGTCTTCCAAAAAAAGTGTGTTGCACCATGCTCCAAGCATCATTAATGTTGGATGGCTTACACTATGAGATTCACTTACCTGGTCCCTGGGACTACAAAAGCATTTTCATCTCCAACACTTCTTTTTTGTAGACTAGTTCTACACAGAAGTGTAAACTATAAGGTAGACTTCGTTCTTTTTTACCAGGTATCAAATAGAAATCCTTTTAGCAAAAAAAGGTAAAATGATGAGCAAAATGTTGTGTTGGAACTTTTCATCCACTGCTTTGGAAAAGGTGATTATATAAAGAGGAATGTATATGAGATCACATCCTTATTTGCAAATCAATCGAAAAAGTCAAGCTTTTCCAAACTGGAAAACCTGATACCTGATAGCCAACATTTTTTTCTACGTACATTCTGTTTATAGTGTGATCTCTTGATTAGAGGCCATTGTTTCAGTTATATTCAACCAGCTGGAGCTTCAAGAGCTACAAACAGCCTCCAGGCAAATACTTCAATTTCATTTGACTCAAAAATGCATTCTTTGGGAATTGATCCAACAAAACTGCTAAGAACTTCAGGACCAAAGACATTCTGAATAAGATCTATAGGATGGTTGCAGCAGCATTATACGAGGTCTATCACTACAAACACGCTTAGTTGTGTGTGAAACACAGTAATACTGCCAGTGTTACTCAGCAAACATGATACTATGAATACGCAAAAAGAGGACAAAACAAGTTCATCTACATTCCTTCAACGAGTCACAGCAGAATAAAATCCTATATTGCTTCATTGAAGAAAGGAAACAGAAAATAGGATATATAGAGTCATGATTGAAATTACAGATTTTTTGGTTTTCATCCATTACTTTGAAAAGGTCTTTTCACACTCTTGAAAAATCTATAAGCACACACAGTATTCAGCAAAATGAAAACACGTTGATTCCTTTAGGAGTCAGATTAGGAAAACATTTCCTCTTGACTTAACATCTGACAAAGTAGTGTTTTCCACAGAATTTTAATTTTATCACCTTATCAATGATTTTATATTATATCCATGTAAGTTGACTTTATCTGCTACGTTATTTATTCTATTAGTGCTGGTGCAGTATTTAAAATTTGTGGACACATTTAGCTTGAGCAAAATGGACTTTTAGGAAGTAAAAAAACTCCTGCTTTGAGGACAAGTATGGGTATGTCTATACTTGAGTGTATATATGACTGCAAGTACAGATGCAGGACAAATTCCTGCTGAAGGACTCTAGTGCACTAAATGTAGATATACACTATGATTGCCCTCTATGTCAACACTTGTCTTATGATATTCTTAAAATTAGCAGTAAATAAAATTAAAGCAATCTCTGTGTTATAGCAGAATACTATAATAATAATAGTAATAATAGCAATAATAAAGTTCACTGGTGAATATCATTGTCACAACATTAATGGATAAGAAGAAAAGAAAAAAAAAAAGCTTACTTCCAAGGACCACAGATTCATAAAAATAATTAAAAACCAGTTAATCACAAGCATAGGTACTTTCTAACATCAGGGCCTAATGAGAAGGAATAAAGTTCCTGAAAACAAAGACATGGAAAATTTTCTGATACCCAATACTGAAATATACGTTCTTTAGTACTTGTTCTTTGTGTAGACTACTAATTCAGTGTACGTGCATTACAAATTGCCGTGTACTAGTATATAGCAGAGTGCTTTAGGAATTTTTTGTGTACAATGAAATATTAAATAGGAGAGGAGATCCACCTTCAGAGAATGGCGATTGTTCACTCATAGAAAAATGTTCCTTGTATTTAGATTAATACTATTCTGACAGGCTCTTCCAGAAATATGTCACTTAAATAACACTCCCATTCTATTCTTCCTAAAAAAACAAAAAAATCCAGTCAGGGTAGGGGTTATCTTTTTTGGATAAACTCTCCTTTAATCCCCAAATATACAATGACAGGCAAGAGTGACAGAATTACTGTGTACATGGCTGGCCTTCAAATTCTGGCACATGACTATGGATGGGACTTCTTTTTAAACATAGCAATCTAAAGCTGGATAAATTTGCTCAAATTCTGATGTTCCCCAGAAATGAACAATAGAAACTTTGAAATTCCACTTGAGAAGAAACCCTGAAAACCTGTTATTAAAGACAATACAAATGCTCCTGCTGGCTTCTTACTAATATAGAAAAATTCCTTCAGGGGCTCCAAGACAATAGAAAGAGGAGGAAGTGGGAAATTATACATCTGAGAATTGCAGCTCCAGCCATTCTCTCTGCTTTGCCCTGTGTCAGCTAAATTGTTGAATCTGAATAATTTCTGTAAAACGTCTTGGTTTCTGTGAATCATTATTTCCTGAAGGACATACATTTCATTGGAAAATTCCTGATCCGCTTTGCTGAAGACTCAGCTGACTTCTTTTAGATAAATATGGTAAGAAGTAAGCAAAAGTTCAGCAAAGAATCCTTAAACTTTTAACCAAAAAGAGCAGTAAAGCTGTTTCAATGTTCACCCAAGATCAGTGTATGCTTTTAAAGTTACAACCACAAAAAAGAGTCCCTAACTCTGTAAAACAGAGGTAGTGTCATGTTTGCATTAGAATCTTAATTAAGGAGACATTGGCTTGCTGAATCACTGATTTTGCTTAAATTATTTCGAAGTAGGCTAACTATGCTCTTGAAAAGATATTAACAAATACTTCAATGATTTATAGTTAATTTCTTTATGAAGTAGTTAATTTGTACCAAAACCTGTAATACACATTGTGTAAGATTAATGAATATCATGAACGTATTCACAAAAGAAACTTATTAAAAATAGAACATGATGACGTTTCTTTGGCAACAAAAGGGAATTTCAGCCAGAAATGAGAATAAATTGGACTTACTGCATTTATTTTGTTTTTTTGGGGGGAGGGGGGTGGAGGGTGGGACAGCTTGATTTCGTTTGATTTTCTTCGTTTTTCTTTTCTTCCTTTCAAATCACCTGCTTCCTTTCTGCAGTTTAAAACATGACATGCACATCTAACATCTCTCCCTGATATCACTGTAATACTGAATTATAATTTCCCTAGAACAAATACGTAACTCCAGGAAAGTTATAGCAACAGAGATGAGACAACAGAAGTCCTGAAAGCTCCCAAATGCTTTTAGGTTACACTGAATGTTTTCTTGCGCCTTTCCCTAGCAACCTCAACACCACATCAGTAGCAGTACTCCAAGCTTTACAAACATTTGTCATGACTTGTCTGTAATATGGTGAGTTCATTTCATTCTTTGTTCTCAAACATACTGATCCAAATTCTGATCTCATGTACCTTGACTTACTGTCTCCACAACTTCTGAACTCCTTTATACTGGTGTAAAATCCAAAGCTTCTCCAGCATCTAAACCCAAAGCCAGGATTTTCTGACCTATTTCATTTGTTCTACAAATCTCTTTTACAAAAATAAGAATGTTAAAACTGTGCCAGCAAAATTCTTATTGTATTCATAGGTACAGAAACAAAAAATATTTGTCAGTTTTCCAGTATCAACTATGCCAGTTAATATAGTCATAGAAACATAGAATGGTTAAGGTTGGAAAGGGCCTTAACATCATCTAGTTCCAACCCCCCTGCCATGGGAAGGGACACCTCATAGTAGACCGTATCACCCAAGGCTCTGTCCAATCTGGCCTTGAACACTGCCAGGGCTAGAGCATTCACAGCTTCCTTGGACAACCCATTCCAGTACCTCACCACCCTTACAGTAAAGAGCTTCTTCCTTATATCTAACCTGAACTTCCCCCGTTTAAACCCATTACTCTTTATCCTATTGCTACAGTCCCTGATGAAGTATCCCTCTCTGTCATCTTTGTAGGCCCCCTTCAGATACTTGAAGGCTGCTATGAGGTCTCCATACAGCCTTCTCTTCTCCAGGCTGAACAGCCCTAACTTTCTCAGCCTGTCTTCATATGGGAGGTGCTCCAGTCCCCTGATCATCCTTGTGGACCTCCTCTGAACTAGTTTCAACAGTTCCATGTCCTTCTTATGTTGAAGACACCAGAACTGTACACAGTACTCCAAGTGGGGTCTCACGAGAGCAGAGTAGAGGGGCAGGATCACCTCCTTCGACCTGCTGGTCACGCTCCTTTTGATGCAGCCCAGGATACGGTTGGCTTTCTGGGCTGCAAGCACACACCAAAGCCGGCTCATGTTCAGTTTCTCATTGACCAACACCCCCAAGTCCTTCTCCACAGGGCTGCTCTGAATCTCTTTTCTGCCCCAACCTGTAGCTGCGCCTGGGATTGCTCCGGCCAAGGTGTAGGAGCTTGCACCTGGCTTGGTTGAACTTTATGAGGTTGAGGTTGGCATCTGCCCACCTCACAAGCGTGAGGTCCCTCTGGATGGCATTCCTTCCCTCCAGCGTATGAACTGAGCCACACAGCTTCATATCATCAGCAAACTTGCTGAGGGCGCACTCAATCCCACTGTTCATGTCAGCCACAAAGATGTTGAACAAGATTAGTCCCAACACCAACCCCTGCGGGACACCACTTGCTACCAGTCTCCTCCAGTTGGACATTGAGCCATTGACTGCAACCCTCTGCATGTGGCCATCCAGCCAATTCCTTATCCTTTGTGTGGTCCATCCACGAAATTTACATCTCTCCAGTTTAGAGACAAAGATGCCATGCAGGACAGGGTAGAACACTTTGTATGAGTCCAGGCAGATGACATCAACTGCTTTGCCCCTGTCCATCAGTTCCGTAGCCCCATCATAGAAGGCCACCAAATTGGTCAGGCAGGATTTCCCTTAGTGAAGCCATGCTGGCTGTCACCAAGCACCTTGTTGTTTTTCATGTGCCTTAGCATGCCTTCCAGGAGAATCTGCTCCAAGATTTTGCCAGGCACAGGGGTGAGACTGACTGGTCTGTAATTCCCCGGGTCTTCCATTTTCCCCTTCTTGAAAGTGGGGGTTATATTTCCCTTTTTCCACTCACTTGTAATGTCACCTGAATGCCACGATTTTTCAAATATGATGGACAGTGGCTTACCAGCTTTATTTGCCAGCTCCTTCAGGACCCACGGATGGATTTCATCAGGTCCCAGTATGTAGTATAATGAAATTATACTAAATAAATATAATTAAACAATATACAGGCAAGAGTACTCTTTTGCTGGTAAAACTCTCCATCTGCTTTAGCTACACACTCTAGCTTCCTAATAAAGAATAGATTTTAAAGGAAGTTTATATAAATTTCAAATCAATAAATTACAGAAGAAAAATGCCTCAGATCTAAGAGGCAAAGAACAGAGGATTGTGAATTCAGTGAGTAATGGGAGTGGCTGGGCACCTCTCAAGTCTGAAGTAATAATGGAAAAGCTTTACAGCATGTCCCCTTATTATAGTAAAAAAATCAGTGTCATAGCTTCTTTTTTCACCATAGACTAAAATGCAGGAAGTGTCTGCATCGAAGACAAATGAAGCATAATGACTATTGGATTATCCCTGCAGAACATTATCCAGGAAGGCAGACGTTTCCAAAATTAAACTACATGTATAAATACAGATATTTAACTAAATTTCTGAAAAAAATGTAGGACTATAAACTTAGTGACATATTCAGCATGCTCCCCAACAGGTATTTATAATTCCTTTAAAGCCATTTTAAAGAAGTAGTGCAAGGCTCCCAGGCAGGAGTATGCTGTTACTACCATCAATGCTATTTATGTGATATATGCAGCATTTGTACTCTTTGATTTTCACCCTCATCTAAGGAACAGTTGAACTAAACAAATTCCATTTTCACTGATACAATTCAGATCACAGTCTGCTTCTTACTTTTGACATCACTTTCTAAGGAGACCATTACTTAATACTTGCACACTAAAACACAGCAAATTAGTTGAGAATTCATTAAAATCATAGGTAAAAATGTATTTTGATTGAAGTTCATTCTCTTTCTGCAAATTAAAGGATTCGTTTCCAGTCACAAAGATTTTTCTGGAAACCGTCCATGTTACCAATACATTAATTCACAGCCATGATGTTTTCAGCTGGTAAAACTACAATATCCACTTGCTGAGCAAAACTTACACATTGACACAGCCTGCAAAATAATCTTCTCTGTGTGCTGTTTGCCTTTTCAAAATGTCTGAATGCAGGTCTTTGTGCATTTAAATAAGTACACTCTGCAGCTATTTCTGAGGAGGACCAAAAGTGGAAATACATTTCCCAGAGTAAGGAATCCATAAAGAGACTGAATTATCTAATCCTTTTTCAAGATGGGGAATTAAGCCATTCTTATAGCAATCTTTTATCTTTTGCTGGCTTCAAACCATTATCTCACAGGAGAAAAATTACACTCTTTGTCAGTCTTTTCAGACTTAACACTCTTTCTTCCCCTGTGAACAATTTTTTCCTAGGACTTGTGAAAGAGTTTTGTGTGCGTGTGTGCATGTGTGTCTTTAAAAGCTATATTAAACTGTTTTTCAGAGCTGCAAATTATGACCAACAGGCTTCCCCAAGCTAATGATCTCCTGGCTTCTCCCTATATCAGTTTGCATCCAAAAGCAACTGCTATTGCTGATATACATCACAGTGTAGGACCAAAAAGAAAAAAATCTCTAAACACTGTAGTAAAGAATCAGCTTGCAAAGCACGCATCAAAGAGAGCAAGGAAAAAGAATGGGTAAAGTTTCGGGAGAGCACTTGATTTTTTAAATTATTGAGAAGGTTAAATGTGTTTTGGAGGGGAAAAGATAAAGATATGCTTGACAAAATCTACAGACGAAGGACAGGATGACACAGATGTTACCCTCTATTAAATTGAGAGACAGTACAATATTTTTCAGGACTAGATAAAGTAATATTAATTTCATTTTCAAATATGCTCCTACTGCTTTCCTTATTATAAATCAAGACCAGTACATTCAAAAGAACTGAAAAACTCTTTTAAATCTACCCTTCTTAGAATTTCTCAACAGCATTTTTAAACATTCACAAGTGTACAAACCCACTACTGTTAAACAATAGCTCTTAGAAAAGATGTTTTGGTGACACATCATTAATTCACAGCATCTTATACTGCATCATTCCTTTATAACCAAATCCAGACACTAATTCCCTATCAGTGAATTTACAGTAGGGCTGTCTTCAGATGAACTTGGTGCAATAAGTGCCACATTTCCAAAACCAGTCCTATCATGAAAACAATATGTTAGTGTGTATGTATAAAATGAAATTCACACGCAAATTTTACGTATCTAGTGCACACGTTTTAAGTGTAAGTCTGTTAAGATGCAAACACTTATCTTTCCTCAAACAAATAGTCTTCCATTTCTCTTATGCTGATTGACAATTACTTATGTCAAAAATAAGTCTACTCCACATGTGCAGCCTTTAATGCAATTAAACAGCTGTTAAACTCAGAAGGAAAAGCTTCATCTCTGAAAATACTGCATAATGCAAGGACACAGACATAAACTGTGCCTTTTAAAGAGATATGCTTCATCTGAAAATACTGGTTTCTTTGTAGCTTACATTATTTTTCATAACAGACAATGATTATCACAGTGGAACTGTGATATTTGTGGAACTTCTGAGAGGTCTGAAATTACTGCCTGGTGGATTTATCCAGTGGGAAATTCTGGTTAAAAAAAAGAGGAAGGAAAGAAGTCTGAACCTCCTGGGATGTCTGACCTTGATCCTCCTGCCTGAGCACTTGATATCAATCTCCTATTTTATATTGTTCCTTTCCCAAGACACAGTTAAGATTTTAAAAACAGAGAGACCTTGGACAGTCTTTTAAAACACAATTCATTGAGAGCTTGCTATAAAACTAGGATTTGGGATTAAATATGATAATATATTGTGCATTTCAGAGGTTAAACTTAAATCCATGAACTCAAAACAATCATTTGAAATCACACAAGATATTCTCTACTTTGCCTATGGTAAGATGTTCAAAAGAAACACAAGTCAGTGAAAAAAAAGGCAAGCCAATGTGTTACTCTGAGGACTTAGCAAATCCACCTATTAGCATTCTATCTATCTTCTTTTTCTCTGATAAGCATTAGGATGAGTAAAAACATTTTCTGATTTTTTTTTTCTTTAGTGTTCTGCTAATTTTTTGAAATAACAAGTAAGATACCTAAGTGGTAAATCACTACAGAAAGGAAATATAAAGTGGTTTATTTTAGCTGTATTTAACACTAAAAAGCCAAGAGGACAGTAAAGACACTTCTGAGGTTATTTATGCATCAAAGCTGGATAAATTAATCACTGCCCAGCCAAAAAACTAAATGAATTTTTTCTTGACTAATTTCTTTTTTTTTTTTTTGCCACAACTTTTTCTTGTCTTGTAATTCTTTTTATTTTCCTACCTTATTAGAAGTTCTAAGCAGCAAAAGGAAAAATATGGGTTTCCTGCACAATTTTCCAAAGTGAAAGGTGATTTTTTTAAAGTTATGATGCACTACTACACAGAGTTCAATAGGTTTGCTTGCCACTCGTAAAAGGAAAAGGATGCAAATAAAACACTTTGTTTAGGACAAAGTCTGCGAAGCTAGCACAAACAAACATGAAGAAAATTCAGTTCTTTGAAACAAGTGATCCAATAAAATTAAGGTTACAAAAAAGAAAATAGAGGAAAAAAAGAACAACAACAAAAAAAAGTGACATGAGTCACCTGGAATATTAGACTGTTCTTAGACTATGTCTAAGTAGCACTTAGAACACAGACAGAAAGCTAACATGATATGCAAGATGGGAAAGGAAAAAAGAAAAAGAAAGGTTTGTCAACATTTGAACGTAAATGTCCTAACATTCTGTGCATGAACTCAAATCAGAGAATTTTTCCCCAAAAATTATTTCTTTACCAATCACTTCAGTTTGGAAACATTTTTGTCCCTTGGTACTTTGAAGTCATTTGTTCCCAAATTTCAGGAAAATTAACAAACCAGCAGTTTCTGCCAGAAACTGAGTCACTAAGCTGGCCTTACCACTACTGGGCAGACATACAAAAACCATTCTTCATGCAAATGCATGTACCAAACCACATGTATACCTGTATCCTTTCCTCAGTATTACATCACAGTGTACAGAGCCAAACACGGGATTATATGTAGTATTTGACAGGTTATTCTTTCTGACATGTGTATATCGTTGATTAATTAGAAATATAAATTGTATGACATGATATCATCCTGCATTTCCTACCTTTCTGCTGCATGATTAGACAGAAATTAGCTGCTTCCTTTCAAAGATAACATGTTCCACATGGAAAAAGACTAAAAACTCTTATAAACCCCACAAATAGCAAAATACAAATCTTAGGGGGTTCTTTGCTACATTTCGGTGCAAAAGGCTGTACTCAAGGCATATCAAAAGCCATTTAAATGTACAAAAGGACAAATTTATGTAAAATTCACCATGGAGAATAAGGCTAGGAAGGAAAAAGGGGTCACAAAATCAAACAGTCAATAAAACAAAAAAATGGAACTTTGTGGGGAGCATAATAAAAGATTCAGATGCAAGTCATCTGGGTCCTCTTCACCTTCTACTCCGACAATATACTCACTATGCATTTATTTACACAGACTTTTGGGGAGTAGCAAGAAAAGAAAAAGAGGAAACAGAACTATGGGTTGGGTCTAAAGAGGAAATGTGATGTTAGGTTTTTCAAATAGATATATCATGTTACATCATGTTACATCATGAAATTACAATTTATTCTCCCCAGATCCCAATTTCTAGTCATAGGCATTCCAAGTTCCACCATTTGTAGGTTACTCTCCACAAAATATTAAATTAGGAAGGAAGCTAAAGTCTATAAAGAAAAACCAGGATTTAAAGACATCCTTTGAAGTCACATACACTCTAGTGCTCTACTCTTAACTCTGTTAGGAATAGATAATTTTATATTCCCAGTGATCAGGTTCTCTTCTACCTATTTCCATTACCTCTTTTTTTTTTTTTTATATTAGCATTGCAGTTAAAGGGCTGATTAGAGTTCATGTAAACATACCTGAACCACCTTTACATTAGCATCTGTAGATGCTATCACTGAATAGTTTTGATAACTCATGTAGCAGCTAAGGTAATACTGCACAAGCAGAAATCTCCCTGCCAGATTTCAATGTAGGCACAACCTTTTATCATCTCACCCAGACACCGCATACTGTTGCATATGCGATAAGGGGAAAATAGTCCATGGAGTCTCAATGTCTTTTAGTCCTGCACACATTTTCAAGGTACTACTCCCTTTAGAGTGACTCACACCAAAACAGCTCAGCCTAGGAAAAAGACTAGGAAAAAAATCGCAAGTCGCTGAAAATGAAGCAGAAGGTTCTACAGTGATGGCTTGGTCTAATTTGACAGAATATAAACCTAGACCACTCATTAAAAAGCACACAAACGAGCAAACTCTACATCCTCCCATCTTCCAGGACCTATGGCATCTTCACTGGGATGTCAGAGGTTGCCTTTCTTCTTCACCCTGCCTGATCAGACTGTCCCAATGTTGCATATTGCAGCACCAGTTCCCTAAAACCTTCTGCTCCCTGGTTGTGGAGTTAGTCTGGGATTATATGTCTGGACAAGATAGGAGAACCCACCCCACTTCAAAAGACAAGGTCAGCTTTCCCAATAGTTTCTATGCAGGGAACTCAATGACAATGGGAGCAAACTAGCCATAAAGAATAAGGAAGGGATGTAGTGCACAGCCGAAGCCAAGGAAGCTCAGTAGGCTTCCTTCCACCCCTTGAGGAAATCTTCCAGGAGCTGATCATCTTTAATTCCTTTTAAAATGTAGTCTTTTGTCAGTACTTACGAACTTCCTCACAGGGGTAATCAATTTAATTAATATTTCTCTTTGTTGCCCAAAGTTTCTTTAATGTTGTCTGTGGATGGTACACACAGTAACATGGCTTAAGAGCAGGGATTTTCTCTATTTACAGTCATCAGCTTTTCTACTTTATAGTTAAACGAGATACACTTGCCAAGCTTCAGACACTATTTTCTGCATAGCTCATTATCAAATTTTCCACCAAATGCTTTTAATGACCTTAAGTCTCTTTAGCATTGTTATAGCTTTGTGATACTCAGATAAAGCATTTCCATACAAACTCTTACTCTGTAAGAATTTAAAATGGTTGAAGATAGATCAACACCAGAGAATTCCCTGACCAAACATTTAATTCCTATTCTTTTTTAGAAATATATATCATGGCCAGTTCAGACAACAGTTCTATTCTTTCCTCCATAATTCTGGAATTTATGACAAATTGTAGCTGGTTCATTCAATTCTCTCGTCTCCTCTCCCACATTTGCATGGTCCTCATGGCTCTATAACATTAAAATCTGCTTAAAGTCCAGCGGTACATTTCAGAGAATCTACATGTGATTCTTAAATTTCAGTTAGTATCATGCATTTTATATGACTGTGTTCCAGGTTCGCATCAAAATGGTGTAGACAAGGGTGTAGAAAATCAGATTTACTAAAATATTGACAAAACTTCAGATGGTTAAAGAGAAGTTAACTGGCCTTGGTAAATAAGCAAGCAAACTTGAAGACTGTCTGGGGGACAAGGAGACAAGCCATCTTAAAGGAGTCAGACATACAGATGATGAGCAGGGCAACGATGGAGATTTCACAGGCAACACAAAATGACATGAGAATTTTTGAGTGTTTTTTCCAAACTAAGTTATCAGAGAGCGTCTGTAAAAGGTAGCATGCACAAAGCATCTCATTTATTGAACATTATCAGCTCAAGCACACAAGTTAATACACTTTAACTGTACTCCATGTCCCAATGGTGACAGACAGAAAAGCCACATTTACTTTTTTAATGTAAAAATGTGTTTTGTTTATACATATATATTTGATTTCTCTAATACGTTAAAAGTCTTTAGAACATCGTGTTTTTACTCTGGCTTATCTTAAAATATTAACTACAATATTGCATCTCAAACCTGCATTTGTATGCGACTAGTGCCCCTTCCCAGCATTCTTGTTCAGAAGCCTTCAAGCTTGTGGCACAGTATGTTTTCTATAATCCCATTTCTTTTTTAATCACATGCAACCCCTTTTTTGTATTCTATTGATGTTAAGAAGAATGAATGCAGCCCTTGCGCTATTAAAAACAAAAAGCTTCTTACTTCCAGGAATGCATTGGCAAGACTCCACAAGAACAAGATTTAACTTTTGAGCATGGCAGTGGGCATACAAGGCTAATGGGTGGTCCTTACCCCCTTCAAAAAAAAAAAAAAAAGGAAAAAGAAAACTCTCTAAAATTCATTCAATAGTACATTAATATTATCTTAAACCTTATGTCTGATTACATTCTTGCAAAATTCTTGATGTTCAAGTCACGGTACATAAGAAAATATGGAAGTATTGTTTGGATTTAACAGATATTCATTTAGATCTTTATTTAATCCATATGAATTTGCTTATGTGTGAGGGTGTCTTGTGATTCATCAGCCAATGTGAGGAGGGATTCACAGAATCGTGTTATAGAATGAATCACTCTATAATTTAAGTCAGTCAGACTATAGATGAAGAAGGAATTTTTATTATAATAATTTTGCTCAAAGGATCTAAATCCAGATCAGTTATACTAAAAGTGGGTTTTGCTAATTTTCCAGACTAAATAGCAAAAAGCAAACCTTCCAAATACAGGGGGTTTTGTACTCTTTTTTCTGTATCTATAAACCTTGTTTTGTTCCACCTTTTGAATGATGTCACCCCTTTATTTAGATGACTTGATATGCTGCTAAACTTGCACTGTAGTCCAAGAGCAGCTATGGGAATAACATTGTTCTGTAGCTACTTTCCCATTTCTAAAACCTCTTAAAGCTGTTATCCATCTGCATTTCGCTCATCGTGTGTGAAACATCTACACAGAAAACAGTAAGCTCTCTGTTTCCTACAGCTATATTCCAGTCTACAACCCAATTTATACTCGAGGAGAATTAACCCCTCCTTTTATTTCCCTTTCTCTGTTTTTTAAAGGTTGTTTTCGGGGGGATTTTTTTAATTTTTATTTTTTATATATTTTTTTTAAATCATAAGCTGTGAAGACCAACTTGGTGTCATAGCCTGAAAGAACTCCCCATCTCTACCTCCTAAATTTCTTGGTGGAGAACTCTACCTTTTATTAAAATTACTGACCTGGGCTGTGATAAATCTGTTGCCTGAAGACTGGTAAAATTATCAGCATTGAGGATACCACTTTCTAAGGAAAGAAATACATTCAAAGTTTTAGGGTTTTATTCCAGTTCAAATTATATCCATTCTTATGCTCATTTCTCATGATTCATAAAAAAACTCTTAGTTTTGTTTGGGAGATCCAAGGCAAGGCAGAACACTTTGACAAACGCAGAGCCTCAACAGCATGGCAGGTTTCCCTCACAACATAAACTGTATTTAATTTGCCTTGTAACAAAATAGATTTTTATCTATCTTGTACTATAGTCACTCCCATTTGGCATTCTCTTTTAAGATCTCATGATGATGATGTGTTAAAACACTGTGTCAGAAATAGAATAGGGGAGTTCAAAGAGAAGAACTATTTCTGTGCAGAGTAACAGCTTAGTGACAGTAAGAGAAAACCAGCTACACAGGACATTTAACACTAGCTTGAACTAAGTGCCAGTTACTAGCAAAAGAATAAGGCCATACTGACAGAGAAAGAAGGAATCAGAAGCTGCTAGTAGTATCCTCCTATTATTACATTCTAGAACTTGGGTCCTGATTTTCTCATACAGGAAAGGGAACTACAAAGGGAAGGCGTAAACTGGAGTTAAACTAAGTCCTATGACAAATATCTCAGCATGGGAAAACAGTTGGTTTAGTCCATTCTTTTCACATGTCACTGTACTTCCATATTTAGCCCATTGGCAGGAAGCTATCGAAGCCGCTGAAGAGATATACTGGTGCACTGTACTCTACTGCAGGTGCTCTCAGTGGGCATGCAGAATTAAACTGGCACTCCTCTAAAGCTTAAGCAACTTACACACAGTCACAGACCTTTCTAATTCTCAAATAAATGAGCCCAAAGGATGTAGAGCAAGAAAATGTAATCCTAGTACCAGGAGGTTTTAAAACTTACACACAATTTTAATGAAGAAGTAGGTTAGAACTTCAGTAAGAATATTGGTCCTTTCAAAGTAAGACCTCCCAAAAATTAAGCCAAATTAAATTAAGGCTAGTACTGAGGAACTCATTCAATTGTTTAAATAAATCCCTCTCAGAAGAGCCCAGCATAGCCAAGGAAGTAAGAAACCTTCTGGACGAGATATCACAGAAGGTAAATTAACTGGAGAGTAATCAGAGCAGAACATTTAAAACAAAAAAAACCAACCAGGTGAAAGAACTAGATTATGTAAGAATAAAATTAAACCTTTTGTCTGAACCAAGAAGCATGTTTCTTAACATTCGGAACTCTGCCAATCAAATTTCAAGTGAAAGTCATCTTCTACCTACAGACAGCCAAAATACCTTCAGCAAACCTGATTTGGTAATCTGATTTGACAAGTACTATTATCTACAGAACACCCACTGCCATTAATAGCCCCATTCATTTCAAATCCCTTTTATAGAACAAAAAATTGGATAAAACTAAGAGGAAAGACACCTGCTTAATTATTAACAAAAGTATGCGTAATCATAGAATCATAGCATCAACTAGGTTGGAAAAGATCTTTAAGATCATCAAATCTAACCATTACCCCAGGACTGCCAAGACCACAACTAAACCATATCACTGAGGGCTTCATCTACGCCGTTTTTGAACATTTCCAGGGATGGTGATTCCACCACTTCCCTGGGAAGAATGTTCCAATACCTGATTACCCACTCTGTGAAGAAATTCTTCCTAATATCCAGTCTAAGAGCAACAATCAAAACCAACATAGAATCATAGAATCATATAATAGTTAGGGTTGGAAGGGACCTCAAGATCACCTAGTTCCAACTCCCCTGCCATGGGCAGGGACACCTCACACTAAACCATGTCACCCAAGGCTCTGTCCAACCTGGCCTTGAATACTGCCAGGGATGAAGCATTCATAACTTCCTTGGACAACCCATTCCAGTAAAGAACGTCTTCCTTATATCCAATCTAAATTTCCCCTGTTTGAGTTTTAACTCATTACCCCTTATCCTATCACTACTGTCCCTAACGCAGAATTCCTCCCCAGCATCCTTACAGGCCCCCTTCAGATACTGGAAGGCTGCTATGAGGTCTCCATGCAGCCTTCTCTTCTCCAGGCTGAACAGCCCCAACTTTCTCAGCCTATCTTCATATGGGATGTGCTCCAGTCCCCTGATCATCCTCGTGGACCTCCTCTGGACTTGTTCCAGCAGTTCCATGTCCTTTTTATGTTGAGGACACCAGAACTGCACACAATACTCCAGGTGAGGTCTCACAAGAGCAGAGTAGAGGGGCAGGATCACCTCCTTCGACCTGCTGGTCACGCTCTTTTTGATGCAGCCCAGGATACGGTTGGCTTTCTGGGCTGCAAGCTCACGCTCAAGCAGGCTCTTGTTCAGTTTCTTATCAACCAACACCCCCAAGTCCTCCTCTGCAGGGCTGCTCTGAATCTCTTCTCTGCCAAACCTGTAGCTTTGTATGGTATTGCTCTGACTCAGGTGTAGGACCTTGCACTTGTCATGGTTAAACTTCATGAGGCTGGCATCAGCCCACCTCACAAGCGTGTCAAGGGTCCTCTGGATGACATCCCTTCCCTCCAGCATATCAACCGAACCACACAGCTTGGTGTCATCGGCAAACTTGCTGAGGGCACACTCAATCCCACTGTCCATGCCATCAACAAAGATGTTGAACAAGACCGGTCCCAACACCGATCCCTGCGGGACACTGCTCATTACTGGTCTCCACCTGGACACTGAGCCATTGACCACAACTCTTCGTGTGTGGCCATCCAGCCAGTTCTTTATCCACTGAGTGGTCCACCTATCAAAGTGATGTCTCTCCAATTTAGAGACAAGGATGTTGTGTGGGACAGTGTCAAAAACTTTGTACAAGTCCAGGTAGATGATGTCAGCTGCTCTACCCCTGTCCATCAGTTCCATAGCCCCATCACAGAAGGCCACCAAATTGGTCAGGCAGGATACTTATACTAGTTTCTTTTCCAACTGTATTCAAATATGCCTCCAATCAAATTCCCTAGTACTGATACTTAAAATATACAGTGCACAATACTCCGTAGGAAATATAAAATCATAAAGGTATCACTTCTAAACCAAGTAAATATACTAATAGGTTTTGTATTATGACCTTATAATAAATATTAGGCTTTGCCATAGGAATACAGATAAATGCCAACACTTAGGAATTTTCACAGAGATGACACAAATACTCAAGCTATGATCTTAGAGCACAGTAATTTCAATGGCTGTGTCACTGAGTAACAGAAAATTGAATTGTTATTGGATCCAAACAGGAAAAAATAACTATCTTTGTGTCCTTAAAGCCACTTCATGCAACTCTCCGTACCCAGTACTTCAGCTGCTGCAGGAAGGCATCTGACAAACCCACTAAGGAGGCATCTATCAAAACAGAGAGCTAACTGCACTAATAACTCTGCGGAAAGGTGTCCTCAGACTCAGTAAGAAGGAAGGAATGCTCTAAAAAAATAGGTAGACCTTCATCATCTTGAAGAATAAATGCTAGTTTCCTCGCTACTGAATACAACAGCAATACCCGTTTCTCTCCTTTGACTTCCCTTGCCACCAACGACATGGTATATTTTTTTAATTCCTCTAAAGTTTAAAGAAACTGTTAAACTGCAACAAGAGTGAAAAGAACCACAGTCAAGCAGGTATCATCTAATTCCTCACCAAATATATTACACAGTGTAGGAAATGAAGGTATACAGGTGAAATAAATCATTGCTTTGCATTCTCTGATCAGTGACAAAAGGGGATTTAATGAGATCTTTCTCTCACAACTCATATTTTAGACTGCAGAGTCAAACAGTATAGCCAGTCAAAGGACAATAACAATAACCAAGGTTGCCAGGTTTGGCTCAAGATCTGAGCCGTTTATTCCCTGCTGTGCAGGACTGAGAGAATATATAGTGTCTTGGCACCTGCTGTTAGCAGCTATTTTAGGTAATATAAAATTTAATTAACCTTCATAGTAATCCATACAGGATTTTATGTAAATTCAAAAAGACCATGTAGAAAATTTAACATTTCTATTTTCCTTACCTTTCTACTTGTTAATCCATGGACAACTGAGAACAGTTAAAACAAAAAAAAAAAGGTGCCACACTTTAATATAGCTAGTTGTTTGGAAACATTTTACAACATTTTTACAACATTTTACAAGCAATTTGTTTCTAGAGAATTGGGAAGAATCCCACGACTAGAATGTTTGCTGTTTTTTTAAAGTATAAGGCCACACTGTGGACAGCAAAACTCTCTAGAATTACATGGTCATCCAGGCACTGCTGCTCTGACAGCACTATGAGCTGAAGTTCCTTGAGGCTCCACAACTCTGCAAAAGAGATGCTATTGCATGGGTGATTCAGTATGCTTGTAGTTATGCTCCCAGAGCATCAAAAACAAGTTTTGAAGCCCCTCTTCCTATATAAGTGCCTTTTTAAAAGCAGTAATTTACAAGCAAAATGGGAAAGAAGTAGAAACGTAGGGTGGCATATGGCCAAACTTTTGACTTAATTTCACCACAGGTTGCTTTTTATTTACAAGCCGATAATCCCCTCTCAAGCTACACAATAGAGCAGCCATTGGCAAAGGCAGGCAGATAAAATTGGCATGCCTCTGTATTGTTCTTGCTAATCTGAACCATTAACAGAAGGGTGAGAAGGCTAGTTTTGTCATTTAAACAGGCTTAAATCCTTTCCCCAAATGAGCTTTTGTCTACATAGAAGAATGCATCTAGGAAATTTAAGGGGTTTCTGTTAGTGTTGCATTCTCAAGTTGACTTGGCTACCGGAATACCAACCTGTATATTTGTCCCTCATACTGTAAATGCAAGAATTATTTCCAGCTGTCAAAACCAAAAAGGGGTTCAACCCGATTAAATTATTTCTCAGAGGTGAAACAGGATGAGATTATAAAGTGCTAAGAAGCAACTATTTGAAATACTGAACTGCACCTGTGCAACTAAATCTCCATTTATACAGGTGCTTTTCAAATTGGATTTGAACCATTAAATTCCCCGATTCATCCCCTGCAAAACCACAGAAGCTCAAATAACTAATGAAATTCGGAGACAGAAAGGCTTAAAATAGTTTCAAGCTGTGAAGTAAGGCCTAAGACTAACTATGTTCTTTGATTCATTGTTGATGTGACATATCAAGCATAAATATAAGTTGCACAACCCAAATGCTAGAGGTCATAGGGTAGCCAGTAGCTACCTAATTATTTTTTCTTTAGCCCAGGAGAGGTCATCACCTGGCCCATACGCTCAATACATGGCTGAAAACCTGGGGAAAAGAATGCACTGGTTAGCATGATCTGGTTTTGTTTTGCTTTTTACCTGGCACATCTTGCACAGATATTCAACGTGACCTTTGCTTGAGGCTCAGCTGTATATGCGCTTCGAGTTTGATTGAATTTGCTCCCAGAAGACATCACACTTGTTACTCCTTCCATTCTTAGATCATCAAGATCCTCTGCAACAAGACAGAATGACTGGATGAACACACCATTACATTTTGTATCAGTAAAGGCGCTTCACCTGTAGAATCACTGAAGAATGGAACAACTCAAATATCAGGAATAAACCACACAGTTACTTGCATAATAACAGGAAAAGACATTTAAGAGGATTTTTATTTATACGTATTTTTACCATCTTACAAGGGGCTCCTTGTGAAATATTCACTGTCATTTCCACTTCAAACAGCGCTGTGTATTTTTTCAATCGTTATTTCTCTGATCCATTTATAAAAAATTGTCAACAACAGATGCTGTTCAATAGCTCCATTTGATGTAGGGCATATCAAAGGCATATCAAAGAGAAAAAACACCTTTTTGGAGTGTATGCTCCTCCTCTGATTTTTGTCATCATCCATTCACTTAGCAATGAAAAAATATTGGTAAAATAAAAGTGCTCTCACACCCAGAGAATGTAAAATGGATAAACACAATGCATTGAAAGAAACCATAAGATGCATACTTATACCCACCATATTGCTGTAATATTTGGGCAACTCAATACTAACTGGATTTTCTGCTACTTTGAAATCATTCTCATTTTGCAGGAAGACAGCTCAGTCTCTCAGATTTTTCTCTCCAAGATGACACTGGAATAGTGTAGCTCAGTTAAGACTGTTATCCAGATAATGGATACATATGAATTTTCATATATTTATGTTTACAAAAGAAACCTGATGGTAAAGGATCTGAGTGGAGCAGAAAGTGCATAATGGCAGACTTTAAATCCCAACACCAGATGGGGATAAGTCACAGAGAATTTACAGATTAGAAGAGGCAATGTTCAATTACAATTTAAAATACACAAGTAGTCATTACAGATACATAGTGGAGTACCGGGCTTATTTCATACACAAAAGAGTGAGATACAAGTCCCTGAAATATTTCTGGTTGTCCTCTATAGTTCATAGGCACTACTTTTACTGCTGTGCTTCAAACTCCAGACAGTACAGTCAGATTGGCAGCATTACGCCATGTTAACAACACTTTCTGGGAATATTTACCCATTTTACTAAGCAACATTCAAGAACAGCAAGGTTACACTTAAATTCAAATGAATTTTTTGTGACTAAAGTCCTTGAACTAGGTTTTTTTATCAGTTATGTTTTATTTTAAAGAAACTCTCCTTCTTCCTAAAATTCGTTGTCTTGGTGATATTAAAGTGACAGTTCTGAAGTTTCTGGCATCGATCTACACCATTTCCATACCTTTCTCTTTAAATTTAATCTATGGTTAATATACAAACTAATTCAAAGGACTTGGAAGGCTGTATAATAAAGAATTATGAAATTAATCATCTATGAGTCATTTCAGAAAAGGTATTACATATTCAGAACACATTATGTATTAAAATAAATACAGTTTAATTGTGCTTTAAAGAGGTGTGAAAAGTTCCATATTTCTTAACAGACGTAAACCACTGGATGGATTACAGTTTCAATGAAATTGAAGCATATGCCTCAAGGTTTGGGTTTTTTTTTCCCCTAAACAGATGTGATTTCTTTAAATGAGGTTTTCAACAGTTCTCTGCTTGATTAACTTTTGGCTCTCTGATGACTATGTTTTAGTAGAGCAATGACATAGGCTGCCTTCTATCATAGCTTTTATATTTGAATCTGTACATCAAAAACATGGCCTTCTAAAAATTTTAGTCAACATTTTTCTCTCAAGAGAAAACAAAGTGAAGCTTTGTGCAAGAAGCTTGTATGTCAGAGGTTGTAGCTAACAGACAAGTAGACACAATATTATGCAGTATTGATTTATTCTCACATACTTTTAGACCAGTAACATTAATGTTCATGCAAAAATGCAGATTTAAAAACCCCCAAACTACATCATATAAAATTGTATTTTTTTTTCCCAAGGAATTTTCAATGGTCACATTCAGCATTGGATGTAATTTGTCCATGGCAAGCTACAAAAAGCTGTTAATATTCCAGCTAGACAGAGAAGTATAACCCTGTAACCAAATCTGAAGAATAACTGCAGCATTTGATTTCATTTTGATTACTGCCCTTCTGCCTCAGTATAGAATGATTTCAGTCTCTTCTGGATGCCTGAAATTTATAGTGAAGGCACTGCACTTTCTTCTCACTAAAGCAACTGGGCTTTGAGAATCTGCCTTGTTCCCAATACCCATAACTGTGGATGGGAGTTTTTGAGTTGTGATCAAGTTTACATGTCATCTGGCAATCTTTCTGATTGACCACATTCACTATTGAAGGCCCTTAATTAAAAGAGCCCAACAATAAACCATAAAGTAATTTTAGAACTAAACTCAGTGTGTGTGCATATTGTTCAACAATTGATGTATGATTTGCAGAAGCATATTTGTTCATAAATAAGGATGTTATTAAAATAAATACAAAGAATGAGTGCAATAATGCATTTTAACAATCAAAACCATAAAATAAAATAAAATACAGGTTTCCAAAGGCTCAGATGGTTCTACGTAAAATCAGAAAAAATCAGTTTTAGCAAAAAAGGATTTAATGAGAAGTCAATTCAGTTACAGGGTCTGAAACACTGGATATTTTCCTTTGAATTATTTGCTAGACCAACTAGTGATGATATGGCTGAACAGTTCAGTGATTTTATTGAGCAGCAGTGAGGTAATTCACTGAAAAAAGACAGAAAGAAAAGCCAAGTTGAGGTCTGCTTATGTGATAGATGACAAGAATACTGTGAAACTTCTCAAATCCTTAGAAAATTGTTACCTGCCTTTGTAGAGTGATAGGCTGGCAGTTCACGTAAATGAAACAATCTCACTTGTGCTAATAAAAGTTTGTTATTTTAATGCATCACTGTGCACTGTATTCCTTTGATTTAAGCTTAATTCTCTGCTCTTCCCTACATGAATAAGGTGTGTGAAGACCCTACCTTGGTCCTAATGTAATTTCCATTAAGTATGTTTTGTGTAGTAAAAGAAACTACCTACTTACAAAAAAACCCTAACCTTCAATTTTCCTCAAATCAGCAATTCACCAAAATTCACACAGCTGCAATGTTAATGCATTGCCATAACAACAATACACAAAAATACTTAAAAGTGAGATAAAGATCACAAATGTAGCACACCATAGCACAGAACCAGATGTTTTCTGTATTAATGATAATGCTGCACTAAGCTAAATTCTTTGTGATTTTTTTATAGACAATTTTCATCATAAAGGAAAGGGGGAAAAGGCTATCCATTTCAGCTAAACAAAAACATAGTAATTATTTACTTCCTTTCTTTTGGGGGTAGAAGGATTGGGGAAAGGTAAAGGGGCACTATTGCCAAGAGTTCTAGAAACTGTGCAAGATTGTTTAATGTCTTGAGTTGACAGCCTGTGAAATAATCTTATAAACATCTCCTATAGGACTCACACACACCATTCACTTTAAGGACAGAGGTCTTCTTATGCAAAACTCATATTAAATGCAGTGAAAATGCAGTTGCACAGAAGGCTGAAGTAATCTGGTTATGTGCTACATTGCTTGTTATGATCCAGTCACTTTTGCCTCCTTCCTCCATTATAAAACATGAAGTAATTTCCCAGGAGTAATACAAGAAGTATAAGGTGCAAAGCTGGAAAAAGTCCTGGTTCATCTTTAGAGAGGGTATGACAGCTCAGAGTCTGTTCAGTCTAATGTTAAGAAAAGCCCTAAATGTTTTCACATGAGGGAAAAAAATCAGACAATGAATTCTGATCTATGTTCTTGCAGGCAACCAGTCAATTCTGATGCACCAGTAAAATAATGCCTCTTTCTTTGAAGACATCGATTTCTTAAGGCAGTATTTTTGCATCATGATAGACATTGATATAGACATTGATGTATTCCATATACATAGCATTGATTTGTCAGGGATTGTTGACTGAAGCACAGATTCCAAATACATTTAACTGCTCTAATTAAAATGAAAACAAGATAACCCCCAAAACCCCAAACAGACAAAAAAAATCACTCACCCCTCAAAGAAACCAACAGAAAACCCCGATTGCCAATAACAGTTCTGTTTGAATTCCAGGAATTTACGCTGCTTTATATGTCATACTTCTATGTTTGTTATTATGTTAATAAATCCTTTCCATTTCAGGTAAAGTTTCTTACCAATATTGACAGAGTCCAATAAAACCCCAAAAGAACAGTTGGAAAAAGTAGGAATTAAACTTCCAGACAAAAAAAAAATTATCTAGAACACCTGATGCTCCACTCCCCAAAATTATGTTTAATCATTTACTTCAACAGAAACAAAACTGGAGTTATCTTCTGCAATACACTAGCTACGGGGCATTTCACTTTGTTTCTTTTTATTCATCTATGACTTCAACATCATGGAGTAGGCAATGCTGTTAGTCTCGTACATATTTTCTCATATGTTTTCCTATCAACATCTTCAAATACTGGCATCTGACCGATTCAGACCCATACCATAGACTATTGATGCAAATATCATCCTAAGTAAATCCATCAAGAGACTCTCATTTCTTAGAGCAATTTTAGATATCTGGACCCAATGCTCTGAAGACATCTTACTTTATAAGCACCTCAAGTTGACAGTAAATTCCCTAAATATTTGTGCTTCCAGTGATGGATATATGCAAAAGCAATTGAAACATGATGGAATTAACACACAAAGTATCCTGTTGTAATGAAGTTGTTCTAATTTCATTTGAACACACTTCAGAATCTTGGACAACTATGCTAAGCACTGGCCCACAAGGCTCCTGCTTAGTCTCCCTTTTTCCACTAGGTGGAATATTTGTTTATCACATAAAACAAATTACTTGCAGGCAAGAGTGATGTAGCAGACATAGGGGATTAAGAGTCTCGCTTAAGATGCAGTGCCTGGACTTCAGAGCCTCATTCCAAATCAGACAGTTGAAGTTTATAACGCAAGTCTTGGATATCCTAACTGCCCAAAGCACTGACTGAATGCAATATTGCAGTCTTATTTTATTTAAATGAGAAAATCAATTACCACAGTTGAAAAGAGCTGGCCTTACACCCTCTTATCATTCCCTACTGGTAATCCTAGGCCAGATGATATAATATTACCAAATAGAATCCTACCATCACAGAATGGTTTTCATTGGAAGTGATCTTAAAGACCAGATAGTTCCAACTGCCTGTCATGGGTAGGGACACCTTCCACTAGACCAGGTTACTCAAAGCCCTGTCCAGCCTGGCCTTGAACACTGCCAGGGATGTGGCAGACACAGCTTCTCTGGGCAACCTGTGCCAGTGCCTCACCACCCTCACAGTAAAGAACTTCTTCCTTATATCTAATCTAAAAATACGCTCTTTCAGTTTGCAGGCATTACTACGTACCGTTACTACATAACTACACCCTCTGACTACATAAGCACTGTTGCTTCACATCAACAGTGATTTCAAACACATTGGTCTGCACTTTCAACTAGGCAGTTTCATTCAGCACTAAAGAATTGTTTCAAACACTTTATTTTTACAATAACACAAATCTACTATTGATTGGAGCACATCAATTAACTCTACATTTCCAATAAAATATCATTTAGATTATTTCACTTGTTACATCACATTCTATAATTTATTACTGCAACTGCAACAATTGTACAAAAGTACTTGCACTATAATAATAATACAGAACCACAGAAAGGACATAATGAGAAAATCTACAAACCAATCACAAATTCTGGACTTCAGAGGGCAAAAGGAATGTCTTTTAATGTTTTTCCTTGGCAAGCTTTTTCTTTTTTTGCACTTTAACTTAAAGTAAAATAACTTTAAATATTAAAAGCAAATTTGGATCAATATTTCTAATCAGTGCTAATTCTGATGTTGTTTACTTATGCAACCACTACATTTAATGGCATCTGCAATTCAGACCTCAGTCCAACTCTGCATTCTTAAAGAAAACAACCAAAAAGAGATTTGTCATAATAGTAGAAAAAGTCTTGTTTAAGTCAGTCAGCTTTTTTTTCAATCATATAAAAAATATCAAAGCATTAGAAAGATATGCATATTTAAAACATTTTATTTTGTTTTCAATTTCAGGTTGGATTTTTATTTTCTATCAAAAAGGAGCCAGCCATAATATTTTTCAAGTGTATTTAGTTAATGTAGTACAGATGTTCCTTACAATATAAGTCCAAAATACTGAATTCAACATTACCGTTGTTTATGTTTTTCTTTATTAAATCTAGTTCAAATTATACTGATAATTTGCATGCTGTTTTTATGAATTTTTATAAGAATAAGCTAAGATGAATAACAATTCATAAATTCAGTGGTACACCTCACTAAAAATAAAGCAACTACAGTGAATTTCAGAGAAGATATTAAATTGCTCAGCTTTGTATGAATTTGCACTGGGGGCCCCATTCATATTTCTTTGCATCCACGTAATTTACCCTACCAGCCCCTTAGCAAGAGGCCAATGGAAATTCATACACTTTTTATTGAAATGAAAGTTGAGGCAAAGCATAAAAATGACAAATAATCTTATGCCGAACATTTCCAGTAATGCTGAACCTTCCAATATTTTCTTCTGAAATATTATTATTAAAAGCATTTCTGGAATGCCAGTTACCAGAGCATCTGTGTGCCCCATTCTGTAAACCTACCTAGATCAAGGATTCCTGCAGTGGAAACATCTCTCTTCCCCCAACTTTTTTTCTTTTTTGTAATTATCAAATTTAAAAAGTAGTCAAACACCTTACTGTCCTTCAGAGAATCATCTCCATGAAAAGAAAAACACACTAAGTTAGAAGCAAGATGCTTGAACAGCTGAAATTTTCATAAAAAAAAATAATGCTTTTCAGTCAAGCACTATACCCAAATGCACCCAGCTGCAGCCCAAGCTGTTGTGTTAGCAAAGTTCTAGTTAATTTAGGGATTCATATATGAATGATGTCAGACTGGGCAATCTCTAAATTCTGTGTGCAGAGCCACATTTAGCAAAGGATGTGTTGTATGCGAATGTTCATCGCAAGCTCTAGGTGCGACTAGACTGAGACAGAAACGTATTAGTAAATCTATGATAATCGCAAAACCCCTTAGATAATATAGCTGATAGAAACAAACCATGGATCTTTGTTATTGCTCTTCGAACGTGTGCCTAGTTGCAAAGGGACAACTGCTCTCCTTGTCACCTCTGCTAACTGTGAATCAAAGAATGAGTACAAGATGGCATCTAACAACTGAAGCTCTGCTGTTTCTTCCAGTTCCATCCCACTACCAGCTTGCACCTACTCTTCTTTGTCCTGAGACAAGACTATCTGTTTTGTATCACTGTCACTATTTTGGCCAGACACTGGGACATCTGGAAGACTGCACTGTCTACACTTAGAGCAGCAGACACTGAGCTGGATACCATCAACGTACCAATGGCATCACCACTGACAGTACATGCTCTTCCTCACTTATTCATTAAGTTCATAACCACTGATGTCTTTTGAGAGATGGCAGAACAGATTTTTAAAATAGAATTTTATATCTCCAGCAGGGTTAAGCAGATAAAGGAGCAGGTGTGTCAAAAACATCCCACACACCCAAAAGATTAGCCAGGCAATAAATTTCTAAACAAACAACTCAGTTTCCCTGTAATACTTTTACTGAAGAGAAATTAATGCTTTTTAAATAAACTTTTGGTTACTGAAAAAACTCTGTAGTTGAGGCGCTGTATAGGTGCTGCCTATTCTCTTAAGTTTGTTTTGTGTAACCTATCAGTCCTGTGCACTATCAGGTTATGTTTGCTCACGCTTTTGGTTCACAGAATCACAGAATCACAGAATCCCAAGGGCTGGAAGGGACCTAAAAAGATCATCTAGTCCAACCCCCCTGCAAGAGCAGGGTAACCTACAGTACATCACACAGGAACTTGTCCAGGCGGGCCTTGAATATCTCCAGTGCAGGAGACTCCACAACCCCCCTGGGCAACCTGTTCCAGTGCTCTGTCACTCTTACAGTAAAGAAGTTCTTCCTGATGTTAACGTGGAACTTCCTATGCTCCAGTTTACACCCATTGCCCCTTGTCCTATCACTGGATATCACTGAAAAAAGCCTAGCTCCATCATCCTGACACCTACCCTTCACATATTTGTAAACATTGATGAGGTCACCCCTCAGTCTCCTCTTCTCCAAGCTAAAGAGACCCAGCTCCCTCAGCCTCTCCTCATAAGGGAGATGTTCCACTCCCTTAATCATCTTTGTGGCTCTGCGCTGGACTCCTTCAAGCAATTCCCTGTCCTTCTTGAATTGAGGGGCCCAGAACTGGACACAATATTCCAGATGCGGCCTCACCAAGGCTGAGTAGAGGGGGAGGAGAACCTCTCTTGACCTACTAACCACTCCCTTTCTAATGCACCCTAAGATGCCATTTGCCTTCTTGGCCACAAGAGCACATTGCTGGCTCATGGTCCTCCTATCCACCAGGACCCCCAGGTCCCTTTCCCGTTCACTACTTTCCAGCAGGTCAACCCCCAACCTGTACTGGTACATGGGGTTGTTCTTCCCCAGATGCAAGACTCTACACTTGCCCTTGTTAAATTTCATCAAGTTTCTCCCCGCCCAACTCTCCAGCCTGTCCAGGTCTCGCTGAATGGCAGCACAGTCCTCTGGTGTGTCAGCCACTCCTCCCAGTTTTGTGTCATCAGCAAACTTGCTGAGGGTGCACTCAGTTCCCTCATCCAGGTCATTGATGAAAATATTAAACAGCACCGGTCCCAGCACCGACCCCTGAGGAACTCCACTAGTCACAGACCTCCAGCTAGATTCTGCGCCATTGACCACAACTCTCTGCCTTCTTCCTTTCAACCAGTTCTCGATCCACCTCACTACTTGATCGTCAAGCCCACACTTCCTTAGCTTATCTATGAGGATGCTGTGGGAGACAGTATCAAATGCCTTACTGAAATCAAGAAAAACTACATCTACCGCTCTACCATCATCCCTCCACCTAGTCACTTCCTCATAGAAGGCTATAAGGTTGGTCATACATGACTTCCCCCTCATAAAACCATGTTGGCTGTTCTTAATGACCCCCTCATCCTTGATATGCCTAGTGATGGAGTCAAGAATAAGTTGTTCCATCACCTTTCCAGGGATGGAGGTAAGGCTGACCGGTCTATAGTTACCCGGGTCCTCCTTCTTGCCCTTCTTATAGATTGGTGTGACCTTTGCCATCCGCCAATCCTCAGGCACCTCGCCCGTTTCCCACGACTTACCAAAGATGATGGAAAGTGGCCTAGCAATGACCTCCACCAGCTCCCTCAGCACCCGTGGGTGCATTCCATCCGGACCCATCGATTTACAGATGTCCAGATTGCATAGCTGATCCCTAACCCAATCCTCATCTACCAAAGCAAACTCCTCCTTTGTCCTGACTCCTTCTGGGGCTAGAAGGCTTTTGTTTTGGCACATTGCTTGCGCGAGCATACTGCAATTCAAGACAGAGAGTTGGCTGAATTGGAAAATAATGTAGTGGTACATGTAATACATGTGGCTGCTACACTTTCACTGAGTATTGCAGGACC
Source organism: Lathamus discolor (assembly GCF_037157495.1). Classification (NCBI taxonomy): domain Eukaryota; kingdom Metazoa; phylum Chordata; class Aves; order Psittaciformes; family Psittacidae; genus Lathamus; species Lathamus discolor. Next base: position 125,476,702 of record NC_088885.1, on the reverse strand, counting down.
AGTTTATTGCCTATATAATAAATCAAGCATTGAAGCATGCTAGTTCATGTAATGTTAGCTCACACCTACTATCTTATATATCATAAAGGTACATTTGCTTTTACTTGGCACTACTTTATCTTCTGGGTATGAATTAGTACCATATTTCTCCAGAAGATCTCATTTCAGAACTATAAAACCATCTTATAAACAAATCAGAGAATGTTACCTGACAGTTCTGCTTCACAAGACATACTAAGGTTAATCATGACTCCCCTGAACTCAACTGGAATTTGCCATTGACTCCATAGACTGAAAAGTTATGTAAAATATGTCAAGTTTCTCTCTTTGGGGTTTTAGCTCCTTAATAGGAGAGCTGTGAAACTCCCAGAGATCTTGAGAGGTGCTTAACTTGAGCCAGTGACTCAATTCCCCATATGTAAAGATAAGGTAATTCCTCTTACCAATAGTAATGGTATGGTTTAACTGGAGTCCATGGCAGTGGAACTGAATGCTCCCTGGTGGCCACTGTATGCCGTCCTCTGTGGAGTACAAGAACTGCGGACAAACCATTCAACACTATTCTATTAATTGAGAGGGAGGCAGAAGTCTTAGACTGTAAAGCCAGTTTTACATCAGATAGCAAATGTTCCTTAAAGAATCATAAAAAAACAAGGATGAAGGAAACTCAGAACCTTAGGAAGCACAACTGTCATATGCTGGAAGGAGGCAGCAAGAAAGAGTACATCTTATCACAAAAGATAAATTACTAATTCAGGATGTTTTCCATCTCAGAAAGAACCATCTGTACTAAATTTCTAGAGTGCAGGCAGTTAGACAGACAACCTAAAAAATGAAATGAGGTCAAACTGGCAGTACAAACCATACCAACAGGAAGAACAAAGAAAATGAGAAAAATTAAGAACTCTAAACTGAAAGCATCTTCAACAATACACAGCAGAGGTCTATTTCAAGCAAAAAGAAAACAGGTAACATTGCACTAAGAGGAAAGTTAGGTCAACACAAGAAGGACAGTTGTTCATGATTTTCAGTCTTCGGGCACACTAGCAAAGCTCACTGGCCCTAAAACGTTACTAGCTCAGGTGGTGGAAGAATGAGGTCACACTCCAAGATGCTAACCAACAACTGCTAAGGGTGCAGTTCTGTAAGACAGTAGCTTGTTCCCAGTGATAAGGTCCCACTTCTTTCATCCTCTTACCCCTTTCTACTGTTCCCAGTGATATCAGTGCTTGATTTTTATCTGACCCTGATGTGAGCTCATTCAGGAGAAATAATTGCTGGAATCTTCTTGACACCTGGCTTAGTGAGCTGCACTGGCACACTAAGGAGTCATACAAGCATTAAAATCAGTTTAAAGGAAACAACAGGAGCATACAAGCCCCACTTGAAGAAACAGAGGAGGAAGCAGGACCAGTTTATTTAATGAAAGAAATCTGCCATATTCAGTTAGACTTAGCTCATCTACCATAGCCATACCCTAAAGGGGTAAAATCATTAGGTATTTAAGCAACACTAAGAACTCATCATATGAACATGTTTCTACTGGACTAAGGAGCCAGAAGAAAAAAAAAGATGTTCATCAAAATATCAGAAATAAAAGAAAGCAAGACATAATATTTACATTGACAGAAGGACACCCCATCTGCACCCCTCCTGCTTCTAAGGACCATAAAAATTAGTGTAATTTTGCTTCTGTCAAGCAACAAGAATCAAAGTTTTTCAAAACTGGTACTACATCAGAGTACTCAAGTATGTAATCCAGAAAGCATCCCTAATACAATATCAAAATATGATTCTTAGTAGTACGTGTTAGAGCATTAAGGATATGATTTTGGACTTTGTTTTTGAATTTATTACATTTGGCAGTAATCTCTGCCTTTCAGGTTTTTTTAACTGAGTAATGCCAAGCTGATATAATCTAGTATGACTGAACATGTAAATAAGCTTGAACTTGAGAAGCAGATTAAGATGTCTTGCTACCAACACAATGTCTTAACTTCTTACACCTTTTCTTCATCTGTTTTAGAATTCCTGAAATATGGTAATGTAAATGAATTAAATGAATTCTGATATTATGATATGATTGTATAAAGATTTTTTTAAAGTGAAGGAAGACTTAACAGATGTTTCTTGCTGTACCAACAGATGAAAGAAAAACTGAAGTTGCAGCTACTTTGAAAGTTATCACAAATGAGAGAGGTCATTGATGTGCTCAAAGAAATTTTCAAAATACGTAATTTATCAGTTTCACTATCATGGATACAAATATTCTGAAACTAATGTACATTTGCTTGTCCATAAAATGACATCATCTTAATTCAACTGCATTCCTCCAAATAGCAACACCCCTTCGGTTTCCTAAAATACAAGAAGCAGTTTGTAGCATCTGATAATGCTTCAGCAGATCCACAGAAATACCTTTTTTTAGCTCCCAAATGACATTTTAAATAACATATGTACACTGAAAGTTCCCTTTCACATGAGCACCCAAAAAAAGTCCTGAGCAAGAAACTCTCCCAGCTGTCACAAACTTACTCTTCCCTATCACTTGAGCAGCTTAGTTTGTAGACATTTTCGTTAAGCACCCTGAGTAAATACCCATAGCAGCTAACTTTCACACCAGTGAAAGTCTCCCATCTGTTTAATGTTCTGTTCCAGGTATCACCTACTTGTGAAAACTTTATCTATGTGAAGATTCAATATAATGTGAAATATTGCCAAATTATTTTTCACTTACAAGTTAGAAATTATGTTCAATATAAACAAACCAAACCAGTATAATCAAAACAAATTCTAAAGAACTGGCCATCAGAAACACAATTCCCAAGGCACTGGTGGTATAATTACGATGTTTATAGACTTTGGAACTTTCAACAGAAGAGCTTTGATTCCTTAAGCAAATACATTATTCAAATATTTTCAACAATGCTTTTGAACACATCAGTAGACAAACAATACTCAAAGATGAAAAAATAACTACTGCTCAGCACCTTAACATATTTTGTCTCTAGTAACTAGACTTACATTTAGAGTAAATTTCACAAAACAAGTACTATTTTTATCAGGTCCTTATGTCAATATTCATTAAAAAATGCAGTGACAAAGCCTAATTATCTGTGACTGATATGACCCAGTTGCTATCCATTTCCTGAAAAAAAACACCAACCAAACAAAAAAAAAACCCAGGAAAATCAGTTGCTCTCAGAAATACTCAAATATGTCAAAAGCCCATTACCCAAGTAAGTGTGAAGAACAATTGATAAAACCCTCTGCAAAGATACATTTCCCCATGCAGCCAAATAGAGAAATAGGTCTGCAAACTATTGTCAGACACCTTGCCAAGACGCCTCTACGCCAAACATTACTTAGAGTACTTTTGCACCTAGGTGATAGTGATTGAATAAATAACTCTGTGACATTCTGAGGAACCGTTTCTCCACAGTCGTTACTTCACATGTGCCTATGGCTATATATACCCTGACTGAGAGTCAGAAATAGAAATGAAATGACACAGTTCTTTTGTATGTGTAAAAATGACAACCATTCAGTCAGCTTCTGAGTATTGTAAATACAATATAGACCAATTCATTTATCAAGAAAAAAAACATTTGACTTTGATGTACTGGAGTAATCTTTTAGAGATGTGGCAGGTGAGCAAGACATAAAAATTCCACAGGTAAGCATCAATTAAGAATTACTGTACTCTCTGTGTGTAGGGGAGAAATGAGGACTCTTGTCCAAAGTTCAGTGTTTGAAGAAGTTCAGTTACATGTTCAGTTACAGGTACTTTCTTATAATGTAACAGGGAGCTACCACAATGAATGGTAACTTCTCTGTAAGGCACACGCAAAACATGCACCCATCTATATACTCGGGATGAAAACAGCTGATTTGCCTTCAGGTACTCAGAAATCTGCAAGAAATAGGAGGAATTTTTCCACATAAAAACTAAAATGTGCACATGACAAGTATGGCTTATCTTCTCAGTCTTGAAGCTTTATGTTCTCAGTAGAGTTTAGTTTGGCAAAAGATCATACATAAGAACAAAATTAGTTATCCTTCATTTGCATTTTACATAAATAATAAATTGTGATTTATAATATTTATTTATATATTGATTATAAATAGTAATAAATGTGTTTCTTATACAAATATTACTTTTTTCAGCCTACTGGACAATAATTCTCTGAAGAATCTTAAGCTGAAATTTCACATCAAAAGCAACCTGCAGGAAGACTAAGAACGGATTACATGCAACATTACTTTGGTATTTCAATGTCACCATTTATAGTTTCAAAAAGAGGAAAATTTAATAGTCAATAACATTTAAAATTTCTGCAATAATGCAAGAATGTTTGGGAGAAAAAAGAAAGTATGTTCTTTACCTTTGTTGGAAAGCACAAATATGTGACTATCACTTTTTTATTATGAACTATGCCTTTAAGAACAATTTTGTATTATTGTTTCATTTACAACATCTTTCAAGTCTTTATTCTCATCATATTGAAAACAATCCCTTTATAACTTCTGGTTTTAATAAAATAAGGGGAGAAGCCTTTTTGAAGCCACAATTGGATTTGTCTCTCTTTGCATCTGGCTAAAAATCAAAACTGAAAAATCCTATTATTTACATATTTATTTATATTTAATTATTCCCAGGACCATAAACTTTCTCTGTAGAGAATTAAAAACAATGTAATTACTATAATTCTTTTCATTTCCATTTTATTTCTTCATTATTTGATACTTCAAAGATACACTATTTCTTTACAGAAAAGAAACTTGGGCTACATCAATGTTACCCAGAAAACAGTAAGCCAATACATGTAGCCTTTTGTGTTCAAAACTCCTCCTTCTGTCACAAAGGCACATTATAATCTCAATCTGCTCTGTCCAGGAAAGTATAAACTTTATGCATTTAACATCACATCCTATTAAATTTTAATTTCTTTTTCAGCTGCTCAATATTTCAACATTTTGCTAACCATTTTCATTCTTATTTTTATATATTCTTTCAAAGGTGACTCACCGTCTCTCTTCCCATGATCATGCTTCCCCCCAGCAAAACCTTGGCTTTATATGCGTCAGTGGCCTAACTCATATTTCACTGTATTGAAGCCAGGACTTAACTCTTGTAAGTGTGCTTCCTGTGCCAAGATAGCGATGATTTAAGGAGTAGTTTCACAATCATTTTAAGCTAAACCAAGTCTGTACTGCCACTGAAAGAGTCAGAACTGCCTGTCTCCCATGTCAGCTGACTAATAGTTTCTGTCCTGACACCAGTGCTGCTTGTGTGGCCCACCAAGGGCTGGGTCAAGGAGCTCATCTGCCTGAAGGTTCTCTCTTTTGCTGTTTTGTTGATTTTTAGCCCAGCTCAGACTCACTTTTTCATATTTTCTTTGAGGTTTCTTGCTCAGACATGTACTGTTTTAAATAGGCAATCATAAGAGACAATTTTGAAATACAGCTCAATACTTTTTCAAATCAGTGTCTGGTGATAAAGAATCATAGAATGGTTTGGGTTGGAAAGGACCTTAAAAATCACATAGTTCCACACCCCTGCCATGGCAGAAATACCTTCCAGGTTGCTCAAAGCTTCATACAAACTTGCCTTGAACACCTCCAGGGAGGGGTCATCCATAACTAATCTGGGGAACCCATTCCAGTGTGTCACCACCGTCACAGTAAAGAAATTTTTCCTTATATCTAATCTAAAACTACACTCTTTCAGTTTAAAGCCATTCTCCCTTGTCCTTGTAAAAAGTCCCTCTCCAGCTTTCATGTAGGCCCCCTTTAGGTAGGTTGCTAGAACTCCCTAGAGCCTTCTCTTCTGCAGTTTGAACATCCTCAACTCCCTCAGCTTGTCTTCCTGTAAAAAAAATTAAATCAGGCTCGTGGCTGATTATTGAAGTTAAAATAGAGGAAAACACAAGGAAGCATCTTCATAGAAAATAATACAACATTACCATGAAATATAATTTTTATTTTCCTTGGAATGTGATGCTGAAATCCTGTAGGTTGCAGTTTGAGGAAATATTCAGGAGTTATAAGAAATTAGTTTTAGGAGTTATTTTAAACACCTCTTGTTTTGGATTTTCTTCATGGAAAAATATTGCATGAATTATCTTGAAGTCATTGCAGTAATAGGTAAGTACAGAGACAACACACAGAAATTGACAAAACTTTAACAACTCCAAAGAAAATGGTTGAAAGATAAATTTGCTCCAAAAATAGATACTAAACTTAAACCAACACTCTTTCTGACTACAGGGAAAACAAACATAGAAAGTGTAATAAGGAAAGGATTCAGAATACAGACTTACAGACAATGGATTCCAATGTCAAATCATACTTACTGTAACTTTGTAGACTTCAAATAATTTAATATCAAACGTAACTCAGGTCCTTATATTTAAAACTAGCATCCTGCCTCTTCCTTGCCCCATCATTGTCCATGGAAACACTTTTTTTCTGTTTAGATTTGGTACTTGGGTGTATGTTTACTGTTTACTGACTGGAGTTGATGTTCCCAAAGGTCTTTTCCTACCTAGTTCATTCTATGGTTCTACTTGCACCTCTCTCACCCCTCCTTAGTCCTTACTAATTAAGCAAACAACCCAGCAGCTATTTATGACAACAAACAGACATCCTTCAGCTGAAATGCTCCTTTAGGTTCTTTGTATTAATTAATTAATTTTCCAGCATTCTTATTGTTTGATGTTACAAACTGATGATTACTCCTTATTTCTCTTCTCATTAATTCTTCTGATTTTAATTTTTCATATCCTAAATTCTTTTCAGTCTCAACAGACGCCCACTCTACCACCCTTTGCAGTACAGCCTTTGCTACATTTTGCCTCTTTCTCATCTTTGCTACATTAGTAGTCAGAATGTCCTACATACAATAGTACTTTCTGCCAGTATATTCAATACAAACAACTGTGCCTTCATGAATGCCGGGTCACTAAAGAAAATGCAAGAACAGAAGCTGGTAGCACTAGTTTTGATGTCAGCAGGTGCACTGCAGACACTACAGCAATGTGTCTAAGCTAGCACTGAACTTGCAAACTGAAGGTATAGTGTTCCACAGTAATCCTGTGCATCATAGCAATGTTTAATGAGCTCCTTGATCTGCTCAAAATTGCTAGATAACACACTACAAAAGCTGGCACTGCCAGTGGTGTCTGACTTGGCCTGTTTGAAATTATCCTTTGCATGCCAGTCACAGCATTTACTGCTGTATTTGTAATTTTACCTGAGGAAAGTTCTCTCGTGTAATTCATGAAGACAGCACTCGAAGACAAATGGGATACTGGAAATTGTTGGTGGACCGAAGAGCTATTTAGAGATGCTTTTATTTATTTTTTTATTTTCAGTGTCTCTCCTCTCATTTTTATCAAGGCTTACCAAATCTAATTTTGAGTTCTGCAAGAATCACAAGAGTTACCTTTCTGAAAAAGCTTTTTAATTTGCTATAAAGGATTTTTTTAGTTCACTCTATTCTTTCTTCTCCACGTTTATCCTTTATCCTCTATTTTGCTTTCAGCAATTACAATCATTAGAAAAAAACCCAATTCAATTTCAATTTAATTTTACAAATCAGAACACTCTCAGAATCTCTTCACATTCAAAACACTATTAGAAAGAATGGCTGGCCAAGCAACAGCCTTTTAATATATGTTGAATCAACTGTTTTCAAGTATGAACAGGTAACAAAGTTTGGATTTTGCCACGTTATTTGCGGTTTCTCATATTACTTACTGCTTGCAGCATTTTAAAGGACACTTCTCTTGTGATTTTTACATTTAGTATTCCACTTAATATCATGTTCAGTGGTAAGAGCACACATCTTGCAATAAAATTAAAATGCTGCCTGGTCATGAACAGAAACAGACACAAAAAAAAATAAAAGTCTGTAAGCAGCACAAGTCATTAATCTTGATTTCTAAGAATTTGTGTTACATCCCAATAAATCCTTCACAATAATTTCACGTGTTTCCCTCCATATTTCTTACAGTATCCTCTCCCTAGTAGCTCTGCCCATCTTCCTTCTTTTCCTTCCTTCATGAACTCAAACAGCTTGTCCCAAATTGCTTGAGCAAGTCAGCAGATGCTTTGTTTGATGTAGAGCCATAATACTGATCCATTTGCAATAGTATGTCTTTAGTTTGTACTGAAGCTTCAGGGTGGTACTAATGAGATTGTCTTCTATCCAGACACTATGTTTCAGGAAATAGGAAGAAGTTTTATGTATTAAATGCCTGTCAAATTCTGCTGAAATTTGCCAGTAAAATTACTAGGAGTAGAACCTAAAGAAAGATGGGCACACCTTAGAAATCATCTAAGTGTACAGAAAACCAGCTTCATGGGAAAGCAGGGGCTGAAAACTTTGGATGCAAAATGGTATAGAGGGGAGGTCACTACTGGGTTACATGACACAAAGCTTGTGGCTTTGCAACTATGTTACTGTGAACATTTACACCAGTTAAATACACACTGGATAAAACAGGTATCAGTAGTTGCAGTTTTATAAGCTTTGTCCTTGAAATATCAAATGTATGATGTCTCTGGCAGTCTCACCCTGTGTGATGTTACTATCAGCTGAAATGATCTTCCCCTCCTCTGACACACATTGCTGCTCTTCTAGACAGAAACAGGCTTTCCTAATGCACTGGGCTGAAAACAGCAGCGATTCACAAGCTGATTTAAGAGCAGATCAGATGCCTCTGCCCTGAGGGCTTCCACATCTATTAAAGGTGCAGGGTCAGGCAGATGGCCAAGGGTGGCAAAACCTTCAGCCAACAATCTCCTGCTGCAAGTCTGTCAGAAGCCAAACAAGAATCAATTTATACTCACTAACGATTTTGCATGCCCTTTTTCATTCCTTCTCTAAACTGATATGTATAAAAGTCTTCAACTTCTGTCTGTCTCCAGGCATTTCCCTCTCACATTTTCCAAACTCCTTCCCTTCTGCTGTATCCACTCTGAGATGAGGGTGCCAAGAATAGAAAACCTTTACACCAAACTGGGATAGATCACTGGATACACACAGGGGCAACTGAAAGAGACTTGAAAGTGAGCAAAATATGCAGCGCAGACAAGGTTACACATTGACTTTATAGCACAGGTCAAAGGTACCTGGCTCCTCTTATGGTCACAGCTGTTACAGGCCTGCGAACATCTTGCGACAACCGTTCATGGTAATTTAGTAGTCTGAAAATTGTAGCAGTAGTTCAAATCCTGCTCTCTCATATGTTCCCTGGCATTTCTCAACCACAAAATGAATCTACTGTCATGCTTCTCATTTTTAGACAATTCTTCACTTGTTTTCAGTCTTGACCAACCTGGACATTTTTGTGTAACATTATAAATATCATTTCACTTTATCACCTACCTCCCAGTGGAGAATAATATGAAAAGAAACAATAACATTCTCACAGAGGTACTCGACTGCTACTGGATTGCTAAAATAATAAATATTCAAAAGCATCATGTATTTATTCGTTGCTATTATATTGCCACATGGGCAGCTTCTAATCCATGACAGCACTATATTTTTCAATTTAAGACTACTTTATTTCCTTAGAATCCCTTTGAGAGGCTTTGACTAAGGTCTTCAATTTTATTTTGCCAACACCTTCACAGAATCACAATTACACACACACAAGAAAAGAAAAAGCTGCACTGAAGGCTAGACTCTAGAACAGCCCCCTTTTTATAGCTTTCTAGGGAGAAAAATAAACTTGACACTGCTATTAACATCCACCTTCAAAAAAGGCGGACACCACCCCCTGCAAAAATGATTGGTTTATGAAATATTGAGAAAGCAATGATTAAGTATTTAGTGTCTGAGCCTAATATCAACCTCAAAAGCAATATTATAGTTCACATCCTAACCCCCTATTTCTTAGCAGAAGTTGTGAAATATTTATATGAAACTCCTTTGACATCTTCTTTCTCCAAACCGGACCTAATAACTAGCTAACTAATAATTAATCTAACTGCATAAGTAAACTCACAGAAAAAATTAAATACCATTTCTTAAAGTGAGTCATACCCTTTGAAACAAATTTTCTAATAAATCCATATTTTTCTTAGTTTTAAGGTAAAATAAACATTTACTTTAAAAAAAGGTTATTTTCTATTTCTATTACACAAGATGCTGCTTAAGAAGTAAGTGCTGGGCTCTGTAATATTTCAAGTAAAGATATTTGTAGAAAGATATTTGGTGGGAGTTAATGACACTGGGGCATTACATACCAGCTGTAATTTTACATGTTACAAAACTGATGTTAGCAACATACAAGAAAATACTTAAACATTTGTAATTCCTGACAATTCTTGGAATGGCTGGGTGCAAAAGAAGTGCTCTAGTATGTAGAATCACAGAACAGAATCATATAATCATAGAATCATAGAATAGTTAGGGTTGGAAAGGACCTTAAGATCATCTAGTTCCAACCCCCCTGCCATGGGCAGGGACACCTCACACTAATGTCACCCTAGGCTCTGTCCAACCTGCCCTTGAACACTGCCAGGGATGGAGCATTCACAACTTCCCTGGGCAACCCATTCCAGTGCCTCACCACCCTCACAGTAAGGAACTTCTTCCTTATATCTAATCTGAACTTCACCTGTTTAAGTTTGGACCCGTATATATTATATGCTGGTAAAATGTGTGGTTCAGGACAGGTTAACAAGCAAACAAAACAGAACTTAACTGACTATTGCCAATGAGACACTGAACACACTTACAAGCTAACCATGGTCGTAACTAATCTTCATATACAGGTGACCTTGAAATACTGCACAAACATGATATTACACCACTAAAAGTCAAATTAACAATCTCTCAGAAATTTCATGTTGTGGCAAAGATAATAGTAAAGAAATGTGGCTTTGCCTTGCATTCACAATTGTGTCAGCAGAACACTTGATTATATTAAATGGGTTTTACAAATCCTGGCAGCTTACCCTTCCATGCAGCCTGATTACACCAAGAAAACATTATGTATTTCACAGCTAAGAACCATCTATCTGTTATTAGGAAGACTGCCTTTAAGGAATGATTCAATGCTAAGAACCATCTATCTGTTATTAGGCAGACTGCCTTTAAGGAATGATTCAATGCCTAGGGGGTACATGCACTATTTATCCGGTATCTAAATTTCAGCTCATTTTGTTAACTGACCATGCATAGGACAATAGCTCAAAGCCCACCTTGTTAAAATATGCAAAACCACGGACAGAAGTATTTACTGTTAGTTAAGAAATGCCTATAGAGGTGGAAAGAGCACAAGCTTTTCAGAACTGAGCACCTGTTCTGGACCACTGAAAACAGAAAAGTAGTTTATGATAAACAACAGTATTCCAGATGCTCAGATCTCCCTTTAGAAAAAGCAATTCTGAGCTGAAAATGAAAAGATAGCTTTGGTGTTACCCGTTCTGTATTTCACACATATTTCATGCTGGTATCTTTTCTAGTTGAATGTTACCAATCGTATTTCAGTGATGACTGATATTCAGATGTCCATGCTAATATTTTCACTATATTCAAAGGTATTGTATCATTAAGTTTAAACGTATTTAATTCAAAAAATACCAGGTTTTCTCAGCCAATCCAGAATAGGTTTACTCCTGCTTTCCTACCCATCAGCAATCATCTCGGAAGGCCTATCTTAGTAATGCTGAACCTGCCTGTTGCTATCACACAAGCCTGAGAAAGCCTATTTGGCACCAGTCAGCATCTGCCCCTAAGAGCACAGAGCCTTGGAGTTTCCAAGGAGCTGGAAGGCTATTCAAAGTAGGTTTATCTCTAACCAAAGATCAGGTTTACCTGCAGCACATTTAAGTCAAAATACCATTAAAACCCTGTCTCCTAATTGCAGAGTTTGGACATACACCACGCTTGTAAATTCTGAGATTGGTGGCCCAGGTCTGCACAATCCACACAGGGCCTGCCCCTGAATGACACAGGTCTGGGAGGTCCCAGGGGCTCCCCCATGAAATTGCCATTCTTGTCAATTTCACAGCTCCCATTAATAGGGAAACTGACAAGAATGTCAATTTCACCCCCTGCAGCAGCAGGGGAATTGGGCAACTTCAGCCAAAGAGCAAATTTAAAGATTCTTGCTTCAATCCTATTTGGAACCAAACACTAAAAGAAAATAATAAAAATTTCTGCTATTCAGCCCACTTTAATATTCACATTTTTTCTTTGAGGCATGTCTAAACAGCCATGCGAATTGTAAATGTTTCAATTGCAAAACTAAAACTGCATTGAAAAAATACTCTCATTTTCAGTGACATATAGGGAAACACAGAAGATATAACTACTTGTCACAGGAAATGGCCTAGCCTTTTACTGGCAGCAAACTACGAGAATACTGCAAAATTCACTCTTAAACTCTAGTTCTTGATGCAATCCTCCTCTTCATAGCAATGTCTCGTGAATAATACCCTGGTGTTTGTAATAAAGAACAGCTAAATCCTGTAGTCACAGAAAAGATAATATATCCATATATATATATAATATACTGTATATATAGATATATGTATGCATTACAGGCTATTCTGCTGGAGATTACTTGAATGAATTCATATAAACATATGGAACTTAAGGTGGAAAAAGTGATTCTTTTCTCACCAATAAGGATGATGATTGTGCAGATTACTTAATCTGATTCTGCAGATTTACTTCAGCCATCTCCCCCAAAAAAGTTATTTAAGATAGAGACATTTATGAGAAGTACAACTTCAACTGCTGAACAATCTCCAGAGTAAGACTTCTTTTCAGTTTCTTATAACATTAATATTTGCAATTTCAGCATATTTTTCCTTATTACTTGCACCTCTTCTGAAAAGATCTTTTTATTTTTTTTTTTTATATTTAATGAGTTAAATGGCTTCATTAATTGTTAAGGGTTAGGAACAGAAAAGTATGTTTGCCTATGTTAAGAAAACTAAGTATTTCACTAAGGAGTTCTTTGACTGCAGACACTGAAACAGGAATCCAAACTTTTGTGGCAAGTCATGAGAGCTTAATTTTTATCAGACATCTAACGGCACTTTTATGGAAAATCCCATCAATGTGACCTCCTTATAGTGTCTCAAAACTTCAGATTCATCCACAGTTAGTAAAAGCCTTTTAGGTTAGCATCTTACTCTGTCTACAATATGGGAATATGGACAGGTGTATCCTGTCTAGTGAATATTCCACCTCTACATAATAGATTCTTCTCAAAGCCACCAGCATTGGACAATAGAACAATTATTTTCTGTTGGATTGTTGCCAATATTGTTCTACCAAGGACCAAAACTGAGACCATGCCTGCCAGTCGGCACAGAAAAAAGAAAAGGTGGAATGCAGTGCGAAGGGAGAGAAAAGGGAGGGATGGGCTTGGTGGGGGAAAAGACAAGAGAACAAGAAAAAAAATGGAATTATATATAAAAAAAATATCCTTTAAGACATATGCACAAGGAGCTCAAGTGACATACGCAACAGAACCCTAAGCCTAGTAGTGCTGAATTGCTGATTAAATGTCCTACTGCTTTACACATACACATTAACTTCTTTTTTTTTTGTTATATATTTGGTAACCCACTTACTAATGATAGAGCCCACAAAAGTATTGCTCCTGGAGGCACTTTTGTATGTGTAATTTTGTCACAAATGAAATCCGATATAAATGCACTTTATTTTTTCCTGTTAAGGCATACTTATGTCTTTCTTTTCTCTTGCTTAATTTCCCTGCTCATTCCAACTCAATTCAGTCAATATATGGCATGCCCTAACAAAATAATTCACTATCCTCCATTCTATACTTTTTATCTGTAAGGAATTAACAGTTGAATTGCATTATAGATTCAGGGAAATGCTTTGTTTTCTAAAGTACAGTTTAAGTCAAGGTACTGATGGTTTTCAGAAGCATTTTCTATGCAAGCTTGCATCTATTTATAGTGACAATCGTAGCCTGTAACATATGATCTCACTGAAGGGAAGACGGGCAATGCTTATGCTCTGGAAACTGATATTATTTAAAAGCATCTTTTGAATAGTGTTAGCTTGTTTTTTCCCCTAATCTTCTGTGGGGAAGTGATCATTCACATACACACTCACACAAAATAATCTATCAATCAGCAGTGGGGTTTACACTATAGATTGTTAAGACTTTCATATTCATAGGTCAAAAGCTTCTATTATATCTCAATACCACATTTCCTTTTACAAAATAATTTGCAAAACAAACTACTTTTTTTTCCCTTAAAAGATAAAGGGAAACATTAGTTCTTTTTTTCATTCAAACCATGAGTTCTCTGAACATTACCTTCTTTCAATAGACTTCAACTCAGCCAGTTATATAAAAAAGGCTTTTGTATAAAAAAATCAAACAACAAAAAAAATCAGAAGCTAAACCAGTCACACCTTAAACAACTCAGCAGAAGAACAGTGGCAGGATTAGAACCATTTTAAATACAAGTTTTCCACATGATTCTAACAAAGGACCAGGTGTGCTACAAACTAAAAGTACGAAGTTTGAAAAGAGAAAGCAATACATACACAATGAAAAACGCCAAAGAGAAGGAAGACTTTTAAACTCATTTGACCTGCAACATCTTAGAATAAAACAAATCACATAAGCGCTCTAGTAAGAGAGGTTTGACAGCAGTTGTATCACTGACTTCTTAGTTTTTACAGTGATAAACATACAGTTCATAAGGTAATTGCAAAAATTACGTCACTCCTTTTATTCAAAATTTAAAACAAAAAAATTCAAACTGTCCCTACTACTCCAATGCAGTGTGTCTTTTGAACGCACCAGCTGAGCCGAAATTCTGTTAACAACAAAAAACATTTTCATGAGAAAGTAGTAAAAAGGTTAATTTCAAAACAGCTGAAGTTTGAGATGCTGAACTATATTTTATTTTTAGATATTTACATTTTCTCTCGAAGAGTTTATTTCACTGGTCTCTATTTTTCACCCTTACTATACAATAAACATTTTTTACAAATAATATCAATTGTATATCTGGTAAAAGGATACCATAATCACTGTAGCAGATTTTTTGCATAATCATTGTAGCTGAAATTTTGCAGTAGAAGCATGAATCAAAGATGACCATTTTAATGACCACTTTGTGTTTCACATCTCCTTTGTCCCACACAAATTAGTTGATTTGTTCTCACCCAAATAATTGTGGTTTGGTACTACACATTAATGCATACTCAATTAAGTGCATGTTGCCTCATATACTATGTCAAGATTTTGGTCTGTAAATCATTTTCCAGCACTATCTGTCACAATTTGTAAGTCTAACATTAACTACATGCTAAGATAATTATGAATGCTATAAAATTAAATTAAGTTCAAATGCATCACAACAGTTCATTCTTGCAAAAATTGAAACTTATCATCCCTAGCTGAATATTAGCACTTCTTTTCCCTCATATTTATTCCCACCCCTATGCTTAAGTAACTGTTTTGCCAGCAGACTTACAAAATTTGGGATAAATTATGAACATATATTGGTAGCAGCATCAGTCTTTATGGGCAGGAATTGTTGATATGATTCTGCCATATGTTGACAAGTGTTGCTCTCTGAGTTCACTTGTTTCTACAATAATCTAGATGACATAAGCCAGATATTTGCAATTTGTATGATTATGTGAGTCATGCACAATGCTTACAGGATCACTGACCTAGACTTGGAAAATTTGGCAAAAAGAAACACATTCTGCTATAATGGACAAATCAGAGCAGTTTCAAAGATAGTCACTGTAATGCAGGTTATAACGGAGGTTTGTAAAAGCTAATATATTGCTGCACACTACAGCATGTCTTGATTCCATATACAGAAGAACAAGTTATTTGATTCCTCATGTGAAAATGTTATTTTTCAATTTCAAGAAGAAAAAAAAAAAACCTGTTTCCCAGTTCTGCATATTCCTTTTAAAGGCTGCACATGGATCACAGGTTTAAAAATCATGTGCTTTGCAAACAGTAATAAAAAAGATCATCAGAGCTTACAACAGTGAGCTACAGAACATCAGTTAAAAACTGATTATTGGTTTTTGCAGTTACATGCAATCTTCAGTGTAAATTTGCATACATCTCTTACTAGAATAAAGCACCTATTTTATTTTTACAACCTTTGCAAATAAAAGGCTTGTAGTGTACTGATTTCTTTCCCGTTTTCTTGTACATATGGTAATTTTTTCTTGCAATGTTAAGCGCTGTGTTCGCCCTTTAAATTGATTACATCTAATCTACATTTAGATTAATCATACCATAAAGAAAAACGCCAGCGCCCCCCGGTGGGCACAGCGTCTTTCTGACAATACAGGCGTCACTATTCACGGCTTTTTTCATCATCTAGCCATAAAAACCAATTCAGTTCATCAATAATCATATCTAATTCCCCATATAGACATTTGTATTTTCTAATCATGAGACAGACTGAGGAGCTAGATCTTTAAACTGGAGAATCATGCACATTTGTGTTCATTTTACTATAAACTACATGGAACAGGTTTATAAAGAATAACCTGTAAGTAACTTAGCTCTAGCTGCATGCTTAAAAGACAATATCTTCATAAATTTATTATAACCATTGAATCACATTTATTATGTTGGCTGGTTATTCTAAAATAAGCTAAAAACTATTGCAAACTCAAAATGAAATAGCGTAAGAATGACAGGCTGTAACCCATAGGGTCCAATTTTATTGCAAATGGACATAAATTCCACACAGTATGTAGCAGCCTTAAAGCACTAAGAAAAAGCCTCTTTGTTTTAGAAAGGCTGTTTGCAGGGTCAAAGCCTAAGTTTGTTCACAGTGCTATTCACAGGAGTTTTGCATGGCTTTTAACATTGCAGATTCATATAAAATGTACGGTTGTCAGCAGAAGTCTCACCTGAAACATAATCCCCTACATTTGAATTCTAAAATAAACAGCAATCACAGTATCCCAGTTAGAATGTCTCCAGAGTATAACATGCTTGCAGCAGGATAAAGGTATCATTGCAGCACCAATGACATACAGAGTGAGCTGCAAATGTAGAGCAGCACCCAGAACTAATATGATCAAAGCAGCTACCCCTACCTCAGGAGCCTCTCAGTCCACTCTGGAATCATGTTCATCTCTGTATGCAGAAAGCACATGAGGTGATAGCCCATGGCTCTTAGTGATGCATAATCTACAGCATTCTACCTATTATCTCCAGTGTATTACAGGAAACTCCCTTCTGGAACTGGAAATAAATTCTTCCAGGGTGTCACAGGCTAATGGTATTAGCCCGAGTCAGTACTGAAAGGTACTGTAGAAAACAAGCAAAAGTCTTTATGTTAGGTCAACACAGAAACAGAAGATTTCATTATTGTCCCCTGTTCATGTAGCTTGTCCATCATTAATTTAAATGAAAACATTACATATCCATTAGAAGTTTCTTTTGCATTTGGATTATTTCTTTTCTTAATATTAACCTCATCAAATTTGAACAAAAATGTAAATGTTTGCAAACTCCTGCTTCCATTTCTTGTTAGAAAAAAAAAAAAATATAAGCCCCAGCAATATTACAATCATGTTAATGAATTTTGAAGAATGAGAAACAGAAAATTTAAAATGAGGCAGAGACTCCAAATTTTCCTGACTAGGCTGTGTAGCAGTTGGAAGGGTCAAGGTGTTTCTGGCTCCCAAGCTCCCACACACCTTTCCTTTCCTAGCACTAGCCTTCTAGTTCTGCAGCTTTCTCTCCTCACTTTCCAAGATGTCAGTGCTGTACATACTCTGCAGGTGCAGCAGTGAACAGTATGAATGTGTATCTGTCTGTAAGACACTACTGTAAGACATTATCTTTCATTTGTTCAGTAACCGTGACCATTTTGTATGGGTCACAAAAACATCTCTTTTCAAAAGTATTACATTCATGGCATTTTAAATAGCATTGCTTTGTCACCTGTACCATGGGTAAGTGCACTATCTATAGTCTACTTCAGGAATTTTGGAGACATGAGGTTGCTCTCGATTTTCTGTAGAGATATCTGCCTGCATGTATAATTTGGTGATGTTTCTTTGTACCAAATACACCCATATTTCATCTTCACTTTTCATCTTCATATTCTACCAGAGGAAGTTTCCAATTTTTCCTAAATAAATCCAAATGCTTTTTTTTTTTTGGATATTCACTAATCTTTTTTTTTTTATTTTATTTTTTTTTTTTTTTTTTAGTTCTCCATTAGGACTGTTCTCTCTGGACCCATGGTGTTAATAGTACACTCATCTAACCTGTAAGAAGTGGTTGTTTCTTCTAGGTAATTACATTTTTCTATCACACAGTCTGGGATGCCTTCAACTTTGTGCTTAGAGGACTGACTTTTCAATCTATCTTGTCATTCTCCTATTTGGATTATATCTGAGATATTTCAGTCCATATGAAAGGGTCAGATGAGGGAAAGAACTGTAACAGGCTGTAACTACTTGTCTAGGTGCTTCTATATTAACTTTATATCTGTATAATTACTGTATAACTTAATATCTGTATAACTACTTTAGTGTATCAATATCTAAACTGTGACATAAAAATACGTTTTCCCCTGAGTGCTTACCTTGACACTACTCTTCAACTTTCTTCTTCTCTCCTTCTTTCATCTGTTTTTCTTTCTAAGCACAAATCAACATTTTGATTTTGAATTCAGCTTGCAGCTTTATTTTCATCACATTGTGGAGATAACCATGCGGTTTGATAGAATTTTGGCACTACTAAAGGGCCAATACAATTCTCATTCAGTAAACAAATCTCCCTTCTGCATGACTGAACTTGCAATCAGCTACTGGTTAGTCAAAAGCTCAGCTTGCACCTGTAATACTTGTTACCAGATTTGAAACTGGCATTTTATGTTAAGTAATATAGTTATGTTACTAGAGGAATAAGGGACTAGAGCAATCATTCATGCATGTTTGCATGACAGATATGCTTCTTATATAGGTTATCCAAACCATCTAGTATTTTAAACCCCTCTGCATGCTTTCTAATCACACCGAAAGTGTTCTATTTCATTACCTATTTCACTTTCCTTCTGAAATCTAGATCTAGTCTCTTTGCCTGTCTGTTCTGTTTGGTAAAATACTTAACTTGCACAGTCGTTTACCCAGACATAGAGCAACATCAAGTTTCTAATGGTTTAATTTTCAGCATTTTACAAGTAGAGTAAAACAAAATTACAGTTCATGGGCCTGTGGCCCTCCCTATGCTAGCAATTCATAAAATCATTAAGGTGCAGAGGGACCTCAGGAGATATCTGGCTCACCTTCCTGTTCAAAGTAGGGTCAGCCATGTTGCTTTGTATTTTATCCAGTTGAGTCTTGAAAACATCCAAGGTCAGTGACTCCACAACCTCCCTGGGCAACCCATTTCAGCAGTTTAATATCCACATATTGATTTTTTTCCCCCTTTATATCTAATCAGAACCCTGTCTGTTTCAATTTATACCTAGTATCACTCACCTTCCTGCTGTGTACCTCCTTCTCAG
This sequence comes from Lathamus discolor, assembly GCF_037157495.1. Taxonomy (NCBI): domain Eukaryota; kingdom Metazoa; phylum Chordata; class Aves; order Psittaciformes; family Psittacidae; genus Lathamus; species Lathamus discolor. The sequence goes on along the minus strand of NC_088885.1, from coordinate 125,457,172 downwards.
GAGCCTCTACTTAGTCACTGGGAGGTGCTCTTGGGTCCCCCTTAGGCCTTCTCTTTTCTGTGCTAAACAAACTGAGTTGCCTCAGCTTCACTCAATAGGTAGGACCCCTACATTATGAACAATGGACAGTCTTTAAAGGAATGTCATCTGCTCTTAGCTGCCAGAGTTCCTGCAGCATAACTTCTGCAATCTCTTTACTACCACAACTTATACCCTGTACTGTACTCCACACATTGAACTCTTTTTTTTCTTTTTTTTCCTTTTTCTTTCGCACAGCTACAAGCAAACACAAGCTGTAAGAATGGGCTGAACCTCCCCTTGAAAAAGGCAACATCTCTGCTTCTTTACTATCATGCTATCTAAAAGCTTCTATATCCAATCACATCAAAATAGATAGATCTGTTGCAGCAGTTGGATCTTCAGGAAAGCTGAACTTCCCATTTGACCCACATTTCTGTTCACGAGGTTTTGCCTTTTTTTTTTCATAGCCTAGAGGAAAAAGCAGTATTTTTCCATTCATTCTCCTAACTTTACTATCACTTCTTCTCTAAATCATGGATACTTCCTCTAATTTCATTATTCTAGCTTTAGTAGACAATATTACACTTATATGAGATACCAAATGCTTTAAGTACTAATTTATTTTATTTTCTACTGGGAATACAAGTTATTCTGAAATACCCACACTTCTGCAGAAAAATGTGTAACTGAAGCTCTAATATTATTTCCTCATGCTGTTGCAGTACTTGTCAACTTCAATTTCATTATGCTAGGACCCATACTAAAAAAAATGGCAGAGTTTTACAGTTTGAACAAAGACCTTACGATCCAGTTACTTCTGCTCGGTAAAATTATTGACATAATAATTTGTCTTTTTTCTCACACAAACCCACACTGCAAATCAGTGAACCTAAGATGAACTAATTAGCTGCATATTAACAACTAAATGATAAGTCTTCTGGAGTTTATAACATCATTAGTGTTCAGCATCAGAAAGTTGGGGCTGTTCAGCCTGGAGAAGAGAGGGCTGCGTGGCGACCTCATAGCAGCATTCCAGTATCTGAAGGAGGCCTACAAGGATGCCAGAGAGGAACTCATCATCAGGGACTGTAGTGGTAAGACAAGGGGTAACAGGATCAAACTTTAACAGGGGAAACTCAGGTTAGATATGAGGAAGTTCTTTACTGTGAGGGTGGTGAGGCACTGGAGTGGGTTGCCCAAGGAAGCTGTGAATGCTCCATCCCTGGCAGTGTTCAAGGCCGGGCTGGATGGAATCTTGGGTGACATGGTTTAGTGTGAGGTGTCCCTGCCCATGGCAGGGGGGTTGGAACTAGATGATCTTAAGGACCTTTCCAACCCTAACTATTCTGTGATTCTATGACATATAGATTACAACCTGATTTCCAAAGTAACAAACTGACATTCAGCATTACTCATCTTCTGCCTTTCAGAAACTTGCTATAATTTATCTATATGGTTTGAATGTTCCTTCTATCAGTTCTGCACAAATAAACTGTAGTGACAATTTTTACTTACATTATAACAATTGCTAAACCAGATGGCAAGTCTTAGGACATGCTAATCTTCTTGCAAGCCATAATTAAGAGTTGGCTTTAGTCTGTTTAGGCTTGCCAGAAGGATAATGGAACAGTAATGGATACTACCCACGCATCTTTTACATCACCTTACCTTTAACTAAAAGCAGTTGGCATAGATGAGGAGGGAAATCCTGGAATCAAAACGTACAGACTGACGGAATGAGCAAGAAGCAATCCATTTTCTGCAGAGAGAAAAGCCAAATTTTTCCATTTTCTCATGGAAGAGAGACAGGGAATCAGCCCTCAGAGAATAAATATTTATTTAACTGTCATTTTCCCATACTATTAGCAGAGCAGGAATAATTATCACCAGAATGAACTCATGAGTGATTTAGGGCAAAGAAATATCTTAAGAGTACCACCTAAACAGTAAATACAGAAAAGGCACTGCCTAACTTCAAACAATAAGAGAAATACTTATAACTTCAAATCAAACTGCATGTGACTACTCCATATGAAGTCCCCAAATTGTTCCTAGTACTTATTGCCTACTGCACTGTACCTAGTACATTCCACATCAAAAGACAGTTGGCTGTGTGAAGGAGAATGAGAGGACAGTGATATATTAGATAAATGTTTTCTCATGACTGTGATGGCATGCATAAAATCCCATAGCCCAGCTCATGGGTATACCTGGCTGGATGGCTGAGCCCAACGAGTTGTGGTGGATGGAGCTAAATACAGTTGGCAGCTGGTGACGAGTGGTACTTCCTGGGGCTCAGCGCTGTGGCCAGTTTTATTTAATACCTCTACTGATGATCTGGAGGAGGGGATCGAGTGCACCCTCAGTAAGTTTGCATGTGACACCAAGCTGGGTGGGAGTGTTGATCTGCTGGAAGGCAGGAAGGCTCTGCAGAGGGATCTGGACAGTCTGGATCAATGGGCCAAGGCCAGTTATATGAAATTCAACACGGCTCAGTGCCAGGTCCTGCACAACAACCGCATGCAATGCTACAGGCTTGGGGCAGAGTGGCTGAAAGCTGCTCGCGGTGAAAGGACCTGCAGGTGCTGACTGATGGCTGCTGAACATGAGCCAGCTCAGACCTGAGTTGTGAACTAGCATAGTGCCCTGACTCAAAGTAGCCAGCAGCATAGATCCTCTGTTATGTTCAATTTCCAAATTTGGGACTGTACCTGAACCAACATATCTAGTAAAGTAGAACTGATCTATATTCTATGAATTTATCTAGTTTTCTATATTTACACTTGTAGTCTCCACAATCTTCTGTAGCAATGCACTCCACAAAACAACTATGTTCAACTTGTGAAAAGCTACTTCCCTAAACTTCATAGCTCAGAATGTTATTTAAAATATGCCACTTGACTCAACAACAGCTCTTTGCTATTTGCCTGACACCCGATGTTCTTGGCACATCTGGAGGTGGGCAGAGAAAAAAAAAAAAGGGAAATACACCTAGCTGTGAGTGTCAGCTTCCTGTCTGGTAAATGGTGTTGAGGTGGGAGGAAGCATTTTCCTATAGTTTCTTTAAAGGGACCTCTGTGTCTCCACAGCCATTAAACATGACAGGCTAGAAAAATTATCAGTCCAATGATATTAGGGTCAATATCACATCATAATGAGTGATCTATACCAGGTTGCTGTGTCCCCTTGCCTTCTGTTAGAAGAAATCCCAGGCTCTAAGAAGGCCTGTAATAGACATTTAGATCTCTCATCTGGACAGTCAGGAGACTAGGATAGGGACTAGTAGGGACAGAGAGTCCCCACTCCGTTTTTAGGTACAGATCTAAAATAAGTTTTGGTTCCTCCTGTTGATTGATGGCTTGTCTTTGTGAACTAAGATTCGGGAAGGGCTTTACCCATGCTTACTACAAGTGCGATGAAGACTAAAAGGGCAATGTGGGATAGGCAAATCCAGTTGGAAAAAAGGCTGCTTGGTCATTCAGGACGTTTCCAAACAAGACTGCCATCTCCTGGGTCAATCTCAAGCGACCAATGTCATGAACCGCCTGCATGCAGGGTTGGGTCTGTGGCTTCCAGTGCACCTTACCACCTGCCGTTTTGTCCCTTGCCTGTCACTACAGGGCTTTGCAAGTGTGGGTAAACCCTTCGGGCGTGTGCAGTGGGTTTTTTAGGTGAGGCACAGCGCGCACAGAACTGGCCCCACCCTTTACACCTGAGGTTTATCTGCCAGGGCCTAGCAAGCTTGGATGGTGACAGCAAAGTCCTCAGGTTGTATGTTCGGTTAGAGTGTCCTTCTCTTAGATGGAAGGCCTTACAAGGTTCCTCGTGTAAACTGTAAAAAAATGACATTTCAGGATTGGGCACATCATGATACTCAGTATGTATCTATTTATTGAAAATTAATAATTTTTTCAAAGCTTTTTATTAGGTCACATAACGCATTTCAACTCAAGAGAAGCTAGTATCTCTAATTGGTTTTATCTCTGTTTTCCCTTTAGCAATATGAAGCACAATCAACTTCAGTTTCAACCATTTTGTGCTTAGCAAGCCAGAAATAACTACATGTGTTGCAATGGGACGTGACTAATTGAGTTCATAATTTACTCTAACCTTACAAACACCCTCTTAACAAAACTATATAACTTACTAAGCTTACTAGAAGTCATTGTCATTCTAAAAATTCTATGCAAACATCAAACACCTGTAGTACTACCAACAGCAAAATTCAAGAGCAGGATTCCATTATTTTAAGACTTTAAAAACCAAATCCCTGTTCTTCGAATAACCAGTTAGAGCTTTGCTTAAACTCAGATCAGCTAGAAGATTCTCACTGATGTTGCTGTCTTTTACCACAGGACAACAAGATGAACTGAAATCAGTGAACTCCACGAATGACATTGAACAGACCTGAGCATCTCTCTTGCTTCAGGAACTTTGTATACTGGAAGATTGAAAAAAATACTAAGTATGCAATTCCTTAAAATTCTACACAGGTGTCAGTGACAAGTACAATGCATGAATATATAGCTTTAAAATTAGTAGTAGATTTCAAATTTACGGCTTCTCTCTACACAGTAGTCCTGCAGACCAAGGAATCTGGTAAAAAATACTATTGACAGCATCTGCAATAATGTTGTAGTCAAAATTTCAGTGAAATGTCATAGAAAAAGAATAAATTCCCATTTTCTAACATTATTTCTCACCTTAGCTGTTTTGTGAAAATAATTACTCTGCGTGATTTACCAATCCCGGCATTATTTGTATACTACATTTGCATAAAAATGATCAGCATTTACTTTATTGTTTGAAGCACGAATAAAAATTTATATATAATATATATTTTTATATATACTATATATAATGATAGTATATACATTATTTAAAATTTAATATTTATTACATTAAAAGCAAAAAAGATAAAGATTTAATGACACTTACTGGGGTTAGAGCATGCTATTCACTGTAACCTGAACATTAAAACACAAGTGATCCATAATTGCTCATTCTGAAAAGAGAAATACCTTTTCACAACCTTGGTGGTTTCTTTGCTGCTCTTTTCCCCCCCTACCATTTCCACTATACTTCAATATTTATTACACATTCTCCAGATTACATCCTGCACATGGATCCCTCCAGGTGAACTTCACATAACTAACTACCTTAAAAGAAATAACAGAGTATATCTATGTTAAAAGAGAATAGTGAGAGAAAGGAGAAATTACTGCAAATACGACCTCCTGAATGAAAGAATGTGTCTTTATCTAAGTCCACAGAAGTTATCTGAATAATAACCACAATGCTCTCTATTGAGCTTTATAGGATCTCAGTCTTTAACTCTGACGGTACCCTTACACAATAGCATAAGAATCCCAGTCAGACACCATCACTTCCAAACTGTATCCTCTGTGACAACTATGGTCACTTCTCAGTGGTATGCTAAGGCTTTTGTACACAAAAAGACTAATTAAGAAGCAAAGAAATACAAAGCAAATGTCAGAGACATTCTGGAGTCCACAGTTAATGGTCTAAAACACACATGGGGAAGAACAGAATCAGCTGTGAGTGAAAGGCGATAAAAATTGGAGAACAGTTGAAAGAGATCTAACCACACACTAATCAACCTATCTCAGGAAGAGGAGAGAAGCCTTTATCTAACACAAACAAGAACTACGTCCCTGAGATGCCAGACAGAGCAGAATAAACCTTCCATCATCTCAATACAAGTTCTCAGTCTTTAAAAAGACAGTAGTGACTTGGGAAAAATATCTTTAAGGGATATCCTGGGTCTTGCTGGGATGGAGGTAATCTTCTTCATAGTAGCCCGCATGGTGCCATGTTTTAGACTTGTGACTAAAACACTGTTGATAACACACCAGTGTTTTAGCTATTGCTGAACAGTGCTTGCACAGAGTCAAGGCTTTCTCTGTTTCCCACTCTGCCCCACAGCTTGGGGAAGAGGCTCTAAAAGTGAGACAGCTAGGGCTGTTGACCTGAATTGACCAAAGGGATATCCTAGGCCATTTAATGCTCAACAACAAACACTGGGGTGTGTTTTTTCTCAAAGTTACTTGAGGACTGGCTAGGCATTGTTCCACATGAGGGAGGTGATGAGTAACTGTTTTGGAATCACTTGGTTTAGGTTTTGGCTTTTTTTTTTTTTTTTCTTCTTTTTCCTTTCAATTATTACATTATCTTTATCTCAACCCATTAGATTTCTTGCTTTTGCTCTCCTAATTCTCTCCCCCCTAACACTGTGGGGCAGTGAATGACTGAAGAGCTCTGTAGTCCTTAGCTGCTTGCCGGGGTCAACAATAAACAGGGGAAAAAAATTCATCAAAACTTTTGAAGAAGCAGCATTCAGCAATAAGAACATGAGACAACACTGCCATTATCACTTTTGCATGACTTGGGGTAAAGCAGTGATCCCTGCCTCTGACTAGACAGAGGAATTATCTTTCCTGTGGCACAAAAATATTCTGCTACACGGACTTCTCGCTGGCGATTTGAACCTGATGTCTATCAACAATGAGGAGTTTGTGATCCACATAATAATAGAGATGAGCAGGCACAGGTCTGTATTCTCTTATGCTGTGTATCATAAGGGTAGGCAATTCCCACCTGGCATTTGGCCATCACAGCAGCTGCATGGTCTCTACCTTCAAAGTGAACCACCATGTTGTCATGTGAGCATCTTTTTGCTTGACGGTATAAATGCTGACTGGAATTCTTTACCTGTAAGAGAAACTAAATTATTTACTTCTAAGAGCAATAAGGTCTTTAATGCTGGTCAGCCTTACCATGGCAGGGTCTGGGCAGCATAACATGCCATGACGGGAGGTCAGTCCAATGTTAGTATGTATAATGCAATGTATAGTATAGCCAGCCTCTGTATGCAGAAGAGGCCTATTGTCTTCCAGTGGTGTCAGCTTCTATGCATGCACTACACAGCAGATGCTCCCTGGTATTGTTGTCAATTTCCCAACAACTTCCACAAAAGAAAAGTCAGCTAAAGCAGTCGTGATGGGCAATTCACACAGCTTTCTCCCACACAACCACTCTACTTAAACCCCAGAAAACTGTTCTGAAAATGCAGTGCAACTCACATGCCATCTTTCCCAGGGCCTTGTGGCCTCTCTTCTGGCAAATGATGTATTCTAGTCACATAATGGAGAAGTTTTTGTCCAGCTGGGAGACACAATAAAGAGGAACAACCTACTGCTAATAGTGGAATAATTTGTCAGGTCTAGACTCTGTTTCCTGCATGTTGCCAAAGACCTCCAGAAAATGGGAACATCAAGAACGTCTGCTAAACCAGAGGAAATGTACTGAATGCACTGCAGATTGGACACCCTTTCATTAAAGTATTTAGAAAACCAGTCTAGACTATATAAAGGGTAGACTAGCAGAGACTTCCTGTCTCATCCTACAGGCAAAGGCAATCTTTACTAAATTCTATTTACCTCCTCTTGTCATAAAACGTAAATATATCATCAGCCAATCTGTCAGGGGTGTTACAATTATTAAGTAATTAACTTTTGGAAATATCTTGAGGAAAAAAGAAATTCTAAAGAGTAGAAGAATTATTGAAGCAAACAGATGACATCAGGTATTTCTCAAAGCAATAATCAAAAAGCATATTACTTCTTGATGTGCATTTCTGTCTTTAAAGATTATGGTTTGCTACTGCATATTACACATAATATACATGAAGCAGATAATCACTGAACTTTCACTTAAGATTTCTACATCGAGCATAAAACCCCACTGTTACTGTGAAACCAACTCTAAAGAAAAGAAGAGATGGTTTTACAAGTCTTGGTGCTGCAAACACTTAAATTTCTCCCACATACGTGATTATTTCCATTGAAATCCTGGAGGCTTCTCAGAGTCATACAGACTGGCATATGCATCAATTGCAGGAAACAGGGTTCAATTATCACCACCTTTCACTTCAACCACACCTGTGTGAGCTTCCTGGCTACACTTATCTTTGGAGTGGTGCTAAATAGGTAACTATTGCATAATTAACATATGGCAAGCTTTTTAATTTTGTGAGCATGCATAAATAGTGGGCAACAACAAGAAAGAGGTGTTTGAGCATTATGAATAAATATCATAGAATCACAGAATTGTTTAGGTCAGGAAAGATCTTTAAGATCAAATCCAACCATTAACCTAGCACCGCTGAGTCCACCACTAAACCAGGTTTCTAAGTGCCATATCTACAGACCTTCTAAATATCTCCAGGGATAATGACTCAAACATTTCCAATGTTTGAAAACCCTTTCAGTGAAGATTTTTTTCCTAATATCCAATCTAAATCTCCCTCAGTGCAATTTGAGGCCATTTTGCCTCATCCTATCACATGTCACTTGGGAGAAAAGACCAAAACCAACCTCACCACAATCTCCTTTCAGGTAGTTGTAGAGAACAAGGTCTCCCCTGTGCGTCCTTTTCTCCAAGCTAAACAACCCAGTTCCCTCAGCTGCTCTTCACAGGACTTGTTCTCTATATCAATACTGTGTAAAACAATACAGAATTTCTTTTTCATCTTCTTGGAACAAGCTCAAGAATGTATACGTAAGTCCAAGTGTGCTACAAAAAAAATATACTTTTACGATGTGTATGTTTATGCATAGCAGTGCATTTGAAAAATTATATACTTCCACTTAACCAAACAATTGGTTTTTTTAGAACCAGACAAGTCATGCTTTGGTGACTGATCAATCAATACTCTCATTGATTTCAGGGAAAATACAGTTCAGCCCACCCCAGTGGACAGCCACAGAGAGCGTAACACGATTTCAAACTGTCAGTTCACAAAGAACTACTTTAGTTCCCGATTACATTTACAAAACATAATACATTCTGATATATACAAAACAAGTCTCTTGATATAATTTTCAATCACAGACCTCAAATGTAAAAATCCTTTTACATTTATGAATACATATAATTTTACAGCTACAGTTCTCAGCCTTTTAAAGTCAGGAAGATCCTTCCCACTATGACATTACCTGCCAGTAATCTATTTCAGCCACCTGCATAACTGACTCACTTAGAAAGTTACCAGTGTGTTAACAGCCATCTTACATTATACAGAAAGAGTGGTAACTGACATGAGAATGTAGACCCATTAATATTCTTTTGCAGATATATTTCTTTTTGAAATAGATTCCTCAGAAGTATAACAACTCAATTGTTTCATCTAGATTCTAGCTAGATTCTAGCTAAACTTTTATTGACAATTCTCATATGAGTACTAAGAGTTGTTTAGGTTTTTTTTAAAGAAGACATACCAACAGTAAGTTTCATGCTTTGATATCTAAATAAACCAACCAAACTTTAAAAAAGATTCTCATGAACGCACACAAAGATGGAAATTAGTGTTCCATAAAAACCTGCATTGTAAGTAGGGTATGCATTAAAGTTATCTGCTACAAATAGTAGAACTTTTTTTCCCAGAATCCAGGCTTAGGAGTGTGAGGTAATTTTTTTAAGAAAAGGCCGAATAAGCAACAAACACTGAATTCTAAAGGGAACAATGAAGCACCTATATACAACTGTGCCCTGCAATTCAGTGATGGCAGAAAGCCATGATCTGAAATTAGGTACACTGCATATAAGCAGTGTAAAAACCATCAAAAGCAGTTAAGAGATTAATGCAGTAAGTAATAAAAAAATTCAATCCCAGTACCATACAGTTACTGATCTGGAAAATACAGAAATGAAAAATAGCTGTGTTTGCTAATAGAAACTTAAGTTCTCTATGTTACCTTCAAAAGAAAATCGAACACCCTTCCTGTGTAGCACTTTGTCATATCCTCAAGTTTTGAGCAATTCCGCACAATATAATCTAACTATTATATCAAATATATAACACATACTGTCAGTAAATTGCAACATGAGAATTAAAATTAACAGCCAGTCTTGCAGAAGCACAGCACTTTCAACACCGAGATGTATCCTATCTGTGGTTACTACTCCAACATGGCTGCATCAAATCTCCATAAGCATGGCTATTCATCAAATACGCCACGATTTTGTGCTTCAGAATCACTTATATAACACCTGAGCCAGAAGCCCTGTTTGTGACATCTCTTAGTTTTAAGTTGATTTTGTATAAGCCTTGCCAGTTCTCCTGAAATGCACGATAGAAAAATGTTACGGGTTTTGCATGGCACAAATTCAGAATGGATTTCTACAATCAAATCTTCACTAAAAAATAAACCAAACCCCCCAAATCCCCAAGAACTTCACTTGTTCGTACAAAGATAACATTCGGCCCAAACATCAAGACACTAGAATATAAATTTTTTTTATACTGTCTTTCTGGTTCCAGATACCTCCAGGGATGCAAGTATCTGGACAAAAAGACCTACATATCTACTGCACACCTTTTCCTCACTATCACCACAGAATTTAACAAGATTTTATACTGTATGTGACACATAATGAAGACAATAACACTACACACACATTTATCTACTGTGGCTTCCAAATGCCACAGAATCCTATAGGAGCTCTGTGATTTATGTCAGCACAAGACACCCATTCATCTTTCTTTTTATGTTACATTGATAAAATTGGAAAGGTTTGTAAATTGCACAAGGAAATAAGGAGGTAACGCAGTTACAGAGTAATTATGGCCTTTACTGGAATGCGCAGATTAGTTCTGAAAATACCAGTTGATTTTATGAGGACTGCAAGCCCATAGTCACAAACACTGTGACCTCTTCCTAATACAAAAACTGACTCACTGTGACACCTGAGTTATCCAGCCCATTATCTCTTCTTTCTTGTAGAAACAAATGCAAGCACCACTTAAAACTACTGAAAAAAAGAATATATGTATTAATTTACAATTATTTAAGCATAATAAAAAACTCTTTTACCACGACCATGGTCAAACACTGGCACAGGCTGCCCAGAGACATTGTAGTCTCTGCCTTCAGAGAGAGTCAAAACCCAACTGAACAATGTTCAGATCAGCCTGCTCTTGCTGATTGCACTGAGGACAGGGTTGGACTAGATATCTCCAGCAGTCCACCTCAGCTATTCTGTGATTCTATGAAGGCTGCTAAGGAAGCAACATAAATATAATGAAGTTGAGCACCATTTGTTTTTCTGATTTTTAGATTAAGGTCCAACCTGAAGGAAAGAGTTTGTGATTGAATTCATAAGTGTAAGAACGTTGAGCTATCTTGAGACTGCATATTTTCCATGCTTTGATCCCACATAAAGTTCTATATAGCAAAAGTTGAATAAAAAATAAAAAAAAAAATCCATTACTACTTTTAAATGTCTTACACTGAAGCTTTTAAAAATAGCAGAAAAGAGACTATTAATTAACTTTCTTCAACAATTTCCCTCTTCTCACAACTAGTAATTCTAGGAAAGGGAGGAAGCAGTGAATGTACAGCCTTCTAGAATGCAATTTAACATACAATACAGCCTACTGGAAAATTACAATCAAATCCTCTCAAGAGGTTACAAATTCCCATTGCATAAGCTATTTGTAGCTAGTAAGTGTCAAATAAAATCCATTGAAGTTAGAACTGTGATACAGCTAAGAAAAAGAAGAACAGGATGAAAGCCAGTGAAGCTGATTCTGTTCCTTATGCATAAATACATTCTCCAAGTAGAACCTGCGAGTAATTTATGTAGAAAATCAAATTAATTACTTTTAGCACCTGAAGCGTTTGATATTTCATGGTATTTTGATGCATCTGGCAGTTTACTCACACACATACATGGTCTTCATTACATTCAGTCCTGAAAGTTCCAAGTTAAACCTTCACGCAGCTGCTGCATACTTTAGCTTCAGACATAGGCAGCAGTTTCACACTAATCTATGTTTAATGAGCTATTACACATTTTAGATTAATCTATAATAAAAAAGTATCAGAAAATATACATAATTTTTTGCAGTTACCCAGCAGTTCCATTGCATCATCTTCATTGTCAATATCTTCTTCAGTTACAGATGGAGCTGTGCTTTGAGCAGAATCAAAGGAATCTTGAGAAAGCATGGCAGCCAGTAGTTTCTTATGTTGCTGCTGTTGTTGTTTTAATCCTTTGGTCTTTGGCTCCATTTTTAAGCTGTGAGGGAGGAAAGCACAACTTTGTTTTACTGGTGCTCTCTAGAGAGTACATTACACATTTGTCAAATTACTGTAGCCCATGATGTCTTCAGATCTAAAGGTTAATGCCATCAGATCGCACATAGACCAGCTGGTTATCATTCATTCCCTGACCACTGGATGTTGTTGTCCTGGTTTCAGCTGTACCAGTTATGTTTTTCTCCTTCCTTGTAGCTGGTGCAGTGCTGTGTTTTGGCTTTAGTCTGAGAACAATGCTGATAACACACCAATGTCTTAGTTCTGCCAGTGAGGAAGGGCATGTGAAGCCAGGAGGAAGCAGAGACAGGACACCTGACCCAAACTCATCAAAGGAGTATTCCATACCACAGCATGTCATGGCCCAGTATATAAACTGGAGGGAGTTAGCTGGAAAGTGCAGATCACTGCTCAGGTCAGGCTGGGTGTTGGTCAGAGGGTGATGAGCAATTTGCATTGTCCATCACTTGTGCTTATTGTTTTTTTTTTCCTTTCCCCTTTTAGTTTTATATTCTCTCCCTTTGTTATTTCCCTTGTCATTATTATTAGTAGCAGTAATTTTATATTTTACTTTCATTATTGGACTCTTTATCTCAATCTGTGGGGTTTACATTCCTTAGATTCCTCTCCCCATCCCACCTGGAGGGGTAAGGGTGGAGGGGTGAGCCAATGGCTGGGTGGTTCTGAGTTACTAGCTGGGCTTCAACCACAACAGTTATAAATCAGTTTCTGTTTTCAGTTCCTACCTAAATTTTGACTGAATGATGACAGGAAATTTCCCATTGACTTCATGGGCATTAATCAAGTCTAAATAAGCTATATGTACAGAACAGGATGGCAATTACTAATCAGTATTGCTAAGGCACTGATCATACAGCAACAAAGCTGAAAACAAAGAACTGTTCCCTTGAGTGGCTATGTTATCATAAGCCCACAGGATTAATGACCGTATACTTATAACAACAATTCTTGTGATTTGCTGACTTGTGTCCCTAACCTAAGTAACAGACAACTGGAACTGCACAGAGGTTAGCAGAAGGGCCTAAGGAGGACTTGCTATAGTTAGCAGTTTCCAATTCCTTACAATATCAAGACAATGGGACAGAAGTTTGGTGCCTCACATAAGGATATCAGCAACACCTCAGACTGTTGCAGTCTGTTGTAGGAAGGCAGGTCTATTGCAAACATATGAAATTTAGTATAATCAATAACAGTTAATTTCCCACCGCAAAGATAAACACTGGTAAGACAAAGTGGACTTTGGAGATGAAGAACAGACTTTGAGTTCAGAAAATTAGGTTATGGATGAGGCCTCTGCAAGCTTCAGTTCATTTTGGGCTCTATGAAACAAGAGCATCATATTAAAAATCACTAAATTCCCCACTGTGTACATACATTATCACTTGAGAAACTTTCCCAAGAGCCTTGTTGCTTCTGAGAATTCCTCCAGGAATTTTTTTAATATAGGAAACTACTAACAATGACTTGGAAATGAGTTCAATCCTATTTTCACTCTGAATTTCCGAAACATGAGCTCGGTACAAGCAGGATTGCCATCAGCACTTTTATATGGTCCCTTATCACATATTAATACTTTGCTTTGCTCCCTTACAGCAGCAACAGAGCAGTAGAAAATCAGTGACAAACAGTTTTTGCTCTATAGCAGTCCAGAACATTAAGGGCAAAAAGGTGACCCTTCATCAGTCTGACAAGACATAACTGCCACTGACTGGCTACATTATCCTTCCCAGCCATAGTAGTGGTAAAATCTGTCCTTTCAGTTGCTCAAAATTAATTCCCCTTCTTTTTCTTAAGTAAATGGTCCTGGCTTTCAGGTATAAAACATTCCTGCTTCTGTTGCTCATCATCACAGGAATATATGGTAAGAGATAGTGTTTCTCTCCCACTGTTCACTACTGAATCAAGCAAGTGAGGTTTGTAGTTGCAAAGACAGAAAAGCAGACAACTTACAGATTCCTAAATATCACATACTATGTACACTCAGTATTATCGGCTATATGCTGAAAAGACCAATATTGAAAATGGGCATGTTATCAACAGACCAGCGGTCCATAGGAATACGCCATTCTCTGCAGCCTGTTCAGTCCCTTACAGAATTATATGAATGTGTAAGGACCCAAGGCTTTCCCTTCCATCAAACAAAAAGAAACTTGTGTGCTATGGTCTGTGAAAACAACACAGAAAGAGGGAGTCGCATGACACTGATGGCAATTACTCTACTAGTGATCTGACAGTGCTTAACCATCTGGATATTTATGTAGTATTTAATTCATGTTGCATTTCTTTATGTTTAGTGATAGGTAAAAGAAGACATATTACCTGGAAATAATGGAACAATTAGTTTTTATTTTCCTGTTCTTATGCTGTAATTGAAGATTTGGATTAGTTTTGAGTTTGCCGGCTTATGACATAAATCCTGATGATTAGTGATCAACAAACGATCACTTTTTATTAAAAGTGTCGCTAAATCAAATTTAGCAAGATATAATTTGTAACATTGAATGTGAATTTCAAATTGTTCCCTCTTTCAGTTGCCAGATAAAAATGTAACTGAATTACTTTAGGCTACATTAAAGTAAATGACTAAGATGAGGCAGACAAAAATTCTTTACAACCGATAACTTCAGTCTTTTAAGAGTTTCATTTAAACTTGTAAAATCTATGCTATTCACACTACTTTTGGATATAATAGGTATATGCTACATTTGAACTAAATTATTATTACCTATTACTTGTCTCATGCATTTGGTATATAGTCAGTTCCAAATTTTGCTAGTAGCACTTTACTTCACTGTAACACTGAATCATACCTGGAAGGAATTACCTGTTATTAGCAAACTATTATTAACCTTTCAGCTTAACCTTAATCAATACAGGTCTTTTAAACTTCCATACATAGATGGCACCAATTTTAGTATCATCACTATCTTGAACATCCCCAAGTTAATGATTATTTTGCAAGACTGCAAACGTGCTTTTTATAAATGCCTTACAAAAGCTGATGAAATACTAATGAACCAAAGAATTATCCCAGATACAAAAGCAGTCATCCAAATGTAAATCCATATGCTGCACGTAATTTAGTAGTTGTTCACTTCCCCTGAAAATCAGCATTCCCACTTAATGATATGTATTCTTCAGCAAGTCTTCAGCACCTAACTGCACCTCAAAACTAGAGATAGGTGTCCCATGAGACTTTCCTGGCATCAAGTATCCCAGATTCTCCTAATTTCATACACCAGGCAATGTGATTTTGTCATGATACTCAACAAGACTTCTCAAATACAATTCTCAAAGCCATTAATCCCATTAATCACATTTTTTTAATTATAGAATTAGTTGTGAGGTTTCCCACAGCCTGAACCAGCCTCTACAAAAGAAAAAATTCACTGCTTTGAATCATCTTTGTTAGTCAGAACTAAACCTTTTTGCTTCCTTCTAGAGATTAGACAAGAGATGCTTATGTCTGCTCCTTCCTATTGAGTAAAAGGATACAATATCCTCAATTTGCTTTGCAACATGGAACAGATCATTATTCACTGTCTTTATTAGACTGCTGAATAAGGAAAAAGAAACCCAGGTCCTCACAATGAAGCTGCAGTGCCAGTCGCTGACTCCGTTACTTTCCCAGGAACTGCACCGGAGAGACCTAGCATCTGAGTTCTGCTGGTGCCAGCACAAAGTCTGGCTGAGGGCTCATTACTGCATGCTGCTACTTCTTTGAAACAGTAGTACTTACAGCTGCATCCCTCCCCCATCCAATAATCTAATTAAAAGAAGAAAGAAGTACTCATGGATAACAAACATTTGCAACATGTGAAGAATGCAGCCTGCAAGAGCCTGTAAGTGATAGACTTAGTTTCCTTCTGACATGGAGGTGAATTCCAACGTGGAAGGCACATGGTGGGCATAGTGAACTAATACCTTAGGCCTTCTCAGAGGGAAGCAGAGACTTTCTGCCTTCTTAAAAGAGGAAGAGAAAGGCATCTATTGCTGTCAGAGTACTAGTAATAACCAAGGAGAAAGGCTACAGGGCTGAGGGAGTACCATAGGTGTTTAAGCCAATTAACAAAGGCAGCACTTTACACTTAAAAAAAAAAAAATAAAATAAAATAAATAAATAAATACTTTCTGTGACAAACAGGTATCTTTAAATGATGGAAAATGGGCCAATTGTAAAAATGATAATCACTTCCAGGTAGCTGAAACACATTAACAAAGAAACATACTCTTCTACTCTCAGTAAAGCCCAATAAATCATTAGAAGTTGTTTACTGCAAAGATTACAACTTTCACTTTGAGAAAACCTTCTTATTAACACCAAGATGTATAAGAACTGAAGATGCATTTAGGAACTCCTGTTAAAAATAACATAGGTACTGTTTCCCTTGCTTATCTTTCCTTTAAATGAGAAAATCAGATTTACCACTAACATGTCAAGAAGATTAATGAATAGGTACTACCAATCACTTAAAGACAGAAGGGTTAGAAGTATCTGAATGAAGCAATACATAAAAAAATCATGTCATGTTGACAAATCATGTCAACATACACTTAGCTTTAGGAATAAAACCATGTGATTGCAAATAAGTATAAAGTTAATATATAGAAGCATGATAAGAAATCAGTCACGTATTAATTTTGCACGCTGCCACACTACAGCATGGGAATTTAAAAGCCTTGCACTCTGCTCTCAGAACTTGGGTGTTACAAAGACAGCTTTATTTCACATATTATAAAATTTCTAGGCCAAACCAAAATCCCACCTTCCTCCAGGACTGCTGCTATCCTCACTGTCCCACTGCTCATTTTTATTTCTTGGTATTGGTGGCTGTAGCATCTCAGCAGCCAGTGGGTCTGCATCATTCTCTTCACGACCAATCCATTCTCCAATTACACGAGGTCTGAGAAGGGGGGTGTTAAAGCCGGTTGTGTCCTGAAGAGAAATAAATAATAATAAAATACCCCATACACACTGCACTGCGTGTTCTCAACCACACATGCAAGTAGGAAAAAAAAAATAAATAGAAAATGAAACTATTAGTTCCAAAAGTACAAAACCAGTAAAGTACATTATCATTTCAGAGGGCTACAAAATGCTCTGTAACAATCATGAACTAAAGATTCCCATTAGCAAAATTCCAAGAGAGATTTGCCCACCTTGATGCCTAAAATCTCTCTTATTTCTTAACTTTCCTTAGCAACCATAGAAATCTGCAATATAGGCTTGAAAAATTATATATATATATTTTTTATAAACACACAACTCTTGTAATCAGCACTGTGTCAGTTCTGCTAAGAAGCACATGAGATCACTTGTATAATGAATACCCCAGCCAAAAGACTGTTGTAGATTAACAGCATTACTCTTATTTGCATTATGAATTAATGTAAAACTAATAACATCTGCATTTGGCATTTAAAAATAACCCTGCTGGGATTTACATAATTTATCTTTCAGTTCTGAAAATGGTATTAACATCTGAATAAAATGCATTTCTAAAACTAGTACTCATATTTTTAACCACTGATTGGAAGAAGGTAGCTGGAGAGGATTACAAGAAGCAAGCAAAATGTAACTGGAATATTCAATACAATAGTTGTATCATTATATCAGGAATTCAGATTAAGGAAACAAATTGTCCTTAAAATTGCATGAAAAAACCGTTCTGAAGCGACGAGTATTCTCAGTGTTACTGGAATGGTTGTAAAGGGTCATGTACAACTGCAGCCAAACTAAAAAACACGCATGTATGCAAAAATAAGTTGAAATAATGGCATAGGAATATTTCTTTTGCTTTAATTAAACTATTTTCACACTTCAAATACAGTGAGGTCCTCATCTGAAGAGATATATCTATTCCTATCCTTTAATGAGAGAATATTTCAGGAAAAGAAATCCTTGGCTGTTATCTAGCTCAGTGTTTCAATAAATATTCCTGCTATAAGACAATGTTTTGAAAACAAAAAGCATCTGAAAAAAAGTACAGCACAGTGTTTGCTTAGCCTAGAACCATATTTTCTCATCTTCCTAAAGAGAAACCATTTTTAAAGTCTCTTCCTAATTGACACAGATATGGTAAAAGCACAGTTTGAAGTAGAGGTCTACTGATATGAGACAACAACAACAAAAGAAAAAAGGCTGCAAACTGTTTTCAAAGTAATATATTTATCCCACTCTTGCTAGATGTTGCAATTTTGCTCAGCAGAATGACGGGATCATAGAATGGTTTAGGTTGTAAGCGACCTTAAAGCTCATCTAGTTCCAACCCCTGTGCCATGGGCAGGGACACCTTCCACTAGACCAGTTTGCTCAAAGCCTCATCCAACCTGGCCTTGAACACTGCCAGGGATGTGGCAGCCACAGCTTCCTGGGCAACCTGTTACCAATCCACGAGCTTCATTTTGACAGAGCCAAAGGTGACCCAGGCCCTGAATTATACTCATACACCCTTCTTTTGTTTTGTTTTCTGCAGTGTGCCTGTGAGTGCATTCTCACACCCCAGTCTCCATTTGTCTATCCAGAGTGCCCCATCACTTGACTAATTCAGTTTTTACACAATTTTCCATTTTCTGCAATGTTGATGTGACACAGTAGAACCACTGAAAACGAAATGCAGCTGATACAGAAGAGAGAAATCTGAGGTAAACACCACAGCTTCAGAGGTTTTATAATACCTAACCACCAGTGTCTTTCTTTTCTGTACTTATAAATACACATTTTGTGCATCTGTCTGGTGCTGTGTTATAGTCAGGCAACGTAGACTAGAAGACAGTGGCCTCTGGTCACTTGACAGACGTAACCTGTTACAGGTGTGACTAACATCATATGCTTATGAGCTAAGAAAAACGATTATTCTACTGCCCACAATGCTTTCCTTCTCATTTCACAAGGTGCTTACATTAGTTTCTTTAAGCAAGAACCATTTGGCCTCTTTTAAGGTTTATTCCTGATGTTCTGGTCATTTTCTCCCCTTTTATTTATTTTATAGTAATTACTAAAAATGGCTCCTGGAGCTACTTAAACTTGTAACAATTTGCACTGTCAATCTTGCTAAAAGCTTTCTGTCCTGTAAGTGAAAATGAAAAGTACCTAAAAATTCACCTTTTTTTCAATACCATAAATTTTTCCTGCCACTGTATACTGCACCATCAGCATATGAATAAATAAACCATTAATGTTGTGTCTATCCTTGTTATGCTGATTTCTTTTCTAGACATTTTAATTTACATTACATAGTCATCCTTTGCCTCACTTTATCACCTTGCTTTCCTTTTTGAATCTCGTTAGATTAGTACACCACAGTTTTGGTGACCTAATTTATTTCCTTCCTTTCAACTATATAAGCAGTCACAGTGAAAACAGTAAATAGAGAATCAGAGATGGCTTTATTCAGAACACCAGGACATTTATGTGGCACCTTATTTAAAAAGCTTCTATAAATTCAGATGAAATATTCTGCCCTCAAACACAGGGGGTCTGCTTGTTTGTTTGTTTAATATAAACCTTAGATCTTAACTGATTTCCAATTTATATTCCCCCATAAATAACATAAAAGACTGACCCTAATGTTAGTGTACACAGAAATATTTTCAGGACAGGTAGGTATTTAAATCTGCACTAAATGAACATAGAGGGTTATTTTATGGAGCAGTCCAGGTGTCATCCATGTATCACCCACACCAATGGCTACCAACTTGACACACTCAAGCTTCTCTAATGTGGAGATCAGGAGAGGAAGGAAAAGAGGACAGCTGAACCTCATCTTCACACTGGGTTGAGATTTGGATTTTGAGGGAACCACCATTTCAAGCAATACTTTGGGGTGAGAAGAAATTTGTTTATTTTTATGACTTAGAGTAGTTCTTTCTTCTGTTTTATTAATTATAATCTATGTTCATTGAGTAATACTACCCCTAAGAAGAAAGTATACCCTAGACAAAGCACAGAAAAAATGTTTTAATATTAACACTGAGGGTCAAAATCTTCTATGGATAATTATATCACCTTCACTTGAGCCTGATTTTGGATCTCTAACACTTAGATTTCTCCCATTATTAATAATTAAAGTGACTGAAAGACATTGTTGGGAATTCCGGACAAATCTCGCAATGTGAAATTCTCACCTACCTAAAAAAGAAAATATTTCTAGGTCTCGGCAGATAAAAACAAAAATAAAACAAAACAAACAAACAAACAAACAAAAAAAAAAGCCTGGAAAACATTCACTATGAGTTCTTCAGCAAATCAAAAGCTGGATAAACAAATCTTCCCCTACCTCCTCTTAAATTGCTTTAAAATGACAATATTTTAGTCCATCTCCAACTACGGCAAGAGATACAAGGTATGACTCCTTTTTTTGCAAGGTCTAGTTCAGAAACATTGCTGAAATGGGTACAAGCATATTAACCCATTTTAAACATACTTTTTTGCACTCCAGCATCCTGGCTACATTTTGCCTTAATGTATCTTACCATGCATACATTCTACAGTTCTACAGGGCAACACATATTACAGTTTATTTTGTGACCCACAGACAAGTAGGATCCTCCAGTAGCAGTACTTCAGAGGAGGCACATCACCAATAGCCCCATGGTCAGAGCATTCACCTAAGACACCAGAGTTTCTGTTGTATGGCTATTCTATACTTCTGCGTGTATCTAACTTCCACTTCCCAGGGAAGTGCCCAGACGGACTTAGGAAAGAACCTTGAAATTCACAATGAATTCTCTATAATTATTTTAATCAGCCTAGAATCCCATGCATTTGGCAGAAAAGCTAACATTCTAGCTCAACTTCTTTGTTTACATGAAATTCTTCATGTTATTGAGGAGCTTTAGGAAACTACACACTTCCATGCATAGTTTCTGTTCAGTGGAAAGGAGAGTGAGTTAATTCAGAAATTTGTATTTCATTAAGTCTGCACTTTAGCCTTAAAATCTGAGAGTCACAAATCATCCCTTCTCATTTTCTTTCTTCACACACAATCCAGTCAGTTGCTGGTTTTACATAGCTTCCATGGCCTAGAGATGTGGGCTGGATTAACAAGAGAGACAGAACACCAAACTCTGCCAGTCTCAAGCAAATGAGATTAAAAAGGAGGGGGGTCTATATAGTAAGTCTGTTTTAATTGCAGTAATGTTAAGAATTTCTTTTGCAATGATACTAGTGAACTCAGAAATTTTATTAGATTTTAGCAAACTAAAAGCTTACATTTTGACAGAAAGACTGACCTTTTTTGCCTGTATTTTCTCTACCTCTGTCTTGGACCAAAGCTCTAAGTACTGGCACAAAGCTAATAATAGCTGATATTTGACAAGAATCTCTTTAAGTGAACCCTTCCACAAAATTGACTGTAATTCAGAGCAAACTGGTATTCCAAATCGAAATCCTTGAGTAACTAAGCAACTAACTAATTAACTGGATTACTTGGGAGGAGTTACATCAAACAACAATACTGATCAAGTACTCCCCTGACAAAGGCAGCTAGAGGTTACTGTAGCCAGAAAGAAATAAGTTTTTAAAAGACACTTATATAATAAGAAACAAAAATAAAGAACATATTCTCTGTTTTCTCTGGGTTCATAATCTAAACCACAGATGAACAGCAGGATTATGGCCTCTGTCCTAATCCCAAGAATGTTCCTGATCAGGAAAACAAAGCAAGGTAAAAGGTATAGAAGAATTTATTATTGTTTAGTTTTTGTGCCTCTCATGACATTTACGTAATGCCAGTATTCTAACAGAATCTAATGCCAAATTTGGGCATGACTTTCCAGACTCGTTACATGCACCTGAAGGGCTAAATGGTTAATCGAAACCACAGGTGAATGTGGTTTGAAAATGATCCAGTGCTGCCACAGCATAGAATCTATAGTATTAGCATGTATTTCCGGTAAAAGAATTACAATGAACTTGACCACATTTATACCTGAAAAATAAACATCACCTGGGTACCCACTCATGTGAAACAGAACCAAATTCTGTCTAACGTTAAACCATTATCAGGTAGTCTCTGGCTGCTTTCGGCCCAAGCCAAATAAACAAAACATCAGTGTTATCAGCACTGTTCTCAGATTAAAGCCAAAACACAGCACTGCACCATCTACTTGGAAAGAGAAAAATAACTGTTGCAGCTGATACTAGGATACACATCTATGTTTTAGTTGTTGCTAGAGTAGCACTTACTCTGATCAAGGATTTTTCAAGCCCTCATGCTTTGCCAGTGAGGAGGGGCATGAGAAGCCGGCAGGAAGCAGAGACAGGAGATGTGATCCCAACTAGCCAAAGGGGTTTTCCATACCACAGCACGTCATGCCCAGTATATGAACTGAGGTGAGTTACCCAGAAGGAACTGATCACTGCTCGGATCAGGCTGGGTATTGGCCAGCAAGTGGTGAGCAATTGTATTGTGCATCACTTGCGTCTTCTGAGCTATCATTTCTTTTCATTGTTGTTTTCTGTTATTATCATTATTGTTACTGCTGGTATTCTATTACCACTATATTTTACTATATTTTAGTTATTAAACTGTTACTATCTCAAACCGCATGTTTTACATTCCTTCGATTCTCCTCCCCATCCTGCCCAGGGCAGGGAAAGGGGAGATGTGAGCAAGTGGTTGTGTGGTGCTAAGTTACCGGCTGAGGTTAAATCATGACAAGGGGAAAATAATAAGTAAAGGCCATGGTTTCTAAATGGCATCCCCCTATGCACGACTACCTGGTAACAGTGATCAAACTTGTCTAACTGGCCTTTCCTGGAGAACCCAGCGGAGGTACACTTGTGACAGAATGGTTCATGCCCCCATTTTACCAGGAGAAAGGAAAGATATTTAAAAAGTATCTATTTCCTCTATTAGGCATTATTCCTTTGTTTTATATACCTTTTGAACTTATTTGTCTAAGAGTACTGGTTTATGACACCATGAATAAACCCCAAGACTCCTGGCAGTACAGACATGCTGCTGTTCGCTGGTGAAAAGAAGGAAGATAAAAGGTGTTCCATTTCACTTGGAACATTGAAAAATTAGCCTGATTACTCTCTCAACACAGAGTTCATATCAGCTAAAACTAAAATTGATGTTAAATATGTAATGTATCAAAAAGGCCAAAACAGAAGAGATCCTTGTTTGTTGCATTGAGCAAGGAAGTAAGGACTGATCTTTATGCCCTGTGCATTTTTTATTAAATTTGGGGAGCAAAAATTATTCCTAAATATTCTAACAAATCATAACTGAGAATGCAGAATTCATTACTTCAGGAATAAAAGGTATTTAAAGCTTTCAAAATTTAATTTTTTTTAATTGTATTTAAAATTTATTTAAAATTACTTTAAACTTTAAAGTTTTCAAAATTACACAAAGTAACCCACCAGACTATATTAAGCAAAGATGGTATTAAGATCAAAAATCATTTTCCATGGCCTCACTGAGAGCTTCTTAAACTCAGTGAGGTTTCTTTTTCATAGCTAACAGCCCGCTCTGAATCCAGCTCCTAATTTATCAGTATATACTGTACTTACCCATATAGCTTTCCATACCCAAACTTCCTCTGAACTCAAAAGAACTGAGGTGTGTCCACCAGGACAGGGAGATGCAGCTCTTACTGCCTAAAATTATGCCAATCATCTGTCTTTTTTTACTGTTCATTAGGCATAAAGTAAATCTTACCTTATCAAGTTCATCAGAAATAGCAATGCCTGAAAACAAAACAGATTAAAAAAAATAATTTAGAAACATTCTTTCTATAAATGTCTTTAACTACAGTAAGTAAAACTAAGGTTTAATCTGGACAGTTTACCTATTGTTCTCTGCACACTGCTGTACCATACAATGTATCATATTCTCTTCCATTAGTGAAATTGCCTGGAAACAATATACTCTTAACTTTCCTCAGCTGCAATATTACCAAAAGGAGTTTTCAAAAAAACAACAAAATGAAAATGGCAGACTTGCCAGTAAGTGACAATGAGCTTAAGTATACTTCTACCTGCTTTCTAAACTTAAAGCAGCAACGTAAAATTGACATATGGACACATTGTTATGCAAGTCTCACCCTGACCAGCATGCATAACATCATGCTGCAATTACAGGGCAACATGGATATGACTTCTTTCTTTCTCCATGGTTCAGTATAGAAAAGATCCTATGAAAACATATGGAATTTAAAGAGTGGAAAATCTCACTATAAATTTCACTATAAAATGCAAACCGGTTTTTAAAAAATCCCTTTAAAAAGAACTTGCTTGTTTGCTCTTGTCCTTTCTCCTGATGCCTGCCCAACGCTTTCCTATGCTTGCTTCCATCATGTCATCTAACTCATATATATGCATAGCTGGTGTTGGAATTGTTAATGTATCTATACACCTCAGTCATATCACATGGAGAGAGCAAGTAATCATACATTTCATGCTATCATGTTGAAAACTCTTACATATTGAAAGTAAAGCATTTCCCAGGTTCCTATGAGGTTTCATAAGAAACATTTCCAGTTTAGAGTTTCAATTAAAAAACCACTGTGGTGAAAATAAAGTGGAGAAGTATCCATGCATAGTAAGAATACACACTTGAAAGTAACTGTCTAATTCATATCACATTATCAAGACAACTTCGTCTAAGGAATGCAAGAGATGATATTGCAAAATAATTAGTATCAGCTAAGTGAAGAGTTATACTTTCTAAAATCAAATTATAAAGATTGCCGCAGTATAAGCTTATTTCCACAACATTTTTATTTCTTACTATTTGGTATACTGTAACTACAAGAATTCTTTGTTTATTTACTATACTTTGAATCATTAACTTGATGTGGCTAATTCTCAGTTTAGATGACTTCTTTATAGAGATTTGTGTTTTAAAATACTAAAGTGCTAGCAGAACTGAAATTACAATTTTAAGACCTCATCAACACATATGAAATACGTCAGGAGTAAACAGTATTTCAGTCATTCAACAGTTCTAAAGTAGATTACATTGAAAAATATGCGTTTTGTTTAACCCTTCTACCCCTCACAACAATTAACCTGTTTTAATAACTTCAGGCTTTTATTTAGCCCAGATAGATACTACACTAATGTGTATACAGTATAAGCAGGAGGCTGCACCAACCTGAATCATTCAACAGGACTTTAATGCATTATGACTTTCTTCAATACCCAATAGGCATTTACTAGAGGGAAGGTAACTGCACTCTTAGAGGTAGTAAAATCCTAATTCAAGATTCTACTTATCTCAACTTCTAAAACCTGATTTTCATCAAACAGCTCTCACGTTGGATGTATTTTGCAATAACCACATATTACAACCATAAATACTCTCTCTAAAAAGACAAACTGACTTTTTTCAGCTATTTCCCATAATGTTAGGACAGTTCATTTTGTTTTGTCCAGGCTTATTTCCTCAGATTGGAAGTTGGTCAACTTTTCTTCTCCTTTCCCAGATGCTCTTTGAATGGGTCTTTGAAACCTGGGAGAAGATGCAAGAGCCATTTTTCCCTGTGCTGACATACTCATTAAAACTATTTATTGACAAGTATAGCAAAAGAAACTACAAAAGGTAACCCTGCCATTTCCAAGACTCCATTGCAAAAAACATCAAATGATTTTACTATTCAACTGACTATGTTGCTAATCAAAGATCAATAATGAAAGTACCAAATAGCACATACAGAAAAAACGGTATATAAAAATACATGGCTCACAAAAAAAGCTCTACTAACTTCTCTGATTAAGTTACACGTAAGCACATAAAATTGAAAATACCTGTAATCAAAAAGGAGTGCTTTCAGCAAAATGCTTTTTTTGTAAGTCCCATCAGTTCTCTAGAATTTATTCTGAATTTAGAGAAGACTAAGCTGCATAATTGAATTGACCGCAATGTCTCAAATTTCTTTACTAAATCGCAAACAGTAGCAAGACACCAAAACTAACTGCATTTTTTAGATAACCATGTAGAAAAATAGCAATTTCTGACAATATCTTGACAAAAATAAATTTTAAAAGTTTACTAAACTTTTATCTTTGCAATCCCTTTGTGAAAATTAAACTGCAAAATCTTCTTATATCTCCTTCTCATGTGGTATCAGAAGAAAGGAAAAAGGATTCTGCTGATTACCATAATCTTGGCATGTTGATTCTTCCACTGGCAGGGTCTACCATCTTGTCAGTCATTTTTTTACGTTACGGCTTGAGCCCCATTAATATTAACAAAACTCAACTAGTTACTGATAATACAAGTCCATCAGCACAGATTGGGATAAATTAATTCATAAAAAGGTGGTTGTAAAAAAGCTTCTAACGTTCTTCCAGGGCACTACTTCACCGCACACTTAGTCTTACCAGTTTTCTTTTGCAGTTGCCAAACTGACAAATATCATGGCTGAACTCAAGAGGAGGGGGGACTCGCACCCTGTGTGCAGTAGATAAAAATTTATGTCACTGTAATGATTTTCTAAGTATGGATCTCAGGTGGAATTATATGGACTTTAATTTTCACAAAGTAAACCCGTTGCATATTTACCATAACATTAAAAAAAGAAAATCCAAAACACCTTAATCCAGAATCCTGAGAATGCAACTAGAGATAATAATTATCTCGTATTTACAATTTCTGTTATTCTCTTAAACTTAGCACGCACCTGACTTTTCAGTAGTCAAATAGGCTACTGTCAGTCACTTTATTTTCAGATACTACCTTGACAACATAAACACTTGTATTTCTACAAAGTAATGATAACAGTGGTTGCCATCTCTGGGTCATGTAATTGCTGCTATCCAGAGATCAGTATTATTCAAAAAGAAAACCCTCTTTTCACTTATTTTGTGTACTTGACAGCAAATAATTGGTTGTGCTCTCTGTAGCTTGCATAGTCATTTTCACCTTTTTTTTTTTTTTTTCCCTGTGGCTTTCATACAACGTCGAAGAGGAAATATAAGTTTTAGTTCTTACGTATTCTAAATAGGAAAATGTCATCATAAAATCACAGAACACTAGAGACAAAGGGGACAGCCCATTTCATTAAACTATTCTAAATGGAAATAGCTACATTTCAGGTTTAGGCAAAATATCCATAGGTGTAGCCAGAATGTCCACACACTAAAATCTTTATACCTAACAAGTTAGCCACTTCCTCAAACTGTAGCCTTTTTTCCTCACAACTTAATTCAAAACACCAAAAATCAGTAACACCAGAAAAATTGACAAATCTAGTTTGTTCAACCTTGAAACCAATGGCTTTGTCAGAATTCATGTTTTTAGAACAACTACTTCTGAATTCCCTCAGCTTAAAGCATTCAAAGCCTGACTCTGCATGATGGTGAACACATAGAATGGAAGTTTTAGGGCTGTTCCATCATTGCTCTGCCTCAAGTCACTGAGCAGTGGATAAGAAGGGGACTCTTGAAGCAATTCCTCTGCCTTTGCAGGGGAAGGTCTTCTGACCCCAGAGGCAAATCCTTCAGAAATAAAGGAGTATGCTTGTATGCTTTACCCCTTCTCTCATAGCAGCTGTTTTTCACAGACAACATTTGCTATAATTTTATATTATACTATGATTGACAACTGTACAATAGTCCTACCTCCTTATTTTTTGCAATGAGAAAGTGCAGTGCTCCCACTAATGGGGTGAGAGGTTTGCCTGACACCCTCAATCAGCTAGAGTTCACCTACAATGTTTACAGTGGGAATTAGATACCTAACTGCCAATTTTTTGGCTTTAAAAGTCCTTCCTTTTACAAGTAATTAAGGGTGCTGAATTTTGATCAGACGTCACAAATACGCAGCCCACTCAGCTGCCTGGTGAATTACACAGACAGACTCAGGGCATTTGTTTCTACTTTTAAGTGTAATGACCTTCTGTGCTGGAACAATGAAGTAATTGGTCTGATCATGCTTTCACAGTCCTTCAGAAGTGCTCCACAGCCACAACCACTGCCATCTCTCATCAGCAACAAATCTGGAGTGGGGCTGTTCATTCTAGCACAGCCTTTCTCAACTGGAACACTTTTATCCTGTCAATAGCTTGGTTTTTGAAAAGAATTGGAAGAACAAGCTACCCTCTGCAAGAAATGCCTGGGCCACTAAGATCAAGTGAAACATGACTACCAGAGAATTTAATGACAATGCAACTTATTAATACTTATCATATTTTAATTACTATTTTCATACCTCCATTAGGCAAACTGCCCAAAAGCAGATCTCACTGTACTAGCCATGTAGCTTACGGTGTTTTTTACCTAAAATATTAAACCAGTTGTTTATCATGCTTTTTTTTTTTTTTTTATTTTTAATTAGCATGGATTATTAAAAACATTCCTTAGATGGTCATCTTGGATTTCTGTTCCCAATCTTCTATCCCTATGGCAATCTGCTGTCACAATATTAAGAATGGAGAAACAAAGATGATGTATTATTTGTGATCAGCTTTACAGTAGCTTAAAAGCTTGTGATATCTTCCTATGTTATACCTGCCTGAAATTTTAGAACAGGTGTTCTGGTAAGAGTGAAAGTGATGCTTTTATTTGTGGTCCTTAAATAATTCTAGGAAGAGGTAACTAACACACAATAAAAATTAGTTTAATTTTCTTTTAAGACTTACATTTTTCTAAATGCACAACATACATCTGACAACTGTAATATGTACCCAGTCATGGGAAAATAAAATGCTATGACTTTAACATATGCCAGACTACCATTATTCAGCTCAACGGCAGCAAATAGCTTATGCATTTTCCTAAATATCCAGAAGATGGCCACAGAGTTCTCAACACAGAATCACAGAATCACAGAATCCCAAGGGTTGGAAGGGACCTAAAAAGATCATCTAGTCCAACCCCCCTGCAAGAGCAGGGTAACCTACAGTACATCACACAGGAACTTGTCCAGGCGGGCCTTGAATATCTCCAGTGTAGGAGACTCCACAACCCCCCTGGGCAGCCTGTTCCAGTGCTCTGTCACTCTTACAGTAAAGAAGTTCTTCCTGATGTTAACGTGGAACTTCCTATGTTCCAGTTTACACCCATTGCCCCTTGTCCTATCACTGGATATCACTGAAAAAAGCCTAGCTCCATCATCCTGACACCTACCCTTCACATATTTGTAAACATTGATGAGGTCACCCCTCAGTCTCCTCTTTTGCAAGCTAAAGAGACCCAGCTCCCTCAGCCTCTCCTCATAAGGGAGATGTTCCACTCCCTTAATCATCTTTGTGGCTCTGCGCTGGACTCCTTCAAGCAATTCCCTGCCCTTCTTGAACAGAGGGGCCCAGAACTGGACGCAATATTCCAGATGCGGCCTCACCAAGGCTGAGTAGAGGGGGAGGAGAACCTCTCTTGACCTACTAACCACTCCCTTTCTAATGCACCCTAAGATGCCATTTGCCTTCTTGGCCACAAGAGCACATTGCTGGCTCATGGTCATCCTCCTATCCACCAGGACCCCCAGGTCCCTTTCCCCTTCACTACTTTCCAGCAGGTCAACCCCCAACCTGTACTGGTACATGGGGTTGTTCTTCCCCAGATGCAAGACTCTACACTTGCCAGTTTTCCTACTTGCCAAACAAAACCTTCTGCATTTGACAGGCAGGTTTTGTCACACAGATTGGACATACGAAGACAACCTCAATGCAACTCTGACTAACTTGACAAAATTCATTTATGTGATTGGTCTTGGCTGGAGAACTTGTGGATGGCTGGACTGTCAGCCTCGTAGTGGTTGTTATAGAACAGAGGTTCCGTAACAAACTCCAGAACAGAAACAGCATTATTACTCTATCAGTATTAATACTGCAGCTTTGAGCATGAATACAAGAATACTGTATCATATATCAACTGCCTAGCAGTTAACTGTCCCACTGCATTCTCCTATCCACTGTAAATCAGGGGAAGCCTTTGTTCCCTCACTGGTGGGACACGCCATCTCAGATGTAGTTGCATTTCCCATGGTAAAACCTCATGCCATACTGTAGCTGGCAGCATAATGATTTGTAGCCCCTGTTCCTGTTTGCACCATGTAAACACAAGGTAAATTGAAATTATTTATCTTACACAATCTTGGAATACAAAGGATATGAAATGGTTGCTCTGGCTGCACCAAACAAAGAATTCCCCCAGAAAATACGTACACAAGAACCAAACCAGCTCAGTCACTTCTGTATAGAAACTTTATAATAGATTTGTCATTGACAGTCATAATACACATTTTTGTATTATTTTTCCTCCAGTAGTAATTCAGATATTTTCTGTGAAGGCATATTGAATTGAAACCTCAGAGTTCTTGACAATGAGCAGCATATGTCCTTCTATTATTAAACAGCTATCTATCAAGTTTCTGTAGTGGTATCCATTTTGAATTAGGACAATGCTCCTCCTAACATCTAGCCAGATAAGAATAAGGGAAACAGTGTCATCTACAAGGCACCACATATCACACTATACATCAGTATAGTCACTATCCAGGAAACACATATTTAACCTCTCCTCCCCACGGAGTCTTTAAAAAAAATAATAAAAAATTTAAACCCCAGCAAAATATTCAGTGTTTTAGACTTGCAGCATTTCTACATCAAAATTTCTGAGTGGCTCCAATGGAGAACACAGGTTTCAGGATAAGCTTTAGTGAGTAATGAATTAGGCAACCAGACAGAAATAAAATGCAAAGTACGCACCAAACATCCCACAAATTCTCTTAGGCCAAGGTCATTTCAGAAGAGAATAATCTTTAAAACCACTTTATTTTAGGAAAAGATGCACACTGCAGCAGGTTGGTTGAGGTGGTTGCCCATAACAGCCAGTAGCCAAGGACAATCATAGCTCTCCCTACTACAACCCCCCGAATGCAATCCACTTCTTCTAAGAACTAGAAAGTACCATATCTGAGGTGACCATCAAACAAACACCACCTAAACTTTTGGCAAGGCAAATACTGTCCCAGCAAAAGGTTACTGTAACTCCAAAAGAGACTCAAGTCCTGCAGCTTTGAGTAGGCTAGATAAGAATGGCAAACACTGCCACAAAGGTAATTAAAAATTTAACATCTGTAGGAAAAAGATACTTTTAACGGAAGTAACAGCCATCTCTCAGCCATATAAGCCGTACTTCATAATTGAATAGCAAAAATTATGTTTATGTTCTTCCTGTTTCAATCTTTGAAAATATCATTATTTTGTATTATTACTCACACAACACACTAAAAGCAAACGGATTTTATGAGCAAAGACAGTATCGGATAACAGCTGCAGTACTGAGATAAAATTATCTTCCTTAAAGGTTTGATTGAGCTTATCTAAAAATGTCGATCTCAAAATAAATCACAAACATTGATCTCACACAAGAATAACATATTTTAAAGTTCAGCCTGAACAGAAGAAATGAAAAATACAGAATACTGATGACTAGCTTCACAGTTCAATTCGTAGAACACATTTAGGGCTAGATGCTCAACTGATCACGGATAAGTAATTTTTACAGACTGAAGAAGTCCTTTTTACAGACTAAAGTCTATTTCACATCAACTGCGTATGACTGAAAAATAAACAACAAAAAATTCTAAAGTATTATGTCTTAAAACAATGCCACTCTTGCGGTGATAAATAAAGTCTAGTAACATGTCATGCAGGTGTGCATTTGCAGTCACATCATCGTCGTCAGAAATGTCAGGTTTCAAACGGAAAATTCAGAGGTGTCTGATGAATGTTATGGCATTCCATTCACATGCACTTTCCATAACTACAACATAAATCATTAATAGTTTCCTATAGCATAGGAGGTTCTAAATGAAACCCCATTCTAATGTGTTTCAGACTGCCAAATGTACAGAAATAGTCCATGATATAGATAATAAACTTCTGACATCACATTCACAGGTTCATCCACAAAACATGATTTTAGTGGCTTATTAACAGATTCTGATCTTCTTCAGAGCTAGTTCTACCCTTATTGTTATGAGATTTTTACTCCTGTTGTTTATCTTCTTCCCCATAAAAGATAAACAATACGTAAGATTTACGTTTCACTATTTTAACTTTCTCTTAAAGGGGTAAGATCATGGTTGTCTTTCTTAAGCTATGCAAAAACATAACTGTTTCTAACGTTATGAGAAATAACTTTGAGATACTCCAGAAGGACTCAGAGATCTTTTTGTTCTTCTTGATCAAGAGCCATGGATATAGGCGTGGACAACCAGCTCTAGGTGGCCCATTGGATGAGATGACCTCTACAAGTCCATGCCAACTTCAACTATTCTGTGATTCTATTATTTTTTATGGTCCTCAGCAATATTTCCTTCTAGACCACAGATGGCTTTCTTCTTTACTGATTATTTATTGACTGATTACTCCTCTTCCATATGAAGAAACAAACGACCACTTTTTTCTTACTGGTCATAGATAGATACCATTCTTTCTGGGATTTCCTCAAAGCAACTGACTTGGATTGGTTACCTTATAGCTTTGGTTAATGCTAACTTAGCATTTCTGACCTTACAAGGTCAACTGGATTCAAAATATGATAAATTTGTTTCTCCCCCTCAGATCTGTAGTAGATACCTGGCCTTAACAAGGATTCAAACATGACTAACAAAATGTTGGTTATCTCTGTTGAAAGGCTAGATGCAACTATGAAAAAGTACCTCTCCCTTAGTAGAACACATTATGTGTCTTCAAATGCTATTACCATGTATAAATTGCAACATCCAATACACACACTTTTTTAATATGCACTCTAATCCTTAACTGTTTATATAGAAGATGTACAGCTGTTGACAAAGCAGGCAGGCTTCACACCTATTTTGCAGTATGTTCTTGCTGTTTTAGTGCCCATTTTTCCTACTCAAAACACTTAGAATTCACTGTTTTCCATCTCTTATCTATTTTTCTATCCTTAGAAGATGGGAGGTGAAGACAGGTATACTCGAGAGCAAGATCCTTTGCTATACAGGATATTTTAACTTTTTTTAAAACACACCCAGACCAAAAGGGTAAACACAAATGCATACACCTGAAACAGCATCGGACTCTTCTTACTTACGATTAGCTGAGGAAGAGGGATGATAGCAATAAAGATGAGAGGCCTTGCAACCAAAGAAAACAAAACATGTACAAGGAAATGCAGTATATCCCTGTATTTTGCTTCATAAATCAAAATCTCCCCTAAATCATTGCCTTGATAGCTCAAAATCCACTTCCATGATGCACAGCTGATTGGAGAAGCAAGCAAAACCCAGCTTTCCCACATGGGTAGGCCTCTGGAAAATAGTATACTTAAATCACCAATCTCCAATGCATGTAGACCACAATTATGGCAATACCATTCTCCAGTCTTTCAAAACTGCAAAGATACTTTTAACATTGAGTGTGAAGTCACTTTTGGTTTCTCAGATCTACTGCAGCATAGAATTACGTATTGTGTTGATGGGGCTTGGGAGGAGGGCTCCAAATATAAGGAAGGTCAGTTCTGAGCACTAGGAGGACTGAACACAGGAGAGACCAGACATGCAAGTGCTTCAGCCTCATCTTCCAAACCTAACTAGAAATTCTAACTTTGTGTGAAGTACACAGGTTTGTCTCAAAGCAGGTATCTAGACTGTACAATGAATGAAGCAATAGAAACTAGAATTTAATCCACAGGCTGTGTCAGCTGCATAGCAGCAGTTAAATCCTGGAAGCTCACAATGAGATCCAAATCTTATCTTTTAAAATGCCATGCCACTTTGAACCAACTTAGTATTAAATGTACTATTAGACCCACAGATTTCACAGAAGTGCTTGTAGAAGCAAAAGCACCAACTAGCCTGCCCAAAATAGGCATTAACACAGGAGAAAGTAGCTACGGGACCTTGCCATGGCTTTATAAAATTTACCACATGGCATGTTTGTTTGGATACCACACAGATGTGTTTCACGTGTCTTATACTTTTAAGGTTCCAGATATGTCTATTCATTGAAACCCTCTAAGTGCAGTCCATATTCTACCTTTGGGAAAACAATAAATCCACATTTATTTTCAAAATGATCTTTTGGTTTTTTTCAAACTTATCACATTCTTTATTTTGAATTTTTGCATCATCCTAATATGTAAAAAATCTCAGCACAGAAGAGGTTTATTTCCTGAAATGATCTGAAAATCAAAAGTACAAAAACTGAAAACAAGGACATACAGTTTGGAATCAAATTGATGCAGGTGTTTAAATGACACAATCAAAAAGGCTGAAGTCCAAAATGAGCAACTACTGTCAAAGAAAAGAAAAGAACCAAAAAAAAACCCCAAACAAAACTCACACAATAAGAGATACTATAAATACACTAGGAAAGGGGAGAAAGTAAAATACAGAACTACTATATCAAAGAGAAGGAAAGCAAATAACAAAGAAATCCCAGTATTCGATACTTTCACTGCTTCAATATTTAAAACAAAATTAATTGTGGCTAGATGCTTAATGCTATTGATTTTAAGAGGAAAAACTGCAAGCAAGATGACAGAAAGCTGAAAGATATTCTGATGACTTAGATATATTTAAGTTGGCGGAATCTTGTGAAATTCACTCTAGAGCATTTCAGTGCTCTTTAAGAAGAAACCTCTAATCCATTAGCAACCGTCATTCAGGAATGGAGAGGACAGAAAAGGGTGAATATTTTTCTGCAGAAAGAAAAAGGGAAGATGTGGGAACTACTAACCAGCAAGCCTAAATCTGACAGCAGCCAGAATATTTGACAAAATTATTAAATAAACAATTTATCAACCTTTAATGGATAGGAAAGGTGATAAGAACCAGCTGACAAGAATTTATCATGAAAGAATCGTATCAAATAATAAGACTTATTGCTTTCCCAACTGGGAAACTTGCTTAGTGGATAAGAGAAGGAAGTAGATGTAAAGTACTTCAGCTATAGTAAGACTTTGTTTACTGTCCTAGATGATACTCCAGTAAACAAATTAGGGACTATTCCAGGTGAAATCACTGCAAGCTAGATAAACATCTGGTGGGTAAAAAAATGCACTTACTGAGTAGCTTTCAAGGGCTGGCTGTCAGATCTGAAATGGAATCATGAAGAGGTCTGACAATATTTCCGTTAATGATCTGGATGAAGAAATAGAGAGCATATTCATGAAAGTGAACTTAGTATCAGGCTGCAAGCGATTTAAAGCACTCTGGGGGACAGGATTAAAATTCTATATTACGCAGCTAAATCATCAGAAAACACCAAATACTAACAAGGAATTGTGAAGAATGTTTCATTTCTGAAATAACTCTATGACTCCAACAACTCTGACCAGGTACATTCACCTCTGGTCTAATGTAGGACTCAGAAGAGCTGCAGTGTTTTGTACTCCAGTTAGAAAGCTCTGTGGTAAAGAGAGGTACAGGATGCTGCAAACTATATTTTAGGTATAAAGAAGACAGAGCTCAGAGGAACCTACATAATAACTGTGAGGAAGGACAAAGATGTAGGATTGAAGAGTGGATTTAGCTCTTTAGTAATGAATTTGCACATCTGATTGGTTTGTATCTCCAGACAGTGAAAATAACCCTTTCTGAAACTGAAAAAAGTTGTTTCTGCATCTGTGTTAAGCTTGCTAACAAGTCTCTAAAGGAGAATGGCTTGAAAATGACGATTGCACCCATCACAGTAACACAGTCAGGCAATAGCGGAGCTGCAAATCAGAGACCCTAATTGGAGAGCCATAGACCAATTTACTAGAAATACATTTGAAAAGAGTCCTGTAATGTATACTACAATAATTGATAGAAATATGAAAATTGCTCAGAATATAATCGTTGTGATCAACCTAAAACATTTGAGAGAGAGGGAATCTGGACAAACTAGTTTGGTATATTTGACACAATTTGGAAAAATTATGAAACTCAAAATCCTCCACAGAACATTCTTTATTCAGCTCTGTTTCTGACCCCACCACATGCAATTTCTCCAGTGAATCAAGAAGTGACATGGATAAAATTTAATGAGAGGAGAAAGAAAATATTTCTCTTTCAAGTGTTTCCCACACCACCTGGTTTTCATGTACCATGACAGAGAATACTTGTCATATTCTGATAATTAGCAGTCTTTGCTCCCACCAATGTACTTCAGAATTCTCTTCTACAAGAAAAAAAAAAAATAAAAAAGAAAAGCTATCAAGCTATTCCTCATCATATCCAGTAATTCTCAGGGCTACTCCTTACATTAGTACACTATTATTAAACGCGGCTCATGTTTGACCATGTCTTTTAAAGGATAATACTTGGGTTTTGTTAGGAATTAATTGGCTACTATGTTTTTCAGTATTTATTTGAGATGCGTTAAAATATTTGAATTGCTTTTGACATTGGAAGAAATTAACTGGGGTCAAGGATACAAAATACCTAATTGTTTTTCAATGACAGGTCTGACCTCCATGAATGAGGTTAAGGTTTCACAAAGGTTAATCCAATCTAACTGCTACCACCCAAGAAGCAGTCTCACTGCTGCACGTTCCAGCTTTTTCATCAAGTCAGCCTCTTGCGTTGACCTCTTTATGAGCTAACTCATATCACTAAACTAGCAGAAAACTAATGTAACAAGAAAGGATGTGCAGGGGAAGCAGTTTCAGTTAGCAGAAGAATGTAACTAATGATGTCAATGAACTTGGTCTTCATTGAACAAAAGACCACCTTCTTGACACATCGTTCCAAATTACAATTCAGGCTGCATGGTTACATTAAGAAACTAAAATCAACTTACTGTGAGACAGATTCTCAAGGGCTTTTCCAAGTTTTTTGCTCTCTTGAAGAATATGATTTAGTTCATCAAAATCATGGTTCTCCGGTTTTGTCCTCCAATCCCATTTAGGATGATCTATTGACCTTGGCACTAAATATACACAGATATATAGATGAAGTTTAGATTTGGTAGTTCAGACTCCTACAGTAGAAAAAAAGCTGCACAATGAGTTCACAAGCTCAAGCACCTTGAGTGATAATTACTTTACCCTATTTTAACAGCTGGAAATATTTTCCTTGGTCAATGTGAAGTAAAAATGAAAACACCTAGAAATAAATGCATACTTGGGATGATTCTTGTGACTGAATACATTGGTAAAGAGGAATAATTAATATTAGCAACTAAGATAAAAATAATGCTGTCACATAAAAATATAATACAATTACTGCATATGAAGGTACTTCATTTACATCAAAATAGAATTGTGTGTCCTAGAGGCCAATAAGGAAGAACGTCAAAATGAAAATGAGCAATGGGTACTTTTGGCTTTGCTAGTCATTTTATTGGAAAAAAAAAAAAAAAGCTTTTAAAACAACATTTATACATATTTTAAAAAAAAAATCATAAAGTGCAGGTAACATTTCATAAAAACAGTGAAACAAAACATGACCCCACTGTTTATGCTGTACAGCTTTATTCCAATAATTAAACAAACTCAATCTTTGGGAAGGAAAAAGAGCAATCCTGAGCCTACAGACTCCAATTCATTATCTATTACCAAAACCTTTGATTTAATTTTAAAATGATAGTTTCTCAACTACTGAGCCAACTTTACTTGCAATGTCAGCAAAGAACAGGAGTTTCTGAGACCCACAATGAACATAGCTGCACTAACAAATGTGAACATTTTGAACAATTTGTAGAAATGAAAACAAAAGTGATGCTGTCTCTGGAACTGATATTTAACAAGTTCTTTTTGCCAGTGTTCTGAACGAAGCGATCCACTGCCTCCACCATCAAATGTGATTAATTGCTGGGTTGTCTCCAAACACAGCACTACCACTCTGAGAATGGTACATTCTAGTGTGAAGATGATGATGCCTAGTCCACATTTCTAACAGAAGGGATCAGTTGCATTTATCAATGGTTGCTAACTACCCACTTAAAAATAAGTTCAAAAACAAAGCCTATAGTCTGTAATATGCTCTGGCCAGTTCTGAAACATTTATTTACAATGTTGACAGCTACCAACGAATTTATGCTTACAAAATTCAGTTTCATTAAATGCTAAGAAGGAAATGCAGACTCCTATAGATCATGAAAAAAAACAAGTGGTATCTTAGGATCATTTGGGATTTCAGAATGCCTATTTATGATGGTATGCAGAAATTATGCTCAGACTTCTCGAGTTCTAATAGCTGTTGTAAAATGTGTTAAAAAACTATCCCTATTGAAATTTGCCTTATTACTGACTGCCCTCTGCTTGAATATAGAATCTGCTTCACTTTGGATCAACTCCACAGGGAAGGTTGAAGTTAAGTCAACAGCCACCTTTTCCACGTAAAGAAAAGGGACAGTGGTATGTTTAAGTCCTTCTGTCACAAAGAATGCAATTCCATCTCCTACGGACATAAACCAAGCCATCTTCAAACCAGACATGTACAGAGAGTTCAACAATTCAGAGTATATTTTGATCTGCAACACCCAGTCAGGAACCTAAGCTAGTATTAGGGAAGTTAATACATTAGACTGTAAGTACAGACATTCTCCAAGACAGAAGACAAAGGAAACATTGAAAAGGACCTACAGAGATAAGAGCAGGAAGAGACACAGGAAGCCTCAATAAGGAGAGGGGAAAAGGGGGCCAAGTTGAAGTGTCAGAGGCCGATTCTGCTTTGTGTTCAAAAAAGACAAGTCATGTATTTCTTTCTGAGAACAATGGAAATAATGAGCTATGGTGGTTCCTAGGGAACAGACACAGGCCTTGAGTGTATGACTAGCCTCTATTCAGATTGACAGCTTGCAACTTTGGTTGATACTTTTAAATGCCAACAATTTAATTTATAATTCCCTGGTTTAGAAACCGCTATGTTCATTAATAGTTATCTAAATTTTGGTGTGACCAAAAATTGCCTCAATTCATAGACCCTAGCACAATTAACTTAATTAGCACAATTTTAGTTTTTCTCATCCTTTTTCTTATTTAGAGAAAACAAAATGTTCTGTCAATTACTTTTTGCTAAACTTTTACTAACTGTAAATATATAAATATTTGGTAAAGTAGAAAAGAAATTCTATAACGAAATCTCTCTGGTTTTGATCACCTTTGTTTTATATTGAGATCACACGCTCCTTTACTGCCTGCTTTTCCAGACACCTCACCTTCTCCCTTCAGTGTACCAACACTGTATGTTCTATACCATCTCTCACTCTAGGCTACTAGCAGTTCGACAGACTTTTCTTTCCATATTTATATTGAACTCACCACACCACAGAATTCTTACAGTACCAACAAAATACAGGCAGTAATTTAATACAGTAAAACCATGTAGAAAGATGACAATACCTTAGAGGTTCTGAAACCTTCCAGAAACTTTCCAGTTTCAGAAACCTTCAACAAGCTGGAATTTGATAACATGACAATTTGAAACAAACCACTTTTTTCAAAACTCCAAAGGACAGAATTTTTTAGAAACAATATGATTTTGAACTTTGTCATGGGACAGAAGCTGAATGAAGCAAAGCTCTACTCAACAGCTGCAAAGCTTCCAGAGTAAGCAACAGTCAAGTATACGAAACAATCTGCATCAGGAAAATGAAAGTATCAAGACTTGGAAAATAAGGAAGTGTGCTCAAGAGACAATTGTCTGATCCCTAGTTTCAGAGAAATGTCACACAAACACAGGAAGCTTGGACTGCATCTCACTAGTAGGATGGTGGGAAACCAGTCAAAAACATGGTGGAAATTTGCTCTGCATGCTGATACTATAGTCAGTGTTTCAGCAAACCATTTTGTACTTCAGTGAAAATATATCGAAACAGATGTGCTGCCATGGAACATTTCTAAGTTTCAATAGAATTTGTTTGAACAATGATTATGGCTCATTCTGTTGAACTAAAACTGAGTGGGAAGTTAAGCAGAATTAGAACTGAAATGTTTATTACTGCTAGAGAAGACATAGTTCTTCTTACTTAACTATTTTACCAACTAATGAATGGATACTAAAACCAAAGTCTACTTCATTACACCATGTGTCATGTGTCTGTCCTTTCACAGTATAAACTTGTATATTCCCAACTACAAGATCAACAAGCACTGGTCATTTTCAAGTGTATGGTTTTGTGTGACACATGCAGAACTGGGTAAAGACTGTATGACCCTTCCTTGAGATATTTCGAAATACATTATTATCTTCTCTATGTATGAAGTCCAACATATATAATTTCCAATACACGTGTCACTACACATTTAGTAAAATCCTCTCATAATTTTCTGACCTTCCTTTATTATGCTCACTCAACTCCTCAGAGTCATCGTATCAGTAATTTTAAATCCCCCATCACATTACCTGCCTCAATCTCATCTCTGTTATTTGATTTATAAAACATTTCCTTTGAAATTATTTGCTTACAATTATAAAGATTTATTATCTCTACATCATAGCATTTGTATATGAGACTTTCCCATCTCATCTTAGAAGACTGTAAAGACATGCTTTCCAGTATTTCTGATGCCCTGGTGGTGCATCATCCCCCAGATGCACATCAGATACATTCACATGTGTTATGAATTCTGCCACAAATCAACAGACCTTTAATTTCTACTGGATGACAGTACAAGATTAGTACTATTTTCATCTGAAAATACATTTATTTTTAAGATGTTTTGCAAACAGAATCACACCAGTTGCTCATTAAATCCTACACTTCATTAATACATTTGTATGACCATTTTACATCTCAAAAAACAAAAACAGGTGTGTTGTTATTGAGCATAAAATTACTCACGCACTTAAATCCTACAATAACATTCAGATTGGAGTTCTTTGATAACACAGCCAAACTGGTCTACACAGTACCAGGATATTAAAAGGGTAAGAGAATAATGGTCTAAAGTCCTAGACTGACCAAGGACAGTTAGAAATACACAACATTGTAATTGTAAATGAGGTACAGTCAGAATGATGAAATGAAGCAGAATGAAAGAATGATCTGTGATCTAATTTAATATGGAAGTGATGAGGAGATTAACTACTTTGCCTAGAAGTAGCTAGCTGGAAAGCAGTCTCTTTCACAAACTATTCAGAAACTTTCGAATTCATTCTTCTTCAAATACAGAATGTGATCATATATATATATATATATATATATATA
This sequence comes from Lathamus discolor, assembly GCF_037157495.1. Taxonomy (NCBI): domain Eukaryota; kingdom Metazoa; phylum Chordata; class Aves; order Psittaciformes; family Psittacidae; genus Lathamus; species Lathamus discolor. Next base: position 125,415,944 of record NC_088885.1, on the reverse strand, counting down.
TGCACAAACACACACACACACACACTAGGAGCCCTAGATTCAAGCCTCTTCTTTGCCATATAACAGCAGCAGCTTCTGTTTAATTTTGGTTTCGCATACACCAAACAAGTGGTCAGATCTCTTGGATACCAGGGTTTCTTGTCTGTGTGTCATTTCAGGTGTGACTGAGATTGGTCTTACCTGCAAACATCAGAGAACATTCTACCTCATCATCCAGGACATAAAGACTTTTAAATGGCATTGGTCTCAGTATCAGCCCCTTAGGCATGCCACCAGTGATAGGCCTTTTTACTGAACTTTGCACTGACAGCCACAATCCCTTGAATTAAACAGTTGAGTCAACTTTCCACATATCCTGTGTTCACTTAGCCAGGCCATATCTTACCAGTTGAGTGATAAGAATACTGTGAGAGATTGACCAAGGTTTTGCTAAAGTCAAGATATTAAACATCCACTACTCTGATTACAGGACCAATTATTTCATCTAAGGGGGCAATCAGGTTGATCTAATCAAAAGTGTATGTTTTCATAAATCCACGCTTGCTGTTCCCAATCATACTTCCCTCCTTGCTGTAGCTGGGAGCACCTTCCAGGAAAATTTGCTCAGTAACCCTCCCAGAGAGTAAGTTTAGGCTGATCAGCCTGTAGTCCCCAGAGACTCCTTCTTGTGCTTGCTCAAGAGCAAAGTGATGTTTAGTCATGAGGAACTCCTACAATCATCATGATGTTTTAGTGATAATAAAATGGCCTTACAATGGCATTAGTCTCCTCTCTCAGCATGCTCAGAATAAATCACATATAGTGCCATGTATTTATGTATGTCCAACTGCCTTAAGCACACCCTAATTATATCTTTCTCTGTTGTGGGTAAAGCTGCACTCCCACAAACTCTGCTGCTAGTCTTAGGGACTTGGGTGGCTTAAGAACAAGCCTTACCAACTGAAAAGCATTATTACATGCCCTTCAGGCCACAAGGGCAGATCCTTGAGTCCATCTTTATACACCAAATATATTCTGGATGTATAAATTATTTCCTTCCTTGATATGTGACCTGATAGAGTGCCCAGCCTCCTCTTTGTCCTTCTGCTGAGACAACCTAAGGACTAACAAGCAAGAAACCTGTAGTAGGCACACAAATGAAGGGAGTGACACGATGTCACACCACTACGTAGGATGAAGACTGAGAACTTGAGATCTATAGGAGATGGCACGGAAGTTACTTTATGCTTAACACAGAGTTTGAAGTGCAAGCACACGAAGGGTGGACAAGAACACAGTATGATGACAGGAACAGCTCACAACACCTTTGGCCACTGTTTCTAACAGTTTATGTCCATAAATTGCTGTTATCCAGAAAAGACTATTAGCTTAAACTCAGATTATGAGTGACTATGACCACTTCTCCCGATATCCCTATTTACTCTTGAAAGTTAACCAAAATCTACATGCTTCTTTTGGACTAATATAAAAATTAATGTGCCCATAGAGAGGTATAGAATCATAGAATGGTTAGGGTTGGAAGGGACCTGAAAAGATCATCTAGTTCTAAAGTCCCTGCCATGGCCAAGGACACCTCCTACTAGACTATGTTGCCAAAGGCCCTGTCCAGGCTGGCCTTGAACACTGCCAGGGATTTGAGTGTTTCTGAAGCAAGGAATGTGCTTCCTGAAGAAGAAACAGAGACACATGCTCCATTTTCAGAATAAATAATCCATAAATTTGTGCTACTGGACACATCTATCTGTACAGCTACTTTTTACTTGTTACAATTCTTTATTCTACCAAAAATGTATCACACAAGACTGTCAATAACCCAAAAGCACAGTGTCCCTATTGCATAGATCTATCATGATTTACTTTAACCACTGCTGAGCTATATTTTGACCTACTGAGGCCACTGGGAGATTTTTCTTTGACTCCACTGAAATCTAGACATCCCCATCTTGCTTTCAGAGGAAAGACAGCAAGCCTTCTATTGTAGCAAACTATAAATCTCTGTTCTCATCTGGTTGACCTAATCACACCCTGAGTTATTGCAAAGATTCAGCTACTCTAAAAATTTCAAAAAGCTACAATAGCCAACTGAAGAAAATATAATTTTGCAATTTATTTTGGAGAAGATACCTTGTATACACACTTGGGTGTGTACCTATACATGTATATTCATATAGATCAAAGAAATATTTATTTGTGTAAAAATACCATTAAACATCAAGCTTAAAAATTAAATTTCTTCTACAGCCAGTACACAGGAAGCACTGTATTTCATTAAGGCTTGCTACCTCTATTTTTATTACTTTTATTTTACAGGTCATTGACAATATTCTCTTCAGTCACCCTATTTCTATTTTGCCTTTTCTTTCAGTGTACATTTAGATTCCTTCAGCAACCCTCAGAGCTGTACACCTGTTCTGCTGACTCTGCCCCCATATCTTGAACAGTATCTGTTCATAATTCATGGCTTTGCATTGCCTGACCTGCTGAAAAAACTTGTCTTTTAGGACCAATATCAACAGAACAGATTTTACATATGCAAAAAGGCAGTGAAAACAGAACATGAAATCATAATTGGTATCTGAATATAAAACTGTGCATGACACCCAGATATGCTTCTGTTTTTTATCTATCTGTCTAAAATTCTATTTTATCTATAGATGACAACATAGGGTATTAAATAGTCATAATGGAAGTGAAAGTAAATCAAGAACCAAATTCTTCTAACATATGTATCTAGCCATTTGAACTGCTCATAGTTTGCTTTCAATTTTAATCCTAAATCATCAGAAAAACATACTATGGGTTTGGAAATATGTAGGAATTAATAATGTACTGAAGCTTTCTTACATGACTTGGACTCCGGTGATGGTGGAGAAATGTTGGACACGGCAAGGTCACTCTTTGACTTTTTAGGTTTTTTTGCATTTACCTGCCAAGGTTTATCATAGCTTCTAAAATCTCTCCTTGTTGCTTTATTTTCTGTCAAAAGAATAAAATCAGGCAATTATAACATTGTAGGGTCATTTTTCAAAGACTTGATAAACGATTACTCCAGAAAAAAAAAAGAAGACCTAACAGTCCAAACTAAAGTCTGCTCTTCTTTTTCTCTCCTATTTCTGATTTATATGAAATTTCATATATTTCTCAAATTTCCTAAGTATGAAAACTTAGAAATTCATTAATATGTTTTTCATTAAAAACATGTTATTTTTTGTTATGAAAATGTCCTTAAACTCCACTTATTCTCTTACATGTTTGATTTCCTGTGCTTAAAACTTTACATTTTAAGTAAAAAGTAAATTTGCAGGTAACTAACATTTTGACTATCAGCAAGTATTTATATTTTAAATATAAACTGAATTCTAAAAGTAGCTTGACACAGAATATCAAAGCTAAAATTTCTACTTTAGATTCAGAGCAGGTATTATTTCAGAAATGTTTTTAATGATTCTGAAGATCTGCTATCATAAATTATTCACACTGGAGTTCATAAAGTAGTAATAGCATTCTTTATTAAGTGTTGGAAAGATGGGTTGTTAAAAATGTGTATTATTAAAGAAAATACCTCAATAGAGGCTAATCTCAAACTAAAGTACACCACAGGAAGGTAAAGGAAAACAAAACAAAGAGAAGGGAAAGCAAAGAGGATAGCACGGAAATCAAGGGACCTTTATATGTACCTTTCTTTTTATTGAGACTGTGATTGTTTCCACTCTGTAACTCCAACTCATGCTCACATATGTACATAGGCTAAGCTTAGAGGCAACAATATATATCCAATTCAGTATCTAGTGTGCAGACAGGATTTACTGTGCATGCTCAAAACCACAGAGTAGTACTCATTCAGTAGGTAAACATGTATCCAGGAAATCATGGACAAAAGTGTGGGAAGATTATACTGGTGACCAGCCCTTTCCAGCATACAGAACATACCTGATGTTTCACTCTCTGCCCAAAGGGCAGCAGAGCCAGACAAGGTCCTCTGAAGCTGATTGCGGTTCCCCTGTTTCGATTGAAGATGATCAATTAGAAATGGGATTGGCTGGTCAGGTGTTTCTGTTATCAGCTTGGTCATCAATTCCTTCAGAAAATTAAAACAAAACAAAAAATTAGTGGGATATTGCACCCAAACTAATCTAGTATTTACCAAATGTAAAGGAGCATTTATAAAGGAAAAGCCTGTTTTCAACTTTGAAGAAAACAGCCAGAAACATCTATCTCCTCAAACTACTACTAGCTTTGCCCTATGAAGTGTTCATGCCTGAAATGTTCTTAACCCACAGAGTCATGCATCCACTGGAATTTAGGTCAAACAACCCAATTTCTACTACCTGCTCAAATTTACCCCAAATTATTTGAATACTTAAGAGACAGTATACCCACTAAATGTGAGTAACTGCATGTAGGATTATTATCATAACAAGACAAGTTATCTTTGTCCACTCCAAGCTTTTCCATTCTTTTTATTCAAGTAGTAGTATAAACAATTGGGTATAAGTGAAAATGAGACAGAAACAAGCTTTCTATTTCAGAAAGAGAAATTTAACTTCTGAGAATAAAAAGGAGAAAACATGCCCAATCTCATGTCTTGTGAAGCCGTTATCATCCCTGATGTGATTTTTGATAACTATCTACAGGGAACCAAAAAAAAAAAAAAAGGCCTTGGTTTGGAAATGGAACTCCACAGGAAGAAATTAATCTAGTTACTAATCTTAGAAACGGCAAAGCTATGGAGTCTAACTTCATTGAGACTGTCTCTCACCAAGGTAGGAGAAACCCTCTGACATACATCATACAAGAAAAATCCAGAAACTGGAGAAACTCATAGTTTAGTTGCTTGGCAACACTCTAACAGCAAACCTTTCTTTTTCCCTCTGCCAAAATGCAGAATTTGTGACAAGTGGAAAGATGTAATCTTGTGCTTCTGATAGACCAGAATAGCTGTAGGAATTCCACTGCAGAGAATTCTCCTACCAAAGGAAAAGTGTCAATCTGTAATAGCTGACTTGTAATTGAAATAATTTCTCTGAATCGTGGTTTGAAAATCATTTTTCTCTCTTAGATTAAAAAATTAATAGCATCAATGCATGTATCTCAGTTATCATCCTGTTTTTATTACAGACATGCACAGGTGACAATCTATTAATAATACGTTACAAAATTAATGCAGCAATAAAAAAGGTAGTACAGAGATGTAAATTTTCAGAGTGCTTGTATCAGTGTAAGGCAAATGATACTTGACTGTTGATCATTAACTTGCTTGTCACAAGAAAAAAAGGTCTTTAATTAACAGAAATAGACCTAATAAAATAAAACTGATTAGATGATCTGTTACTTTATTCTGAGACATAGTAACAAAACTAAAGGACATAACTGCACGAAGTACAAAAAAAAAAGTGCTATTCCGAGGTGATGTGAAATTAGTTCCTATTCAAAAGGACCACTTTTTATCTACTGTTAATATATTGACAATAAGGCCTGAGTGATCTGTATTGTCTCAGAGCATAATCACTTCTGTTCTGTGAGAGTAATTAGAAAAGATGAAAGAACTATAGATACAGGCTACTTTTATCTCTCTGGAGTAACAAATCAGTCGTACTGATCCTGTGCACCTAAGCTAAAAAAAGAAATAACATTGTTCGAATCATCATGAACTGAAAATACTATGCGGTTAAAAAAATAAAAATACTACTTATTTGTTTAATAAGCCTCAAACTGACTTGCCTCAAGCACTTTCAGAGATGGCATTAAAAGTAAATACAGCTTTAAGTCAACACTAAGATGACACAGATTGCAAAGCCTGCCACATAAGAAAGACATAGCTCTTTCCTAAGAGTATTCTGTTGCAAAAGGGGAGTGAAGAAGCTCTTATGGATTTGCTCAAGCCATTCCAAGCAAGGTGTGAAAGTGGTCTCCAACTTACCACTCTGCAGGATGTGCAAAGAACACCTCCACCCCAAGCAGCAATAACAACACCAGTGTTAACAATTTCAGATGTACACTCTGTAAATCCACATTCGCATGCGGGAGGTGTTACCTGCTTCCACATCTTTCTGCTACACACACAGTCAGAAGTAGGATCACAACTCCATGATTCTCACTGCCTTTGCCCTCCTACCAAATTCTGCCATCCAAAGGACTTAACTCCATCTGCTCAGCCCTTTACATATGCTCTTCAAGCTCATGCTTCCTTTGAGACTCTTGTCATCCCAGCAAACTGGCAACTACAAGGAAATAGGTTTTCTGCCTCCCATGGGGTGGAGGAGTTGGAGGGGCAAGAGAAGCAAAAAAAACTCCAACAAACCATAAAAAAGGGCAAAAAAACTTCACATAGGTAGTAACTGTTCTGCCTCCCATGGGGTGGAGGAGTTGGAGGGGCAAGAGAAGCAAAAAAAACTCCAAAAAACCATAAAAAAGGGCAAAAAAACTTCACATAGGTAGTAACTGTACTTAGTGGGCTCTCAGCTCATTTTTTTTTTAGGTAGAAACAGAAACTTCACTGAACAGATATTACAGATTAGGAATGCCTGTTAGGCGGGTTCTCTCATCATTAGGAAAACCTGTTGGGGTGTTCTCATCGTAGCACCTAGTAAAACTATCGTAGACTTCTGATGAAATTAGCCAAAGTTTATTTAATGCTCTCGTCTGTTACTCAGATGACATCTTAATAGACAGCAGGAATAACATACTACATGGTACTCTACATATACTTCCACAACTTTGAAATGTTTAAAAAAGAATTACAAAAGTGAAGGTATTAAATAAGAAAAACTTAAATGTACAATAACTTACAAAAATAAAACTTCTTGTTGGTTAGCAACAGCCTGATCTGACTCACAATGTGCTAAGTAGGCAAGGTTTCACAAGAAAAAGAAAAGGAAAAGACCAGCTAGTCTCAATGAAGCCGCCTCTGCATTAACAGCAGAATAAAAATGGCACAAGATCATTGAAAATGAAATTCATTTCTTGATGAAAAATTCAACAGATAAATTTCAACTATGCATGTAAACAGAAATGCAAGACACATGTCTCAAAAATATCAATTGTACTTTTTGCCTTTCCAGGTCAAGTTTCTAAGTTTTCTACTTGTTCACAATTTCACCTAATCCAAATAAGAAAAATTAAAAAGTTTGCCTACCTTTATAAGATGTTCTGCACAGTATGCATTATAAGAACAAATAAAAAATCATGGCAGACTGAGTCTCCATGCTGCCAGATGAATTGTTTACTACCTGTAATCTCTCCTCCTTTCTTCTTTCCACGGCTGTGTATGAATTCCTTCTACTCTATGTCCCTTTGTCTTTTCTATCAGTGGAACTGCCCTGCTTTCCATCTGTGTATGAAGTGAAGAAGCCTGTTCAGATGTCAGTAGCTATTAATTCCCTTTGCACACATGAGACACACTGCTGCACAGAAAAGGGGTGAAACAGACCTTCTATGATTACTATAAACTGGAGCACTTGTTCAAATACATTCATTTCAGCTGTTTCCCCCACTGTTTTGCCCCAAATTAGGTTCTGCCCTGACCAAATGAGAAAGAACAGGCAAGAAAGGTGATACAAGCTCCAGAAACACTGGCAGTTATCTCCTCCAATGATTTTACCTTGCAGTGTGCAAACCAAAAATGAAACCAGTTATTTCTACTTTCTTCTGTAATGGTATCTTCATATGCTTTAGCATTTACTAGTTTTATTAAACTATGCAAGATAAACTAGTACAAGAAAATGTGAAAGGCTGATCTGTGGATATTTCCAAAAGAGAGATTAACGCACATATTAACAAAGCTCTTGAAAATTGCTCTTGCAAAAGATCTTGGGGGAGAAAAGAAAAGCACTAAAAAACAACAAGAACAAAAAAAACCACACAAAAAAAAATCAAACACCAACCACACTCCCAACAAAACCCAAACCAAAAGCCACAACAGGTCTAGTGACTTAATATATTAATTCTTTCACTATTGCGCTATCCTGAGGTCCTCTATTAGTTATTCAATGCAGGCTCAAATTTCAATTTCCTTGTGACTGTCCATGCATTTAATACAAATGAAACAGTCTTCACAGTCTATTAATCCTAGGCCCAATTACAAGAAAGCTCTAATTAGCTATGTCTAAGCGTACCTACCAGGTTATTAAGTTAATTAAGAGACATTCTATCTTGCCCTGTAATTGATAACAGTAACTACACAACAATTACAGGCTTTGTTTTCAACTATATAGACTTCTACAGACAATGGCAGAGCACGCACAGATTTTGGCAGTATTATGCCCTGATTTCGTGGTTTAAATTAGATGTTTAAAGCAGGCAGAATGAATGGCCCTGAGAAGATGTCAGTCTCTTACACCTGACCAAACAGACTAGGTGGCTTAGCTTAAATTACATTTTGATGGGATACAGCTCCAAATTCAGACAATTAAATGCAGCAGTCTTCATACCAATGTCAATGGCGCTCTCATCAACAAAGAAGTCAAGGAAGCCTAGAGAGCTCCAAGTTGACTAGCCAGTGTATGTCCACTTGGGATATCTAAGGATATCCACTTAGGTCACTGACTGTATTGCGTATATATCCACTGACTGCAGCGGAGTTTGGACACTTAGAAGACAGGAAGACATCTACATTTAGCTTTGCTAATCACTTCATACAGGCTGTAGGTTAACAAGGAAGATACAAAGTCAAGTGAAAACCTGTAGAAGGAAAAAGTAAGTTTCATAAACTTTTGATTTGGATTGACACTTTTTTCTTTAGAATGCCTTTCTGCTTTTTTGCAGTTATAAAGTAATGAAATTAAAAAAAAAATCTTACTGGCTAAAATAAAAATCTGCAATTCTTATATGAGAGCAGAAAGGTAAAAGCCACTGCTTCTACCACCAAAGCTAATTTTTTATGGAAATAAAGGAAAAATACTAACAACCTTCTTTCAGAGAATAGTTAGGCTTTACATATTGAAAAAAATCAAAATTAAAAGAAGAAAATCACATTATAGACAATAATCAGATTGGATCTCCAAATATTTTAAGTGTTCATGACAATAATCAGATTGGATCTCCAAATACTGTAAGTGTTCATGAAATTATCACCTTGTTCCCTATGAAATAAATTACTTAACACAGCAAATTTCCACATAAATGCAATTTGCATGCCTGCACCATACTAGTTGCTTCAAACTAACCAAGATAGAAAAAACAGTTAAGGGCAAACCTCTATAAGATTAGTAGTCCTACTTATCTTGTTTATGAAAATACTCAGACTTTTACCTGGAACTGACTAATAAATTTTCAACCAACCCTTTCTTTGATCAAAGCGTCAACACTACGAACTCCTGCCATTTCAGCTAGCTGTGCAGCTAAATTTAAAATCAAAAACTGCAGTACACAGCATGGAACACAGCCCACAAAGAAATTCCTTTAGATGAACAACTAAAGAGAAAAGTACAAAGCTGATATGGTGACCCTCACATTATGGTGCAAACAGATTTCCCCTAAAAGTGGCACTGGTAGGGAGAACTACAATATGGACTACAAGCACAGGTAGCATTTTCATACTCTGACTACTATAATTGAAAATCTCAAACTGCTTTTTTTTTTTCACATCCCAGATGAAGATGATAACTCTGATATGCAAAACTAGCAAACTTTCGGTTTATACAATAACAATAGTAAGAGGGAGTCTGAAAACAAACATTGAATAGCTAACAGTCCTTGTTAAATGTCCATCTATTAAACATCTGTACCAATTCAATAACAGGAGACTAATTTGGGGGCTATGTTATTAACCATATACTTTGGGAGATTCTGGAAAGCAGTATGGAACAACATATTCTTTCCACTACAAACCTTTTGCAAAATCATATAATCAGTTCCGTGACTTGGATGAACTAGTACTATCTGATATAAATCTAAATCATGTATGCAACAGTTCACAAAATATGCATCACTGATCTTACTTAGTGATCTGGAAACAAAAATCTTTTGCATAGATGAGGTCTGGTGGAGAATTATGAAGTTTCCCCAAGCAAGCTCATGATATTTTACAAAACTCCATCATGCACATCATATTATGTAATATCTACCTGAACCTCTTGTTGTATTTTTTCACTTACATATTCTTTGAGGGGTTTCCTTCTCTTATTTTTGATATTTCAAATATCATTTTCCCAAATGTATTATATGATTTCTTAGTTCATAAAGTAGCTGCAAACACCTCTGCTCTTTGGCTTTGTTACAGAAAGATTTCCTTTCTCACATTCAATCTCTTCAGACAAGAAAGCTGTCAAAAGAGAGACTGCTGGTACTAGGTTACTCTAAAACATTAATTACTTCTCAGTACAAGAACAAAAGGTTAAAGACATGCTGTCAGATATGCCAAGCATGTCAACAGTTATCACACTTTCTCTGATGGCTTCCAAATCACAAAGATTTTCTGTGATAGCTTACACTTTTTCAGCAGTTCTGTGTCTCTGCACAACAATCTCACATGTGTGGAATTATGTCTTCCATATCATTATCTGAACTTGACAAGGATTTATCAAACAAGGGTAGTTTGTGTTATAGCAGAAACACTGTAAGATTTCCCTAAAATGTAATTCAGGAATCTCCTTCAGCTTCCACCCACTCTATCAACCAGTGGATATTCTACCCTGAAGGCAGGGCACTTCACAGTTCAACAAAGAGAAAATGAAAACTACTGTTTTTCTGAAAGGTCTATAGGATTTCCATCAAAAGGAATATTCACAGATAAAGTCTAGGAAAGAGTATTAAAACCTGGATTGATTTCATTAAATTACAGCCATAAACCAACACTGACTGCACATCACTGCCTTTCCTAAAAGCTAACTTAGGTGTTGATCCTTCTCTGATCAGCTGAAGTAATTCTTCCGATTTCAAGGTCTAAGGTGGAGCCACTTGTTCTCTGTGTTCAAAGTTCATTACCACAACTATTAAAAAAAAATCACATCATATTTTCAGTTTAAACTTCACTGACCTCGCTTCTACCTACCTGGCACCTTTTTAATTTTTTCACTTTTTTTCCCCCTGAGGAAGGGTGGCATTATGAACTAAAGCAGTTGGTATTTTTGTGGCTGCCTCTGGTGAGTTGCCAGCAGCTAAGTACCCAACATCTGGGGGAAGAATGGGAAGAGAGCAAAACCAAGAAAAACTCATGATCAAGATAAAGACAGTTTAATAACCAAACAGAAGAGAAAACAAAAAAACCAAACAAGTGATGGCAAGGCAATTCCTCACCACCTCCCACTGTGCAGCCAGTCCTCAACCAATGGCTACTTCAGAACATTTAGCCTTCAGATTTATTGCTGAGCATGACATTGTACGGCAAGAAGTACGTTTTTGCTCAGGTTGGGTCAGCTGTGTCCCTTTCCAGACTCTTGCCCACCCCCAGCCTGATGGCTGGTGGGCAGAGTGAGAAACAGAGAAAGCCCTGACCCTGTGCAAGCACTGCTCAGCTATAGCTGTAACTAGGGTATCAACACTGTTTTGTCAAAAATCTGAAACAGCACCATATGGGCTGCTATGAAGAAAACCAGCTTCATCCCAGCCAGACCCAGTACAGCATTACTATAGTAATGGTTATTGAGGGCTTATGAGGGACGATCAGAAGGAGAAGGCTGTACATGAAAAAACACAATTGGTATATTAAGGGATTGAGTCAGCAAAGCACTTAAACTTAGGTATTTTTTATGCATTAGAATCACACGACTGCCTGAAACCATGTTAAAACCAGCAAAGAACAGTCCTGGCTATAGTGCAGAAGCAACATACCCTCATTCTCCTGCTTGCTTCAGTGCACTGGTAGCTAGAAGGAGTATGCTGGGGTTCGTTCCACCAACAGTGGCATGGCCTCAAAGAAAGGACTGCCAGAACAATTTTGACAGCAAACTCTTCAGAGCCGTAAGTTTGATAGTCTGATGCTGTGCTCCTCTCTCCTCCATTTCATATGGCCACTACTACTTTTCTATTGTACACATAAAGCATATACAAGTGATTAAAAAGACTATTTTTGTAGATCACCACAAAGTATCTAGTGCCAGCATGAATCTAATTAATATGCACTACAGAGTCACTGCCTTTGCTCACAAGAACTTCTAGTTTAAGTCAGCTGTAAAAGCACTGCCAAGAGCACAAGAAATTGGAAGAGAATAAGTCAGCTTCAAAAAAGCTTAGGGCTCAGGCACACCCCAAATAAATTCATAGTGTATGTAAAGACTATTTTCTAACACCAAGAGTTTCAGCACTGCTGAAATTATCAGACTAACTTCAAAAATGGTCAGTGAAACATTTCAAAGCAATCTGAAATAGATAACTTAAAAATAGGGCTTATACAAAATAACTGAAATTTCTGAAACAGGATTTCTGGTCTCAGGCAAAAAAAAATACATACATATGGGAAAAAAACACGCATAGCTGGAAATACTGAATATAGCCAAAATCTTTTATCATTATGGGTACACATGCAAAAAAAGAGTGAAAAAGATTTTCCAGTGTTTTGGATATATAGAAGAAAATATACTCATTACCATTGTAATGACTGGACTGAGGTAAATTGTAATTCATATATTCATTAATCTACTCCTAATGTGTAATGCAAACTCTACCTAAAATACAAAAGCATTCATTACTTCTGTTTGTAAAAGATACCTATTTGCTGCAAAATTACATTAACATAAATCTGATACGGCTGTGATGTATCTTCGAAGTTAGAAATGCACACAGTCCATACATTGTCCATGTCAGCCGGGCAAATTCACATCATGGCAAGATGGACATCACCAGATCCCCATAGATGTGATCAACAAGATAACAGCAATGTCTCCACCAACTAGTAAGAAAGAAACTGCTGAAAGAGACGGTGAATCAAGTCAGTTTGCTGAGGTGAAAGCCATCCAGCTGGTCCTGGACATTGCTGAACGAGAAAAGTGGCCAGTACTTTATTTCTATACTGACTCATGAATGGTGGCAAATGCCCTGTGGGGGTGGTTGCAGCAATGGAAGCAGAGCAACTGGCAACACAGAGGTAAACCCATCTGGGCTGCTGCACTGTGGCAAGATATGGCGGCGGGGGTGCAGAACCTGGTGGTGAATGATACATGGTATCGCCATGTACTGGCAATAAAGCACCATGCAGCCACTTGCTCACTCCCTCCCTTGGTGGAATGGGGGAGAGAATTATAAAAGTGAGAAAATCTGTAGGTTGAGATAAAGACAGTTCAATAGGTAAAGCAAAAGTCGCACACACAAGCAAAGAAAAACAAGGAGTTCATTCACCACTTCCCATCACAGGCAGGTCTATCACACGTAATGGTTGCTTGGGAAGACAAAACACCATCACTCTGAACATCCTCTCCCTCCTTCTTCCAGCTTTCCATGCTGAGCATGACACCATATGGTAGTGAATATCCCTGAGGTCAGCTGTCCTGGCTGTGTCCCCTCCCAACAAATTGTGCACCCCCAGCCTGCTTGCTTGTGGGGTGGTGTGAGAAGCAGAAAAGGCCTTGGCTCTGTGTAAGCACTGCTCAGCAGTAACTAAAACATCCTTGTATTAATCAACATTGTTTCTAGCACAAATCCAAAACCTAGCCCCATACTAGCTGCTATGTAGAAAATTAAGTCTATCCCAGCCAAAGCCAGGACAATCACTTCTACGTAACACAAGTGGTTCTTCATATGTATAAAATATTGACATTCAAACTGAAAAAAAAATCTAAATTTTCTCCACTTTATATTATCCTTTTAAAAGCCTGTCAAAACTTTTCTAGCTGTATAACAAAAACTGGTGGTGAAAGTCACATTAAAAGGCCTGATAATGTACTCAACTTCCCCTGTAGATAGAAGTATTGAAGAAAAAATGACAATATGACAACTACATGTTAACAATTAATGTTAAAATTTTAGGGTTTTTTTTACATTTCTATTTTAAAAGCTACTAACTGCATTCAAAACCGTGGCATTCAAGCAGAACACCAGCAAATAGCAGAGCCTTTCTGAACAGCGACTTCCGGCTTTAAAACATTAAATCTGGCCAGTAATCTCTCATGAGAGATACTATATATATATATATTTGTATGTATGTATATATATGTGTGTATATATATATATATATACACACACATGGACCTATGAAAGACTTCTGGCCAGATTCAAGTGACCTCAATCCAAGATTACTTCCCCAAGGAGGCTGCCTGAATAGCTATGCTATAGCCTGCTGATATTTGCCTGCAAGGAAGTGGAAGATGTGAGTCTGCAGGCTAAACAGGATACTGAAAACAGGATCTCACACCACAGTCCCAGAGCAAGTGAAGAGGTATGCTATGACCATCCCTTCTGACCATATTTTAAATTCAAGATGCAAGGCTTTGATCAGTGCTTTTTTAGAAAAACAGCAAACCTCCATCTTCCAGAGTGGACTGAGTGCTCTAAAACAACAACAAAAAAAAAAAAAAACCAAAAAAAAAAAAACCAACAACCCAAAATCAATCAAATAAGCAAACAAACAAAAAACCACAAAACAATCTGAGTAAGATTTTGCCTTCTTAATTAAGGGTTTCCTTGGTGCTTTCACATGCAAATATATGTGATACATGGGGCAAAATGCTATGAAGAATAATGAAAATAACTGTGAATAGAAAATGTTGGACTGCATGAGACTGCAAATGGAAGTTAACCTATAAACATCAGGTTAACACGAAAAAAGTCCATACTTTCGTTGCATACAAAGTTGTGGCAAGCAGCCTCGGTTATAGAAAGAGGGAAGTGATAATTGGATTTCAGGCTTCTGAATAGGACTGGATTCATATAAATTAGTGAGAGATCTGTTCAGCATAAACGGTTATAAATATTTACAAAACACATTTACCATGTTTAAATTTCACATTTAAAACTAAATATTTAATGACACGAAAAGAATTAAGACTATCAAAGTCTTATTTTAAGTGCAGCCTTGGCCTGATGCTCATTCCACAGTTTGAAGTTTGCTTCTCGAAACCATTACCTGGATGTCTTCTGGGGTTGCACCAGCACATGCAACTAACATATACAACCCACAGGATAACAGACATGATGAAACTGCAGCCAGTCAAGCCCATGTTAGCAGAAAAATTAAAACTCAGAGCTACCAGGTGTCTATTATCAGGCACCTTGCCCTGTCAACTTTCAGAACAAGGCACCATAGCTCCTGCATAATTGGTAAAAGGCAACTCAATATTCTCCTGTGGAAAAAGGATGTAACATTATGACATTTACTAAAGTCGCATACAAAGATAAATATGAGATGATGTTTTTAAAAAGTTCTGCTGTCTATTGTGTGTAGCCAAATTTATTCAATATTCTGTACAAGTTCTATGCGTTAAAATAATTATAAAAATTGTTTTCATGTTTTTTTTAAAACTTGACCAAGAACTTTTAAACTATTCACATGGAAGTTCAAATAACAACCAACAACTACACAAAATGAAGAATGCAAGTTATCAGAGTTCAGGGTAGGGAAATTCTAACACAGATTTAATTATCCTGATTTTAGCTGCCTACATAAATTAAATCTAAATTTGCTCAAGCAATGATCACTAAACAAACTCCACTGAAGTTAACAGATGCTCCCTGATTGTTAGAATTTACTTAAATCATGTCATTTGGAGATGTTCCTTCAGTACAGCAGCTAAACAATCATCAGTAATAGCCTAATTGTAAGTTTTATTCATACACTTTGAATAGATGAATATCTATTCAGATATGCATCTTAATTTCCTTTTATTTACCTGCGAGAGATTGACTCGGTCTCATGAGACTTCATGCCAACGTTATAATCAGCTTTTTAAATAGAACTAGATGTTTAATATGCACCAACACAACAGAGATTTCTGAACTGGAAAGGTCAGAACTTGTTACCATAGAAAAATCTGGAAATTCATTTTCACCACAGCAAAATACAAAGAGTTCATAGAATAGAATAGTTAGGGCTGGAAGGACCTTAAGATCATCTAGTTCCAACTCCTCTGCCATGAACACCGCCAGGGATGGGGCATTCACAGCTTCCCTGGGCAACCCATTTCAGTGTCTCACCAACCTTACAGTAAAGAACTTCCTTCTTATATCCAATCTAAACTTGCCCTGTTTAAGTTTGAACCCATTACCCCTTGTCCTATCACTACAGTCCCTGATAAAGAGTCCCTCCCCAGCATCCCTATAGCCCCCCCTCAGATACTGGAAGGCTGCTATGAGGTCTCCACTCACCCTTCTCTTCTCCAGGCTGAACAGCCCCAACTTCCTCAGCCTGTCTTCATACGGGAGGTGCTCCAGTCCCCTGCTCATCCTCGTGGCCCTCCTCTGCACTTGTTCCAACAGTTCCATGTCCTTTTTATGTTGAGGACACCAGAACTGCACACAATACTCCAGGTGAGGTCTCACAAGAGCGGAGTAGAGGGGCAGGATCACCTCCTTCGACCTGCTGGTCACGCTCTTTTTGATGCAGCCCAGGATACGGTTGGCTTTCTGGGCTGCAAGCACACACTGCCAGCTCATGTTACGTTTCTCTTCTACCAAAACCCCCAAGTCCACCACAGGGCTGCTCTGAATCTCTTCTCTGCCCAACCTGTAGCTGTGTCTGGGATTGTTCCGACCCAGTTGTAGGACCTTGCATTTGTCATGTTAAACTTCATGAGTTTGGCATCAGCCCACCTCACAAGCACGTCAAGGTCCTTCTGGATGGCATTCCTTCCCTCCAGCATATCAACCGAACCACACAGCTTGGTGTCATCGGCAAACTTGCTGAGGGCGCACTCAATCCCACTGTCCATGTCAGCGACGAAGATGTTGAACAAGACCGGTCCCAACAACGATCCCTGAGGGACACCACTCATTACTGTTGTCCAGCTGGACATTGAGCCATTGACCACAACTCTTTGTGCGCAGCCATCCAGCCAGTTCTTTATCCACCAAATGGTCCACCTATGAAATTCATGTCTCTCCAATTTAGAGACAAGGATGTCATGTGGGACAGTGTCAAACACTTTGCACAAGTCCAGCTAGATGACATCAACTGCTCTACCCTTGTCTATCAGCTCCACAGCCCCATCATAGAAGGCCACCAAATTGGTCAAATTGGGTTCTTTTATATCTGCAAAATTTATATACTGCAAATGTGACTGGAACTCATTAAGTAAGACAAACGAGTGGTTTTTTACGTAGCATTTTAAGAAACTGTTAGTTTCCATGCAAGCAGTTGCTTTATTGACTTAAAGCTACTTGTATCCTTTTTTTAACCCACAGGAAAGGTCACAGTGATTTGCCTTTCACAGGTAACATAAGACACACAATACCTTGCCAGAATAATCACCAAAGCCACTGCAGACTATCTGCAAGCAGATATCTGATAGCTCTCAAATGCCTTTGAGAACACACAGTCACATTCAGTGTGGTTCAGCACAGCTCACACTCTGTGCTTTTCTAAATGCAAGTGGAAATTATAAAGACCTCATTTACTATTGCAAGTAACACTTTTATACTACCATCTGTTTTAACCTGTGTTCATTTAGGGGTAGTTTTTGCTTAAGTATATATACACTTGAACTCTGCCATTTAAAAAACAAACAGCAAAACCCCATGATGAAATCAAAATTAAAAGAATAGATCTTTTTAAATGAAAAATACAGGAATCTTTTGCCATGCAGAAGACATATCCCATGGATATAACAATGAAATTTGATTATAAATGCATGAATTAATAATGTAATAAGTAGCTAAATGTTAACTACTAAAAAAAAAGAAAAAAACAACAGACAATACTGACCAATGCTTTCATGTACTCTAGATCTTCCAGTATTTTGCATAATACCATCTATTACATGCCACAACAGGATACCGGCAACTATTTTATTTCTGTTGGATATCACTGAGCTTCAATCCATCTTCAGCCCCAACTGGGAAGACACATCAATAATTCCAGTTCAATTGGAAGTAAAATCCACTTGTGATTGGTTCCATATACTTTTATGTCATCCATCAGTGTAGTTTTCCCCATTACCAAGCAAGATATCAGAAAAACAGCTTTAAAAATATTTTTTTCCTTAATATTATTTTCCAATTTCCAACAGATTTCTAACATGCCCTGCCTTCATGGATAACCTTTTCACTTCAAGTCAGATTAACATAGGCATTCTGCTGTTCAAAGCAGAGAAACTTCTGACAATGACTACATTCAAGCACATCACAGTCAAACTAGAAAACAAATTGAAAATTTGGCACACATAGGGAAAAAGACATGCAGGTGTTCATTTTGACCTAAATGGTACAGGCTTAAAGTTTTCACGTTTAGAGTACAACATGAACCATGAAGAATCAGGTATAAGAGGCAGTAGCAAAATTTCTAGGAGAAGGTAATGTCACACTGGGCACAGAGCTACCCACAGTCTACATATCTCCAGCCAACTTCCAGTGTTCCCCGTTTCCCACTGGAACTACCAAGTTCATTGCTCTGCCTGAGCCCTGAGAAGTTATCATCACTGTTTCTGTTTCCACCTAAAAGTGTACCAGGCTTGTGGAACATCCCCCAGGCTGCCTTCTCGGGTTCTCCTGAAAACCAGGCCCTTCAGTGTCAAGGTTTGAATACACACATAATGGACAATGCTGAGGTCTGAACCCAGGAGAATGCAGAGCCTGCTGAGGATCATAGAATCATAAAATAGATTGGGTTGGAAGGGACCTTCAAAGGTCATCTAGCCCAACCCCTCTGCAATGAGCAGAGACATCTTCAACTAAATCAGGTTGGCTAGAGCCCCATCCAGCCTGGCCTTGAATGTCTCCAGTGATGGTACATCCACCACCTCTCTGGGCTACCTGTTTCAGTATTTACCACCCTCACTGTAAAGCATTTTTCCCTCACATTCAGCATGAATCTCCCCTCTTTTCGATTAAAACCATTGCCCCTTATCCTATCACAACAGTCCCTGCTAAAAAGTCTTTCCCCATCTTCCTTATAAGGCCCCTTTTAAGATGAACAACAAGCTGCCTGACTGCTCTGACAAAGCAAAACCTATGCTTGCGAATCCTTTGCTTTCTATCACAATAGGGTGCCTTTTCCTTCTTGCAGCCAGCTGATGAAAACAATGGAAAGACAGTGGAGTTTTTCAGCAGATAATTAACTACATACAGGAGGGATAACATTTCTTTTGCACATCTTGAAATATACCAGAAAGAGACACCACTATACTCCCTAAAAGTAATGGTAAGACAGAAATGCATATTTCTAAACACTCGGCACTATACAGCTGCACCAACGCTGCAGACTCCATTTCAGTATGAGGCAGTAGCTGTCCCTGGGCTGTAACAGCCCATAAATGGTTTTTTGACTCTTCATTTTTGATTTGGATAAATTCCATGTTGTTTTTTTCAAATCTCAATTCCTATGTTAAAACGAAAGTATGCTCCAAAGTAACAAAACAAACAAACAACCTCACAAATACTGGGAAGTTAGGTTTATAATTGCTCATACAAACTTATTGTGGTTAACTTTTACATATATATAATGCAGTAATCACAGAGACCTTTAATAAGACATTTTGTAACACTTATTCAGCTTGACTTTCAACTGAATGTCATTATTTGAACAGTTTTTGTACAAAACATAAAAACAATGCTCAAGTACCAGATCAAATGCAAAAAACTTCCAGTTTCTGGGAGGCACAGAAAGCATTCCCTTTTCCCACAACTATACATAGACACATATATATTATATTATTGATATACATAAGGCTCACAAAATCTTTTGATATCATAGAAAAGTAGAAGAAATAAACTTAATATTCCACTGCATGTACGGCAAAAAGATGTTATAAGAAAGGCTTCTTAATTATTACAATGGTACCTATTATCATAAGAACTTAAAAGAATGGTGAGATCCCATTTTGTGCAACTCTGTGGTAAATTTTCATATGCTCAAATATTAGATAAAAAAACAGTGTAAAAGTAGTCACAGAAAAACCCATTCAAGCATTTTTCCAGCATAACAGTTATTATTTGCAACATCCTACATTGAGATGCTTCCAATTATTTTTTTTAGATTGGAAAAAGCCTCAAAATATCTAGGTTTTTATTACCTCTGAACACAAATCGTAATGTGGAAGAAAGAAGATACATCAATATTTGTCCAGTGAACAATGTCCACCTATTCCCAGATAAAAAATTCGGCCAAACACTCTTCTGAAGGTTCTGAGAATAGCCATTTTACTTAATAGCCCATCTCCAGAAAGAAGCACCATCACAGGCATAACAGTCTATTCTCATGGGCTTCTTTTTCAAATCTAAAGCAATAATCTACCCAAATATTAACGCGCTTTTTTTTTTTTTAAATCCATCAGCAATGGACTTTTTGCCATTACTTCTGAAAAACAAAATAAAAAAAAAAACAGCCCAAACTACATATCCTAGTTTTGCATTCCTGTGTAGTGATTTAATTTCATATGGATGCCCTGTATTTGTGATCACTACTGGTCAATGTGAAAGTCATGAATCACAGAATCACAGACTCATTGGGGCTAGAAGGGACCTCTGGAGATTATCTAGTCCAACCCCCTTGCAAAGGCAGGGCCACCTAGGGCAGGTTATACAGGAATGTGTTCATGTAGGTTTGAATGCCTCCAAAGAGGGAGGCTCCACAGCCTCGCTGGGCAGCCTGTTCCAGTGCTCTACCACCCTCAACATGAAGATCTTCTTCATGTTAAGGTGAAACTTCTTGTATTTTAGTTTAGGCTCCTCATCCTATCACTGGGCACCACTGAAAAAAGTCTGCACCATCCTTCTGGCACCTGCCTTGAGATATTTATATGCATTAATAAGATCCCCTCTCAGTCTTCTCTCTAGACTAAACAGGTCCAGCTCCCACAATGTCTCCTCATAAGAGAGATGCTCCAGACCCCTGATCTGGAGGGAGGACAGAATTAATGTCATTGATATTTAAGGCCTATGTTTTCCAGACTGGATTTATCTGTTTGTTCTCAGCATAGTCAAGCCATGGAAAGAACTTGTAGTAGCTTAAGAGACATCCAAACTGTAATTTCCATCACGCAATTCCACCAAATTAGGAAGCTCAGCTGCAAGTCAAATCATAAAAACACCACAGTTTGCTTTAACAAAACATTTCCCCTTATCCAGCTTAAAAGTTTAAAGAAGCTGTGTTTATCAACAAGAATAAAAAAAGGACTGCAATATTTCTACCCAGCCCTAAATTGTACATTGCTGTCAATCCCTATCTTCCAAATATTAGGCATATAAATTTTACATTCTCAGACTTAACTCACATCTGCTTACCGATGTGTCATTATGAAGGAATTGAAGGTAGCATAGCTTGCACCCAGAAGACAAACACAGAGTAGGATATATGAAGACATAAGCTAAAGAGTAAGTTACCTAATGTTAACCAGATTTTTGATCTCTTTCTTTTGTACCTCTCAGTATAATACTGGTAATTATGGCTCAAAGTGAGATTCATTCAAATGCAGATTCATATGCAATGCTACACGAAGAAAGCATAAGCATGTATATAGTTTACCTTCACAATTTGTTGCATGGATTACTCATTATTTGTTCCATAAAAAAGTTAATTGCATGCCCAAATCCTTACAGAATCCTCACCTAAGTAATGTGAAAAACCTCCCTCACACCACCTTTAAAGAACAGTTGAAAACTGAGAATTATGTCAATACCAAGCTGAAAAAAAGCCTCTGAAATAAGAGGATGTCGGACACTTCTGTTTGGCCTCTGGCAAGACAAGTGCATTGGTTGCACAGGCTTAAGGCTGACACTTATCATATCATGCCCACAAATAAAGTAAGTCTGAGACAATGGGGACAGCTAAATAAGTATCAGCTTACATAAGCAGCATATTCTTTCCATTCTAGAAGCTATAGATTGGCTAAGTTACATATATGATTTCAGTATTAAAGCCATTTTTCCATTATGCAAAGCCTAAGCATGAAGTAACTACAATATTAATATTGGTCTCTGCAACAAAACTATAAGCTAATAAATAAACATTTTTTTCCAAGAGAAAAATAAAGCATGAAAAATGGCTTTAAACAAAGTCATCAAAAAAACATGAGTTCTAGTAATTACATCCTATGGAACAATTTATTAAAATAAATTCTAGCCCAAATAAGGTAAGTTCAACACATACACAGCACTGGTATGTTTCTAAAAAACTGTCATTTGCACTTTGACTATGTCCTCCACATAAACTGTCACCGTGGATCTAGTCAGCATGCCCTTGCTAACCTACATGGCCTGCAACATCCCCGAGCTCTCTTCTGGCTTAGGTTTTCAAAATTAAGGACTAAAGGAGTATATTTCACAAGAAAGCAAGAGCCTTAAGGGGATATATAAATAAATACTACTGCGCTAATGACTGAAAAACTTTAAATGGATAGCAATGGTAATTTTTAAGGACATATCACTGAATTTTACCTAGAACTGTAGTTAGGTCCATCATTTCTCATCAGGCACTTCTACCATCAAGGCTGCAATGGCTTAAGCAACTAAAAATCATTTCTAGAAATCTGGGTAATTTTAGAAGATGTGATAGGTTTGAGGGGTTTAGATCTATTTTTAACAACAGCTAAAGCATTATTATTCTCATTTTCCACTGCTTTTTATTTAGAAAACAGTGCCTGCAAATCACTGGTGGATGTTTTTGTTTGTTTCTGACGCAGCAAAGTAACTTCCCAAGCTTGACAGTGATTGCCTAATTAAAGCTTCCTGATGATTTGATTGCTATTAATTTAATGTTAAACTAAATCTGCCTGGTTACAAGTGAAGTCCTTCCTCTTGTGAATCAGGGCCTCACTAAGGGCAGCAGGGCTCCCTGTAGGAACCTAACGTGCTCACATGCACTGCATTGCAGTCCTGAGACTTGTCAAATGCTCTGAACCACCACACTAAGCAAGGGAGGAGGGAGAGGAAATCTTTTGTGAATGTGTAACACAAATTAATGGGATTAATGGCACTACCGGGCACTGAGGCAGCACAAAGAAAGAAGAGAAAGCAGAGGGGCCACAATGAGCTCAGTGCCTTGCTGTGAAAACTTCCAAACCCTGTGAAGACTGTAAGAACCAGAAAGGTTTGCAGTCTCTGCAGACAAACAAGACAGACAAAAGAAGGGGAAACACAAGCACAGAATAATACATGAAAATGGTGTGGGACAGCAGTAGCAGAAATAGGCACAGAAGCCAGATAACTGCCACCATTTCAGTACCCGAACTACTGTATGTTTTATTCCCTCTCCTAAATTCTTAACTTCTTCAGTTGTTAAATAAATGTTAAGTGGATCTTCGTTCTGGCCAATTTCACTCTTCTAATCCTTTTCCTATTATCATAGGAAAACAGAATAAAATAAATTATCTTGAATTTGTTATTTACCTTTGTTCTTTTTTCTCCCCTCCTATCTTCTTTCTGGAATTCCTCCTTCAGAGGATAAGAAATAGGGATTAACTCTGTTGCTCTAGCAATTTAGTCTTCTCTTCTTGTGTATCCCTTCTTTCCTGGGAGCTCTACACCACACAAAAGGATGCATCCAAAAAAGATACTTGGTGAGTAAGTTGCAGCCTGCCATTTCTCCAAGGTTGTCCTGTGCAGATTTCATCCTCAGCACAGTTATGGTGTTTCATGATGGCAAACCCAGAGGAAATTCAGCACCTGCAAACCTTGGTTTTGTCCTCAGCTTGTGTTTCCCTGGACATCTCTACTTTGTCCTGATTAGGCAGGAAGGACAAGATTCTTCAGAATGTTTATGAAGATGAATACCCAAGTAACACTGGGTGTATTGAGCATGTCATGCCCAACTGGCTTGGACATGTGCAGCTAATACAGTATGTCTGAACAGGAACACATAACACCTACCTCTTCAATGCAGGATCTCTGTCCTGTGTACATGGGATTCTCAGGTGTGTTCCAAGGCTTCAGAGCATCTATACACATTGCATGGTACATGCACATGGACACACACTTTTTAGTCTGAGAAATCACAGTAAACCCAATCACAGAAATCCAGTAACCTTATCCTGTCTCTTTCTTCTCCTTCGAATAAAACTGTAGCCTTACTCACACCTGTGCCCCCAGTTCCATCTCTATAAAACTGTCACAGAATCTGTCTCACAAAATTATTTTCTAACTGCCCTATCCACAAGTTCTCTCCTAAGGTGATTTACAGACGAAACTAACCTTCCTTCAGTTCTATGAACCATATCCCAAGTTTCCAGAAGAGCCAGCTTCCACTTATTTAGGCTTCTAGTATATATTCTCCTATCAACAATACAGAGCAGCTTTCCCGAATTAATACACCAGAAGAAACACAGAACTCATCATTCAGAATTCCTTTCTTTGGTACAGATACCTGATCAGAGGGACTCTTCACAGTTGTCAGTTTACCTCCCCACCCATACAAATGTCAGCAGAGACACAATGCCTATCAATTTGTAGTGTAATGCAATCTTGATGGAGTTTGTGGCACAGCAACCAGTATTAATAGTAGTGCTAAGGACAACTTTAACTCCCTGGCAAATCTATATCTAAGCAGTATTGCAAGATCAAGTACTAGGAATTAGACACTGCAAAACATGCACATTTCTTTAGACGATAAGAAGTTATATATATATATATAAAAAGTTATATATATATATAAAAGTTACATGTTCTTATATTTTCTTTCTTTTTATGTGAACATACTCTTATATGCTGAGAATATGACTGAAGGGTGAGAAATTCTCAGCAAACACAAGCACCAGAACCTTTTTTTATAAAAAAGAAAGTACAGATCCCAAGTAACCATTTGATTATAGGGACTGAGATTATAGGGGAAAAAAAAAAAAAGGAAAAATAATGTGTTGGCAATGTAGTATTAATCTTCATCATGCCATCTTCTTCCATTTCCAATCCATTCTCACTTCACGTTCAGTGTATTCATATGGTCCATTTCCTCCTAATTCATTAGGCCATCCTCCCTAATTATTTAATTCCCTCTTCTGCTCCTTCACAGAAGGGACTGGAAAGGTCCATGCATTCTCCTACCTATGGAGAGCTGCACTTTTAAAAGGGAAGATCCATAAGAAGCTAACTTAAGCACGCAAGTTTCTGGGGTTGAGCAATTAGCAATTAGGGCTGAGCAATTAGTTAGAATTCATGGAGTAATTTGGAGATCACTTATGCCCATATAGCAACTTGCTACCAGAGAAAAAGGCAGCCATGCTCCTCTCCTTCCTCTCACCCTCTGGCCACCCACATTTTCTCTCATGAGTCAATACCAAGCTCCTCATCAGACCACCTGGCAACCCACTGAGCTAAACCAACTAAACGCTTTCCCTTTGTAGACTTCCTTTTCTTCTATTTCATCTTCCTAAACTGGGTAACTGTAGTATGAGGCAACTGTCAGTTCTGGAATAAGGACAGCCGGAATGGGCAGTCAGCAATGAAGATGAAAAGAACCTGCAGCAACTGTCTATTAGATCAGCTTCACAACCTGCAGTTCGGAGTAGTACTAAATCACCAGAGTGTCTGTGGTAAAACCAGCTATGAGAGGGGGAATGATTCAGTTAAAACACCTCCAACACAACTGAAAGACCCAAACGCTTCTTATTTCTGCCCCAGAAACAGCTCCTCCAGAAGCCAACAAAAGAGCTTGATAACCATATTGTTCCGGCTGCTACAGAGAAATCTGGTGCATGAATAGAGTGATTTTACTCATTGAATAACGCAGGGAGCTGGCAAAATGAGGAGAGAGAAAGAATGATTCATATAAATACAAAAGAAGGTAACAATTTCCATTCTCCACATGAACAGAAATTTTGTAAGAGGTAGCTAATGTAAAATAGCTTTCTACTCAACGATGGGTAAGTGAGTTCCCATGTATTCTTCATTTTGTATGGGCATTTCCCAGAATTGTAACATATTTCCTCACTGTTATGTGAAATTATGTTCATAACTGAGGTATTTCACTGAAAACCCTATGTTTAATGCAAAAATAATGCTTGAATTTTACACGACTATGAAAAGAAAACTGCCTAAGCCAAGAGCAAAACCAGAGGGGCATCATAACTTCATTCTAATGACTCTTCCTGAACACTTTTGGATGGAACTAAAAATAGGTATTCAGTGAAACTGCATAGCCAATGGAGAAATTAACATAGCATGGCATACAGAACCTGACGTAAAAGTTTAGGCCATCGAAATCTTTCGGGTAAAATCTTTTTGCATATTCCGTAGCTCAGTTGAGGTCCGGAGTCAAGAAGTCCCCTCTTCTTCTTCATCTTCCTCTGATCTACACAATAATAACTCTTGATCAGATGTTGTCCCATGTGTAGTAAGTGCATTGGTTCTTCATCTTTCTTCACTGTAAGGGTTGCTTTTTGTGCCTTGTTTGCTTTTCCCCTTGCGTACAGGGAAAACCAATATTGGCATGAATTGGTCCTTTGGTTTAGCTGCAGTATCTGTTGTCGAGATTGCTGCAGCCGCTGTGCTTGGGGGCTGAGTAGCACCAGCAACTGCGCTGTCTGTTGGTGTCAGGGTTTGAGTAGCTGCTGTACTTGGAGTTGGAGTAGCTGCATTGTCTGTTGTAGTCAGAGTTTGAGTAGCTGCTGTACTTGTCACTGGGGTTGGTGTAGCTGCTGTATTTGGAGTTGGAGTAGCTGTGTTGTCTGTTGCTTTGCCATCAGATCCAGAAACATCTTTTTCCCTTTGAAGGTGCTGGAGAGTGTTGAACAGGGCTCTGTAAGCAAAGGCCAAGCCCCAGCACATTGCCATGATTTGTCCCTCTCTGGTATGACCAGGATGACAACACACCTCATTTAAGCGTTTTACTAGTTTTTCCGGATTTTGCACTTGTTCAGTGGTGAAGTTCCAAAAACGTCTGTTGCTAGCTTTTTTAAAGGTTATTACTCTCTTTACTGAGCATAGATATGGATGTTGGGTTGTCCTGGCAAAGGCATAGGTGCGCATTTCAAGTGATCATGGTCTTTTCCTATGTCCTAGAATTAAACTTCTGAATCATTCTTCCTATCAAATAAGTGTTGCTTTTCGTCACTTTCAGGAATGTCTAAAACAGCACACTGCCTTAGCCAGCATCCTAACAATTCTATTTAAAAAATATTTTGCTTTCAACCGGGTTTTAACTGTTTCTCCAAGTTTCAGGCAGAGAAACATCTTCTCTTAACACAGAATATACCTCTTTCACGCTTAACTAGGCGAATAAGAAAGTGTGCATTCATGCAAGGGGGATAATACAGAATACAGCTAATAACTCCTCATGTTTATCTAGATATTACACACACTAAGGCATTTGGGTAGTTCCAAAAGCTGGTGAACAGAAAAATGCCTGAGACCATCTGTCAAGTCCAAAGATGACAATGTATCTCCATTACCCCTCACTCACACAAAAGCATATGTTTCCCCCCCCCAAAAAAAAAAAATAATTGTGAGACAAAAAAAAAAAAAAATCACAATTAAAAAACAAATCCCTAGACAAATTAAAATGAGAAATTACTGGTGTCCCTCTCTTCATTTATATAAACAAGAAAGAAAAAGGAAAGTACCAAGTGGGAAGAAAAAACATTGAGAAAAAGGAAAGAGTATTAATTAAACCTTCAAAATTAGAGGTGAACTGTAAAAACCCATGCTCTTAAATATTATGTTTCTAACGCAACTTTTTAATGTTTCCACGTACAAAGTAAGCCTTTTAAAAGCAAGCAATTAGAGGTGTCTTTCTAGGTATGTCTTTTTAGCCAACGCCAAGATAAAGTAGCTAAGAAAACCATTTGCTCCAGAACAGTAAAGCAGCGCACCATGTACAGAAAAAATGCTGGTTAAGGTACTAGCTGCCCCCTTTCCCTCTCAGAAGCTTCAAAACAACCAGAAATCTGAGACTGTGCTGACTCAGGAGATGACAGAATGTAGCCCACTTGGAAAAGTATAACTCAGTAGCAGCAAAGAATCCATTAGAAAAAATTAAAGAATGAGTTAAAGCCATTAAAGTTTTCTATTTAATATTTGACATTTACATTTGTCCTTTGTACCAAAAGACTGGATTAATCAAAAGAAACTAAACAGTCAAAGAGCTTATTTCAGGTTTAATTAACACCATCCATTAAATATCATCCAAAACTTGGAAGAGTGATAATGTGATATAAGATAAAGAAAAAAGAACAACAGTAATGCAGCTTATTTGAGCCACAGTGATTCATTACTACAGGGTTGCCAAACAAAAAATCAAAGTCATCATTGTCTTAGTGCATATCCTAGAGCAAAGACATTAGACTAATTTTATTTTTAAACATCGGCTAGCTCTAGACTTTAGCATTGAGCAGTCAGGATCTGCTGCTACATGATGGTGAGAGCAACTCAATTGAGAACTACCGCTCATTTTCCCAGGTAATTTTTATGGCAGCCATGTCTGCCTTCTGCTCTCCTCTCAGAAAGTAAAGTAATTGTCATTTTGAGAGTTTAAAAACACTAAATGTTAATGTAACAAAAGGAAGTTATTATGATTCTTTCATTTTATCATTCTGTACTCTAAGACACCATCCCTCAATTATTTTACCATGTGACAAAGAATTTAACGTTGAGTTTTATTTCTTTGTGAGTCTTGTACCCAGAAGGAATTTGTTTTGTTTTGTTGGTTTTTTTTTTTTTTTTTTTTTAAGAGCAATTAAGAGAGTTCATGTTTCACTTTCCTGAAAGTTATGTTTTTCCACTGTGGAAACAAGGCTTGTGTGAGTAACACCTATGTTTGTGACCACACAAATGCATGCCTCTATCTGTGACCTCTTTCTCTGTCTCTTTCCAGTATTTTTTTAAACCTTCAACAATTTCAGACCAATTCACAGAGGAGTAGACATCACAAAAACACAAGTTCGTTCAAATGTTGAGACTGGCCAGGTAGCAAGGGCAAAACGTGATTTTTCTTATTAAGGAGCAACCTCTTTTCTTAAACCCAGATTCCACAGGAGAGAAACTGTGAATGCCCCATGCACAAGGAAATCTCTGTCAACTTTTGCATCTTGTTGGTCACCATAAAATCCAAGCAAAAAGGATAAAGCCATTGTCCATGGCAGTTTGTAGAAAAGAGTCTGTCTACAGTTTTAATTAGACTTTTTCATTTCCTTTAAAGACAATTTTACCAAATCAACTATCGGAATGCACAGTTAATTCTCTGAAAAGCAAAGGACATCTCTACCCCATTTTTTTCCATTTGACTCTGATTCCCCTTTAGTAGGTCTTTTACTTCAGTGCACATCAAGGTTATCACAAAGTCCTACTGTAGTTGGCAACCAAACAAAATTAGAACTTATATATGATTCCATACTCCCCACTGTGTAACACTGCGGCACTCCTAGGTCACTGCTGGTTTCCACACATCCTCTGGAAAACAGAAAAGAGGGACTGCCAAGTTGAAACAATGTAACTGGGTAATCAGGTAGTACCTAAAATGATACTCCTAATGTCAAAGTACCAAAACAATAGTCTGCAAAGGCTCCATCTAGCTACCTGAAATTAAATACTTCTCTGAGCAAATTCACATCATCCAGAATAGACCTTTTCATGCTTGCAAGAGTCTAACCAATTAAGTATAATACCAAAATAAAACAGAAGATTATTTGAGCAAGCTCAAAAGAAAGCAATTCTTTGAGAGCATCCCTATCACTCATGTTGCAGATATTGCAGCTGAAAACTGAGGAATCAAGCTTGTAAATGAGATACTAAAGTTGAGCATGTGTATTTATTTGTGTATTTAAGAATTGAGGGCAAATATTGCTTCAAAAGGTTAAAACTCCAAAATTCACTCTCGAATTTTGACTAAATCACAAGGTGCGCTGTAATTACTGTTAGCCACCAAACATGTGCATTAGGACGTTTTAAGTCAGAAGGATAATTATTTTATTTAAATTAAATAATGGAAGTCCTGGTATAAGATAGTGCAATCTCATTTAGAAAAAACACATAATAAATAAATAAAAAAAATCATATTATTTTACTTCAGGAATTTTTTCTGTTAAAAGAAATGGAGGTTAAGTGTAGTAATATGAACACAGCCTTTGTGTTGTTTAAAAATAAAAATTATAGCTCTCAACCCACATTACTTTGAGAAAAATTCCTAGGTAACCAGGGGGTTGGTATGTTTATTTTGAGAAGAGATTTTTGGAGGGTTTTTTTTTTTGGTTTGCATAACAACATGTACCTGTGGGATGCTTTTTGGCTGCAGTTCTATAAATAAGAGAATTCCAAAATACTAAATTTATCTCAGAGCTCTTTGTAGATTTATTGCAATCTGTTCTTAAGAGTGCTGATCCAGCTTTCAAATTCACAGAAACTGCCAGGTTGCCAAAATGACAACACAACTGGATGCCAAAGGGGTACAGCAATGCAGAAGTCTAGATGTATGGATACTCACAGGCACCAGGATTATTCATTGAGATTATCAGCACACAAAAAGATTTTGTTGGATTAGATGCTTGACATGCAAAGTGGGTCAATACTTCACTCAGACAGAAATGAGTGGGTGCTGATTCTGAATACTCTGTCCCAGCCAATTTTAGGCATACACCTTCTGTTCACATTTTAGAAAGATGAAAAAAAAAAAAAAACCAACAGTGAAGCTTCACTGCTGAAATAATTCATATTTAGAATTCTTGATACATTCCAAGTTAAATGTAAAAAAAAAAAAAATCTAAAAAAAATCAGGTAGTGCTATGCAACATGTTACCACAAAAATCCCAGAAGAGGCGTTTCTAAAGGGCATTCCTCAAATCTAAACTAGGTGTCTAACCACAGTAAACTCAGATGCCAATAATCTCTTACAGAAAGATGTCTGAGCTTTCCAAAGTGAAAGAAAAAAAAAACAAACAAACCAATAGCAAGAAAAAAAACCACAACACACAAAACCTACATAGAATAGAATAGAATAGAATAAGCCAGCACATGTTAACCTAAGACCTTACTGCGAGCACTAACAACTGCACACCCTAGAGCATTTAGAAGTCCACCTGTAGGTTCACAGGAATTTTACCTACAAAAACCTGTAAGATGAAATGGCAGAGAAGTAACAGTTTTGAAAAAAGCATGATTTGAGGACCTACATTCAACGGGGGGAAATGAGGCTGAAGTGTTGAAGTTGTTTTGCAATCTGTCTTAAATCTGAAAATTGATACAGTCTCAGATGTAATTCCCACCCACCTTCCATCCCACCTCTAAGCCATAAATAAGAATTTAACTAGTAAATATGTTTGGAATCAAGGGAGTCTGTGTGTTACCATTCATAGCCGAGTGGAGAGGACTTCCTACTATCTGTTAACAGGTATCACTAGTGAGTATAATGATGTCTGCTGAGTCAGACTAAATTCATTAATTCTTTCTCCAGAAGGTTAGTCCTACCTTTCTTATCTAGATTGAAACACTTTTTTAATCAAGGGAGGGCCTACAGTCTTCCTGCATCTTGCATGAAAGGATTATCTTTCTAATTTGTGTAAAAGAGAAATGTTCAAGTGTCAAACTATGCAAAACTTCAGCAAAGAAATAAAACTGAACTCATCCTCATATGCAGCATGCACCAAAGGTAAAAAAAAAAAAAAAAACAAACCAAAAAAACCCAACAAAACAACATGAAGTCCGAAAGATGAAATCCAAAAGAACAGGAAGTTCTTAAGTGGATACACTGGTTAATGAAATACAAAAGGCCCTAACAACAGTAACAGAATAACAGAAGGCCACAAATACAGGACAGAAGGGAGAAAAAGAGACACTACCAAGAAAACTGCTAGCAACTTGAACATAATGACCAATGGCAACTAAGAGTATCTACTGCTCTTGCCTGTAATGCAGGGGAATTGTACTTATCAGGAAACAATCCAGCTAACTGTGCCTGCATAATTGTCTAAGACCAATGGAGTAAAATCCTCCTGATTACTGATCATTCACTATGCAAGTATGCAGCATGGTCTGTTTATGCATCACCATCCCTGCCTTTGCCTCATAAAGCCTGCACGTCCTCTCTCCACTTTCTTCTTTCCTGTGACTGCCCTCAATTAGCCTGTATTATTCTATGCATTCCCTAAAATGTTGGCTTGAAGCATATATTGAGCAATTATAGTCACAACCTGCTCAGCAAATAACACTGCAGAAAACTGAATCCAAGTCCACTCTGTTCTGACATGGCATTGGAAAATTAGTACTCACTGCAGAAAAACATGATGAGTGGTGATTAATTAGCATCAAAACCAGAAGTGGTGGAAGAAAATGCTAGCTGTTCCTGAATGATAGACAAAGCACAAGTCTCTTCTTAATGTTTCAGAACTTTTAGAGACACAAAAATCTGACACATTAGTGAATATACCTGTGGTGGGTTGACCCTGGCTGGACATCAGGTACCCACCAAAGCCAGTCTATCACTCCCCTCACTAGCTGGACAGGGGACAGAAAAACAAAACATGGATCAAGGACAGGAAAACACTCATCGGTTACTGTCACAGGCAAAACAGATTCGACTTGGGGAAATTACTACCAGTCAAATCAGAGTAGGATAATGAGAAATAAAATCAAATCCTAAAAACACCTTCCCCCCACCTCTCCACTTCTTCCCTGGCTTAACTTTACTCCTATTTTTCTACTTCCTCCCCTCCTGATGCAGAGGGATGGCGAACAGGGACTGCGGTCAGTTCATCACACATTGTCTCTTCTGGCTCTTTCCTCCTCAGAGGAAGATTCCTCACACTCTTCCCCTGCTCCAGCATGGGATCCCTGCCACAGAAGACAGTCCCCCATGAAATTCAGTATGTGTCCTTTCCATGGGCTGAGATTCTTCACAAACTGCTCCAGCATTGGTCCCTTCCAAGGAGTGCAGCCCTTCAGGAACAGACTGCTCTAGCCTGGGTCCCCTCCAGGGTCACAAGTCCTGTGGCAAACGTGCTCCGCCAGGGCTCTTCTCTCCATGGGGCCCCAGGTCCTGACAGGAGCCTGCTCCAGCAAGGGCTTCCCACAGGATCACAGCCTCCATCAGACAACATCCTGATTTGGCATGGGGTCCACCCCAGGCTGCAGGTGGAATCTGCTCCACCAAGGACCTCCACGAGCTGCAGGGGCACAGCCTGCCTCATCTTGGGCTGCACCACAGGCTGCAGGAGAACCTCTGCTCCAGTGCCTGGAGCACCTTCTCCCCTCCTTCTTCACTGGCCATGGCATCTGCAGAGCTGTTTCTCACATATTCTCAACTCCTCCTTCCAGCTGCAATTGCTGTTGCAGAGTAACTTTTCCACCCTTCTTAACTATGTTATTCCACCACTGTCCCTGATGGGCTCAGCCTTGGCCAGCAGCAAGTCCGTCTCGGAGCCAGCTGGCATTGGCTCCCCTGGACACTGGGGAAGCTTCTAGCAGCTTCTCACAGAAGCCACCCCTGTAGCCCCCCTACTACAAGAAACTTGGCACGCAAACACAATACAGTCTGACTGAACACCACATGGTATTATTGATACACCACAATGCATATATAATAGGAATACTAGTATAGGGCATAAGCTTCACCCTATGCATAGTTTTCAATCAATTTCTGTCAACTTCAAATACGTGTCTTGCCATTAATGAGGGCTACAAGATCAGGCACAGGTTGTACGTCTTCAAAAAAGTGTTGAGAACAAAAAAAAAGCAACACCAAAAAGAAATACATATTTAAAATGACTAATCAGGAAGTGGAGGTGATAAGATTTACTATCCTCTTCTTTTCAGTATTAATGATTAGAATAACTTTCAACAGCTACATGAATGCTACAGCCTTATCTCTTAAATCCACTTTCTAGTATTCTGGTCTAAGTTGATCTGACAAAAAAAAAATTTCTTCCTGGTTACACAGGAGTGCACTAACAACCTGTGGACAGCCTGCACAGTTATGTGAAGAGTCTTCCATAGATTCTTTCTATCAACTAAATTCCTACATTACAGTGGTAAGTGAAATATACAGTGATACATGAAACCTTGCAACAAATACAACTTTTCTTTCCTCCACTATTAATAACTAAAGCATCCTACTATTTAAACATAGAGCTCTTACACTACTAAGAAACTTGGTTAAAAGACAGTGACTCAGAACAGTGATGTCAAGTAGCTTGTTTGAATTTTAATGTGTAAAACAACGGGTTAAGAAAATTTAGAAGAAAATGACAGCTGTCAGGTGCCTAACTCCTCAACAACCCCAAGGCACTTAATTCCCATTGAAATACAAGGGAGTCAGTTACGTATAGAGCCCTAGCAACTGTGTTGATTGAACAGGCTTTTATTCAGAAATTGAACTGCACAAATGTTTCAGTTTCTATGAATTCTAGAACCAGAAAAATCACCTCCTGCTCCCTAGTACCCAGTTACCATTCCACCAAATGGGCTTTTATTCATTGTAAAATCAAAATATCTAACGCCTCTGACACTGAGCCAACATAACCTGTCACAACAGCCTCAGCCCACGCAAAATACAAAAACTGACCCTTGGCGAGCAGATCTCTTAAGAAAATTTGAACCTTTCCTATGAGGGTTGGCTACCCAAAACATACACTGAAGACATGGAATCCATCACATCAGAATAAAAGAGATTTTGCACATAGTAAGCTTGACCGAGAACAAGTTAAATACTGAAAAAGGCAGACTTGTGTCGTGGGATAATAATGCCAGAGTATAATATATGTGCATTTAGATATAAAAACTGTATGAGAAACAGGAAGATAAAATGGTAATAATCACGATTGCTTTAGTATTCATAGCTTATGCACAGAAATAGTAAAATATGCACATCTGTGCATCTGCGAATCGAGCAAGTGCGTCTTTGTGAGACCACAGAAACTGTATCGCAGAAATACGGCTCCCAAGTGTCTGACTGCAGATGAAAACCTCAGAAAACACCATCGCCCCGGGCCGTTCGCAGGACAGCGTTCCCCCCGAGTGCCCGGCTTTCCCGGTGGAGAAGCATCCACCTCTCTCCCCGCTCAGCCGCTCTCGGAGGGACAGCGCCTCTGCTCCCGCTCGCGGCTCGCTGCTCAGCGCTGCCGCCCTGGAGACAGCGAACCCTGGGGAGCGCCACCTCCCCCGGCAGTGCAGGGACGGTCAGCCGGGACCCGGCCGCTGCCCCACAGCGGGGGGCGCCGCGGCCGCCGAGGCGAACTGAGCGGGCGCCTCCGGAGCACGGGGCCGCTGGTGGGAGGGCGAAGGGGCACCTGTTCCACGCGGGTGCATGTGAACCGGAAGGCGGCGCGTCCGTGGCGGGGCAAGGGGTCCCGCTCGCCCGCGGGATGGCCGGGAAGGGAAGGCTGCGCGGAGCTCCGACACCCATGGAGAAGGGACACGAGGGCACACGCGTGGAGGGGTAGGGCAGGGCAGCGCAGGGCAGAAGGTGCCCTGTCCTCCCCTCCCCGGCCGGGCAGGCGCTGAAGCGGCGCCTCGAACTTGTCGTCGCCCCTGCGCTCACCTGTGCTGCGCGGGGAACCGCGGCCATCGCGGGGGCACCCCCACCGCTGCCCGCCGCGGAGGAGCCGGCCGGCAAGTGTGCAGCTTACCTCGAAGAGGGGACCGATCTTATTCTTTTCCAGGTAGGCTTGGATCCTGGTTTGCTGGTGAGACGCCATGAGGAGCTCCGGAGGCGGGGGCTGGAGCTCCTCTCCCCCGGCGGCGGCTGCAGTCCCTCCGGCTGCTCGCGGTTCACTCCCCGCCGCCCGAAGGCTGCCACGGCGGGAGCTGGGGGAGGCGCTGCGGAGGGGCGGCAGCCCGAAGTCTCCGGGACGGAGCTAACTCAGGTAACCGGGGGGGGCGGGAACGGGTAGCCGAGTGTCAGTCGCCCGCTTAACTGGGCGCGGGGCGGCGGCGGGTATGTCCCCCTCAGGGAGCAGCAGGCGGGCGCTGCCTGGAGCGGAGCATGGTGCAGGGAGGAGAAAAGCTGCAAAGGCAGCGCGGAGCCCGCGCCACTCCGCGCCTTGTGTCCGTGTCTGTGCCTGTCCGTGCGCGCCAGGCAGCGCCGCGGTTCCGGGAAGAGCCGCGGCTGGAGCTGCCGCCCTCAGCACAGCGCCGCTCCCGAGCCCAGCGCCTGGGGGCTTCTGCCGGCGCGGCGGCCGGTGGCGCCCGGGCTCCGGCGCACACGAGGCGGGAGCGAGCGAAGGGGGAGGAGAGCGGGCGGGAGGCGGAGGCTGCTCTGCCGCCTCCGAGCCGGAGGCAGGCTGCTCCCTGCCGCGGCCGAGCACCCGCGCACCGCGAGCGCTGCCTGCGCGCCGCCGCTTTCCGGGGCCCCCACCTGGCCTCGCTTCCCGGCGCTGGGAGTCCCCCGGGTGGGCGCCGTGGGCCGCACGGGGTAGGGAGGACTCGAAAACTTGAGCGGGCGGAGGGTCAGGGAGGAGTGAAAGGAGTCGGTCAGCGAGCAGGGGTGCAAGGACTGCAGCCGGCGCCTTCCCTCCCTGTTAAATGCCTTTTAAATCTTGAAATGCTCCGTTTCTTATTAAATGAAATTCCCAATTAGAGACACTGAGTATCTTGATACAACAACTCCAGTAGGTGTGTGTAGCCACACTGTGGTCTCAGGTTGTGTTGAGTTCCCTCAACTAGCCAAGGGCTGTTGTCCAAAAACCCGGTGGAGTAAATGAGAAATTTCCATCTGGCTTCAGGGAGCAGTGAGTTAATAGCTACATCAAAGAAGCAGTATTTATTCTTTCTGCACTTCAGGTAATTAGGTCCCTACCTTTTCTGGAGGCAGGGTCATAACCAGCTTTTATCTTTCTCTCTAGACAAACAGAAACATGCTTCTTGGGGTTTGACACTTCTGTTCTTCTGCAGTAACTGATTCTGCTGTACCGGCATTCACCTGTTAAAAAAAAAAAAAAAAAACCACCAAAAACCAACAAAAACACGAAAAAAAAATCCACACAAAAACCCACAATGAAAAACACATACTTATTTTTCATAGGAATTTTTAAAAGCACAAAACATCTGCGAAGAATATTGGGAACATTCAGCATGTTCACTGAATCAGCCTGCCTGCTCCCAATCAAGCTGTATGCTGCAAATGCAGGAGTACAAGCCTCTCCTGATTTGGAAACTCTTAATTTTGTCAGGAGTCAAAAGATCGTGAGTAATGCTCCCACGGCCGCAGAATGTTGTTTGACTTCAGAGTCCTCTTTACTGACCTACAACTCACACCTCTACCTAGAAATATGTCAGGTGTAAGTGTATCATAAAAGGGAGCTTGCAGTGCACCCTGTAACATAAGCAATAGTAATAATAACCAATAATCCCAGTGAGGCAGTGTTTATTTTCCATAGCAGCCACTAAAAATGGCCTTTTAAAATTTGGATTTTTAGGTAGTCTTCTAAAATTCATATCCGCTCAGAGTTTCAGCATATCATCTCCAGCAAAGTACAGCTGCTTTGCCTGGTGCCACTTAAATAATACGGTGCTAAACTAGTTTAATCAGCGTAAGGAGGATCATAAAATCATAAGGGTAATTGCCGGTGATGCAGGTTCTCTGTAGTGGTTCTGATGATTCCCATCAGATGAGGATGTCTGTAATATTTCACAAATCTCACCAGAACCCAGACTGTTCCAATAAATAGAAGTCTCCCACTTTGCAAAATGATGCTTCCCTCCCTCCCGTGATCCAGAAATGAGAACATGCATTTGTATAGCCCTACACAGCCTGACTTTTCGAAGCAGCAGTACTTCCAGAGCTGACCACTCCATGACCTGCAAACTGTTACTGCTGTATTTGACCAGTAAGAGGACTGAAGAAAACAAACAAGACCATCAGCAATACAAATAAAAAAGAGAACTTATTAAAGGAGGTTTTAAAGATAACAATAGCTGTCTATGGTTGCATTTTGTGCAGTTAGCTAGATCCCAAGAGCTCACAGTTAAAACCTCAGAACTTTGGGGGTTGGTTGTGGTTTGTTTTTCTTCCTTTCTTTTTTTCTCTCCCCCTCCCATACCCCCACCAATCACAAGGTGATTGAGGTTGGAAAGGACTTGTCTTGCCCGGCGCTATAGATGGGTCACCTAGAGCTGGTTGCCCCAGCTCTACTTCCAGATAGCTTTTGAGTATCTCTTTCTGGTATCTGTTGTCATTTTTGCTTACTGTTTCCCAGGCCTTCTTTTCCCTCTCTTAATTCTCACCCGGACACACAACCTAGACTTTCCAGTTGGCTTGGAAGACACACTAGCAATACTACTGTGGCTGGGAAATCTTCCACAGCCAAATGCAGAATTAGCTTTCTAAACAGACACATCTTCTAATCCCACAACTCCCATACCACTTAACTGACAGGTTTTCCTTTGATATGGATTAGGCACTTCAGGGAGACATGAACACAGTTCCTTACCAAGAGCTTAATGTTACTGTTTCCTAGTTGAAGGTCTCCAGCAGCTCCCTGACAGAAAGCTCTCTGAGTGCTGAAGTATGAGTGCAGGTGTCTCCTGCGTAAAGCATAGGCTCAGTGACATGATAGAATAGGAAAAGGAATTTCCTTGTTAGCACGTTTTTTTTCTCAGCACAAAAACTCGTGTTAGATTTAAGACAAGCCACACTAAGATGAGCTATCAATAAATACCTGTGATTTGCAAATTAAGACAGAGAGCTGGGTATGTCCTTTCCGTGCTCTCAGTTATTCAGGGGAAAAAAAAATCAAATTTAATTAAGATATCTTAAGTAGGTTTTTACAACTGGTATTAATACCAGTCTTTTAAATATCATTTCAATACCAAAGGATCACAGATTTAAAAAAAAAAATCTCTTGGATTAAAATTACTGATTTGGCCATGCATAAATTTATATTACTCTTAGCAATCTTTTTTGTATGAGCAACTAAATACTCAATTACTTTACAACCCAAGTAATAAAGTTTCCGTAGAAACGTAGAATCATAGAATAGTTAAGGTTGGAAAGGACCTCAAGATCATCTAGTTCCAACCCCCCTGCCAAAGGCAGGGACACCTCACACTAAACCATCCCACACAAGGCTTCATCCAACCTGGCCTTGAACACTGCCAGGGATGGAGCACTCACAACCCCCCCGGGCAACTGATTCCAGTGCCTCACCACCCTAACAGGAAAGAATTTCTTCCTTATATACAATCTAAACTTCCCCCGTTTAAGTTTTAACCCATTACCCCTTGTCCTGTCACTACAGTCCCTGATGAAGAGTCCCTCCCCAGCATCCCTATAGGCCCCCTTCAGATACTGGA
The DNA here is from genome assembly GCF_037157495.1 of Lathamus discolor. Lineage (NCBI taxonomy): Eukaryota > Metazoa > Chordata > Aves > Psittaciformes > Psittacidae > Lathamus > Lathamus discolor. Next base: position 125,376,722 of record NC_088885.1, on the reverse strand, counting down.
AGGCTGCTACGAGGTCTCCACTCACCCTTCTCTTCTCCAGGCTGAACAGCCCCAACTTCCTCAGCCTATCTTCATACAGGAGGTGCTCCACTCCCCTGATCATCCTCGTGGCCCTCCTCTGGACTTGTTCCAGTAGTTCCATGTCCTTTTTATGTTGAGGACACCAGAACTGCACACAATACTCCAGGTGAGGTCTCACAAGAGCAGAGTAGAGGGGCAGGATCACCTCCTTCAACCTGCTGGTCACGCTCCTTTTGATGCAGCCCAGGATACGGTTGGCTTTCTGGGCTGCGAGCGCACACTGCCAGCCCATGTTCATTTTCTCATCAACCAGCACCCCCAAGTCCTTCTCTGCAGGGCCACTCTGAATCTCTTCTTATGATCCTCATTTCATTTGGTAGATATTTTTCTTTAAAGAGCAGTATACAGCATGCACATCTACATAACACTCAGGACTGAACCTCAAGATCAGATATTGCTGCAAGAATTTGCACAGAGGCATCAAAAATGACAGGTGTCCCAGTTTTGAATTATATGAAACACATAAAGTAAAAACTTTAGGCTTCTAAAACAATAGGGAGATGGATGAAAGAGCTAATTTTAAGATGGTTGTGACCACACTCTACTCAGTTCTTCTTCTGTGTCCACACCTGTGATATCCAAGCTCCATGCTTCTTACCATTGTGTGTTGGTGGTTTCCCCATCCTTCGCTCTTCTCACCAAGAGGATTGTGTATGTTTTGGTATGCTGCTTCTAGTTTGACTTAGTACAAGGACTTTACACTAGAGTAGGGACCCATTAAGTGATTCTGTAGTGTTCTACACAATTTCAGTCCCATCATCTATTTTTCAGGAATAAGATTGCTGCAGTTCCAGTGCTGAGCTCCGAATTTTCAAAGTTATGGGCACTTGCAGTACACATTCATCATTCCTAGAGTTAAGTTATCCAGACTTCACATGCAAAGAAGGTGTTCTTCGGAAGTCAGAGCTACCACTGCCTAGCAGAAAATGAAACTGATGACTTGGCTGTCTGTGAAGGTACTCTGGGGGTCACAAATACACAGTGCCAAGTCAACAGTTTTTCTCCCTGCTGGCTAAAATTTGATCCATATGCTCTGTAGGAAGTTTATTTTCTGAGATGGCATCTGGAGTGCAAAAGAGACATTAAGATCTAAGAGAAATCTGTAGCAGCAATGTATGAGTTTATTACAGACCTTTACATGGCTTTCTAGCTCCCGTTATGTGTGTTACGTTTCAGCTATCAAAAATAATCAGAAATACCACTAAACAATTAGGAAAAAATTAGGGAAAAAATTAGGGAAAAAAGAACACCTAGCAGACACATTAAAAGAGGCAGTATTCATCAAAACTTGATGTTTTCTCTATAGAGCTTTCAATTTTATCAGTTTCCTTTAATATAACTTTAAAACAAAGAATTCTTCCGTTACTGTGGTTGTTTCTGTTGAGTTTGATATTCTATGCAAAGTCATTATCTAGTTCATGAAGAACTAAAAGAACCATTATTCAACTGCTAAATGAAGTTCTTAAAAGTATGCGTGTACTTTAAAAAATGCAACTGAAGTTACCTTTAAGAAAATAAAAACCCTGAGTTCCTGCACTTTATACATGAGGCATTATTTTTTACTGCTAAAGCATAGCCTTGGAACATTTTAAATCCCTGTTGTAAAATTTTCTAAAACAGCACACACACATGTACATATGCACACACATTCCATGAATATTGTAGTGCTTAAAACTGTTTAAAATAATGGAAGTCTGGCAGTTCCTGACCTAGAAAGCTACCATTTAGCTTTTTATTTAGCATTCCCCTAAAAATGGATCTGCTCAGATAGCATCTTCTCAAAAGAAATTGAAGCATCTTAATGCATTGTACTGAAATACCCAATTTACATTTTAGACCATATAAAGTTACCAGACAGGACTGGCAGTAACATCACCAAAGGGCTCACGCTAATGATTTGGTATACCTGATTTTGTTTGGTGGGGTTTTTTAAACCTACTCAGTAAAGGATAATATCTCCCCAAGCATCAGCTTGAGTTTAGACAGCCTTGAATACCCTTTCTATGGTTTTCTGTTTGCACTGAGGTAAGAGCCATACAACTCCAAAATCTGAGCTAGACTCAGACTTGAAAAGAGCAAGGTTTCCTTTGCATCATCATTCTAGAGAATTCGGCCCACATTGTGGATATCTTTATACATTGTGATCTTGGCCGCACTCAGCCTCTGTGGTAGAACATTCCCTATTCCTTGCAGGGCTTGAGCCCTTGGGAGTTTAAAAGCTTGCATTATCCTCAGGCTCTCAATAGGGACAAGAAAAAATCCCTGGAGAATCCAAGATTCATAAACCCACACTGTGCTTAAGGAGGATGAGTGACTACCTCCTGGACTCTTAGATGTATTGTGTAATTTGTTTTCGTTCATCATGTTTGCTTTCCTGCTTTTACTCAAGAATGTTCTTACCCTATTCAGAGAAAAATCCATCCAAACTTGAAAAAAATCTCTAATACCATATTACCAATCCAACCATTAATAGAAACCACTACTCTTCCAAGACTTTATTGCCGCTTATATCCATTTTTAGCACATTTATAGTTGTTTTCTTTCTGTTTGGCTACACATACAATGCATAAGTAAAAGGAAAAGTAGCAGTACTTATGAGCCCAATAATAATAGAGCAGGATCTGACTGTATATATTAAATAAATTTAAAGGACAAATCTGCTTTGAGATTTCACAGTTTTAAGTGCAGTACAGAAAACTGCAGATAGGTATTATTAGGAAGCCTGCTAAGACTACGATGCAGCCTGGTAAGCAGAGCTTTTCGTACCCTCCTGAAGATGGATGGGTGAGATTCATATGCAGCTACAGGAACACCAAGGTACTCAAATAATTAAAGACTTACAACACCAACTGACAGTTACATTATTTTTCTTTTCTGAGAGATACAAATACTAATTGAATTATTTGGTAGTGGTTAAGAGTATAATAATGCAGGCCTTCAAAAACTGTTCATTTCCCCTCCCTCTGTAGCACTGCCAGACCACAAAGCATTTGTCTATTCACTGTTGGCTTTCTGGTGGCATGGACGGCAGCAGGGACTGAACCAAGACCTTTTGGCATGTACTACTGTTCCGAGTTTGGTCTAGTCTTCCAGCCCGTGACTAGTAACTCTAATATGCAGACCAGCCACTAGAGGGGAATAAAGAGTCACACTCTGCTAACAGGTTGTAAAACCGCTTTGCAGGAAGATCTCGGACGTGGCCATAAACAAGTGCTGTACCTGCCTCAGCTGCCGGCACTGGTTCATGCTGTCGTCCGTGCGTAATTGTAATACGTGCGTATTGCTTTTGGACAGCAAAGTTTACTTAAGGGTCTGTAAACCTGGAATATGTTTGTATATCCACGCATAATTATTATAAATGTTTGTAGTGCTAACTGTATCCTGATTACTTGCAGTGGTATAGTCATGTAGGCTCTGAACCACCAAGCATTTCAGCATGTTTTTTAGCTGAAAACATACATGTAAGTTAGGTTTTCAGGTCGTTAAAGACAAACACATTTAAAGTGTTTTTCAGGGTGGGGAAGCAGCCAGGAGAGAAGTGTTAGAGGTAACTCTAGCCTAGGAAGGCTGTTAAGCCTTAGCTGCCTGTAGGACTCTCTGGCACCATGAAGCTGTTGAGGTCAGTTAACATTGCTGAAACTGCTAAAGAGTGAACCAGTGCAGAAGACAATCTAGGCAGAGGAAGTTTAGGACAACTGGTTTTCAGATGATCCAGTTAGCTTTTGTGTATACAGCTGGGACTCCTCTCCTCCTAATAACACAAGCTGACATTAGTCAAGCATTCTCCTTACTCATCAGGAATCCTCCAAATGCCCAGGAAGCTGTTTTCCAGGTTGCTTTTTATTACCAGAACATACGTAAGAATGACCAGGATTATGCTCAATAAGCATGCCAGTAATGCCAACTTCCAACATTTAAAAATTAAAAAATACCAAATATGACTCTATGCCAAAATCGTCAAGAGAGACCTTAAAATAGATTTTAAACCTTTGAATTTCACAGTTTCAAAGCTTCTGGGACCCTCTCCTGCCCTGACTTGAGATATCTAGTACCTCTTTTTCTACAGTGAAAGCAAAGATTCTTTTGCAGCTATTTGATTGCAGGAACTAGAGGTGGAAAAAAAATTAAACACTAAACATAAAAGGACTAATGGTAAAAAATATGTGAGTTGGCAACACCACTGTATCTTCTTTTCCAGGCCTAGTGGAGCTTGATTTGAAGACAGTACCTAGGGGCAAGAGCTTAAAAATGGAAAATTTACTAACCTGAAGTTTGCTATGTGCAAACAAAAACCCAGGCAAAGAGGAATGTGCTGCTTTTTAGTGAGAAGGAGGCTAGCAATGATTCCATTTAATTTCCTGTAGTAGGAAGCTTAGCAACTATTTGGTAATAATACCTCCTCAGGTGATTACTGCTTTTACTTGGAGGGATGTGAAATTAGAGGAAGTCCTTGAAATATTAATGCCAATGCCCATTACAGTCCTTGAAGAGGAGGACAAGGACCTTGGACTGAATTTGCCATTGAATGCTTGCCTTTGGCAGCATTTCAGCCATCACACATGCATCTGATTCTTCCTAAAAGGGAAAAATTCTTGGCTTGGGATTCATCCCCTTGGGTTTGTTTCACATGGAAAATGCTGGACACATGGTTACTTCATCATGGCTGATTTACTTGATTGGAAAGAGATTGATATTTCTGTTGTGAAAGTAACTGGAGTTTAATATTTCTGCATCTACCTGCATTTATAAAGTTTCAACTGACTTTCCTAAAGCAGCATGTGCGCAGGTCTTCATAGGCTGCTGTCTTGATAATGAGTTGCGTTTTCCACTCAGTACACCGAATCTTAGCCATACAGCTGTCTCCCACTAGCAGTTATGAACTTAAAGTATTTAAAATAATATGCATTACAATAAGAACACAAAACAGACAATTAGCAAAAAGGTAATTGAATTTGTCTCCTGTCCCAAAATGCACGGAAAAGCTCCGTTTGTTATTAGTAACATAACATCCGTAATAACATTTTAAAATGTATTTTTAATCTAGGATTAATTTTTGAGCACTTGATAAAGCAATTTACATTTCATAAGCTTCATTGTCCCAAAAAAAATTGAAATAAAGGATTATCTTCTGCAGCAAAATTGAAAGGCTCATTTAGAGACTGAGTTACCTAAGTGCCTGAGCTTTTTCAGGAAAAGATGTAGACGGTTATTTTTTTGGAAACTTTTTTCATGTAAATAGAGGAATGTTTTGTCTATTGTAGAGAAGTATTTTAGGTTCAGTCATATTCTTATCAGGAAATTTAAATTCAGAACTCTACATATAAAAAATAATATGTGGGTTGGCACTTGCTGACTTCCCCTCAAAAGAATAAAGCATCAAATATAGGCCATATATATTATAGCGCTACTAATTCAGTGCTTATAAACAACACTGCAATTAACTGTTAATTGTAAGTGTTCTACAAGTCAAAATTCTAATCATTGGCTGACCTGCTTTAAATCTTACTAGTGTGTTCACATGAATTGGAACACAGGTCTGTTCTGTTTGGATTTGTGGTCTGAGTCTTGACTATTTTGTTCTTGACTATTTGTGAGAAATATTTGTGCCATTGACCAGTGTGTGATTACAGTGTATTTTTCATAGCGCAATGTAGCAATTCAGCATAGTGGCTTTCTTTACAGCAATAACTATTTTCTAATTGTTAGGTAAGCATTAATACATGGCTTAAAAGACTCTTATTTATGGACTTCAATACATTATCAAAGAAAAACATAACTTTTTTTTTCCTCCCCAGTTTGTCTTTTAAGGCTTTCTGGCAAATGCTGTAGGGAAGGGATTTTAAAAAACAGATGGGGATACTCACAATTGTGAATTTACATCCAGACTTTCTGGTGATGTCTAAAGAAGACGTGGAAGCTGAAAAAGCATGAAGGGAACACAAAGACTAAGTGAATGGAAAACCATTAAGGGAGGAAACTGAGTATCTATATAACTAACATAAATAGTTTGAGTGAGCAAAGTACTAGAATCATACTGCATACAACATTAATTCTCTGGAGAATGTGGAAAGGATTGTGGAGCAGTATGATAGTTCATTAGAAAACTGTATCTGTCACACTCACTATACAATGCTGAGATTTTCAAAATGAGAAGGTAAACAATGCGTTTGTCTACTTGTACCTAAGAAGAGAGGAAAAAGTTCAAAGAGGTTTAGAATCACAATTGCAAGATGCTTTTAAATTTATTGGGATCAGTATTGGGTCCACAGTAAGGATAAAGAGTAAAAAGAACAGAATGCCTGAAGCTTTGAAAAGAATTTTGGAAAGCTGTATTTCAGAAAACAGAAATACATTGATCTGCCAGATTTGTTGGTGCAGCCTGTTTCTTAACGTATCAACACGCTGCACTTGGGAAAAAAATAATACATGAATGAACAGTCTGTTCAAAGCAGAGAAAATATAAGAAAGATAACAGCATTGTCGGCATCATCACCAACAGATTGTGAGCATGTACACGGGTTGCTGTTACTGAACTTTAGATAAAGTACACTGGAATTGGGAACATTTTGAAAGGTTTGGAGAATCAGTTCACATAGTTATCAGAGATTAGGTTGGTAGTGAAGATTCTGCTAAACAGTTAATCCACAAGCCTATTCAGGAATGCTGTAGCACTTTTTACCCAAATGATTTTCCCATTTCTTTTCCCCCTGTTCACTTCCTGTTTATCATTTATGATTGCTATGAAGAGGTATTTGGAATGGATAAGTACATTATCTATCAAAGTAGATAAGCACATTATATACTTGTTTATTAATAAGGATGCTCTATAATTTCAGTATGAGTGTGGGGGGAAAAAACAGAGGACTGTATTTTGGCCTTTGGTGCCAAAATACATCACACAGAACAATCCAGGTGCTGGCTGACAATGCATTTTCCTACTGTAAAATTATCATCTCTCTTTTCCTACTTTGCTCTGTTTTCTTCGTCTAGTCTGTAAAGGCCTCTTATACACCTCACTTTTCTTTCTGCTCCTTTCTTTGGCATATTTGAAGCATTCCTGGCACTGAAAAAATTCTTGATCCTAGGATCTACCCTAACTACTAACCCTAACCCTAACTCTGTGTTCAGCTCTGGGGCCCCCAAAGCAAGAAAGACATGGACTGCTTGGACTGAGTCCAGAGGATGGCCATGAAGATTATCAGAAGGCTGGAGCACCTCTCCTGTAAGGAAAGGTTGAGACAGTTGGAGGTTGGAGAAGAGAAGGCTCACAGGAGACCTTATAGCAGCCTTTTAGTACCTAAAGGGGCCCTACAAGAATGACAGAGAGGAACTTTTTACAAGGACATGTAGTGATAGGACAAGGGAGAATAGCTTTGAACTGAGAGTAGATTTAGACTAGATACAAGGAAGAAGTTCTTTACTGTAAAGGCAGTGAGACACTGGAACAGATTGCCCAGAGAAGCTGTGGATGCCACATCTCTGGCAGTGGTCAAGGCCGGGTTGGATGGGACTTTAGGTAACCTGCTGTAATGGAAGGTGTCCCTGCCTGTGCCAGGGGGGTTGGAACCAGATGATCCCTTCCAAGCCAAACTATTCTAAGAATTCGCACCTTGAACCGGTACATTCCTGACAGGACCTGGAGAGTGTATGGATATCTGCTTCAAATCCTCTTCAAATTTTCATTCAATAAATTAAAAAATACATATTATTTCAAAATTATCTGATACTGATTTCTTACTGAGGTTGAAATCACTCCTACTTCCCATGAGGATATTATCTAAAGAGAGCAGGCGAGAAACTGCCACCTGAGAATTATTTTTAAAACATTTTATATGTATCTTAAAGTGTTTTAAAGAAGTTCTAAATGTTCACAGAAATTACTGCATGGATAAAGGAAGGAAATGGAAGACATTTTCCTTATGAGTACAGAATAGAGTTCAATTTAGTTTCAGATCACATTCAAGAAGCTTGAAAAACAACGTATCAGAAATGCAAATGTATACAATATATTTAACAAGAAGTGTAATGCAGTTGGTCTGGGTAGTAGCTAAATCAGGAAATTGAGTGTAATTGTAGTTTATTTCATGGGAATGTAATATAATTACAACACTGTTGAAAGAGAAGCTTATATGCATCAAAATTACTGTATTAAGACATTATGTTATTTATATGAAATCCTGCCCTCAGACTGAAGAAAAGGATAAAGTGGCGAGTGTCGTAATGGAGTTAAGAACACCACAGAGCACTAGAGAAAATCCTGCCACCAGCGAAGTTCAGAGGGGTTGCAAGGAAGGAATCAGAGTATCATTTCCAAATGAAGCAACACAAGAACATGGGATGAAGAAACTGCTTGGGTCCCAAAACATAGCTTTTTTTTTTTTTTACGGACTTGAAATCAGCCTGCCCGTACCCCCACAGAATAAAGGCGAAGAGTATAAGGACACGTGTAACCTTCACTGTCCAGTGTGGACTGAGGAGTGAAGTTACCAGTGGGCAAGATGATCTGCCAGCTGATTTGGAGACACAAAAATAAGGCTGTTTTCTTAGTGTTCAGCAACAGCAGAGAATAAGTTTTGTCACTATGTTTTTAACAGAAAACTATTACTGATCCCTGAGAGCAACAAAAGTGATACTTGTAGATTAGCTTGGACATGAAAGTGAGCTGTAAAAGGATTCATTCATAAGCCCTACAGAATTTCCATTAGATTTGTAGAGTAACTGAAATAAAAATTCTAGCATGACTAAGAAAATTTGTGGAATAGAATGGTGGTGATAAGCTGTGGGATAAGATCAGATGCTTTTTCTCATACGGCTTACCGAACAGTAAGATCAGGGACTATTTTGGAGATGGTCCAAGGAGCATGCCAAGCAGAGCAAAAAATATATGAGCTGAAGGAACATTAGGAAATGAGTGATTACAGTAAAATCCAATATAAGATGTGTGCAGAATGCATGCTGCAATAAGAGGTAGTGCGCTTCTAAGAAGTGGACTGGAACTGGGGTTTGGGAAGGTATAAATTACAGTGGATGATCTAATGACAAAAGTGATGACACTTTGGATAAGATAAGAATGAGAAATTGGGACATACAGATACAAAATTCTCTAGTGGCAGAGTTTTGTATGTTTCATATACATTATGTTCTGTTAAGTTTTCCCAAAAGCAACTGGACTGTGATTATAATTTGCAGTCTGATATTAATATACCACCCAAAAGATTCTTAAAATTCTACCCAACACATTGCAAGGTGACAGCCACAGCAGAAACACATTTATGACATTTTCAGAACCTTTCAGAAGTTCAGTCCAGGTGAAAAAAAACACTACTGCTTGTTACAAAGACATTTCTGTGGTGCTGTGTTTTCTGTCAGCAGTTTTTTTATGTCTACCTGAACTTTACTCCTGGATAATGTAGGGGAGCTTATTAGTTCTAAAAAATTTCTAATTTCTTAGGTCAGAGATCTAGAAATAACGACTGTCCTGTTCTGTGTCAGACTAGGCCACAAGACTGCTAGGCATCGAGTCTTTAAGTTATCAGGTGAAAGAAGAGCTTTTCCGTATAAATGTGCTGCTTTCTACCAGCAGTTGAAAAAGTCATTCCCTTTTCCAGTTCAGGATTTCTAGCAGGTTGGGAAAATAAACTGTAATGTGCTTGGAGGGTAGTAAAGGTCTTTGGTATACACATTTCTCCTTATACAAAAAAAAAAAAAAAAAGTGGAATGGTACAGCTTAATGCTTTTCCAAAGACGTTTGTGATTCTTCCACACACCCAAAGTTTTAGCCCATCTTATAAATTAATATAGAGTGAACATACAGTTATGTAGACATGGAAGAGATAGAGATGTTCGGTTTGCTTGGATTAGCAAACTTACCCAGTTCTGCAGTGGAGATACACATTAATACCTGCAATAGAAATATCCAAACCCCCTTGTAGTTTCAATTAAAAAAAAACCTAAAAAAGAGTTTTCAAGTCAATACCTTGAACCATAACCCTTTTTGTCAATGTGTGAGGACATGTATATGCTCATCCACAGAGTGTTGCAGAAACTACCAGCAGGTAGAAAAGTGGCTGTCACAGGTATAATTATCACTGGCATCTCCCTCTTCTCGTTCCTCCAGCTGGCAAGCAGCATGAAATTTCAGCCTCACAATGAACAGCTATACCAACAATTTGTCATCGTTTTCTACTCCAAATGAATACTTTACTTTGCAACCTTTAGCTATTTAGATGCTATTATGCATGTTAATATTTAATTATTTAATGCAATTAGCAATTCCTCATTTCTCTATTTTGTATAATGGTCATTGTACTCACCCCTTCATTGCTTTATTTTTTATTATTTTTTTATAATGGTTGCAGAAATGAACAGTAGTTTTCATTGTTCTGTGATCTCATCAGCTCATACAAACTAATGTAGGTCAGGCTGCACTATAGGTCTGATGCCTTTCCAGAATACATAAAAAGGACTTCAGTAGATTGAATTACTGATTTGTAACTTGAGAATTAATCTTGTGTGATCTGATGCCAAATGAGCTAGGAGGCACTGGATTGCTAGAGAACTTATTTGTGAGGTGAAGACTGGATTCCAGCTCCTGACTAAGTTTAACTTCCTTCTTCAGATGGGTTTTATCTAAATAGTATTATTACCATTACCATACATAATAAAACTTTCTACTCACACATATATTGAGAATGCTTGTGGACAAAGATGCTAGCTGAGATGAATAAACATGTTCCAAAGGCTTATTGGGATCTCCATTTTAATCACATAAATGAATAGTGGCTATGGGGTGCAAAGAATTAATCGCTGGACCTTTTACATTTGCTGTTTTCCAGCCCTTGTGTCACCTTGCAATTTTTTTATCAACTGTTCAAAACAGGTCTTAAAAACCAGAGATTGTTGGGTTTTTTTTTTTGTGTGAGAGTTGTTTTATTTGTTCCGTTTCTAAAGAAAATATTACAATTTCTTTAGGAAGCAGGTACACAAATGTAAAATCTGCTACCCAACTGCAGGAGTACTACAAAATTGTAATTGATACATTGAACATAACAACAAGGAGCCAGTATATTTATAATGGAATTGCAGTCCATCTGTAAGACATGCAGCTCTACAGCTTGGGTAAACGTTGAGGGATGGTTAAAAAATGTGATTGTTATTGTGGTAGGAATTTGAGGAGTATGGTAGAGCTTACAGTATAAATTTAGAAGGAAAACAATGACTAGCTTATGAAATTTGGTGGAAGAGTGTTCATAAATTATCTGAACTTGGAAGGTAAATTGTAAGACAAAAGAAAAATCAAATGGGATCTATACTACTGGCCCAGTATCTACTAAATATTTTCAGTGTCTCGTTTGTGAAACTATTTCAACAGATAACACGGACAAAAGTCATAACTACTTATATTCTTAAACTGCATCAGGCATTTATGCATTTCTTTTAGTGTGTATACAGATTAATTTAAAAATCTTTAAGATCTTTTGATGCAAAAAACCCTTTATATTATCAAAAGAAACATAAATATACAAATATAACATATTTCAACAGAAATAATGCTCTTAGTGGCAGTTGGATCTTCATTTGGCAGGTGTGTTACATAGCAAAGCCAAACAAGTGCTATATCTGGAAAGCAAGGAATACTTAGGGAAAAAAAAAACCCAAACATGCTGACATCATTGAATAAGTTAAAATTCTAAATATATATCAAAATGAGAGGGAAAAGTCAGTAATTAAAATGTGATAACAAAAGAAACAAGTTTTCTTGGTCAGAAAAAGGTTCATTGCAGAATTCAGCATGGTTAGAATTTCCTAGACAAAGAAGGACAAGACAAACCAGTAAGACACATAGATAGAAATTGCTTACCACGATTTAGTGAAAATGCACAGACTGAAAAAAAGTACTGTGTATTCCCAGTATCTAACAAGGGAGCCAGGACACCAATGCTGATACATCCATCACACATTTAAAGTCAATAGTAATAATTGGGTAAGTAGTATGTAATTATGGTCTTCACATGTAAAAAAAGTAAATGTGTGTCTTCATTATCTCTGATATCCATAAAAGACGAAAGAAGCCAGAGCATACTGACTTCATCCACACTGCTGAGTAGCTGCAATGCAGCTTGGCATACTCTTAGCTTGCATCTTTTCTCACTTGTACAGAGGCCTCGAATGTGACACTGGTAAAACGGTAGACACAGCTACCAGCTTCAGTGCAGCAGTAACTGCTGCCTGCTGTTACCCCTCTTGCACCTCCTGCTAAAAAGTCTGTGCCATCTTAAGTGCATCTGGCTTTCCCTGACTTCCAGCATTGCATAACATGAGCCATTGCTATGTAGATAGTCAACTGTCTACAAGAACTGTTGTTTGAAAACTGGCAGTGCATAAAGGTGACTTTTCCATCAGCAGTTCAGATCTCTGACCACTGGACTGTTTGATACCATTCTAGCCAGGCTCCCCATCACTAAGAGGAAGTTTGAGTCCATAAGATCAATGCCACTTGTTGAAGATACTCCTGGTGTGACTAGGAAGTCTGTCCAGAATTTTCAGAGGCAGACAGCCATATTTGAGAATGTGGCTCATCATATCTAGCACCTTCAGGAAGCCTACAGGATCCTACAGGCCTTAGCTTGTACCAGTCAGCTGGCAGCCAGTCTGGAGTAAACATGTCTGGAAGGAACATGTTCATGCCTGAGGCCTTCATCTAGTGGCAATTGATTCAGCAACCAGAGTAATTTAGGTCAGAGGAGACATGAAAGCCATGCTAACTTCAAAGATAGATCAGATTGCTTAGGGCATTTTCCAGCTGAGCATTGAAAATCTCCTAGGATGAGGATGGATTTCACAGCCTGTCTGGTGCAAACTGTGCTAGTGCTTAGGGTGATGAATGTTCTTTCACTTAACACTGGTCATGCTGCATTTCCTGTGTTTTTATCTTGTGACCATCACATCTTGTGCTTCAGCTCTGCACTTCTCAGAAGAATCTAGCTTTGTTTCTGCAACCCCCTTCTCTCTGGGCTGAGCAAGTTCAAATCCTTCAACCTCACCTTGTGTGCCATGTGCTTCAGCCCTGTCATCCCTTTGCTGTGCTCTTTACAGTTTGTAGACATATCTTGTGCTGGGATGGTAGTAAACTTGAAAGAGTACTAGAAAAAGTACCTCTTGAGTGCCAAGTAGGTTGGATTGCTGACTTGGTCTGCTGTTTACACTCTTAACAGAGCCCAATATGTGGTTAGTTTTTACTGTAACGGCCAATTCATGACCAGCTTCATGACTACAGACCCCAGGCCCTTGGCTCCAGAGCTGTCAGCTAGACAGTTAGTTATCCCACCTTGCACTGCTATTCCACATAAAGGACTTTGCATTTGCCATTGCAGAACTCTGTGAGGTTGGTGTGGAACCATTTCTCCAGCTCATTGTGGCCTCTCACAATGGCGCACCATCCTCCAGTGTCTCTACCACTCTCCACATGTTGGTGCCATCCGTAGCTGTGCGATGAGCCCATTGATGATAGTGTCAAACAGCACTGGCCCCAATGTCAAGCCTAAGTAAGGAAGGTGAAGGTGTGAGGGTGTGGTTCCTCCAAAGGGAAGGCCCCCATGGTAGCATGATGATTAGGTATCAGATATGAAAAGGAATCTAAACTCCCAGAAGCATTATTAATGTCCCCCACCTGCTGCCCTTGTGTTCCTTACAGAGCTCCTCTGGTAGTCATTGCCCTCATGGCCAGCCACTGTGCTAAGGCAGGCCCATACCTTCAGTGATTCTGACTGTGGATTTGCTCCAGGATGGTCTCCAATACCCACTGCTTGGACAACCTGAATTTCACATTCTGCGCCTGACAACTGGTGTGTCTGGAGCTGTCTTCTTTTCTCCACTTTCTCCACTCAACTTTCTTCCTAGTCTGATTCTGTCCCTTTGTTGAACTCAAGCTTGCAAGGCAGGAGTTTGCTTCATGAAAGTTTTGTAGAAAACTTGAAACTAAATTTAGCAATATGTAACATTTTTTTACACTATATGCTGTTCTCTATAGAGCTTTTCTTCATAGTAATCAATGCAATAACTGCTTGTAGAGGCTTGCTCTAGAAAAAACTTACATTGGAGGGGAGAGTGAATTTCTGTGATTGCTTGATAGCAGGTTTTGTAATTTGGATTTATTTTTCTATTGCAGTTATCTATTCTTTAAATACTTTAATTACATTAGTTAAAAAAATCATCTTGTACCAATTGAATTTTGAAGTCTCTCAATGAGCCAATAAGCCTTAATTTTTTGACTTTCATGTGTTCAATAAAGCAGACAGTTCAGTGATGGAACTGTCTGCTTTACTGAACACACAGGGATGTTGGTGAAATCAGTGGAAATTCTGTTTTTACGTGCTACTGAAAATCTGGTCATAATAAGCATGTGCTACTGTCATGTAAGACTTCTAGAGTCTATGAAGTTGCTCCAGGAAAGAGTATCACCCGTAATAAAACTGCATAAGCATTATTTTTTTTTTCTACTATTATATATATGTATTTAGAAAAGAAAACTTACAAATGAGAGCAGGTTTCACTTAAGTACAAAATATAAATCTCTGCCTTCTCAGTATCACAAAACAAGAAGTTAGAGTATCAAAGCAAATACTACCTACTGTCTGGCAAAAACGCCTTTACAGCAAGAGCATTCAAAATGGTTGATACATTATACTTAGCAGAACAAAAATGCAAGATGTTGTATTTACAGTGCCTCATTTTACCAGAAAAATCTTACAGAAATACCTGTAGTTTGGTTTTATATTTGAAGCGTTCATGCTAAACAAAGCCTTTCCTCAGAAGCTTTTTTGCTACAGGCCTAGACACAAAGGCTTATAGTTGAATACTCTGGACTCCTTCAAACCTTCAAAGACTCACCAACTCAGCTGATACGCCGTGTTTTCAAGAATAACTTAAGGATTCAGGGGCCTAAACCTCACTATTCTTCACTCAAGGCTTAAGTAGCTTTTGATCCAGCGCTTGATTTAGACGTGCAAAACCATGTGTAGTACTTCTGCATCTAGTAAGCGGCCATGGACTATGCTGAAATCCAGATTCAGTTCTGTATCATAACTTCAGTCCAAAAGAAACATCTTGACATTCTGGGTAAGTACCATTGCAGGTTTTTCAAAAGAGTGGGATAAAACTGCAGTTACTTAAGACGTTAGTCAGAGCCAAACACACCTTGTATTAAACTACCTCTTTCTCTACTGTTTCAATACAGCCAAGAAGAAATACTTTTGCTAATGTGTATACTGCAAACAGCAAAAGAGGCAGACCCATGGAAGGATGGTGTTTATGCTTCTGGAACCCCTGGACCAGCAAATTTCTGCTGAGGCTCCAAATGCACTGTTTTCATTTTCCTTTCCAGTGACATTAACACCAATCTAATTCAGATGTACATAGCTGTCTCTACTGCAGTGAACAAAGGTCTAGTTTTCATTAACTAGTGTTCAGCTTTAGAAGGTACTCCCAGAGTCTAAAAAATGGAGCAATGGATGCAGTTTCCATCTTAAAGCTCTATATAATTAGCAGATCTTCTCAACTGAAAAGTCACAATGATTTTTCAACCTTACAATTTATAGAGTGCCAGCCTTGAGCTGTTTCTGAGATAGGTATCGAGAAACTTAAGCTAGTGCCACGTACTTGAACATGGTTCGTTCCAAACTCCTCTATGGTTAAGAAGACATGACAGCTCAGCTGCTTCTGTTGGAATGAATTCCTTTTGCAAATACTGAAATGAAAACTGGGAGGAAGTAGACCTTTAACCCTGAGTTTCTTTTAGGCTTGATGTTTGAGCCCTGAAATATCCTTCAGAGAATAGAACCTGTAGGAGAAGACATGTCTGAGAATTTTGAAAATACTGTGCAACAATAAAAAAGCATCTTTTATTTTTTTCCCTAGGAGGATTGACCCCTGATAGTTTAAATTGACTTTAAATGGTCAATAACAGTCTTACAAACAGTTTTAGTGATTTCAGTCCAAGGTATTAAGTAACTCAGGTTTTTCAGTAGTCAATAGTTCTCTCTGAAGGAGACTCTTAATATCTTCATCAAAATAAAACTAAATATGGCTTGTTTTTTTTTTTTTTCCTCAGAAGATAGAGCTAGTTGTTGATGCATAAATTGCAATGGGAAAAAGAAAATATATCAGCACAGCAGACCCCCCCCTTCCTGGAATTTAAGTTTCATTCAGTACACACCCTACTCTAAACATTTCTTTGGTCCTTCATTTGCTTTTACTTACTGTAGTCCAACCATACTGAATTTTCTACCCAAGAGTTGGGGAGCCAAGGTTTAGAGAGTTTTTTGTTTATGTTTTATCACAGGTACTTCTACCTCACTTGTCTCTTTGCAAGTTCTGAAGAACTGTTGAAAATTAATTGCAGATTGTTCTTTCTTTGGATACCAAATAGGCATATCAAGGAAATTTCAGAAAGAGTGAACTTAAACAGTCCTAAAAACATCACATTTACTGTCTCTAGAGATTTTTTTTTATTCATTTTGGAAATTAAGAGCTAACTAATACTTTAATGCGTTACTTTTCTGGTATCCTACAGTGACGTAAAATCAAATCCATATTGACAATATAGTCCTTTACTGATTCCTATCCTGAATAATCTTTGTGTGGGATGCAATATGAAACTTTCTTTTCCTATTTCACAACATTTATACACATGTACAGTGTATGTACCTAAAGAACTCTAAATAAATAAAAAGCAGAAAGAATGTTTTCTTTCAGGTACGTGTCCTAGAGATGTGTTTCATCTGTTGGAGTGAGAGAGCTTTCTCTCATCTTCTCAGTCAAATGAAAGTGCCTTCAAAGCCACCTGAAGCCAAAAGAGGTTTTGCCATTAATGTTACTGAGTTTTGAGTACAGCTTCCATCTAAGAACTCAACTTACTCATCTTACCAGCTTACTGACGTCCCCCTCCTCCTCAGATGCTCTCTTTTTCCTCACTAAGTAATTTGGAGATACTTGACAAAAAAAAAATCTACATGCTTAAGAGAATGAGAACCATGCTAAACAATTATTACACCGATGTAAGACTTTACTTGTCTTGCTCACTACGTAGACAGAGTACAGAAGTATTGCTGAATATATTTTGTTGCAAATGACCCATTTGTTAGAACACTTAGGGCAAAGCAGAGCTAATTATCACCAGCAGAATTACAGACTCAGCAAATTGCAGAGCGTCTTCTTTTGATAGCTTTAGAACAAAAAACCGTCCTAATAGTTAGCATGAAGAGTATTGACAAGGGCCTGACTTGGCGTGTCTGATGCACGTAAACCTTTATTACAGGAATAACCTATAGTTATCTGGTGAAACAATTAGGGTTCAGCTGTTCCTGGAAGCCTCTGCCAGAACTGAATGACTCAGCAGTTCACCCCCTCTCTCAGTTAGAGAACCTGAAAAGTTATCAATTCTCTACAAAGTCCAGAGGATACGGATCTCTCCCCTCCCACTTTCACATAACTGTATGTAGTGCTTTACTGCTAGTAAAATCAATAAGCACAGGTGGGTGGACACCCTTTCTGCTGGAGGATGACCTGGCTATATCACCTCACTCTTAAGGTTGTGTGAGAGCTCTGATCTGACATTGTGTTCTAAGAAAACTTCTACTAGCAAAATATGCACGAGAATATCTACTCAGTGTTTCCAAAGAAGTAAAGAGGTGAAATGATTTACTAGATAATGATAGAGACTTACATAGTTTGGTGGGTGCCCCAAAACAGGCAGGCAGGCAGGCAGTTGACTATGGCATTAACCTGTCAGATACAGATGCTTGTAAGCAGAGCTTGCATGCTTTCATATAGAGAAACAGAGAACAGAAACAGAAAGACCTTTAAGGTTGAAGGAGTATTATTATTCGTGTTTTACAGATGTTGAAGCCAAAAAGATTCCATGCATTATATGTTTACCTTAAGTAAAATCTTAAGTGCACATTAGTGATTGGAAAGTGACCCAAAACTTCTTAATTCCTTGCCATGGATATAAACTATAGTCCTTTCATAGCTTAGTTACAATCCTGCAATAGGACAGGGAGACTATATATAACATTTTCACATGTATCTAGGATAATGTGATACTAAGAGGGCTGAACATCATGAATATGATAACTGTATAACAATCCTTAAAGAACATTATGGTGCCTTTTGTTTTTCTCCGGGAACACTTCTTGGGGACCAGTTCTATCCCTGCTGCTTCAACAGAATCACTGCCTTACTTGGGTTCTGATATTCCAGATTATGAACAATTTTAACAAATCTTTGAATGGTTGAGGTATCTGGGAAGTTGTGGTGGTACAAACGTAACATGAATAATAAGGTTTGCAGTGGGTGGGAGCCAGACGGAGAGCCTGCCATTAGGTGGTTAGCAGAGACATTTATATTATTTGAGGATATTTGGAAAGGAGGTTGGAGAAGAGGAAGCTCTGAATATAAACCAGAATCTCTGAATAACTGATCGTTTTGACAGAAAGAATTTAAATATAACTTATTATACACTGGGATTGGCAGTTACAGGGTAAAGTCTCTACAGCAGTGACTCAAGCCAAATTAGACAAACATAGTGAATTAAGGTACAAGTGAAAGTCTGTCGTTTTGGCGATATTAAATACTGGAACTTCACGTGAGTATGAAAAAATATGCACTGCTCTTATGACTGGAGAATCCTAAATGAAAGATCAAGGTTTTTATAAGGATTGGTATTTCACTTCTGTTCTCAAGGAAGTTTATGACACCATGAATATTACCTCCTTCATCTTACATTTTATATGCATCTAGACTAGACTTAAAGCTACCATTTTACAAATGATGCAGGTATCCTGGTAGGATTTTCAAAAGTGTTTTGATGCCTAACTACCATGGAAATAATTTGGACTAGGTTTTAGAAATATTAACATGATGTCTTCATGATTAGGTATCCAAATACAATGTCTCATAAAATGGATTTAAGACTTTCCTTGCAGTAAATCAGAAGAACTTAGTTGTAAAATCAAAGGTGGTTAATAGAACAGGAGCATTAGTTTTGTTCTCAGAAGTGAATGATATACCTGGAAACTTAGCACTTGTTGACACTAGTGATTAATGAATAAAAGTCAGGTTGCTTGTCAGAGTTGAAGTCCAAAGCTGGATTAATTCCTTTGATCCAGATCTTAACACCAGTTGAATATGTATTATTATATATATATGTGTGTGTGTGTGTGTATATACAGCCCTGAATCACTTTTGAAAAATATGATGCAATTTCTGCTTTTACTTTCAGGTAACTACAACTTCAGTACCTATACCAGGATGTCAATCGTTAAGTCCAGAGATGTTACTCAATATGGCTTGTGAGCCTGCCTAAATATTCTGGATGGCTCCTGCCCAGCTGAAACATCCCTTGAGCAATTGCAGCTCTGGCCTGGGTATGCCTAGGGCTAATAGGCAAATAGTTTGGAACCTAACTCTCACCTAAGTGCCTCCAGGATTTGGAACAAAGCAGGCCTGATCCGAAGCACATTCATATGGAAGACCTAACGCACACAAGACTAGTCCATGTGCTGCAAGGCTATAAAAACATTCTCAGAGGTTTTGGCCTGGCAATCAGAAGTTTCTAGTTCAAATTAAACATCACACTCTCTTCTGCCTGAAAACAGTTGTATGTGCCAACACTACACAGCTGTCACTTCACGATGCAGATAGGTAGCAGATTAATTTTCAGTAGACTGGCTGTTACCATCTGGGTTGACAGCATATTTGACAGTCCTGTGTGTGATCCGAACAGCAAATTTCACAAGAAAGGGAATCACATTTACTCCATTTCACTCCACCTTGGTCAAAGCAGACCTACTTCCACATATCACAACTTTGAAAGAATCCAGCAGAGCTTGTAGTTCTGCAGTGCACCAACAGCCCTGCTCAGCAACCGTCCTGGTCACACATCAGACCCAACACTGAATGAAACGGAAAATGGTTGTAGCTCAGCACATTTGAAAAGCCTTCGGCACGTGTGATTTTCCTTCCTTTGAACATGGGCAGAGTCCATTTTCCATGCTGGTTTATTCTTTGGCCTGCTCACTGAGTTTGCTCTAAGGAAGGTTCACAGGGATTCTTAGTGTTTGGAAACACACAAATGAGTTCCTCAGTTTATACCAAATTTTTTACTTCTTTGGAGAAAAATTTTAATTGCTTTGAATGTTATGGAAATCTTGATTATAATGAGGGGTACATCCTCATTCTTTTTATCTGCTGTGGCTTAAAGCAAATTCAAATATTAAGGATACCTAGGGACAAAGTAGGAATTTCCACTGTTGTTTCTGCCCTTCTCACTCAGACTTTATTTACCATTTTAAAATATGATGTTAAGTAGTTGTTCCACTTTAATTCTAATTTGTACAAAATATCTGATTCCTGTTTTACTATCAATCAGATATATGAAATACCATCAGTAATTATTATTATATTAAAATTAAAATATTCTATTTTTACTACACTGTATTTTTTCTTATAAGTTCATTTAGATGATATCTAAACTCCAAGGGAAACAGGGTACATTTTTACCACAACCTTAATAGAAAGCACTTCATCATCTTCAGTCATCTCTGCCTGACTGCTCACCACCGGGACAAGTTCTCCTGTAGGAAGCTTCAAACAGACTGTGGTCTTCAAGAGAAATGTTGAAAGCACAACAGGACCATAACATCACTGTGACTTGAATCTTAACTTCTACTATTCCTCTGAAAAGCATCTCACCTGGCATGAATAAATTAATCAAATTAAATAAGAGAAGAAATAAATAAGAGAAGAAATACATATTGGGGAAAAAAACCCTTAAAATCTCATTTAACACATTGTTACTGAGGACAATAGAGGGAAATAATAGAGATTATTTCTCACATTAGGAATAAAAAAGGAACTATGATTAGGGAGGGAATTTGTGTTTCTTTAAGGGATTAAGAGTAAAAGAGATTCTCTTCATGAATGTTGTGTGATGAGTATCCAGATAATATGGTTTAGTCCCACACTAGTTTCAAACATTAATGCTTTCTCTCAAAGTAATGGGAACTAGTCCAGAAATGAAAGCCTACTATCCATTCTGTCTGTACCAAGTTCACAAATGTCCTTTAAAAATGACACATTATTAGAATTATTTCCCTGTTTTTCCCAAGCTCCCAGTTTTCCAAGGCGTGCTGTCAAAATTCCAAACACCTACCTTACTTCTTAATAGATAAAAGCTTTATGTATTTTCCTGTTTAGGAACAGCATCTAATAGATTGCTAAACATTCAATCACGCTTTCACTTTGTCTTGAATTCGAATTCAACCGTCACTCCGTGCATTTTGAAATGTATTACAATGTCAGTGAGTAGTCCTAATCAGGATCAGACATCATCTTTGTTTTAATCTGGGTGATACTTTGTCATCAGCTTTTTCAATGATGCACTGACTTTAGTTAATGTAGTACTGATGTTCATTTGCTTGCAATCATGCCCTGCACTGGTTTGATTAGACCTACTGTATGGCTGGTTGATGACAAAATCCTATTGATTACATGTGGTCTGTTTCTCATTTCCAGTCAAGCTTTCTGTCTTGAGACATGAATAGTTTCATTAATTAGGTGAAGTAAACACACTGACAAGCATTCAAGCTAGCCTGGTTCGGGCATAATAGTCCCAGTATTATGGATTCATTCTCTGTAGTCGATGAAAATTTGGTTATTCATTTAAATGAAAGCAGAATCAAAACTGATTGGTGTTCTTTTTATTTGATTATGCTCCCAGAATATATCCAGTACAATTTCCTCCTACTTTCAGAGGCTGTTATGCTTCACAAGGAAAGACAGCAGTTATTTATTCCAGATGTTAAAATCCCTCCTGCCCTAGGTTCTGGATGCAAGGCAAAATACTAAGAATTTACATTGAGTCTTCTATTAAAGATGCAGTTGTTTAGTAACATATCAACTGTGTTAAATACTTGGAAAAACCGAAGTCAGATCTTTGGGACATTTCATTGCTGTGTTGACATGGATCAGTACTTGCCTTACATTGCACTCCTCTTCAGTAACCAGTATTCATTTTTTCTCCATCTTGTCATGTTCTGGAAATGCATTTTCAGATCTTTTCAACAAATTAGGGCTATATTTTTGGATGCTAGCCTTCATCCCAAGGTTTATTTATCATTCCATTTTATCAATGGAAGAGTCCTCCCTCAACTTTTGACTGGAATGGGCATTCACACACACACACGCACCAAGCAGCACTCTAATCCATTAATCTGCTTTAATGCAACACAAGCCAGTAGTAGCTAGACCACAGCAAAACCCGTAGCAGCACTGATGTGCCTCTTGTGGAACAGGAGAGCAGGTCCACTCCCTGAAGTGGGACAAGCACGACCTGTGGGTGAACATGGCCCGGTGGCCTCCCCCTGGCAGGACCAGGGCAGTAACAGGCTCCACTGATAGGCCAAGGATGATCAGACAAGGGAAAATACTGAATGGGGTGCAGGGCCCATCCAGAAAGTCCAGTCAGAAGATGGGAGAAGAGACAAAACTACCGTAACACAGGTTTCAAGGCGTACCCAGGAGATGAGGCTGGAGGCAGGGGCTGCCCATACCTAAGCTGAAATGCTGCCCCAGAGGCATGGCCAGCAGATGCAGGGAGGAGGCTTGCTGGGGCAGTTAGGGCTTTATATTGCCCTCAGGAGCTTGGCAGCTGCACAGAGGAAAAGGTATACAGAAATGGGGTGAGGAAGGGGTGGGGGAAGCAGAATTTAGTACCCTCTGGGAAAGCAGTTTCAGAGAATTACAATTTCTACAAGCAAGAATGAAGTAATTAATTGTTAGCAATTCCACTTCATTAGTA
This sequence comes from Lathamus discolor, assembly GCF_037157495.1. NCBI lineage: Eukaryota > Metazoa > Chordata > Aves > Psittaciformes > Psittacidae > Lathamus > Lathamus discolor. The sequence continues at coordinate 125,353,783 of NC_088885.1, read as the reverse complement.
TAAGCAAAGTATGAGCATCATCTGTCCTGTTTCTGCATGACATAATGAGCCATTAAAAAAGCAATTAAATACACAGTAAAAGTACGTTTAAGAGTAGCATTGAAAAGGAAGTGGAAAGTGTCTTTACTTTTAAAGATCAGCTGACACATATTTTGATGTGAGGCAAAGACACATTATCTTTTTTAAATCATATTCAAAGTGTGCTTCATGTGACCTTCTATGACTATAGGAAGTCCCCCTGCAGAAATTTTGACTTTCAAATCATGATAGCAGCAATACTTCCTCAGGGTATAAGAAATTACTGGACACCCAAGTACTACCATGGTGTGACTGTTACCGTTCTCAGAAGTCATTTCAAAGCACTACTTATTCCCGTCATGTACACTGATCAAATAATTCTTTGGACTTTCATGGTGGCAAGACCACAGAAATGATGAGCACTGGAAAAAAGAAACCTCAATTATGGTGGGGAAAAAAGCAGACCACATTTGAAATCATCTGGCCACTTCTGCTTCTCAATACTTCCATTAATTTCCATGCTGCCTTCCTTCACAAAATTAAGGAGAGGAATACTTAGGAGAGCAAGTGGGGGAAGGGAAAATGGCGGGGGTGGGGAGGAGAGTAATCTATCATTTTAAGTCTAGTTATCCAGAAATACTTTCATGCTCACCCTCCATCCTGCTAGCAGAAGATGGAAAACAAAAGGCATTTGACAGACCATTGCAGCTGCTTTTGGTCCTACCTCCACTGTTCCTCTTGGTCTTGAGCACAACCACCATGTAGAAATCAGAACTTACTTCACATAGAGACAACTGCTCAGCGAGGTCTAATATTTCATCAGCTTTCAGTCCTACAAAAGAAACATTCAGTGCAACTCCTCAACCCCCTGGTATCGCATCAACAGCTGGGAACCAGTTCCTGATTCCTCTAAAGGATCAATCATTTACAGGGCAGTGGGGGTTTAGCACAAGGAGTACAACACTCCGCTTCTATGCTCGTCAGATGATCCTTGTGCATAGCAGTAGACAGATGACGACAGCTTCACACTTCAGTCTTCAGACAAGGGAATGCCAGAAACAGTGGATGCTTTGGACCTTCATGGGGCAGTAATGGCACCATGGGGCCAGAAAGGGATTTTCATGCCTGTCTCTTCCAGCCTTCACAAAATACAGCTGCCCAAAGCCAGAGACTACTGTTCATGCAGCCTTCAACTTTCCACAGGTTATAAAGATATACTTTAATTGTCAGCAATGAACCAAGACTGGGCCTGGGTTCTCAGAAGAGATTTGTATTATAAACATTTATTTCTAGAAGTTCATCTTCTCCTGCAGCTGAATTCCTAGGCAGCCATACCAAAAGTGTTAAAGACCCCCCAACACCCTCCCAACCCTCCTACCCCCAACTTCCTTCTTCTTAAAAATAAAGAGATTTGCAGTGGCCATATTATGAATGTTTTTATTGCTGTCTGACAGTCTGTAATACATTGTTACCATTCCAGTCTTTAATATGTAGACTAAAAAAATAAACCATAGATCTAAAAGTACACTGTATTAGTTTAACACATAACCAATATAGCAACTGATTCAACATATGCTACAAAGGCACTTTACAAAAAAGGCAAAAGTAATTTAAATCCATGTTTCAAGGATATTTAACATTAAATTCCAAAGGTTGCTTCTGACAAACTGAACTACCCGCAGAGCTGCTAGTGTGACTGTTTCCAAACAAAAGCTCACTGAGAGATTCTGTGTACTTACACATAGTATTTCAAAGCAGTAATGCTCTCCTGTGTTTAATGAGATGTTACAAACAATATATTCTTCATTTGAAAAATGTGTGCAATATTCAATGCAGAAATTAAGTTCATTTTTAAAGTGTAACACACGTATAACCAAGTACATACACGATATGCAGGGTGTTAAGAAGTTAGTAAGGCCACTTAATCTTTTAAATCTGGCACATAGTACAGAAAAGATGTTGTGGAAATTCCCATGAAGTCTAAATCTAAGTACTTTCAAAAATGTCCCAGCTACTTTGAATACTACTGGACTTTGTAACTGAAGCAGAAGTTATTTGTAGGGTAGTTTCACTATAGCCATATTGGATTTCTTGGATGGATATGTTACTTCTGGAGTAGAACATAAGAAATGACTACTTGACTGGCCTCTAGACAATCTAAAATTTCTCACCGGTGTTAACATCTGCATGACTAGGCATGCTCTATATTCATTTATACATACACGACAAGAAAACATAAACATCTTCTAGCAGGAAAAGGGAAACATTCGTAGTAACATTCCTGTAGGAAAACTTGATTGATATATACAGAATATATTAAAAAACAACAACGAAAAAACCCAACAAAACTACACAATTGTCAGCATACAAAAATATGAGTTCAGTATCTTTTTATACTTCAAAACCTAATGATGAAAAACCCATGTATCCTGAGACAGGTATGCACTGTGCATCTAGATTTACCAATGCTAGTGTACTACTAGAGTACATTTAGAAAAGCACTACCTGCATTTATCAGCAAGTACAGAGATATAGTACATAAGGCAATGCATTAGCTCTTTTCATAATGTTAAACAAAAATGGTGCAAAATATGCATAAAATGCCGGCAGAAGTAGCTGCAATGTAAAGGGTATGGAACAATATGTATATATACTACAGTTACTGATTTCACAATTTAAATGAAAGTAAATGAAAAATACTTTGCTTTTTTGAGCATCATGCTTAACCATGATGTGTATACTCACATTCAGGCAGTTGTCTGAAGTATATATATACACATACGCACACTACATCTGACAATGAATTAATAAAACAAAAAAAATCACTGCTGTTTGCTTGTGAATTTCTATGGGTAAAGAGGTCAATAAAACTGGTTCATTTTTTTTCCATTAGATGACAAACGAACTAAGTATGATTACTATAAATCCTCATCAACTTACATTTAATTGTTGTGGCTCTAAACCAGTACTGACCACTACTGACGGCATTAAAACAAACAAATAAAAACCAAACTAAATACCTGATGTGTTTCCTAAACCCCAGTGAAAACTACCTAAAAGGCCACTAAAGACTAGCTCTCTTAGTGGACATAAAATTGGTTGTTTGGTTCAGCTGATAGCAGGAATATCTACTTTAAAATGGATCTCTAAACAGGAATATTTACTTTAAAATGGATCTCTAAACACAAACATGTTGGACATTTAGAAACTGGAATAGATACATTTTTGTATTCATTTACATTTACAATCTACAAGGAAAATAAGTGTTATGAAACACCTAATTTGGGGAACTATACTGAATCAATGTTCATTCATAAAGACTGTTTAGCATCCCGTTATTCATAGATGATGGTTACAAAGATAGGCCAAACCCCATCAGCTCTACTTTAAAATCAAAATCTAGTTTTCTCCAAGCATGAACCCTATGGCAACTGCACTGTTCCTTGGTCCTTAAGCCTCCCTTCCCAGCTGTTACATCTCCTGTACAAACCCCACAGACAACCACCAGTAGTCAATATTTGGTACTGTATGCCTCCAGATCCTTGAATTTATTCCCAGAACTGAATTTATTCCCAGAAGACTTGTCTTGGATGAAAAAGTAAAAATGACACAGAGAATGCCTTCCCTAAACCAGTACAACACATCCTCGCAAAAACAGGCTGCACAATCTGTTGCTGCAGAAGCAAAGATTTAACAAGTTACGGGTGTTACAGTTCTCGTAAATCATCACTCTCGGCTACCTCTAAGCCTCAAAATTTATGAGAGGATAAACATAATACTATGATGAGAATGGATTTCTTTCTTTTAGCTCTGCAAGTCCACCTTGCATAGGGAACAAATACATCTGCTACGTATACCAAACAAATAATAATGAACGTATGTAAATGTATACTTCATGAATGGGCTTCTTAAAGTTTCATCTAATGTTATTGGAAGCCAGATGTGTTAGAATGTGCTCTGAAAACAGAGGGAAGAGAAAAGCAGTTAGAAATTCTGCACAATGTTTCAAGCGAACACTGGCTTTTAAAGGAAATTCTGAGAAATTAGTCACCCGCTTTCCATAGACAGTCAGTGGGACATTTATGCTCATTTCCCCCTGGAAATCCTGTACTTACACATGCTACCTATCATTTCAGAAAATGAAGGCTACAGTTTCTCAGCCCCTTTGATACCAGGCTAAAGAGACACTTTATCTTGCAGCGTGGGTCACCAATGAAGCTCATAGTGTTGAGCAAGTTTTTGAAAACTGCCTCTAGGGATAAAAAAAAAAAAAACAAAACAAAACAAAAAGAACAAAAAATAAGATACAAACCCAAAAGGTCAGGATTTCTGATGCACACTCATGAAACAATAGCTAAAATATTTGTCCAGTGACTGGCTCGTAAGTATTTGTCCCTCGGTGTTTACAAGTGTCTATTAGCCCATGTTTTCACAACAAAAAGAATTAGGCACTGTATTATACAGAGAGACTGTTTTGGTATATTTGCACTCCTGCCATTTTCAATGCAATAAAGAGTGATGACTTGTTACAATAATGCATGTGCATGCAACAAGATTCTGTCCTATAGGTTATTTTGTATTATACAGGATTAGCAGCAACATGCACCTGACAGCTGATTTGCCTTGTAGTAGAAAACAAAACTCACGTGGGCAAATCTCACAGGAAGATGTGAGCTCACAGCTGGGCTCACACTGACACCATCCTTGGCATGAGGCGATTATGGCTTCTCTAAACTCCTGATGTCTGAACAAGCAGAAACTGAACCCTTTTTTTGTGCTTTTGCCCGAAGCGGGAATTACTAGAGCCAACACTGTCTCTCCGAATGAAACACATCCAGAAGTTTGAGATCCTGACTACAACAGCAACTACAGAAATTGTGACTCTTTTTTACGTACATGCATTTGATCATCCTAGACAAAATTTCTAAAGAGTAAAACTTTGTTTTCTATTTTTGTTTGTTTTAATCAAAAAGATTATAGTCCCACAGCTTCCACTAACTCTGAAAGAGTGTAAACTTCAAAGCACAAAGGTGAAATTGTTAGTGACGTGTTCATTGCTGCATATCTTTGTCACAGTTTAAGGCAAACATATTTAAGATTGTACTAGTAACTGATATGACTACATAAATATATACACATTGAAACTCACGTGTATGTGCAGACATAGATATCTGTGGATATATAAAAATATTTATTTTCTTAGCAAAGTTAAAGTCTGTGTAAAAACATTAAGAATAGTGAAAAAGGTAGGAGCTCTAATTCCTCCTTTGGAGAAAAGTAGTAAGTCCCCTAGATATCGTATATAAAAACACTCTCTGCAAGAGTACATCTCATTTTGAATTCTCACTTATTTAATTGTGGACTAATATATTTGTTGAAGATTTCATAAATAATTAGATAATATTCAACAATTATGTTGTGAGGTTTGATTGCTACAGCATAACTATAGGCCGCTGTTGTACAGAAAATAACATTTACTCAGACAGTGTATGTCCTGCTCTAACAGACTGCATAGCTGCTACAAGTAGAACTATTTCAGAACATAGTTTTTGTTTCAATGTGTTCACATATGAAGCCTCATCTGGGGACACCTTCTCTGAAAGTTCTTCGGCCAAAAGAACAGCCAAATGCAGATACATTTTCCCTGGTCCCTCTAAATATTCATTACAATTTCAAAATAAATCTATAGCAATTACCACTCCAAAAGAACTGACATCCTATAAAAGAAAAAAACACTATTCTGACAAAACACAGGAAATGCAACAATACATCAACCCCCCGAACTATGCTTCAGCTTATACCACAGACATTTCCAGTTAAACGTAACAATACTGCCTCATCCTCGCCTTCTGTAGATTTGCTAGCATAGCACTATAATACAAGAATATACACAACTCTGGAAAACTCTGAAACGCAGAGACTCAATAATGTAAAACATCTAATAGACAGAGCCTGAAATTCAGTCTAACCATGGATGAAGATCTTACATTTCTTCTCCTTCACTAAAATGACAACTGAACAAGGGGCAAAACTTCACCTCATATGCCATATAGGTACTCTTTCCAAAGGAGTATGACAAAGGACACCTTAAGACATGATTGAGTTTACTGATTACAAGCACATGCTCCTAGCAGTAGTCTGCCTGTAGCCATTAAACACAGTTCTGTGATTTTCCTCCTTTAAACCTCACTTACATTACATACTTGTAACAGTAATATCACCATTCTGAAAAATCATGATAGTGATGGGAAAAAAGGGATTATCAGTGCAAAGGGCCCTGTATGAAGTGCATGCTCATTATCAAGCCTAGTTTATCTAGGCTTTTATTCCTTCTGCAAGAAGACATTCAGTACAGTGTACAAGTGAAGTCATTCTCTCTGAACACAACATCTGTATTCCTACTGCTGGCTATACCTATTGTGTGGCTGAACAAGACACATCAAATAAACTGGATTCCAGTGTAAAATTCTCAAGGAAGATTCCTGTTCTAGTAGCATAAGGCTGGAGTGCACAGATTCCAGAAATACTTTTTAGAAGTTGGTTGTTGTGGTTTTTTTCACTGCCAATAGAGAATATTTAGGGTATTTCTTTCTTTATCCTGAGTAAAGGGTTATTCTATTTATCAAAGCCCTAGGCACACACTGCTGTAGTGCAGTTAGATTTTTGTCATATAGTCCCAGTATCCTTAAGGTCATTATTGCAATTTTCTGGAGCAGTTCTCCTCATTCTTCTCCAACAGGTGGTGGTGGCTGGCATAGCTTGTATAATCTGACGATAAAAAACAAAGCAATTGTTATTCTGAGAACTTGGTCATTATTAAAATAGGTAAATTTAAGGAACACAAACTAAATCTAAGTCTTCCTGCCCTGCAAAATAAGAGACTGAATTCAGTTTAATAACACTGATATAACGCCAGTAAATTTTTATTAATGAGCATGAATGTTCACAATGAAAGTGGTATCATTAAAGCACACATCTATAAGCAATCTTATAAATAAAGACATTCCAGTTTAGTCAAGTTTTCATATTTCTGCACTGACAACCCCGTTCTGGAAAAAGCAAAGTCTCCAGTAATCCAATCACCAGTCCTTGCTCTGAATGTCTAAATCTGAAAAGCTGCTTGGTGACCACAACTGCCTCCAAGTTCAGTTTGGTTTGGCACCCTCAGACCTCACTCTAAAACAGTTCCCTATAAAACTGATGCTGTTTGAAGGACCTAAGACAGATGTCAGATACCTGCCAGGCCAGAACTAAGATTTTAAACTCCCCACCCTCACCCCATTTTTACATGTATGAAGGCAAGAGCAGTAAGACTTGGTTCATATTAATCATAGAATCATAGAATCATAGAATGGTTAGGGTTGGAAAGGACCTCAAGATCATCTACAGATTGGAATAGCCACTCCTTCATTTACAATGGTTTTTGAACTTCTAGTAAGCCTTTCAGCATGGACTTGGTTATTAGCAGGTGTTTGAAACTTTACCCTAATGTTAGGAATACTGAAAATAAATGGCAACCATTCTGACCTCAGGCTCTCTGTGCTGTATGTTCAGCATACAGTAGCTCTGCTGCAAGCACAGCAATTAGAAGCAGGGATAGACATGATCTCATTTGGAGATTACGTATTTTCCTCAGGGAAAGTGTCTCATTGAAGGAACAGTAAAGAGAAGAGACCAAGGATAGCATGGGAAGGAGAAAAAAGCATCAGAAGAAATGAAAAGACAATGACACAGCATGTACATTAATGATGAAGAATCTCAGATATTGTAATACCAAAACAACAGAAATAGCAGGTTTGGTAGATCTGGCTACAGACAGGGTTGTGAACTGTCCAGTGGCTTGAGGGCTAGCGACATTTAAGATCACAGAATCGTAGAATAGTTTGGGTTGGAAGGGACCTTCAGATATCAACTGGTCCAACCCCCTGCAATGAGCAGGGACATCTTCAACTAGATCAGGTTGCCCAGAACCACATCCAGCCTGGCCTTGAATGCCTCCAGGGATGGTGCATCCACCACCTCTCTGGGCAACCTCTGCCAGGTTTTTAGCACCCTCATTGTAAAGAATTTTTTCCTCACTTCCAGCCTGCATCTCCCCTATTTTAGTTTAAAACCATCACCCCTCATCCTGTGACAATAGGCCCTGATGAAAAGTCTCTCCCCAAGATGCTCAGGATATCTGAGTTTTCCACATATATTTTGAAAATTTGCCTGCTAAACATCACATTTATATGACTCCATTTTAACTCATCATAAATTTCAAAATCGTACTACAAATCGACACAGAAAACAAACGTCCATACATGTGGCTGGGCTCCACAAACAATTCAAGATTAATGGGCTGCTGCCTTCTTAGCAGCTACTGAAATTATGTGAGGCACAATATGTATGGCTGCCCCTGTGAGTATGAAATGCTCTTCAACTTCTAGTAACATCCTGTCAGAAAAAGCATCCTGTGGCTATGCAAGAGCAAGGCAGGATAGCTGCTGTTCTCTGATTTCAGTTCCCCTAGGAGTTAACCTAGGATACTGACAACACACAATGGCCATGTACTCAGTAACTGTTCTCTGAATCTCACTGGAAGTGATTGTCAAGCACGGATGGTAAGAATGGGGAGCATCAGTTCTGTCAGTCACGCGGCAACTGCAAACCTGCTCTCAACCCTCTACTATGATGTGTTCTTAAGATCACTGGGCTCTTCCACATTGTCACCTGGCAGACTCAGAAACGTGATCATTTAAGGTCACATTGTGCAGACACCAATGTGTTTGTTTGGAGCCACAGATAAGGCAGTATACATGTATTTCCCATTTATATACCAATGAGAAAATAAGATGGCCTGATTTTATACAGACAAGTATGCCCAGTAAAATAAACACAGCTTGAGTTATTTGATTCTGCTAGTGTGATAAAGCAATAATATTCAAAGCTAGCAAAAGACAGATAAAATTACTGTCAGAATCTCCTCAAAGTAATTGCAGCAAGGTTAGTTCTTTGTGATGCTTTTTCTTTGTGATGTTTTAGCAAAACCTAATTTCTCTGGAACCACGTACAGAAAAGCTGAGGCCCAAGTTCTGTGTATTCTTCAGACTGAGATGGTAATCATTAAGATTACTTGTCTTCAGAATAAGTGATATATGGGAATTATGAGGCAAACAAACAAGGCTGCATAAATCCCTAAGGAGGTATAGTTGATGATGAATGACAGAGTAGAAACAGCCTGTTCTGGGTCAATACGTATGGAACAACTATCTGAGATAGTACAGACATCAGCTGAGAAAAGACAGAAAGCAGTGGCAACTGCAGAGAACTGAAAACACTGTCAAGTGATGCTAAATGGAACCACATGTAATGGTAAAATTTTTTTCAAGGTAAAGAACTGAGAAACTTACACCCCTGCTGGCTATTCCGACTTATGTGACATGTCGCTAATGGTACACCAAATGCCCCAAACACTGAGATCAATGAGATATTCCTGTGATATTGCTGTTGCTGCTGTCTGGCAAGCATGCTGGATGCATCTGTCTTATGTTTTAGGAGCTCTCATACTTTTTCTTCAGCTTTTCATTGCTATGTTGTGGGCGTGTTAGCTGGGAAGAGGTGATCTTTTCTCAACTGATGCAAAGCCAAAAGATGTCTCATAGCTTAGTTTTTCTTTGTAAGAACTTAGATTTTTCCTTTATCACAAAAGCTGAATCTAGATACATGCTCTATCATTTAGAGGTGGAAAAAGTTTGGTTTGCAAAAATTACTTGGCTGTTTTCAGGATTATGTCATGAAGAAGGTGTCCATTTAAGTTCAAAACCATACCATCCAAAATACAAAAAAGCTTCTCACAGCTTTTACTGTAATAAAATGGGGGTTTACTGCCTTAAGAGTCTCACACTGCAAGACAATTGGTCAGGGAGTTTTGGTCCTGGATTGCCTCTAAGCTAATCATTACTGTGAGAAGGGATGCCCTCATCTGCTGGTAAAGGCAATGGCTCTGTTGCTGATAGATTTACCCTAGAATCAGTACTTCTGTTGGATCTTACCTAATGTCTTTTATGGGGCATGCAAGATGTGTACATGCTCTAACCAAAGTTGCTACTCATCAACAGAACAGTAGCTGCTACTCAGATTTACTCATTCCCTGGACACTTAAGGTACACATCTTTTCTAGAGTCAGATCAAGCAGAGGCATGGAACCACATGCAGTGATTAGGTACAAGCGAATTATGAGCAGTATCCTGATTCACTACTGGGGGAAGCTGGAACATCAGAGGGGAGCAAAATGTGTAAGAAAAAGCTCCTTCGTATTAGTGGTCAGAATCCAGAAGACAGTCTTTCCATGAGTCTATGGACAGCATCGTTAGTCAACAAAACCCATTATGTTTTAAACTGGTTTAAAAAAAAAAGAAAGTCTGAATTAGAGTTGGATTAATAAATCCATATATTAAGATAAAATGAAGAACACTGTTGTTTGGTTATTTTCATTTATAAGTGTTGTGCTTATTAAGAAACATTTCAGGTACCTGCAGTCCATCACAGCATTAAAAAAGATGGATAAATACAGAGCAGTCGCATTTTTCATTCTAATGGATGTTTCAGAAAGAGACAAAGAAAGACTACATCATCTCTAAAAGCAACTAGGACATGATTTTGCTGAGATAATGCAGTACAGTATTTCATTAAAATGGGGTTATGGATTTAGTTATGAATATTTCCCTCAAACCACTAAACATCACAAGTGATGAAAGACTTACTCCAGTGTTTTCATAATTAACATGAACTAGGCTTCAGTTTTCAAAAACGGCTGTGTTTTGTAGTGCTACATAACATGAACTTCTGCAACTGATTACGTAAAACTGTGTGGCTAAGAATGTAATTGATTTTATGTACATTAAAGCCAAATCTTACCAGTTACTGCACAATGCAGTCAATGTTTACTGTTAGAGCTTTTGAGCAGCTAGAACAGAATTTGGCACAGATTAGACAAAATCATGGTCTAGGACACAAACAATCAGTTACCTCGGCACAGACTGTGGTGTTCGATCCCTCACTCCTAAATTCTTGGCTGTGTTTTGTACTCTTGCACCCTGTGAAAGAAGAAGAACAACTCTGCTTCATTTATTCCAACACAGCTTAAACGTTTTCTGAACTTTCTACATGAATGTAACTATTGACTATAATTAATACATATGCTCCATGTCCCGGAAACAACTCTCCTCTTCTAAGGTGGGGAACAAGTTAAAGCAGTACTTTAATTCTCAACTTAGAGAAATACACAGAAAAGAGGCAAAATCTTTCCACTTGTCATTAAATAAATATCAACATGGAAGACTTCATAAAAACAAACACATCTTGCTTGATTTTTGTCACCATTCTTTGTAGAAGGCATGGATCACAAAGTTTTTTTCTGAAATGTCACATATTTCCTATGAACTTACAAACAAATATTATACCTTATTTCCTATAAATAACTTTCTAGTTAGAACTAGGAAAATGGCCTAAATTAAGGCACTAAATTCAGCTTAGAAAAATGCAGGCCCTGCTCTTCCTTTATAATCACAGAATCACAAAAAAAAAAAAAAAAAAAAAGGTTGGAAGACACGTCCCAAGATTGTTCAGCCCAAATACCCATGGTTAAGCAGGGTCGGCTAGAAAAGCTGGTCTCTCTATGCCTCAACTATCTTTTGAAAAACAATAATGGAAGTATTTTTGTCTTACTGACTCATCTAGGAAGGAGGAAGTTGAAACATGAATTCATATACCACGATAGTGAAAGAAGCACTCATCTGTAAACAAACTAATGTAGATTTACGAAAGAACTTAGTAAAAAATTGATTTTAAATTATGAGGTCTAGCTTTTAAAGTGCAGTCTTATTAAGATAAAGTAGTCATCATAAAGAAACATCTGTTAGATTTACAGTCTTTTTATGTTTTACAACATTTTAAAGATGCAACTACTTCTTCTGTTGTAATACATACATTGACTCTCTCTTCTGTCTGTAACACATACATTGACTCTCCCTTTATTTCACCTTTCGTACTACCTAAATTCAAGACAAAATAACAGGGAACATAAATACGTAACCTCAGAATTCTTCCAGTGAGATCTTAGATTGGTGTGAAACATCAAGGATAATTTACATTCCAGAGCTGTGATGGTGGCTGCACATGGTGTAATAATTAGGTAGAGTCATTGATTCACTATGTAGAGTAAGACTAGACCTTGAATTTGACTGAAATGTGGTACCCAGGTAATTAAGAAGGTATTATTTCACTGTTATGGGCTCAAATGAAAGATGAAAAAGGCTGGCTGGTTACACACAGGCAGGTTCTCATTGTTTATGTAAATCAACATGTGACAAAAAATACTGTGTCCTTTTTTTTTTTTTGGGGGGGGGGGAAGGGATGAGGGAGAAAGTGGTAAAGACAGAGGAAATAATGAGAGTACCTACAGAACTGAAGGCAGAATATAAGTGATTTTACTAGCTTTACATCTAGTTCAGGAAACATCTCCGCCAGCTGCAAAAGACACATGACTACAGACAACAAAAACCATACATCTTTCCCCAGGAACTCCTCCAGAATTCAATCATTAGTCACTCAATACTTCCTCTGTTTGGCAGTGAGCATTTAATTGATTTCAGTGATTCTCCTCTTTCCCATCTCATCTTGAACCCACAAACAATTTCACATCACTAACCTCCTTCTGGGAGGAGATTCACATCTTGGGTACAATCTTACCCTGTTGTGTCAAGAACCACTGTTTTCACTTAGTTTGAGTCTGCCAGATGCCTTTAGTTTTGCCCTGATAAGGACTATGGTCAGTCCCTATCCACACTACATGTTCTTTAGACCTCTATCATATTCTCCTTCACCCATGAAGCTGAACAATCCTAGATAATTTTGTTGGTTTGTCCTAGCCTGTCTCTATTTTTTATTTTTTTGCTGATATTTTATTTTTTTTTTAACCTTCTCTGAACTTATTCCATTAAGCTATATCTTTATGGAAAGGATCACAACATCCGTTCAAAATGAAGGGTCATGACAGCATGATTTCTATTTTGTCATCTGTCCTTAACTAAACCATTGTAAATTCTTATTTGCTTTCTTGATACCTACTGAGAATTGAGCTGATGTCTTCTACCATATCCCTGAAGTCTTGAACATGAGATGTAATGGAAAGCTCACAGTCAATTATTTTGAATGTGAAGTTACGGGTTTTTTTTTCCCTTTGTTTTAAGTGTGCATCACTTAAAAGTTCTTTACACTGATTTTCATCTGCCGTTTTAGTCATGAAATGTTTAAAAAGACCCTTTTGTATTTCTTCAAAATTACTTCTCATCTTTAACAAAAACTTGAAAAGAGTTCAGAGAAGAACAGGTAGAATAATTAGGTAAGGAAACAACTGAAAAAAAGAAAGATCATATTAACTGACATTCTTCTATCTACACAAGTGGTGGTTTATCAGGGAAATGATCATCAAATTCGCGACAAACAGGCTCCTCTAAAGGGGCCTGTAGCAATAGGACAAGGGATAATGGTTTTGAACTAAAAGAAAATAGATTCAGACTAGATATAAGAAAGAATTTTTTTACAATGAGGACGGTGAAGCACTGTAACAGGTTGCCCAAAGACATGACTGAAGTCCTGTGTCTGGAAACATCCAAAATACGACAAGTCTACTGCTGAAAAAGGGAGTAAAATCTGGTCTCTCAGACTACAGTATGCTGGATGGAAAACAGGACACTTGAATTGAAGGGCAGGGAAAAAATAAAGAAACCCCAACATGACAGACTGCTGAGACTAGCATATGATTAACATAACTGTGAGCCAGAATATACATATACATGGGAAAACCATCTAAATTAATCACATGTAGATCCTGAACATCAGTGCTGTGACTACCTCTGAAACAAAATCACCCTATTTTTACTTGCCTCATTCACTAGACATATTAATCTTAGTATCCTGCTCATGTAATAAATCAAATGCATTGATTTAAAAAGGAGTCTAGCTTTATACAGCCATGTAATTTATTGTTTAGCAAGGTAACAAATTAGACCTTACTAACAACCACCAGATTCTTATTTCTTTTGAGGAAAAGCCCCCAAGAATTACTAGCAACTTGCTACATGACATCTTTGTCTCCACTGAGCACAATTATACTATTTATATTCCAATACACTGTTAATTTATGCTTCTCCAATATCATTCTTAAAGCTACAGCAATGTAAAATTGACAGTGTCTCACATAGGTTTAAGGGACAGTTGTGCTATGCAGCTCCAGAATGCTTCCCTCTGCATACCAGTTTAGCCAGAGCATTGGCGAATGGTGCTGGCAGCACTGAGGAGACACCACCATCAATCTAGAGTCTTACATACAAACTAGTATTTACATTGCCATGAGAAAAAGTGATAGGTTTATTTTCAAGCTACACACTAGTTTAAACTTCACAAGAAACAGTCACATAAAGACAACAGATTTTCTTTATGCCGTATGCAGAGAGCTCTAAACCGGTACAATTCTCAGGAGAATTTTTGAAAATGTAGTGCTGCTATTATATTCATGAAAAGGCATGGAAAAATTATTACTTACTTAAAAGACAAGACAAAATATCTCCTAATCTTTTCTGTGTATCAGGTTTTTAGTTACCTTTCTTCTTCAGAGCCCTGTACCCTCCTGCAGCTCCTTTCCTAGGTCTCTGTCCTTTCCATGCTTTGCTGCATCCTGAAGACACATCCTGTCATGATGCTTTACATAGTATTTTGTGGGTACAGATGTTTACATGAATAAACATACATGAGTAAATAAAATTACTAGAAGACAGCTGGGGCTTTTTGCCAAAAAAATTTATTTTATAAATCCAGCCAGACTGGATAAGCAGATAAAAAGCAGAAACCAGTTAACAAAAACCATGCCACAGACCCAAGTTCATACCAACTCTCACAAGTTGGTCTCTTTTCTGCAGTTCTCATAGAGCAGGTGCTTGTAAATACCTCATTAAAACTGACAGGGCAATTACTTTGAAAATCTATCCAACGCTATCATGGGGGCTATTATGAGTTGTCATAAACATGACCACAACCTCTTCAATTTACAAGAAGAAAACCAAGTTTCTGAGGTCATCCATTCTATCAGGTGTCTTAAGTTATTTGGCACTGGTGCCCCAAGTTGGAAGAGGTACCTGCTCTGAACAGAGATAATTTCTCCTTCTGGAAAGCTGATGCTACTAGGAGCTAATGTTGCAGCCTTCTCCAGAATAACAGATTGAATAGATGTTCTTTCATTTGCACTTGCCTGTGGCTAATCTCTTTATACCACAAAAGATTCAGGGTAAAAATAGGCTAACAAAGTTTTTGTTTGTTTGGGTTTTTTTTTTTATATTAAGCCAGGAAAAAAGCCCCTTGCCCTTAACTAAGTGTTCTGCAACAAACCCCAAAAAGCTTTCTCTGAGCCCCCTGCAAGTTTTATGGCCTGCATTACGCTCCTGACAGTTAAATCCTACAGATAATTTCAACATTAAATCTGGAACTGTTTTCTAAAAAGTACCGTAGTGTGTTGTTGAAATTACTCAAAAACATTTAGAATTTAATGGTTATATTTCTACTCCAGAACTCCAAGACTGATTTAAAATTACAACAAAAGATTATTACTCTATTAATTGCAGCAGTGATTTCCTGCAAGGAGGAAGAATGTATGAAAAGTCTGGCTTGATATACTAGCAGACTTTCTTGCAGTGTCTGTGGGTGGTATTGAGATATTGGTATCTTTAACAGCTATTGATCAACTGCTGCTTTACTTCAAAGAATGTAGCCTCACTGGTGGCTTCTTTCTACATCTCTATTTGAGCAAGTGCAGCCACTCAAAACCATGCAAGTTACTTTTGTCTTTCATTTTCATTTAATAAACTGCAGAACCACAAATGAATCAGCATTTTTTTAAATGTATATTGGAAATGTACCCTTGGACAGAATATATCCTGAAGGCAGACATATGTAAAACACTATGTCCACGGCTTTTCAATGCAAAATTCCCAGATCTCACTTTTGTCTAGAACTTCAGGAGCAGACATATCAACCTATACATGCAAGTTTATCCTTATACAGCAGCAGCTTTCAAGTCAAGTTAAAGCTGTAATTCCTGAGCAGAAACTTATTTTATGCACCAAATAAAGTGGAAGTCCAATAGGAAAAGGAATGAGCATAATCACTTTGATGTATCCATGTCAGGCAGCAGCACTTACATATAATCGGAATCTATAGCTTGAGGGTATCTACACAATTGCTTTAACAAACTAAAGGTTTGATCTAGTCCATGTGTATTTTTTGTTTACAGCAATTTAAAGTGCATCTGGTTAATCATTTTCATAACTCAACTGTGACTGCTGCACAGAATATGGAGCAAAATTAATGAAAATAATAAAATTAGATTCAAACTAAACACCAGAATTTATAAATCTTGCCTTATCTGTGGTTAATTTTCTGATATTTAATTATATTTTTTCCACTTCAAAATTGAGTGCATCCTGTATCTTGTTTATTCTTTTGTCATAAGGTTGAAAGCTACCACAAGCTGAGATATATGTTCCATATTCACACAAGGGTGATTAAATCCCCACTCAACTGCTCTTTGATCAACTGCATAGGTTGAGCTCTTTAATTTTCACTTAATAAGCCTTGTCTAACTACCTCTGGATCATTCATACTCCTCCTCTGAAATCCTTCCAAGATTCCGAACAGCCTTTTGAAAGTATTTATCTGATAACAAAATATTCTAGGAAACGTAGTGCAGATACAATAGAGTGTATCCCCTGCTTTCAGTTGATATTGCCTTTTAATCAAGCATTTTTTGTTATATCTTAGCACTAGGACTTCATGTTGAGGTGGTTATCTATCCACAACAGCCTCTAAATCCTAATATTTTATTATGACCAAAGAGTGAAAAACCACTATTTTGAAATAAGCACATTGTTTTCAGAAATCTTGCCTGGAAAGTTGAGAACCACAGTATGTATTTCTCCCCTTCCCTCCTACACTTCCCCTTCATTCAGTACATGAGTCATTTTTTTATTAACAATAGTCAATAATCTTAAATTACATTTATGGATATGTATTATAATTAAGACTTTCTTACTCAACTGACTATTCTGATGTAAGGTGATGCCACAGCAGTTCCTGTACAAATATCATTAAATAAAATCATAACCTTGTGAAAATTATGATCCATTTACACATATAGAGAAAGCAAGTTGGTTAAAAACAGTCTGTTCCATTATTTAAAAACACACCTTTCAGTCAACAACAAAGAAAGAGAATTAAAAAATCCAACAAAATACCCAAATTATGAAACACTAAAATGGAGATTAAAAAATTCTTGTCATTAGATTCAATTCATTCTTGTTTGATGATGTCTTGTTTGGAAGCATCAGTTCTTACCCACAGTAAGCATCTTACCTGTTTGCGCATGACATCTGTAGCTTGCATGATATAGCGAGGAGGTAGCCCATGGCTCCGAGCCAGAATGATTGCCTGTTCCAAGGTAACACTCAGAGTGCAGCTACAATGAAAGACAGAAGTCAGCTATCTGCTAGCAATGATATCTTTAAAATAATTGCTTTTAGATCAATTAGCTTTTCATAAAAGGTTATCAATAAAACGATTACATAGTAGACGTGACCCTTAACCCTCTCCCACCCATGCAGGCACTAGCTTGAATGCTAAAATGTGTCTTAAGTAGAAAGATTTTGACTGTAGCAAGTGTTGCAGCTGACTTACAACCAAAGGCATTTGACTTGTAAAAGACAACCCAACTACGGCTTGGCGTAAGGACAAGAGAGTGACAACCCAAGGAGAACTTTTTGTAACTGTATAAATCCTTTTACAGGTGGTTTCTGCCCATGTTATCTCTCACCTTCCACTGTTAATTCAGACCCTAGTCTTGCTACCAGGATCCTGACATCTTGCCATTGATTTAGCTTGGTTATTCTCATGGCATGTTAGTGCAGTTCAGTCCAAACTTAAAGAGACATTTACCCCTTTCTAAAAAGTAAATAAATAGGGCATTCCTTCAAACGAACCATCTTCTGCTACGTTGCCAATATTCCTCAAGTAAACACTTCAGGGCAAAAACTCATCATGGTACCACATCCTAATGAAAAGGT
Organism: Lathamus discolor; assembly: GCF_037157495.1. Taxonomy (NCBI): domain Eukaryota; kingdom Metazoa; phylum Chordata; class Aves; order Psittaciformes; family Psittacidae; genus Lathamus; species Lathamus discolor. The sequence continues at coordinate 125,335,613 of NC_088885.1, read as the reverse complement.
TGTAATTGCTTTGTCACAGCAACCGGCAAAGTTTCAGAGCTAAAGATCTTGCTGTAGGACAACCTGTCATGACACTAGACAAGCAGCAGTAGGAAAAGTCATTTTGGACATGCCATCTGATTTCAGTTGTCATGGTGAGGACAAGGACAGATAGCTGGTTTCTTATACAATCAAGACCAAAGCTGTACAAGACTCACAGGTAAAGGCAATAAAACTGAGTTGAAACCGGGATTTTTTTTAAAGCACAACATGTTTGAGGGCTGCTATCATCCAAAAGGTGACAGCGGCTCCATTCTGCACCAGTAAGCTGCTTGGTGATTTTTCTATTCACAACCAAAAGTACTGCAATAATCAAATATCTTCAATCAGAAAGATGAGTTTTACAGCAAACAACCCTACCTCAGCAGACCCTGAAAAAAGCTGCAGATTTCAAGTTCAAATAATAAAACTGAGACACATGGTTAATATATACTTTTGAGTAGCCTTCTGGCAAAATCCTGACCAAAAGATTTTGCACAGTTTATATTATGCACACAGAACAGACAGTATGTTTCAATCAAACACTCATCTTGCTGAGCAGAAGATCTGTAGGAGGAAAAATGTGTCTGCACTGATTTTCTTACTGAAAAAAAATCACCACCCTGACATGTTTTAAATACCACTTAAGTAAATTTATGGACTGTAAAAAGTTTCACAGTAGTGAGTGTAGAAGATACTAAATTTGATCTGTAGCTTTATTAATGGTCTTTCATTAAAAATTCATAAGCTCAGTCATTTTCCTTGGTAATGAAATAATTTTTATTCCACAGTTTCTTGTGTACACTGACCTCAGAGTTACCTTGAAGCAAAAATCTATTGATCTTTTGTGTTATATTTAAGCTTTAAGGTTTTATATTTAAGGATTAAGGTGCAGAATACTTAAATATTAGGCTAGAAATTTTAAACACTGTGTTTTCATCTTGTCTTTGAAAGGTGAAATATTGCACCAATAAAGTACATGCTCATCATATTTGCAAGCACCAAAATTTAAACATCTAACCTTCAGGACCAGACTGTAAAGGAAACTTTGTCCCACTGACAATGAGAAAAAGCAAAAGTATATGAAACCTAATTCGACAGGTATAATCTAAGCCAGAGAAAAAGGGGGGAAATGTCTCCCCGTGGGTATAATAGAGGCTAATGGGCGCAAAGTACAGCTTTCAAACCAACAAGTTAGTGAGCCAACTTTCCCATAAATCCCATCTTCCTGGAACCCAGAAAGAACAGAAAAAAATCATATTCTGCTTGTGATAATCAAGACTAACAAAAGAACTTCCTAAATGAAGGTCTACTTGAAGAATTAGGTGCAAACACTAATCTTGAATTAGAAATGACTGCCAAACTGTTCCCCATCCAAAACCTGATGAAATGGCTGTTGATCATGGTACGAACCATCTACACTTTGACAATGCCAATCACAATTCAGAAATAAGGTTGCCAAGTTTGTAGATGAAGACAGAACCAGAGTGGGAAAAGCAGAGACAAAGAGTAAAAAGCATAATTAAGATTTCTTTAATGGCCTACTGGAGAGGTAGGCAAAAACTACAGTACAATCCCAAAACACTGAAAATTGAAAATCTCACCTTAAGTCAAAAAAAGAATAGTGATTCTAAGGACAATATTTTTAACACTTATGATGACAGCACTGACAATGTTAAGTATTATCACACCTCTTTAATAGAACCCTTTATGGTAGAGGTGATGCTGGTTAGATACATCCACTGTTTCTTTTAAAAATATGGTTACTTGTTAGCGTATATTAAAAGAAGTTAAAATAGCATCAGTGACTTGATCGCATTTCAATATCCTATTTTATTAGAGATGCAATTTAATATCACTAGATTTTGTGTTTCTTTTAAGGCACGTAAAGGTCTGATGAATGTCAGAATTAAATGTAAATTACTGGTTATGACTTTTGTCATGCGGCTATGAAATAAAGTTACTACTTTCTAAATACTGAAACCAGCAACACTCAAATAGCTTCCTTTTTGTTGAATACTGAGTCAGTGAAATGGCATCTTCTAATAAAACTGATTATAGAAACCTTTCATGGTGCTATGCTGAACTGACTCATTAATAAACATGCATTTACATGCGGGTGCTTTCTCCTAGTTCTTCAAATATGATTTTGAATCTGAATATACATATCTGTTACCACAAATCAAGCTACCCTGCAAACCAGCTGTGAGAGAAACAAACGCACACATAAAACATCAGATGGCAACAATATCATAACTGGAAGTACCTCAGCAATAGGGCTGCCAGGCATAGGGAGATCAAGCAAATGCAGGTTTAAACCAACACAACCTCTACAATTTTATGAAACAATATGAAAGCTGGAAATTCCTCATATAATAAGACTGTTCTGGTGGTTTGAGCAAGGTTCAATATAAAAGACTGTCAGCAAATACGCACAATATGTAATAATCCACCCTTCTCCTGCATTTTGAGAGCTGATAACCAGGTGGTATTAACATTTGCAAAGCAATTTGGAAGCAGTTCTGACCACTGAAAGCTTCTGGTCACTTGGATGCAATCAGCCCAGACAACCAAACATGGAAAATATTAGGGAAAAAACCTCCTTTAATGTTCTTAACATTCTGTTACAGGAAGCATAAATCCCAAATCTGTGTTTTATACAGTGCAAACAACCCAAGATCAATTTTCATTCCCTCTCTTTTCCTCTCATCCCTTATTGTATGCCAGAAAAACAAAAGATCCAAATTCAAAATCTCAAGAATTTATGCCAGTTATAATCACAAATTCCCTGCCTTGACAGATTACAGCAGCAAGGCAGCACAGACGTTTGGCTTTCCCAGCACAACTGGGCTGAGAATTCTTCATTTCACCCATTTGGTTTCCAAGAAACAGAAGGGGCTGCAGCTGCTCCCAGCCCCTGCCTGCTATTCCCAGTCTCCCATCAGTCATGACAGTATTGATGTGAAGACTAAATACAAACTTTCAAACATCTTCTGGATCAGACCATCCTGAACAAAAGAGGTTAAACCATCTTCTGTCACCAACAGCCCATTTGTTTCTGATTTAGTATGATTTTTACTAAAGGGCTGCAAATCGACTGGATAGACACACATGTACAGTGAAAAATGGAGTTGTAAAAGGGGAAAAGAGATTGAAATTTTCAAAGAAATAAATTATTTCATGACAGCTTGTTTGATGCCACCTGAAAAGAAAAATAATTGGAGTTCATGTACACTACCTGCAGAGCTGCCATTTGGCAAACTGTGTATCTGTGTTAACCAGAGTAAAATGAATCTAAATCATTCAATTCATTTTCAGGTTTCAGTTAGGATTCCAGCCATCCTACATCCAAAGATGCATCAAAACATCCTGTGGAAAAATGCCCTGAATAGAAATGATGAGTTGAAACAAATTGGCTTAGTAGTTACCACCATCAGAGATGCCAAAATGAATTATGTTCTAACTATGTGAAAGGGAAGAAAAAAAAAGCCCAACCACATAAAAAGGATGCATCTATGCTTAATGTAATGAAAATTTAAAGCTTCTAATCAACATGTAATTTAATGCCATTGTTACTACTTTTCTTTCCATACATCATAAGCTAACCATACCTACATTTGACCTTTTTAACCAATTATACTATTAAGTATTCGTTTCTGCTGTCATTTAAATTAATGCTTATACAGCAGCTATTATTTACACCAGCGTATGCAACAATTAAAGACTTTAGTTTTAAAGTAAATCACTTTGAGGTAAACATTTTCTGGGGGTATTTCTCTATAATTACTAGTGATGGCTGGGTAATATGCACCAATTCTGAAGAGTAACCCAAAAAAGAAAATAAGCCATGATAAACCTAAAAATGAGGGGAAATGTTTTTCAGGACTTAAAAAAACCCAGCATAATAAGTACAGGTAGGCCTAACTCAAGACCCTCCCACAATTTCTAAACTGTTCTTATTGTGGGAGTATGTCTCCATGCAAGTAAAGTTCAAGCTTGCATTCTCTGTGCCTGTATACTGAAACTGCTAAACAGAATTTCCTCTCACAGGGAGGGACGAGCCTTAGACTGAGATACTCCCAGTGTGGCAAGACCGCTGCTTTAAATCAGCCTTGGACTGAACCCATCCACTGAAGGTTAATCCAAAACCTTTGTTATTTTTGCCAACATACAGAAAGCTATTACTCTACACATAAACTGTATTTATTCCATTATGATGGTTCAGTAATCATAAACCATGCTTCAAAAACTACTGTACCACACAGAAATGGATCCAAAAGATTCAAAGTATCCCATGCCTTTTGTTTGCTCATTTCAGTCATACTTGCAAAAACAAACAAAAAAATCTAAAGTCAACTGAAAGCCAATGTTTGGCCATTACCTCTTCTTGTGTGTGGAAAGTCTTTCACATTAAAGGCTTCTTTCCACATAAGCAGGCAAGTAAACCTGATGGGAAATTGCGGTATCTTCCTGTCCTGTAATAGTTCAGGTTATTCACACTTTACACCTCAAAAATTAAAGAAAATTTGGACAAGTTTTTACTTTCGTATAGTTCAAGAGGATCTATTAAATTTTTGTTGTAATGTAGCAGTTTTTGTAAGGAAGAATCGGATTCTCCAAAGTCCTGGACTGCAGATATGGCAATACTGTAGGAACTGAAGCATGACAGAATGATTCTGCAGAGGACAGTGATCAAGTTGTGTGTCAACCCTGCTACTAAATGTCCATAACGTTAAAAGGAGGTCAAATAGGAAAAAAAAAAAAGAACACCTTGAAATCTGTATTAGTAGAAGCTTAGATCCATCTTACCTGTTTCAGTGCATTTTATGCACTTCTCTCCATTTTCAGATTGCATTTTACATGAAAGTGACTCAGAAATTGAAACATGCAGAACTTTAAGACTATAGTCCTTCACACACAGATAACAAAGCAAAAATGTACCAGATTAACTACGAAAGGCAAATATAGATCAAAAGAAAAATTATCATCACTGTAGAAACAATCTATTAGTGCTAAATGTCTTGTTTGTCTTAAGATGAATTCTCATATATTTGATAGTTACATAACCGTTTCCAAATCGTAACGAGCACAGAACAAAATACTATACTATCCTAAATTATTTTACAAAAGGGAAGTTTGTGCCTTAGTAGGCAAAGTATCAGAAAAATACACCAATTATAGACAGACATAAAACTGCCATTTAAAAAAACAGAAGGGAATCTTGACTAAATGGGAAGGTAGGAGTAAAAGCACAGTTTAGACCAGATGGCTGGAAAGGAGCAAGGGTTAGTCTCTCATCCTGTGCTGACCTTTCTCCTGAAAGTAGTCCCATCGATCCCAGGAAGCCTTCCTACTGTGGAGCTAATACGCTAGGGTAAACGTAGCTGCAAAACTTCCAGGAGACTTTTGGTTTGTAACATACAGGACAAAATTCCTGAATGAAAATTTTCTAAAATAATCTAAAAGGAAGAATTCCTATGATAGAACGTCTAAAATGTAAATTCAGAGTACCTATTCTTCACCTTGTTTAATTTGATTCACAGAAAGGCAGCTGGCCATGACAGACAGCTTATGGAATTACTCTGCTTTGCTATGCGGAAGATGAAGTGGGTTTAGCTGGATTGCAGGAGCTGTGCCAGCTACAGGAGACAGCATAATCAACCCTTGGCAAAACCTTCCTCATCATTCAGCTGAGTGTCTGCCAGCCAGAACCCCACTGCTTGAAGGATGGTAACACTAAGGAGAGACTTTCTAGAGGGGAAATTAAAATTCAGAAAAGAAAATAAGACAGTGATTTTTTTTTTTTTTTTATTCACAGAATACTTCTTTTCTCTTGATCCTCCAGGAAATGCAAAAATTTAAATAAACTTGGGATTTGTTTCATTTGGATGCTTTAAATGATTCCTTTGAGCCTGAAAGGCCTGTGGTCCCTGAATAGACTTTTGCAGCTGCTGCACCTAATTTCATTTTGGCATGGAAAGAGACTAGGACATGTCTGTGCAGTACAGTCTCCCTCAAGCAGAAGCTAATGTCATGATTCAATAAAATTTAGAAGTGCCTTTCATCACCTACATCTGTACAGAGTGACTGCAACTTCAAACAGAACAAATACAAGTAAAAAAAGGCAGAGCATTGTTTACAGGGTGATGGCTGACTGGCAGGCAGAAACATAATTATGGATGATAAAAAAGGGAAAACAGAAATGCAAACTATTGATTTCTTGGACTGATTTAGTAGTCTCTTCCTGATGTTGATCGACAAGGCATATTCATTTATGATAATCCAAGGGGACTTTGTAGTATTTGCACATCACTTAGGACAGTGAAGGTTAAAGGGACTTAACCTTAAAGGGACATTTCCCCCAACCTTGTTTTTCTAGTGATTGAAATACATTTGAAAAGAACTGCTGTCTGAAACAGATATAGGGTTTCAGGCTCTAATGTAAATTGGTAAACATATTGTCATAATAAAAATCAAAGCAAAGCAATCCCCAGCAATTCAAAATCCCCAGCATTATCTGGGATACTGGGATGGAAATATGAGCTCTGTCAAGCTGTTTTAACCTAGTGCAGTGTAAAAAGCAATTTAATATGGATCACAGTGAAGTCAGAAACCAAGACACTGCTGATCCAGAGATCAGCAATCACTGTCAATGCAGACAAAGCTGCTGTTTCATAGTTCTTGGCCCCTTCCCCACTGGACTGCCACCCAGCACCTCCCTCCCAGGCTATCTGGGATTTGGTTCTGGTTAGAAGGAGGGGTGGCAGATTATATATGTATATATATTCTATTTTATATAAGTAAATAAATATATAAAATACCTAAGTTGAGAAAACATAGAAAGGGATCTGCAGTCAGTTCTCTAAGAGACAGATAAAAATTTGAGTGAGGGAAGGTTCATATGTATATTTTTTGTTAAAGTCTATTAAATATATCTAAATTCTGACAGATAATATGGTTTGCTCAGTTCCCACTTTCCAGGAACAAAAGAAACATGCTGACCAGCAGAGAACTCTGTACTCTTCCCCCATTACAGACCAATCACAGAAATTAGGGTAAAATGAGGTTTTTTTTTAAAGGAAGCATATAGAAACCTTGCTCTGAGTTAGTTATTCTTCATTTTCAAGCTGGCAAGGGTGATAAGTGAAGAATATACTTTAAAGATTAACCTGTAAGGACAATTTACATATTTCCCCCATCAGCTTGCCTAGTAGCATATGTAGATAATACCAGTTTTAAACTCATTTAATATCCGCAGCATAGTGTTAAAAAACAGTCATGAGTAATTGGCCTAGGCCTCCAAAATGTGGATTTCTGCAGCTGATCGAATTCAAGTACTTCATAGCAGTTAGTTCCTAAGAACACAGGAGGACAAATAAACTGCTGAATACAGCCAGAGATAAATACTCTCTTTTACTGAAAATCAGTAGCTTGAACTCTAAGGAACTAACTTACAACTTAAAGAGCACTATTTCACAAGATCTTCTGCCCTGATTAAATAGTATTTAAAAAACAGAAGAAAGAAGCCTTCAAGATTGCAGGCAACAAGCAAAATAATGTATGTCTATGGGACTCAATCACATCCAGCATCTTACTCATCCTTCTTCTGTTCTCATCCCAGGATTTCATGGTGCTGCAAGACAGTTTCAGTCTGCAAAGGAGCAAGGGGTGTAGGTCCACAAAAGCACATCAGAATTTAGCAGTAGAAATGTTGGGAACAAAATTCACCCAGTAAGCCTAGTGGCTGGAGTCAAAACAAGCTTTCTGGCTAGGCAAAAGCAATTTCAGAATGACAGAAAGTGGAACCTACTCAGCACTGGGACTGTAGAGCTGTGGCCTTGGGAGGCCAGCAAGAAAAAAACCAGCATGCAGAGTCATTTTATATGACTTCAAATTCCAAGGAAAAAAACCTCATCCAGTTGTATGCATAACAGTAACTTCTGGAAACTGTTAAAAAAATTTTCTCAATTCTTACCACTCCAAAAAATGACAGCCCTTTCTAAAAAAAATAGACCCTTTCAAAAAAACTGACCCTTTCTAGTCTCTAAATACATGAGTTTTCTTCTGAACTTTTAGAAATTCAGGGCAAAACCTCTTTGAGTACCTATAAAATCTCAAGTAATGCATTCCTTTCTCCTGGAGGGCCTATCTTAAAATTTCTCTGATAATGCCAAGAGGTGATGTTTCTCTCTCTGAAGCGGTGGTAGCCACAAAGGCACTATTAACGTACAAGTGAATTAATGGTATCTTGCACAAAAGCTCAAATGGACTCACTTTAAAGCAGAACTAGTCATGCTTTGGAGAAAAGTGGTTTGCACCTTTGCTTTATATAAATAGGTGATCTTGAATCCTTTACCATGTAGATGGAATCCCACACATAACATTTAAATACCATTCCCACTGGTCATAATGAAGTGTCTTGAAGTCCAATATGCTGGTTTTCTAGTATTTTGTGGTTTTTAAATATACTTAAATAGACATTTAATAGTTTATATCTTTGAATTAGCCCTAGTTTTGAGCAGAAATTTGATGAATAATTTATTCTCAGGTAAGATCAGTTCACATTCAGAATCAAGCACACCAGCATTTATTCAGTCACCAAATTATTCTGAATAATCTGTGACCCACACACTGCAGGTGGTAGTTCACTGGGGCTATTAAAATTGTTCTGACTTTATTCCTAAACTGTAAGAATGTTTGGCACAAATTCACTGGCCAAATCAGAACTTCATCCATAAAATCATGATGAAACCCAGAGGTAATCTTTTTCAGCTTTACAAAAATAAAAAAATTAAAAAATAAAAAAATTGGCAGAATTAAGCCCAAAGTCTTTTCTGAACACATAAGACATGCAACTGAAACCCAAATAAAGAGCTGTATAGTTTCATGGTCTTCTGAAATGACAACTTCATGACAGTCCATGCTACACAGTATTCCCATCTTCATCTTATATAGTGACTAGTGTTAAATAATACAGCCTTTTTCTGTTATTGCCTAAAATGAAGTACAGTATACAGCATATTATATGCACTGATGTCACTGATGAGGAGTAATACAAATTGTCTGTTGCAAACTCTGTTAAAAGAAATGGCAAGCAGTGCTTTTACACACCTTAATTGTGTTGGCTATATCTGGAGTTCCCTGTTTTTCATGCCTGATAATCTGCATTGCAGCCATGTTGCTTGCCTTTTTTGTTTTTCTTTATATTTCATCCCAAAGCTCTTTTAAAGAAAGGACGTTACTTAAAATGAGACGAAAGCAATGTGTGTTCCAACACAATGTAGTAACCAAACCTGCTAAAATAAGGATTTGAATAAATCAGGAACCACAGAGCCTATTTTTAATATAATGCTACCTAGAACCTGCAGTTTGGAATTGTTATAAAAAGATCAGATATTTAGCATCAGTTTCCTGGTTATGCTGGGGTATTTGCTGACGTGTTTTCCCCCTCTCTAATTGATTGACTGAACTTCTAGTTACTGTAAGGTACAACTGCAAAAATGCATCTCTCTTCTGTTTCATTTTTTTCTTGAAACAAGCTCTATTACAACTTCCCCTCGCATACATGTAAATACAAATTTCGTAATTTCTTGCCTGTATTAAGAGTTTAATATAATAGGCGTTATTCACCTAGGAAACCTTCCTTTTTGTGCTTTAGCAATTAAGGTTTCTGCCTTACTGACTTGAACAGGAACAATCCATTATAACTCCACAAGACAAAATCATATTGGTCATTTCTGTTAATCACTACAAATACACCATGAATCTTTCAAGTGTTAGCTATTCAGTCTAAGATATTAGATATTTAGTGTAAGACCACTCTATATATAAAAAGCAGCAGTCTCCAACCTGCAACGGCTGAATAACTGACTGAAACAAAGGGAGGAAAAGAAATCGTCATACCGGTGAACTCCACTGTTGCACATAATGATGTGACAAGCTCCAAGCCTGCTACAGAGTTCGGACGACACTGAAAGCAGTCCAACTCCGGAAGCACTGCATGCAGTGTATGCACAGGCAGCGGTGCGCTTGGATCGGATAAAGGACCCTATGAGTCGGTAAAGTTCATCCAAGCAATTGAGAGGCCTCATCAGCTGCAAGAGAGGAAGAGAAAAAGAAATTTAAATATGTGCTTCTGAAAGCACATGAAATGCTGTTTTAGAGTATGTCATCACATGCAGATGGGACAGCAGGGCTGGCTGAGAGAGCAAAAGCCAAATTCCATCACACAGATACAGAGCAGTCTCCTGTAACTTAACCTATGACATCTTTTTCAAACTTTTCAATTCTTGCCATCCCTGTTTCATTCCCAGTCCTGCCTACAGAGGTGTTTTCACCTCAAGAGACTGCCATTTCCATTAAAGGTACTGGCAAAGAAGGGAAGCCATGAAGAGGCAACCTACACCCATAAGCATATACAGGAGGGATGCCAAGACTAGTTAATTAACTCACTGAAAAATCAGCTTGTAATTAAGACACACTGTCCTTTATTTATGCAAATATCTTGTTCCTAATCCTGACTAACAGCATGGAAAAAATAAATTAACAGAAGTGACAAAACCACACTACAAAACCAAGAACAGTTAATTTCGTAGCTGGACTTAAAATAAACTCAGCATTACTGTACAGAAAATAAATGATCCACCTAATAAAAAAGTCCTCGGACACTTTCAGGGATGGGGCATCCTCCGTGGATGTCCTCCTTCCCTCCCATGCAGCCCAGCATGGATCCAAGAAAAGGGAATGATCACCCTTTTAACACCCATGCTGGATGATATGAACATAAAATTTTAGCCTGTCATGGGGTTCAGGTGATGATCACTGTATTTCTCAAGCACAGTAGCTCAATCACTTTTCAAGTCAGTATAGGCAAGACCTGAGAACTTCTTTCCCCTCCACTACTGGGCTGCAATATGGGCATTAACTCCAGCAATAGGAGAGAGCATTAAATGAATTTTCAGATCCCCTGGAATCTCTCAGTCACAGAGGTTTAAAGAAAGATGAAGGCATTTGAAGAAAACCTAAATGAGGAGGTTCAGAACAAAGCCATCTGAGCAGGATGCTGAAGGAGTCTTTCATTCGGAACAGCACTTCCAGTTTACAGAACAAAGAATTTCCACCTGCAGCTGCTCTCCCCCCACCCATACCTTTCAACCCCCTGCATGCTCCTGGAGCAACTGCATTGCCCTGAAAGCACAGTGGAAATGAAAGCTATGGCTCCTCTTCTCAAATACACTGATAACCTCCAGCCTTTTTGATACAGAACCCCATGGCACAATATACCCTTAAAAACACCGATGGGACAAATTACTGCAAGAGAGCTCCTCCTTTCCATGCCCCCTCCCCATTTTAAATAATTCAATTTTTCAATGGAATTAGGAAGGCCTCAGAGAAGGATTACACAGTGTGTAACATGCAAAGTTTAATTAGACACTTAACATTATTATTTACCTTATCTATATAAGCTGCTTTAGATGTTGAATTTGGAGGCAAGTTTGACTTATCCAGGTAGAATGCACTGAAAGAACAAACATAGAAAGGCAAAACCTGTTAGTTGCTTAAACTCCTGAACAAAATGTATGTGACTGTTAGACACCATCCTAACATTTGATTAATTTTTTTTTTCATTTCATGCTAAGAGAGGGTCAAGCAATAAGACATAGGTAAATAGGCATTATCCCTCTTTCTTTTAAAGTAATGAATATTTTTTTTGTTCTGGAGACAAAAAACTGTCCCTCTGACAGCACAGTGCAAAACTTTAATGTCTAGTTAGTAGCAAAAACAGATCTGAAAGAGATTTTCACCATGAAAAGGTCTGTGGCAACTGTCTAGATTTAATAGTGGCTTTGGGAAACTTGGCCCTACATAAACAACACCTCAGCTAAATGCATTACAAATTTTTATATTAGCTGTATTTAACTGTAATAATATGAAACCAGAATCCCAAACATGAACCACAGCACAGAGAGAGAAAACATGCACAAGCTCACAATATAAAAAGAAACAAAAAAGCAAAAACCCTACAAGGGGCAAATATGCATCATACAAGCAAACTAGCATTTGCAATTCCTTCACTCATGCATGCATGTGCAAGTAAGAAACAACTGCCTTTCTTTACAATTTCTTTGAAAATGAATTAGTGCATGAAAGGAAAAGCTGAAGAAAACTGTTATATACCTGCAGAACACAAATGCAATAGAGAAGCCATGCTGACTGTATCGGGTTTATCTGTTGTGTACTAAAGTTCATCAACACACATTCTCCCAGTTCCTTCTATAACCTTTCATTTATCAATGAACAATACTAGAAAATAGTTTCTATAAAATGAACAAATGCGATGTGCTGTTTTAAAAGACAAAGGTTGGCTTATTTCTGTGTGGCACAAAGGAGGCTAACATTCTGAACAGAGGGCTTCCATGCTATCCTCCCCTAGAACAGGAAAGCTCTTAATCAACACCAGAAAGGAAGAGCTTTAGCAAAGAGCACACAGGCAGCACAGGGTTCTTCTGTCTCCTTCAACTCAGAAACCCTAGAGGATTTATTTTCTTCTTTCTACCTTATAAACAAATTAATTGCTCACCACAGATGAGCTATCATTAAACATCTCATAGACAGAGGAAGTATGTTACATCTCTCTGTGATAAGACCAGTTTCTCTGCCTCTGCAGAATCACTTAATTAAAACAGAAATTGTCCCTACCTACAGCATCAGGGTTGGACCAGATGATCTTTAAAGGTCCCTTCCAAACTAAACCCTTCTGTGACTCTCTGATCACAAAATTCATTCTGTTGGTTGAAAAGCTCCTAAAATCTGCTGGGGCAACTGAAAAGGCTTCCCTGCTTAGATGAGGCATTCACTGAGAACCAGGCAACGGCTACCACTGCAACAGTTCTGAACAAGGTTAAAATAAAACTAAACAAGGAAACCCCACTGAACTAAGGAACGTGCAAGAAAAAAAAAAGAAAAACCAACACAGATTCCCCAGTGGAAACCTCAGGGTTCCACTGATCCAGCTCCACTGCCTGTGCACAAGGAGGAGACCTGACTGAAGGTCACAGCTGACCTACACAGGAACTATGGTAACCAAATTTCAGTTGCAATAAAACAGGAAAAGAATTGCACTGAACACTTGAAAGAATGCATGCTTGCATCTTAACTCTTGAATGACAGAATCACCTGGACCCTCCAGTCATTAAAACATTAATTCATATAACATGCACAGATAAAAACTGCCCTCCCCCCTTTTTTATTGTTTTATCTGTGAGATCAGTTATTCATGTTGTTAATACTTGAAGGGCAAGGGTGCACACTGCAGATCTGAATAGCCTTTTATTTTTCAAATTTTGAAAAGCATCTTCTCCCAAATTTAAGGTTTGAATTTATCCCCTGAGAAAGCACAGCAAAGCTAATCTAGTTCTGTTATTCCATTAAGCCCCTTGCATGATCCAGAATGTACTCTATGTCAGAGGAAGCTGGAGACTATTGGGAGGAAAAGAGGTTTGCAGAGAAAATTACTCATAAATCACTTTGAATGGCCACAGCACATAAAAGCTTCCTCAGCAGCAGCAGTCCAACCTTTTTCTTTGTTAGCAAAGCTAAAAAACAAAGCATCACCCTGCCATCCACTGAACCATTATCATACTGAAAGCCTATGCTGTTTTTTCCTACTATGGCACAGGAAAATCTGTTCAGCACTCCCATTCTCTTTGGACTGTTATTTAAGCAAATTCAGCTGCATTAAATGAAACCAGAAACCAAATGTAGAACAGTACACACATTAATGGAGTACATGGAAAATAATCAACTCAGGGTACAAAATAAAGCAACATGGACACAAGAATGGGATGTACAATTATAGGAATAACTCCATTAATCCAGTCAATTATTCATTAACCTAAAGAACAAACAAAAATCAACTATACACAACATTAATTTTAAATATCAAAACATACTGTTACAAATGAAACTATCTCCCCCCTCCCCAACCAGATAACACTCCCAGATGTTTCTCAAGTGCTTTATTTTCATTGCTTTTCATAAGAATTTCTTCAGTATTTTACAGAACATGACAAACTGTGGACAGCATATAAATTTCCAAAGCACTTCATTTAATTACTAAATGCTTGTTAAGGTCCTTAATCATATTTTATGGGAAAAGTTAATGGCAATCTTGGCATGGTGCCCAATTTGGACAGTATTTTCTAATCCATTTGAAATGGACAAGAATGAAATCATAGTTCTTTTGTCTGCAAATGCGATCCCAGTTTTGCCTTACCATTCCTCTAAGCTGAAGCAGGAAAGCCTTGCTTAAAAAAAAAAAAAAGGTGGAAAATCTAAAAGGCATTAAAACTGCAGGGGATTATTGCTGTGTTCCACTTTTGTAAGATACCCCCTATGCAACAATATCAGATAATGTCAGTCTCAGAGAAAACTTTCACTGGAATGAGGTAACAAACATCTTAGGGTTCAACAAGAAAAATGTATCAAAAGATGAATGCATTCCCAAGATGTAAAATCCTGAAAATATGAAATACTGAGAACTGAATTTAAAGAAGGCTCCAAACCTGTAGAGACACTAATTCCTGAGTAACTTTGTACATGCAAATAATACAAACAAAGCCAAGCTTCTAGTCTTGCTTGGTTTGTTGTTGCAGGAAACACGTAGGGTAAACCTAAATGTTGATCATCTTCAAAATACAAAAAGAGTAAATAAGTGATTGGAAGGGGAGAAAGAGACAGGGCAGGTAATTGGGTTATGGCAGTAAATAAAAGCAAATTGGGGATTTTGCTCTAGAAAGGATTTGCTTTGATGTTATAGCAGAGAAAAAATTAGTATTTTATATTTTCCTCATCACTGTGGCACACATATAGATACATTTGTACTGTCTTTAACAGAGGATAGAAATATAATTTAATTTAATTCTACTTGATCTGCATCAATCACAAGATGTTCAAGATCATGCTGTGACAGGACAAAGGGTGATGGTTTCAAATTAAAAGAGGGGAGATTCAGGCTGCATGTGAGGAAGAAATTCTTTGCAATGAGGGCAGTAAAATCCTGGCACAGGTTCCCCAGAGAGGTGGTGTATGCGCCGTCCCTGGAGACACTCAAGGCCAGGCTGGATGTGGTTCTGAGCAACCTGATGTAGCTGGAAGATGTCCCCGCTCACTGAAGGGGGGTTGGACCAGATGAGCTTTGAAGGACCCTTCCAACCCAAACTATTCTGTGATTGCTAAACAACATGGCAAATGATACATCAGTACAGAGATGCAGGGTAAAGAAGTGTTATAGCTAGTGTCACTAATTCTTTTCTTCAGCTCAAACTACAGAGCAGCTATTTATGACACAGATAAACAATATCTTCATGTATTTGCATATATATGCACACATACTTTGGTATTTCTTTAAAAACAATTCTGTGCTGTGTCATCTGGTTGTTAACTATATCGGTGAGCATATGTATAGTGTGTTTATCATATATACAATATGCACATTTAGAAATACATTTTTATGTATGTATAAAAAACATAAAACTACGTACCTATAATACATACAAATTCAACTGTTTCTATAGTACAAAGTATCAATGGCAGAAAACTATTTGCTGACACATTAAAAAAAAAATCTAAGTGTTTTACATGTTTCTTCCACTGTTAAGTCTTAATAAATGATAAATTATCAAGTACAATTAACATCTCAGCTCATACTAAGACCTAGTGATTTTAAATGATGTGTCCTAACATCTGTCAGTGATAAAATCATTACGGTGTCATTAGTAGTTTAATCATAAGAAGAGAAAACCTTCATGACAGTATCATGATTTTAAATCCTCAAAGAGCATACCTGATAATATTCTCACCTTCCACAACTAGCATGCAAACCAAAGTGTAGAGCAGAAAATTGTAACACCATGGGGCTCTGAGCTTACCATGGGTAATTCATATTTCATGCGTAAGCAACTCAGTAGACCCTTCCTTTGTACTCAGCCCTGGTGAGGCTGCGCCTCGAAGACTATGTTCAGTTTTGGGCTCCTCACTACAGGGAAGACATTGTGGTGCTGGAGCAGGTCCAGAGAAGGGCAACAAAGCTGGTGAAGGGTTTGGAGCACAGGTCTGATGAGGAACAACTGAAGGTTGTTTAGCCTGGAGAAAAGGAGGCTCAGGGGAGACCTTGTCACTCTCTACAACTACTTGAAAGGAGGTTGTAGCATGGAGGGTGTTGGTCTCTTCTCTCAAGTAACAAGCAATAGGACAAGAGCAAATGGCCTCAAGTTGTGCCAGGAGAGGCTTAGGTTGGATATTGGAAAAAATTTCTTCACCAAAAAGGTTGTCAAGCAGAGGAACAGGCTGCCCAGGGAAGTGATTGAGTCACCATCTCTGGAGGTGTTTAAAAGACACGTAGATGCAGTGCCTAGGGATATGGATTAGTGGCAGTGTTAGGTTAACAGCTGAAGATCTTAAGGGTCTTTTCCTACCTAAATGATTCTATGATTCCTGGCTTATTCCAGGTACAAAGTGAAAAGCCAGCTTTTGTCAGTTTCTACTGTAAATGTAAGCAAACAGAACTGTGGGAAACAGTGCAATCTATGGAGAGGAGAATGTGACTATAAAGTGAGACAAGCAAAACACACAGAGAAGAGTATAATTAGATTTTGTTATACACAGAAATACCAACAAGTGGTGAGTGGTGTTAAGAAAATTTCAAGAAATGAAATTTAAGAGCTTTCTTAGCAACTGTTTGCTTTACCAAAGTAGACTGGGAGCACAACTGGGACACGGACTTTCAACCCTGGAAAACCAAATTCCTAAGAAACTGGACTCTTAAACAGAGGGGATGGTGCTTCAGAGTGCAAACCTGCTGCACCTGGCTAAATTACTGGTCTCCCACCAACTGTAAAGAAGGCATTTTGAGAAAGTTTGTGTTTGGATGAGTACAAGTATCTGAGGTGCAAACTAAAGAGGATGCTTGAAAAGGAAGAGCCCTGCTATCCCAGCAGGTGTATCACAGCTCTACTCACAAACCTTTATAAGCACACAAGCAGCGGATCATAGAAATGTGAAGACAGAGAATCATGGATGACAAAAATAAATAGGGCCAAAAAAAAAATAAAATACCATTTGCTCTATATAATGCTCTCAATTTTTCACACACATGTTAACCACTTTTCTTCTAGGAATCTCTATCTACTACCAAGATCACTTGAAACCAACCTATTTGTGATGTGAAAGGGAAGCTTTTGGGCCACAGACCAGTTACAGCTGCCTTCTTGTTTCTCCCATCATTATCCAAAGAGCCAAATCCACACTGAATCCATTAGTACTAACTAATTGCTTCCACATTCGCCTTTCAGACAGTAAACGTCTCCTTTTTGGCTCCTCATATTCCAGACATGGAATACACTGTTAAAAAATACAATATGCCAAATAGTCATTGGGTGGTCAGGGTTTATATTCCAGCTACAAGCTGTGCAAGTTGCAGTCTTGGGCTGGCTTCCCATCAGTGATGAGGAGTGAGAGAAAAGGCTCCACCTCCGATCACTGCAGATACACATTCTCTGCATTTGCAGAGGATGAAGAGAGCAGAATCAACCAAATGTCCAGCTCAGTGAGCAAAGACTAAGTACACATAGTCTATCAAGACACATAATTTTCAATTTCAGAATATTACCTATAATAAACGCTTATTATAGTTTGTGAAAAGTCGAAAGAAACAATGAATTTACACTCACAGAATGAGCACAGTACCGGAAAAGAAAAACAAAACAAACCTAAATTCAAGCCAGCTGGCAGTATCTGTTAGACCAGCTAGACAAATTTAATTTACTTGTCCAGGATTTCTCTATTCGCTTTCTCTTGTTCCTTCACTTAGATGAAATGAATCTTAATTTCTGTTCTAACTAAAATGCTTCTCATTATGTTCATCAGGAGACAAATTTAGCTATTATTTCCTTGCTGTGTCCGTCAGAGTGAATGCTTAATTTTCAATCTTTCAGAAAGATTCTGCATTTAGAAAAGTGTTCAGCCACAAGTACCTAGGTTCATTTGGAACCACATCATAAAAAACTAAAAGGCATTAGATTTACAGGTTTTATAGTCTTTTAAACTACATGATAAATTTGTTTATGAAGCATTGCAGTCCAGTTTTAACACAAAGCAATATATCAAATGCCTAGTATTGAAAATAAGAAAACAGGTTTTCACCTGCTTTATAAATATCCCACTATACAGAAAAGGAACTATTTTCACAGACTCACTCTCTGGAACCTGCAGCTCTCCTCAGGTTAAACTCCTCTCTTAATTTGATGGCAATGACAAATACTGTTAGTGTTGCTCATTAACATGTCGCTCACTGAGGTGGGTAGACATGAGAGAAAGAAGAGCAAGACTAAAATCACAGGACAACAGCAGCACAAGGACAAACAGCATAAGATCCTTAATCACATGAGCAATTTGGTTTGGAAAAGCTTTCCAGGGGAAACAGTGGGGGAAGGAATCTGCCAGTTTTAAGGTGGATTTTAATGCATTTATTAGAGGAATTTATGTATGATCTGGTCTTTGTGATAATGCAGGTATTGCCTTGAGGACCCATCAGTTTGTTCTAGAGACAGACAAGCTCTTTCTTTCATAGTAATTAACTATCTCTAGAGTGGATATATCCTTTATGTCACTGTACTTCATTTATACCAAAGTAACTATTACAGAATTTTAGTTTAGCCTGAAGCCGTAAGTGGTATCACATCTATTTTCTGCTTTGACTAAATTATACAGGATACAGAAAACATCAGCCTGCCAAGAAGCCTGCAGCTTGAGAGGCTGCTGTGTGTGTAGACGTATGTGTAGAAATAAAAAAGATGCTACATTCCTCAGACAGATTTTGTTCCATGCTTACATAAATTCTAGGGGCAGAAACAGTTTCATTTTCTTGTATTTTTAAAAATAAAATAAACAAGAAAACCCAATAACATGAAAACCTCATGGATTATAACATCCTTGAATAAAGAATTAAACTGAATTTGCCATCATACTGTGGAGAGCTACTTATGCTATAAAATAAAAACAGGAGGCTTAAGACAGAGAAACTATTTGAAGTTACATAGTAAATGAAATACTTTAAAATTACAAATATTACATTCAGTGTAATCAGATGTTCAATGTAATGAGGGTAGTTAGCTAAATCATTTGTCATTAGATTCACTGATTATAATTGCTTCCTTAGAGTAACAGGCTTGCATTTACCTCCTAAAACGATATCCAAGGAAGCAGCAACACAGGAAAAAATAATTAAAAAAAATAAAAAAACCCAAAACACAAGCACAAAAAATGCAAAAAAAATGGCTTTTTCCCTTTACTGCTTTCTTTAGTTTTTCTTCTATTATAGCTGTACAACAGACTACAAAAGTAGCTGCTAATAACCCTGGACACAGCTGACTTAAAAGAATAGTTCCAAATCACACAGAATGAGAGGCAGGAAGGAAGGAACATTTTTTCCAGACATTCTTTGTCTATTGATGCACAGACAAGTTAATTACTACACGGTGGTAATTAGCACCCACACCAGTGGTGGGGATGGAGAGCAATCCTCAGCTGTCTTTCCCACAGCGTGAGCTTATCTTTGGGGTGAAGAACTGGGTCATCATATAGTCAGAGGTTTTACAAGAAAACACCATGCTGCGGTTGAAAGAAAAGGTATAGGAAAGCAGTGCTCTCCTAACCTCATCTATTATTGTGCTTATTTCCCTCTGAATATTCCCAAACCAAGCCACTACAACACTGGAAACCAAATTTTAAAGGTGTTTGGATGTCTAAATGCATGCATAGGTGCTGAAGAAGCATTAAAAATGTTTATGAATCTAAAAGCCAGTGATTTCACTAATTTCTCATCAGCTAAAAATAGTCTGCACAGACAATTTTGGAATCCAAACAGGTATACGGATGTGCAGCAAAGCATACTGCAGAGCCCAGAAGCTTGAAACACTTGGTACAGCCACATCCGTGCACCCCACTGAATGACCTGTGCCCTGACAATCCTCTCTGCCTTTGAAATACATACTTTTTGTGCACAGACATGTCCAGGAAAAAAACTCTTTTAAAGAGTAGATCTGCCTGAACTTTTCTTATTAAGAAGCTAACCAAGAGCACCTGTAGAAAACTGCATTGTAATAGAATGTACAGGAGGTACCCACTATTTTCCCAAAAAGAGAATTCATAGACAAAAGGAGAAAGAAAGACTAATCTGATAAAATGCCAGATACACACAGAGAAAGGAAAACTAGAAGAGCAAGCTTCCCTACTACTGTAGGCTGAAAGTCCAAACCTCTGATAACTTGGGAAAACATTACATAAGTTTTCATCCCCACACTCATCAAGGTGCATTTACAAAACAGCAGGAAGCTAATCCAAAACCTGATTTCTCTGAGGATGAAAACTGTCCTCGTATCCAACTGTTTTATCTTCAAGTCACTATTCAGTCCAGAGATTAGCTGAGTTAATGGCCATTCAGCTAACCTGCCTGTCAGGGTCTGTCTGAGCTTCCAACTAGCTACATCAGAACCAAACCTTTGGTTGCAGTAATGTCAGAAAGATTTATTTCTATGCAATGTAATAACCACCACACTGAATCTCACTCTGCAGGGAAGAAACCTTTACCAAATATAAAAATCATATCCAAAAGACAGAATGTATTTTAACTAAGTCATTCTTCAAGAAGTGATGCTTCAAAAATTACAATTCAAGTTCATTCTCGTGTTTTTACAGTTACATAGATGACTCAAGATTTGCAAGAGAATACTTAAAACACTCAAGCAGTTGAAGTAAATATAGTGCATTTGTGTGTCTTTATTATTCCCATCAGCCTTTGTAGTAGTCACAGATCTAAAAAGCATTTTGTCCTGCACTGTCGAAGCAAAATGGTCTCTGGTATCTGTAAAAGCAAAAGGACTGCTTCAGGATGGAAAAAAGCCTGTTTGAATGGCAAAAAGTACCAAAGGAGGAAGATGGAGAAAAGTGTGAGGAAGCAAGAAAATACAAAATGGCCTCAATTAACATCAGCCTCTGTGCAAGTCAGATACACAAGTTCCTTCTGGTCCTCTTCTAAATTAGAAGACAACTGCTGAGCTATCAAACACATAGTAATAAAGATCTTCAAAATCTTTGCTGACCTAATTACTGTCACTTGGTTGTACTGCACGTTTCTCATTAACAAACAATTTGATGAGGTTAAATTCACACTGCTGGCAACTACTGGCACCAGGTCAACTTGTGAACAGTATCTGAGCGTAACTTTCTTTTCCCTATCAGTGTCAGGGAAACAGAATTGGTAAATTATAAAAATAAGTGAAACCTGGCAGACTGTGAGAAAGAAATCCAGCATGATTAAGAATAACTGTGGGCCAGATGCTGAAGATTTCCCAGCAGTTTCAGAACTTCTACAAGCTATATATTGGTGTTTTGGTTTTGTTTAGTTTTTGCTTTCTGTTCTTTAAATAGGATCTTCATTCTGATAAAGGACTTCCTGTGTTGCTGGGGTAGGGGATGTTGACTCAGGAATAGTAGGAAAAAAAAATTGTAGAAAAAAAAAAATTGTAGAGAAAACTTTGGCTGCCCTTAGAATAAAAGTTCCCCTACATTATAAACTAGTTTGAAGTAGTTAGGGTTAAGTTTATTACAGAAGATGAAGGGACATTTTCCATTCCACATAAACATGACATCCTGTAACTGATTTTCAACTGTCTTGCATGCATTCTTATAAAACTGATGATCTTATCATTACTATTTCATAGTTGAGGTAGTATTTCAAAAGCCCCAAAGCAAGAACCATGAAAGACAGAAGCTCTTATGATGCTCAAATCAATGTGGAGGAGGACAATTTTGCACCTGGATTTATCGTATCATTTCTGATACTGTGGAAAATCTGGTCACAGTTCCACAGTTATGAATGAATTTTGCAATAAAAGCAAGGATTTGTCCTCCTGACTTTATATGATGAATAAAAGTTATCCTTCATGAAATGCACTAAACACTTACTAATATATCTTTTGATTAGTTCAAATAAATTATTTGTAAATGGATTCAGTATCCGATGTGTCACCCAGAAGACCACATACATCAAAAACTATCTATAAACTCACACTTTAACAAGACTTTCCCACAAGAAATTAAGAGGTAGCTGAGCAAAAACACTACTCATTTTTTAATTTTACTATTTTGCTCGGGCACATCCCAATTTAGGCCAACATCTCTGTAAGTGGAACCATGCACAAAGTGGTCTCATCTGTTTAATTTCTTATTTATTAGAGCATTATTATCTAAATGCGTTAGGAATAACAGAAGATGAACTTCTATCGAGAGTTCTTAGCAACAGATGGATTGGCTGCAGTGTCACTGTCATCCAATCATTTCATTCCCAGTAGTCCCCGTCCTCTTTTCCCACTAATTTTTCCTTTGCTGCTTCTCCCTTTTGCTCTCCTCTGCTGTAGGAACGGAAGGATTGTCAGATGGTCATTAGGTTGTCATTTAAGAAGCAAGCAATGCATTCCTTTTCTTTTGAGAAAGAATGGTTTATGAGTTGTGTCTTGAATGACTTACTTTATTACTGATTAGCTGGTTCTGAGGAGGATTTCTTCCAGGTGAAGAGTTTAAGATAGTATTATTGCACTTGAGTATGTTTCCAGGGAATATTCAATTTCCTTTTTTGTTCTTCTTCAGAGCAGTTATCTAAATGTTAATACCTTTTGCTGCTGTAGCTACGTTATTAGATTCTCCTGGCCAAACACCTACACAGGCTAAATGGCAGAACAAGAACGAAGCATCTGCTTTTCTGTTTTTTCTCTTCACACTGTGTCACTGAATTTCTGAAGCTGTTTGTGCCTCATTTAAGAAATGGGTAGAGTTCACCACAAAGGAAACAAAAACAATTAAGAAATCAATTACTGAATGTTCTCACCAGACATTAGATGGCTGGAAAAAAAAAAAATTCCAAAGTTTTCCTGTTCTTCTGACTGGACAGAGCTATCCATGGTAATTTTTGTTGACTGCTAACTTTTTCGTAGTAGCTTCCTGCAAAACTAGGCCTTGGGTGTTACCAACTGATCAGAGCTGTGAGTCACAACACCGTATGAGGAATGTGCCTCATTAGAGCCACAGCATGAATGGAGGTCCTAACGCCCGAGGTAAGCAAGGTCAGGGAACACTAGAGCATAAAGTCAAGAAGAATTTCTTTTAAGGATTTTCATGGTGACTAATCTGGGCCTATTCATAGAAAAACCAGCACAAAAGATTTTCCTTGTCCAACTGATAGAAATTTCATTCCAACACTAGCTGACTTGATCTAAGCCAAATACTGACATGAGCAAAGCTTTCTGTAAAACTGATTTATAACATAAGCCTTCTAAAATTAATACTCAGGATGAACTTTTTTTCCCCAAATAGGAAGTACTAATATGAGATGGGATACAGACTAAATATTACATTTGTCATTAACACGGAAGTGCACTGACACAGATGTCACAAAAAATGAAATACATTTTACTCACTGAATAGAAATGGCTTTAGAATCAGTTTTGCTATAGTACTGCTTAGATTAAAACAGAATCCAGGGAGTCCACTGTGTTGATAACATATTAGAGAAATACTTTTGCAAGATCCATGAAGAAAATCTTTCAAAAACAGGAGCGAGCCAACAGGTTAAGGAACTGGAAAAAGAGACAGTCATTCTCCTTCTCTTTCTCTACTGTCCTTAGCCTCTTTTTCAACTCCTGTTCTCTGCTGCTTTTGAAAGTGACCTAACCATTCTAGTTAAATCATAGTGTTTCCATCTAATTCAAGAATTTTAAAACTGATTTTACTGCAGTCCTTTACACACTTTTTCTTCAACTCACATGCAAATAAGTGTACTCAGATGTTTTTCACAAATACACTGAAATGCTAGAGCAGCCTATGTACACCCCTTCATTATTTCACTTCATAAGTAATTGATTACTTTGCATACTAGAAATTCTACTAGAAATAGAAATATACTGAAATATATACTAGAAATTCTGTCTTTATGTGCAACTTCTTAATGAAATATTTACTGAAATACAGAGCTTCATAATCTTTATACATACTGGCAAGAATGCACTCTGTAACCCATATCCACAGCTGATGCGAGTATCCAGATATGTTTATGTTCCCATTAGTCTGGTGGCAAGGGGGGAGGAAGAAGCTCAGCTTTGAGAAAAACAAGACTATTTTCTAAATCCCATTCTGTAGATGTTAGGTAAATATGGTATTCAAAACTGGATCATAATGTTTAGCAATTTTAATACTGCATTTGTGATGTACAACAACCTGGAGGCAATTACAGCTATAACTTTCATGGTAAAACTATTCTTTAAAAGTAACTTAACAGTGGAGAAATCGAAAAAGTCGGAACCATGAATCTTGGATCTTATTCAATCATGCACCAAAAATCAACCACCATGCAATACACTTCAGTTTAAAGATGCTTCATAGGAACTGAGCTGAAAAGCAGATCACGGTAAACTAATCTCAGGAATGTTGGTTTATTACCCACCGTAGTTTCTGGTTGTACTGCTTGACTTTTTCTAGTGAGGCTGCATTAATCTGAGCTTGAAATTCTTCTACTGAGACACTGTCTCTGTAATAATATCCTTCCATGCTCTCCAGGGCTGGGAAAAGGGAAAGGAGAATGGAGAAGAGAAAAAGCAGTATTAAATATTTAGCATTCACCTTCTTGTGTAGCTTTGTTCACACACTAGAGAATTACTTTTTAACCTTGAGGCTGTGACCTCACTGTGGGTTGCTGAGTTGAGTTACATACATCATCAGATTCATACAGCGGTCTCTTTAAGATTCCATTTGCAAGAAAAATTGTATTTCTTGCCCTGTGGAAAACATAAAGGAGAGCACTAGCTTGGGTTCCATTGCTCTAATGAAAGTACTCCTGCCCTGTGAACGTAAATGTGAGTTCTATTTCTAATACATCCTGTGAGAAAACAGTAGAATGAGCTGGGGTAAAGGAAATAAAAGATCAATATACCAGCTACTTTCACAGAGTAACTTAACCTTTCACCTAACAGCTTCTTCAGAGTAACCTTTCACCTAACAACTTCTTATGCAGCCTGACTGGGGGAGACATGGAGCACCTGAACCTCTAGTTATTCCACTGATAATGTGAATGCCTTCTGTAAATCAAACTTCTCTGGTTCTCCAAAAATGCCCTACAAGCTCCTTTCTCAGGAATCAGGTAAGTTTCTAAAGTCAAATACTAAACTATGTCCACTTTAGTTATATTCACTTCACCAAAGCAAGGATGAACATTGCTACAAGAATTCAGGAACTAGACAAAGACTTCCATTAAGAGAAGGACTGTATGTCCTTCTGATATAATCACTGCACAGAAATTAAAAGAAGGAAGAAATAAATGCACTAGGGAAGAAATTCCATTTTGGGATATTCTTGCCAGCAATAGTTGTCAAAAAAAAAAACCCTAAAAAAAACACAAAGAAACATTCCCCCAGCCCCTTTAGATACTCAGGGAAGTTTAACCTTTTCTTTAGCTAAGTCAAATCAGGCATTTGAAATGTTTTCAAGAAACTCTGGACTGGAAAAATCAACATCTTCACATTAGAAGGTTATTATAACATAAACCACAGGTAAAATCATTTTTTGTGGAGAAGCATTAAAGATTTTACAGTTAGGAATATTGCTACTTTAATACTCCATACACATTCTAAGAAGTCATCACCCTATCAGGAAATGCAAGCAATAAGCAGAGCTCTGATGGAAACATGCTGCTGTGTTACAGCTTTAGCTGCACAAAGAATATTAATTCTGCTTGTACTGCTTAATATGACCAGTTAATAAATAATTCATTCATTGGAAAAGAACATGCAAATTGAGTTGCACTCCCCTTATGTATTTTTGGATTTGTAATTCTACTTTTGTGCAAAAATATTCAATTTCAACAGTGAGACTTGCTTCTTAACTTCCTTGGGGCTAAGTCACACCAGAAAGTCCCTACAAAAATATCCACTGAACTCCATTTCATAGAATCATAGAATAGTTAGGGTTGGAAAGGACCTCAAGATCATCTAGTTCCAACCCCCCTGCCATGGACAGGGACACTTCTCACTAAACAATCCAACACAAGGCTTCATCCAACCTGGCCTTGAACACCGCCAGTGATGGAGCACTCACAACCTCCCTGGGCAACCCATTCCAGTGTCTCACCACCCTAAGAGGAAAGAATTTCCTCCTTATATCCAATCTAAACTTCCCCTGTTTAAGTTTTAACCCATTACCCCTTGTCCTGTCACTACAGTCCCTGATGAAGAGTCCCTCCCCAGCATCCCTACAGGCCCCCTTCAGGTACTGGAAGGCTGCTATGAGGTCTCCACGCAGCCTTCTCTTCTCCAGGCTGAACAGCCCCAACTTCCTCAGCCTGTCTTCATACGGGAGGTGCTCCAGTCCCCTGCTCATCCTCGTGGCCCTCCTCTGGACTTGTTCCAGCAGTTCCATGTCCTTTTTATGTTGAGGACACCAGAACTGCACACAATACTCCAGGTGAGGTCTCACAAGAGCAGAGTAGAGGGGCAGGATCACCTCCTTCGACCTGCTGGTCACACTCCTTTTGATGCAGCCCAGGATACGGTTGGCTTTCTGGGCTGCGAGCGCACACTGAAGCTGGCTCATGTTCATTTTCTCATCGACCAGCAGCCCCAAGTCCTTCTCCGCAGGGCCGCTCTGAATCTCTTCTTTGCCATTCTTTTTCATTTATAATAGCATGTTAGTGCAAACAAACTTGATAAAACGTACTGCTTATTTTACTGGCATAAAGTTGGTTTCATCCAATTAGATTACCAACCAGGAAACTCAGCCATCTGTTGGGACTGGCTGGAGCGCACAGTTCTGCTTCTGCAGGCACTGCAGGGGTCATGCTCACAGGCGTTGGCAGGGATGCCCACAGTGAGAGCTTTGGATCTCCTCTTCTGAAGGGTTTAATGTTCTTCTAGCTAATATATTAGACAAACATGTCTTTTGTGGTATTCTTGAATCCGAGTTAGGATATTATGGTCTGAATGCACAGGCAACCAAATGGGAAAAAAAATGGAAGGATGGGTAGGCTCAAAGAGTAGTTAGCAAATTGAACATAAGCCTGCTGTGTCACAACCAAGCTGGCAATCAAGAAGGCCCAGAGCATCCTAAATTGTATTAATATAAGCATGGCCAGTAGACTGAAAGGAGACTGAACGCAGACCCAGTGGATAAAGAACTGGCTGGATGTCCACACGCAAAGAGTTGCGGTCAATGGCTCAGTGTCCAGCTGGAGACCAGTAATGAGCGGTGTCCCTCAGGGATCGGTGTTGGGACTGGTCTTGTTCAACATCTTTGTCAGTGACATGGACAGTGGGATTGAGTGCGCTCTCAGCAAGTTTGCCGATGACACCAAGCTGTGTGGTTTGGTTGATACGCTGGAGGGAAGGGATGCCACCCAGAGGGACCTTGACACGCTTGTCAGGTTGGCTGATGCCAAACTTACGAAGTTTAACCATTACAAGTGCAAGGTCCTACACCTGGGTTGGAGCAATCCCAGGCACAGCTACAGACCGGGCAGAGAAGAGATTCAGAGCAGCCCTGCAGAGAAGGAATTGGGGGTGTTGGTTGATGAGAAAATGAACATGAGCCAGCTTCAGTGTGTGCTTGTAGCCCAGAAAGCCAACCATATCCTGGGCTGCATCAAAAGGAGCGTGACCAGCAGGTCGAAGGAGGTGATCCTGCCCCTCTACTCTGCTCTTGTGAGACCTCACCTGGAGTATTGTGTGCAGTTCTGGTGTCCTCAACATAAAGAGGACATGGAATTGTATAAAGAAGAAGTCATTTACTGTTAGGGTGGTGAGGCACTGGAATGGGTTGCCCAGGGAAGCTGTGAAGGCTCCATCCCTGGAGGTGTTCAAGGCCGAGCTGTTCAGAGCCTTGGGTGACATGTTTAGTGTGAGGTGTCCCTGCCCATGGCAGGGGGGCTGGAACTAGAAGATCTTGAGGTCCTTTCCAACCCTAATTATTCTATGATTCTGTAAGTGCTTGTCCTCACTTTACTTAAGTAAACTCATTAGATAGCATCTTAATACTGTGTCTAGTATTGGGTTCCATAGTACACAAAAGGTGTTGATCAAATGCAGCAACTTCTTAAGAAGAGGTCATCAAGATGGTCCTGGGCTGGAGCACACACTCTGTGAGGAGAGGCTGAGGGACATGAGCTTGGATTAGAGACCTCCAGAGGTCCCTTCCAGTCTGTATTATTCTAGTATACTACGAAAAATTTAAAAAATAAAAACCCCAACATTACTAAGAGAGTAAGTAGAATTTAAATTAATTTTATTTTTAGTGTCTTTTAATTAAGCTTATTTATTGATGAGATCTCAATGCTAATGTAGGAAATAGAGAAATCTGAGCACCAAGAGCAATATGTCAACATACTCAGATCCCAGTCCTACGAATCAGGACCCTTTTGAATGCATACACTTAAGCATTCAGTTGTACAAAATGTTTTTTACAAGTAGATAGATACATAATGTAGCCTGGGTAAACATTTTAAAACTTAAAATGTCTGCACTGTCAATCCTGCAAACATATAGAGTTGTAATTTTAGGCATGGAACTATGCAACACAAAATAAAGTAACACAGAGAGAAACGGACTGGTGTTCACTGACGTGTCTCTTGGATAATGCATTGCAAAAACATGATTTTCAAAACACTCCATTTGAAAACATTTCTAACCATTGCTTTTTAGGCAGGAAACAGCTTAGCTCTGTTAAGCCTAGGAAGCAAAAATTCACAGAGGAACTTAACAGATTTCTACATTTGTTGCTAATAAATTTCAGTCAAAGATGGGGATCTACTGAGTTAGTTCGATGGCAGCTCAGACAAACTTCACAGAAAAGAAGTAAAATATAGAGTCCTGATTAAACACTAGGATTTAACTTCTTATCCAGGATTTCTTATTCTTGGAGTATAATGGACATTTTGGAGGGGGATCCTTGAAACTCAAAAACATTTTGTATGAGGAAAGAAAGAATATTCTGTATCACTGAAAATTATTAAGCAGATATAACACCTGAAAGAATCTTTGCTCTTTTCCTTTAGCTAACTACAAAGATGCTTATCCTAAGATTCAAATATCTGGGGCTTCTGGAAACAGAAAAGGAAAAAAAACCCCTGCAAAATCAATTCTGCAGCACGCTGCATTCCCTCCCAAATCTAAAAAATAATAAAAGTTTCCAGGATTTCATCCGAACCAAGGTATTTTCTGTTCTCTTTCATGAGCCTTTTTGTCTGCTTTACTGAAACGTGTCTCCTGCTCCGTATTCTCATTTCCCACTATGACTGAAAACAATCTGCTCAAAAGAAATCAACTGAAGTCAGACTTTACATTAGTTAGTTAAAACAAAAAAAAAAAGACTTCATGGATCTTACTTTTAACGAATCGTATGCTGTAAGTTTACAGTAAGTTTGGCTGTTTCTTCTTCATGTATTTTATTGTTTGCTATTTCCTTTTACATCCTCCTTGTCTATCAGAGACTAAACCCTCCTCGAAACCTTAATTTGTATGCTGACTTCTGCCTGTTCCACACAGACCCAGGAAGTAAGGTATGAAGTACTTTCAGCTCCTTCCAAAATCAAAGGCAGGTCAAGGCAGTCAGCACTTCGCATTCATGATTTCAGTGAATCAAACTCCATGCTCCTGATGACTATAATGACACTGCAGCTAATGCAAACTGCCTGCAATTTATGAACTCTGAGCATCCGCACCACCATTTATCACTTCAGTAACATTTGCAGTGTCATAACTACAAACCCTGAAAATGTTAGTTAAGTCTTCATAACATTTTAAAGAGACAGAAATCTCACGGGATATCAATTTAGTCCTTAAACTTGAAGTAACAGGAAAAGTTCATGATAGCATTTGGAATGCAGAACAGTTTTAAAAGCAAGTTTCGTGGTCTAAATATTGCCCACTAATGTCTACAAAGAAAAAACAGTATTGATGAAAGAAGATTCATACTCTGGTGTTGGAATCATATAACAAGCATAAACTGAGAAATGTATACACCTGCCTTTATTTTTAATCACAAATCTCAGCAAATTCATATTTTAATCCAAAGTTCTCAGTAAATGCCCACATTAAACAACATATTTAAATATAAGCACTGTACCCTTATAGTTACAAAGAATTTAAATCAGAGTGATTAAGTAGAGTTTTAAAGAGCGTTAAATATTACGTGAAAGAACTGGGGGAATCAAAACTCGAATTACCTTGTGAAAAAAGTACTGGGTGGATTTTAAATCCTCCTCCATTCTTCAGCCTTTGAGGAAGCTGTTCAAAATGGTAACTATCAAGGTAGAAGTAGACCTTCAGGGTCTGCCGGCTTCCTTCTGCTTGGTATGTGATCGGTACATCTAAGAATACAATCAGTGTTACTCTTTCATTAAAAGCAATGATACATCCTTTTCCAGAAACTGTTAGATAAAAATCACTGCAGACGCAAAACTAGTAGGTGCAGTATTTTATACTATACTCAGTGTTGCTGTGGTCGCTTCTGGCCTACCCATTATCAGAAAGCAGATAAATAAAAAAGCAGCGACTGTCATCTTTACCAGCTTGTCAATGACAGCAAAAATACTAAGTAATGTTGCTGGCAACATGCTACTTGTATTCCCTGTAATTCTGAAGAAACATCTGTGCACATAGTTTGAAATCACTGCAAGGGTACCTTTATCCGTATTTCACAAGTCTTCCTCTGGTGCATGATAGTTTGATATACACTCAGATTTTCCTCAGACTTGTGTGGGATAGAATACAAGTAAATATACAGTAGCTAACAGCATATTCATTAAATTATTATTAAAAACCAAGACTCAACTAAGAAAAACAATGTGTTATGGTAGAACAGATAAAACTGGAAGAGCATATTTCTCTACACTTTGACAAGTTAAATGTCATAACACATCAACTGGTGCAGAGTTCAGGGCAACTAAAGTAACTGCTGTTACAGAGATTCCCCAGCATACATTTAGTGTATTCTGTGAGGTGACTAATATGTAATGAGCTTTAGCATAAGCTGATGAAAATTTTCCATTTAGCTGAATCTCTCAGAGGAAGTCAGTTTATTTCAATTTAAGCGTTGTATATATTTCTTGTTTAAGTTTCCATTCATAGGTCTCCAAGTTGAAAGCAGTAACAATAAAATTTAGTGATTTGCATTAATAAAATTGTTATGAAGTTTTTACACTGTGTGCATAAATTATTTTATACCTAAATGGAAAAGATTAAGAAAAAAAACACAACCAAAAACAAACAAAAACCAAAACAAAAAAACAATTTCTCACAATTTTTTCTGATAAGACTTTATTTTCATTTATTGATTATGCAGAATCATAAATGGAAAAAAACCCCTAATTTACCAGTTCCTAGCTTTCTGTAACCACAGTCAGGATTAATAAATCAAATAAGGAAACAAAAAGGAAATACAAGATTTATTACAATCCTAGAACACACAGACTTTCACTTATCTCTGTTTTAGCACAGACACCTCAGTTGGAAGATTTAGCAATAAGAACAGTTCATAACATAGGCATAGGGTTAAATCCCCATCAAGAGGCCCTGTAACTCTGGTTCCATATTGTTACCTGGCTTGGCAGGGTTTCTTTTGAAAACAAACACTCTGAACATGGTCCTTACTTGAATTATACTGAAATATATATGGTCCTGTATAAGCTAATTCCAACCTGACTACCAGCTCTGCCCTACTGAATTCCTTAGAGCACAGGCAGCATTGTGGAGGAGCTTTGCGCGTTCTGGTTGTGGTTACTGCAGTTCTCTCATGTGTGGTCTCAATGCAGCAAGGGAATTGGTTTGGAAAAGCTTGATGTGAAGCAGACATGCTTTCCTTCCTTCCCAGGGGAGTTACAAGACTCAGGGAAAAATGAGGGCTTTTTGCTCACTAAACAAAGTTCACTGAAGGAAAATCTCTACTGGCTGAAAACATATTAATAAAGGAGTGGCAGAAAACAAGTGAAGGCTATAAACAGAAGACTGCAAAGACAGTCACTTCCTGCGAGCTGCACAGACATTGTGAGGCAAGGTTCAGGACCCTGATCGTCTGCACCAGCATGTTTTCCAAGAGGAAGTTTCTTGCATAATTCAAAGCTATCCTAATGCTGTTTGCCATCTCCTTTCAAGGAACTCTTCCAAGATCTACTTTGCCTTTCAGATGAGAAAACAAAATGGTTTTTACGCTTCTCTGTATCATCTTAATGGCACTTCTCTATTAAGACCTTCAAGCTTATTTTGCACATAACTCTTCAATAACAACTAGATCTTCCAGGGACTTTCCTGATGCAGTCACATACTCCCAATGGAAAATTCAGTTAAGCAAACAGTTTTGATCCCCAAGGTCACTGACAGTACCAGATAACAATTCTGCATTGTCCCTGATGTTAGTTGTATTTCAGGATATCTAGGAATATTAGGAGCACTACAGATTTACTAATTCTCCATAATCCCAAATCACATAATACTCCCTGTGTGGAGGTAATGTTCTAAGAGTAAAATGTTATAAATAAAGAAAATGTTTCTGAACTATAAAGACCAGATATTAATTATGATTACTCACTTGCAACGAGGGGTTCTGGCTCTGATTGTCTGAAGTAAAAAGTAACTTTTTCCAAGTCAAACAGTGCAACCAGTGTATCTTCTAGCATGGCTTGCTCATCAGTCTAAAAAAGGCAAAAGTGAAATGGTCATTTCAGCCAGATGTTTTCCCTACCACAAACAATATGAGAGCAGGACATAAAAGTAATTACAAAATGTTGCACAACATTTCACTAAGACACTCCTGGAAACTGTAATTATCTTTGTTTCTACTGGTATTTTATTCATGCATTACTAGTCCAAGATCATTAAAATGAATGTTATCATTTCACATAGTAAATTAATAGGTAATATATATCAACCGTTACTTCTTATGGCTTTTATAATCAAACAATCCTGCAATTATTCTTTACATAAGACACCAGAATTCAACACCTTGTCTTGACACCAGGTCTAGCTTGTAAATTAACAGAGGGGAAATGCGAAAACAAAATTCATCCTTTTCACAATTTTCTTTACAAAAATATAAATCCATACCTTTAGCATTTCATTTATGAACAACAGATGAGAGTTCATTGTGTCCACTCTAAGCACCAGTAACTGAACCAGCAGCTCAGAATTACTACAGCTCAGGGTGACTTGCACCTTCACCTACAAAACTTTAGATGCAAACCAAGTATGTAGATATGCCAATAGTCTGATTTGCATATGTGGTTCACTGTGCATTCCTGAGCTAAATAGAGAGATCCAGACTAATTTAACAAAAAAAGAGCTTCAGGAAGTAAATTACTAACTTCTCAGGACACTTCACTAAACTTTTGAAAAGGAAAATACTAATCCGCAAGTACAGTTATCTTGAGTCAAACATGCGGAGCAATTATAGCAGAAGTCAATAATCACTTGAAGTAACACTATTCATCATACAACTTTCCCCTAGCACCTGAATTTTGCAGGAGCCAAATGGAAATCTGAGGCATGCAGTTTTCCTCCTCTAAGAACTGGAAAAGTAGGAAGGCAAAGACTAACAAATTAGCTGCATGTAAAATGAGAATAAACCATATCTTACTGAATTACAGAGAGACAGAAAAATCCCACATGATTTTTCCTGATCAATAGACTGAAATAGCATTCCTCCTTGTCTTTATGTAAAAGCAAATCTGCTATAAATATTTTGTCTCCTGGTTCAATTTATGAAGTCTCTATGGAGAGAGCAGTTTTATCAGCAGAATAGTCTGAAAACCATTCAGTGACATGGGAAATCTTTACACAACTGCTCATTCTTTACTGAACTATGGCCATAATGAGTACAATTTCCTTCAAATACCCTTGTTTAAAATAACACGGATCATTTGTAAAGCAAAATAGTGCTGAGAAGGTATTGAAAAAGTTGCCTTTAAATACTTTTTCCCCTGGCTAAGAAAAGTTAGACTAAATTAAATTCTATTTCCAATTCAATAATACATACTGCTGGTATTACATCCTATTACATAAAAACAACTCAGAAGCATGCATTGTCACAACAAAGAAAATATCTAAAAACTTGAAAGAAAAATGCAGTATTCAGTGCTGTAAAGACAACAGTTATTCTGTGATAACATGACAACTAAGCACATGGAAAAACCTAAGACAGGCACCACTTGAATTTACTCTTGAACTCTGAGAACCAGTACATGTTGCTGCTGTATGGTGCTAAAAGTACTCAAGACTGAAGACATGAGCCCAAGCTCCCTGGCCATTCATTCTTCACATACTCCTCATGTAGATAAAGAACCCTCCTGTTTCTCTCAGGTACTGACTTGATCTGTTTTTAAGCTGCACATCTCATCCTTACATACCCGGTCCCATGCAAACCCATGTATATACCTCAGCTACCTGTGAGTTGCTCACACTAGCTCAAGCCAATGCTCTCCCACCAATACCACAGACTAAAAACTTTATGATTTAGAAATAACTTTATTTTGTGAATATCTTTATTTTTATTCTCTTCTGATTTTAAAGTTTATCAGGTCAGCAGTTTGCTGACAAGATAACAAGGCAAGGAAGGAAGACCTCTGGCACTAAGGAACATCATCTGTTATCTGCATGGATTTCTATACATTATAATGTATGAAATCAGTTGTTTGCAGTGGGCAACTCCAGAGATTGAGAAGACTGCCACAGAGCAGACCGCACGGACTACTTCACAGTTCTTCAGGTTAGCAGGAACTAGTCTAGTGTGAGAAGAGCTTAAATAGTTGAAGAAGCACTTTGGATAACCGGGGATTAGAGGGCTACAAAGCCATGTCCCTGTTTTAACTGTTTCTTAAGCCACGGCTCTTCACCAAGCCTTGTAAAGAAATAGCAGATTTCCAATCCCCCTGACAGGCTATGGGAATATGCCCCATGACAGAGGCAAAACAGACAAGCATGTCTAGTCCTTCAACTACTACAGACCTGTTGGGTTTTGGATGAGGGGGTGATGAAATTACCCAAACCAGTTATTTTATTTATCTTGCATTTCTGCTTATTGCAAACTGATGTTCTGATTATCACCTAATACTACACTGCCTCCTAGGGAACAGCTACAATAGCAGTGGGAAGTCAAGGGTAAACTCCCTATCTGCTAACAAAACAAACACAATAATGTCCTAGTGGAAATCTTATTTCCCATATCACAAACAAAACATTTCCCACATCTGTAATTATCTAAATCACATTTTTTTTTTCAAATAGCAGCTAATTAAGCAACAAGCTAAGCACTAAGGACACTGAAAATCACATTTATAACTAAGACTGTTGAACCCTGCCTCTGGTTCAGGGAACAAACATAGGCTGTGACCAAGAGTGTCACACAAGGGCTCTTACCAGGTTAGGTGAAAGCAGGGACTGGAAATGAAGGAGAAGACCTGCACTTGCTATTTGTTCCAACCACCTTCTGCTGGCCTCCAGCGTCTCCATTTCATATTCTTTGTTGTTATCAAACATCTGATTTAAGGCCACCATTAGCTGCTCTGAAAAAGCACAGACTGTGGCTACTAGGCTCTGGCAGAAGACCATGTCTCGTCTCAGTTGTATCTCACTATCTGTGATGGGTAAAAGCCAAAAGAGGAAAAGAAAAAATGGAACATAAGTTTAATTAACAGCAAAGGAACTGGGCTGGAATTCTTTTCTTTGTTGAAAAAACAAGTCTTTTTAATGTAAAGTAAATTACAAGTTTACAGCCTAATGTTATTACTAGTAAATAGCACTCCATGACCAAAACTGCCATTTTCCACATTAAAGGATTATTTTACAATTCTAAAATTATATATAAATCCATTTAAAATCTGGAATTTAAAATTGTTCTCCATAAACAATGTGTGTTTATTTTATAGTTAATGTATATGCCATCGATTCTATGTACTTTGGATGTTATAAGGTGACAGACGTGAGTCAGATCTCTGCTTCAATGTGAAAACTAGCTGGGCACAAAACCATTTACTTTTCAGAGGAAAGCAAGGGTAGTCAGAAGCTCTTCATATGACTGAATCACCTGGTCAACTCCACAGCTACCAGCTGAGTAGGGCAGATGAAGACTGCCTGCTCTAAACTGGAAACACAGCATATAGTAGTGTTGCTACCAGAACCACAATCAATACAAACATAATGTATATATGAGTGTGAAACCTGTAAAATAAGCACAGAGCACCATCGCATACCCGGGAAGCAGCAGAGATTTATGGTGTCAGGAAAGTCCAGGACAGGTCCCTAGGTAGAAGTCTATGGAATCATTAGCAGCTGATTTAAAATACGGATTAGCTAACCTACCAATTTATTCTGGAGGGCACAGGCATTAGATAAGCTAAAGGTCAAAAGAGTTAGAAAGGAAAACATGTTCTCAATAAAGCACAGAATTGTGGTGATAAATATTCAGTACTTCCTTCTTCCCCTCTTTCCTGAAGGTCTTCAACTTGATTTTTATCATTATGAGCTGTTAGGCAAGCATCAATCACAAATGGTACAGGTAGACTTAATCTTTCTCGGAGCAAGAGAAGATTAGGTGATACAGAGGTCTTTCCAAAACCTAAAATCTTTGCCCTCACTTTGTGATTCCTCTGCCTCTAGGAGGTTTGGCTCCTTTTCTACCTTCTCCAAGGAGCTGGCAAGACTTTATATGACTGGGTAAGTCAGCAGAAAAAATTCTGTACTCACACAACTGATTTTAAAAATATGCTTTTCTTGGCCTCAACTATTCCTCAAAGCAACTCCATTCTGTCTGTTTTCCTTCTGAGATCTTCTTCAATCTTTTCCTCTACTATTGATAACAGTGACCACTCTTTTATTATCATTTGGATTTCATTTGCCAGCCTCTCAGGAATTCAGGAATATTTGCCATAAATGCTCTAACCACTACTGCTTCTGCACTATGACTCACTGCTTTCTGTTTTGATTATTGAAAATTAACCCCTCTCTTCAGCCTCTCGAGGTGTGCAGAATTCACTAATGACAGAATTTGCATCTTTAAAACCTCCACCCATCTCCAGCTTCAAAAATCCCACCAGCTTCTCCATGGTCAAAAACTTTCCAGTGTCACAGCAGTGCTCAGGTATTTGAGCCCAACACACATTCTCTCTCTTCACTTTGCTCAATTTTATCCCTATTTGTCTAACAGCAGCTGACTTTCAGTGCCTTCCTGTTCTTCCTGCTCTTCCTGCTTCTGAAGCAGCCCTCTTGCGTCTCCGGCACCTCATTTAATACTACTTGAACATCAGATACTGCATACAAGAGCACTCTGGGCTCTTTTTACGAAAGGATTTTTATAGAAAATAAATAATAGAATTTACAGTCTTACGAAACCATGTAAACAGGGAAAATTGCTTTAAAAGAAAAAAATAAAGTCTGAGGTATTTTCTTAGGTCATTTCTTATTTTAGAACACCTGAGAAATTACTAAGATCTTTTATGATATAAGGAAGAAATCTGACAGCCTTTTAGATGTCAAATGTGACTGCTTACTTGAACACTTATGCACCTGCAAACAGTAGAGAATCTGCTACCATAAGTATTTTTCTCTAAATACTGATTTACTGGTATTTATTTTGCAGCCAAACATGCCAATTTTGTGTATTTGAACCTGTACACTTTTTTTGGGTGATGCTAGAATAATGTACAGAATAATCAGACCCATTCCAAAAAGGAGAGACTTTAAAAAATATATTTTCTCAAAAAGAAAAAAAAGAAAAAAAAATGACAGGTTTGAGTTATAATAGTAAGGTAAGCGTGGAGATAGAGAGATGGAGATAGAAAAGAAAAAATACAGCAAATAGGAAAAAGCACAACAGAAGAAAGACAGCAGTGTGCACAAGCTCAGTGATAGTAGTTACTTCATCTGCCAAGATCCAGAAGTAAATGACCAGAGAAGGTATTTTTGCATTAAAAACCTAAAAGAATGTGCAATGTTTGGTAGAAATATCTTTGGAATTGCTGTATTCTTCAGGAATCCTCACTGTAAACACAAGGGTAAAGTTGTTGCTTATCAGGTTATTGCATCTGAGATTTTTTCTCTTTCACCAAACACAGTATTCTGTCCAAAAGCAGAAAACTCCAAACCTCAAACCATTCCCCACTTCCCCCACTCCCAAAAAAGCAAAATTACCTGTATATTCAAGAAGGGCCAAAAGGATTCGTGCCTTCACCTCTTAAAGAAAAAAAAAATGTAACATTGAGGATTGTGGTCATGGTTAAAAGTGTTTTCACAATAATAATTTCATACCAGCCTTAACTCCAACTTCCTGTGTAGGCAACCCTGATTTATACCTACAAACCAGTAATGAGTCTCAGCATCACTTAATTTTACATGATTTGATAAAC
The DNA here is from genome assembly GCF_037157495.1 of Lathamus discolor. Classification (NCBI taxonomy): domain Eukaryota; kingdom Metazoa; phylum Chordata; class Aves; order Psittaciformes; family Psittacidae; genus Lathamus; species Lathamus discolor. The sequence continues at coordinate 125,297,113 of NC_088885.1, read as the reverse complement.
TTGACAATAATCAAATGCAATAGGCTGGGAAAGACACACGAAGAGGCAGCTATTATCTCAGAACCCATGCAGCTAGCCAGTGGAAGTCCATATATGAAGAATTCCACTCTTAAAATTGATTCCCACACTACCCCAGTTCTTTCTTTTTTCATTTTCCCTCTCCTGTTCCGTTATCCTTATTTCAATATATACCAAAGCATCCAGGAAAAATCAAAACACCATTTCACTTTATTCTCAGCCTTCAGGATTTTATTTTGGTTCATTTCTTTTCACTTAATCTAAGAAGAAGTACCGATTAAAAAATAGTCTTAATTTACACTGACCAAAATTTGGTTTTGTACCTCTTTACTTTTTTTTTTTAATTATTTTTGTTTTTTTCTTTCTTTTGTTTTTAGGGGCTGGGCTTCTTATAGTAAAGAAAGCTGAAGGAAAAGATTCTTCCCCTCTACCACATATGAGACAGAGCACAAATCTAAATGAGTTAAAACCACCACAACAAGGAACTGGCAGATTAAAAACCTGCCATAACCTTAGAGAATGTCAAACTTCCAGCACATCAGCTGTCCTACAGTAACCGCCTGAAGGAATACTCTGCTACTTCACATCCTTTTGCATCTTTCCAAACTTTATTTTACACACCCAATTTTCCATGCAGCCCTATTTCAAGCCCTTCTCAGTGGGCCAGTAGAGCTGCTATAGGGTATATGGACATAGGACAATTTGGTTATAAGATGTCCCCTACTAAAAACAACCTTACAATAAGCCTGAAATCTGAATTGTTTGAAATTTGAATACAAATCAGATGATGGAACTGACATTGGAGCTGACCGTATCAACAGCACAGTCTGGATTCTGTGTGTACTTGAATCTTTCCCAAAGGTGACTATGCTTAAAAACAGAAGAAAACCTTTCAAGCCTAATCTTCTTCCATGCTACACACACATTGCGAAAAGAACTGTCAGTGCCTATGCTTCTGAAAAGCATGCCCTCGGTATCTCAAATACAAGCATCAAAACACCTTAAATTACTGGTTATTCTTAAAAATTGCTGGGTGATGGGTCTTTCCGTAGCCTTCTGTCTTTTGGGGAAAACGCAAAACCAAACAAATACAAAACCCCACTTACAGAGATTTATAACATGACATCTTGGAGTCTGAACATAGCTTTGTAACTGAAAATACTAATTTCTATAGAGAAATACAGCTTTTCTCAGAAGAATTTAGATACACTGAGGATATAACCTGCAGCTTGATTTATATCAGATTTGTTGGACCTCTGAATTCAAAGGCATTTGAGGTATCTATAAATAATGATTTCCTGCTTATGGGAAAATTACAGAACACTGCAGCTCTCCTTTATCATTGCAGTAAGTCTTCTCCATTTCAAAATATACCCACAGGCAAAACAGTATTTTTAGGTTATTTGTATAAGTAGAGACTTACCTGGGAAGTTTTTACCCCTTCTTGCCACATAGGAAAGGAATAGCTACCTAACAATTTAATTTTTGGTTATATGATTTGTAATGTGGGGTGCCTTTAGTCCTAAATATTCTTTGTGCTTGTTTGTTTGTTTTTTTAATCATGTTATTCTGCTATTCTATTCTTTTGCCAGTAAAGGCCAGATTTAATTTTATTTTGTTTCACGCATCTGAAAATATTTCCAAAATAAGACTGAGATTTGCACTGCATGTTTTATGATTTAAGTTAAAATATATTTTTTATACCTGTAATGACTGAAAGGGTGCTTCACTCCTCACTTTAAATTAAAATAGATGTAAACTTTCTCAATTGCACAGTTATTTCCTGTTTAAATTTAAAATTACTGTGCGAGCAAAATCCTGTACTTCCTCATGCAGTTATGTGATTAGCTGACTATAAATCTGACTTGCTCTAAAAAAATCTCTTTTGACACCAAATCTTACCTTTTATTCTTTGGGAAGAAGCAACTACAGAAATTTCTCCTCCTTTTTGTTCACTTACACACTTCTGTTGTTATGGCCAGTTTTGGTAACACTTTCCTTCTGAAGGGTCCTTTTCTTTCCAAAGATCTTTCTTGTTTTCCAGGTTGCTACTCAAGTCATTCTTCAGCTTTTCCTCTAGAGTGCTTTCTGATTCTCATGTTACATATCTCATGTATATCCAGAATCCTCTACTTACATTCTTTCTCTGTTCAGTGACCACTGAATTCCTGCCCTAACTACTGCTCTCTCCTGCACCAAACCTTCGTTCATGCTCCTCTCCTTTCAGCTGGTGATTTCACCAGATCTAGCTGGTGGTTGTATCTCAAGTTTAATTTATCCAGGGTACAAATTTAACATATAATTTCTATTTTAATATATAAGTTTGTATCTTTTATATCTTATATAATTTTTTATATATTTAATATAAAAATTTATATATTAAAATATAAATTGTAAAATATATATAATTTATACAGGCCAAAGCCTTTTCAAATCACAGCAGTCTACCAAAACTGACTGAGGGGCACATTTCTGCCCTGAATCGTTTCAACACTGAATTCATATACCTGTCCAGACATGGAAACTAATGCTTGAGAAGCAATTATTCACTTCCATTCTCCTACTTCTCCCCTTCAAGCTATTTGTGCCAGGGAAATCATAAGAGGAAAGGCTTTCAGGTACCCATTACATCACACCGACTCCTTGGTCCAACAGGCCAATTAAAATTGCAATGAAGAGGAGGATCATGATTCTCCAGAGTACCTCTCAGGACCAAGCATTACTGATATCAGTTTGGGGTTGTGGTGTGGAAGAGGAATCAAATGAAAAAAAAAAAAAAAAAACCAACAAAACAAGAGAATAGAGAGCTGTAAAGACTAATGGAGAATAAACAACCTAAGATGATAATTTTACATGTAAACCCATGTATTTAGTTAAGGAAATGGCACAGAAGACAGTTAGAAATCTCTGACGAAAGCTCAAATGCTATAGATGGAATTGGAGAGCCAAGAATACATAAAACTGGCAGACAACTTCTGAGACACAGTGATGAGAGACAGTAAGACAAAGCTTGTGCTGTCCTTGAACAGCACAAGACTAATGCCTTTTACTATTTAGCTCTCTGAATCATGCACCATTGACAAGCATGACAGTTGCAATAAACATAATTACTGTCATTTATTAACAGAGAAAACCTTTTTAATCCTAATTTCAAAAATACTAGATAATGCCTATACTATTACTGTTCTGTGAACATCAAGATTCCTTCTGATAAATATCACCATTACATTAGAGACATATTGTAAAAATAGGAGTTTTGTATTTTACAGAGACAGCAAGCCATTTGGACCTTCTTGAACTCTCTCACAATATTCTGTTGTAGATTTCAACCCAAACTAATCCGAATAACCTCAGCTCAATATTAAGGGTATATGACCAATATTGAAATGGGTTAAGTCTATTCTATTTATGGGCAAAGAAGTTATGTGAAACCAGCCTACTAGGCTTGGTTTTGCAAGAAGGGCAATGAAGGACTGACTGTTAAAGACACATTTCTATTCCTCCTGAACTGTGAAAGAAACCATGATTAATACTTGAATACCATTTCATTTAGGCTGAAGATAGACCCGTATCAAAAAGGACAAGAAAATATTTATTCATTTTTCACTTAGTGACAGCCACCATGAAACTAAAAGAATTTTTAGTATTTGAGTGTCAACCCACTCTGATTGACTCAAAAAGCAGGAGATTTTTTTGTGGTTGTTTTTATAATTTTCTAACCCGGGGTCTTAGAATATGATTGTATCTGAAACGAGAAACACCAAAAGTCAGAGGAGGAGAAGTTTGTTTGCTTTGGCCAGTTGGTTTGTGGAGGTTTATCTTACTAACTATCACAAAGTTCTTTTCCAGTGATCTGAAATTCAGCAGTTTCTCCATGGGACACCATGAAAACTAGCAAACAAAACAAAAGCAACTAAACATACACACAAATCATTTAAAGCTAGACATGACACAAGCTTTTCTTCCCATGTAGACTCCTAGTGAAAATAGTTTCATAAAAATAATTTTGCTCATTATTTCTGTTTCTGTATCAAACAGAACAGGAAATAAAGCAGAAGCTACAGGCAAGATTTTCTGGAGATGAAATTCCAGTTACTTTATTATCAAGTCAGGAGAGAGAACAGAAAAACCCAGCTCACATTGTCACTTGGTGGTGAAGAGGAGCAGACTACTAGGTAATATTTAGGGAGGGAGGGGGAGTGATAGGACCACTTGTGATGGAGCAAGTGAAAACCAGTGCAAGAGGTTTGGCTTCATGACAGAATAAGGAGCATGATCTTAGAAGGATAATGATTCCATATCAATGACAGATAAGACTAAGATATGACAGAAGCTGTCCTGTAGAGTCTTCAGCTTCCAGTCAAGACAGTAGGAGAAAGTGAGTTTAATTTCAAGGAAAGCCCATTTTGGTAAATCAGCCCCGTGAAGTTCTGTGACAAACCAGTCAAGCCCACCACACTTTAGCAGCAACTGAAATAACTTAGCACATGCTACATTGGTTTTCACTTCTCAGAAGAGACGATTTTCTCTTCAGCATCCAAAGCCAACAGGGTGAGCGTGAGACAGCTGATACATACTCCACTAACCTTGCTATCAAGAACACAAAAAAGTCCCGAAATTCAGACATTCCCCATAGACTACACTGTGTTCAGCAAAGCTTGCCTAGCAGCAACACGGAACAGTTGTATCTTCCCCCTTCCCCAGGCTCTCTGTCGTTAATGAAGTGTTTATTTATGGTCATGTTTTTCTTACTAACCTTCAACAAATTTTCTGATATTCTGGGCAAGACTCCGGACGCTGCTGGGCAGGTTCCAAGGGTCTTGCTTGATGTGGAGTCGTAGCCTCTTTGGACAGTTAAGCTTTGGTTCTATTTCCTGCTGAAACTCTAAGCAAGGACAAAAATAATATTTTTCTGCTGAACCCTCCTGAGAAAGCCACAGTAAGATATAATTTTTTCTTAAATATCTTCACAGCTTAAGTAGTTGTCAACTTATTTAACTCTAGTTAAAACTACCGTGATAGGTCTACAGTCATCTAAGCTCCCTACTTAAGCAAAAGGAGCATTCCCAAACATGATACTTCTGAACCAGGTACATAAGATAGAACGAGTCTTTCAGAGGCAAAACTAATTTAATCAGAGAATAAATTAAAAAGAGAGAGAGAAAAAAATAAAGAGAGAAACAAGAAAAAGAGGAAGGTATGTGGTCTTCCACGCAAATTCAGTGAGGAGGAAGTACTTCAGGCTTTGTAAAATGAGATAATTGAGGTAAAGTAATGCTGCTCTGTTGACTTCAGTGGGACTTTGGTGGTTTATAAAAGCCAAAGATGCACTCTCTGGCCATCTAAAATTTATTTTCTTTGCCAAAAACACACATGCAGGATCAATAAAATAATGATCAAACCTATTATACATATTAAAAAAAAACCCAAACCAAACAAAAAAAAACCCACCGAAACACCCAACAACAAAACCCAACCAAAACCAAACAAAACCCAGTTCACTGAAAAGTCCTTTGCATTTTTCATCACAATCTTACGACTACCACCAGATACCTATTTATACATTTAGAATTTAGCAATTATGTGGGTGTGAGGGGGGTACCTGAAATTACAGGATTTTTTTAAGCAATTAATAATACATAAACATATTTGGCATAAATATTATTATGACTAAAAATTTACATTTGCAAATTACTTATAAGTCAACTTCACAAATAATATACCTACAAAGAATAATAAAAACCTGACACTAGTAATGAAATAGATCAGAAATGGCTTCAGTAGTTGAGACAAAAATTTAATGAAAACACCTGCAATATATAAAACCTGTTTCTTGCTTCAAAAACCTGTGTAATTCTATAGTCAGCTCAGAATCTAACTAAAGTTCATGTTCAAACAAACCTGTAGATTTTTCATATGCTGTGCAACAAAAGTATAAGAAGCCAGTTTCCAACTAAGACCTATTTAACAAGAATTTCAACAATCAATTACTGCAGAATAGGCCAAGATTAAGCAAAATCCCTTCCTTAACACCCAGCTCAACGGGTAGATAGCCATATCCATGTACCCTTCAAACTGCCTTTTGATTCTCATAGATAAAATTAAATGTTACCTTGGAGGCCTCGACCTGGTGTGAAGTATTTTGTCTGCTCAAAGGCCCTCATCACAGCTGGTCCTTTCAGAAGATTGACAATTGAATCAACCTGTTGGGATCAATGTTCTGTGAGAAAGATGGTTTTTACAGCAATAATTAGAAATCTTTTTTTAAGAAATGCAGACTACGGAAGAGCAGCTTTGGATTCTTTCCCACCTAATAGCTCCAGTTAAAGTAACAAGCTAGGGAATGTTAGACTAAACCTAATGACCTGTTTAATCTGCAGTTTTGAACTATTTACATAAAATTGAAGGAGAATGAGTAAATACATACCACCCCAGTAAACAGTGGAAAGCAAGAGTAAAAAGAAAAAGAAGTATTTGCTAAAGACATCTTAGTTCAAATATGGACATTAGTATTTAAGCCAAGAAAAATAATCTCATACTTGACCAAAAAGATGCTCCAAACAGCTATGGAGCTTGTCCTGTTTATCATGGGAGATTCGAACACTTATGGGAAGTTCATCGCCTGAAAAATATTTAAAAATGGAATTTTTTTTAGAAGTTTCAGCATATTTTCCAAAAATCTTTGTGGTTTAGATAATTTGCTTTGCACATAGTGATGCTTAGGCTTTCAGGATTATAGTTACTGTTCACTCTATGCATTTCACATTTAGTAGTCACTTGATATTACAGAAATAGCTCTTAGAGAATGGACCATATTCAAAACCCAACTGGACATGGTACTGGACAGCCTACTCTCTATGACCCTGCTTGAGGGGGCTATTGGACTGGATAATTTCAAGAAGTTCCTTCAAATCTCCACCATTCTGTGACCACAGCACACAATACTTCTATGCTGGAAAACATCCTAAACACCAGACTAAATGGCTAAGTACTGTGAACCTAATACAGCAGACCACAAAGTCACTGAAATGCAGTCACCATAAAATTTTTATAGGGATAAAAATTAAAATAAATTTCTAAACAATTCACCATCTTTATCTTCTTACTAATTAAATGGTTCTGAGATTTTAGTAATTAAAAAAAAAAAAAATACAGCATCCAAATCCTGTATTTCATATGAAGCTTTTAGTAGTATATACAACATCATTTCTTAAGAGAATACAAAGGAGAAAGACTCTCTTAGGTCACTGCTGTCACTCACTTGCTCTCTCAGACAATGGGTGATGCAAACTGAACTCCTGCAAAAGCTGTGAAAAATTGAGCTTAGAACTGGTTTTTCTCCTTGCTGTTGCTGTGACAGATAAGAAGTAGCCACTTGATAATTTATAATCCAAATTTATTCATGGTCAATCTAGACTCATTTTTCTCATGTCAGTGAAGCACTTAAATAGCACTTTTCTTTCCTTGGGTTTGTTGTTTTTTCCTTAAATCTCCTTTAGATGTCCTTACAGGCAGTAGTTACAAGCCTTATAAACCTTCACAGGATCTTAATTGCAACAGATGGAGCACAGTGTCAAAGGGCCCTGATCTGGAGTTAACCAGGTTAGCTTGGGAACTAGGAGAAAATTAAGTCATCAGAAGAGTGGGAGTTTCACTGAGCAGCAGTATTTATCAACTTGAACGCTGTATCTGCACTTGGCTAGCACAAACATACTCTTTTGGACAGCTCAGTACTTCAGCTTGATACTGCACAAGCGCATATAAGTTGGACATACAGACCAAAAGAGTTGGTCTCCTCCTTTATTAACAGTTCTTTATGCCCTTCATCCTTTCCTCTCTATCTGCTCAGCTCTATAAGTACATATAATTTCCGGAATGTAGCTGCCTAGAACTGCATTATTCACAAGGTAAGTCAGATACCTTACATAATGTCATTAATATTTGCATGTCCCAATTGAAAATACATCTCCTGGTACAACCAGTAATAAAACTTGCCTTCTTTAAGGCCAGGTCTCACTGGTGGCTCATATTCAACTAATATGCCCAGTTCTTTCTTTTCCTAAATCATTCCCAAATTATAAACTCCCAACTTAGAGAAAACATTTTTTTACTATTAGTCCTTAAGTATATGACCTTGTACTCCATGCTGTTAAATTCCATCTCATTCCTATCAGCAGCTGCATTTATTTAAATTCAATTTGTCATGGCATAAACAAGTATGTGCTTCTATCTGGTCTCACATTCCTTCCTACACACATACGCAGCCATATCCTGCTGTCTGGGTGCTGACACAAGCTGGGAGAGTGTTCCACGCTCACCTAAAATGATCCTTACTCTGTGCAATATAAAGCACTGTCAAGGTCAAACCATTAAAGTGCTTAAAAGCAATGACTCTTAAGAGCTCTAACTAATTCAGTCTATTCAGAGAAATGCTGGAATGTTGATGCTCTTTCACAGAAGGTCTCAGTGCAGCACTAGCTAGGCAGAAGCAAAATGATACATTTCTATTACCAAGGAGGATATACTTTTTCAAACAAAACCAACAAAACTGCCAGACAAATTAAAAAAAAAACAAAACACACACACACACAAAAAAAAAAAAAAAAAGGATAAAAAGAACAACACCCAAAACCTGAAGAAAAGGAACTAATGACACATTCATAGCTGACTTTTCTAAACATACCTGAATCCATTTCATCACTGTGAAAATATGAACTGCACTGACTGCTACAAATGCTGGTGAATGAGGCAATGGAGTTCCTATTGCTGTTGCAATCACTTGAAAAAAAGACAAAACAAAAAGAAAGAAATAAAGTCATGTCCTTTAACACAGGTTCTGTATCAAAATTATGAAAGCTCTTTTTCTTTTCCCCTGTTAAATGTGATGATGAGATGGTCTGTAGAGTTCTTTATCAACAATAAATATTTAGATTATCATCTAGTTTGCAACTCTGCTAGGACTCAGCATACCAGATTACCAAAACTGACGATTAAACTGTCTCCTTCCACCTTGCATGAGAACAAGTACTTCCAAATGATAATATAGAACTTTCAGTGCAAAACCCCACAACTTTTCTTATACGAGTGACAGTTTTTGTAACTATGGCCTCAAAAATTTTTGTAACCCCATGTTTGAATTATTTACTTATAGTACGTGGCTAATACAAATGACAAAATACTCTGGTTTATGACTTGCAAACTAGAGTCCATGATATGTTTAGAAGAGATTTGACCATTCAAGGAGCACCAAAGCTCAAATTACAAACTATTTTTCCCTGCCAGCCAAAATAATGTTTATGACCCCATCTTTTCCAACTTTTCATTTTGTTAGAGATAAATAGAAATTTACATCCGTTACTTCAGTGAAAACTTCTATGCATAGAAAGCATCACCCACACTGATATAGTAAGGAGATCTGGGGATTAAAATGTGTAATTTTTTCTGCTCTTTCACCTCAAAAATGAATTGTTCTGTACAGAAAATCATGGAAAAGATACTTACTACTGCAGCATAAGTAGAGTAAAATTTAGCGTTTTGTACTAAATCCTAAGAAGATAAATTTGAAGAAGATAATGTAAAACTCCTAAGAAGAGAAATTTAAATTCAAAGCCTTCAAAGTTATTAAGCTGCATGAAGATCATTTAGTTTCAATGCAGGAAATGCTTAAGTAATTATCCAGCAGAGGGAGTCTTAAAAACCCAAGTAAATATAAGATAACGCACAAGTGTACCCAAAGGATATTTATACATAATGACCTCAATTTGGGTTTTATGAATTGGGTGTATTCATTCATCAAGGCATATATATCTGTTTTACATATAATGCTGCAGTTATACAAGTACCAATGTGCTCCCTCCTTGGTTTTTTTTTATTTTTGTAAGTACAGAAGTAGTCTTTAATTAGTTTTGGCATACCGACTTCCATTTCCTGGATAAGGTGTAAGTTTTGGACCTGTAGACAACCAGGTAAGTCAATAGGGAAAACTTCTCAATAAAGCCATGCAATATAATTACAATCATATCCATTAAGTAGATGAAAAGACGTAAGTAACAAAATGTTCCTAACCGAGGGTGAACGGTCCCAAGGAGTATTAAGAATTTCTGGCTGGATATTAAGAAATGTTTTCTAACTAACTCTACTCACTTATTAAAGTCTCCAAAGGGAGATGAAGGTTATTTAAAACTGGATTGTGCAAAGCATCAGGAAAAAAAAAAAAACCCACAGAAAAATAAGAAACACAATAGATGTATTACCTATCTCATTGTGTAGTATTGTAAAGTATAGAATAAGACCCTACAACACAAAATGAGACCATTCTAATGGCTGAAATTAGCCTACCAGTTCTAATAATCACAGTGGCATTATAATGGTATCTCAAGATATTAAGTACTGACTAATGTAATTATTTAGGCAAAGAAACAAAATATTCAATCTCACTCCAACAACTGTTCTAAACTCAGATTTTTTTTATTATTCTGCATATGGAACCCTTGATTTATCATTCAGAATCGACTATAAATGACCAGAATCATAATAAAGAAAATATTTTGAACAAATTGATGCTTGTGTACTAAGTCACACCTTCTTTCTACACATACAAATCTTGTGCCAAGTGGGGAACTCCCCATCTGGTGCAAGCACAGGCCACTGAAGCTGTTCCTGCACAGTCAGTTTGACACATCGTGAACTTTCAGAAACCCCTAAACATGCTTCAGTCATTTTGCTTGTGTGTTCATCATGGTTAGAACAAGATGGATTTAATCTGTGTAAATTATCTTTATGTTTGTTTCTGTTTAAATTTATATGCATATTTCTGTTTCTACTCTGAGACGGAATTCCTACCTACCATGCTGCAGTAATTAAGTATTAGCCTTTGAAAGAGATCTCAGCAACACAGGGTTCTGTAGAAACATGATGGCATTACTGGGATTCTACTTTCCGAGCATAATAATGAACCATGATAATGACCAAATAACGAACGCTTATTTTACTTGCAGCTAAAACTTTAATTTAGATTTTATATTGTGTAGTTTACCAATTCCTGTAAGCAACAGAAGATAATATTTTAAAAGACTTATGTGTCCTATAATTACTCCTTCCTTTTCAAAAATGTTCTGTGTTTTCTTTGTAAATTCTTTACATTTGAGATGAGATGATGGATACTTAGAGTGGAAGAAGGTGAGCAATATATGTTGAGAAACAGGTATTTTCTTTCTTTAGATCAGCAAGAGTAGAGGCTCTGGCATCTTACTTTCCATAGCAGATAATCCGGTTTGTTGTGGAAATATAATAACAGAAATAATTTCTGGGTTTTATGAGACAGGTAATCAAAAGTAAAGCCTTACAGCTCTGGCTGTGATATCCTATAGAGGTTAGGGATACTGAGATTTAATATCTAATCTGTACTATTTTTAAAAAAGCTTATTTACACATCTTGATGCTAGTTATTCCTCCATTAGAAATCTCAGAATCATTCTATTCTGATAGTCTTCATAATCACTTGACAGTGTGCAAAACCAGGTTCGATTCAGTTGAGAAATAAAAATATTATTAGTAAAGTTACCTGTAAGAATCCCTGTTGCTGATAGTATCATGACCAGAATCTTCTTGTTCATCACCTGTCATGCTGAAACAGACTTTCTTCCCATTCCTTTCCCCCTTTTCATTGTCACTGTCTGCTGGCATTAAAGGCTCAGGTGTTTTACGTTCTGATTTGGGAGAATATGTTATTGAAGAAAGAAGGCTGAGAAAAAAAAATAAAACAAACAAACAGAAAGAGATAAATTCATGTCTTTCAAAAGTGAGCTAAACACAGAATAACATTTCTCCTCAATGTCTTCCAAATACTATTCTGTAATACGTGAAGAGATCTTAATTCAGTACATATCTATTTGAAAAAGGGGAAGAATGTGACATATTCTGTTGTTAAAAAGTGTAACAGTGAAATCCATTAGTATTACCAAATACTCAATCTGGTACGAAGATAATGATTCCAGCTGGGGAAGAAATACAGCACATTCTTCAACACTTGGGGTCAAATTTTATATTAACATGACTGTTTTTTAACTTGCAGCATGCGCTTCTCAGCACAAATCAAGAAAACAGACCAAAGAAGCTATCTGTATGAAAAGCATATATATTTACTACTGTACCAGGCTTGCCAGCCTGCATCACAAACTAGTCAATAAAGGCGTTCTAAAAATCTTTATTAACATTATCTGTGTATTTCCTGAAAAAAAGTCTAAGCCACTACTACTAGTAAAGCTGATTATTAATCTTCTGTGATGAGTATAAAAGTGACATCCAGTCAAGAAGGGAGAACAGGGCAGACCACTACATTTGGAACATGCAGAAGTACTGGAAGCAAAAGATTCATATTTTTGGGTGATTTAGCTCATACTGAAATGTTCTGATTTATTTTAAAGACCGGAATAGCTATAATGGGAAATCATCCTTTAATTTCTGTCACGTAGAATGACATTTTAAAATGCATATTTAGATATGAAAAGCAACATTTTTTTCTTGCAAAAATTACCATCTAACTACCTGAAATCAGGAAACACTGATTGGTTTTTTTTCTGTAAAGTACTTAGACACAGTAGCACAGTTTTATTGTAGGAGCTATCACAACAGTCAACTGGCAAACTTTTTACCAAATACATGGTACGATTCCAATATATGTTAGAACTTTTTGTTTCCCATAATTTTTACTTCTGAATGGAAAGTATGGGAGATGCACATATTTTGCAAACAAAAATGCTGCCCTAATTGTTACTAAAGGGTAGCATGCAGAATTCTTCCCTTTAGTCTTATTTCTTGCCACACATATTAGCATTGTTACATTACACAAAAGAGGAATTCTGATTTTAAGTGGTTTAAAGATCCATCTTCATGTTGTGGGGCTCTGCCAGTTGAAGTAATTCATTCTTAATCCTAACAAACTAAAGTTTGTTCAGCTACAGTTCAGTACTGAGCTATAAATTTCTCTATTCTTTTGACAAAGATATTCTACCAGAAAACAATCTGATCCTAAGCTGCTCTTGAACATTGAAGTTTCTGGACTGAGAGCAGTGATGTTTCGCATACAAAACATAGACAATGTGTTCAACACCATGTTCAATTATAATGTGTTTGAGTACAAACAATTTTCTGACTCTCGGGAATGGACAGTTTTGAGAAAGAAATTAAGAAACCCCACACTTCGGCAACACAATAGGGTAAATTATCCCTATAATGCTGTCTGTTGACTATATAGCAATGAATACATACCTCAAATGGTATATCAACCTTGGTTTCATTGAAATTATGACCTGATAAATGTTAACACAGGGTTTGGCATTAACTTTAGGGAAACAAGTATGACAAGTAAAGCTTTTTAGCAAATGCTTTCATCATTTCTGCATAACTTTCTCTAGCTAAGAGCTAACAAGAAATAGATAGGTGTTTATCATACATACAGGAAAAGTTACTCATCTGAACTGTAACTGCAGTATAGAAAAACATCACAGAAGGTGTAATTTTACTGGACTTTAAACCTACCCATCCACTAGACAGACATCTTTTGGGCTACATGATGCCTTAATACTTCCTATCAGCATGAAATCTCAATTCAGTTCTCCCCTACCACTTAAGTCACTAGGTAGCAGGATTCCATGAGGACAGGACGAAAGATGGGGCCCGTATTTTGCAGCACTGATCAGTTTCAATCAACCTGCTAGATGATACATGTTCTTGAACATACGCTAAAATAAAGGTGTTATGAAAATGTAAACCTTAGAAAATCAGTGCTTCATACTTGTAAAACTTATTTTCTGAACACAAAAATACAAAAGGAGTTCAAAAACTGATTAGACAAATTCATGGCAGATCATTCAAACTATTCTTAAAACAAAAAGTCCATTCCAAGAAAACCTTGTAACTCTGCCTGCTGGAAGGTGAGATAAAGACAAGGTTTAATCTATACTTTGGCTTTTTCTTGCCTTCCCACTCCCATGAAAACAAAAATGGGCTTTCGGCAGATCCATTCTGGTAACTTCTTGTGGATTTTGTTGTTGCAAAAAAATAATCAAGAGTAAGAAACAAGCATAATGAACTGCAATTTCAGCTTCTGAAAATATCTTCCCCTGAGTAACTGTTTGTCAAGACACAGACAGACTATTATATCCTCTTCTTTTATGTGACTGTTTAGTCACTGCTGCCAAGATCTCAGTGAAAGACTGATTAAGGTAGCTGGAGCTTTCCCTAAGGGAGCTTTTCACATTTTCTCAGCAGGCAGGCTCTTTTCTAAGGAAAATTTTTTTGCTGAACTACCATGAACGAAAGCTGGAACTTTGGATAACAAAGTTCTGGAGCTGGTAGTTCCTGAGGCCACTGAAAATGCTCTAAAAACCCATTGCAGGGTCTAAACCACACAAACCCAAACCTGGATGCAAAAAAATCCTCCAATAATCATGCCTAAATAGACTTCTTTTTTTTTCTTAAGTGGTTGTTTTTTTCTTCCTGAACACAGCGCATGCACATTGTATTTTTTTTTTTTTGCAGATGGACCTACCCTTTGCAGAATTATCTTAGACATCTGTCTCTCCTAGGAGAAATATGTGAATGAAGAGCAACTAACAGCTAGAAAGTAGCTCTGTAACTATGAAGAAAATTTCCATTAAACAGAGAAATGCAACCCTTGACCAAAAACACACTCACGTGTGGAATTAATCCTATATCCAACCCAAATCAACACAATCTTAAAAGTATGTCAGAAACAAACAAAACCTGCTGTGGTCCGTCAAAGCATTAAAAAATGAGACCCAGAGACAGCAACAGAAAACCTACACAACCTGTGAGCTGCTTTGCCTTTTCCTCACTCTATGGAGGCTCAGAAAATGTTCAAGCCTCTTGTATAGCACCAACAGACACCCTTCCAAAAAAAAACCAAAAAAACAAACAAACAAAAACCAACAAAACCCCAACAAAACCAAACATCTGAGATCCTGGGAGCACACTGAGTGCATGTGAACCAAGAACACAGCAGAATCACCATGCAGAAAACAACTTGAGGAAAGACTGCTTTCTCTGTAACACACCTAGCATCAGTGGTGGATATCCAGCAATGGTACTAGAGAGTTACTGCCATACTATTAAACTATTTGAATGAGGAGTCAGTGGAAGTTTGAGGGGCTGTGGAAAGGGTATATATGTCTTTTTGTGTGTGTGTGTGTATCTCTCTCTTTCCATCTTATTTCTTACACAACTCAATCTCATCAATGAACCATGACAAAAGTTATTATGAAGGTAAGGACAGGAGCACACAACATTTTTTCCTTCCCATAATCCACAAGCTCTCATAGACCTGCTATTTGGGTGAAACACTTGTTTTTCAGTTCACTTTGATTCATTCAACAGATCAGAGACATTGGGCAGATTACACTGCCCCAGGATTTTGGGAGTTGAGAGAAAGACCTTTGCGGACCTCAACACAGCGTAGAGACATTTAGCAACATGAAAATGCAACTTTTTTTCAACAATACTGTTATAAAGGGTACCAAAGAGTCATCTAGTAGCCCAATTTTTCTATCATTCAATATCACATACATTTAGAATTGTGATATCATGTTCATATTTTCTGTCCTCAGAAAATTATAAGAAAGATTGCTTATAATAATCATAAATTCAGTACGTAAAGACATCTACTTTATTGTTGTTATGTCATAATAGAAAACAAGTTCTACAGTCTTGACAAAGTTTAAGCATCAGTCTGTTCTAACATTTCCTCCTAACTGCTGAAATATGAATATTTCTAATTATGGCACAGGTGTTTGATTATCCTTTCTCATTACTCTATCTTTTGTTTCCTAGTAGTCCTAACTTTTCTCTCAGGAGTTAATTAGTAGCTGTAAGTATGTTGTAATACAATACACCATGTACTGCTGAACTGCTCACGTCTCTTCCGCACTTTCAAGTAGGTCCCTTTGCTACCCTGCTTCCTGTATAGAACCGCTTTCCTCCACAGTAATTACACACTGGCAGTCCACTCAAGGCCCATGAGGAATAAAGCATGAAAAGTGTCAGTCTCACAAATAGCAAAAGGTAAAATTTCCTAAATAAAACTATACCCCTTATAAAAGATCTACTACTAGGTCAGTGTACAGGAAAATTCCGAAATAAAAAAGTGAACTGTTGTGTTTAGTGTCATAACTGCATGACTCTCCAAATTAATATATGAATATATATATATGTATACCCGTATACACAATATATATGTGTGTGTATGTTTATATATACATGCGTATGAAAGGCTCTGCTTTTGCATCACGAGCTCAAGGGAGTGAAAAGGAAAGGCGTGGTAGACTGGTAACTGGAGCTTCCTGAAATATTCACTGAACTTCCATATATAATTTTCTGACTCCCTTGAGGAAGAGTGGCAACACAGGCTTTACAGTCATTTTTAAGTGCACTCAAGCACTGAAATTATCTTAAATTTAATAACTAATTAACCAATATTATCTTCAGCCTGATAATAAGCAGAATTATTTAAAGGCACAGCAAACAATGCTTTCTTTAAAATCTTCAGACCACTCTTATTTTACTGTACTATGTAATACCTTACAATCACTTATTCCTATCTAACTATTACATTACATTGGTGTTAGAACAGTACAAAAAATTTCCCACTCTGAAGTAACCGTGAAAGGATAAACCATTGTATGGTCTTCAAAGTAACAGGAGAAGTAATAATAAACCACTTTTCCGAGCTGAGGATACTGAAAGATTTGCTTTTAAACTCAAAAAAGGTATTATTCATATTTTCAAAAGGAATAATTTCTGATACTTACATTACATATGGGATCTCTGAAAAATGAAAGACCCATCACCCTTCTTCACCCGTCATTCCCAGACAGAAAATAGCCTAACACGCAATCCACTTACCACACAAATGGAAAAGCAAATTTTAAGTACTTGTCCTGAATTAGGACAAACTGTGATGAGACTCTGGGTCTCTCACATTTAATTCAAGTGTCCTAATTGACAATGGCTCTCCCTAAATCCACAGCTCTTCATCAAGGCCAATTTGGTTTTGAAAAATGTCCAACAATTTAATAATCTTCCTATAGATGAAAAATGCTTTACCTATAAATTCATATTCAGGACTATTGAGCAACAGCCAAAGAATTCAATAAAAACTATTTTTATACCTCTGCCCTTTGTTTCCATTCCTAGTAAAATTTTACATTACAGGGTCCTCATATTCCTCTCACCTCAAAATAATTAACATTCCTACATTCTAGAGAAAAGCTACAAACTACAGTGGGAAAAAATCAGGGACACCAAGAAAAACCAAAATAGGATATTACCTACACTTGAATTCTTTGCCTTATTTCAATTCTACCTGAAGTCAACATTGATCCTACACTACACAAAAAGGATACCCAGGTTTATTGGTGTCTTCAACAGGAAAATTAAAGGCAAGCCCAGATGGTAACATTTACTTACTCGTCTATTTGACAGACACATGTTTCCACCTCTTTCAGTGCAGCTTGTAATTTGAACAGCAATTTTTGATAGACATCTTGCGTTTCTAAATCTTCTTCTTTTAAGAGGTACCTCAGACCATGGCCCTCTTGCTGGCCAAGAGACTGTCCTGAAGGGGCAGCCATAGTAGTAATGGTGTGTTGGACATAAATCATGGGATTCAGTTTACCTGGGAATAGTCCAAAGGTACATCATTATCTTTTTTTTCCAACACACATTCTGAAGTCAGTAGAATATCTGATATTGAAACATTTTCAATGCTTAAAACTTTATGTAATTATTTAATTTTGCATTTTATCTTGCATATCAAAGTCAAGCTATTTAAGGAAAAAGTTACTGTAAAATCATGACTAACCTTTATTGTGCTTTAAAATGCTTCTCCCAAGTAACAAGTGGTAGGACAAGAGGTAACGGCCTCAAGTTCCCAGGAGGGGTTTAGATTGGATATTAGGAAAAATTTCTTCACAGAGAGGGTGACCAGGTATTGGAACAGGCTGCCCAGGGAAGTGGTGGAATCACCATTCCTGGAAGTGTTCAGATACCATGTAGATGAGGCCCTTAGTGACAGGGCTTAGCAGTCTTGGCAGTCCTGAGGTACAGGTTGGAACTGATAATCTTAAAGGTCTTTTACAATCTAGGTGATTCTATGACTCTTTGAAAATAACCCTAAATATTGAAAATAGGGAGATTTCATAAAGGCTTGTCCTTAATTCTAGTATTTAGGACATAAACCTAAACCAGTTACCTTTAAGGACTCTGTATCAGAAGCACTAGCTTCAACGTATCACAAGCTATCAGAAGTAGTAGCTCTTTCAAGGTCAACTGACTTACCTTGATCAGTGTTTTTATACTCCTTTTCGTGGGAAGAATGTTTTCTGCTGTCTAACTGTACACCAAAGGCACTACCAAGGGAAGTTGAGGTTTTAGGGTAAGACACTTCCATCACATTGATATGGCAATTGGTTGGACAGAAATCACTGCTGTGAAGTGGTGAAATCTTTGACTTAGCTTGTTTGAAGGTAGGCCAAGCTCTGTTTTTTAATACTCTTGAAAACTAGAAATGAAAAAGAAAGAAAATTTTTTATTAACAGCTTTTGAAATGTCAGCATTTGGCTGACAAAACTTTTGTATCTGACTAAAAAACAAAAAGTTTAAAATACTTCAGGCATTCTTGATTTCAGATGCCTTGATTTCATAATTTCCATCTTTCTCTACAAGGGAAAGAAAAAGGTATTTCTCATTTTGTATTTTTGAGGGGTTGTTTTTTGAAATAAATTGTATTTACAAATGTAAATAGCCTTGTAACAAGGAGATAAAATTTATTTTCCTTGCAACATAATACAATATTAAGTATCTTCCTGAGAAGAAAGTTTACAATGCTGTATGATCCACTGCTGTACTACACATGCCATTTATAAAGACTTGCTGACATAAATGATTGTAAGTCAATGTCTTGAAAAAATTTCTGAATTTTTTGCCTCAAGCAAATAAAGACAGAATTGGAAGCAACGGATTATGAATTTCATATTCAGGCAGGATGAAGTCCTCCCTAATGGTTTCTTGGCTTGCATTAGGAAAGGCATTGCCCCTCCACTCAGCACTGGTGAGTCAACACCTGAAGTGCTGTGTCCATTTCTGAGCTCCCCAGAAATAGACAGACATGGACATACTGGTGAGAGTCTAGGTAAGGGCCACTAAGATGATGAAAGGATTGAGCATCTGTCCTATGAGGAAAGGCTGAGAGAGCTGGGACTCTTCAGCCTGGAGAAGTGAAGGCTCAGGGGGATCTTATCAATGTATTCAAATATCTGATGTGAGGGTGCACAGAGGAAAAAAACCTTCCCAGGGAGCGCGGCGAACAGAGCCGGCAAACAGAGAGCGTCGAGGCAGAGGGTCGAGGCAGTTTGCGCGGCAGTTCGCGCGGGCAGGGGAGCGTTCCAACCGCCTCATCGAGAGGACTCGCCTGGAGTACAGGAGGGGGAAGGAGTGCTGAGGGACGTAGACGGATTGATTGACCAGATAGATCATGGTTACAACACGATCGAAAGCTGTAGTGAGTACTAATGTGGGTATCCAGACTGAGCCTTCCTGCAGACATGCAGCTGTGCAGGTCTCTGGCTGCAGCGAATGCCTGAGCCTGGCACTTGTATTGGAGGGAGCCAGTGATACTGCTTGTGTTCGCTGTGAGCAAATAAATGACCTGCTCAGGCAGGTGGCTGAACTGAGGGAGGATGTTGAAAGGTTGAGAGCCATTAGAGAGTGTGAAAGTGAAATAGATTGGTGGAACCACACCCTAAGGCAAGGGCAGAGGGAAGTGGTTCAACAAGTTATGGATCCCCTTCCCTCCTAGCATCAGACAGAAGGAGAGAGCTTAATGGACAAGGATGGATGGAGGGAGGTTCCAAACAAAGAAGGAGTTTGCTTTGGTAGATGAGGATTGGATTAGGGATCAGGTATGCAATCTGGACATCTATAAATCGATGGGTCCGGATGGAATGCACCCACGGGTGCTGAGGGAGCTGGCGGAGGTCATTGCTAGGCCACTTTCCATCATCTTTGGTAAGTCGTGGGAAACGGGCGAGGTGCCTGAGGATTGGCAGATGGCAAAGGTCACACCAATCTATAAGAAGGGCAAGAAGGAGGACCCGGGTAATTATAGACCGGTCAGCCTTACCTCCATCCCTGGAAAGGTGATGGAACAACTTATTCTTGACTCCATCACTAGGCATATCAAGGATGAGCGGGTCATTAAGAACAGCCAACATGGTTTTATGAGGGGGAAGTCATGTATGACCAACCTTATAGCCTTCTATGAGGAAGTGACTAGGTGGAGGGATGATGGTAGAGCGGTAGATGTAGTTTTTTCTTGATTTCAGTAAGGCATTTGATACTGTCTCCCACAGCATCCTCATAGATAAGCTAAAGAAGTGTGGGCTTGACGATCAAGTAGTGAGGTGGATCGAGAACTGGTTGAAAGGAAGAAGGCAGAGAGTTGTGGTCAATGGCGCAGAATCTAGCTGGAGGTCTGTGACTAGTGGAGTTCCTCAGGGGTCGGTGCTGGGACCGGTGCTGTTCAATATTTTCATCAATGACCTGGATGAGGGAACTGAGTGCACCCTCAGCAAGTTTGCTGATGACACAAAACTGGGAGGAGTGGCTGACACACCAGAGGACTGTGCTGCCATTCAGCGAGACCTGGACAGGCTGGAGAGTTGGGCGGGGAGAAACTTGATGAAATTTAACAAGGGCAAGTGTAGAGTCTTGCATCTGGGGAAGAACAACCCCATGTACCAGTACAGGTTGGGGGTTGACCTGCTGGAAAGTAGCGAAGGGGAAAGGGACCTGGGGGTCCTGGTGGATAGGAGGATGACCATGAGCCAGCAATGTGCTCTTGTGGCCAAGAAGGCAAATGGCATCTTAGGGTGCATTAGAAAGGGAGTGGTTAGTAGGTCAAGAGAGGTTCTCCTCCCCCTGTACTCAGCCTTGGTGAGGCCACATCTGGAATACTGCGTCCAGTTCTGGGCCCCTCTGTTCAAGAAGGACAGGGAATTGCTTGAAGGAGTCCAGCGCAGAGCCACAAAGATGATTAAGGGAGTGGAACATCTCCCTTATGAGGAGAGGCTGAGGGAGCTGGGTCTCTTTAGCTTGGAGAAGAGGAGACTGAGGGGTGACCTCATCAGTGTTTACAAATATGTAAAGGGTAGGTGTCAGGATGATGGAGCTAGGCTTTTTTCAGTGATATCCAGTGATAGGACAAGGGGCAATGGGTGTAAACTGGAGCACAGGAAGTTCCACGTTAACATCAGGAAGAACTTCTTTACTGTAAGAGTGACAAAGCACTGGAACAGGTTGCCCAGGGGGGTTGTGGAGTCTCCTACACTGGAGATATTCAAGGCCCGCCTGGACAAGTTCCTGTGTGATGTACTGTAGGTTACCCTGCTCTTGCAGGGGGGTTGGACTAGATGATCTTTTGAGGTCCCTTCCAACCCTTGGGATTCTGTGATTCTGTGATTCTGAGGACAGAACCAGGCTCTTTTCAGTGGTGCCCAGTGCCAAGAGGTGGTGGCCACAAACTGAAACACGGGATGTTAACTCTGAACATCAGGAAACACTTTTTTACTATGGGAGAGACTAAGCACTTGCACAACCTGCCCAGAGAGACTGTCGGATCTCCCTCCTTGCAGATGCTCAAAAAACTGTCTGGACATTGTCCTGGATAACCATCTCTAGATGGCCTTGCTTGAGCAGGGGGCTTGGGCAAGACCTCCAGAGGTCACTTCTAACCTCAACCACTCTGTGATTTTGAGTGAATCTGTGAAGCTGATAAACACTAGGGCATAAAAAAATGCAAACACCATATTTCAGACTTCTCTAGCCCACCAACATTTCTCTTCCCTATGTATCAGCTCAGTAATGATGAACACTTCTCCCTGGTCCCCCCTTCTGTGGTCTAATTCTAATGTAGTGCTTAGCCACATCTCCTTTACTGTAACACCTGAAATTTTGTGCACACTCTTAAACAGGCTTAGTTACTTGTTTTTAAGATGACATTTTGACCCAAAATGGCTAAGACTGAACTGCATTAAATTTGGACACTCAGAAAATAGGCCTACTTCAGAATAATAAAAGTTATGAGATAAAGCTCTCTCATTTGAAAAGAGACTTGTCAGTCACAAGTAGGATTTCTGTCAAAACGTGTCCTTTCCAGTGCAGTTTGTTGTTAGGGAAGATTTTTTTTTTCTGGAAAAGACATAATCACTTCCAAGTCCCTGATATTTTAATCACGGTATCTCTACAGTCAAAATATTGCACAGACCTACGTCAGCTACATCGCATAGCTCATGCATAAGAATATTTTCAAAGTTAACTTGCAAGGTTCCTTCCCTAATAAATGTCAGTACAAATTCAATCAGTCATGTTTTGACTAACACTTCAGTTGAATTAAGGTATGTCCCTTCTGAATAATAACAGGTTTTTGTGCTGGGATTTAAATTTATCTTTATTTTGGTGTCATATTACTTCAGCCTGATGAACATTTGACTGATTAGTTATATTTAAATCTCTATATCAGTACAAGATCTGGAAGGTTACAAGAAATCCAATTATGGAATTGTTCGAAGGGTGAAGAATGTACAAATAGTTAAGAAGGGCACTAAGGACATTCAACGATGAAAATGTTCCTGCAAGCAGTACATATTTCACATCTCAATCTCCCACACATCCTGCTCCAGAGAGACCAAACGCCTGGCTATGATTTAATCAGGTCATAAGTCAGGCTCAAAATTCTTTTCATATATGTGTTGAGAAACATCTGGGACTCATGGCACTGGACTCAGCATCTATTATGAGCAAAATGTTCTGATAATAATAATAGTAGGAACTGCAGAAATCTACAGGGTTTCTATTTATAGAACTCAAACTTCCACAGTGAAACCAGGAGCCAAGCTAGGCTCAGGCACTCCAAAAGTCTCCTGTAACTATGGTTACCTTTACCTTGCCAAGAAAATGACACATCTATTCCTGAAATTCACTGCGTTACTAATTGTCATTAAAAGCTATAACTGAAATTACTAATTTTTTAGCAGATGAGCTTGGAAGTGCAGTTTGTATCAATAATATCTGCTTCTAGACAGTATAAGTACTATGAAAACTTGCCTGAGGCTGTTTGTGTTATACCCAGCATAACAATGCAATTTCATTTATTGTCTTGGCCTCCTTACAGGAGGCCGTAGATCATGCTCAAAATTTTTTGGCTACAGGAAAGTTATAAACCACCTACATGTTACTCAAACTCTACATACAATAGCATTAGTGTTAAAAGCATTGAATTTGGGGGGGTGGGTTAAGCTATTTTTAATCAATTTGAAAACACAGAGGTTTATAATTTAGGCAGATGGAGAGACTGGATATTTGGTAATGCAGTATCAGAAGCCTTTCAATGTCTCCTCCTGTGACTCAGCTTCTCAGTTTAGTTCTTGTCAGGGACCACACTGAAGAGTTTTTAGAAAACTGCTTTTTGGCCTTCATCCTACTGAAGCTACAGGTTTTCCATACAGTCTTCTCTTCATTTGAAAAACAACAAACATTTTTTGTCCTTTTCCATGCAGCTTTTTGAATTGTATGAAGCTTCTACAGTGAACCTCTTCTTCCTTTTCTTTTTTCTTTTCTTTTTAGTTTTGTGCATATTAACTCAGAACAGGCCAGTCTGTAAATGCCACAACTCGGGTAAAACAGGGCAGAGCCACATCTATGTAAACATCTCATGTCTACTTCAAACTAGTTCCAAACTCCCAAGAATTAAGTTGTATGGGAGGGGCACCAGAAACCAGGATGAGAAAATAATTTTACATTAACATATTCGCAAATGGTTAATTCATTTATGCCCTGCTTAGCTAAACACTGGCAGCACCCAAAGGTCATAGTCCAGGTCATTTATGCATTCACATCTCACATATTTAGAGATCTCAAGTGAAAGTCAGTACCTTCTTTTTTCCTTGTTCTAATGTTTTATTAAGCCAAATTAATCTAACAGCTTATAGAGATACTAATACTTATGCTAGAAAAAGTTACAGCAATTTGAAGGGCATAAAAGATGAATAAAAGGGTAATGATTTGGTATTTAAAAAACATTAGAAGGAAAAAAACAATTCTGCTCTTATTGCTTCATTTTTGGTTACCATCTGCAAATTCACTAGTGTACTGGTTTAAGGCATTTACAAGAATGCAAGCCCTTTTGTTGGAAATACACAGTTGATTGTATCTACAAGTGAACACAGCAAACAGGAAAGGATATGATCTATTCAGTGTCTAAAAAAGGGATAATAAAGAACATAGTTTGAAAATAATTTATGCAGTTATTCAGTTTAGGCATTCATGCCTCAAATTAGCTAAACTTTCAGCCATATTTTCATCATTGCAATAGAGATTTTGAAAAGTTATTCAAAATGTACCACATTCTCCTATTTTTCCCTTAAAAGATAAATATCTCCAAGCTTGGGATATACCTTTTTATAACTAGAGATTCTTCGGTAGATGTGCTCAATTTTCTCACTGCAAATGACGCTGAATTTACTTTGAAGCTCGGTGGGGATCACTTCATTTAAAGAATTGAGGCTGTTACAATTCTGCACAAAATGTTCATCGCTTTTTGCCAGTGCTTCAAGAATCTACAGTAACAAAACCAAGAGCAGTATGTTATGAAGTAAGATGACTAAGATACCCCCCTTACTTATCATCCCTTATAATTAAAGATGAAAAGCCAGGTATCAGTTGCCTTTTAACATTACAGGTAATGCATATAACAACAATTTATAAAACTTTGGAAGCAAAGAGGTTTCTTGAAATCTATCCCCTGCATAAATTATGCCAATAATAAGTACTTTTTATATTGCTTCTCATGATATTGTCTGATAACTACTTACTTCCCACTAATGTAACCACTACAGCTCCTCTGAAATACATTATCTGCTGTATTTACTTGAACAACACACATTACACAAAGCTGATGAATTAATTCAAGTCTTGTAGCAAAAATTTGGGAGTATAAGCAATGACACATTTTAAAAAGGATACAAGAAAACTGAGTGCTATCCACTGTGTATTCTACATACATAAACAGCTAACAGGGAATAGAATAAGCTATACTGCCCAGCGAAGACTGAAGCTCTGCAATGATGGAAATAGCACCAGCAAATGATGGTGATAGAAAACCGAGAACAAAAAAGGTTTGATGAAGATATGTAAGGGTAGTACATAGCATTTTTTTTTATTTTTTTTTTTTTTTTTTTTTTTTTTACAATTTCAGGCATTGAAATTCACTGTGTCATGGAACTTGGGAGATGCCTACTGCTGGTTGGGGCTACCTCTGAAGACATGTTTAAAAAACACACCCAAAATAACTTTCTAACTATGGCACCCAAAATACAGATAAAGGCACCTAAATAAATAATGACCTGAAGAATTGACTAGACCAGCCCTAGCAAATCTCACAATGCTGCTGCAAGAAGTTACTCCCTGTCTGTCAACCTGACTTGTTTTAAAGTGAAGCTGGGGAAAAGAAACACATGCCCATGCCTCAGTTATTTCAGTAAAAGATCAGTACTTCAGTTTACACTTTTGGTGGAAAGATCAACAGAAGAAGAAATAGGCAGATATTAATACACTCCCCAAAACTTGGGCTTCAGTACCTCTATTAAGCAATGTTTGTTAGCTTGCATATGTGTGTGAAAAGATAAACAAAAACTTATTAAAAGAGCTGTATTACTACATTATTTGTCGATCTGATGCAGACAGTATCAGATACATATTAAAAAAAAGAAAATCACATCCCGTTCATAGCAATCACAGACTTTACCATCTGGAAATATTCACAAAATAAAAATTTCAAAGTAAACTCAAAAGTTGCACTTGTTCTTTTTCTTCCTCCTTGATTTTGCCAATGTGTGCATCTATGTACACACAACTTTATTTTACTTTCAGAGACAGAAAATACTGATCTTGTGCTACTCCTTTTACTGAAAGACATTTTTAAAGTTGCACATGCAATTCTATGTAAGTGCATCATAAGAATTAATACACACAAAAAGTAGCTTCATACCTTTGCAGTCAAGCTGAAAAATCCCTTTGGTTCAATCATTTTTTCTAAGACGTGGCACTTTATTCCAGCTGTGCTATCATACTCATAAACCACTCCATACT
Source organism: Lathamus discolor (assembly GCF_037157495.1). Classification (NCBI taxonomy): domain Eukaryota; kingdom Metazoa; phylum Chordata; class Aves; order Psittaciformes; family Psittacidae; genus Lathamus; species Lathamus discolor. The sequence goes on along the minus strand of NC_088885.1, from coordinate 125,270,875 downwards.
CCAGATGGACATTGTCAACAGTCAGACTCACATGATCTTTTTTCCCATCAATTATTGCCATAGTGTTAAATTTGTCAATTACCTCTAGAATAAAGGAAATTATACAAATCAGTTCAGGAGGGCTGGCCACTAAACAAACTAAAAGGGACATCGGCCTGTTTAAAGATGTTCATCAAAAAGCCCAGCTACCAGCTGAATGACTTAAGAATCAGAACACCAGGATGCTAAAATACACCAGGATGCTAAAATACTAGATTGCTTAAGAGGCATGAACAGACAAGTCACAGTAGTCTCTCTCTACAAACAGCTATTGAAGGGGACTAATTCAATTTCATTTATAATCAGAGACATAAAAAAGCAACCAAAAAAAAGGTGAAAACTGAGAACTTCCAAATAACCTAGGAGGAAATTACCATGAAAAGTGTCAGCATTCAGAAATGAAACCACAATAACCACATTTACACAGAGAACATAATTAAAGAAACAGTTAACATGAATTATGTTTATCATGATGCATATGAATACAGCTTTATCTAAATCTTAATTGCCTGAAAATAATCTGAAGGATAGCTGATTCGTTATTTCTTATGCAGTATGCATCGAATTTAGCCTTAAATTACTACCAGTGGTTAAAGTAAATCATGTAATTCCTAGATTATGTATCCTATGAATGAAAATTGAACATATTTTCCCTAAAGTGTTCACAGAAACTCATTCTTGAAATGGTAAATAAAACAACTTTCAAATAACAGCATGCTGAATTCACATCTTTAGAAAACAAATCCTTATATATAACTCATTATATGGTCTGCTTGCAATTTCCTCACTGAAAACAAAGCCACCTATATTTCCCCTGTTACTACACCAGCATTCTGAGCAACAACAAAAAAACAAAGAATCACATACCTTCCACTTTGCAGTCAAAGGCATCTCCTCCATCATCTCCAGAGGGCTTAGTGTTTGTTTTCTGAAGATCCTCCTGTGCACTTTCAATGCTGTTGTAAACCCACTGTATAGAATCTTGCTAAAAAAACAACAAAAATAGACAGCTAGGAAAAGCTTTACAAGTGCAATTGATAGCAACTTATTTCACTGCTCTCCAACATGAAATAGTTGCACTAATTCCCTGATTATTATCAGCTTTATTGCTTTCCAAGCTCCAAGTTAAAAATAATATTGTGAAAATTCTGTAAAAACTTTGCCATTACCTAAAACCATCTGAAGCATTTTGTCAACTTTTTATTTCAGAGTATACTGTCATGAGGCAGTATGAAATCTGTGACAGCATGACATCCATCAGTTTCATGGCTCTGACAAAAATAATTTAAGCCATTTCAAATCAAACTACAGATTGAAACATATTTGAGACAAGAAATCATGAAAAAATTAAGACAAATTATTTTTGCCTTGCTAAATCTGCTGGCACATATTATGGAATACCAAAGAAAGATACAGATTGTCCAGTTAATCTATTACCCGTATGTCACTGGCAAGAAGAAAAGACACTAAAGCCTTCATTACTTGTATTTGGCTTTAGTACAGTTACTTATATTTGACTTTAGTTATCTTAGTGGCTGCGTGGAGACCTAATAGCAGCCTTCCAGTACCTGAAGGGGGCCTATAGGGATGATGGGGAGGGACTCTTCGTCAGGGACTGTAGTGACAGGACAAGGGGGTAATGGGTTAAAACTTAAACAGGGGAAGTTTAAATTGGATATAAGGAGGAAATTGTTTCCTGTTAGGGTGGTGAGACACTGGAATCGGTTGCCCAGGGAGGTTGTGAGTGCTCCATCCCTGGCAGTGTTCAAGGCCAGGTTGGGTGAAGCCTTGTGTGGGATGGTTTAGTGTGAGGTGTCCCTGTCCATGGCAGGGGGGTTGGAACTAGATGATCTTGAGGTCCTTTCCAACCCTAACTATTCTATGATTCTATGATTCTATGTTCTTTATTTTTCCCACAGATCAGCAAAGCTGCCAAAACAAAGACAGAATCACCCAAAAAGTCCAGCATCCGATGTGACTGAGTGACATGTGAGCACATGAATGGTGGCTTGGTCATACAACCTATGAAGAAGCCATGTACACAACTGGTACCTTGTTCTCCCCCTTTCACTTACTCAGCCACATGCCCCATCACATCCTTGCAGAAGGGCCTATCAAATATATCATCTCCAGACTACTCTTCCCTTCCCCTTACACTTCAAAAGAAGCTTGACAGTCATTTAATCACTCCCTCTCCAACAGCTACAGCAGAATAAATGACACAATTATGACTAATCTGAATTCACAGACCTTGAAAAGAAGTTTGTAGAAGAATTCAAAGTCAAGTAAGGACAGCAACATTTTAAGCTGAATGCTACAATTTTCACACAATTTCCAATTATGCTTTGCTAACATACACTATGCAGCTGCTATCTTTATCCCATTAAACAGATAACTAGATTTTCATATGATTAAGGTACTGTTTCTCTCTAGGTTTCCTAGATTCATCTGGAATTACTTTTGACTCAATGGCACTGAAATATTTTAGTCAGGAAGCTGAAGAGCTCTCTGTTGATTGTTGGAAGACACCTGTGCACAAGCTGATTGACAGAAAGCCTTCTGAAACCTAGGCTTCTTTGCAGGTACACCTGAAAACCTGCTGCTTATTTATTGACTCTTACAGGTTTGTTTGGCAGCATTAAGACTGTCATGCCATCCTCTAATAGGAGATTTGCATTATGCCAAAGGGTTCCTTCATTATTTGAACTTAGTATGGCTTATGGAAGGACCAACTACTTAAACTGGAGGTCCCTCTTTCAAAAGTTAATACAAGATATAATGCAGTATGATTTGGAGCAGTGTTACACAGTTATTCACAACGCAAGAATCTGAAATGAAACTTCACTCTCAAGGCAAGCAGGAAGACTCCTCACCCCAAGAAGTGGAATATACAGGAGAGAGAAAAAGATCCCCTTTCAAATATGCTACTGTCAACCACAGGAAAAACTGCAATATTTGAATTAATTAGATGATAGGATAATGCAGTGTACTTATAAAACAGGAAAAATCCATGGTCATGGTCCAAATAATTAAAACCCCAAATTTCTGAATAGGAAATTAAATTTTAGCTATCTTGACACTCATGGGAATACTGCCTTTTGTTTCAGTCTAGACAATTCTGCCATAGCATTTAACAGCACTACATCCTAAATGAAGCTTTTCTGATCAGTCTGGGGATTTTAGTTATTTGTGATTTTTGCTTTTGTGTTATTTTTTGCTGAACTATGATCTGCTACATTTTAAGATTGAAATAAATAATACATATAGGAAAAACAGTTATGTACACTAACATATTACCCAAGTGGATTAAACAAACAGTAATTTTGCATGTCAAGGCATTCATGTGTCAGCCAACATTAACCAATCCTCTCTGAATATCACTAATCTCTATAGGAATTCTACAGTTACACAGAGTGAATACACCTGCTATAAATAATTTATCTTTTATTCTAGCCAGTTTTGCTACTAGCTAACAAAGCACCATCCTTTTACTAGACAGCATCTTCCTTTAAAGGATAGGTGAGCTTGATCTTGCTATGCTATGTAACAATTTCAATACTCTATTAACAGTTCAAACAGAAACATCCAACCACCATTTTCACAGACACTGTAATTTGCAAGACACAGTTCTAATTCTTATTTATAATTCTTATCTCATATCTATGCAGTAGGTGCAGGAGAAGGATTTCACTCTTGATTTTAATTGGATTTTTCTTCTCACTTAACATGTACTGGAAGAGTTTGTGAAGTTAATTAATGATATGGGTTCACAGTTCATGAAAAATTTGCAAGGACTTGGGAAAACTGCATTATAGAATCCAGCTGGTTTTGCCTTTGTTCCTTAAACTTGTGTCTTGGAAGGCTAAGATTTCCTCTGAAACCTACACGAAAAAGATAATAAAGATTGCACGCTTATATAAAAAAACGGGGAATTTTGAGTCCTTGAATGTATGTTTATTCGCAATACTGGAATGCAGTCAGAACACAAAGACTTTTACAGATTGAACATGTGCACTCTCCTCTCTGTGCTGAAGTGTTACAAAATTCTGGAAGAAGACTATTTCTCGCATGGAATTCTCCCATTGCTGAGCATACAGCAAGCTTAAATCCCTCTCCATTATGACGACAATATACCTCCTAATGCTTTCTACACAGAAATGCAGAAACACTTGAAATAATACCATATACCAATAATACCATAATACCATACCAATAATACCTTTAAAAATACCATATTAAAAAAAAAGAGCTATCAACTTAAGATTTATTTTGATTCAGAAATAAATAGACCTTGATCATCAGCAATATATTAAGCAATCTTAAGCTTTTACAATTCAACTGGCTTCCCTTCAGTTTTCACCAATCCTTTCCCCTCATCCCACTCAAACATAACAGATGTGTGAATAGAGATACACAACACACTGCTTACTTTGACCAAAAAAGAAAAATCTTAGAAGAAAGTCTGCAAGGGTGCTAAATGAGACATACCTGCATTGGCCGCCTGTACTTCCTGCATGCCGTGACATGAGCAATAACACTTGCATGAGTCTCTTTGCTGACATTAATTCCATTCACTTTGATTATGCACTGGCCAGGGTGGAGACCTGCCGCAGCTGCCACCGTTCCTATTCAAAATAAATCCACGTAAGTAACAGACTTCATTTTCTAAACATATCCTTTAAAGCTTACAGTCCAAAACCCTCTTTCTTAATCAGAATCTGCTCTCACCAATTATTACATACTTCCCCTCACCACAGAGTGCTTCTGCAGTCAGCTGGACTCCAAGAAAATGGAGTTCCTCAACAGATGATTTCATAAGAGACCAGACTACTTTCCAAATGCTGTTTTACAAATCAAATTATAATAAGTAATATGAAAATGTGGAAAAATTGTCTTAAGTGATTTTAAAAGGATAAAAGGCCTTAGCTTGAAACTTACTAATTATAACTTAGACCACTTTTATTCTAAATTCTTTAATGTGCCCAAGCTTATGAGCTTGTTGACTACTTCAGGTTTCTCTATTCTACATACAAAGCAGAAGCTTTCTGACAATTCATAAATATCAGAGCATACTAGATTTTATTGCTCAACATTAAGCAAAATACCAAAATTCAAGGTTGTTTCCAAGGACTGACCGATTTCCAGTCAAGTAGGAGGGGAGGAAGAACAAAACATTCTCTTTGACCAACAAAAAATATATGATTTAGTGGTTTATTTCCACAATGGAATAACCACCTTGGAAATATCTTCCATCCAATGAATGAATAGGTACTACAAAAATAGCAGCTGTCTCCAGGTCTTTCAGTATGACTCAAGCCCACTCCTGAAAGACAGCTTGCTTGTGTATAACTTTAGTTCCGGCTACCTGAACATTTCCCTCCTTATGTCTCTCTTGATACTGGCACAAAGGAGACAGGGAAGTCAAAATCTATTGCCTAGAGACTGCAAAGCTGAGGTACGGAAGCTAGCTGCTATGAAAGAAAAGGCTAAACTGAATTTTCAAGGCTGACAAATAGAAAAGCTCATCATGACCTGTCAGCTGAATGTATCTGACAAGGAAATAAACAATATTCCTGGATTTCCCTAATTTTAGCTACTATCAGGTCAGACAACAGCTGTATTTTAAATCTAATATCAAAGGCTTTGGAAGTGACACCATTAACAGCTATTGCAACACATGCACCAAAAAAGTTTTAAAAATAAACATTTAAATAGGTCTTTTTAAATATCTCTCAAAAAAAAAAAAAAAAAAAGAACAACAAAAAATCAAAACAAACCAACCAAAAAAAAAAAAAACCAGGATCCCAATTCAGCAAAGTATTTAAGCATATGCTTAAAAGTCTTTCAGGTTTAGTAAACCACTCATGCACACGCTTACATACTGTAGAGGCTAATTGGAATAAAGTGTTTGCTTAATGAATAAGGATAGGCAGTTGAATTGAGATCCAGGTGCAGAAATAATTATCACATCAGCTCAAAAGTCTGTAGTCTATTAGACTTTCTCTTGAAAATCTAATTTCTGGCACCAGAGCCTAGGAAAAAAATAAAAGTTATCAAGCTCTGTTCAAATCTGGCTGCTTTGCAGATCAGTTCACTTAAAATTCCTCAATTGTAAAGGGAGGAGGGGGGAAAAATGTACGTGATGGCCCCACAACAGCTGAAGATAACTTTAGTTGACTCTACCATTAACAACACAGACAGCAACAAAGAATGCTTCACCTTCTTTCATCACCAGTGTCGCGGTCAAGAACATATTGAGTTAGAGATGGCAAGCCTTTGACAATCACACCACAAAATGGACAAAACAGTATTTACAGGAGACACCTGCAATTACTAAGACAGACGAGGCGACTAGCACCCTTGAAAAGACTTGTGAGAAGTGCATTTTCTGTAAATTGTTTTCAGAACATTGCAGGACTACATGGCCACCTAACAAATATAATGCTCAGGAAGTGAGTGGTTCCAAATAAAGAAAAAAAAAAAAGCCAGAAAATCTATCCAAAGTTTACAAAGTATAAGAACACAAAACAATCTTACCTGGTTTTATTTAGTATTGTTTGTTACTTTGGGGGAGAAAACTACGCTGAAACACTGGACCTAATTTTGATGTATCTCAGCCATGCCATTTAGATAGCAAATGTGTATTTACCATCACAGTTGACAGCTCTTACCTCTCCCAACAGCATGGACAACTGATGGACCAAAGCCCCGGATTTGGAATCCAAGTCCATCTGCAGAATCAGGAATCTTCACTGTCCTGATATAAGCAAAGATTCAGAAGGAATGTAGAAAAGGTAACATTTTGTTATTTAACATAAAGGTAGATATATAAATATATATATTATATATATATTTTTATATATAAATATATCAATATAAAGCAATAAGTAGGTTACAAGAGTGCAGGACATTTTCATTCAATTCACAGTTTCAGATTCAGCAGGATCCACTTACAGATACTTTGCACCACTGGCATCAGAAATAAGAGCAAGCTGCAATACTGAAACCAATCAAAGGAATGCAATACTATTTCACAGGTAAATTCAATATGCCAATTATGACCAAAGCATGTGATTTGGGCAAACTGCCACAGCACAGCAACACTGAAAGCCCTGGGAAGACAGGGAGTCTCTCAGTCAAGAGGACAAAGCCTGGGGACCACAGATCATGCAAGGCCTTGTCAGAGAAGCTGCAGAAGACTGCAAAGACTAGATCCATATCACACTTTGTTAACATCTAAGTGACTACTTGATGAGCTTTACTGGGGAAGTATTTGGTGCAATTTTTCCAGGCAGCTATGTAAAATCTGAGGTTTGTCAAGCAAGAATCGCCTACTACTGTTCTTCTAAATCATAAGCACATTGTACTACACTCCTGCTGGCCTAAGTGCAATAGCAATAAACCTACTGAAACATGACCAACAAAAACAGTTCTTAGAATCAAAATTCACATCGACTCCTTAAAATGAAGCCCTGAGCTCACCCAAAGTAAGCCAGCATATCCACATGATATCAGCTCGGGTTCCAGAAAAAGCAACACAGCTGCATTAGCCCTTATCAGAGCTAGTCAGGTCATGCATAACAGTCCACTGATTTAGCTTTGCAGCCTTTACTTCCAGAGCCAGCTCTGTTATTTCAAGGATCTCTGCCCCAAGCTCTATTTGCCAGTGCAATTCAAATTGATGATGAAAAGTGATTTAAAATACATTTGGACTTTAATAAACTTGATTTGTAGATATTATGTTGAATAATATCACTGCATCATTTCTTGTACTTTCATTTTTTCTGGTACACAGAATATTCAGCATTTGGAAACAATCGTCAGCATAGGTGAGATCCAAAACCCACTGAAGTCTATGAAGCTTAAAAAAATTGGAATATTCTTGAGATTAAAGAATTTTCATCTGAAATATTTTCATAAGTATAGAATTATGTAGTATATATTATATACTAATGAAGGTTGATACAATCTATACAGTTTCATTCTGAAAATGCTTTTGGAATATTCTGATGAGGTATGAAAGACCATCACTGACAGTTTTAACCTAGGAATTTAGGAGAGAACTGTCTCTTCTGCCAACATAGTTGTGCGAGTGGCAGCTCCTGACAAAAAGCAGGCAGCACTGAGAAACAAATTCTTCAACTCCTCTGAACTCCTCATTCACTAGATTACCTCTGTCAACCTTGAAATTCACCCACATTTTCAAGTTGCATCAGAAATTAAACAAAGATCTCCATTAAAGAAAGTCCAAGATACATCTTTTATACTTGCTCCAACACTCTTATCTACTCATTTGGGGAATTTTTGTTATTGCTGTTTTTGTTTGTTTGTTGGGGATGCCACTGCATGTCTCAAAACACCCTTGCTTATTAATACAAGAAACACGTCTGCTGAATCAGAGCCATTTCCAAGGCACACTCTGGTAAGAGAATGGTTCCTCCTTACCCAGCAAAATTTGATCAAAATTACTTCTGACCACTGTTTCTTACTTTCCTCTTTATTTGGTATGTATAAACCAGTAACAACTACATTAACTTCAGTAACAGACCTATGCTAATTTACATATTTACTGAGCCCAGCCATCAGTCCTCACTTTGCATTTCTTTTAAGTAACAAAAATTGCATTCAGGTAGGAATGGTCATAACTGTGTACAGAAATACATCTGTTACATAAAGATGGAGAGCTGTTTACTTGCTCATGCTGTTTACACAACCAGCACACATGCTGAAGAGGCCCATTAGATCAGAGAGTCTGACTTCTGCCAAACCAGCAACTACTCTCCAGGCAGAAGAACTTGTTTAATAAACACAGTGAGAGATAAGTGATCAAAACTGTCCATTATAGTCAAGGAAACTTCATTTACGCTTGTGGTTCCTGCATGTATTTAAAGCAGCAGAGACGATGATCTAAAGCACTTGTGTTTTTCTTCTCCTGACTAATGCAATAAAACAAAATCAAAGCAGATCAAATTGCTTAACTTTGCAAAGTCAGATTAGATACAGCATTTAAAATAACTTTACAGTAGTACACTCTGAAGCTCCGCTGGTCTTTTAAAATTCACTTCAACTGTAGTTCATAAAAATTCCCCCAAAGGAATGATAACTTACTCCCGTGGTTTAGTGCTCACAAGAACCCGCAGGGGTTTTCTACTGTTTAAACATGCTTTCAGGAAGCAATCCACTTCACTGAAGGGTCGCAGAAAAACCAGGTCACCGTTAATGGCAAAGATTTTTTTCCCAACTTCCAAGCCTGCCATCTAGAAAACAATGACAGTTGTGTATACATTTGCTTTTTATAACCATTATGTTTTCTGCTGCTGGCATGCAACCCCAATAGGAATAATGACATGCACACTGCTTTTACATTCTTTATGCCTCCTTCATGTACCACACACTACAGACTTAAACCATAAAACACTTCTAGAACTGGTTAAATTGGCTTGAAAGGTACATTAAACACTCATTCTGAAAAGACCTAAATACAAGACTTGGCCTTAATCAAGATTTTATGACAGTATTAAAATATCAGTTAATATTTGGAATAACACAACAGCTTTCCTTGAGCCAATTCACTTTTTTATGATGCTACCTAATTTGTCCATCCATCATTCTCCAAAGGACCTAAAGCTTCTTTTCATAAAGAGCTGATTAATATTCCAGTAAGTGAATATGTATTAAGTTCCAAAGCAAAAAAAAAAAAAAAAAAAAAAAAAAATCCTTAAATATTTCATGGTCTTTGAGCCAATGGTATCACAAGCCAAATTGCTTACAGGTTTTAAACTCCAGTAGAACAAAAAAGGAACTGTAACTAGTTAGATGGCAGGAGTACACACTGGAGCTCAGGGCAAAGACTAAACCATAGCACCATCTGAGATCATGGCAGAATCCGACTGCTAGAAATCATCCTATACAGCACCGTGACTGTATTACATTATTGATTTGCTATATCTTTTTTTACCTTAAATTTCTACTCAACCATGAGATTTAGAAAGACTTGAAATCTGGGTCCAAATTTTTGATCTTGTGGAAGAGAAGACTCATTCTTTACCTTTACATGTACAAAGACTCCCATGCAGTTCAACAGAATATGAAATTACTCAAAGAGCATCTAAAGCAATACTAACAAACAGAAAGGCTGTAATTGTTTCATTTGGATTCTCAAATTCTAGACTTCATCCAAAGCTTGATACGTCCTTCATTATGAAATATATCTAGTGCAACTCACAGACTAGCTATATATTCAGTTTACACTCTACTGAAAATGTTTATTCCGCTCATGATCAATGCCATCACTGGAATATTATAAAATTTATAAAAATAAAATGACCACTTTTGTATCACCACTCAATATGACAATTTACCTGAGCAGAAAGTAAGTGTTGATAATGGTCAGAGCAGCATTTTTAACAAAACCAAATTTAAAAAAAGAAAAAAAAAAAAGATTCATAACCACAGTTTTCTTGGAAAGTTATCATTGTTACCTTCTATTACCACAGATTTTCCCCACTGATGTACAAAACATACACCTGTGATCAAGTGAATAAAATAGGGATGATAATTTATAATACTTGATACCTCAGCATTTGATCCTTTCTCCACCACTTTAATAATTGGCACCTTATTTTTATCTTCTAAACCAAAACCATAGGTGCCTTCATTAGATTTAATCTGAAAAATAAAATTGTTTAAAATATTGTTCAGAAAGGCATGAAGAACAGCTAAAGGACATCCCCATTAAATAAATACACACAGTGCTAATTTATTGTCACTACAACCGATTTCTTCACTCATTAAAACATAAAATCCCTTACTCACCAGTAATGACTTGGCTATGACATTTTCCACTACTTTCAGATCATGTTTCATGAGCCTGTGCTTCATATTTGACCCTTCCATTTCTTCATCCGCATAAAAACGAAACAGTAGTGGTTCATCTTTAAATTCACTTTTCTCTAACACTGTAGAATGCAAGACCACATGTATTAATGCCTTTCATAAACCATAAAATACTGAACATGCATACACCTATTAAATGCCAGCAAACTATTTCTGTATGTGAATCCAGGGAAATATTAATTTTTGACATAAACAAAGATTTTTATTTGGATCCATTACAGACAGGTATCATTAAGCTCATTTTCAACCCCAACATCTGGATTTCACCAAGCAGAGGAAGCCATATTAGCTTGAAATGGTTTTAGTGAAAACGCCAAGCACAAGGTTTCTTCCTAAAAAGGATTTAAAAACATGGGTTTGAAAAGTTCTGATGGACAGCTGCTGGAGATGCTCAGCACCAAGTTCTAGCACTCTCCAGCTGGTGAAGGATGCCAGGTTCAGTATTGGAAATGGGTTTGGTGAGGATGTGGAAACAACTAGAACAGCAGGCGCATGCAGTTTGGATATTTAAAAGTGCAAGGATAAAGAATGAACAGTGCCAGAGAGGAAGTTAATTCTACCTCCTTCTCTAAACAAGCTGATAAGAAAATAATTTCTTCCTCTTTTCATTTCAGTAAATGGCCTACTGCTTCAATCATTTCACTGAAATCTTCCCTCTGATGGTATTAAATTTGACCTTGTTCACCTCATTTTTTGTTCTGCACATATCTCTGCTCTTCTCTCCCTTCTTTGTTTGCTGCTGCCCTTATGATTTTCTCATTTTTCTACACTCCACTTTCTCCTATTGTCACCACTTCAACTTTTTCTAAAGGTCATGCTCCTCCATTCATTCCAAAAAAAAATCTCCTTTCTTTCCTATGTGTTTCCTAATATTTTTATCATCTCATCTGTGCCAACATGTATTACCTGATTAAGAAACTTCTTTCAGAGTGGCTGATAAAACTGACACACACACCCCCACATTCTCCAGAGGATGAATTCCTCACTGCGTGCTATAAAATTGACTGAAAATAGTCTTCAGAGTATGTAATAGCTTTTTTCTTCTTTGAAGATTGTAGCATAGATCTCTTCAGCAATACAATGAAAACACTTCCTAACCCTTCTGTAATATCTTTACCAGCCCTTGCATTTCTTTTCAACTGTGTAGAAAGCATTAAATGAAAGGTAAGCATAGCTTGCACAGAATGTATTTACTTACCATGGTGCATAAACCCATTATCACAAAGAGCTACACCGAATATCATAGCTTCCTCCCTCGTGCGGCAATCTCCCTGTTAAACCATAGCATATTTTTTTCATTTACTTTAATATAGCAGCAAAACACACAATAGCACAAACTCACAGGGTTGGCAATGGTTGTAGATGGTATTTACTCCCCCACACCTTTATATACACATTTATTGCACACTTATTAAACAGTATATTATCATAAAACCATAGAATAGTTTGGGTTGGAAGGGACCTTTACATGGTATATATCTTTACAGTTACAAATAAAGATGTAAACATTTTAGTAACTCTGCATTCCCCATAAAAATTTAATATAATAGAATGTAAAAGTGTCGAAGTTTTTAACTTTTATCTTATAAAACTGGTGCATGTTGCCTGAGTGAACAGGATACCCTGTTCTTGTTCCTAGTTTGCTTAAAATAGAACAGAACTAATGACTGAAAATTGGTACTGACTTTAGTCCATCTAGTTAGTAATTTAGAGTTTTCAGAGGCTATCCATTTCATTTTAAGCCATGAACAGTTACAAAACTAAGTCTCATTAAAACATTTAAATTGCACGTAAGAAAGATAAGCACAAAAGGAATAAACAGCACGTCTGCTTACAGCTGATTTCATTTACTTTACTAGTTTAAGAAGATTACATTTACATGTACCATTCTAATAAATCTTATTCTGCTTAATACATTGTTACCTTTCAACTTAGAATTCAAAAACATAAATAAATCCAAAGGTGTATACTTGCCTGTGCAATCAACCAGTCTATGAGTTTGTTAGCCATGACCACAGATTTGTAGGTTCTCAAGTGATAATCTTTATCCCTGTTCAAAATGAAAAAGAAAAATCAAATGAAAACTCAAAAGAGCCTAAAATACTTGTATTTTATAAACAAGTTAGTGCAAGCATGAACTGAGAATTTTGTAATGGTTCAGAAATTGCCTCTGGAGTAAAAGAGCAAGTCAAACCTTTTAGTACAGAAAGAAAGGAGGAGGCTTACTTATCTTACTTGGGCGATAATGTCACTGGAGTATAAAGGCACATGGGACTCTCCAAAGGAGGTAATGAAGTGTTAGTAAACATACAGTAAGTATATAAGCATATCCATCAGGACCTAGAAGGTTCTAAACTCTAAAAAAAGGTCATACTGAATGGAGTCTGTAGTCATTTTATGATTCAGTTATGCTTTTTTGTCTTTATAGCCTTTCAGTCTTGTTTGATTATTCCCAAGAGACTAGTCTTCAAAGGATAGGTTAGGTTCCTGCTTTCAAACACAGTATCTTCAGATTACATACTTCTTCCATTTGACTCTTTAAGGATTTCCCAATTTGACTCACCTAATTACTGGGGTAAACAGACTGTGAAGGCGACAGTACAGTCGTACACCCTGTTAAAGATAAGGTTAGTTAGCCACCTGTTCACACAACAGAGAACATAAAAGGAACGGATGCAGTAAGGAAGCCTGTATTTATATAGTAAAAAACTCTGTTCAAATCTCTATGTATTTTCATGTGCCAACAAGTAATATTTCCAGACAAAAATATTGATGAATAAATTATGAAAAAGAAAACATTTCCAACCTACTCTAAGCTTTACTGAGACACACGTAAAAAGGCTTAGCCTTAAGGTAGCATTAAAAAATTCTGAAGGTATAGTACTTTGAAAGAAACATACACAAAACCTGAAAGATAAAGCAAAGTTTTCATGCATTAACATTTTTGCAATCACTGGTTGCTGTTCTACACACAAAGTGACTAATTAACATAGAAACCACTGCATTCGATTATATGCATCAACAATTTACTTACAAATTTAAATTACAAATAACCAATAAACTTTAAAAATGCAAAAAGGTTCAAATATTTGATTTTTTCAATTAAAAACATAAAGCATTCTTAGGAGTTAAGAAACTACTATCAGAAAATTGTTTTTTAAAAAAGAAATTGACTTAGTATTACTTAGCAGACTATCAAAAAACAGTTTATAACATGCAAGAACAACCATGTATAACAATTAAAAGTTACGCCAAATTAGATTCCATCCTACTTTCCTATGCCTTGTAGCTCAGTATTGAAGATTCTTTTAGATATACCTTGCATTAAGAAATACCAGCAGAAAAGTAAATAACACTATAATGTAATACCCAAAAGCTGACATTTTCTACCACCTCAAAACCATGAAAGCTTGAATATTAATGAGTTTAAAGGCAACTTTCTTCAATCATTTTAGGATTCTATGCTTATGCCCAGTAGTGTGGATGGACAGCACTACCTATCTGTGTTTAAACATCGATATGACTGCAGATTTATCACCTCGTTAAGGCACTAACAAATGACACTCAGATTTAAGAGAAAAATCAAAACCAATTTTCCACATGTAGCTTCATATCTATTAATATGGACTGAAAAATAGAATAGACTGAAACGCCAGATCCGCCCATAAACATGGCATATGAAAACATTAATAAAACCAACAAACTTAAACTTTATTTTTGCATTTAAAATGCATAACAGCAAGCCAAAATCTTCCCTTACAAACAGTAAACTGAATTGGATTCACTTAAAAATAGAGACAGGCAAGTGTGAAGGATGTTTTTTATGCTAGCATAATATTTTACATTATTTTTCAAGCAGAACCTCCATTTCTGATGTGTTCTTCCTAATAATAGCAAGTATTTAACCTGTACCTTAGAAATCACATCCTGCATCTCATTTCTGGGGTAGTATGTTCCATCATCATATCGGAACCTGTACAGCATGTGTTCAGGTTTGAACTGGTGCTTATCTGTAACTAAATCAAAAAAAAACCAAAAAAACAGTTAAAACAATTATTTATTGTTAGATGATTTTCTAAAGAAATAAAGAAGAAAGAAGTGGGCCAGCATCATTTAATCTAATAACAGCCAATTACACAGCAACAGGTTGATTTCAGACAGGGAGGCCAGGAAGCCAAATTAGATCATTTTGCTTAAGTTCCTTTATGTCACTGGTGACAATATTTCTCACAATGTTAAAGCAGCTCAGAACAAACCAATTACAACTTACAGGGCAAATAATTCAGAAAGACAAAGAGACAGCAAACAACCTGAAAAACTAGGTACTCAAATCTTTCTAGCTTTCATCACTTTTGCAAAGCTTTATCAATGAAATAACCAAATAAAGCTTCTTTTGCAGCTATTTGTATTATTTTTCCACAAGGATTCTCTGTTTTAATTCTTGTGGAGGCCAATCTCAGATGAGTAAAGATACACATCTGATCAGTCCTGCACTGGGGAGAAAAGGGAGAGGGAACATCTTTCTTTATATATAGCCAGCTGAAGGTCTCAAGCGCAAGAGACCAGCAATCAGTTTGAAGGTGTTGATAATCCATTTCCCCAAAGACTTTTGAAAAAGGATCTTAACAGATGAATTTCAAGAAATTCACAACATTCCAGCAACAAACCCCACAACTTCAAGTGTTTTGTCAAAACAGTCATACCACATGATACAAAACTCCTGGAAACATCAAGTCTTTCTGAAAACCAGCTGATTTATTTGATGGCTGAGACCAGCATTAAGACTAGCACTATCCTAGCATAATTATCTTGTAGTAATTGCTGTTTTGCTTGCAGAAGTAAGTTTTGATTTTGAAACTAAAGGAGGGTACTGTGATGTCTCCGTTAATCAGAGTAACAGGCCTGACAGTGTTAGGCAATTCTTCTGTGCATGCCTTCCTACACCAAGTGATTAAACCATCATACATTATTTTCTTCAGAAAATGTAGTTAGGCATCATAAACTTTGTACAGTAAGTTGCCTTCTGTCTGCACTGTTTTTCATGCCCCTCCAACCTCTTCAGTATCTCCACACATCATCTGATGCACAGACATAAAAACTGGACTTCAGTGGTTTCACTAGTGTCATGTGCCAGAGCAAACTTCCCTACCTATATTTGATATATCTACCAATAGTAAAGCCAATTTCCAGTTGCCTTGAACTGATGGTTCACACTAATGTAGTTATTCAAAATAACCCCTAAGCAATTTTACATGTCATTGATTCTCAGTAAATCAGATACAGACTACAGAATTTTCACACGTAATGCCTAGTATGAGTATCTAACTGAATTTTAATGGATTTTGACCATTTTGACTGGGGTGGGGTGGGGAGAAGGCATCTTCTAGTCTTGTAATTAAAAAAAATTAAAAAATCATACTGTTGAAGAAAAAAACATATTCTACTATATCAACACACAGTAAGAGTTTTTTAAACCAGCAACTACATAAAATAGAAAAATCAACCACCAGGATGGTATTGTGTAAGGCCAAATTGCTCATCACCACTACAGAGATGTGCTGGGAGGGTACCAGGACTACAAAGCACCCTTCCTTTCTTGCATGCCAATGACAAACAGAGCAGGCCATGTCCTCTGAGGAACACAAGCTTCGTTGTCTTTGCAGCACCTACTTACATAGCGTGCACCAGAAACTAAGGGAACAGGTCCACAGAGCTGACACATCCTGAGTTTCAAACACTTAGAGCTGATAAAAGGCTGCATTACCATTAAAATAAGGCAGCCCAGGTTGTTCTGCATGACATTCCCAACAATGTACCTATATTTTGTGTTGGGATAGATATTTATATGTCACAGACTAAGAAAAGGGAACTAACCCAGGTGTAAACTTTTTTTTTTTTCTAACTTTTTGGGGCCAGGGTAGTTTTGACTCAGATCAGTACACCAGTCCAAGAACCTGCATAGCTACATACATACTTATTCATTTTAAAACTATCTAATATTCAGATTATCTTTGTAACTACTAAGCTCCTTACTGCCTTGACAGGAAGCTTCCATCTAATAATCAGTGACAAGTGACTGGACAGAGTATCTCAGCCCTCTGGCTGATACAAGTCATTTCAGATACTAGAGAAAGCCACCAGGTGGATTTAAAATAGCAACAGATAAACGGATTTTTCCCATTTGCAAAACTGGAGGAGAACAGAAATACAAAACAAAAATGAAAATAAAAAAACGAATTTTGTACTTGCAAGAGTTCACACACCAGGAGCTAAAACAATGCCCATACCACATGGTTCTGTCCTTGCTAGAATGAAGCCCAACACAGTGAAAATAATGACCAGCAGAGTGAATATGCAAAGTTTAACAAAGCCCTCTATAACATTTGCAATGTAAATAACAGCCAAACTTTCTTTCTCCCTTGCTCCTTCTGCGAAAACAGATGGTTCATTCAACTTTATTTTAGGAATTCTGTTTTCACTGAACCACAGCTGGATCCACTATTCAGAGTGGCACGTCTGGCTCACAGTTCTATGCTCTAATATAATTACCCTTTTATCTCATGAAATTACACAATATTCATTTAACTCTCTATTGTGAAAGTCTATGGGTGTATTTGGGATATAAATTATAAGATCAGGAGAAGAATCTTTGGCAACAGAATTATTCAATTGAAAACTATTCTCTATGTACAGTAAACATAATAGCATCTGACATTTGAATGACGGTGGAAGAAAATCATGTAGACTGACATTAAAGAATTAAAGACTACATGACTACCTTAATGTTTTTCCTCCTACTCTGTGAATGTTTAAAATGCATACAGCTAAGTGGCACTCTGTTACTCCTGCTTTCTTTTCAGTCAAGGTCACTGAAAATATCGTGGCGAAGAACTTAAAAATTAATTGCTGGCTGAAGTATAGAAGAATTAAAATGCAATACAGCATAAAAATATCAATTCTAGTAACTGTACAATGTAGTTAAAACAAGGCCTTAACACTCAAAAGACTAAACTGTTGGGTCCAGGTTGGATTCCACCAGCTCCACTTGTAATACCTAACACATAAGCAGGCATATTTATCAATAGCCAACTGTGACTCACTCTCTTCTATAATTCTTAGTTCAACATGTATCCCCAAAAAGCCTGGCCTTAATAAAAGGTTTAAATCCTTACAAGCAGTTCTCTGTTCCACCAGAATTTAGTTTTGCTTATAAGAGAAGAGCAACATTTCTCTAAGTCCCTGTTTGTGATGTTGTGCTCCTAACACCATAAATGTAATCTGATTAAACTGATGGAGCCTCTCACAGTAAATCTGCTAGGCATGAACAATGGTCCCATGAGGTCCTTGCAAGGATATAATGCAGATTCAACAACCTGTCTTGCCTTAACAAGATCATCTTTTTTTTCAAACAAAATTAAGTCCACTCTAATTACAACAATTACATTGAAAGCAAGTAAGTTAAAACTAATTATATTTACCGTGATGGATAATGCCATTCTCTAACAAAGCTTGGCCAAGATGAACACCTTCTTCAGATTTGTGTATCTCTCCGATTTCCAACAACCAGGACACAAATTCACTGAAATGAAAACAGATATAAAAAAACCCCAAACTTTAGAAGTCATACTACCAGACCTACTACATTTCCCACTCAATTACTAGTGTTTCTTACTATATTAGGAAGTGACTCTTGAGCCTAATAATCTTCAGAATGTCGTACCACCTTTACAAATCCTCTCATTTCAACTTTTTAATATTATTTTGACATAAATACATATGGTTTCCCTTGAGATGTCTTTTCTACTCAGAAGTTTTACCTGCACGGTTTACCTTGCACCTGGTAAAGACTTTCATGTTTTCTGGGATTTCCTAAACTATCATAGCCACATTTGACCAGATGGTCAAATACAAGCCAGTCCCAGGCATAGCTACTGCTCTTGCCCAGGACAGATATGTCATGAAGTCAGAACATTATCACAGTACAACAGAATTATTATTTCCAAGGTGAGTAAAACACATCCTGAGCACACATACGAAGTATATAGTGCACTGCAGGAAATGCCTGGCTTGTATTGAATTTATAGCTCGTAAGTTATTTACATATGTGCTCCAAATCTAAAGAGCAGCGTAGTGAGGTAATGCAACATGCACAGTCATGGGTTTTAACTGGTGACCTGAGGACCAGCACAAGCATACTTCCAAAGGGTCTACTTCAAATTTAGCACAGAAAAGAAGCCATTTGATGGTAGGTTTAAACGTTTCATTCATGACTTCTCTTTACCTGCTTCCAACAACTTCAGTGAGGGAACATGATTCAACCCTAACTCAATCATTAATCTTAATCGTGGTTTCAATTCTCATCAGCTATGTGACTTCTGATGGCACATGAAAATTGCGAAGTTTCATTTCCACTTCTGAAGCCAGTGGTGAGTTTCTTCACTAGAGTGTGTTTGTGTAAATCATTGCACTTTATAGAAATACTTTCCAGGCTTAGCTATCTTACAGTCAGATAAAACAACTGATAACCCCTCCACCTACCCAACTAATTTTGTTGTCACACGCACATTTTCAGGGTACCTATTGCTTTCTCTTTCTCTTGCATTCAGTCTTCTTAAGCCATAGGTATGTCATTAGAAAGATCATCCTGATAATAAGAGTGTATTTTTAAACATGTAAATTTTAGTTAAATAAGAGGAGGACAGAAACAGTTTTGAGAGCAGGATTTTTTTTTAAGTGGAACAATAAAATTTGATATTCTAAGTATTTCAGAAAAAAAAAAATCATTAAACAAGTTGGGAATTATTTCTTTAAATAAACTATTTTATTTGATGCATTCTCATATTTTCAACAAGCCTTTACAGCCTTGTCCCTTTAATAAAGCTATTTTGGAACATGAGTGCACATCCCTAAATTTCAGACCAATTTACATTTTGGCTAAATTCTGGGAGGCAAAGAGGCCTAACGGACACTACAAATAAAGTGTGGTTTCCACAGAATCCCAAAGAAGATGTAAAATGTGGGCTTAGCTGGTAAAAAATAATGCTATAAAATGCATATAATACCTTCCAAGAAAGCATTTGGGAAAAGTGGTTAATTTCCTCTTCCTGTCTTTGATGAGATTCCCTTGTTTGCACATCATTTTGTACAGTCGTTCTCCTTGCTCAGAGATCATCACCCAAGTGTCTTGTTCCATACCCAATTTTAAACCTGCCAAAAATGCATGAAAGTTTTATGAAGTGATATTGCCATTATATTTCAGTACTTTCCCTAAAATGGAGAAGCAATACCAATATTTTACATACAAAAAAGGGTAAAGGAACTGCTTTCTATTATTTTTCTCACAATCAACTTTAACCATGAACATCTGATCTTCATAAAGCAAAATCATTATATCTTTTAGTTCCTTATAGCAAAGTTAAAATGTTATTATATTGACATAACCATTGATATTGTAGTAATAAATACTAATGCTGTGATTTTCAGACTTCAGTATATGAATATTTGCAAGGGAATAGTCATGTCTTCACAAATAAAAAAAAAAAAAAAAAAAGCCATACCATATGATAATAAACACCATACGATAATAAAAATGTTTTCACTTGCACAAAACTTTTTCAAATTTCCAGTTAATAGTAGCTAATTAGCTGTTATACATTTATTACTTTCATATAAGATTAATTCAGCCCTTTTCCACAAAAGCATATACACAACTTCATTTCTATTTCCTTCAGATTTTTTTCAACAACATGAAGACTATTGAAGGTTTTATTTCAGTATTTCTTATTGGGTTGTTTTTTTTCCCCTGCTTCTAGAGGAAATCATTATGTTTTCTGAGTAACAGATGATCAAAGCCAGTTTTGGTTGAATTTTGCATCCCACCAGCCACTCACAGAAGGTTGTGCTTCCAAGAAGCACCACAGACCTTCATATCCCACGTGCTTTCTCGATAAACAATTTTTAGTTCTGGACAAAACTATACATTTCTAGAACAACTTATGTACATGTTCTCAGTTTCTGTTCAGATTTTTGCATTTTTAAAACTGTTACTGTAGATATTTAATCTGAGAAACAGTCTGCCACTTGCTTAATTCTGAAAATACAGATTTGATTTAGTTTGTATCAGTCTTGCAAAGGAGATGAAACACTGTTTTCACATGTGCAGTCACTTGGGCTTCAGTGTAATTGCCTATATACACACACATGAACAGGCTCCATGTCTTACTAAGTAAACATACAATTAAAGCATCTTTATGTTCACAGTGAATGAGAGAGTGTTAGAGTTGCATTTAGATACAGAATTTGAATTCTAAACAGACAGCTGTTTGGTTCCCAAGTCATTTGGCAACTTGAATGCAATTAAGTTGATACATCCTGCTTTGCAAGAGGTGTTTTTTTCTGATATTTTGAAAAAACACAACTCACTCTGTTGGAGGAAGAGGATAAATCCCTAAGCCGATAGACTAACAGAGATATTCAAGAAATATTTTTTTAAGATTCTGTGTTGCAAGCTGAGTCTAAGTGTGTACCAAACCCTCTCCTCTTTCTTTCACGGTTGTCTCCTTGATGGCAAACCCACTGAGAACACCAGGAGCTGAAAATTTTGCCAAATCAAAAAATGCTAAAATCCTAACACATGGCTTGACTTTGGGATGGCTACCTCGCACTTCGCAAGATTTACCTCAAACCTACCTCTATTACCAGCTGCTTGATAGTATAAAGAATCCGTCAACATAAAATAATCCTACTCACTCTTTCCATTTCTCACATAAAGGTATCAAGAGTTTAAGGGAGCCAAGAAACTGAGCAGCGAAGTGGGATTTGTTAAAAGCCTTTCTGTCAAGTAAGACAAAGGCCTATACAGAAGCAGGCAACCTCTTTTTTGTTGTATTTGACACTATCTCTACCACACTGCTTTTTCATTTTTATTTTAAAAATTCTGGGGGGTTTTGATATGTGAGGCACATTTTTAGCTTTTCTATGAATTCCTGGTGGCATTATTAACTAGCCAGTGCTCAGACACCCTAGTTGAAACTCTGGTCCTATGGCAAAGGTTCTACAAACATTCAGTATTCAAATTTAAAACACCAAAGAAAGCATTGTTAGTCTACATTTAGAACAAAGGCACAAAGCAATGGTTACCGCAACAGGCTACAAAAAATCTATGCAGACCAGGAAAAGAAACACAGATCTAACTACAAGGTCATATTTTCCTTCAATACCAAGGCTACAAACGTTATTACTGATTAGCATATTCAAGCTTGAAAATGAAATTAGCTCCAGAAGATGATGATGCATCATCTTTCCCTGGTTCTACTTTGTACTGGGTTCACCTTGAACGCATTATGATACCCATGGTCACATTTGAGATCAGGATTGTATTTTATCAATGCATTCTTCCACCTTATTCCATTTATTCAAAATTATAGTGGTTTTCCAATTGTAGTTTCTTTCTTTTGCAAGGGAGAATACCTCAATCATGGGATTGTGAGTATATTTTGTACCATTTCATGCTGGATCATCTGCATGGAGTTCCAACACAGAAAACCTTCTCATTTCAGTGATTCAAATGGCCAGTCACAAAAGTCAATCAATGCATACAAATCCCATAAGGTATTTAGGATAGATAGTCATATACCACAAACCACAACAGTACACAGGCCTCAATGAAATTATGATTATTTATACTGCTTCAGGATAAACTACAAAATCATAGCTTAAATCATCTCCCCATTTACGAAACTCTTCACTACCAGCATACATGATTAAAGCCATTATGGCCTTCCCAGTTCAAAGTTTGATTTATTTTTTCCAAGCTGGTATCCATAAACCTTCAGCTGAACTTGACACCACAAGTCTGTGTGGCAGCTGGTTTTGCTTTATATCTCAACGTAAAATACAGCATGGCTTTCTGGCGAAACAACACAAAGAAGTTTATTAACCTACCTTTTCTTCTCTCTCGCTCTTTCAAAATAGCTTCCAGCCATTCTTGCTTCTCTTCAGGGGTTTTTGCCATGCATACAAACCATTTATTCTTTGCTGTGTTGTGGATCTTCCAGCCATTTATAACAGTGTGGCCACTGCTGTGATAGTCGGCTGGGAATAGATACAATGGCTTAAAGAGCACCAATTATTTAAAAAGCAATAGTTGTTGCAATTACTAAGAACTTCTACCATTACACATAAAACTCAGGAAATACAAAAGAATAAAAATTACTTTAAAGTTATCTGCTGCTTGTAAACTACATTATAACTTAAGTTGTACTTTTAACTTTCAGTAAATGATGGTCTTAAAATGTGACAGAATTGTCTAGCATACGGAAGAAGGTAAAAACCTGACACTAAAACAGGCAGAGTTCTATTAAAAGAACAGATCACGGTACTTGGAATACTTTTTTCACGTTAAACTGTAATAAATAATTCCTTTAAAAAAGCAGCATTGTGGTTTTGCCCCTTAAATCACTCAGAGCTGCCATGCTGATTGAATGATTTACTACTGATTTTTTTAAAAAAGATTAAACATGCAGGGGAAAAATACAACTTCCTTTTGACAAGCAAGCAGATATTCTTCCTTTACTTCTGTAATATTTGAGTTTAAAATGCTATTCCATAAATCTTACTCAGAAATCAGCTACAGAGACTTCCTTTCCAAAACTAACACCCTTGAATATCCTTCACTAGGATTACATGCATTTTCTGGAGGAAAATTTGTGTGGCATGAATGCCTTACGATAACTAATACATTTGCATAAAGTACAGATTAAAACTAGAAATAGCAACTTCCATACCAAATATTAGGAAATCAAAGGTCAACATTTTCTCACCAAAAACTCATTAAGAGGCAAGTCCTAGGGCCAGCACTGAATGACTGTAATAACAACAGAGCTTTTAACCTCATAAATACTTTTTCATAATTCAGCCCTATTTTGTACGATGAGATGGGATTTTTCAAAAATGAAGCCCTTGCTGAAACGCTTGCTAAGATTTATCTTAAATCTCAGCAGACATGCTAGTATTCTTTCAATAACTCTGCATTTTAATTAGATGGAAAGCAGCCAAGCTTTGTATACTGGGCTGGGAAATGTCAGGAACTACTAAAAATCATGAGCCTGATGGCTGATTTCTAAACCAACAAAACTTTCTAGTACTCAAAGTGTGTAAGAAAGTGCAAGTAAGTCTATGATGGGGAAAAGTAAGTTACTTTTGCAACATCATGTTTATACCACTTACCTATTTATCATATTTCAATACACATAACCTATTTATAATATACTTTGCCTCTTTAAAAACACTGTTTCTTGAAAACTAGCCATCATTCATGCACTGTCAGAAAATCAAAGTCAAAAGCCAGGGAAAAGAAAGAAGCCTCAGACAGAAGCTCTCAGCTGACAGACTGCAGACCTTTGGAGATCAGAGGCAAGAGCACTGGAGGAAGGAAGGTTAATGTCCCTTTGTATTATTTAAGCATATACTTGTAAACCTTGCAATATGGCGCTAGCTGTGCCTTTGTGGGTTTTTTTTCATTAAGGTAGAGGTAAATAAATACAAAACTACCGGGTGATATTTTTCTTGTAGTGTTTGTTACCACATACCTGTCATTGCAACACCCATGTAAGGAAATAGTATGATCTGTAATGCAGTGAACTGCAACAGAATTATGGCCAAAAGAATTAAAAATAAAAAATGATGGCTCAGGCTCACATTTGGACTTAGATTCTCACAATTTACTCTGGACAGAAATTGGTGTCAGCTTAGTAGTTTAATTCATAAAAAAAACGGCTCATCCAGACACTTGAATATCCCGATGTAGAGATGACATTTTAAACATGCAGCTTCCTTGTCATATAAGTTCTGTAACTGGTAGTTTGACCACATTTACCTCATGACACTACAAAGTCACATTCTGTGAAAAAGCCCAGTCACTTAGCTAAGTACTAAGACTGCCTATGTTTACAGATGGCAATAGGTTCAGGTGGAGGAAAAAATGGGTAGCTATCACCCAGTTTTGCAATTGTAATCCTCTCCTGTAATACCCAGCTCAACTCCAACCTCTGCCTTTAACTGCAATACTCCTAATTTCCCTTTTGCTCCCTGTGTTCCCTACAACTACAATCCTCCAAGATTCCCATGGGCAATTTTTTTACCTTAATACAACCATGCCCATTGTCTCCTGAAGAGCATTTCAGCCTTATGCTATCATCCCACATAAACTCATACCTTCTTTGGACTGGCTATTGGACAAAATCTGGTCATGAGCTGCAGATGTGCTGGTCGGCCAGCCAGGAGATGGCCAGCTGCACAGGATATATGCACATTCTTCACATCAAGGCAATCGCAGCTGCCAGTCAGGCTAAACAAGTGATTTGCAAGCCTGACATACTGGTTACAGAAGGAAGGAGAGCATGAGACTTCAAGTTACTTCATGCAAAGCCTGAACAAGCATGCTTAACAACTCATTAAGCCTCCAGCTTCCCAACAAAAGGTGATGAAAGATGACATCATCTTCTAATCATACTTGGTAATACATTAAAGCTTGCCATTTCAGCTGTAATATATATAAAATATAAATTCAAGACTCAAACCTTTGAAATGCCTAAAAAGCAATTTGTCACAGCCATATAACAACAGATTTTTTTTTTTTTTCCCTTAAAAAGACAATCAGAAATATCTGTATTGAAATACTTACGAGATTTTCAGACTTTAGGTTCTTAGGAGCCCCAGTGCTCAGAAATACCAACGAAATAACTACTGCATAATATCAATTCCCTTCCTCCTTTGCATACTTTTTGATGCAGTCTCTGTATATTAACAACTTGTAGTGGTTTTTTCTGTATCATGCATGCCTCATTTCAAGACAACAGGGGACAGAACTTAGTATAAGCAACCATAAATCTGGTATTTCCTAAGACCCAACTGCTTGTCTTCATAAACTAAGTAACATTCATTTGCCTTTAGAAATACATTTTTCTCTCAAAATTTAGTTTAAAAAAACTGAATACAGAAAAAAAAATAGCATCACAATATATCTACGTTTCTAATACTTGCAAGTGGTTGTGTAGCTGCATTGTTTTAAGACGACAAACAGTCTGCCCTGATAAGTAAAATGCATTCCACTTTAATCAATGCAATCAAAAAAAAGCAGAGTGCTTCATGATGCTGAAACAAAAAAGAGCTTACACCAACTGTGATGCTCAGCCAAGGCCTAATTTCACCAAAGAAAAATTGCTTTTCAGAAAAAACTTTGTTAATTTCTGTAGGCATGTCATTAGCATGACAATAAACCACACTGGGAATCTGTTTTCCTATTTCTATGCTTCTACTTACAAACAAGGAAGACTACATTCCTACATCTATCAACACTGAATGCAAACGCTGTCAGTAACCCTGTTCCCTGGAGCCCTACGGTTCCTTAGAACAAGTGAGCAGAGGATCCCAAAATCTACAGTAAAGAACTGTGTAACTATCATCTAAAGTGAGAAGTCTTTAATGTCTATAAAGAGACCCATGAATAATACACGAGAAAAAGTCATGCGTAGGTATGAAAACATAAGCACTCTCCACTCAGAGCTTCCACTCTAGATTAAGAAACATAGAAAGTGATAGGAATAGATGATTAAGGAGAATAAAATAACACAATACCAAAAAAGGCATATGCAAAGCTAATGTGAATGAGGCTCAGGCGATCAGATTACTACCCTTGGGAATGAGACAAGACAAAAACAACAAAGCAGAACAGTACTCGGTTACAGCTCAAATGTGGATGACTACAGGGGATGAGAAACAAGACAGCTGAGTGCAACAAATAAGAATAGCAAAGACAGAGGAAGGTTAAAGGAGGGCATCATGATCTCAGTGAAAGAAAAAGTGTCAGTGTGAGGAGAAGGAATACACTTCTTGACTACAAGGAAAGAAAAAAGGTTTTTGGAGGTTTGTTTTTTTAAAGGGAGAGAGGATGGCAAGGAAAGGCCATGGAAATAACACAGACACTTCCATATTTCAAAGAGAACCATGGAAAGGAGGGATGAAACAGCAGTAACTACAACAATAAAAAAAAATGAATGTAGGATATTGGACAAACTGAAATGGAGAAGATGGAAAATGAGGGGCTATGGAAAAAAAAATAAGCAGGTAAGAATAAACATAGAATAGTTTGAGTTGGAATGGATCTTCAAAGATCATTTAAACAGGGGGAGTTCAGATTAGATATAAGGAAGAAGTTCTTTACTGTGAGGGTGGTGAGGCGCTGGAACAGGTTGACCAAAGAAGTGGTAAATGCTCCATCCCTGGCAGTGTTCAAGCCCAGGTAGGACAAAGCCTTGGGCAACACAGTCTAGTGTGAAGCATTCCTGCCCATGGCAGGTGGGTTGGAGACAGATGATCATAAGGTCCCTTCCAATCCTCTCTTTGATTCTAGTCCAACTCCTCTGCAACAAGCAGGGACATCCTCAAATACATCAGGTTGCTCAGAGCCCTGTCCAACCTGACCTTGAATGTTTCCAGGGACGGAGCATCTACCACCTCTAATAATGTAGAAATCAAAATAAGCAAACCATTAACTAATGTCTCAGAAGTGTGGAAAGGAGGACGGATTTAAGAAATGTTGCATTTATAAAAGTGACAAGATCTGATGTGGCTCAGGAAAGCAAGTAGGAAGGAAGTATAATAGCCTCCAGTACTGTTTGCAAGGCTATAGGAAATGGAGACAGTAGCAAAATTTCCTGTGGCTGAAGGAAATGTCTGGAGTGGAGAGGAAGACAAATGGTTTACAGCAAATTATATTTGAAGATTCACTGAGGAAGTAAACAAATGGACAGAAAGGAAAACGGACAGTGTGAAAGTGATCAAGAACTGGATAGCTAGAACAAGCGAATGAAGAACGACAAGACAGATCTGAGAAATACAAGATAGTCATGGAAGGAAGAAGGAAGAAATATCTGCTATAGACAACACTGAAAGCACAGCAGTATGAAGGATCAGAGACAGTGAACGAAAAAAGCTACAGCCTTTTTGAAATATTCATAAAGATAATAGTGGGTATACACCACTGTGGTCACAGTAACATCAAGAGTTACAAGTAAAGAGATGCAGTCTTAGAAAGTGTCAAAATTTAAATGGAAAAGCTGTATTTTATTTCTAAAACATATATAAGGAAGATGAAGCAAAATAAATTAAATGTAGACAAATAATACATGACATGAAAGACCAAAACACTCAGCTCTGTTTTGCATAAACAAAGTGCTGAGATTTCATATAAATAACGCTAACAATTTGGCAGAAAAGGAAATAGCAGGATATAGAATATTAGATAAACTGTACTCAAGTCAGCAAGGCTTGATGAAGTTCATTAGGGTATACATATAGATATTTCTAAACCACTAACTAAATTGGTGGGCCTGGTGAAGGACATACCCCAAAACAGATGCCAGGGAGTTCCTACAAAATATGTCTATCAAACAAGGACAATGAATGAAGTGTGATGCCATAGTGCTCTACCATTCAGCATTTTCCACTAGTTTTATCAAAAGCTGAAATGATTCAGTCGTAACAATGTTCATGGAACCAAGACAAGAAGCATTGCAAGAGATTTGGGGAACAAGATGTGAATTCTGAATGCTTAATAATTTGTGGAAATAGGAAGATAAAATTCAGTACAGAAAAGAAAGTAATGATTTGTGAGGAATAGTTTAGTCCTGTGAGGAGCAGGGAGTTGGGCTTGATGGTCCTTACGGGTCCCTTCCAACTTGAGATATTCTATGATTTTAGTAGGACCTACTCTCAGACATTAACACAGTGTAAGATGTATTGGGATAAGCAACAGTACTGCATAAAAGGATCTGGTGTGGTATTCTGGAACATGAACTGAAAATTAAAAAATAATGCTCTCAGAAAAGCCAAATAATCCTGAGTCTAATAACAGATATCCCTTGTGCAGCACTATAGTAATTATTATGATCTGCTTGGCCCCAGTGAAGTTTCAGCTCTGGACACCTCAAAATACAAAAGATGCAAACAAACTGGGGAAAAAAAAAAAAGAAGAAAAAAACCCCACAAAAAATTTCAAAAAATAACCTTAAACTCCAAAGGACACAAAAAGTAATAAAAACTTGGAAAACACAACCCATGACAAAAGACTGAAAAACTTGAAGAGATGATGGAAAAACACAATAGTCTTCCAATAAACTAGTTTATTGCAATCAGAACAACAGCCAAACTGCTCTCAAAGTCTATTCACTAAAACAAGAAGTGAGGAAATATTTTGAAAAGAAGTGAAGATTAGTTAAAAATGAAATCTTGATTTTCAAGAAATATACAACTTCTATTAAGCTTAGTTAAGGTGTACCATCCTTGTCAGTAATGCTCCATTTTAGAAAATTACATTTAGAAATGCTTGGCATCCACAGCAGGTGTAGGGCAATGCTAATGCTTTCTGAAATCAGAAGAAATAATATCTAACTCACAGAAATTTCCTTCAGACTGACACACTCGCAATGCAAATTTTAAAGTTTCCCTTTTTTAAAAAAATTTCAGTTTTACATTAAAAAGGCCAAGGTTTCCAGGTGTTCTTTATTCATTATAAGGAAATAATAATTGTTAAGCTCAAAGGTTAAACCTAAGTTTCCAAAAAAAATTACATTTGTAGGAATACTTTGGGCTTTTACATTTCTAATGTATGTCAGAAAAAGAATCAATCGTATATTATATCCCTAATGGTATTAAAAATTACTTCCATTTTCTTAAACTCTTATGTTACAATTTCAACACGTATAGTGCTTGAGGCTACATTCCAACAAAACTAACTTTTCCATGCACTTTTACAAATATATCACACACCTAGGGATAACTTCTTTAAGCGCTGGAATGCTGTTAAGTGAAGTTAAATATAGTATTTCAGTTGAACAATAAATGTCACCTTATTTTAATACTCTGTTCATGTTAGCATAAAACAGTCACCTATGACGGCTCAACTAATGCATGAAAGCAATGATGTGTCACAGAAGTAAAGTTTTGATATGAGCACATAATGCTTTTAACGTGGCACCTTACTCTAAGTACAAAGAGCACCCTCCATTCTCAAAGAAATTGTGAAGCTGCATTTGATTTCAGCACCTCGAAAGACTCATCTGTAAATAAGCAACACAAATATACTCACCTGTTCCATCATCTACATTCTCTACCTCCATCACTTCTGTGTTTATTCTGCCCCGAAAAAGGTAACGGTGGCCATCTGTAGATGCTTTGCTGTTCTTCAATCGCCTGATAAAAGAAAGTGCAAATGAGCATGTCACTCACCACTTTTTTCAATGTTTCTGCATTATGACCTGTACACGCAGAATTTAAAGACTACAGTAAGAACCACAATACATTTATATCTGTGCTGTTGAACTGTGGAAACCATTGCTGAACGAGGCACTGCTGATGCTAATGCAAAGATCCTACCTCTGGTAAGAGTAATCAACAAACTGCTGGCTGACATGAGAGTTTATCAGGAAAGTCTCTGTCTACACAAGCTCTGTTCCAACATATATATCTGTTCCATACCTGTATGCCACTGTCTGCCATCAAGATCTATACTTTAACAGGCACATGGAAAAAGCCAAGCCACAGCACTGATCAAAACAAATGGGTATTATAGGTGCAGAGAAATATATCTGTTACCTAAATGCTACAGATAATCCAGGGCACTGCTAAAACACAGTTGGAAAAACAAGATGAAAGCTGGTTATCACATCTTTAACTACCCTGGAAAATCTTAAGCACTTGCACTGATCTGATGGACATGGCTGCGCTGATGACAGTAGAACCTGGATTTATGAAGCAACAGTTTCAGCAATTGCAGACAGTTTCCTCAACTGGACGCTGAGGTCAAAGGTGGAGTTTCCTCTGACACCATCCACAACTGTGCAGAAGCAGAGGCAAAGATAATGGTACTCAGCAGTGCTATTAGAGAGAATACTCAAAGTCTATCACATACTGGGAATCTATCAAGGATCTATCTAGTTATATGCATTCCTGGCTACTCAAAACCAGCTTCTGGATCAGAGAGACAAGCTTAAACAGTTTCAAGAGGGATGCCTGTATTCAAGAACACCCTTACTCCTCAGAAGCATAAGAGCACTGAAGAGTAACTGCAGAAGCCTGTTGCTACACTATGGAATTTTTTCCTGCAATGCAGGAAGCAGCAGCTTTCTGGCTGTTTTCCCTGATTAGAAATACAAGGCTTGAAACTCTCGAATCTGTAGAGACTTGTTTTATAACATAAGCTACAATGCTAATGTGTTTGAACTAAAAATTCATTTTGTTTACCATTCCCAGAAGAGAGTGAGTCCATCACATATAACCTGTTGCAGAAGACCGGCAAAACTGATTCTTTCTCCTCACAGTTCACTATCTGGATTCTGCATTTGTATAATTTTTTTTTCCAGTGTATGAATTAAACACACTTCTCTTTGGATGGCGAATCTCCTCTAAAAATGTTGACTTTTATATTGCAATTAATTGCAGTAAACACTTTGGTGGTAATAAAATATTCTTATGAAAAAGCATACAGAGGATTAGCTTTAATGTGAGAAAAATGTATTTCTGAAAGCATAAATTAATCACTTACCTGTGCTTCTTCTTGCAGTAAACCAAAAGGTTGTCAAAAAGAAAAAATATCCTCTCTTGGATATTTCCTGCTGAAATTTTCAATAGCAGTCCACTTCGTAGCATTTCTGTGCACGTATCTGTGATGTTGGACCCCTAAAATCAATTGGGAAAATATCATTTTTTATTCTGTGAGAACTGAAGAACTCCACAGCGATTAAGGGAAAGTTTCCTATATAAACTTACAGCCATAATGATTCTCTGGAAACACCAAGAATAGGGAAATACAACCCCCATTTTCAAAGAAGGGGAAAATGAAAGACCCGGAGAATTACAGACCAGTCAGTCTCACCTCTGTTTCTGGCATAATCTTGGAGCACAATCTCCTGGAAGGCATGCTAAGGCACATGAAAAACAACAAGGTGCTTGGTGACAGCCAGCATGGCTTCACTAAGGGGAAATCCTGCCTGACCAATTTGGTGGCCTTCTATGATGGGGCTACAGAACTGATGGATAAGGGTAAAGCAGTTGATGTCATCTACCTGGACTTCTGCAAAGCGTTTGACACTGTCCCACACAACATCCTTGTGTCTAAATTGGAGAGACATCAATTTGATGGATAGACCACTCGGTGGATAAAGAACTGGCTGGATGGGCGCACACAAGGTGTTGTGGTCAATGGCTCAATGTCCGGCTGGAGACCAGTAACGAGTGGTGTCCCTCAGGGATCAGTGGTGGGAACGGTCTTGTTTAACATCTTCATCGCTGACATGGACAGTGGGATTGAGTGCGCCCTCAGCAAGTTTGCCGATGACACCAAGCTGCGTGGTCCAGCTGATGAGCTGGAGGGAAGGGATGCCATCCAGAGGGACCTTGACACGCTTGTGAGGTGGGCTGATGCTAACCTTATGAAGTTCAACCACGACAAGTGCAAGGTCCTACACCTGGGTCAGAGCAATCCCAGGCACAGCTACAGATTGGGCAAAGAAGAGATTCAGAGCAGTCCTGCGGAGAAGGACTTGGGGGTGCTGGTCGATGAGAAAATGAACATGAGCCAGCTTCAGTGCACCCTCGCAGCCCAGAAAGCCAACCGTATCCTGGGCTGCATCAAAAGGAGCATGACCAGCAGGTCGAAGGAGGTGATCCTGCCCCTCTACTCTGCTCTCGTGAGACCTCACCTGGAGCATTGTGTGCAGTTCTGGTGTCCTTAACATAAAAAGGATATGGAACTGCTGGAACAAGTCCAGAGGAGGGCCACGAGGATGATCAGGGGACTGGAGTACCTCCCGCATGAAGATAGGCTGAGAAAGTTGGGGCTGTTCAGCCTGGAGAAGAGAAGGCTGCATGGAGACCTCATAGCAGCCTTCCAGTATCTGAAGGGGGCCTATAGGGATGCTGGGGAGGGACTCTTCGTCAGGGACTGTAGCGACAGGACAAGGGGTAATGGCTTCAAACTTAAACAGGGGAAGTTTAGATTGGATATAAGGAGGAAATTCTTTCCTGTTAGGGTGGTGAGGCACTGGAATGGGTTGCCCAGGGAGGTTGTGAGTGCTCCATCCCTGGCGGTGTTCAAGGCCAGGTTGGATGAAGCCTTGTGTGGGATGGTTTAGTGTGAGGTGTCCCTGCCTATGGCAGGGGGGTTGGAACTAGATGATCTTGACGTCCTTTCCAACCCTAACTATTCTATGATTCTATAATTAAATAGTGATTTCTAATGATGCTTAACACTAGTTTTGTATTCATTTAGGACTGCTGCAAACTAGAGGGTTTGTGGCTTTTTTGAACGGATTAAGTTTAATCACTAAGGTTTCCAAATTACATCTAGGTGGTGAGACGACTCCTTAAAAATCAGGCCAACCTCATACAATAATTCTTATCCTCACTAACTTCACTATTTAGTCAGAAACATCTGAAAATGGGGATTTACAAGACATGATCTATGCCAAGAGGAGCCTGGAAGCTGAAGCCACATGGAACCTGAATATCATTAAGATACATACTTCTACACTAAGCTAAGCTAACTGCTAAATCAAATACACCAAGATTTAAAACTCAGACAAAGCTAGCAGTGGCACGTACAACTAAGACTGCCTAGTGTAGTTCTTCCTAACATATACTGAAGACATCGGAATTTTGCTAAGCTTTACACGTTTGGGATGAAACTTCCCATGCCTCATTTTTGATTCAAGGCATATCATTCTTTCATGTTGAAAGGCCGGCATTTTCATATAGGTTAATGAAAAGAAGCTACTTTAACAAAGGATAGCCTTTTCCAAAAATATTTCTCTGAAAAAGTCATGGTATTTCTATACCATATAAAGAAAAATTTACCTCTCAAGGAAGCCTTCCTTGAACTCAGAGGTGTATTTTGCTATTCTGAAAATCCATGCTCCTGCGGGACAAAGTTCCTGTCCATGCGCTGCATGAATCCAGCCATGCAATCCTATTGATAATTATGCTTGCTGGCTGCATTGAGCACACACCCATGGCTCAAAGAGTTTCCTAACTTGAGGCAGTCAACAGTCAGCTTGGAAAACCTGCAAAAGCCAGGACTGTCATCTACACATGTTCTGAAAGACTTACGCCTGCAATAGCTGTAGTTACTTCCTCTTTTTTATCTAACCACAGTAGCCCAAAGAAAAATAGGCTCAATTAAGAGCCAAGAAGGAATCATGGGTTCTGCTCTCAGCTCTTCATCTTATTATTCATCCTTTTTGTGTCACAGTCCTGAATATTGAGCAATAGCTCAGACTGCTCTAAGGAGAACGCAGCCTGTTTACAGAAATTATAAGAAAAACTGCATAACCATCACACTGGAACATAATTCAGGTCTCTAAATAGAGCAGCTTCAGTATCAGTATTAACTAATCACTCTTGTTTCCATTTAGGATCAAATGAGCCAAAAAGGAACATCATCTATAGCCAGTACATCATACTTCCCTTCCTAGGACAGCATCAGCACCAGAAGCTGACATACTAATTTTACAGTTTTATTTGAGACCGATCACTGAAACACCTTAAAAGCATACTCAGTAATATAAATTCAGCATAAATTTCAGCTGTACTTAATGCTTGCTGACCACAACTACAGAAATGCAGATTTTTTTCATTCCATCGCTTTTGTGCATTAAGTAGGATAAACAGTACCACAAGCTGCTTTTAAAATTAGCTGGAATATTGGTAATAATTTGCATTTTAAAAGGTTGGGAATTTTTTAAAGATTTTCAGTTTGTTTTTACAGAAAACTTCAGCTTTGCTGGAAAATTGTAATCTTTTGTAGGGAAGACAAAAAAATGCAGCTTAAGGCTTCAAAATTGTACCAGCAGTTTCAGCTTCCTACCAAAGGATGTATTTTTTCACATTTTATTTGAAGTCTTCATTTTCACTGTAGAAAAATACCTTTTCCCCACAGTCCTTGCAAGATTTGCTACTGTGCCAGCACCGTGTCATAAAATACCCTATTTTATACATACTTCAAACATCTACAATTCAGGCTACTTGAATTATCAAGATTCGCCTCAATCATGATTCAAGTTCAACATTACAATACAGCAGTGTGCATTACCCGTATCACACTGCTACACTTTGCTATTGTTTTCCTCTTTAGTTTCCTTCTGCCAGATGATGAAAATAACATTCTAGAGATACTTTTTTCCCTTCAGAGACCTCCTGTCCAAATACTGAACAGTGTTAACTTCACTTACTCAATACCTTTTGACAAGATCACAACCCATACTGGTGTGGCCACAGGTCAGTGAATTTTGTTATTGCTGTTTTATTTGCTGAAGTCCAGGGGTATAAGGTAAGACGATCGTAAGTCACATCTGGCAGTCCTACATAATGCTCCTAACGCAGAGAAGTCCCCTGCCACCCTCTTGCCTATGGAAAACTGTTAGACTCAGCCTGTCCCTAGACATGGGTGGGGTGGGCATGGAGCTGACAAGGAGCAAAGAGGAAGGGCATATCATGTGAAAGCACTGCTGTCTGTACACCTCCTCTCTACCAGTTCCTGAGGGATGAAAAACATGCCCGAAGAAGAATAGGGTAGAGGGCACACAAACGCTGCCATATCCATCATGCAGTTCCAAGGATGACTAACAACTACTAATGTTTTCATGAAGGATATTGCTACATCTTGAACCTCCACATGGGTTTACAGCAGAAACACCAAGCTATAGTTGATGTCCAGCCCAGTAGGATAATTCATTTATCTAACTCTGAGCTACCCCTCTCATAGTAGAAAGCTCAAGGCTACACTAACAGAGGAGAAGTCACCTTGTCCCAGAAGCACGAAGCTAAAATTGAACTACACTATCTACAAGCAATACTTTCGGAAAAATGTATTACCGAAAACATCTAACACAACCATGTTTTCATTAAATGTTTGTATTGAAACTACCTGGGAAATGTCAAATATAAGCAATTTGAACCTGAAAAATAATTTGCTATTTCAAAGTTTTCATAAGCATGTACATTTTTTACTCAGTGCTTGCAAGGGAAGATCATATAGTTGCTCAACCTAAATGTAAAATCACTACTACTATGCTACAATTCATTTTTCTATGCATTTAAAGTACCTGCAATTAGAGGTGATGGAGTAGTATGAGTGAAACCAGACTTTTTGTGATATGTCAATTTGAAAATGCCTTGTAGAAACAAACATGTTTTGATCATATTAAAAAATAAAATAAAAAAAAAAAAATCCAACAACAAAACCCCAAAACAAAACAAAAAACCCAACACATAAAAGACTCATTTGGAAAAAGCTAACCTGCAAACCAGGCTTATACTGTGAATCTAGATCAGATT
The DNA here is from genome assembly GCF_037157495.1 of Lathamus discolor. Lineage (NCBI taxonomy): Eukaryota > Metazoa > Chordata > Aves > Psittaciformes > Psittacidae > Lathamus > Lathamus discolor. The sequence goes on along the minus strand of NC_088885.1, from coordinate 125,234,551 downwards.
TTCCTCCCCCTATCCTAATGAGTCACTGAAGACTCCAAATACCTAGCTGTAAAGCAGTCCTCTACTGTGGACAGCACTGGGACCAAGGGCTCTGGTTTTTCAGGCTAAAAGCCCATAAGATCTCAGAGCCTTCAGGCTACTTAGGTAAAACTGGCTTCAGCTGCCATTCAGTCACCTATCATTCCACCAAGGCAATAGCTCAGGCAAGGTCTGAAATGTGGGCTACTATGAGTACATCACAAAATAAATGCATTTTAAATGCACTGGAAGGAGAGAGACTATATGCAAGAAATCTGCAACAATATCCCCACTCATCCTTCAGCCATGACATACCCATCTTTGACATCAAAAAATGACCTTTATTACCTTGAAATGAAAAGCAGCATTTGTATGTTTCATTTTGTAACAACAGCTACATAGCTACATATTCTGGCCAAATCAGTCAAACATGAAAGTCTGACCATACTGACTCAATGGCGAGCACATTAACAGTGATAAAAGTCAGAAATTACATATATTTATGTGCTCTTGCACATGGGCACAGGAAAGAGAAATTTAATAGACAAAAGGTCTAAATTATCTAGAATTTAAAACAGAAATCTCCATTAAAATACTACTTTATGATATAGCACAATGGAAAGGAACAGAACACCCCATGCTATTGTCACTAAGTTGGCCTGTGACTCAGACTGGGTTGTTCAGTTTCCAGCTTACAACAAATGTAACAATTTTATTTTTTAATTCCCTCACTGAAACATCCACGCAGATTTTCCTGACAGACTCCTTCAGCTGTTGAGCCATTCTCCAGCTGAGACAGCCACCTACACAAGTTCTGAATTCAGGCCAATAAATTTAAGCACTTAGGAAATTAAGTGAGAAAGTCATTATACTCAAAATTTTCGTTCTTGAAACAGATGTGCCATTTTTCCATGAATCTGTATTTTTATCATAATAAACACAAGCTTCATTTTATGACACTCATGTATAGGAATTCAAGTCATGCTTTGATCAGATTCTAAAAATAGTCTTTTCTTTTTCTTTTCCCCCCCTTTCCTTCTAGTTGGGGCCAAGCAATGTGCTAAGCATTTCCTTCTGGAAGGAAATCTCCAACAAGTTTGCCTCTTTATTTTTAGGCAATGCAGAAAACCAGATGTTTATTTAATTAAATCCACTCTCATACATTGCATTCAGAGATTTTCTTGCAGTTGTTGTTGGGAATCATTCAGAAAAGCTGTAAAACATGCTTTTATACATGATTTTTACCATTTCAAGGACTAACCGTATAGTATGCTTGAAAAACGATGCATGTATTAAGAACAGGGCAACTTCACCAGATTGGGCACCCTGTGGTTGCCATGTGGTAACATCAAACCTGATCAGCCAAACCACATTAAACACAACATAACTGTACTGAAAAAAATCTATTTTAAGACAATGGCACTTTTCCAGAGATCAAGCACAAGTGAAATCCTAAGATTAAATCTGGGGAAGAAAATAGGAAAAAACAAACAAACAAGGTTGGAAGGAAATCACTATATTACGGTTCACAGAATACGTTCTGAATACAGAGAGCATAAATCTCAGTTTCAAACACTTCTGTCTATATTGTTACCCTTCCTTATTGTTACTTTTGCTCATTAATATATTTCCAAAAGCAAACATATTTATTACTTCATGTTTGACTAAGAATTCAGAAAAAAATGAATGCAGAAAAGTGGATTCCCTTCTCAGAAATGTGAGAACGACACGTTCTTATACAACTTATACGACTAATAACAAACTGAGATAGTAATGCTGTAACTTTATATTTGAGTGTGTTCATTAATATGGATTTGACAAATATATGTAAGACTCAGACACTGAAAGCAAGAAGAAGAATCTTAATCACTGCAGCACAATAGAAAACTTACTTGAAAGTTGAAAATAATAGTAGAGTCAGTTATAAACAGTAAGTATTATTTAAAAATTTCCTTGCCATATAAACTTTAGTAATGCAAATGCTTGCTATTGCTTCTACCATGAAGTTATTGTACAAGCATGTCTAACAAATTTTAAAGTTCACATACACTAATCTTTCCAAGTTACTGCTGATGACAGCAAGTTCAAGCTAATAACAAAAAGAAACTTAATTTCACCTAGTCTAAATAAGCAGCTGTTAAGGTATTTGCTTCTTTTGGAAAGTGTTAGGTCAACGAGACCTCCTCTCAATTACAGTGTTTAGAGTTTTACTTTATTTAAGTAGTCCTGTGTTTTATGTTCAAAACTGACTTATTAAAAAAATACTTACATTGCTTGCTTTTCATTTCTTACATATGAACCTTACTCCCACCTCAGTGTGGGCAGCTCAGATGTTTCAATACAGAACACCTAAGGCAAATCAAATATATACAAATAGGACTTGGGGGCTGTTGGTCAATGAGAAAATGAACATGAGCCAGCTTCAGTGCACCCTCGCAGCCCACAAAGCCAACCGTATCCTGGGCTGCATCAAAAGGAGCGTGACCAGCAGGTCGAAGGAGGTGATCCTGCCCCTCTGCTCTCGTGAGACCTCACCTGGAGTATTGTGTGCAGTTCTGGTGTCCTCAACATAAAAAGGACATGGAACTGCTGGAACAAGTGCAGAGGAGGGCCACAAGGATGATCAGGGGAGTGGAGCACCTCCTGTATGAAGATAGGCTGAGGAAGTTGGGGCTGTTCAGCCTGGAGAAGAGAAGGCTGCGTGGAGACCTCATAGAAGCCTTCCAGTATCTGAAGGGGGGCCTGTAAGGATGCTGGGGGAAGGACTCTTCATTAGGGATTGCAGTGACAGGACAAGGGGTAACGGGTTAAAACTTAAACAGGGGAGATTTAGATCGGATATAAGGAGGAAATTCTTTCCTCTTAGGGTGGGGAGGCACTGGAATGGGCTGCCCAGGGAAGCTGTGAAGGCTCCATCCCTGGAGGTGTTCAAGGCCGAGCTGTACAGAGCCTTGGGTGACATGTGTAGTGTGAGGTGTCCCTGCCCATGGCAGGGGAGTTGGAACTAGATGATCTTAAGGTCCTTTCCAACCCTAACTATTCTATGATTCCATGATTATATGATCCACATTTATCTTTCTGTATAAATGAATTACAGTGTTCAAAATAATGTAACAGGAAGATTCTGATGCTACAACTACTTGATCTTGCAGTTGCCTAAGGGAAATGGTGGCTCTTCTGGATACTATTGAAAACACTAGCTCAGAAATAGACCTATGGTTTCTTCATAGAACTAAATCATTAAAGCTCTTCCATTTGAAAACTGAAATAAATAAATAAAACCAAAACCAAATCTTACACAGATTCTCTTGAATACATTTGTTTAGCTCAGCCAACAGTAAAGAACTATCTACAAGCTGACAAACACGGACTTAGTGCTTAATCAAAATAATATTTTTTCTCAACCACTGCTGTTAGGCAGGCACTGACAGCAGTAAAATCAAAGCAACAGTTAAATTAGGATTTACAGATGTGCATGTGTGCACACACACATGTTAATGTAAATGGTCAATATTCCAAGTCCAACACCAAACACTGCCCTCTCTCCTGGAAGTCTGCTATTTTGTACGGTGGTGCTCAGTCACGGGCAACACTGAATTTGAAGAATAGAACCCAAATGAAAGTTGTGTTTCACAGAACTGAGGAGCTCACGCTCACAAAAACAGGGCAATATATGTTTGTTGAAAACTGTTATTCCCTCATCAATATACAAAACAACAAATCTACAATAGTACCTCCCATCCTTCCACATGAGACTGCCATTCTTCCAAAAACTCTAATTTCTCCATTTGTCTCTTGGCTTCATTTATGTTGGAACAGACAGCTTTCATGGCCTGGAGGGCTTCCATTAGTGCCGCATAGTCACTGTGCTTCCTTGGAGTCCGCTTCAGTAACTCCTATTTAGACATTTAAAAAAAAAAGCAAAGAAAAAAGGAAACCTGTCTTTGATCTCTACGTGTACATTACAGGAGGCTTAAACTGAATAGCATACAAAATCAAGAAGTAGCCAGACCTCTATATTACAAAGTGTAAAAATAATAAACCCTACAGCACTGTGTCCTCGTAGGACACTAAAACTCAAAGAAATAAATTACTAACAGTAAAAATAGTCAGTACTTTGGAATTAGTACTTAGTTTGCCTTTCAGCTACTTTCTCACTCCAGCAATGTTTCTTCATGTTGAGCTTCAGTTTGGGGTTTGATTTTTTTGGTTGTTGGCTTTTTATATATGCCACAGAATGGAACTGTTCAACAATAAGAATAACAATTCTGCTTAAAAATGTTGGTTTATTCATGTCAAAGTTAGCACCTGCCTCTCCTGCAACTCTGGGTAAAACCCATCTTCCTTTAGCTCCACACTACTGTTTAATCTAGTGCAATATGCCAGAGCACTGAATAATATCTCAGGTGACTCACTGATTTCAGATGCTTACTGGTAATGGCAGCCACACTAAAACACAGAAGTGGAGTTGCCAGTATTCAAGATTTCCCATCTCAAACTATCAACTGCCTGTTTACAGCTGGACTGACTATGGACAGCCTTCAGCACACACCCTGACTGAGACATAGGTACACTTCCCTGGCACCCTAAGGCTGCTGCCACCACACCCTGTATTTGAATTTATTTAACATATATATATTCATTTCATTGTCCCCTAGAGTAATTCATTAGTCATTTTCCCCTGTTTGTCTGTAGATCCTTCATTCAAAAAATAGAATATAAAAATAATTTTAGAATAGGCCAAGGGAACTGTAAAACCACAGATACCTGGGATGAATCAAACCTCAATGCAATTATCATATCCTTTAACTTGTTTAAAAAACCTTTATTTGAACATGTTTACTTTTAGGGTTTTATGTCAGTGCAATGAAATTCATATGGCTCATAGCTGGCATTGTTTCAGATCTAAACTCACACATGCATTGTGAAAAACACTGTTCAATAATCACGTTTCAAGCAGGTTCAGAGCAAAATCTGCTCCGGCTTTTCTTTCACTGTTTGAAACAATAAACAATATTAGGCCTCCATTTGTTAAGCAAAATTTGTTTCAAATATTTACTGTCATGATGGTTGTATTACTTTGTTTCCTAACATGGAAAAAAAAAAATCAGTAACTCAGTTTTTAATATCTAACGATTATCAGCACATTTAACATTTTTAAGTTTTAAATTGTAACAATATTAAAAGAATAAACATAGAAATGCACATAGAACCACCTACAGCATCCTACCATTACTCTAGGGCTTTCTTACAAATAATTTTCATAAATATTTTTCATTTACAGTTTGCTGATGGTAAATTAGACTCATCAAAGCATGTCACTAAAAACTCTGCTAGCCCAAGCATTTAAGCAAGACCATGGTCAAACCCAGCTGAAATCAGTCTCATTAAACTCCCTTTAAATGGCTCACTTCTGTTCCAACAATGGTGAGGCAACATTACAACTAGATGCAGAAGGAAGCTAATCATCTTGACCCAGCCAGACTCCTCAGTTCTTTTAATACTGATGTCAAAAGACCTGCCACTAGCTTTAATGACAGCATGTCTGGGTCCAATACCTAATAAAGAGATTATTCACTGTGCAGAGAGATTGTTCCTGCTGTTCAGAAATATGCTTAGCAAATAGTTTTATACACAAAGTTTAAAGTCCTAGATAAAAAAACACTCGAAATACCTTCAAAAGAAGGGGATACTTGCATATTCTCTGTATTGGTGTTACCAGATATCCCTCCAATGGTACGTCTGTGTTCTTGCGCCCTCCAAGAAGCATGCAATTCTAGAATGAGAACAGTTTCATAAATTACTAAAAAATACAAGAAAATTATGAGAAATAAAGACAGGGTATATGAACACAGCAATATTGGTTAAGCTGTAAGTAATGAGGGAGGTATGCAAGACTGACAAAAGAACAGGATTGAAAACATGCACAGGCGTGTACTCTATCATACATGACAAGGAAGCCACAATGGACTTAGGCAGGCATCTCCCCTAGCTACCTGCTTCTGATAAAGAGAGGCCATTTTTAAAGTTTAAAAATGAAAGACAGTGAATAAAATGCCAAAAATCTGCTTTCATACTTCAACAAACAAACAAAAATCATTCAGGGTGACTACTCTAGGTGCTGTTGCTTCTAAAAGATGTGTTTGTAATATTAAGTAGCACCAACGATGGTTTGGAAGGCTTGAACCTGGCCATCCTATACACACCCACCAAAAAAGTGTTCTGTTTACATGCTTCTATAGTTAAACGTGATGGGCAACAAACAAAATGCCCTTAGTCATGGGATAAAAAAATACATAAATTTTCACAAGACACCCAACTATGGAAGCAGAGAATACATGAATTGTGGAAGCACCCATGAAAAAGAGCAGAGAGAAAGAGAAAAGAGTAAGGGCTATCTGGCATAACAAAGCATGCAAGGGACATCACAGCAAATATTTGGAATTGCTGTAATTAAAGTGTAAGTACATAATGACCTAAAGAAATGATGAAAGCTGTTTTACTGAGAGATGAGAAGGAATTGTGATGCAATGGTATGAGATAATCTACAGCTTCAAAGTGCAAGATGTCTAAACTGAGACAACAACTGCTAAACAAAAGTAATTTAACACAGCCAGATGGTGTGCTGACGCAGGCCACAAATGTGGATGCAGACATATTGTTGATAGAACAGGGGCTACAAAAGTGGGTGGCTGCTCCCAACGTACAACTCCCAGCATACATACCCCATAACCAGTGCTGCTATGGGGATCTCTACACCCACCCTTAAGTCTCTGCCTTGTACTCACATTTAACCAGCTTCTGTCTCATACTAGAGGATCCTATATTCCAAAGTATCTCACTTAATCTGCCGACTAAAAAGCTTTATTGATAAAGGACTGAGCAAGATAATGACAATGCAGACTACAGGTTTATATAACCACTGTCTCTATACTTGAAGGCTCACAAGTCTAGTTTCAGCTCCCCATTATTTATAGATAATGACAATCTCTAAATGACCTGAACTGTTCTGTCTGGCTAGAAAGCTTCAACTGTATCAGACAGCTATCACACAGTCAGATCTCCTGTTTTCCAGGTTAGACTGATGCCACTTATTCTACAGCCACATCTTGAATCTACAAGAAACCCAAAGCAGACACAAAAGCCCTGTGCATGTGCCCAGGAGTACATAACAGTAACACATCATGAACCGCCCATAACTGCACACTTCACTTCCTTTCTCACAAAACACACTTTTTGCAATCTTTCTCCAGAGTATTTTGCTCTGTAGCAAATGTCTCTGTAGTCAGCATTCACTCCTTCTTGAGTCTGGCTGTGCTGTTCCCAATACAAGAACCACGTGCGTGAGGCTTCCCAATCTGGGGCAAGATGAAGGATACTGTGTCAACCACTAAGAAAAAATAGGACAACTTTGAATCTGTTTTCAGGTATGAATGGAACACTGGTAAGTAAGTAACTCTTAGCAAAAAGGCAGATGGCGTTTCATGCCACTCCGTACTCTCTTACAATAAAGAAATTCACACGCCGCTCATTAATTTGGCTGTAAGTAAAAGCAGCTAGGGAGTCAGATCCAGTATCTTTCAAAAAATGCAGTGACCTGCGACAGGTTGACTTCACCAAGAACTCTGTCAGCAGCAGTTAAAGCCTGCTGTATGCTAAAAATAATTAATGAAATTAAGTAAAACTTGTGATACTGCCACCATCGGCCATCATCTTTTTTTCACCACATCTGTGATGCTTCGCTCGTAGTGTCATTTGCTCTCCAGTCCCAAAATGCAAGAACTGGATCTGATTACTATGAAATCTGGTATCTTATCCATGGGCACCATCTCAGGTATTTAAGTTCCAATATAGCAGGCCCCACATTACAAAGCTGACCTTGTTATCACATGACATCAGGAAGAAAAAACACAAAAATCATTCCACGCTGAATCCTTCTTTTAACAACTAATGTTAACTATTAGGAAACTCAGTATTTACACGGAAACTGGTTTTGCTGTTGAGAAAATCATGAGGACTGTCATACTTGCAATTAAAAACAAACCCTGTTTGTTTTATAAGGTGAAAAACTAATTGTGTTGCTGTCTATATTGACCTCAGATTGTCAGCATCTAAACTCAGGATGTTTACTCTATGATCCATAACAAAACATTTTTCTGCCTAGCAATGGTGTTAGAGTACCAGAACATGGACCTTCTCTTCAGAAGTTCTGATGACTCCTTCAGCTTCTTTTCCATAATTTCCTTCCTTATTCCTCTTCATCTATCTTATCTTATTCTTTTTGCTTTCTACAGACACAGCTGGATTTACACCCTTGTCTCTTGGCCAGCAAGTTCAAGGCACACTGCCTAATGCTTTGTTATGCATGCATCCAATGCAGCAGTGAAAATATGATGTACGCAACCCCTTCCTCTGGAAACACCCAACTGAAACTGCCTGCTAACTACTTGCAGGTGTGCTTGTTACATGGTGGAGGTGACAGAAGTAACAATCCACTGTCCCATCACAAAGTACTAAGTTAGATCAACAGTTGAAAGTTTATTTACCAAAAGAAAGGTCCGCACTGTTCTTATTTTGTTAAGGTCAAGGAGAACTTTCTGTGCCTTCTCGTGATTACTGCAATATTCATCATAAATACGGAATTTTTCTTTCTGCAGAAACAAAGAAATATATTGTTCTTCATTTGCCATTTTGAGGCTTTTTTTAATTAATGAAACATGAAATGAACATTTTTCAAAGATGGATAGCTAATATAGTCTTCATTTCAGAAGGTCAGCTCTTTGTCCTACGTTCATTATTTGATATTCAGTCTCAAACTAGAATTACGAACAGTCTGGAAGCATCACTTGGGAATTTCAGTCACAGAACACCAGGTCGAAAGGGACCTCAGGGACCATCTGGTCCAACCTTTCTTGGCAAAAGCACCCTCTAGACATGATGGCCCAGCACCCTGCCCAGCCAAATCATAAAGCGTCCAATGCTGGGGAATCCGCTGCTTCCCTGGGGAGATTATTCCAATGGCTGATTGTTCTCATTCTGAAAAATTTTCCTCTTTTGTCAAACCGTAATCTCCCCAGGATTACCTTGTACTATCACCGCTCACGTTTTCCATGTGACTCCTTGTGAAAAGGAGACATCCAGGGAGAAAACAGAGTGGCTTATTTGCTGGTATCACTACCTATTTTGTCTGCAAACACTTGTTTGCAAATGCGATCCATACTTTTCCAGTCAAAAACTGATCTTACTCAACTTCTGGAATATGTTTCCACAAACAATTAATCATTTTCTCCTCGCACAACAAATAAACAAAGACTTAGCAAACAAATGGGACTCTAACCAGAGGTAACAATGAAACCTAGACTTTTTTGCTAGGCCTGTAACTCAAAGCAGACTAAATTGTCCTGATTTTGCAGAGCTCTTTAACACTGACATCCTGTTTTTCTCCAACAGGAAAAATAACACTGAGAGAAAACAATTTCTACAGGACATACAAACATACTTATGGAGGTACTGCAGTTGCCAGAAGTAAAATAAATTCACAGTCCAGAACCATGGAGATATTTTACCCAGCGTATGCAGTTCTTTGTTAAATATTCACATTTTTGCCTGGCATCAAAGGGGAATAAAAAAAAAAAAAAAAAAAAGAAGGCGTATTATTACTTTTGCTGTTTCATGCAACCCTGGTCCTGGTACCTCCAACCCATGCACAGGCACCAGCCTTGCCCATGCTGCAGGGCTGTTTGGCAGCCTGGGCTAATTTGGTGAATATACAGATGATGACACAATAAAATTCTGCCCATTTTGTACTTTCTTTCTTCACTCTCCTTCCCCCTCTGCTTTTTTGAAACTATGTAATCAAGTCATATGTTGTCATCATGACTATGTACACTCATCACGATGTAATTAATAAAGACAACTAATAAAGGAAAAAAGTGAAATAAGCCTGTAATAGAAGACAGCCTACATAATGAAGAAAGCAGGTTCCAACTTCATGCTGTGCGTTAGGTTCTGGCTGTAAGCACTCCTCCACCAGGGAAAGGAAGTTTTTGTGAACTGCAAGAATATCTTCAATATTTGAAAACAATGTCTGCAAAAGAATAAAACATACATAAATAAAACATCGGATAAAAAAACAGAAGAAATATGCAATTATGAGACTAACCTTAACTGTCTCTTCTGTGACATTTTTATCTACTTTGGCTGCAGCACATTGGATCATTCGGTGAAGGAAAGCCTGCATGAAACAAGAGAAATAAGGAAAAAGTTATTCCAGGAAGACTTCAGCTTTTGGCATTTTATGCTTATAATTTCTTTCCCAAATTTCTTATGCTTTGGATATAAAGCCACATCAGTATATTATTCAGAATCCAAACCAAGTATTTTAAAGTATTTAGTAGTCCTGTTATCCTAAGATGATATAAAACCCTATCTATATAGTGTTGGAAAGAATTACATACTGAAACATTAAAGAGCCTGAGAAACTGAACATTCTACCCTGGACTCATAATGCAATCAAGCAAGAGCAAAATGAGCCACTTTCAAATTCTTGTTCTAGCACTTTACAAATTGACTACAAGCCAAGCCAAAATAAGCCACTAATTTCTAAATTAAAACTACTCAGGAGATACTATTATTAAATGTAACTTCTACCACAGTAACCACACGTAAGATTTCTGATGTACTAATAATCAAACCTACTGTAAATTAAATTGGCTTAAACAACAGTCAGCTGTACCTGGTTTTGCTTAATGAAAATGTCTGGTCTTTCCTCCCCAAGAGCCTCATTCTTGGAGATCAAATGAGAATTTAGTAACACCACTAATGAAATAGCAAAAGAGTAAGTTCTTTTTATATTTCACATTCAAGAACTGGAAACAGCAAGAAGAAAAGATGTACAGTAAGTCATTCCAAAAGAAGCAAGTCACATTTCAGGTACAAAGGATAGAATTCATTTTTATGAATTTGTTCCATTACAAACACGTGGTACATTCTGAAAGTCTCTACACACTGGAGACTAAAATCTTACATTGATAATTCTTCACACAAACATGCATATTCTTCAGTCATTAAGAACTGACACCGTAAGTGCACAAATGTCATGTCATTCAGAACCATTTCGCTTCAAGTCACTGTTCATTGTATGCCGTACACAAACTCATCTAAATTCTGGCATGGTGCACATTCTATAAGAAAGGCAATAAATAAGCCATATATGGAAGGATAGCAGTCACAGCACCCCTTTTTTATCTCTCTGCTGGGAGTTAAAACATTCTCATTCCCAAGCAGTGATTCTTCCTCTTGTGAACAGAACTATGTAACTGGCATTACACATTTTTATTGCTGAAGAGACAAATCTAGTTATCCAGGCCATAAACAGAATTAAGTTTGGATCACTGACAGCATATTGTATGTTTCATATCACTCTCTACAGTGATATGGATTTTCTACTTCTTTAAACTCCTCTTTTGCCCTGACTATTCGTGCTTTCTTTCTGATGTTTTATTGATGGCAAAAGATTGCATTAACTCATTTGCAGCAGTTAACTGTTGATGGATGACAGCCCTTTATATCCTTCCTTGCTATGAATATCCACAGGGGTTATGGCAAATTTGCTGTGCACATTGCCTGCACAGTGTACAGACAATCCCACATACAGTGAAAGCCTGATTTACTGCATGACTCTTCATTAATTTTTGAAAGTTTACAATAAGCCAGCCAACAATATTCAATACACTTCAAAATTGAGACGGGGGGATGGACGACGACGGATGACAACGATGGAATATCACAAGAACTACCTCTGAAACTCGTGTCTGTTTTTGCTATCTGTAATCTCTCTTTGTTCACATTATTTCCCCATAGACCAAACATACTGCTCATCCGCACTTATGTTATCCCGGGAGATCTTCATTTCCTGTAACTGTGAAGGAAGGTGAACATTCAGTTGGCTGAAGGCGAAACCTGAGAACGATCTGGGAGCTGACGCATTAGTTATTCTCAAGTGATTCAATACACTAGCCAAGAGTCATGAGGTCAAAAAGAGTATATATCAGCTGCAATAAACAGTTATCCAAGCAGCACTGTCCCAGATCCCACATCTGCAGAGATCAGAAACTGAATCCAGGAAAATCCAAACTCTTGCAGAACCCAGATACAAGACACTAATTAGGGTAGGGAGACCTAGGACAACTTCAGCCCCTTCCAGCAACTTTGCACAAGTCCGTATATGGTTTCTGTACCCATGTTGCTGAAGCAGTGTAGTCATGATGCCAGTCATTCCTAAAGATTTGCCACTTGTCATCCCTAGCAATGCAGATTTGCTTCCTGAAAAAATCATAATATCATGCCCCACAAATCAATAGATGCAATCATCTGAATCTTTCAGAGCACTTACATGAGCACTACGAAGCCACACATATCTCAAATTAACTGGTATAATCCCACATTTTCAAGAGGAGTGATGTAAGAGAATTCAGGGGCGTGCAGGCAGGCATGGAGCTGTCTACTTCCATCCACCTCCCACCAAGACCCTCCTTGGTGGACTTCACCAGCTGCGAAGTGAGTAATGCAAAGCAATAATGAAGCCCAGGTTTCCACAATGAAAATGTCATTACCAACTCCCTTCCTAGAATGCAGAGACACCACCAGCTCCACACACACAACTGTACTCTGGGCCTTCGCTAGAGAGAACAGATTGCTGTCATCAGGCAGGAGAATGGAGAAGTAACTGCTTTTGTTACAGTGTTAAATAACTTTAATCCAGCACTGTGTCTACGGAGAAGTAAAGTCTCTGAACTTGTATGAATACACAGTAGGTCTGACAGAGAGATGACTACTCAAAAGACTTCAGAATTATTTGAACAACTGAGAACAACTAAAAACAGTTCTTCAAAAACCGATCAACCAAAAGCAAGTCATTTGCAGACACAGCTTTAAGGAGGACCCCAACAAAGAAACCACAGACTTCAAAAGGAAAATGTATACGGATGCCCAGGAACTACTCAGCAGCTGACAGCTGCTGAGCTAACAGAAAAGAAGTTTACAGACCCTTCTGAAGATACACTACAGAAACTCTTACCAACCACAGAAAAAACAAACCTGTAAAAAAAATGAAAGAACAGTTAAATGGACACCTCAGCGAATTTACAATTCAGTAAAGACCTGGACACACAAAAACAAGTCAGAAACTCCTCCGAAATAGCACTTAGTGGTTTCTAAAACTTCTACCACGACTTTAAGTTGAAGTCCAGACTCACTACTGAGCATGGCATTACATGAAGGAGCAAAGCATTACAAATTACAAGGGCACAGCTGAATAACCCCGGCTGCTGGACTGAGAAAACAACTGTAGCAATCAATTGGGTCCATGATTCCTATGCTCAAACTTAGTGCTATTTTATTAACCACACACACATCAGTAAATCGTGATTCATATTTGTCTCCTGGAGTATACTGCATGTCTTGCTGAGGTTAGTTCCAGATTCATCTACATTAGTGTAGATGTTCTTTAGCACAGCATCAAGCATAGAGAATAACACAAATTTCTGTGCAATCCACAATTCCAGGCCTTTGTCACCTGGATAGTGATCCTCAACTTTCTCAAAACTTTTCAGGTAGATTCTGGAGTTTCCCTTAACTTCAGTCTTAGTTTTCTCAAGTAATAGCAAAGCCATATGGTTTAAACATATTTTTCCAACTTTTCATCTTGTGCTAGCAGCATTCTACTTACATTTGTATAATACAGGGATTCACCCTTGCAGCACTGCAAATGGAGATCTGCGGCCCCTGGCACTCTCTGCCAGCTAGACTCCTGATGATTTCTCTTACAAGAGATCTCTATAAAACATTTCAGAGGAGCAAGTTGGCTGGGTACTACAAAGAGCAGGCTAACTTTAAAAGATTAGATGAGGAGGAAAGATAAAAGGGAGGATGTTTTTATTTACATTTAAAAAACTAAATAATCCAGTTTCACTTGACAATTTTTAGAACTGTCTATGGAAAAGTTTGTCACTCCAGGCATATCCTTGAGTCACTCTGATTGCTACAATCCCTGCCTCCGCAAAGTCTGAAATACAAATTACAAACCCCAAGCATCCTTCTGGAAACTCTTTTAACAGAAAATGGCATCTAAACGATCAGTGTACAGCTGCTTTGGAAGAGAAGAAATGGCAGAAAAGCCGAGAAAATTCTAAACATGAAGAGGTACATCTTTAGGAGTTTGATGATCTTTAGAATTTTGAAGATCTTTAGAAGTCTGACGAACTTGCAAACCAAAACATAAGGCACCAACTGAGCCTTTGGAACAGAGGAGCAGCTATGCATAAAATATGTAAGAAAACAGTTTAGGGACAAGATTTCCTAACTCCACTAAGGTCCTAATGGGGACATAAAAGCTGTTTCTGGCTACGACTCAGGGTCTTCGTACCAAACTGGTAAGGAGAAGGGTAATTCACCTCTACCTTTCAGAAACGTGGCAAAGAATTACACAGAACATTTGAAGAAGATTCCATTCTAATATCAATGAATATAACAACATCGGTTTTTTTTCATGATTGTGTATTTATTACCTGCAAAATATTTATAAGTACTTTCTGTGTTAGTCCCTGTTCCAACTCTTTCATCCTTTGCCTGACACAGCTGTGACACGCTATAGGAAACACCAAGACCGAAAATACAAATGTAAAGACTGAAAATCCAAATTCAAAGAATTATAAATGAATCTGTTCGTTATGCCAAGTGAACACTAACGTGTTTGCCATCTGCTGATCTGCTGCCATTTTGCACGGCAGCATATTTCACAGAGAACGCACAACAAGTTCCTGTTACGGGGATTTTACTTCTGGTCTTATCGAAACAAGAGTAGGGTTGTTCAGTTGTCTGGTGGGTGGTTTCTTTTTCTTCCATAGTTGCTCTGTGTGTTGCTGGGAAGAAAAACAAAATGGAGCAAACAAAAAAAATAACCCCACACTAGTACAGACAGCACAAGAAGCTGCCAACAGCACAAATTACTTTTCTGACATCTGGGATGAAATCAGGGAAGACAAAGAAGTCTGCCTGCGGAAGATTCCGAGAGCATGAAGGGTTTTCAACTTCTTGACAGCTAAGAAATTATGTCCTGAAATTATGTCAGGGCACCTTAGTTCACAAAATATATGTAACTCTTTTCTCTGAAAGCAATCATCCTACTTTTGTGAGCCTAGAAAGAAATACGCTTTTTTGTTTAGAAAAAAGAATTAAAGAAAAAGTTACTTATGTCACCCCCTTGGATTTCTTTTAACATCATTTCTACGTTTAAATCTATACCATCATAAACAAAAACAAGGTGAACTGCAAAACATATGTATTTTTAGTAAGGTAATTTCCTGTGTATTTTCACTTTCAGAGAATCAGTACAACTGAAGCACCCAATCTATCATATTAAAGCCTGCTGAATAAAGCTAGCAAGACGTTTTGTACATTAAAACTGAATAAAATCTTATCTTGTATACTGCCAAAAGACAAAATCCTAAAAGAAACCCACAATAAGGAAAATGTTCATATATGATAATATTTATAAGCATCCATGACATTAGGCTCATAACCACAAATTTAGAAACAAAGCTGAAAGACTTGTGTTTTCCCTTTATACTCTTGTATACATACCTGGATAGTGGAAAATATCTTGCTCTTTTCACAATATTCTAAATGATCCCAAAGAGAACACGGAGACCTCTAGCTGGGAAGAAAACTAATCAAAATTATAGGTGACTAGCCAAATGTATTTTCTTATCATGGCTAATTCAGGTCGCAGAAATCATGGTAGGATTTTGCACAGCAGTGCAGGTTTTGCTCACTCTAATTAATTCATGGCAGATTCTAGGTCCCAAAAGAACACCATGCCAGTTTTATTGAAGCAGTTTTGCTTGATTTTGACACAAAATAAATCACAAAACCCTATTTCAATAGAGAAGAGTCCAGCAGCAATAGCAGCTGTGGTAAGCACTGCATGTTTACCCAGCTCTTCCCATTAACCTGTGCCAGAAGCAGTGGCAGTAGCTGCTCAGGCTGGCTTCTGCTACTGAACAAAAGACTCTTCTGCTCTCTCCAGTAATGCACCAGCTGAGACACCACCTGTTTCTCCCATCTTGCCTGCAGGACTGAATGAATCGCAACCAGCAGAGAGAGCATCAGCCAAGGTCAGATATATTCTTTCTCCCTACTGTACCTAGCGCCACTTTAAAAGCTTGCTTCAGATTCTGCAGCCTGAAAGGACAAAGAATAGATGGACCACAACTGTAATACTTTCCATTCTAGTGCTAATTTCCTTTCTCAGCTGATCAAACCATTCCCTTCTCCATTCACCTGACCCAAAAGGTCATCAGTCTGCCTGAAAGAACATCCCTGGCTTCCTTCCTTACAGTAAGCATGAACTCAGAATTAAACACCCACTGACACAAAAATGATTGCATTAAGAAACATGGATCTTCACAACCTTCTCATATATGATGAACATCTGCCACACTTTGGGATAAACTTTTCTCCATCATGTATAATTTTTATTTTTTCTGCTAGAGTTTTTCCTCTATCAGAAAACTTCTTCCATTCTTCCGAGAGAAAGTAAACCTCCCCTCACCCTGTCTGTATTTTGGTCACCTTTTCTGCATTTCCGTAGTCACTGACAATATTTTTCAACATTTTACTCCACATCTTGTTCATCCTTAGATGCTGAATGAGACTCCTAGCTCAGCTTCCTCCTTTAATGAGGAAGTGTCCCCCGAACTGATCTCCCCCATTTCTCAAAACACCTGAGCCATGACTGTGCTTTCACTTTTTATCCCTTCCTTCCTTTCAGCTCCATAGCAGATGAAAGCAAGAGATTTATAGTCAAAGTCCAGTTCCACTCAGCCAGGCAGGAAGTCAGATGTCTCCACCCTCTTCCCTGTACTGAAGCTATTCTCAAAAAGATTTAGTACAACCTTTTCCTGGCCCAAATCACAAGATATCTGTTCCCTTTTCTTCCCAGATGTCAAGAATCCTATCACCCATATCTAAAATCTTCATTGCGGGACATTGGTCATCTGAGGACTAGCTATGCCCTTACTGGTCAATACAGGTTCGGCCAGGTTGGATGAAGCCTTGGGTGGGATGGTTTAGTGTGAGGTGTCCCTGCCCATGGCAGGGGGGTTGGAACTAGATGATCTTGAGGTCCTTTCCAACCCTAACTATTCTATGATTCTATGATTCTATGACGAATAACAATGGAGTTACTTGCACAGTCACAGTTAAGATGTTGCCCCAGTTAACTACCATATCAGAGGCTG
Source organism: Lathamus discolor (assembly GCF_037157495.1). Classification (NCBI taxonomy): domain Eukaryota; kingdom Metazoa; phylum Chordata; class Aves; order Psittaciformes; family Psittacidae; genus Lathamus; species Lathamus discolor. The sequence goes on along the minus strand of NC_088885.1, from coordinate 125,217,233 downwards.
GGTGTCAGGGTGGCTCATATACACTGCTGCAGTCTGAAGCCATATGCAGAAAGCTGCTAAAAGGTCATCCTGGAGTTTTTTTCTACAGCTTTAGAGAAAGACTATACACTGGCATAAAGGATGAACACTCATCTGCAAGCTGAGCAGAAGGCAGAGTTTGTCTAATATTTTTGGTAAATATTTTACACAACATGGGTTGCTTCTAACCAGGCCTTTATCCCATTAAAAAATAAGAACAAGTTAGGCTCCAATCTCCCCATCACCAGTGGAGAGTTTCTGGAAGGATAAGGGGAAAAGAAGGATTTGCCTGTCCCATGTGAATTTCTGAACAGACTGCTGGATTGCAACAGATAAACCAACCAAACAAGAGGCATCCACGTTAATAAACAAAATGTTTCCAGTATGCCTATGAAGAAATACAAGACTAATCTTGATTGTATTTTGAACATTTCCTAATGAAGAAAAAGATACTCTGGCTTGAAAAATGTTCATGTGTGTGGAATTCACCCCGTAATGTATCGTATAGTCCTTTTGGTGCATGTTACAAAGTGAATAATATATTGCTAATCGTACAACTGATCTTGCATTACCCTAGTGGGAATGGAAAAGAAATGACGTCTGCAAATAAAGTCTGCCTCTCATAAAAGTCAGCAGTTTCCTGAATTTACAGAACACTAGGTTCTGACTGGGAAATTTCAGTGAATTCAGCTGTGTCCACTACCAGCAAATCAAAACAAGAAACTAAGAAACCTCAGAGCAATGGCACATCTGGAAACAACAGTATGTCCCCATTAAACTGCAGTCATAATTATAAAACAATTCATACTTTTGAAACCTTTATAACTATATATACTATAGACATATATGTGTATATACTATATACATAGATAGAATAGAATAGAATCATAAGTATATATAACTGCACATACATAACTATACATACTATAGTTTCTGCTTCTTTTATGCAGACACATCTGTTTATTCTAAAAATTTAAAGAAAATCTTTAATTTTCCTTCAGTTTTTACTCCCAAAATGATGATTTTTCTAAACTTTTTTTTTTTAGTAGGAGAACATCAATTTGGAAGAATTCAATATTTCAAATTTATTTCAGATTAATCCATTCCAATCTATGTCAATATTTTTGAGACATTTTCATTCAGCACATCGTATTTTACTTCTTTTAGCAACTCATGAATTTCATAAAGTGTAAAATGGTCAACGTGAGAAATACACTTACTGTAAATGACCCCTTTGAAAAAATGGTTTTACTTATTCACTTTGAGAAATAATAATTAATCTTGAACATATTGCAAGAAAGCCATCCTCTGCTAATCTCCCTTTTTCATCTTTCCAAAATTCATTAACATATTTGAAAACAAGTTTGAGTCTTTTCAGACTCAAAAATATCCACCAGAATTAAGACAGCCATTATCTTTATCACCAATTATGAGAAAGGAACATGAAATAACACATCAGAACTCCACCTTACAAATTAAAATTTAAAGCTTAATTCCTACTGCATCTGAATAAGGGAGAAAAGCTGACTCAGCATCAATGAAAATTAATTAAGTCCTTAATGACTAAGGCAGCTAATTAAAAAAAACCCAACTGTTTTACTTATAAACTGAGACAACTTGAAACTAATGACAGGCAATCATAATGGAAGCCCACCAAGCCCTTTTTTGCATGCTCAGTTTTAAACATATAAAACATCTTTTTTCCTAATACTGGCTTGCACAGTCCTTAATTGTAAGTTTATTTAATGTTTAAAATAGTTAGATATTAATTAGGAATTAGTGTGTTTGAGAGTTCTACAATTTTTATTGCCAGAGCTGTATAAATAAAGTGTACTTCTCAAACACTATTTAGTGCCAGTTCTGGCTGCCATTTTTATCTGCACACTTACGCCAAGAAAAACACAAATCAGGGAGGAATATGAAACAGCAGTTTTCTATCCCCATTTCAGTTCTTCACAAAGCCTACAGAGAAGCTGTAGTGAGTACAGTACTTCTAAAATGTGCCCTTCTGACCACAAAAAAAAAAAAAAGTGTGGATACATATCTCTAATTCCTATCACTTGTCATTTAGACAGGTCTTGGGATGGTCAAATAGTACAAAGTTAACAGACTCATATACAATGATGTCTCATTTCATGCAACAATCACGTTTATTCAATGATGATGCTGCTATTTGAATGCATTGTGAAACAAGTTTTATCTTTAAGGCAAAATAAGGTTTTAATAAAACCTTATTACTTTAAATTACTTATTTTATAGCCAATTCATAATCTCCTGGCTTCTGAACTCATTTCAGCCACTAGTTTAGCAACATAGACAGTACTACAGAATTATTAAATAGAAATAGTAAATCATAGAAAGGCCTTGAAAATATAGCAAATAATCCCAGATCAAAAGCAAGAAAAATATAGCAAATAATCCCAAGACCAATAGCTTTACAACAAAAGCTAACGTAAACAACAAAAAATAAAAGTATCATGGAGAGCAAGCTCCCAAGAAATACAACAAAAACTAAAGTGAATCCACACTTTCACAGATATCTGCTGAGTAACTGCAAGATATGCACATAATGATACCACTATTTAAGAATACTAACATTTGCATTTCCAGATTCATGTGACATAATTTCAGTAGAGCAGTTTTCATGGACACATTCATGTTCTGTAAATCATGGTAAAAAGACCCTTGTCAATTTAATGTAAAATAAACCAGAGTTTATTCAAGCTCCAAGAGAATACTAACCTGCAACCTTTCCAGTGGCCTTGGATGTGCAGCATTAACTATAAATCAATTTGATTACAATTAGAGGAAATGATGTAACAGAACAGCTGAAACAGACAGAATAGTCATTAAGGAGGGCTTTAACAATAGCCCCCATGAACAAGGCAGCTGAATTTGAACCTTAATTTGAAATCCAAGATTATACGCCCTACACTTCAGGTGAGGAGAGCCATTCTGACAGCAGACTGTCTTAGCAGCTCTCCTTCCACGTAGATACGTAGAGCAGTAAAATTTTGATGCAAATGTTGAAGGTCGTATCCGATGCATTCAGGTAGATTAACCAAGCTTGAATGAACTAAACTTGCCTACTTTGAGAAACCAAACTGGCTGCAGCAGTAAACTGAGGCTTACAATTTCCATATACTGGCACAGACCCAGCTTTCAGATCTGCAGGGCCAGAGCCCCAGTACTTCTCATTCAGGATCTCACAGGAATCAGTGACATTCAATTGAAGAACAGCACCCCATTCAACTGGATCATGCTGCAGTGCTAAAGAATTAAACTATAGCCAGGACTGATTGTCTGTCAAAGACATTCTGATTACAGGAAATGAGCTTCAAATCAGTTGAAAAGCTGTAAGTATTTTAATTAAAATACCTATTGTTGTTCAGTATTTAATAAATGCTGCACTGGTACATGTACAGTTACATGATTTGTGACTTTAAACTCTCGTTTCCAAACTTGTATTTTTGAGTGGTGGGGGAAAAAAAAAACAAACATGGAAAATAGTATGACTGTATTTATGCAAGTGTTGCAACCTGGCTTGAAAAACTTTTTACTTCTAAGAAGAACCTAAACAATAAAATCAGTAACTGAGGAAACTACTGTCTCCTGAAGATTAGATGCCAATGTTAGTTGTCTTAACTGCATTCAAAAAGAATACAAACATACCAAAATGAAAATTATTTTATTTTACAGACAGCTTCATACAAACAAGATTGTTACATGCCCCTATTGCCTGCCATGAATTGGTCTCGTGAATTTTCATCTGCCTGTATGTTTTTGAGCCTATTTCCATGGAAATGCAATCATTAATATTTTTCTGGCTTATATTTGATTCATGAGATGCTTCAACTGTGTAAATGGAAATAGTTCATCTTTTATTTTTTTACTGAAACAGTATATGACAAAAAAAATTTAACTCTTTTTTCCTTTATGTTGCTATCTAAACATCTGCCAAACATTAATTATATCTCAGAATATTTACATGCTAACCTCAATTCACATCCACCAACTGGTCCCAACACCAGTCCCTGAGGGACACCACTCGTTACTGGTCTCCAGCTGGACATTGAGCCACTGACCACAATTCTTTGCATGCAGTCATCCAGCCAGTTCTTTATCCACCGAGTGGTCCACCTATCAAATTAATATCTCTCCAATTTAGAGACAAGGATGTTGTGCGGGACAGTGTCAAACACTTTGCACAAGTCCAGGTAGATGACATCAACTGCTTTACCCTTGTCCATCAGTTCTGTAGCCCCATCACAGAAGGCCACCAAATTGGTCAGGCAGGATTTCCCCTTAGTGAAGCCATGCTGGCTGTCGCCAAGCACCTTGTTGTTTTTCATGTGCCTTAGCATGCTGTCCAGGAGAATGTGCTCCAAGACTTTGCCAGGCACAGAGGTGAGACTGACTGGTCTGTAATTCCCCGGGTCTTCCATTTTCCCCTTCTTGAAAATGGGGGTTATATTTCCCCTTTTTCCAGTCATCAGGAACTTCACCTGACCGCCACGATTTTTCAAATATGATGGCCAGTGGCCTAGCAACTTCATTTGCCAGCTCCTTCAGGCCCCGCGGATCGATTTCATCAGGTCCCATGGACTTGTGTACGCCCAGGTTCTTAAGATGGTCTCGAACCAGATTCTCTCCTACAGTGGGTTCAAGGTCTTCATACTCACAGTCCCTCTATCTGCCTTCCAAGACTTGGGTGGTGTGGTCAGAGCCTTTGCCAGTGAAGACCGAGGCAAAGAAGTCATTGAGAACCTCAGTGTTCTCTAAACCCAGGGTAGCCAGTTCTCGCGATAGCTTCCGGAGGTGGCCTACACTGTCCCTAGTCTGTCTTTTACTCGCTATGTACCTATAGAACATTATTTTAGAAAAATAAATGGAGCATATTCACATCCAGAATAGAGCTGCAGGAATAAAACCACACCATTTGAATTTATCCACATTAGGTGGATTGTCTTACTGTCAAATAAATTTGTAATTTCAAGAAATACAGACCTGGATTCTACGCGCATGCTGGGGAGAATCAACCCCACACACCCACAGGGTTTCCATCTCTCACTGGTTCTTTTCTCCTTTCCCTGTTCAAGCACAGACTTTTTTTTTAGTTCTTATGTAGGTCTATGGTCTGTCTTTGGCTTTGATGAGTTCCCAGCATAATTGCACAATTTCACTGAACCGTCTGTGAAGCATGTGTTGTTCTTCAGGAATACAAAGATTGTATGGCTGTTCCTGCTCCTTTCATTAATTTTTATAAGGGAACAGAAGACAAAACCTGATTACAGTACGATTTTTGTTGCCCTCTTAATGAAATTCTTTGTTTGAATGCTGAGACCTTAAGGTGAGAGAGCTTTTTATTACCTTACCTTGAAATAAGAGCCTCAATCTTTTAGGTTACGCTCAAAAGCTTTAAAATATCCTCCAATCAAAGCACAGAGAATTGGAAATATTTCTATTTTTTTTTAGATATTAAATTGTAAAAAAAGAATTACAATAAAAATTGCCCCTCCAAGTCAGTTCACAGGGACAGTTTACAAGACTAGTACTTGAATTATAAAGGAGAATAATCAGCTGTAACAGCATCACACGAGTCACCCTTCTCACCGAAGTACCTGCATATTAACTGCATAAAAGTACGAGCAGAGCACACTGGTGGCAACTGCCATCTGTTAATACTCAACCAGAGTTTGACAGCACTGAATACTGCTCGCACTAGGACATACTGCTGATTATCAAGACACCCACATTGATTACACAAACTGAAGTCTCACCGAGTCTTTCCACATAAGGTTACTCAAGGATATGGAACATTTTTTTATTACTATTTTTATTTCATTCATGAATTTGCTGCGAGGAACATACTTTCTGTTCCTATTCTCCAAGGGGAAAAAAAAAAAAAAAAAGAAGTCTAAACCGTTCAAAACCCCAGATACCAGACTTCTAAGAACAACACAAGGGAACAATGGTGTTAGTGGGACCAGGAAATCAAGAAACCATAAATAAATATCAAGTATTGTTTTCCAGCAACTTCAATAGTTTTGGATCCTGCAGTCCATCCTCTGCATGAGGAAATGACGTGTCTGCAAGTTTCCCTCATGTCCACAATAGATCACTATAGTTTGCCATACCTAAGCAAACCATCAGCACTGAACTTGCAGATGGGGAGCCATGCACAGGCCCATCTGCTCGGCAATAAAATCTGTGACCACAGATTCATTTCTTGACTACAGGGTGCTGCTCCTTCACTACAAAGCTTAATTTCCCCCTTTTAAGGAACACAGTGTACAGCTGTCTCAAACATGACCAATCCATCTGCATGAACATACCGGTAGTGACAGCTTTAAAATGCGGGTGGAATCGCTCCAGGAGCAATACCATGGCTAGGGAGCAGCTTTAGAAGGAGAGCTGACACCAAGATCAACTCTGAAAGACTTCAGGTCTATACATGACCCCGGTAAAAACCTCTTCATCTTCCTTCCTCTGTTAGATCCTGCCCATAGGAAGGACCAGCAGCAGGGAGGCAAGTGAGGCAGTGTGTCCAGGGCAAAATGTTCTCTACTAACACCATTCCAGATGTACATTATTCACAATTATAGAATCATGGAATAGTTAGGGTTGTGAAGGACCTTAAGATCATCTAGCTCCAACCCCCCTGCCATGAGCAGGGTCACCTCACACTAAAATATAGCAGAAGTGAAGGAAAAAGAAAGAAAAACTTGTGGGAAGACAGGTTCATTTTAAATTAGTAAGCCCAAGCCCAGAAAATGAATACTTCACATACACAAATGAAGCGGACACTACACAAACCGGCTGAAATCCTGTCAGAAGGAAGTGAAAAGAAAAGCAGATTGCCTGGTCTTTCAGGCTTAATCTTACTTTCCCCAAACTGCCTGTTAAAAAGTTACTAATTGCTCGTCTTTGATTTTTTTCCAGTGGCATGTGAAAGAAACTTGGATAAGTACAGAGGAAAGTTGCCAAATCCACAGAGTTAGAAACTTTCCACACGCTTTTTTCTGGGGTTTTTTTAGAAGAGACGGAGCTTCATTTCAAAATATTTTTCTAGCCTCTTCTACTGTGAAGTCTGCAGTGCAACGATTTACAGAATGGATGCTATCTCTATAGATAAACAAAACCATCATTCCCAAGAGATCTGACCTTCACCTTCCATCCTAAAATAGTATGGCCAATTACATAGCAGCGGCAGCCCACATCCTTAAAATATGTTTGACTGAATTAGGGAATTAAGCGTTGTTCTTGACTTCTAAAGTTTGCTACAGACTGCAACTAACTAAAAGAATAAAACATACAACTAAAACAGTTATGTTTGGCAGAAAATACATTCCTAATGGTGCAATTAAACGGTGATGCAGTACTACATACTGCTGAATTTGTTGTTCCTGTTAAAAAGAGGAGCCCAAAAAATGTACAAACCAACTTATCATCGTTACATAAATTTGAGCAGTAAACTACAAGCTTCCAGGAAGTTTATCGTCCTGTTTGCCGACTATAATTTGGCTTGGTTTTGATACCATGTTCCTACTCCTTCAGCTCACGTCCTCCACACCAAGCAAACATCAGACTCTCACTGACTTCAGTCCAAGCACTCCCCAGCCTATATGCTTTCTCATCTCAAAGATGTTGTAAAGAGTGTTGTAGGACAGAAACACCTTCACATCTTCTCTCAGACTGAGGGAAAGAGCAGAAGTGTGTCTCATTTGGCTAGAGAAGGGGAAAAAAATGCACCTACATGAAAACCATCCTAAATTTGGTGCATATTTACTGACCAAACACAGTCCAACCATTTAGGTAACAGGATGTTAACCTGATACATTGTCTTTTAAAGAGAAAACCACTGTAAGTCCAACAAATAAAAAATATTTAAAGTTTACAATTAGGCCTCTATTTGTTGGATATTACATTTTAATCTTATCTTTAACATAATTTTATAGAATCATAGAATCATTAGGGTTGGAAAGGACCTCAAGATCATCTAGTTCCAACCCCCCTGCCATGGGCAGGGACACCTCACACTAAACCATCCCACCCAAGGGTTCATCCAACCTGGCCTTGAACACTGCCAGGGATGGAGCACTCACAGCCTCCCTGGGCAACCCATTCCAGTGCCTCACCACCCTAACAGGAAAGAACTTCCTCCTTATATCCAGTCTAAACTTCCCCTGTTTTAAGATTTAACCCGTTGAATTTTAATAACTTTTTCTTCTTTCTTCTACTTTCTACACTAGTCCACCAGAATTACCATTAACAAATGTCAGAAGAAAAGCACAAATCTACATTATAGTCTCAGACTTAATATCGCCACTATCATTTCTGCCACAGGGGTAACTCTGATGACCAGTATGTGATACTGCTCACTATACAACTTAGATTTTCCTATCTTTTAAATGGCTTTCTGCAAATTCTGTTCTAGTCTGGGATAATGGGATTAACTCCACCACACCAGAGCTAAGGCAAAATTTAAACCCTTATCAGTGATTCTATAAGCCTCTCTCAAAAGCAGCAACTTTTGAAATACCATAGTCATCACAGAAAACTGAGCTCCCTTTATAAGAAGATAAATCACCTGAACAACATGAGTTCAAAAATTAGTATGAGAGAAAAAGTAATTTGGCATTAAGGAACATTTCCTCCTCTCTTTTATAGTCTCTGCCATTGTCTTCAAAGCACAATAAGCATGCATCACATTGTACTCTGTGTCAAGCAATGGCATCCAGGACTAAGACAACTGAACAGAAATAAAATTTCAAGGAAGTTTTATAATATGGCAAATACTGCACACTTTGCTTCCAAGCCCTGAGTGAACAGGCATCCTGATTGTATATAATAGAGAAATACAACATCATCACAACAGAAAAGCCTTCTGGAGATGCCTCCATGTAGTGTTAAGGACAATATGGTAAGGATTTAGTGCACAGAGCTGTCATACATGAAGATGAAAACTTCCAGATCCAGAGAGCTTCAAGGACCTCATAGACCCAGGATCCATTCTGTAAGCATCAGAAGTCTCATCTCATTTTCCAAAGCGATGGGTGATATCCAGATACTGTTTTTCAGTTATCCATTTAGACAGCAAGGACACTTCTTTTTTATTGTCTTCCAAAGAAATGGACCAAAGGAAAAGAGCACAATTTCCTGCCTATTTTGAAAAAAAATCAGAGTTCACCTAAGGAACAAAGGAGGGTGCTAAGGAACAAAGGAGGGTGGAGGCCCCAACACTACCAAGTCCTTGTGGACCAGAGGAAGTGCTCGGAAACAGGCAACACTTACAGCACACTGATTTAGAGCAACCAGACCAGGCTCAAATAAATAAGCCTGACAGACAAATAAAAATAAAAGAAATACAAAAAGGAGTCTCCATGCGCAGAAAAGGTGGACCAACATGAAGCCAAATCCCCAGTGAAGATGGGGATAGCTCAGCCAAGAGCAGCTCTGAGCAGCTCAATACATCAATACACTTTGCAATGCAAATGCACAGAGAATGTAATGGCCAATGCAGTTTTCCTGATCCTGTGATATTACCTGGCATTGGACTGTGCATTTTCAGACAGAAAGGAGCCTTGGCTGTGGGGCTTTTTACAAGGGCTAACGCAGAAAAAGGAACAGATTAGCAGCTGTATCAAACTGAGAAGTCAACCAGAAGTCCAGATACCCTGTCACACAGATGGTATGTAAACAGGTAGCAGTAGCTAGCATGGCTTTACACAAATATGTGCCTACACAGCTGTGTTCAAGAAAGCGGAACACCAAGTCATTCTGTAAACATGCCACAGCATTCTATTTTTATTTTTTCTTCCAAAACTGGACATTGATTTGAAAAGATTTTGTAACATGCTCCTATTCATCAAATGGGCAAGAACATTGTAATTGCACAGCTAGATTATTCCACAGTACCCATTTTTGTCAAATTTCTGCATATGAAAAATTCCAGCAGCAAAGTTCTGGATCACAACATACTGTGAAACCAGAAGGGTTTTTGACTGCACCTTGCACAAGTCTCTGTGCAATGCTGTCAATAGCTAATCAACATTCTTCATTTGGGCAGCAAAGGTCTCGAAATTTCCCAAACAAGCAAAGTCATCAATGGATGTGATCTTCACGCTCCTTCATATCAGATTCATATATAGGACTCCCAGTCTACCATATAAGTGAATCCTCTGAGAAAACACCACAAAACAAAACACATCTCTCTTCTGAATGGTTTCGCATTTATTGGAAATCAATGCATGTTTCCCCTCCCCTCACCACAAGAGACAAAAAAAGACCTGCTTGCTTATTGTATTTGCCCTGTTTTGTTCATGTCCTACATAATGGAGAAACTGAGGCAAAATTCTGGTCTTCATTCTGAAAGAGCACTTTGTCAAGTTTTCCCATTAATTCTATGATGTAGGTCAAACTCAGAGTTCACATCTTGTGCCCCACAGCCTCCTTCTTACCAACCAACTAGACCATTGTTTTTTCTATTGGATCACACAATATAATGTAAGACAGGCAAATGGAGGCCTCTTAAACTCCAAAACCTTCTCTGCATCCACTAGGAAGTCAGTACATAGTGCAGTTTTTCCGAAAGGAGATCCTGGTAATTCACACAGTCAGGCTGCTGAGCTATGGCTATTTAATTATTTTTTTTTTTTTTTTAGATTATGTAGTACAACTTGTGCAATTCAGATAAAGTAACAAAGTCTGGCCAAGTCTGGCCCACACTACTGGGCCAGTGGATGCAATGTTCATGTGAAAGCTTCTGTGATCACCAGAGGAAACTATCAGCAGCTCCTTCAAGCTCTTCAGTCTCATAGTTTCCAGTGCTGTGAAAATCTGCACGAAAATCTGATGTGTCTAGTTCCTGAGACTCCTGGGTGCTATAGACAAGCCAAGTAGACATAATCCTCCTAGCTCCTGTGTTTAGACTATGTATGTACTTTGCAACCCCCATGCATGCCAATGGATTAATTTTCAACCACAGGAAAACTTCCCCGGCCTTACTGTTCGCCTCTGGTTGGGGCAAGTGCAAAACTGCAACATCCTTGATAGGAAGGAGGTTCTATACTCATCTGCTTCCATGAACCAAGTCTTGCCATCAGAAAATTACTAGATGCCTAGTCATTGATTTCAGTGAAAAAAACTACTTTGAAAAGATTAACATTTTGTCATCAGTTTTCAACGCTAATCCCAAATTGAAAACTTTTTGTTTATTGACCGTTTTATGAAAAACTGCAATCAGATTTTACTAAAAGCTGACTTTTCACTACGCTTCAGAGTATGCATAGAGGACTATCACTCTGAAGTGCTTTGCTAGTAGTCTTCATACTCACAGAAGCAGATACAAAGTCAAATATATTTGCTGTTATCAGATCCGCTACCATGGTAAATAAAATCAACAGGTTTTCTAACAATTTAAGAGTGACCTGGGACATGTCAGAAAGACAAGTATCTGGGTAACAATCACTAGGGCTTCAGAACTCAACAGCAGATTTCCTTCCTAGTCAGTTACTTAAATGCAATAAATGATAATCATTAAGTGCTTTCTTTAGAATTCCTTTATATCCGTGTAACATATAAGGACTTCCTCATCTATCAGTCTGAATGAGTTTTCCAAAGATGTTAACAGAGGGGACAGAGCAAAAGCTGACAGATGGAACATGAGGATCTTAGTATAACAGCCTCTGTTACATAGCTTGAAATGCCAGATTTGTGACAAAGTGGACTAACTTCTCACTGGCTATAGCCACCCTACATGGCGGCTTGATTGTCCTATAACGTAAATTATACAGATTTACACATGCACTGTTTCACATTAGGCCCTACCGGTGAAAAAAAGGCAAAATATTATTAAAATGATGTGTAATTGAGAGGATATTATTTTCTGGGTTCTTGGGGGTTTTGTTTTTGTTTTGTGGTACTGTTGCCCTTGTATATAGCAGATTTGTTCCCTTGTTTTGCCTTCCTAATGAATTACATACTTTACCTGTATGGTCTAGTCCTGCTTCTATAGTTCTCACGCTGTTAGATGAACCTCAGGGAAATATAACTGAATTCAACCACATATTTTTTATAAACATCATGTTACCCATTTAAACTAGGCTATGTATGATGTTAAATTAGGCTATTCTAAACAAAAAGTAAATTGTCCGCTAGGTTTTGCCAGGATATTGTCACTTGCAGCACTCCATCACACATGGACAAAATGGTAATGCCTTTTTTAGAATTTGGTTATATGGCTATAGTAATTTACAGTATGTTTTAAAGTCCTCTTACATGATTCCAAGTATTTGGCTAGGTTTACACTGGGTTAGAACTTCAGGATCAAGGTGGGTTTTTTAATTGGGTACACTGTCATTCATTTTTTGGAAAGGATAAACACTCTCAGTGATATATATTCTTCAAGCATCACCTTTCAATCAAAGCCTAAGCAAGGCAAAAATCCAGCATCGACATTTCATTCAGTATTTTTGCTTATCCTTAGGACTGCACGCTAAACATACCAGATTCAAGTCTCAAAAGTTCATAAAAGTGTAATCCTCAATAGAGAGTTATAACTTGCAACCACTGGTATGTTCTTGCCTCTTTTTGCCCCACCACAACATTCAGACTGTAGAAATTTTCAAGGTCCAACATTTTCCTATAAATTCTAAGCAAACAAATCCCCAGAGATCATTTCACTCAACCTCACTCACAGTCAAAAGCTGGAGAAAGCAGTCAGAACAATAAGGATGTGCTGATGCAAGCAGGAACTCAAACTTTTTTTCGTGTTTGAAGAACATCCTTCTGAAAGAGGTCAGAGACCTCAAAGGTAGGAGGCTCGTAACTAACTCTGGGCTTAAACAATGTCAAGGACTCTCCTTATTGTGCTACACAAGATCACACCCAATGCTAGCAATATGGCATCAAAGAATTAGTACTTCTATCTCCTATCATGCATTAGCCAGTTATGTTTGCAGTTTGAAGAAACGTAGCATTCTGGATTAAGTCTTATAAAGTATCCAGGTTACATCTTAAAAACCCCAACTCCTGTGGAAAAAAAAGAATCATTAAATCATTTAAGACTTACAAGTCGTGCTTTCAGAAGCATGCCCACAGAACCAGAGGACTCAACCTGAGGTTGTGCTTTTCCTGGGTTCTGCTACACCAGCCAGCCCAGCACTGCTGTCCAGGAAGTGTGAATGAGGCATGGCAGTCTCAGGGAGCTCTTCTAAGGTGTCCACAGAGGCAGAAGAGGTCTGTGGTTTCCATTCTGAATGGGCCCCAGTAAGTGTTCAGTCAATAATAGACAGGTAGATAGCTACACAGATATATCAATGTACTGCACTTACTCAGTGTTACTGCAGGCTTTTTACCCCACTTTTTATTTTTTTTAAGATTACTGGCAACACAAGTTCAAAAAACATCAGCTTCTAAACATTTGGAGAACAAAAATTATGCCTCTTTACTGAGGCACAGTCATCCAGGGGTATAGAAGCACTTCACAAACAACACACTGAGCTTCCAAACATACTTGCAACTTTAAGTATCTTCTGCACATCATAGCTGTAGAAGCCAAAAGTGAAACAGGGATGCTACCATGTTTGCAACAAAGCACAACTCCTGTATATATAATCAACTAGCATTCTTTGCAAAGAAAAGTGACTTCTGAAAAGATGCAGTTAAAAGGCTTAATTTCCATGAAGGACAATCAAAACTGAGAGGACTAAAGACACGTAATTCATTAAATCCACTTATGTTCAGCTGGAATATTTATTAAGGCCCATATTCCCATAACAGATCTACGTAACTGTAAATGTACCCCAGCAAGAAGCCTTCAGTGCCTAATAACTCCAACTAGTGCAGAACACAGGCACAACTCTGCAGCGAGATAAATTGGAAACACCACATGTATTCACCTTCTCAACAGAATTTTAATATGGCTTCAAGAAAATGCATAGAAAAGGCCTTGATTGTCAAGCTTCAGCATAACAGTTATGATGAACCTTTCCACTCCCTAGGCTCCATGCAGCTCTATGAAAGTAATGGTGTAATTAATTCATATAAAAAGAAGAAACTTGGAGCATAGTCAGTGGTTGTACAAGAAACATTTCCTGATGTTCTTACAGGAAATAAGGCCCATCACTGTCCCGGTCACCTTCTGCTTCAAGTGCGGAACACATTCCTTTGATTTTGTCTCCCCTTTAACAAAAACATAGCAACAAGAGTATTTAAATAAATAATCCAAAACATAACCCTCCTGAAACAAAACACTTCACTGTACATGCTTTCCCCCCCAGGCAGAAAGGTCAAAAAAGCACAGACAATATGACAAATGTTAGTTACATCACTTAGTATATAAATGGAAGACACTCATCATAATGTCCATAGTACAAGAAATCACGTAGGGCTAAAAGCTAGAGAGCACTCTTTCCATCCTAGATGGATATTTTTTAGCAAATAGTTTTACAACTGACGCACACGTTTCTTTGGTTTTTCAGAAGCATACAGCTTTGAAACCTTCTTTTAAAACTTGTGTTTAAGTGCGCACACAGCAAGTGCTCGAAAAGGCCCATTGTGGAAATCCCTCAATTCTTGCATCAGAATTAAGCTGGTTGTATCTGTTCTGTATGTATGTGTTTCTACAAAATTTGCATCGTCTGAAATGCAAAACTTGCCAGTCCACTTCTTACCAACTGCTTTTTCCTCTAATCTGTGAAACAGACAAAGAAATGAATGTGAGGTTTTAAAGCAATTTTTTCTATGATTTTATTTTCTACCTTTAGAAATTCAGATATTTTCAAGCAAAACTTTGAGCAATGGCAATTCCTACATCATTAGCTTGGAGAGATCATTGTCTTTCAACTCCCCCCTTCTTTTTTTATGATTACTAAGAAGTTACAATAAAATGCCATAGTCAAAAGAAAAGGTCAGAGACTCATGAACCTTAACCACACTACAGTTAACTGCTTCCATGGATTTGTGGCATCACTGGGCAGAATAGTGAATTTACAGATCATATTCCTGTAGACATCAGACCACTGTGGATTGTTTGATGCATGGATACACCAGACAGAAATGGTATTTCTTTAAAAGTAAGGACATGCTTTCAATGGCTTCCTTAACCTGTGCAAAGCTGTACTTTTAAATGCAATGTCAAATGATCACTTGTATCATCATCTGCCTTATAAGTTTTAGTCAGTATTTGAGAATTCTGTCATCGCATATTTGAGAAGTCAGCTTCACAAAACTAAGATTTCTGACCTGCATAAACTGATCCCTTCAACAAGGATTAAAGAACTGGCTGAAATGGTGGATAGTTTACTGACGATGACCTTAAGGTCCGAGGCTAACAGCAGCTGATACTGGTTTTCTCAAGAGCAGCATCAACAGCACCCATCTTCAGCTTTTTGTACCATTTATTAGTACTAATAGTTCTTACTTCTTTCTAATAACAACATGGTATTTTGCTAAATGGTATTATCTCAGATACACCCTTCTACAGGAGAGCCTTGACATAGGAAGACAGTGCTGCGAAGACATCTTTGTGAAGGGGCTACAACTGCTGCCTGCCACCTTTTAGTGGGGAGGCTGGTATAATAAAAGGAGATGAAGGTATATTACTGTTACTTACTTACAATTACAGTAAGAGAGGTTTTAATTACTAAACTTTCACTTTTATACTGCTTTACAAGCTGAAGAAAAACAATATATAAATTACTACTCAGAATGA
This sequence comes from Lathamus discolor, assembly GCF_037157495.1. Classification (NCBI taxonomy): domain Eukaryota; kingdom Metazoa; phylum Chordata; class Aves; order Psittaciformes; family Psittacidae; genus Lathamus; species Lathamus discolor. Next base: position 125,201,500 of record NC_088885.1, on the reverse strand, counting down.
AGGAATTTGTAACAGCATATTTTTTTAAACAGCGTTATTATCAACATCTACTACATAAACATCTTGTTTCCCAAAATCACTGCCATCTGCAGTATCTACAGTTAACTGTTAATCAGTAAGTATATATAAGCCCAAAATTTCAGAGCTAGAAATGCCCCATACATGCCTGGAACAGGCTACAACGAAAAGCATATAACTTAATTTAAGGAACTATGCGGAGGAATTTACCCACCAAGCAACATACCCAAGAGCAGTTTTAGTCAAAAAGACTGTAAAAAGTTACAGAAAGATTAGGACAGGAAATAAATACTTACAATGTTAATATCCTGCCTACGCACCAAATTCCAAAAATCATTACATTTTAACGTAAATTTGGACTTCCTCCATTTACCATGGCGTGAACTGTTCCTTGAAATAAGAATATAAATTCCTTTGACTTCATTTTCAATTAATTCAGTTGATTAGAGCATTGCATTACAGAAATACTTTTGTCTGTGTGCACTGCTTTTAATATTGAGAATCTGAAGATTCAAAACTTTTCCCAGTTTTCGCCTCTCCAACTGGCTGTCCTCTGATGCAAAAAACCATGGCACAGAACAACAAACTCAATGAACATACTCCTACTACTGCCAAACTTGGGTAACAATGTTATGACAAGCATGGAAGTTTTTTGCTGTTCAAAATCAACTTCAAGCACTGCAATACTTAGTTGCGATCATTCTATCCTTGCCCTGGACAGTACAGGATAAACTTAAGGGCATCTGTGTTTCATCACCACATCTTACCACAGATTACAACAAACTAATTAATGTCTAGTATAACCTAAGTATAATTTTTGAAGTATAACTTCCCATTTGACTTTTTTTTAATAAATCCTTGTAGAAGTAAATACAAATCAGTACATCGAGGCATTATCATGTTCTTAGCCATTCCCATTTTCACAGTTATTTACAGAGTTGTTTCTTTTTCATACTACTCTACAGTTCTGAGTTTTGGTATTTTGGGTTGTCTGGAAATGTCATTACAATAAAGCCTTTATCTCAGACCACTGAGGTCTGGTGTTTGCCAAGAGCATGAAGATGAGGTACAGACTGTGTTCCTAATTACACCAACTGAAGACCTCTGTGCTGAAGTCATTTGTTAACAACTTTGTTTAGATAAGACACATATGCCTGAAAGTCTTCCTCTTAGAAATGAGACCTTCCCTTATGCATGTTATCTCTAAATCACACTGAATTTCAGTGGAATACAGTCTTCAGACTCTCCTGACCATCTTCATAAAACCCAAGGCTTCATTTATAAGCAATGAAACTAAGTTTAGAGAATTACAGTATTCCTTTCATAAAATAAGAAGTACAGCATCAGCATTGAAAACACAGTTTTGTTCTCCAGTCTATAGGCAAGTAGCCAGGTAATCTGTGCAGCACTGGAGGAGTAAATTACATCTTTCTGAAGCATAAGCAGGAAGAAAGTCACATCAGAATCTGTTCTTTTACTTTACATTTATACCTCTCGAACCATACAGAAATGAAAGAAAGTAATTCTGTGAGTGCAATGAAGCAATAGAAAAAATCCTCTGAGTTTATGGAAGCTAATTTCTTGGGAAAAAAAAAGAAATCAAAACTAATGAAATTCTGCAACTGCCTGTTGGATTTCACAGGGATAAGGAATTCAAGTAACTTTACTAACTGAGCTTCATAAGTCAATTAACATGGTTGCTGAAATCTCTGATTTTCCATTCAAGACTCATGGAATGTGAGATAAAAAGCATGGGATTTCAAGTATATTAACATGTCAGAGACATCTTTAACACATCACATCTGGGGAGAAAAAAAAAAAGCCAACAAGAATTCCTATTCAGTTCATATCCTGAACTTCAACGGAGAGAATGGAGAAGAGCGGCAGCCCAAACTGTATCAGAAAGGAAAATACCAGAGCATAATTATTTTTAATTGGGTCCCACTAACAAAGGGAACACTTCTCACCACTCAAAAAGTAAGGCAGAAATATTAGTCTAATCATCATCAAGGGGACTGTCGGAACCACATTTTTCTTTTCATACACTTTTGGTGGCCCTTTTTCCTGAATATCTTTTCTATTGGGTGCAAATATTTTAAACACCACCTCTCAACTGTGCTTTAGTACAGTGGAGTATGTTTAAGGACTACAGAAAACAGCTACAAAAGTATTTCAATTATGAAGACTCATTTCCATTTTTAAACATCATAAGAAACTGCAGACAGCTCAGTGCAGTAGACAGGAAGAAGAATGTCCTCAGATGGCAATAATAAACAAACAACCTTTTATTCTGGTCAGACCTAGTAATGATTGGGCACGACAGTACTTAGCTCACCCTATGAATTTAGATCACCAAGATCTTTTATTCCGATTCATCAGCATCTTTAATTCCTTGAAATACTTAACTTTTCTCACGCACCAAGCCCATACCTGTATCACTACTTGAATGCTGCTAACTGTGCCGTCGAGAAGATGTTTTAGGACCCTTTACCTACCAGCCAGTAGGATGGCCCGGGGTCATTCCATACACAAAAAATGAAACTATTGTGGCTTTAATTTCATTTTACAAAACAACTGAGACCTAACCTAACCCAAAACCTGACTGTATACATCACGCTGGTCATGCAAAACTAGACAGTATTTCAAAAATGTTATTTGGGCATCCAAGTAACAATAAGGGGTGGGCAAAAATCTGTGTACATTTCCAGCTCTGCAGACCTATTCAAACACAGCAAATATATGACAGTACAGGAGAAGACTATTTGTCCCACGTATTTCAAAAGCTGATAAGCAAATTCATTTTCTAAGTCATACAGACTGCTTTCATCTTTAGAGCATTACTAGCTAATAGGTGGCAGTGGTTTTTGCAATTTTTTCAGCTACCCACAGAATTCTTTGTCCTTACTCGAAGCAGTTTTGTCTTCCAATTAACAGTTTTCAGTCATTAACATAGCTTGGAGAGGACAAAGAAAAACATCCAACCAACAAATTAAAAATTATACAGTTCTAATTAGAAGTGTACACAAAAAGGTTACATGTGAAAACAGGTATGGATAGTTTTCAAGGTTAAAAAGTACCCCTCGACAAAAAGCTGGTTACAGTCACACTGATCATTACAGCTTTATTCTAAGCTCTCCATAGAGCTTTTTTCTTCACAAAAACAACAGCACCATCGCCCATCCTCCAAACTGTAATCACATTAATTAGCTAGCAGCAAAGTTTCAAAGCATACCAAATGCTTACTAGAGCTCACTCAGCTATTGTGTTTAACTTTGCAAACAAGTCATGATGAGGGAAATCTACATGATGAGCATACTTCAGCTACTGAAAAAAGGTTTTAATCTGCCTAGAAATTGGCAACCACTGGCTGTGTTTTCTATACTTTATGTTATGTTTTTCTGCTCACTGGAACGAACTGGCTGCTATGAATGAAAAGAAACTTTGCATCTAATCAGTGGCATGAATTTAGACTGAAAGCTGATGTGCAGGACTTCTGTGAAGAGTCTGGGCCCTCTGCCATCCTTGTACTTGTGAATGAAACGGCATGAGCCACATGCCCTCCTCCTCCTCCCCCCAGCTGGGGCCTTCACCCTTCCCTTTCCTGGGGGGTACTGGGGAGCCAACCCTTTGCTGGTGAAACAAATATGACCCAGAAAGGCATTCAGTGCCATCAATGCACTCACTTGAGAGATCTCAGCTGGGCTCTCCATCCTGCAGCTTTCACTCCTGGTTTCTAAATCAACTTCTGAACCAATGGCAAGGCAGCCCTCCTGACTCATTCCCTTGACAAATAGGCCCCTAAACTGATCTCTGACCTCTCTGCATACTTTTCCTAAGTTACTACTGACCCCAGAGAGTCTGCACCCCCCTGCCCATACAGGTTTGCCTTTGTTTTTATATGGGGACATACTGATCAAAAAGAAAAAACAAACAAACCAAAAAACCTTTATTACCACACAATTACTCTAACAGCAAAGTCCCTACTCCTCTACTCACTTGTAAGAACCACCATATGTTTTTGATCGAAGTATCACAGCCTGTGAGTTTTCAGGAGATACTAAATAATATGAGATCTATTCCGGCCAATGAAATTTCATGTTTGCTTCCAAATTAGTGATACATGTCCTATTTAACCAAAGAAGTTCATAACAAGCTAAATTTTAAATACAAAATATTGCTGAATCTGGATAAAGAACCAGCTGCTGTTGAGCAATTCATCTAATTAAAAGCCCAGTCAGACTTGGAGAACAGGCTATTAAAAAATTCAACAACACAATGACTGTTTCAGATGTACATTTCTCTAGTTCTCTTCTATAGTCTTTCACTATGTTCAAATACTACTTAGAATTTCAATAATGAACCTCTGAAAACAATTTTGAACACGTATACTTAAATAGCAGAACTATCAAATAACACCATTTTCCACAGAATAGTGTATTAATGAGTTTCTCTCATTTAAAACATGAATTTACTAAACTTTCTAGCATGTAATTCAAGTTTTTCACTTAAGTTTTCAGAAACTTCTTCAGATACAATATTCCAATTTTCCTGTTCCAGAATAAAGGGGGTTTTTTTTAAATATATCTACCCAAAGAACTTATGCAGATATTTTTCCATTCAATAGTAAATACTACTAAACCCTTGGGCTTTTGCATTTTTCATTAATGCACACTTCTGCTTTGCTAAACTACTTTAAACAGCATCCAGTTTTACTAAACAAAAGTATACTCCGGTGCATCTCAAATAACCTACAGTAATATACAAAGACCACAACAGATCGATTCCAAGCCATCAAGGAAGCTTTTGGCTTCAAGTGCAAAGAAGGTTACTGATGTCCACTACAGGCAAGAAACCTTTCCCAGGCACAGGACCAGCTTCCCCTCATCACCTCTCTCCATCCAATACACATGGCATCTCTTTGTCCCATAGTCAAAGAAACGTCAGACAGCAAAACTGCAGATGAAGTCTGAGGTGCTCTGTCAAAAGTTAGAGACAGGATCTGAAGCTGTCTTCCGAGGAACACTTCATACCAGAGGATACACTACAAAAGCAAAAGTATTTTGACTGCGATGGCTCCCATTTCATGGCACATGACAGATCCTCAATAAAACGTATTCCCTGGCTATTGCAAAGAAATGGGGTTGGTCCAGCAAAGACATGATTATGGCAGGAAGCTGAGTCAGGATTTATATCTTGGCTAACTGAAACAGCAGGGACTGCCCTAGTTCTCCTCAGTGTCGTAACACTGTTACACAAATTACACCTTTATCTACAACACCACACAGATTCTGTATGGAAAAGAAGTTGTACATATGATAACAGTGAAAACAAACAAGGGGAGGAGTAAAAGAGTTAGCAGAACTTCAACAGACACCAGCCACCAGCACGGCAATGAAGACTCATCTTGCCCTGAGCCTCTTGGTCCAATTCACTTAACATGAGCAGTGAAGTACTACTCTGGTATTTAGGTGGTGGGTTTTTTGAGCTGAAAAACATACATTTTGTAATGTAAATTGATACTCAACTCTGCATAAGTCATTAGCCTTTACACTGGGAGCAGAAATCTTTACTGCTGCAATAGATTAAATGGAAATAATAATAGATTTAGTAATCCCCAGAGTTTACCAGAGCAAGAAGTAACACTTTCCTAGCACTTCACAACTATTTCTATCTAGCCCAGGAACAAACAAGAACACCTAGGAACCTAGAATTTCTGAACAAGTTTGGTTTGTCATTTTACGCAGAGTGCACTTTAGTGTTCTTATGTATTGATTTCTGATTACAATTTATTGGCTTTTCTAGACTGTTCTAGCCTGCTTGCCATCTCCGCTCCCATCCTCCACTCCCAGCTCATAATTCTGTTGATCTCTTCTTTTATGACCCTTTTCCCTTATTGTGCATTTATTGACACATTCAAGCGGGAGAGGAGACACAAAGCCTTTCCCAATTCAGCTTTAAGGTTTGGTACTGAAAGGGTCCTGGCTATCAGAAATATAACTGCTTGGAAAATCCCGCTCAGGCCAATGGCTGTGGACTGGCATGGGCTCAGCGGCTGTAGAGAGATGACAGACGAAGAGTGAAATCAGTGCAGCGGTGTGCAGGGTGCCAAGAACACTGAGTGCAAACAGATTCTGTGGGCAGCAATGGTAGATGCTTCTAATTAGCCTCCACCAAGTGCTTCCGAGCTTTTCACTTGGTTGAACTGACTGGATTCACACACCAGAGTAAAAGCCAATTCTCTGACATTACAAAAACAACCTCACCATACTCTTCACTTTGCCTTACTTGTCTCGTATTTAATAAAGTTCTACAAAATACAAAGGGGCCAGCTTGCTGACCAAATACACAACTCTATTCTTGCACCTTATCTGCTTATTAACAGCAAATGTAGTTTATTTTACTGAGTCGGTCATAAAACAATAAAGATAAGCTTTTCATTTTTGCTAAGTGCTTAAATACATGCAGATTTAAGTTAGCATTCTGTGCCATACAAAGTCAGCATCATTGTATTTTTTCTATAATTAAAATATAAAATTTTAAATACCTCATTCCACCTTAAAAACTTCAAAAACTACATCATGAGATCAAATGAGTGGGGTTTTTTTTAAATCAAAATTAATAAAGTGCTAACTACCTTTTGCTAACGTAGTACACATACATATCACTGAAAGGAACCACTTTAAATAACTGTTAGTATCTGAAGCACTGTGCTTTCTCTCATCCTATTGCTGTGTTTTCCCTCCAGTTACTTCAAATTAACCAGCCCTCTCCTTTAACTGTTTCCAAAACAGTTATCTCAGCCATGTTCCCAAAGCCTGCTGCTCCTCCCCCAGCAGTATCGATGGCTATTCTCATACCACTGATCCTGTTCAACAGGATGGCAAATCAGCTTTTCACATCGTGTTTCCTTGCACTGCGGCAGACCAATCTAACCATGACAGAGGTACCTAGTAGTTCAGTATTTCAAACACATCACTAGGAGACAGCTAAATTACCCTTCATGTTATTTCTCTAACCAAATACAGGAGATCCATAGAAAGCTTCACATTCAAATTTTAAGGTAACTGTAATTATTGAAATCCTTAATCTAACACAATAAAATTCCAGACACTCAAGTCTCTTCTTTTGCAATGTGTCATTGGCAGGGCTAGCAGTTGCTGTGGCATTCATCAGTCTCTGTCTCTGTTCCTCCCCGTATTTCATTCAGCAACTAATCCAGATGCTAGACATCAGGATACCCACCCACAGCAAGAAATTTCATCACTGACAGAACAGCATGGTTTGAGTTCCACATAATGAAAGCCTCGATGTAGCATAACTAACGTGCAAATCTTAGAATAACTGCGGTATTTTGAGAATGCTTCTCCATTATGTGCTATCCAGCACTATTATCACAATACACCATCTACAATACACATTAGCAGTACTTCTGCCTAATGTAAATTTGGACTTTCAAAGTATATATTTATTTAAACTAAGACAAAGCACTTCTGTAATGACACTAGAGTTCCAGGATAATGTTGACTTCTTAGTGCTTTTTTGAACTCTAAGTACATACAGTAGCTCCTGTAAAAGCCTTTAGAAACACAGACACTAAGTATGCTTCTGGAAACTTAAATATTTCTTCATGGTCACTTAATAAATTCATTTTTGTGGTTACCAAAGAGAGGTGACAAACTGTCATCTTTTATCCATACTAGAAACAGACAGAAAAGACTGAAACTGAAGAAATGGAATATGAATAAAGGAATTCATAAGCATGAGAACAGTTTTAAAGGGAGATCTAAAGCTGAAAATTTATAGACAAATCTGATGGAAATATTGGCTGCTGAAATAGCACCAATAAAGAAAAATTAATCACACAAAGGAAAAATTTATTGGTCAGCATTTAGGAAAGGTATTTAACTTAATATGGCGAGTAAGTGAAAAAAGAGACAGAAAGCCTCCCAACCAAGGTGCTCTGAATCTGCTTGAGGCAATTTCTCTTCGGCCTTTAACTTCATAGATAAACAACTCCTGAAATAGCCATCTCTAGTAGATGCCTCAGGTTAGGACAGACGCCCATCCATAACTATATATATACAATTTACACAACCATAATTCTTCTATTATTCTGATTTAGCATTGCTTTGTCTGCTTCTAGCTAGAAACGCCTGAAAATAAAACCCGTATTAGACAGATTAGGATCAGCAGCCTGTTCCCTACCTCACCCCAGAATATAAGGTGAGTTTGTTTTCCTGGAATTTCCAAGTAACAGGACATTCGTATGTATGAGCACACAAACTTAGAAGTTTACTGTGCAAAAGTTTGTTTACAGAAAATTAGGGGCAATCTAAACTATTTTCATTCCTGCATTATCAAAGTACTTATCCCTAAGCCATTCTCATTAAGGGAAAAACTGGACATGAACTTTTTAATTGAAAAAATCAGAGCCTCTGTGGGGCAAGAGCAGCAGTATCTCATTCCCCAAGGCCAGGTGGCAAAGTCCTGAACAGTACTCATTAAAAGACCACTAAAAAAAAGATTAAATTGGCAAGTGTGAGTACACACAGAGGTTGAGATGAAATGCCCTGCCTAAGCCCTTTCCCTCTGTGAATAGACAGGAGTAGCACAAGCACTGGCAGACAAACTGCTTTCCTTCTGCTTCAGAACACTGGAGATCTGAGGAGAATCTGAAATTCAAGCAGCAGTCTGGTTCCTCGGGTTTGTCTTAGCCTGGGCATAAGACTCCACAGTTTACATTAATTATCCATTTTTACCAGGATATTATTCATTTCCCAGAAAGAGCAGATTCACATTGACAGCTGACTTTTTCTTCTCTGTGCCTCACACACAGGTTGATGCCTGCTGTGAACATGCTCATTTACAGGGAGCTATCACTTAGTGATTTCACATGGATTCTGAAATCTCTTCATGCCATGTACCAGAGAATATTATTCCAAGATTGACTATAGCCCTTTAATATTTTGAGGCACTATCTTTAGTTCTCAGGCTCAAATAGATTAATTGCCATTCATGTGTAATGCTTTTTGAATGGACAGAAAATCTAGCACCGGAATTTAAATATTAATGAGATGTTATTAAACGCCACAGACCAAGATTTAGAACTAAACAAAACAACAAAAAAAAGAAGAAACAAAAAAATACAAGCTCCAGAGAAGAAAATATGTGTATAACATACAACAGACATAAAATAAAGGGAAAAAACTGTTTAAAATCTGCTTTAGCAATATGTTTGTGTAACAATTAAAATGTGATACACAAATATGTGAGGTCTAAACAAATATGTGAGGCCTTGTTATGACTCATCACAGCTGTACAATCCACATAATAGTTTGGCACATGTGTAAATCAGAATGAGAGACATACTAGAGATGGTGGGCTAGATACACAGTGATAAGAAATGTCTTTACGTAGAAGCTCAGGATTCAATAGCACCAGTGGAAGCCACTTTTCCAAACTTAAAATTCAGGAAGACAGTAACTCCCTAAAATCTGGGGGTTCACTGTATTAGTAAGGCTTTTTATAGGCCACAAATCTGCTAAGATCCTCTCTGCACCAGCTAATGCTTTATTTTCTCCCAACACCTTAGAAGGGAGCTGAGCTAGAAATCTAGTTGCATGTGGCAAGTCTGCCATTCATTTACATTTTTCATTAATCAGAAAAAAAAAAAGAAAATAAAAGAAAAATTTTCACTGTACAAGACTTAATAAAACAATGTGAATATTCAATATGCAAATATTTGCTTCCCATCCACAGTGCACAGTAAAGCTGCCTTACTGCCACTGAATGGTGCATCTATCCCTTAAGTCCAGTTATCAGGAACAACGATATCTCCTGCAAGACAAAAACAAGTAAAGAAAACTGGAATAAATGTGAGAATAAAAGCATAGTGAATTCTTCATTCCATTACTTCTAGCCAGTGTGTAAACATGAGAAATGTTTACTCTGTGAAACTGAAAGGTTTAGAAATAAATGGGAAAGTCAGAGCACTGTTTTAGCCCAGAGCTGTTTGGTGGCTTCAAAACAACAGGAAAAGGAATGGAATAGCCATTACAGCCTTCATTGCCATGGCACATTAAGACAGACAACAGCACACAAAGAACAAACAGCTTAGATGCAAAATAACATTTTGCCAGAATCCTGTCTTACACCTAACAGTTCTTGGCAACTAAATATGGGGCATTCTTCAGTACAAAGATGTGTAATATGCAAATACATGATAGTAGATGTGGTGATCATAATTTAAGTTTGGGTTGTTTGGGGAGCTTTTTAATACTCCAATACCATTTGGTTCAAGTCTAGCCCTTTTTTATTACTTATTAGTAAAATAAGTGCAGAAATTCATTGTTATTTTCGTTGCTGGAAGCTGCTGTAATACAGATGAAAACTAATTAATCCAGTGTATTTCCAGCACATATTTCTCGTAAGATGCCCAAGTTAACTTAATTTTTCATGATACACCAATTGTCAGCAGAAAGCAACACGTGCTTGAACATTCCATACAGTAACCTATATAAAATCAGTTTAAATATCAGGAGAACTGAGTATTTTATGTAATACCACCATTGATAACTGTTGTAAAGTGACATTTGTATACAAAATGGGTTTGACACAGACCGAGAAAAAGCTTCAGAAGAGGCAATTCCTTCTTTCCAATTCACCTGATAATTTTCATTCAGACCCAAGAACATGTCTGAAAGGATCCGATTATCAAACGCACTTCTCAGTGAAGAAGTGTCCTGCAAATGAATTTGGAAAACCTATGTTTTACTGGATCATATATGTTGAATCCTGCATTACAAAAATCTAAGCTAAGAACTTACTGAGATTGAGTAGCAACTAGTCAGCTTAATGACTAAAAAAATGGTAACACAGATGTTAAATTACTATAACTATAAAATACAACTCTACTTAAAAAAAAAAAAAAAACACCACAAAACAAAAGAACAGTTTTTAACTACCCAAAAGTTCCTTCATTTGGTGTATTAAATGAGGAATTGTACCAGTGCTACAGCTCTTGTAAAACTTTAATTTTTACATATTCCAACTAGAAAAAACTTTTAATCATGGCGGAAGATCATCTCCATCATCTCATGGGAATGTTCTGCAATATATATGTATGAAATATAAAGACAAACACCACATCTGTCTGAATACTGACTTAAGTTTTGGGGGGAGGGTCAGCTGCTTTGTCTTTCCCTACATATGGAAAACCACAGCTTATATTGTAGCAGTATCAGTGTAACTTATCCTCAGCTTCACATGAAAATTTCATCACTCTATTTGCCGAGACACGGATTTACCAGCCTCCCCCAATTTTGTCCTGGCACAGTAGACTGAAAACCCAAAAACAAAGCACGCTTCTTTTTTGCAGTTCAAACCCTTAATATTCTGAAAAGCATCCAAGTCTACTATTAATATTCTCTGCTGCCCTTTTGAGGATGTCAGAGTCAGGCCAACAGCAAGTACACAAATGTGAGGATTATTTACTATATTGTTATTTCATCACCGACCCTAAAGCATTTTAACAACAGGACATTATATTTGAGTGTTTGTAAAGAAGGAACTTTAAGCTTTCTCTGCTGTAATTTACTATTGCTAAATGCAAATTCTGAAATGTAATCAAGATAGGTAGAACAGACAGTAAATTGCCTGTAAAGCATTTAAGGGAATAAAGAACTGCTTTCCAGTAGAGATCATGGCAACTTCATACACTAATGAAAACCAGTTCTTCGAGCTCTCACACTCAGACTAAAGAAAGCTTTACCTTCTTTGGAGCCAAAGACCTCTTCGATATTTGCACAAAACAGGAAACTTTCCTTCCCATTGTTTCTGTCCAGACGGACTATTGTAACAGTTCAGTATAACTAAACATGGGAAAAAGTCCCTTTATTTCCTGTGAGGACAACCTTGTAGCATATGGGAAGAAATTAACACACTTATACAGAATGCAACTGCCAACTTCCAGGCATTATTCTTAATAAACAGGATCTCACACAGTGTCAAAGAGATACATGAATGAGGAGTAACCTTAATGTAAACGAAAATAAAAATTATTGCTGTCAGGTCTTCACTCTCCTGCTCCTGCCAACACAAAGAATGCTTCCAGATATATTACAATGTATTTAAATGTAGTGACCACATCCAATTAATTTTCAATTTTCATTCATTAATTCCAGTATTATTAATGGTAGTTACAAGTTGCTTTGTGTAACTGAATTACATAATCAACACCACAAAACAAACCTTTCTACTCAGAGAAAACAGCAGATACAATCCTCCTAATTAAGAGGTCTCTGTAATTGTTCACCACAGAAAGATCTTCACTCTGATAAAAATATTTCCAAAATTACAAAGCAATCTAAAATTTGTCACTTCAAAATGTTAAATCAGCCACATCGTCTTGAAAACCTGTGGGTCTCTTTAACTGTTAAGCATGAGATCAGCTAAAGATGCACACATTTTGCTCTCTTTAATTACAAAATTCTCAGTTATCTCTTGGTAATTACTGAAACTTCATGTTTTACCACAAAATAAATGAAAATAAGGACACAAGTACCAAATGAAAAGATAATGATATTTTCACACCTTAAGCTGACTGTATTTGAAGATGTCTAAGCAACTGCATTTCTACTTTATTGCTAGCCACATTCACTTCAACCATCCAACAACACAGTCAACTTCCAGGACCATGAGTGGCACCCTAATTTAATGCTGCAAAAGCCAGTGATGCCTGTCCTACTAACACAAATACTATAATACGAGAAAATCTCGTCACATACTTGACATGTTTCAAAAGGGGGGGGGGGGGGGTCCATTTTTAGAAGAACCAGTAACCATTCTTCTTCCCTTTCTATCTTGTTCATGTATTTCATCCTTCATTTCTAGTATTCTCTTCCTCCTACTTCCAGAGCCCAGTTTCTGCTGTAATCTCGCACCTCTCATTCTTCATATTTATTCCTGTTAGAATCATAGAACAGTTTGGGTTGGGAAAGACCTTAAGATGATCTAATTCCAACCCCCCTGCCAATGGCAGGGACTACTTTCACTAGACCAGATTACTCAAGGCCCTGTCCAGCCTGACCTTGAACAGTGCCAGTGATGAAGTATTCACAACTTCCTTGGGCAACCTGTTTTGACTACTTTTATCCTCCACTGAGACCTCTTTCCATACTTTTTCCCCATACAGAGTTTTACAGTGCAAAACAGAATGGGGAGAAGGAGCAAATTGCAGCTACAACTCTTACTTAAGCATCTTCCCCAATCTCTAAAAATGCCACTTTCGATATCCACAGGTAAATGAAGAGAGGAAAGCAGGGCCTAAGGAAGGTGCTAACTACACTTTGCAAAATGAATATAAGCAGAATAACATCTTTTGTTAGAAGAAAAATAATAATGCAGTACCTCAAACATCTGTATTTTAATTTTTATCCTCTGAAAACTATAGTGCAGAAGACTAAGGAGGAAACCAGTGTGAAGATCAAAGATACTGACACCAGAAGAATCCATCCCAAAAGAGTGTGAAAGACAATCAAAATTATGACAGGGGTTTCATAACATGAGAAATTAGACCTGGGCTTCTGATAAGAAAAATAGTGACACAAGTACTTAGTGAATTTTTCAGGCATAACATTTAAAATCAGCAAAAGGAATTATCTTGTGGGAAACATACTCAGAAGTTACGGGTGTCAAAAAAAATACAAAAGGTACAAAAATTAAGTCAGCAAACTAAGAGATTATTTTGCATCCAGGCCATACACCCATAATCTCTAGTACAGATAACCCCCAACCTATTGGTGCCTGAAGTACACCCTCAAGTAATGTTACTAACCGCCATTATTAAAAAATCACCGTGATAGACCTGCTAATAAATCTATCACAGCAATTCACAAGTTTCTTCCAACACCTCTCATTTTAGATCTTGATGTTGTACTGCAAATTCATTTTTAAGTGGTATTTTACAAGCTTTCAGGAACAAAAAAACAGCAGGCACTGGAAGGAAGGAAGCGGCTATAATTATAAATTCAGGGTGGCCATTTTTACAAAGGGATTATATTAATTAGGATCAATGTATTTACTGTCTCCTGCTTCACATGGCTTCTGCAAAGTAACTCTCCCCCATGGACAATAAAAGGATAAATCAGAACTGTTCAGTGATGAAAATTTTACAAGTGACAAAACACTAACTCTACAGGTATGTGCCACTGCTTCCCCCTACCTTGTAAGGCTTTGGTGTCTTTTTAATGAAAGCATTGCCTATGCACTGAAGAGCTTCACTTGTTTTCACATCTGTTTAAGTCTCAAATGCCTCTGTGACTTTTAAAGGAAAATCCCTTTACTGCACTCACACTACGGAATCCGAGGACATTGTCTCAAAGCATGCTGTTGCATGCTATTTCTTCTAGGCATCTGGATACACCATATGCTTAAGTCCCTTGGGTAAGGTAATAGCACACACTAAGCAATAAAATGAAGTGATTTTCCAGTCTTGTTACACAAATTCATAGCATCCTAGACATCAATCACTTGGTTATATAGTTCATCATTTCAACTTTATAGCTTTGTGCTTATAATGCCCAATTTTTTTCAAAATGCCGCAGTAGGGATTAAGAAGTAAAATCATGGCCAATTAAGCTTACAGAAGAACCCGCAAACATCCTGAAAGTGTATAAAGGGCCGGGGGAGAGAAATCTTGCTTACCATTCTTCCATTTTGTGTCTGGTACTTTCTAGCTTATTTCAGCAACATAAATTGGGAAGTTGATTATTCTTATGGTATCTTTTGTTCAAGAAAATACAGACTAATGAATTATTTCAGGGCTTGCTCCACTTTCATGCCGCTGCCTATTAATCAGTCTTTAAGTTAATCCCCAATCTAGAGCTTTTAGCTGAGTGATAACATAAAAACCAGCTTTGTTTTAGGTATGCATTCATCATGTTTTCATCTGTCATGCTTTTAGGGGTGGGGAACAGTGAGGACAGAAATATAGATGATTCGCTAGGGTTTGCCACTGGACATGTCTCAGAGTGTCTCATCTACGTCATCAGTTTGTGTCTATTAGAAAGCAGTCTTTGCAATACAGACAGTTGACTACCAAACTCTCCCTTCCCTGCTTACCAACAAACTATTCCTAAGCAAACTCCAAGATACAGGCCACTAAGGCTTTCTGTAAGCGTAACTTCATGAAGTTAGTAAGGCAAAGAGATGTGGCTCTTCAAAAAAAATGCAACAAGTATAAACATAATTCTAGTCCAAGTGGAGTACTCAGAAGTCACAGACACACATATATTGCAATTGTCACCTTCAGATTTGTTCCTCAGGCTGATGAGTACATGACACTAGTCACTGTCCCTCAGCCAGACAGACCTGGCCAGCCTTTAAGCCCTGACCAGCCACTACTCAGTTATATCTTCTTAACTGCTTTTTGTGATACAAATAAAACCATCTTTATAGAATCATAGAATAGTTAGGGTTGGAAAGGACCTCAAGATCATCTAGTTCCAACACCCCTGCCACAGGCAGGGACACCTCACACTAAACCATCCCACACAAGGCTTCATCCAACCTGGCCTTGAACACTGCCAGGGATGGAGCATTCACAACCCCCCTGGGCAACCCATTCCAGTGCCTCACTACCCTAACAGGAAATAATTTCCTCCTTATATCCAATCTAAACTTCCCCTGTTTAAGTTTTAACCCGTTACCCCTTGTCCTGTCACTACAGTCCCTGACGAAGAGTCCCTCCCCAGCATCCCTATAGGCCCCCTTCAGGTATGAGAGGCTGAAGTCCCAAGTACAGAGAATTTCCCATAGCCCAGCTCATACTGAACCAGCTACAATGAGGATTAACTGCATAAATCCCATGGGTAACTTTTCCTGGCCTAAATATTCTCCATGTTTGCAGGCTATTTCTCCTTTTCTATTAGCCTGCCAGTTGATTGCTTTTGCTATTCAAATTGATTTACATCTCTGACGGAGCCCTTAACAACTCATATTTAAAAAGCATAGAAGATGACGTGTACACACCTCAAGCAACTCAGCTCCCCCATCCATCATGCCATTCCTGTTGAGATCACCTGTAACACATTACTAGGTTATATAAGTAAACCTATATACATAGGTCAACCTAGGTATATACCAGGTATTTTCTGAGACTTGTCTTAAGAATGCTGTCTCCACTGGTGCTCCTCTATCACACCATGTTTGATATAGGCATAAGGAGGCTATGACTGCTAAAATCAACACATAGGAACACATTCATCCTTACTCTAGGAATGACTCCATTTAAACAACCTGAGAAGTTACAAGTGTATTTCACAGGGCAAATTATAAAAAAGTTATTTAATGTAAATTCATCTGTCAGCTGATACTGACCATTTGCTACACCCATTGTAACAGGCAAAAATATATTTAGAAAGCAAACATATCAATACGTAGAGTGTATTTAAACTCCAGGAGCAAATATCAGCAGCTACAGCCAAATTTCATTTTGAAGTGAGACTGCATTTAAAACTTCCATAGAAAGGTCACAGAGTAGATGATTTATTTTGCTCCATTCGGCGAGATATTATCTATTTGTCAGGGTGCCTGCATCACACAAATGATACTGAAATAAAGCAAGATACCTTAATACATTGCATTACTGTCCTTTCCACTATCGCTCAGTTTTAGCCATTTCCTCTATACTAAACTCATGCTCTTCAGCCTTGAACTTGAAAACTCATGAGGTATGGCAGGTGACTTGGCAGCCAGGCTGCCAAAAGCATAAAAAACAATCAGAAGGTCTCATGGGACCTAAAGTTAAGTGTCAACCCCTAATATCTCAGTTCTGTGCCTACAACAGGATAAATTCAGCTGTGAACAGTCTACGAGAGAATCACAAGAGCAGTAAAGCTTGCACAAAATGAAGCTGGCTTTGAAGAATTATCCTTGCAGTTTCTCAGACATTTTAAGCAGACAACCATTCTAGCATTAATTATATATAAAGGGAAAGGGCTGCTTTGCCATCAGAGTACTGAACTGGGAATCAAGACACCAGATTATATTTCTGGCTCTGCCACAAACATCCAGTGGGAGCCAAAAAATCAGTACATGCCTCAAAGTTTCCCATTTGTAGAACTACTCAGATTTGATTTACTAATGACAGCAATGCACCGAGATCTCTCTGGATATTAAATATTACAGCAGCGTCAGGTTATCTCTTTCCTGAGCAAAAAGAGTACAGTTGAAAAAAATATCTGTGCATCCGAGTTTCCTCTTGGATTTTGAGTATTTGTTTGCTGAACAATATAATCTGGCCATTTGCACTGCAATTTCAGCCTGAAAAGCTGAAACTTCATGGCAGTCTTGTCTTTTTTTCCCCAACCAGACCAATAAATTGCAAAATTGACAAGTCACATAGGTTGGAAGGGAACTCCAGAGATCACCTAGCCCAACTGCTTCACCAAAGCAATGTCAACTAGAACAGGTTACCCAGTCATGCCCAGTTAAGCTTTGGAAATAATTAAATAAATAAAATTAATTAAAAATTAAATTAATAAAAAGATTCCACAGCCTCTGGGCAACCTAGCCCAGTTTTTGACCATCCTTATGGCAAACAATTTTTCCTCTCACATAGAGTTGGAATTTCCTGTTTTTCATTGCCTCTCCTTCTTCCACTGTGCACCTCAGAGGAGTGTGGCTCCATCTGCTCCATATCTACCCACCAGTGAGTTGTTAACAATAAAAACTCCACTGAGGATTTTCTTCAGATGAAAGAAGGCTTGATCTCCCATCCTCTCTTTGAGGTAATATTCTCCAGGCTCCTCCTCACCTTGTTGGCCTCCACTAGACTTACTCCAGTAACTAAATTTATTTCTTGAACTAGGGAGTCAAAACTTTGAGCCACAAAGGCCTCTCAACTGTAGAGGGTAAAGAATCATCTTCTTTGATCTGCTGGTGAGACCCTTGCTAAAACAGTCCAGGATGCTGATTGTTTTCTGCACTGCAGGGGTGCAATGCTGATTCATGTTCCAGTTCTTGTCCACAACTCTGAGCATTACTGAAGACATGATACACTATTGGTTCTTGAGGGACACCATTCATAACTGGCCACCACTTTTACTTTATTCTGTTGACAAATGTCCCTGTCCCTTGAGTCAACAGATTCACCAGTTTCCCACCCACCTTAATGTCTGCTTATCCAAACCAAATTGATGAGACCTGGATGTAAGGATACTGTGTGAGACCATGCCAAAGACTGGTTAAATCAAGGTAAATATTATCCACAGCGCTCACCAAGTTCAGTGAGCCAGTCATCTCCTCCTGACGGCAATCAGGTTAACAATTCACCCTTGATAAATCTTGAGAAGCTGCTTCCAATCACTTTGTTTTCCATCAGCTGCATGGAAATGGCTTAGAAGATAATACACTGCATCACCTCCCCAAGGACTGAGGTGAGGCTGATGAGCTCACACTTCCCCAGATCTTTCTTGACCTTCCTGAAGCTAGTTTTGACATTTGTGTTTTCCCAATCATCGGGAACTTCCCACAATCACCATGACTATTCAAAGATGACAGACAGACCTTACACTGACATCAGCCAGCTTCCTCAGACACATCCCATCTGATATCAGACTTCTATGTATCCAAGTACTTTGTAACTGGGCAAACTTCTACAGTAGGCAATGACACATCCTCACAAAATCTGCAAGTAAGCTATGAGAGGTCAAAGTGAAACCCTTACCAGAGAAAACTCCAGGAGAAAAAGCATGGAGTAACCCAGGCTGTATAAATACATATAAATCAATACAGTTTTACAACGCCCCTAAGTATATCATTATCTTCAGCATGATACATCTTAGTCTACAGTAAGTCTTCAGAATAGAAAAGCTTCTTAAATGCTACAAAACAACGATTTTCCTTTCAATATTTTAGACTTTTCACTGAACAGCTAAACAAACCTTTCTTCTTAAAGAGCAGCTGTTCACAAAATAGGCTAAACACTTCTGAGAGCAGTAAGAGAAAACCCATTGAAAAGTACGAAACACCTGTCTAGAGTATAGTGCAATATAATTCCCTACACTTCCAAACACAGGTATATGCTTGAAAATTCTTCTGAAAGAAACTCTGCTTTTTGCCACTGTCATACCTTGCATGAAGCCTGTGTTCAGCTAGCAGAGATGTGAATAATCTTTCTTGCTAATCCACGCCATAAAGCAAGCATTCAACCTTGAGGGCAGGGGTTACAAAGAAATAAACAGCTTTTAAGCAGTTACCCCTACTCTGATAAAGACCACAGGTGCTGCTATTGATAGAGCCAAGCAAAGTCAAATAAGAATAGAATACCACATTTTTTGTAACACTTAAGCAAGTTAAAAACAGCAAAAATTGGAAGTGAATGGAAAAGATATTGACTTTCTATGGTAATTGTGTTTGCACTTCCTTTTGACTTTTTATGATGAAGTAGCCATAGAATGCTGTTTTTCTTCTCCTGAAGAGAAAGGAAATCACATAACCTTATCAAAAAAGGCAGCCAGCTAAAACCCTTCCCTTCCATTCATTTTAATCCCTTTTATAAAATACAAATGCAACTATGCAAACCATCATGAAGTCACTAATCATTACTGTAACTCAGATATAACATATTTAGGGAGTTGGGACTTGCTGACGCTTGTGAGTCCCTTCCAACTTGAGATATTCTATGATCCATGATATACACACACAAAACAACACACATGTTGTTACTGCATCAAACTACAGCCATAAAAGATCACTTAAAAATGGCTCTTTTGTGAAAGGCCCAATGCCTCATTTCATCATCTACATAATCATTTGAGGAGTTTCAGTCCGAGACACAATTCTTCTACTGCTGGTCAGGGTTAGTAACACTGAATTTGACTGGTTTACCTTGAATCTCAATTACTATTAATCATTTGTCTGATTAATTAGTCTGCTCAACAATCAGAGAAATTCCTATTAAGCCAAGAGAAAGGCAAGGCTCCACGTGGCAGGGAAATACAGATCCTTGGGAGTCACACAGCCACTAAGAAGGCTGGGCAATAAACCTTACAAACAAAATCTCTTTATGCGTGTTAAAAAGCAAGGATCTGGCTTCCCTCACATTTAAAGGAAACAAACCCTTTTTTCACTTTAATGCAAGCATAAAACAGGAGGAAAGATAGTACGGTAGTACCTAATGGATTTAAACTGAGATTTGAGAGTTAACTGGCAGAAATGTATATATATTCACAGAGGAGACTCTGTAAACCCTATTATACTCTACACAATAAACTAGCTTTGTTTTTTTCACCCAGCTGCTTCAACATCTAACCAGTCACCCCAGCTGAGGCCATGGAGTTTTAGAAGGCTTATGCAATTGCCAACATCTGCTTCTATTCCCATCAATGTCAAATTTGTCAAAACACGAAACTGCACCAGAAAAACAATCCCTGTCATAGAAAAATAAACTCTACTTAATGGATATCCTCCGAAGTACCAACTGCAGCAGGTCTGTTACATTTCCAATTTCTATTCCAAAATAAAATTTCTTTCCCCAAAATATATATACACATTTATATTTTTATATATATATATACACATATACATATGTGTATTTATGTACTATTGTGCCTAGCCTACTTCCATGCAGTGTACCTGCAAACTAAAGCTCTTCATGGCCTGGTTCGCCTTTACCAGCCAAACAGTCACTGCAAAGCACTATCATATAAACTTAGCCCTATACCAAGTTACAAGGTGAAAAATTAAGCTCACCACTTTTTGGCAAGTCTTTATTATTAAATACTTTTTAATTTCTCAGCAACTGCTACTCACAGCTTTACTGGTCTCTTCATTACTGCTACACTGACGGTTCAGGTGAGTGCCCTGATTTATACAGTAAATGAAACTGTACATGAAAACATTACAAGAATTAAAAAAAAAAAACACAGAAAAAAACAACAACTTATTTTATAGAACATTCATTAAAACATCAACCATATTCCCCAGCACAAAACTGTGGGCCAATGAGAGTCTTGAAAAATTTTATGTAGTTTCTGTCTACTTAGCTAATTGTGCTTTTAGAGCAAACTACTAAATTTTTATTATGTTTACACAAAGCACAGTAAATATACACACATGTTAACTTGCTGTAAAGAACAAAATAGATAAGCACATATTGATAAAGTCTCAAAATTTGTTATGTGATCACCAGAGATATCACACAGCAGCAGCAAAATCCCAAATGCTCATTTAGGCAGCAAAGTATTAACAGTTTGTAACAGAAACCTCATCCTGTAGCTCATAAAAAAAGCAATCCACCTGCAGACACAGTCTTCAAAGACATTTTAGCGCATTAGGTAAATTCTTTCATCAGTCAATCTATTTCTTTCAAGAAATGCTGAATGAGAACAAGAACAAAAACTCTGGTACTGCAATGACACTCCAAGTGTTATAATTAAATGTCTGAAGGAAAAGCATAAGCATTTCTTCATCATCTTCTGTGTATGCCTCCTCCCTCCAACATTGCTGCAACTACCAGTGGACTTCAGTTTATCCCCCCTCACGTATGTTTACATACCTCACTCAAGTAGGCCCAAAACTGTTATTGCCCAGTATTCCTGATGTCTCAACATACTTTGCTACTACTGTTTATTACTGGAAGATTCAGGAGATCTGAAAGTATAATATTAATAGAAGCAAACCTTTCCACTCAGGTTTGATCTGTGATGAGCATAGATTAAAAACAGTACACTGTATTTATACAGTATAAAGCCAAAAAGAAGAGAAACAAACTCACATGGGAATAACTGCCCAACTACATCTACCTAATAAAATAATCTAATTAAACCTTCTGCCTTGCACTTATAGACTTTTTATAGACTTTTGCCTTATAGACTTTTGACTGAACACACAAACCCTGCTGCTTCTCACTAAACTTGATAACTGGAGGATGAAGAATCACAAAGGAGTAAGGGAATAACAATACTTTCAATAATCAATCAGAAATTTATCCTCCGTGATACATTCTAATTCCATTATAAACTGAAGAACCTAAGTAAGTCTAACACATAACAGGCATGTTTCCCATGCCAGGAAACCAGCAAAGCATTTCCCATGCTGACACACACCAGCAAAGTCACTTCCTTCATAAAATCTCTTCATTCTTCAGCCAGCCATAAGCTGTACCAGCTGAAGTCCCATTCCCCATCATGGCTGCATCAGCTAGAGGGGTCTCCTCTCACCACTCAGATAAATCAGGCTTACTCTTCAACTCCTGTCTATATTACATACTGCCCATTGCAACAGTATAGTTTTGCCTCAGCTTTAGGGGTCGTGCATGTTATCAACTGACTCCACAAGATGTCATGAAATATTCAGGAAGATGAGTTAGGTGTGGTATGTTACACTTCCACACAAATCCTGCTTACATACTGTCCCTTTCCTACGAAAAAACTATCGACTGAAGAAAAACTGAAGAAAAAAGTCTCCTGTTCCTTAACTGCCCCCTCTACAAGGCATATACACAAACTGGAAACTGCACTTCAAATGGGTGAACAGTTAGGTCTCCTGCCCACCACGACTACACAAGTGCTAATGTACTTTTCCATATGAACCATACACATCATAAAAGATTACATTCTATAGCCCCACAGAAGAATTTGGCTCTCACCCCAAAACCACGGGGATTTTTTCATCCAGTTGAATACTCAGTTCCTATTAACTACAGTGAAAACTGCAGGTACTCCATGCAAACTATTAGGAAGACTTTAAATGGCTTCAGCTTCTCCATCATACAAGAAATGTAGTTTCTACCTCAGTGAGCTTCACTGATGGTGTTGAGGTGACCTGGAAGCCTAACACTTAACCTCTATTGGAACTTCAACCTCTCAGGCTGCCTCTACTTTAACAAGACTTCCTGGAAAATATGGTAAGGTTTGGACAGAGAAAGAGCACTGGGACCCCACGCTGCTGGGGAGACAGGGGTGTCACTTCAGACTAGCTCTAGTCTAGTCCCAGGAACTGTACACTCATTATCAGCCAGATGCACTCCTACAGAAAACCTTCCAGTTCACTTCCATCCATAAGGAACCCAGGCTGTGTGCCCCAAGACCACCTCATGATGTGAAAAAGGTAATCTGGGGTAGTTCCAGAAGAGCTGGAACTACAACTGGCAATGTTTTTAAGAAGAATAAAGAGAACCATAAGCCTAGGACACCTAAATGAGTGGATCTAACCTCCAGATCAAGACGTTAACATAGGAACAAGTACAACAAATGGTTTTGATGGCTTATGTAAAATAAATGTGGTGGTCTCCAGTGGCCCTCATAAATCCACCATCACCTAGCACATCTAGTAAGTAGGCAAAAGGAAAGCTCAGAAGTTGCTTCCTGAAACTCAAGCTGAGGTTCAGACTAATATACATGACATTTCCCTCTGAAGCATTTACATCTCTGAACTGTCACTTGAACCCTGTTCACAACCATTAACGAATGTGACAAACTTGACACAGAACCAGATATTAATCTCCAGCCCTCCTCCCTTTCGCCATATGATTTATTTAGATCATCTTGTACCAAAATGTAAAAATACTTATTAATGAATTCAATATTTGGATGCAACTTGGAATACATGGAGTCTGCTTTTTAGGAGCTGCACACTTACTGCCTGAACACCAATATCCATTATGTCTTAAACTGCAGAGTCCAAAATTAAAGATACTACAAATTCTTTAAGTTTGCTAAAATCATCTAAGACTCCAACATACACCAAATTCAGGGCTTCACATAAAAAAAAAAATACTGAAGAACGTTCCCTTAGGATAGGTATTTTCTTACAATAGGTAAAATCTGATTGTTAAACGAAAGAAGGAAAACACAATCACGCAGCAACTTCTCAAACTTTTGTTGGGGTTTTTTTTAACAGAAAACACATTGGACCATTTACCATTTTTCATGGTTCTACTGAGGATAAACATATGGAGAAAATAAACTACTCTGTAGATCTTATTTCACTCCGGCGTCTGTGCTTTTATTCTCCCTGTCACAGCCAAGTTGAGAATTTCCTCTTTCATGATAATAAGCAGAAAGTTCAGGATCTCAAGACAGCAAAGCAGGAAGTTTGCAGTTTGAAGGATTTCCCCTCTCCAATGGGACAGGGGAGGAGAGAAAAACATGAGGGGGCTACTGTGAAATCTTTTGCAAACTTTAGCAGCTGATTTGGAGATACTGATCTCAACAGGGTCCTAAAGAGATGCTACAGAGACCACGTCCAACTGGAACACTGCCCGCATCTGTTCTGCGAGAATTTGTCACTTTGGCTTTTTGAGAGAGTGAAAACTCCTCCCTTTCCGATTAGGGTATTAGTGATAATCAGACGTGGAAAAGCTAAAACTGCTGTAACAAGGCTCGCACCAGAATGTGCTACTTTCCCAGCTGACCCCGTATCACCAGACAGGGGGGAATGCCACATGTGGCTCTAATGCCGAGCAGCTGCAGAGCACCAGCACACCCCTGCCCTCCCCTTACCCCCCGCACCGCTCTGCTCCAGGGACTATACCAAGTAATGGAACTGTAATGAACACAAGCCCCGCACCCTAGGCAGACCTGAACACACACTAACCCCTTTGAGCGTCCATGCCCGGAGAAAGCGAGATCACCCCTTTCAAAGTGGTATCACCAGCGGAGGCTCTCCGAGGAGGACGACCGGGGTGGAGGGCAGAGGGGGGGACACAATACCCTCCCCGGCCATTTCAGAAGTTGTTACTCTTCCTCCCTCCCTTTTAAGCAAAAGCGCAGCTCGGGGCGGAAAACGCTCCCCGGGGTGCGAGTCCCGCTGTCCCTGCAGCGTGCCCCGCCGAGGGCGCCGCCTTCCCCGGGCGGCGGCAGCGGGACCGGCGGGCGAGGCGAGGCCAGGTCCCTCCCGACCCTGCCCGCACCGCGCCCCTGCGCTCACCGACACCAGGAACTCCAGCGTGCCCACGTAGTCCCGCTCGGTCTTGAGCAGCTCGTTGAGGACGCAAACGCGCAGACGAAGCTGCTTCTCCAAGTCCTTCCCGCTTTCCCCCTTGCCTTCCCCTTTGCTTTCCTCTGTCATGGTGCAGCGAGGAAGAGCGGAGCTCCCTCCCAGCCCGGCGGCTCTCCCGGCTGCGGGCAGCGCTGCCTCAACGCCCAGCACTACGCTGCGGACAAGGACAACAAAAGACCCCGCTCAGTTACATAGTGGGGCCGGGCCCCGGCCGGTGCCCAGCTGCGCAGCAGCAGTCTCCGCTCCTTTCTCACCCGGCTCCGGCAGCAGCCCGAGGTCCGGAGGCGAGGAGCCAGCCCGGTGCGTGCTCCTTTCCCGTCAGGAAGGGGACACAGCCCGGAGGAAACAAGCGGTCACTGGTTCCCAGCTCGCCGTGTTAGCTGAGGGGTTGGAAAGCCTCCGCAGCAGCAGCACAGACTTGGACATTAATCAAAAGCTTTGTATGCATGTGACTCCAGCCCCTTCCCCCCCTGCGCTAAATCTCAGGAAAAAGGAAAGGAAACAACTTCAGGGAAGGTTGCGTGCCAGCAGCTGCCTGGTTCACACACAAGCTGAGAGCTCCAGTTTGAGGCTAATTGGAGATCTCCAGCAACAGAGCAGAAGAATTTTAAAACTGTCCCAGCAAGCTGGCTGGCCAGGGAATCAGCAGTTGTTCTGGTTTAGCTTAATCATCTGCAAAAGGGCCATTTTAACGTCCCCCTCCACACCTTCCCACGAGACATACATCACAATGTGTATCACTGGTGTGTATTACAAATACGTGCTTTCATGCTCTTGTAACAAGCTCACGCAGCTAAACATGTACATATGCTAACCAGGTACAAGCAATACATTCTACAATAGTTACAGGTTAGTTCTTCCGAGATTTGGGGGTTGGAGGTTTTTGTTTATTGAAGCAAGGTGCTATAAAATCCCTAGATTATATGGTTTATCCCATCAGCATTGGAAGTACAGATTTACATGATATATTAGAAGAGTAAAAAAGAGTTCAGCAATGTTTTCAGTTAGCAAAAGTACATAGCTACTTTATACAAGGGGAACTGAGCTATTGAAAACTGAAGTATGTCAGGACACTACCACCTGGATGTTGGGACTGCTGATGGAAGCTGAAGGTTTCTCTGGCCAGCTCTTCGGTCTGTGTCTGGAAAGAAAATACAGGTCTTCAGTTTAGAGATGCCATATCAAAGTATCATTCTAAACCTGCAACATCCTGAAAGGAAGGAAAAAAATTAAAAGCAAAGCGTAAAACTTCTACAGCTAAAGCTCTGAGAAGAGTCCTTATTGGGGGAGAAGAATTCATGTTCTGATAACTGGACATCATCTAGCCGTCTGCCTCACACATCTTTTGGGAAAAAAGCGAACACAGTTCCCACAAGATGTTTCTCAAAGAACAGAAATATAAAGGCTGTTTCTTTGAATGTGTCCTACTTCCCTGTGACCTCCCCTTCCCAAACACAGCTCTCTCACATAAAACCTAGGCAGGAAGCAGCAGTTGCTGGGGCTAATTCTGCTCGGTGTAGCCTACTCAGCTGTTTATGCATGTGCAGACTAGCCTGCAAACTTGCCTACTGAGCTCAGTGAAGCTCTTTCCTCAACGGGACACTAGTCCATTCCAAAACCAGACATGAATTTTCATGAAAAATTAATTTTCATGCAGTTTTCATGAAAGTCAGAATTTCATGTTTTCAGGGACCTTACTTCCCTGCCACATCTGGTTGAAATGGTCTGGTGTGTTGAAAACAGGCTAGGGCAGAAAAGCCAACACAGTTCAATCACTGAAGCTTGTTTTCTTCAGAAATCTGTCTAAAATATACAACATGTCTTATGATTAGCCACCCTCTTGGGCAGGCTTCACTAGTGAGGCACAGAACCAAAGACCCAAAACACTGTGGCTTCTGCCCTACTATGGAGGAGATTATGTGTTTCTCGCTTGCTTGCACTAGCACCAGAAAAGCTGGTGCTATGGTGGCTACACTGTACCCCAACATCAAGTTTTCTCCAGATAACCAGCAAGAGGATCCAAACCCACTGCAGTAGAACACCATGCTACTGCTTTCCCACTCCCAAGCTTTTGAAGGTGCTGTTTCTTGGGCAGTCATAGCAAGATACCTCAAACTATTTAAAGCAAACACCCCCTCATTCTTTTAGGAGAGTAGAAATAAAGGACCTCTGCAGTTTCTGATTTCAGGCATTCCCCTTTGTTCTTCTCTCCAGCCATGTGCAACTAGTTGTTACAACCTACACTCACAGACCATGGTAAAGGATAAAAGAGCAAGGAGCACCAGCTTACTGTCTTCTTCTTCCTCATCACCTTTAACAGTAAGAATCCCTTCCCTTCACATTTATCATCTCATTGCCAGGAGAACTTAAAGCTGAAGTGATCTTTGTCCCAGTTTACACTCCTGCTGCCCTCACACAGCTGTTTCTTGCTCCTTAATTCAGTCTGGCAGCTCTAGCTATTTGGGCCAGCAAAAGCATTAACTGGCAACACAGGAGAGGTTTTTACAACTCACTTAAGGTCACTGGATCCAGCAAAGCCCACAGCAGATGTACAATGACAGGAAAAGTAATTCTAAGTACACAATCTATGGAAAGCACTCGTGCATACAACCTTAGCCAATTTTCCTGATAATCTGCTTGAAGTACTAAAGACAAGGGCAAACTACGCTTTCCCCCTTGTTTAAGGAAAGAGCTGAATTGCTCTAATTGTACCTTTCACTGCACCAAAATTGAGGGGAGAAGGGGGAAAGAATAAAATAAGGGTAGAGCGTACACACAAGATGAAGACATTCAGACTGAACACAATGTTTTAAGCAACAAAAGGGCAGATTTTACACTGGGATGTATGAGGGAACATGAATAGTAGATTGCACTACCTGTCTTAAATACAGAAAAAAGTTATGAAAAACAGTATACTGATTATGCTAGCATGTGAGAGACAGCAATTCTTGCTCCCTTTGGGGAAAGCCACATGTTTGGAGAAACTGCAAAAACCAGATTTTTCCCATGGAATGAAAGAACTTTAAATGCAACAAGAACTATTTCAGTCCAAAGGTACTTAAGGCCCAAGTTTGAACTCTTCATAAAGAGTCCTCTTGAAAAACTATGGCACCACGCCAATTTTGTACTATTCGTAGGTACTATCACATAATTGAGGATAGACGGGACATATGAAGATCATCTAATCCAAAACCCCTGCTCAAACAGGGTCACCTACAGCAGGCTGCCCAGGGCAGCAGCACAGATTGTCCAGCAGGTTTTTAGTATCTCCACAGATGGAGACTCCACATCGTCTCTGGGAAACCTGTGCCAGTTGTTTGACCAGTGTTGTACAAGGCTTCTCTTGTGTTCAAACAGAATTTCATGGGTTTTAATGTATGCACATTGTCTCCTGTCCTGTCAGCAGGCAATACTGTGAAAAGGCTGGCTTCCTCTTTTTCATTCCCTCCCATCAAGCATTTAGAAACATCAGTAAGATTGTCCATGAACCTTCTCCCCTCCAGGCTGAGCAGTCCCAGCTTTCTCAGCCTGTCCTCATATGTAAGATTCTCCATTCCCTTAATATATTCATGATACTAGCTGATGACCTGCAACAAGTTTCCAGATGATATTAAAATCCTTATGCATGACAGATGGTAGTAATTAAATTTCAACAAACTGCCATGATACTTGTGTACTCTATGGGAAAACTACGTGGACATGCTTCTGTGTTTTGACTCAGTGATGGCTATCTGTGCAAGAGAGATGCAGTATCACACAAGAATTAAATCAAACTTTCTGCAGGGCATATTATCTTGTATCACAGCACTGTAAAGGACTCTTCAGTTCAGCTGGTAATTTAAAATTATCTTTTCAGAGAAAGCTGAAATACGTTTCTGAACATATGAAGATAGGCTGAGGAAGTTGGGGCTGTTCAGCCTGGAAAAGAGAAGGCTGCGTGGAGACCTCATAGCAGCCTTCCAGTACCTGAAGGGGGCCTATAGGGATGCTGGGGAGGGACTCTTCGTCAGGGACTGTAGTAACAGGACAAGGGGTAATGGGTTAAAACTTAAACAGGGGAAGTTTAGAGTGGATATAAGGAGGAAATTGTTTCCTCTTAGGGTGGTGGGGCACTGGAATGGGTTGCCCAGGGAGCTTGTGAGTGCTCCATCCCTGGCAGTGTTCAAGGCCAGGTTGGATGAAGCCTTGGATGAGATGGTTTAGTGTGAGGTGTCCCTGTCCATGGCAGGGGGGTTGGAACTAGATGATCTTAAGGTCCTTTCCAACCCTAACTATTCTATGATTCTATTCTATGATTCTATATGTTTTTAATAGATGGGATAGCTTACTTTGCAGGCTACTCACCAACATGGAAGACTTTTCTTTCTTCAAGATTAGTTTTCCTGAAGTAAGAAAAACAGGGACAGACACAACCTAGCCACTTCTGCCCCCTCGTAGATAACACTACTGAGGGTCCCCTTTTCTCCAGGTAATGCTGATAACGCAGCAGTTTCTCCCACTCTAACCTGCCTGAACAGTCCATGAATGCAGAAATGGCTGTCAAAGCTAAAACTGTTTTCCTGTAGCAATCTTAACTACCAGAATTTACCAGAATTAAAAAACAAAACAAAACCAGGCACATAAGTATTCTTAAGAGACCCATGCAAGAAACATGATTAACAAACAACACTAAAAAAGTTCGCCTGAATAAAACCAGTTTGTTTACGGGTGTCTAATACTGTACTAAACAGTTGCAAAGGTCAGTATGTGCAGGACTAGATGTATATTCTTATGGAGTAAGTGTTGGAGGATAAGTAAATCAAGGAGTTTGCTTTTGACACGCTGCTATCGGCTCATTCACCACAGAGTTTACACTAAACCAGCTTTGCACTGAGAAATTTTAAAACGAAGTTATTCTTTCTACAGAATGGACCACAATAATTGGTTCTGTGATCTTTCATTATGGCATTTTTGAAGGAATATGTAGGTGCTTTAACCACAGAGACATTTGCCGCAAGCACCGTAAGTTTGTGGAAGCAGTGTAATATGATCATCAACACAATGCTTTCAGTGAGCTCATATAATCAAAAGATTGCTGCAGGTACTCTGAATACCAGCTGGTCTCCCCCAAAACACAGACTTTTTTTACCCCAGACTGCTACAATATTACTTTCCAACTATGAAGACAGTGGGCTTCACCACACAGTTTTTCCACAAGTATCTAATAATGGTGCGTATCTATCTACAAGGCTTTCAGTCATTTGTTCCCACCAGCATAAGGGACACAGCAAACATCTATAGCAAACAAATTCTTAACATTCAGTTTTACTTAGTGTCTAAAGAACTAATGTGTAATCCAAATCTTACTATCCAAAAATAAATCTGAAAGGACACATATAGATTATAACTCTTAAGAAAAGGGGTAATCTGTAATTCACTGAAAGAACTATATTTGACTTTCTGTATAATAATCATTTGTACCTTTAAGAAATCCCGCAGGAAGAAGCCACCTATATCTTATAAAGGCAAGTGATCATTACAGATGTTTTTTCTTCAGAAGGCTATCTAGCATGAGCCAGCACATCTCCAGAACCTCAAGACAGGAGCACAGTTAGTTCACATACCTTTTGAATTTAAGTCAGTATTAAAAGAACATGAATTAACCCAAATGCATTGCAAGATCTCCTTAGGAAACCCTAATTAACTCAGGAAGAAACTGTCCTTATATGGAACCAGCATGATAAAATAAAAATGGTCTCCATGCAGTTCAACACCAGCTTAGTGTACCTTGAGGGAACTGTTTAAACTAAAACTTCATCTTATGTAGGGCCTAAGCAGAAGGACAGAGTAGACAGCTGCAGACAATTACCCCACCTCAAGTTCAGGAGGACATTTGATTGCAGATTTTTCACACTGTACATTTAGCAACCTTTTTAAAAGCTGATAGGAAGCTGAAAAAAAATTGATTATAAACAGTGCAAACTGAAATAAGATGAATACAATCTAGTCAAGTAATCTGAAAAAAAAAATCCAACCTACTTCCCACATCCTAGAAATAAAAGAAATGAACTTCAGAGTATGAAAGGTCTTCATGTTGCTAGCCAGATTTATGTCACTCTAGTTTCTCCATGGGAAAGAAAACATAACTGATAAATTAAAACACCTTTTTTGATCTACTCATGGGAACTCAGCAGAGCAACTAGAGATTGAAGAGCAGGGCTTTATTTGGAAACAGTGGCAGAAGAACAGTTCAACCACTTCTTTGGCTTTTGGATAACAGATAGTAAACCAAACCTTAATACGAAGGAAAGCATAATGAATTTCCATTCACAGAATCACAGAATCCCAAGCGTTGGAAGGGACCTAAAAAGATCATCTAGTCCAACCCCCCTGCAAGAGCAGGGTAACCTACAGTACATCACACAGGAACTTGTCCAGGTGGGCCTTGAATATCTCCAATGTAGGAGACTCCACAACCCCCCTGGGCAACCTGTTCCAGTGCTCTGTCACTCTTACAGTAAAGTTCTTCCTGATGTTAACGTGGAACTTCCTATGCTCCAGTTTACACCCATTGCCCCTTGTCCTATCACTGGATATCACTGAAAAAAGCCTAGCTCCATCATCCTGACACCTACCCTTTACATATTTGTAAACACTGATGAGGTCACCCCT
Organism: Lathamus discolor; assembly: GCF_037157495.1. Classification (NCBI taxonomy): domain Eukaryota; kingdom Metazoa; phylum Chordata; class Aves; order Psittaciformes; family Psittacidae; genus Lathamus; species Lathamus discolor. The sequence continues at coordinate 125,169,826 of NC_088885.1, read as the reverse complement.
CAGTCTCCTCCAAGCTAAAGAGACCCAGCTCCCTCAGCCTCTCCTCATAAGGGAGGTGTTCCACTCCCTTAATCATCTTTGTGGCTCTGCGCTGGACTCTTTCAAGCAATTCCCTGCCCTTCTTGAACAGAGGGGCCCAGAACTGGACGCAATATTCCAGATGCGGCCTCACCAAGGCTGAGTAGAGGGGGAGGAGAACCTCTCTTGACCTACTAACCACACCCTTTCTAATGCACCCTAAGATGCCATTTGCCTTCTTGGCCACAAGAGCGCATTGCTGGCTCATGGTCATCCTCCTATCCACCAGGACCCCCAGGTCCCTTTCCCCTTCGCTACTTTCTTTTTACTTTATGGTAAAAAAAAACAACCCAATCTTCTAATATGAGAACCCAACTATGAGCTTTGAGGAGAAATGTTCGCTAATGTACACTGAGCTCCCCAGAGACAATAGCATGTTTGTTTGTAGTCAATCAGAGGACAGTAACTCATCAATAAGTTTCTAGCACTAGTGGTTGAACAGTTATATAAACATGCCCAACTATTCTGCAGTATTTAGAAGTTGGAAAGAAAATCAGATTCATCAGCTGGTACAAAGTATAAGACATGCGTCTGTACCTGGCTTTCACTGTTACCTTTTATATCTTGGTGAGTGTGTGACATGTAGACCCACTTGAAAACACTCTTTCACTCAGCTTGAAATACCTTTGATACAAGAGGTAGTCTTATCACATCCAAATAAGGAAATTTTGTGCCTTGAAGTACAGAGACTAACTACTGTTATTCAGAGTAATACTGCTAATTCAGAGTAATTCTGTTATTCAGGGTAATACTGCTAATTCATTGCATATTTCATTTAAGTCTTTGGTTTGCTGTTCAAAAAGCTGAAGTTTTCTTAAGTATTTTAATATTCTTACTCTGTGCAGTGACTTTCATCTTTTTCATCTCTTTTTTTCAAAGTGTAAAACTGATAGGAATCCCTCTAGTAATTGGATGTGTAGTGTAATGTACTGTCAGTATTTGCTGAAAATCTTAAATTAATCTTAAATAAAGCAAGGCTACTGATGAGGTTCAGAAATTTCCTATCTTGCTTTAATTGCTGGATGAAGTGAAAGAGGAGCCTCAAACATCCATCCATTGAAAGCCCAAGACAAGAAAAAAGCCCACCCTAAATTTGTACTTTGTCAGAAATTATTTTTTAAGATTGTAAATATGTGTTTGAGAGAGAAGATGGGGAGCAGGCAAGGAGAGGTAACATAAAGCAGATGTCCAGAAGCAAGCTATACGTAGATATAAGCAGAACTCAAGCCACACTGGTAATACCAGCACAAAACAAACAGCATTTGACTGGTCTTAAGATTTCTGGTTTAAGTAACCAATGCTTGCACTGTATCTGTTTGCCAAAACAAGAATAAGTACAGACTGTTCAAGTTATGATGTGATATAAGGTACATGGCAGCTAAGTTTTTTTCTCTTAGTTTCTTTTACCATGCAACAACTTGCATAGATAATAAAAAACAGCTGAGATACTGAGTTCAATGGTTAAAGTTGAAAGTACAGAACAAGCTGCCATTACAGTCCAGAGATTTAATGTTGATGATTCTCAAAGCAGATATTCTGCATTTCCAACCCTTCAGAGTGTACAAGAGCAGAGAGAGTAGTATTTTGAAACAGCTCCGAATTAGGGTTTCTGGCAAGACCTGTCAAAAAAAAGATAAACTTTAAACTAAACTGAAAAAATAACTTAAGTTTTATTATGGTTGATGCATTTTTTTATTAAGGAGCTGAAAGAATGATAACTACTACAGAGAAATGTAAATATATTCTTCCATAGGTAGGATTGTTACAGTCAGAAGATGAAGCTTCTGCCAAAATGAATCTTTTAAAAGTCTTTTTCTATTAGGGATTATTGCCTGAAAAGCAGAGTAAGACTGGAGATGACCAGAAAGCATGACCAAGCACAGCAGAGTGGTACAGTACTCATTTCCTAGAAGGTTTTTATATAAAGAACTGAAACTATTTCATTTGTAAAACCAGGATTTAAAAAAACAAATCTGAATGCTAAATTTACCACAGTGGCAAGTTACTATTTTATAGCAAGGTATTTAATATACAAACTATGTTTTGTTATGTTCTCTGTTCATTTGTCCAAACAGGGAACAAGCCAAAGCTCTGCAGTCCAAGCCATCTGCTTTAACCATGAAACAACATGACACAAGGTTAGATCATCAGCTGACATGAATCACCATAATTCCATCAATTTCACTGATCATTAAAGACTCAAATGAAATACGGACTAGCAGTCTGGCCCTACTTGAACTATCACCCATCTATTTTAGCTATGTACATGAAAAAGAACAAACATACTACCAGGGAGTTGCAGTACTTACTCGGAGGCAGAAATGTTGCTGTTTTACAGCATCTTCCTAATACACTTGTCTGGGAAGGCAGGAGAAGGACAGAAAACACAAAAACCAAAATAGAAAATCACGACCAAAAATATCTATGAACTAAACACCACCACACATATTCCTTCATAAATGTACTTAGTTCTTCAACCACAATACTAATTAAATGTTTGTAGAGTACTTTAAATAAAACATGAAAATCTGCTCCGAGTCACTTTCCTTTTAAACCTCCCTTTTACTTCTACCTATCATAATAACATATGTGACTTTACCGGTATATTCATACCATTTGCCCTGAACGAGCTGTGAAATGAACTGTAGCAGTACAAATCTCTTTCAGTCAAGACTGATGGAACAAGGATGTATGACTTCTTTTTAAAATACAACCTTTTTCATTTAGCTCCTCTATCTTCCAGGATTTTATTTCCATAACTCAACCATTCTGATATATAATTTTTAAACCTCTCAATTTACTTCCAAAAATGAAGATTTTAGCTGTAAATATTAAACTAATTTTATACAATAGAAAGTTGAAAGATTCAATATTATGCTTACTTCTACATGAGTTTAACCTAAACACCTAAATCTTGCAGTCAGGTTGTACCAACTAAACTCCACAGTTTATTTAGATTTTTTTTCTTGGTATGTTCATATGTGACGCTACAAAACTAGATTACACTGGGGGTAGAAGGATCTCAGCCTATCGATAATCACAGTTTTCCTCCTTGGCTGATGTTCCTCCATAAGCCTCTGGTGCACAAAACTAGTACCTTTTGACCTTAAGCTTTTCTACTTCTCTAGTTTTCTGCACTGACTGCACACTTCTGAGACTACTGTGTTTATTTTTCAGAAGTATATAGATTTTCACCTGAACTTTGTGGTATGATCCAAGAGACTACCACTCAGGCATTAAGTAACATGACAGGGATCTGTTACGTATTTATTCTCGTACCCTTCTTTTAAGGGAAAAGGCTTATGCTGTTAAGTGTAAAGGTTTGGATTAAAAACCAAAAAAAAATTGCATTCCAACACACAAATATTGCTGTTTTTAATGGAAGAAGGACAGTCAAGGCAATACTTCTTGCCCTTCAGGTAGAAACTGATTAAGACAATAACAGCCCCCAATTTTGGGATAAGTTAATTGCAGCCCATTGAGACTATGAGAGAGCTTCTTTCTTTTTTCTTTTTTTTTTTCCCACATGTACAACTAATAATACAAGTGCTTAAGAAATGCTTTGGCTGTGTACATCTAGATTTTGAGGCCATGTCTCTTTTCTGTGCACCAGGGGACCAGATAATAACCAGTTGTGTATCCAGCCAAGTAAATCAATCAGGATTCCTCTAATGTGCATGTTTTATCTTTAGCTTTAAAATCCCTTTTGCCTGGTCCATATACCAGAGGTCTGGAAGGAAGTACAAGAACTCTTACAGTAACATATAACCAAGAAGAATTGTGTAGGTGAAAGGGACCTCTGGAGCACTGCTAGATCAAAAATCCTGCTCAAAGCACATATGGCAAAGCTACGCAGCTGAGATTTTAGTATCTCCTACTTCGGGACGCCTGCTCCAGTGTTTCGCTGCTCCTGTGGAGTTTATTTCCCATTGCAGTGTCAGTATTTTCCATGTTGTAACTTGTGTCTGTTGTCCTTCATCCTCCCATTGTATAAGTCTCAGAAGGTCCTTGATCCATTTCTCTACACTTTGCCATTGAGGGAGTTACAGAGAGCAATACCACCACCACCTGCTCTTCTAAAGGTTGAACAAAGCCAGTTGGTTCTCTCAGCCCCTCCTTGTACACCATGTTATCCAGCCCTATGAGCTCCCTGTTGGCTCTCTGCTGGACTCATTCCAATTTATCAATGTCTCTCTGGTACTGGGGAGCCCAAAACTGGGTACAGTGCTCTAGCAGCGGTCTCTGAAGTGACAGACACAGAGAAGAATCACTTCCTTCAGCCTGCTGGCTACACTGCTGTTCTTATAGCCAGCCTGGGATGACATGAATAACTTCTCCTTATGAAGGAAATGCAGGACTTGCTGACTATGCTGTTTTTAAAACACTTTTGTTCTTCCAAGAAGCAATGCAACCTGAAACAGAGCCAAGTGCTGTCTCAATATTAATCTTGATTATTAGATAAGTTTAGAATTATTCTATGGCTAGCAGAAGTGTTAAACATCAGCAGCAGTATTATGTCACTCTGAGACAAAAGCTTACTAGCTGCAGGATATAAATGTGCCTGCCAGTGACAGGACGCTGATTTATGAGTGCTGAAAAATCAGTAATTTGAATAAAAGTTAGGTTTGGAACAGCAACCGTTCATGACCATCCATAAAGGCTGTATAGCAGTAACTGCGGTAAGGCAACCATGGGAATGGATGATTGGGAATTTCCTGTGGAAGTAGCATTTTTATTTTCTACAGTAAGAACTCCCACTCAGCCACTATGACATTGTTTGGAATCTAGAATGTTTCCTGTACAGGTGCGCCATGAATGCTGAAAGGAACTGCAGAAATGCCTGTGCAGCTAGACAGCACACAAACATGTTCTGTCAACAACATGAAATCAATTTAAAATATCTTTCAATGTACTAATGAAGACACATGGCTCACCGGCCAGGAAGCAGTAAACTAAAAACTGATTCTGGAGTTTACTACTAGTTTGTTGTGTAAGCACCGTTAAGTCGTTCCACTATATGCATCCCTGGGTTCATACCAGCTATTAGCTTCATTTCCACGCTTGACTACTACTAACCCTCAAATCAATATAGGCTTTTTTTTTTGGTGGCTGTTATGTTTTCATAGGCCTTCATAACTCACACTTCCTTGCTCACGTGATGTCGAAAAACCCTGGTGGTATTTCCATAGAGAACCTCCCACAGAAGAGACGCAAATTTGCTGTTGTAAACTGGAAATACCAGTGAAGGGCAGCACTCTTACAATAGCAGGAATTTCACCATAGGAGTCTAAACAGTAACGCCATGCAAATCAGTGTAAATTGTAATATGATTGTTTTTCCTTCTCAGACAGCAGAATTTATTCTGTTAAAGTAATGATGTTGCCTCAATATTTATTATATACAGTGTTTTTCAAATTGCTGCAATACATGAGATTTTATTTTTACTTTACAAAGGAGTTAATGTAAAACAGTAGCACAGCTGTAAGGTCAGCTATTCCAGCAAATTAACACAGTTTTGCATACCACTTGATAGGGCAGTTGGCTTCCCTGTGAGTCAGTGGCATACCGCTCTTGTACTTGACTTCATGAGTGCTTAATAACACTGGATGAAGGATTTGGACTTCCAGCAAGGACTGGTGAACCAAGGCTTGTCCAGCAAATGACAAGAGTAATTACAGAGTTTGATTTGAGAAGCTGAGCAATATCATTATATTGAAAAACCTTAACAACATTCAGTCATGACAGGATGGTCATGTTGCTTGTAGGATGGAATTGAGCCACTTCCAACGTACAGCTTCAAAACCCAAGGCTTCCTCTCCTTTTGGTAGAAAATATCCTTTTTAGTTTATCAAAGAATGACACCATATGACACATTTGGTAATACAGGAACTTTATCTGGTATCATTACTATATACGTCTGTGACTGTTTAGCCTAGACTGGGATTCTGTAGCTTGGGCTAGGAGGTTCCATCTGAACACACTTTTTCACTGTGAGGGTGACTGAGCACTGGCACAGGTTGCCCAGAGGGGTTGTGGATATCTCCATCCTTGGAGATGTTCAAGAGTCATCTGGACATGGTCCTGGGCAACTGGCTCTAGGTAGCTCTGCTCGAGCAGGGGACTTGAACCAGATCACCTCCAGAGATCCCTTCCCACATCAGCCATTCTGTGATTCTGTGAACTACCAGGCTCAGAGGGTTTTGATCACTGACATGAAGTCTGGGTATACCCAGGGGATGATACTGGATCTGATGCTGTTCAACAACTTTGTTAATGATCTAGATGATGGGGTAGAGTGCATCCTCAGCAAGATCACATATAACATAAATTGGGTCAATTGCTGAGGTGAGCAGCTCGAGAGAGGACGCCCTCAACACCGGAGCAGGGAAGCTCAGCGTCCAGAAACCTCAACTCAGAGCGGCGAGGGCCACCCAGGGAGCCTTGAGTCCTCGACTGGACTTGCCCAGGAGGGAAAGGACAATTAGAAGCAAGGGGCTTCCTCCTAAATCTGTTGTCCCCATGCAGAACCTCTTTGCTGTCCTGCAGGAAGCTAATGAGGAAATGCACTCGCACCAGAAGCAGCCGGCTTCTGCTGATCTCTACTGGTGCTGCCAAGAAAAAGTGGCGGATCATAGTAGTAGGGGACTCTACTTTGAAAGGGACAGAAGCACTTGTCTGTGGGCCTGACCCGGTCTCAAGGGAGGTGTGTTGCCTACAAGGGGCACGGATCAGGGATGTTACAGAGAGGCTGCCTGCTCTAGTAAGTCCCACGGACTATTACCCACCCCTGGTGATCCATATGGGTGCTAGGGATATAGATAGTAATAGACTGGGAAACATAAAGAAAGACTACAGAGCCCTGGGAGAGGTGGTTAGGGGCTGTGGAGCTCAGATGGTCTTTTCGTCAATTTTTCAGGACACAGGGGAGTACCTAAAAAAAGCTAGGAGGATTGGCCAGGTTAATAAATGGTTAAAAGGGTGGTGTCATAGTCAGGGGTTTGGGTGTCTTGAACATGGGACTGAAGTTAGTAGGCCAGGTCTACTGGGGGCTGGTGGAACTGGTCTGACGATAAGGGGAAGAACGGTTTTGGTAGGAGGCTTGCCAGACTGGTCAAGGAGGCTTTAAACTAGATGTGTTGGGGGAGGGGGGCATCATTCCATCCCAACACACCCACTCAGTTGCCAACACCTATAATAAATGCTCGGAGCAATGTAGAGAGATTCCAGCCACTCCAGCCAATGAGCTGGCTTCATTTGGAGCTCAGCTCAGATGCCTCTGTACAAACGCTCTTAGCATGGGGAACAAACGAGGAATTAGAGATGTGTGCACATCTACAGGGGTATGATATAATAGGCATCACAGAAACATGGTGGGATGGCTCCTATGACTGGAGTGTTGGAATGGAAGGTTACAGGCTCTTTAGAAAGGACAGGCCTGGCAGGCGGGGAGCAGGAGTTGCCCTTTATGTTAGGGATAGGCTGGAGAGTATGGAACTCTGTCTGGGGACAGGTGAGCAGTTAACAGAGAGTTTGTGGGTCAGGGTTAAAGGGAAAACAGCTGTGGGAGACGTTACTGTGGGGATCTGTTACAGACCGCCTGATCAAGGAGAACCTGCGGATGAAGCACTCTGTAGACAGATAGGAAAAGCCTCACACTCACAGGCCCTTGTTCTCATGGGTGACTTCAACCACCCTGACATCTGTTGGAACGACGGTATGGCCCGGCACAAGCAATCTAGGAGGTTCCTTGATTGCGTGGAAGACAACTTCCTTCTGCAAGTAATAGAGGAGCCAACAAGGAGAGGTGCCATGCTTGACCTTGTGCATACCAACAGGGAAGGACTCGTTGAGAATGTGATGCTCCAGGGCAGCCTTGGATGCAGCGATCACAAGATGGTCGAATTTGAGATCCTCAGGACAGTGAGAAGAGAGTGCAGCATGCTCACTGCCCTGGACTTCAAGAGAGCAGACTTTGGCCTCTTCAGGAACCTGCTTAGTAAGGTTCCATGGGATATAGCCTTGGAGGGTAAGGGGGCCAAGAGTCTTGCTTGATATTCAAGGACCGCCTGCTACAAGCTCAGGAGTGCTGCATCCCAACTAGAAGGAAGTGCAGCAGGAGGGCCAGGAGACCTCCTTGGATGGATAAGGAGCTGCTGAGGAAAATTCAAATGAAAAAAGAGGCTTATAAAAAGTGGAAGCAAGGACAGGCAGCCTGAGAAGAATACAGGGATGTTGTCTGGGAAGCTAGGGACCAGGTTAGGAAGGCTAAGGCCCAGTTAGAATTAAACTTGGCTAGGGATATTAAGGATAACAGGAAGGGATTCTACAGGTATGTAGCAAATAAAAAACAGACTAGGGACAACGTAGGCCCCTTGAGGAAGCTCTCAGGAGAACTGGCTACACAGGATTTGGAGAAGGCTGAGGTTCTGAATTACTTCTTTGCTTTGGTCTTCACTGGCAAAAGCTCCAACAGCACCACCCAAGTCTTGGAAGGCAGATGCAGGGACTACGAGAATGAAGACCTTGGGCCCACTGCAGGAGAGGATCTGGTTCGAGACCATCTTAAAAAACTGAACATGCACAAGTCCATGGGACCTGATGAAATCCATCCGCGGGTCCTGAAGGAGCTGGCAAATGGAGTTGCTAAGCCAGTGGCCATCATATTTGAAAAATCATGGCAGTCAGGTGAAGTTCCGGATGACTGGAAAAAGGGAAATATAACCCCCATTTTCAAGAAGGGGAAAATGGAAGACCCGGGGAATTACAGACCAGTCAGTCTCACCTCTGTGCCTGGCAAAATCTTGGAGCACATTCTTCTGGAAGGCATGCTAAGGCACATGAAAAACAACAAGGTGCTTGGTGACAGCCAGCATGGCTTCACTAAGGGAAATCCTGCCTGACCAATTTGGTGGCCTTCTATGATGGGGCTACAGAACTGATGGACAAGGGTAGAGCAGTTGATGTCATCTACCTGGACTTGTGCAAAGCATTTGACACTGTCCCACACAACATCCTTGTGTCTAAATTGGAGAGACATCAATTTGATGGATGGACCACTCGGTGGATAAAGAACTGGTTGGGTGGCCACACACAAAGAGTTGTGGTCAATGGCTCGATGTCCGGCTGGAGACCGGAAATGAGTGGTGTCCCTCAGGGATCGGTGTTGGGACCGGTCTTGTTCAACATCTTCATCGCTGACATGGACAGTGGGATTGAGTGCGCCCTCAGCAAGTTTGCCGATGACACCAAGCTGTGTGGTCCGGTTGATACGCTGGAGGGAAGGGATGCCATCCAGAGGGACCTTGACATGCTTGTAAGGTGGGCTGATGCCAACCTTATGAAGTTTAACCATGCAAGTGCAAGGTCCTACATCTGGGTCGGAGGAATCCCAGGCACAGCTACAGGCTGGGCAAAGAAGAGATTCAGAGCAGCCCTGGGTGTTGGTCGATGAGAAAATGAACATGAGCCAACTTCAGTGTGCACTCGCAGCCCAGAAAGCCAACCGTATCCTGGGCTGCATCAAAAGGAGCGTGACCAACAGGTCGAAAGAGGTGATCCTGCCCCTCTACTCTGCTCTCATGAGACCTCACCTGGAGTACTGTGTGCAGTTCTGGTGTCCTCAACATAAAAAGGACATGGAACTGTTGGAAGAAGTCCTGAGAAGGGCCACGAGGATGATCAGGGGACTGGAGCACCTCCCGTATGAAGATAGGCTGAGAAAGTTGGGGCTGTTCAGCCTGGAGGAGAAGGCTGCATGGAGACCTCATAGCAGCCTTCCAGTATCTGAAGGGGGCCTATAGGGATGCTGGGGAGGGACTTTTCATCAGGGACTGTAGTGACAGGACAAGGGGTAATGGGTTAAAACTTAAACAGGGGAAGTTTAGATTGGATATAAGGAGGAAATTCTTTCCTCTTAGGGTGGTGAGACACTGGAATGGGTTGCCCAGGGAGGTTGTAAGTGCTCCATCCCTGGCAGTGTTCAAGCCCAGGCTGGACAAAGCCTTGGGTGAGATGATGTAGTGTGAGTTGTCTGTGCCCATGGCAGGGGGTTGGAACTAGATGATCTTGAGGTCCTTTCCAACCCTAACTATTCTATGATTCTATAAAACCAGGAGCAGTAGCACACAGAACCATTGTTTTGCCATTCAGAGGGATGTCAGCAGGCTGGAGAAAAAGCCACAGAAGAGCCCATGAAGTTAAACAAAAGGGAACATGAAATCCTGCATCAGGGAAGAATAACTCTCCATCAGCATGCCCTGGCAGCCAACCAGCTAGAAAGCAGCTTTGCAGAGGAGGACCTGGGGGTTCTGTTGGACAAGATTAACGTGAGCCAACAATGTGCTGCAGCCCCATGGACAAGACGAGCACAGAGCAGTGGAAAAATGTAAGATAGGAACGTAAAAGGAATGAAGTAAGGAGCAGCAGGAGGAAACTACTACACACTGATCCCAACTTCCTGTACCACCCATCACCTCACAAAAGGGATTGGGAGTAACCTGCAGTGATAAGAAGGGGGATGAAGACAGGAAAAATGGAAGGAGAAGTATCTAGATTGATGTTCAGCCTTGGAAAAGGCTAGGAAAGATGTTTTCTACAAGTGTTTCAATCTTTGTCTTCTTTCCCAATACCTGAATCAATAATTTAAAGTTTAGGTCAATTGGCAACAGGTTCTCCAACTGCAGTCTGTCTTGCCCATGAATGCCCTTTGATTCCTGCACAGCCATACCCTACCACCCCTCAAGCTCCCCCTTGACACTCCTCCCCATATGCACACAGGCAGCACCTATTCCCAGAGTCCTAGGAGTCTCACTTTGCAGTTCCCAGCAGACTTTCAAAACTTTCCTTGACCTGAACCCAAATTGCACCAGCATCCCAACTAACAAACTCACCATAAGTCTCTGCCACCAGCAGTGCCCCTGATACCAGACACTAACCAGGTACACCAGTCTCTCTAGTCAAAAAACCTTTTCTGCATGTTAAATCACCACATGTAGAATTTAATGCCAAGTTGTCATTCAAGTCTGTAAAAGTCGCTTTCTTATCTCAGTCTTGCTTCATCCTTGTGCTGCCATTTCAGCTAGTGTGGCACATCCTGCTTCTTTAGCTCTGTAGAGCTAGAGCCAGGGCTATTGTTCCAGATTATATTTGCTTCACGGTTCTGGTCGTCTTTTCTCAATCATTCACAAGAGAAAGCAGAATTAATAAAACAAAATCAGCAAAACACCAAAACCTAAAAACGCTTGCTCTGATTCTCACCTGGAATTTAACCTTGTTAAATGCAGCACTTCTGCAACCCAAACCCTGTATCTTCTGCTCAGGTTTTGCTGCACTACCTCAAAACCTGGATACAACATAGCTGCTGTATGATTTACTAGTATGTCACCTAACTGATCAATTCCCCAGTCTAAAGGAACCACAGGAAAAAACACTTTCTGAAGCAACTTTACTGTGAAAGCAATCATCAGCCTTTAGACTAAAATACAATGTCTTGTATCTTGCCCTAAAATTGCACATGTATTATAAGAACAGCTGTGTTGAGGTCTTAAAGAACAAAAATACATGTGGGATATAACCTAATCCACAGAAAAAGAAAACAAAACCCAATATTATGTATACAGCAGGAAATCAATAATCTGATCTATATCAATTAGAGGCTATATGGGAGACAGTGACTGAAATAAGGAAATGTCTGAAATGCAGTCCAAGGGCTGTCTCGCTGCTTGAAAACATCCCAGTTAGTTACTCCAGTGGGATCAGGATACCTAAAGCAATATAAAAAAACATGCAATTTTCTTTCTCATTTGGAGTTAAGAGGTGTAGAATCTACTGCAGTTATTAGATGTTTGGACACAGTCTTGGGCAGCAGACTCTGGGTGGCCCTATCCAGGCAAGAGAACATGGACCGCATGGATCCCTTGCCACCTCAGCTATTCTGTGATTCTGTGTGACTGCGTTTCTACAAACTGTAATGATGACCTCACTTTGCCATTTACATCTTCAAAAATTCATAGACGGCAATTTCAGGTTAGGAGTATTAAAACATACATTTTCTGTCAAGTAGGACTAGAGACTTACATACTTTTTCAGGGCTCTGAGGGCACTGACGAGCCTTAACACTCTTGCATTGCCTCCCTGTGGCTCCTCTCTATGCTGCCCATGGCCCAGGAGGACATTTCAGTTCCCCACAGCTCCCCCGAGCCTACCCACAGCCCAGGACCACATGTCAGCTCCCCAGGGCTCCCTTCACCCTGCTCACAGCCCAGGACCCCATGTCTTGTCCCCTGGGGCCATCAGCCCTTGCACCAGCAATGCAGCAGCAGGGCTGGTCTCCAGCTCCCCACAGCCCTGCCCTACCCAGCCATGGGTCCACTGAGCTAGGCTCACCTGTGCCTTGATGTCCCAGCCTGGCCTCTGCCAAGCCCCATTACCGTGGCACTGCCCAGCCTCACCAGGTGTGATCCTGACTACCAGCTGCAGGCCAGTGTCCCAGCCTGACCCCAGCCTTGCTCCATCAGCATGGTCGTGCCTGGTGGACGCTGGACCCAACTTAAGACTGTCTCCATCATCTTCTGTTTTTCTATTCCTATACTATTAAAACATTAGTGATGCTGCCACTGCAATGTGTTTTTTTTGTGTGGTAGGTCCACCTTTTCTTGAAAAGCAGTCACTTCTCTCTTTTTATTCTGCCCTACGTAATCTGTCCGTGCTTAACAGCACGAGTCCAAATCACAGCAATTAACATGGAAACCATTTAAGAAGCTTAAAGTAATGAACAACATGGGAAAGACTGCTTGAGTTGAAAGGTTCATTGTATGACTGCTCATCTCCCAGAGCTTTTTTGCTTTGGAGTGAGAATTTCTTTATCACCTTTCTCCTAGCTTTTTTATATGAAGACACTACTTCGCTGTTAACCTGATTTTATATTCTAGAAAATACTTCCTTTTACACAATTGCTACTTCTCTGCTACTCAAACATCTGCTAAAAACGGCAACAATTTCCCACTCTAAAAATTTAATTAGACCTTGTATTTATAAACAAAGGTGAATGTGTTATTTGTTAAATTAAGATTTTTTCCCTTATGCCCTGCAGTACAGCTATCCGGCATACTACTGTCGTTCTCATGCACAGAAAATGGGAGAAAACAGGAGTATCATTTCATACAGTTGGACTTTATGATCTTAAAGGTCTTTCCTAACCTAGCTGATTCTATGATTCTATGATGCAGACAGAGTTCATCCTCCAGATCTCAATTCTTATTTAAAATAGTTAAAAAAAAAAAGATAAATCATAGTAGAGAAAGAAACTTAAAACTTTTAAATCAATACTTGTGTAATCTACCCAATCATGATGATTTGAAGTCAATAGGGACCCAGTCACCCAACCCTTAGAATCATAGAATCATTTAGGTTGGAGCAGACCTTTAAGATCAGCAAATCATCAATCAGCCATTGACCTAGCATTGCCAAGTGCACCACTAAACCATGTTCCTATGCACCATGTTTAGACTAAATACCTCCAGGGATGATCACTCAACCAATTCCCTGGGCAGCCTGTTCAAATGCTTAAAAAACGCTTTCTGTGAAAAAACTTTTCCTAATAGCCAATCTAAGTCCCCCAGCACAACTCAAGGCCATATCCTTTCTGCCTGTCATTTGTTAAATTGGAGAAGAGATAACACCCACCTCAACAATCTCCTTTCAGGTGGGTGTAGAGAGTGAGAAGGTCTCCTCCTGGTTTCCTTTTCTCCAGACTAAACAACCCCAGTTCCCTCAGCCGTTCCTCATCAGACTTGTGCTCCAGACCCTTCACCGGCTTCCTTCACCTGCACCTCTTTGGACTCACTTCAGCACCTCATACTGTCTTCCTTGTAGTGAGGTGCCCAGAACTGAACACAGGATTCAAGGTGCAGCTTCACCAGTGCCGAGTACAGGGGTATGATCACTTCCGTGGTGCTGCTGGCCACACTATTTCTCATGCAAGTCAGGATGCTGTTGGCCTTCTTGGCTGCCTGGGTACACTAATGGCTCATGTTCAGTAAGCTGTTGACCAACATACCGAGGTATTTTTTCACTCAGCAGCTTTCCAGCCACTTTTCCTCAAGCCTGTAGCATTGCATGGGGTTGTTGTGGCCCATGTGCAGGACCCGGCACTTTGCCTTGTTGAACTTCATACCATTGTGCACAGCCCATCGATCCTGTCTGACCAGATACCTCTGCAGAGCCTTGCTACCCTCCAGAAGATCAACACTCCTGCCCAACTTCTCATCTACAAACTTACTGAGGGCCCACTAAAGTAGGGCCACTTGGAGCTGATTACTCAGGACCAGATGGCTTTTGAATACCTCCAAGGTGTCCAGATGGCTTTTGAATATCTCCAAGGGTGGAGATTCCACATCCTCCCTGGGCAGCCTGTGTCAGTGCTTGGTCTCACTCACAAAAAAATGTTTTCATATGGTGGGTAGCAGAATTATTCTCTGTAAGTACTGTTCCATCACTATACAGCCTTTTATTTTCCTGGTAATTTATCAGCTAATTGCCAAACAGCACTTGTGGTAATTCAGTTATTTTTATGCTTACTGAAAGATGCAAATATGACTCCCTTTTGTGCAAAAAATGTCTGGAAAAAAGCAGAAGCTCAGAGACTCTAATGTAGCACCAGAGAGTGACAAAAGAGTAGCTCTGAAGCAGAAACAGTTGTCATGATCACCAGCACAGTTCACAAAACTAAAAATATATGAGAACTATGAAGAATGTTCATGAGGAACATTTGAGTAAATCACAGAACAAGTTGAGTCATTTTGTGGAACACAGCTGAAGGAACAAGAGCTCATTGATATGCCACTGGAAAATATGTCTTAAATGCAGTCGATCCTCTGCCAATATTGTAATACCATCGTAGCAACTGTAATTAGGACAGAATAACATTCAAGAGCATCTTAAGAACTAAAACCAAGTGAAGTGGTGATGGTGCCTCTGTCTGGTCATTAGCTATGTATCAGATGCTGTTTGATCACATTTTTCATAGCCCCAGACTGATTTACACTGTGTAGAAACTTAACCCACAACATTTTAGATATCAATCATCACAGCTCTCCAGGATTATTTGATTTCCCTGTAGAGGAACAGACACATCTAGTATATTTATAGATCTTCCAGCTCTGTCTAGTCTGGGAAATGAACCATCTATTTTTAAAATGTATTTGTTTTGGTTATATTTCCAAACTGATGACTAAAACACTTTAAAAGCCTAAATAACAAAACAGCATTTTTTTTTTTACATTTTTTCACAAAAAACAACCTCTTTGAGTTGTGTACAAACACAAATTGATAGCACCAACAGCTGAAGAGCAAGTAAGAACAAACATTCAGATAAGAAATTAAAGCTGCCAAAATGTTACTTGCCATATTCATATGCCATATTGCCATATTCTTCCATATTCCCTAAAAAGTATGGATTTTTACCTATGCAATTGAATTAAGTCTCCAAGACTACATTCTTCACTGCAGATAACAGTCATGTTTTTGACATAAATGCTCACATGTTCTTCTTTCATTTATTTTCATTTTAAAGAGATAGGCCAAAGAGTCCTTATTAAGGATGGAAATGCAGGGAGCCGCAGTGTTGACTGCTCTGTCAGCTTTTGCAGGTGTACTGGCTCTGGCTGGGATGGAGTTAATTTTCATCATGGCAATCCTTATGGCAGTCTTTTAGATTGGTGACCAAAAGTGTTGATTACAAATGGATGATTTAGCTATAGCTGAGCAGTGCTTGGACAGCATCAAGGCTTTCTCTATTTCACACTCCGCCCAACAGCCAGCAGGCTGGGGGTGTGCAAGAGGCAGGGAGGAGACACAGCTAGAACTGCTGACCCACCTGAGTAAAGAGATACTCCTTTCCATATAATGTCATGCTCAGCAGTAAAACTGCAGAGCGGGAGGTATCCGAAGTAGCCATTTGTCCCGTTGCTCAGGGACTATCTGAGCATTGGTCTGTGTGCTGAGTGATTTTTTTGCATCACTTGTTTTCATCACAGAATCATAGAATAGTTTGGTCTGGAAGAGACCTTAAATATCACCTAGTTCTAACCCTTCCACTAGACCAGGTTGCTCCAAGCCCCATCTGACCTGGCCTTGAACACTTGCCAGGGGTGGGGCAGCCACAACTTCTTTGGGAAACCTTTTCCAGTGCCTCACCACCCTCATAGTGAAGAATTTCTTCCTTTTCTTATAACGTGAATATATCCTGTTTCAGTTTAAAGCCATTCCTCTTTGCCTCTTCAATCATTGTCTAATGATAGCCTTGATAGTCAGAGATGCGACAGTTACTAAGAACATGGCATCATGAGGCTATGGTCTCACTCCTCTCCTGTCCTTGTTCCTGACTACAAAAACAGGATCTACCTTGGTTTATCCTGGTTAATTTCCTGTTCTTTTGTCTTGCTCAATGTATCTCTTCCACATACAGAAACCATGATAAAAACAATATTGATACCTCAACACATTCACCCCAGATACTTGATGGTTTTAGTTACTTCAAATAAGAATGACTCAGAAAGAAATGTTTTTCTTCTGGAACTTGTTCCATCCATTCTACTTCTGCTGCCAGTAATGATTAGGAGAATGACTTCTACAGCAGTCAGTAGCTTAAACGATATGTATCAACAATACAATATCCTACTTTCACATCTGTTTTCATCAGGACTTCTTATTTCTCTTTTAATGATAAAAAATATTACTAATTTAATGTCACTTGCATAGTTACTGAGGAAAAGGAAAAATAAGTGAATGTCATACATAATTTACAAATTCTTTTGATTAATCATCTTCTGTTGGCAGAACTGCTCATCTTTCCTGTAAAAAGCTTGGGAACGTTGGGTAGTTCTACTGGACTGACACTATATAAAAGCTACTGATCAATTATTCATACACAGACTAGAGTAAATTAAAACTGTAATCTTGGAACATCAGGAAAATATAAAATTACCAAGAATTATTCATATAAAAACCTTCAAAGAAGTTATAAAAGTCAAATTCTCAGCTACAAGCCCACTGTTATCTTTCTGGTTGAAAAATCAAAAGAAAATTGTTATTTTATTTTATTTTTAACATGGTCTTTTATTCTTTCACGATTTCAGTTAATTCTGTCGAAGATTTCAGAGAATCGTGTTCTTTTTAAAAGAGACCATTTCAAGGGAAAAATCACAGAAGTACTTGACAGAATCAATTCAGTTTATGCTGTCCTCAAAGTCCCCTCATGACTAAACAAGGCAATCTGGAGCTACACTGTTCTCTGCTCATGATGTCTCGGAGCTGTAACATTTAAGTCTTCAGTTCTGTCATCTACTGGGGGAAAAAAAAAATGAACCTAGCTTTGTGGAGCAACATCATTCTGTGATGAGAGCTCCAGAGAGCTGTCAAAGAGTCCAGTCCACCTTTCTCACCAAGTTTTGGAAGTCATTTCGGTAAGGCTGAGGGTATCATTCAGAAAATCAAGATGATATACAGCCAGTCTCTTACCTGACACATTATTTTGCGCCAAGAGTAGCTGGTCTGTTAAGGTCCCAGTGAGAAAGGCACTCAGACTCCGTAAGGTATCATTTAAGAGAAAAAACAAGAAAACAAATCTATTCATCATTTCTACTGTCAGACTTAAAAGATGTTCACGTGAGAACTTCTTGCTGCGCTTTTAGACAAAGGCAAGGCTACGCAGGTGACATAATTGCTGGCATCCAGTGGGAGCTGCCTGCAGGCTCTTTCGCAATACGCTGACTGAGTATTGTATCCCAAAGACAAGAGATGTGTGACAGCTGCATGTGCAGCACAGCTCAGCCCAGCCCTGGGCCTGCTTGGGTTGACTGTTTTGTGGATCACTAACTCCTCGATGTACAATGGTCGTGGTAAGTATCACTACATACATCCTTATCCTTCAGTCTCTTTCCCCTAGAACATTTATGTGGCTGATGCTCTATTTTTTACAGAGGGACAGTTTGGTTCTGAAAGGCACTTACATTTCTCCCCAAAAGTTTAACATACCCATTCCGAAGGCTTCCTGCCGTACAGCTGCTGTCCTACTACAGGGAGAGCACAGGTCACCCCATGGAGCTTACGTACAACTACCAAGAATTTTGCTACCTCCATCCCCTCTCCTTTCCTGTAACTGTGTACCATTAAATACATTATGCAGAAAATGGTATTAAGTCAAACTAATTGCACAAACACACAGCTATCATTTTTTTTTCCCACCTGCTTGTTCAGTTGCACTTGTCACACTTCCTGTGGCTTTTTACTCATTTTTAGCCTTTTTGTTCACCCCTTTCACAAACAGAACACAGTCCTTATTTCTACAAGTCAGTTCTACCTGTGTTCAGCTCTGTTCATCCCAGCTACACAGACATGCACGCACACTTTATGTGCCTACAGTCCTTTGTCTGAACACCCATCCTTCACTTCTATATGCTAAACAAAACACAGAGAGGAAATACAACACTGTATGAATGTGTGTGTATATATGTATCTGTGTGTGCTTTGTTGTGCATTTAGCCAGAAGCACACACACAAATACGCTTGTACTTGGCTAGGTGCTGGAGCAGGAGAGGATGCAAGCAGGCAAAGCTCAGTGGGACACAAAAACAGATCTCTGCAGGAGGTGAAAGATAGAGAGTTGTGTCTCCACCTGCAAGCTGCGACATGTAGGATCTTTATCACTGATGCTCTCAGGGCCCAGCAGAGCTTAAATCCAAGGGTAAATTAAAACTTCTAACAGCATCATTGAAGTCTGAAAATGAGCAAGGCTGAAGTCTGCATCCAGAACTCCATGTACCCAGGGAGGATGAATTTCACGTCCTGCCTGTACAAGTCACTGTTTTCTGTACTAATATTTAAACTGTGGTGCACCAGATGTAGTGATAGAGAATAAACACTGCCTACCTCTATACAGAGCACATATGAACTGGGGTCGCATTGCAGCTTGCTCTGCAGTGGACACTTAGTTCAGTTGTTGTGCCTATTGTGTCATTTGCAGGCAGACCAGCACCTAGGTTAAACTGGCCATTGCGCAAGGCAGCCATGTCTTGGTCAGTGAATGGACGGAAGTAGTTAGAAAGGTTAGGAACCTCTGGTAGGTTAGCTATAGAAATGTTGCCATACCTTTTCTGAAGGTTAACTTCAAGCCTCATGTGTGACAAATGAGGTGTGGCATCTTCTACAATGGGAAAGAAAAGTGAGCGGGGCACAAAAAAATACCTGTCACATCTGCAAAATGCTTGCCATTTGGACAACTTCCCATTTGGGCTTAACTCTTTGTTTAGTTTCATTAGCTCATGAGCTAAGTAATATTCAGAAAGTCAACTTCTATTAGGGAAGACAAATTTCACTTCATTAGTATTCAGAATTAAAATAATTCAATCACAAAGGAATGCTGAATTTTTATCATACATCAGGTGCAACATTTTCATCACCACCACATTGTAAAGCCAGTGTACTGCTGTCACAAGCACAGGTGATTTAATCACTAATTAATGAAATTAATAGAAACATAGCATACCAAGCCTTTGAGACTAAAGGAGAAACTCTAATCAGATTTAAATAGTTCTGTTTAAGTTGTTCAGTTGTTCCAGTTACTGCAACAATCTTTTGAATTCATGTGGGTTTTTAATAGGATGAGATAATCTGACTGTGTCAAAAATGCCATTGCCTGAGTACAAAACTGTACATACTGTAGGCCCTTCTCAGTTGCCTAGTTTTACTTAGAGTCTTGAAGCAGATTTTAAACCCAATTTTTGTTGTGATAATTCATTATCACTAATTTTCACACTTTTTATTTCACTATATTTGGGGTTTTTTTCCATTATGGCCACAGCACCTGTCGTATCATGATTTTGTTTTTTTTAATCCAGCTTGTTTCCTCTTTCCAAAAAAATATACAGAACTTGCAGCAGTGAAAACAGGAGCCAAGTATAACAACAGATTCCAATGGCAGAAGACAAAATTTTCCAAAAATTATACTAAATATCATGATTTTTGCAGAGTGGACTAATTTTTTATTTATTTATTTTTTAATACCGTGAGGGATGCTGAGGACCAGGCTTCTTGTTCTGATTCTTCTGGTGTTGTCTGAAGAGACCTACAGTAAAATGCATCCGCCGTTACTCTAGCTCTGTACTGCCCTCTCGTGGGTTTGTGTCAGAAAGGAAACACCGAAATAAACCCAACGGAGTAAGAATATACACCCACCGGATTGTTTCCCTAAGCCCTGTACAGACTTTGTATCTGCTTGGATACAGTCACAGAAATGGGTCTACAGGAATTCACATTTAGACATATATAGCATTTACAGAACTGGTCTTTAATTAAGCAGGGATAAATATATACACACTTTGTATTCTGTATACTTTAAATTCAACCTATGGTTCTTCATGTCTTCAGGGAATACGTGTTCATGGTTTTTACATCAAAACATCTCAGAGATTAGAACTTGATCATTTCTGCTACAAAACTTTCTCTTTGTATCCATTATAATTTAAAAACACTTTAATTCATAAGGCCTTAAGCTACTTCAGAACAAAGCCAAGTATTTTAAAATGAAAACAAAATCTAGAGAGGTTTTAATAAGCATTTATAAGTAACGTAAATAATTCAGAACTCATGTAAATTTATGATACACCTCTTTTTAGGCCAAGACTGGTAAAACATCCAAATTTCGCCTACAAGAAGGAACATTTTATACAAGCTGCAGAAAAGAGAGTTTCTTCAATACAGCTGACACATTGAGCAAGACAGATCTGCGAGTATGCTCAAAAAAAAAAATCCTTTGAGCATCAACACTTGATGCTCACACATGGAATTGCCTCACTCCATATGAAAGTATGAGTTTCTCCACAATTCAGTCTGCTGAGAGTCACAAATTCCTGTTGTTTTGGCTTGGTTTTTTATTCATTCAAAACAGGTAACTAATCTAGGTCTGAATTTGGGTTTTAGTAGTTGGCTTGCATTTTTTAAAGGCAACACTGGATGTGCTCAAAGGAATGCCACAGGAGGGGTTCTTCCGTCTGTAAAGTGTATGACTAAAAGTCTGTGTCAATAGATGCATTCAATTCAAAAACCACATTCCTTTACACCTCCTCCAATTAGTTGATCTGGAGAGTCATAAGGAAAAAGATCAGAAGCTCTTAATTACCATGTTTTACTGTAGTATGACAAACCAAGCCCTGCCACTGATCAAGGAATATAATACGTGTATTGATATATTGTTTCCACTGTATTTTAAATCAAGACTTCACAACAGGGTAAATTACTCTTTATTTCTCCCTATTAAAAAGTCTGCACTCTACAATGTTCTCACCATAAGCAGATGGACGTTTGACAGGAAAGTCAAATCCTGATAGTCTGGGATTTTAATCCATGTAGTTAACTCTGTTAGCATTCAGATCAAGGCATCTTGGCCAACAACTTCAATGGGAAATAAAATCAAGCTTGTATTGGGGATGAACAGTTACATTGCATGACTATCTCCAGACATGATGAGAGATAGTCACAGATCAGAGTTCAATGCTGTAGTGAAACTGAAGATTCAGCCCACAGTCTGAATTCATTGCCGACATCTAGGGACAGATCAAGGGTATAGATTGTCTCGTGCCAGCAGTATATCCTTCCTACAGTGCTGGAAAAGACTCCACCAGAGCCCTTTTCCTACCTACCCAGGTGAGTCTGTGCTCGTTTCTTCTGACTCCCAAAAACCAGAAGATGGAGTGCTTTTTGATTGCTTCATTCAGCATTTAGCTTTTGTGGCATTGCCCATTTTTAAATACACATCAGGGCACAGATGTACAAGATGATGATTTTGCATGTCTGTGCAATATAATTCTTTATGTCTGTGCAGTATCATTCTTTATAAAACTTTCTGAGTTTTGTATTTTTAATTTACAAGAATGCTTTTATACCTTTTATCAGCTTCAGACACTGAAGCTAAATTTCAGAAGCAGCTAGAAATAAATAGATACAGATTTTAGAAATGGGTAGAAGGGGAATGCACTTCAGGGAATTTCAAATT
This sequence comes from Lathamus discolor, assembly GCF_037157495.1. Taxonomy (NCBI): domain Eukaryota; kingdom Metazoa; phylum Chordata; class Aves; order Psittaciformes; family Psittacidae; genus Lathamus; species Lathamus discolor. The sequence goes on along the minus strand of NC_088885.1, from coordinate 125,147,700 downwards.
CAACAGAAGTCTGTTTGAGCTTTTGGTTCTTTTACCCATGCATCTTTTAAAGCCAACTAGGAACACTACAGAATGAGCACAAGAAAGTTTTCCCTCCCTTATCGTCCAATCAAACTGAGTAGGCCAGCTTTAGAAATGACTGTTCTTCTATTTGAGACTTATGCATTGATGTGATATTCTGTTTTGCGCCTATTCTGTACTCTTCTATTAGTATAAGAGGTCCCAGGCTCAAGAATACTGGTGGTTTTGCTTGATCTCTCTCGCTGTAGTAAAATCAGAGCAAAAGCAGGATTCAGCAGAAGAAAGGGTCCATAAAGAGCTTTAGAGTCTTGTGGATTCCACTGATTTCCATGGCAGTAGTAGCAGAAAACAAAATCAGCCTTATGCAATTTCTGTCCACGGTGCATTGCTTCCTTCCTATGGTAGATGGCACTAGTAGCACCTATTACCAGGTTTGCCAGTTTCCACCTAAGATGTTTGACTTAGTTGTTTGTAGCTTTGCCAAGTACCAGTAGTTTGCACTTAGATTTTGTTGCCAGGCCAAGTATCATGTCAGCTTGAGATCTGAGGAGGAGAGGTAAGGGAAGGAAAGGAACAGATTTCAATAAAAATAGTTCAGCTGGGTAGTCAGAATTGTCTGAGGCTGGGTTTGCCTGTATTTGTTAAACAAAAAAGTGCTTTGTTAAAAGTTCTAACAATTTTCTCTTTGGACTAGGGACTTCAATTTCAGGTGGGCAAGGAGGGGAGCAAATCTCAGGGTATTCAGATAGCTGTCACTCAGCATTAGACAGAGGGAAAAGACCATTTATTCATCAAAATGCTTGCTGCTTTAGTAGAGCAATGAACAAGTAAAAGCCATTTAACTCTGATACATGGACAGTGTCATCTTCATCCTTTTTCCAGTAGTATCTGTCCTCTTACTGACTAGGTAACACCCTCTTCACAGTCAGGAAACTTTCCTCTGAAGGAAAAGCAGCGATTTGCAAGGTGCACCCACCTCAAGCTTGCAGGAAAATCAGCAACTGCTCTACTATTTGAGATGTGCGAGAGCTGCTTAGTAGCTTCTGTTATGTTTAATATGGCATCAGGGCAAGCTGCCATGTTTGGAAGCAGTAGCTCTTCATTTCAGTCACACAGCTAAAAACTTTGACCCCTCTTTCCAAGTGCATGCTACTTATCAATACTGCTCACTCCAATTTTAAGAAAGATCTGCTTTCCAAAGATTATAGTCATTAGCACTAGTAAACTAGTAATATTTCATTTTTGACAAGGAACATCTTCAGGGTAGGTTATTTAATAAGTGTGTCAATTTAACACATTCTGTATCTAGTTTAAAAAATTTATATCATATTATGTCCTGCTGGCATATGAAGAATAATGGAGCTCCTCTTTTTAAAGAGCTGTTAATCCTCTGTTTTAAGCCTAAGCAAGACCTACCTATCTGTCTGGCAATACTGCTCAGAGCAATGAGACCTGCAGCCTTGCAAGGAAATACTAAGTCCCACTGAGGTGAAAATATGGCAGGGTAAAAATAACTACACAAAGGGCAGTAAATCAGCATTTATAAATGATAATCTGAGAAGTGAAATTTATTCAAAGGGGATATTTCAGAAAAGCAACCAAATGCTGATCAGAATAGCGTGTGATGTTCCCAGAACTTTTGAGAAAAGCAAGCTGTGACAAAAATTTTGAGTGCTTTTCACAGATGAGAGCTCCAAGCAATTTGGAAAGTGACAGCCAAAATATGGAAAACAGTGACTAAGCTATTTCCTATGAAGAGAAACAAGCAAGTACATCAGAGAAATGAGGTCTTCAGATTTACTGAGACTCTGCATTGCTGATCCTCTATTTCATGTCTGTGCTCTGAAATGCTAACTGAAAAGTTATTTAGCAGCATTGTTACATCAGCAAAGATAAGGGTTCATACTGTTGCCTTTGAAAGTCAGGTAAACCATCTAAGCAAACTGCTGGCAGGTTTACAGAATCATGGAATGCTTTAGGCTGGAAATGACCTATGAAGGTCATCAGGTCCAATCGCGCTGCTCAAGCAGGGCCACCTAGAGCCAGTTACCCAGGACCATGTCCAGGTGGCTTTTGAATATTTCCAAGGATGGAGATTCCACCACCTCCCTGAGCAACCTGTGCCAATGCTTGGTCACCCTTACAGTGAAAAAGTGTTTCCTGAATTTCAGAGAGAACCTCCCATGTTTCAGTTGGTGCCCATTGCCTCTGGTCCCCTCACTGGGCACCACCAAAAAGAGCATGGCTCCATCCTCTTCGCAGCCTCCATTCAGGTTTTTATATATACTGATGAGGTTCCCCATGGGTCTTCTCTTGTCCAGGCTGAACAGGCCTGGCTCCCTGCCTTTCCTTGTAGGAGAGATGGTCCAGTCACTTGTGATCCTTCACTGGACTCTCTCCAATATGCCCACGTCTCTATTTTTCTGGAGCCCAGATCTGGAATCAGCACTCCAGGTGTGGCCTCCCCAGTTTTGAGGAGACGAGCATGATCAACTACCCCCACCTCCTGGCAACACTCCTCTAGTAGAGCCTAGGACACCATTAGCCTTCTCTGCCACAGGAGCACTTTGCTTGTTAATGGTCAGCTTGGCATCCACCAGCACCTCAAGGGCCCTTCTCTTCTCTTCCTAATAGGCTTCTGGGATTCCACAAGATCCTCAGATGAAAGACAAGAAAGTAACCATAGGTTGTGTGATGAGGCACCATTTTTTTGAAAGAATAGACTATTAAGATGAGTTTGGATAACCTGAAGTTTAAATTTTAGACATTAAAATACAGTAGGAGAAATTTAAACATGACCTAAGTCACCGTTCAGCAGCTGAAGATGGAATAGGGATGCTTGGTAGTGATCATAGCAGTAAAATCAGGTGCTACATTATTTAAAGTCTGTTGTGCAACCACGCACACTTAGATTTTGCACACTTTTCTGTTCTTTTTTCTGTGCGTCTGACATGAATCCCACTCAAAATACCATGTCAAAGTCACAGGTTTAGCTTCGAGCAGAGGTTCCCAAGAAAGGGGGAACCACAAAAGCAGTAAGTCAGGGTCCTGGCTCACTTCTCTTGCTGATCGTTGGGGCAGGGCACTGCTGTGCACTCCCAGTACACAGGCAGCTCCACTGGACCTGTTGCCCTTCAGTCTTTTCCCACTGCCAGGGCCCAGGACAAGAGCAGAGTGTGGGGGCAGTGAGACCTGGTGCCAGTCCCAGGCCAACACCTCCATTGTCTCTTGCCCCAAGAGAGTCCCATATCTCCCCGGCTGCTGCTACAGCTTTGCTGTGAAGGAGCCTTCGTCTCCAGCTTTGACCAGCCACATTACGTGTTATTCCTCCAAACGTAACTCAACCATACTGGTCTGCACTCAACAAGGACTGGAGGGAATTGCAGCTACCCCATATGTGTATCACAGAATCATGGAATGGTTGAGGTTGCTCAGTGCAACAACACTGTGTATTTTTTTCCTTGTGTTGATATTTCATCTGTAAATCATGGGAATATTGGGTGGGAAAACAGCAAAAGAACACTGTGAAATTGTAACTTTGTTGTCCAGCTTCAGTTGAGAGATAGAAAAATATGTATTATCTAATATTTATGTTTGTTTAAAATTTGGAGAAGGGTACTCAAGAAGAACCTAGAGAAATGGAGAAATTTGAATTAAAAAACAGCACGATGTACATTTGCACATATTCTGTTGGGATTTAGATCCTATGCAGCCAGAGAGATCAGTGATTCAGCACACAGTGTGCACTAAAAAGAGAACTTTGCCCAAAATGTACAAAGGAGTTTTTCTTACAAGAAGTACTGCAGTTTAGTACATACCCCAGCTTATATTGTATACTCCAGGCACTTAAGTCTACAAGGTCAATGATTCAGCTACACCGCCAGAAATCTCCCTTGTGACAAGTCACCTTGTTCCCAGATGGTTATGAAACAAGAGCATTGACGCTCTGTCAGAAACCTGTTGGGTGTTTTTCTCTCTCCTAATGTTTAGTCAAGTTAGAGCTACAGAAAATGTGTGAATGACAGACAGCCCTGGTGACTGTATTTCTCTGGAAATTCACAAAAACATTCAGCTTGAGCAGAACTGGTACCAACCTCCCAACACTTATCAACATCCATCAGCCCCAGCCTCCAGTGACCTCTTCTTCATTTAAACTCAATTTAGGCAGTGGTTTCTGTGGTGGTCAAGGCTTGCAATGCTGACAGCTCTGTTGATGTAGCCAACTGAATTTAGACTGCTAGCACATTTCACATAGTTCTCCAAAAAGTAGATAGGTGGTAACTGTTGATCATTATCAACTCAACCTGGAACATGTTATTAACTGATTTTTATGTCCATAATGACTATTGTTTGCATCTATATTAGCATCCTTTTAAAGACAGCTCAGAGAGCTATTCCTAGCAAGATGTTCAGGCCTTGATACTAGTAGATAAATTATGCCATAAAGCAATTACAGTTCTTCAAACAGCAAGGAGAAATACAGAAGCATTGCCTAAACCCTAAACTAATCCTTCAAAGACTTGCATCCAAGCTCCCTCATTGTTCAACAGTGGAAGAGAAGTTTTTCTGAGAACAGTTCAACACAAGACCAACTTCAGTCACCCTGTGTCTCCTTCTAGAAATGTCCCAGTGGAAGCCTAGTGTTACTAATTACATGAGGCTTAAGATAACAGGATGTGAAAGAACCTGTAAGAAACACTTTGTACAGTAAGAACAACAATAGGGGCTTTTGGTGGTTTTTTTGGTGGGTTGTTGGGGTTTTTTTTTACATTATTTTTGACTGCTCAAAACCATTCTGTAATTCTGCATATCCATAAAGTTTCAGTTCTCAATGAATAACACTCAAAATTTCTTACAGGATACATGTGTAAGAAAAGATGTTACTTTTTATTTAACATACCCCGGGGATGATGTCCTTATCACTCTCTCTGTGATTTTGTTATTTCCCCAGGCCTACCTGACAACATCTGACATTTCTGTCTGACAGACCAACACATCTGTAGGGAAACACAACAACAAGCGTTAACAAACAAGATAACTCCTATTCTGACATGATTACCATATAAAAAAATGTAGAAAGATCTGATGTCTGGTTATGGGCATTATGAGGTATATAACTAGGAACTAGGAAAACTTGAGTCTTGGGGGGGGAACAAACTGAAGGAGGAAGAAAAGCACTGCCTGCCTGCACTCACGAACTCCACAGTCATACTGCAGGCACTGTTGGGATCCCCTACTGCAAAGACCCACACTAAGCTACCTTTGCTCTGTAGCAGCTTACAGGTTTACACAATTCCACTCTGTCACTCAGTCACAATAAACCTCCTATAAAGCTGCAATAGCTTAGTCATTAGAATATTTTGACTCAAATAGTATAACAAAATACTACCAATAGAAATAATATTCTTAGACTTATTCATTATTATAGCATGGAAATTCCCAAATATTTTGAGGGGAAAATAATTCAGAAATTATCAGTTTAAGATGTATGTAAAGAAATTGTACAATCTATAAAAATATTATTAATAAAATGCTTTACACTGCTAAAGTGAAATGTGTTAATTAAGGCTCTCAATGGCCGTCAATGGCCGTTTCATAATTAGGCATATATATATGATTCCTAGGGTTGTGGCTGTAGTAAATGCCTGAGATACATTCCCCAGCATTCCAATATGTTCTTTTAATATTATAAAACTGTATTTTTGTTGTGCAAGTGTTTATACGTAAAGAAATTAAGCAGCTTATAGAAAACAAAACTGATACACTGATTTTGAAACAAGTACTTCTGATACATAAGTGACAAAACTGGATGGAAATATTTATAATAATTTGGTTAACTGAAGGTTAAAAAATAGTAGACCAGATCCTGATCCCACATGTATTATCTACTGGAGCTGACTCTGAGAACCCTGGATGTTGTGCTAGCACCTCCTGATGCTCCAAACCATGTACACATATTCAACAGCATATTACATGCTTCCCATGGAGACTTGGCATTGCATAAAATCAAAATAGCTCTTACTGTGAAATAAGCAGTGCAAAATATGTATGTATGTATCATATATTACTCATCCATGAAATGTAAGAATTTTTAGATGTGGTTTGAGTGATTTTATGATAATGGCAGAGGTATTTACAGGAATAGTTACATTGAGAGGATTTTCTTAGAATATTTCCATGTTGCTTAGAATTCTTCTCCTGTATATCAGAGCTAAGATATCCTGCAGTTCTTGAGCAGCTGAAATGACAGCCCATTATACATTACAGAGTAAGGAAAAAAAGTTACTTGGTTTCTTATAAAGAAGCTATCTTGGCCTCCATATATAATTTGGGCTATAATTCACTGGAAGCAGCCTAAAGGGGATTTTCCTGGTTTTTTTAATCACCACAAGTTTATTCAGAAAAAGCCTTCTTTCAGATCAAATTATTAATTCTGTCTGGTAATACCACACATGTTTTATCTAAACTTTCTAGACAACTGGCTAGCTATAGGGGAATGGAAATCTGTAATGCCATTGCAGTGTTATGTACGGCTGTACCATAATGTAAAGCAAAAGGCACACCTTTGACAACTTCTCCCATTTGGATTCCTGCTTACCCTATTCATGGAATGATGTATTCCATGAATGGATACCTAGGATCTCTTATATACCAATTGTGTAATTTTTTTTGTTTCTGGCAAGCATTCAGCATGTGATAACATCTGTTTGCTAGCTTGTTCTCTCTGCCAGATCCTGTGAGCTGATTAAGCAGCTTAGCAAACCACCACAAGTGTTGGGAAGATCTGTGGCTCTATCAGTTCTCTAATTTCCTTCCCACACAGCTTCCTTGACACAAAAGGACACTGACACCTGCCCACTCATCACAAGAGTCTTACTGACTGGCATAAGTGCTAAAACTTAGTAGTCTTAATCTAGATGTATATCAGTGTGTATGTATAAACCTGAAAAGTTCAAAGGGATATGAATTGTGAAGAAAAGTAAATGATATTGTATTTACCAAATATCCAGGGTAGCCTGTTTTCAGCTGTAACAGGCATTTTTCTTCCTAGTGATCTAAACTATGACACAGGGCTAGAAGATCTCGTCAGTGCAGTAATACTGTGTTTGTGGGAGTCTGTCTCAACACTATGCCAAGTCACCTTGCACCAAAATTAAAATATATTCTTCATCATTATATCATGTTTTGACCTTGGACCCTTTGAGTTCAAGTAAGAACTGAAATAGTGGCAGCACACTTGAAAGGATTATCAATACAAAGCCTAGCAAGTAAACAAGGAAGGAGGATTCTGGGCTATGTCTATAGCCACGTAGCCAGTATACTGACGACAGTGATTATTCCCCTCTGCTTGCCATCTAGATGGCAGCTAAGACACTGCGTCCAGTTTTGAGACCCCAGTATAGGAGAGACATCAGTTAAACCAGTGCACATCCAGTGAAGTGCCACACTCACTTCTATGAGAAGAGGCTGAGAAATTTGAACCTTCATCCTTAACAAGATTATTTAGACTAAATAATCCCCTGCCAGCACCTATGAGGAGATCATTGAAAGGAGAGAGCCAGGCTAAGACAGCAGGGCATGGCGTGGTATGAACACAAGAAACACCAGGCGTATTGAAGCAAGAGAAGTTCAGATATATTAAGAAAAACTTTTTTACTGTGAGGACAGTGACAGTGACAGAGATTGCCCATAGAGGAAGCAGAGTCTCTGTTCTTGGACGTTTTCAAGATTCAGCTGGGAAAAGCCCTGGTCTGATCTCATATATATATATATCTTTTGAGCAGAAGGTTGGGTTAGAAACCTGAAATCCTTTCCAACCTAATTTTCCCATAATCCTATGCAATACTCTCAAGAGAAGAGTGATTAATCTAGTTGAGTGTCCTCTGTGTACACTCACAACATTAATTTTTTGCTGCTAAACTCAATGTCATTTATAATTTTCATTAATGAGGGGTATGAACCTGTTATGACAGGTCCAACTACAATGATCATATCAGAGATTTTAGTGTTGCATAGGCTTACCACCACTATCTTAAATCAACTGCTTCAGGTAACAGTCACATTCTGGCTCACGTATGTAGCTCCTAGAGATGACAGTGGGAAGAGGGAGTTTTGAAAGCATGAGGTTTGAAAGGAAAATAGTAACAAGACAGTAACTTTACATGCAGTTATAGTGGGAATAGTTCAGGTGGCTCCACAGACAATCCTAGCAGCCCTCCAGTATCTGAAGGGGGCCTATAAGGACACAGGGGAGGGACTTTTCATTAGGGACTGTTGTGGTAGTACAAGTGGTAATGGGTTCAAACTTAAACAGGGGAAGTTCAGGTTAGATATAAGGAAGAAGTTCTTTACTGTGAGGGTGGTGAGGCACTGGAATGGGTTGCACAAAGAAGTTGTGAATGCTTTATCCCCGGCAGTATTCAAGGCTGGGTTGAACAGAGCCTTGGGTGACATGGTTTAGTGTGAGGTGTTCCTGCCCATGGCAGGGAGGTTGGAACTAGATGATCTTGAGGTCCTTTCCAACCCTAACTATTCTATGATTCCATGATTCTAATATTTTTCCCAACAAGTTTCTTAATCTAACCTGTAAATCCTTATTCCATTTTACCCTCTTCACTGTATTTGCAGTATTATTTGCATGTCCAAGGCATGATCAATACCCATTGCACTAGCAACTGTATCAAGAAATATTAAAATAGTTTGGAGCAGGAAGAGTGGAAAACAGTATCATTCATATATATTGTTTTCCTCATATTGTTTCTCATTATAAGTATTCTGTTGAAACGCAGTCCCCCAGTTAATAACTCCTTGCACATTTACGGATTTAGATGGTGCCTTCAATGGAACATCAAACCCCTCCTCCCCAATAAGAAAGGATTGAGGCTGTTGAATTGCCAGTAATTACTGAGGCATGGGACACTAAGACATGACATTTTAAAACCAGTAAGCCCTAACCTTTATTTGCTAAGATTAAGGGGTAACTTGAGTAACCATTCTTTCCAGACTACCTATTTCTTGGGTACACCAACAATTGTTTTTTGAATCTCACATATTCTCACCAACTCCATTTCTAATGGAAACCAAGGTGTGTGCATACTTGCAAAAACATCTGCATTTAACAATGTGCTAAAGTGCTAAATACTGACAAAAAAAAAGTAACTCCACGGTATAGTTTATGTCATGCGGTTTTAAAGTTGCAAGAGCCTGTGCCAGCTGTAGGAAGTGGAAATGCGTTATTTCTGACACTAGATGGCAGGAGACTGATGTAAATTATTCCTAACGGGTTATAGTAGCCTTCTTAATAGGTCAGTTTGAAAAACAAATGCCTGACATTTTATAAATCGGGTAATAAAATCAAATTGAAAGATACAGAGAGGGTTCTGAAAGTAGAACAAACTTTTATGCTTTTAAAGCTAATATGTTTCTTAGAGAATGACTGTGTTCAAATACACACATATAATCGCAGTGACTACATGGAGTTCGTCATGGGTTAAAAAAAATGATGGCACTGATTCTACAAATTTCAAACCCCAGTGAAGTTTTGCCAGGGGTGATTAGAAGCTAGTGCTGTATTTAGAAACTGAACTACATATAAATATCAAACTTCAGAGTACATGTTTGTTAGAGAGATCAGGATGAAACCTAATCAGAGAGACAGACTATTCCACGCTAAGTAAATGCTTTTTGTATCTTCTACTAAAGTGCTCCTTGGCACAGCTAAAGGAAAGAAGCCGGATTAGAGGAACTGCAGTTTGATAAGCACTTTAGATAGGTTCATACTCACCCTTCCCTCCCTTCTAGAAGTTTATTCTTCATAGTCTCTGGCATAAACCTTCATTAGTTTTGGACAGGAATCTTTTGTGTTGTCAGTGCAAAGGCGCTTCTTAACGAACTTCTTACTAGTAATCCCAGTAATTTGTCACACATTGTCATGTTGTCTGAGAGGGGTAGAGGTACTAAAACTGCCTTCCTACAGAGCTGATAAGTTCTTTGGGCTGTAGGGAGCCACTCACCCCTTCCAGCAGCTCTTGTTTTAGCACTGAACTTGCAAATAGGCAGTGCCTCCAGCTCTTCAAGGCCATGATGCTGATGTGCTGCAGGAAAGCTGTAGAATGAGAAATATCAGGTACGCCATACGGGTGGCAGATCTTTTTTATGGGTTAATTTTTATAAAACAGTAATTCTTGATAGGACTAGTTCTGTCAATGTTCATGATTTTCTAGAATTTTTGCTTCACTTTCAAGCAAACATCAGGACAAGCAGGAGAGGTGCATATCCGCACGTTAGTATGAAAGAGATTGTAAAGAAGGCATTTTTACTGAGAAGCTTCAGCTGTCAAAGTAGTTCTAGCTCAGCTGCCAGAAGAAGACCCTGAAGCTTTGTCTGCAGTTACCTGTCTCATGCCACAAGTGACTTGCACTAGCTAGAAAGACCAGGTATATCTCTACAGCTTATATGAGGCTACTCTGCAAGAACAGCACCGTGAGCTGCAGTGATATATTGTCATTCAGATTCTTTGAACTTTGAATATCACTAAATGCTTGGAAGGATGTGAGACTCCAAAAGACATCCTCACTTTTACATTCATTAAGAGTTTTGTCAGTCTGTTTCTTTATCACAAGTATGTTTTACAGCAGTTAATACCTACATCCATCACACGAGGCTGTAGTTAAGATAATACAGGGCCAGTAAGACCAGCTGTCACTTTTTTACTTTTCATTAAGTGCTCTTTGAAAATCCTGAGTATCATTATACCTCTTTTCTAGACAGGGAAACTTAAGCTGAGAAAGATGATGTAATTTGTGCAGTCATCAGCAGGCTAGCAGCAAGGCCTAGTAAAAAATTTAAGTCCCTCAGACTCCTGGCCCCAGATTTTAACCACTGTCTCCCAACAGCATGGCAAATACCCATAAACAGATTTTGTCTTCTTTTGCCATCTCTAATTTTGCTTTCATATTAAAGTTTCACATGTAGTGGGTAATTAGGAGATCAACTATCTCCTTGTAGTCAAAACTGGGCTAGTCCCAGTCTCCTACTAAACAACTTCAGCTGATGGTCACTTCCACATTTATTGTGGATCCTATCAAACACAGGATAATTGTCTCAGATGTTATAAATTATCCCTTTGCAAACAGGAAAAGCACATCAAACAGAACTTAAGCCACCCAGGTGATCCTCTGTACATCATTGCTCCTCTGCCAATTGCACTACTTGAACATGATTTGCAAGTAAATGCCTTCCAGTAATGCATTTACATTTACTTCCAAATCACAACTGGAAGTCTTACGTCAGACTTACTACTTGTACCTATGGAGCCCTACTTAGATGGTTCCCATTAATTACAATTTTCTAATAACCACTACTTTCTGTTGTTTATCTGTCAGTTCTTAAACTGTGAATTTGCTCTTCACTGATATTGCATAGAGCTATTCTTGATTTGTGCTAGTCAGCTCATCAGACAATATGAAATAATGCATTGTACTTCCCCAAAGTCTGAAAATGTTGCACTTGTACAGCAATCAAACCAACTTCCAGAGGGGTAACTTACGCTTTCTAAACAAGTGTCAAGCATACTTGATTCAATTTTTTTTCCACAAACCATACTCACTAGCATTACTTCTACTCCAACCCGCAGACTTTTTTCTAATTGCACCATGTGTAAACCACTCCTCTCTCTTCCCCAGGACTTGTGTCAGAACAAGAAGCTTATGCTTACCTGAATCAGCCACTGTGCCTTTGTAATATATAATATGGAACAGTATTTGACTTCTCCATAAACTTTTCAGAAATCCCATATTTACTTAAAATCATGAGGAACCAGGATACAGCTTCTCTAGCTATTATGATTAATTTTATTTTTTTATATATCCTTTGTTAGATATTGTTCATTTTCCTCCTTGGTTACTGCTGAAACAACTTCCCGATTCTCTTGTGGTATAAGGATGTAATGTTGTTTCTTGCTTCTCCCAAAATACAGAACAGATTATCCTGTTGCTATTTCTGCATTATTATTAACAATTTACCTATTAAGCAGTGGCTCTTTGACACTGCTAGGATTTACACTGTACCAAATGTATTTTAACCCTTTTGTTCTTAGGCTTGCCAGTCATGAATTTCTTCCTGATGGTTTGAGATCCTCTTATAATTCAGAATTTATAAGTGTAGAATATGTGCATCCACTGCTATATATTTCTCCTTTTCTCTTGTTACGTATTGTTTTTGGTTTTGGGGTTTTTTTTATTTATTTATTTAATTGCTGCTCCCATTTCAATCCTGAACCAGGACGGGCTCTTAGCCACTGCTGTCCTATTCCCTAGGAAACAGAAATCATTCAATTGTGTCTTCAGGCCGTAACATAATTTCTTCTCAAAGAACATTTCAATTCAATACAGATTTTATTTCTGTATATTAGAGCACTGTTTAGGAAATAACACATCTTTTTCATTTAACCTTAAGAAATCCCAACCAGTACCCTTCCTGAGCTTTGTTAATATGTAGATTCACAAGTATCAAGATCCCACAATTCTTTCTTAATCAGATTTCAAACAGGTATGATGTATTTAATGTCAAAAACCTTCCCATTACATGCTTTTTACTCTCTCCACCCTCCCCCTACATGGGTTAAAAGTAGTTTTATCTACAGTAGAGTAACTGGTCTTTTTGAGGTGTTACAGAAGGAGACTGTATTACAGCTGTTCTACAAAGGGGTGCCATCAATTATCTGTATTTCTGGCAGGTAACAGAGATTACTGACGGAATGTACAACTGCCTTTAAACCACCCAATGGCATTTTGAACACCAAAGATGTGTGGAATGGAAGGAAACATCATGGCACTTCTCTTGCTCTGGAAGGTAAGAATATATTCCACCAATGGGATGGTACAACCTTCAGTTAGTTGTGTAGCAATTTCCTTTCAAGTATTGTCCTTCCCAGCTGTTAGAGAAAGCTCTAGATTATCATTCTGAACCCTTGGATTTAATCCAGAGAGAATTGTCTCTGAGCTAAGAGATTTTTGCTATGGAAACAGTTTCCATGGTACATGGATAGTCTAATGCTATCAGATGTATCAATTTGACAAAATTTGACCAAAGTACATACAGACTTACTTGCCATTTTCTTGGAAACAGTAGTAATCTCAGCTGCAGTCATTTGTTTATCCCCAGTGATATCTGTGTCACTGGAAGCAAAATGGGATTCTGCCAAAATACTTCCATATTAATGAAGACATTACTTGGATAGACTATCCCTGACCGTTCATAAGGTTCTTCACAACCGAGCTTTGCACTAATAGGAGGCAGTAAACTGTAATTCATTCCTAGGGAAAAGGTCTCACAGCTCTTCTTACTTGGTGTCTTAGAATAAAGGAAGTTTTCACCCTGTGGAGCCCACGTCCTAAAATATTCATTGTTTGTATGGTATTTCAGGTGCATGTTGTGGGCAGGAAAGCAGGACACCAGATGGGCTGGAAGATAAAAGAAAGGCAAACACAACTTAAATTTTAGCAAGGTAGTTGTATCAAAAGTTGAATAATTGAGCTGATAACTGAATCTGAATTGAGTTTATCTACTATACTTAATTAAACTTAACCTGGGTTAAATGTTACCATGAATTACCCCACTTCTAGAGTTACACAGAGATTGAAAGATGACATGTGAAACACACTTAAAAGCATTGAGAAACAGCAGAGAAAGGCATCACTTACAGAGGTAACAAGTTGCCATCGTCTGACTGACTACGCAGAGAGGTGAAACATGATTTAACAGGCTCCTAAGGGGTAAAGGTATCTTCACTCTGCTTGGCTGTCACAGCCCAGTGTCTTCATGTGTTTACGTTTGTGGACAGTAACAAAGCAGCTGAAAATACTTTTGTTTTGTTTTTATTTAATGTATTGCTTTCTGGTCTTTTTATCTTGTTCCTCCAACAGTGAAACAGCCTATCAGAGAAAAGTACATCTTTACATCTGTGGGGTGGTGGAGGGGGTTGTCTTTGCTTATGCAGGGAAGATTTTTTTCAATCCAAGTAAAAATAAAGTGAAAAAAACTTGCACTCCTGCGTCTCAGCCACTTTCTGACATGCCTGAAACCATGTTTAAGAGAGCAATGAGTGATAAAGACTACATGCTATCCAAGTTATCAAAAACTAGGTACTTTATCTAACGAAGAAAAACAGATACTGCATTCAGATCATGTACTACAAAGACTAGCAGGACTAGCTTAGATGTTGCCCTCAAATAACTCTCCCTATCAACAACAAGGAGAAAAAGCTAAACTGTCATCTAAAATGTTCTTCAACTATACCATGTGTCCTTCCTGTACTGTAAGTCTGTGTGAAACAGCATTACCAACATGGGTGTCAGGTAAAAATAACTTACTTGATCTGCACTGGAGGAAAATATTGATGAGCATCTTTAGCACCTTTTTATTTCTTTCTGCAAACTTTTTTTAATACTTCTCTTAGGAAGGATTAGAAACAGTTTTATAGGTTGTCCTTTAATTATTATTTTAATTTTTTTCAATTAAAAGAGTAATTAATAGTTCACTTTTAAAGGACAGGGCCCCCAACAGGAGATCACTATGGATAACTTCTTATGCATATTCCAATCTTTCAGTGCAAATTTCTGAATCCCACAAAAACTAGCAGCTCCCTGAAGGCTGGGAGCATTAGGGGCTCCCCAGGGTACCACCATGGAGCAACCAGAGGCACTGGGAGCAGCCCCAGCCCCAGGCATTGGGCACCTCCGCAAGGACAGGGACAACCAGGAGCCAGGCCTGGATGTGGTCCCACGAGTGGGCTCAGCTTGGTGGGGCCCATGACTGGGCAGTGCAGGGCTGTGGGGAGCCAGCGACCAGCCCTACTGCAGTGCCACTGGGGCTGCCATGGGGCCCTGGGCTGTGGACAGGGTGAGGGGAGCCCTAGGCCATGGGCAGGGGCAGGCAGGGTTGGCAGTGCCCTCAGGACCCTCAGGATACTGCATTTCTCTATCATCTCCCAACTGAAAATATTTCCTATGGCCAAGCTCACATGCATCCGGTTTGTCGGAAAAGCTGACAACAGACAGGTGGTATTGTCTTGCTGTAATGCTGCCTGCTTGTAAGACACAAGGATGTTTGCATTAAATATTATTTTCCTCCTCTGTTCTGTTCTCTTTTCTGACATATTTCACCAGATCTAGACTTTATTCCCTGGCTTTTTGACGTTTCAGAACTGGAATGACAGAATCCTGCAATACCATTATTTTTACCATTCCTATTTTTCAGTCTTTTCAGCATTTTTCAGTATTCAAGTTGCATAAATCTCTGAAGTACATGCTACCTATTTATATACAGTTTTAGGCTATTAAGGCATCCAAATTTGAAGGCGGACAATCAAAATATCATTCCAGGCACATATGGTAAAATGACCCGATAATTATCAGGCAATGTTAAGGGTAAGAAAGGGAGGAGGAGGAAAGACACTTTTCATGCCAGTGCAGCTGACAGATAAATTAACAACTCAGTCGTTTCCTCCAGAATGATATTCTATATAATGTTCCCTTTCCTCTCAGAAGATGTATCGATAGTCCACTGCAGAATATCTGCAACTGGGAGTTGTGTGGGGAGTTGCACAGCACACTATTGTACTGAACTTATTCTTTCAAAGGTACCTTTCCTGCTAAGCATTTTCATATGTGTACATATGGTAAATGGCAGTTGGTATAAATAAAAACTCAGCACGTCATGTTTTGTGTGCAGTAGCTGCTATAGAGCAGTTACAAACTCAGTTCAATGGTTCAGAAGTCACTTAGATTTCTCACTGTGTTTCAAAATAAATATTGTTATTATCTGTTCTTTCTTCTCAACATTATAAAAAGTCATCACTGGGTATCCAATGATTGCAAATAATATGCATAGTAAAACTAGATATTGAACATAATCTTTCATCGTGAATATGTGTCCTGGGTTCAGCAGTAGCAGTCATTTTCCTCTTTCTTAGTAGCTGGTGCAGTGCTGTGGTTTTGATTTTCAGCCTGAGAACAGCGCTGATAACACCGATGCTTTTAGTTGCTGCTCAGTGATGTTTACTCTGACCAAGGACTTTCTGAGTCTCATGCTCTGTCAGGGAAGAGGAGAAGCTGGGAGGAAGCAAAGACAGGACACCTGACCCAAACTAACCAAAGAGGTATTCCATACCACAGCACATCATGTCCAGTAGAAAAACTGGGGGCAGTTACCCAGAAGGGTTAGATCACTGCTCTGGTCGGGCTGGGTATTGGTCGGCGGGTGGTGAGTGGTTGTATTCTCTTCCCTTGTTATTTCCCTTATCATTATTGGTGATAGCAGCAGTGATTTGTGTTATACCTTAGTTACTGCACTGTTCTTATCTCAGCCCCTGGGAGTTACATTCCTTCAATTCTCCTCCCCATCCCTCCAGGAGCAGGGGGAGGGAGAGGGAGGGAGTGAGCGAAGGGCTGCCTGGTTTCTGGGTTGCCTGGGCTTAAACCAGGACAATATGCCACTCCCCTTGTAGCAGAAGTGAAACTGTATCTAAGCTTGAGTAGGCTCAGACAAGTTTAAGTCGGGGAATAAATGTATTTGCCTTTTAGATTAAAAATACAACCTAATACAAATTCACTAATGGCGTATGTTCCAGTGGTTATTGTCAGGAGACCCAAATGCTATACTTACTGTTGCCAAGGACTTGCTCTTCTTCCTGGCACAAATGTTCAGCCTCCACGTATCTTAGTATCCCCATCTGTGAAACAACTCCAGAATACTGGTTACTGGTTACATATAGCTAGAGGAAGGCCGAGATCTTTGACTACTGCAAAGTACAGAAATTGAGAGAGGGCTGGAGGAATGTGCAATACAAGTTGAATGTGTTACTAGGCACAAATCATTTGTGCAGAAAGTAAACACACATGATTTGTGTAGGAGGTGCAAGAAGTTTCTAAATTGCCATCCTCATAGTTCCCAGTCTGCAATTTTCACCATAACAGAAGAGCTAGAGAAATCTTTTGCCTAATCAAAGACTGTATTTTGACTCAAATAAAAATCCTGTAGGTTCAGCTATAGGAAACCTTTTTTTATGTTTCTCTTTAAGTGCTAGCAGGGGTGAAGAAACATCTGAGAGAAAGTCTACATGTAGTCACACTGCAATTTGTTTATCCACTTCTATGCAATTAGAAAAACAAAAAAAAAGGGGGTTAGGGAATTGTCATGAGCAATGTTTTATTTCACAGCTCTTGGCCAAAAGTTTAAAACCAAGTGGCCATGCATATCTTAAGACAGACTCTCAAGACAGAACAAGCTTTCCCTCACAATGTTGCCTGCCAGAGATCCTTCAAAGAATATTTTTTTCCTCCCATGGTTAGCTTAGTAAGAAATTCCATATGTATAAAGAAAGGCATGAACCTAAGTGTAACAGCCTTTCCAAGATTAAAACCATGGTAAGGAACAGAAGTCATCAGGTTTGTAATACTGTCATCTGAGGTTATCTATCAATATGGTTTCTAAGGACTCCTGGTGGGGGGGGAGGGTGTGGGTGTGATCTATTGATGATTTGTCTGTTACACATCTAATTTCCTTTAGCTCCTTTTCAAGCATACACGTATTTAAATGTCTCTCATTTCTACAAAATAGGAAAGAATATTTAACCAGTATTCCTACCCTCCTAAAGAATAACAGGATAATAGCAGAAGACAGAAATACTTCAAGAGTTCCATTCTTTCACTTAATTGAAACATTTTATAACAGTTCAGTGCCATTGACACACGTCCAAATAAAATGACTCAGTTGTAGTAATGCAGCACCCCAAGTAAGCTGATGACAGAATGTCGAAGTTCTTAATTGCAAAACTCATCCCTTTTGAAGACATGTGTCATTCACTTGAGAAAGCTAGTTACCTCTGAATACCCTGCAAGGCAATGTTCAGAACTGGTTCATTGTTACAAAACCAGCTATCATTTACTCTTTCCTCTGCTGCCATGTCTTAGCCCCAGTGAGGGCAGGGTGATGGTGACACCTTCCCAAGTACCAATTATCAGGAGACCCGGAAAGAAATACATTCTGAAAGCTGGAGGTGGACTTTTTGTAAGAGCAAGTAGTGATAGGACAAGGGATAATGGCTTTAAACGGAAAATGGTTAAATATAAGGAAGATTAGATATGAGGAATAATATTAGTTATAAGGAATGATTAGATAAAAGGAAGAAATTCTTCACTATGAGGGTGGTGAGACTGAAACAGGCGGCCCAGAGAAACTGTGACTGCCCCATCCCTGGCAGTGTGCAAGGCCAGGTTGGATGGGGATTTGAGCAGCCTGGTCTAGTGGAAGGTGTCCCTGCCCATGGTAGGGGGTTGGAGCTACATGGTCTTTCAGGTTCCTTCCAAACCATTCAATGATTATACAACCACATAGCTGTGTTAGCAGGCTGACTGGGAGGTTGAAGATACTTAAAGGAGGTGGGAGCAGGGACAGGGAAGGATGCAAGGAAAGGTAGCAAACCTACACAGAGAAGCACAGGCATCTCTGTAGCAGCCTGATACTCCAACTAAGTTTAGGCTAGCTCAGGTACCAACAGCAGCTTGTCCCTGAGAGTACAAAGCTCAGCACAACTTATGAGTACTACTCTGTTGCTACAGGAACACTCCTCTCACTACACAGAGTGGTTAAAGTTATATATGAGGCTTTGGCACTCATGCATGGATTATATTGTTTTCATGTTCTTTTAGACCCTCAACATAGAATCGGCAGGGCCACTTTTACTGTCCTTCACCTGCCAAGGTCTCCATGTGAGTTAAAAGAAATGGAGAGCAGATCTTGAAAAGGACATTGCACTCAATCAGGTTCGATCTTTTTAAACTAGATATAGCAGTGCAAATCCCAACATGAACACACTTACTCCGATTTATTTTTTACCAGTATGATTTAAACTAGAATAACATGAAAGTTGTTTTAACTCCTGTTTCTGAACCATTATGGCTCTAACAAATGTATAGCAAGGATTGTTTATTCAAGGTGGTGCATCCTTCTCATGAAGGGCAGAACAGGTTGCCCAGAGAGGTGATGGATGTGCCATCCATGGAGACATTCAAGGCCAGGCAGGATGTGGTTCTGGTCAACCTGATCTAGTTGAAGATGTCCCTGCTCATTGTGGGGGGAGTGGATTAGATGACCTTTGAAGGTCCTTTCCAACCCAAACTATTCTATGACTATTACAAGGTGAGAGTTGGGGCAGCTCAAAGGTATAAAATACACTTAAAAGAAACTATTCCTTTTTTTCTGTTCTTCTGTGTAATTACAGACTTCTCAATAAATGGCATGTTCTCGAGTTCATGTGGCAAATGTAGGCTGCCTGCCCACTCACTTTACATGAAGCCTTTCTTGTTTCCATGCCATGTAGAACTGCCTCTGTTTCAGCAGCCTGTGCTCCTTGTAAAGTGTGGGATGCTGTGATAAACCCCACATCTTGTTTTATTAAGGGAAAAACCGTATCTCAGTTTTTTTCCTGTCCCTTCACAGTCTCTCATCACCTCCAAGTCAAAGCTGCACGTTAAAATCCTTGATGTTGGCAATTCCTCTTTTCAGCTGCAAGTGAAGGAAAAGAAACTCCTACTTTCTTCCTCACAAATCCTTTGCTTAGCTGGGTGCAAGTTTTATAGCCACATCTTGTCAGGAAAGTAGGCTTACCACATGTGTAACTTCAAGTTGAACTACAGCGTTTTAATCCCTTCCTAGCTGCCAGCATGTCAGAGTTACAGCCCTCCACCCAGTCTGCCCCATCAGCTATTGATGGATCAGAGAGAGAATGAGACATCTGTACTCCCCTCACTACCCCTACCCCTGTTAAAGCCTTTTTGATATTTTTGAGCTATTTCTCTCTCCAGATTCTCCACAGCTCTAAATGTGTGATTTTTAATTATTTAGAAATCAATTTTAAACGTGCAGAAGTAGGACATGTTAGCAAAGGCAGCAAGATATTTCTTTGAGTGCTTATTCCACACTGTTATGTATCTTCACTATTTAGTTTTCGTGCTTGAACTCCCATTTCTTTCTCGTATCTTCTTGCATTTTACTTTCAGTGAATGTTGCAGAAAGGCAGGATTTAAGACTGGAATCTAGAGCCACAGAAGCCCATAATAAAATTCTCCCTAACTCTATGAGGAAAACTCTTTTTTGTCCTCTTGAAAGCAATAATTCTAGAATAGTAGCCAAACCATTTTGCAAACAGAAGCCAATAGTAAAATTCTTCCTAACTCCAATAAAACCAAGTTTTTATCCTCAAAGCAAATATTTTAGAATAATAGCCAAACTACATTTTGCAAACTTTTTAATAATTGATGTATTACCTGATGCACTTCAGGTGTAGCAAGGACACATAGTAAGAAAAGTAACCAGGAACAGTATGTGAAATAAAGCACTGTTTTCTGTTCCAGTACCACAATCACGCCCTTCAAAAGTCACTTACTTCTTTTCAGAACAGCTGGTTTTACCTTTGGAATCACCTCTGAACAAACAGTAGAGCCTCTGTTACATAGGTGCCTGTAAAGTTAAAGTTGCATTTGTTACAAGACAAGATTTGCAGAAAAAGCTTTGGGTGTTGCCTACAGTAAATGGGAAGTGTTTTCAAGAAGAGACGAACAACATCTCATGCTGAATGCACATCTATGTATATGCACACACACAAATTCACCTCTGCAGAGCCTCACCAGAAATGAATTCAAGATTTTAAGCACAGAATGTTACAGGGGAACAGGCAGCTCAAAGGTGAGAGAGCCAGTAACCTAACAGAGTAATCCTGCCCTGGCCAGAGTCTTTTCCATCTCCAGACTCTTATCACAAAACTAGTGTCAGATTTAGTGCCGGTATGGAAACAGAGACAAAGGAAAATGTTCATTTGCCTTTCAGCCATAGAATATGTAGCGTGCAAGGTTTAATACAGCCCTTTTTGAAAAGCTCCCCGTGTCTCTGAAGCATTAACAGGGATTTACAGTAGTTCTCACACACGTTCAAATGTCAGCAGTTTTATTTGTCTACAGCCACCCATTCTTTTTACTCTCAGAGGCTGAGAACCAGTTAGGTTTAAGCACTTTTTGCTTCTTGTGATGAAAGTCAACCTAAGAGTATCGAAGGGGCTATCAGTTTATGCCATATTGGCGTATGTTATCTACTTTAACAAGTACTCCAGGTGTTTTCCATAAAATAAAATTATTTGCAACAAAACTCTCCCCATTTTCTGTGCTATTCCCAGTGCTCCAGTGACTTATCTTTATGTGGCTTTTTCACCCCCACCAGTGTAGAAAAGAGGTAGCAAACGCCTAGTATAAAAAAAAGTAAAAGAAAGAAAAAGCTGAGGTTTTATTTTATTGTATCAGTCTCTCTTCCCGTACTCACTACTCGGGCCCAAGACTTTTTACAACACTGGTAACTTGAAATCCCAGTTTCTCCTCCCCTCGTGGTTCCTAATGGAACTCTCCACCGCCTGTGTTTCATGCAGGCATCTCACCGGACCGAACTCATTCCCCCAACATGGAAAATCACGGCAGTAATCCCCGACGCCGCTCACCGCTGCGCTCACTGGGCGCAGCACCTGCGGGTGCAGCCCTCCCCTCGCACCCCTCTTTCCGCAGCCGCCGTGCCCACGGGGGGCTGCTGACTGCAGCCCTCCCCTTGCCAGCCCCCTGGCCCCCCCAGACAGGCGGCGGTTGCGGGGCCGCGCACCCCCCTCACCTCCCGTCCGCCCTCCCTCCCCGCCCCGTCCCGCCGCCGTCCCCGTCCCCCCCTCCAATTCTCTCCCCTCTCCGCTGGCACCAGCGACACCTCCGACCTCCCCGCTCCTCCCGGCCCCCGCCTCCGAGCAGGCTTTGTGTGCGCGGCACCCGCCACCTGGGCCGGGCGCGGCGGTACCGCGGGTGGCGGTGTCGGTGGCAGCGCGCCCCTGCACGATGCCGCTCCGCGGGCGCCCCTCCGCGCTCCTGCCCCTTTGTCTGCTCTGCCTCCAGGCTGCGCTGCCGCTCCGCGGCCACGGTGGCCGGTACTCCGGGTAAGTCTGTCCGTCTGTCCGCCCGTCCGCCTTCCGCTGACCTGTCCCAAGAACCGGCTTGTACAGACGGGTTCTGCTGAGAGGTTGGTTTGCTTGTTTCCATGCAGCTATGGCATGCTCCGGCGCTTTCTTGCAAAAGGTGCTGTCTCTTACAGCAAGCGGAAGGATGCTACACTGGGGGAGGAAAGTTTCAGTGTCCTTGTAGAAAGAGACGTTGTGGTTGTACAGCAGAGAGTGTTCACCGTGCTCTGAAATGAATGAAGGTTTGTATTTTCCTTGAGGGGACAATTTTCGTGTGGGTTTTTTTTTAAAGTTGAACAATGTGCGGTCTTACTGAATGCATAAACAGTGCAACCAATAAGGGAACCTGATTAACCTTACTGTAAGCAAGTGAAGGCTTTTACATGTGTTTCAAACTAGCCTGTTTTTTAACTTTCCTTTTGTTTTCATCTGAAGTTCAAATGTGTGTTAGAAAGACGGAACTGAGCAGTAAGAAAAGGCAAACTGTGGTATCAGTGCTAGGCTTTGCCTCCAAAGTGTATGTTCGCCTGGCTTAAACACTTTGGGTTTAGCAAGTATTTAACAAAATAGAGAGCTTTGTGATGCAAATGAAAAGACAATCATACACAGGGGCATTAGAAGCCATCTTTTCACAGGCACTATAAAATTCATTCAAACTGACCAGCAAATTCCTCCGGAGAAGCACACCTCCCTGTGGAAGTAGGAACTGTATTATTCTCTTTATTATTTTAAAGCAGCCAAGCCAGGCATGGAGATTCCACTACTAAAATTAAGCTTAAAAAAACTCGAAACATGCCTTGAGCTTCAAGTGCATGGTAACGTGATATGAAGCCATTCACCCCTGGGTCACAATTAGTGACAGAAAGTAGTTAAACATTTGACAGCTGTTCCACCATGTCCAGTTACTTCCTCTGTCCCGGTGTCTGTCCTTGCTGTGTGAAACCAAACTGACCACCACACTCAGGAGCTCTCCTGGCAGTGCAGAAAGGAATGGGACAGAACACTGAACTGTTCTTCAAAGCTGTGGCATAAGGTTTGTGCAGCAGCACTGTTTGCTCTGTCTGGAGCCCATTGCACAGTCATGGTCTTGATAAGACCCAATTGTTTTAGAGTCAAGATTGTATTGAATTTATTTGGAGATGACATTGAGATGAGTAACACATTCCCAGTGCTGGTACATAACTTTTTCTGAATATTAGCTACATGAGCTATCTATTGATCAAGGTACAAGATGTCAAAATATACATTTTAATATCCTCTTATGTTTAAGTGAGATTGTCCATCTATAATCCAGTTGGTTAAAATAGAAGAGCGATGCATGGAGATTCATGTATTTGACCTCTGCTAAGGATGTGATTCACTAAGTCTGTTACAAGTTTCAAAAATAATTCTCTTGTTGAATCATTTTATGTGCCCCAAGTGACGTGTGAAGGACGCACCCAAACTCTCTCTGTTGATCCCCGTCCTAGAAGATTTTGCATAGAGTCTAGTGCAGAAAAACAAGGTGTCTCATCCGCTTCCAGAATTTAGGCAAGCACAACAAAAATCACTACTGAAAAAGAAAATAAGAATTAAAAATAAAAGGCTAGAGTTCATTATGAAAACTCTTGGTTATAAGCAATTGTAGTAGGGGGCCAAGATATATTTACAAGCCTTGCTGAAAATGTGGTCACATTTGTAACAGAAACCAGAATGTGTACCACATGTGTAACACAAACTGGAAAAATAACCTGATCTTTTTCCCACTCTGCTAATCTTTTCCATTCCTACTATCCTGGCATTATTTGTGTCAATAAGAGATGATGAAAAAAATTGTTTGTACCAGGATGAAGGTTCCTTCGGAGTTATGACTACATCTTGTCCTTCTGAGGCATCTGTCATCAGCCCAATGTCTTGGGTGGAATCATTTAATTCCCTCTGTGTGCGCAATTGAGTAGAAACAGTTGAGCGGGTATTGCCATCACTCCTGAACCTAAAGGGAGCCACAAAATAAATCACCTAAAGGGAAACGTATTTTGGTAGCGTTTTGGTGGGGTGTTTTTTTTGAGAAAGGCAATAAAAGGGGTGTCCCAGCCACCTGACTTCATTTTGTGCTAAGAAATGTGTGTCAATCCTAGTCACTTCTATGAGGCTGTAACATATAGGGGAAAGGCATAAATAGAATTAGGGCAAAAAGGATGAGAGAAAGGAAAAAAAAAAAAGGAGCAAAAAAAGCAATGGAAAATATTTCTCACAAACTGAGGCTAGCACTAGGAGGCATAGAGCAATTGCAGCTCTTTAGCTGAGGACTCCAACCCAAGACAATTAATTGGTATTGCACATGTTTCTCCAAACCAGCCTCTCCAAACTGTGTTCAGAGCAGGCCAGGTGTGCCATATGGACACATCTTTATGCAAATGCATTCCAGATACCTTCAGGAAGTCAACAAATAGTTGGAACGTCTCAGCAAGGAGGCAGGAGCTCTCATGCCCACTGCAGTTCACTGCAGAGCAGGTGTATTTGCCTTTGGCTGCCTCACAGAACACGCAGGAGTTCAATCAGCCTCTGTGCTCTTGTTCCTGCAGGAACTCAAGAGGAGCTGGAAGCTACTGTCTTCACCTCTAGAAGACCCTGCTAACCAGCTACACTGCAGCAAATTCAAAACTGTACTCACACATTTTTCCTTCTCCCACTTGTGTGCTCTGTCCAAAGGTTCCAGGGGAGATAGGCAACGGGAGGGGACACATCAGGGCTTGGGCAGAGTCATATATTGAAGTGGATTTTGCAGGAGGCCATTACCAGAGATTCAGACAGGGGCAACAAGGATAACCAAATTCATGGAATGGCTCAAGTGCTAGGACTCTGGTCTCTAATAGAAATAATTTAGGGCTTAACAGATGTCTACAACCTTTGAGTGACATGGAGGTAATGGATAGAGATAAGTTGTGCCCTGTTTCTTCCAGTTACAAGCATAAGATATAAAACTAATGTAGTAGAAACCATGTTGAAAAGAAACCTCTTCATCCCACAGGTGTGAGTCCTGCGGGAATCCTTGCTGAAGGATGTGAAATACTGTTCTGGGTTCCTGTCTGGCCTCTGCACGTGGAAGAGGGCAGAAAACATGGGGAGTAAGGGAAGACATAAAAAATCAGAACCTGGGCAAAGCTTGCACCCATGCTTGGGAGCTCTGAACTTTTCCTAGGTTTTCTACATTAGATGCAGCCTATGGTCTTCCTGTAGACATTTATACTTCCCTCAGTTTTGAAAGTATATACGTTACAAATGGGAGTGTAGTGTCGTATTAAAGAAAATTCATGTCCAGGCTTGGTCTGTGGAAGGGAGAGTTGCCAAGTATGCTACTGAAAGGATATCCAGCCCAGGAGATCACTGCATTGAAACTGAGTGTAGGTTGGGACAGTACTTAGTGGTAATACTCTTCCTTGGGTAGTTGTGTTTTGATAGTTTTCCATAGCAGGGTACTGGAACAGGTGGACTTTTGGTGGTTGTTTTTGACCAAATGCGGCAATCTTCCTCTCTTAGGAATGCTATGAAGGAGATGGCTACCCATTAGCAGGTCAAGGTTTCTTAGGGCAAAAAGCATCTCTCTCATTTATTCTTTAAAAAACGCTACTAAGATCTTTTTACCCCAGCTCACCTACTTCCACCTTACATGGCAGTTGGGCATGTTCCCTCCATTTTCTACCCCACTTCATGTTCTTTCAAAGCCTTTTCAGAAGTGTGCCTCGTCTCACCTCAGATAACCAAATGCAGGCAAAACACTTGACCAGACCTTCTTTAAGGTTTTTGCTGGACTCTTTGGAGTCTTTTTTAAATGTGGATCAAGATTTTACCTCTTCCAAAATCATGCAACCAGCTAGGTTGGAAAAGACCTTTAAGATCATCAAGTCCAACTGTTAAACCCAGGTTGCAGTGCTGCAGGTAACTGTCATTTCTCTTGGCTAGGTAAAGGCTATGGTACATGCTTATATTATTGTATAACAACAGCTTAAAATAAGCTGGGAATGATATGGGTAACAAGGAAATTGAAATCAGTAAAGAAATGTTCTGCAATCCAAGATGCAATATGCTGCAGCTACTGGGACATCACATCCTGAAAACTGCATGAACCAACTGTTCATGTAGATAAGCACAGATATCAAATCTGAGAGCATCTGGCAAATTTGAAGTATTTTAATGCCATTAATACCCCTACATACCACAGCTAAGTGCCTCTGATCCTCGCAGTACCTTACACACAATAGCTGGCGATTGTTCTGTCTCATGGAAAAAACACATGGGAGTGTGATGAAAGCAAGTTGCTGAGGGAATTGAGAAGTGGACAGGAACTCCTGTGCTATTCCCCTCTGCAGATTTTTTCCAAATGTTTTAATCGGGGACTAAAAGATCCGCTTTGCTGTGTAAAAATGGTTCTTTCTCTCTGCTGCTCAGCTCTCCTTCCCCACACCCAAGTCAAAGTGAAATGTCATACAACTGGCAAAAAAAGTACTTGGAAAGCACATCATCAGCCTTAGATGGAAGTTAATCGTATTAATTCAGATGAAAACAACAGTGCTTCCCTAGATGGTGTCGGGGAGCTTCTAAAAGGTGAAAAGCTGTGAGCTCTCTAGCACTAAGTATTCTCTTTAAGAATAATCAGTAATTCTCTAATCAAAGCACCCCTGATTCCTAAAAAGAGCACCCATCAGTGGAACCCACAAGAACTCTGGGACCTCTATTACCCATTCTTGTCCTAACACCACAGCTCTAATTTTGAACTTTCTCATCACCTGGTATTCTCCCTGTACAAATCCTTTATGTTCTCTTAGGGGAAAAAATATATATACTGCCAAGTTCTTGTTCTTTTTCTCACCTAAGTCCAGGCACAATAAATTTACCTTTTAAAGGCTCTCTGCCCTCTTCATTATAAATGAGAAATATGAAGTGTTCCAGTTGCTCTTTCCCTTATTTTTTACTTTTTTTACTTCTTTTTGGTTTTTTAATAACTGGAACCACAATGTACATCCACATTACCCAGGAGAAGTGAATACTAGGCAAGAAGGGTCCACGTTAATTATGACTGTGTCCAAATCAATCTCCAGGTTCATGCCACCGTATGAGCATGGTCCCATACTTGTCCAAACTGGGACCCCACTGGGTGGTCTGGGTTCCTGTCTGGCTTTGCAGATGGAAGAGGGCAGAAAACATGAGGAGTAAGGGAAGATATGAAAAATCAGGACCTGGGCAAAGCTTGCATCCATGCTTGAGAGCTCGGAACCTTTCCTAGGTTTTCTACATTAGATGCAACCAGTCTTCCAGGAAGAATAATTCTTTGGGAAGTGTAAAATCAATTCCTGTAGACATTTATACTTAACTCATTTTTAAAAGTATATACATTATAAATGGGAATGTAGTTTAGTATTAAAGAAAATTTATGTCCAGGCTCGGTCCATACAGTTATGTTCTGCAAAAAACAGGACACCTTTAAGGTGAACTTAAACAAGAGATACTTACAAAAAAAGAGAATTCACATATCAAATCAGTCTGGACCCTCAGACTAAAGTATCCACTTTGAATCCACCACTTTCTCTGTCTCATGGAAATAAGTGAGCAAAGAGATAAAGCTTTTCCTAGAGCTTCCAGTACTACTTGCAGTGGACTCCAAAGCTCCCACTTCTACACTATACCCACCTCAGCTGCTGCTGCTGCGAATTGACTCTCCCAGAGTCTCTCATGGGCTTCTTAAAATGAAGTTCTCAACTCAGAATGCTTTGTACAGGACTTTAACAAGTATTTAACAGGGGACAGATGCTATATAAATCACGCACATACCGATTTTTCTTTCTTTTTTTTTTTTTTTATTAAGAAAATTGGAATCTAAAATATGTGAGCAATTCACATGTAAGACAGTGGAACTTACTTGTAGTCCAGAAGGAAAATCATGGCTCTGGAAGGAGCAAATTTTAAAAAGGGAGGCCAAAAATCTGCTTTCCTTGAATACATTGCTAATAATTTGTGGGGAACTCTAGTTTCAGGCACTGCATAGAGCTGTATCCCACACTGCGCAATAAACAGGATCCCAAGGTCTCCTGAAATTCTAGTATCTGTAAAAATGTCATCCATGTGTCTGAAACAGGCTTACTTGGTCAAAATGCCATAGGAAACATTTATTGCTCCATCTAGTTGAAGGTGAATGGCCACCATTAATCATTTCTGTCTATCTCCAGGAGGTAAACTCTGTCATCTCTGTTTTGCAGAACTGCTCTTCACTTACCTTTTCTCCTCAACTTTACCTCTGAATATGTAACAGAAATTGTACTCCCCTTCTATTGTAGAGCATGGTATTTAACAGTGTTCTGTGTGTGTAATATTCAGGCAAAAGTCAAGAAAGAAACAGACATGTTGATCATGTATTGGGTGTCTGTTCAGTAGTCTTGTAAGGAAAACCTGCTGTGGGTATGCATATAGCAGTCAAAACTGAAATCAGGCAGTGTAGTTCACCATTCTGTGTATTTACTGTTCGAGCAGTATAATTTGGTTTGCTCCCAGGCAGGAGACAAGGAGAATATTCCTGCAGCTTGACCCTCTACACCAAAAAAATAATGAAATAAACAGCATTGCTACTGTCCCCTGCCCCCCTAGCTTACATATTCATGCTTTCACGATTATTTTTCATGCAGAAAACAACTTTCAGTGAATCCTGTACCCTCCATTCTATTTACAATAATAAGCAGGTTTGGTTGAAAAATGAGAACCAATAATTACAACTATACATTAAACCCGTCTCTGAAAACCCTGCTGCAGGCAAAGCTCCTTGCAGAACTTTACAGGACTTTTGCTGGTCTCAGATGTGCAGGCCTCCAGTAAGCAAACTTCTGAGAGAACTGGGCCCAATCTCAATTTATGGGTTTTTTTCTGTAAATTCTGGTTCTGGTTTGAAGGCTTTGTTCACATGGTTGATTACAAAGATGTGGTTCTGATTTGATATTGCAGTTACAGCAAAGCAGGCATGGCTTTTAAGGGTGCTACAAATCTACACCTCAGTATATCAGATCAGAATTGGACCTAAAACAGACGCTGAATTTAAGGAAAGCGTCTGCAAGTAGAACTCTAAACTGCTTTTTGTGCAAGACACCTGAGCATGGGTCAGCCAAAGTACTCTAAATTGAAAAGATATTCAGAGCAGCAAAAGGATGGGGATAAATCATTCCTTTTTTTTTTTTTTCTTTCTTTTTTTTTCCTGATACTTTGTACCTTTTGAGCTGGCCAAATAAGGAGGAAGGCCAAGGACCTCATGGCGTTCTTATGAAACTAAAAGCCAGGCATTGTGCATCACCCAGGAGGAGCAAGGATGCCTGGTTTGGGGTGGGTGCTGACACAGGCTGGCCTACAGCAGCAGGCAGGGAGCACAAACCCATTCCTTCCGCCTGTGTCTGCTCTCTGCAAGCTGAATGATAGGGAGAACAAGGTTCTACCAATCCCCTCTTCCACTGGGGAAGGATGAGGCTTGCAAGTGTGCTTTTTTAAAGAGAAGCCACGCCATAAAGTTACAAGGCAAAGCAATACACAAAACAGCACTTGCTAGAGATGTTTTAGACTGCTTGAACACACCCATGAAACAAACAGAATTATCTTATCAAATCAAAACATTGTTTTCTTTTCTTTATGATCTACAGCTCAGTTAAGGCTTCTTTACAGGGGAGACTACTAAAGCATACCTTCAAAATTAATTTGTTGGAGGTTATTCTAAGAAAAACTTACTCTTTCATATATCGTACCATATTTCAAATTCCTTCACAAGCCTAATGGTACAGTTTGCAGCACTTCATGGTTGACTCAGAGAGAGAAAAAGAAGGTTTTTTTATTTTTTATTTAGATTAAAAATAAATTGTGGGCACTCACAGCTCAGAAAGTGAACCGTGTCCTTCACGTGATGGCTTTCTGTGATGCAGCCTCTGCGTCAACAGAAGTGTGACCAGCAGGTGAAGGAGCTGATTCTGCCCCTCTACTCCTCTCAGGTGACACTCCTCCTGGAGTACTGCATTCAGCTCTAAAGCCTTCAGTGCAGGAAAGACATAGACCTGTTGGAGAGGGTCCAGAGGAGGGCCACAAAAATGTTCAGAGCGCTGGAGCACCTCTCTTACACAGACAGGTTGAGAGAGCTGGAAAGGTTTATCCTGGAGAAGAGAACATTTTGGGGAAGAGTTATAGCAGCCTTCCAGTACCTAATGGGGGGCTACAAGAAAGATGGGGACAAACTTTTCAGCAGGGCCTGTTGTGATAAGACAAGGGCTAATGGTTTTAAACTAAAAGAGGGGAAATTTAGACTAGATACAAGGAAGAGATTTTTTTACAATGAGGGTGGTGAGACACTGGAACAGGCAGCTCAGAGAGGCAGTAGATGCCCTATCCCAGGAAACATTTGAGGCCAGCTTGTACAGGGCCCTGAGCAACCTGATCTGGTTGAAGATGTCCTTCTCGTTGCAGGGGTCTGGACTAAATAACCTTTCAAGATTCCTTCCAATCCAAACTATGATTCTAGGCCGCATCTGGAATATTGCGTCCAGTTCTGGGCCCCTCTGTTTAAGAAGGACAGGGAATTGCTTGATGGAGTCCAGCGCAGAGCCACAAAGATGATTAAGGGAGTGGAACATCTCCCTTATGAGGAGAGGCTGAGGGAGCTGGGTCTCTTTAGCTTGGAGGAGACTGAGGGGTGACCTCATCAGTGTTTACAAATACGTAAAGGGTGGGTGTCAGGCTGATGGAGCTAGGCTTTTTTCAGTGATACCCAGTGATAGGACAAGGGGCAATGGGTGTAAACTGGAACATAGGAAGTTCCACGTTAACATCAGGAAGAACTTCTTTACTGTAAGAGTGACAGAGCACTGGAACAGGTTGCCCAGGGGGGTTGTGGAGTCTCCTACACTGGAGATATTCAAGGCCCGCCTGGACAAGTTCCTGTGTGATGTACTGTAGGTTACCCTGCTCTTGCAGGGGGGTTGGACTAGATGATCTTTTGAGGTCCCTTCCAACCCTTGGGATTCTGTGATTCTGTGATCCTATGATTCTATGATTTTTGTGTTGCATTTGGATGATAGCTTATGATTACACTATCTTACAGGTTTGAAAGTCTCAGGTAAGCAGCATAAAAGGTAGTGCATCTTAATTACAAGACAACAGCTTGTTAGGTCAGAAGACTAGAAAACAGTTTGGTTTTCTTTTTTTTTTTGAGGAGCAGGTAGCATATATGATAAAACTGTGGTCTGTGGATGGATTTTTAAATGTGAGTGTTTTAGCCAGGCTTTTTTCTCCCAAAGCACTAAAGGTGCTAACTTAGTTGAAATAAATTAACAGATTCATTCATAGCGGTCAGGCATCAGTTTATATAAGTATGGGATAGGACCCTGAAAGAAAGTCAAGTCTCAAGGACAGACATGAGAAATGGCTTTAGCAGGCCTGACGAAAACCTGGTGTAGTCTTTGATTTACTCCACCGTACTCCCACCAAGATTACCACCAGATGCTACTCTAAAGCTGCAGTGCAGTGACACTGCCAAATCCCATGAAACCCTGCTGATGGCCAGGGCAGACATTTGTGCTCCTGCTCTTCCAGATGTGCATCCCCTGCTCAGAGACTGGCACTCCTCTTCGTACAGTGAGCCAATTCCAGGAGCAAAGAGGGGAAAAAAGCGATTTTCCTTTCTTTTTTAATTTTTTTTTTTTTCCTGGACTAACTGTCAGCTTGTCAAGCTGGGATCTGGCTGCTGCAGAGCCTCTGGGGTATTCGTGTTGGCGCAGGGAAGGGGTGGGAGTGGCTGGTGTTTTGGGACCTGCCTGCATACCTCAAGCCTCTCAAGTCTCCCTATGCACATATGCACTGGAGACAGTTGTCTGAAACCAGTTAAATTCCAGGTATGAACTCCGAGGGGCACACCATAGTTTTACCTCGGCAGAGTCTGGCTTCTTGTTCAGTCCCAACTGCCAGGCTCCTCTCCAGACCCATGTCAATGGAACAATTCCAGGTGAGTGTTTCGGGCTCACAGGGAGAATAGTGGGATGCCTATTTTCAAATAAGTGCCTTCCTAAAAGTGAAAAACAAAGAAAATGTTAACCTTGGTAGTAACCATCATCACACTTGGGGTTTCGAAGCAAAGAGACATCATTCCTAACCATACAGTAGTTTGGGTTGGAAGTGACTTTCAAAGGTCATCTAGTCCAAACCCCCTGCAATGAGCAGGGACATCATCAACTAGATGAGGCTAATGTCTGAAGAAGTTGTAAGTCCTTCTTTATGAAGCAGTCAAGACTAACGTGATAGTGTCTACAGAAAAATAATAATCTCTATATTTATCAAATGGGTTGTTGTTAAGAAAACAAGCTGTGTTTGTCAAGAAAACAAGGCAGACATTTAAATAAGGACATTTTACTATGGCAGCTGCCTTTTTTTGTCACGGTGCAGTTTCAACAGGGAAATAAACCTTGAACTGTATAGGACCAGCAGCCAAGAACATACTCTGCCTAAAATCTGTACCAAATAACAAGAGTCACCATGTAAGCACACTGCCAAGTCTGGGCTAGTAAGCCAAGTGTCTCAGCAGAATGAGCTTGTGTCACTGTCGGCAGTACGTATCGTAAACGTACCCTGTGGCACAAAGACAGCACGTCATGTCTTTATCCTACACTGGATCCCTGATCCATCTGCCTATGGTAGCGACAATGCAAACAAATGCATACGGAGATTTTTAATAGAACATACAGTCTAAAAAATTTGCTTTCTTTGTGAACAGTTAGTTTCACCTTCAGCCTGTTCAGCTGAGGTTCTTTTATTTTGCTTTTACCGAAAGCAGTTATCTTAGTCTTAAAGATATAGTCTTAAAATCATGGCCATCAAAAAGGCCTCAGAGGAAATCATAGCATTGGAATATAAACAGTAAAAGCTTTTATACTCACTACCCAACACCAAAAAATAATTCCTAATGTATTTTATGGGGCCTAGCCTAGAATTGTAACTGGAGTGAAATGTATAATCATGCAGGTTTTGAGCCCTACTGCAAGAGTTGTTTCTGTTCAATACTAAATTGTCCTGAGGCTGGTGGTTCTCCCTCCAAAGCAGCTGCAAGGAGTGTGAAGCACAGGAACCCAGGGCTTCTCTGCTCAGCAGAAGGGTGACCACAAATTGTGGGAAACCCTGTCTGCTTGGCATGGGCTGTTCAGTGTCTGAGCACATCTGGTGTATCGTATCTCTCAGAGGCCCCAGGCAAAGAAACATCAGCTGCTCAACATCATCAACCTCTGTCAAACCGGCACATGACAAAGGCACTGATCTACTCTCGCCAGACAGTTCTGTGTCAACATGGAGATAGAAATGTGGGTATTTCAGGCTCAAATTTGATAAGAGGATTCAGAGCCTTCAGCCTTTCCTCCCTTCTACGATGTATACTGTTCATCCCATGAGGTAATTATGTCTTTCAAGGCTTTGCACCTAGCTTCACCTGCCAAAAATGTGTATCAAATTAGGAAATATGTGTCCAGTGAGTTCTTCTGCAGTTCAGAAAAAGGTTAGTAGGTGTCACAGACCTGGAGGCTTGAGGACCAGCAATGTCCCGCCCTAGCATCCAGGCCCTCCATGTATGCTCAGTCCTTAGCCAGTGAGCAGCATGCAGCCCACCGGTGTGTTATTTTTCCTGTGTCCTTCCCTCTTTTCTTGGACCTATCATCTCTTTTCCATGAGGTAATTGGCATTTTTTGGCTGTATGATGAGTGAAAATTAGTTAGCACAGGATGCCTTGCCTGACCAAATTGGAGAGGGATTTGTAATTATTAGCACGTGTCACTCGCAAACAGATGGGGAAATAGTACAAAACCTTAGCAAGATTGTCTACTTAAGCCTCTAGGAGATGATGGAGAAGTGAAGTCAGTCTCCTGCATGGTAAGGAGTCAGTATAGACTAGTGCTCTGGATGAGTTAAGCCTTATGTCTTCTTCTTATGAGGGGCAACCTCTCCAAATGCCATAAAAGCTCCACTGAGAAATGGTGGGTAAATGGGTCCAGGGACCCAGAAAACCTGATCTTTTGCTTCTGCTGAATGAAACTGTAAAAGTGAGGAGAAAACCTGCGGATTTTACCTTATCAGATTGAACCAGTCCTACCAATCTTCAGACAGCGAGACAGTGCCATGAAACAGTTCAGGGTACAGAATTACAGAGAACAAGGGATCCACACTGTGCTCTGTGAAATCTGATCGTTCTGCATTGTTTTTCTTTAATCCAGCATCCATTATCTCTGTTGAAAAAAATACACGTGAGCTTTTATGTATGGCAACTGCGCTGGGGGTGGTCTTTGAATTAGAAGGCATTTGCTCACAGAGCCTGCAGCAAGTCACTCTGGCTGCAGGCTGCACAGTTATACTGAAAAAAAAAGAAGCAAACAGGAAACAAAAAGCATCCTCCTGTATATTTAAAGAGGACAGGCCTGTGAAAACTAAGAGATCTGAGGAAAGAGATTTCTAATATACGGGTGTGTTTTACTGTGTAGTGACATTAACCAAGGGAAGCGATATACAATATTTAAAGGTTTATTCTACAGGTAATGGATCTACAAGATTTCAGTTATCTTGTTAGAGCTAATGAAATACAGCCTTAATGATGGAGTAGCTAATAGCTGGTCAATAAAAATGCAAAATATTCATTCTTTTAAACATATAAACAGAACAAAAAAAAAAAGGACTTTATGAACGAGGAAAATGCAGGGATCTCACTGGGAAGGACCACTTTCACAGCAGCCAATGGAAAACATAACTTTTAGGGTGTATTTAGCAACTGACAGTCTCTTTGCACCACTGAAAAATAACAAAAAATAACACAAACTTAAAGCAAAGAAAGAAGGAATTTTAAAATTAATTGTGTAAAGAACTTTGCTGCTATAAATGGGCGAATTCAAGGTAATATTTTTAATGTGATTTGATAAAATTGCATGCAGAGTGATTATTTTAAAATTGCATGGCTATAAAACACCAGATGTTGTACAGTGAAGTAATGTCAGAAGACTGGAATCCATTGTTTATGAGGAACGGGCAGATGCTTGCTTTTAGCAGCGACATCATGCTCATAAGAAAGTTTGCTTTCAGTGCAAGGACACCAAGCACTCCTTGCCGTATTCAAGACTTGTTTGCACATTGCCTGCAGGGTTTGTTGGTTTAAGCTTAATTATTACTCATGTGAAACAGGGAAGAGGGAATTTAAAATTTGAGTTTATGGTGGAAGTAAGTTGTCCTATGTTACGATAGGGATTAACCAAAGGAAATATTGTCTCTTGGGTGAGCGAGGTAGCCAAAGCTGAGAGGCCTTTGGTAGTTTGGCCATGTGTTGTCTTGATGTATGGCTTAGGCCATTCCACTCTGAATTTTACAGAAGAAAAATTGAAATACAACAAAAAAGATATATTTTTCATTTGAGATGGGAAAACCAACATTCTGATATAAAAGCAAAGTATCACCTCATATATTTTGCTGCTTTTTGCATAATGTAAGTCTTTGGCAGCTTATTCCTAGCCATGTAGTATGCCAACTCCATTTTCCGTGAAACTTTATGTAAGGATAACTGGGCACAAGATGAATATAACAAGAAAGAAGCTTCAGAAGTATGGAGCTGGCAATTTAATAGTTTCGTACAGCCCTACATTTGTGGTAATAATTCACATAATACATCAAGGGTAGTTCAGTGCGCACATATTTTGCACATCACAGCTTTATAGACTGAAATAATTGCAGACTAATTCACTTTATGTCAGTGTACGATATAAAAAAGACAATTTAAAATTTGTATTCATATGAAAGCAGAGAATGTGGGTTTATCCGGATTTTAAAAAAATGCCTAACAACAAAAATAAACACAGTCATGCATTTGGGTTGTGATTTGGGTGTTTAGTGGACATGCACCATGCTGCCAGTTCAAGAAAAACCCCAGATCTTCAGTTTATAATTTTGCTCAATCAGCCATATCAAAGCAGCTCTCCTCCTCTAAGAAAAAATCCAGAGCAAGGGTGAGGTTCAATATGATCACAGGTTTCAAAATCTGTGCACTCAAGGTAGCATAAAACAATGCAAACATCATATATCTATTCACATGAAGTGTGATCTCATTCTTCTAGTCCA
Source organism: Lathamus discolor (assembly GCF_037157495.1). Classification (NCBI taxonomy): domain Eukaryota; kingdom Metazoa; phylum Chordata; class Aves; order Psittaciformes; family Psittacidae; genus Lathamus; species Lathamus discolor. The sequence continues at coordinate 125,111,510 of NC_088885.1, read as the reverse complement.
TTTCAGTCAAATTCAACTACATCTTATTTATCTACCAAAAACCTCAGCAAAATTAAATAGACCAACCAAATTGTTCCTTCCCTCTCTCCAGCATTTCACCTTTCATGGGGAGCAAGTATTAGAGGCTCCCTGATAAAGTCACTACAGCAGCAGAAGCAGATTTTTAGTGAAAACGCTGCTTGGGGGATATATCTTGGCAAGCAACAGCTTCCTGATGGACACAGCATTTGTCATCAAAAGTTCTTTTGCAGAAGGCCTGCTACATACGTAGTTTCTTAGTTGTTGTGTTCAAAGGACCTTTCCTTTTGCTGGCTGTGCAGGTGCTGAGCCGAGATTACAGCCTGCTGTGTAAAAACCTGCTCCTTTTCCTTGTACTTACTTCTCAGTTCTCACCCCCCTTCTACTTCACTGTCCTCATGTCTCATCGTAAACAGCCTGCAGAACTGTTCTGAGCAGCGGCTGGCATTTTACCACCTGCTGGATCAGCAGATAACTCCAGGTCTTTGTTGTCTTGTATCTGCAGTATAATCAAGTAATAGTAGTTTCAGCTCTAACACAGGTATTTTGGACAGTGAGTGCAGGCAGTATGATGAATAGCAGTCTTATACAGGTGAAAATAAGCTTAACTGGTTTTTATTAACTTGAATACTTTCAATTTAGGGATTTGTTTTCAGTTGGACAGAAGGCAGTAAATGCTGATGAGATGATTTGTTTAAGGAGCTAGCAGTTCTCTTCAGCATTTCATTATCTTTCTGTGAGTTATTGTAGCAGGAAAGAACCTAAATTGTATTTATGAACTGAGTCTAGGAAATTAATACAAGGCTGAGGGGAGATCTTACCACTCTCTACCATTACCTGAAAGATTGTAGCCAGGTGGGGTTTAGTCCATTTTCCCAAGTAACCAGTGACAGGACAAGAGGTAATGGCCTCAAGCTGTGCCAGGGGAGGTTTAGATTGGATATTAGGAAAAAATCCTCACCAAAAGGGTTGTCAAGCACAGGAGCAGGCTGCCCAGGGAAGTGGTTGAGTTGCCATCCAAGGAGGTATTTAAAAGATGTGGTGCTTAGGGACATGGTTTAGGAGTGGACTTGGCAGGTTAGCTGTTGGACATGATGATCTTAATGGACTTTTTGAACCTAAATGATTCTATTATTCTGTAAACTGATAGTTTCCATTAGGTATCAACAGAAAAAGCTCTGTTTGCTTAACATTGAGTTGATGTGAGTGAGGCTGAGAAAGAGTTGAGACCAGAGGGCAAAACCCTTCTGATACTCTCTGAACTTGGTAACTTGTTCTTTTTAACCCTTTGGATTTTCTTGGTTTATTTGCTTGGCTTTAGTATTTTTTCAGATGTGTGAGTTAGAAATTGTTATCAATAAAGAGATGAGTAAGCAGGAGGTCATAATGTCTCTTAGAGCAATTGTTTATCTACCCTGTTCATTTCAGTCCAAGCTAACTCACATCCTGGATGAAGTTGATAGCAATGTCTTTGTCACTAAAAATTCCATGTATGTTTTTATACATTCACACAAATATCTGTATCAACATTTCTGAAATGGGAAAGGTGTCCATTATATCTCCAAACCTGTTAAGTCAAAGCAACACACAGAGAGGTAACATACAGGTCTTTCACACAGAAAGTATGAATAGCATGATGTCAGCCAGTAAGGTAGACTAAACAATCCATCTTTTTTAGATAAAAACTGTAAAAACTTTAGAAACATTTACTGTTTCAGGTATCTGATGAAAGTCACAGTAATAAATCAAAGATGTTTTAGAAACCATATTCCCAGGACAATTACAGAACACCCTAGGCATTTTCTGTCTGCCTGCTGCTAGGCAGAACATGTTTGCACCATGTTTCATAAATCCAGGTTCTGCAGCATGGAGTATTTTCTTCTAAGAGCAGAGCAGTGAGTTGTCTAGACAAAATGAATGACATAAAATCTCAAATGGAGGGTTTGGTATTTCAGTGACGAAGACATAATACTTGAAGTTCTCTGCATTTGTGGTTTTCCTTAGTTCAGCAAACTGTATTTCAGATTGATGTTTAACAAATGATCAGTGCAGTAAATGCTTTTTAAGAATCAAATAATAAACAAATCTAAAGGCATGTCTCAGGAAATCAGTTGTAGGTTGTTAGAAGAGTGTATGATGTCTGCTTACTACCCCAGATGGTACACAGCTCCAGAATGGAGAATTGGTACTAATGGTATTTGCTCTGCTTTGTCAGTGAGCTGAGTCTTTCATAGTAGCCCATTCCCCATCTTCCATACCTTCTCCCAGCAGAACAGCCAAACTCAACACATCACATTCAGCATGAATAGTCCAAGCCATAGTTCAGTTGTAACCACATCTTGAACTTTGAAAACACACACAGAGTTGCTGCTTTTCCAGTTAGAGTTTTGGGAGGGCAGCCAAGGTACTGCAGGGTGGTTTTGATGGAATGAACTCAGCATCCAGCCAAAAATCAACACTCCTTAATTTGGGGAAAAAGTGATTACCAGGCGCATAGGTGAGATTTTCACAAGTTCCAGTTCAAAGCATTGAGCCTTTTTTCAGCTGGTTAGAAGCAAAGACCATATCATCTAATGAGACCTCTGACTTCGTTCAGCAGCACTCCCATAAAGTAGATTTTGTTTCTCTTGGTAACACAAGGGACTCCCAAACCTTAGTGCATTAATTCTCTACTCAAGGAATGTTTTTCTTGTCACACTTTTGCTTCAAGCTCATAGCTTTGTTGTTCCTTTCGATGAAATGACTAACACTGCCACCTTATTTTTTATTTACGTATTAAATTGCTGGGGAAAAATGCAGACATTGATTCAGGAACCTGAACAGTTCTGGGGAATATTGGCTTCAGAAGTTTGCATGTTGGAGTTGGAAGTAAACAAGCCCCAAAAGTTACAAACTTCTCAAAGTAAATGAAATTGTAATGCATTTTAATTCATGTTGTGACCAGAATTTCTCAACTTCACCCCACATTTTTACACAAATATTTGTATTATCAGCCATAAACTGACTTCATTAAATTAAATAAGATACTGTGCTCCATTTTACAAATATTTCTCCATAAATTAAGTCATATTGGTAGCAGATTTTGAGCCCGAGCAAGTCCAAAGCACTTGAAGTAGTAAGATCAACTATTTAAAGGGTCATTTTTCTTGTTTTAAATTGGTAAGAAAGATTTTCAACCTTTCTTTAAAAAAAAAAAAAAAAAAGAAAGAAAAAATTCAAAGCTCTTAGGTATGCCAGTGATCACAAAACCTCACATGAGGCTGTGAATGTTTTATGCTGGCCTTTTGGTATATCAATCACAGGGCCCGTAAGTAAAGAGTTAGTGAAGGAAAGAGAGTGTCTTCCAGGCATGAAACATCTGGTTCTTTGGCAGCCTGTGCAGACTTTATATTGCCAGCTTTAAATTGGGCCTTTGAGTTTGCCACATGCTTTAACTGACAATGGGCTGTCTGGACTGCCATGTGTTCCTGGTTGTGGTTGCTTTAACATTTAATGTTTAGGCATATTCCCCTCCCTTCTCTTTCTTGAGAGGATCTCCACACAGGTAAGATGTTGCACTCAGCCCTAGTATTTAGGGATTACAATCTTGCTCTTCTAAGCCTCTAAATACTCATTTCTAAATGTTTTTCTAAGGGCTGGGACAAATTTATTGTACTGCAGGAATTATGAATCTGAATATTCCTGTGCATTACCCAAAGTTCTACATTTGCAGACATTCGAAAGAAGCAATTAGAAGATTTCCCATCTTTACAAGACCATTAATGCATCCATTGACTCATCAGAAACTTCTCAAGGGCTTACTTTACTATGTTGAGTCTGAAGTTCATGTAATAGCTTCTAGCTTGGTTTGGGGCTCTGTTATCAGAAATCTATTACTAAAGGAAGTCAGCTGGATGAATTGTGTTTGTCAATTATGAAAGTTAGTCTAGGATCAAACAAAGAATGTCATCTGAAACAGATTGTAAGCAGTCCCAATTTTGTGTAGTTTGATTTAAGGTGTTCTGCAAAGAAGCCCTTTACTGCTGTTAAAACTAGATAGAGGCTGCTGTTAGGGAGAAAAAGAATTCTGATTGTTATCTCTTGGATATTAAACCCTAATAAAAACATGAAATTGCTTAAAAGAAGCATCAATAATTTCCAAATGAAGTGAGCTAAGAAATCACAGAATCACAGAATCACAGAATCCCAAGGGTTGGAAGGGACCTAAAAAGATCATCTAGTCCAACCCCCCTGCAAGAGCAGGGTAACCTACAGTACATCACACAGGAACTTGTCCAGGCGGGCCTTGAATATCTCCAGTGTAGGAGACTCCACAACCCCCCTGGGCAACCTGTTCCAGTGCTCTGTCACTCTTACAGTAAAGAAGTTCTTCCTGATGTTAACGTGGAATTTAGACGTTAACGTGGAATTTTAACGTGTTAATAGAGGAATTTAGATAGCTAATTCTCAGTCTATTCAATTTGTGTATTGATTACAGCATCCTAGTTCTCTTGCCCCTAGATGACACTCCAAACTGTATGCAACATACCTGCTCTGCTGAATGGTCTGAGCCTATTGTATTGTCAGACCTTCTAGAGCCATAGAGGCAGTTATATTTCATACTGATCTTAAGAATTACTTTCATTTTTATCTTCTGCATGGATGATGCAGTGAAGAATACCTAGTAATCTGAAAAGTCATGGAAAATTAGTCTCCACTGTGAATCTATAACCAGGAGATAAATAGCCTAATGCTTGTTTCCTGTACTCATAATTTTTTAAACTTCTCATATTCTGCACAAAGTGTTTCAATACTCGAAGTCACCAATGACTGGGGAAGCAGAAAAGCATCAAGACAGAGGATTGTTGCAGGTACTCCTCTTTATCTCTGTGCACTATTTATCACAGGCCTCACTGACTTCTGCACCCCAGAAAATTGTTAAACGCCAGTGTGTTATACTGAGTGACAGTCAAGCTTTTGCACACAAATGCTTTCTAACCTCCATAGACAGACCTTCTCCCCAGCTGTATTTGCTGTAAAGATGCAGAACCTTTTGTTTTTATGCCAATCTCTCTGACTGCCCACCTCTTAATCTCCAGATTCACATTTTCTACTTCTTGATGTCTGTTCCTGCTGAGCCATGCCCCCAGCTGCCTCTATATTCTTCAGTGCCCTCCCTGTTCTTATGATAATGATTCTCCCGCTTCTCCTCCAGTTTAGTGCTCATTTAGAAACTGGTGCTGCAGCCAAACCTTAGACCAGTGATGGCTACAAAATGGATTAGGAATCTTTCATAATCTGATATAAAACAAAATTGTAGGGTGGTATTACTAGGCATGCTATTAAACCGATTTGAAAATCATTAAAATAGTTTCAGTTATAATACTGGTATCAGAGGGAGCATAAATAAAAAGGCTTCTGTTTCTTCCTTTGTTTTCACTGTGAACAACATTGGGACAAGAGAAGTCAGCAGCTACTCTGCTTAGTAGAGGATGGCCAAAGGCAAGTTCTAAGTGCTGCTCATTAAGTGTGAGCATTAAGTAGACTTACAACATCAGGAATCTCTTCACTTTCACATCCAAAATCACAACAAATGGCAAGCTAGCAGCCACCCGGCTCTACTCCCTAAGACAGCCAGGGATCTGGTGCATTTCTGTATTATACCGCATTTATCTGGTCATGCCTGATAGCACGGTGGTTTACAATAGTAATAACATAGCACCAGGATGCCACTCACTGCTGTGGCAAACTATATCAAGCTCTGGCAGATTAACAGGCTTCCTGTGGACAAATAGCACCCAAATGCTCATCTGCCCAAGGAATTAGGCATCTGTTCACTTTATCTACCAAACTGATAACTCTTTTGTTACATAGTTCATTCTCTCAGCAATTGGCCTTCTGAATAAATGTGAAATGCAAACCTAGGATCACACAAAGAGCCCCTAAAATCTATCAAATCACTTAGTAAAATCATCACTTTTGGCCCAAAGTACTTCCTAATTTAAGGCTGACATTTATGTGTTACTCAAAAATAGCTAAACATGAATACTGAAAAGAGGAAAGAAGCTAGAAGCATCAGAATTAGTAGTTAAACTTTTACAGCACTTAATTTTAAAAGTTAGGGTAATGGCAAACGATTCTAAAATCTGTAAGAACAGAGAATTTATGGTGTTGCAGAAGACCTTTAGAAAGCTATATTCATGCATAGCTGGATCATTAAAGTGTTTTATGGAGAGGTTTTGAAGAAGAGTGCTTTGGTTTCATTGGCACTTGCTTGAAACTGTAGTATTTTATGTAAGAGTCTAATATGGAACTGAGAAAGCTTATTTTACAATTTAAGTATGTACCAACTTTGTTAGCATTCGGAAATCAACACTTGTGTAATGTAGTGCCCCTGCAGGCAGAAAACGTCTGTCAAGTAGAGCAGGTAAAAACAAAAGTTACTCTGGGTGTGTTTGGATGAAATCGGCCTTCAACAGAATAGAAACTTCTGTGTCAGATTTTCAGTGCTTTCACTGGCCCTCAAAAAGAGGCAGCAGAGGTACTTACAATATATTTTAATCAAAATCCTCTGGAAGCTAAATAGGTTAACTTCCTTCTTATTATTTCTGTGGAAATAAATATACTTCCTGAGTAGTTATTGACAAATTGGGATGTACCTCAAATCTGACTAAAGTCTAAGGATGAAACTTCTCGCACCAGAAGGCAGGATGACTTGTAGCCGCGTGTTAGTGGCATGGATTTGAGTGGGGGAAAAGGTTTCCCCCAAGCAGTAGTGTAGGACATACATCCACACGCTCAAACACAGTGGTCTTCTGTAGGAAAAAATGCCCTCCAGTAGTTATACTCCCTTTGGTAAATTTGAAGTATGACTTCTGGTTAAGTTTAAACCTAAGCAAAGATTTACTTACAAGTCTTGGCGTATTGAGTCAAAATAACCATCCTTTCAGGTTATGTCTGTGTAAGCAAGTAGTGCTATGTAGACGCAGTAATGAGACTGGTAGCGTGAACCTTACGTTGATAGGGAGGAACACTCGGGTTCACATTGGAGGTGCACTCCTGATCTGAATTAAAATGTTTATGTAGCTTCTGTCCCTCCCCCAGCACTAACACCTAAAGAATAAGGTGTCTGAAACACTGCAGCTGTTAAATAGTGTGCTGGCAGCGAAGATTTCTTCCTAATGTCCATCATTTATCATTGATAGAGGGGCTGAAATCTCTGAGGCGTCTTTGAGAAGGACACAAAATTGTTGTGTTTTTTATTAGTTGTTTTTTGTATTTGTGGGTATAATAGGGAGTAGCTTCTGTCCAGAGCAATCCACAATTCCTTTACTTACGTATTTTCTAAAAGCCTTTGGCTCCTTTTTCTGAAGAATGCTTTCCCATTGTAATCAGATTTATATTGCCTAAAAATGAAATCATTGCCTGCTCTCTACCAGGAATGTATTTAAAGTAGCAAATAGATAACTGTAGAAGGAAATGTGGTTAACATAAACCATTGACAGATACCATCTGTTTGCTGGGACCTGTATGCTGAAGGATGTTGTGTCAGTAATTATCTGGATCACCTCAAATCACTGTCCCCAGAGATGAGAAATCATCTATCTGACTACTAAAGCAGTTCAGGATCATTCATTCATACCATTTCTTTTGTTTGCTGAGCACTGAAGTGAGCCATATTTAGTAAACAGTATTTGTCCTTCAGTTCACCTGTGTATACTGAGCCACCCCTCTGAGTGGACTTGGAGAAACATCCCATTGCCTTGGCCTGGGTGGGCAGGTCTTGTGTGGCTGCGGAGAGCTGGCATTGTCTCATTGGTGCTTTCTGTCTTCTCAGCTACTCCAACAAGAGAGATGTGCATCACCATTACAGGTCCCACATATGTTAGCTATACACCACACCCAACACAAAACCAGCAAAGCATGAACTCTCATGCTGTAAGTTTTTGCCTTGAGTTTGTTTACAAAGGTGCCTTTTGAGCTGCTCCTTTATGGAAACTAAGGTATCAGTAACAGGAAATACAAATTCTCCGATAACAAAAGTGGTTAACACCAGGCTTTCACTTTTGAAGTTACTACAGATGGAGTCATATTACCATGAGTGGGCTTCAGAAATGGAGGGCAAGTCCCAACAGCCCTGGAAAGAGACAGGCTGGGCTGAAGATTTAAACGACATAGATTTGTCTGGCGTTGGCAATTTCCCTTGTAGCAAACTGAGCACAACTCTTCACAGCTTCTTGCTTGAGGGCAGAAGGGGAAAACCTCCCCTTACACACCACAGTGTTATTCTCCACAATACTTCAGTTCTGTGGTTTACTGAAAAAAAGGAAGGAGATTAATAGCAGCCTTCCAGTATCTGAAGGGGGCCTATAGGGATGCTGGGGAGGGACTCTTCGTCAGGGACTGTAGTGACAGGACAAGGGGTAACGGGTTCAAACTTAAACAGGGGAAGTTTAGATTGGATATAAGGAGGAAATTCTTTCCTCTTAGGGTGGGGAGGCACTGGAATGGGTTGCCCAGGGAGGTTGTGAATGCTCCATCCCTGGCGGTGTTCAAGGCCAGGTTGGATGAAGCCTTGTGTGGGATGGTTTAGTGTGAGGTGTCCCTGTCCATGGCAGGGGGGTTGGAACTGGATGATCTTGAGGTCCTTTCCAACCCTAACTATTCTATGATTCTGCGAGGGCAGTTCAAAGTACCTCAGCATCACAACGCTGTTCCTCGTGATGTGACACTTTGAGGTGACACTTTGCAGTCGACCGAAGGGCTGGCTGACCTGCCACAGGTACGTTCTGCTGGCTGAGCTAGAAGACTGGTCCAAAAGAGAGAGCTCTCCTTGAGATGATTTGATAAAGATAACCACCTTTTGACCCATGCTAACAAAAAATTCACATCAAGAGGTATTTGAGGTAATTGAAGTACTTGAGGCGTTAAGGAAAGGAAAAGGAAAGTGTCCTGCTATAGGCACTGTGGCAGGAACAGTTCCTGGAGGCAGGAAACTGGCTCTGGTCAGGAGAAGTGGGATTACTGTGTTTATCTGAGATTCCTGGAGTATGGTCCTTCATGCAGCAACACTGGGAACCTCTCTAGATCTGTACCATGGTAGTGGTTCGTTTAACACCTATTTGTACGTTCAGACATTCAGTATGTGTTTCTTGATGCTCAAGACTGTACTCCTTAAAGTAAAATTCTACCTCTGAGTTTCCAGTTTACAAAAGCAAACAAAAGAATTCACTGTTTTTCTTCTTTTTCTTTCACATCTTTCAGGCATTCCTTATTGTTCTGCTGAAGCTGCCTTACCCTGCCTTACCCTACTTAATGTCGTTTTGATGTGAACATTTTAATCTGGTATTTCCTTGTACTGCTCACTTTTATTGTGCACTGTTTCTAGGTTGAGTGGTATTAAAAAGTTTGGAAATCTACTACTAAAACCCCATATTAATATTTATTGAATTTAATATTTATGTTACCTCTATTTACAATATTAATAAGATTTAATAACATAATCTTTGCTGTTCCTGTAAAAAGATGATAAAAAGCAGGTGACCTAACATCTTTCTGTAATTTAGTTTCCTGTACAGCTTGCAAAGGTTTGTCCTTACCAGAAAAGGATTTAGAAAAGTCTGGCTTGACTTTTCACCATTTTCACAGAATCAAAATGCTCAGTGTGATAGATGAGCTAAATGTGAACAATGAGGTCTGAAAGTAGACTTTTATTCTCCAGCAAATGGGCAAATCTGAACAGCTTTATTGCAGCACTCACTAAAAACGGTTTATGCCTTTAGTAACAGACCGTATAAAATACGTAATTGCCATGTTAAGCACGGCTATCTGGATCTGTTAGGAATAGGCTACAAAGTCATCACTAATCTTGCTATAGCCTCTTTTATGAGAAATCCAAAGACTGATACTATTTATTTCACACAAACTGCATTAGTATGTATGATTCCCCATTCTAGAGCCCCTTTCTCCCACAGAGGAAGAGAACAGCCTGTGTTCTAAACAGCAGTTTAAAATTAAAACTGAACAGTGAAAACAAAACCCAAAAGCCTCTTAAGATGGACTGTATTTAGGATATTCCTGTGGCATGGTAAGCTTCCTTCAATATGTCATCAAGACCAGGCACCTAAACAGGAGTTTTCACACACTGCCTGCTTCATATCCACACTATTCTGGGATACTGAGTCTTTCAGTTTGATTTAAAATAGAGAAGTTTTAATTTTCTCTCCATGCAGAATAGGGAAGTTTCTGGAATCTCCCTTAATTTCCTGCTTGCCCAAAACTGTCATCATAGTCAAATGGTGTTTCAGGTATAGACAACTATCCCAATGCGCTTCAGCTCAGGAAGCCTTCCAGTATCATGGGGAGAACCTCGGTGTTAGCAGCTTTTTAGGGTATTATATCTAACTCATTCTACCATCAGGATGTTTTTAAACAGGGAAAAAAAAAAAAAAGAGAAAAAAAAAAGACATCGGGAATGAAAATGTTGCTGTGAGGCAGTACTGCAATACTGCAGAGAGATTTATTTGCCCATGCAAGGCAGGTATCTCTTAAATGAGCACCAATAATGAACTTAGGAATTGCAGGGCAATAAATATCTTGCAATAAACATTTTGCCCTAACATCTGCACATCCCAGATGTCAGCAAACATGAAAACCCAAGACCAGATTCTCAGTTTATGCAACAGGCATAACTGTTTTCTTGAATGAAAGTATGTATATTAACACCAACAAAAAACAAAAGAACACCAAGTTTTTTTGGAAGATATTTTAAGAAATGGTTTATTAGTTAAACATGCAATATAAACCTTTCTCCTAACAGTCATAAACACAGATTGCCAGGAAGTTAAAAATCAGCCTCATAACACAGCTATAATACTCAGACTGCATTTATTCATTGGCGAACTATTTTAGCCCACTTTGGTTAGGTGAATAACCTTACCAAGGTTATTAATTGTAATTGATTCATTGCCTGTTAATCCTTATTTGTCACCCTTATTGTAAAAATAAACATTTTCCTTGTGCTAGCGAGGAACAGGAATAAAAGCCGTTCTGAGCTGATTCAAGGAAGTGTGTCAGAATGTGCAGAGTGGTTATATTAGTGTGCAAAGCTCAGAATAAAATGCTCAAAGCAGTCATATCCCTGGAACAAGAGAACAGCAGGTTTGGGTTCCTTAAAGGGAGGGAAAAGGCTGCTAGTAGAAGAGAATATAAAATCATAGAATCATAGAATAGTTAGGGTTGGAAAGGACCTCAAGATCATCTAGTTCCAACCCCCCTGCCATGGACAGGGACACCTCACACTAAACCATCCCACACAAGGCTTCATCCAACCTGGCCTTGAACACCGCCAGGGATGGAGCACTCACAGCCTCCCTGGGCAACCCATTCCAGTGCCTCCCCACCCTAAGAGGAAAGAATTTCCTCCTTATATCCAATCTAAACTTCCCCTGTTTAAGTTTGAACCCGTTACCCCTTGTCCTGTCACTACAGTCCCTGACGAAGAGTCCCTCCCCAGCATCCCTATAGGCCCCCTTCAGGTACTGGAAGGCTGCTATGAGGTCTCCATGCAGCCTTCTCTTCTCCAGGCTGATGTTGAGGACACCAGAACTGCACACAATACTCCAGGTGAGGTCTCACAAGAGCAGAGTAGAGGGGCAGGATCACCTCCTTCGACCTGCTGGTCACGCTCCTTTTGATGCAGCCCAGGATACGGTTGGCTTTCTGGGCTGCGAGCACACGCTGCTGGCCCATGTTCATTTTCTCATCGACCAGCACCCCCAAGTCCTTCTTTGCAGGGCTGCTCTGAATCTCTTCTTTGCCCAATCTGTAGCTGTGCCTGGGATTGCTCCGACCCAGGTGTAGGACCTTGCACTTGTGGTTGAACTTCATAAGGTTAGCATCAGCCCACCTCACAAGCGTGTCAAGGTCCCTCTGGATGGCATCCCTTCCCTCCAGCGTATCAACCAGACCGCACAGCTTGGTGTCATCGGCAAACTTGCTGAGGGCACACTCAATCCCACTGTCCATGTCACCGACAAAGATGTTGAACAAGACCGGTCCCAACACCGATCCCTGAGGGACACCACTCGTTACTGGTCTCCACCCGGACATCGAGCCATTGACCACAACACTTTGTGTGCGGCCATCCAGGCAGTTCTTTATCCACCGAGTGGTCCATCCATCAAATTGATATCTCTCCAATTTAGAGAGAAGGATGTCGTGTGGGCTTAAATACATTGTGTTCCATTGGTTCTTCTGCAAATATTTCACTGCATTGATGATGGACAGATGATTTCCAGGGGGCAATTCACATCTTTAGCAGTCTGAATAGTCTTGAGGTCCCCATCTCTCATTATAAGAGATGGAGGGCTGAGTGCCCTAGCATGATGTGAAATGGGCCTGTAACACCGGTGCTGTGAGCGAATGCTAGAAGACAGCTGTTTGAGAACTGCTTTGCCAGGCCGTTCTGTTTACAAAGTACTTCCTCTCAGCAATTCAGAATTTGGGTTTGTGGCTGGTCTATTCATGAGCTTGTTTTGGCAGGAAGGGGCAGCATTTTATTAGATACCTACAAACACCATCTCCTATCTATCTTCAGACTGTTATGACATAACAAAATTACTCTGTCAATTGACAGCACTCTGATAGAAGTTGCAGGAGTGTCGCAGTAGTGCTCAAGAAAAACCCGTGAAGTTGGAGTCATTTTCAATTGTATTTGAAATTGCAACTACCTGGATAGATAGGCACAATTAAGCTAAACATTATTACCTTAATCAGAAGCAGACACACTGCTTTTTTGCTTAGGGAAATGTTACAATAGCATCCTCTAAGGTCAAGAAACTAAGGTTAGCAAACTAAGAGACACAGAAGTTTCTGAAGCATTGCAAGTCACCCCACCCAAACTATTAATATAAGAAAAAAGTAAATCCCAGGATTTTGCCTCCATATTTATGCAACACATATCTCCAGTATTCCCTTAAGTCAGAAGTGATTTTGTAGAGAACTGGCACAGCATTAATATAGCAGAGAAAAAATATTTCTCAAGCAGCTTATGAAAATGGCCAAATATAATTGCCTTAATGGCTGGTGCAGCTGCCTTACAGGAACTGCCTTCAGAGAATAAATAATTTCATTGCCACTAAAATATTTATTTCCCTCCCCAAGCCTTCAGTTTGATTTTGGTTTTTAAATAGTATTCTGCATTTGGTGTGCTTTGGTTTTCTTCAGCACTGTAGGTTCCATTTTTCAGAGGTAGGGTAGCAGGTCAGTTTTGTGTGAGATACTCAGGACTTGTTTGTGATGAGGAAAAAGAAGAAAAGAATTAGTTCCAGAAAATCCAGATCAAAGCAGAGTCGGATTGCATATATGCATATCAAGACTAAGTTCAAAGAGTCAGACCCATCAAATTATGCATAGCTATCTTGTTTATATGTGTGACTGTGTTACACACTTCTTTCCCATCCGTCGCTCACTGTTAAGTGAGACTGAAAACTTGCAAACTACTATAAACATGTTTAAATTTAGCATCCTGAGTCTTTTTTATCAAGACACATGGCTAAGTGTGTGTAAGAACTGTGATATATGTATTACAGCATCACTGGGGCTTAAGACTGTACTAAGTGCCTGCAAAGGGCCTCTCACAAGAAAATACCAAATACCACTTGAAGAAATGCACTGCCCTAAGAAGCAGCTGAAGTCACGTCATGAGCAGAGCTCTCTTGGATCACCTTTCATTCTTTGGGGTTCCCCAACAGAAAGCCCTCCTCTCTAATCCTTCCCACCACTTACTCTACATTACTTACCAGTTTTGTTTGTTTGTTTAAGTTTTCACTTTTGATGCTAAAAACCAAAACAGGCTAGATCCAGCTGAATGAACAATAAAATGTGTGGCAGCCCACCTTAACAAGTAATTGGCCAGCATGAATGTCATTCCTACTCATCACAATATTGCAGGGGTAGTCTGCCCCTGAAAAACCTTGTGCCAGGCTGGAACCTAAATTTATAGCTATAAAAAGGCGTGGATAAATGTAGCATTTTGATGGGTTAAACAAATGCAAATGCATTGGGAGTCTTGCACAGTCTTTCTGAAGGGAAACCCATGTCCAGCAAAATGAGTCTGGTTGGCTTCCACCCCCCAACTCCTCAATATAGCTGATGTCAGGCTTTCCATGGGGGCATCTGAATCGCTCTTACTGGTACATAAAATCACTTTACTTTTAAAAGAAAACAAAAAATGAGAAATAAACCCCAACAACGACAACAATAAAAATGCTTTCCACCTTCCTTAAAAATAACCCAGCAAAATCCAGTGTGTTCAAAATAGAGGTCATCAAAGCAAGGGCACTTCTACATGGCTATTGTCCTGATTTTCACAGCCTATAAAGTAAGTAAGGAAGAAGGAGATATTCATGATGATCACACTAAACATGGGTTTTGCTTGTTGTTTTGTTGATATATACAGATACCTCCTAATGTTCAGATCCTGCAAGAAATCAGGTGTACTATTAGTTGTACAGCTGCCTAAGGTGACATGCATATTTACACGCAGGACCTAGAACTGGTTCCACTGAAATATCAACATATAATTTCTGTCTTTTATCTTATTTATGCCTTTGACAAAATATTGATAGAAGTGCTGCAAGCAGTAATCTGAATAGCTGCTTGCCTATGAGCAGTGAGTGTGGCTGGGAGGGCTGCCTGCAAGTACCAGAGTGGCAAGCACTGGCTTTCCAAAGTGGCCACTTCTTCTCTTTGGGCAGATTATCACATAATTCCTGTAATATGAGAAACGAATGGGATAAGGTAAAACAGAATTTAAAATCCATATTTCTGACCAAAAAGGCTCAGACAGTAAGTTAAAGAGCGTGAAACTACCCTAATTGTATGTATAAGCAAAAAGACTATATGCATCCATAAAGCTGTGTGAAGCAGCTGCGTGTTTTCTTGTTTGTGTGTTAAAAACATCCCACTGTGAAGGGTTTCTGAACCTTGTCTATAAATTCATCACCGTGGAAAAGCTGTCCTTAAGAGAGGACATGCTATGAGTTATGGGGCTTCTCTTTGTAGTACTAAATCTAGTTCCAAAATGTTGGTTTGAACTCTCACACTAAAAGAAGTCTGAACTTATCTGAAAACTATAAAAATGTGGACATTAAAAACCTGTTACAGCTAACGAAATAACACTTCATGCTGCAGTCACATGCATACCTAATTTGCCATCACAGGTAATTGGACCGATCTCAGTGAGGAATGATGGTTCAGTAAATACCCTGTAATTTGAAGTATAGGTGGTACAAAATTAGAGCTGCACTTTTAAGCGTATAATTCTTAAAAACTCTAGATTTCTGTGATCTGACTGATTAGGAACCAAATTTTTTCATGAAAATTACTTCCCTCTCCCCCTGCCTCACATACTTGGTTTCCATGTTCACTGAAAATGTCATTAAACTTTTCTCTTTTTTTTTGTATTTGTTTCAATAAATATTTTTGAAAGTTGGTTTAAAGAAAACCATTGTATAATTACATGTCCAAAATTCCAACATTTCCAAATTTTCCAAAACATTTTATTGCACAAAACCTGACAATGCTAAATGAAAAGCCCTTTTGGTGGAATTTGTGTATACTGGTCCCCCAACAATGTAGGTTGCTTCCAGTGCATACTCCCATTGGTGTCTTGCACCTTGCATCCTTTCGCAACTTTGAAGTCTATGGATCCTGTCCTCATACAGAACTATAGAGAGCCATGTCCTGTTTGTTCTTTATTTGTATGATGACATTAAAGGTGTTCTTTCCAGGAATTAAAATCAAAATTACTCTGTGGAAGCAAACTAGGTAGTATGTCATGACTGAATAGTTTAGGGAAACTTAACATGCTACCAACATCTCGATGCAACAGTATTTCATGTCATAACTTCTTTTTATTCCATAAGTATTTTCATCTTTCTTGCTGTAACTTGCATAAATGAATAAATGCATAGGAACCACTAATGATCAGCCCTAAATTAAAACTAAGCTCACCATCTTGACATTTACTTTTTAAAATATGTATGAGGCAATTCCTCTGATCTCATTTTTATACACTTACAAACTCACACACTCACAAGTTATTTGTGTTTCTGTGCCAAGTACAGTAATGAGTACAGACTTCCTCCTGCTAATGCTGAAATCCTTTATACATTCATGAAAGCCTGAGGATCAAGGTCTTAAATTGAGCTCAAGAGATTGCCTATCAGGAATAACCAAATACTTCTAGACTTTGTCCTATTCAGCAGCAGAAATTGGTTCATGCTTTTATCCCTCATTCTATATGCTTTACAGAAATACAAAGATTTTTTTTCTTTATCTCCATTTTCTTTCTCAAGTTATTTATTCAAGGAAGGTCCTAGGCATTGTATGAAATGGAAAAAAGGATGCAAAGGAGTAGCACCAAATAATAAATCAGCCTTATTACATTTTTTAAAGACGTAAATTGTAGCTTAACACCGCTTACCTTCTAAGTGCATATTTGTCTTGATTTCTTTAGGTCTTGAGATTTATTAGAAAAGCTAAAGCCATGTCCATATGGTGTGTTAGTGTTTTGGCTTTAATAAAAGTAAAGTGGTCAAGGAATGGTGGGGTTTAAATTTTTGAGAAGGAATGTAGTTTTCAGGTGACCAGGCAGAAATGAAGATTTTGATTTTCCCACCATGAGTGAGTGCATCATGAGCAATGGCATTTACTGTCTTTCTGAGGCATTTCAGGACCTGCTGTGCAACTGATGCCTTCGTCCAGTTTCATTCAGTACAGTCTTTGATAAATTGTGGGGAAAATATAACCATTAAAACAAATAAATTGCTCTTCTACCTTGTGTGTGTGTCTGTAATGGAAAAGGGGGTTTGAGGAATGCTGGCCCATTTCTCAGCATGGTACATGTCTGAGTGTATCTGTTTCTCTCTACTAAGATCAAAGGCAAGCAGAGGAAACTGAGAGCCATGTAACAAGTCAAACTTGTGGGCCATTGGAGGTTTGATATCTTTCTAGGCTTAGAGATGATCTCTTACAGTGCTTGTGACACCACTGAAGTTTATGGTGTAAATGAACAATGCTTCAAGACTTAAAAAGGTTCCGGAATTTTGTTCTTTAGCTTCTGTAAAGCATGTATTTACTGCTTTCCGTCCGTGGTCCCTCCACTGCTCCATTACCATAGCCATCTGGAAGCTTAAAGTCATGAATTTATTTATTGTCTCAATACCCCCACAAGTTTAAAAGACGCTGTCATCCCCATTTATAGGGGGAGGGAGATTAGCCATGTTTACACAGTCAGCTAAACACAGCTTTAAGTCTAAGCTTGTCCATCAGTCTTTACAGGCAATTGTGCTCTCAGCTGCAGTCAGGCTGATTGCCATGCTTTTGCAAGTACCCATGCTTCAAGCACATCCACCAGGACAGAGCCCAGACTCTTGCTCAGGCCATTGGAACAGATGGGGCAGAGAGGGACCAAACAAACCCATCTATCAGCAAATATCTGTAACCACACAGTGTGTGGTTTTTACAGCTGAAAGGCAGCCAGGGGTGTGGATATTAAGCATATGGAGCTCAGTATAAGAAACCTTCAGGCAAGCCAGCACCTAACCTCACTTGTAGATTACCTGTGGTGGTTTGCTCAAGGTCATAAAGGAAATTGCTGTGCGAGAAGGCTAATGTAGACCTCTAATACTGGACTATTTACCCCTTCAGCCTTCTGCTCTTAATACCTAAATTCTGTAACAGCCCTTGTTCAGACTTGGTGTTCTTTCTTTGACTTCACTGAGGTCAAGACCAAATCCGCGGTGCAGCGTCCCAAGATATTTAATTTGTAAATAGCTGCTGTAGTTGTCTGAAAATGTGCATGGGGCTTAGAATGAACTGAAGTAGTTTTGAGGTTCAGAAACGTGTTATCAGCTTCTGTGTGGACTTTTAGCATATAGGAGGTCAGGGGCTGTGGCTGTGGACCAGACACTGGTCTGGGGTTATGGTAACTGATTAGGATGTGGATACAGTATGGGACATGACATGAGAACTTTCTGGGTATGACAATGTGAGAATCTGACAAAAATTCAGATAGCACTGTAAAGGACAGCTGGATCTTGCAGTAGGTAAAGGATAGGTTACGTGAGAAATGGTTGAATTTCACAGGTAAGTGAAGGAGGTTACTGTGGACATTTTGCAGGCAAACATACCTAGATAACCCTATCCATAGTACCATATAAGGCTGAGATTCCTTAGAAATACCATATTTGGGTATAGATGTAGCAAAGATGAAACCAATTGGGAAAAAGTATTTCGGGCTAAGCTGTTTATGGGGGAGGAGATGGACAGAGAAAGCGAGGTCCAAGCATGGTGAAAGGGAGGGTCAAGAACAGGAAAGGGGATAAAGATATATGCAACTGATGTAATCAGGTCTGTCTGGGGCACTGTCTTGGTTACCACGATCTAATCAGGACAGTAAACCAAGCTTGTGTAGCTGCACCTCACAAGTCCAGCATGCCTCTGCAGTCAGGATGAAAAGGGAGGATGGGAAGAAGCTTTCCTGTTTGAGCAGGGGAGCACTCAGACACATACATATTGTGGTACCATCAGGACCATGCCAGGCCTAACAGCATCACCATCTACTCATCACTTCCTTACAAAGTGCAGAGCAACACGCTGGAGAGATACATGAGCTTTGGGAATAAGTAAGCACATGGGGTTATAGCAGAAGTTCCTTTCAGTAATTTTTTACTGGAATTATGATGATCCTTTCTCTAAAAGTAGCTGTGCTTGATACGATATGTCACTGGAAGGATTATATCTAAGCTAAACAATCATTAGCTCTTCCATGCAAGCATGTTGCCATAAAACGTTTCTTAGGAAGTGAATTCAAGTGAGTATACATGCTGTTTCATTTAAGCAGACTACTGCAGTCTTGCCCTTGGGACAAAATGGGCATCTCCCAATGTTTTGCATACCTCAGTCCTGCGCAGTTCATGGATTCATTAAATCATAGACAATGAGGTTGGAAATGACCTCTGAGATCATCGAGTCCAACCTTTACCCCAGCACAGCCAAGATCACCACTAAACCATGTCACTGAAAGCCTCATCTACACTGTTTGTGAACATTTCCAGGGATGGTGATTCCGCCACTTCCCTGCACAGGCTGTCCCAGTGCTTGATCACCCTTTCAATGAAGAAATTTTTCCAGTCTAAACCTCCCCTGGCACAACTTGAGGCTGATACCTCTTGTCCTATCTTATCTCCTTGTTGTTTACTTTCTTACTTTGGCCTGTTTGTTTCTCTTAAGTATATATTTGCCTTGTTACTTCTTATTTTATTTTCTGCCCTTAGTTCTCTTTTAAACCTCTTTATTTCTCTTTTCTATTTAAATACAACTAAATGACACTTGGGGAAGCAAGATGGTATCCATTACCGTACACATTTTATTGTCCAAGACAGATACATGCACTGAAGCAACTGATTCCTATTTTCTGTTTAAGCTAGGTAGCCATATATTGCAATGTTCCCAAGTCATTGGAGGCCAGCTTTGCTTGGAAAGGCATCGCTCCTTAGTCGGAACAAACCCCAGAATTTCTGCAGCCATTCACCTTTCCAGACCATCTTCTCTGGAATTAAGCTGTTCAAAAGAAGAGCGCTAATAATACAGAATTGGTTTAGTCACTAAAGTTTCCTGCTTGTGTAAAGTAGGAAAACTTTTTCACCTGAAAGATGTCTGTGAAACTCAGATGTTCTCATGCCTGGGAATTAGCAGGCAACTTGCACATAAATTCAGTTTTCCGAGAAGTCATCTGTGCTATACTGATAAATATCATGCTATAAAGTATTTTGCCTCCTCGGCATTTCTGATTCTATTACACAAGCAAATCTGTTTCATTCAAAATTATAGATTAGCTAGCCCTTCCTTATACCACAAATAAAATTGGTTTTCCTGCCCTAATAACTAAAAGGCAGAAAAAACAGATAATGCTATCTAGAAAATACAAATGGTGCTCTCTTCCGTTTGGATCAGCATCCGCTGTAATACAGAAAACCATAAAGAAGGGCTCAGGAAGTTTTGTAAAGTTCCCTTTCCAGGTCACTCCACCAGATCTCAGGAAGAAGCCCAACCTTAATTCAGGGAGTAGTTTTTTTAACAGGATTGAGTCCCCACTTGGAACCCTTCATCCCAGTAACAGAGAGAGTTAGAAAAAATAAATGTTTGAATATTTCTTAACATTCTGACTGGCAGAAATGTTTAGCAGAGGAAAAGGAATGAAGCAGTTGATCTTTCATCACAAATGATATCTGATGGCATATTGGGAGCTGATGAGAGGCTTTCATGCTGTAGCCTTTTTCACATGTCTTTCAGTGTGTAACTATTTCCCAAGCTTTAATGAACCGCTAAAGGGCAGCAGCTATGGCAGCTTGTTCTTGAGCTCTATAATCCCTTCTCTACCATTAAGAATGGCTGCTTGTAAACAGGGATTTATTTTCTTTATATTTTTTTCTATAGATACTTGATTTATAACATATCATTCCTCAAACTGTGTTTAAAATACTTGTGAAGCCTTTGTAAACATACTTTTATTGAATTCCATGGGAGAGGAGAGAGCTGATTAAGGTTCATATTAGCCAGGAAAATAAAACAATAAGAAAGATTTTCCTGAAGGAAATGAGGAATTTACATAAATGCAGTCCATTTTGTGTGACTTCAGCAGGAAAGCTGCATGAGAGAGAACTACTAATTCCATCAGTAAAGAAGTTGTATACATGCTGCAGTATGGTTTCATTGAATCCATCTGGTCTGTTCATAGACAAAACTATGAAGTAAATGGGAAAAAGAAAGTAAATGAAAAGAGCCAAAGAAATAAACCAGTAGGTTTTAGACCCCGCTGGTGGCAGGGAAGATCACCCTTCCCAGGCCCACGTAGCATATTTTGTGTTTCAAAAGCAGCCATGTAATGAAGAGGAAAAAAAAAGCCATTGCATGTCAGTGCTAGCCAACAGCGGGTCACCCATTTTGCTCAGACACAAGGCTGTCCCTGGGGACACTAGCAGTTTGGCTTCTACTCTTTGCTCACCACTCTTATCTGCTCAGTTCATTTCATAAAGCTTGTGTATTGCCCTGTGCAAAGGCTTTCAACTGTGTTTACACAAAATTCAAATGATCCCACCAAGTCCTAGCTTTGAATCCGACTAGCCTAGTTGCTAGGGGTAAATTGAATGTTTGTCCCGCTAGATATAAAGTTCTGTATTAATTTCTACAAAATATATCCCATCTTACTGTTTGTTTAGAAAATTTAAAACAGACCTTAAAAAAAAATTTAGAGAGATTATGGTTATAAAAATAACCTTATCTGCATAAATCAGGAGAGGGCTGACATACATCTGCATGTATACATACATTTCCCTATATGTATAAATGATGACTTGCTTCTTTCTCCTCAGCAGCTAGACATGAGGGATAGCAGAGGACTTCACCAGGGAGTGGTTCTGAGTGTTTGAGGTGCAGCTGCCATTTGTCAGCCACATTAGGCCATAATCTGGAAGATTTTGTTGTTGGCTTTTGAATACTGGAACGGCTGTTGGATTTCTACACCAAATTCAATAGGTATTAGAACCATAGAGTTATAGAATGGTTAGGGTTGGAAAGGACCTAAAGATCAAGTTCCAACCCCCCCTGCCATGGGCAGGGACACCTCACACTAAACCACATCACACAAGGCTTCATCCAACCTGGCCTTGAACACCGCCAGGGATGGAGCATTCACAACTTCCTTGGGCAACCCATTCCGGTGCCTCACCACCTTCACTGTAAAGAACTTCTTCCTCGTATCTAACCTAAACTTCCCCTGTTTAAATTTGAACCCGTTACCACTTGTCCTATCACTTTACATAGTGTTTAAGGCAATAGTTTGATTTCTTTAGTTTGAAACGTAAAGCTAAAAAATAACTTTAGGACTATGCTCTTTGACTGGTACATATCAGGAGTAAATCCAGATTTGGTATCTGCCTTTCTGAAGAACATATAATGATTATCCACTGGCTGGCTAGCTATAGAACTGTGTTAGCAGATAGTTTTCAGGAATTTTTTTGTATTCCCGCATTTTCTATTCACAAAAAATAAAAAAATAAATAAACTGCCTTGTCATAATGGCTTAACCATCATTTCACAAAACACTAACAGTGCCTGTACGCTGAACTGCTTCCTATGAGATCTCTAGCAGCAGACCCAGCCACAGCTTGAGGCATTTCCCAACAACGTGTCAAATGATCAATCTGTCACAGCACCAGTATTTTCCTCTTTAAGGCAGGTCTTTCATTATATGGGAAATGACAGAGTTGCTGAGCTAATCCAAGACAGTTTGGAGTGATGTGCTTTAATTCAAGATTGTACCTAAGTGATATCTGTTCCTTCAAAATTCCATTACAGCTGCATAACACATGCTTAACTACTTATTTCATTAAAATCTGGTTTTCATATGTCAATTGTCCCAGTCCTTCCAGAAATGTCCAATGAATCTTTATTAGTTACTTCACCTTCACGTGTCCTGGGCAATCTCTACTTCTTCATACCCATTTCCTTCTAACACCAATTTAATACTCTGAAAGAAATGAGTAATGGCAAAGAATATTTCTGCTGCATGCATGATAAATTAAAAGCATCTATTTTTCTCATAAAGATGCAGCAGTTGCAATACTCCAAGAGGTTTATTCCTTTCTCTCCAAGTTTCTATACAGGAAGTTAAACTTGGCATGGAAGCATAGTAATTTCACCTAACATTTTAGAGCTGCCACATTTTAACAAGAGTGATTTCAGAAATCTACATGCTTAGGCATAGATGTTTGTCAAGTAAGGTCAACAGTGGCCAAGCAGAATGGACTGAGGTCCACACCTCTGGGTACATCAGTGTTATTGCAGCCGTAACCTGGAGTCTAACTGGACTGAAAGTCTATGGAGTTGTTGGGAGACTTAGGAGTTTTAAGGCTTGGGACCTGTCTGCAGGAAAAACTCAAGGGTGAAAACCAAAACTAAAGGGCTCAGACAGAAAGAAGGACCAAAGTCTAACCAAGTGGAGCAGATGCTGACTGGAGAGAAAAGACTAAAGAAGAATGGGAGAAGGGAAAAGGAGTGCCAAAAAGAGGTGGAGTAAGCCATTTCAGAATTCAGTATTTATTGGTAGTACTAAACCCAACAACCAGTGCATTCTTCTGAACTGCTTACTGACAATATTTAATGGTTACCTATATATGTATTAAGGGCTCCTGCAACAAAAGTGAGTCCTACCAGAGCTGTAGCTGCAGTACACCAAAGGCGAGGCCAGGTGCCTGCTTGCTGAGGACAGCAGCAGCTTGGGAGCCTTTCTAAAACAGTAAGGCTGGCACATGCACACTCACCAGTGTTGCTTCTAATTGATCATCTATCTTCTGATCAGACTCAGAAGCTTCATGAAGGTAGGAGAGTTCACAATACATTTAATGGACTAACTTCCCCTAGTGACAAAGGAAATTCTACTACATAAAGTTACCAGGCAATGACGAAACTGGAGATAAATTTTTTTAAGGGGGGTTCTGGCTAGTGGATGGAACTGTAGAAATAAAGAAATGCACAACCTCTGGGATCTCTTGGAAGAGGAGAAGCAGTGATTATCAACAGTACAAATTCAAAACCTCAAAGTGTAGGAAAATGCTGGAATTAGCACTGGCCACAATAATTTATTTAATTCCTCCTGTGTATGGGATATGATGATGATGACCTAGGTGCATGATTACCCCCTGTATGGAAAACCGTCTGTGGTTTCCAGCTTCCCATTGTTAGTGACATGGATGGTGGTCATTGAAAGGACAGCTATT
This sequence comes from Lathamus discolor, assembly GCF_037157495.1. NCBI lineage: Eukaryota > Metazoa > Chordata > Aves > Psittaciformes > Psittacidae > Lathamus > Lathamus discolor. The sequence goes on along the minus strand of NC_088885.1, from coordinate 125,087,667 downwards.
TGTCTTCTTGTGTCATCTTTGCAAAGTTATGTTCATCGAGATCTGCTAAAGGAAGTGCATAAAATGAGCTGTTATTATCTAGATCCTTCTGAGCATGTATGAACAGCTATTTTCTTCACAAAATTTGTGCAGGCTTTAATGGATAAAGCAAAAAGCATGTCCCTGGTACGAAGGTCACCTCTCTTCTGAAGTCAAGTCCCCTCTTTAATGCATGAGAACAGTGGGCTCTTCAAAGCCCATTAAATGTTTAAACATACAAAAGCAATGTACTTTACCTAATCTTGTCCTCAGAAAAAGATTGTTTTGGAAAAGAACAAAATCGTTTTGATCTGAGATAGACATTCAGTATGGAAGATGTCAGCCTGAATGTTTGATATGAGAAGGAATGAACAAAAGCATTTACACAGAAATAAAGGGTCAAGCTGACACCCCAATCTGTAGAGCAAATCATCTCCATGTAAGTGCATAATCAGGGAGCAATTTTAGAAGCAGAGCTCCAGTTCACCCAACATTTTGCAGGTATTGAAAAAGAGTAAAAGTACAGTATCTATCTGAACCTGTTTACTATTGCATTGTGCAGCTGCGAAGAGCATTAACGTGTCAATTCAATGTTCTGTTATTGGCAGTGATAAAGTCATACGAGTTGTTCCTGAGAGCAAGAGGGAAACACAGATCCTGAAGGCTGCATTTAACAGGCTTAAGGTGAGTATCATTATTTTCATCGTTTTCTGATCTTTGTTGAAGACTGTAGTGGATTGACTGACATGCCTTTCATTTTGCACTTCAAGCTATTTTATATACTGAAAAGCAGCCTTTGCCCATTAAATTCCTAATTTCCCAATAAAATAGCATAGGAATTGGATTCATCATGCCTAGCAGTTTTAACAAGAAACATTTATTGCTTTAAAATAATATAGGTGCCATACTTACAAATCACTTTTTTTGCTCTTCCACTTCTTGCTAGCATACATAGTTGCATGCTTCATTATCTGGCCAATGGTTTTATTTAAAACACTGAGTTAATTCAAGATGTGAACACATGGGAGTAGGAAAAAGGAAGTGGCTTCAGTTTTAGAATCTCTCTGGTAGAATAATTTTCTTGGGGCAGTTAAGAGTGTCTACAAGTCTCACTAGCAAGCCAGAAACTTTCTTCCCTGGCCTTTTCCTGCAGATATAAATGAAAATCAATGTAGCAGCAGGCATAAAAGGACTCTGCAGTGTGCTGCTTTGCTGTCACAGCTAATGAAGGCATAGGCAGCCTTTCCACAGCATGTGGCCCATTATGTCAGAGGAGGATGGGGAGTACCTGTAATACATGTCTCTGGCTCCTGCGACAGCATGGGAAGGACCATACCGTGCACATGCACTGCCCTCAGGCACTGGGGGAGGTACGAGCCTCATTAATAATCTCCAAAATGCAGCCCAGCCAGAGCAGACCCAGTGAAGTAACAGCTTGATGACTACGTCGAGTTTGTTCCAGGAGCTGAACACAAGTCCCAGGCTCTGCCTCTTCCCCTGTGTTAGTCCATAGTCTGCTTGAGCCCGACGGGCAGCAGTTGACTTTTCCCTGCACCTATGAAGGTAAATGAGTTTGATGGGCAGCCTTACAGACAGCATGGGCACAAGCTGAAGTCATTTGACGCAGCAAACTCAAGCCTTCATTTGTCTAGCTGAAAGAGTTCTATGGACATAGACAAAGGAACATGGTAACTTTGGCAGTCCTGTGACATGCATTTTTGGGTCACAGAACACCAGTGGTACCAAAATGCTGGGAGCATGTGCAAAAAACCTCTGGACTGCTCACTGTCTTCAAGGCCAGCAAAATATTAGGCAGCCTGTGATGTATCTCTGTCTTCATTGTTGAAACCTCATGTAAATGACTGTTCTCACTGAGGCAAAGAATGATAGTGCCTATAATTTTCTAGTCTAATAGTTAACATCTGGGATACAAGTAAATCAAATCTCAGTCCACATATCAAATCAAACAAAATGAAGGTCTCAGAAGAGCTCTCACACCACATGAAAAACATTCTGTCTTTCAGTTATGACAAAGCCTTCTTGCTACCATTTTTTAAAGAAGTGGACAGAGCTACCTGAGGTACCTCAGCCCAGGAGAAGGGTTAATGCAGTCAAGACATGGATGCCTTACTAGCTTTAAGTAGGACAGCTAAGGCTATCTTCATCACCTCTGTGCTTCTTAATGACATGTTCAGTGAGTTCCCCACTCAAGACGCTGTCTTTTGTAAATCCCATTCTCAAGACATCCAATCAGTGCACATTGCATGAGGAATTTTAATGTTCAACGTAGGCAGTGTTGCAATGCTATGTATTACAGCACTTTCTACTGTAATACCCAACTCTCTTAGAGAATATTGTCTTGTATTTGTTTCTGCAGCACTTACTAAGGGCCTGGCCCTCAACTGTGAATGGTACTGTAATGCCCCAAAAAGGATAATTGTTTTACTCCTAATTAGGAAAAAAAAATACATGCGGAAGCTGGTATTTGCATTAATTTCTTCTCTCTGATGCTGGAACATAGAGAGGGACCACATGTGCTTTTTCCTTTCTCCTCATATTGCAAACTCTGCAAAGCAAGAGGGTTACTCACCTTCCTGCAACTGTTTCTCATTACAGAGCTCCCTTAGGCTCCCAGAAAGAGATTCCTTCACCCAATTCCATCAAAGTGGGAGCAGTAGAAACTTGAATAAATAATTGCATGTTATAACTGAGAGCAGGATAATAAAATTTTGGCAAACTGCATTGGAATCTGACTAGCTCATTAGAAAGGGACTGATTCTGATGTAGTAAGCTGAGAAAGTTGAAAGGAAGATTCAAAAAAGAGAGAGGGTACTGACACCCAGATGCATGAAAACAGGATGGATTTAGCTGCATTTTGGGTCTTGGAGCTCTTCCATCTACATTGGATCAGAGAGAAAGAGACATCTGGAGGGCTAACATGGAATGGAAATGTTTAACATTAATTTACCATTATCTTACCCCTCCCCCCAAAAAAATCTAAAATTATTCACTTATGAAGGATTGGATCAACAATGACACTTACTAGAAGTGCCAAGTACTCACAATACCAGCAACAATCAGTAGCAGCTGCAAGTCATCAGCTCACATGAAGAACCATGTAGTTAGAGTACTTCAATTTTTTAAGCCTTCTTGTCAGTCTCCCCAGTCTTTCCCCATTCCCAGGCTTCCAGAGTTGGAAACTGAACTGACAGAGGACTTATATTCAGCTTTTTAAACATGAGTCTTTAAGTGCAATGAGGATAATGTGCTCAGGAAAAAATAGAAGACAGTGAACCAAAAAAACCTCAAAACCTAAAAGTGCAAAATAAGCTACAGACAAAGCCCAGATACAGCCCTGATGCTGTCGTAACACAGTATGCCTGACGAATAACAGAGATATGAACAGAGGGGTCAACAGAGATGCAGAGATTACTATGATTACAAGGACTGAGCTTCAGATTTTTATATATTAGAATCAGAAAACCAGAACTGGTTTAAGACACATCTCTTTTGAATCCATTTTGGTTTGAGCAGTAAATTAATACCAACCTGTCATATTACTCACATGCTCTGTTCCTCGAGGGAAAAATAAAGCTGGAACTAGGATCCTTCCAAGACACAACAGTGTACCTTAATAACCATCAAATAGCACCAATTTCACTTTTTTTTCCAGAGAAAGTATTTTGGGATTAACTGCAAGTAGTTGGTCTATTGAAGAATGTTAATGTTTTATTTAAAGCCATTTGAAGACTTCAACCTGAGTTATTCTATGGCCTGACAGTATTCTCCACCATTGTCAGTGCTGGAAGAACAAGAAAAGCCAGTGAAAATAAAAGTTGCATCACTTTCGTTCTCAAAGTGAGAAGGATACCTGCACTTGCATTTAAATTCAGACATGTGTTTCTCTATGCTGACAAGCTGGTCTATCAGAGATAAGGTATCTTTCAAAAGTACCAAAAGTTACACTGTCTAGCAATGTGAGGATTAGTCTCCGTCAGTCAGCCCATAGAAACACGGGTATTGCAGTGCAAAAGTCAAGCGTGGGTTTGCCAAAGTGTGATCCATGCACAGCTTAAATGTTTTGAATAAATTCCCAGGACAGTGCAAACACAGAGTAGATTCTGCACAAACGGGTTGTATTATTGTTGCAGGATTTTCCTTGCATACAATGGACCATCTATTCTGGTAAGGAAAGAGAAGACAATGCCTCCTGTCCCATGCTTCCTCCTCACTGTGCCTAGTGGAGGACGCTTTACTATAGACCCATAGTGGTCTGTGTTTATTGCAGCTATTTCCTTCTGCCTTTAAAGGCATTTATAAGGCAGAGTCACATAGCCTTGGTTTCTGGCCTTTCACAATCCAAAGAGTTAAAAGGAAAACTCTTCTCTGATGTTCAAATGAGTGTATCCTTCTGAAAGGCTTTATCACAAAGAAGTTTGAAAAAATTATCCTGATGGTCCTATTACGAAGCAGTGTATTTTGGTGTCTGGCAGGGAACAAAGCAAATGCAAAGGTACCCCTTCTTATCACTCACTAATCTGGACAAAAGGAAAATGATGAGGAAGAAAATAAATGGGCACTGAAAAGAGTAGCAGCATATCTTTCACTCATTTTATCTGCCTCTTTCTTAATGACTGTGGTAAACACTGTTTTTTTTTTCCTGAGTAGACTTTGTCATTTACAGTCTGCTGTAGTTGCTTTCTTTCTGAAAGAAACACAAGGGCAGTGGGGAAAGAAGTGGGGAGAGCTTTGCCTTCTTCCACTATAATGCCAATGCTGTAGAAGTTAACAGGTTGCATGGTCCATCCCTTTTGGGAAGAAGATCAGACACAAAATGAGTCCTTTCTGGAATGAGCATTTACAGAAACCTACACTTGATACATCCTTGAAGTGGCTGTATGTCCTGATGTGTTTGAAGTATCTTAGAATATGCCTCCAGTAATTAACTCGGGCAGCAGTGGCAGTCTAGCCACAGCACAAGCAGCAAAACTCACAGAAGAAGCTGGGTGATTATTCAGAGGCTTTAATCCACATGGAAACCTTTTGATCTCAAACAGGACTGCTCTTCTACCAATACCCGAGCTGTAATGTTAACTCATACACTTCTACAGAAGGTGTAATCCCTTTAGACTTTTTAAATTTAGCATCTGGAGCTACTTAGGAGGGATTTTTACCTCACTTTTTTTTAAGAAAAGAAAAAAGTCCATATAATGTTCAGTGCAGTAAACCCCTGAAACCTGCCTGAAGTGTATAGGCTCTGCTACAGTACAAATGCCAGTGCCTATGCCGAGTGAATAATGGATAATGAATGTTTCATTCCACACATTTAACTTTTGGTTCTTGGATTGCCCAAAGGCAAATCACATTAGTCATAATCACTTGCTGAGTAATTTCCACAAATTAGTTCTGGTCTGTAGCTCCATTGCCCACAGTGCTTTGTTATTAATCATTATTATAAATCGATTCCTTCATCGGCTGGTTCTGTTAACTTGTAGGTGACAAAATATTGCTTTTTTCCTTGTTGGGGTGGACACAGCATGTAGACCTGCAACGGCAGTGAAAATAGGCAGCCCCACAGATTAAAATTTGTCTGCTATGAGTTCTGAAAAGTTGCTTAAACTTGCATGTATTCAACCAATAAACTCATCCACAGTAATGAGGCAAAAAGCCTAAATGTACTGAGTCTGATGGACCACCATCCCAGCCTGCAAAGCAGCCGCAGTTGGCTCTGGCAAAGACCACTCTCATTCCGGTCAGGAAGAGCAGGGGTTTGAAAACTCCTATGCATTGTGCACTGCCATGTATGGAACTACTTCTTAGGGCAGTAGGGGTGTCTGAGGTAGTAAGAAATGAGACAGGCATGGAAGAGAGCACCATGCTCTTTCTGAGGCAGGACACGCCAGTTTCTGGTTTTCACCAAGTGACAAAGGTAGTAGCAGCTGGAGGTGCTGTCAGTTCCTACATCAAGTTTCTTTCCATTTCTGTGGGGAGTTAAAACAAAAGCTTGGTAACTCTGCTCAGCAAACCACCCCAGAACCTTGAACACCTTTTCCACAGTCCCTGTGCCAAAGACCACTAGAGCAGATATGAGTGAGTATGACATGGGTGAATGATGGTGGAGCTCCTCCTCCAACTTTCATGTAAGAATACAAGTATTTTGCATAGCAGTGTTAAGGAACATTTTCATGTGGTTGTGATAGACTAAAATGCAGCAAATTCTTTAGCAATTCAAGTACAAACTCATGGAGTTATTTATTTTCCTAGCTATACTGTCACAGTTTTTGGACTGGCTGCTGGTCTAACACAATTACAGCCACCGATCTTAAATTTTAGATGTTCTGCTGCAGTCCTTTGCTCTTATAAATGCTATCTCTTTCTGTAGATACGTTACAAATCTTTGTTCCTGACTGTGTTGAAGACCAGAAATACATTTTTGCAGGCAAATGATTACACTAATCAACAAGCAAAAGAAATAGTCAGCATGATAGTAGCGCAATGCTCTGAGTATTACAGAGCTGCCCGTTCTCTGTCCCTCGGGCTCCTCTTGTCCATCCATTGTCCCTGTGCTTCATACACCTCTCCAATGACTGGCTATTGTTTGCTACTCATTCTTGTTTAGAAGACAATTTGGGGAGCCTGTTGCTGATTTATGAGCCCTTAAGTGGTTTTAATTCTGTTGGACCTGACTGACAGAAACAAATGTCACATTCCTGAGTGCTTTGCAATGAAACCAGGATTTTCTCAGGTCCTCAGACCTGGCAGATTCTGTTTGTCTGCTCTGGAATTCTCCTTTGTAAGCGTTATTTTTGAAGCACTACTTCATTTGAGCCTTGACTGATAACTTCTACTTCACCGGTGATCTACAAGCACTTTTTATCACATATGCCTGACTGGAATAGAGGCTGTTTGTATAGGTAGCAAAGAAGCTACTGCTCTGTGAACATTCCTGGCATAATAGAGTTACACCACTCATTCCTCAGTAGCTTTTACAAAAGAAATTCCTGGGCACAGTCAGACACTTCTTTAACTTTGTGAGGAGCCAGTCTAGCAGGCCTCGAAGCCACAACTCCATTCCCTTTTGTTTGTTTTCTAGCCCTTACAGCAGCTGCTTATCCATTGTAATCCCTGAATTGATCCTGTCATTGCAGTTCAGGGAATCAGAAAAATATCTCATAGGGGAAAGGAATCACTTGGCTATAAATCTGACAGTTTACAGCTCCATAGGCAAATGCTGAAAAAAGGCTTCAGAGAACAAAAGCCTGTCTGCAAATGCAGTAAGAAAGCCTCTCTGGCCAAATGGAGCTATTCTTACTTTACAGGAGGAAAGAATTAGCTTGGTAGCCAACACTACGTGTATTTTACTTTGCACATACAGCAAATATATCTGTATAGTCAGATGCTTTAGTCATCAGTCCAGATTTTACCCTAATTCATAGTTAGGGTTCCAGTCAGATATGCTTATAATAATTCAGATACACAAGGAACATCAGTGACAACAGAGGTTATTCATCAGTATATCAAAATACGCATCTGTAAACCACTTGCCAGTCTCAGAAGGAAAATGTTCCAGGAAAACTTGAGTAGGAAGATGCAAGATAGAACAGGAGAGCCCATGTAGCAAGTGTATTGTCTCACAAGACACAGAAAGCCTGAACTTTCTGGAATGGGAGGAAGCTGCTTTCTCTTTTACTGGCGAGGAAGCCTGAGTTCAACAAAGTCATCAGCACAGCCCGAGTGGGAGCAGGATTAGACCCAGGGATTACTATTCCATTTCTCATGCAGTGCAGCAACTACAAAATGAACCAAGCCATAAATAGTTTAATAAGAAACAAAATAGGGGGTTAGTTGGGTCTTCTTAATGAGTCTGTTAAAGACTGTTTCACGTCTGTCAAATATACTTAGCCCAGTGGCATCTGTATTTGTAAGAACGGATGTTCAATTACTGCATAATAGTGTATGCGTTTTTCCTCAGCGACTCTCTTGAGGATAGCCTATGACTTCTTTTCTGCAGTATAGAGCCCTGTGTAAAATTATACAGTGTAAGCAGAGTGGCAAGACCATTACTGTGTTATAGTTCCACAAAGATCTGCAAAACTCAAAACTTCAAGCTGTGCATTGTTTCCATTCTGTTCCTGCCAGTGTTACGGCTGCTGCAATCCTATGAATCAATCTTGATTTATTGGCACAATTATTCTTACCAGCCCACTGAAAAGCAAATAAATACTGAAAAGTTAGAGCCAATTAAATGTCTAGTGTGCTCAATCAGAAACTTAAATTACTTTGCACCAGCAACTAGGACTACCTTGTAAGTCCTTCTAGAAAGCACAGGGAATCCCACACTTAATTGCCACTGGACCATGTTGCTGCACATAAAGGGCAGCTGAAGGAGATTTGCAGTCAGGACTGCCAATTAAGGAACTTAATGGCAGGAGCAAGTGAGGATGAAATCAATCCTGATCCTGAAAACATTTGCAAGAGTGAAGACATTAGAGGGGAGCCATTCTACACTTTCCAGGTGAACTACATCACAGCTATAATTATCCACCAGTGTCAGAGTCAACAGGAATCATTCCTCCTTCATTCTTTTCTTTGCAAATGTACCAATAGAAGCCTAAAATTCTGTTGCACGCCATACATGTGCATATGAGGGATTTTTCTTGTATATAATGTGATGAAGCTTCCTATAGTCAGACCTCTGACATCAGTGAGAGTACAGCAGTTTCTGCTTCTCTTGTTCTCTACCTTCTATTATCAGATTTCTAACTGAAAACATATCTGATGATATGCTTAGGGTGTTTATGTGTTTATACACAAGCATATGGATGTAAATGGAAAACCCATATATCCTGAGAGAGCCTATGACATACTGATAGAGCCCATGAGCAAAGAGGACCACTGCTTACATTACTGACTGTGCATTCCCTTTTACAAGACCCTCAGAAATGCCAAGCCTTTCAACTGATGGCATCACAACAATAATTATATTCTGAACTTTATAGCTGACAGAATTTCTCAAAGAAATCCGTTCAGAGTGATGTTAAGGACAAGGCCAGCTTTGGCGCATGTATTGCTGTGTACAACTCAGTAAGTATAAAAACTGGAATTGCCAGGTAGTAAAGCGTAACAAAATTGCTGTCTTCACGGGCTATAACACAAATAAATCATATAAACAATTTTGTCCAGATACTGAATGTAAATCATGGCAGAGTTATTCTACTTATTTTCAATGACAGGCATCAATCATCTCTTTTCATTGATACATGATCACAGACCTGATGAGAGGGCTAGCATCTTCCTTTCAGGCTAAACAGAAGAAGAAATTAAACACCTATTTACAAAAGAGTAGTGAAGAGCAACTGGAGGCAACTGCCCAAGAAAATGGCTTTAGTTACAAAGCATGAGCCAGGCTAAGCCCAGTGGTCTAAAAAAAACCAGGGATTTCTTTCAGTGATTTGAATAAAAAAAAAAGGGACTATGGGATTTATGAAGCCATGGATGTATTCCTTGGGAAAAAACAAGGAGACAGCTTTCTTCCCAGGCTCCCTTTCCACAGGCACAGAACAAACTGGAGGAAAACCTGGAACTAGTGAAGAAAATAACTCCCTGGTCTGGTTTCTGTCTTGGCAAGGCAACAGAGCTTTGTGTACATCGTTTGTGATATGTAGGCTTCTAGCAATGAAATGTTTGTATTCTTGCAAAATTCTGCATCACTCTTAATTTAGGAAGAAATTCTGAATTCTCCTAGCTGAGCACCAGAATCTTCTAAAATATTTGTCCGTTTGCCCTGTGCTGACATTTCATCACCATACTGACCAAAAGCTTGAGACATGACTAATGAGCTCAGGGTTTCTGTAGCTTGGACGGTGTCCAGGTAAGAGCTGATACATTTATATTCTTGAGCTGCCTTTAACATCTCAGTTTAAAAAGAAACTGCCTACAAGAAAAATAGTCCTTTGGGTTTGCTTTCCTAAGCACAGGTTGAATCCCAGGGACTTTTGTGGGCTGAGTGAGGTTGAAAAAAGAATGTACAGTTAAAAAAGAATGCTTACTATGTAGTCACAATTATTAATTATACCTTTTTGTTAAATAAAGCAATAATGTGCTTAAATCCTCTAGGAAAAGGGATCTGTCTGTATGCTTTTATATACAATTTCTTCTTATAGAAAGCAAGTCAGGATGCTCACACCTCCAGTTTGATTCTGAGAAAGAGCATTCACTGGGCATCTGCATATTCAGCACTGTCCCGGAGAACCGGTAGCTGGAGTCACACCAGAGTGCAGCAGCAGGCACCAGTAATTGGTCTCCAGATCCCAAGTGTGAGCCTACTGAAAAATCCTGCCTGGACCTTTGCTTATTGTCCAGAGGCTTAAAACACCCCAAGACCCTCTAAGGGGAACCTGCTGCCTAACAGATAAGAAAAGACATCCAAAGGAGAGAGTTCTGAAAGGGAGATAAATATACTTAGGTTTGCAGACATACTATAAAGCATAGCTTCTCCTCTAGTCTCAAGATACCAGGTGAAATTCTGAGGTTGAAATATTTGTCTGTGGGTTCAGGGGGTTCTGTAGGATGTCTGCATCTGTTCCTTTTGTAGCTGGAGAAAATTCTCCCCACCTAGCAAATCCCACCAGTCACACAAGCACATAATGTTGTTTGGCTCTGACTGGTACACCATCCATACTGCTATATAACAACTAATGTGTAATGTGTGGCAATAACACCACCCCATCGTAAAGAGGATAGGAGAACAATTCATATCACTACCAGTCGCTAGCCAGTGGAGCACAAGATGGAAAAGCAAGGCATGCTTGCCAGAGGAATAAAGCTGAAAGAAGAGTGATGAGCCCAACGGAACCCTCAGTACCTATGGGATATGGAGTGATGAAGTCTCCTAAAGCTGACAGTAAGTAAAGAATAGTTGGACTTGCTCAGTCCCAACATGCCTGCTCTGAAATCCATCTTTCATTTTCAGTTTTCATGCGCTGTCTCTATGTCATGCCAAGGAGAAGCTGAAAGCTGCAATATAAATAACATGTCTGCTGGAGAAACGTGTTTCTTGTTATATGCTTTATAAAGCAAAATTAAGTCAGCCACTGAAGTGGTGCTCTGGACAGCACAGGTAACATCTGCCAGATGAGCACTGAATGCTTCGTTTACATTGCAGAGGATAAGAAGTGGGAGTCAAATAGAACCAAATTACCCAAATAGGAAACTGAGCTGAAGAGGAGCAATTTGCATTCTAAAAATGGGATTTTATTTTTTTCTGTCTCACTTCCAGGACAACACCAGGAGTGAAATATTGCATTTTCACCACCAGACGATAGCAGTGTGCAATAGACTGCTGACTTCATTGCAAGTTAAAAGATTTCTTCTGCTTTTGGTATTTCCTTGCCGACAGTAATGTGAGGGGCAGTTGTAATACTGCAGAAATGAAGGAGCTGGTGATCTTGAGACCAATAGGGTGGATACTGGTTGGTTTACCCCCTCCAATTTCCCAGCATGAATCCTGAATAGCTGTCAAGAACAAAGACAAGTTTCAGGTGTATCTCAAACACAATCATGATTTTTTTTTCCATTTTTGTAACTTCTATTTCCAATTTTGTGTGATTAAATATTGCCATTGGCCAGGAAACACTTCAGTTGCTCTTAGCTTGTGTATAACAATTTGCTGTTATTTTTACAAAGGCAGCTCAAGCTCAGCTGATTGATATGCTGTTACTCCAAGAGCAAAGAATATACCCTCTGTGATGTGTATTTTAGGAATAAATCTTAGAAGTCAAATACACATTTCTAATTCACCATGTGTAAAATCATCCATGTTGAATTAGAGGGGAATGTTACTGGATGACTCTATCCAAAATACAGAAGACAGATAAACTAACAAACAAACATAAGGTGCTAGCACAGTGAGAGGATCTTTATTTATATGCAGCATTTAGCACCATAATATCATGAGTTCAGTTTCTACTGACCATCTGTCATATCTGGTGTCAGCTTCACAAGCCTTGTGAACTTTGCCATTCCTGGTGTTGGACTTCAAAAGGCACTGCACCCACCCACCACTATCTCACAGATCTACAGACCATATTGCGGCAGCGTGAAACAAAGAGGGCTCTTGGCAGGAAGAGGCTGCCGCTGCATTTCAGGGCTTTTGGCCTTCCAAAGTAGCAGGCATTTTACTGGATTAACTGGACTGAAATGACTACTGCTTGAAGGGGTAGCATCAAGTTTAGCCTCATATGTTTTCTTGGTAATCAGAATATTATTACTCAGGGCGATTTGAGGAACAGTGGGAATTAAACCCCTGCTGCAAGATTGTACTCTCTTCAAATGAGGTTCGTAGCAAGACCAGGCAAAATGCATTAGATATTTTCAAAATAGCTTGTAGGGCAAAGAAGAAGCCAGAATCTGTTAAAATATAGATGATAAAAACCTCTTTAGAAATCTAGAAAGCAAGGAAGGAAGGGACATTCATGAGCTGTATCCATGACTTTCATCAATGCAGCCTAGCACAGCTGCTAGCAATAAACTTCAAAAGATGTTTATCAAGTATTAATTGTTTTTTAAATCCACTGTAAGAACTATGGGGACATGGTAATCCCTCTCGATTCCCTTCTTTGTATTCAGCTCACAAACTTACATATTTTTAAGGTCTGTGGACCGTGACGTGTATTTGTCACATTGGCACAGGGGCTGTTGCTGAGACTTGTTTCCATTGTGCCCTGAGACTTCCAGCAGCTCTGGGAAGAGGTTTGTTAACTTGTGTTCTCCCCACTCTCCTCACACTGACTAAGGATGAACTGTTCTCACCTGTGTTGATCACTACGTGCGTCTGTTGTTGGCACAGCTGAACAGTACAACAGTATCTTGCTACAGGGTGCAGAACACAGATTTTCGAGTCCCTGTTTGCAAAGTTTCTTGCTTTCTTGAAAATTCATATTTTGGGCTAAAACCCCCAAGTGTATTTCCAATTTGACAACAAAAGAAGATAAAAATGGACAAGAAGCATCCTTTAGGTATGTGCAGATATAGATAGCACATTAATAATTGTGGTATAATTTAGTAGCTCTTGGTTTTTTACAAGATTATAATAATTTTGTTATCTTAATCCTGTTATTTTAATATTTCATAGAATCATAGAATCATAGAATAGTTAGGGTTGGAAAGGACCTCAAGATCATCTACTTCCAACCCCCTGCCATGGGCACAGACACCTCACACTAAACCATCTCACCCAGGGCTTCATCCAACCTGGCCTTTAACACTACCAGTGATGGAGCACTCACAACCTCCCTGGGCAACCCATTCCAGTGCCTCACCACCCTAACAGGAAAGAATTTCCTCCTTATATCCAATCTGAACTTCCCCTGTTTAAGTTTTAACCCATTACCCCTTGTCCTGTCACTACAGTCCCTAATGAAGAGTCCCTCCCCAGCATCCTTATAGGCCCCCTTCAGGTACTGGAAGGCTGCTATGAGGTCATGTAAAATTATTCTGTAGATCACTGCGTCCTTCATAGTACTGGTGCCCTTCTATCGCTTACCTCTGATCTCCTTATTACCAAGAATAAAATTTAGGTAGGCTTTGCAAACAGCACTGATGTACGCTACACTTTCTACCTCCCTTTAGTGTTCTTTTCTTTTACTGCTCTAGTGAACGTAAAACATACCTTGTGAAATAAAAAGACTCATGGAATCCCTATGAGCTAATACATAGGAAATGTATAGTAATTTGAAGAGATGCATGAAGCTGGAGTAAGCTTTTGTTTCAAGCTGTTTGAGGAGGCACATTCCTGAGAATGTTCTCTCTTCCCATCGGCAAATCGCCTATGAGAGCTGCAGTAAACTGGATGCAGTAATTTCTCAAAATCTGCTCCATTAGCATAGATGTTGAGCTGGACCAGCCAATACAGTTCTATTGTCTGTACTATGCCCAGAGTGTTTGCCTACAAAGCTTCAAGCGTGCCATCTTCTGGATTTCTCCACCTACACTGAATGCATATGAATTACAGGTTGGTTCCTGCACTACAGGTGGACTTGTGGCAGCCCAGCAGCCCCTTCCACATCACTGAAGGTACTGTTACTGACGTGCGAGTACCGCAGAACACATCCCGAGGACTGCTGCCCTACCTCCAGCAAGCAAACATCCAGTACACGTAAGCCTGTGCTTTGTTTTCTGTGCCTTGCTCCAGAGATCCGGCCTCCAAGGCAGGTCTGCAACTACCATGCCAAGCGCACCTGAGAATACGTTCCACATCATAGCAATTAGACTGGCAGACTGCTGGACATTGCCAAGAAAACAACCATTTTAATGGGAGAGCAGAAAGTCTCCCACGGGCAGGCAGTTTTAATTAAATGTCCTCCTTCTGAGTCAAGCTGAAGTGTTTTCAATGTATATGAAATCACATACGTTAAGAGAGGGATGGCAATTACTAACCCTACAGCCTGCTGTGCCTCTCTCTGTATTTAACAGGAACAAGGTTTGTTTACAAGTGTGCTGCTGCGAGCGCAGAGGCAAGCCTTCTTCATGAATTATAAAGGAATGTACTAGTTCTCTTAAAAATCTCCATTCCTCATAACCCAACACAAGTCATACAGAACAAATACACTCTAAGGATCACATATAATTTATACCATTTCTTAAAAGCTTTCATGACAGTTTTGGAGCATACTTATGATTTCATATTTATCAATATTATAGACTAGATAAGAGTAATGACCTTGTCATTAAAGCCTTTTCAATGAAATGCCTAAGCATCTGAACAATCAACTGACAAGTTACTTGAATTCTCAGACATTTGCTGAATAAAGCCTTACATGAGGCTATTTATACTTGTGTCTCAGTGAGGAAAGGGTAGCATGAATCATATTGTATATTATATGTATTATCAGAATTCCATTTTTATTATGACAGTGGTCTCTTATTATTTCTTCATTCTAAAAACACAAAAACAGACATAAGGAAGTTAATTATGCATGGCTAGTAGCTGAAGTTCAGAGGGAATTTCATGTGGGTGCAACACTGCTTCAGTTTTGTGTTTAAAAATAAGATGGGAATTTCTGTAATTGTTTTCCTGTACTTATAAAAAAAAGTGTCCCTTAACTGCTGTGCCCCAGCATTTGTGGTCACTTCTGCTGCTCACAGTAATTGCCTTTAATGAAATGACAGAAAGTGATTTTATATGTGTTACAAACACTCCCTGTACTTGAAGACCTTTACTTAAGTCACAGAGCAGCTTGTGCAAGGGCAAGAGCTGTGAGACCAAAGTGTCTCCGCAGTTCACCTGAAACACAGTGCCACAAATACTAGAACATTACATTCATTTTCCACAGGGAAAATTTCCTCTCTGACATTTGCTGCACAAGATGTTGTGCTTAGAAAGAAGCTGGGCAGCATTTTGTCAACTCCAGACTGTTTCTTTGGTCTCCTTCATCTCCCCATTGCCCATCTCAGACTCCTTGTAAGCTGGGTCCCAGCCACCAGGAGCAAAACCCTGCAAAGCCTCGGATGAGCATGCACGTGTCCTGATAAGCCCCGTAGGATCTGTAACTCCACAAGAGCAGGGAGGATTTACTGTGAGAGCAGCAATAGCTATAGTCAGGGAATGGCAGAAGGGCTGCTGGGATGGCTGTGCACAGCCATGTCCCCTGCACGGCCAGGATGGGGACCACAGCCCTGAGCTGGAGTGCAGCTCCACAGCCAAGGGACTGAGGTGCTGGGCAAGGCTTCAGACAGCTCCTTTTCTCATGGCTTTTTTTCATGTGTTTAAAAAATGTGTTGTATTTTTCACACAATATTTGAAAATGAGTTAAATTGCTACTACATACCTTTGGGAGCTGGAAAAGGTGAGGCACACACCATGTAAAACTTCAGGCTGACACCTAAACTGTGTCAAATTTTCGAAGACAAGGGAGCATTAAGCAGCCCTAATAATGAATAAGGCGACCAGCTCTTGCCTATAAGACAGGCTTATCTGTCCCAGTGTTTGACTTCATGACAAGAAAATGGTCATGAAAACGAGCCAGGCATCAGATAAGCTCTTACTCCACTAAGTTGCCTCAGTTGTAAGTCCTCTGCAATGAAGCCACTTAGGTCATACTAGGACCTGAGTGACTTTAGAGCCTTTGTGTTATAAGCACAAACAGTACAGAGTAATTTTAAGAGTAAAGAAAGATTATCAAATCTCATTTGGAGTACAGGCACATAAACAATCAGGAGTTGTAAAATTCAATCTGTTACTGTAAAAGTGAACAAACAGAGCTTGATCCTGGTAGGTACTCATATTAATCAGAACTCAGCAAAGCAGGCAAGTATTTTTTTAACATATTAAACACCCTAATGACTTGAATAAAACCACTGCTTTAACCTACCTACAGGCTTAAATGCTTTACAGTCGTAGAGTGTATAGCAAGTCAAGACTATAAGCCCTTAGTTTGATTAATGAAACTGGTAGATGTAGAGCAACATAATTCCTAATTATACAATTGCTTCGCTAATACAGTTGAAGACGGGTATAACCTTTACTTTGATGTTGTATGTAGATAGACCTATTTGAGGCATCTGCTGCACAGCTGAGTTAGGATTAAAGTTCACCACAGTTTCTTTCCATCTTTTTTCAGTTATTGCAGCTAATGCCTATAGAATTTTAAAAGGTTGAATGTCCATCGTTTTGCAGGAATGATGGTATGGTGATTACACATTGCCGTGCTTTAGGAGAAAGTAGTATACAAGGATGACTCACAGTTTTACAGAGATGTCATTGTACAGTGATGTTGTTACTGATGTCAGTGACAATATTACCAGCTCCTGCCAATATATAATGGAAAAGATAGATGCTCCAACTTCTTCAATATTATTCTTTTTTGACGTTTTCTATATTAATTGTATTTTTGTCATAAAACTGGAAAGGTTTCAGCTTACACCACTGCTTCTGCGTTCTGCTCTTAATGCAAAGAACCTCTCACTTTTTATTGCAGGCAGATTTAATTTTCATTAGTATTGATTCATGTTTTTCCTGAGTTATTTTAAAATAACTGGCAAGCAACTATTGCAGAGCAGATAACAAACCACACAAAAACACACAAAAAAAGATTCTTTGTTCTGAATTTTTTTGTTGTGCCTCTACAACTTGTAGGTATACGTACTGTTCCATGCCAGTACAATAACTCCCAAAAGAAAATATGTGCATATTTTTCTAAGCCTAAAGATTTTTTTAATGGTTTTGAAATCAATTTTTGAAGATCCATGATTACTTGGTATAACTGGATTATAAAAGAAGAGATCAAATGCTGCTCCATAAGCAAATGAAAGCAGCTTCTCCATTGCATTGTCTATGCTACTTACATTTTTCTGTTTTATTCACTTAACAAGCTCATTGTGGTTTTTGAAGTCTTTGTTACATTTCAAAGCAGCTGGAGTATTTATGTAGCAGCATGTATTAAAATAAGCCTGAAGCTCTCTGTCAAAATATAACAGATGAAGTAATATCAGAATGGTTTAACTACTCCTATATTTCTTCTAAATGTGATTGTTGTTCTGCTTTAGCCTGTGTGTTCTACTAGCTTTTCAGTAATGCCATTGTCTTTTTTACCTAGGATTCTCATATCAGACTTACAAGAAGCAGTAGAAAACCAAACCGGACTGCGGTCACACAGGAATCGAAGGTCCCTCTCTGAGTATAATTATGAGGTGTATCACTCCCTGGAAGAAGTACGTGAAAATTCATATTGTTCCTCTTATCCACTACACTGTTGTTTTTAATAAGGCTAAGATTTCACTCTCTTCAAATTATGGTTACCTGTTCATCTTCAGAAGTGTTCTAAATGTTTATTCTTCAAAAATAAGCACCTTCATGAAAATATATATATTTTTTGATATTTGTACTCAAGGCTTATATTTACATGTAACTATCTTTGACAGCTTCTGAGTTTCCTTTTTAAATTAGGCCTTTTACTCTGATGGAATAAGAGATTTCATTGAATGATTAGTCCCACCGAGTCCTTTAAGTAAGACATATGAGCAAGTGCTAAGGTATTTGCACAGGAGGCCCAAAGACTTAAAAACACTTCGATACAGACTCATGTACAAGGGATACCATCCTGTATGATAGCAGGGTAAATAATGTCTGTTGATTTCAGAGTGCTCACATACACAGTTTCAGTCTGCACTAAAACAAAGTCACTAGGCAGAGCATGAAGGATGCTGCACCTCAATGAGATCTGGTGCCTATGAATCAAATATTGCAGGTAGTATTAAATTCTTTAGGTCAATCTCTTTGCCATTGTATTTCCTGGCAGGCAAACTCAGGGACTTTCTTCCTTCATTCCATTAATATTTATTGTGGATGGCAGATAAGCCCCATCCCTGCTTTTTTACAGACAGCTATTGCATTTCAACAATAAAATACTTCCAACAAAAAAATGGAAAAAGAAGCGAACCCTGTGACTGAGGGCTGCATCCAACCTCTGGCAATAGAGCTATGAAAGTCCAGTAATACTTCAAGTGTGAAAACAAAACCAAAGACAAAAAAAAAGTGACAGGAAAACCCTAAAACATACAGAGGACTGAGAGCTGGGAGGAATAAATGTGTTACAGTTGCTTCCCATGAAATGCAAAGATTGAAGCAACGCTTTCACTTCTATATTTGCAGATCCAGGATTGGATGTATCACCTGAATAAAACTCATTCAGATCTTGTTCACATGTTCTCTGTTGGAAAATCCTATGAAGGGAGACCACTGTTTGTACTCAAGGTAAAGATTAAACAGTTATTAACCAGAAAAAACCTGTAATCAGGGACAGACACTTTGTTACGTATGTTATAGCATGTACACTGGAGACCCAGGTTAATTGTGTTTCCTAAGAATGGGTTGCTAAGATCCGGGTATCTCTGTGAACGTCATCTTTAAAGAACAAAAAGCTGGAAAACTAAAAGCCGAATCCTCTTTACTTGTGTTGGATATACATGGAGACAGATTACAGGACAAGCTCAATTAGCAGCATTTGGATTTAAGAGAATTGGAAAGTTTTGTGTTTATAGACAATTTGGAAAGTGTTATGCTGGAGACAGACCCCAGAGGACTCTGGAGCCCTTCTCAGCATGTGCTACCATAGGCTTTCTCTTCAGCTACTGACAAGGCTGTGTGCTCTCAACTTACATTATTAGGACCACAAATAAGAGCATGTCAGCGAATTACAAAACAAATAAAACCCCCCAAAAAATCAATGTACTTTTTTTCATCTCTTATTGCAGAGCTGTGAAAGTCTGATTCTGTATCAGGCTATTTCTGTAGCACCATTTTTCCTCACCCTGCTCTATGTGATATTTGAGGATATCATTCCTCATAAAAGAGGAAATGACAGATCTCACTTTTACTGTAATGTTTTTTTTGCCACAGAGCATCTTCATGATGTTGGCATACGTGCCTGTCATGATCACGGCCATACCTTTGAAAACAATATATTTGTGTTCCTTTATATGAGGAAATCCAAAATGGTTTAGTGTTTCTAATATTCTATGAATTTCTTGTTACTGTGTTTCACTAATGAAATGAGATCTATTGATATTTCTATGAATATTCACGCATGAAGTTAGGTAAAAGATCACGGCCCTACAAGAAAGCTGTCTGGATGGACTGTGGGATTCATGCAAGAGAGTGGATTGGCCCTGCCTTTTGCCAGTGGTTTGTGAAAGAAGTAAGTGTTTAATGACTTACAGTCATGCAATTCTTTTAGCTCAATAAACTTGTGTTTTTGCTATAACTGATCTAATGTATTATTGATAAGAAAAATAAATAGATATTATATCACTTTTTTTTTTTATTATTTGTAGAACACTTAAGTGCTTGATAAATGAAGCTGATAGCAACTGCCAGACACAGCTAGGCACAGGACAGAAATATGCCAGACACATATTGGCAGACATATGAAGTAGAATTTTATTCCAAGACCTAAAAATGTGAAGATTGTGATTCTGGTAATGATCCAGGTAAATCATTGCCACTGTGTACTGCTTCAGATCAGTTCAGAAATACCCCTACTTTAACGATTTAGATCAAGACACTTCTCTTTTCTGTAATTCCAATGGAATAGGAAAGTAAAATCATAGAATCATACAAAAGAATCATAAAATCATTAAGGCTGGAAAAGACCTCTAAGATCACTGAGTCCAACTGTTAACCTAGCACTGCCAAGTCCACCTCTAAACCATGTCCCTAAAGCCACATCTACATGTCTTTTAAATACCTCCAGGGATGGTGACTCAACCACTTCCCTGGGCTGCCAGTTCATGTGCTCGACAACCATTTTGGTGAAAATTTTTTTCCTAATATCCAGTCAAAACTGTCCCTGGCACAGCTTCAGCCTGGTTCCTCTTACCCTACCATCTGTTGCTTGGGAAAAGAGACCAAGACCCTCCTTGCAACAACCTCCTTTCATGTGGGTTGTAGAAAGTGATAAAGTCTCCCCTGATCCTCCTTTTCTCCAGGATAAACAACCACAGATCCCTCAGCTACTCCTCATAGGGCTTGCTCTCTAGGCCCTTCTCCAGCTTCACTGTCCTTCTTTGGACCTGCTCCAGCACCTCAATACTAATATTGTAGTAAGCGGCCCAGAACCGAACACAGTATTTGAGGTGCAGCCTCACCAGTACTGAGTACATAGGAACAATCACCTCCCTGACCCTGCTGGCCACCCTGTTTCTGGTACAGCCCAGGATGCTGTTGGACTTCTTGGCTGCCTGGGCACAAGCTGGCTCATGTTCAGCAGCTGTCAGTCAACACCCCCAGGTCCTTTTCCACTGGGCAGCTTTCAGCCACTCCTCCCCAAGCTTGTAGCATTGTATGGGGATGCTTTGGCCCAAGTGCAGGACCTGGCACTGAGCCTTGTTTAACTTTGTACAATTGGCCTCAGCCCATTGATCCAGCCTGTATAGATCCCTCTGCAGAGCCTTCCTCCAGTAGATCAACGCCCCCAGCCAACTTGGGAGTTGCAAACTTGCTGAGGGTGTACTTGATCCCCTCATCCAGACCATCAGTAAAGATATTAAACAGAACCAGCCCCAGTACTGAGCCCTGGGGAACACCGCTTGTGACCGGCTGCCAGCTGGATTTAATTCTATTCACCACCATTCTTTGGGCTCGGCCATTCAGCCAGGTTTTTTTACCCAGCAAAAAGTGCATCCATCCAAGCCATGAGCAGCCAGTTTCTTCAGGAGAATGCTGTGGGAAATGGTGTGAAAGGCTTCACTAAAGTTTAGGTAGACAACATCCACAGCCTTTCCTGCATCCACTGAGCAGGTCACCTAGTCACAGAAGATCAGGTTAGTCAAGCAGTACATGCCTTTCGTAAATGAATGCTGACTGGGCCAGATAAACAGGTGTTTAATGTGCCACGTTATGGCACTTATGGTGATCAGCTTCATAACCTTCCCCAGCACCAAGGTCAGACTGACAGGCCTTTAGTGCCCCAGATCCTGCTATCCTCTAGTCAACTGGGACCTCCCCAGTTAGCCAGGACTGCTGATAAGTGATTGAAAGGAACTCAGTGAGCACTTCTCACAGCTCCCTCAGTACCCTTGGGTGGATTCCATCCAGCCCCATAGACTTACATGTGTCTAACTGATGTAGAGGGTCACTGAACTATGGGGTCCTCAACCAGCTCTCCATCCCTGTCTTCCAGTTCATGGAGCTGGGTACCCTGAGAACAACTGGTCTTACTATTAAAGACAAAGAAGGCATTAAGTACCTCAGCCTTCATTCTTTGTCACTACTTTCCCCACTGCATTCAGTAAAGGATGGAGAGTCTCCTTAGTCCTCTTTTTGTTGCTAATGTATTTATAGAAACAATTTTTATTGTCTTTAATAGCAGTAGCCAGATTAATTTCTAGTTGAGCTTTGCCCCCTCTAATTTTCTCCCTTCGTAACCTCATGACATCCTTGTAGTCCTAGTGAGTTGCCTGCCCCTTCTTCCAAAGGTCATAAACTCTTTTTTCCTGAATTCCAGTCAAAGTCTCTGTTCAACCAAGTGATCTTCTTCCCAGCCTGGACAAGAAAAGCAGCTTCTGAGCAGCTATCCTACCCAGGAGAATAGGCTGCAGTTAAGGAAGGAAGATGTTTGGCACAGACAGGCACTGGTGGGAAAGCCTTACTGCTCAAATACATATTCTTTACTGAGGGTTTCCCATAAAGCACTACAATGTGGTAGGAAGGTAAAAATCACAAGATTTCTCTGTAGACCTTATGGCAGAATATAGCCTGTCTACGTGTACATAAAAACCTTCTGGTTGTTACTTGAGATCCTTGAAGAGTAGCTTGCTAGCAAGACTGTTTTGCTA
This sequence comes from Lathamus discolor, assembly GCF_037157495.1. Lineage (NCBI taxonomy): Eukaryota > Metazoa > Chordata > Aves > Psittaciformes > Psittacidae > Lathamus > Lathamus discolor. The sequence goes on along the minus strand of NC_088885.1, from coordinate 125,065,317 downwards.
ACTATATAAAAGCATTTTCCTAGATGAAAGAAAGTTTCTGTGAGTGCCTTGAGACTACAAGAATGTACCACCTTCGTCTGCCCGTGTTGGTTGTGCGTTGCCTTTATTCACAAATGTCATACATTTTCTTCTCTCCTTAGAGCAATACATCAATCCAGCATTAAAGCAAAAAGCATTAGGATAAGAATACGTTATGCTCACAGTCTCCATCATGATATTAAAAAGGACTGGGAGAGGAGGAGAGACAAGAATATTAGATTGTTTGGTTTAGGATATTGCTTTTCTCATTAAATGAATTAGACATTTTCAGCAAGAGCTCTGGAAAAACTGAAAGCTGAAGGCCTCTCCATGCTTCCAACTCTGCAATTCTCCTTGGCTGGCAAACTCTTCCCTTAAGCACCTCTGCAGCCCAGCAGCCCACTTTCCATCCCCCCAGCGCTTACGAGCAGTTCTGAGAAAGAGCAGTCAGCTTGGAAACAGATTTTTCCTGGTATGTTTGTTGACTCTAAGGAATAGCACCACAAGCCTATTGATTTAAGGCAAGCAAAAGGAAATGTTGGATTTATGTGATGTTAGATTCTTTTCTAGCAGGAACAGCATACATGCACCCCTTCACCGTGCAGGTAGCCTGAAATATTTTATTGAGCTTTCACTTCACCCTGCGATCTCTATCACTTGTTTTCATTGAAGTATCCATACCCCTGTGTACCGTGAGGCTTTTCACATTATTTAGCTTAGAAAACAACCTCTGTGTATGAATGTCACTTAATATTCAGGCTCAGGACTGTGTGCTGCAAACTTGACCAGCTATTCCCATTGAGCTTGGGAAACTTCAGTGTCTTGCTTGCACCTCTGGAAGCGGCAGCTTCTGAGTGCCAATGAACGTGCTGCAGGCAATGGAAGACAGCATCTCCAATAGGGTGGAGGTGCAACTGAGCAGCTGGCTGCTAAGTATGGCTTAGCAGGGTAAAGGCAGCAGCTCCCCACTTTCTACAAAGCATCTGGAGTTGTTCAGCTGGACAGGACCCAAATCTATCTAGAAATGCAAAGCAGACTAGGGTAGAGCAGACTTGGGAAGTGAGGATGTGAGGTTAGAGTGTGGAAAGGCAGGAAGGCAAGAGGCTTCCTGCTATGCAAGCTTGTTATGTATGCAGGCAAATAAAATAGTCAGAGAAAATAAACAGATGAACTAGAGAAAAGAGGAGAAAGATATAAAAGTTAAAGATTGAAAAGAGAAAGAGAATGCACAGGAAAGAGTTTTGCATTATGTAATAATATAATTGAAAGTACAAACCCAGCCTACTTGCATTTTGAAACAAACAAAAGGCAAGTGAAGACTGTTTGGTTTGGGGGTTTGGGACTTTTGTTTTCTTTTTTGTGTGTTTTTTTATTCTAATCTACCCCAGCATAAGCTCCAGATTTGGCTCTGTGTTCCATAGGTCTGGTGTTAATAACATCACTGTTTGTTTCTGTAGAAGGTGCCCCAAGTGTTTGTAGCCTCTCAGCTAAAGATAATCAGATGTTCTACCAGGGTTAGCAATACTGGTGGCCTCTGACAAACCCTACCTTATGGTTATTGAATTTCAAGTCAAGAAAGAGGACACCCTGCATGCACAGGATCAGACCTTTAGGTACCAGCTAATGGACCAGAAAGAAGTGTCCATGTGTGTATTGTAGTAGAATAGCAGTTATGTTACAGTAGACTCCCCTTCAACTTCAATCCTTACTCAGCTTGAAAAGGGTGCAGAAAAGACCCTGAGAGTGGAAATATTAAGAGACCTGGAGTAGGTGCGGTAGGGAAGCAAGAGGAACTGTAAAAAGCAATGGAACAGATTATATTTGGATTACTTTGAAGGCAACCTGCAAAGATAAATGGATCAAATGTAACCCAGAATTTGCATACACAGCAAAAGATTTTAGGGAGGGGGAAGGCAAGAAAATTTAAAATCATACATTAAATGTCTTAGTAAATATTACAGACTGGAAAGAATGGGACTATTTTATGTGTTATTACTATGTAGAAAGCAGGAGACTTCAAAACAAAATTTGTGTATCAAACATGTTTTTATCCCAAATCAAATAGCCCTCACAAAGAAGCAAACCCTATAGACTTTTTGCAAAAGTACAATTATAAGTGTATATGTGTTAAATAATGACGTTAACTCCTCTTCACTGGGTCTGCGGTTGTGAGAGGAGAAGCAGAATCTAGATACCAAATTATTCAGACCTCAAATTCATGATTTACCGTTGTTTTAAAAATCTGAAATATGGTTCACAGGCAGCTATTCAAATTAACATCACAACTAGATTGTGTTTCAGTTTTAGTGGAAGCAGATGAGGATTCCCATTACATCTGGTTTGACTTTCTTCCCTCTAATAAATGTTGCCATTTGATCCATGTCAATGATGTATAACCTTGAACTGTCATTCATACATTTTCAGAAAAGAACATACAAGGGATGTGACTTGAAGATGCACTATTCTTTGTTTCTGATGCAGGAATTTGTATTTCAAGATTAGAAAATTCAAGAAATGCCATTAAAAATCTTCAATAAGCAAGCACTGATTGTAATTCTTCTTGACATAATGTTCTAAGAATCCAATGGCAACTTTAAGGGAAACATCCACTAAGATCATGCACATTCCCCTAAGGGAATAGCCTCATCAGGACCTCAAGTTAAGGTGCAAATAACCTCACACTTTGGAAATACAGTAACCTCCACCATCACCTTATTCTCCCATCCTCAAAAGTGGGCCTTTTCAGGAAAAAAAAACAATCATATCTGACCAGCGTCAGTATATCTTGCATTTCAAGTGTAAACTGCGGCATGCTCTTCCACAGACTACCTACACTTCTATATTTTTCAAATGTTCAAATCTTGAAGACTTTACTCAAACTAGTATTATAATTCTTTGAATGTTACATTGCACGTAGCCACTTTTCTTTGATAGGAGACTGTTGCAGGTTTTTCTCCTGGATAAGCAGTGCTACTTTCTGCTTCCTCTGGGATGAAACCTAACAATATCCAAGAACTTTGCTGGAACAATGTTCAAAACTACTTCTGAGCTTTCTGGATTTGATCAAGGTGACTTGATAAGTTTGGTTAGAGCATTGACCTTGCTAGACTACCCATGAATGTTCCTTCACCCCTATCCACAGACCCACTGAAAAGGAGCTGTACAGTAGAGGAATCCAAACCCACACCTCTGAAGCCCTACTCATACTGCAGCACTGTATCATCCCTAAAAGATGGGCCATAATAGCTCTCTCACCTCAGAAAAATCCCAAATAGGAAATTAATGTCAGTTCCAACCCTAACTGTTCTATGATTCTATGCTCTGTGGACTTCAAGCTGTGAGATATGTGGCCTAAAGTCCAAATACTGAAATGCAGGTGATCAATGACTGCAGTTATATAAGTTCCCAAATTATTCAAGATGATGTGTTTGTGCTTTATCACGCACCCAGGGTGCAGACAGGTAACCCCAGACAAAGAAGGTAAAGGTTGAGGGCAGATTTTCATTTTTTTTATTTTGAATGCTGATGTTGGTATTGATTGCTGACAAAACCAGGCTTGAATCCCGTATTTTCACTCCATAATAATGAGCTAACTGTCTGCTAGCTTGGACACAGACTGTCCAAGACGCAAAATATCAACACCTGCCCCTGCTATTCTCAGCTTGAGACTGATTTATGAGTCACCTTATGGGATGCACAAGGGATGCATAATGCCAATTAGCCAGCCATCAGGCTTGTGGACCAGGCCTCAGAGACTAGTCTTTACCAGGAATTTTGCAGGGTTCGAGACCTGAGATTCTTCCTCAGAAATATTTATGAAGTGCTTGACTGCAAAGCCAGGATACCTAGAATAACAGCACATACATAAACATCTGCAGAACTGAATAAAGACAACAGTGTGATCAGACACAGGTCTGAGCAAGAGACCCAGAGAGTGTCAACAAGGGTTGGCTCTTCTTCTGCACCATGCAAGCCATGTGGTCAGAGGGCCATAAAGCTATAAGTACTCCTACTTTAAGATCTGCTGAAAGCCAGTGTAGCACTTATACTCATTCTGCAAAATTCCAGAGACTGATGGACAAAACATCTGCAGTATGCTGCATCAACGGAGCAGCACTCACTCATTCATTCCAGCGCTGAAGTACACACTGCTAGGAAAACAGCTTCACATTCTGGATCATTTCTGGGTCTTGCTGAAGTCCATCAAAACTGATAGTCTTTTAGGAGTCCCTTTGCTATCCTAACTACCAGAGCCTCAAAATACTGGCTGATTATTAAATCCAACACCAGTTTTTCACCCATTTCAGAAGTAGTCTGATTTTGGCCGTGTGTATGATAGTTATGTGAAGCAACACAGTAATGTTTGTTAAAGATTATATGCTTGACCTATCACTTGTCAACAGATTTAAGCCTTTTGAACAGGTACAGCTGAAATGTCATGTTTCCACAGTCCAGGATTTCAGACTAATATTAAAGGATGCTCATTACAGCTGTATTTAGTTATTCTTCAGGGCAATATAGCTAGTTCACCCTGTGATAGGCTTTCTGTCTCCATTTTTGGGAAGTTTCCAAGCAGAAGTTTTGAACCAAAAAGGAAAGAAAACAAGGACATGACTGCCTCTCCCTTTAAGTCATACATTTATGGCACTCCTCTCCTGATGACAGACACCACTGTTCTTACCATATCTTTGAATGCTGGCTCTCAGAAACCTGAAGAGCTTCTGAAATAATTTGAAATTCCAAAGTGAATCAGAGTCATGAAAGGCCAAAACAAACACTTTGTACCTGTGGCTTTTTTCTTTCACTGTTCAGTTGGATACATTTCTTGTTTCTGAGGTCCATTCCCTTCAGCTAAAGCTCTTCAGCTGACCTTGATTTGATGTGAAGTCTTTTTGTTGCTTTTTCAACCATCAAGTCTTCTTTCTCTAGGAAATCTTCCTATCCAAGCTTTCCTCCTATTCATCAGGTTTTATTTCACCCTTGTTTTAGGAAGGCCAGAAGCTTATAAGGGCTATATCTTGCCTCCCTCCAGCCTTTTTCACAGCTGCCAGTGATGATGGCACTGTGAAGACTGGGCTTTTATCACCTTGAAGGACCAGTCACCTGATGATGGATCTCTCCTCAAATGCTCTGCAGCTCTGTCATAAATGCAGAGCAATCATTGGAGCTTAATTTTTATTGTTTACCAAGCTCTATTCTTCCCAGCTGTCTTTTTAGCTCCTTAACCTCAGAAAAAACCTGACTCCTCTGAGTGCTCCCTATATATCCATTATCTGGAGGAAAATCCATCTGTTTCATCTATATTTGAAATATCACCCTTACTTATCTTTAGCTAACACATCCTTCTCTGTCAGGAGCTTCTGCCTGAAACACTATTTGTTTTTCCTTCATTAGAGAAATCACCTCCTCCAGCCTCTTCACTCAGTACTTCATTCATCAGCCTTTCAACAGCAAGAGGCACTGGTATAAATGCAGAATCTGTTTCATCGTCATGACTTTTTTTAATGCGTCAAATGCTGTTCCAGCCATTTGAAGTTTCTGTGTAATAATTACACCTATGTCTGTGTTCTGTATATTGTTTCTGCTTCTACTCAACTTTCCCCCTGCTACTCCACATCTGATTCAGTTCTGAATGATTTCAGCTATTCCTGCAGCCATTTTATACCCCACTTCTCTCTGAGTATGCATCTCTCCAGCACATCCTTGCTACTGAAAGCAGAGGTTACTAATGTGCGCCACTTTTGAGAGGAAGGAAGATGAAGTAGCAGAGAACACTTCCAACAATAGTTTCCCAGACTGGGCCCTCAGTTGTAATTCTTTTTTTTCTTTTAATGGATAAAATCTGAGCCAATGCCAAAAAAAATGGAGTGCAGTACCATGGTATTACCACAACGAGGCATGTGATGCATTGTTTTAAAAGAAGCTGTGGCAAACCGTTTTTACATTGTGCAGTATTTCTTTCTCCTTTGCTACATGGCGGATTTCCCCAGGATCTATTCAATACTAAAACACTTTAGAGAGGGTGCTTTCGTTTGCTGTGATATCTTTGCAACGGCAAAAAAACAAAAACAAATAAACAAAAAAAAAAAAAAACAAAAAAAACCCAAAAAACCCCAACCCAACCGTTAAAATAGTTTCCAGTTTTCCAAAAAGAAGTACTGCATTATTTCTCTTGTGCACTTTCAACTACTCAGATGCATCCTCCTGCCTACCCATGATCTTAAGAAGATAAAAATTAATTACTTTCATTTTGTTTGTAGCTATTTGTTTTTCACAATGTGAGTACATCTTGATAAAATAAAGGTAACCCTGCAGCTGTGTTGTGCCTGTGGTAGGAATTCTTCAATGACACTTGCTAGTGCAATCTCGTATATCAAGTATTAATCACTAGGACACTGAAATTCTACCCTGTGAAGGCTTTTAAGCTGCTGAGTATGTTCTTCTTCAAGGCAAGAAGAGAATTCGCATTGTTGTTCCAATGTATTACGTGGCCTAGGGAAGAAATTCAGCTTTATATTTTAGCAGTCAACTCCTTTGTGATGGTGCTCAGTAGTTAGGGCCTCAGTAAAACTACTGAGCTTCAGGAATACTATGGAGCATGAGAAAGGACTATGAAAGAAAATTCTGTGTGTTGGACAATATAGCTGTTCCAGAAACCGAATTCCAAGCAATAATTTTCACTTTAATTATTTAACTGTCTCAACAACTTAATTAAACAGTGTATTCAAGAGAGTTCTGTTGGGTTGCCCTCAATAGGTACTACCCTGAACCAACATAACTAGGGCATAAAATTGAAGAATTACATCTTTAGAGGTATTCTGTTGTAAGTCTCCACAAAGCTGGTGGTCATTAGTTTCATGTAATTACTAGTAGAGAATTTTGTGTTGCCCCATTCAGAGCACTCACAGTGCTTCAGAATAACACAGACCTTCCCTTTCCCTGCTAGGCAGTCCTTGACTTATTTGGGAACTATGAGAGGTTTTCTTATGTACTACGTCTCAGAGTAGAGCAAGAAGTTCTGTCTCCTATTTCCATTAACATTTGTGTAACTATGCAGCTTCCCCACAAGATCCTTCATTTGCTTGGGTGGTCCAGGCCTTGCCCAAGCTTGCTGGAACTGCTGTTTGCTTCTCTAACATGTCAATCATGCCATTGTCCCCCGGCCTCTTCCCTGTTTCAGCATCTTCTCCTTCTGCATCCTTTAGAGGCAGCATAAGCAAGCCTTTGTAATCCTACAGGTCCTGCTTTTTGGAATCTTTTTATGAGCTCTCTTCTGAATGCTGCAGAGTAGTTGCAGCACACTCATTTTTCTCAGTTGCTGTTTCTAGACTCCTCCTGAGGGAAATGCTCCCAGAGAAGAAAAAAGATTTTGCTTGGTGTTAAAAAATACTAATAAATAAACCATATACAGTTCAAGCTTCAGCCTTGAAAATTTGACCCTTTATTTTAAGCCATCTGTTTCTAGACACACAGTTGTATCTTAGCCTTAATAAAGGGCTTACCATTCAGGTCGTGATTTGAATGCCAAAGCAGAACACTAGCAGTAAAAGGGAAAATAGTGATAAAAAGATGTACTTCTTCCAAGTACAGCGACAGAGCTAACTACTAGCTTGCCAAACTGATAAAGTAGCAATGAAGGCCTGAATGGCAGATCACAGTGTCACCCTGCTAAAGTGTAAGATGTATAGACAGTAGTAAAATATTGTATGTTACTGTCAGAAAGTATGACTTAACTGATATCTTAATAATGGCATGGAAGAGTTAATCCTGTTCTGCTGGAAGCGGCTTTATGTGATTTCTGATAGAACAGCAATGCAGTCAATTCCCTGTGCTATAATGGTAACTGCTTAATTCAGTGTGATTGCTTAATTCTAAACCAGAAACAGCAAAAGCTGATTGTTACCTTTAACTTCGTAATAATTAATTGAGGGACAGCAAATCATTATTAAGCTCAACTTCGATTCCAGTTTCCCTCAACTCTGTCTCCTCGCTTTGTCCTTCTCAGTCAATCCCCTTATTTTATAAAAAACCCAACTGCATCCTAAATCCATTTTAAACTCTTGCCTTTTATTGCCTTGTCAGTGTACAATATAGCTCTTTAGTTCACTTCATCCGCCAAATTAAATTTCCTATGGACCAGATCCTCAGCCAGCCTAAGCTGGTGTAGCGCTGTCAAACAACCACTGCTCTCCTGATCCAGATGATCGAGCCCCCTCCTATTAATCATTGGTTCTTTCCCCCATCCCCCAGGCAGATTGCTTGCACATTGTTGGCAGGGATCCTGTATCATCTGTTCATTCACTAATAACACTATTCAGCATCTATTGGGCCAGTCTGGCTCTCTGCAAATTCAGCAGTGAAGCTGCTATTGATTGCGTGATGGGGAAGCAGAATCAAGCCATATAAAGTCACATTACTTTGTATTCTGAGACCTCTGTGCAAACGACACGGCAGTTAATTCACTAATAGTTTATATGCATCTTGCTTGTGTCATAGTGGAGAGAAAATGTTTCGGCACTGCCAGGGTGGGTGGTTCACATAATCATTTTTTGGAGGATTTGAGAGTCGTGCCATAAAAGGCAAGTTGTGGGCTTTGATCCAGCAAGGACACAACTTAGTAACTGTAATGCACATTGCCAAAGACCTCCCTGTTAAAGGAGGTAAGATTATGCAGTCTGTGTTTCCTGATTACATATATCAAATAAAAGCGCCAGATAAAAGCAGTTGGAAGGACAGAATATTTTCAGCAGATACAGTGAATATGATCTCACTTACACGGGGTTATACCACCTGCACTCTGGCTTTCCATCAAGAAGAAGGTCACACCAGGTCCATCACATTTTAATGAAATGCTGCTCTAAAAGGGTAACCAAATTATAAAGAAAAAGCATAGATGCTTTAAAGAACAGAATTGAATGACAGAGCAACCTGGTCTAGTGGAAGGTGTCCCTGCCCATGGCAGAGGGCTTGGAACTGCATGACCTTTAAGGTCCCTTCCAACCCAAACCCTTCTATGATTCCATGATTCTATATTTGGCTCTAAATTGACTTGAAATTTTGAAGAGTATTACTGGGGACTATAATGCTTTCTACAGTCTCCCCTACATTATCAATTGGAGTAGATATTAAAATAACATAGAGTAGCTTTAAAAAATGAAAAGGTGCTTGGCATTTTGCAGCCTGTGTTTTGTTTTGGTTTTCAAATGGTGGTGCTTTTACCTAGAAAGAAAAATATATTCTCCATAGGATTGAAAACATATTGAACATCAAAAACTCTTAATTCAAATATTTTCATTATGTCACTTTTTGCAAATTCTGAAAGGTTCTGAAAAATTTGCAAAGCTCATCCATGCAGTTTTTCGGAAGGATATTACTTTAAATTAATTACTTATCTGCAGTTATTTTAAGGAGATAATTTTTAAAGTGTTTTAAAGAGTTTAATCTTCCAGCATTGCAGTAGTAAACGCAGTATATAACACTACAGGGTAACACAATGCATAATTACAGATGTAACTGACAGCAAAAGAATAGCATACGTAAATACAGATAGAAGCAAATAGGCCAATGTCATTACCACTGATATGGAAATACCCACTATGGAGACACAGCCTGAGCTTAATTTGTTAAAACTATCTAAAAAGAGAAAAGCATTAAAAAGTCAATAAAGTGGTGTGTGGTGCATTATTTCTTTCCCAGCCAAATTACTTCTCCCTGAAATAAGCATAATAAAAATGTAACTTTTCCTTGACTCATATTTTGGAGGGTGGCTTTGTTTTGTTTCCACTGTAAGAACAGTTTTACAGATTTAACATCCATACTTACCATACAGGCTCTTAAACCTGTACAGATTCAAGTGCAGAGCTATCTTAATGCACAGAGTAGCCCTCCTTAATTCAAGTATGTGTTTTCTGTACATGGAACATAATGAAACAGAGCCTCAGTTGTCAGAGTCATTATTTTTTAGTAACCATTTCTTTCTGTTTTGACAGAATTACTTCTTACTATAGCTGCAGCTCCCTGAATACCAATATTTTTATCCAAATACATTTGTAGCCTTGATGCGGCCTCGTAATGCAAGTAAATCAAATTTGAATGCAATACCATTTCGGATAAGGATCCTTGGGGAATTTCTGGCACGTGGGCCAGGAGACCTGGAACCTCTACATTGGCCAGTGACTTTCTTTCAGGCAGCCCATGGCTCCACCAAGCTTCTCTTCGAAAGCCCACTGTCATACTCTTCTCCCCTGTAAACATCTCATCCCTCCCTTTGGTGCTCCACGTCGTGCTGTCCCAGCTTCTGCCCCAGCCTCATTTCATTCTGTGCTGTTCCCCCTTTGCCCTCTATTGCTCGCCTTGCTCTCCTCTTGCCTGGCTGAAACAGAAGAGGAGCTCGGTGTGGAGTAGCAGCACTGGGCAAGTTGGTGGCTTTGCACAGTGATGACATGATGCTTTGAGTCTGCTGAAGGACCTGCACGTGCAGAGCACTGCTGGGAGGAAAGCTGAGGATGAATGAGGGGAAAGTACTGCACAATAGAGGTAGTTCATGAACAGCTTAGAAAAAGTATTTAGCAGTCTTATTAGGCCCTCAGTAAAGAAAACAAATGTTCAGACTCCTCCGTGAGTAAATTTCAGCCCCAGACATGTCCAATTGCATGGGTGTTTCTTACAGGTATTCCATAAAAAGGATTCACCAGCCCCTGTGGCAGCTTCAAACAGCTGCATGCTGAAGAGCCCAGAAGCATTGAATTCCTGTACTTCACTCTGATCCCCAGCATTTCTCAATTGAAAAGCTTTTAGCTTAGTCTATTTCAGAGCAAACATTTCCCTTTGTCCTCCCAGAGACATGTTACTTCCTGGATCTGAAGGGCCAGAAACACTGCAGAGCAGAAGCTGTAATCACAGCACAAGGAGAAGGGGAGCCAGCCTCTGAACCCTGTGTCAGTGTGATTTATTCTCTCCCTGCCAGGTGAAGCACTTAATTCCTCCCCTTACAGAATCAAGACTTAAACTTTGAAGGTTGCAGATTTGATGCCCAGCTATGACAAAGGACAGTTTTTTCTACAGCATGTGGTGTCCAAGCTTCCTGAAACTGGTAAAGGAGCACCTCTGGTACTAGCAAACAGAACTACTGAGGAGCCTCTGGTTTGCTATGTTTTTCTAAGATACAGAATGGAAAAGAAAACACTTTCCCTACTTAGACTTCCTCTACTAACCTCTATACTTGAGATTCTCCAAAACTAGAGGGTATTCTAAACTATAAAGGAATAAGCTGTCTGTATTGATGATTACGCATACAGTAAATTACTTTGAATAGAACAAAAGCTTATGTGATGTGAGCCTTAAACACTTTAAGACTTGCTCTCATCTCACCAAATCACCACCTGGTGGAAACAACAGCACTCCATTGTCTTACGGTAGGAGCTAACCTCATTTCCTCAACTAAAAATCTGTCTACTGACTGTGTCAGTGTCCTCCTGTGTCAAGAAGCACTTTGTATGTATTTGCTTCTCTGTAATGTGACTTGTATTTTCTTGGCTATTGAAAGAAACAAAGAAGCAGAGAGAATAGGGTCTTTCAAACACCTTTTTCACATGTTCACATTCTGCCTTTAATCACATTTGCAGGAAGTATCAGCCTTTAAGTACAGCTCTAAGGGTGCCAGTGGTGCCATACAGAGTTCAGCTCTCTGTACTGCTAAAGGCCACATGACTGTCCTAGCCTGTCACAACATTTAATCAGGAAATTATTTTTATTATAGAAATTACTTTCTTTGGCTTTTCTGCTTTAGGCTCTTCAGACATACCAGACTGATCCTGCCATGAGGAAGATGCTAACTCAGCTGTATTTCTATATCATGCCTGTATTTAATGTGGATGGATATCATTTTAGCTGGACAAATGTGAGTAGTATCCATAGTAATACCAAAAAAGTTGTTCTGGAAAGATGTAATGGTTGGTGCACCATTCAAAGGGGACTTTCTATATAATCTGGTCTATCACCTTGTGGCATGCAAAACGGAAGTAAATTACCCCAGTTAAAATACAGTACTGAATGTGTTTAGGGCGGTGGGTTTGTTATGTATACAAATAGACTTTTGCCAAAAGATGGTAATATTGCTATTTAACTATTTTGTACCTTCTGCTAGGATCGATTTTGGAGAAAAACAAGATCAAAGAACACAAGGTTTCGGTGTCATGGTGTTGATGCTAATCGCAACTGGAAAGTGAAATGGTGTGGTAAGTCTGGAGACACTCTGGTCCACCAGTTCAGATTACCCTGTATTTAGTTATCCAACAGAGTAAGTAGGTTAGGTCACATCCATTGTGAAGTGTTCTGTTTTCCATAGTGAAATTTTGAGGTAGTTTCCCATAAAACCACAAGCCAGGACTCAAATCTTCCTCCCAGCTTCTAAAATAATAAATGTCCTGAACTTTGGAAAAACACCTCTCACCACAAATAAAATGTTTTCATGGTGAGAATGGCAAATGTATAAAACCACACATACAGCTATTCTGTATTCCTGCAATCAGTTAATAACTTGAAGCACAGTATTGAGCCTGGCCCGTCACATTCCAGGATTTACCTGACTTACAGTTTTAGGAAACATTTCAGAGTTCATTTTGTTTTACTTAGTAATGTCTCTGAAATGGGTTTAGCTTTGGAAATGTCAGACTTGCTTTGCTGGCCTCACAGAGAAATGTCTGAGAATATTTTAAGGCCATTATTTTTATCGATTTCAGAAAGAAAAAAGGTGCTTCTAAACGCATGAAGATCCAATTTAAAACTCCCAGCACTTCTGTAAATACCTTCATAAAAATTGACCTCAATTGTGCATAGAGAATTCAGCAGTAATGAGATACCAGCAGAAGATTTATAATGGGTCCACTGAAGAGGAAAGGGGGTTTTATTAAATCTTACAACAAGACAGTACAGCTTACACAGGAGTAAGCAGACATACAAGTTCTGGTGCAGCAAAGAGTAATGCACTTTCTTGTGAACTATGGTGATATACATATCTGGTTCTTCTGCTGACCTGCTCTCCCATCTTGAGCAACTTCCTTCAACTCTCTGTGCAGCTGTTTCCTCCTCCAGCATTCATCCACCTTCCTTATTTATATTATAAACTTGTAAAGACAGAAATAATGTTTGCATATAGCTAGCACGCCCTTCAGCCCATCCCTCTTTCACTGGAAGTCTCTAGATGTTTCCGTAATACTCTGATTACTTGCAGTAGGAGTAAGCACTGTACAGTCTGGCTTGCATCGACTGGATTCTTTAAGCAGGACTGTAAGGATAAAAGTGAGTGTGAATAGTCTGCCAGGGGAGATTACAAATGAGGTGAGAGTGAACAAAAGCATACATTCAATATAGTACAGACCTGTGAGATACGCTTCCAGGGTTTTTTTCAGTTCTGCTTGCAGTTAGGAGAAGACTGACGCAGAAGCAATTACAGAAAGCCTATGTTAGCTGAGAGCCCCTCCACTACAAAAGACAGTCCCATGGATGCTAACATGATCTTTAAGGCAATTTTATGCTGCAAAAATAATGTAAAAATGAACCAAAGTCTGCATTGCTGTTACCATCTTTTACTTACATGTGTAAAGTCACTGCTGCAGGTATTTGGGGGACACACATTTACTGTTCAGGAGACAGTCACCAGCATAGCTGGAATGAACAGTTCTCTTACAAAGTCTCCAGAGCCATTTTGCAGGTACCTTATCAATGCAACAATACTACTGTCACAGTGCACTTTCTAGTCCTAATTAATCTTTCTTGGGTTCAAATGACTCTGCTCCCTGCTCTTCCTGCCCACTAGCCACTGTACTAAAGCACACTTTTTACTCAGTCCTGAAAATGTTTGCTTAGTTTTCAGTAATGCAAGAAACCATTTTTTCTAGGCTGAGCGAAAGTGTAGCCATACACACACATGTTGTGTGTCGCAATCCACCACTTGCTGCATTTTTCCCCTGCACGGATCATGAAAGACAAGTCCTCATCCCAGGTTTAAAAAATTCCTCCAAGATTGCTCATCATCCCACCAAGCACATGGCTCTGCTTCCCTCACCAGACTCCAAACTGTGTCTGATTCTCTAGTTTGCCAGAGAATAAAGAGCTCTTTCATTAACTGGGCTGACTGGTGCTTAGAAGATCCTCACCCACCGCCCCATATTCTCATTAGTCAGACACTAAATAAGGCAGGGAAGAATCTGGATCATATCACACTTTGAGGCTTGTATAATCATGGTGTGTTTAACATTTAATACTGCACATGCTTGTAAAAACCTTTTAATTCAGTTCAGTCACACCTGCAGTTTGCAGACAGGCTTGAACTTCACTGTGGGGCTTCCAGGCTGGTGTGTTTTGGCAGAATCCAGCCCCAGCAAAGCCGCTGAATGCCAGCAGCAGTGCAGCAGTTGGTAAAGACACAGCATCCTTTCTGCTTTCCTCTTCCCTTCTAGTGTAGGACTTTGATGAAAGCTTTATGAATGTATTTTCTAGGGACTGAGAAAAGGCCGTATCACTGATTGTGGTAGATTTCACCTTATAGTGCCTTGCACCCGAAATAGTGCACAGAAATCGTACACAGACCCAGGTGAATACTGACAGCAAGATTTCTGGGTAGAAATGCTCTCTGCAATATGTATATACATATATATGTGCAATAACTAGCACAACTGTTTAATGTTCATGAAAAAAATAGCAACCTTACAGCCAACAATGAGGTACTTAGAACTAAATCATGCCATGGGGCAAATGGAGTTAAACGGGTTGCATCCAAAGCCCCCAAGAAAGCAGCAGTGGGCGTTAAAATTTCCAGTTCATCCGAATTTCCAGTGTACCCCATTGCTCACTGAGGACAGTTCCCCCTATCGGCACAAGAAGGGGCTGCAAGGAAGTTCAAGAATCATGCTCCCACTCATCTACCCTCCATGTCTTCCTTCTGTACCAAAGCATTGGTTTTATCAGTCTCTGCACACACTTCCTTAGTACATTTGATCTCACGATGAATGTTGCAGGATACTTGTCCTCCCCTGACATGCTGTCAGGTACAAAAATAAAGCAGTACGGTAGCATTTTATGGCATTCTATTTTCTTCTCACGACCGTAACTCAGAAATTTCACACAATTTGGTATTATTGTATTGGTCTTCTTTCCTTCTTGTGTTACTTTAAAAGAGCTTGAGTATGCAAATTGAGGATATCCTTACATTGTCCAAGGCCACCATGGAAGACCTCTCTTTTTACTACCAGCCATTTTCACTTAAGGAAATACATCAGCTGCAGCTAGGATTGCAAATGGCTCACAATAGTAGGCTGAACAGTTCAGAGAGTTTTTTTCTTCACTGAAAATCACTAAATTGAGTCATATTTTACCATTGGGTCACTTTACCATTAGCTTGTAGTTTACCATTAGCTTGCTGTTTATTAACAGTGATGTCCATTTTCGTGAATCAGTGTACAACACTGTTACAGGAGATGAAGTATCCATTAAAAAATGCAAAGGCTCCAGAGGGTCTGTTAAATAGCTCTTCTTTAGCTATAATATCTGACAAGACATCAAGGCAGAGTGCTCTTGGGATCTGGATGCTTTGGTGGCCATCTGTTCTGTAGGGAAAAGACCATCTGCCCTCTATATAACCCTTCCATATCCACTGCAATCTAAGCACTAATACCTTTTGAAATCCCCACCTGTGGCCATTGAATGGTAACTTCAATTTTCTTATTACAAATGAAGGTAAAAAAATCTTACAGTTTTGAATTTTTTGGCATTACATTGATTGCATAAACCTGTTTTAGTTCATATTATTATGCCTTCTCACACACTGCTCTTATTATTTGAAGATGGCAGTACTTACTATACAAAGGAAAGCTAGTAAAACACTGCTTTTGTAAGTCCCTGATGACACCAGGGAATGTCACAAACAAACTATTATTATTCTGCGGGTCAGTGTAAAACATGTGGCGTTTTAAAATCACAGTGGATAAAAGAGTGGAGTAGATTTGCATAAATATTGTTCTTTTAGGCTCAGACCCTAAGCTGTAAATGAGGTGGTGGCTTACATCCAGAACTGCTGAATGATAAAGCAGCTACTGCCACATCTCCTTTTCTGAGTTTCATCTTTCAGTACCTCATGGGATGTTATAGGCAGGCTAGACTTCTGTAGCTTACTACCATGTGAGCAGGTTGACGTAGTGAAAGACAGCCTCACAACTGAACCCTGGCCCCAAACCTGAAGGAAAATTAAGCCCTGTACAAACTGAAATTATTCCTATTTTAGCTAACTGAGCAATCAATCCATTGTCTTGTCATTTTTTCCCCATGAGATTTGCAAAAGTAAAACCAGGCAGCAGTAAGGAACTCTTACCATGTTTTTAACCAGTCTCCAAGTTTATGCCTTTTGTGGTTATCTACGTACCATTGTAACCACCACTGTAATAGCTAGTACATTAAAATGCTCATAAAGACTAGATTTGTCTTGGCAGTGACTAGTGAAAGAGGTGTACCTCTCTGATTTCAAATAGACCCACTGAGACCCTTCAATAGTTTTAATGCTGGAATGCTACCATAAAATATGCCACCTATATGGAAAGCCAGAGAAGAAAATACAATGAAGTCAGGCTCTCTTTTTTTCTATTGGGTTGAAAATATGTCCTCTGGGAAGACCTGCATGTTGCTGGCCAATTGGCAACTTGGCATGCATAGTAGATGAACAAGCAGATTTGCTGTACTGAGGTCCCACTAGCTCATGCCTATCAGTCACAAGAAAGGAATTTGTTGATTGCTTTTCACACTTGTGCACAGGGGCCCACACAGGGTGAGCCAGAAGCTGACCCTCGGGAAATTCTCTGTAACCATTCACCATCAACTTTCTCTTTCAATCTCTAGATGAAGGTGCTTCATTTCACCCATGCGATGACACCTACTGTGGTCCCTTTCCTGAGTCTGAGCCTGAAGTAAAGGCTGTAGCTCATTTTCTCCGCAAACATCGGAAACAAATAAAAGCCTATTTGTCCTTCCATGCTTATGCACAGATGCTGCTGTACCCTTACTCTTACAAATACGCAACTATTCCAAACTTCAGCTGTGTGGTAAGTACATTAAAACTTGGGAGAATATGCTTCCCTATATAATAGTCTTTTTCTTTGAGAGGAGACTTGTTTCTTCACTACTTTGCACATATTTAATATTGAGCGGTATTTATTCTGCATCTGCTTGCAATCACATTTCTGGTTATATAACCTCCACTCATAGTGAGTCAGCGGTAATTTGATTAGAATGGTATAGTGCCTTCCACCCATCAGTCCCTTTAGATTACTTTATAGGATAAATCCCTGGGTTTTAATTATAGTTACTATCATTTTATTTCATTAACTGTAATGGGAATTATGTTGTTAAGTCCTTGGGCATCTAGCTGAAATTTCTGTCCCTCCATACTCAGAACTTAAGCACTGTGAGCACAAAGATCATCTTTAATGTTATGGCCAAAATAAAATTGAAACGGTTTATGTTTATCAATTAGAGAAGAAATCTCATAGATTTTACCAAAAGCGAAGTTTGGATTGCTTTATGTATGATCCTGGTCAGACACAGTATTTTTAACCCATTAAGACAGCCAGTTACTTGACATCAGGGGATTCTGTCTATTAGAAAGATAAATTAATGAGAATACAAGGGTGTTATGCAAGCCTATTGATTGTACTTTTCATGTATTCCATGCTCATCCAAATGCAGAACTATTCCCTCTGCTCACAGTCTGACATCTGTTTTTGGCCAGTCTCCTGTGCATAAAACTGTCCCTATGGTTTATTCTCCTAAGGAAACGTGGCTAAG
Source organism: Lathamus discolor (assembly GCF_037157495.1). Lineage (NCBI taxonomy): Eukaryota > Metazoa > Chordata > Aves > Psittaciformes > Psittacidae > Lathamus > Lathamus discolor. Next base: position 125,047,467 of record NC_088885.1, on the reverse strand, counting down.
CTTTACTTTCTGTTTGCTCCTGCTCGCAGACGTACATCGCACCAACCAGTTGTAAGCCTCTCTCTCTCGGATCCCAGTCAATCGGCATTGTTCGTGTATCTCCCATTTAGGCCTTGAAAGCTGCAGTGACTTTTTAACTTGGTAGTTTACTCCAAGGGAGCTTAGCTGCACCTTAGATTTATCCTGTGCAGGATGAATGATGGTGTCAGTCCCTGGAGCTTCACTGAAGTTTCACTCAGCTGCCCTCCCAGGAGGCTAAGCAGCCAGCACACCACAAACTAAACTCTCTTTGTGGGTTTATTTCTGTTAAGACACTTAATTTCAACAGCTACTAAAAATGTGATGTCATTCCTGCGACACAGCAAATTAGAAGTTAACTAAGCAGGCAAACGAGCTAAAAATACAAGGCTTGTGGGGACTGACTAACCAGCCCTGCACTGACTGGGAACAAATCCATGCATCTTCTTTTTATTCTTTCTTAACCCTCTCTTGGGGAATGGCAGAGAAAAAGGAGGGCCCCAAGTTAATTGGTAACTATCACCTACCAGTAAACATAGACTGGGAATTTAAAACCACAGGATCTTGTTCCTTGCAGCAGGAGGTGCAAGAATATTGTTTTAAGAACAGACAACACAGCAGAAGGTAAAGACATGGTATTAGGAAGAATCAGCATCTTCCCTGCAAGCAGATGATGAAAATATCCAGAGTAGCGTAAGGCAACAGCAGACACTGTCATTGTAAGGAAAAGGAGTCTCTAACTGAGAGTTTTCACACATGCCAATAAATCTTCAGTACATGTTGTTCTTGTTGCTCAAGGGTTATTTCCATCCTGCAAAAGGGAGTAGCTGGCCCTCAGCACAAACACTCTATCTTTCCATGCACAGCTTTTAGACCCAAGGAATCGAGTTTTGATGTGTAGTAGGTGTTTCCTAGGTTTGGGAGACCTTGGATCAGGCTTCTCATTAGAGTGGAGCACAGACCTAAAGGGACAAAGAAAGGCACTGTTTTAGACACCAGCCCTGGACAAATAGAAGCCAAATCCCAATTCTAGTATTTTGCCAATATTTGGACTCTATACTACTTTTTATTGCAGTGGGTCAAAAAGAACAGGGATGTTGGAATAAAAAGCTGAAGTAATTTCCTGTTATTTAGAAAGCTCATTATGGGGATCATTTTGAAAATGAATGGAATATTGGTGGTTGTTTATTTGTGTGCTTTAATATTTGCCTACAGCCAAAGGCTCCATCACCTGGTGGCTCCTAAATGAATAGTCTTTAATATTTGAAGTGTCCAAAATGGTGACTTAGGCTGAGGTTTCAGATTCTCCATTTCTCTTAGAAATTTCAGTGAGCTGGAAAACAGCAGATCTCTGTTTCCTCCTGCAGATGGAACAAGCTTTGTTGGTCTACACAGACTGTGTACAGTGGACAACTGTAGGACTCCACCTGCATAGCAGATAAATAACATTTGGTGCTAACAGGGGGCCACAATTAATCCTGAGCAGACGAAAGGATGTCTCTGTCTGGGTTGTATCTTTCTAGTGAGCTGTCAGTTACCATTTCGATTAAAGTGTTCAATTATTTAGAGCTGCTTTGAAACTGGAGAGCTGTGTACTGATCACAACACACATATTCTGTTCTAATTTAGGCACAACTCTCTTATTAACACTCTCCTGAATCTGTTCTTTTAAGATAATCAAAATGAAAGTGCACTTTTAAATTGAAAAAACCCCACCGAACAGCAGAAACCTTCATCCATCTCGAGAGTTTTAAATTTCACCTACCTTTTATCCCTTTCCTGCCTGTACACTCATTTGCCTTAGTGTTCGCAGTGAACTGAGTTTGTGTATGTACTTGTAAAAATCCGGTAATTTTATGTGAAGCTTTCTCCTTAAATGTGTTCAAAGACTGGTTGCCTGGACTTATCCAGGGTCCAGCCTGAATATAGCATAATGCAGTATAATATAATACAATTAATATAATACAATATAATACAGTATCATGCAGCTGAGAACTGTCCCTTTCTTTGAGCACACAAGTCCAACAGCGGAGGCAAGTACTACACATCAAGGCTAAGAGCATCAAGTTCACCGTGCTCAGGGACATTTTCCTGCATGGTGGACATGGACTCGGGACACTCCCAGTCTCACCACCAGATATTTGCTGCCTCTGCACAGAACTGTTGTGCTAGTTTTAAATTGGCATTATCAAACTATTTCATCAGTAAGATTTCAACAGAGCTTGCTTCTGCTGTCTCATTGCTGTGCAATACAAAACCCATGCACAAGGAGTCTTCTCCTTTGTGGCTACCAGGGCATTGCTCTCTACCGGTCCCAGCTCCCGCAGCTGAGCCCTGTCTCCTGCTCCCTTGGTCACAGCGGTGACCACCCCACCACACAACACCTCTGACCCCATTGTGGGTCTTGTGTGTCGTGGCTCACAGATGTTGAGGCATCTGTTACAGGAGAAACAGTCCCAAGTGACAGCACTTCCCCCGTCCTTGGGCCTCCTCCCAACCTCCTCATCTCTGGTGTCAGGTAATTCAGAGGTTACCCCTCACAGCATCTGGTGACCACATCCCAACCCAGCAGAAGTTCCCAGCAGCACTGGCTTCAGTGGTCCCTGCATCCATGCACTGCCTCACGGAGATGGCAAGAGGAAGAGAAGGGGCAAGTCTCCAGCACTGTCATCCTTGTGCTGAGTAACAAAAAATCTACATGTGCCGAACGGATTTCTATAATGGAGTTAAAAAGTGCTCTTCCATTTGCTAAGAGCAGTTCTCAGTGTAAAATAAACTCTACAAAGCCCTACTTTCTGTAAGTGAAAATAATAGGACTTTTTTTCCCTGGAATGACATTTTAAAGCAGTTTTCTCTGGCTTCCCTACTCGGGCAAAGACCCACAGCAGGAATGGGGTCAGACCGATGATTAAACCAGGATCATGATTCCTGACAGTGGCAAACAAGTGGAAGATGAATGAAAATGTATAAATGGGAAGGCAAGTATAGAGTAATCCTTCCCCAGTGCATTCATCTAGTGTCTCATGATAACAAGGTAAGGACCAAGCTCATGAACACTTGCATAAAATGAAACCTACAGCTCTCCAGTTCACAGAATTGAAACATCTAAAACAACCATTGCAGCTTTACACAGTGGCTCAAAGTCCGTAAGTTTCCAGCTCCTAAGATATGCATTTCCTGCTCTTTATAAGGAGATGGCTCTGTGTTTTTCTAGATGCTCCTTCACTCTCCACAGTCCTTTCCCTTGGGATCATAATATTCCTTTTTCTTTTGAATACACACCTCCTTTCTCTGTGTTTGGATGCACTATCCACGTGTGACCCTCAGAATTTGCCATGGGCCAGGCCTTCCTCATCCCATTTCACAGGATACCACAAGTTCCTAATCAGACTGCATGCATATGGGTGTTGAACTGTAGATGTCAATCTTCCCCATACAGTACTGAAATCACATATCTGCAATAGTGGAAAGTCTTCTCTGAGCCTACATCATCTTTCCCCAGAGAAAGTCAGACCAGCAGTGAACATTCACCTGTCCATCACAGATTCAGGAGTGAAATTTGCCTCCTTCCTTTTTCCTGCTTTTGCTCACTGAACCACTGTGGAGTATCACCCAGAGACCATTTCTTCTTCACAAGCCCAGCAGAGATGTGATTTAGTGGACTTGGAAATGCATCCACACATACTGGCAGAAAATGCATGCATGGCTTTTAAACTGCATACAAAAGAGATTATTTCATCTCATGATCTCACATGTTTCCTAAATTTGTTGTGTCACTGATTTGGTATATATACATATAATTACAAATACTTAATGACTGACTGTTCACAGTGCAGTAAGGTTCTTCATGCCATGAAAATACTGAACCAAGTTTTTCAGGGAATTAGGGAATTGCTGTCAAGAAAAATAAATAATGCATTTTTCCTTTAAAATAATTTTACATTTCCTGCCATGGAACACAGAATTGAGCTGGAAGTCAATGATCAGGTTCCAATCCTATTACAGTATTTAATTCAAAGTCTAATTTATATATTTGTTTCTCTCCCCCCCACCCAGGAATCAGCAGCCTATAATGCTGTTAATGCTCTTCAGTCAGCCTATGGTGTAAGATACAGATACGGTCCTGCATCTAGCACTTTGTGTAAGTTTTCCTCTAGCACAGGTTTGTGACTTTGACCTACCTATGGTAAGAAGGAAATTATCCTTATAATGACAAAGAAAGCAAACACTGTTTAACATGAACTTTGCTCCAGTTGTGGATGGTGAGGAAGGCGGAAGATGAAGTTTTGTAACTGATTCAGTCAGTTGATTGCAGTAAGATTAAATTGATGCAATAAAAGAGATCTAAAAGCAATGCACTTGAAAGGTGAAAGCCAGTGAATAACATGTTCAGAACATGTAAAACCAGATGAAAAAAAATAAAATAGACTAAACAAGATGTTAAAAATCTGTTTATCAGATACTGTAAATGTACTGTTATAAAATATCTGGGAGGTGTCCTGGTTGCAGCTGGGATAGAGTTAGTTTTCTTCCTAGCTGGTGCACTGCTGTGTTTTGGATTTAGAATGGGAATAATGTTAATAGTACACCGATGTTTTAGTTGTGGCTAAGGAGTGTTTATACTAAGTCAAGGACTTTTCAGCTTCTCATGCTGAATTCATGGATTCATTCAGTGAGAAGGGTTGAAGGGCACAAGGAGCTGGAAGGAGACACAGGCAGGACAGCTGACCCAAACTGACCGTATGACATAATACTCAGTATTATAAACTACGGGGGAAGCAGGCCGAGGGCTGCTGCTCAGGAACTGCTGGGCATCAGTCAGTGAGTTGTGAGCAATTGTGCATCACTTGTTTTGTATATTCTAATTCTTTTATCATTATTATATTATTATTACCATTATTCCTTTTCTGTCCCATTAAACTGTCTTTATATCAACCCTTTATATATCAAGTCTTCTCACTTTTACTCTTCCAATTCTTTTCCCCATGCCACTGGGGGTGGGGGAAGTGAGCAAGCAGCTGTGTGGTGTTTATTTGCCAGCTGGGGTTAAACCACGGCAGGAGGAAATAATTGAGAGTAGGTTTCATTTTTCACTATTACTTCACCTTTCTTCTATGCAATTGCGATATTCATAGAGCTAATTCATAAAGCTAATTCTAAAATTTAGGGTGATGTCTTTGAAAGCTAAGTTTCACGTGCCTGTCTGTCTAGATGATGATAAATGATAGCAACAGTATCTTTATTTGGAAATCTTCCATTTTTCAGAGAGTGATTTCAAGTGCATGTTTTCCCTATAACAAAATATCTTTAAAATACTCATTTTAAACATGTAACAACATTTGTCAGTCAAGCTTTCCATATAGACAGGTAAGAGAAACAGAAGTTCAATAGGTTTCAGCAAGACACTTTCTTTTTTTTCTACTGAATTTATGAGGCCTGAGTGCACTCAGTGGTGACAACAGATATTCAGAAAGTCAGAGGCTTAAGTAAATAGCAAGATTTTTCACAAGTAACTTCTTGCATCTCCTCTGCTGTTGCTGTGTTTTGTGTCTCAGATGTGAGTTCCACTTTATTGTGAGCCTCCATCTCACAGCACAGTTGGCATCTTGTGCTCATTACGGTGCAGTCAGTCACTATGTAAAAGGAAGAGCAGTGTGAGTCATCATTTTCTTGATGAAATTTAACAAGGGCAAGTGTAGAGTCTTGCATCTGGGGAAGAACAACCCCATGTACCAGTACAGGTTGGGGGTTGACCTGCTGGAAAGTAGTGAACGAGAAAGGGACCTGGGGGTCCTGGTGGATAGGAGGATGACCATGAGCCAGCAATGTGCTCTTGTGGCCAAGAAGGCAAATGGCATCTTAGGGTGCATTAGAAAGGGAGTGGTTAGTAGGTCAAGAGAGGTTCTCCTCCCCCTCTACTCAGCCTTGGTGAGGCCGCATCTGGAATATTGTGTCCAGTTCTGGGCCCCTCAATTCAAGAAGGACAGGGAATTGCTTGAAGGAGTCCAGCGCAGAGCCACAAAGATGATTAAGGGAGTGGAACATCTCCCTTATGAGGAGAGGCTGAGGGAGCTGGGTCTCTTTAGCTTGGAGAAGAGGAGACTGAGGGGTGACCTCATCAGTGTTTACAAATATGTAAAGGGTAGGTGTCAGGATGATGGAGCTAGGCTTTTTTCAGTGATATCCAGTGATAGGACAAGGGGCAATGGGTGTAAACTGGAGCATAGGAAGTTCCACGTTAACATCAGGAAGAACTTCTTTACTGTAAGAGTGACAGAGCACTGGAACAGGTTGCCCAGGGGGGTTGTGGAGTCTCCTACACTGGAGATATTCAAGGCCCGCCTGGACAAGTTCCTGTGTGATGTACTGTAGGTTACCCTGCTCTTGCAGGGGGGTTGGACTAGATGATCTTTTTAGGTCCCTTCCAACCCTTGGGATTCTGTGATTCTGTGATTCTGTGAATTAATGCCAGAATTGCACAGAAGACAGCAGGCCACATGAGAGATGGATCTTTATATAAATATAAATGTCTTGGGTAATCAACATATGGAGATAAGGAAAGCTAAGAAGCACACTTCCTTGGGAAGGTTTGTTAATATTAGACACCACCTATGCAAATGCTCTTATGCTGTAAGGAAATGGTGAGAAGGCAGAAATTAGGAGAAAATAATTTTAAAAGCACTTTGAAAAGGAGAATGTAGATTATCAGTTTTCTCCTTTCTCCCTGCAAAGGAATTGCCTAAAGGCCCCAAGTTAAACCTAGGAGTATGCAGAGCTCCCATCCAACTGGAAGATCTTTGTGGAAGCAAAGTTTTATTTGGCTGGGAACAACAACAAATTGAGGCTTTATTCTATATGTTCTCTTTTATTAAAGTTTTGCTTTACAAACAAAAAAGTCAGTTATTAACTTTTTTCCTGTGAAAATCAAGGGTCTAATCCATATTATGCTGAGCACCTTTCACCGGTGCTGGGTACCAATGCCCTTCTCTGAAGGGTGTTTAGGATCAGGGCAAGCAAAAAGCTGGAGTTGCAAGTATATTCACTGAGTCCTGGAGACAAAACACCGCATGAACCCTCTGGTGCTTTCAACATGACCCGTGTTTAACCTGGGTTTTTTTAATCTTCTTTTGATTCCCTCTCTCAGATGTGAGTTCAGGTAGCTCTATGGACTGGGCCTACAAAAATGGCATCCCCTACGCGTTTGCATTTGAGCTGCGTGACACTGGCCATTTTGGATTCTTACTTCCTGAGACGCTGATCAAACCAACCTGCACAGAGACCATGCTTGCGGTTAAAAATATTACTCTTCATCTGCTGAAGAAATGTCATTGAGAGCTATTTCTAGGAGCTGGGAGTGAGCATTTTACTCGCAGTGCTGATGCCTTCTAGTGTGTTCAGTTGCCATTTTAAGCTTGACCACTTCAAAATTATAGAAGCTAATGGAAAGTACGGTGTTTCTACCAGATCTACTTGGTGGGAAATGGAAAAATCACTTAATATCTGCTCTACAAAAGTCCATAAAGTTGATATACTATCTTAGTTACAGTTTGGTCTAAAATAGTCTGTTCTTTTTGCAATAAAGCTTTGAGGCTGCAGCTTCAGTGGAGCAGGTTCACATATTGATGCCTGAAATAAATCTCCACTTCCAGACAATCCCTGGACTTAGTCCTTTCCCTAACAGGAAGACTTCCCTTAGTAGGGTCTTTTGAACAAAGGGATGAAGTTTACATTCATGTATATGTACTCTGTGACACAGGCCCATGTCTATAGCAGCAAATGGCATATAGCTACAGCTGGCCATGCTGCAGGTGGGTATGTGGCTTCCTTCTGCATGTATACCTACATATGTATATGCACTTTTGTGATTTATTTTTTTTTTACGTGATGCAAGAATTAGACCCAAGGTTTCTTTTAACTGTTCAGAGAAACCTATTTTCAAATGTATGTATTGGGATGGACTCAAAATCAACATATTGCTTTTGAAAATATGACTGTTCTAGAGATGTGTAAGAATTATAAAGAAACATGGATATACAGTACTCTGCTTTATGGAGAGACAAAGCAACTTGCCATGACTTGGAACTTGGAAGCTGGCAGTTGACTGGTACATCTGGGTTCTGCTGCAATCAGTGTCTGCCCATTTCCACCAGCCAAGGATCTAGCCTTAAAGTGACTGATATTAACTGATACCTTACTTAGCAGTATTTTTGCAGTGAGTTCTGTAGCTCTATGGCTATGTGTCAGTTCTTCTTGGAAGTCGTATTTTTTGCATGTTTTAAAGGAATTAAGAATAGATTCTTAAGTGAGCCAGAGGTGAAAGCAGAAGCATTACAGATGAAATACAGTGTATAAACACCATGTTTGAAAGAATAACCATGAAAGCACAGAGAATATAACAACTTGTTGAGGGGCTTTTGTTAATTTTAAAATACTACTTTTTTGATCTTATATGTGCAAAAGCATATATTTTACTTTATTAATTTTGAGTTTAACCTTATGCCATAACATGTTAAATAAAACATATTTGTTAATAAAATCATCCAAGTATTCCTCATGTTTCATTTAATTGTTAAAGTTTTAGTTCAAGGATGTGATCATTTTACAAGACTGACACCAATGATTCAATCTTTTACAAAAACTACATCCTCTCTAAATAAGTACTTGAATTTAGCAAATGGGCAACCTTTATAAGACTAGGGAGCACCATATTTAAGAATACCACTGTTTTCAGGACTGCAAAAGGCAGTCAGTGAGAAAACATGGCAGAATCGCGTTCTGTTGGTTTATATTCTGTTGATAAAAAGTATTTTAAACAAGCTTTCTGAAAGCTTTTTCAGCTAGGATTAGCTCAGACTTGTTTTGAGGAATCAAGTTTCTACTCTGGTTTAACAAAAATCTAGGGCAGAGAAGCAGAAGATATTTTATCTATCCACTAGTCATCTCTGATGCTTATGACCATGATCATTGAATAGTCTGAAGACAGCAGTAACTGTCTCTTGCTATGCACAGATTCTTGACCAATGGCCTTAATAGTGGTGTAAATTAAATTTTAGCACCAATTGTTGTGAGTTATTCTGGGTTTGGGTGACATGACTGAACTACTACAAGGACATAAGAGACTAAAGTGAAGAACAGAAGGTATAAGAGATGCCTAATGAGCATAAGGCAAAAATTTACCTCTGGATTGTTACAGTACAAACTTTTCCAAGTACAGGCCAGAAGAAACCAGAATCAGATGTGATGGTTTGATTCCGCCTGCTCATAGTCCAACAGTTCGTCAAATGAAACATTCCAGCTTTATCTTCATACCATCACATCTCCACTAGCACAAACACAAAGAACAAAAACACAAGCTCTTTTAGGTACCAAAAGGACCTAACTTTGTAGATCTAGCTGACCTTCCTGGGCAGGAACAATTGCAAGTATTCTTACATTTATCTAAGCTTTGACATTTAGAAGTACTTGATATCAAAACAAAACCGTGAATAAAGCCACATCCTGGTATCTGGATGGATTCAGCCTGAACACTACATATTATGTGCAAACGGAAACTCTGACCTGAGCCTGAGGACCTGTGCAGGGTAATCTAGTGCCCCATACCTGAATACAAGTGTAAACAGTTCCTGGTGTTAATTTTCATTTCAGGGTCACTAAAGCTGGTCAGAAAGACAGTCACTAGAAAAGAACAAACACTATTTGCTGAATTAAGAATATGTAAGACAATTTATCAGCAAGTGTTATTCTAAATAGAGTGGTTTACCCTACGGAAAGAACTACTGGAAATCAGCTATTTGGGTATGGAACAACGGCCTTTGTGACTTACAAATGTTATTTCTCTGAACAGCTCTTTTTTTATCTCCATAATTACTCCTCTTCCCTTTGTACTACTCTTCAGCAGTCTTTATTGTCTACAGGACAAGAGAATCAATAACTGGTTTTGAGAAAAGTGAATTTATTTTATGATCGTAGGTATACTTTATCATTCCACACAATAAAAGGTACACGAACAGCAAAACACTGGTTATTAACCCAGCAGTTAAAATCACGTATAAAATGATTATGTGAAATCCAGGAGTTACACTTCCACTGACTATTGATAGAATAATTATAAACACTTCTGTAAATTTGAAAAAGTGCTCAGAAAATCTTTTGTGAACATTTGGGGGCATTTGATAGCTTTTATTTTTTATTAAGAAAAAAATAAACTGAAACTAACATGAAGGAAACAGGCCTATGCCTCTTCAAGTCACCCTTCTTAACAAAACAATTACCTTGAAATTACCTTGAATCATTATTCATAAACTGATAAAAATCTGACCTTCAAAGGTGAAAAAGGGTACTGAGTTTGGCTGCAAACGTTGAAAAACAGCACATTTGGTGGGTGAAGCTCCTCATGTGTTTGGTCACTCATGTAACATGTAAAGCCTATGGGAAACTGCAGTTCTTTTAAGAAATTTTTAAGAAAGAGATTTAATAGAAAGAGTTCAATGACCTTGAGTGCCAACATGCATCTTACTTTGAGACATCCAGTGCCAATGCACTTGTCTGTAAGAAACTGCAGAAAGCAGATTGCACTGCCTACCTGGGGACTGTGCTTATTGAAAAGACTGCATCTAATTCTTAAGGTTGGGAAGAAAGCATTATATTTCCTACCAAAAGTAAGTTACTAATCAACTGTTCTAGTTCATTAATGTTAAATAATCCCTTCCATTTTTATGTTTATATTCAATTTAATGGTATCACTCGAAGAATAATACATGCAATAGAGTACAAGCCAATAGAGTAAGCCCTTTTGATTTTTCCTTTGGCTGTGTGAAACTATTATACCATTTTCATAGCTCACTGCTGTACAGTGGTCACATTCATTGATAGAAGATGTCATCTCACACTTGATGACTTCGCTTTTGACTTCTGTGCCTAAAAGCCAGATGTTACCATTTTCATACAGTTCTTAAATGATGGCAAAACACCATAATATCTTAGATGTGCAAAGACACAGCTGCCCCTCTGCCTTAGAAAACAGGACAAGAGAACAGAAATCCAAATAAATTACAGATACTTTGAAAATATAAACTCTATGACATTAGCTGCACTCCTTTAAAACATTTTTAAACACCACACAAACACCTTTTCTGAGTTGCAAATTTCAATGTCTTCTATCCACAGAAAGCATAGGCTATTTGGCACGCTTAATGTATACCTGAATTCTCATACCCACTCAGGATAAAATTAAGGTCCAAACAGGTATAACTGCTTCCTCCTTCACAGTGTAGGAGGAAAGCAGGGTGTGGAGAGAGCTGCCTTCTGTCCAACTGGATCACTAGGCTTTCAAGCCCTATCAGCACCATGAAGTCAGGAATACTGCTGATGGTGACAGGACTGTCTTGGAGGAAGGTGAACAAGTCCAGAGTGGTTTTCACAGTCCTCAGCTCAACGTGCCTGTCACCACAAGCACAATGCAGCTTGTTGGAAATTCATTGCTTCAGGCTGTATGTGGTGTCAAAAAGGCCTGCCTTAACAAGGTCTTCTGTTAATATCTGCAGATTTTGGGTAACAAGAGTCACAACAGAACACATGGTTCTCTCCTTAGAAAATGATGGGTGGAGCAAGGACATTTAGAATTGGCAATTCTTTAGACCCTGAATGCTTGTCCTTGCCTGACAGCCAGGAGCAATCAAGCAGAAAGTCTTGGCTCTTCCTGCTTTCAGTGGAGTAGTTCAAGCCCTCTCCTGAGAGACCAACTCAAGCATGGCAGGGCTTGCCCTTGGATTTAGACATCAGGGAATGCACTCATAAATAATAGATTAAAATGTTAATTAAAAAAATCTGCCACTGTCCCCAGCCATGCAGAAAGTGCACTTTGCCCACGACAGAGGAAATCCATCCATTTGCCACAAAGGCATATGGGGGGTAACATATTTCATCCATCCTGCCTGCTCTTAGAGTCCAGCCACCTTAGCACTGCTCAGCGCTATTGAAAAATGTATGTGGAGAAATAGTCATAACAATGAAGTATTATAATGTATCCCCAGGTCGGTAGGAGCATATACTTTATCTCAAATAATAGATAATGAAATAAACACTGTGGAATGACTGTGAGCAGGTGTTTTAGTCTTTTGTGCTGACTACAATGTGCCAAGCTATTCCTCTGAATACCAGGATGGCTCAGTACTGGGAGGGCTGCCTCTTTTTTTACCCAAATAATGAACCCTTTTCTTTTTTTTTTTTTTTTTTTAGCAATTACTAGAGAACATTATGTTAGGTCTGAAGATACATACACACCCCAAAGAGTCTGAGAAAGCTTCATTTTATAATAGAATTTTCAATTTTCTTGAAAATAATTCATCTCTTAAAATCACAGCCAGAGTTTTCAGGTGGCTTATTCTTTTATAGCACGTTATATCTGAAAAAAAATGTATGGAAATATATACATATATATACATATAAAAGCTGAGCAGAAATAACCAATTTGCTTACTGGTTCATTTCCCTTGTTTTATTTCACTTTGTTTCTAGATTGAGAAAATCTGGGTTGATTGGGCTGATTTGAAGGAGTACAGTCAAAAAGCTGAGGGTTCTTCTGCTTAATGAGCTAGAAACAGCTGCATAAAAAAAAAGGCAACTTGGTGTATTTTAAGTTCTTTATAGAGAGTAATTGCTTTACTCTGTTTAAATTCAATTATCACATTTGCAGAGCTTCTTATGGTTTGGAAAGATAATTTTCCTGTGAGCCAGGCAGTGTTTTAAGGGTTAAATAAGTGAAATGCCTGCTATTGTGGCATGAGAACCAAAGCTGCTCTTTGGCCTTGGTAGCGCAGAGCATGTCAAAAAACCGAGATGTACTTGAGCCTCCTCTTAACAGGATGAATATGCTATTTCATGCTGCATGGAGTCTCCACTTGTCTTCCTCCATTTCAAAACAGAATTGAATACTGTCTGTCGGTGACAACTTCAGCTATAAAAGAGCCTAACTTTTTGTACTAAATTTAAATCATGAACCTGTTAAAATGTGTGAACTTCCCCACATACCTACGCAGACCCATTCACACACAAACAAGATGTCTGTCTGCACAATGTGTACTGTGTGATGGTTTACGTAATGGTGTAGCTGCAATTCTTGGCAACCACAGGGCTGCTGATAGCAGGCAGCATGTGTTCAGCATCTCTCCTCTGCCTGCTGGAAGCACATGCAAATTCAGCTTATTTGGCCAGTTCCCTAAAAGCCTTGGACACTGTTTCACTGGTGCAACACAAGAATCTCTCTTCCTGGAGTTTCTCCAGTGTATTTGTGTGGGTTATCCACTACTACTGTTAACACAGCAAATGCAAGCTCAGAACATGGGACAAGCCCTTCACATGCTGCACCTTATAACAGAGCCAAGAGGTTGGGTTTTGCTATCGTGAACACTTAGGGCAGACGCTGTAAGAAGGTGCTATGCCATCAACTCCCTATGTGGACTGCATCCCAGAAAGCCTTTGTTACCTCATGGGTTATAAAGGTCCTATACCATTGCCCAGAGTGATCAAAGGTGTCTTGAACCTGCTCCTGAAAAGTCTGGTAGCATAACGTCATAGTGCATAAGGGCAGCTCTGGAGAGGCTACAAGACCATACCAGCTGCTACCAGGATTTTTGGACTGCTTCAGACCATGAACAGTTCTTCTGTATGTTAACCATTTGCAGGAATACAGGTTTAAAACAATAATTTTAGAAAAAAAAAACCACACGCAAACAAACAAAAAACCAACTCACAAACAAAAACAACAAAAAAATCCTCACCTTCCTTATGCATTTTAAAGATTTTTCTGTTGAAGCTGTTGTGATTGTTTTCAGGTATTTTCCAAGAAATGAAGTGTCTTTTCTGAGAAACTCAGGTGGAAGTAACCTGAAGCCGCTGTCATGCTGAAAGCCGTTTAGGGAGTCAGTGTATGCAGTCCACTACCTGTCAAACACTCACCTACCAACACTGCAGATAATAAGTGCAACCTTCAGGAGATGTCTCAGCAGGGACCTCCCAGCAAACATGTCTGGAGACAGAGCTACTCTTCAGACAGCAGTTTGGATGCAGACTGGCTAATGAATGTTGTAAAGCTCGTCTACAACTCTCTCCTCTTGAGCTGAAAGTAAGCACTCATGTTTACACTGCTGTCAGGACTGCACTTAAAAGAAAGAGAAAATTTACAATAAAATAAAAAGTTGAAATTTGCATCAGTGTTTTCACAGAGAAAGGAAGGTCCTCATTCATTTCCTGTTCCTCTGCATGGCACCAAGGGAAGTGCTCCTTTGCTGGTGTGCCTGGCTGCAGATCTGTTGGCACCCAGCCCATCAGAAACAGTGCTATTTCCAGTTGCTGGAGTCACTATCTTGTTTTCCTTGTGCCTCTGTGAGAATCCTAAACAATCCATCAGTGCGAAAGCCTGAATACGCACAAGAATAACTCTCCCCCATTTAAGTGTCTATTGAAGGACACATGAAAAGCTGATTTCTTAAAAATTCCTTTTTGGGTTCAGAGATTTCTCCTCTGTTGAAAACAAACAGTCTGTATGCAAGGGGGGTGGGGGGGTGGGGGAGAATAATTCAAGAAGACAAATGATTTATGAAAAGTTTTATGCAAAACCATACTAAGTACAATATGTATTACCTTCATACACAAACCCAAGGTGGAACATTCGGAGTATGTCTTTCACTCAGCATCAGGACTAAAAATAAAGGTAAAGGACAGAAGTCTAACATGGTATAGCAGAAAAAGTCCAAATCAAAAAGCAACACTCTAGGCCCCAAGAGCAGCAGCGATTACTTGGACTCATATGAAAAGACACTTTTATTTTTAATCAGGAATAAAATCAGTGAAGCACCAACACTTCAGAAAGATGAAAGGAAATAATGTTAAGTAATGTTAATGTGTTGAATAATTAGAGGACTGCTGGGTCAGATAGCCTATTGGCAGACTGATTGGCTATCTGTGACTAAACAAACAGCTGGAATAACAAAACTTAAGAGAAAAATTGGCAAACAAGCAGAGACTAATCATTTTGGACTGAATGACACTCTGAGAGGTGTAAAAATATCTTCATCCTGAGTAAGCAAAGTAAGCAGATACTGCTCAAATTATTTCTAAAAGTAAACAAGCGGAGAAGATCAAATGGACACTGAAATTGAGATAATCACTTCTCTGTTCACCTGATAGTGTCAGATATTGTCCACAGTCAAGCTTCTCTTACCTAAAAAATTACCTACCCTTGAAATAACCCCATGGGGACAATGTTAACTAATATTCTGGAACACTGTGACATAATTACTTTTTAGCCTGCGTGTTACTTTTTAGCAAAGGGGTAAAAGTATCTGTCTAGCAATGCTTACTGCCTTCACTGGCACCTCCAGTGTTTCCCACTCCATACAAGTTAGCACTTTATTTCCACCCTTCCAGCTGCAGATGTGAATAAAGCCTAAGACAGCAAAACTAGATTGGTATCTGCTGTGCAAATAAGCAGAGCAGTGGAGTCCATACAGAGGTAGCAGAAGTTGTCTGCATTATATTTGGGCCATATTTCCACAAAGGAATACGTGCAAGTGTAAAAGGCACCATATATCTGCTTTAAGATGCTGGAGACTGAAAGGTAAAGAGGGTTAAGATTAGCTTCTTTTACAGAAAGCCTCAATTGTCATAAAATCCATCAAAATATTGATCCCCCTGCATGGTGGAAGCACATTTCTTCTTCCACTTTTCATCATGCTACGCAATGCTGATTTTTCTCTATTCTTCTGCACTGCAGCGCACTTTTCTAAGTACACGACTTCTCAAGTATAGATTGATACCATACCTGAAAAGGATAAAGTTACTGCACCACCAGTACACAATATGAAATTAAAGACATGCAATAAATTCCAAGTGGAAAGCAGCACTGGAACCCAGGAAATGAGACTTATATGGGAACGTTTCCAAGGAAAGCTCTCTTAGGCTTCACTAAATCTTGACAATGTGTATCTATTTAAACCACACTTTTTGCTTAAATTCACTGCAGTACAGAACTCAAGGCTGCACTGAAAGGGAAAACTATTGGATATGTATCATTTTACTTGCCATTCAGTGTGGGAAATAATTTTAACACAGCCAGAGTTGGTCTATTTGCCCAGTATATACCTTTAAAAATAATAAATAAATAATAATCTTTAAACTCTGAATTTTTTTTATGTATATTACTTATCAAAGCTCCCACACTTCAATTACAAATCTGTGTTTACCTGACAAATACATACACCACCACAAGATCCAAATCTTAACAACAGTCACTATTTTTCAGCACATTGACAACAACTGTCAATAATCCTGCAGCCCAAAGTGTTAAGTTACAGGCTTACCAATGTCACCATGCACCTTCTGTTTTTTCTGTATTCATCCCCTGGGGTAGCAAGCCTCAACTTTCACCTGTCTGGGAAGAGAATTTCACAATCCTGTTCTGAAGGTGGGTTTTTACTCATCTGACTTCAACTCTAGCTGTTCATCTAAACTAAATTGACTTGGTACCCTCTGTAGTCAGGGTACCAAGTTGCAACATTTTTCAGTACAGAAAAATAAAGGATATAGAGGATGACAGGTCACGTCTATCTTAGACTTGGTACTGTTGGTACTGCACAAATTACTCATTAGATGCTAATCTTTTTGCATAGCAGGAGTCCAGATGACAGTTTAGACTAGGTGCCTAGTTTTTACAACTGTTAAAATTAATTAAGACAAATTCCATTCTAGGACGAGGCTTAACCTT
This sequence comes from Lathamus discolor, assembly GCF_037157495.1. Taxonomy (NCBI): domain Eukaryota; kingdom Metazoa; phylum Chordata; class Aves; order Psittaciformes; family Psittacidae; genus Lathamus; species Lathamus discolor. The sequence goes on along the minus strand of NC_088885.1, from coordinate 125,030,688 downwards.
TAATTTCCAGTACATCAAGCATGTTTACGTGCCAGCTATGTCTGAATTCTGATGCCTGAAGTTCTTACTCTCATGGTTACCCTTAGGACATTCAAGGAACAAACAGCCTTCTTAAAAATAAATGTTATTTATTTTAGATGTAAATATTTGCCTAATAGAAAGTAATGTGCACATAATCAGCAAAATGTCTACATATATTTCTGTCATGTAACTTCAACTGAAATTCAGGCAGACCTAATTTCTTCAGCCACCACAAGTGAAGCCTGGTGTCTTTCAGGTGCTGTGGACCATGAATGCTTCTCCACTTCAGTCCCCCTCTCACGTCTCTTTTAATCCTGCTAGTTATTTTTGTTACTCTACATTCACATTTCATTTCTTGTCCTTGTTATTTGCTGGAGGGAGAGCCAAAAATGTAAGAGCCCCATAAATAACAATTAGGTGCATGGATGTGAGCTAGCTGCTTGATGCATTCTTTCTCTTCTTTCTTCCTGGACAGATTTTTTACAAGTTAAACAAATGCTACTATACAGCATACAGAAAATACCAGGGTGAGACCCTGCAGATTTCACCCCAGCAGCAGCTGACTGCATGCTAACTGCCTGCTGAATCCATACAGGATACCCCTTTTAGCAGACCGTTTCTTCTGTAAATTATCTCATTTTCCTGTTTCTAGCAGCAATTACATGATATTTAAAGGCTACTGAGTTTAAAGTGCTCCCTGAATTTAAAGTGAAAATGTTATCTTCTTTTTATGAGAATCTATAGGAACTTCGTGTTTGATGCAAATGATCAGTAATTGAGACTAGTAAACAAATATACAAAGTAAGCTATAGCCTCTTCAACTTCCCACTGCAGAAACCAATCTTGTTCTTATAAACGCCAAAACCTTCATTAAAAAGAAAATCTGCTCTGAGCTTTTCATGAGCAAGAAAATCAAAATGCAGTCATAGCTTTATGGCAAAACATTTATTAGAATTGTCTGACTGAACTAAATGCTTTCTAGTAAGTGACAGTAAAAATAACCTCAGAATTTATGCATAGAAATAGTGACTACACATTTCTGTGTTTTGTGATTTTATTTTTTAATAAATTAATGTTTGCAATTATTGCAACAAGATTTAGGTTTGCAAATACACCAGAACGTTTTAATATTATATTTCACACGGTGATGACATTTACCAAATGTACACAAATACGGAAAGTCTGCTTATAACACATTGCTGTTATCACTCAGATCTTTAAAAGAGCACATTCAACTGTGGAGTGCTCACACCCATTTCGAAGGACACAACCTCAGTCTTATATGGTACACTGAATTTAAAGCCAATTTGGATTTTAATCTTCTACCTTTGATCCAGCACTACAGTGAAAAGAAGTGAAACCATGAAATTAAGCCTTCACAAACTTGGGGAAAATTCTGGTGAAGTCTCATATTTTGTGACATGAATGCCTGAAATTGCTGTTTTTAAATTACAGAATCATAGAATAGTTAGGGTTGGAAAGGACCTTAAGATCATCTAGTTGCAACCCCCCTGTCATGGGCAGGGACACCTCACACTAAACCATCTCATCCAAGGCTTCATCCAACCTGGGCTTGAACACTGCCACGGATGGAGCATTCACAACCTCCCTGGGCAACCCATTCCAGTGCCTCACCACCCTAACAGGAAAGAATTTATTCCTTATATCCAATCTAAACTTCCCCTGTTTAAGATTTAACCTGTTACCCCTTGTCCTGTCACTACAGTCCCTAATTAATAGTCCATTCCCAGCATCGCTATAGGCCCCCTTCAGATACTGGAAGGCTGCCATGAGGTCTCCACGCAGCCTTCTCTTCTCCAGGCTGAACAGCCCCAACTTTCTCAGCCTATCTTCATACAGGAGGTGCTCCAGTCCCCTGATCATCCTCGTGGCCCCCTCTGGACTTGTTCCAACAGTTCCATGTCCTTTTTATATTGAGGACACCAGAACTGTACACAATACTCCAAATGAGTTCTCATGAGAGCAGAGTAGAGGGGCAGGATCACCTCCTTTGACAAAAGGTCATGGTCCTTTTGATGCAGCCCAGGAAACAGTTGGCTTTCTGGGCTGAGAGCATACACTAAAGCCAGCTCATGTTCAGTTTCTTATCAACCAACATCTCCAAGTCCTTTTCTGCAGGGCTGCTCTGAATCTCTTCTCTGCCCAACCTGTAGCTGTGCCTGGGATTGCTCCAACCCAGGCATAGGACCTTGCACTTGTCATGGTTGAACTTCATAAGGTTGGCATCGGCCCACCTCACAAGTGTGTCAAGGTCTCTCTGGATGGGATTCTTTCCCTCTACCGTGTCAACCGAACCACACAGCTTTGTGTAATTGGCAAACTTGCTGAGGGCGCACTCAATCCCACTGTCCATGTCACTGACAAAGATGTTGAACAAGACTGGTCCCAACACTGATCCCTGAGGGATACCACTCATTACTGGTCTCCAGCTGAACATTGAGCCATTGACCACAACTCTCTGCATGCGGCCATCCAGCCAGTTCTTTATCCACTGAGTGGTCAATCTATCAAATTGATGTCTCTCCAATTTAGAGACAAGGATGTCATGTGGGACAGCATCAAATGCTTGGCAATACTCTGCCCTCCTTTACATGTTTCTTCCTGGACTATTGTGCCTTAAGATTAAGGAAGCAAGCTTGCAGGTGTCATATGTACTGCAGAAATTCATGTTGCCTGTACTGAATGTTATGGTTTCTAAGTATCCAGCTATGGGTTGACTTCATCCATGTGAGAGAGGTTACTGCCAGCACACCTCATTTTGAAAAAACATACCATATTGTTTCCTTCTGACATCTGTGTTCATGCCATTTGCACAGTAATATCCCACAAATTATTTCTGCTCTAAAATGGTGAGCAAAGGAGAAGCAATGTGCTGACAAGAGTTTAGTTCAGGAAAAGTTAAGGAAGAACAAACTAATGAACAGAAGTGCTTTGTCAAGTGAGCAGTTTAAGGATGACAGCTGCAGCTATCCAGAGGTGTGAACCCCATCTCATGCATACTCAAGTAGATCAATTGAAGCTCCACTGCTATAACCTGTTACTGACTTCATATAAGTAAGCTTTTATTGCAGAATTTATCTAGTCCCAGTGTGAGCCAAGGAAGCAAATGTGGTCCCTGCGCAAAGCCTTCTCCTTACAGACTCCTTGTTTAAGCAAGGGTTGTGGTACTGATAAGCACAACTTACCTCAAATCACATTTGTCAGGAACTGAGAAGAGAAGCAGTCCCAAAAATCCATAATGGCTCTATGGATTTGCAGGAACTTGGCCATGTAGAATTATCTGCTGCCTGTCTCACAAACTGTGATACGTAAGATTTTATCAGTCAAACATTTGTTTGTTTGGCCTTCTCAGCTACAGTTATAAACTGCACCTCAACAGTTCCACCAGTGGCACAGCAGTACTTTCTGACAGCTACTGTCCCAACTCCTCTATGAGGAGATCTACAATTACAAAGCTTCTACCAAGAAACAGCACACAATATGCACTTTCAGGTAGCAAAATTAAACACTCCAGGTCTGCCTGGCTCAAACCCAGACAACTGCAGCTTTGACTGTCACAAGAAACCATCTATTATATATGCTGTGAACCAGTCAGTCCAGTTTTTAATGATCCAAATTGCACATCAGCTCCAACATCTGTCTTGAAATTAGAAACATCTTGGAAGTCTAACCAAAATTGTTGTAGGTATTTCAAAATGTCTTGTAAAGATACCTGACTGAATACACATCTAGTAAATACTTAATGAGTTAACTGGGATACTGGAATGAATCACTACAGTGCTTCTTTAATGTCTTTCTTCTAGGCAAGAATACCCCTAACTCCCATTCAATTGTATCTTTCTAGTTATTCATATTCAAAATCGTTCACTCCTGTCACAAAGCCCAGCTTATAATGTATATGCTGAAATATCTGTTATTGCATTTTTGACAGGAAAATACCCACTGCAGTTGCTGAAGGAAACAATCAGGTAGATTCAAAGATCATTTCATGGCAGTAAAAAGTAGTTATTGCTCCAGTCTTATTGCTTCTCACCTTAATTCACATGACTTTTATGACCTTTCTGTCTAAGCTTTTCAACACGGATATTAAAATACTTGAAAACCATCCTTGTTATTCATTTGACTTACCCTGCCCAGAGATTAAAGGGATATTTTTCTTTAGCTGAATTCCATTCAGCTTTTCTCAGTCCCTTTTCATTTTCAACCCATCCTTTGTTATTATCAGTTTATTGAGCGAGATCTGCATCAACCTTTGAAAATGCACAAGTTCTAAAGTGATATGCTGAATTCACCTCAGATCAAGGAGAAGAGTGTCATTCAGCATATAAAAATTAGGTTAAAACTAATGCTTTATGCTCCCAACATGCTGGGAGCTGGGCTGGGATGTTTAATGCCTAATCCGTAAAACAACTCAGTATGCATTACATTGGTCATGCCATATCGGTTACAAAGACCTGCAGGAGTCTGAAGCTAGGATATAAAGACAGGACAGTCATTATTTTCAATAAACTTATTACTTTCCTAATTTGCAACAAGTCAGAATAATCCCATTTTGTAAACTGAAACTGGAGATTAAGAATTTGTGATAACTATATACTATGGAAGTCCTTCCTATTACAGGTGTTTGGGGAGATAACTAATTAACCAGACTCACACCCACAGAGTAATCTAGGAAAGTGTAATGGTAGGGACAGCACCTTCCAAGAAACAGGGAAGGCAGGTTGTGTCTCCCCCCTTTCAACAGTTTCTCCTTAAATTCCAGTAACAGTTCCTTACCAATTTCATCTGCTGCAGCTGGCTAGGAAAAGCAATAAATTCAGTGGCTCTTACTGCTGCCTTTGCCATACATCCTCCATACATCTTCTTTTGCAGTGAAAGGCTCTTGGGAAATTGTCAGAACTTTGTACTCTTGGTATTCAGAGACAGAAATGTTTGCCATTATGAAGGAGTCACTACACTGGCTTGGGTTTACCTTTACATTTGCATAGCCTCACATACAACAATAACCATATAGTAGGCTCCTGGTTCAGGATGAAGATGGGCTATTCATTTCTATGTTCCCCAAAAGAAACTCAATCTTTTCTCCAACAGGGTATCTCAGAAAATCACCTTCTCAGATACTTAATGGCTGAAACATCTATAACCAGTCCTCAAGTTCAAAAAATTACTAAAGAAACCTTTTAAAAAGCCCTATATAACCTTTTTTTTATATATATACATTTTTCCTTCTGTGTTTAAGATGGATACTTGTATTCCTTCTTCATTCACAATATTAGTGAATGGTATGCTGAGATGCCATGGAATCTGGGAACTGATTTATTCATCTATAAGCAGGAGTAAAATGCTGAAGAAAGAAGATGACAGTTCCTGTAGGTAAACTAGAATAAAATGTATTTCCACAGAAAAAATCCTAGCAAAAAAGGATCACATTCCAGCACATGCACCAGTATAACTTCCAGCACAGCAGTGCAAGCTACAGCTGGGAACGTTTGATGTCCTCCACAGTTTCCAGCCACAATACAAAACTTTATTCCATTGACTACAAGAGGTGTTGTGGGTTTTTTCTTCACTTTTATCTGACATTTTTCCTGCAGCTGTCACCAACTGACAGATATAATGCTTTACCAGGACGATGTATCCTCACTTAACTGTACTATTGAGAATGTATTTCAAAACAGCAAGAGCCTATATATTTTAGCTTTAAGGAATAAATTTGTCACCTTGCAAGAGCTTCCTCACAGTGATGGATGTTTAATTTGTTATTGGTCACTCCAGGGTGTCATATGCTTTTGTACAAATGTTTAAAACCAACCTAGGCATTACCTAATGATCAATACTCCCTGAGCTAATAAATATTTGCTTTTTGTTCTTTCAGTGCAGCAGCAGATATACTGTAGCCTGTTTTAACCTCTTGTAACATTCACTCTACAAATTATGAACTCTTAATTTCAGCTCCTGAATTCATTTAAAAAAACCCCAACCCTACCCAAACCAAACCAAAAACCAAACCAAAAACCAAACCTCTTAAAATATTCAAGTACATATTGTGAGTGTATCTCTTAGATTTCAGTTGACAGATTGTGATCCTTTGCATAGTGGATAAGTGGATATTTTGAATTCTGCTTCACTTTTTTTTACAAGGGTGGCAGTCCCGTGACTCCACAAAGGGATGCCTTCTTTGTACCTTAGGATTACATGAGCAAGAACCACCATCAGACCACTTAAACATTATGCATGCAATAAGAGACTTAGAAACTTCTTCACCAAGGTGCCTGCAGGTGCAGAAGAGAACCACTGTTTCTCTCTTGTTCCAGGTTCCCATCTGCCAGATCCATCTGGACCCCGATCCATCACGCGCTGATTATCTGCATCTGGTACATGAGAACAGAATTGGAACAAATGTGAACTACTAAACTGCAGCTAACAAAAGTGACGAGCCACTACAATTAAAGGATCATATACACTGGCACTAACACGGGTCCTATCTATTGACCATCTATGTATGGCGTCACATGGAGAGACAGGGTTGAATGGTTTTTTGCACAGTGAAATACTGAACAAAATTTGTATTAATAGTAGTAGTTTAAACAATACTTTAAGTTGGCATAAACTGGTACTGTTGCCAAAAAGTGCAAGTCTGCCCTCTTCCTGCCCATTTTCTTGTTCCTGTCCTGGTGTTATCCCCTCCCTTGAGCTACACAAGTATTTGTGAGGTTGCCTGATGAATCAAGATATGGAATATACCTGGATTAAAAATCCTCTGTTTCTTGTCAGATTAATTTCAACCTAATTAAATTCTGAATATAATTCAGACATAATTCATCACATGAAATGTATATGCTTGTACTGACCAAGGAAGCAATAAACATATAAGCAGGAGCAGGAAGAAGACTGCTTCTTTTAGTGGCAGTTCAATCTTATTCTAGCTTAAAGTGATCACAATCTAACTACTACTGTGCTGTTTCAAAGCTCATCAAGATGATTTATGAAGATAGTGCCACCATGAGCAGTAGACCAGCTCTTCTCAGCACCCTGACCACATTTCCCCATATCCTTTCTTGGGTAAGAGTTACTGAATATGCAGGCAAGTCTGATCAATTCACTGATCGCACTGAAAACTTTCTTATGAGGCTGATCTTTGGCTGGACTACTGGGCTGAACTGACACTGCCAGTTGCTAAACCACACCAACATAAGAAACGAGGTGAGAGCCACAACAACCCCATGCAACGCTACAGGCTTGGGGAAGACTGGTTGGAAAGATGCTTAGCAGAAAAGGACGTGGGCATGCTGACTGACAGACACTGAACATGAGGCATCAGTGTGTCCAAGCAGCCAAGAAGGCCAATAGCATCCTTGCTTGTATCAGAAATAGTGTGGCCACAAGGACTAGGGAAGTGATTGTCCTTCTGTACTCAGTACTGGTGAGGCCACATGTTGAATACTGTGTTCAGTTCTGGGCCCCTCACTACAAGAAAGATTCTGAGTTGCTGGAGCATATCCAGAGAAGGGCAATGAAGCTGGTGAACGGTCTGGAGAGTAAGTCCTGTAACAAGTGGCTGAGGCAACTGGTGTTGGTTAGCTTGTAGAAAAGAAGGCTGAGGGGAGACCTTTTTGCTCTCTGCGCCTACCTGAAAGGTGGGGGTTGGTCTCTCCTCCAAAATAACAAGTGACTGGATGAGAACAATGGCCTCAAGTTGCTCCAGGGGAGGTTTAGAATAGGTATTAGGAAAAAGTTCTTCATCTTCACTTGCTCTATCTGTCAGGCCTGGCATTCACCTATAGCTTTACCAGAATTCACCATGCCACTTTATTCCTTAAAAAGTCCAGATACAGTTACCTGTAAAGCAACAAATCATTTTGGCACAGATCATTTTTCATCTGGGAAACTGGTTAAAACAATACTGAGCAGCATTAGCTGCCTCTTTACCTGGGATCCCTTTACCTTTATGAATTCAGCTACAACCATCACACTGCAGACAAACAGAGGTGCTCAAATAAACTATTCAGTCAAGAACACAAGGCTGCTTGCAAGGCCTTAGCATGGTGGCATGACAACCTCGCACGGCTCTCTCAAATCCTTTGTGAGGAAGGGATCAGGCTTAACTTTGGAAGGTTGTTGTCCCAACTGATGCAGAAGGACCAGAGGAACAGACAGGAAAAGTTAACTGGGGATAACCTCCTTTCCATGCATTGGCTCTCTGTCCTCTGAGCTCAGAGAAGGCCCTTGGTTTCCACAATCATCTCTGCTTTCCGCACATTGATGCTGTAGCCTTGTCCCACTCTGCCTGAAATTCAGTCTATTTCCAGATTATTTTTAATTAGTATTTTATTCTATCAGGTACATTTTGTTCTGTAAGGGATCTGGCTTCAGTTAGTGCCATATACTACGTTAAAATACTGTTATATTACCACTGAAAGCAAAACTTGCAGTATTATGTTTCTGCTGCTGAACAGTTACACAGGGCCCACCTCACTGCTCTTCTTGGACCTGACCAAAGCATAAGGAAATTACCCCTTAGCACTCTGGGAAAGAAAACGGTCAAAGAAACCAAGTGAAGACAAAAAGTATCAATTTTACAAAAAGAAAATAATAAAATCTTAATTTAATAACACAGAAATCATTGTTTAGTTGTAAATGAAGGTGTAAATTTGTTTGTTTGAGGTTTTTTAATGCTTTGTACGCTTAATGCATGGAGATTATGGAGAAGCGTAGGATGACTGTATCCCAAAGGCAGAGGATGGCAGCGACGGCAAGATGGAACTACGAGAACTCACGGATGTAGCGTCCCTCCAGTGCCCGGGAACGACGGGCAGCAGTGATGAGGACACGGCTCCAGAAGCACTGGACGCGTTGTTCCCACACTGCGAAGGCCGGGCCCCACCGGAATGCGCGGTGCGGGGCTGAGGGAGCGCCCCCGAGAAGGGGCGCAGGGAGCCTGGTTACGTCCTGCCCTCTAAGGCGCTGCTTCCTCCCTCGGCACTCTCATTACCAGAGCTGCTCTCCCGTCACACCTTCCGTCAGGCGGAGCCCCGGGGGCTTCTCGTCAGGGGACACCGCAGCCGGGGTATGCGAGAAAGCCTCTTGCCCTACCCCTGGCAAAGGCCCCTTCAGGGGCAGGTGACACTTCCCAGGGGAGCCTTCTTCCTCCTCCTCCTCCTCCTAGCCCTAGTGGCCCGGAAGGGAAGCCCTTCCTCTCCTCCTCCAACCCGTTTCCAGGTGGCAGCAGCCATCTCCGTACCTCCCTCTCCGCCGCCTCCCGCGGGTCTACTGCACCTGTAGCGCGCCCACGGGGCGGGCAGAAGGCGAGCGCTCCCCCGCCTGCCCGCTTCCCTCCGCCCGCCCGGCTGGGGCACAACAGCCGCTTCCTCTCTCTCCGCAGCCGCGCGGCTGCGGCCCTGACGTCGTTTCCTTCCAACATGGCGAGGGCAGGTTGTTGCTGCTGCCACCGCCGCTGCCGCCGCCGCTGCTGCTGCCAGTGCTAATGGAGGCGGGTGCGGGCCTGGGGCGGCTCAGGGACTGAGCGCGTCGCGGGCGCCGTCCGCAATCACACGCAGCGGGGGGGAGGAGAAAGAAGGAGAAGGCTTCGTCCTCCCTCAGCCGCGGGGGTTGCCTGTCGCCGCCGCCCGGGCCCACCCGAGCCGTCCCCCGAGGGGAGCCTCCGACGGGGCGTCGGGACGCCGCCGCTCCCCCTCTGAAGGGAGCCCTTCCGCTGCGCCTGGCTCGGCCTGCCCCGGCCCCTCGCAGCCCTCCCCCGGCGGGAGCGGCCGGTGCCCCGCTCTCCATTCCCCACCCCTCCTCCTCCTCCTCTCCCGGCTCGATCGCGCCCATGTATGAAGGGAAGAAGACGAAAAACATGTTCCTGACCCGGGCCCTGGAGAAGATCCTGGCCGACAAGGAGGTGAAGAAGGCGCATCACTCCCAGCTGCGCAAAGCCTGCGAGGTGGCCCTAGGTGAGGCGCAGCCCGCGGCGGGAGGGGGCGGCCGGCTGTCGGGGTGCGCTCCGTGTTCACCCCCTCCCCTGTTGCCTGGTGTGTGTGTTTGTGCTGCGGGGGGCAAGGCAGGGAGGGGGTAGAGGAGCTTTGGAGCCTCTTTGGGGAGATGAGGCAGAGGGGGCTGAGGGAGGTGGGGCTGCAGGCTGAGCCGTGGTTTGGGGATGCGACCGGAGGGTCTGCTTGGCTGTGTGAGACTCGGGGCGGGTGCGCAGAGAGGCTGAGGCCTCTCGTCTTGCTGCGGAGCCCTATGGCAGTGCCCGTGAACCTGGGCCGAGGGGGAGAGCGTCGCTCGTCGCCGAGCGCGGACCTTCCGCGCACTGCTCCTTGCTGACAGCGGTGGCGAGGGCGCTGCGGCGCCCAGCGGGCTCTTCTCCTCCTTGCTCGCAGGATGAATAGGCAGAGACGAAGCGCCGAGCTGAACGGAGCTGACCTGGAAGCAGACGGCCGGCGGGGAGGGAGCAGGTGACAGGCAGCGGTAAGGGAGGAGGAACGGGATTGGTGGACAGCGAGAAACAATGACACCAGGCCACGTCTGGGGCTGCTGGCCCTTCGGGGTCGGGATGCTGGCCCCTGGGGAGGAGGCCTAGAGGGAGAGGGTGGTCCCAGAGATGTTCAAGGGAGAGCCTTAGCTGTGTGGTTACTGGTAGAGAAGCAGCTGATGGGGAAGGGGTCTTCCCGCAGCCAGAGCTGGTGCAGGCACGGAAGACGAAGGAGTATTTGTGTGCCTCGGGCGGAAGAGGGGCGTTAGGTTTGTAGTACAGCTGTATCAACACCACCTCGTAGAGAAGCGCCAGGGAAGTGCCGGGGCTGGATAGTACAAAGCACATGTACACAGTTAGTAACAGGCAGCATGAAAAAACTTGGGCTTTAAAATTCTGGTGTGATGAATATAGGCAGGGTTTGGACCCATGTGGCAAAATATTGATGTATTTACTGAAAGATTTCTGGAGAAAGGCCTTTATTTAAATAATACGTAAATGCATTGTGCCCCTCCCATTCTTTTGTAATTGTTTCTGGGTTTGGAGATAATTATCTTGATTTTATACGGTAATAATGTCTGTTTAAATTAATTGTTTGAAGGGATACTATTAAACTGAAACTTCCTTGTTTTAAAAATGACTATAAGTAAATTCAAGCTGTTCTTTTTGTCATTCCATCCGTCTTTTACAATACATTAATTTTTTTGTGTCTGTTAAAAGAACAGTCATTATTTTCTTTGTGGAAGACTGGCAAATGGAAGGGGACAAATCACAGTAGTTCAACTATTATTAATTTAAACAGATTGGAGAGGGTTTATGTTGTTTGGTTTTGTTGGGTTTTGGTTTGTTGGTGGTTTTTTTACATTTCTCACCAGTAGAGCTGTTAATAATAATCTTATGATTTAGGCAGATGGGATTAGACGGATAACTCTTTGTCCTTTCTGTTGACTTTAGACTGTGTATTCAAGCTAGGAATAAAATGGAGAAATGTTTTCTTATTATTAAACTGAGTTTTTATCCAGCTGTATGTTATCCACAGAATTAGACACTGGTATTAATCTTGTGTTTCTGTTGTACTTTTACTTCAGTAGTTTGATCTGTCCTAAATATCACCCAGATGCCTCCAAGCATGGCTCTATCGTATTACACAGATTATAAAGCAAACCATCTAGGCTGCAGAGTCTGCATCTTTTATCTTGTAAACCGATTTGTGCAAGGGGACCCCCAAGCACACATCCCAGTGATTTCTATGCTACAGCTTCATTGAAACCTTCTTCTGTGGATCTGATTGGAGTTTAAACAGGAAAATGATATTGCGTCTGGGTATAAAAGCCAGTGAGGCAGGAAAAAAGAAATACAAGACTGTGTGTAGTAGCTAATGTATATAGAAGGGCTTCATGAACTTGAAAAATATCAGACATTAAGTTAATTACCGTAGACTTTTACTGAAATACTTTTTAGCTTGTGGCACAATGAGATATAGTTGATGATTGTAAATGTATTATGGTCCATTATCTGGTTTTGTGTGTTATAGACTCCTAATTCAGGTACTCTGTTCTTGAATAGAGTCGTGCTTATGTTTAACTATAAAAAGCTTTCCAGAATAAAGTAATTATCCTCCATATTTAACATGTGAGGCAACTGGGTGTTAAAGCTGAGCTGTGGTTTTTGTAGCAGAATTGGAAATGGGATGCATGTGTTGTGCTCTCTTCGTGTAGCTCTTCATCTGTTGGAGAGTACTCTTCAACTGAATGCTTCTTTACCACCTGAAGTAAGGAGTGCAGACTTCTTATTCCTGAGAGATTGCTTTATTTTAGAAAGCAACAACATTATTGATAAAACATTAGAAAAATAGTAATTTAGAGTTAAGGTTAAGTTGGAGTTAATCCTGCAAAGTCTAATGTCAAGGTTTTACTGGGTTTTTAAAAATCGTAAATAAAAAGTAGCTTTTAAAAATCACAGCAAAAATTGCAAATTCTCAGATCAAGATCATGCTTTTTTCAGTCTGAATATTTAATTTATTAGTCTTCACTGAAATAATCTGATGTGATACCAAACTGTGCCATTAAGATCTTCTTTCCAACTGCATGACTGTAGTAAAATGTTGCTTACTATTACTGTATCAAATGTTATAGCTAGTAGTTGTGACTACCAGATTTTTTTTTTGTTTGTTTTGTTTTGTTTCATTTCTTTGGAATGTTTTCACATTTTCATTTTTATTTTTTCTAAATCCATTATTACATTGTTTGCATAGGATTAGCTGCTATTCAAGTATTTGAGGAACAAGCAAGCAATGACCAAGAATACAGGTATTCCTGTATAAGAGGCAATTTAAAACTCTGCTTTTTAGATTGAGATTGAGAAGCAGTATTTTAAGAATCTTTAGGACTATTCCTTTGTCATTTTAAATCCTTATGTATTTTCTTATAAACCTGTGCTGTTGCATTCCGTTAAGATTATACTTCAGCTATTTTTGATTTGTGGGTTCTGAGGTAGAAAAACCCTGCAACATTCCTGGTATATGTTGCTGTGGTAGTCTGACCTCTGAACAGGGGTTAAGACAAGGTCCTTCTAGTATAACCATTTTTCTGGGCTATTAGAAGATAAGAAAGCAAATCTAAATTAAATATTGCATCTTGAATTATAGATATTTGGGGGTTTTAACAGGGATGAAATTAAGTCCAATATTTGCATCCGTATGTAATGATGCACCAGGTTGTGTCTGGATTAATATGGAACAGTTGACTCCCAAGTTTAATGTATTTTTTCATGTAGCATTGTCCTTTCTGAAAGACATTCTCTCTGTGTAAGAAATGTAACATTCATTTTCTCTAGTCACCTAACGAAATACAGCTAATTTAGAACTTCATATTGTATATTTGCATAGCAGCTACTGTTAATCTATGTAAGGAATGAGTTTATCTTGAAAACTGGCCACTTGCAGAGGGCATCGGGTGGGAAACTGGCTGACAGCAGGATTAGATTTAGAGGTTCCCTTCTTAGTCAGTTCTCTGCACTGCTGTTTCTATATTGGTTTTCAGCCATATTACAGTCTAGGAAGCTTTACAGTAAATACACTGCGTTATACAGAGAGCAGAAAAGTTATTGGAGAGTGGGGGAGAATTCCTCAGCTGAATGTAGTGTTTTTAATAGACTGATCAAAAATGGTTAGTGCTTTGTGTCAGAATCTGGGGTGTGGATTTGTCTGTGGAAAGGACCAAGCTGAGCAAGCCAGAATTCCCTCCATGTATTAAAGGCTGCTAGTTGAACTGCAGATCAGGAGCCAAGCAACTGTTCCGTAAAACTCCAAACCATGACCAGTGTAAAAAGATACAGATAGGTACCTAGTATGTACTTTAAAGAAAAGCATGCATGTGCTGCTTGGAATTCTGGAAGTACAGTCTGGGGAGGTTTGAAACTTACTTTTTAAAGGTTCTTCAGTGCTCCTTGGATTGTTTAGTCTGTCATGCAAAGATCCTGCTGGGTGATGTAGGTCTCATGCAATGTGAAAGTAATACCTCGATTCAGTTTGTGCTGCCATTAAATGCATGTGTAGGATGATGAAGCAGCAGGATATAATTAAGCACTGAATCTTATTTTTACTGAAAATAGGTAACATTTGGAGTAGAACTCATCCAGAGGTGGGAAGATTCATCTATACCTACGCAGTTTTGTAAATGGCCTGGGAAAATCTCACCTGCATAAATTTTTCTGTCTCTCTTTTTACCCTTCCTGTCTCATGTCCTTTGCATGTGTAGATAATAATGCTCTATTATCAGAATAAGTTAGGTTAATAGTTAATGCCGACATGCATGTACATGTTGCAAATGCTGGGTGCATTGAAAAAAAACCCTAAGCTATCACAAACAGTTAAAAATGCATTTTGAAGACCATTATCTTGTTACTCCTTTGGAATTAGTTTTACTAGACAAGTGTTGGATGAGCTAAATTTCTGTCTGTATTTTTGATAATGCTGTTCTTAGTAAGCAACCTTCCATCTCTCATCAAAATTAATCATCCTTTTTTAGAAGCCAAAGCCCCCAGGATTTTTGGGGTTGACTGCAAAGGAATTGGTGTTGTACTTTTGTCTGCATGTGCTATGGGCATTTATTTTCACAATATACAAGTCACTGTTGTCCATAGAGAATGTATTTTCTGGTTGTAATTGTTCTTCTGAAACACTTATTTTGAAGTAAGCAAGCAAGATAAATGGAGATTTCTTTGCTAGTACAAACCAAGATGTATATTTGAGAAAAAAAATACATCCCTGCAAAAGTGCCTCTGCCCTTCCCTCCTCTTGCTTGCTTTGCTAGGTTTGGGTTTTAACTAGCAGGGTTTCTGTGTGTTTAAGGTCTTACCTACTCTTGCAAAGATTTAAATCTTGTTTGGTAACAGTAATATTTCGTTGGCTCCATAAACTGCTTTCCAGATGGCCTTCTGCATTTGAGGTGTAAAGTGCCGTTTATGTCGAATTTATGGGGCTAATTTAACAGGAGTGCATAGTGGGAATTTTTATTGTTTTAAATATAATCAGTTCTTGGCTATAAAGAATGGTAATGCTGGCAAGCTTTTATCTGTCTTGAGAAAGGGGTTGATCGGCAGGGTACACGTAAAAACGCTTTTGTAGAAGACAAGGTTGATGGTATTTGGGTAAAAAAAATGTCAATGGAGTTAATAGAGAATGAGTATCAAATATTTGCTTTTTGTCATCCTTAGTTAAAGCCTTTGATATTTTGATAGTTTTAACATTGATTTTCAGTATCTTTTAAAATCTAATCTTGAAAGGCTTCAGCACGTCTTTGTCACACAGGGCAGCTTTTAAATACCTCTGTTGTGCTGTGTACTTTGGAGCACTAATTGGAATGTTGAAGCACAAAATGAAAGTTGTTGCCTTGTGGAGAAGGCTGCATCTATTTGTTATGATGAAATATTTTTGCTGTTTTGAGGGGTTTTGTTCGAGTTGGATCTTTTTCTGTACCCTCTTCCAGTATATTATCCCTGCAGTTGTCATCTTTTCCTCTGTTCTGTCGGTTTGTGTCCCCAGTTAATTGCTGTTTCATATTTTTAGGATGACAACAGTATCCATTGTTGTGCATTGTCTTAGATTACAGTTGGAAAAAAACTTAGCATGGCTGTTAATATTAGATGTCCATTCCAGACCTTTTCTGGAGTCCCTCAGAGAAAAATTGCCATTGAGCTAATATGTTGTTAAATACACTGACTTGTTTAGCTGTCAGGAAGGATTGTCACATGGGTGTTCATGGAGGGAAGCATCAGCCAGTGAAGGTCTAGTCGGTCTCTCTTCCTTATTCTAGGTGAAACTCCTAGCTGAAATCATGGACTCTCAACTAGACAAGGAAGCCTTGTCTTCTTTTGGGGCACCTACCTGTCAGGTTTGGGTTTTCCATTGGTGTTGATACCTTTATCAAGTTCCTGATTAGTTAGTACTTTAAGCAAATGCTGCCAGGGGCCTGGGAAGAGAGACCAGCAAACTTGTACATGACTCTCATTCAGTTCTGCAGCAGTCACTCAGTGACTCTGATAGGCCGGGGAAGGCAGTTTCATATCTTTTGCAAGTCAGAGAGCTTTCATGTGTGATGTGTAAATTGGTGGTTTGCCAGAAGAAAGTATTTTTGTCTGGGAAAGACAGCTACTGTCAGTGGAGCCTCGGAGGCTGAAGTGACTTGGGAAACACAACTCCTCAGATTTGGAGGAAGGAGGGAGGTGTCAAGGAAATAGAATTGAGTAAGAAGCTTGCAAATTTTTATGAGGAGGCAGAGTTCTATTGTGTGTGTCTGAAAGCCAAGAGTATGTGATCTAGCTGTGCTAGTCAGGTAGATGCAGACCAAGAAGTACTCTGTGTATAGCTGGCAGTTATTTTCATATCCTTGAGTAAATAGTAGAAGAAACTATAGGTTACTGTTAGGCAAACCAAACCTTTAATAGATATCACATACATACAAAAAGTCTCCAGACAACCAGGGAAAACATAAAATGCTTCTGTGGAATTTTATAGAAAGAGAATATTGTGCAAAAAATACTGAACAAATGGTAGCTGTTGCGTTTTGTTTATAGGAAAGCCACCTAGTACCAGAATGTAAAATTAAGGAAAAAAATCCTGAACAAAAACATCCCCACCCCCCACCCCCCCCCCCCAAAAAAAAAAACAGCCTATGTGTTTTCTAGAAATCTTAATGGAGTGCAGGGGAGTGTTAAATACCTGTTCTGAGGGATACTTCCCATTTTGAGTACAAAAGTAGAAGAGCTGCTAAAAATAGGCCTCTCAAGTCCCAAATGTTTGAAATACCTGGCAGAATTCCCTTATTGATTTCTAATCAATCTTAGGACGCTGAGAAAGTTCTGAAGGACTGAAGGAGATCAGCTGCTGTGCCAACATTGTTGCAAGAATGAATAGGATGACCTAGGTGATTACTGGAGTATTGGCATAATGTTGATCCCAAGCAAGGTAGTGGAGTAGCTTGTACGTTATGTAAGAATAAAAATGCCAGATAGGAAGGATTTGAAAAAGATTAAAACAGAAAAGTGCTCTCTGCCACTTTAAGTGTTTGGGATGGATTATAAGACATTATCTCCACATTTTAGTTTTGTGTAACTCCTGTGTTCTTCAGTTCTTAATTTACACGATTAGAAGTAAAAACTGCCAAACTGGTAGGAAAAGCCTTGATAAAATTCCATTTGAATTTATAAGTATTTACTTTTTTATTATTTTTCTGTCCATTTGCTTATTTCCACTGTAACCATTGTTTTAGCTTTTAGGTTGGAGATTTTGTTTGGGTTTCTTTTGGAGGTTCTGGATTTGATTTTGTTTAATTGTTTTCTTTAAAGTTCTACATTCTAGTTTTCAATGTGGATGCATTAGATGATGACGTGTCTTTAGCTGGGAAGCAGGAGCTCTTAAAAGATCTTAAAGTCTGGAGAAAACTGAGCTCTTAGTATGATGCTTTAGCCAAGAGGAGCTTTGAAGCTTGGATGGGGAATGTGGAGGTTATACTGCCTGATACAACTTTTAGAGTAACAATTGCACCTGGTTTCAGCAGTGTGTGGATTTTATTACCAGCTAGACATGCTTAAAGAGCCATACAAATTAGAGAATAAAAGAAATAGTGCAAGAATCAAGATGAAGTGTTGCTTCTGTTTAGATACAGGTAGGAAACAGTGGGCTGGTTTTGTTCTCTGATTCTGCAAGTCTTTGTATCACTCATTCTTTTAAAAAAATATGTTTTAATTTGGGAAACAATTGTTTCAGAGATGTCTTGCATCTGGCTGTGCTTTTCAGGAGCTTGTGAAAGGCAGGCACACTGGATGCTTCCTCTTAAACTGCAAAAAAGATGATTCTGTTGGAAATTCTTTTTCTTTAATAAAAAAGTTGTACTTGGTTTTATGGGAATTGTAAGTTGTTGATACCAAAGCCTGTGTATTTAGTGTACTGTGGAAGTGCTGTTTACGAGTGTGAAACCCAAAAATGACAACTAGAGCTTTCAACTTGAAAGGTAGTTCCACTTTCTCCACATTGGTCACCTGCTCACTGATTTATTTTTTTTTCACCTCTTCAGGAAAGATAAATCACCAAAACTTCCTAAACTGAGTGATTATTGCTGCATTCTGATAGTGGTTGTTCTCTGAAGGGGTTACTTGTAGCTTTTCTCTAAGCTGTGATGGAATGTACTCATGCTAGTGAAGGATCTCAAAGCAGGAATGTATTTGGTTGCAACATTTGATTAGATTCACAAAATACGTTTCTGCTCAGTTTTGATATTTTTTTTTCCTCCCATGATATTTTTTGGGCTTGAACAAAGAACAGTTTTTTTCAGTAACATCTTGTGTAGATTTTAAAATAAAAAGACAAACCCAACCCTATAGAGCAGATTTACACTTGACCACTGTAGTGGACCCATAGCCCCTGTCTACTTTGATAAACTCACTTGGCTGCCTCTTTCACTGGCTCATATTATGTTTTTTGCAGGTGTGCTGTTCTAGTTCTGTTCTAATATCATTTAATTATTCTGCTAAACAGGTTTCATTCTAATTGTTTTCTCTATCTAGCTGTTCTGTCATGTTTGAGTGCATTTCTTTGTCTTTTGTCCCAGCTTTACAGAATTGTATATAAACTCTTAACAGTTTAAGTAAATCTTGCCAAAACCAAGAGAATCTTCTATTAAGACATGTAGGGTATAATTGCCTCTCCCTCCCCCCAGCATTTCTGGTACTCTCTATCATGTGTGCTAATGTGGTACAACATTACAGTTATTGATGTTATGCTATTTTATACTTGGTTTTGTTCAAGTGGGTAGTGTCTGCTGTCCAGTGCTCTTCAGTCTTTTTTCATTTCATGTATTTCTTCTATCAGAAAAAAATATATTTTTAATATAATTGAAAGTAGCTACTCTTGAAATAAATGGGTTTATTCAAGCCTTCTTTTCTGTCTGCTCTTAAATGCAGATGAAGATAGGTTTAAAAAAGATGATCTATTAATAATACAGATTCTTGCACTCACTCTCTTTAGCACTTGCTGTTCTAATAATAACAGGTTTTGTAATGTTATACCTTCTTTCCATTTAGAAATAAAAGTATAATTAGGTTTGCAAATATTTAATGTCAAGATATTTTAGTCAATTCTGGATAGAGGGGTGTTTTAACACTTGGTGGTTTTACTTGACGTAAGTGTGGGACTCTTGAGCATCAGTTTACATTGCAGTTGTCACGAACATTTGAATGACCAACGTGCTTCAGCACTGCAGTGTGCATCTTTGCAGTTTGAGAGAAACTGGGAACAGGATATTCCTGGACTTTCAAATTGAGACAAAAATGTTAAATAGTAACTTATGCTACAAGACTCAGCTGCCCAGTTGAATAGTATGAGGTATACTTAAGAGTTTCAAATATATAAATTAAATATAAGTAGTGTGGCAGTGGTTTGATTTCTTTGGTAGCTTCCCATCATATTATAATTTTTAAACTATGCTACAAACTAGCAAAGATGTACTTGCACAAAACTGTGCTTCTAATGCAGGTAATAAGCATAAACTAATGGGATTGCTTTTTAAATGAAGATTTTTTTGCAAAGGCGTGGTTCTGTTGTGTGTAAAACTAACATACCTGTGCATGCCTGGCAAACAACTTTGCAGGTTATTTCAGTGCGTATAAATGTCTGGGTGGTACTACTGAATGGACCGAGTGTGCAGCAGCTGGTATAAATTCATTGGGGGGTTTTTCTGCAACTCGGGAAAGCTGGAAAATGCAGTCTTAACTCAGCTTGCTTTATTTGGCTAATGGACTGTGACATCTGCAAGAATGCCGTACTGGATCTTGTGCAGTGTATGGGAAAGTGGATAGGAATAAATTAACCTCTATTTTCATTATCCTGAAATGGAAACAGGGGCTTATAAATGCTGTAAGTAAAATTGCTAGAATAGGACAGCTGCATTTGCATGAAAGTTTGAAAGCTGTATAACTGCTGCCTAAGTGCCTGAGAAGTATGATTAAAATTTTCTTCACCTGCAGTGAAATGAGACACTTAGATGCTTTCCACTTGTGATTTAAGACATGACACTTTATTTTGTGTGATTATGCGTGCATAATTATGCATATAAATAGATCTCGAATGCTTAGAAACTTTGCTGTACAGAGAAACAATTTTAGAGAATAAAACTGTATCAGACACTGGGGGAAACCGACTGATGGCTAGTGATGTTTGGGAGAGCTTTAGGTTTGTCTTAGATGCAGAAAGGGGGAGGAGTAAAGTTTGATCTCCATCCCTGAATCTTCCATTGTATTATGAAGCTTGAAATAAAATTCTGTGTTCAAATTATTAACACTGTCTTTTACGTTGAAGGAAAAGCAGCACTTGGACCATTCTTTCCTTTATGGCCTTTTTTTCACATAAAAGCAGAAGCTGCTGCCTGTCGTCTTGGTTGCTCTCCAGGCATTTCAGTGATGAACTCAAGGCAGGTGACATGACACCCAGACATTTCTTACGTCTACCCTTTGAATGATTTTGTTTTATGCTTCTGTGGAGGAGTTCACTTAAATAACATCTCCCCCCCAACCCCAAACCAGAATTCTCATTTTCTTCTGCCTAAAGCTGCTCTCTGAGACTGGACCAGAGTGAGGGCTGTGTCAGGGTGAAATTCTCTCAACAGAGAAATAGAGACAGACAGGAAAAGTTAGTTGGGGATAACATCCTTCCCATGTGCTGGCTCTCTGTCCTCCGTTGTCAAAGATGGCCCCTGTTTCCACAACCATTTCTTGTTTTCTGAACACTGATGCTGCAGCCTTGTCCTACCCTGCATAAAAGGTACATCTAGAAATTCAGTCCTTTTATTTCCAGATTAATTTTTAATTTAAATTTAATTCAGGTAAAATTTTTCAAAGACAGAGATTTTTAATTTCTTTTTCTAAAGAACAGTAAAGTGTAATTTGGGGACTTTTACAGACAGGGTTAAAGATTCTTTTGTTATTTATTGCCAGTATCTGTAAAACGTACATGTACTGTACCAGTGGCAGGTGCAGTACTACATACCTTGTACCTATAGTAGTACATGCACTAGCGATTCATAACTCTAACTTTTGTAAAAGATTTCTACCTCCACAGAGGTATAAATAGCCAGATTAGTTTTATATACCAGTGACTGAATAATTTCTACAAAGCCTTGAATAGCACAGGTTAGATGTAGTCCAGTAGATGCCTGATGAGTACTAGCTGGTGGTGTTTGCATTTGATTAGAAATAGATTGCCTAGAAATAGCCACAGAGTTATGTGCTGGCTTCTGAAATATGAAGAAACATCCATTATTTTGGTAACAAGTAGTTAAAAAGACCAAGTATCCTATTTTAACAGAGAAGGTTATTTTGAAAGTTCTTGTGACTGACTGGTGTAGTTTACAACAGCATTTATTTCATCACATGTCCAAAAATGCTCTTAAGGAACAGGTGGGAGGGATACAATCTCAGTACGGTAGAAAGTGTTAATAATTGATGTTAAATAAGAATTGTATATATAAATATATATATAAACCATTTGTGTAGTCAGTGCAAGTACCCTTTTTCGTAATAGTTTGTTATGAACTGTGGGTTCAGTAAATACCTAATTAAATACCTTGATTGTCTTGTTCTTCACAGCTTTGGTAAGCAATGATAGGAGCGCTTGTTACAACACAGTGTTCAACATGGGTGGAGTTAACAATACTGTGTTGTGGTGACTTATTTTAAGTAGTCTTCCAAGTGGGAACCTTCTTATCAGCATCTGAGAAAAGAAAGAGTAGTTGTCATATGAGTAGTTGTCGTAACTGGCAACTGAACTTTGAATTTGTTATTTCTCTGTAAATAAAAGATAGGAAATGGAAAATAAGTCTTATTAATAATCTAATACATATGTATTATACTGAAGTTAGTCACACTGGAGCTTTTAAAGTAGTGTGATACATTCTTACATCTTATGTTCACTTAAGCGCCTGGTCTGAGCTGCTTCCTATATCGGAATCTAATGAAGAAAACAGGACTTTCAGTGACTGATCAGGAACAGTGTGATTCCTCTGCAAGCTTAGCTTGGAAGATCTCAGAATAGGACTTCTGATTCAAAGTTTGAGCTTTCTGTTGCACATACAAATTTTTGTTTGAAAATTACGAAGTGGATATGCTTGTAGACTTTTGGGGGGGCGTAGCATAGGCATTAAAAAAAAAAAAAAGAAGTCTATACTACTTTGTTAGGCAGGGTTTTTTTCCTCTGTCAAATGTAGCTCGATAAATTTTATAGACAAATTATTAAATTGTAGTCTTCCGGCTTTCTTAGTGTATCTGGAAAACATGATGATTTTCTTATGATTCAGAGCTACGGCAAAAGGGTAGTAGCATAATGCCTTTTTAATTAGAAGGTTGCCAGTAGAATAATTCATGTATAGACTTACATGTGACCTTTAAAGTTTTAGTTCTTGAAATGGGTAAGAATCTTGCAGTGTCATGTGCTTTGCATCTTTATTTTTCAACCCTACTTGCAGATTGCTTTTGAAGTTACTGTGGTAAGCGGTCTACTTAATGGGAGCATGCTTGAGTGGGGCTTTTTGCCATTTCTCATGAGCTAATAAGGATCTTATATTTATGTCTGAAATAAAGCTCAGTAATTTCCAACTTGTAAATTATCTTTTAAACTACACATTTTCAAAAATGATATCTACAGCAAAGATGGAGGTTAAAAGTAAAATGTAGATTTTCCCATATTACAAAGGGATCCTTTAATTTGATTCTAGCCGTTCTTAGAACTTCACATTGCACAAGAGCTTATTGTCCTAGTTGTATCAAGTCTTTTACAATTCACAATACTGACTGCTTGACAGAAAAGTATATGAAACCTTCTCAGAGACATTGAAAATTTTATGGGAAATGATTGCCCCTGTCATGAGAATGATCATCAGAGCATGAAGGTTCCCTTTTGCAGTGTGTGGGAAGGGTTACTGCATACATAGTTTGATCAGTTTTAACTCTGGATTTTCTGTATTAAAAAAAAATAAAATAAAATCTAGCAGTCAAAATAAACACCTTACGTCCAGATAAATATGCTCACATGGCTGGCTTAGAATAATCATCATTATATGCCAGCATTTATTTTATTCCAGGAGTCTGTTCTCCGTGTACATTACCTATTTTAATACACTGTATGTTTCTGTTCATGGAGGGGACAACAGATGTGTAATAATAGCCTTTCTTACCTTGAATAAACTGTGAAACTTGAGAGACTTCACTGTATGTCACAGTAGTTTGTATATTCTGTAGCTGGTTATACTCTAAAAAGTGTGGAATAAGGATGCATTGCCATTGCTATGCATGTGTGCTTAGTCCTGAAAAAAAAAACCCCACCAAAAAACCCCCCAAAAAAAAACTTTTAAGGAAAAGTAAGAGTGTTTGAACGATTGCATTGCATGACAAAATGTTACTGAAAAGGTGGGCTGTGTGAAAAGTGGACATGTAGCTTTTGTTCATGCTGCCAAATGATCCAGACACAAGACTGAGAAACATAATGATGGTCTTGTTCTGCAGCAGTAGCCTGTCTTTGCCAGAATAAATACAAAGCATTAGTAAAACATTTATTTCAGTCTTAGTTGTCGCTAGCCAAGCAGATGAGCAAGTAGAACATAGAAAATAAGAGACATCTGAAGAAATAGTTTCATCAGTAGGTAACAGTGTCAAAACCAAATGTATGCTTGCTTATATATGCATGATGGAAGTCTTCAGAACTGGTCAGCTGAAATACCAGGAGTTTTAAAATGAAGATGCTGTCTTAACAAGCCAGAAATAAGGAGTCTGTGGAAAAGTTCTAGTTCATAGCACTAATTACATTGGTATGGATGTTTAATTTGCGGTACTGTACAGAAAGCTTAGTCATGTTAGGTAAATAAATCAACTGCATTGACAGGTAACATTTAATTAAGATGTATTGAGCAGCTCTTGAGTGCTTCTCAAGCACTGTCCAGGACCTAGCTTAAGATACAGCAACTGAAGCTGGTTTGTAATAATAAGCATTCTCATTGTTACATGCTCAAACAATATGCTCAGTTTCATAGTAGTTGTGAAAAAGACTCACTAAAGCACGTATTATTTTTATTTTAAAGGGTAGTATAGGATTTGAGGACACTTTGAAGGGAGCAAAGTGCTCAGAGCTAACATGGTGATTCTTTGTCACGTGTTTTCTTAACAGAGGAAGTGCATACCAGCTATCCACAAAAGCCTGTGATGAAGTTGGTATGGACAAATAGTGAAGGAGAAAACAGACCCATATCGGTACGGCTCGTAAATTATAATGGTATCACAGAAGCATTTGGGGAATGCAAAGATACTGAAGGAGAACAAAATACATTTTTTGGTTTGTATATGGAAGCAGAAGAAGTTTCCTGTAGTGGAATTGCAAGGAATGAGTCAGGAAAAAGAATGCCAATTTGGAGTTTAATCCAGAGTTCCTATTAACTGATTGGGATTAGGAGTTTTTGAAGGGCCTCTAATCTGAAATTACAGGATGTTTAATATAGAATGAAATCTTAATATTATGTGGACTGCTAACAAAGGGATGAGAGGTACTAAATGTGAACAGTTTCAGTCTACAAAGTGCCAAGTGTATGAGATTGAGGAAGCCTTGAGAACTTCAGCGTGGCAAGTCTGAACTGTAGCACAGAATAAAGCTGGTAGAGAACAGAATGGATGTGTGTGCTGTAGTGAGGAGGAATTGGCACAGACTTTGCAGTGGGGAAACTTACCATCACAAGTCTGTAAGGCAGAGTTGATGAGTGTGTATGTAAGTGTAAGGTAATCCAGTTTTACATTAACATCATTTACATTAACAACATTTACATCAACCAGGTTGCTCACCCAAGGTTCCTGAAAGTACTGAGCTGACAAGGAGTACGTGTTCTGCTTTCCCAATTGAGAGGTATCTCAATTCTTTAGAGTTTCATGGTGTTTTGGGGTGAGGTGACAAAGGTTGGCAAAAGAAAACATTTTAAAGAGTAAAAGCAACCTGTTAAAGCCAGAAGCTGTGGTACACTGACCAGTTTGTTGATAAAATGGCAGCAGTTAAGTATTAATAAATGCAAACTAATCCAGATGAGTGGAAGAGAAAACAGGTCTAAACTGTGCATGCACAAACACAGGCTTTAAGTAAGTATATTTCAAACAAGAGGAACAAAAGGACTTGGGGGTGCTGGTCGATGAGGAAATGAACATGAGCCAGCAGTGTGCGCTCGCAGCCCAGAAAGCCAACCGTATCCTGGGCTGCATCAAAAGGAGCATGACGAGCAGGTTGAAGGAGGTGATCCTGCCCCTCTACTCTGCTCTTGTGAGACCTCACCTGGAGTATTGTGTGCAGTTCTGGTGTCCTCAACATAAAAAGGACATGGAACTGCTGGAACAAGTCCAGAGGAGGGCCACGAGGATGATCAGGGGCCTGGAGCACCTCCAGTCAGGCTGAGAAAGTTGGGGCTGTTCAGCCTGGAGAAGAGAAGGCTGCGTGGAGACCTCATAGCAGCCTTCCAGTATCTGAAGGGGGCCCTATAGGGATGCTGGGGAGGGACTCTTTGTCAGGGACTGTAGTGACAGGACAAGGGGTAACGGGTTAAAACTTAAACAGGGGAAGTTTAAATTGGATATAAGGAGGAAATTCTTTCCTGTTAGGGTGGTGAGGCACTGGAATGGGTTGCCCAGGGAGGCTGTGAATGCTCCATCCCTGGCAGTGTTCAAGGCCAGGTTGGACGAAGCCTTGGGTGAGATAGTTTAGTGTGAGGTGTCCCTGCCCATGGCAGGGGGTTGCAACTAGATGATCTTGAGGTCCTTTCCAACCCTAACTATTCTATGATTCTATAATTCTATATTCTCATTTAGTTTCAGTATGTCTGCAGTCTGTGGTGAAACAGCTTTTGAACTGGGTAGAGTAAAAGTTCAAAAATGTTTATGCTAAATTTTCTTCTTTTTTAATATATATTAAAATGCATGCTTTAACTACAAAGGAAAAAGAAAATTGTTTTCTTAGCTAAATGGACTAGAGCTACCACATGCAAATCCCTTTGTTATGACATGAAATGACGATGAAAATATGGTGTTCTGGGAATGGCATCATGAACTGAAGATACACTAATTCTGGAATTAAACTTTGCATGTAGGTGTAAAAAGCTCTGTTGTAGCTGAAGTAGGGAGAACAGAATGCTTGTATAACAGGAGAGCTCAACTGCTGCAAAATATGCTGCAGCTTGATTTTCCAATTTATATTTGATTAGCCCTAAAAATTTGATTCATAAGTAACCCATGTACATAAGGGAAAATAGTCTTTTCCTTTGTTTGAGTTTCTGTTATAATTTATGTAAATGCAGCCAGAAACTGGCTTTGTGACTTCAGTTCATGTTATCTGTCTTCTATGGGGCCTTCATATTTATCAGATCTCTTGTATTCCACTGATTATATTGATCAGCTCACTGCTGGCTTTGAAGAACACTTGGGCAAATCCTGATGCACACCTTCTGACACCTCCCAGTTGGTCTGCTGCACTGCTTCATCAGCTGTTGATTACATTGACAACTTGCACTTAGAAATGGCCAGACACAGAGTATGTGTGAAATAATGCAGATTGAAACATCACATACATCAGACTGAATCCTAACCTGAATGTGACATTTTGTGTTTCTAGAATATTTCATTGAATATTCAGGATGCCTTTTCAGTTGTCAGTGCAAACAAAAATGTTAACTCAGGTATTTGAGATGTGTTTCTGTTAAGTCTTTATTTATCACATTGTTTGGCTGCAAGTGAATGTGCAGAAATTTCTCTCCTACAGGGATGGATATGGTAGAAGAACCCAGCAATTATATTGCAGAGGAGTGAGATAATTTCCCACTATCAGGTCTTTGGGTTTTTTTAAGTTGGGCTGCTTGTGTTTGCCTGCTTTTAACTTAAAAGTTCAGATTTAAAGATGATCTTCAGAGAGAAGCTCATGTCCTTTCGGATGAATTACAGATCACAAAACAGATGTTTTGGATATATCTCGTTTCAGAGATGCTTTCTTAGACAGGTAGAAATTGATTGATTGAAAATGCTTTCCCTATATCAAATGTAGGTTTGTGTCTGCAGAATTTGTTTCTGCTTCTGTAATCTTTGTGTTTTGGCAGAAACTCACACTTTTCCAAACACAGTATGAGGGGTATGCTGGAGTTTCTGATCTTAAAAAGGAGAGAAACTAAACTACTCTGGTAAGGACAGAGGGGGAGGGTACTTGACATGACACGGTACAATGTACATTACCACATCTGTGTAAGAAATGATGCTGCACTTCTTTCATATCTGATAGCTATCACCAGAAATAGCATACATAATCAATTATTTTATTTGCCTGTATTCATGAGTTTAAATTTTAACTCTTCAAGATAAAAAAGAAGAGTCTATGTTGTGTTTGAGTGGATAGGAGTACCTTTTCAAAAGAAGTTTATCAAGATGTCGGAAACAATGGCAGAGGCTGGAAATGTATTAGTATTCCAACAGTAGTTTCAGTCGTGACCTACGTACTGGTTCAGACTGTTAGTTAAATACTTGTGGTGTTTCCTGCTTAGTTAGAACTTCCTCTTCAAGTTATAGGTTAGATCTAGGGAGTAAAAATCACATTATGGAGATCCTGTGTGTGCATGTGTTTGTGTTTATATATACGAGTGCACATATATCTAAAATTGAGTCTCAAGTTTCTAGTGTTTACTGTGAATGCAAAATAACTATATTCAGTGCTCAAAGGGAAAGATATGAAGACCTAGATCCAAATTAATTTCTTAAAGGTTGCAGCAGAAGAACTGAGGCTGCAACATTTTGACGTCTCTAAATTTCAGATAAATATCAATCTGCTGTGGCAAATTAAGAGTTATCGCTGACTCATCATCTGTAGAACTAGGCAAACATATTTCACAATCTTAAACAACAGAGCTACTGGTTTCCTTGTGGCTTTGAGGAAGCATAAGCCCACCATGCTCACAGAGCCTCTGCAGTCCTGTTCTTACACACAGTGCAAGCTACAGTTCTGCTGACTGTAGCAAATACTCATTCAAATAAACTAGTGAATAGTTGAGAAAATCGATAAGAGAGGAACGCTGTTGAGAATTTGTCTGATTTTTTGCTCTGGTTTCTCTTTGAATATGCTGAGACACTAATACATATCATCAGTTGAATCAGGTAAGTGAGAGGTGGTGGTGCTGGGAAGTCCCGTTGTCTTGTACAAGCTATTTTAGAGAAACAAGAAGAGTTGCATATTATTTCAAACCACAAAATTCTTTTGTCCTGCAGGTCTTACCTTCCCCCCTCCTTCCTTAAACATAAGTTAGTGAGTAGATTTCTAACTTTTCTAGTGGAGTTACACGTTCTGCCAGGAACTTCACACACACACTTTATAATGAAGGAGAAGTCTCACTTCTGTAAAGAATTATGCTGATTGCAATCCCTATTTTATGGAATTTAAATTGGTGACTAGTTTCTTTTACCTTGCTATGGGTTACTTAGATGGCAGATATGATTCTTGGCAAGAATATTAGAAAAATCAATTACTGAGGCAGAGAAGCTGCTTTTTTTTTTTTTCTTAATCTCCAAAGACTTGCAGAGTGCTTTTCTTAGTCCAGTATGTTGGTATTTTTACGAGAGATAGCTGTATACTATTGCACTCAGTTGCTAAAATTGCTTTTTCTGTAAATTACACTTACTCTGACCTAAATAATTGTAGAATATCCTTTGATCAGACTCTTCTAGAGGGTCTGTCTTGGCTTGGTTGTTTCTCTGCACTGTTTTGTTCTCTCAGATTTAGTAAAGAAAGAAGTTGCCTCACTTGACACACTTTCCGATGTTTCCTTATTGAATTTATCTTTCTGTTCTTCCTGTGATCCCAGTCTGTTATAATTAATGCCCCATATATCCCCAGCGGTAGCAATAATACTGGCCAAATCGTTTGTTTTCTTACCCATCATACCCTTAGCCACATTGTAAAAGCAAGTTAAGGAACCGATCCATATTTTGTAACAAAAATCTTTTAAAATACATGTTAAAAAAGTGAACATTTACTTTCTTAATGCAGTGTTTATTACTTGTCAACCTGTAAGGTTCCTCTGCGATTTTATAGCAGACATGCACAGACAGTTGTAGTGGCGTAATATGGAGAAATGATGATGCAGTCAGGAGGAAAGGGATGTTAAATAGCAAAAACAATTGTACCGTTTTACACATTGAACTACATTCTAAGATTTTTCTTCCTGAGTAATCTTTCTTTGTTCTAGTAGTAGTTGGTTTATCTGTCTGCCTAGGGTATATATGCTGCTTTTAAGCAGCAAAAAATGGCAAGAAAAACCCTAATAAAAATATCCAACTGAACTTAGTTTATGCTGTTTATGATGTTTTGTGCTACCTGCTTCTCAGTTTGGATAGCTGTTGCTGTGTTTATATGCTGGGATTGTAGCCTCTAGAGCCAGGTTTTATGCAACTCAAAAGAATTTTCACATAGGACGTGAGAAAGAAGGGTCAGAAAACACTACACACATTGTGAATATGAAGAGGAATGTACAGCTGCAGGCTTCCCCCCTCTTACCTAATAAATAAACATTACTGCCCTTGCAAAACTGTCTTCATTACAAAAAAAATAACAATGCTGATGAAAACTTCATATGGTTTTCAGTGTATTTAGTCCATTGCAGCTGTGGACATCCACTGCAATGGGCTGTTCTGTTGTAGCTCTTCCTTCGTGAAACATGTGATCCATGAGATGTGGCAACTCGTGATCATCCAGCTCTACATTGAGTTGAAATAGCTCACTGACCCAATGAAAACTAAAATTATCAAGCTGTTTAAACTTTGTGCCTTGGCAGTGATTGTGTAAGGAGAGTGCAAATAAGCACAAAGTGGTGTGGAATAGGATGAATCACATTTTTTGGTAGTCGCCCTCAGCTGGGTTGGATTAAAGCGTGTTGTAAAAGTGTAGCTCTATGCAAGATCCTTCCTATAACTGGTTAGATGACTATATACTTGGTAAGCAACCAAATCCCTTGTATGTTAATATACCTTTTCAGCAACTTGTGCCATGAGCCCATAAGTGTAAAACTAATACTTGGAGATAGTGGGATGAGGTATCAAAACAGGCTGGAACAACCCTGCTTGATTAAAATAAATGTAAATGGCTATTCTCTTCTTGTTTAAGAGGCTTAACCTCTTGTGTTTAACCTCTGTGTTTAAAGAGGTAAACAAAAAGTTTATTTCCATTCTTTGAGTATAAAAAATTTCTTTAAAGGGATGAAGACACAAGTTTGGATACTGCTGGGATTTTGCTGTAGATTTAGTAAAGGATGGAGACTCATTTAATATTGACGTGAGGCAGAAGGATTTACTGCTGCAGAAAATTAGCTTTACAGACACGTTTGAATATAAATGCTACTAATAATGACTACAATTCAGTTATCTTTGGCAATATGTGACCTGTATGTGTGTCATGCCTCCTCTTTTTCCCAAGTACTCAGTGAAGCAACTTGACAGTAGTCTCAACTTGGTCTAGCAAGTAGATTATTGCAGAAAATCTTGTCATAAAATCCCATTGGATTGAATGATTCTGAATTAAGCTTAATCAGAATGAGGCCACTCTGCTCTTCTTTTTAGTAAATTTACCAGGGATTCTCTGTTTGAAAATGTCATACCTAATGAGCAGGAGCAGGTAGCAAGGCTGGCTCAGTGGAGACAGGTTGTGCATTCCAAGTTTTTGAATTTATTCCAGAGTTGCATATTCCCAAATGATACTGCATCATGAGCAGGGATGGGGAGAGGCTGTACCTCTGCGTGCTTGTCTGTCTAAAAAGAAAACTAAATTAGAAGATTGCTTCATAGATAAAAAGCCTAATAAAGACTATGACATACTGTCTTTTGAATCACACATATAAAAATAGAGAAATACTCCAATAGGATTTGTTGCAAACCTGTAAGATACCAGAAAATATGGTATAGGAAGTAACAACATACAATGTTTCTTTCTTATATTGCCATTCTCTTCAGAAGATTAGTGTCATCTAAAGTTGGAGCACCTCATCTGACCAAAGTTTGCTTTGTGGCTTTTGGTTTTTGTTTGGTTTTTTTTACTTTGTGTGTATGTACACAAATAATTCTGTACATGCATCACAGCTTACTACTCTGTTTTTCTCAGATAGTGAGATATGAGTTGATATTTCAGTTGATTAGAGGGTTTCAGAATTTTGTAGAGCGCGACAAGGAGGATCTACACAATTTCATCAGGAGTTGTCAGACTCAAAATATAACTGCTGTTTGTTTGGAACACTGCTTCTTAAATAGTGTAATTAATCTGTTCTTCCTCAGTTACTCGTTCAATACCTGTAAACATGAAGTTGCAGCAGAATAATACATTGGGATGGAAAGCAAGTGGGAGTGTTCAGAAATACTCAGGTTGTTTTGTTTGTCTGTACAAG
Source organism: Lathamus discolor (assembly GCF_037157495.1). Classification (NCBI taxonomy): domain Eukaryota; kingdom Metazoa; phylum Chordata; class Aves; order Psittaciformes; family Psittacidae; genus Lathamus; species Lathamus discolor. The sequence continues at coordinate 124,999,197 of NC_088885.1, read as the reverse complement.
AATTATTTGCAATTGCGTAAATGTTACACAAAGACCAGAGCAGTGACTTTCTTAAATCTGCATGGAGCCTTGCTCTTTTCCATCCATGTATCATAGCTGCATGAACCGTAATCTTGCAGATAGAGGAAACTGAGTAGAATAAAAGGTTAATTGACCCCAGGGAATAACAGCAGTCATATGAACAGGTGTGTAAATAAACTGTAAGTGAGGGTTCTATGGTAAAGTCTGGGCTTAAAAAATTTGAGAGGAAAGAAACACTCATGGTATCCTACAATGGAGAGAATGTACACAGGTAAAATTTATGCTTTGCTGTATATGCTTGCACTTGGGTCTGTATTTCTTGCAATCCTGTCTCTCTTTGGGTCAGCTTCCTTGATTAAAACAGAACGAAAACTGAAAGCCTGGTGCTGCTATTGGCCTCTTCTTGGCTGCCCATAAATAGGATTTTTTTCTTTTTTTTCTTTTTTTTTTTTTATTTTCTGTCCATCTTTTATGTCTCTGTGTTCAGGAGGATTTGAGGGAAGAGAGATCTCTGTGCATCCTAGAAGGCATGATGGAGAGAGCTCTTCATAGGATTTACAAGAAGACACAGTGCTGCGATATGCATCTTGAGAATTCCATTTAAGGGACAGTTTCAGCTTTTCATAGTGAGTGGTTTCTTCTGCAGGCCACCTAAAGTAATTATAATTTCAGTAGTAGCTTCCTGTTAATGAATTCACATACGCGTATTACCAGTTTTAGGCAAGTCAGCCTGATTTGGTAATTCAGGGGAATAACAAAAAGCATTGCACTAATCTGTTTAATTATTCTATGGTAATTCGAGATCCCACTGAGACTTCTGATAAAGCTTTTGGTTTATGTCTGTTTGCCATTTACATACACTGATACAGATTAATGTTGAAGATAGGGGTATTAGAAGTTACTGAAAGTTAATTACAGTGCTACAGTTAAAATCGGAGAGGAAAATACCAGAATCTGAGTTTAGTGGTTACTCTTCCTCATACATTTTCAGCACAAGAAAACATACTGAAACTGGAATAGTTCAGAGTTTAGAAGTAGTGAGGTAGAGGCTCTGTGAGATTGAGAAGAGTGGTCAGCTGGAAGCATGGAGAAAATTTCTGTGCAGTGTTGTGTGCTTGACATAACTTGTCTCTTAGCAAATCCTCAGCTTTGTAGAAGACCTGTAAGGGGTTTAGATGTTAGGAACAATGTTTAGGTATGAGCAAGTGCCGAATTTGCAGCATGTATTTTTCCACAAACTTGCTGTTTTTTCTTAGACGTATTAACTTGGCAGAAGTTGCCCACAAGGATAATCTCTGGATCATCATTGAATGCAGTGGAGCTTGAGTTGAAGATGGCTGCATGTTTCTCCAGTTCTAATATTTAGATTCCTTAGACCTAATTATTTTAGCTTTTTTCTGAAGTCTGTTACTGGCTCTCAGATTTTAGTACTTCCTTATTTTAGTTGAATAGGCAAGAGACTTTTTTTGGTTTTGACACAGCTTGAAGCCAACGGCTATCAGATCATAGAATCATAGAATCATAGAATAGCTAGGGTTGGAAAGGACCTCAAGATCATCTACTTCCAACCCCCCTGCCATGGACAGGGACACCTCACACTAAACCATCCCACACAAGGCTTCGTCCAACCTGGCCTTGAACACTGCCAGGGATGGAGCACTCACAACCTCCCTGGGCAACCGATTCCAGTGTCTCACCACCCTAACAGGAAAGAATTTCCTCCTTATATCCAATCTAAACTTCCCCTGTTTAAGTTGTAACCCGTTACCCCTTGTCCTGTCACTACAGTCCCTGACAAAGGGTCCCTCCCCAGCATCCCTATAGGCCCCCTTCAGATACTGGAAGGCTGCTATTAGGTCCCCACGCAGCCTTCTCTTCTCCAGGCTGAACAGCCCCAACTTCCTCAGCCTGTCTTCATACCAAGAAAAGATAAGTATAGGGTATCTATTTAGAAATATATACTAATAACACCTTTTGGCTGGAGACTTAGTATGATCTGCTTGGAATTTTATCTCTCTGAAGGAGAGATTGTTCTGGGGACTTGGTTTTATTCCCATCATGTTTATATGGTTTTACTACTGTGAGTTCGGACTTGGTAATTTTTTTTTAATTATCACCATATATGTAATGATCTGATTACATAGTTGGGAATATACTTAAAGTTCTTTTCAGATAAATAATGAGGTTTTAGTTTTATATTATTTAAAGTACCACTAACTTTATCTTAGAGGTTTAAATTATCAAGTATCTTTGGACTGCTAGGTTTGTATACCTTGTGTCGTGGTTTAAACCCAGCCACACAGCTTGTTCACTCACTCCCCCCCGATTTCCCTCCCCCTACTCCCAGAGGGACAGAGAGGAGAACCGAAAAGAATGCAACTCCCACGGGTTGAGATAAGAACAGTCCAGTAACTAAGGTATAACACAAATCACTACTGCTACCACCAATGATAATAATGTTAAGGGAAATAACAAAGGAAGAGAATACAACACCTCACCACCAGTCAACCGATAACTTGCCCCACCCAACCCAACCGAACACCGACTGATACCTAGTCCAGCCCTGCAGTCCTAGCCCTTCTGGGTAACTCTCCGTTACATCCTGGGCATGATGTGCTGTGGTATGGAATACCTCTTTGTCTAGTTTGGGTCAGGTGTCCTGTCTCTGCTCCCTCCTGGCTTTCCCTCCTCCCTGGCAGAGCATGAGGCTCAGAACGACCTTGGTCAGACTAAAAGATTTGTGTTATCAGCTCTGTTCCCGGGCCAAAAGTCAAAACACAGTGCTGCACCAGCTACTAAGAAGGAGAAAAATGACTGCTGCTGCTGAACCTGGGACACCTTGGCATGGAGGAGGACAGTTTTGGTATTGTAGATAATGAAAATTTTGGCGTTATTATAATCCCAAATTAAATTAACTTTTTTGTATGATGTTAGAAACAGTCACTAGAATGCTTGGATGGAAAGAAGCAAGCCAAGTCAATTCAAGCAAAGCCTTTAGTGTTCTAATAGGATTTCACTTTATTTAATATAGATACAGTTTAAATTTCTCTTCACTGTGTGTTCCTTGGATCTCATCCACCTGCTTTGACTTGAAATAATTAAATTCAAAGTGCTTCCTTCTCACAGTAGTCTTCTACGGTATAAATAATGTGAGCTCCAAACACTGATTTGTTTCCCTGGAGTATTGCAGCCTGTTCTGCTTTGGCTGGTTCTAACCAGGGTGGTTACAATTCTTTAAAATGCCACTGCTTACTCTCTTGAGTTAATGATGTACTTAATACCCTCCTTTTTATTTTTTAAAGTTATAATACCATTGTGATTTTTAGTCATCTGCATTCATTTTTGGCTTTAAGAAGAGTTGGAAGATACAAATTGTTTTGCCAGGACTAAGTGAAAGAGTGGCTGCTTCTGCCTCTCTCCCAGGGAGCAGAGGAACAGGCATTACATTTTGGATGTAATTTTTATGATTATTTTTTGCTATTTGGGTTTTTTACCACCAGTGAAAATTCAGTATGTTTTCTGTTCTAATAGATTTACTTTCAGTTAGGTAAATTAACTTTAATTCTGATGTTTACACTATTAGTCTTTAGATGTGCAGAACCTTGGACAACCTAGATTTACGCATGTGCTTTTTTGGCAAGCAGTGTTTGGAATACAGTATTTGGGAATGTAGTATGCTCTTGTTTTTTCACTACAGTCCTGATAACATGAATAGAAAAAGTACAATGTGAGATATGTATTAAATGCTTTTAAATGTGTAGGGTTTTCCTAGCACTGTACTTTATGATGAACCTCTGAAGTATTTTCCCATTTTATGGTAAATATTCTGCCCTTTTCCCAAAGCAAGTTCCAGAAGAACTCTTTTCCTTGTAATCTATTGCACAACTTGATGCTGAGCTGATACCAAAGAACTTAGCTCTGTGAACCATTCCTGAAGGTAACCATTTAGTTGCCCCCTTACTTGATGAGAAAGTTATCCTTGACTTCTGCCAAAGTGTAACTGTAGGTAAGCAGAAGGAAGTATTATCTAAAGATAATACTCTCCTGGAGAAGAGGGTCTGTTTCAGATGTAGGGGAATGTTGGTTTAGGAACCAAGGGAATAAGCCAGTCATAAACAAATTTCAAATGGGAATTAGTGTACTTAAGGTTTAAAATCATCCTTAGAATCAGATTAGTGGGGTTAAACAGTGAATTGGTTATAAACTGGAGTTTGATCACATTATAGGCCAGTTAAGACAGTATTGCACACAGCACCTGCTTGACCTACATGGCCCATTTTGACCTTGCTTATTAGATGTTAATCACTTTCATTACGGAGAGATTTGTTCATTTTATAGTTACAGATGGGATTAGCTGCTTGTAAGATGTTAAAGGGACAGAAAGAAAACTGGAGACTGGTTTGGTTTCTTTTCATACTAGAAACTGTAAGGACTCTGAGGGGGGTAAGAAAAAAATGTTCAAAGGACATGCTAAAGCAGTGAATTAAAGTTGGAGAGGTGAGAATGGTGTTACTGAAACCTGTTGTGGTTTAACTGCGTACCTCCAGCCAGCACCTAAGCCCCATGCAGCTGCTCACAGCTGGTATCTAGGAGAGAATTGGAGGGTAAAAGTACAAAAAGTTTGGGTTGAGGTGAAGAAAGGTTAGTAAGGAAAAAAAAGGGGGGGGGGGGGGAGCGAGGGGCATGACACAGCAAAGAATAAAACCCAGAAACATGAGGGATACAAAAAAGCAGTAATAGCTTACCACCAGGTGACTGATGCCCAAGCAGTCCCCAAGCAATGTCAGGCAGACTCTCCCCCACAATTTTTTATTGCTGAGTGTGACACCACATGGTCTAGAATATCCCTGTGGTCGATTGGGGTCAGCTGTTCCAGCTGTGTCCTCTCCCAGCTCCTTGTGCATCCCAAGCCTACTCTCTGGTGCAGTACTGTAAGGAGCAGAAAAGGCCTTGGCTGTGTGTAAGCAGTACGCAGCAGTAACTAAAGCATCTCTATGTGATCAGCACTGGTTTTGGCACTATGCAAGCTACCATAAAGAAATTAACTCTGTCACAGACAAAAGCAGCACACCTGTATACCAACGATCATAGACATTTTCAGAAATTTCTTTGAAATTATGATGGTCTGTGCAAGTGTAGATGAAATGGAAAATTATGTTGAAACTAATGTACATGACTTATTTTGCCTGCTCTGTGAAACAGTTGATGCGTACCACTGTAAGACTGCAAAATAATGCATGTCCTTGATCAGCTGTATCTTCTGCGTGCAAAAGCCACATATGTTTCCACTAATTCTGTGATAGAGCTCTGTGAAGAGGTCGTCCGCTGAAGCTGTGTGTGAATTTTATTCAAGAGTGCTAAACATACCCCAGTTAGTTCCATTTTAGGACACATCCTTTCAGTGCCATAGAATAATCTGAGGTATTTAGCATAGTAATGACAGGCTGAGAAAGTTGGGGCTGTTCAGCTTGGAGAAGAGAAGGCTGCGTGGAGACCTCATAGCAGCCTTCCAGTATCTGAAGGGGGCCTATGGGGATGCTGGGGAGGGACTATTCATTAGGGACTGTAGTGACAGGACAAGGGGTAACGGTTAAAACTTAAACAGGGGAGGTTTAGATTGGATATAAGGAAGAAATTCTTTCCTGTTAGGGAGGTGAGGCACTGCAATGGGTTGCCCAGGGAGGTTGTGAATGCTCCATCCCTGGTAGTCTTCAGGGCCAGGTTGGATGAAGCCTTGGGTGAGATGGTTTAGTGAGAGGTGTCCCTGCCCATGGCAGGGGGGTTGGAACTAGATGATCTTGAGGTCCTTTCCAACCCTAACTATTCAATGATTCGATGATTCTATCTATAATACATAGACATGGCAAATAATACAGAAGGAGACTGGGAGCTTTAGTTTTCTACAGTCATTTTCTCTTGTTCCAGCATCTTCCATCCTCTTATTCCCCCTTCCCAGAATGAATAGAGATGGTGAGATGATGCTTTTCCAGCTCTGGGATCGTCGCCTTTGGGGTTTTGGTTGTGTGTTTCAGAGGGAGAGAGAGAGCAAAACAAGGAAGCAGCCTATGTTTTTAAGCCTGGCTTCATCTCCCTTTTCCAGCTAATCTTTAGTTTTTCAGGGATAACTTTTTCACATATAAAAGAATATATCAGTCTGTGTTCTGGTTCATCTGTCTTTAACAGATTATTTATCTGCTGTGAGAATTTTTGGTTACCTTTATTATAATCTGTTTTTCTGCTGGTAACACCGCTTGAATTTTTTTGTATGCTTCCTACTGGATGTGGTTGTTACACGACCATGAAATCGTACTGTGATTAAGCTGTGTTCCATCATGGAGAACAGGGGGAGCAATCAGACAGTGAAGAAAATTAGATTTTCTCTATTCTCAGGGGTAAAAGTAAACTTTAAGTCTGCTGTCTACCTCATTCATAGCAATTGTATTGTACCATGTGCTTATCTGCCATTTAAAATGTTTTAGTCTTCTAAAATAACTGATGTTGGCCGCTCTAAGGACATGTCTTTTTATTTAACAAAGGTTGTAAAATCTGTGCTTTAGCATTAATAAGCTAATGCAGTGCTGCTTGAAATGGTAGTAGCATATAATTAGATTGACGTCTGCATAAGCTCTTTCCTTGTAATAGTAGTATACTTCTTTCAATTACAGAAATTTCCATTTTCTGATAAGAATTGTTGTGCTCTATTCCGAAGACACTCTGTTACAGTAATTTAAGAAAGAATAGTCGTAATTTGTTAGAATATCAGTATCATAAGTATCACCACTTTAAGCAGCTCTGATTTGGATTGATTTTTTTTTTTTTTACTGTTATTTTGGTAATCTTTGCAGGTACTGTTGTAGTTTACAAAGCAGAGAATAAATTCAGAGATAACCTGAAGTAGCATCAAGATGACAGCTGGCTGCGTTTGGTACATTCTTTTAGTTCAGGAATAAAAAGAGTTAGCATGAAGTAGAACTGCTGGTTTTGATCTTTCTTTTCCTGAATGTTATTTTATGTGTGTCCGTTTGCCAGGGACTTGTCTTTGTTCATGCAGTGTTTTCAGCTCAATAAATGTGCTTAAGCATACTGTGTAACCACTGTTTTGGAACCTGTAAAGCTGACTAGCATGAGTTGTCTGAACACTCACCTACTGTCACATCTGCTTTAAGTAGTGCCGGGAGAGTATTTGTGCTTAGGACATGTACTGTCTTTCACTGGAAAAATACTGTTCATGGGGAAATGGAGAGGGTGGGGAGCTGAGAACTGGCTTACTTGTACTTCCTTGAGCAATTTTCATATTAATTCAGTACTCAAAACTCTTATCTATTCTGAAAAATGAACAAGTTCCACTATAATTTGCACCTTCCCTAGGGGGGAGTGGTGAGCCTTGGGGGTTTAGCGTTCCAGTGGCATGGTGCAGCCTGAGAAGTGCAGCCAGAACTGGACATGAAGTGGAGCTTTGCGTTCTTGTTGTTTTACTTATAGCAATAGTCTGAAATCATTGTTTTCCCAGATTGTTCATTATGGTGTTTTCCTTTCCTAGTCAAAGTATAAAATAACTTGTAAATGCACAAGTCTTTGTTGTCAGTAGAGTAGTTTACTCCTGTATCTAAGTGATCCTAAGTAAAACTGTTAAACTGTTGTGTTTGTTTCAGGTTATTAAAATACGATAAAATCATAAAATGAAATTTGTGTTCATATTCATTGCTTTTTCTTGAATTAAATTATCTTTCTTCATTTTAAATGCCATAAAATGGGTCATAATCTTGAATAATTTAAATATAAAACAGTACAAATGTTTTTTAGCGTGACTTAAATTCAGATTGTATAAGTGGTTTCTAAATTCATGTATTAATCATTTTAAAGAACTAAATATATATAAAGAAAGGATTTAAAGGAGTTTGTCACTCAAATTAATTCAAGTTCTGTAAGACATGATTTCTACTTTCATGTTTAGTTCTGCCCCCCGACCTTTTTAATGACGCTACACTAATACCTTATGTCATTTTACGAGCAAAATTTATAAATATTTCATTGATGTTATTAATGGTATTGCTATCTAAGCAGAGCATTAGGATTCCCTTAGTTTCTGTAGTCTACTGTGTTTTCATTCTGTGTTCAAAATAGTTGGGTATTGGGAAAAAATATGTTCAGTTCTGTTGTTCTAGTTGGAAATTTGGAACTCGGAAGCCATTTGGCAGTTTATCTGGTTGTCAGTGTTGTTTGTTGGACAGACTTAAGAGCAGTTCCTGGGTGTGAATGCTAAGGTGGGAGGTAAAATAATGAAAGGTAAGAAGATGCTGGAAGGGAGGAAGAGAAGGGTTTTTTTCCCCCTTCTTTGTGGTCAGGAATTTGTCCTAGCAACTAAATGCATCAAAGACCATGACCTGACAGGGTTTAGGCATACTTTCCCAAAACATTACTGACTACAAGACTTGTTACTTACTGAGAAATACTGAATATGTGAAATACTGAATTATTTTCATGTTTTGTGTAGTCCTCTATAACACTGGTTTGAACCACTTCTGGACTAGCTGTTTCTTAGATTAATTCATGCCACTAGTTTAAAGCTTATGCACAAAAAACGAAGTGAAGCATTGCTTTTAGTTGATGGTAGGTTTGCATGTTTGAGCAGGACTTGATAATAGAATAGGTTTTCTGAGATTTCTTTAAACATATATATATACACATACACTCATACTTGATTTGTATATTTGACTTCAAGAATGTATTCCTACAACATCGGAAGTCCTCGTCTTTATGGAATCTCCTCTGATTTAAGTGTGTGAAATAACTGGAAAATACAGACAAAAAGTACTCCGGAAATTTCCTAAAATTAGTTTCAGTAATTGAAAATTACTTTTAAAATGTATTATTAAAAATTACTTATTCTATTGTCAGCAGGATTAAACTAGGAAATAGAGGTGCTACAGACTTCTTTTTCCTTCGCTCTAGTCATTATCTTGGTATCTTACCTCTATTGAAAACCAAAACTGATAATTAGTCAAGGTTTCATGTAAGAATTGGCCATGGTGGTGTCTTTATTGTTTCTCTGTGTAACCCGCATTTAACACGCAGTATATGCTTTATGGGTAGATGAACAGTTTTAATAATATTTGCATTTTCCTCACTATTTCTGCATACGTAAGCTTGCTGGTCTTGGCAAAAACATTCTAGGGATGTGGTGTTTAGCTGACACGACTGGATTCGAATTAAGTATTAAGTTTTTAATATTAAGGTTTGTAAAGAAGCTTTGGTATGGCTTGTAACCAGTGCAAGTGAAGAGTAGAAGCTCTTATGAAATTGCTTATAAACCTGTATTTTGTGTTTTAAACTAATCCTGGTTTCAAATGTTTGCCTAAATAGTTTTGTTTCCCAGTCATTTTTAGTTACTTATTTTTATATTTGTGGTTATGATACCATTTCCATAACTATGCCTTTGTTTCATTTTACAGAGGAAATAAAGGCTGAAACAGAAAAGCAAAGGTATGTGATAGTTCATCTTATTGAGTGATAGTCCTTTTAACTTCCTAAAATGTCTACAATATTTATTCTGCATTGGGAGTACAGGCTCTCTCTGAAAAGCATTTTCAGTATGTTCTGTTAAGTTGGTGGTATCTGGAAATAAGAATGCTGCTTCTGTGACTGTCTGTTATGGTGCAAGGCGCAGGGTCTGGGACTAGAGGCAGAAGACAGAGAGAGCGGGCTGATACTGTCTGGCCAGAGAGGGAAGGGATGGGGGGTCAGGGTTTGAAAAAGTCTTTGTAGGTGGCATAAGAGGAAAGTATTAGTGGAGGGGCCTGAGCTGTTGAAGTGGGTTCAGAGGAGAGGGAAGAGCCTGGAATGCAAATAAAAGACTTGAACTGTGAGTGAGCAAGGGGAGGAGGTTGGGGTGAGGAAGTGGGAATGGGTAGAGAAACGAGTGTAACTTGAAAATACAGTGTCTGGAAAAGACCTTGTTAGGGAATAGATGTAGATTTCTGGAGGCAAATGCTCTAAAAGCGAAGAAGCCAAAATTGCTATTTAGCACTCTGCTGCTATCATCGAGTACTGTTTTTTTTTAGGTATTGGTAAACTGTGGAACCCGTTATTAGTGTTTAATTACATGTTCCACAGGATCATCTTCATTCAGTGTATGTTTCTAACCATGAGTCAAGGCTGTGTGGTGAAGATTGCTTACACCACTTACTGAAAGAATTGGATCAGTGGGTGAAACTGATGACGAAAGTGTTCTTGCAGCTTAGGCAGATGAGTGCTGCCTGGGGACCTGTAACTGAATTTCTGGTTTAGCCAAATCATTTAAACCACAGCTATCAAAATAGGCCACTGATGATTTCTGCTCATCTCCTGGGTATTTGAGCTGAAATCTACAAGTTTTGGTTTGGAAAATATGAGCAGTTGGAGCTGGAAAGGAAGCTAGTGGGCACTTTGTTTTGAAAGATATAAAGGACAATTTAATAATCAAATATGCTTAAAAATTTAGTCTTGCAGCTTATCAGATTTGTGGATGCATCAGACTGAATCACTGTGCTTCAGTTTCCCCCATCAAAATAAAGTCAATATCGTCAGCTCATAGTAAGGTTGTAAAATTAAATGTAATATTTGTGTAGTGTGCAGAAAATGTTGCACTAAGCACCACAAAACAGTCTCAAGCACAAAGTAATGTGCTTTTATGATCGGCTTTACTTTAAGTATTATAAATAAAGCAGAAGTCCACATTGTGAAGCATAAGAAAAAAATGCTTAATGTTAAATACGCAGTGAGGAATATTTGTTCTGCACATTGAATAAGGGAAAGTAATACCTGATCCTATGGTTAAATAGCATGTGATGAGAGCAGTGATGGATAATGATTTCTACAAGTATGATTCATTCATTTATGAAATTTTGGTGCTTAAATTCTGACCTATTAATATCTAAAGTTGTGATTTTTGGGGGGTATAATGTGTGTGCCTTACGTATATCATTTTTCAAAACATTTTGATTTCTTCAGTGCTATCTTTATTTTGACCGTAGCCTTTTGCTGCTATGAAGACACTGCTGGACTTGGAAACTGAATGGATTTGCTCTGTTCTTATTGTAGAGTCAAATTTTTAGATGCAGTAGAAAACACTGTTTTTCTGACGCTAAGAAAAGAGAAACCTTTTAGTTTATCAAATTATTTTCAGGTTCTTGTTTCTGTAATTGAGATTTGAATATCCTAACAAAGGACTTCTAAAAATAATTCTTTGAGGTTTTTCTGGTTCCTGTTCAAGGAAGGTGATCTCACGTTTAGTCTGGAATGCAGTGAAAAATACATCATTTCCACCTGTCAGAACATTTACATGGAAAACTGCTTCTTTTGTTTTGTTGTTTGTTTTTTAAACAGAACTGGTTTCTAGTAATAGGATGGAGGGGAATGGAATAGAAAAGGACAGGCTGATTTATATAACCGTCACACAGGAAATGCTGCCAAAACAATTTTTAAAATTAATTGCTTAATACATACCTTAGTATGGCTGATAGGTAAACATCAGCATATTTCATAATTCTTATGGTTGGCAGATCTTCTGGCGGAAGAAGTTTTGCTGGGGACAGTTTCTGCTTTCACAGTCTGCTGGAAAAAGCTAGCTGAAGTAATTTCTTCACTGACATTAAGAAGGAAAGACCTTTTGGCTTTCTCTCTCCCCTGTCCCTGCTATCCCCTTCACATCCATCATCAGCAAGGTGATGATCTTCCTGAGTTACCTTTCCAGAGATAAATAGAGCATTGTCTTCTGTATTTATTATTTTGTGAATTTTTAAATAGGTTTAAATTAGGAGAAGCTTCAGGCTTCTGCAGTAGATACAGTTTCTTCATTTTTGGAATATCTTCATGGCCTAGTCCTTGTTTGAAAAATCCTGGTTGTATTTCCAGAGTGCTCTTGTAACCTAATTTTAATGGCATCAGGACACATAATCACTAGATGGACAACAGTCTTGTCATAAGACATGGGCAAGAGATACCACCTCTCCCTTCCTCAGAGAAAAGCTTTTATAGGATTTAAGAGCGTAGAAGAGTCATGTACTTCCTCTGCAACTTATCTGATTTGGGTTTTGTCCAAAAGAGCTGTGTTTCCAGCAAAACAGTATTGTGCAATAAATAAAGTTATGCATCCAACAGGAAAACAAACCTCTGCCCTGCTTCGGGGGAAAAGAAATTACATAGGAATAAGAATAAGCCCTTAAAGCTTCAAAAGAGAAGTTACTTAGTAGAAAGTGGGATTTTAGTATTAATTATTTACTGTTAAGACTTAGAATTTAGCTGCCCTCTTTAAGCAGCGTAAACAAGGGGTGCTGTTTGAGTGTGGTTCCAAACATCTTCTCAAGGACAACCCATCTGGCTCCTTGAAAAGCTGAAATTAATAATTTATCATACTGGTTAGTTTAAGACTCTTTCCTTGATGCGTGGGACTGCATTCATTCTTCAGCAACATGAAAAATGTGTGTTTGCTATCCTCTGCATTCCTTGAAGCATCTGATTTAATTTGCAGCAAATGCATAAGGCCTGGATTTGAAATTACTTGTTCTGTAAAAATGTATTTGAATTACTGCAAGAATTTTATAATCTTTGTCTACAGAATATGAAGCTACTCGCCTCTTTTGGGAGGGGTTTGGGTTTTTTTTAATACCACTTACAAAGTCTGCATAAGACAGTGCAGTTTACTTTTTATGTAAAGATTCATATGTGTGCACAAAAAAGGTCAGGAATGCTTTATATAAAGGTGATGAGCTATTCTGTGGAATGACAAATCTGAACTTCTTGCTTTGAGTCAAAGGCGGACTGCATTGATGCACACAAGTTAGTGAAAAATTGCCTATTCATTATTGTTCCTTTTAGCTGAGTACTGATGAGCATGCCATTTCTAAAGGTGCTGTAAGCAAAAAGACTTCAACAGCTTACAGTTTTCTCAGATTTTGTAGTTAGTCATTTCAGATACATTGCCCAACTGAGATGCATTGATAAGCACTGAACTCTTCAATTCATTGGTGTCATCTGAAGCACAGATTAGAGCAGAGGTTGCTGTTTTTTCTTCCTTGGTGGGCTGGTTGGCTTTTTCCTGAGTATGCCCAAGATTGAAGTTCAGATATGATTTAATCTCCAAAATAGATGTACTTTTTCTAAGTACTGAACCAACTTGTATCATAATACAGTAGTTGGGTTCTTACCCAACTACTTACCAACCTCTTACCCAAGTTCTTACCTTTCAGGGTCATTAAAATTTTTGGCAGCTTGAATTTTTACCTGTTCTAGTAGTAACAGATGAGACTTCTGTCAGAGTTATTATTTAATGTGGAAATTATACTGAATAGATTTCCCTTTTTCCCTTCTTGCCTTCATCAGCCAAGTAAGGAGAGTCTTCCTGTTTTCAGAGGAAACAAGTCTTTTATGCCTTTCAAACAGCAGGGACCACTGAATATCCACTTAGCGTGCAAAATGGGACAATTTGCCAGATCCACAAAGGAGCAGATGTAGTATAAAAGCTATAAGGAACATTTAAGAATGTTTATACAACCATACTACTGTTGTGTTAACTTCATAGAAGTTACTCTTTCCTAATGTTAATTTCCTTGGTATTTTATCTCATTCATAAGCATTGTGGTGGTAACTATTTGTGTGATTGCTTACAGCATTCTAATACAATCATTCTGTTTAGCCCCCCTCATGGAGAAGCAAAGCCTGGTTCAAGCGCTCTTCCACCTGTGAAATCAAAGACAAGCTTCATTGAAGCAGACAAATACTTCCTACCATTTGAATTGGCATGCCAGTCGAAGTGCCCAAGGATTGTCAGTACATCTCTAGATTGTTTACAGGTCTGTATGAAGATCAGCTTTAACTGTCAACTATAAAATTCTGTTGGTTTGGAGGGCAAGTAGAGTTTTATGTAGCATAATGTCATTGGTTTTCTATTATTTTACTTTATTAAACACACAGCCAAGTTGAATATGTTTCTCACAAAGGGTCGATGTATATCTTACTATGTAGTGCATTTATGTGTTTATTTGTGTATATATGAGTAACCACAGTTACATGCTTGAATCAGTTTTACTGTATTAGTGTAAAGCTACTTATTTTCATGTGTTAAAACTAACCCAGCAACCATATCATTATCAAATTCATGTTATGTTCTTTACAATTGCAGTAAAATATTTGCAGTTTGAGATGTCAAGCCTCTCAAATGTCAGGGGCTCTTGTAATGTGTTCAGAACAAATTCTGCAGCAGGGAATTTAGCCATTTGCTTCTCCTGAGTAGCCCAATGGTGAACTCAATAAATTCACATTCACGGGCACATGAAGGTCTTGCATGCTGTTCCACTATTATCCATTGCTACACTGTATTTTTAAGTAGGAGGGTCATGGAGATTTACAAATACTCTCATGCCTGAAGAGTCTGGAAGAGGATTTTGTCAACTTTGTAATAAATTCCATTTCAAAGTATTGAAGACTTAGGGAAAGAAAGGTATAATAGAATATTTAAAACCAGAAGACTAGCAATGAACTTAAATGGAAAGCATTTGCAGCTGGGTTATCAGGTATTAAAAACAGTTCTGTGCTGACTACATATGAAGACTTGAGTGATGTGGGCTATTTTTTGGAATTCTGTTTATTTTAAAACGTTGTTGACTGATGAGCAAAAGCTTTAAGGTTAAGCTTGCTGACAAACTTCATATTGCAGTTGCTGAGTGAAAATTGAATAAATCTGGAGGACATTTAAAAAATCCTTGATGTTTTATGAGACGGGGTAAAATGTACTGTTTTAATTATTCTTTGCAAGTTAGAGCGATCTAGGGAATTTATTTATTATAACAAAAAAATGACTTATTTTTTAAGCTCTTATTTATGTGGGGTTTTTTTCTTCCCTCCAGAAACTTATAGCATATGGACACTTGACAGGGAATGCTCCAGACAGTACAACTCCAGGCAAAAAATTAATTGATAGAATTATTGAGACAATATGTGGCTGCTTCCAAGGCCCTCAAACAGACGAAGGGGTTCAGCTACAAATAATAAAGGTAATGATTAATACTTCCCATATTTGTAGTGGTGACAGCAGGAAGTTGTTCATGATCTCAGAGTTCAGAAGCAGAATTGTTTAATTTGTAAATGTAATAGTAATTTTAAAATATTTTCTTGAGCCTGTTTGAGATGAAAAGTTGTTATCTTCTGCTCCTTTCCCTATTCTCTCCCACTGCATTTTGGGTGAATTTATGGTTGTGACCTGAAGTCTTGTGCACAGACCACTGGGTGAAATCTTATTCACAGCAGACCTGTGGTGCTTTCTAATTGTGAGGAATTGCTATGAAATAGTCCTGCACTCCCAGTGGGGAAGATGGTAATTAAGCAGCAGATTTTTAAATCCATTTTGGAATTGTTTTGTGAAATGCAATTAGACCTGACAGACAGGCGTTACCATAGTAGCTTTGTGCTGCTGTGACATAGACTTTTGTTTGAAGGAGGTCTAAGGTTTTTTTCTACAGCTTATATAAACGTTGCATGTGGAGTTTATACAGATAACTTTCTGGGGAACTTTAGCTGTTTTCTGATTATACCTGTTAATTATGGGTATTCATTACAGGAAATTATGATGCCAACTAATAGAAGTTAGGCATCTAGTGGAAATATTGTACTCCTGTAGGTTGTGATGGTAAACAGTAGTGAGGAATACATTTAAAGGTAGTTATGAGGAATGGAGTGTTTGTTACCTCATACTCTTGTGTATATGTATCCTGAGGTGTTGACATTTCTCACAGATTGTATTTACTAGTCTGACTGAAGAATGTAGTTTGTATTCCTTCTCTTAGCTTAAATTTTTTTCTTGGCACTCCACTTCTCCAGCAGATAGTTGTTACAAGTGTTGGTTTATGCTGTTGTTGTCTACATCTGTTGTGTAGTTCTGCCTAAGCATTTAAGACATTTTTCATATTTCAAAAGGAACTGCTTGTTTAGTTTAAATTTCCAGTGGCTGAAACCATTATATCTCCCTCTCACTGTAATACCATCTTTCTGAATGTATTCTTATTCTGGTCCTCCCCCCCTGAAGGGCCTTACTGTGAGCTGCTATTCCTTCTGTCCAAGAAAGTAGTTGAGAAAGTAAATTCTTCAACAATTGTAAAATGCATTAAGTGTGTAAGTTCCTTTAGTGCCTTAACTTTTTGCCTCTTCAGATTTACCTAATTGCCATGCTGATTGCCTGAGACAGCAAAGAGTACTGTTTTGGCTTTGATCCCATGTTTGTCCAGTACACTGGACACTATAAAAAACATGAAAATTAGAGATTACTTTAGCAAAACCCAGAACTTTTGACTTCCTTTGGGGAAATAATGAAACTTCTAAGTCAGTCATATTCTCTTAGGTGTCATAACTCTTCAGTTCTGGGCTGAGGGTGGACCCCAGTTCTCCAGTATGATTTGAAGGATGAATTATGTGTCTTGTCAGTCTCTTCTGTAGTCCTGGTGATTAGTATGTTCTAAAGAATTTTAATGCTGTCAGGGAGATAGAAGGCCGGGTCTTGGATCTTCCACTTTCTGTGCTTGCTCTCCCAGGCTGTTACAACATGAACAGTGCTTCTGCAGGGCAGCTATATCACTAACACCAAGGTAAAATCTGAGAACCTTGATGACTCAGACACCTTCTTTCCCGGAGGAATATCTCAGTTCTGCATGCTGAATGGACTGCCTTTCATAGCATGCTGCCCTCAGTCTAACATCTGGCAGACAGCATTGGATCAGAGTTTGAACAAGATGCTATGTGCTCATTGCTAGATGACCTTCCATTGGCAGGGTCATCTTAAGCAGTTTCCCAACTAACAGAGCCACTTAGGTGTTCTGAAACTACCTCTCTACTGACTACCACGGAAATGATCTTAATGAAACTGAGTGTAAGTTGTCTCTCTTCAGGTATCTAAACTTAGAGGTACATTTGGCGGTGGTTCTGATAGTTGATGGCCAGTTTAACTTTTCTGCCCCTATTTCTACTTGTGTGTTTCTATCTCCATTATCCCCTCGTTTTTCTACCTGCAGACTCCACAGCAACCCATACTGTAGCCTTTTCCTTCCTTCCTCTTGTAGTTTAGTTTGATTCGGTGTTATTTTGATGAGAAGCCATGCAAATTCTTGTTCAGTTGTTATGGTAGGGGTTGCTGGGATAGAAAAAAAAACCCAAGTAATCAGGATACTGCTGCCACTAAAATTGTTTATTCTTGAAATGGCCTCCCTTGGTTGAACCTTTTTGCCTTGGCTTCCTCTGCTAGGGCTTCTATGGCATTTGTGGGGTGGGTGTGTGTGCAAACTTATGTTGACATACGCAGAGGTTCTAGTTGAACTTTCTGTCTGGCCTTTTCCTTCTGAAGACCTACAATTATGACAAAATTATATTTTTTTTTTATAAGTCTATAAAGCAAGTATAGGGATGAGGAAGAAGGATGGAAAATGAGATCAAGATCTGCTATCCTTGGTCTGCTGTATAATAACTGTTTGTTATCATCTAGATACTTTTAGAGCTTTACATGCTCATGTTTGGCCAAGCAAAATTTCTCTGTGTGCTTGATAGCTGTAGTCTGAAAAGTTGAATGTTACTTTAGTGATCGCTTTCTGAGTCTACCCTGTGCAGCAGACTGTTCATAAGGTCAACTCCTATATGTGTCTTCTTGCAACTAGTCGTGCTGTCAATATGACCAATGTCCCTGGAAGAAGGAAAGTTGAATCGAACGTTGCTTGCACAAGTCACCTTTTGAAACTACCTAAAGATAGAGGGCAACTCGTTGGATTGCAGAATGGGAAGACTGTAAAAGCTAACTAATTCTGAGGAGTAAGAATAATGATAAGTTTGAAACAAACTTGTGTGAAAACAGATTCCAGGTTGAGAAGGCTTTTAGAAAAAACTGAGTTACTTAATCTGAAAATGCTGTCCTGTCAGTTTGCAGTTTTATTTTTTTAGAGGACTGTGTTTTCAGAGTTGGACATGCAACAATTCTGTTTTGCGAAATATGTATCAGTTTAATTCTGTATTATATTCTTGCTTGTTTTGAACACATAACTTTTCAGTGAAAAAGAAAAAACTTTATGTTCTTACATCATTTATATTCTTTCTATTATCTTCCATAGGAGAAGCTAGAACATAGGTCTGTTTTCTGCGCTGTCCACAGCCATAATCATTCAGTGTGTTTCAGGGCTGGTAACTGACCACATGCTTGTGAATATGGATTTATTTTTTTTCCTTAAAATTGGTATTAAATAGGAAAAAATAATCAAATACTGAGTATTAATTAATGCTCCATTGTCAGTGAAATCTGGTGTAGAATCTACGATATGACACTGTTGACTGAAATCACTGTCTAGACTGTGAAAGTATGCTGAAAGCAAACACTGTATTTTTCTGTTTTTCATACCCTGACAGTATATTTACATAGGTTTTCAAAGTTGGTAAACTAAGATAAACATAAGTCTTTTAAAGCTATGGTAAATGTATAACATTTGTATAACATCATGTATAAGTGACAACAAATTGGAAATGGTAAAAAGTGAGAGATAATATCACCACTTGCTCACAAAGAAAATGTTGCTTGGAGAACTGTGTTGCAGCGTTCTGTATGATTATGGGGTTTTTTAGTGTCATTCATACTGAAAAATGATATATCTGGAAGGTTATTTGATACATTTGTTGCTTTGTGGCTAAAGGACTTCAGTCTCCTGTGTTTTGCTAAAAGTCAGTCTGTAGTGACACAGTTTTGTGGTAAGTGAGTGTTTGGACTTCAGGTTGACTTAAAAAAATATTATTAAAAATAACCCTATGGCCCTTCTCAAAGTAAGTGGAATTACATGGTTCTGATAGCAAACACAGTAGAGAGAGGGGTTAGGGACACTGTTTTATGTGCTCTCCTAAGAACTTGAGAATTCCCAGGCAACTGAATTATGAGTATTTCACAAAAAGTAAGTGTGGTTGCTGATCAGATGACAGCTGTACTGTGTCATAAATCTTCCAAAGTAAATGGGTTTCCTGAGGGGAAGAGAACAATGTCCCTGAGTTGAAAACTAGGCTTACTAGCAAGTCAGTATGTAGCTGCACCTGCCTCTTGTGCACTCTAAAATTCTTTTCCTCATTGTAGTGCCTTTCTTTCACCATAACCAGTCTGTTCTTGAAGAATATTCAGTGTGAGAGGAATGAAAAGTACAGGTACAGACAGATGTTTTTAGCAGAGAATTAACATAAATTTAGTTTACCTTTTTAAACGACATCCATTTTGCCTCACAAATCATGATATCTCGTGTGCTGTTCTAACGCACTCATTTTACATAATAGGAAATTCACTAAAGAGGCAAATATGCTTCAGGCTAAAAGTAAAAATACTATGGGTGATGCACAAAGATACAGTCTGTAACTCAAGAAATGATCCTGAATGTTTTTCTCCTTTCCCAAGTCCATCTGATGGTTGTTTATAAAAATGAATATAAGCTTCATTTATAGTAACTAGGTAGAGGCACAGAACAATAGGCCTTTTTCAAATATAGAACAATAGGTGTGAAGGACTGGAAGGAAAGCATAAGGAAACAGTGGCAGAGTCGGGATGATAGCCAGTAGTTTCAGAACAAAGAAAGCTTGATGGCTGATGGTATTTTTGCAGGCTTTGTGGCAGCTCTTGCAAGGTTTCCTTCAGTGCCTAAAGAACAGCAAAGGGGAGGGGTACAATAAAGTACGGTGGTTTTGGTTTTGGTTTTTGGTTTTTTTTTTAATCCTCTCCTTAGCTCACACTGAAGGTATTGGATGAAAACAGATGAGCTAAGTGCGACCAGAAGTGGGAACTTGGCTGCAAAAAGCCTAGAGCAGCAAATCTACCATGGTAGAAAAGAGCAACCTAATGCTCTGGCTCCATAGGCAGTAAAGCCACTGCAGTAGTTTGCTGTTTCTGACCTCTGCAAAGAGGCATTTTTCTGTCCAGGCTTTGCTCCTAGGTGTCCTAGTCCATCCTTTGTCCTGGCATGTATTCGATAATCTGAATGAACTGAAGTAACTTTTAAAAAGAGAGTAGGGGGCAGAATCGGCTCTGTCGACCTGCTGGTCACTCTTAATGTAGCCAGCGTATGGTTGGCTTTCTGGGTTGCAAGGGTTGTTTTGGGTTTTTTGGGGTTTTTGTTGTTGTTTTTTTTTTTTGTTTGGTTGGTTGTTTTTTTGCTGGCTCATGTTCTGTTTTTTATCTACCAGGATTCCCAGGTCCTTGTTGGCAGGGCTGCTCTCAATCGATTCATCCCCCATTGATACTGGGAATTGCCTTGACCCTAGTGAAGGACTTTGCACTTGGCCTTGTTGAACCTCATGAGGTTCACATGGCCCCACTCCTTGAGCTTGTTCAGGTCCCTCTGGATGGCATCCTGTCCCTTAGGCATGTCACTGCACCAGTCAGGTTGGTGTTGTGTGCAAATTTGATGAGGATGCGCTCAATCCCACTGACAGTGTCACTGATAAAGATACTAAACAGTTCTGGTCCCAGTACAGACCCCTGAGGGCCACCATTTGTCACTGATCTCTGTCAAGATAAGGCACCACAATTTTGTTATGGCTTTTGTATGTCCTCTTCCCTGAATGATGTTTCTACTAGCAGAAACAGTGTATTAGTAAGTTCTTTGGTGGTGTTGAAGCATTGCACAGAGAAGGTAAGAATTAAGGACGGTGGTATAAATTTCAACTTAGCACTTCATTTTTAGAAGGATAATGACACGTAAACTGAATTTTGTGAGGACAGAAAAGAACAGTACCAGTGCTCAGATACTTAAATTCCTTTAACAAAGCCGTTGTCTACAGTTAACCTACTTTTGTGATTTCAGTTGGTTGGGGGTTTTCTTAATATTGTTTTCTGTTTATTTTTGATTTTAAAAGACTTGTAGTGGGCATTTAGGCAATACTACTTCATAGATTGTAGCATGAGATGCTGTTTAGTGGTCATACTCTCCAGTAAGAAATATATGTACCTCCCAACATCCACTGATGGGAGAACTGAGGCACCACGGGTAAAAGAAGGAACCTTAAGCAGACTGCTTATTTAGAAGTAGGATTCAGATCTCTTCAGCAGTAGCTCAGTTAAGTGTGTCTTTGAGAGTGTTTGGTTTCTTTTCCTATTAAGCTGTACAGTGCTTTTTAAAGGGTTTGAGTGAGCAGTGGATACTCTTTGTCCACTTGCTGGTGCCATTTGTGGACAGAGGTGCTGACAATGTCAGTGAAATTTGGCTTGGTTTGATGAGTAGATTACACAACACTTGCAGTAACTTCTGGTTTTAACTGTGATAAACATACAGGAGTATGAGCTTTCCAGTGCTTCCAGATCTTTCTTACTTATCCTAAACTGCCCCTTAAATCGTTAACTCTGTCAGAGTCTTTAATTCATAAAATTCCCAGATTTTTTCTGCTGGAGTACAGTGATCAGTATAAAGCCTGGTTTCCTGTGCACCAAGCTTTACCCCTTTCCTTCCACTCTCCAACACATACCTCTGACAATGCCTCCGCGCCCTGTCCTCATCTTTCATGTGCCTCTGTTTCTGCTCTTTAATCCACCTATGTCTATGCCACATAATACTTCTGTGTTACCTGATCTTTTAGGGGATTGTTTACATGGTTTTTTTTTGAGAAGAGGGAAGCAGATACTACCTCAAATGGAAAGAAAGTGAAAGTCTGTAGAGGGCAACACCAATATTCTGGCATCTACCCAGAAAAAGTGTTTAGAAAGGGTAGTTAGAACTGCCTAATCTCATACTCAGTCTTTGTTCTGCACATTTACGTTTATTTGTAAAATAGCTTTTGGACCTTTTGGATTGCCCTCCAGACTTCACAGGTAGTCTGTTGTTCATGTTTTGTGTCTAGAAAATTCTAGGATGACTTTTCACTAACTACCTGTCTGATAACTCCATTGTTTATTTCTTGCTGTTACATTCTGTGAACCAAATATTTCCTAGATATGTTGATTAAAAGCACTTTCAATTTACTGTAACTGGTGTGTATGATCTGTTGTGGCTGTAAGAATACATAGGGAAATGTAATTGCAGTTCGAGACATGTGCTTAGTTATATTTTAAATGTAATTCAATTTTTATATTAATTTATAAACTGATTTATAAGAAGAGATTTTACTGAAAAATATGTGTTTGTGTTTATTTAGGCTTTGCTCACTGCAGTAACTTCTCAACACATAGAAATCCACGAAGGAACAGTGCTACAGGCTGTAAGAACATGTTACAATATCTATCTAGCAAGCAAAAATCTTATAAATCAAACCACAGCCAAGGCCACTCTAACACAAATGCTGAATGTCATTTTTGCACGTATGGAAAATCAAGCAGTGAGTATCTCAGTATCTTTGTATAGAAACTAGCTTTTAGAAGCAAACCAGCTTGAGAGATTTGGTTTGTCATGATTATTAAAATTTTTGGCTTTAATAACTTCTGTACTTTGGGGAGAGGAAAGAATCTGGTATGTATTTTTGGGGCATAGGAGTGATATATAGGATTTTTCAACATTGTAATGCATAGTAGTCACAGATACTTCCTTCACTGAAACTGCTATTGCGAATTGTCAGCAGGTACCCCAGTATATGCCCTGTGCCTTCTGCTGCCGATAATAAAGATTAATAAGGTGAAGTGATTGTCATAACACCTATTAAAAAAAAGCAAAACAAAACAAAAACCAACAACACAAAATACCAAACAAATGAATAAGCGGAAGCATGGATTTGAGAACTGGTTGAATTCTTAGCTACCTCTAGAAGTAATTCTACTATATTATTATAAATTCTAAATTTTCTCTAAGAGTATGTATTACTTACTTCTCTCTCAGAAGCAACTGCATGTTGATATATGGTACCATCACAGTTGAAGATTTATGAGATGCCATAAGTCATGACAAAAGCCATGCAGTACCTGAATGCTTTCAGAAATCTGTGAGGTTACTGTCCTTTTAAGCAGTTTAATACAGAAAGAGTATTTTGTTGTTGTTATTGCTAGGAATTCTTCATTTTTGCCAGACTATGTCTAGTCTTTGTGCAAGTTGATAAGCTGTTCTGCTTGTTTTGCAGGCTCAGGGCAGTTATTTTCATATCATCACTAACAAATGGTAGAAGGAATTATTTGAGCTGTAGTTTGGAAGGTAACATCCACTTGGAGATCTATAGTGCCACAAAACTCCAACAAAACTAAAATAGTCTTTGTCATATAGTTTTAAGAATAATTTCTTTCTGAGGATCTGTTTTCTGTAGTGTTTTGGAACTGTGGCTCTTTTCAGTTTGAACTCCTGTTTTTGTTGTGTTTTTCCCCTGGATGTTGAGATATTAAAATTATTTCTAATACAAAAGATGCATTTTCTTAAACTGTTACAGCTTTGTGAATGCACTGTGTAAGCAGAAAAAATAAAGATTTCATATTTATAAAGTAATGCATACAGTATGTATACAGCTCCCTGTTTTGTTTCAGTGGTGAAGTTCTTGTGTGATTGCGATGTTTTTATAGCTGCAGGAAGCAAAACAGATGGAAAAGGAAAGACACAGACAGCAACACCATCTACAGCAGTCTCCAGTAAGCCATCATGAGCCTGAGTCACCTCATTTGAGACATATTCCAACACAGCTGTCCAAAGAACATGAGAGAGAGCTTGACCACAGCACAAATGATGTGGACAAGAGCCTTCAAGAAGATACAGAGGCAGAAAATGGATCTGATATTTCTAGTGCTGAAAATGAACAGACAGAAGCCGACCAAGCCACAGCAGCAGAAAGTAATCAGTGTGTACTTCTCTTTCATGGAGGGGAGGGAAAGTGTCTGTAAGAAGAAAGGATTGAGGATTGTCTTTTTTTTTTTTTTTCCCCTTCCCCTCCCTCTCCCAAATTTGGAGGCAGGCATATATTTTGAGATAGTTGAGTAATGTAAAATGCCTGTTTCCTTGTTACCACTGTTAAACTTTATCATGAGTACCCTTTAGTCTTACACTCTGTTGTAGTCACTGTAGTAGTGCACTTTTTGCACCTGTGTAATATTGTGAAAGGTTTTGAGAATAGCATCTCAAAACCACCAGTTTTCAGTGTTTAATGTACATGAAGATACAAAATTGATGTCTTTTGTTGACTTAGGCGTGTGGATTAATTACCATTTACAAGTTAAATGCTGGAGTGCTTATCTTATGTGAATACTATTTTGAAAGCATCCTAACACTTTTTTTTTTTAATGTACGCTCTCCTATCAATATATTTGTAATTTAATTTTTAAATGCAAAATGCAAGTAAAATATCTCAATTCCTCAGTTTCTCATTAATTTTTGTTTGGGTTTGTTTTTCTTTTTAAAGATCTTTCTAAATCTGATGGAGGAACTTATGATGGTGAAAGCAATGAGTGTGAAGAGAAGGCGCAAGAAATTGTAGAAAGTATTGTGCAGGAAATGGTGAACATAGTAGTTGGAGGTATTATATTAGTATCTGTCTAGTCAATAGTAACTGCAGTGAATCTTGACATTAAGAATTATCTTAACACTTCTGAGTGTTTAACTAAAATATATCATTATTGAACTAACATGTACTGAAAAAAAACAGTTTCAGTTGGCTTTATTTGGCTGGTTTGCAAATCTAGCTGTGCATTATTTAACAGTAAAATGGACAAGGTTTCATGTGTTAATGTATACTCCCTGAATTGGAGACTAATGTTCTTTTCAAAAATACAAGTTCTTGTTCCTTTATTTTTTTCCTGTTTTTTTTCCACATAAACTCTTCAGAAATGGCCTGTCTGTAGTAGCAGGGTTGCACTACATACTTCAGCTTGTTAGAAAGTATATATCAAATCAGTGAATGCCTTCCCCCACCTCCCCCAGTACTTCTTGGAAACTTGTTAGAATGGTGAGCCTAGCAATGTCAAATTTTGTCAGTTTTTTAATTATAACTTCCATTAGTGGGAATTAAAGAGCATTGGGAATAGATTTAGCTATATAATGACATGTGAAGTCTGCCTTAAGCTCCTCCTATGATAGTTATGATTGATAGCGTATTTAAATATTTGATTTAAAAACTCCTTTTAATTTGCAATCTTATGTAATGTTTGTATATAATTTTTACATCTTTTTTAATAGATATGGAAGGGACTGCTGAAAGTGCAGGTGGCGATGGCACAATTGTAACATTAGAGGATGGCAGTGACAGTGAAAACATTCAGGCAAATGGAATTCCAGGGACTCCAATTTCTGTTGCTTATACACCATCTTTACCTGATGACAGATTATCTGTCTCTTCCAACGACACTCAGGTACAGACAGTTGTAAATTAGGAAATATGAAAAAAGTAGTATGTGTTATATGTTGCCCCATAGAGTATACAGTTCCAAAATTAGACAGTTCGGTTCCCTGTGTTTTGAAGTGCTCCTGAGAAACTATAAAACTAACATTCTATATACATAGTGAAGAATGTAGCCAATTATAGATATAATTGTGTAATTTCAGTGTGCTCTTTTCAACTGATAAATAGATACTTCAAGCCTATAGCATGACCTTAATGCAGCAATTTCAGATAAAAAGTTTCATGTCTGAGAGGATTTGATTTTCATTAACAAAAGAGATGTGAAAATACGCTCTGTTGTATAAGATACCAGCATGTGTGCAATATCAACTGACAGGGTATCTGTTGCCAAAGTGTACTGAGTAATTAGGTTTGGGAATATTAGATCTTAAGCTTAGAAAGCTATAGTCACATATGCTATACAAGTAGATAAGCATTAAACATGTTGCTTATATAAGGAGCAAAAGTACAGAGTTGCAAGAACTTCGTAATGGGGTAATTACTGTACTATAGAAATTTTACAAATTGTATCTTGCCACAGATATGTAAATACTTGCATTCTATTAAAATGTTATGTTTGGCTTTTATAACACTAGTCATATACTGAAGATATATGAAGGGAATTCACTGCAAGTTACCTTACTTAGACTTGACCTGACTATTTTCATGACAGTCTTTAATTCTGACTTTTAACTTAGATAGCAATATTTATTAGTGAGTTAATTTTAACTGACCAACAGAATATTTATTTTCTTTAGTTTTAATTTAGTCTTGAGACCATAAAGCTACAGTGAACTGGTTATATTTGTATATGTTAACTTCTTGTTGCTAGGAGGTGGGGATTTCCCTACACACCCTGCTAATGCAAAATGGAATACTGAAATATGTTAACTTCTTTAGGAATCTGGAAATTCTTCAGGACCTACCCCTGGTGCTAAGTTTTCCCACATTTTACAAAAGGATGCCTTCCTTGTATTCAGGTCACTCTGTAAACTCTCCATGAAGCCCCTGTCAGATGGACCACCAGATCCAAAGTAAGTAGAATTGAGAGTTCTCACAACCAATCTTTATATTTGAAAAAAAAAAAAAAGAAGTTCTTTAAATATTTTTGAGAGTCCTCAGTCACTGAGAAAATAATGATATGGTAAAATGAACTTAGAAACTTTGAAAAGGTACTTTTATGTTCTAATCCATCTTTTGTATGTCAGATGAAAGCAATTGGTGCTACCCATCTATCTGTTTTGAAGTTTCATAACAAAATCTTTGCTTCCTGTAAGTATATCTCATGTTCTTCCTGGATGCTCTTCTAATGCTTTTCAGAAGGGTCTGTACAGAAGGTCTTCAGGTATTTTTGGTCTCAGCTAATGTTGCTCTGCTTTTAAGTAATACCTAGGTTCTGTTTATGCCCCATAGTTTCTTACATCTGTTGCATACTGGGTATCCAGTGCACACACCCAACTCTACTTCATCTTAATATAAGCTCCTCATTTTGACCTCATAGTGGTTATGATAAATTTGTGGTACAATGTTCCATTCTTTTGCTCAGGTTGGATAATTTTGGCAACATCCTTAATAAAATAAAAAAACCAAATGTTTTGAAACACACCCTTTATATGGCTATTTTGAAAATCCTGTCCTCTGATTAAAGATAGCGTGTTTTCAATTCGGCTTTATGGTAAACAAAAAAATACTCTCCTTTATAGATGGGTGCCAATATTAGTTGTGAGTGTTGGCAAAGAATTTTGTTTTTGTGATCTTGAATACAATTTATATGCATGGTTTTTGCACATTAGAAGCAATTCAAGAAGATTGCTATTTTGTTCATAAGATACTAAAACTATGGTATGACTTCTGATGGAGGCTCAGTATTTTTCAAAATTGAATCAGCTTTACTGTTTCATGGTCTAACTTTAACAGCAGGTAACTTTAAGACGCTTAAATTTAATTGCTGATATGTGTTGTGAATTTAATAAGCTGAAAAAAATGATATAGTAAAAAGGGTTTTGAAGGGTTAGTCTAGAGCCATTTTCATATTATCTAGTGATGTACTACAGAAAGTCAGGACCTTAAGGAATGAAGACTAAGGCATGGGTTTTTTCCTCACTTTTCAAGAAGAGGAAATGCCAAGAAAATCTTGTGGTTTTAGTCAGCTCTCTGAGCCTAACACTGTCCATTTATTAAAGGCTTTAACGGGTTAACTCCCTCTGGAAAGAACAGCAATAGCTATTGAGGCACTTGGAGAATCTCACCTGAATCCATGGAGTCCGTTTGTATTGGAACTGGTTAAGCTCTTCATGTAGAATAAATTGGAGGAAATGGCATTTAAGGCAACAAGAATTATCTGCAAAAGCATTCGAAGACGTCCTGTGTTTGGAGGAGTGCCTAGAATTTACTGGTAGCTCTGAGGCGTTGATGGCTTTTTGAACTAGTAACAAGCATGCTGTAGTTGGAAGAGGAGGCGTAGGGTATCTACAGCATTTTAAAAAAGTCTTATTTGCCTCTTTGAAAAACATCTTTGCAGTGAAAGTAGCTGTGAAGTCTGTAATTAAAATATTTTAAATTTAACTAACAGGACATAGACCTTTAGCTTAAAAATCTTAGCTTAAAAAAAGGCTGGGAGTTGAAATCAAGGTTATGTTCATGGGAACCTGGTTAATGTCTTAATGTCTTTATCTTCTTTTTCCATGGAATGAAATAAAATGGGGGAGAAATGTCTTGAAGGTTCACTTACTAGATTTTAGTCCTTGTTTTAAATTAAGTGGGCTCTGCACATCATACAGAATTAGTAAGGCCAGCAAGTTAGGACTTCAGTTATGAGCTGACTCTTGCTGGAAGTAGGCAATATCTAATACTGTGTTTATCATTGAAATTCATATTTAAATTCTTACATTTCATAGCAGAGCATGGTCTGGTTACATGCTGCCTGCATACTTGGTACAATGGGATGCGAAAATCAGGCCTTTTGCATCAAAAGGTTATGCTAGGTTCCATGCAGCTGTTCAGTGTCCAGAGCCAGGCATTTTCTTGAAGAACTCCTAAGAAGAGCTATTTTGGGGCATTTACTTTGACCTACATTCCGTTAAGAGGAGTGTGAGGAACAAATTCCTCACTTGATTTAACTGCCAATGTTTTACTTCTCTAAAGTGTCTTCAGACAAAGTCTAAATCTGGGATTATATTCTATGAGTTTGAAATGTTTGCAGGTTGATTTCTTTTTTTTCCCCTCTCAGTACCCTCTTTTTTTTTTGCCAGCATCTAGAAAGCATTGAATTTATTTGCAACAGACTTGCTACTGGAATTACTGTTGTTGTTAAGCTTGTATTTTTGCAACATACAACAAATAGCCAACTCTTGTGCCTGTTGAATGTTGACTTGAAGTGCTCCTTACCATGTTTGGGCTGTACTCTGAAAAATTTCCTGTCATTGTTCCTTCTGTTTCGTAACTGTCCTCCTGTCAGTGGGTGGTTGTTCTGCGAAAACTGTGGACTGTCTTGTTGGGAAAAACACTTGTGTCTGTACCTGCTCTTCAGAAGAGCTGTAGTCTTTTTTCAGATTATCACAAGTAGGAGAGAATGCATTCACCCAGAGTACTATTTAAATTCATTATATTTTTATAGATACAGATTTCCTTTACACTTTCGTGTGTGTGTGTGGTTTGGGGTTTTTGGGGGCTGATTTGTTTTTTGTTTTGTTTTGGTTTTTTTTTAAAGCATAAATAGTAGCACTCTTCTGACATGAATTCTAGCTTATCTCACTCTGTAAAAAGCATGATGCTACTGTGGAGCCCTTGACAACGCTACAGTTGCCTGACTTAGCTATTTACACGCTTAAGTGAGGCATGTTATATATCTTAGCTGCTCTTGGAGTGTGATGGGGAGAGTGGTTGATAACTAATATGAAATACAGTATTTGAGAAAAGATATTTCAGTGTTGGAAGCAAGTAGGTCAGGCGGTACAGCTGTCTTTATGATCCTTCAGCTCTCCATACTGGTGGAAATAGAGGATAAGGAGGATTTTCCACCTTTTGGTACTCAAAGTTTTGTAGATGGACTGGCTATTTTAGATGGGTTCTTTCAGAAAAAAATAACCATTCAGAGGAAAAAATGCTCTCTGCATCCTCTGGCTAAGATGGGCAGCATTGCCTACTGTTACTGGTGTTCTGCAGTGATGTCTTACAGAAGAGTGGTTCAGTAGTAATAGAGAGAAACAGTAACTGCAAAAGGTTATTCTTGTCCAACTTCTTGGCTGAAGAGTGACCACTTCAACAAAAAAGATCAACATCTTTTTATAACTCTTTCGGCACCAGGTTGTGTAAGCTTTATTTCATTAACGTTCCACATACAAAGTCATTGTGGTGTGTACTGACCTTTCAAGAGACTTGTATTTTTTATGACTTACACTGAGCTAATATGCTGCATTGTTTTATTCTAGATCTCATGAACTGCGATCAAAGATTCTTTCATTGCAGTTGCTTCTGTCCATTCTGCAAAATGCAGGACCTGTCTTCAGGACAAATGAGATGTTTATTAATGCTATTAAGCAGTACCTTTGTGTTGCACTGTCAAAAAATGGAGTCTCGTCAGTTCCAGAAGTTTTTGAGCTTTCACTTTCCATATTTCTTACCCTCCTCTCAAACTTTAAGACTCATCTAAAGATGCAGATTGAGGTATGTTACATGAATTTCTCGTTTAAGGGGTGGGGTGTTAAGTGCACATTTGTTTATATTTTTGTGTAGTTTGCTCTTTTCTTAGATAAATTTGTTCTCTATTTGGAATCTCTGCTTTTGTGTAATACTTGCCAGATCTTCCTGTGCTATTTTTTACCCAGTGGCAATGGACTTGCTTGCAAGAATACCTTGAAACACCCTTCAGATAAAATAGCAACATTTCCTTTGGAATACTTACAGATTACATTTACTCTCTAAGATTAGAAGTGATGTGACATGTGGTAATGTTGTGTGGTGAAAGAGAAAGTGATGGGAAAATAATAAAGAAGTAAGGCTGTTTCATCCCTTAATAGTAGATGTTAACATAAACTAAGAAATTTTACAGTGCAAACCATGCCTTGATTTAAGCTGTGCTTGAGGTGAATTTTTACAGTCAACTTGTCATGCCCAAACCCACTGCTATTCCTGTATTGAGTTAGTTTCCTCTATTTCGAAGTAGAGTTTTCTGTTGGCTGTGGCATGGTATTATCATGGTATGATGCTGAAACTCAGAAATTAATAGGTTTGTGGATACGCTTGGTCAACTAATGTTCAGTAATGCAGTTCAGAAGTTTTAGCTCTGCACTATGTAGTACAAATTAAAAAAGAGTAAACTTATGAAAGGAATACATAGTACATGGTTTTGCAAAGGAATTTCAGAATAAAAATTAATGCCTTGAAATGCATTGTGTTTCTCTTTGAGGTTGCTTGAACATGTTTCTCTCTCTAGGGGAATCCCAGCTATTTGATTAGTGTAACCACTTCTCTTTGTATATCAGGGCCTACATCAATATATATCCTGAATAAGATAATCTCATTCCTCTGGTCTCAGAAAGTGGATGCACAGTCTTAACTCCCTGGGCCATAAGTAGGAATAAGTTTGTATTCTTAGCAATGAGAGTTATCCAAGTCCTGACAAACATTGAGGATTTTCTCACTGGATCAGTATATTCTAAATCTTAGAGGAAAGCAAGACATATGTAGGGGCTTTGTTCTTCTGATTCGTGTGCGATAGGGTATAGGAGCTTCTTGGAATGATTCTGTCCATTGGAACCACATGGATACCTTGTGTATCCTGTGGGATAAAGAACTTATCTCCACAGTTGAATATAGTAGTGTGCACAATGTGCTCCTACTTTTCATTTTGGTAATTTTATGTTTGGGGAGTCAATGTGAATACTGAAGCCTACATATTGCCCTCTGAACGTAGAGATTAAGTACAGGAAAAGATGCTAAGAAATGTTGATAACGTTGCTATTATAAGGACCTTGAATTCAGGGATTTCTTCACCTATGGATGTGACTGTGTAAGTTGGTATGTTGTGGCAGCTTTGGAGGAAGAACCTAATTTTGCCGGTATTATGTCAGAAGGGTCTTGTGTTCTGATCACTTACCAGGTTACTTTGATGCCTTCTGGGGAAAAAGCAATAGGATTTCCAGTATTTCCTTGAGTATAGCTTGGATAGAAATACAGGTTTGATGAGTGATGTGCCTTGAAAATATGATGCATTCTGAAGACTTTCAAGACAAACTGGGTGTGCTCAACAAGACTGTAGTGCATGTGTGGTGTTCAGCACATCAGACAGACTGGGCTGAGCTGCTTTTCAGTCACACAGCCTGCTTCCCAGCAAGTGTTGGATTTGCTGTGTTTTTGCAGAGTTACAAGTCAGCGTGTAGGTGGTAAATGCATTGCAATCCAGCTTCCCTGACAGAAATTTGATCAGCTTCCATCACAGCTATTCTTTCCCCAAATTCCCAATTGAAAATTAAGACACATCTGAGGAAAACTGGGTAGGGGATGAAGACATATCTGAGGAAAACTGAATACGGGATACCCTACACTATTGTAGCAGCTTTTAGAATATGCTAAATTAGGACCATCAGCACATAGCAGGACTGCATTTCCTCCTCACAAATAGGAAAGCCAAAACATTGATGCTGCCAAAGTATCCATCTATTTCAAAGTACAGGGGACAGCAATTTCTAGAAACTTACTCTTTTTCCTGGTTGTGAGCTAAGAATTCCTCTTCTTTCAGCTACTGATCCTAAAGGTTATTCAGAAGATGTGGGTAGACAAGTGGAAAACTTCACATTCAGTGTCTTGGAGCTGTAAGGAGAGCCATATGCTCTGATTTATAATATGCAAAATCTATGTATTTTGGGATTGAGGCTACATTCTTCATCTGCGTAAGACATTTTTTGGCATATTTTAAAATAATAGTTTCAGATTCCGTTGAAACTGAGCCTGCCTTGGTCCTTTGACTTAAATATTCAGGTATCACTGCCCTCAAGTAAGGTATAGTCATACCTTAATTGTATTGTAACTGTATTCCTAAATGGGTCAATGAATATGTTTGCAGCAAGTCAAGTCCCAGATATTGGGGTGTTATTTAGCTGTACTTACCATTACCACCCTTCCATAACTGAATAAGCCATCTTAAAACTCTCATTTTTACAGAATCATAGAATAGTTAGGGTTGGAAAGGACCTCAAGATCATCTAGTTCCATGGCAGGGACACCTCCACTAAGCCATGTCAACCAAGGCTCTGTCCAACCGCCAGGGATGAAACATTCACAACTTCCCTGGGCAGCCCATTCCAGTGCCTCACCACCCTAACAGGAAAGAATGTCTTCCTTATATCCAATCTAAACTTCCTCCATTTAAGCTTTAATCAGTTACCTCTTGTACTGTCACTGCAGTCCTGAATGAAGAGTCCCTCCCCAGCATCCTTACAGGCCCCCTTCAGATACTGGAAGGCTGCTACGAGGTCTCCACGCAGCCTTCTCTTCTCCAGGCTGAACAGCCCCAACTTCCTCAGCCTGTCTTCATACAGGAGGTTCTCCAGTCCCCTGATCATCCTCGTGGCCCTCCTCTGGACTTGTTCCAACAGTTCCATGTCCTTTTTATGTTGAGGACACCAGAACTGCACACAGTACTCCAATTGAGGTCTCATAAGAGCAGAGTAGAGGAGCAGGATCACCTCCTTTGACCTGCTGGTCACGCTCCTTTTGATGCAGCCCAGGATACGGTTGGCTTTCTGGGCTGCAGGCATACACTAAAGCCAGTTCATATTCAGTTTCTTATCAACCAACACCTCCAAGTCCCTTTCCGGAGGGCTGCTTTGAATCTCTTCTCTGTCCAACCTGTAGCTGTGTCTCGGATCGCTTCTACTCAGGAGCAATCAGTTGACCAGACAAAACAATTAGCTCATTTCTGGTTTGCTTTTCCGATACTCTAGGAGTAAAGTCAAGTCTCAGCTTTGTGACATGAATTGCAATAAGTAACATAGTGATAGGTAGCATTTTATAATGCCTGAAATGTAAAAAAATCAGTACAATTTTGAGAAGCTGTTCATTCCATGATAATGCTTGTCCAAAGTTGACAGCAGAAGCAAGAAGTCAATTCTGTCTCGGAAGCATAGAGATCTAAAGTGTCTTTATAGTATGCAGACCTTCCAGGTAGTATCTCTTCTAGCTTAGATTTGGGGTTAAATTTCATACCTGAAACTTTTTACTCTGCTTCATCAGTGACTTCTTCTTTAAAATTCTGTACCACAAAACAAACAAAAAAAAAAATCATTTTCCCAATTCTGAGGGTTTATGACATTACTGTCTTTCAGTAAAAAATCAGAAAACAGCAAATCTGTAACTGAGGATTGCTCATAGCATGACCTTTATTAAAATTTTATGTCTTCCTCTGGTTTACATAAAGTTGTGACTGAAACCAGCCTATTCCTCTTGAGTGTATTTAAGCACTTGGAAGTTTTTGATCTGTTACATGTTGAACTCCTTAGGTTTCATAGGGATGCTTTTCTTATTAAAATTAATAACTGGTACTGTGCTGTGTGCCCCTTTTTCTCTAAAGAGGCCAATAAAATGGAAATATTAGCGCAGTTTGCTTGAGGAAATGGCTCACCATCAAAGTTGCTTAAAAATCAGTGTTGCTGTTTTTCCCCAAACGTTTTGAATTAAAGCAAAATTAGCTTTACGTTTATCTCTGCCTGGCTAAACTCTTTGTAGAAATTCTGTGGTATAAAGGAATATCTGATATTAAAAACAAGAGTAGTTGCATATTTGGATAATTGTATGCTGCTGTTGAAGAAGCTTGATGGCTTGAGACTGTTGTCAGTGTTCTAGAAAAAGCCTGTGTTGGTGGATTTGATAGCCACAACTGGCTGTGAAGAGGTCAGCTCTCAGAAGTACAGAACAGTGGTGTAATGCAGTGTGCCATGGTGATGTAATGCCATGTAGTAGTTCACATTTTGAGCTCATGCGCTGTTTCAGCAGCTGCTGCTGTTCAGGGGAGAAGTGAGAAGAAGCCTGCCCAAGCTGCTAAGCATGCCGAGCTGAAATAGCTTGTAATACTAATGGATCTGGTGAGGAGCTAATTGAGAGGGGATAAAATAGGCTCTGTTCCAAACAAAAGCATCTGTACTAAAGCAGTTTTAGGGAAAACTAAATCTCTTTTAAGGAAGAGTAACTTCCCTATTACTGGACCTGCTGCATTTTTTATGCTGTGCGTGACTAGTACCCTTCTTCCAATAATCTAAGACCACAGTGATTGTTTTGTGTCAAGAAGTTTCCCTTCTAATGAAGATCCAGTACTTTAAATTGGTGTAAGTGGCTGTTTGTTATGTTTGTGGCATAATATCATAATCTTGTAGAGAAGAATATTCTGTGGGTGATGTAATACATCTTCTTTCGAGATCCCCAATGAACTCTTAACAGCAGCTTAGACTTTTTGTTAGGCTGAAGTGTTCAAAAAGGATTCAAGATTTCACATTATTCCAGCTTCTTCCATTTTTGAGGGATCAGAATATAACCCAATTTTTTCAGCTGGACAGAACTCCAGAAGTACTTCAGTAATAATTCAAATTCCTAATTTGAATGTATCAAGTGTAAGTTGGTTTTCCTCCCTTCTTTTTTCTTTTTTTACCTTGTACCTCTAAAGTGCTGCTTTCAAAATTCTGTCAGAATGTTGGCCATCAAAGTTAAGTGACCTTTTTTAATAGTTTTTTTTTTGTTTGTTTGTTTTTTCTCCCTCTTCTTGGGACATTTGTTAGGTTTTCTTCAAAGAAATATTCCTGTATATCTTGGAAACCTCTACTAGCTCATTTGATCATAAATGGATGGTTATACAGACGCTGACAAGGATATGCGCAGGTATTAAGGCCCATTTGGTTATATTTTTTACTGTTTTATGCTAAAGAACAAAACTGTACTCCTTTCATTGAATGATCTATTTTTTTTTCTAAGTTTGACAATGTCCCATTGTTTTATAGATGCCCAGAGTGTTGTTGACATCTATGTGAACTATGATTGTGATTTAAATGCAGCAAATATATTTGAAAGGCTGGTTAATGACCTATCAAAGATTGCTCAAGGAAGGGGTAGCCAAGAGCTTGGCATGTCCAATGTTCAGGTAAAAATTCCACCAAAACTTTAGGAAGCTTCATGGTTTTTGCCATGATAGTTTAAGACTAAACTCTCCATTCCACTCATGTATTGCTTTTAAAATCTTTTCTAGGAATTAAGTTTGAGAAAAAAAGGATTGGAATGCTTAGTTTCGATCTTGAAGTGCATGGTGGAGTGGAGTAAGGATCAATATGTAAATCCCAACTCTCAGACAACACTTGGTAAGACACAAGATGTGATTCTTCTGCCTTTAATCAAGAGATCTTAAAGCTCAAGGAGTTCAGTGCATTTTTTCCAGTATTTTGATACTGCTGGTTTCCAGATAGGAAAAACCACTTGCATTAAAAAAAGAGGATAAACTTTTTTTTTTCTTTGGTAGAAGTATTGGTAAGTTGGATTAATGTAATTTGAGCAACATGTCATAAATTTTTCTTAATCGTGTGAAGTCCTAGAAAGCTACTACACTGAAAATTACTAAATCCTGTTATTTTCTGTATTTGTAATTTTAAAAGGCTCGCAAAACTTACTTTGAAGCTCCCTTAATTTCATCTTAACTTCATATTGATCAAATTACTACTGAAGCAAGCCAGATGGAGAGAATTTTTTCATTAATATATAGGTGTATGATTGTCAATGTTGTAAGCAGTGAAGTAACTAAATCATTACTTCTTCTAATCTGATTTCCATTTGACCTGAGAGAAAAAATACTAAGGTTATGGTAGAATTTTCAGATTGAGCAGATAATATTGGTAGGTGAAATAATAACCTTTTTAGAGGTGCTTAGCACAGCTGCTGCTGTGAGCTGAGAGCACCAGCTCCTTGGCATGTGTGATCATAAACACTTCTAGACACTCCATTTCAAAAACAGCGTGATTTGCTTTAGGTCAAAAGTAACATCAGACTTGAAAATAAAAGGAAAGATCTGTAACTGAGTTTCCATGGTGCCATGGTGGTTTTGATCTTTTTTTTTCTTCCAAGTGTTTACAAATTATAGTTGTAATTTAAGGCTTAAATTTCAGGTATGGGATGGGCTGGAAGAATCCTCCTTGGTACATTGCAGTGATTTTTTTGTTGTTATTTTCCCAATCAAAACAAAAGCAGAATGTTTATGTAAAAACAAATGGGTAATTGAAGATAACACGCATGAGTTTTAGAAAACGTCAGAGAGGGTTTGAAGAATAACCTGTGATTTTAATTTCTTTTCATTGTGTGTGTTTTGTATGTATGTAACCCTTTCCAATTTATAGGCCAAGAAAAACCAACAGAGCAGGATAGCAATGAAACCAAACATCCTGAGACAATTAATAGATATGGAAGCTTAAACTCCTTGGATTCTACTGCTTCATCTGGAATTGGCAGTTATAGCACACAGATGTCTGGCACTGATAACCCAGAGCAGTTTGAGGTCCTAAAGCAACAAAAGGAAATAATAGAACAAGGAATTGACTTGTGAGTGCCCTTTTATCACCCATGGGAGGGTGGATTCTTATGGAGCTATGAAGATTCCTGGGTTTTTCTTCCTTCTCCTCATAGATACTCATCTTGTGTTAGGAAAAAAACTGGATGTAGCAGCACTTCCTCTGGTGAAAGAGTGCTGAATGGTGTCCCCTTTGGAGCCTGTCAACAGTGTTTTGTGTTAACCTAATTCCTCACAGCTAGAAGATGAGTACTCTGAATGTTTGTTCCTTTTTCTCCAGACCTGCTTGTCTAAAATAAGATTCTTATATTTGGATAAAAAGAGTATTGAACTCGTGATCAATTGAATACAACCTGTTCTAGTGTACACATCACTGATGAAAGTATCTGTATGCTTAATCTCTTGCTTCTTCTGATTAATTTGTCACAATTAGAACTGGGAGATAGCATTTTTCTGGGCAGTCTGACATGAATCTATGGTGGGATTTCAGCTTTGTCACTTTGCCTGCTTAGTGAGGGCACTTCATGCAAAAGTAAAAGTTTTCTGCAGTATGGTTCTCAAACCTGAACAACATCTGTTAGTGCTTCAGGGTTTCAGTTTCTTTCAGTTACATGGTTCCATGTTTGTACATTTCCAATCTTGCAGGCGACTCATGGATTTCTTGATTGTTTCATACAGATTAAACCAAAAGCAACAGAGCGTAATTGTTCCATTCCAAGCCAAGACTTTGCCGTTTCTGTGAAATACTTTTTTCTTCACGAGTGCCAGAGTAAATCATACTGTTTAGGACTCTTTATTGGGAGTTGCATAGATGCCATGCTGGCAGTTATGTAGCAGAGAGGAAGACGAGGCTGTTTACAGGGGAAAAAATACAAAATCGTCCAATGATAAAGGGAATAATAATCGTAGAAGGGAATAGCATATTCCTGTCTAATGCACAGTTTGATGAAGAAAAAATATTTAATGCACAGATTTTTCATTACCTCATCCAAAATCACTGAATCTTTTTACTTAAGCTGGTGCGGTTTTGTGTGTGGCTAAGTGTGTTAACTCTCATTCCATCCTGATCTTCATTGTACAGATTCAATAAGAAACCAAAGAGGGGGATTCAGTACCTGCAAGAACAAGGAATGCTTGGCACTACCCCTGAAGATATTGCTCAGTTCTTGCATCAAGAGGAAAGATTAGATTCAGTAAGAAAACTCTTTTCCTGATGGTTGTTCTTGCTCATGATGATGGTTTTATACTTACTGCAAATCACATTATAGTGTTTTGAAGAGCTCAATTTTATTGTACAGTGAAGAAAAGGAGACTTCTCTCTACAAATTCTAAATTGTAAGCTCAAGGAATTTGGAGTATGCGTTAGAGCTGTACACTGTACTATAACGTCCTGCAGTTCATCGAAGGGTAAAGGGAGACTGTACTTACTTGGTAATACAGCTAGAAGCATTTTACTAAACAGTATGTACTTGAGTCCAGTAACAGAGTGCTAGAAGTAACTGTCCTTCAGAGACAGCTAAAAAATAACATCATGCAACAGCACGAGAAGCATTTTTTTTGCTGCCTCCCAAAAGAAAGTTACTTAATCTAGATTAGTTCTTTGATTTTGTTTACAACTAACAGTTGTTGCTGGACTTGGAAGAGGCCTGCCATACTGGCTGAGGGGGATAGCAATATGTCGTGGGTATTGTCATGAAAACCTTTGCTTTCTGAAACGGCAGTCTGCACCACTGTGTTTAGTAGCCACTCCCATTGTTCTTGCCCGTGCTTGCAACTGTGACTGAAGTCAGAAATTTCAGTATTGGAACTTAGAATCAGGCATCAAAACAGATCTTTAAGCTCAGTTTATATATACAGACATCTTTATATGAATGCACAGTATTTTTCACTGTACTCTGTTGTGTTGACAGTGATCAACTTGGATGCATGAGTGTGCCAGCTGTTTATATTTGAGCATTACTTAAATCTATTTGAGATCTGTACTCTAGTGGAAGCAAAGTTTAGTAAACTTTTTGTTCCTGTAGTAACTTTCCTAACTACAAAAATCATTACAGCAAAAAGCAAATAATTATTGATAATATTAACTTTGCTTGTGCACTCATAGAATTCACCTATTAGAAAAAATAGTACATGAGTAAAATGAGAGAAAAAGGAACGTAGGCAGATACGTATGAGCATGTAAGAGTATTATGAGGTAGTATATGGCCAAAATACTTTGCTTTAGAGAGTAGAGGAGAAACAAAAATACATCATATTTAACTGCCTCTTCCTTTGTGGGATGTATGGGCAGTATGACTTTGTTGTTCACATTTACATTTTTTTTCCATTGTAAATGCACTAGTTTGTCTTTCCTGTTCTCATTTTAGACTCAGGTTGGGGAGTTCCTGGGAGACAATGATAAATTTAACAAAGAAGTCATGTATGCGTATGTGGACCAACACGACTTCTCAGGAAAAGATTTTGTTTCAGCTCTGCGTATGTTTCTAGAGGGATTCCGTCTTCCAGGAGAGGCTCAAAAAATTGATCGCCTGATGGAGAAATTTGCTGCTAGATATTTAGAATGTAACCAAGGGTAAGCCATACTTTGTCTTCAGAACTATGGAAAGATGAATAATAAGTCAAAATTCCTAATATGTTAAACCTGCTGTTCTTTTTCTCCTTTCTGCCTTCAGGCAAACTCTTTTTGCTAGTGCAGATACTGCGTATGTTTTAGCTTATTCAATTATCATGTTGACAACAGATCTTCACAGTCCACAGGTATGTTGCTAGAAAAATATTTGTGTACTCCACAGACATCTGACTTTCAGGCTTTGTGACAATGTAGTTGTAAAAGCTTCATGTCCAACACCAACATTTGACACCAACATGTATGTAAGAAATGAGGTTTTATCCATCTTTTAAGTAACAATATGTGTTTCATGGGTGTTGAGATTTTTAAGTTGTTTTGATTAGACCTTTCTATAAGGTATCATTTCCCTACTCTCTGAATAGGAATTGTATGGATTTGCTTTCATATTATGGCACTCACAGTAGCAATTTAACCTGCAGTCAAAGCCTAATATTTGAAGTTGAGGTAATAGCTAGCTTGGCCTGTATGACAAGATAAAACACTTTTTTTTTTAGTAATGTATGTCTTACTGATCTGCAGATCCTACTGAATGTTTGTGTATGTTGTAATGTTCACATGGCCTTGTGTTATTTTGTAGACTGACAGTGTAGTCTCGCATATGTTAGATACTCAAAAATGTCTTCTGAATCAGCAGGCTTGTCCTTGATGTCAACTTTTCATCTGTTTGGGTGCTTTATGAGCAGCATTGTAACTGCTGTGAACTTGCCTCATTTGTTGATAATTAATAACTGCTTTCTGGGTTTCAGGTTAAGAATAAAATGACAAAAGAACAATATATTAAAATGAATAGAGGTATCAATGACAGTAAAGATCTCCCTGAAGAATATTTGTCTGCTATCTATAATGAAATAGCTGGAAAGAAGATTTCAATGAAAGAAACAAAAGAATTAACAATACCCACAAAATCCAGTAAACAAAGTAAGTAGCTGCAGTGTTAGCTTTCCTCAAAGTGTTGTCTGTACGGCTCAATGAAACAGTCTCCTTTTTAAAATGAGAGATGAAGCAAGCACCACTTACTTAATTCAAAATGAGTCTTAACTCTAGTTTCATAGCCTTTTCCTTTTAGCATAAATGCATGATGTTCAAACCTGTGTTAAATGCAAGTGTTATTTTCACTTCCCCTTGTAGCTGAGTTCCCTGTATTCAGTGCACTGACCATGGAGAAGACAGATTTTGCTGCTGAACAGCAACATAAGAAAATGCATTTGAGGGCTTTATGAAGTAATGATGTTGCTGATAGGCATAGGGCACAGTAGTTCTGCCTTCTATTTCTAAGGTGGCCATTGTGTTTTCTTGCAATAACCATTTTATACATTATTTTGACTTAAATTTTATCTGTGTTGTAAAAGAAACATTTTGCTAGTGTGGTAATTTTGAGAAGTACAACTAATACAAAAAATGCATCAGAGTATGGCACTTAAAGAAAAATTTTGAATAATATTTCTGAAGACACCATTGCTAAACATGCACAAATGAGAGGAAAAATGTGTTTACAGGTGTTGCTAGTGAAAAACAGAGAAGACTTCTATATAACTTGGAAATGGAACAAATGGCTAAAACAGCTAAAGCACTTATGGAGGCAGTGAGTCATGTTCAGGCACCTTTTACTAGTGCAACACACCTCGAGCATGTGAGACCCATGTTTAAGGTGAGATGCATGTTTTGATACTGAAAATATCGCACAGTTTCTTAACACAAAATGCTGATTGTCAGGGTTTGTTAAACATACTTGTTGAAAAGATTTGCATCTGTTATGTTATGATCATTTTGTAAGTTATTTAACTTGCTTCAGGAAAGAAGGGATTTTGAGCCTTCTACTCCAGTTTCATTAACCCTGGGATTATCAGAACAAGATTCTGGCCAATGTCTGTTGCAAATTGGTATTTCAGAAAGCCTAGGACTGCCATTTAGTTTTGGGGGAGGTAGCTGGACCTGTATGAAACATTCTAAACACCTGCCTTTCTATTGTGTTTATGCAAAGCTGTCTGCATCCCAAATGCCTTTTCCGTACCAGTGGTTCAGATTTGTAAGTAAAAGAGTAAGGGGTAACTGGTTCAAACTTAAACAGGGGAGGTTTAGATTGGATATAAGGAAGAAATTCTTTTCCTGTTAGGGTGGTGAGGCACTGGAACGGGTTGCCCAGGGAGGTTGTGAATGCTCCATCCCTGGCAGTGTTCAAGACCAGGTTGGACGAGGCCTTGGGTGGCATGGTTTAGTGTGAGGTGTCCCTGCCCATGGCAGGGGGGTTGGAACTAGATGATCTTAAGGTCCTTTCCAACCCTAACTATTCTATGATTCTATGTTCAGTAGTGTATTGTGCCTCAGTATGCAGTTGGATATGGTCTTTGACATAAGTAACTCAAGTCCAGCTGTCAACATAACACTACCAAGTCCACCACTAAATCATGTCTGTAAGTGCCACATCTACATGTCTTTTAAATGCTTCCAGGGATGGTGACTCAACCACTTACCTGGACAGCTTGTTCCAATGTTTGACAACCCTTTTTCTAGTAGCCAGTCTAAACTTCTCCTGGCACAACTTGAGGCCATTTCCTCTTGTCCTGTCGCTTGCTACTTGGGAAAAGAGACCAAAACCCACCTCACTACAACCTCCATTCAGGTAGTTGTAGAGAGCGGTAAGGTCTCCCCTGAGACTTCTCTTCTCTGGACTAACCAACCACATATCTCTCAGATGCTCCTCCTAAGACTTGCTCTCTAGACCCTTCACCAGTTTTGTTGCCCTTTCTGGACATGCTCCAGCACCTCAGTGTCTTTCTTATAATCAGATGCCCAAAACTGTGCATAGTGGTCAAGGCATGGCCTCACCAGTGCTGAGAACAGGGGGACAATCACTTCACTAGTCTTGCTGTCCACACTATTTCTGATACAAGCAAGGATGTTATTGAGTACCTTGGCCACCTGGGCACACTGAGGATCTAGCTGTAAGATTGCTGTCCATGAGGGAAACCTTGGAGTTCTTTATCACCATATTAATAGAAGTAGAATAGTACTCTTACAGGATAACACTAAATGAAGCCTGAAGCCCTTGTTTAGGATCTTCTTTCAGGGTGTCACTTATCAGAGGTGTACTGTAGATAATTTCTGTCAGTTGCCTTTTTTTAAGGCTGACATGAAATAACTTGCATGCAGGCAATTGTAAAATTCATAGACTATCATTCCTTAAGATACCAGACCTATTACTCTATAACATTCCTAGCCTTTAGTATTTGAAAAGTACATTTGCAAATTCATTTTCAAAGGAGCAAAATGCAAAGCATCGGGGTAAATTAACACCCTAAACATATTTTGTGAAGGTGCTATGAATAGAAAGTCTTCTTACTTACAGATTTTTATTAGTTCATAAAATAATCAATGTACTGAGAGCAATGTAATATGTTGAACAGAGAGCTGTCTTCTCAAAAAAGTGAGAACTCTGGAATTTAAATATTTAATTACACATTTTTTATTTAGACGTTTTAGTTTTCATTTCATCAAAGCTTTATGAATTTCTGGGTATCTCTTTCACCCATTGATGCAAACTTAAAATTTATCATTATAACTGTATTTACAGATAGATTTGGTAACTTACTAAAACAGAAATAAAATTCACTTTATGCACCCACCTAAGTAGCCAAAAATTGTCTATTTCAGAGACTTAATTTTCACCTTTCAGGACAAAACAGTCCATTACAAATAACAGCGTAGATCTAGTTATAAAGCATACTATACCAATCTCTAGATAGTTCTTAAAGTATTTCAATTTTATGATTTTTAAAATCAGTGTAGGTTTCAATAGGAATGAAAAATTAGACAAGGAAGGAGGAGAAACATACAATTCTGCAACATGAAATCGTAGAATAATTTGGGTTGGAAGGAACCTTTAAAGGTCATGCAATAGGAAATCGAGTCCTGGATCTAAGAATGCATCTGATGCCTTTAATATTGTTCTGAAGTTGCGGTTTGGTGAGTGCAAGTGTTAAACATTTCTCTGAGTTTGTGCTTTTGGAA
Source organism: Lathamus discolor (assembly GCF_037157495.1). Classification (NCBI taxonomy): domain Eukaryota; kingdom Metazoa; phylum Chordata; class Aves; order Psittaciformes; family Psittacidae; genus Lathamus; species Lathamus discolor. Next base: position 124,955,698 of record NC_088885.1, on the reverse strand, counting down.
TTGCTGGCTTAAATGAAACCAAAGCTCTGTGGTGCATCATTTTATTATGAAATGAAGTGTGAAAGATACTGCTCCCTGCTGTGCCCATTGGCTATTTCATCTGGGCTCTCTTCAGGTGAAATTATTTCTAAAATCATCCAGATATCCTGGGGTTTCGATCCATGACCACATGTAGTTATGGCAGGATGCTCTGCATCTTCTGATTGATTTTTCTGCCTGTGGGAGAGGGAGCCTTGATCACAAGGACAGGACCACCTGGACTCCCCTGCAATAATTTTTACTTGGGTCTGTTACAGTCTTAGTCCCAACTAAAGCAAGAGGAATGGGAAACATCTACAATTCCTTAGATGGAAAAAGATTGAGGGCCAAGGGCAAGAAAATTAAAAGCAGACAGATCAAGGAAAGAGTTGTGACCCGTCTCTTACTATTGTTGTCTTACAATTTTAGTGGAATAACTAGTTTGCTACCCTATTTTACCCTACTCTCTCTCTTCTCTACCCTCTCTGACGCTCCCTTCCTTCCCCACCTCCCCCCCCCCCCCCCCCCCCGCCTTCTTTCTGGTGTTACCAGGGCAAATTTGTCTTATTTAAGTACATACATTCCATCACAAAAGAATCTATTGCACACTGTTGGTTCTTGCAGTGACTGTTGACTCAACCTTCATCTTTTACGAGAAATAGAAATAATCCCAAGTGTGCCAAACCTCTCGTAGACATCTAGATGACATAGAGTTCTGGGCGTTTTTTTAGGGGGGGGATTGTCTTTTTTTTTAAGGCATCTGAAAATGGTTGTGTGTGGTGTGTTGGTTGGTATGGGAGAGTGTTTCTGAGGGGAGCATCAATCTACATTACTTGTGTTCTATGCTTCGTGTCTATTCCATTTCTATTTTGGCAAAAGGTACCTTCAAGGTTAATGATGTGAATTAAGGACAGGATTTACACTTTAGCAAGCTGTTGAAACTGTATCATTCCCTTCAAATACCAACAGTTGCTAATCGAGCTTTTATTTTGTATATGTTGCAGTTGGCATGGACACCCTTTCTGGCTGCATTCAGTGTGGGTCTGCAGGACTGTGATGACACAGAAGTCGCCTCTCTTTGTTTGGAGGGTATACGATGCGCAATCCGCATTGCTTGCATTTTCAACATTCAGGTAAAAAATTTGAGATTGAGCCAATACTTTGATTTATGTACTAGCAAAATGTTACTGGGGTTCTAGGAGTCCTTGTATGCATTGCAATACCTAGAGACTGCCTGCTTCTGCAATTACTACTTCATCTGATATTTGACTGGAAGCGCTTTAAAGTGACCTTTCATTTTTCCTGGCGTTTTGTAACTGGTAGGTGGCTGCCATGCCTATGTACTGAATTTTTGTATCCCCACAAGTTGAATACTTCATGTCAAAGTATTTTCTTCCTAGCTATATTACAAAGCTGTTTACCTTTGTTGTGATTCATAAGATGAGTCTTTCTAACCTGTTCCGTAAGTAAAATAGTATCTCTGTGAACTGTGTTTGAAATACTGATCCCTACTTCAGAGAGATTATACTAATCTGAGACTTCTATTATTGGATGCCATTTTAACAGTTGTGGCACTGGAAATGTCATTCCTGGTGTAATGCATGAATGTATCTTGCATTAAGCGCAAGGCCAAGAATTCCAGACCCTCTGGCTCCAGAGGGTAATTCTGTTTAAGCTGGAAGGCGGGGGGGGGGCTGACGACTTTTTTTCCCCCAATTTAAAATTGTTGGTAGTGAATACATAATTATGTTATTGTAGACTATTAGTTAATAAGTGGAGTACTGGTCTGCAATAAATCCATTGTAAGGATAGCTGAAGAGAGGAGGCAAGCAAAATTCATGTTTGACATTTCATTATTTCATGTGTGTATTGAAAACGTTTATAAAGTAAAACAACTAAAACAAAACCACCAGCCTCGTAAGACTAACTTTCAGTAAAAACTGTTGAACTATGATATGATAATGAATGCTTTGCTTCCTTCTCCGCTTGCACTTGTATTTAGCAGTTTAGATAACTTATCATCACTAATGTGGAAAGGCACACTGGGACTTCTGATACAGCTGCTTAAAAAAAGCCCATTTGAGATCATGTAATGTTTCCTTCCTCTGTTTTTCCACTTCATTCCACTTTCTCACCCCCCCAGGCTGAACAGACTTAAAAAATTGGTTAATAGAGCCTTCCCTGAAGCCTTCAGTAGTTCAATCAAATTCACATTCCTGTTATTTTGTTTCTAAGTTGTAAAAGTGGAACTGGTACGAGTATCAGTTTCAGCAGCTGGGGAGGTTGGCTCCCAGACCTGCAGTGGTCTGCCTTGGATGGGGAGGGTGAGGACACATGCTGTAAGATCCCCATGCTCCAGGAATTTACCAGAATCAGTTGTTCCCTTGCATTGGCTTGGGACAAACTTGATTGAACTGGAGGCATTTCAAAACCCGCACTTCTCATTTGCTGAACTTTAAAAGCTTTTGGTTTGTTTTTTTCAATATAAGTGGTATTACTACTTGGTTTCCTATGGGAATTCCCTTTTGTTGATATCATTAAAAACAATACTGGCTTGTTGATGATTTCAGTATGTTACGTATGATCCAGGATTATTCCATTGCACAAGGTCCTGATTAGATGGCGGTGTAGTCTGACTTCAGATGCCAGATAGCTCTAGTGGTTTGAAGGAGACTGGCAGATCTGCACTTGAGCTGACTTGGGGATCTTTTCTGTTGGAAGCAAGTTTTTCCTCTGGTGCTTAACTGGTGCTGGCAGCTTTTCTATTTCATTGAATAAATATACAGAAGTTCAGATTGGTGCCTCAGAACAGTTAACATTAGTTTACACATCTTGAGAGATAATAGAGGGAGCTGTAGACTTTTAGTTGTAAGAAAATTCCAGAAGTACACAATAGAGTGTAAACTGTGCATGTTCACCTCTAAAACATCACTGAGAGACTGGTTTTAATTATTTGTGCTTTTAATCTTAGAGTGTCACAGAGTCTGGCTTTTGTCTTTAAGCATCTGGGACAAGATACACATAAAAAGGATGTACTTAATTTGTTTATATCATGTGGTTTTACTTTCTGGTTGATGGGCACATTGTACATTTCTTGTACTTTGACGGCTTAGAGAAGGGACAGAGGGGGGAATATCTGTATGGAACAGAAAGGGAAGGTAGAACTGAAAACATTTTCTTTTTACAGAAAATACACAGTTTGAAGACTCTAAAGCTTCTGTGCACAGTACTCTTTCCATGAAACTTCCATGCTTCTGTGCTTATACATCATTTGCTGTTCCTTTACTACTACAGGGTACGGTGGCAACTGGGTTTGAATGTGGCAGCCATGCTATGTGGCTCAGTGAGAATCCACCCATTCTATTACTGCCGCCTGCTGTGGTGTTTGTCTTTTCTTTACGAAACAGACATTCTTCCTAGGACTTTTTTATATAGAATCATAGAATCATAGAATAGTTAGGGTTGGAAAGGACCTCAAGATCATCAAGTTCCAACCCCCCTGCCATGGGCAGGGACACCTCACACTAAACCATCCCACACAAGGCTTCATCCAACCTGGCCTTGAACACCGCCAGGGATGGAGCACTCACAGCCTCCCTGGGCAACCTATTCCAGTGCCTGACCACCCTAACAGGAAAGAATTTCCTCCTTATATCCAATCTAAACTTCCCCTGTTTAAGTTTTAACCCGTTACCCCTTGTCCTGTCACTACAGTCCCTGATGAAGAGTCCCTCCCCAGCATCCTTATAGGTCCCCTTCAGATACTGGAAGGCTGCTATGAGGTCTCCACGCAGCCTTCTCTTCTCCAGGCTGAACAGCCCCAACTTCCTCAGCCTGTCTTCATACGGGAGGTGCTCCAGTCCCCTGATCATCCTCGTGGCCCTCCTCTGGACTTGTTCCAGCAGTTCCATGTCCTTTTTATGTTGAGGACACCAGAACTGCACACAATACTCCAGGTGAGGTCTCACGAGAGCAGAGGGGCAGGATCACCTCCTTCGACCTGCTGGTCACGCTCCTTTTGATGCAGCCCAGGATACGGTTGGCTTTCTGGGCTGCGAGCGCACACTGAAGCCGGCTCATGTTCATTTTCTCATCAACCAGCACCCCCAAGTCCTTCTCTGCAGGGCCGCTCTGAATCCCTTCTTTGTCCAGTCTGTAGCTGTGCCTGGGATTGCTCCAACCCAGGTGCAGGACCTTGCACTTGGCATGGTTGCACTTCATGAGGTTGGCATCAGCCCACCTCACAAGCGTGTCAAGGTCCCTCTGGATGGCATCCCTTCCCTCCAGGATATCAACTGGACCATACAGCTTGGTGCTTAATGATTTATTTATTTCAAAATAGTTTTAAAGGTCCAAACAGCTAAATATATTTAATAGTTGGCAGATGTTTCTCTGATGGCCAACAACTCTGATTTCACTTTATGGCCTTCGGGTCATAATGGGAACGTAAAATTCATGTCTGAGCTCAACTGTAATCCCTTTTATCATTGTAATTGGTTCATACGGGATCTTGGATGTTTCTTTTGGTATTCATAGGTACCCTATACATAAAAATCAGGTACCACATGTGGAACATCCCTTTCTTAGAATCATAGAATCATAGAATAGTTAGGCTTGGAAAGGACCTCAAGATCATCTAGTTCCAACCCCCCTGCCATGGACAGGGACACCTCACACTAAACCATCCCACACAAGGCTTCATCCAACCTGACCTTGAACACCGCCAGGGATGGAGCACTCACAACCTCCCTGGGCAACCGATTCCAGTGTCTCACCACCCTAACAGGAAAGAATTTCCTCCTTATATCCAATCTAAACTTCCCTTGTTTAAGTTTTAACCCGTTACCCCTTGTCCTGTCACTACAGTCCCTGACAAAGAGTCCCTCCCCAGCATCCCTATAGGCCCCTTTCAGGTACTGGAAGGCTGCTATGAGGTCTCCATGCAGCTTTCTCTTCTCCAGGCTGAACAGCCCCAGTTTCCTCAGCCTGTCTTCATACTGGAGGCGCTCCAGTCCCCTGCTCATCCTCGTGGCCCTCCTCTGGACTTGTTTCAACAGTTCCATGTCCTTTTTATGTTGAGGACACCAGAACTGCACACAATACTCCAGGTGAGGTCTCACGAGAGCAGAGTAGAGGGGCAGGATCACCTCCTTCGACCTGTTGGTCACGCTCCTTTTGATGCAGCCCAGGATACGGTTGGCTTTCTGGGCTGCGAGTGCACACTGCCGGCTCATGTTCATTTTCTCATTGACCAGCACCCCCAAGTCCTTCTCTGCAGGGCCGCTCTGAATCTCTTCTTTGCCCAGTCTGTAGCTTTCTTGTAAGATTGATTTCACCTGCTTAGATTATAGGTCAGTTGCTGTTCACCCACCTATGGCAGTCTTGCCTCACAAGATTCTGGAGTACTCCAAATTGTGTGGATTAAAACAACTAAAGAGAAGTTTTGTGGAATTGGCAAAACATGCCTTTTAGATATATTACTTAGATATACTGTTGCCGAAACGATCATACAACTTGAGAGAGTCTGCTAAGGCAGAATTTTCAGAGTAGGTCTAGGTATAGCACAAGAATATTAACTAAGTTAACTAAGAAGCCACGTTTCTTCTGAAACGGCATCCTGTTTCCCAAAACAAACAAACAAACAAAAACAAAACCCAAGATGCTGAAGCCAGAAACCTAAAAAAACAGAGTAAGTGTTGTATTCTTTCAGACATTACACATCACGTTCCTGAATAGAGAGAGCCTGGTTTTATCCCACAGCTTACTACAGAAGAATATGAGACATTTTCACTATGTAGAATGCTTTAGAAATTCAGTTCTAGGAAGAAAAAGGTAAACAGTATAGCTGCTGAAATCACACAGATTGCACTAAGAACCAAGAAACTGAGAAAATACTTACCAGACAACTTTTCTGTTTGTTTTCCCTCCCATTTGTAGCTTGAAAGAGATGCCTATGTCCAAGCATTAGCAAGATTTACGTTACTTACAGTGAGTTCTGGTATTACTGAAATGAAGCAGAAGAATATTGACACAATTAAAACTCTCATCACAGTGGCTCATACAGATGGAAACTACTTAGGAAATTCCTGGCATGAGGTACAAAAGTAATTTGTACTTAAACTGTAAGAAAGCACATGTATTGATTTTGAACATAGTAGTGTGCTTGTTTGTGCATGAATATAGTGGGGTTTAGATAAGTACTAAGTATGTACTTCTGTACATACATAATGTAGAATTGCACATTATGCAGCCAATTAAAGTAGCAAAACATGTCCAAGTGACAAATTAAATTATGAAAGACTAATCCAATAATATATAAATTAATACTCATTTTGGATAGAAGAACAGAAATACTTTTCTGACCTTGAGTGTTTAGGATTTTTTATTTCTAAAGATCTGGATAAAGACTTTTATTTACTTATTTTGTACTATTTCAGACTGCTTTCTGTTGATAAACAACTTCTTTATTTCCTGGAATAGATTCTGAAATGCATTAGTCAACTTGAACTGGCACAGTTAATAGGAACTGGAGTAAAACCCCGCTACATCTCAGGGACAGTGCGTGGCAGGGAAGGTTCTTTTACTGGAACAAAAGATCAGGCACCCGATGAATTTGTGGGGCTGGGACTGGGTAAGTAATGGATATACAAAGTATTTCATTTAACTGGCTTTGTTCAGACAGATATTGAAATTTGTCCTTCATTTTTGTTGTTGTTGACTGTGTGATTCGGAGACAAGACAATGAAGAAGCTGTAAAACTGTCTTAGACGTTGAATAGACTTACTCCTATTTCTGGAGTATTTGTTTTGCTCTGATAAGTATTAATGCTAGGATGGGTGAGCGGGAAATGTTTGAAAATGATAAATTGTTAATTTCTATTACAATTTATCCGACCAAGTAAGAATGGATTGCGGACAGGATGGTATGACCAGATTTAAGGATGTTGCAATGTTAGTTCACCAAGTATTTTACCAGTCAGGCAAGTTAGTATGTGTAGGTTAAGCATCCTGTTAGGAAACTGCAAGAAATCCACAGTATTCAAACCAAGTAGGAGATTATTTTAGCTCAAATGCTGAAATTTTGTTTCCTCCTCTTTTAGTTACAGTGGCACTGAAGAAGTGCCTTTTGTAGGTTGGCTTGAGAGCCAAAATTTATTCTTGTATATAAGACATTGTTTCCTATCCCAGAAAACTGTACTAGCCTTAGCTTCAGCTATCTTTAAAAGGTTGATTTTTTAATTTATTTTTTTTTTTAATAGGGGAACAGCTAAAGGCACACAGGTGTAGGGTGTTAGGAAACTATGAAAGCATTAAGGAAGTATGTATAGCTCCATTTGACTTTAGAAAGTTTCCATTTCAGTATGATGCTCAGTAACTCCTGCCTTTTGAACAGCTTAACCCCACAGCTGAGCAAGAGCTTTGTGTTCCCTCAAATTTTCATGTAACTATTCTTTTTCTAGGAGAAATTATTATTTTACTAGTTTTCCTGATCGTAGCCCTCAGCTAGTCCTAGATGTCTGGTTTTGCATTCTCAGACAGTTTTTCTTACTTGCAGTCAGTCTTTTTCTTTCCTTCAGGCTCTCCTTTGGCCTGCCTCTGTACTCCCCTCACCATGCCAAGAGCTGCTGAAGGGAAACCCTGTGCCTGAAATTAATGCGTCTGCCATCATGTCATATACTGAGCTTCTCCCTGCCCTTGTAATATGAATCCTTCAGTTTAGTGTTCCCCAGTGACCCATCCAACTTTGCTATTTCCAAATGCTGGCAGTTTCTGTACGCTGAAGTGACTGGCCTTTAAAGATTTTAAGCCCTAATAGCTCAAGAACGTAAACTGTAGTCAGGTGTCTGTAAATCATATTTGCTAGTTGTTGGTGTAGATCCAGCTCATAAAGACTTTTTTCCCCTCTTTCAACTACATTACTAAGGAAGACAGTCTGTGCCCAAATGCATAAAATGTTTCTCTGAATTGGCTTTCTTGAATGCTTGTTGCAGTGCATATTTGGAATATGGAAACTTAAATTTTGTACTCTTTTTTTTTTTATATATATTATTTTTTAATAATACCACTTCAGTATTATAGGAAAATGCCAACTCAGTTTGGGTTTCTTGCATTTAGGCACTGTTAGAACATAATCATTTTTCTCAACTGTTTAGTTTTTTCACTCTTCTCCACAAATTCCATGTGGCAGATACTTACATTTTCTTTCTATGATCCTTTGAAACTATGGCTTTTGAGCAACCTTCCTGTAAATCTAAATTCTTGTGAGAACCCATATAGCCTATGTCCATGTATACAGACACGTATTTTACAGTAAAGAAAATAGTTGTACAATTAAGAGTAAGTGAAGTTGCCGTCTGGTGACACGAAAGCTTCATCTTTCAAACCAGCTTGAAAATACAAAGCATCACAATCATGTGGGTTGTAAAAGTAGATGACTAAGCATCTTATTCCTTTGTTTCTTTGGTAGGAATGTTGTCTGACTTGTAACTGTGAAGTTCAGCTTGCTTCTCTTGTTTCTGTTCACAAAATTGGAAGACAAATCCTGCTGCTCTGAGTAGGTCATAGCCAAAGAGTACTTCCCAGATAAGCAGAAATCCTCTTTGGACAAAGGAATGTGATGAATCAGTTTTTCATAAAGCAGAATTATATAGGTGACTCAACGTTTCATTGTAAAAGATCTTGTACCGGCTGGAACATAAATCTGCTGTCTGCATAGGTTTTTGACATTGGTTAGAAATCCGGTGGCGTAAGGAAATTTCATGCAGACTGGCAGAGTTGGTTATGGTTACCTGACTTCTTAGAAATAGCCCTTCAAGTTCACTTCACACAGCTGCTCATTTGATATGTCTCTTAGTTAAAGCATTACCAAGATAGAAGCTAATAGATACTGGCAGCTTTTGTGCCAGTAAAAGAAGAGAGAGATATGAGAAGTGTCAATCAAACCCAACAGTAATATAAGTTGCTGAAATACGAGTGTGAGGTTACGTATGTATGCTTGTATGTACAAAAAGGTTACTGTGCTTTGGAAAAATGGGTAGTTTATATAGAATGAATAGCCAGTCATCTCCAGCCACTTCCAAGTGTGGAGGACAGCAAGGCTCATAGACAAACTTTCAGAAGGCAGTCTGAAACGTGAGAGCTCCCTGTCTTTGCAAAGCTCTGAGAACAGATCTGCTGGCCTCCTTACAAGTCTGTTCCCCCCTATCTTTCTGATAGGCAGCCCAAGGAAAAAAATAATAAGAAAATACAGGGTACCCACAATGGTTGCAAGATTCGTCAAGATTCCTGCAGGTTTCCTTATTTTTTTTATTTTCTTATGGGGCATGAAGGAAGGCTTACATAGCCAGATAGCCAGAAATTTGCGCACTGTGAGTTAGCATTTTCTTGACATGAGCTTTCCAAGGTGTGGGTGACAGTTTCTAGCCTCCAAACTCAATACCGCTATTTTTATTTACAGGTTTTTCTCACTATTGTTAGGTGGTAATTTTGTTGTACTTGAGATGTGGCTGTAACATGGAGTTCTAGTGGGAGCTCTTCTCTGTGAATGATTAAAAAAACCCTACCAGGATAGATTTACTCACTTGCTGCTAATAAAGTGTGAAAATTCCTCCTCTGTGCAATATTCTCCGTCATGTGTTCTGTATTTTCAGTATGAGAATTACCATTGAAATACCCATTGAAAGATACAGAGAAAAAGGTGGTTCTTGTGCTTGTGATTTATTTGTTTTTTTCATTTGTATCTATTACCATAGTTGTTCCAATGTGGACAATTTTCTGGGAGTAATACAGTTTATAAATGGATAAAGAACTTAGAGAATTAGACTGACATGCGACTGTTCAATGAGATGCTGAAATCATGCAGGGGGAAGTAATAATGTACTTCTCTTTTTTGTGAATTAGGAATATATTTAAATACACTGGTAGTGGCATGACTTCTCTTCCTCTTTCTTACCAGCCCTTTCTCTGTTATCTCTTACTTATTTTTCCAATTTTGTTCATTGTAGTTGGTGGAAACGTGGATTGGAAGCAGATAGCAAGTATTCAGGAATCCATTGGTGAAACTAGCTCCCAAAGTGTTGTCGTTGCTGTAGACAGGTATTGGATTAAATTTGTTGTTGCCACCTCAAGCTTTTTAAGCAATATTTCAGTACCTTGTACTAATAATAAGACCTTATTAGTTTACCCTTAGATGGAAAAAATTATATAAATATTACAATATTAAAGTGCATTTTGGTTTTGTGGGTTTTTTTCCTTTTTTGTGGAGCCAGACGTATTTTTGCAGGAAAGAACAGAGCAAAGATTAGGCAACAAGCCTTTTCACTGATCTAAAATTATCAGATTGAATATAGGCAGCAAGAATCAATGTCGGTTCAATGAAAGTTGCCTTGCAGTAATCTCACATCAAGTGAACTGGATGCTCTATGTCAAACACATAATAGCTCTTTAGATTTGCAGTATTTCTCCCCTCTTCATAATGTGAAGTGTTTCAAGTATTTGTCATGATAAACAGGAATTGATCACTGGGGAAGTATGACTTCTGTATTTGGAGCAAGGATGAATAGTCTATAAACTACTGACATTATTCATCAGTCACTGTCAGAGAGGGGATAGTATTAGAATCAGTGCTCTCCTCCCAGTCCCCCCACCTGCTTATGGGAGTTTTTTTAAATATTAAAAATGATGTAAATATTTCTGATTCTAGTTTAAAAGCTCAGTATTTTTCCACAATTAGTAATATTTTTTAACAAATATAAGTGTTTCATGGTGTCTAGATACAGTTTCCAAAAATCTTCAGTACATATTTAATAGATTCTCTTTTAAGAAATTGTAACAGTGTCTTAAACTGCCCTTTACAGAATATTTACGGGATCTACAAGGTTGGATGGAAATGCTATTGGTAGGTTTTATCTTTTCCCCCCTTCCCCATGAACTACAAAGCAGCTTTGTCTTAAACCCTGTGAAAATACTGCATCTAAATCTGTGGTCGTTCAACAGTGGATTTCGTTCGCTGGCTTTGTGCTGTTTCTATGGATGAACTGCTGTCTGCTACCCACCCTCGAATGTTTAGTCTGCAGAAGATAGTAGAAATTTCTTACTACAACATGGGCCGGATAAGGCTACAGTGGTCTAGAATCTGGGAAGTTATTGGAGATCATTTTAATAAGGTATTCCTGTTAATAATTATACTGCATACCCCTTGAATTATTGATACAAATAAATTTTATTTAGAGTTTTGCTGGAAAAGCACGTGCTCATCTGAATTACACTGGTTTTTTCTTCCTTCTGTATAAGTAGCTTAACATTATTTATTGTGACCTAGGTCTAGAACTGTCTGCCTTTACTTGTATGTTCTAATTTTTAGGGATGTCATATGAGGTTTGGGATACAAGGCTGTTTTCTGTTCAAGTTTAAATTGACTGTTTATCAGGTGAATATTTGACATGCATTTTTAGTATGGCTTGTTGAAGTCTTTCTAGGCAGCTTGCTTATTTTAGGAAGTTTTAAATGCTAGGATAGATAATGTAAAAAATAGCTTGAATTGGTTAGGGATTATTGAATTGTGTTAGCAGTGCAGTTTGTGGAACTGGCTACTGTTTAATTTTGTTAATTTTCCATTACTCCTTATTTCTCCATTATCAAATGTGAAGGTAGCTTAGACAGAATCCATTTCTGACGCAAGCTTACTGTGCATTTCTACTCTACGTTATCAGGTCGGCTGCAATCCCAATGAAGATGTAGCTATTTTTGCAGTGGACTCATTAAGGCAGTTATCAATGAAGTTCTTAGAGAAAGGAGAACTTGCTAATTTCCGATTCCAGAAGGACTTTCTAAGACCATTTGAACATATCATGAAGAGAAACAGGTAATAACATACAATTAACTAAATCACCTGGGATCATAAGCACCAACTTTTGCAATTAATGTTTCAAATCGCTTTTGTAAAATCGGTTGCTGGGTAATTATACTATTCTAATTGATGATGTAATTTAGTTTAAACAATTATTGTTTATTATCTTAATTTAGGTCTCCTACTATTCGAGATATGGTTGTACGCTGTATTGCACAGATGGTAAATTCCCAGGCTGCTAACATTCGTTCTGGCTGGAAAAACATATTTTCAGTATTTCATCTGGCAGCCTCAGATCAGGATGAAAGTATAGTGGAACTTGCATTCCAGACTACAGGACACATTGTCAGTGAGTATTGACCATATTCAGACATTATGAAGGTCCATGTGACTCCAGCGACTGAGAAGCTTTGTTTATCTGTAGCTCTACAGCCTGCAGAGTAAAGCCCACTTCGTGCTGTAGAACCAGTGTTTTACACTTTTGACCAGTCCTCTGGGAAAATACTTTGGAAATTAATTCAATAAGATTATAGTTATCTGTCTTCCTTTATGCCTTTCAGAAAAAAAAAAAAAGAGAACAAGCTTACCTGTGTATAGCGTTGTGGAGTAAAACAAGTCAAGCCTTAGATAATGTTACCTAATAGTCACTGTAGTCATTTTACTATTATGTTGTTTGCTTATCCTTTTCCTGGTTTCTGAATTGTGCTTGTCTATGTCCTTATTAAGGAAAAAGGGCTGAGCAAGGTGGCACTATGATGATTTTTTAATTCCCATTCTAATTCAGATCTCAGGCTTTAAGTGCCGTAAGGGATCTCTTTTTTTGTCTCAACCTCTTCAACTTCCTAAAACGTTTTCAGCATTGATGAAGAATGGGTTTGATTATTGATTTTTTTTTTTCCTCAAAAGTGATGTAAAATAAAGGCAACAGGACCATATTGCTGAAGGAAGTCATTTTGTAGATGTCCCTCTCTGTTCTAGGTATCTCTCTTAAGCTCTGATCATACAGACTATTAAGCAGTAAGCCTATTGCTCTGTTCTTGCTTAACTGTTAAAATTTCCCTCATTTAGATTAAATGCTACCTTGTTTTATTTTAGATATTTACTGTCAAAACAGAATGCCCTCTGGGTGATTTTATGGTTGAGTGTTCATTTCTTAGTTTTTATTACTCCTCATGCATTTGATAACACCAGTCAATGAACGAGTCTCTCATGACTTCTGTTACAATCAGTTCGCGTTAGAGTTAATAGATTTTAAAGCATGACACTTGTTTTCTTCTGTTCACGCTTTTCTCCTAGCAATTGTGTTTGAGAAACACTTCCCAGCAACCATAGATTCTTTCCAGGATGCAGTAAAGTGCTTGTCTGAATTTGCCTGCAATGCAGCATTTCCAGATACTAGTATGGAAGCGATCCGCCTCATTCGCCACTGTGCAAAATATGTATCTGACAGACCTCAGGTATTGTCTGTATTAACTAAATTAAAAGTGCTTTAATCTATAGTGCTTTGCAAATTAAAAAATACTCATGCTAATCTTACTGGCTTCCCTTCAAGTTTCAGAGATCAATGAGAAATGTGCTTTATTCAGAAGCAACAGGAGTATAAAATGCCACAGGGGTTGAAATTATCAGGTTTTTTAGTTTTGTTTTTCTTAATCTCTCCCCCCCCCCCCACCCCGTCTCCATCCACCCATTTCAGCAGTGGTTAGCTTTCCTGAGAGCTGCTGGAACTCAGAGCATCTCAGGATGTGCTCTCTGCAGAGAAACGTTGTGAAGAATGGATAATGGCATAAGCAAAAACACATTATATCCTCAAAATGTTAGGGTAGAGCCTCATTTTCAGTGCTGTCTCTATAAAGAGAGACTAAGAGACTCACACGGAAGTGCAGGCAAAAACTGATGCTTGAATGTCTCATCTTGTTCAGGTTTGGGTTTTTTTAGTTTATTTGTCATCATATACTAAGCATTACTTTGAAAACACTTGACCTTCTTGGTATTATTATTTTGATTGCCAGCTCACCTGAGGTATCAGGGTGTGTACTAATATAGCCGGGATTGTTACTTACAGTTCAAATAGCATTCTGTTCTGAAAAAATGTAACTCTGTGTAACCCTGTCTTTTCTTCTAAAGGCATTCAAGGAATACACAAGTGATGATATGAATGTAGCTCCCGAAGACAGAGTGTGGGTGCGAGGGTGGTTCCCAATCCTGTTTGAGTTGTCGTGTATCATCAATAGATGCAAATTAGATGTAAGAACCAGGTAACAATCAGTGTTTGTAATTCAAATTTTAAAAGGCTTACGTCGTACTTTTAAAATTGAAACAACTGTCCTAGTAAACACAGCTATCGTAGAATGACTTAGATATTTTAATTTAGGTGATACCACTGTGGGAACACCGAACTCTTTATAAACAGACTTTTTAAAAACACCTTCTAAATAGATGCTGGAATGTAGAAAGTCCGTGTTCTTTACATACGAAATCATTCTATTCCGCTATACTGAATAATGAAGTTATGTGGTTGTGATGGCATTATGTTAAATAGATAATTATTTCACTTCCTTAAAGTTAAATGTTCAAATAGTGCCTGTTTAGGATGAATAGCCATGAACTATTTAAATAGTTCATTTGCAATTAAATTAACACTTAAGTAAATTAAAACACAGTGACTGTTTCATGTTTATTATAGAATCTATAAACTATTTCAAACAGCTCAGCTGAATTTACAATCAGTTTATGCATTCATAGAATCATAGAATTGTTAGGGTTGGAAAGGACCTTAAGATCATCCAGTTCCAACGCCCCTGCCATGGGCAGGAACACCTCACACTAAACCGTCTCACCCAAGGCTTCGTCCAAACACAGTGAACACAACATTGAACACAGTGAAATGTGAAAGACAACTTTTAGCTTTCCTAACATGTAACAGACAGCATTATTTTAATATTGAAGGTCAACTCTAAATGCAATTTATAGTCCATATGTTTTAAATTGTTACATTCGGACATACTTGATCTAGTGCATGTCTTTTTGTAAGTCTTAGTACATGTTGTTCTTTCTTCATTTCAGGGGCTTAACAGTAATGTTTGAAATAATGAAGACATATGGCCATACTTATGAGAAGCACTGGTGGCAAGATTTGTTTCGGATTGTCTTCAGGATATTTGACAACATGAAACTGCCAGAACAGCAGACTGAGGTGAAAACAAGTGGGATCTGTGCTTATACAGATGAGGTCTATATGTATTGTAGAACACCCGATTAGTAATACTGCTTATCAAGTAATATAAAGCAAACCTCAAAACTTGCATAGTTGACCTGTGGTTCTAGTGAATTTACTTTGTTTTATTAGCATTCTGTCAGAGGTATTGTCACTTTTCTCATTTCTTTAAACCGTGTGTGTAGAAGCCCTAGTAGTTTACACTACGAACAATAGCAGACTATCATAAAATGCAACAGACCCAGGGTTTGTAAGAACTGCAGCTATTACAAATGATGTCTGGAATCAGAGTACACATCATTTCATGATCAGAAGAAGTAAGATCTGCTAATTCAAAACTTTTTGATGACTAGGGAAATAAAAAAGCACAACCAACCAAACAAAAGAGCCTACCCAAAACAGCACTATGTTTCACTACATCCTTTCGATCAGCCGAACCGGTTTTGACCTGCCGAACCAGGACCAGATACTGTCCTGACAAGGAAGTGCAACAGAAATGTCTTTAATGTGAATTATGCATAAATTATTAACGTTAGAAGTCTGATCAAAATTGTCAGCTGTTTGGAATCTCTGACTATTCCCTGCAAAGGTTTAGGAGAAACATTGAAAACTTAGCTTGCTTTGTCTGTTTCTGTAGTTCTTTAAACCTGCTAGCTAGCAAAGCAAAAGTTGGGGCTCCAAGTTTTAGGTGTTTTGCAATAATAGAAAGGAATTGCATTTCACTATGAAGCAATTCAAATTCAGTAAATACAAATATCTGTCTGCCCGCGAGGATGTGTATCATGAAAGTTTCATGTTAAATGAAGTTGTAACTTTTTTTTTTCCCTCCTAGAAAGCTGAATGGATGACAACTACTTGCAACCACGCACTTTATGCAATATGTGATGTATTCACACAGTATTTAGAAGTACTTAGTGATGTTCTTTTGGATGATATATTTGCACAGCTGTACTGGTGTGTGCAGCAAGGTAGGACTGTACCAAATTATGCTAAACAATGTTAATGTTTTACTGTGTTGGATGTGAATAAACAAATACACTGTTTGTCTTTCAGACAATGAGCAACTGGCACGGTCTGGTACAAACTGTTTGGAGAATGTTGTCATCCTGAATGGTGAAAAGTTTACCTTAGAAATCTGGGATAAAACTTGCACGTGCATGCTGGATATTTTCAAAACTACAATCCCTCATGCGTAAGATGATTGTTAATATTTAGACTTTGTAAAATAGTTCAGCTAGATGACTTACTAATTTCAAACTGTTAGATATCTAGTAGCTGGGGTGAACAAAAAGCTGTTATGTAAGAGAAGCATTCTTGGAATGTAGTGATAAATCGTGTGCTAGATATACTACTTTTGTGTTGTAAATGGTGGAACTCCTAAAAACTAGAATTGCCATCTGGAGTAAGGGGAAAAAAACCCAAACCCTGAAACTGTTACCTCATTCAGTTTTTAAAAGGTGGATTTTTTGAGAAGTACTGCCTATTTTGTTTGTCATTTTCTTTTCATAATAGAAGCGTGCTATTGATAGGTAGACTTGATAGGAGGCTTTTTCAACGGCATACTAAAATACTGGAACAGTCCAAGAGTTTTGAGCCTCTGTGGATGATAGTTAGCTTCCGTCATAGGTTTCTGTGAATCCTGATTTTTTAATGAAAATTATCTGGTGTATTTGGTAACTTTTTCCTTTCATGTTTAACCCTGTGTGAAATTTCTTGGAACAAGGCCTGTACTGTTCTAGGTACTATGTTACACAGATGCATCATAGAGCAGAATAACAAGGGATCACACAGCATTTTAACAAAGATGAGGGTTTTTTTCCCCTAGCCTAGTAATACTCAGGTGAAACACCACTAGTTTTCAAATCTGATCATCTTAATGTTGAACTGTTGTAGTATTACTTGTTCTCTGTCAACTAGTTTATAACATGTATTCCCTGTGTCACTGGGCACCACTGGGAAGAGCCTGGCTCGGTTATCTTTGTATCCTTCCTTCAGGTATTTATATACTTTGATGAGTTCGCCCTGAGCCTTTTCTTCTCCAGGCTGAACAGTCCGAGCTCTCTCAGACTTTCCTCATAGGAGAGATGCTCCAGTCTCTTCATCATCTTTGTGGCGTTTTGCTGGACTCTCCAGTATATCCATGTCCCTCTTGTACTGGGGAGCCCAGGATTGCATACAGCGCTGAGTAGAAGGACAAGATCACCTCCCTTGACCTGGACCCCCAGGCACTTCTCTGCCAAGCTTCTTTCCATCTGGGTGGCCCACAGCATGTACTGGTGCCAGGGTTGTTCCTCTCCAGCAAAACTTTGCATTTCCCCTTGTTAAATTGTATGATGTTCCGGTCAGCCCGTTTCTCTAGCTTATCGAGGTCCCTTTGGGTGGCAGCACTCATACTAGTTTTGTGTCATCAGCAAACTTGCTGAGGGTCTGTTCTGCCCCATCTTGCAGATCACTAATGAAGATGTTGAACAGAATTGGACCAAGTATTAATCTCTGGAGTACACCACTAGTTACTGGTCTCCAACTATACTTCATGCCCCTGATCAGCATCCTCTTGGCTTGGCGGTTCAGCCAGTTTTCAGTCCACCTCACTGTGTGCTCATCCAGCCCATATACTTCATTTGCTCATTTTAACAGCTTCCTTGAGTCTTCTTTTATTTCATTTCTATTCTGTTTGTAAGTTTTTAATTGAAATTTTTTGAAGCTTCATGAGAGCAACTCTTGGCTCACTGGTGCTGAGAAAAGCAGGATGAATGCCCTCTTGTCCTCAGGAAATTCAAGACGTAAAATTGGTTCCTTGCACAAATTACAATGATCTAGCCTTTACTGGCTTATAATGGCTCATTATTCCATTACCTCCTTTGGCAGATGGAAGTGTAAAACTTTATAGACCAAAATAAAAATGTTACCTCTAATCCAGAATAATCTGCAATTTGTGTCCTGGTGGCTTTCAAGAGTCAATTCAGTTCTCTGCTCTACTTTATTTCTTGTCTCATTACATGCCTCAAGATTTTATCTTTTCTTATCTTCAGTCTGTCTTTTTAGTTATATGGTCTGTAGTTGTGTGGACATCAGTGGTATGTTAATTTGGGATCCTTAACACAGTGATGAAGATCTTATTTAGGATAGCAGACACAAATGTCCATCACGTGTTTTCTCACAGATTGAGGCTAAATAGTTAGAGATCTTAACAATGACAGATAACTTTAATCTTACCGTGTAGCAGTAAATTTGAAAGAACAAGGGATGATGGGGCCACTTAGATTATTTAATTGAATTTCCCTCAATTCCTGGCAGGAAGAGCCAGCCTCAATAAGATCAGTTAATGCAGAAATTTTTTAGTGCTTAAAGGCAAAGATCCTCAAGAGAAAAAAGTGCTAGGGAAGACATCAGAAGTATTGTCAGTGACTTGATACCTAGTAACAGCAGTGAATCCTAAGTGGAAGTGTTGAATCCTAAGTGGAAATAGAACTGCAGTGTTGTAACATATCCCAGACAGAGAATGCAGAACATCTCCAGACATTCGTGCTGATTTGTCCTGGGATACATTCATTCCTTATTCCATGTGAAGCTTAAGGCCCACTAATGGCACTAGAGCACTGTCCAAAGCCAAATTCAGTATTTCTGAGAAAAGCGAATCAGCCTCCACATAAGCCAGTTGTCTGTCCAGGGTCATTGGCAGAAACGGTGAAGTTCAAAAAACCCAATACTTAATTTTTTCAGTATGTGTGGAAGAATAAAATGTGTACTTGAAACATCAATTAGTTTATTGCTTTATGGAATCATCTGTATCTGACTCTATGTTTTACTGATTTAAATAAAACCAAACAAAAACCCCACCATATTGAAGAGTGCGTTTTAGAATATCGGTTCTGATTTGTATTTCAAACTTACTAATTTGGTGCTGGTTATGTGTTTTCAAGGCTGCTGACTTGGCGACCAGTCAGTGGGGAGTTTGGCTCTGTGTCTCCCTGTGATGCAAAGGAAAAACTGGTAAGCTGCTGAAATAAAAAATACTCTGAGAGTTTGGTGCAAAAGTGGTGTGATGTAGAAGAAGTGAAAAGTACGTTTGGTTTAAACCCATTTTTCAGTTTTGATTTACTTGGAAAGTTGTTTTTCCAAATAAAGCGCTATTCAATGCTCGAGAGAAAGAAGTATGTATTTGCAGCAAAGTTGGCTTGCAGAAGTTGGCTGTTGGTCATTATCTGTGTATGTTTTAGGTAATGTCCTGTGTCTAGTAGGTCTCTGTAATACTGTATTTAGGGTTTAAGTTGTTTTCTGATTTGGGCCATCATTTTTGTTTCATTTTGCTCAGTATTCTCTTTGATATATTGGTATGAGGAGAAAATGCTGGAGGGGGAAAGATTGCCAATTAGACTGACTTTTTCTTTCAAATTATCTCTGGTAATAAGAATTTAAGCATCAATATTTAAAACAGAATGTGTATAACCGTCAGATTCCTTAGCAGTGATTGAATAAGTTGATGTAAAATTTAGGTTTGCCTACAAGTGGCAGCTCTGTAGCTACTTCACTACTCATGAGAATTAGTTTTGCTTTTGGACATTCTCACCAGATTGCTGCGAGTCCTTTATAGATTAATGAAGCATTTGATGAAAATTGCTCAAGGATATGGTCCCAAATGAGTTCTACTAAGAGACTTGACTCCCTCCATTTAACTTCATGGAGTGCTAACATCATTTACTTTCAACAGAGCGTAAATAGCCAGTGATAGCCAATTCTCATTATACAGGTATTTTACATCCATGACTGAATGTGTTTGTTACACCTTCAGTCATTTGTAGTGGTTTGATGTATAAAAAGTCTTATCTTGGCTGTGGTTTATGTCAAATATAACAGCATGCAAAATGGCAAATATATTCAGTATCTTAGTCATGAATAAATTGAAAGATCTTTTCTCTTTGAAATAGTTTAACTTGAATGGTTTCAAAAAGTTTGTCTTCAGTGTAAAAGAGAAACACTTCACTACTCCAAAGTTAACAGAACTAGTATAATAAATAGTGTTAAAAGAGATACATTTTGGATGCTTTCTTTTGGTAGGGTAACATTTTTTGCAGGCTTTAGATATTTCCATCTGATTTTTCTTCAGGTAGTTCAAATCTAATGAAGTGTTCTATTATCTACTATTGAAAGTATGTTTATACTTAATAGAGGTGAAAACCTTTGTAATTCACTGGCAAGAGAAGCTGATACATTCTTCATAGGAACTGTATGTGTAGATGTAAATCTTGCTAACAACACAGGGGATTAATGTGTAGTCTCCAGTGGCACTTAGGGAACAAATGCCAATAGAAATGCTGGGTTGTTGGAGGGGGCAACCATTGCTATATATAACTGCTTTGCAGCTAATGATAACATATTTTGCCATTAATTACGTTAATGACATTTCCCTGTTTTGGTGGCTGCTTTCTGAAATGCAAGCAATAGGTATTGCCACTGATCTTAATACTTCACATTCAACTGCTCGAGCAGGAAGATATTTATTAAAAAAATAAAACAAAATCAAAACCCGAGCAATTCATCTTCCAAAGTTATTGTGATTTACCTCACAATATAACATATTACAAGATGGAGAATAAGAATACACTGAAGAAGTCTGCTGAAGCAGCTCTCTGGCAAGACCATTTTAAATTAAAGCATTTTCTTGACACACATACATTCTCCTTCTTCATCATTTTACTGGGGTAGATTCCCATAGCACCTACAAACATGTTAGGAGCTTGTAAATCAGAGCATTCAAGGGAATAAAGGCCAGGTAAAGATTAAAGTTTGATGATACCTCTTATTAATCGGACTTGTCATTTAAGATCTGTGTGTTCATATTTTCACCTGTTACAAAAGGAATACTCACAGAAGCTGTTAGAGGTCTTATTGTAGATCAGGGTAGATAACTGTATTTACCAGTATCAAAACCTTGCAGCAAACCTCACGCATTCAATCTGTGTTGAAACAGCAAACGTCTGAAGCTATAAAGAGCACAACACTGTTGAGGATCAGATCGCAGGAGGTTTCTGTAAGTTAGTTTTTAATCATTTTGTTTTGTTTTTCTCAGGATACCATCTCACAGAAGTCAGTAGATATTCATGATTCTATTCAGCCTAGATCTTCAGATGGACGACCATACCAACCCAGCACAGGGTCCACAGTAGGTGAAGAAATGAGTAAAACCAGGCCAACAGCAAGTGCGTGTTTTGTAGTGATTTGGCATTTTATATCCATTACATAGTAGTATTTAGCAGAAGTTTATTTAGCAGAGGTTTAATATCTTTAGTTATAGCCCCCCCTGTAACTTGAGAAACATGATGTGAAGAAAATTACGCTTGTCTTCATGTAGCATGACAGAATACTGTTGGGCTCCTGTGGGTCCACATTTTTGACCTGTGCCTTACAAATCTACAGTTCAGCTGCTAACTTGCAGGCTTTTAACCCAAAACAGTATATTGGTTTTAATTAAGAGCAGAGTTCTTTCTGTGCAGAGAGCAACAAAAGCAATAGCTGGGGGAGGGGGGAGCGGGGAGGAAGGTGTATTTAGACTGATTTGAAGAACATATAGCAAGATACACTTAAGATATTTGTGCAGAGTTAATGTGTTGGTGCTTAAAATGCTCATATCTGGTGGTATTGTAGTACTTGCCGCAAGTACAAACAAGCATCAGTTTTATCAGTGCTGTCCTAAGCTTCCTCTGCTTTTGTGCAGTCTTAGCCTGTCATTCTTGCCATTGCACTGATGCTAACAAGATCACTAATTCTGGTGATTTTTAGGTAACACTGAATATTTGTCCAGTATATGTCAGGCAGCTTTAAGGTTAGGAAGTAGGTCTTACGAACCTCTCAGTTGTTAACAGTGGTTGTCAGTCCTGGTTTTATCAGAGTAATTCAGATGGGTGGATTCCAGGTTTGGCTTATGAATGTGCTTGAAGTTAAACTGTTCCTCAACTTACCCCCAAAATAACTCAAAAAAGAAACAAGTATTGTAGTTCTTCAGTTAATGAGCAATTTTCTTTCCTTTAAAGAATTTCCGGAACAGAAGTTATTTGCTGCTCTTTTAATCAAATGTGTTGTTCAACTGGAACTCATTCAGACTATCGACAACATTGTGTTCTTCCCAGCAACTAGCAAAAAAGAGGATGCGGAGAATCTAGCAGCGGCACAAGTAAGCAGAACCGATTGGTGTCTTTCTTTTTAACGGGTTTTTCTCTAATGAATAAAAGTTCATAAATTCCCGTAACATATTCTAATTCACAGGTTTTAGAAGTGCTGTAGAATTTCCAGCAGACTGTTAAGGTCTTTTACATCCTGTATTAAATTGCACTTGCTGTGCTGGGGCAGCGCACTGTGGAGGTTAAAACATGTATTGTTTAAAGGGGTTTCTGTAACTGGGATGTAGACACAACTTCCAAATGCAGTTTTAAGTTTAAACACAAGTGCAGATGGGAACAGGGTAGGATTTGAGTTATCACTGGAGCTTGCTGAAGTCAGTTGCAAATTTTTACTTGAGATCTCTTCTTTTGTAATAGAGAGATGCAGTAGACTTCGATGTCCATGTGGATACACAAGATCAAGGGATGTATCGTTTTCTAACGTCACAGCAGCTTTTCAAACTCCTCGATTGTCTGCTGGAATCTCACAGATTTGCTAAAGCATTTAACTCCAACAATGAACAAAGAACTGCTCTCTGGAAAGCAGGTGAGTCAGTCGCCTTGGAGAGTCGTTTTGTGAGAATGTGTTACTGTGCTTTGAATTGACCCCAAAATAGGTCAGAAGTACTTGGATGCTGAAAGTGAAATTGAATATAAGGTTTTAACTTCATAACCCTAAAATCCCTAAGGGGAGACCACCTCATCTGAGCAAATAACCCTTTGGATTTCCTAAGACTTAAGGACTCACTGGGTTATAGCTGCCAAGCTGATCCCTGATTGTCAGTGTGAGCCTCATACTTGGAAGCTGCCACCAGAAACCTCCAAAACTATTCAGGGTGGTTGCTTTACCTACCAGTGTTGTGTAAGTATCATTTTCTGAAATAGCTGGAAAATGGACTCTCTGTAGCATTGTGTCTGATCTGTTCTTTGCACCAGAGTTAGCTATATTAATATTTTAATCCAAAACCAGCAATAAACCAGTATACACTATATAGATATATATATGATTGAGACAAATTGGTCCATTGTTCTGGTGGTTAGAGTGCACTTTTAACATACACCTACGTTTCAAGTGTATTTGGAAGCCTATGCAAAAATGGGTGCCCAACGCAATTCTGGTACATATACGTAGGTTAATTTTTAGCAGGACTCCATTGTACTAAATGTAATGAGAAAAAAATTCCGTAAGGTGGTTCTTTTGTCTGTATGCAGAAGATGCTTAGAAGGTGGAGGACTGTAAGGGAAAATGTCAGATGAAACAGGAATCTAAACAGATGCTTGGAATTTCTCTAGGTTTTAAAGGCAAATCAAAGCCTAATCTTCTGAAACAGGAGACTAGCAGTCTTGCCTGTGGGCTGCGCATCCTGTTCCGTATGTACATGGACGAAAGCCGTACCAGTGCATGGGAGGAGGTCCAGCAAAGGCTACTCAAGTAAGCTCCACGTAGCTGAACCTGTTGATGTTACTCCTGATGTTAAAGAATGTTTATTTAAAAGGGCAGACCTCCTCTGTTTGCAGTGAACTTCCTAGAGCTAACACAGTAACGTGGTGGACACAGCTAATCTTAAGAATTTCTATGTTGTGTGGAGAGTGCTGTGCCTCCAGCACTAGTGCTGCCTCAGCTTTTTGTTCTCAATGCATTTTTAGAGAAAACAAGGGTTTTGTAGCATGTGGGTAGGTGAGAGAATGTTAATAGTTCCTCTTTAAAAAGAGAAGCAGCTATCGACTGTGTTCGACACTGTCCCACACGGACCACTCAGTGGGTACAGGACTGGCTGGATGGCCGCACACAAAGAATTGTGGTCAATGGCTCAATGTCCGGCTGGGGACCAGTAATGAGTGGTGTCCCTCAGGGATCGGTGTTGGGACCGGTCTTGTTTAACATCTTCGTCGCTGACATGGACAGTGGGATTGAGTGAGCCCTCAGCAAGTTTGCCGATGACACCAAGCTGTGTGGTTTGGTTGATAACAGTGGAGGGAAGGGATGCCATCCAGAGGGACCTTGACACACTTGTGAGGTGGGCTGATGCCAAACTCATGGAAGTGTAACCAAGCCAAGTGCAAGGTCCTGCACCTGGGTCGGAGCAATCCCAGGCACAGCTACAGGTTGGGCAGAGAAGAGATTCAGAGCAGCCCTGCAGAGAAGGACTTGGGGGTGTTGGTTGATGAGAAACTTAACATGAGCCGGCTTCAGTGTGCGCTTGCAGCCCAGAAAGCCAACCGTATCCTGGGCTGCATCAAAAGGAGCGTGACCAGCAGGTCAAAGGAGGTGATCCTGCCCCTCTACTCTGCTCTCGTGAGACCTCACCTGGAGTATTGTGTGCAGTTCTGGTGTCCTCAACATAAAAAGGACACGGAACTGTTGGAACAAGTCCAGAGGAGGGCCACGAGGATGATCAGGGGACTGGAGCACCTCCTGTATGAAGACAGGCTGAGGAAGTTGGGTCTGTTCAGCCTGGAGAAGAGAAGGCTGCATGGAGACCTCATAGCAGCCTTCCGGTATCTGAAGGGGGCCTATAGGGATGCTGAGTGGGGACTCTTCGTCAGGGACTGTAGTGACAGGACAAGGGGTAACGGGTTAAAACTTAAACAGGGGAAGTTTGGATTGGATATAAGGAGGAAATTCTTTCTTGTTAGGGTGGTGAGGCACTGGAATCGGTTGCCCAGGGAGGCTGTGAATGCTCCATCCCTGGCAGTGTTCAAGGCCAGGTTGGATGAAGCCTTGTGTGGGATGGTTTAGTGTGAGGTGTCCCTGCCCATGGCAGGGGGGTTGGAAGTAGATGATCTTGAGGTCCTTTCCAACCCTAACTGTTCTATGATTCTATCACCTAAACCCTGCTTTTTTCTTTCACTGTCCTCAGATGTTTTAGGGAACTGATGCAGTTTGGTGTTGTCTGCAAGGAGCACTGGGATAGAGGAGCCTGTGGGCATACAGAAGCTTTTGGCTTTTTGGTTATTACTGTGAATACTGAGTTTCATCTGAATGTTCTTCGTTTACAAAGCTGTTCAAGCAAGTGTTGATGTAAGAGAGGGCTTAAAACATGGCAGTAACACAGTGGAAGTATTTTAAGGTTTACAGACCAGGGAGCAGAGCTGGTTACATCAGCATGAGATTAATTTTTAAAGTCTACGTACCGTTTTGTCACATGCATTCTAATAACACTCAAAGAGCACTTGATACGCTTTAAATACATCACAAATTGTGCAGTCATGTTTTGTTAGTGTATTTATTCCCGAAGTCCTGGGACTTTGCTTTTGAGTTGAACAAAAATCACTGCTTTCTGTTACTACTCGGGCTTACAGTAGCTCTCATAAAATGATGCTGTTCTGCACTAGGCCTCTACACTGGTATAGTTATAAAGCCCTCTCTGCAGTAGAGCTCAAAGTCAGATGCTAGTTACTAGATTTTGTGTCTTTTCTCTCTAGTGTCTGCAGTGAGGCTCTGAGTTATTTCCTTACTCTTACTTCAGAAAGTCATCGGGAAGCCTGGACTAATCTGTTACTCTTATTCTTGACTAAAGTCCTGAAGATAAGTGATGAAAGGGTAAGTAACTGTTTGGAATGGTATTTAAGACAACACTGAGAGGTAAGGAAGAACTTCTTTACTGTAAGAGTGACAGAGCACTGGAACAGGTTGCCCAGGGGGGTTGTGGAGTCTCCTACACTGGAGATATTCAAGGCCCGCCTGGACAAGTTCCTGTGTGATGTACTGTAGGTTACCCTGCTCTTGCAGGGGGGTTGGACTAGATGATCTTTTTAGGTCCCTTCCAACCCTTGGGATTCTGTGATTCTGTGATTCTGTTTGAGGCCAGTTCTTCACACACAGTTAAATACTTGACATTAAAAGTTCCTGCTGCTCTGTAGACCCTTTTCATTGAGGGAACGTACATTGAAATGCATACACTTGACATACTGAGAGTAATGCAGAGTGAGGGTGCAGGAAGTGATGAAATAAAACGTGTCTGAGAAAACTCAAAAGATGCTAAAATCCTTCAGAAGCGTGTGTGAAATTGCTTTTACCCCTTTCCTGCTGAGGAAGAGGATTAGTGGCTGGTAATTTATTCAAAGAAGTAACTCCTGTTTCTGCTTCCAGTGCTACATGTACATCACCTTGACCTTCTCCAAAGCAATTCTGCAGTAAATGAATCCATATTTGGACCTCCCTTTATTTCTAACAAAACGTGGCTGAAATACGAAGTGAAAAGGGTCACCTGTAACAAAAACGTGGTGATAGAAAAACTCTTAAAAAACAAGCATTAGCAAGGAGCTGTGTGTAGCCATTGAGCATGTCAGAGTACCTCACTGCTGTCTTAGCCTTATTCTAGCAGTGCTGGCTTCAGTTACAAAGTGTTCCTGCTTGTCCCTTTGTGGGTTTCTCACCTTGACTTGGGAGAGCTTTTAAAATCCTTCACTGGCAGCATGCCCACTGAGGTGTATTGATGCACAATAGAATAATTTCTTCTGTTTGTTTTCTCCTCAGTTCAAGGCTCATGCCTCATTCTACTACCCTCTGTTGTGTGAAATTATGCAGTTTGACCTTATTCCTGAACTTCGAGCTGTTCTGCGGAGGTTTTTTCTGCGGATTGGTGTGGTTTTCCAGATATCCCAACCAGCAGAACAGGAGTCTGGATTGAGCAAGCAGTAGCAGATAGTGACTGAGTATTGCTCTGTTGAAAAGTTTCTATTCCTCAGCTAAGTAAAAGGACCAGGTAGCTGAGCCATTCTGTCTGGATATCCATAGAAATGATTTCTTTGTCTGGCAACGTGTATCCAAGGGTTAACGGTACAGATGCTTACAACTGTAATTAAGGCTTGCAATACTCCAGTCCCTTTATTTCCTGACGGATTATCTCTATTGGTTTCTCTTACCTGGCTCATGCTGCGCACAGAGCCAGTTTTTAGCACAGTCCTCCTGTCAGCATGGGCTGCAGTATCCTTTACTGTCCTAGACAGCAGTTTAGCAACAGATGTTTATGGTGGGTGTGAAAGTAAAATGTACCCAAAGAACTATATATGTAAAGGTTTGAGCTTCTGCAAGAAGTACAACTCAGGAGAGCTGTATTTTGAATGATAAAATGTTTATAGTGAAAAGAAAATGAAGACTATTGTTCATGGGAAAAGATATTTAGCAACTATGTCTGATATTCTAAGATTTTTGCACACTCAGGCTGTCTGAGACATTGGGAATCATCCTTCTGTGAAAAATGTACAGAGATGCAGGTCTGTAATATAAACTCTTTAACACTATACAGTTCTTCCTGGATTGTTTTATTTCTCTATTCTTGATTTGCTGAAAACCCGTACCACTTCACTGTTTACCAGATGCACTAGAAGTTTGGGTTTATTTTTTTGGGTTGTGATCTCTTTCTTTTCCTTCTTTCTTTCTTTCTTTCTTTTTTCTTCCTTCTTTTTTGGTTTCGTTGTAGCCCAGAAGTTGGTGTTGCTGACTTTTGTCAAGAACAGAGGTAGAAATATCACGACTGACATAACTACCTGTAATATACATGTTTTAGGGCTTTTAACTATAACGAGCCATTGAAATGATGATCCTTCAAGGACTGGAACTTGAATCGCTGCAAACAAGTCTAGGTTGTGTCTGCTGTCAGATGTTTTTTGTTTGATGTAGATTTCACTCTTATGTACAGAATTTAATGTTGAATATATTCAAGTAACAAATCTGGCATGGTTTGGGGATGGTTAAATTTATTGGAAATGTATTCATACTGTGAATTGTGCTCTGATGGTTGAAAGACAAGATTGTCAAGCATTCTGTATTACAATGGATGTAGAAATTTTTTTCAGATGGACAAAATGTATATGGTACAGATATGTAAAGTTTTCTATGTAAAAAAAATTCTGTACAACTTTCTGTACAATATTTGGTTCTCATCTGGCATATTCTAATCAGGTTATAGGTCAATAAAGTTTTTGAACTCTTTCATCAGTGCAATCAAAACCAGTCTAACCCACAGCTGCTTGTCCTACAGCTTCCTTTGCCTCTCGTGCTCTCATTCCGAAGGAACAGATCCCAGGCCTCTGGGGGCAGATAGGTGGCTGCCCTTGGTTGATAGTTGTGGAAAGAATAGAAGTGTTTGTAGGTGGACCAGTCAAATGAACCCTGCAGTGCTGCACAGATAGATAGAAACTCACACTGCAGTTTGCTTTCTGGGAATTAACGCAACATTTTGTCTGACTGCTGCCTGGGAATAGTCAGCCAGCTGGAGGACCTCTGCTATGAAGGAAGGCCCAGAGAATTGGGCTTGTTCAGCATAGAGAAGAGAAGGTTCCAGGGAGACATTAGAGCAGCTTCCAGTGCTCAAAGGGGGTCTTACAAGAAATCTGAGAGGGACTTTTTCCAAGGCCGGGTAGTGGAATGGTTTTAAGCTGAGATGAGATTTAGATTAGGTGTTTGGAAGAAATTCTTCACTGTGAGGGTGGTGAGGCACTGGCACAGGTTGGCCAGAGAAGCTGTGGCTGCCCCATCCCTGGCAGGGTTCTGGTTCTAGTGAACTAGATGATCTTTAATGTCCCTTCCACCCCAAACTATGCTGTGATAAAATATGGGGCTAGCAGAGGATAAAAGTTCAACAACTGAGAAGGGGACAAGGGAGCCTGACCTGACAGAGAAATATATCTCCCTGTAGCTGCTCACAAAAGTAAGCAGTTCAGTGCAGTGAAGGGAATTAAACAGCATGACCTGTGACTAGAAGTTGTCTCATAATGTTAACTGGAGTGCAGCAAAACCAAATTGCATTTAACAAAGTCAGAAGGGGGAGAACTGAGGTTATTTTAATCAACTGCAGTTGTACAGCCTTCCTCTTGGGCTGTATTTTGGGGTTTTTTCAGTTTGTTGTGTAATGTTTAAAGGTTAAACCACTGTACTAGGTCAGACCCAAGGTCTGTTGTGTCTGACAGTAATAATGCTTGGAGTACCTATAATGTCTTCCCATCCCTCTTGATGTTAAACTGTCCCTTATACCAGTGGCACCTGGTGTTACTGGTACTATCTGTGACCCAGAGCACTGCTGTAACAGCTAGTCACACATCCTGTACCCACATCTGCCCACTTCCTTTTTAAATCCCTGTGTTCAAGATTCATCAGCACCAAGTACAACAGTTACCTAAAACATCTGGTAGGTTGGGTTGTGATTTGTGGGGTTGAGATTTTTTAAGCGTTATTGCTTTGTTGTGTGCTCCTGTTTACTAAGGACTTACAGCATGACCTTCTCAGGCCTTCCCTTATTAATTGCTTACTTGGAAAAGGCCTAATACGCTGTTCAGCCTTGGATGATTGGAAACTGAACTCCTGGCACGTCGTGACTCTCTCCTGCCCCTCTCTAGCTGTTGCAGTGCCAGAACTGCACTTGCTGTACTCTGGGTATCATTTTCAACTTGCATCTACACATCATTATCAGAAAAGAAGGGTCAGAGGCAGGAAATGAGTTCTACATCAGTCAGCTCAGCTCTGAGCTCAGGCCTGCAGAGTGTAGCTGCTTTATTTTGCAGATGAGACTCATGATAAAAATAAAACCACATAGGGAGCTGGGCAGAAAGGCTGTGCTGGCAGCTGAGCTTTGTATATACTGAAGGGAAGACTGGGAAATATGTGAAGGAGCAAGAGTATCCTGGGTATCAGCCTCTATGTCAAGAGGACGGCTGTAATGAAAGTGTAAATCACAATGCTAGATGTTGGTAAGCAGTGAGGTTAAAGTAGGTTCAGTGGTCTCACGTCACTGCAGCAGTGAAGGAAGCAAATCAAAGTGGGGCTGTGCAGTGTCCTACACTTGGATGGGATGGTCAGTGACATTTACCAAACTCCTTGCAGTTAAATGAGGTTGGTGTTTTAGGCTAATGCTAGCCTTATGGGTCAGTCATAGTTCGGGGGATAAGTTAAAAAATAAAACTAGGCCACTTAATGAGGGAGAAGACAAATTCTGCATGTAGCACATAGTGCAGTGAACACATCACTAAGTTCAACATATGAAACAACTGAAGAGAGTCTTTGAGCATCAAAACCAAGGGGAGGGCTGCCAGGTGACAAAGTGTGAAATATGTGAGGTGGACTTCATCAGGAGAGGCGCTGGTAGGGTGATAACATAAAACCTTTTCACCTCAGCTGCTTAAAATTAGTTGGGGATTCAAGCCAACATGAGCCCTATGTTACATGCTCTAGCCTAGGCCTTGGATTACACCACAATCCCTCCATTATTTACTGGCCATTTCTGACATACCCCAACTGATACACCAGAAACTGAGGGTGGGACTGAGAGTGATGTGGCACTTGCTGTCTGAGAAGGAACATGCTAAACCTACGAAGAAGCGAAGTACAACACAATGTTGCAGTACTACAGCTCTCAGGAAGCATCCCCAGCCTGCTGTCATCACAGACAAACCCTTGCCTTGCAGGCAGACTGCCTTGAAGGCAGCATTTTAGTGAAAGGCATTTTTACAAAGTGTTTTGGTTTCATTATTTGTTCAAGTTCTGGCTTCTGCACAGGACTTCCCAGCCCGGAGGAAAGTCACAGCCTTACCTTTTACCTTGGTGTTTCTGTTCACTGAACATCTAAAATCTTGCTTGTAGCTACAAGTCCTTCTTGCTAAAGCTCCATGCTTTTATTCAATGCTTTTTCCATATGTATTTTTCCTGCTTCTTTGAAGGCAGCCTTAATGTTCCTAGTTTGTTCATGAGTAAATATAAGCAAATAAGAAAACTCAAATCTGCTTCCACACTTTTAGTAACAAAATAATTTATTAACTCTTAAATCAGAACCATAAATTAAATATATGCAACACTATCTGTATTTCCAGCACATAACAGGTTAGGGAATAAGATACATTGCTGTAGTCCATGAAACGGTTGAGCTTTCATGCAGGTCAGCACTCGCGACTATGAAAAGCAAGTGCCTTCCTCTGAGTTACTGTTTTGGTGAAAGCTTAAAATGCACCTCAGCTGCTGAGTTACTCTATTTCCAAACTGGGTTAGAGTTCAACTATAAACAAAGCTAAAAATTTACTTTGATTTAATATTAAATTCACACACACGAACACGCGGTTTCTTGTGGTAAGTCCAGCTCTGAGGCTGAAACATTTAAGAAGTGCAAAACCACTAAACTATTCCTCCACACATCATACAATACAAAACATCCCTGCCCTCCATCTCCACTGCACTGCAGCTTCTGTTACCTCATTATTGCTATTTAAAATCCTACCTACAGCTCCATGCTACATCCCCGGAGGAGGGCTCGGCAGCCCTGGAAAGTGCAGTAGTGCGGCGCAGCCCCTGCCTGCACAAGGCACAGCGGTTCGGGGGGGCTGGGTCAGCCGTGCGCTGTGGACAGCCCCTGCCAGCTCAGCGGTAGCGCAGCCTCAGGTGAAAGCTTTGCTGGGCTCGACTCGTCTGCCATGAGCCTCTGGAGCGTCTCTGAAGTTCCTGGTCGCAGCCAGGGCTCCGTTGCAACCGTGTCAACAGAGCTAGGCCGCCTGCCAGCGGTGGATGGAGCAGGCCTCAACAGGTCCTCTGCTTCCCCCAGGGAAAGGTTATCACCTGAGAGAGGAGAGCAACATACATGTGGTTAAAGGGGACAAAAGCTTGCCACAACATTCTGAAATACAGAACAGGCTTATCTGTTTGCTATGAATGCATAAATAATGCTTTTAAATCACATTCATTTCTACTTGAAACACATTGCTAGTGTTCTGGGGAACTGGGCCCATCTAGAGTCAACACCAGACTCCGCATTGTTAATGTCAACAGCTCCTCTTCCTGACACATCAACCTGAAGACAAACCTGGATGGGTTTCACAGAATGGCTTGGGTTGGAAGGGACCTTAAAGGTCACCTAGTTCCAACCCCCTGCCATGGGCAGGGAGATCCGGCAAAGGGTTCTTGCTTTCCCAAAGCCTCCTATTGTACAGAGAAGTCAAATGTGTCACTGCATGCATGCATAGAAAACACACATAAAAACAAGGTCATTAATTGCAGCGCTATGGCTAAACACCCTGGTATAGGCAGTCTCTTATGCAGGAGGTAACCTGGGAAGAAATATTTTATCACTGGTAAGCAGTGCAAATACAAGCAAGTCTCTGCATGATGGTTCAGCACGGCTAATGACCTTCTGAAATGCACATGGGATAAGTCATCATCTTCCAGCTACAAAACAAAGCACACCAAAAAAACCCCAAAACACCAGAACAGCCTCGCCTTTGAACTTGGGGTCACTGTCACTCTGAACTCTACTACTACTTATTTCAAATCTGACAGCAATCACACACATCTAATACCTCAAACAGACAGCTTGTAGTGTGGATTATCAAACATGACTGGATATTATATGCATAAATACAAAATGATATAAATGTATCATTTCTCTGTGCTCTTCATTCTTTGGATTCATGACACAATTTTTACATGTATAAACCAAGACACAATGGAAAACCTCCACACCTATACCAACTGAAAACTGCAGTTTTCCTCTTTAAAGATGAGCCATGTAAATGAGGACGTTCTGGTTTGTTGGGGATTTTTTTAAGCTAGGCAGAAAAATGATTGAAGTCTCTAGATTAGGGAAAAAAACACCAGCATTTTGTAGAAACATCCTAATTTCAGCAAAATGTAACCAAACTGCGTGTTTCTTTAGTGCTCAAGCATTTCACTTGAGCAATTTGTGTCAGGTTTTTATTTGGGAAAAAAAAAAAATGAAGACTTTTCAAAATCTGATTTTAAACCAAAGTTTCTCTGAAGCTTCTCATTAAAACATGAAAGTTGACGGTGTAAGCATGGGTGGGAGAGCCCAAGTCCTGCAGAAGCAGCAGCAGCCACGTGTGTAGACAAGTGAAGGACAGAAACTGCACAATCCCACATGCGCTGAGAGTGAAGGCTCAGCTTTCCTCATAGTACCCAAGGGATGCAGGTTCTAAACCAAAGTACCACATCCTTTCTATTCTAAATGAACGTGTCAGTGAACCCCTGAGTTCTGCACTTCATACAGACAGCGATCTGATCCTCCTCCAAGCCTTCTCAGTTAAAACCAAACTTCTCTGTAGCATTAAAAGTGTAACTCTAGCTCCCTCTCTCTAGAGCCTGTCATCTCCAGTGCTTGAGCTCAGTGTAAAGCTGGCAGTGAACCTCCTTCCCTCCTAAATCCTGGGTCAGACCAACTCTGCTGCCAGTTGGAACCTGCAGGTGTTAACCACCCCATAACTTAACATATGTAACAACAGCACGCAGCAGGAAAAACAGTACCTAAGGAAAATTAATTTTCTCTTTGCTACTTCTTTAAGAGATTATAAACAGTAAAAATAAGGCATCTGTTTTGAGACAAACTGCAGACTTTGAGGCCAGAAGGCTGCATTTCCCTGCATTTAACTACTACTGCCTTCAGAAACAAAGCCATTAGAACTTCCTGCAGTCAGAGGGAAGAACAACTGTTTTGTCAGAGATGAGATCATCACAGGTCATCGTGCACAAAACTATAGCACAACTCACTTGATACTGCTTTCAGACAGCACAACAGATCAGCTGCAACACAAAACTTGTTTCATCACAATTTCAACACTTTGTATACCCCATTAAAAAAATCCCTGCTCCTAATTGGGCTACATATAAAGAATTTTCTTTGGAGTCACCACTTGAGAATTCACAGTTTGTACCTGGAGGCTGGGAATAAGTAGCTCTTTTTCCTTCACATGAAATACTGATTTAGAAATTGAGCGATGCCTGGATTCCCACTAACCATTGACAGCAGCACGCCCTACCCATAGATGAGAGAGTTTGTTCTCAACTCCTTCAGTGCCCTGGAGTGGATATTGGTGTTTGTCTTCTGTCAGCCTGCTCTTACCAGGAATCAGTACTGCTGCCCCGCTGTAGATCATCTGCACTCCAGCATTCTTTTACTTAGAGGCACAGAGGAATTCCTAAGTCTCAAGGAATTTAGGCAACTTCATATACATATGGGTCTCAGCCACATACATACCTAACGTGCTCAAAGCTTGAGAAGTCTCTCTTCTGCAGCTGAGCCTGCTCTTGTTTACGCACTTAGGAACATGCATACATTGCCCACTAGAAAAGGTAGCTGCTGGTTTGCAGAGACGTCATCACCCAAACACTCACCAAATCTATATTGATGTGAATGGTTTTTGGGTGGGTGAAAACAGAGAAGGAGGCCTGGCTCCAATATGCACTAGTTTTCCAGTTAAGAAAACAATTCTGGGTGGCTTTAGGATTCCCACATCAGTCCCATAAAAGGAAAGTGAACTGCTGTGAACAGAGCCTCCCTGCCATGCCAACAGGATCACCTCTTATAATTTATCAAAGCCTGTCAATTGCCTTCTCCCACTGGTTTAAGAGGAACATAACCAGAGCTCCTTAACTATATATCTGACAGAGTTGTTTTCCCCCAGCAGCGTCTCTGATGGCAGAGGAAAAATAACAGTCCTAGCTGTTAGGAAAGCAAGAGGATGCCATGAGGGTTCTGTCAAACTGCAAGGGAAAAGGAATAAACACATTTTGCTTCATTCATTATTTTTGTGATGTCACTGAGTACGAGGAGGGAACAGGAGGCAGGCAGCAGTGCAGCCCTGGCAACCACAGCTGAGCAAAAGAATCTCCTGTTACATTTCCAAGAGGCACATAAGCTAAGGATGAATGATGGCCCCCATGTGATCCAAAGAACAAGCTACATAAAGATTTATAAATATCTGTATATACACATATATATACACAAAAACTATACAGGTATCTCCAAAGGCTGAAGCTCTGGGGACCACAACAAACAGAAGCATTTGTTTAGGTTAAAAAAGAAATGAACATGAATGGGTTTTTTCAGTGACTTAAAAAAAAAAAAAAAAATCACAGTGAGATGGTTAGAACAAACTATCCAGAAGAGGATGAAGTGCTAGGTTACCCTGCTCTTGCAGGGGGGTTGGACTAGATGATCTTTTGAGGTCCCTTCCAACCCTTGGGATTCTGTGATTCTGTGATTCTGTAAAAGTACCCATGGCAACAGAATCAGGAACACTGTCAGCATCTGTACTCTCATTAAGTTTGTAAAAAGGATACTGATACTGTAATTGCCTAGACAGCATAGCAACCACCTCCTAAAAAAAAAAGGGGAGATTTCAGATGCACATGAAAAACTCATTAGCACAAAGCTTATCAATGCTGTCATGATCCATGTGAGAAACTGAAGGTCATTAATGGATGCCATAATTGGTACCTCATACCCAAAATGGATCTACATCAGGCAGTCAGTCAATGAAGAAGCTCTGCAATAACTCCAAGTTTGATGTTTATATGGTTACAACACTTACATAATAAATTCAAGTGCAGGTATAGTGAAAGAGGCATCAATATCAACCTCAAACACTGAATAATCATTTATGTTAACAAACCTATAGAAAATCCAAAGTAACTAGAAATTTAAGTACTTTTTATACACAATTTTATAGCATATCTTCATGCTGGTTGGACCACAGACATCTGATTCCTAGGAATGCCAATAAACACACAGGCACCCCATCAACATTCATCAGTTTGGAGTTTCATTTCTTTCCACTAACATTTCAGTTACACAGCTGGAGAGCTACATCTTACTGCTAGCAGTGACACATCACAGTATTAAAAGTGGTACAGACAGGACAAGTATGAGTGGCTGATCAGACAGGAATTAGAGCATCTTTTCCTACTACCCTCCTCTAAACTTATTCTAAAAGCTGTTTTGAAGTTTGCTGGGGAACCTCGTGCATCAGCTACAGAGCTCTGTAAATAACTCCTGTTTGAGCCAGCTGCTTCAACTACAAGCAGTTTCTTAAGATGTGTTCCTTTAATTATTGTCATTACTTAGTATTCACTGCATCACCTCTACCACAAAGGGCATACCTAAGCAAGCAGATTTCTGCTGGAGCTCAGTCAGTCTGTGCAATCGTTCTTCATTCTTGCCTCTCAACTGGTCAATATCAAGGCTGAAGCTTGAGTGCAATGAAGAGCTGTCAGGCTGCAGCAATGGTGTCTGACCCCGTGGAACATCCTCCTGCAGAAAATCCCAAAACACACAAATCCATCAGTTAAATGGTATCCTTTTAAAAAGGGCAAATAGCTATACATGTACACTTATCCATATCCATCGATGCATCCATATCATCTAGCCACTAAGGAACCACAGAAACTGTCTGACATTAGGTCTGTGGTCCACCTTCACATTTAGGTTAATCCAGTTACCATACATACAGCACACTCCAAAGCTTTCTGCTTCATTCGTCTCCTCTCCCTTGCAGAAGGTCGAAGCTGCGATGATGAATTAACTTCTTCTAAGGCCAGAAATGTTTCCCCATTAGCACCTGGAAAAACAGGTGAAATCATTTTCAAAGCAATCAAAATACTCAGCAGTGTTTAAACCTGTTTATGTTCTGAAATGAGCCAATACATTGTACTTGATTTAACCACAGGAATCAAAGGAATTTATTCATTAGGACATCTTGCATAAAGCCAGTCATAATCCAGATGCAGACAAAAGAACAAGGTACCACAACAGCAGCAAGGGATGAACTTCAAGGAATATCTTGAGATATATATTGAGACCTCTCTCTCACACAGAGGATAAAGCATTTCACATCCGGCAGATCCACCACCTATCACCATACCTTCTTTATACTTAGACCTTTAAAGCAGGTAAGTACTTGAATATAGCGAAAGAGAGAACACTGCGTAAATGGGAGGCATAGTAGTCATGGAATAAATCATCTAGGTAAATATATGGATGTATTATGATAACGTAATTGGTGCCTTAATCATATATCCTTAGTTGTATCTTAGTCTTTTCATGCAATAAGTGTTAGAATCTGTTCATATAAAAATAAGTAAGTAAATAAATTTTTTATCATACCTGTACCACCTTACAGTGGGGGAGTTTCATCTATTTTTAATAATATAAATGAACCCTAAGGTGACGTCTCCGCTTCACACTTCTGTCTATTTCCCCTTCCTTCGCTGATTCTGACAATAACTTCAAATAGAAACCATTTCAAACAGATACTTTTTTTCATTCCAGGACCAGTATCCACTGCTTGGGGCTGGTTTATGGCTTTGCCACTGCTTGGTGCAGACAGCAGGCTACGTTTTCTAGTTCAGTCTCTCCAGTTCAGGCTCACAGAACAGAGCCTCCCAGAGAAAGAAAGGTCTCTGCCTAACAAAACCAGTACAGAATCCATTACCACCAATTACTCTTTGACAACAGTCACGTTTTGGAAAGGCTCTTGGTTGAGTATGACACATCAAGTTTAAAAAAGACAAGTGTGCGTAAATATACAGACACACAGACAGTACTGAACAATTCCGCAGCATTTGCCTGAAAAGACATGTTGTGACACTAAAAATAAACCACAACTGTGGAAAGAATGGGATTTTCTACTTCCTAGCAAGTTGAAAATACATTTCCATGAAATATATCATTCACAAGTTTCAAAGATCTTAAAACTAATTTCTTTAAGTAACAATTATTTCTGTTGAAAATTGAGAAGCTCAGAGACACAGACAGCGATTTCAAAAAAATCCCTTCATGTTACCAGTTGGGTTTTCCCTAGAAAAGAAAATTTTATTCCCCTCTCCCCTTTTCCCTCCCCCAGTTTCACCAAAGGTATTGATGCTCTCATCACAAATGGCTCAAGTAAAAACAAATCAAAGCATAATTTTGAAATGGTATACGGCTAACAACCCACTTATGAGAATTTTAGTTACGAGATCAGTTGAGCTTCATTATATTCCAAATATTGCTGTTATTCAGAATACAAAAAGTTGTTAAATCATGTGAATTTATCCCAACAGAAACAAAGTACCAGCTGAAGAATTTATCTGTACCTTTAATGTTTCATTAGTGTGAGATGCTACCTGTTCCATATCAATCATTCAGAAGCTGCTACACAGACATGCCTTCAAATCGCTGCATTAACACTAATAAATTCTAGAGTTTCAAGTGAGGCAAATAAAGAGGAAAAGAAATTGATAAATCTCTTTACTCAGAACTGCCTCAAATTTCTGAGCCCTAGGACATGAAGACAAATTAATCTGTAATGCTAACATCTATTACAAAATGGAGTTAGATTTTAAACCCATGTCCAAAAAAACCCAAAAAAACCCCAAAGGAATAAAACCACAGAGGGCAGTGTTTTGCTCTTCTTATGAAATTAAAACATTGTTAAAATACACCACAAGCACCTCACAAGAGACCTCAGACAGTGTGAGCAGCACAATTCACAGAGAAGGCAGCCCACAGATAAATGACAGTTTTCCTTTTTCATTTCAGGGATGGAAATCACCAGATTCATAGTCAGAATTTTAATAACTATTTATAAAGCTCGAACAATGCAAAGGGTGACAATGTTTTAGTGCCTACAGCTCAGTACTGGGGAATACGCTTTTCATCATAGTCATAAATGATCTGGGAAAAAAAGAAAAATGAAAAAATGAGGGGACGAATAGTACTGTAAGTTAACTAAGCTGCAAGAATCAGCTGGATGAGCAGAAGAAGGAAATAGGAGAGAGGGTTATAAATATCATGAACCTTGTGAAAGCGGTGTCTAAAACCAAGGAGTGCCCCATTACACGGGTGGTGTATTCAGAGTAGATGAAGAGAGAGAGTTCACAGAAGGCATAATGAGGAAACTTATCCATGCAAACCACTGATGGTAAACAATCAGAGGGATTCAGAAGTTCCAATTCCAGTTCTTGAAAGGCAACCTATTAAAGACCCATCTTAGCAAGTTTTACTAAATGCAAACACACAGCATTTGACCAAGCAAGCCTCTGAGTTACAAGTCACTGGAGGCAGTTAGAGTACTCTGCAGTGTTGCTGCATGTCTGCCCACCACATTATATTCTCCCCATGTGCTTATTCTGGCAGTTGTGCCTATTTCACCCTGCTAGATGCAGGATGGCCAGATTCCAGACTGACTGACTCTCCTAAAGTAGCCTTTCATCATTTGGGCTGTAACTAATGCACAGTATTGCCTAACCTCAAGGAGAATGCACTGCAGACTAAAGAGAGTATCAAATGCACTGAACAAACCTTAAAGCCCCATCCTGTGCCCTTCCCAATACTATACTCGAGGACCTGCATGCTAACAGAGTAAGATGGAATACACTTCAAATGAAACATTCTGCTTTTAAACCAAATCCAGAGATAACATTCATTCGTACATAGAAACATATCTAGTTTCATTAAAAAGCACTTGAAGAAATCCACTGCATCTCCCCTACAGCAAAGAATAAAACCTTGTAAGATGATTTCCCATAGGTGATTGACAAGAATTTCAATGCCTACTAATGGACAATAACTCATGGAGGCTTGAGCTGGTTGGGTTTTTTTTTTTTTTTAAGAGAAGATAAATTCTAGCTTTCTTATTTATAGTGACTGGAAACAATCATATCTGAAACAGCACTTCCACATACATGCATATAAAGGTTGAATAAAGAGACAAAACAATGTGAAACCCATTCCTCTATACAAAAATCTAAAGAAAACTAAAAATAACCTACTTCAGGTGATTAGAATGAATCACTTATGCCCATATAATCAGGCTTAAAATTGAGCATGCTTGTAAAACAAAATAATAAAGATGAAAGAATCACTGGCTGCCCAGCACTTTTACATTCCACTATAGACAGCTCATAACTGTGAACTGTGATTGCTAATAAATTATTTTCTTTGCTTCAGAATAATAGGACAGCATTGCATATTCTACCACTGCTACACATTTGCTGAACAAATATTAGCTTTTCCTCATGCAAAGCTGGAAAGGTGTCAAAAAAGCTCCTTGAGAAGACTAACATCCTAGTCAGAGCCCAATGAGCATGTAAAGATGCTTTCTCATTAAAAGATGTGAAGCTGTATAAAGCAAGTGAGCAGCATCATTAATTTTAGGTGTGACCTACACAGATTTACTGCAGTACACTTCCATCAAGATCTGCATTTTAATTTAGAGGCATAATTTTATAATACTTCAAAACAATCATCATAGCTACACCCCTTGCAACTTTTAAAACAGTAATGATCATTTTAAAGACAGGTCATTAGGTTAAAGGGCATATCTGTACACTCATCACATGGTTAAGGGGAGATATGAACTCACCGATAAAAGCGCTATCTGACTCCAATAGCGAATTTTTGAAGAATCCATCAGATTCATTCCTGAACTACAAAAGAGAGACAGGAGACATGCAAATTCAGATGCCTCAATGTATTTCTGGTGCCACATTATAACTAACAGAAATTAATTGCCAAACTTCTGCAAAGTCAACACCAGCTCTACAGTCTTCTGTACGATTCCTTATTTTATGGCTATAAGATATCTATGCATTTTTAAATAACCCATGTTCTCTTTAAGCATTAGGGATTGTTTATTCTTCTGTAGTAATCCCATTTGCTGAATGTGCTTACATATGGCAACTGTAGTGGTGATTAGTGTAACACAGTAATTTCCATCAAGAAACACATCCTTGTAATTCCGCTTGAGTTTCAGAACAGTCAGCACTAGAAGTGAGCTTTGCACCTAAGGTTTGTATGATGTATTGAACAAATGAAGAATGATTCCATGTTTCACTTAGCCTACCACATGCAATCTTTGATATCAAAGCATTAAAACAACAACATTTCTTCTCAGTCATAACAAGCACTAAGAGTAATACTTCTAGTTCACTGCATAATTGCAACCCTTTGTTACAGAAATTCTACTATGGAATAATTTGTAGAAAACCACTCTGAAATGAAAGCAAGTAGAAACTATCAGAGGAAACAGAACAAGAGAAAACAAATTCTTTACAGAAAAGCACTGCTCTGAAGAAGAATTTCAGGCAATAAATTACAACTTGAAAATACATTAAGGTGGTTTATTTTAATAAGAAATGTTTAATTCCTGTGGGGAGTTAGTATTATCCTTGAGGCTAATGGCTTTCCTCTTGCACAGTCTTCCATTTTGTATGCTTCCACATTCCCCTAAGACACAACTGAACTCTTGTTATTTTGCAGTTCAGGTTAGTGTAGAATTCCAATTTGACAGCACTTTCACTCTTCTCACCAAGTCAGAAAATAAAAATCCCATTCGAGATAACAAATAATTACTGGCTATGTGCATTATTTAAGCCACCTGAATTCAGAGCAACAGCTTCTGGGTTGGCTTTTTTCTATTAATTCCCATGCCCAGCAGCAATCTATCAAATGAATGTAAAGTAAGTACCAGTGAATAAAAAGAAGGGAGTTTAAAGAATCAGACTGTCTCTATATACAAAGATAAACAATGTGTATGTCAAGCTTAAAAAAGCTGTTACTCATTGTATTGACTAGCAAGAGAAGTAAATAAGCTTGCTGTCTTTTTAAGTGCAGTTCCTTTCACCAAATCTGTGAAAGACATAATATCTCTTTCACTTGAAAAAGACAAAGCAATATAACAAAAAGCTGTTTAATTCTTACCAGTCTCATGGTTTGTGGGTTGCCACCAGAAGCAGAATCATCTTGATCAACAAAAGGCACACAGACAAGGAACAAAACGATAAAAGCATTAAAAGCATATTAGAAGTTTTATCAACGTATTATTACAAAAATGAAGATCACTATGCATTACTGCTTTAAAATTACACACATTGCAATAAGCATTTTTAAAACATTTTGAATGCAAATGTTTATTCCAGTTTTCTCATGTTAATTTATGTAGAATCACAGAAATCAAACAGAACTCAGGAGTACGCTATTTCAAAGAACTCTGAGAATGTGCAAGCCCTTCTTAAGGCTGGATTCATCAGTCTCTCCCAAAAAGCAAACATACTTTTCGCACTAGAACTATAATGTTCATCACTAACAAAAATCAGTGCTTCTCAACTTGTTCAAAAACTGACTTGCTATCCAGAAAAAGGAAGCATAACTGGTTTTGTAGCTACCAAAAAACAGTATTTTTAAGAAGATATAATCACACTTCACTAAATGCTAAAATCACACTAAGTTGTGCTGAATTATGAAAAAGCTGCCTACACTGCAACAGTCAGAACTAATTTTGTGCTGTGTTTACAACAACATTGTCAACACTTGCTATGGAAAGGTCAAGTCCAAGTGTTGACTGAGTAATGTAAAAAATATCAACTTCTGGGAAAGCAGCATGGTTTAAGCCATCAAAGCAACACATCAGGGCACAAAAGGTTGCTGCGTGAATGCTCCCTTTTTCTCTTTTACCCTCTTATGCTTTGTTTGTTGACACCTTAAGATCTTTATTATTTGAATTGCAGCATCTTAAAGTATACCCAGTCCCACAGCTAACAAGAAATGTTTTTTCATCATGTTCTGCATACTTCTGAATCCTAATGCAACTGGAACATGGTACTGAGAAAACACACCAGGTTAAGTCATTTCAGGTGAAAAAGCATTTAAACAGAAACCCATTTTCCAAAGCGTACCAAAGAACTCAAAATGGATGTCCTTCTTCCTATAACAAAGATCATCCTCTCTTCCCTAGCGTAAGTGTTTTGGTTTTCTTGCCATCATCTTCACATATTAATTTTTAGATGTCCCATTTTTATTACATTAAAAACATTGGTGAACTGAATGTTTTAAAAAAAAAGTGGAAGTTAATGGTATTCAACATCCCTTTGGTTGCTAGTGCTAAACTGTTACACTTTAAACTCATCTGAACTTTGCAGCTAGGACACACAAAAAAGAAAAACAATGATGGAGAGAAATTGCTCTTATTTATAAGTAGAAAACCAAACCAATACTGTATCAGATTTTAAAAATAAGAGAGCCAAAAATGATTTTTTTTCCATAATTAGGGACCACCTGAGCCATGTATTTCCTGACTCCACTTTGGGTTTTGTTATTTTTACTGGTCCATCAAAAGCTAGACTGAGTGAGTCAGGAGTCTCATTTGTATGAAGCTAAATATTACAACAGTTTTGTAGTTAAAACTCATGGATACTCAAAAAACATTTATTCTATTGTCTAGATATCTGCTTGCCAGGAATAGGCATGTTTGTATAGATAAACAGTTGTATTTACATCAACAGAACTCTAGACTAATGATGCTTTCCCCTAGGTGGGACATCTCAACAAGCAATTTGACTAGCAAGAAGGATGCTGTGTCACAATAAACTACTAGGTGACATCAGTTCCCTTGATTTCTGCCAGGAAAATAATCTGAAATAATCAGAGCAGGAGACTGCAGAAAGCCCCTGGAGTGATTTTATGCTCAACATGCTGAGCACATCATGTTTGCAGCTTTCAAAGAGAGCTTCAACTAGCAGGCAAGCATTTCACAGGGGAAAGTACTTTCTAAGGATAAAAACCTCACCTCTGGAGAGCAGAGAGAACTATCCTGAAAGTTAATCTAACAATGACCCCATGCATGCTGGATATACAAGGAACCAAAACCGAAGTTACTCTTCTTACTTGGTTTAAGTGTTCAAATAAAGTAGTTAGTAAGATAGTTTTTATTTCTTCCGCCTCTGTCTAGCAAACTTCTGTAGCTGACCCTCTGTCTAACATCAAACACCATAGCACACAGGCTGTCACTTCTGAACCCACTAACTGGCCCATTCCTGATATGCTACTCAAGCACAGTCAAGCATAGCCCAGCACTGCAGTGCAACAATTTCAGACCTGCTCCTGTGCCTTTCTCTCCTATCCCCCCAAATAGTAATAACCCAGAAGACTGCAAAATAACTGCCTTATTTATAAGGACACAGCAAGCATTTAAAAAATTTTGGACATTTAAAAAAAATTGTTAGTTCCTCAGGTTGTTTCTCCACTAATAGTGCACATATTTCTTTACATGAAGAGAAAAAAGAAAGAAAAAACATAATAGAGGGAACAGTATATAAAGCATATAAAGTACAGAACACTTCAGTTTGGGGAAAAGAGGTAAGCCTTTGCCATTAAAGCCTATAATACTATATTTCACCTACAGTACAAGAATACATACTGCTTTAACTCATCTTCCTTTCTGCCTTAAATCAGACAATAAAACTACTCATCTATTTCCAGTGGGAGGAAGATGGTGAACTTGTCTCCAAGGAAAATAAACTTGAAATAGAGTCATACATAGCAACTAATTAATTCTCTTGCTCAGTACACAATGACAAACCATAAAGTTAAATGATGTTATAAAGCAGTACAAGAAAGAGAGGAAAAACTGCTCAAGGATTCTCTACAAGTGTCAGTGGAAAATCTTTTCCAAAATCAGCTGCTTGTCTACCAACTAATCTAAATTGTTCTAGGAAATGCCTCTTCAGGCTGTCACCATATAAGCCTGCATTATTCATTTAGCACACGTCTAAAATTATTTCCTACCCTTAAAATTAATGAAAAGGCAAATTTGCTTTCTAGATAGTGGAAGTTCCGCTCCAGACAACATAAATTAAACCCTTCTCAAATTGGCCTGTTGAAAAATATTCTAATGGTGGAAAATCGAAACCAACCCCCAGAACTCAGCTGAAGCTAGTGAATTGTTTTTCATCATTTCAGTTAATCTCACAAAGGGGAAGACTGAATACAACCCTACACGTTCATTTAGACATCAAAGGATATTCCAGAGCTTGCAATTAACACAGGAAATGGTACAGATACACTTACTTGAAACTGCGATGCTGTTACCCATAAGCAATATTGCACACAGTCTGAACACCAACACATTTGTCCAAGATGGA
The DNA here is from genome assembly GCF_037157495.1 of Lathamus discolor. Lineage (NCBI taxonomy): Eukaryota > Metazoa > Chordata > Aves > Psittaciformes > Psittacidae > Lathamus > Lathamus discolor. The sequence goes on along the minus strand of NC_088885.1, from coordinate 124,910,784 downwards.
TGAGGGTTATACTCAACAGGGTACTAAACCAAACATCCTGCAAGTAACTTATCACCCTTCACATGCTGGTACCAATTTTGCTAATCTTACTCACATACGGATCTACTAACAGGTAACACAAACAAGCCTCAAAGCACAACCAGTGATAAGAACAGGCATGCAGTTTTTCCTAAAGCCTTATGGAAAGGTGTAACTATTTTTCCTTTCAGATATGTTTGGGTATTTTTATGCCAAACTTTCACCTCATCTCTAAGGATAAAAAAAAATCTAGAGCAACCTGAAATTGTACTGGGTGTCTGTGGCAAGGGGAGGGCTGCAGGAAAATACCAGGGGCTGTCCCTTGCTGGGCACAGCTGGTACCACAACAGATCCAGTGCAGGACATGGCTGAGCCCATCAATCAAGCTTGTTGTGCCTCTGTGAAAACATATTTAAGAAAGGGAAAAAACAAAGCATGACAGTGAGGAGTAAAGACAAAAGTGTGTGAGAAGCAGCCCAACAGACAACATGGGTCAGTGTAGAAGGAGGGGGAAGAGGTGCTCCAAGCACTGGAGCATAAACTCCCAGTGAGCCCCTGGAGGAGACCATGGTGGAGCAGGCAGAAAGGAGCAAGAAGACAGGAAGGAACAGAGAGAAACTGTTATGTACTGACTGCAGCTACCCACTCCCAATGGCCTGACATCACCCACTGCATCAAGCATAACCCGGTGTGGTACCAAGGAAGGAGAGCAGGGCCATTAGGAGTGAAAGAGTGAAGTTGGGCATGAGGAAGGGGGCAGAAAAGGTGTGGGTTTGATTTTTGTCTTTTTGTTTTGTGCTACTCAAAATCTTTGGTTGTGGAGTCTCCTACATTGGAGATATTCAAGGCCCGCCTGGACAAGTTCCTGTGTGATGTACTGTAGGTTACCCTGCGCAGGGGTTGGACTAGATGATCTTTTGAGGTCCCTTCCAACCCTTGGGATTCTGTGATTCTGTGATTAGTTAAATATTTATTTAATTTTATGATAATTAGGTTCATTTTGGCTGCAACAAGCAAATAGCAAGCAACCTCCCTGTCTGTACCTCGGCCAACAAACTTTATTCTCCCTCTTTCCCCTACTATATAGCCAAGGAGTACGAGTGAGGGGATGTGGGCAGGGGAGCAGCTGGGTGAGGGTTTGGTTTAGCTAAACCACCACAGAAATGAAGTTACTTTTATTCAGCTAACTTTCTGAAGAGAGAGAGAAAAACACTTCTCCGAGGAACTTGTATCTTGCAAAACTCAGTTCATTAGTGCAGGTGCAACTGTAACTTTTGGAAAGATTGAAGAAACACATGCTATTTTTAAGTACTAGTTAAATTACTTTCAGGGAACCAAAGAGAAACAGCCACCGTAATTAAAAAACAAGACAAAAACAAAAAAACAGCATTCAATTTTTTTATGCTTTACATTATGACAGCATTTCAGCATCCAGTGTTTTACTGTTTTGTACCGCAGTGCTGACACTGAACTTAAAAGAAGTAAAGCTGGTGGTTTTTAATTCTTATCAAATACAAAACAAATAAACAAAAATCCTTCTCTCAGATCATGCATTCCTTACATTCTGTTTCTCTCCTTGTTCTCATTCTGTCAAGTTTCTTCTGCTGCTCCCTCAACAGTGCCTGCTGTTGAATCTCTAGAGTCTGGTCATCTTTTGGAGGATCAGGATACATGTGTCTCAAGGCCATACGCGTTTCAGAATCTAGAGCAAAGACATGAAATTTAAATTCTTCCCTAAGCCAACATTTCTGAAAATCATTTTTAAAAGAGCTAAGCAAGAGATACAAGGTAATAAAAAACATTAAAAATAATGGTGACATTGCCCAACAGGATAAGCCATTTTTGTAATGATTTTCTGGTAAGGGAGGAACAAAAAGTTACACAGAATCGTAATTTGTTGGTGGGTAAAAAAAACATTAATCTAATTCAGCCTACTTTCAGTAACATCATGGTATCAAATGTGTAAGAGCCTTAAGAAAGGCGTAAGAAGCTTAAGAATTCAAGCAGCAAGGACTAGAAGCTAGCTGAATGAGTGATAACTCAGCATCACAATGCGTATTGTGTGCAATTGTAGAAACAGCCACACAGAGAGATATACACATATACAAAATGCTGTCTACAAAGTATGTTGAATACGGGCAGTAACTGTGAAAAGCCTGACTTTTATTTCGGTCTTTAAATCCTGGGTGGCATGCAGGACGATGGATGCTTCACTACTTTTCTTCATCAATAACAAAAAGATCTACCTGCCTTTGTGTTTAAGTTCATTAAATTCCCGGATATTCTGTATATTGACAGAATCTCGTGTCTCCTTTGACGAAAGTCGCCTTACTGGAGCCTGCAGACGAAGCCTGGCCATCTCAAATATGTCCTTTTGATTCTTCTCTCTCCTCCCGCTTGAAAAGTTTCTAAACCAAGCAGAATAAAATTAAACTCTGTAATATTAGTAAGTTTGATGGAAATATAATATTGATAAAGCTCCTATCTTTTATTTTTATCTAAATTTATCTAAATTATCTTTTATCAAAACACGAAAATAAATTTGAAAGTAGTGACACTGCATATTGCGTTAGAAAAAGGAATAACTTAAAAAAACACCCATCATTTATAGAGTGGAACCAAGACTGATGATCTGATTAATCTTCACCAACTCCTTAGCATGATTAACTAACATATTTTGGAAGTAAGCCAATTTTTTTTATTGAAAAGTGCATGATTTTCAATAAAAAATAAAAGTACTTCCAACAGCAATATGCTATTCATGAGCATATTCATCAGCACTGGTACTGCAGTTTACAGATACAAATTACACCCTAGGAAAAAAGGTAATGAGATAAAATTCTGCCTCAGACATCTATTCTGGACCACTCTCAAAGACAGGGTATTGCAACTTTCTACCTTACCAGTACAACCATTCATACCCTAAGCTTTACCAAAATTCTTCAAAAATCAAACAAATAGGTTAGAAAAAATGAAGAAAAGTTCATATACAAGTTCTATCTTTATATTTCATTTCACTCATGTATATTAGCCAGCTAATAATAACTACTAATACACAGTAGCCTTGAGCTGCTATGCAAAATCTAACTTTTAAAACTGAAGATGAAATTCTCACCGTTTAATCGGAACATCATCATCACTGGCCACTTTTAGCAACTGTTCCTGCAGCCGCCTCTCTTCGTTACGAAGCTGTTTTCTCATCTCTGATAACTCATTTATCATAGTCTTTCTGTCCTCTGGAATTTAACATAAACAATTTAAAAATAGAGAGTGTCAGAGAGACTTTTCTGCCCATCTCATAAACGGAAGGTGAAACTAAAAAAATTAAAAAGGTGAGATAATGACCTGTTAATTTAAAAAAGGATTATACAAGCACAAGAATCACAGCATTTGATACACTAGAAGTTAGGTCACAGCTTGTATTTTGACACTGCACAAGGACCAGATCCGCTGAACAGTAGAAAGCATCCAAACTTCAATGGAAACATTTCACTGTACTTAAAAAAGGAAAATGAAATACCAGCAACTGAATCCACATAGTCCTCAAAGTTCCAGAGGCAGATGACAGGAATAGAGGTGGTATCAGCAAGCACACAACCTCATTTCTGTTTCCTGACTCAAAAGCAGGATATTTGTCTGCTAAGTGCAGACTATCTTAAGTGTTCAAGAGTTCTAATTTCAACACCTATTTTTAGTACATGTTTATGTTGACTTTTCAGATCTACTTTGGGACTAAGCTGTTTTTTTATGGTCAGGACAGCCTTCCTCCACAAGTTAAAACAGTTTCATCAATTCCTTATTTTCCAAATAACATGCTTAATAATCTGATATTTTACTGACCTTTTCTGAGTCCAGAACCTAGAAGGCAAACACATTTTTCTAGCTTAAATCCTCAAACATAAAATCTAACTCGTATATCTTTATTTCTGTCATGACAGATGATCTGAGTCAATTGATTTCCTAGAGCTGCATTAAGAACCACTCTGCCCTCCACTGAGTGGAAGAGATGTAATTCCCCAGGATGGACCCTGGTATTGACTGCAGGTGGGTAGCATTTTAGGATATCATTTACTGTTATCATTCCATGTGATGCTTCCTTTATACTTGTAAAAAGAAATCGGAAGGAAAATTACTGCTTTCCACCTACATACTGCCAAGATAACTAACATATTAAGAGCAAAGGAGATCCTCCCAGCACATCTGAATTTTAAAACCATCACCGAAAGTGAACAGGAATTAGCAGAGGATTAGGCAGATTAACAAAGGAAAGTAGAATTTAAGAGTTAGGAGTGCAATGCTCTACACATTGTTGGTCTAACTCTTAACACAGCCAGTCCAACTTTCCCATTTTTTACACAGCCTTCTGTGTACACTGCCTTGACTGAAAGACCAGCACTTCCCATGCACATTATTTCATTATCAGAATTTTTACCAAAAAAATATTTCCTGATGAAGACACATAATAAATGCATTTTTATTCTACATTAATACAGCAGACACACTGTATTAATAAACTGATAATATTAAGACAGAGGGAACGCATAGAAACGCAAACTTTGTAAGACAGTTCCTTTGCAGGTAAGAAAGAGAACTGTAACTGAGAGCAATTTTGTTGCAATAGGATGTGAGCTTGCAATAAAGATGATACCTACCAAATGCACGCAACTGATTTCTTCTAGCAGGGACAGGTGGAGAAGGAGCCCTTGGTTTTGGAGGATCCTAGTGATCAAAATGAATATGAAATGTTGATATGTCAAAAGGAAGAAAATATAGCAGACATAAGTACATTTTATTTCCTTGTTATATGTCTAATTTAAATTAACTACCTCTACTTCCGGAAGACAGACTAATAACTTTACAGGTTGTTAATGCCTAAGGTGTTTTAAAATCTCATCTTTAACTGTGTAATCTAAATTATTATGATAATACCTATAATGGACTATTCAGAGATCTAGGCAAAGCTATACCACGTACCGGAAAGATAGAAATAAGCTGACCTTCCTCCAGAGCATTCATAACATTTAGGGAAAACAACAGTTTTGAGTAAGGTCTAAAGTCTTACATACTTTTTAAGTGAAGCTTCAGAAAATATTTTATTTGCCAAATAATCCTCTTTATGGCAAATTCATTTTTCTAAATTTTTACACAATTCATACAGTTGGTAAAAAAAAAAACCAACCCAAAACCAAACAACAAAAATTGCATTCCCAACAAAAAGTGGGAAGTGTAGCCTGAGATTCAAGCATCATAGCTGATTACATTGTAACAGCGAGGAATCAACTTCATGCCTGAGCTAAGTTCTCTGAGTGAACACAGCGAGCTGCCATATCAGACATAAACTTTCTTATCCTAAAACTTAGGATCATTAGGCTCTTAGAGTCTGGACAGTGTACGTAGACTCAAAAATCAGGTGCTCATCACTGCAGAAAATGCACATGAAGAAAAAAAAAAATAACACTGCCCCAGATTTTCTTCAGAATTTTGAATAAAATTGAACATTAAATTTCAGAGCTACAAGACCAGCTACTATGAAGACTGTCTCCAGTTATTTATGGTATTCTGGGAATAACTGGCAAACATTAATGTTTTTTATTTTCTATTTTAAATCAATCAGTAAAAGTTTACTATAAAAATCATACTTGTGCATAGTAAGATGTATGGCTCTCAGCAGAGGGAATCCTTTCTTCTTTTCTTATTAATTTGTCCTGAAGAGCAGGAACAGTGGGAGAAGGCTGCCTTGAAATCTAAAAGGAGGAAAGCAAGAAATTACATTCCTATAGATTCTGAATAAAGTACTATAATCAACAGAAAGCTTTGCTAATATTTTTCATTTGACAGAAAAATGCTTTTGTTTACTTCAATTATTTATTCAATTTGCTTTCAACTCTTAATTGCATAAAGTTATTCCAAAAATTATTTCCTGTGATTCTTTTTTCTACCTACAGTAATTTCAATCCTTTTTTCCTAGGATGTAGGGGGTTTAATTTATGGTTAAGTTACATGTCTTTTTTTCCTCTAAACACTTTCACAATATCTGTTTATTTTAGAGAAATGACATGTAGACATTTCTAGAAGAGAAACAGTTTTATAATTTACTTAGATTTTGTCCATCAGAATTCCATGTGATGGACTTCTTACATCATCCACATCAAGAAAAAAATAATTAAGATACAAAGAATACCACTGTTAAAGATGAACAGTCCTACAGTCCTCTAAATTACATAACTTTATTCTTATTTGTATTTGGGCCTTAGTAAAAGCAGGCCAGGGTACTTAACAGCAGATATAAAACTTAACTATAGAATGCAGCTTCCTCTTATTTATATTCCCTTTATTTTTTTTTAAATGCAGATTTGATCAGCAAGATAAACTGCCGCTGTCTGATTTTATGATTAGCAATTGTCTGTGTGTGCTCTAAGTGTGTGACAGCTCAAGAAACTAAAAGGGGAACACTGAGGGTAGAAGTCTAAGAAATCATGCAATTTCTTTAAAATTCAGTTATTTTGAAAGGTTAGAAAGTAGGATTTTTATCTTAGAAAGTCACTGAAGCATACCATCTTCTTTTCCTCTTCCATCTTTTCTTTCTCAATATATTGTCTAAGTTGTTCATTTTGCTTTTGTTCTTTTTCTTTTCTTCTTTTTTCTGCCTCTTTTTGCCTCTCTTCATCTAATCGAATTATTTCTTTATTTTTCAATTTTCGCTGTAACACAAACATTATTAATACATAAAAAAGACTCAACATTATTGAAGTTTTGCTTTATTTGTCTTTGAGAAGTTAAAATTACACATCAAAGTGATTAGTATGGAATGAAAAGCGTATTTCATTAGGCTGACTTCAAACATTCAAATTAAAAAATATGCCAGGCAAATATTAAACATCTGCAGTCCTGGCTGTGCTAACATCATGTAACAGAATTCCTAGTAACTTCAGTTAACACCAGTTTGTGTCCCCAGATATGCTACCAGTTAAGGTTAAACTTAGGAGTCATTTCCAAACATCTGGATTCAAACAAAACTTACTGCAAACATGTACCATGGTATCACAAGCCCACAGGGAAAATTATCATCCAGTCTCATCTTAGTCTTGCATTGTGAAAATCCATGACACCAGTTAGCTTCCTACTCTATACTACACAAACTCTATTGCCCAGAAGACAACACTCATCCAATTAACTTGCTCATACTAGGAAAAGACAATCTAAGCTAAATGTTCTGTCTTGGAAATCTTGAAGTCCTACATCCTGAACTGATCCTCCATAATCCTGCAAGGTACTGAGAGATTTTTCCATCACCAATAGCCTTGTGTCCTTTTCCTACAATTATTTATGAAATTCTGAATTATGCCAATTCATTCCATTTTCCAAACCTGATAAATAAAACTTCTGGGTTTGAATTAAATCACAAGTTTATCTCCATGAAAAGTATTCATTAGATATCCTTGTCATTCTTCCAAAACAAGCAGTATTCTTATCTCAAAGATATAGCCTGGCCGATTCAAAAAAAAAAAAAGGCTTTACGAAATCTTCCTGTGCAGCTAGGTTCAGAATACAAATAATTCCATGACAGCTAGGCTTAAGAGACTAACAAAAACTGATGGTTTGGGGTTTTGGGTTTGGTTTTTTTTTTTTTGGTTGGTTTTGCTTGTTTGGGGGGGGGGGGTTGGTTTGGGGAATATTTTTTTTAAATCACCAATTTGACAAAGCTTTTTATTGGTCATATTTCCTTTAGCAAGGAGAGCACCACTGTCAATTATAAAACTATAGAGCTTTTCTTCAAGGAATTAAAATATACTTCAAATTGGTAGTATACCATAAAAAGTGAGAAAAATGTGCTAGTTAATACCAGCAATTTTCAACCTCTCCTATGGCTAATGTAGACCCATTTTAAAACAAAGAACAATTCACAGGACACTTCCCAGTTCACCTTCTCAATCCAGAAGACAAATATTACAAAGGGTCAATCTGAGATGGAAGAAAGTCGAGGTATCAAAATACTACACCTCCTCCTCTTTCCTTCTTTCCTTCTCTTGTTCCTCTTCATACGCCTTTCGAATTCTCATCCTTTGTTCTGCTAGCTGTTTTTCTTCTTTTTCTTCTTCCAGTCTCAGTTTTTCTCGCTCTGCTTCCTCCCTACGTCTCTTTTCTTCAATCTAGAATATAAAGCAAAGTAGTATACAACTTCAATATTTACCCTCATGATCTTCTATGACTTCTGCAATACCTACTTGCACAAAGATTGTATGAAGCAACTGAAAGAATTATAGGGTCAGTTATACATTTCAGCTTCAAAATTCCTCTAAAATGAGATGATTTCTTTTGGGCCACTATTTACAGAACCAGCTTCCCATAAGAACACAAATTATAACTGCTACTAATAAAACCTGGATTTTTCCTAACATCAACTCTACTTCACATGTGCTAGAATAACACTTTTCTTTAGTGGTTAAATAACATAATATAGGAAATTTTTTTAGATACTTTAGGCTTACTAAAGGCAAAGGTCTGCCCATTCTTTATTCTTTTCTGCAGCACTATACATAGAAGGAAACCTTGATCTTTTCAAGAGCTCCCCATCAAACTACTGTATGACATTCATATTCTCTAAAATTATCTAGGATTTCCCTGATATTGATATTTAATTAATTTGATATTTAATTCTCACAGCACAAGATTATATGCAAAGCATTACAGACAAAAGATAGAAGCCGGTAGAAGAACAATCATATTTTATATACCCATCAACAGGTAACTACACTATTATTGTCTTACTGATCACCATTCCTTCTGATGAACATGTATTTCTATCATATAGACTTCCAAGGACAAACATCTTTGTTTCTTTACATATTTACGTATGCAAACTTGTACTGTATGCACAATTCAGAACTCAATATTGTATTTAGAGAACTATACTTAGGAAAGAAAAAATAAAGAGACAGAACCCTTATTAATGAAGGCACTATTAACAGCCTCATTTTTACGAGCATCTCCTACGTAAGGCAAAATCTGAGAGACCAAATAGCACATAGTTCTTAATACACCTCTTGTGTACAGAGTTGGATATGACTAGGTAAAATCTTTTGTCAGCAGTGATTATTTACTTTGACACTAACCCCTATTGTTAAAATTTGTTTAACCAGATGAAAACTAGTGTGCAGATTCACCTGCAGACGAAGAAAATTCTTGTATGACTCCTGTCGCTTAAGATGCTGTGGAGATGGTGGTTCCCCAAACACATTACCTCGTGCAAAAGGAGAGGTCTGTGCAAATTCAAAACCTAAGAGGGGAAGGAAATTACAGGTAAAAATCAAAGCAAATTTAAGACAGCAAGCCAGAGTGAAGAAGCAGGAATCTGAGACACTTGTTTCAAAAGGTAGTTCATGACAGCCGTAATTCAAGGCAATAGCTGAAAAGAATATCTGGAATAAAAGTTCTTACATTATCTGCCTAGAATACTGTCAGGTTTTAACTGCTTAGACTATGGTCAGGTCTGGAGTACCACAGTGCTCTCATTTAGACGCCTTGCAGAAGGTAAAAAGATAAAGAGGCGTTAGTTTTTGAATAGGAAAATCCCTGAAAACATAGAGGCAGTGCACAGGGCTGCATATGTACCCAATTTACGTGTAACTTTTTAGAATTTGTTAGCCTAGTTACTGTATCAATTTCACTTTAACCTGTAACACCAGACCTCTGCAGATCCTTCTCCTTTTATTCCTACTATGCAGTTGTATTTTACTGTGTCAATTAAAAGAAATATCTATGAAGATTTGATAACACTGAACCCAGAAAACTAATATACTGATCGTGACCAGTGCTAAAAGTTACTGGTTATCACTGAGATAAGAAAACACATTTTTAGTGCACGCAGTGACAGCAATGAAGAAGTTTGGGAAAGAAGCATGATAGTGACACTTCAGGTAAAGAGCACTAACGCTATCACAGGACTACTAGAAAGGAGTAAAGAAACTAGAGAATTTTGATCACTAAGACCTATAAATAGAGCTATAATACAGTATTCTTAAAAACCTGCTATTTTATTTGTAGATGCTTCTGTGTTCTCAGGTCTTGGGGAAGCCAAACTTAGGTCAACAGATACATTAGCCCTTTTATCTTCATATAGTCTTGCCTCTGGATTATGATATGCATCTTCATTTTGCTTGTGCATCATATTCAAGTCCGCTAAAGGAAAGGGGAAATAGCTGTTTATAATAATTTCTTCTCATAAAAGGCACGTTCACCACAGATTCTCAAAAAAAGAGATTTTTTGAGCAGACTCAACTTTTTATGGGCATACCAGCTACGGAAACAAAAAATTTAAGAAAGACAAGAATACAGAAGCTGTAAGTAAAATATTAATCATTAGGAACTCACTGATTAAAAGATTTATTTTGTTGGGTTTTTTTTGCCAGGAATGATTCTTTGGAGCAAACCTCCCCACTTCCCTGACCAAAAATGCCATGAAATGGAAAGATAAAGAGCTCAAAGACAAGAATGACTGACATGTCTGCGCTGGCCAGCATGTATTCAGAAACCACCCCTTCTTCAAAACTGTAAAATAATTTTGAGGTTAGTACTGGTATTTTAAGTACTGAATCTCTATTTGATTATCATAAGGGCAATAAGCATAACTGAACATTGACGTGTATTTTCATCTTCATGTCTTCAGTAGTAACCCAGGTGCAGATTTCTGTACACAAGCAAAACAATGCCATCCAACAGTTACACCACAATTTACATAGTGCCTCCCAGATACCACAAAAATCCCCAATCAGAGATGTTAAAATACTGTTTCTGATAATTATGAATTACTGTAGTAATTTAAGCACACAAATTCCAGAAACTTTAAATACCATCCCTCTCTATAGAGCAGCCTTTACATACATCTGAGTCACAAAAGCTATTTACAGACATTTTCAAGATGTAAAGACAAAAGAGATATAAAGAGAGAGGTCAGAAAGCATGTTATGTTTCACGACACTTGACTCATAGCTTAACCATTATGCTAGTAAACTATGGTAAAAAGGAATAATTTTACATGCGTAATCAAGAAAACAGGCCAAGAAATTTCTCTCTTCGTTCCTTATTTACAGATGAGGATAAGCTTCTCAGAATATGCAGTAATATAAAGAGCTCAGGCTAATACGAGATTCCTACATTTTCCTCTGATTCACTCTACTCACACCATTGTAAAGTCTAGAGAAGCCAGACACTTACATGCAGTGCCTAAAGTTAGGGAGTGAACACCTCTATTTGCTCTGGGGATAAACAAGCTTGGACCCTCAACAAACAATTCTAAACTTATAATTCGGGCACACAATCTTAAAAAAACATTTAAACTCTATTTCCTTCCCTCAAACTACACTATGAATTTATCCATGTGTCACTCAGGTGTCATAACACTGGAACTATAATTATTTATATATAAACCGTTATCCAATAAGTGCTCCATGCTTTGAAGATTCTCGTATTACCAGGAGACATTTTTTAAATCTAATCAGAATCAATATTATATTCCAACAACAAGAAAATAAATTTATTCACATTAAAAATCAATAGTTACAAAACTGTAAGACTCACTCACATGCTAAAGGCAAGAATTAAGAGAGCTAGCACAGGCTAAGATTTTGAAATATAAAAGTATTTTAGATTAAATATTCCCGAACGGCTCACTAAGAACCAAGATCAGGAATCTGAGTTTTAATCTTACATCTATCTCTGATGTACTAGAGGGGTGAATGAACAACTTGCCTGGATCATAGCTATCTCTCAGCTCACTGCTCCCATCTTGTATGAAACAACATTTGTGAAAAAACAAACTTTAAAAAACATTACTGCTGACTGCTATTTATATAGCTGCTCACCAGCAGTGTTACTTGGGTACATTTAAATATTCCACCTTAACTTTCTATATTTATTCAAACATGCTTCCATTTTCCATGCCACAAGTACAGATTTCGGAGCCTAGGAGATACTTTAAAAAAAAAAAAAAGAAAAAGAATTGGGAAAAAAAAGTGTTCCTGAGCAATGTTTAAATAAAAGTCTTCACAACAGACTTGAGCACATTTGTATTGCAGATGATTCTAACAGCTTGTTTTCCTCCTTCTTCCTTTACTCTTGCATCGTGTCCTTAACTCTAGCTGGCACATCCCATGTTTCCCATTTTGTTCAAATTGTACTCTTTGAATGATTCTACAGAAATCAAAATAATTACTCACTTAAGTATTCCTAGAGTGCATTTGCTTGAAACAAGTACATCTATTTGTCAATAAAGGGCTATCAGTGTTGCAAAACAAGGAACAACATATCTAAATAGAGCCTTTACAAGAGCAAGAAAACATCAATCTTGAAAATACAACCCACAGTTTTGGCAAACTTACTTATCAGATTTCCTTTTGGATCTCTGAGAGGGGCACCACCACCACATTTTCCCCAGGGGTTGTAATTCCTCATTTCTGCTTCTAACTTGGCTTCATAGCGTTCCTTCTCCTCCTTCTCTTGTCTGCGTCGTTCCTCCCTCTCTCTTATCTAAAAAGAAACCGAAGTCAGTTGCATAAAAATATCAATATATTGATTTGTTGAGTAATCAATATTATTGAGTAGTCAATAAATTTTAACTGAAAGTTAACAGAGCAAACTGAGAGCTACAATTACTCATTCCCCTGTCTATACCAAGCAAACCACAAACATTTCACCACCTATACTGCAGACAGTACATTGAACACTGTTATTGAAACATGCATGTCCACTCGTGTATAATCACAGAAAAACATACAGATACAATAATAAGATTTCCAGGTTTCAGAAAAAGTCACAACTGACACGTGCAGCAGATCAAATCTCGCATAACTTTGGATCTTTGATACAGAGATTGCTTGAAAATTAAACAGGCAAAATCCTACAATACTACAGCACTTGCTTCTCTCAACTTGGGATGTTTTGTTTAACCAAAACTTAGACTAGAGATGACATGAGATAAAGACTCCTAACAATGAATGATTTCATAGAATGCTACACAACTCTATAACCATTCATAGAATAGTTTTCTGCAGTAATACATGATTCAAGGCCAGGTTGGATGAAGCCTTGTGTGGGATGGTTTAGTGTGAGGTGTCTCTGTCCATGGCAGGGGGGTTGGAAGTAGATGATCTTGAGGTCCTTTCCAACCCTAACTATCCTATGATTCTATGATGATGTATGAAAATAACACAGAACTGTTCATATGGTTCGTGCCTCCTTTTCTTCAAAATCAGGTTAAATTTAAGTTACAGTCTCCGAATAACTTCATGTAGCATTTATAAAGACAGCAGCTGTTAAAAAAAAAAAAAAAATCCATCTTCCATTCAAAGCTTTTAAAACATTAGCCACTATGCAGGTAGCTGTGTTTTCCTTAAGTTTGTTTTTTCTGTGCATTAGATAAACACTTCTCCTTATTAAGCAGTCTTATCTCCTAAGAGATAAAATAAGTCAACACAAAGACTCATCTAGTCCCTTTGACTGTTTATAAAAATGTTCAGTCAGGTTTGTCTACAGGAAAAAAAGCAGAATACCTTCCGTTTATTTTCAACCATAAGCAGCATAGTAACTTTGAAAGACTGCATTGTGCAACATCTTTTAGACATCTATGTCAGATTGTGCAGCCTCTCATATGGCAAGATAAAATTTACTTCTATAGAAGTACAACTGAAGACTACAGTGAAAAAAATGCCTGCAGAGAACGTAAGTACAGTATCAGACACTATTCCTACATGTCTGTTCTTAGTTTTAGTTTAATTGGAAGCCTCTTCTTTATCCCTATTAGAATATTTTTATAGTAATTATAAACCTCCACTGAACAAATACAGAAAGAAGAGTAAGAAAATGTCAGTGCCACTGAACTAGGTTCTAGCAAAACCTCTTCTGAAATAACATACATTATCATGGTTGAATACATTTTACAAATCAAAACTCCCATTAGGTGCAGCTGCTAAAAACTACTAAGATCAGAGGGGACAAGGATGCCTACTGGAAGACAGGATACTCAAGAAATTTGTCTAGTCTATCAAAAAGGAAGCTGAAAAGAGGTAAGACTCCACCTACAAATACACTGGAAGCAAACATTATGAAAGCTTTTGAATTAGTATCCAAATGATCATGAAGAACTTAGTGAAATTAGAGTGTTTCTAATAATTATAGTAATTATGCTCAGAAGCATAACAGAAGTATCAGAGCAATACGTCTCATTGCTTTTAAGATGCTGGTATATGTTTATGATAATAATTATATAAAACTCCATGATTGGAACTAAGCTGTTTGCTGTCAGCCTTAACATTCTCTCTGCCTCTGAAAAAATATGAAGAGCTAAAATGAGCTAGAGTCACAGGAACGGGGGGAAGTGACAAAGGGAGAGGAGTTTAAAAAGCTTTTTACTTGTAAACTAAAATATGTTGGAAAGAGTACTAGAGTTACAACTATTGTATGGTTTTGGTATTGTATGGTATGGTATTGTATGGTAAATGAAGAAAGCATCAGAAGCTTTATCATTGGTACCTGCTGTTGTAATTCTTGTTGATAAGATAATGTTGCCCCTTTGGAAGGCTTTGTTTTTTCTTCAGAAAATACTCTTGTGCTTAATTGTCCATCTCCTGAATTCTTCTGTCCAATGCTACTTCTGAATTAGAAAAACCACACATATAAATGGAAAACATCATAGGGTCCAGAAGGGGGGAGGTGGAAGGGAAGTGGGGTAGAGAGTTGTTTAAAAAAAAAATAAATAAATAAATTAAAAAAAACCCTGCCTGAAATATTTTAAGAGCTGCTGTTTTCCACAGCCTGGCACTTCAGCATCTCCAACATTTTCATAAATCCATAGAAAAACATGATTTCACTGAATAATGTTTAGACAGAAATTCTTCATTAAAAGTTTGAAGAATTGTCTTTAACATACTTCATTTCCAAGGCATATCCATTTGTCAGCAAAATACTTCCATTGCGAAAAGTGTGTCAATACAGATAAATACAAAGAACATGAATAAAAAAATACTTACACAGGTTGCTCCACTGGGGCTTGACCTAGAGAAGGATCCAGATTAGGTGTGGGTTGCATTCCCGTCTGTAAATGGCCCATACCTGTGCCATCTAAAGAGTACAACAAAAACCAACTAGAATTTTAAATTTTGAATGCTCCCATATAAACACTTGCCACTACTTAAAAGAACAGAGCTCACTGTTCAAACTACAGAATTACAAACAGGACTCTCAACTTCTATAGCAAACTTTTCTAAGAAAGGAAAATAAGAAAAAGCAAAAAAATAGAAACAAAATAAGAAAAAAAGGAAAAACAAAGGAAAAAGAAACCAAACACCATACAATCCAGCCCCTCCCCAACACACCACAGTTGTTTCACTCATTAAATCATCATGAAGCAAAGGGTAAATAAAAAAAAAATAAAATAAAGGAGCTCTTCAGATAAAAAGGTTAATTACTTCTTACAGTTCCTTTAAAAATATTTAAAATCATATCTGGATTGTAATACCACCTAAACATGTAAGCAATTATAACATGATTTAAGCAATTTTAGAAAATGATGCTTTCATTACTAGAACTATGAAGAAAATTATCTGGGAGGAGTAGTGGCTAAGGAGCTAGAACTTGTTCAAGCAACTAACAAGATTTCTGGATTTCATATCCCCTTTTGCAGTTGCAGAAAACTACTTCATTCGAAACCAATACTGGCAAAAAGCCTACTTTTCATTCAATACTCATCTAAGAAATGAGTTTAAATTACTATTATTAGTTCTACATTATTCATCATTTAACTACATGAAAAGCAGTCATCTGAGTCACTCTAACAATCAATCCACTTAAAATCATCAACTTACAATATGCAAGATAGGGATCCAAAGGATTCCTAACCCCATAAAAGTAATATGCATCATCGTAAGGCGTTCTATAGTTGTCTGTCAACACTGGTGGTGGAGGTGGTGGCATCGGAGCAAGCCTTAAAGAAAAAAGGAACACAATTTTTTGTTTTGTTGTATCACTGAGAAGAGATCATTTAAAAGACGAAAGAAGGCGAGGGGGGGGGAAGGGAGAGAAGAAGGGGAGAGAGAGAGAATTCACTATGGGAAAATTCTGGATTTATCTTGTCCCAAGGCCTCTCACTAGTGCCATTCATAAGCCCCAGTAAGGAATTAACCTTCCTCTAAGGAGTAGTACGTCAACCCTCACTATTCCAGAAATCTAAAGAACACAAACCAAGTATGCCTTCTTTAACTGGTCCAGTTAGTGATACCTGGTGGTTACAGTAAATAAAACAAGCCAAGGATTAATCTTCTGGTCAAAGGGCAAGTGGCACAGCACAACTTCAGCCACATACCTAAAACTCCTTTCGTCTCCCTAAACAGTTTAGTTTCAAGTCACAGTACCTAGTGGAAGCTGTCCTTGCCCACACTGCATTCCTGGGCTTAGCCCTGGGGCACTGTTTAATTGACAGGGTCTGAACTCCTGCCATACCAGCCTCCTAACGACACAGACACTGCTGGGCATATGCCCAAGAATTCTTGCAGTATGGTTCAATATTATAGCCATGAACACCATTGCTACAGCACGACCCTTATTCTATACAAACATACACTAAGCATAAGCTGTCTTCACAGACAATCCAGCCTCCCCAGATTTTTCACAATAAATTGTGAAGAAACAGACATTAAAAGTTTATTTCAGAACAAGTAGTTTACTTTTCTGTTAATTGCCAAAGTATTATATCTTCCATCATTAGTTCCCTGGAGAAGGATCAATAGCACCAGTGAGGTCTACCTTACAGGGATAAAATGCTTAACAACAATCTTATTTAATGTGCAAAATGAACATGATGGCAAAAAACCTGGGAGCTGCTATGTCACCAAGAGTGCTGGCTAGTCCCCTGTGAAAGTCTTCATTCAATGGAGAGGCTGAAGGCACCGGTGTTTGGAAAGCCACCCTAGGCTTTTCAGGAGGTACTTTCTCTTCAGAAGCTCTTGCTGTCAAGCCAAGCTGCTTCAATCTATTTGGCTGAAGGGGGGAAAACAAATAAGCAAACAAAAAAAAAGAAAAAAGAAAAAAAATGGAAAGCAAACAAACAAACAGAACAGTTACACCTTGTTATTACTAGGAAATACTCTGAACCTCCATTTAGGTTGCATTAAACACTTTACTGGGTCCCAAGTAGCTGTTCAAATTTTAGTAACTGGAATTTGTTTTTTCTCCCAAGAAATTACAGGAAATCTAATACTACAAGGAAATTTAGCATGTTTATCACAGGTTTACAAAAAAGCCAACCTCTTATGGCAGGTTTCAGGAAGTACATGGTTCTAGTTATATCCAGAAAAAAAGAAACCTTTCTACAGTTGTCTGTATTACAGGTTATCTACAGCTGCCAGTTTCTTACACAGAGAGTATTCTCCTCTTCTGCAAAGGAAAAGTTCCTGAAATCCCTGCCCCAGTATTAAAATAGTTCATAATCAGCAAAAGCTAAAAATCAAAACCACTTTTTCCAATAAACATTTCCTTGAAAAAACATTATTTTATTTTTTAAGTTCCTTTGATTTTATTAAGTTTTTCACCCACAACAATGAGAAGAGATTGAGGAGGGTGTTCTTTTTCAAATACAAGTATCAAATATTTATTGATAACTGGCAGCCTCAGAAGAAAGTCAAAGGCAACATGCAAATAATGCGAAGGCATGCAAGTCAGTTAGTTTCAGAATTATCCTATGACACCCAGAAAGCCTTTACACCAGCTGCTATGCATAAATATTTTAATGTTTAAATTAGTCTATGTAAGAGAAGACAGAGAAAATTCACACATCAGGAAAAACAGATTTTGGTTTTGAATTCATTGGTTTTTTATGGCGCTTCAGTTAACATGCAGACAAAGTAATAGCAGCTAAATATTAAATATCTAACAGCCAAACATATACCCTACAATATGGAAGTATTTCAGCAAAATATTAAATCTTTACCTCCTCATCACTTAGCTGCAAGACAGTATACAGAAGGTAGTTAGTACTCACCAATCATGAACTACAGTATTGAGAATAAAATTCTCAAAATCTACTAGACATGAATATTTGTTTATAATACTTAGCTTCAAATTTCTAGAATTACATACAAAATCAGATGATAAATATGAGCTACAACAACTGAAAACTATGCAGTATTAAGACTTTTTTTTTAACTTGTCTTTTCAAATCCAGTGTCCTGAGCAGGAGAACAATTAAAAGAGCTTTTCTCTCCAACAAGTTTAATGTAAACTGCTCCTAAAGTAACCGTGATTGCAGCTCTGCACCTGATTCCAGATGTGACTGTGGTACCCAGCTCATCCTGGGGATAGTTTTATTTTAAACAAGTAGTATATACAACAGTCTACATTTATAGATTCGTAATCAGTCATTGCTGTTTAACCAACTTGTAATTAATCAAGAAATCCACCTAATTAGAATCTCTCCCCGAGAGGCAATTTAAAACTAAGGGTGACTGATGCTTAATGAATGTAGCAATTCTACTTAATTGAAGGCTTTCAGCTAAATTAATGGTTTTAAAACATTATACATGTCCTGGACTTGCTCTGGATATAGTTTTGTTCCTTCAACATGCATTTTTCAGTCTCTGACTGAGATGCATATGGTGCAGAGAGTTCTGCAGCACAGCATGCTCCTGCCTAGGGAGCTTTGATTAGACGAAACTGTTTACACTGACCTTACAGCCTGCTGTGCCAAAAGAGCCAGCGTTCTCTGCTCAGTTTTTCCTTTTTTCCTGCCTGGCTTCCAGCTGTACACTCCATTCCTCTCCCTTTCACCATCTGAATCCCTGATCAGCCAACCCACCAATCTAAGCCAACTAAAGTAGCAAAAAAAATGAAGATTTTTGCCAGATAACTAAGCTGCGCCAGTTTGCAAAAGGGAAACATGCACTATGGATACTTGCAGCAGAGAGGGCCAGGAACACACAGCCAGACCACTTGCCAGTGTTCTCCCTACCCATTAAGGAGCAGGAATTTTGATTCAGCTTCATTGCTTCTCTACGTGCATTTTCAGTCTCCTGCCCCATGTGCTGCCTAATAGCATCTTACAGCTATTCATTCATACATCTTCATTTTCTAGAAAATAAGTTTCTTTCACCTTGCTGCACCCTTCAGAAACAGCACAAGTTTCTGTGTTGTAGCCTCCCCCCAAAACCAGCACAACTGAGAATTTAAACCAGTTAAATTGACAACCAGATTATTCTTGCTTGAGGAAGTTACCCTTCCTACACCTCCAACAGTAGATCTCTACTGCACCCAAGATACAATGGCTTCAGCAGTTAGCAAACACATGCAAATAGTGCTAGTTCTGTGACTATCAGTCTGCTACTAAGGTTAGTAGTGCTGACAATTTACTCCTTCATATATGCTAATCAAAATTCTAGTACAATAATCACCTTACTAAGGAAGTGGAACAGCAGTAACTCTGTTAAAACAAGCAACACAGTATTAAACATCTTGCTTTTTAAGAAATCCTATCAAAATGCTTGCAATCCTGAACACAACATTCGATTTCAAGAAGAAATACAAATTTGAAATAAAAATCTGCTACAATGACATCAACTGGGCTGCAAAACAACTGGATTTTTTTTTTAATTGAAAAAGAGCAAAAGCTTTCTGCAACATCCTTTACATTACCGAGGACAGGTTACTAATGTGTGCATGTGCAAACTAACACTGGACACTAAGTCTTTTTTCCATGATACCCACTGCTGGAACAAAATTTCCACTTGGTCACAGCAAAAGCAAATGTTTGGTAACTTCTGCAAAAATATTTTCCTCTTAAGCTGAAAATGTGTATTGATTTACAGCCTTATCATCCCTGGCTTCAATTTTATTCTATGCTAATACCCCATAGGAAAAAAACCCACATTTACCATTCTAGAAAAACTCTACAAAGTTTTGTGTCTGAGCAAGCACAGTGTACATCTAATAATGAAAAAATATATATACATTTATATATACATGCCTATATGCATGTATGTGTGTCTGTACATATCTATAGGGGAAAGAAAATCCAAGTTCCTTACCTTCTTTTCTGGATCTTGAGCTCCAGAAGCAGCAACTGAGAGCTCAAGTTCCTTCTCACTGTTTTTGTTTAAAAAACAAAAACAACAGATCAAATCAGAAAACAGTAACAACTATACTCATTCTTTCAAAGTACAGACCCCACAACTCTCTAGTTAAAATAGCTTTGAAAATATAGGATAACAAAAGACATGATTTCACTCGATTTCCTGGAGTTAGGAAAGAAGGATATAATATAATCCTTCCAGATATTATTATAAACAGAATAAACAGAACTCTCATCTGGCTATCATCTATTCGGTCTAATAAAAATCCAACTCCTACAAAAGCACAAACCACCACACTGTTTTTTTACTACAACCGTTCAGGACACTTGTTAAATTGATTTTCATTTGCATTACAGCAAGAAGTTTATAAAAAACATACTGAAACGAATGATTCAGAAGTACAGCAGTAAGTAGTATATTGTAATTTTAGGACTCAGGCTTGCTCAGTATGTACAATTTTTCCATCACAGTGAAACCATCAATAGTAAATTATTTTTAATTCCTTAAACCTTCACTAATATCACCATCTATCATTCAGCAGGCAGCTACTAACACATAAGCAAGACAATTCGTATTTTATTATTCTGCATAAGTCAGCTGGTCAAGTGCTTTGAAAATGAAAGGTTACTTTCCTAAATGAGAGGGTAAACCAAGGTCTATTTTCAACTTTGCAAAGTAATTGGACACTCCTGTCCCAGGGAGGGGTGGGGGGGGAATAAAAAAAGATAACTTCAGCTTCTTAGGAAACAAAATAATTTTTTTAAATTACAAATATCTGGCTTTTCCTTTGTTCCACTGAAAGCTGGTGAATGTGTTTATTTAAAACTAAAGTGTTCACACTGATGAGTTTGACTGAATGCCATATTACCTACCTAGCTAGAATTCCTTTGTTATGAAAATTTTTCTTACCATACTAAATTCATGAAATGCCTTTAAATTTCAGCCATTATCTTTAAAAAGATTTAGTAACTTTCCATTACCGTCTCTTATTTCGCTGTTGCTCAGCCATCTGTTCTATTAGTTCCTGCCTGTATTTCTCTTTTTTCCTTTGGAGAAGTTCTCGGTCCTGACCACCTAATGGAAATAACCACACATTTGTTTAAATGCTCCACAAAATACACAAAAGGTACTGGACAAAACCATTACATTTCAGTCAATTTAAAACATGATACATAATAGCGTGTATGATTTGAGAATGTGCAGAAGAATGCTGGACCTTTACTGACTTAAAAAGATACATCTAGTTTTAATGCACAGTTTGTTTGGAATACAGTGATCCACACTACTAAAATTTTGATTAATATTTCTTTAATTTGACTAGTTTTGTGTAGTCAGGAAGCTACAAATTCCAAAGCTATGTGCTTAAACAGCAATTTAAAAGCAAGTTACTTATTTTGCATAGTCTTTTCCCTAGTGCTCAACTAAGGAAAATACACTACAGCACTCCAAAATTATGAGGCACTGCTCAGGATAAAAATGAAAGTTAAAACTGAAGAGAGTGAAACCCACAGGGAAGAAAGCAGATTGTTCCACTTTTAGGATGGTTCTCGTGACTACTAGGATTTAGCAAAGTATTGGCAGATATGCATATGTAAAAGGAAACGGTGATAGCATCTACCATGGATTTTAAAGGAAAACAAAAAACGTCCAACTTATGGTAGTACCCCCACAATAAGCATGGAGTCTTCTGCTGTTTTAAAAACAACAACCAAAAAAAAAAATCAACTCTTTCTATATATTATGACTATCAAACACAAGGACTCCTAACATATTTCCATACACAAAGTCACTGGCTATCCAGTAAAGTAGACCTGACCAATAAAGCGAAGTAACCTGAAAGGAAACTAAATAAAAATGAACAAAAATCCCCCAACAAACTAACAGATACAACACACAAAACCAAAACACAAGAACAAAAAAACATGATGCACGACTGACTTATTTTTCATTCAATTATTGTGCTGGGACTGTAAAGTAACCAAAATGTGCAAAATAACTTCAAATTTTGTGATTTCTGGGGAGTCTGAAATCACTTCTCATTTCCAAAACCTTCAAGTTTTAATTTACTTAATCTTTATACAACATCTTTAACAATATTCCTTTCCTAATCAGGACTGCTAGAATATAAATTCACAACTTTGTGTCCTCAAGTTACTATAAGTGAGATGCCTGACCATTACAACACCACTGTTTTAATGTTGCCTTTAAAGAGTTCAAAAAAACAGCACTGAAGATCAGGGAAGTTCAAATGCAAAAATACATAACAATTATTCTGATAACTGTTAGTCAGCTTTTCCTCAATTCAAACCTAGCCTGCCTTCTAAGGCTCCTGTCTGAAGAACTACTGCAGTTCTTTTATCTTTGTCTTATGATTTTCTGAATTTAACTAGGAATGCTATGTTTTCAACAGTATTTCTCTCTACTGTACTCAATGCTTCCTGCTAAATTTTATGGCTACATTTAAACACTAAGAGATGATCAGAATAATTTGTTCTTGCCCAAGGTTGTATCTTTAACAATACACAAGTTAGTATTTCTTCTATATTTCATTTCATAAAAGAACTTAAGAATGTATCTAGGCTTTAAACTGTTAATGAAATCAAAGAAAAAATTTGGGCTCTTCAAAATTAATTAGAAAGCCACATTACATTAACAGGGAAAAGAAACATGATTTTTCTTTTTATTTACCAGTCTTGGTGACAACTAGTACAAATAAAGAACTAATTTTCCTACGCTTTAATTATTCCCAAAGAAAATTAAAATATGCAAAGCAAGTCTAGTTCAGTGTCATTTGTTAGGTTTTTATACATACCAAGAACACGGCCTGTTGTATACGGCATTTCAGCTGCAGACTTGGCCTGTTCAATAGCTGAAGGACTAAGCTGCACCTGATTCCTGGGCAAAGAAAAAAAGAAAATGGAATGTACTCAAGAATGTACTTGTAGTCTGTGTGAAACATGAGAGATGCACTTACATCATTATGTGATACATTCATGACAAACAGCTTTCCTAAAATCCAAAGAAATATCACAAGCAAAAGAAGAAACCACCTGGCAAACAGGCACTCCTCACAGTTCTCATTTGCCTGCAGTTTCTGAAGCCATTTGAAACACTGACTCCGTTGAGCACTTAAACAATGTTGACAGATTGAGTGGTGCCATTCAAGAGTTTATATAAGAGCTTTACAAGTGTTCTGTTTCTGCCTCATCCACTCAAAATCATATCAGGACTTGCAAAACCAAGACAAGAGGCAAAGAGAAACTTTAAAATTACTAGGAAAAAAGGATTCCCTGACACTCCAATTAACAGTCTTCAATAGGAGAGTAGGTCATTTATTGTTTCAAAAAGAAAACTTCAACAGCTATTCTCAAAGGAAACATGCTTTTCTTACATCTTAGCTGTAGGAAAAGCTATCAGCTAACATATATGGGATTTTCAATAAATATTTTCTTTTCAACATGACTTTATAGGGCAATTATCAGCAAAATACACTGTATGCCACACCTAGAATTTCCAGTTCTTGAGGTCTGCTGCATAGGTGCTCTCTCCTTTAACTCATCTTCATAATCTGCATGTGGGTCTCTTACTATTCCATACAGAGAGGGCCTTAAAGAAATAGAAAATAATCAGCTATGCTTGCCTAACAATGTACAACCTTAAAAGGAAGGTCTAGCAGTTTAATGCAAATGGATTCTCAGACCCATTGCATATAGGATGGCAGAACCAGTTCTGACAATATCACATACATTTTCTAGAAATACTCTTGTTAAGGCAGCTTTCTGTCTGGAGTTTGAATTCCCAAGCCTGCATTCATGCGGCATTTATCTATTGACCCTGATAAAGAATTATGAGAGCTGAAGAGCATTTACACTGCATTAATTGAAACAGATTTTGCTGTTCTTAATCCCCAAGAGCCAACAAAGTCTACAACCCATTTCAGCACACAGCTACTGGGCAAGTCTGATGAAACAGTTAATTCAGACATGAAAAGCTTCTTTATTGACAACCTCCCCTTCACTATGCCCCTGATACAATTTAAAAGAGGGAGGTAACTTTTGATAAAAAGACAAAGTTAACATGGTGAATACAAAAATTCAGGAGCTAAAATCTGAATCATCCACATATGAAGTAATATAATTGAAACTTCAAATAATTCCAAAGATGCCAAATAAGGTATGGACACAAGGGAGTTTTTCCTGAAAAAAAAAAAAAAAAACCCAAACTGGGGTAGTTGAATTTATAGGCCTTTCTTGCCTCACAAACTACTCTCCAATAAGGACTTCAAGTTACCTTGATAAAAGGCAGAAATAGGTATTCAATAAGAAGTAAACTACCCAACACCTGTTAACAAAGTTATATGTTTTCCTGAGCTGGACAGAGCCATGCACTTCCTATTAAGCAAACAAAAAAAATGCTAGGCAAACATAGGAAAAACCTCATGTTATTCTTTTATCTAAAAAGACCCACAGCACTGCCCATCTCTGTAATTTAAATAAAAGCCAGTAATCAAAGGCAAAAGGATGCAGGCAGATTATTAAACATGGATTTGGCATCTTAACAACCCACAAGAACAACATGAAAGAACACATACCCATCCTCTCAGCATAACATGATCTTTCATGATCAGTCTGCTATTTACAACGCTGGTCACATAAGACTGAAACAGTCAGTGATGAAAGGACACAGGGAGAAAACAAAAAAAAACAAACAAACTTTGAGATTCAAGAGGCAATCTTTTTTTGCAAAAAGCAGCAAATGGCAGGCCCAGACATGTTGGTCCAGTTCAATCAAGAAGCGGCTGTATCCTGTTTATATGACACAGCTGGCTGCTGGGGACAAGTTAAAGCATTCTTCTTGCTTTCCTGTCACCATTTCTATTTGCTGAAATATGCTACAGGCCTTGTGTCTCCATCAAACAGAAGTCTTTCCAAAAAGTCCGGTTGCAAACACATGCCTCTCCAAACTAAGAAAGCCCATTTAAAAACATAAGCACTTTAATACAACAAATAGAAATATTCTTCCTTATGAATTTAGTGTTTATCTTGAATCAGATGTATTCTGGAAAAGTTGACACTGCCCAAAATGAAAACGTAGAAAAAAATATGCTAACTCTACAGAAGCTGAGTTGTCAGTAACTAATAGAAGTGTTTCTTCTTCTTGAATGGAGAATGTGTGAGGTGTCCCTGCCCATGGCAGGGGGGCTGGAACTAGACGATCTTGAGGTCCTTTCCAACCCTAACTATTCTATGACTCTATCATTCTATGAAAATAGTTAATAAAAGTTTAAGTGGAGTTCCTTGTGAAGAGAAAAGAAGTACTAGATTACAAAGCACATTTAATTTAAAAAAGGGAATTTTCAGTAAAAATGCAGCAAAGCAGAAAATACACACACAAAAAAAACCCAAACTTAAATTTCATGTACAAATTTAAGTTCAGGCAATTCAGGTGACAGCCCAGCAACTGCTTTTAAGAAGATGGCACCAAGTTTGCCAATAACAAATATAAGAAAACTGAACTAAAACTATTTCAGAGTCCTCTCCAATTAAGCAGCAAATTGCCTGGTGATATACGAGTTTCGTATTTATACAAGCATAATCAGTGGTTTTTGAATAACTATGACTGTGTATACTATTATTCAACATGATACTGCCTACTGCTGGTCTAAACACCATCCTTCCTTATATTTTACATTTATAATTCTGAGTACATTTTTTGAGAAACAAAATAAGCCCTCAAACTTTATCACATGGCCATTTTTATTTAAATATTAGGCTGTGTCCAATTGAATTAGACAGTGGCAAACAGATACCTAGTAAAAAAGAGGACATTTGTCCTTCTGGGTGTTAATCTACACAAGAGGATTAACATTGCTGTTAGTCTCAAACCTACAAATATTTGGTTATATAGAAGCTCCAAGTTATACAGACACCAAGTCAAGCTTCTAGCTTTTTTTCTTTCTGAAAAGCTACAGGACAAGACATCCCTATCCTAAAACATCTTTTGCTCATTTCTACCAATATTGCACTACAGTGGTTAATTTTTTTTTTTTTTTTCTTTATAAACAGAGCTGGGGAAGAGTATGAAAAGCTATTTTTGTAGAGAAGTTATTTTAACTCCATTGGCATTTGAAACTGCAAAAGAGGTGTGACTTCATCCATTTTAGAAAACACTGTTGCAGTAGTAGGGCATTTCAGGGTTTGTTCTTCCCAGTTATTAATCTGCAGTACTATTCAGGAAATTATCCCTGTAAACAACAACTCAAAAGATCATTTAACCAATCCACCAGTAATTAACAATGAAGCATGATCACAGTATTTAACACTGCTGAAAGTGGTACAATTTGCCTTCTGTTTTTTCTAGAAGTGTTAATTCTAGGGAAGGAGGGGGAAGAAATGGTTATTTTGCTTAACCAGGGAAAAAAATCAGCTTTTCCTTCACTGAAGGAGCTGCAGGAGAACAATTTTGGCAAGAGGCCTGTTCCCAAGATCTGTAAAGTGAAAAAATGTACACTCTTTAAGCACTTTTTTAAAATTCATTTACAAGTAACTTAACTGCTTTAGTTCATTTGAATTTAGCTGTATAAAACACATCTATTTCAAGTTTGTTACTATCGCACACCACAACCCATCTATTTTTGAAAGCAACTGGTTGTTGCAATGGAATAACCAAAGGTGGCCAGACTGCCAAACCCTGCATGACTGGGCAGGTTATACTTCTTTTTTTCCCTTTTCAGTGAGTGACCTAGAAGCAAGATTAACCTTTTATGTCAAAGCAACCAAACTGATTTACCAGTTAACACAGTTAACAGTTAACAGGCTGTTTAATAATGAATGTTTTCTGGCAAACTACTCTTCACAAAAATGAATTATGGACTTCCTTTTTCTGAGGTAATTTCTCTTGTACCATTGGTTTGCCGTAATATACAAAATGTTCCCTAATGCATGATGCATAGTCTCAAGTATTGGTCCATTTTTAAAGTATTTCTTCTAAAGATTATTCAAAGGTCTGTTTTAAAGGAAGTACAAAAATCCTGCATTCATATGAAAATCCTGACTATTTTTCAGTAAGAAGTAAACATGGCTGTCAACAACACTACAGAAATAAATGAGAAAACAGAATTAAGAATACCTTTCAGCATGAAAAAAACGAGGAGTTTTTCTGTCATAAGCACTTTCAGATCTAAATCTAGGGTCCATCCCTTCACTTATCTCAGGATCATAGTCCATTCTGTAGTATCTTCTACCAAAATTACGATCTTCATCAAGTCTGTGATGCTTCCTAATAGGAATTACGGATTGGGTAGCAAATCCATGATGCCTTCGACTGGGAACATCCAAATCTTCATCAAGTCTTTTATTTAATAATTGAGTTCTTAATTCAATGTCATCATCTAACCTCTGATACCTGTCTTCCTCCAGCCGTCTCTTATTTAGCAGCTCTTCATAACCTTCTGTAGAAGTAAAGGCATCCTTCTTGGGAGGCTCTGCCCCTGTATTAAAGGGCTGTACTTCTGTATGTAGTTCTGGCTGAAGCCTTGTAACAGCAACAGGTATTTTATTCCTGTCCATCTCATTCTTCTTAATAGAAAAAAAAAAATATTAAAAGATCTGAGTCTAAACAAATCACATTGAGCAAACTGTTTGTTCTTTTATCAAAAAGATTTTGATAAAACTATTTCTACATGAGAATAACAAAAATATAACATAAAGGTCCAACAGGATGACAAACAAAGCAGAAAGAAAAACCTCGATTCCCTAAATCTAATTAGATAAGACAGCTGAGTAAACATAAATGCCCAAACATGCATAAAAATCTTTATAGAGATTTACAGCCTCAGTTACAAAACACAAGCTGCATTTTTGCTTTTCCTAGGGTTCACTGTTGTGTAGCTCCCCAGAATTTTAAGAACCCAGTAAGAATCAGACACTGAATTTAAAAATATAAAGGATGGCTGAATACTGCCTCATAGCTGTCCGCATGGATTAAAACAGTTTTCAACTACATGACACTTCAATGCACTTGGAGGAAAACATCTTTCTCCTAAGAAAACAATCTTTCTGGAGACAGACAAGAAACATTTTTCTAGATGGAACTTACAAATATATGGATATTTACACTTGCTGTCTGCTGCAAGAAAGACGGTAAGTTTGCAGCTGTTGTGAGGACAAATACAAGTCCCGTCATGAAACAGCCTAGCTCTCACACTACACTTAAGAATTTCCATATTAAAAAAAGAAAGTGGAAGGCCTTCTTAAATCAAACCTGCAGGAGATGAAAGTTACAAATTATTGCAGCCCATCACTAAAACTAAGGCAACAATATTTAAAAAAGAAAACTTATCCATTCCACACAAAATTTTACTATGAACAAGCAATAGGAAGGCTTTCTCGGATCAATACAAATAATAAGTCAATGATAAAACTATAAACCTGTATTACCTCTGTGTTTTTCTTCCCTAATTTCCTTAGCCTTTCGTTCCACAATTCTTTATCCCTGAGGTACTGATTGTACTCCTTGTTTCTTTCAAGCCGTAGTTTCTCCTAAAACAGGCATTGAAAAGGGCATCATAATTTTGCATTTTTGAGTACCTTTTAGCTTCATAGAACTGCAGTATTAAATGAACACATGCAAGCTGTGGTTTTCTCCCCTCTCTCCCCACCTCCCATCCTCCCATGATGTACAAATAGCGCTTGAATTGCTTCAAGGTACTTCTTCATTCTTGAACGTATTACTTTCTCTTAATCTGAAATCCGTAAGAAGTCAGCTTCTTGGGCATGAAGTCTAGCCCCCAGTAACACTAGTGTAATATTAAGTTCAATCTTAAACCAGTCAGTTTTCCTCTTGCTAAATATATTACAAAACTGTTCCAAAGCCTCACTACTTGGACAATCATAGATCACATTCTAATTTAAAATCTAGATGTATTTACATATGATTTTTAAACTTACTTTTGTGTGTGTTAAGATTAGTTGTGACTTGCCCCACTCATAATTAAAACAGGACAACAAATACATGTGTAGACAAGATGTGTCAATTAGAGCTTAGGATATAACTTGAACTGTCAAATTCAAACAAGCAGTTAAGCTGACTGCAAAAAGAGTCGAAAGCACAAAGAACACAAGGAAAACCAAGAAAAACATGATTGATCCACTTTGTCCTAGTTGCTTTTTCAAGGTGACATTTATATCCAGCTTGCTCAGATCTAAAAATAAACCTGCAGGAATCATACATCATAAAAATCCCTGCAGGAATTTTACATCAATAGCTTAGTAACATAATATGAAATACAAAAGTCTACAGGTAAAGTAAACTCTATTTTACTTTATTTCCTATGTTTAGAGCATGGAGCATGTCTTACACTAACTCATTCCAACCATCATATATGTGCATAAAAGAGAACTATATTACAATATTAAGAATTATGATCTTCTCCACTGCAGTATTTTCCAATAGAAAAAAGCAAAAAGTATTTTAAAACCTTAGCACTACATATAAATTTACTTCCCACAAACAAATTTCAAACAAAAATAATTTATAGATCTATCACCATAGAAATACCAGCTTAGTAGCTGTTTTGCAAATAAGACCAATGCTCCCAAAAACTTCAGGGATTCCCCCACCCAGATTTGTGCCTAGAAGTTTCATATCTGCAGACAGCTATGGAAGCTGCTTGAGGGGTATTTTCCACAGCTGAGAAACTAGCATTGTCTGTAACAGGTGGCGAAACACTCAGCAGAAAATTCCGTATGCTGTGTGGCTGCACATTTTACCTAATAGAGGAAACTAAAATGCAAACGTTAACCTCTAATCATCATCCGCCCAGAGGCTAACCGTTTAGCAGGGCACACTGTGACACCTTCTGGCAGCTTTTAGGTTCTGCAATTCCACTAAATAAGTGGGCAAAAAAGGATACAACACACTTAAGCAGAAAATCTCAGCAAATGTTGAGCTCCTATGATAGAAAACCAATGATCAGACGTATTCGCCTTCCCAGCCATTTCATTCTTGCTGCCTTTTTCTTTTTTAACACTAATATAGTTTGGAGTTTGAGACTTTTTCGTAACAGCAGTTTTCACTTGAGTTCTCACCAGGCTCCTCATACGGCCAAACATAATTGCCAGCACGGGAAAGGCAGAAAGCGTAAGTAAGCACAGCAAGGGCAAGACCAACGCATTCCATACCATAAGTCTTGTGTCAGATTACAACAACAGCATAGCCTCAAACACAAAGCAACATGCAATTCCAAGAAATATAGGTTTAAAAAAATTAATTAAAAATAAGTAAGTGAAACAAAATCCTCAAAGGTGCAACAGCCCCTCCTCCAACAAGACAGTTTCTCTTTCTGCCTTGCATCTCTGCTGGGGTTTGACAAAACCTAACAACCAACCAGTGGTGTTTGTTGAGACAGCAAAAATATATGCTAAATTACAGTGTTTCTGCTGTTTCAACTTCCTGGATCAATTTACAAGCAAATACAAGAAAGGAACTGCAAATACAAGTGAACAGTAGAAGGGCAGAGGAGAGGTAACCCCTGTAAGATTGATCTATTCCTCTGATGCATAGTATGATTTTGTGAACACCTGAATCAGAGCTTAAGAAAATCCACATATGCATACTGCATCTTCATATTCTAACCTCCATGAACCTCCAATAGCAGAGAGACAGTTATGGCTAGTATCCTTCTCCAACATATGAAAGCAAGACCATAAACTGGTAAGAAATCGCACAGAAACCAAACGGGTTAAACACAGGGAGAGAATGTGTACTCCTTTGACAAAGCACATTAGTATCAGTATTTTGAAAGAAAGATTGGACATTGGTAAGTTTCCTATATTAACAGCAGGCAATATGTGAAATACAAGATCTAGTTCTGATAAGAACTGGTAAGACTATTACTGTAGAAATAGCTACATGGAAATATTTTAACATTTATCCCCAGGCTGCAGTAGAAAGAGTAATAAATTAGAAGAGGATTTATAAGAAAAACAGTGTTCTTTATTAGATCAATATTTATTGCTGAACAAAACCCAAGCACAATGAGAGCTTTTGAAAACACCCGGTGCCCTGCAGCCATGAACTGGAAATAGCAAACCTCCAAATAGTATCAGTGCAAACTTACACATCTAATTATCTAGAAATTTAGAGTACAGGTAACCTAGGATTATTCTAATGACCACCTCCCAAAAACATTTATTTGTAAACATTGGGGGAATGCAAACAAAAAAGGGGAAATAATTTTTCCACAACAGTTTAAACATTCGGGTTCTTTTTCAAGTTATATACCACTTAATTTCCTCCACATACTTACCTTTGCAGATTTTCGCTCATCAATAGGAAGAGATAATCCCTGAGTATATGGATCTACTTCACCAGTAGTCTGATAATTTTTCTACATTTAAAAAAAATGAAAAAAAAATATTTTTTAAATATATACTCAATATATTTTAAAATACCAAAACTTACTTGCTAGGAATTAACATTTTCTGAAATAAATCTGATCAATTCAATTAAATAAAAACTGAAGAAAACCTTCACATTTTGAAAATGTAGAATTATCTTGGAGCACATGAATGAAGTCAAGGAATGCAGAAAGTAAAGTGCTTTGTCACACTTTAAGCCTGAGTTTCAAAGAGTTTGTCACTTCTTCCCTGTTACACTACTTCCATGATCACATAAGACAGTCTTCCTATATTAAAAATACATATTTTTATTCAAAGAAATCACACCAGTACTCAGTTTTCCTGTAATGAAGTAGAATAAGCACAAGCATATGTACAAGCATAAGAAGAACCTTCCAAAACACTACTTAAGATGAAAAATTGATTTTTCTAAAAAAAAAAAAAAAAAAAAAAAAGGATAACATGTGTCTACCTCTTATTTTAACAGATGGAGATGGAATCCATACTAACACTAGCACAGCCAACACTCTGCATCTCAACACTATGTTTTTTGCAACGGCAGTTCCCAAACTTCAGGGTAATGACCTGTCACCAAATCTTGTAATTCCTTACGGACCATCAGTCATTTTCAGAACAGAATTTTTCATTGAAAACACTATGTGGTTGCTCCATACAGCTCCCTGAGCCACGGCTTGGGAACTGGGCCGTGCAACACGTCAAAGTATTGGCCTTTCAAATCAAATACCAGTGCTGGAATAGGTTCTCAGCTTCTAGGTCTAGTGGCTTCTTCCTACATCACTCATTTACTAAAAGCATTCCCCAGCCATTCTCAATCACCTATGTTTTATAAATCTGATTATCTTTAATAAAAAGATCATCTATTTGTGTGGCATGGGCTGATGAAAGGAATGGGTTAGATACGGTATTTCATTAGCATTGTTTCCTTCCATCCTTTATGTAGCTTAAAAGCTTAGAGGCATGTCAACACATAAGCACTCTACCTGTTCCAGTGCAAACCCACATCATTATGAATTACATTTCACAACTAAACATTGAAAGATTTAAGGGATTTAATTACCATGCAAATATCCAAGCACTAAACCAACTAGATTAATATAGGAACTAAGTTATTTTTGCTAGAAAAACTAAATAAATTGTAATCCTCATCATTAATTCTTTTTGAACAGATCTATAGAGAATACTTTTGATCTTTAAAAGGTATTTGCTAAAAATCAGAAGCTCAGATGGAAACTGCATTTTCTATGTGAGCAAGACTAAGCAAGTTATTAACCAAAATACCACAATGAGAGCTGCTAAGAGTTGCACTATCTCTTTAAGAGATTGTTATCCTACCTATTCTGCAGAATTACAAGCTTAATATAGCTAACATGTACTACATAAAAAGAAACCCTGTAAACTACATTAAATTGTACATTAAAAAAATAAACTACAAAATTTGTACAACTGAAATTCAATTGGGAATAAAACATCAGAAATTTATATTAAACTATATTATTCGGGTACTTCGGTAAGAATTATGAAGTAATAAGTTTTTACACAATATTCTAACTTTGAAATTAATCTGACGTTTAAGATTAAACAAGAAGCAACAATTATATAAGCATTATTTTGGTAAGAGGTTAAGAAGCCTGTTTTGCTGTTGCTATTACTATTCAGGAATTCTACTGCATGCTAATATAGCTAATTTGTATCACATACATGTTATTCAAAGCCTCAGAAAAACCAGAAGGTTGTGTTTCTACCACATTACCTCCCAGTCCTTTTACCCAAATTGCTTAATCTGAACAACCTGGATGGACGCTTAAATTTTAAAACTGTATAGACTTGACAGTATAAATATAAATAATGATATAAATAATAAAAAATTACTGTAATTGAACACAGCTTGCAAAGGTGTGTCTCTTGTTTTGTTCTTCACATTACTTGTATTCTCACATTCTGGCCACTAGGTGCTGAATAACTGCCCCTACTGCTTCCCTAACCATCACTGATGAGATGTCAGTGATAAGAAAGAAAAGCACCCCAGCTCTGATTCCAACGACATGACATTTCAGGGTTTATGATTTTATTCCAGCTTTGTAAAGTAGGTGTATAAATAAATAAATAATTAAAAAGATCTGAACTGGTAACATCTATGGAACTTAAAAGCCTTGAAGCAAATGTCTACTAAACTAAAAAGTTTTATGGAGTCAGCATTAGACAGCAACAATAGCAATGGCAAAAGAAAAAAAAGAAATCAGCGAGTGTTTTAAAATCTTACCAATGGAAATAATGAACTTAAGTAATCATTTGCACAAAGCCAACGATGCTGTTAATCACAACTAATCACTATGGCATGCACAATCACATAAAGCACAATAAAGTAATGATTTTTTTATTAATTCAAATTGCACAAAGCTTTCAAAGCAAAAAGTGACTAATTTGAAAAGAAAAAAAGAACAAAAATAAAATATATTGCAGGCACCCTACCTTTCTTTTTGCCTGTGAAATACCCTAAAAATCAGGGAAAAGATACTATTCAGAAAGAGTCTTTCATTCAAAAATATCTGACTTAACAAAAGAGACCACTTCTCTTAAAACCAATCCATTTTTTTTCATTTTAAGAACTAAAGATAATTAGCATTTTGAGACAACAGATTATCTGGTTCCTGATTTGTTCCTGTTTGGCTAAGAAGGGATACAGAATATTCCCAAGACTACAACATTTCCCACATACCATTTCAATTTTAAATTTACTGTGACATCTAATAAATCATGTTAAGCAGAACAATTTTATTTCTACCACTGAAAAGAAGCTGTCAAATGCAGTCACACTAATTATAGGAATATTCTTACTGAATTACAGACCACACAACACATAAGCACTTCAGGAAGTAACATGATATTTTAAATTCTTAAGATGATACTAAGAGAGTAGCACATACAAATAAATTAAACTATTCAGAATAAAAGGTACTAAGCAATAAGTAGCCTCGTGGCAGCAAAATCTATGGAAGCCTGGAATATACAACCATTCCGAGCAGTGACATTTTGAAACTACTTTTACTCAAGTCTGCAAAATCAGCCATGGTTCATAATGAATGCCTTCCTATAAAGATTTTCCAGATTTTATTCATTTTCATTCTATTAAAATGAGTGAATCTTTTTAAAAGACTCACTCAACTCAGGCAACCAGACAGGATGCTTTACCTGAGAAAGGTATCGCCTATAATCTTGTCGGAGTTCCTCTTTCAGTTTATGTTTTTTTCTTTCATATTCTTCTCCAAGAGGTAAACTCAAGCCATAGTCACCTGAAAGGTTAACACCATTAAATATTATTAGTATACTATTTTGTATCAATACAAAACACATCCTGCATCTGGATTTTTATTAGATATCAGCACAAATAAAATGAACTGCGCAACCAGTAATTACATAACAGCTGAAATACAAAATGTCCTCTCCCTATGAGCAGTTGGGTGGAAAACACAGAAAAATGGATTGGGTTTTGGATGTTAATTTTCCTCTAGTCCTTGTGCTTTTTCTTCCCACTTGGAAAAAAAAACACAACAAAGCAAAACAACATAAACAGTATTTGGATAGTTTGACAAATAGTGTAAAATAATCTAAATATTGTACATTTTCTTTTGCCAATGTATGCTTCAAAGGAAGTCTCCTTTGATATGTTAGTTTCTATATTACTCTGGTATTTTAATCCATGCCAATCACATAATAGGAAACATACTTTGCAAGTAGAAAGAAACAAAACACACTTTGCAAGTAGAAAGAAACAATCTATTCATTTAGCATGAAGCATGTGAAAAAATATGTGGCTTCCACACAACTAGAAGGAAGCTGGCCATATGCTGAAAATCATTTTTTCTTTCCACCTCAGTGTTTTTAATTGTAGTAGACCCAAAATACACAGTTAGTACTTTTCCAAGATTACTCTCAGGTCTCATAAAAGCTGCACTCCTAAAATATAATGCCATGCAAGCTGGCATCTTAAAGTACTTTGTAAGAAATATCCTCTGCCTCAGAAGCCCACCTCTGCAATCACTTTCACCACTCTCCAAGGAACAAGTCTCTGTCTAATTTAATCCAAATGAAATTACACTGCTTTAAAGCAGAACCAGCAAATAATATCAACAACCATCCACTGATAATCAAATGCGTTCAGTGCCCAGATTATTATTACAGAACACACTAGTTTTGGTTGAGATAGTTACATTTCTTCATAGTAGCTTGTATGGGGCTATGCTTTGGATTTGTGCTGGAAACAGTGTGGATAAACCAGGGATATTTTAGTTACTGCTGAGCAGTGCTTACACAGGGTCAAGGCTTTTTCTGCTCCCATCTCACCATCGAGTATACTGGGTGTGCACAAGGAGTAGCATAACTACAAAACAAATTCCACACAACTCGAAGACATTTGGAAGACTGAAGAATTGGTACGCACTTGAATTATAATGGTTATCTTATAATTAAAAATCCAAAGTAGTAATTCCCTTCCAAAAATTTTCAAAGGTAGCTGGGAAGACATATGAAAAAGAATATATATATACTGTACCTAAAGAATAGTTCTGTTGACTATTTGGAGGTATATTTTCTTTAGCCATGGATATTAACATTTTGCTAGTCTCAGAAAGCTTCTCTGATTCCTTATTCTGAAAGCAAAACAAAACACTTTGCTGCATCACAAAGTAAAAGAAATATCACATACAGGGACAACATTATTAACATAATTATTAGCACTGTAGAACAGAGGAATAGAAAGATTGAAAAAGATGCTGGATTACCACAGTAAGC
Source organism: Lathamus discolor (assembly GCF_037157495.1). Taxonomy (NCBI): domain Eukaryota; kingdom Metazoa; phylum Chordata; class Aves; order Psittaciformes; family Psittacidae; genus Lathamus; species Lathamus discolor. The sequence goes on along the minus strand of NC_088885.1, from coordinate 124,874,447 downwards.
AAGTTATACATTTCACTAATACCACCAAAAAAGTAGCTCCCCTTTACAACACAGGAATTATCAGTTCAGTATGTCCAAAGTATTTCATGTCATGAAATACGTTGACAATATATATTGCAATTTATTTCATAAACTGTATGTCATAATCTAAAATTGTTTCATAGTTTACACATATCTTCTCTGTTTTGGTTGTTTGTTTTTTTTTAATGGGGGCTGCTGTGACATACTGCACCCTGTTTGAAACTATGAAAGAATTACATGGTACTACGGTCAAGTTTAACACACCTGTTCCCTGTAACTGCACTTTCATCATGCAGCTCAGGACTTTATCAAAATATAGGCTGGAAACATTCTCCCCTTTAAACTTGCTCTGAGCAGAGGAAGCAAAAATAAAGGAAGCCCAACTCTCCACAGCTCCCTAAGAATTAACTGTCTGGAGCGAGTTAAGCAACCTTTCTGTAAAGAATTATGATAACTAGGTAAAAATACTTTTATACATCCTTTTCCCACAGAAGAGGAAAGACAAATTCTCATAACATTCTGATAAAACAAAAAAGGGAGTGAAAACAGAATATTATAATTGCTGATAAAAGCTCAAGCTGTTTGGGACTTTGTAAGTCAAACAACAGATAAATCAAAACTCCTTTTTTCACCAAGGACTTGACTTAGTTACCATAACACTTAGCTAGCTTGAATTATTTAGATATAGCTTTTTGCCAGGTACTGGCACTCTTACACAGCTTAAGGGTGTTCTGCAAATTATAAAATCTTTACAGCTTTAGAATTAGGTACTAAAATTTCTAACAGGAAATTTGTGATAAGAACAGATTTGGTTTAATTGATTGGATTAAGTTATTTGCCTTTTGTATTTTCTAGTTTCTGCAACAGTAATTTTGAGGATATTTATATCATTTCATCCCTGGCAGTGTTCAAGGCCAGGTTGGATGAAGCCTTGGGTGGGATGGTTTAGTGTGAGGTGTCCCTGCCCATGGCAGGTGGGTTGGAACTAGATGATCTTGAGGTCCTTTCCAACCCTAACTATTCTATGATTCTATCATCCATGACCAACCCAATACCCATGCTCTGGAGTAGGCTGAGAGCAGATTCCTGCTTGGTCAGCTTCTCTAGGGAGGGAGGAAGGAACAATAAACCATTTACAAGAGCTTTTACACTTGCAATACACAAATGTTACTGTATATGCCTGGTGGCAAACAGGTTTTGAAACATCTACATAAAAATGAAGAATTTAAGTTAGAAATTACTTTGAATAGGTAAATAATATATACTTGAACTAAAAGTACAGTTTGAAAGCACAGCAAAAGTAAGCTTAAATCGAGACCCAAGCAATAGATGTGTTTACATTTGTGAAAACTAATTAATACTCTTACCCTCATTTCCATGTACGGTGGATCATTTTCAAGTTCTGCTTTATCTTGTGCCAACTTGGCCTTCTGATCTTCAATAAACTTGTCTAAATCATCCGCCATCATTTCTAAGGTTATGGAAAAGACATAGAACATGGAACCTCCAAAATGTAAAGATCCCTTACAGTTGCTTAAGACAGTAGTTATGTAATGTTCAAGTTTCTCCCTCAGAACTACAAGCCATAAGATGTTTGCTAGGTCACTGGAACACCTGAATCAGGAAACCCATCCATAGACATTTCTTGATGTAATTCACTTGATTACTTTTACAGAGAGAAAATTCAAATATTACAGATTATAAAACTGAAAGTATTTCTCTAATCTTTTGGGAGGTTTTTTCCTAAGCACTTTGGGGTTATTTTTCTTTGACTGCAAGTCTGCCAATGGCCCTTGACTTCACACTAGCACAAACTTATTGCTAGTGAATGATAAAATCAAATTAGACAAAAATAAACAGGATAAAGGAATTGTTGGGGGGGGGAAAGGTACAAAATTCACATATACTCTAAAATAAGGAACAAATCATGCAATTAATTCTGTGCTTAACTTACTATCACAAGAAGTCTTAAAAATCATCAAGCTTACTCAAAACAACAGAAAAAAAATGCATTAAAAAATACCAAGAAAAGAAAAAATAAAAACCCCCACAACCAAGCATAAAACACATGCATAGTGTTTCTGGAGTTGGAGCCAACAATGTATCATTACCTCCTGTACCAACAAAATCGTAGAGGCAATAAGAACAGCTCCAACTCCGCAATAACCATGGATATGAGGCAGCACTGACTTGCAGTCAAAGACACCCTTCTGTAAGAAAACACATACTGAGGAGCAGCTCATTACCTTGCTTCCATTAGTTGTGCATCTTGCCTATTTAACTGAAAGCATCTTATTTGTGCAATTTAGTGTATATTGCTGCTCCTGGACACCCTCACAATAAAAACTAAAGTCAATCAAATTCATGACAATGGAACTGTAGAGAAGTTAAGGCTCACACTCAAACTTTGAATATTCTTTGTTAGGATACTTTTGCCAGGACTAAAAATACTGTAGATCTGCATACTAAGTAACCATGGAAAGAAGACAGACCAAAACAAAAATAAAGCCTACTTCATCCCAGTCCCCCACTCAGCATTTTCTCCAAATCCACTGGATAAGCTTTGCAAAACTAAGCCTACAGATAAAAATCCATACATACATTCTACACTTAAAGGAAAGCTGAAACTGAGCAGAGAGTTATGACCCTCAATCCCTCTAATACTACCTAAACAACTTAAGCAAAAGGACTGCTTATGCAGGTTCCTCAGCAATCCCATACAGTATCTGAACTCAGAGTGCACAGCAGTTTCAGTAAGGCTAATTCAGCATCCCTCTAAAGCCTACAGATCGTATGAAGTAAACAATAGGCCAATAATAAAAGTATATTAGAAAGCACTTTCAGGGAGAGGATCAAAGAATCAAAAAAATAACCCAAAACAAAACAAAACCAACCTCAAAAAACAGGGGCATAAGATACTTCATAGGTAAACATAGAAGAAAGTGTCCAGAGAGACTGAGATAAATGCAGACTAAAAGTAAGATGAAGAGAAAAAATGTCAAAATTCCACCAGATAAATTCAAGTAATTGCATACTAACTTAAGGAATAAATCTGCTTGATGTATTCCTTAAAACATATTCCTTTCAACTTTTTCTCTTGTATTAATGCTACTTTTGATTCATAATATGAAATTATAATATTGTTAAAGAAGGCAGAACTAGGACAACCTATTCACAACCCCTAGTGATAACACAGGACAGTTAATTCCAAATATAAATTCTCCCATCTGATTTGTCCTAAATCTTTAATCTCATTAGTTCTGCACACTGATAAATGATAAAAGAAATCTAAAAGAGGGTAAGTTTTCAGGCACTGATAAATTTTATTTAGCCTACTAGATTACATAAGAATAAAGGAAAAAACTCTTCTGAATGGTTGAAACAACTTGTCATACTGAAGAATTTAAAAGTTGGTCTCATCATCTAGCCAGCGCAGAATAACCACCAAGAGGAAAATTACTTCACGTAGAAAGAGGCATTGTGAGAAGTCTTTCCAAAAGTTCACCGACTTTAATATCTGTATTACTTCTATTTAAAATAACACTTAGAAACTCCAGAACTGTTTCCAAATCACCATACTGGAATGGTACCAAACCTATTCTGAGAGATGGTATAAGGAGAGGAGTATTTGCAGTGTTTTCTGTATCTAACACAAGTAACACAATGAATATTCTACCATTCTGTGCTCCGATCATATTGCTCAGAGAGCAATCTAATAAATTAGAAAAACAAAGACAAAACAGTTACAGTTGAACTACATAGGCAATTCAACTGGTGCGAAGAAATCTCACAACTCCAGGCTTTGGAGAGCACTGAGACAAATAATGCTACAGCACTAACGATTCAGCATACCTTTAATACAGCTGAATAACCAGGAAAAGTGGCCAAATGCCTCCTAGAACTCTTAGAAAATAGCTAGACATTTGTTTCTTATATCCTTCTGCTGGAGTTGATCTTAAAATATGCACAATCCTTATGAGATATGCAAAAAGATGGCATTATACAGAAAGAAATAAAAAGTTAAAAATGCTTACATATTCTAAGCAAAAGACTGGCAATTTGAAGGTGATACATACACTGCAAAGTTCAAAAAACAAACCAGTATGTTAGCAAATAACATACTGAATATTAATTTTATCAACTACTCTATCAAGTGATGAGATCATGACTAATCACAACAAAGAAACATTATGTTTCTATCTGAGAAGAGTGCTAACACAGTTCCTAGTTATGCAGTGAACTATCTCAGAGGTGACAGCACTAAACTCAAAGCAAACCATCAAACTGGCTTCATATGACTGCACAAACATACCAAAGCACAGCCTGCCACTATAAACCCACTCCAATTCAAAACAAAATCATCCATTTTCAGTTTAGCAGTATGTCTGAATGCATTTGGTGTATTTCTAGATACTTCCAACTACTAGTAAAAGTGGCAGCTTCAAACGTAAGCTTGGAGGCAGCTCCACAATCATGCGCATAGAGAAAAAGGGAAAGTTAGAATATGCTCCAAACATCTGAAAACTCAAGGATAAACCATAGGTCCCCCAAAATTATGAGGTGCAGGCATTGTATTTTTCAATGTTTTAGGAAAACAGAATATTCCAAAAGTGCTATTTGGAAAAAAAAGTCTGACATATCTATCAGCTCTTCCTTTCACTCTTGCATCTTTAAATCCTGTATCTTTAATCCCCAAACACTGTATTATTGAGAGTGAAATTCCATTAAACATACTTCTGCTATACACTCAACTACTGTCTGAAAACATCCCATAAAAACAGTATTTCCTATATGCTTACTTCTAAGATTTTTGGTTTTCATAAAATCTTTTTTTTCCTTTTAAACTGGACGTTTTCACAAAGCAACTCTGAATAATGAGAGTCAGCTACGTAGACTTCAACTTAAGCAAGTATACCAGGCAGTAGAAAGCATACAGATATTCAAGAAAATAAGTCAAGCTTGAATGTGAGATTTTTACTGGATCTATGGCCAGAGTTAATAATGCACGTCTCTGTATTCAAGATACACAAAACATCTATGTGCGTGTGTACTGTATCATAGGTACTATACCTAGCTGTGTACTGTGTACCAACTTCATCATCTAAAGCAGTGTTTACTGCATTCCTTTTTATTCTTTCCCTTCCCCTCCTACTTTTTTAGGGAAATGGAGAGCAAAATTTAAAACCAGCATATAAAAGTAAACAGATTTCACCTCTCCTGTGCTACCATAATGCTAAAACCAGCAAGAAAACTGACAAGATGGCAATTCCCATCCATATGAACTGCAACAAGTGTGGTGAGGAGGGAAGAGCTTTGGAAAAGCAATTATATGCTACGTTTAATAATTGTACTTACAGGTTATATGGTCACATAATCATGTCATTTGAAAGTATTTTTAAAGTTTCAAGCAAACTCCCTAAGGTCTGGTAACAGCCATCACTGGCTGCCCCTGGGAACGGCATTTACAATAAGCTCTAGCTGTCACAGACATGCTTGCTCTACCTTCCACAGACATGCTTGCTCTACCTTCCACCTTCGTTTCTTTCAAATTCTTATCTGGAAAAGCACAAAAATAAAATAAAATCCAGGGTCTGGACGCTCATAATTTATAAACTGACTAAACCAACATCACTTTTTCATAGCTGTGAAGGCAATTAACCCTTGAAACAACCAAGCAAGTTTCGCGAGTTACTTCCTCTCACCATTAAGGGCTTATCTACTTCTCCAAAACACCCCTTGCGATCCAAAAGGGCATTATTTTCAGAAGAACCCTTCAGAGCCGGGACAGAGAGTTTCTCCTCCTTGAGCCCGACAGCTCGGGGCAGCGCCTCTCCCTCACCCGGGCCTGCAGCGCCGGCCAGCACACGTACCGCCTAGCTCCTTCCCTCCTCAGCAGCATTTCTCAGGCACTCATGCAAGCATCGGTGCCCCTCGGCCCAGGTGCGAGGTGCGGCAGGCGGCGGGACGGGCAGGCGGCCTCCCGGGCTCAGACCCTTTAAAAAGTGCAGCGCCGTTGTTAGGCAACGGCCGCACAAACAAACTGCTCCCGCCGGAAGGCCCTGCAGAAACCGCTGCCCCCGCAGGGAGGCCCAGACACTGTGCCCCGGGCCCCGGCGGGGCACCCCCGCCCCGCCCCGTCCCGTCCCGCTCCCTCCACCGCGCCTCCCCTCGCACCCCCCCCCCGGGCCCGCTCCGCTCCCCGGCGAGCCGCCCTCGCCCCGGCCGCCCCCGTTCCGGGCTGTGAACAAGGCAGCCGCTCGGCCCCGGTCTCCGTGTGGCGGGGCCAGCAGGCCAGGCTGCGTGGGGTGGGGTGCGCTGCCGGGTGCTGCCCCGGCCTCCACTCACCGCTCCCCGGCGGTCGCGGCTCTCCACGTCCCGCACGTTACCGCTTCCCCGGAAACCGGCGAGGGCGCCGAGCAGCGCCCCCTGGTGGGGGCCCCTTCTACCTCGCCGCCTCACAGGGCGGGAGTGGGGCAGCCCCGGTGCGGCTTTAACAGGTGAACAGGAGCGGGAAGCAAGATGGAGGCGGTGATCTCCTCTCTACGGAGGGGTCGCCTCCCCCGACACACCGCTTGGCCGGGCGGCGGCCACTGTGGAGAACGTACCGCAGCCCCCGGACGCCTCCGCCAGGCCGTACATTGCCGTAGCCGAGCCGCACCGGCCGACGGCTGCCGTGCGGAGCCGCTTGGGGGCGCAGCGCCGCCCGCCCCGCGCCTGCGCGGATCGTACCACTTCCCACGGAACCCTGTCGGCCTCGCTTGGTTCTGCCTGCGGCCCGGTGAGGCGGGCCAGGGCCAGGCCCGGGCCCGCAGCGGTGGGCGGCTATGGCGGCGGCGGCGGGCAGCGGCGCCTCCGGGAGCGGTATGGCGCAGAAGACGTGGGAGCTGGCTAACAACATGCAGGAGGCGCAGAGCATCGACGAGATCTACAAGTACGACCGCAAGCAGCAGCAGGAGATTCTGGCGGCCAAGCCCTGGACCAAAGAGTAAGAGGGAACGGGGCGGGCAGCGGGGCCCGGAGGGGTGGGCGGCCGGGGCCTGAGGCACGGCCGTGGCGGCGGGGCTGGCCCTGATGGCTTCCGCGGTCTCTGTCTTGCAGCCACCATTATTTCAAGTACTGCAAGATCTCGGCGCTGGCTCTCCTGAAGATGGTGATGCACGCTAGGTCGGGGGGCAACCTGGAGGTGATGGGGCTTATGCTGGGCAAGGTGGACGGGGAGACCATGATCATCATGGACAGCTTCGCCCTGCCGGTGGAGGGCACTGAGACTCGCGTCAACGCTCAGGCGGCCGCCTATGAGTACATGGCTGCCTACATCGAAAACGCGAAGCAGGTAAGAAGTGGCAGAGCGTGTTTCTCACCCTGCATGGTATAGCTGCAGATCTTGTAAGCTAATCGCGCAGAAACATGCTCTGGGGTTTGCAGGCCTCCCCCCTTTCGCAGTGATAAAAGTGACTGCCCAGTGCCCTGGTTTTTTTAACTCGAACATGACTAAGAGAACTGTGTTGGCAGCAAGCAACCACAGGGGCCTCTAAACATTTTCACATACCTATTTCTATGTCTTACAGTAGGTCATCAAGTACTAGATTCTTCTTGAATTCCTTTATACATTATTTTAGTTGCTGTGGAAGTGTTTTTGTAGCTGTAGTTGATGGCTTGTAGATGGAAAAAGGAGGATGGGTGTTTCTAGAATAACCGATACATATTTCTAAAAACACTGCAAAATTAAATATAAAATAGGTGTCAGAAATGTTTACTATTTGTGGATCAGGAATATGATACTTATTCGTAATTTCTTGCTTTTTGAAGTCTTACTTCATAGACATGCTGCTGTTTTCCATAAAAATAAACACATTTGTGAAGAAAATGCCATCTACATTACCCTGCATTCAGAAATCCATTTCATACTAAGGCTGACTGTGTAGTAAAATTCTCACACGCAGAAGGGTAATAAAAATACAAAGCTGCATTGTGGCTCATACAGAAACCAGGACGGCACATCAGATCAGCTACTGGTGCGCTTCTTCCAATACAGGGCAATCCCATGCTACAAATAAGCATTGGAATAACTCTAGCTCTCCAAGCTCAAATGTTTTGAGGCAGAGTTTACCCTCTGATTCTTCTCTAATCCTCAACTGAAATTAGAAGCCCCTTACTTACTCACTGGAAATAACAGAGCAGTATTTGGGTTATTTTGGAGAGTTGTACTTCTGTTCACAGCCTTATATGCAGTTAAGAGTTATTTAAATAGATGTGAATTGGGCTAGATCATAACATCAGAAAAGAGTAAACATAATCCAAAAGTAGGTATGTTCTGAGACTTTTAATAATTCATCCCTACTTATGAGCAAATTTAGAAATCTAGTTCCTTTTATCTGGAAAGTATTAATGACATAATAATACTGTTGTTGCAGAAAAGTAGGTAATGAAAAGATATGTGTACCTAAACATATATTCATACTACCCAGTTCTTAGGTAGAAATAATGGGTTTCAAAATGGTGAATCTATAGCATAATAGTAGTATCTTTTCATATAGTTAGTTCATCTGATGTTTGAAACAGTCTAGATTTATGTAGGAGTACAAATGGGAAATTGAACTTGTGTGCAAATACAGCAACTCAGCTTTACTGGTGTTCTGTCAGAGTCTGCATGCTGGCAGTTGCACATTTGATTTTGGCAAGTAGTTGTTCCTGGAATAACTCGTTAATATTAGATTGCAAGTTGGTATATTCCCCTGCATAAGCACTTCACAGACACCAGTGTTCTGGTTATTTGCTTCTGTGTGAGCAGGATCTGGTGCTAATATAGTCAAAATGTGTTATTTAGCTTTGAAAATTAACACGTTCTTTAGTGGTTTGTTGGTCTCTCTATATGGGAGTTATAAAGAAAACATAAATAATATTCACCAATTCAAAAATAAACTAGATGTTCCCTTCAGTAGGCAGTTTGCATGTTTTGTCTCATCTCAGCATTTTTCTGGTTTAACCTTCTTGATATATTCAATATTTGGCAAAACCAAGCAGATGATGCATACAAACGCACAGCTCAGTTAAGAACTAGCAGATGTGGTCATGCCAAAATTATTCAACTCAGTGTGAAGCAGCCCGTAAGCAAGTCTGCGAGAGTGGTACAAAATTAGGTGCAGTGGGTGTTTGTTCTGGTTTTTTGTTGTTGTGTTTTATTTGTGGTTTGGTTTTCTTCCAGTATTTGTAGAGATAGCTAGGGGTATTATTTGGAAACTCCTATTTTGCATTTTTCTGAGCCTAAAAAAATTAAAAAATTCATCTTTGGCTTTCAGAGCATGCTCTGGCAATAATTTCTGTCACCATGTTTGAAAACATGCCTCTGAAGTTACATTTTAAACCTACCACTAATCTTTCTATATGCCTCTGAGATGGGTTACTATACTAAATAACAAACGTTCACTCTGTACGGACATACCATGTATTATATGGAATTATATATGCATATGTCATAGCTACACTAAGAAATTTCTTACCCACGGAGGAGTCCCAACTTACAATCTCACCATGTGGAATTCTGTACATCAGCTGTCACTGAAGAAGGAGCTCCTAGCTCCTTGTAGCTCTTTGCTTTGTGGTAGTAGCTGTAAAAGAAAATATTAATACTTCAGACTGTAGTTTCTAGAAAACGGTTTAGCAAAATAAGACACACATTCAGTATTAGTAAGTTGAACATTGCAGGCTGCGTGTGCAATTGTTTTTCTCCTCTCGCTCTGTTGTAGTATGCTGGAAGGCCCAATAGAGGGCAGCTGATACTTTCGGAATGGAGATTAACAACAGTTTTGTTTTCCTTCACTGCTGGTAGGTTGGTCGTCTAGAAAATGCAATTGGTTGGTATCACAGTCACCCTGGCTATGGCTGCTGGCTATCTGGGATCGACGTCAGCACCCAAATGCTAAATCAGCAATTTCAAGAACCCTTTGTAGCAGTGGTTGTAAGTACTGTCTGATAGCTGATAAAACTGCGTATCAAATTATGTTGAGGGGATAATAATTTTTAGCTTTCAGTCTGCTAACATTCCAGTAGAATGCATTTTGCATGATGGAAGTGTTGGATCCAGATTTTAAATTGGTATTGCTACTTTTGCTTTGCTGGCCACAAGCTGGTCAAACCAGTAGTGTTGCTTACCAAGGCCATTTTCACTGCATTATTTCAAGTATGGTAGCTCTGTACAAATCCATGCATTACTCTCAATTTCAGGTTTTTACCAATTTTTACTTGGTACTTAAGAAAATCAATATATTGAGCAATCAATATTCAATCTCCTGCTATATAACAAAAATAATTTCTTTTGTTCTCTTCATTGCTTCTTCTGTCAAAGTAGAGCAACTAAATAACTAGATGTTACTTTGCATCTAAAATGCCTTTTAAATTAAATCAACGGCATAGTGCAAGGTAGAAGAAACTATGAAAACTATTTAAGAAAAAAATAATCTGAAGAAACTCTTTGAACCATCCAGGGTCTTCCAGGCTTCAGATCACATCTGAAATCAAAACTAAACCTTATTTTAGATAGCACTTGTATTTCCTACTGGAGGAAATGAGGGGAAAAAAGACTGGAATTAGAAAGGACTATAACGCTGATGGAAGTATTACATTAGAAAAGTATAAATTACCCTTAAGAAGTATTTCCACCATGTGAATTCTCCTACGTAATTTCACAATTTCAGAGCACTTTCCTTGGGACTGCTTGTTTCTTTCTTCTTTTTTTTTCTTTTTTAATTGTTGGTTTGGGGATTTTTAGTTATTTTAAAAATTAAACAGGGTATTAGTAAGGAGATTCTTTCATTAGTTTCCTGTATTTTCCACCAAAATGCAGCAGATCACGATATGCTTTTTCTTACTTCTAAGGGTTATAAGATTAAAATGCAGACTTCTGTTATGGCTTGTTGATTTTAATGTATTTTGGAAACAGGGAAAATAAGTTTGAAAAAATGGTCCATATAAGGCTATTGATATTCCTGTCTTTGCAGAGTCGAATCTCATACCAGTAGCTGCTGACTGAAAAAGTACTGTTTCTGACAAAATGAATACAATTTGCACCAACTACACTTCTGAAATACAATTATTGTAGAGTTCATGTATGCCTGTAATAATTTATAAAATGAGTATAACAAACATTACCTTTATTTCTACAGATTGATCCAACAAGAACAATATCTGCAGGAAAAGTAAATCTTGGAGCATTTAGGACATATCCTAAGGTAAATAGTGAAAATTAATTTCTGCGTGATCGCTAAACAGTAATAGATTGGTTCTAAAGATTACTGCAGTTTGATCATCTGACAGTTTGATCTGCTGTGCTGTACTGTATGTCATTATTCATTCTAAAAGGAAGATATGCTGATACACCGGTTATTGCATATTTTTGGATATTGATTAGATTTACAAAGGTTGACTTCTAGTTTGTATGTCATAGATTTGTGGCAGTGTCAAATAGACTGTCTAGATACTGGAGCTGCCCTAAAATTACATAGCTCCATATGGTAATTTTTACTGGTTATAGTTGTAGGTAGCATTCATCAAAGTACATTTATGTTAATTCTTCTCTGTCATTTTTTAGACCTAAAACTAAACAATAATGGCACGTTTAATATGTGGTATTGTGCTTTTCATTTTGGAAAAGGAAGGTTTGAAACTATCTACTTAACTCTTTCAAATAAATATTGTGACTTTCCACAAAATAATATACAAAACCCCAACAACGTGGAAAGGTTAAGCTAAAAACTAGAAAATCACAGAAATATTGGAGATACTGTGTAATCTTTGCCCTTTGTTGCATTTTTAGGGCTATAAACCTCCAGATGAAGGTCCCTCTGAATACCAGACTATTCCACTTAATAAAATAGAAGACTTTGGTGTGCACTGTAAACAGTAAGTAACAAAAAAACTCCTCCCTGTACCACAAGTTTTCAGTCTTTGTGTTTAGGTTAGTGATTCAGTATTGAAAACTACATTTCTTGGGAGTGTTTCAAACAGTGAAGTTTTTTGTTGCTTTAGCACTGTTGGCTTTGTGGAAAAGTGTTATTGTCATTTATCAGGAGATACTTTATGGGAGAACTGTTACAAAGATGGACCTGGTTAAAAGCTTTAGCAGTTGATTCTTGAGCACCTTTGTGTTGTGTTTTCTTACAGCAGAGAGGAAAGGCTCAGATGTACATGCTTCCCTAGTAGCAGGGCTAGGGAAACTGTGATGTCTGCTCTTCTGAGTAGTGGCAAGTGCTATGTATCTCTCTGTTCTGCATCACTGGGCATGTTAAAATTGCTTCTATCTTTGGAAGGATTGGAAAGTGCGCATCCTGGAGGGATAACATCAACAACAGGAAGAATTAATACTTTTTCTCTCCTGCTAGTTTACATGAATTGAAAGATAGTTTAGTTTTAACCATTCATTCTTTAACTGTTCTATCCCCAGCCATGTGTTCCTCACTTCATACTTATTTTGTGAGGTATTACTTGTTTGGCAAGGCATTTGTTTTGCTGGGTCAGTCACCTGACCTGATCCAGCTTGGAGCACCAGTTCTTGCTGGTTAAGCTACAGTGGGGTGGAAAGTAAAGGCAGATGTTGGAGACACAGTGTTTGCAAAGAACAGCTAAGGAAAGATGGAACCACTTCTTTCAGTGGTTTCAGGCCTGGCTTGAGTTCTGCCTTCAGATGCTGACAAGCACTGTAGCTTAACATCTGTGTGCAGAGAACTTTAGGATCAAATTGACACCAGGGTCCTGTGTCTTGTAGGCTGCTGCACAGTGTTTTCACATTTTTGGTGCATGGATATTTAGTTTAGAGTTAGAATTGTAGCTGGGATAACTTTTTTTATTGTTCAGTACTTTGAATTTTGTAATGTATTTGCCATTGATAAGGATTTTTTTGAGATGCATGTACTTTAGTTGTCACAGCTAAACAAGACATACTTAGATGAAAGCTGACTTTGCATGTTTGTCTTTAAAGGTATTACGCTTTAGAAGTTTCATACTTTAAATCATCTTTGGATCGTAAATTGCTTGAGCTTTTGTGGAACAAGTACTGGGTGAATACTCTCAGTTCTTCTAGTTTGCTTACTGTAAGTACCATGGTATGTTATCATGTGTATGTGTTAATTCCTTAGTGCTGAAAGACAGACCCTCTACCGTAAAATGGTAAATGGGACACTGACAGATTTAGATTCTACATTAAGAATCTGTTTGTCAGATTAAACAAGAAAGGAGGATTTTCCTAATCATAAATACTGAAACATTGCTTATATCTGCTCTTCGAAAGTAGAAGGTGGGAATAAAGTTTAATTTTATTGAGTTCTTGATACACTTAGATTTTGTCTTAAACACTTTAAACTTGCGTCTTTTTACAGCACTGTAATAAATGGTATGCTTTAAAATAATGGTATTGAATAAGTAAACACTTTTTAAAAAAAATAAAAAACAGCAGCAAAAACTGTGGAACTGCTCACATGAGGTTTCAACAGAAATACTGCAGGTAGACCTTCAACGTAAGAGCTCAGCATCAACACCTTCCTTCTGCAAATGCCAGTTTTGTACCTTTTCTCTTGGTCCAAATCAACTGAATTTTACTTTTTCATAACTTAGGGCATGGGTTCAAAGTAGTAAAGAGTGCCCGTTTCAGGCTTTAGGTGTTGAGCATTTGTCAGATGCTCTGCTTCTGTTCTGTTAACCATCATTCATGTGCCAGTCATGTTCTGTATCACTTCAGTTGCAGATGCAGGTTAAAATATGCAGTACTACAGGCTTAAAGACTCTTTTCAGATTCAGTGAGTTTATACCTTAGGATTCAATATGTTTATTGCCTTCTTTCTCCTAAGAATGCTGACTACACCACTGGCCAAGTCTTTGATTTGTCTGAAAAATTAGAGCAGTCAGAAGCTCAGCTTGGAAGGGGTAGTTTTATGCTGGGTTTGGAGACTCACGATAAGAAATCAGAAGACAAACTTGCAAAAGCAACAAGAGACAGGTAAGATAACATATATTTGTGTTCTTCCCTGTAAAAAGTGTTATTTTGTTTCAGCTTTTAATCATGCCTTAAATTGTAACCTACCAAGAATATAGGTGAGAATGGTCATATTATAGATAAGGACGAGACTCCGAATGTTAGTTTAAGAAAATCTTGCCTTTATTAAGTGTGCATTGGCTTTTAAATCTTTGCTTCTGGGATAAAATTCAACTCTAGTTTCAAGTTTATTAAAGAAAAAAATCCCTGTTAAATTCCATCATTTATGACAAGCCAAAAAGATTTATTCTGTCCAGTGCAAAATGGTAACATTGCTAAAAAATAGCATGTTTTATATGGTTAATTAGGTTTAAGCTCTCAGTAAATAACATTATTATATAGAACATGATTGTAAGAACTAGTACTAACAGTCCAGTAAGTTCACTCACTTAAAAATTAAGAACTCCCCTTTTTTCATATTTCTTAATACATCATTTTTCCACAAATAAGGTTTTATGTGATTTTGTGTCTTGTTTCTAAGAAGTACATTACAGACATTCTAGCCTTCACATTTACCTCCCCTGCCTGATACAAATACTTGCTGTTATCAATTAATTAACTGGGTGTACAGCATTATTTCAAAGAAGGTGCAGTGTTTCCCTTCAGTGTTCCCTATGTGTTTGTTGGTAATCAGCTCTTTTCTTTTTTGAGTTTTGAAGGACAATGTTGCATGTCACAGAAGTAACGTGTTACTTCTCGCTGACACATCTTTCTCACAATAGTCTTAAGAATACATATTGCTTAGACTATCTGCATAACATTACAGTCACCATTTTTCCAAGTAAAACCTTTAATAAAGGGTAATGGTGTCCAGCAAGTTATACAGTGTCTTGGGCTGTTCAAGAACGTTGTATTTGGCAAATTTCAGACTTTGAAAACCAAGAAGTACTGTGCTGTACACACTGGTACAATCTCAGGCACATCTGTGGAGAAGTCAGAACTCACCTACATGCATCTTAGGAGTGTTCTGAGTGAGATACAGTTCCATTTAGTAAGGAACAATTCTGTAGAATCCCCTGGAATGGACTGAAAAAAAAGTAATAAATTCTGGGATGTTATGCTTTTTTTCAGTTTTGGAGGCTTTCTAGCCCTCTTCCTCCTCATTTAATCCTGATACATAGAAAACACACCAAAAAAAAAGGCTTTTTGTGAAGAGTGGTTTACAAATAAATAATTTTATTTACATCTTGCTCAGTATGACTCAGGTGAACACAGGCTTTGCCTTTATAAAGACAGGAGTTACGGAAGGTTAACAGACATGTTAGCATTTTATTTTCTAACAAACATTATTAAGTTGGAGGGAGGTTGACTTTAAGAAGTTAATACCCATTTAGGCTATTTCAGTTGCAATAGAGTTAAGGCTATTGCTGACTCACAATAGCCATGTTAGGTGGTACTTCCCAGTTGCTGTAGTGAAACAGTTACAGTAGCAATGTTTTAAAGACGTGAGAAGGATGGAGCAGCTGACAGGTTTGCTTAGATTTTGATCCCTGTTTGGTGTCCCATAATACTGACCATATTTTATTTTCACATTACTCATATATGCTTACAGTTGCTCAAAGAGATAACTCCTCTGATCATCAAACTGTATTATTTCTTGCAGCATTTCTAGAAATTCTTCTGGTTTATTTAGTCATCATCAGTAGTTAGTTTATAAATTGTAAGACTGGAAGGGCTTAATGTTGTCATCAGTTCTGCTTTCCTGTGTAAGAGTCTACTGTAGTTCCCAGAATGGATTGTAACACTGTCACTGATGCATGTTTATCATCAGTAATCTTTCCTAAGAAAAATTACAGTGCTACCTAAATTATTTTCGAAAAATAAGGTTGGAAAGTCAGCTAAAGGATTATTGGGTGTCGTGGTTTAAACCGATCCACACAGGTCGTCCACTCACCCCCCCGCCCCCGCCCCTCCCCACTCCCGGAGGGATGGGGAGGAGAATCAGGAGAATGTAACACCCACGGGTTGAGATAAGAACAGCCCAGTAACTAAGGTATAACACAAACCACTACTGCTACCACCAATGATAATATTGATAAGAGAAAATAACAAGAGAATACGATACCACCACCGAACGAGTTCGACCCCCCCCAAAGAGAGAGTGTGCCCTTCTGGGTAACTCCCAGTTACCTCCCTGGGCATGACGTGCTGTGGTATGGAATACCTCTTTGGCTAGTTTGGGTCAGGTGTCCTGTCTCTGCTTCCTCCCGGCCTCCCTCGTCCCCAGCAGAGCATGAGACTCACAAAGTCCTTGGCCAGAATAAACGCTACTTAACAACAATTAAAAACAATCGGTGTTATCAGCTCTCTGCCCAGGCTGGAAGTCAAAACACAGAGCTTGCACCAGTTACTAAGAAGGAGCAAAACGGCTCCTGGTAAACCCAGGACATTGGGTGTACTTGTTTTCGAAAAAACGGTGTCAGACATTAGCATAAAGGTACTTACACTTGGCTGTATGGTGTCTTCTGTTACAGTACATACACATCTCTTAAGAGTTGTTTTCTAAGAGTACGTATGTTTTAGCCAAACTGAGCTCCAAGCTGACTGCCTTTGCTGGGATTCCTTTATCTGTCTAGTAGTAATTTGTTCCTGTTCTCCATGACTTCAAGGCTGAGTCATCTTCTGCATTTGTATATTGGTTTTGAGACATTTTCATTTGTTTGTTTAATATATCCCCCAAAGTCAGACACCCTGGATGAAACTCGGATCGGTAGGAATCCTCTCAGCTGTTTGGGGGTTTTGCACATTTCATATTTTGACTAATAACTGATTAGCTGTATGAACTGTTCTTGTAATGTTCTCTGTAAAATTTCTCAGAGGAGCTGTGGTTACTATGCACTTCTGGCCTGAGCTTTACAAGGGAGATAAGGTAGAGAGAACAGTGTGAGAGCCTTTGGGTATTGATAACAGCTGGCAGCTCCATTCCATTCCCAAGGATGGTTTTCCATTTTATTTTATTTTTTGGTTCAGATGACCACAGAGCTCACTTGCTCTCATTAATGTAAGATGTCCTAAACTGCCAAAGAAGTTTTCTGGAATCATTTTTTGTGTGCATAGTGCTCGTCAGTTTGCTTTTCAAGTAACAAACAGCTATTGGCAACAATGGCTAAATAACTGTGTGTGACTTTTCCTTTCTGGACAGTTGTTAAGATTCATGGGGTTATGGGCACCCTGAACTTCCAAAACAGCTGAATATCTTCAATTAACATGACAGTTCAGAGTTTGGCCAATGTTGAATTTATGCTTGTTTTTCAGCTGCAAGACCACCATAGAAGCTATACATGGATTGATGTCTCAGGTTATTAAGGATAAACTTTTTAATCAAATTAATATAGCTTGAAGTGCATCACCAACTGATATGCATCTGCAGAGCAGAGAAAGTCATGGTTTCTTTTGCTTGGACTTGCTCAATTTGGGAAATAAAGCTGGAGTGGAAAATTATCCATTTAATTTGTAGTACCTTTAATATTTCCCACCTGTCTGACCACTTTTAAAGAACAGAATGTTCTGAAATGTAGCGCAACTTGTTGGTCTCTTTATGATAAAACACAACCAGTTTAGAGAATTGTTTCAAAATGAAAATAAATGTGACTTACTGTTTTTTCCTGTCAGGTATTTATCTCTATTATCTACCTGCAATAAAACAATTTTGAAAATGAGTGGTTTGAGGCTTGTATTTTTTGGCAAACATTCATCTCCTCTTACTCTTTTTCTTACTGTTCCATAGAAAAGTTCTGTCTGCTCCTTTAGATCAGATGGGTAACCTATGCAGTGTAAGAAATTTGTTTCTCAGATTCTCATTTTTGTATTTAAGAATTTAATTCCCATTTGCTTATGTTTTAACAAGTTATTAAATCTAATAGATCCTTTAGATCTAATAGTTCTACTGGTCCAGTCAGAAATGCATTCTTCTCACCGTGAGGAAGCATTCATGTATTTTGCTTCACACTTCTGATGGAGAGGGACTTTTTACAAGGGCATGTAGTGACAGGACAAGGGGGAATGGCTTTAAACTGAGAGAGGGGAGATTCAGATTAGATATTACAAAAAAAGTCTTCACTGTGAGGGTGCTGAGGGACTGGTACAAGCTGCCCAGAGAAGTTGTGACTGCCCCATCCATGGCAGTGTTCAAGGCTAGGCTGGATGGGGCTTTCAGCAACCTGGTCTAGTGGAAGGTGTCCCTCCCTGTGGCAGGGGGTTGGAACTAGGTGATTTTTAAGGTCCCTTGCAACCCAAACCAGTCTGTGGTTTTATGATACTGTGTATTTCTAAGTAGTCAGGTAGCGACCAGTTCTGCAGTGAAACTGATAATACAGTTATATGCATTATTTTTCTCCTGCTCACCTCCTATTGCTTGTCATGGTCACTTGTTGCGTGCAAAGGAAAAAAATGAAAAATTATCTCTGAAATACACATTAGGGTAACGTAGGGCCACAAATACTAAAAAGCATTAATCATAATTGCTGGCTTACAACATGGTGCTGCTGCAGGGCTGATGTAAGTTTGTTTTGGATGGTTCCATACTGCATTTCAATAATTCAAGATGATTGGGTTTCTTTTAAGTTTTTTGTCCTTAATCCCAAGTTTCCTGGGGTTTTTAGAATGTTTACTTTTGGGATAATTTATGCTTTATACAATATATTATTAAGCTTTATACCTTAACTGATACTACTTTTCAACCTTAACTCCGCCTTGATGTGGGTTTTGTTTTTGTTTTGGTCTGGAAATTTTTATAGCTATTACACATTTGGGGCTTTTTCATTATTCATATTGAAAGCTAATATGCAAGTTTTATACAGTGGAAAATTATCATTCATCAGGGAAATGCAAAAACCCTGAAGCAGAAATTCATCAAGAGTTTTAAAGCAGCAGCATCCAGTAGTATAGAAAAAACATATTTAATCAGAGCTAGTAAAATTGAGATAATTATCTGATGTGCAGTCTGATAGAACAATTTTATGCTTCTTCCAGCATGGCAGAGGTGGGGATGCAGAAGAAAGCTGTGGGATTTTAATATTCAAAGCTATTGATTTTCTTGGAAATGGCAGCAACAGACTTCCATACAAGCAAGCACAGTATGTAGGCCCACAGAAATATCTTTAAGTTCAACATATCAAGTTTCCCTGGCCAGTAACTTTTCCTACTTACTTTCTTCCACAAGTGTTTGTGAGACTTTCAGCACACAGCCACTATGTGTTCACATAAAGTAGCACACTGCTTTTGTGAGATAGGTTATATTTCCTAATAGGTGTTTACATTGCCACTTTATAGAATTCTCTTTGCATAGCATGATCCAAAGGTTTTTTGACATCTTCTGTCTACCTGCAATACAAAATAATAGTTTAATCTCCCATTAGTTAGTCAGAGTTGCCTATTATAAACAATAGCAGTATAAATGCCAGTGCTTGAATGCTGATATAAATGGTTGTCCATTGTGTTTGTGCCAAACAAGTAACAACACATACTAGTGTTATAACTCACTTTAAAATCATACGTGCACTGTGGCTGTACCTGTGCCCTGTGATGCCCTTCTCTTTGATCAACCATTTCTAATGCTAGTGTTATTGCAAATTCTGCCTTAACTGAGATCAGAATTCATGCACTGAAGATGATTACCACAAAGGAGTCATTCAGTACATGCACACACATGTATCCTAAATGATGGAGAATCATTAAGGGATAGAAGGTGCACCTTTGTTCTACCAAGTAGTTTTGAGACTTTAAAATATACTGGGAATAAAGGTATTCTTAAGAACAATCCATGATGTATAGCAACAAATGTGAGTTCGTTCTTCCACATTTGCACCCACTTTTTATTTAGAAATCAGTTCATATAAATGAGTGCCACATACCAGGTAATTACTGTGATGGCTAAAGTAATTCAGTACAGAGTAAAGCACATGCAAATAGATTATTTATATTTTTAGGACGAACGTGCTTACAAAAATTCAGAGTGCCTTTGACATTTTAATAAAATAATTCAATGACCACAATTAATTTCATCTAACACTGTATGCCAGCAGCTACTAAAATTATGGAATGCTGAAAATGCTGAATCGTGTTTGAACTTATCTCCTGTTCTGGTTTTCTTTTTCAAGTTGTCCTCAGCTTGCTCATTTATGCAAATTGCATTTTTAAACAATTTATACATTCTAATCTCAAAATCCTCAGTCAATCCTCTAATCTCAACAAAATCAACAGTCAGATCCTAAGGACTAAGGTGTCTTTCCTGATAAGGAACTAGTTTGCCTTTATCATGCACAGGCTTTAATAAGAGCCTTGCAGATTTATTCCCTGATTACTGGAACAGTCAAAGGTGCTTCACTGTTCTGCCAGACCTTTTTCTCCTTTGAACGAAGACAAGCAGTATTTGTATGAACAACCTCACTGACTTGAAATGTTTTTGCTGTAGAGAAAGCTAATAAAAAGGCTAACCTTAATCTTTTACTTTGAGCAGCCTCACAACTTTTTCAGTCATCCCTTGTCTCACATTCACGCCAGGCCAGAAGAAATATTCCTTGAGCTTTTCATAAATTATCTTTGATTCTAGTGCTGGAATAACAGGCAGCTATGAGCTGGCTACAACAGATCTGTTCACCATCTAGCTGATACTCCCTGGAAAACTCTCCTTACCCCACAATGTGTCTGTTCAGACCCTGTTATACAAGGGACTCTCTTGTTTTCCTTGCCTTTGGTGACAGTTTGTGCACATGATCTCAGATTAAATAGAAAGCTCTTAAACTTGCTATTTAGTAAATCAAGTGTCATTTTCTTGCATTTCTATCACTTGTGCCTTTATAAAGCTTCAACTGCATCTGGTTCTGGATATTTTTTACCTTAACCTGTCTAGTGTTTCATGAAACTTCACAGTAGCTTTAGACGCAATAGCTCTAGAAGGTGTAAGATTGCCATGAACTTGCGTACTGGATCACTCCTGTATAGTGTAGCATGTAGCCCCAAGGCATACAGTGCTTCTATAGTATTTCTGTTTATTATGAAGGTTAATGCCAGTTGATTACTTGCTGTTGATTATTAAACCCAAAGGAATCCAAAATGAAAAGCTAATAGTTAACATGATACAATTCTGTTTATAAGGTTAAAAATATACTAAACATAATTAAACAATTACTTGTTTCGGAGAGCTTTTAAATTTTAGGTCAGTGCTTTAAAATAAGCTTGGTATGTTACTTTCTTTTGATGAACACACTATTTAATCTGTTTTTATTGCTGTGCCCCAGGAAGTCCAAATCAGAATTGGATTTTATGCTACTAGCATATAATTAACATGTTTATCTACAGTATTTAAAGTATTTATTGAAATCCCAATATAAAAGATTTTGTATAAACTGGATTAAGGTAAAATGACAAAAACAAATACTTTCAGAAGTACAAAACCAGACAAAATTTAAATGTGACTGAGTTCAGCTAGCACCATTTTAAGGGTGCAAGTCCCTAAGAGGTGAAAATGATTAAAATATGACGTGGTAATGCATAAGATTAATTGCATGCACATAGAATTTTTTTCTTGTCTTGAAGAGCTGACATCAGAGAGTCTCCATTTAGTTGAAGGATTTTTCTGGAGTTCAAAACAATTACACTAAACTCTTAAGAAATTAATGAAGTATCTTGTTCCTCAGGGTGTATTTTTTATGCTGTAGTTTTACTTTTCAGAGCCTAGGAATAATATCCATGAGGAAATATGTAATTTGGGAAAGCTAATTTTGACCCTCAGATGAAACTTCTAACATATGAAAGATTTGCTGTGACATTTGGTTTGTTTTTAATTACGAAAAACTGCTTCATACAGGGCTTTCTGAAAACTACAGTATTCTGGGAAGTAGCATGGTCCAGTGGAGAGGTCATAGGACTGCATCTCAGGAGAACTGGTTTTTCTTCCTGACTTTTCACAAACTAGGAGTGCGTAAGCTTTAGCAAGGCATTTTTGCCAGAGCTAGTGTCCGTTTTCCCTTATAAAATAATAAAACTGATCATTAGCCTTTTTAAAATACGGATGAAAAAGGATATATAAGTACTACCATTTTCACTACATTTCCACTTTTTCAGACATTACTGTAAATATAAACAATTCTTGCTGTTAGCAAGGAACGGTTACCATGTTTTGCATAGTTTGTCTGTTTAGATCGTCACAGATAGGAAATGCCTAATCCCTTTGAGGGGATTGTAAATATATTGTATCAGCAACTCTTCATTTTCAACTGAAACATGTCTTCGACTCCTGTGTAATTTGTCCATCATTTCCTGTGTGAATTTCTGTTTGGTTTAGACCCAATTACCTTAGGGCTTGTGTGTAACTGCAGTGGCATTACTTTATTATAAAAGGAAATTAATTTATGTGCCTGCATCTAATGGCACGCAGTCTTTAGTAATTACAACCATCTGAACTTTCTTCTCCATCTGAAAACAAGTTGCATTCACTTACTATAACATTTTAGTTAGATTTAGGCTTTTATTTTCAATCTAATGGAGGCATTTTTAGTCTCCACAAAGCTGGAGATATAGCTGGAGTAATTCAGAGGCACTAGAACAGCAGATATTCTTCCAGCTTAAATGAGATGTATGTATTCTATGTGGTAATACAAACCCCAAACTAGCTTCTCATTATACCATGTTTTTGTGGAAAATCTTCCTTTTTCACTTCAAAAATTCTAATGACAACTAGGTAAAATTCTGAAAGTGGCAAAAATAGTTTAACACAACATTTACGTAAAATACCAGCCAGGAACAAATAACATGTAAATAGCTTCTTGCATCTATTTAAGAACAAAGAAGGACTGTGTGAATACTCAGATTTGCTGTCTATACAGAGTTGCACAAAATAATGCTGAGATACCATTACCTCTTCTGTCTGTTTCTGAGTAATAGCAGCATATAATTTTTATTGTCTCTTCTTGGTTCATCTGTCAAACCTCGTTAATATATTTGGAATGCTGTTATTTTCTCTACAGTGAAATTTTTTAAAGTATGTTTTGAATTATTTCTCATCACTTATCTTTAGAAACAAAGTATTGCATTTCCCAAATCAACCCTAGTAGTCTCTGCTGGAGGTAAGATACAATGTTCATTAAAAAAAAAAAAAAAACCACCATCATAAGCATTATGAAGATTAAAAGTTTGTCCTAACAAGCAGTTTTTTAATAACTTCACTTTTACATCCAGGCTTTAACAGATTTTAATGCTGGGAAATGCAGAAAGGCTATTTCACTTTTTGGCACCTGCCAATAATATTAACAATGATAACAGTTTTGTACTAATAACAGACCTGAAAGTTTTATGATAATAATTAAACCATATTGGGGTTTAGGCCTTGTCTGGTAGTGGACCCGTTTTAGCTTGATTTTAGTTGTATTTGCAGACATAATGTGAGGAACTTTTGTAGTTTCCTGCTCAAATAAAATCAAAAGGTATTGTCAAGTAGTTGTCATGCAACAGAACATGCCTGAGAACTTAAAGCACTGCCTGCAAGGCTAGAGCTTTACATAAGTAATTATCCATGTACCTGTCTCACCTAAACCACTTCAAAGATAAAAATACATACATGCAGAGTTATGGCTCCATGCACCTACTTCAGAAAAAGTCTGACGTGGACAAAACTGAAGAAACTACATATTTACTAGAATTATTATTCATGATCAGCAAAAATAACTATGCCTCTCTCCTGCAGCATTTTACTTGCTGTTGACTGTAACTAGAAGGTTAATGGGTCATAGCTGGAGTTCCCACCCCCAGGTCTGTATCAGGCTTTCCACACTGCTCCAGCTCTCCCTTACATCTGCTGGGCTGTGGCTGAATGAAGAACAGATAAGCACCATGTCCTGAAGAAACCAGGCCAACAACATCAGACTTAATGGATCATAGCTTTATTTTTCAGCCAAAGATATTTCAGTACAGCTCTCTGCAAGTTTATGGAAATTAAGCACTATTTGCTCTGCCCTGTTTTTGAGAACCTTGTATTTGCTACCTTTAAATACATAAAAAAAAACAAGACAAATTTCAATTCAGTAGAAAAAGTTGTTTCAGACATTTTACATTCTAAAACAACTATGCTGAAGAAACTGTGTTGATTCCTTTTCATATAGTTGTCTAGCCACAAAAGATAAAGACGAGATACTCAGGAAAAAGGTTGAATAAAAAGACTGAAATCTGACCCTGAAAAAGACTGTCAGAAATTGTTAGGCTTGAATTTAATGTTTTACAATTAAGTGTAAGTATCTTCTAAGGATATTTGTCTTACTTGTTATATGACACATCCCACGTATAGAATCCACATACACAGAAATAGCTTTATGCAAAATGTGTGGCAGTGCTTATGCAAGGGAGGCTCTCTAAAGGTGTTTTATGTCCTTAAAAGTAAAACTCAGTCCCATGTTCCAGTCTGGAACCGTAAGAAATATAGCCATCAATTATTTTACCCAGGTATTTCCAAAACTTTCTTGAAGACAAGGACTTCTTGTACTGAGCCAAATTACTGCCATCCTGGAAAGTACAGAGATGATTGTTTAATATTCTGTGCCACCAGATGAGAATCCTATTTCAAATCTTAATGAATAAATACTGTCTCTGAAACTTCTCATAGCTTTTTCTGCCTTTAAATCAAATTACTCACAGACAGTCCCAGACACCTGCAAAATCTACAGCCATGAGGGAGAAGAAAGTCCAAAATTAACTTTTAAAACATTAACATATTTTTTTTACAGAAACATTTCCCAGAACAAGCAGCTTCAGGGCATGCTCAGTTTGGATTCCACCACAGAAATAAGGACATCTTATGATCTTATGTATCCTCAGAGAGGATACAGGAAATTTGAGGTTGGAAGGATGGACACTTTATACAAAGAGGAAAGTGGAACATGAGTTCCCCTCTCAGTCTTCTCCTCTCTAGACTAAACAGGCCCAGCTCCCACAATCTCTCCAGACCCCTGGTCATCCTTGTGGCCCTCCACTGGACCTTCTCCTGCAGTTCCTTGTCTCTCTTGTACAGGGAAGCCCAGAACTGGACACAGTACTCCAGATGTGGCCTCACCACATCTGAGTAGAGGGGGAGGATCACCTCCTTTGATGTGCTGTCCACACTCCTTCTAAGGCACCCCAGGATACTGTAGGCCCTCTTGTCTGCAAGGTCACACTGGCAGCTCATAGTCAATTTATCCACCAGTACGGCCAGGCCCTTCTTAGCTGAATGCTCAGGTCAGCCCCCAGCCTGTACTGGTACTTGGTGAGGAACAACCCCAGAGGATTATTCCTCAGAGGTGTAGCCAGGACCATAGCAGGCTGAAAAGCAACCCCCACCCCAGCTCACTCCTGTGGGCACATAAGGGGCCCTATAGAATCATAGAATCAGCTAGACTGGAAAAGACCTTTAAGCTCCTCAAGTCCAACCATAACCCCAGGACTGCCAAGACCACCACTAAACCATATTACTGAGAGCCTCATCTATACAGTTTTTGAACACTTCCAGGGACGGTGATTCCACCACTGCCCTGGGCAGCCTGTTCCAACGCCTGATCACCCTCTCCGTGAAGAAATTTTTCCTAATATCCAGTCTAAACCTCCCATGTCACAGCTTGAGGCTATTACCTCATGTCTTATTGCTTGTTACTTGGGAGAAGACACCAGCCTACACCTCACTACAACCTCCTTTCAGGTAGCTGTAGAGAGCAATAAGGTCCCCCTGGAGGTTCCACGTTAACATCAGGAAGAACTTCTTTACTGTAAGAGTGACAGAGCACTGGAACAGGTTGCCCAGGGGGGTTGTGGAGTCTCCTACACTGGAGATATTCAAGGCCCGCCTGGACAAGTTCCTGTGTGATGTACTGTAGGTTACCCTGCTCTTGCGGGGGGGTTGGACTAGATGATCTTTTTAGGTCCCTTCCAACCCTTGGGATTCTGTGATTCTGAGCCGTCTCTTCTCCACACTAAACATCCCAGTTCCCTCAGCGGTTCCCCATCAGACTTGTGCTCCAGGCCCTTCTCCAGCTTTGCTGGCCTCCTATGGACCCGCCCCAGCACCGCAGTGTCTTGCCAGTGGAGGCGCGGCCGCCCACGGCCGGAGCCCCGGCAGCCCCCTCCCCACGGGGCCGCTCAGGCCGCCCCGCGGGTCCGTACCGCGCCGTGCGCGCGTTTCTCCCCCCGCCCTCCCCGCCTCTGCTCCCTCTTCAACGCTGATTGGGTGCTCGGGGCGCGCGCCGCAGCCGGCGGCGGGAGCGTCCTGCCCGCTCGGCTATTGGCGTGCGGTTGCCGTGGCAACCGGGGGCGGTGGAGGTGCGCTCCCGTCCCGGCGCTGCGGCCGGGAGGTGAGGGGGGGAGCGGGGTGGCGGAGGTTGTGGGGTGATTCCCTCTGGGACGGGCCTCGGGAGCTGGTCCTGGCTCCGGCTCCTGCCTCTCCTCCCTCTCCTCCCTCTCGCATACTGGGGGGGAGGTCAGAGCAGTCTTCCTACGGGTTGTGCTGGGTGGCGGTTGGTCCCTGTCGGCGTTGGGCCTTCTGCGGGGTGCGGTGGGGGGGCAGGGATGACGACTGTGGGAGCTGGGGGGGATCGAGGGACATGGGCCTCACGCAAAGACCACGGCCTGCAGGCAGGCTTTCTCTCTGCTGCTATTGCTTGGGTTAGAAAAAGGAATGAGAAAGGGCATTGAGAGAGATTTTTATTTAAAAAGCAAGAAAAAACCCCACAGTTAAGAACACACCCAAACCAAACGAAAACAAACAAAGCAAAAACCTTTTCAGCTTTCCCTCTTCCCTCACCTTACAAAAATAGCATGGATAAGGGGGGGGGGGGGCGGACTACTGAGCCTCCATCTTACATAGTAAGTAAGGAAGTTTCTTCTGTCTTCATAACTTCAATCTTTGCTTTTCCTCAGATTCTCATAAACGTAGTATTGGCAAGGAGGATTCTCCGTGCCTTGGTTTATGTGGCTGCACGAGGTTTAGTGTTGGGTTGTTTTTTGCTGCCTCCTCAGTTGTTTTTACACACTGATGGGGCAGGGGGGAGGGGTATTACGTATTGGCTACAATATAACATGTACACTGTATTACATAGCGGGTAAAAAGGCGACTTTTTTATTTTAAGTTGTTAAATTGTATTTGTGAGGATATTTTTATCCCTAGACCAGTTTTATCCACATCCAGTTTGAATATGTGAATCAGGGGAAGCTCACTTGGAACAGTGGGCAGAGTTTAAAAAGGGAAAAAAACACAAAAAACTGGTATTGTGAGAACCTCTACAGTATTGCTTCAGCGCAAAAAAATAAAAAAATAAAAAAGATCACATTTTTTCACTGTGCATAACAAATACATGAGCAATTTTGTGCATGACAAAAGGGTTGTGCAGCTGTATAAAGAGTATTTTAGCTTTATACCACTTCTCAAAGCCTGTAAAACCTGCTATACAGAGTGATGTGCTTTCTAACCAATAATTAGGTTATGAGCTGCCATTAATTATTTATGTGTGAGAATTACTTCAGCTCTGGACCATTTTGCTCAGATTTCTATATCAAAAACATGAAGACTAGGGTAAAACTACTTAAGCACACTGAAGCAGCAGGTGGAATATAACAATGAGCTTGGAAAAAGTGGCAGCAAAAAATGGATAGGGTCTTACAAGCAGCGAAGAATATATATAAATGTGTTACTAAGTAAAAAGGGAATTGGTGAGGAGACATCAGACTTGAAGTATATACATAAGCTTTGCTGAAGATCTGGGATACAAGTATAACATTTTCCTTTTCAATTTTTAAGGCATTTTATAAAGCTACCTACAAGAGCACATGGAATACACTGTTAAAAGCAGTGCTAGAGCAGTTTGGCCTACTAAGAAATCATGGTTCGACTGACAGTGGACCTAATTGCTAGAAGCATCAGTCACAAGAATCGCGGTGAAGAGGACTTCGGGCAGTACTTGCGAAAAATAACTCATCTGAATTTATCAGCTAAAAGTATAGATGCAATTGTAAGATTTATTTTTCTTTGTTCCTTTTAACCTATCTATTCATATGTTTTGTAGTTACTGTTACGATGAATTGTCTATAGTTGGGGAGACAAGTAAAACAAGTTTCTATTTTATAACAGCTGTATTATGTTTAAACATTTATATTGTCTTGTAACTAAGCCTTAATCATGCATCTGTTTGGAAACATGCTTTAGTGTTCACTGCTGTTATTGTGTGGGACACTGCCTGTACGTAACAGTGTTTAAATAGATTTTAAATATGTGGCATTTGAAATGTGAAAATAATCTTTCAGCTGTAACTTTTCATATAAAACATCAAAGCAGGTGACTGCAGCTCCAGCAGTCTGCAGCATTTGTTCTTATTGACCTGACACTTTTTTTCTCTATGTGGCAAAAACCTTGTTGAATTATTTTACTTATCTCAAACTATGGAAACATATATCACCTGTATAGCAGACAAGAAGGTTATTATCAGTACCCTATTTTTGCCATTAGTTAAAGAGAAAATCCATATAAGTAGTTACACAAGGGAGATTAAGTATTTTATTTTTTTCAGTATTTCACAGATCTATAACAGAAATTTGCAGCTCTTAAAAATAAAATGCCAAAACAATTTGCTATATTATTTCATACAGTTGCTACATTGTAAAGGGCCTTTCAGGAAGTCACCAGAATGGAAATAACTCCACTTGCTTACCTCTTTAGCCACTTCAGAAAAAGAGTATTTCAAATTAATCATTTAGACCTGACACCTTTCCTATACATACTCAGGCTGTTGCCATTGAATCAGTAGGTGTAGGGCTTTGACAGCAGTGCTTTAGCCCTGTTGAAATCTAGCTCCAGTGTTCTTGGAGACTTCAGGTCTGAGGTTAAAACCAAAGTTCATATTTTCAGCAGGTTTGTTGTTTGGTTTGGTTTTTAATTTAAATATTTGTATTTCTTGATGGTTACCTTTATAAAAATGCAAACTCTGGAATAGAAGAAGATGTAATGAATGGGAAATTTTGCAGATAAGATTGAATTATTTTTTAAGGAAGTAGTATTGTTGAACATGCAATTAAGTGTAACACTTACTTTAGTCTCATTAATGCTATATTTTTTTTAATCTTGGAACTTTGTACAAAGAGTTGTTAACTCACAGCACAATCTTTTCAATCTATCTGTGATTTATTCCTTAGATTTCAGAGGAAGTCTGAGAAAGGAAAGGGGAGTTTAAGAACAGGATATAAGCCAAGTGAGGTTAACAGATTTGGACTGGTGGGGTGGCTTTTTCAAATTAGTCAGGTTAAAATCTACTTTTTTTTTTATAAATTGCTCCCTGGGGCTTATTAATTTGAAAAAGAATCCATGACCTTTCCATTTTCAAAGACTAAACCTGCAAGCCTAACCCAGTCCTTCTTCCTTTGAGTTTAATAATAGGAAATTTAGACAGGTTTCAGTAAGTCCCGAGTTAATTCAAATCCCCTGAAGATACTGAGCACATTCTGAAATTGATGAACCCTGAACAATTGAATTGTTGTGTGTGCTGGATTTCTGCTTTAAAAGTGTGATTTCAGTCAAGATAAAATAGCTTGTTCGATGTGAACAGAGCCATGCAAGCAAATGAGTTTATTAAGCCCACTCCTAGGAATGTGCACAGCCAACTACACTAACTTTTCTGAAAATCCACCTCATGAAGGCAAACATTTACGTAACTGTGATGGTGTCCGTAGTCCTCAGCTTCTGTACAGCAGGATAGTAATGGCGGATGTCAGTCTTAAGTCTGATGATTACTGACACTTAACTCAGCCTTTCTAGGAAAAACAGTTTCTAAAAGGGTTTGTTAAAGGTGAAAATGTATAAACCATAAAGCAGAACATAAATATAAAACCAATAAACAGCTTCCAGAAGCAGGCAGTGAAGGAACTCTTATATAGCATTAATTTGTTATTCTTTATTTCAGGGTGACTTCTCTTCATGCAAAAATCTTAGAGTTCTATATTTATATGATAATCAAATCAGTCAGATCCAGAATTTGGACTTTGCTTCAAATATAACGCACCTTTACCTTCAGAACAATTTTATTTCCTGTATGGAAAATCTCTCATCACTGAAAAAACTTGAAAAGCTGTAAGTTGAAAATAATGTATTTATTTCACTAGTAAAATAATAATTATTACACTAAGAAATTAAATATGATGTAGCCGTTAAGGTCCTTTGAGCTCT
Source organism: Lathamus discolor (assembly GCF_037157495.1). Taxonomy (NCBI): domain Eukaryota; kingdom Metazoa; phylum Chordata; class Aves; order Psittaciformes; family Psittacidae; genus Lathamus; species Lathamus discolor. The sequence goes on along the minus strand of NC_088885.1, from coordinate 124,844,235 downwards.
TAAATTTTGCTTTTGAAATGAAAATTATTGCTTTTTTTTAAATGAAGCATTCTAGGATGTAAGTAATACCATCATCTTAACATAGTTATTTGCATTTAAATTATTTTTGGTTTTCAGCCATTTAATAACAATTATTATTATTATAAAAATAATAATAGCAACAGATAAAGTAGCTAAAACCCCTTGGATCTGTTTGTTAGCTGTATGCTCTACTCACATGCCAGGTGATTTACTTTTTCTATTATAATTCCAAGGTATTATTCTATAATACTTAAATATCTTTTTAACATATTGAGGCCTTGTGTTTGCTTTTACTGTCAAAGGCTATTAAATCTATTTTGTGTTCTATTCTGCAGGTATCTGGGGGGCAACTACATCACTGTAGTAGAGGGTCTGGATAAAATAGAAGAAATAAGGGAGCTACATATTGAAAGTCAACATCTCCCCCATAGTGAAAAGCTTCTGTTTGATCCAAAATCTCTTCGGTCCCTGGCAGTAAGTACATTCTGAGAATTTCAGTGAGCCATTAATCGGTAGTTCAATATTTTTAAAGAAAATGATTAAGGCTTGATCACCATGTGGTTTCCTTTTCTGCCAATTGGTGGCATTCTTTCAAGGGATTCCCATTCCAATTTTTAAATAAGCAAGAAGCCCAACAGATTCTACTTCTTCATTTACTTTTCTGTTGAGGATGAAGATGAGAATAAAGAGAGAGAAGAAGTAAGGAAATGTGTGAATGCCATATACCTATATAATAGAATGTGAATAAAAAGGGGTAGGAATTTATCAGTGCTAGTTATCTCAGCCCACTTAACTTGTAGTCAGTTTGTTGTTATATTAGTTTATTTACTTCCTTTTGTATTTTTCTAGAGAGTACAATGGCAAAAAAAAAAAGAGGTGTAAACAGCTTTTTTTTCTGGATATTAACAGCAACACAATCAAAAATATTCAGTTTTAGTTGTGCAGTTTTTCTATGTTGTGGTATATCAAGGCTTCAGGAAAGCCAACTTCTGAACGTCTTTCAACACAGTAAACATCAAATATATCCTTGAAGTGGTTAAAAAAATAGACTTTACTTATGAATGGATGTTGTTCCATACTAAAAATATTCATCTTGCTGTATCTCCCAAAGTGTAGTCAGGGCTTCATGAGTTGTTTGTTGGGTTTTTTTGTGAAGATGAAGCACTCACTGAAAAGTGAGTCCCTCTGTTCATGTGTCTGTCATAAACATTTGATCTGGCTCTAATTCTTTCTGTTTTGAGATTAAGTAATCCAAGATGTGCATTGCCATTTTCCTTTAATAGAAACAACTCATTCCTATGAGAGTACTTTTATTTCGTTCCTTCTATATTATGAAAGTAGAGGAAGGTTATAGAGCTAATATTTTCCCAGGGTGATAAATCAGATACTTCAGTGTTTTTCAGTATCCTGGCCTAGAATCACTAGCATTTAGTTCTTCATGGCTTTTGTTTAAGGTCTTTTGGTGTGGGTTTGTTTTTTGTTTTGAAAGAATCACTTTGCATTTTTGACCATGTAACGTCTTTGTGAAAGCTACATGTAAAAACATTCTATTTTTATCCTTCAAGTGCTAAGTGTTTGGTCCATCTTTAAGACATCACTTCTTACATCATCGTCTTCTGTTTCTCACTCTTAATGCTATCAGAGATGAAGGAGCCAAAAACATGGGGCCATATAGTTCTCTGTGTACTAGAAGCAAATATTTGGATGATGACAATATAATGAATCTTTTGACTGAGGACTTTAAGTTTATGCACTGTGCATATCGGAATGATTCTGGTAATCTCTGTCTGCAATGTAGACCTTGGTCAGATTTTTGAACAGGTTCCATTTCCTATATACATTGCTGAAAAAGACATTTCATAACTAATGGTAAATCCTATATCTGGTATAATTTTAAACTCACTTGAATAGGTGTCAGTTTTAATCTTCTAGAGATAGAAGCTTCTTGTTCTTTTTAAGTGAAACTACATTAAGTACTACCTGAAACCCATTTATGTTTTATCTAGAATGTAAAGATATCTCTAGCTATTATGTGTTACAAAGTGCATTATGTGACTCACTAGTGTTCCAAAGAAGGAACAAGGAACAGATGTATGTATACCCAGAAGTTAAGATGAAGCCTGAAAGGAAAACAGCATAGGCAAGCCGTTAAACAAGATGAGGTAGTCATCAGACATGGATTTCAGCTTTATGCAGTTCAGATGTAACCTTGGTAAAAGCAGTCAATTTCTGTGTCTGTTTCATGCTTCAAATATAGTCAGTAGCATTCACAGGACTGTAAAGCATTTGAACATGTTTAGAGAAAAATAAAAATTCGGTATTCACTAAGAATTCCTGAAGTAATTGAGAAATAATCTTGTCTTGGTTTGACTCCAAAATAAACAGTGTTTTAGGACAATATGGAAAGCCTATATAAAGCAATGTGTGAGATACGTGGTTGCTGTATTTACATGTTTCTGCTTCATATGCTTGTCCTTGCTCTAAGAGAATTTTCTCTATGAATTTACAAATTCACTCATGCATGGCATGAAAAATAAATATTTTCTTTTTCTGCTTTTCCTCCTCCAGAAATCTTTGTCTGTGTTGAATATCAGCAATAACAATATTGATGAATTAGATGAACTGGCAGTTTTGGAAAATCTTTCTTATCTTAGAGCGGTTGACAATCAACTTCGACATATCAAGGTATTAAATATTTGTTCTGTTTAGTATGGGTGATATAAATTTCTGCTAAGGAAATACATGTCTTCATAAGCAGAAACTCAAACTTCTACAGTCACAGCTAAACCAAGTGAAATAAAAGTATTTTCACTCTTTCTTTTGCAGTAGTACATGTGATTCAAACAGAATATTCTACACTTAAAATTTCCAGCTAATCTTCTCAAAAAGGAACAGGAGAATTGGCCTTGTCACTTCTCGTTATCTTTATAAGTTAATATGTCTCCTACTTCTTGACATGAAGAACACTTAAAAAATAATTTTAGTGTCATGCCAGTAACTGAATATCAAATTTCTGTTGAACATTATCTGACACCATCATCGCATGGTAGAGGCATGGAACAAACTTTATAAATAACTTAATAAACACTGTTTTCACTTGATATAAACCACAGACATGAGTGTTCTGCTTTCTATTAAATTTATATTTTTATTAATAAATACTACAATGATTTGCCTTAGATAATTACCCAAACCACCAAGAAAAAGCTGTGATTAAAATAATTAATGGTTTGCATTACTGGTTTGCATATGCATTCTATTTCCTTAGAAAAGGTAACTTTTAATGGTTAGTAATTATTAAAATAACTATTCTTATTACTTCTTACAACACCTAATAAATTTGCCAGTTCTGTTTATTGATGAGGAGATTTCGGTATTTTATTGCATAATCTATCAGCTCTCTAGGTCCATGTACTTTATTTAGACTCTTAATTTGTTGCAATTTATTATTTTTAAATGTTGAACAATGCATTTCTTTTTTACAAGAGGATTATTAATGTATTGCATTTCAAGCTGTGTTTCTGGCTGGCAGTTGTGATTGAATTCATATAGAAATAGAATTCATGTAGCCTTTTGATGGGTAATTAAAGCCATATTGAATGTGTTAGTTACATACAAAATAACAGTAAGCTTTTTTAAATAGACAAAATAACAGTAAGCTTTTTTAAATAGGTCATGTCTGTGAAGCTTTCCTTTTGAAAGGGATTTCTTTTCTAAATAGAACACATTACCATGTTTTTTACAGATCTTTTTATTGTATTTTTTCTTTCTTATAAATACAAAAGACTCCAATTGTGATGGTCTTAGAAGATTGTCTTAGCCAAAGAACCAACTATTTTTAAGAATAAGGATGCCAGTTCCAAGATTGCTTTCAGTGTCTCAGAGGGAAAAACAGTATCTTCTGACATAGAACAAGGAGAGAACAAAAGACTGCATTATTCAGAAGCTGTGTATATATTATTTAATCATTATTAAATTTCATTATTTAATCATCAGGAAGACCAGAGTTCATATTTATCCAAATCAATCAGACATTTACATTTCCATGTTACACAGTCACAGCTTTTGAAAAATTCTGTGGTTAGCATTCGAGTTTGCTGCTGCTGCAGCCAGTTACACTTGGATTAAGCTCTGGTAAATTTAGAAAATGTTTTCTAAACAATCTCCAGGTTTTGCAAATATGCAGCAGATTGGGTATTTCTCTTCATATCTTTGCAGACCTGTAAAATGAATGATCATATTCAATGAGCCTAACATTAATGCAGCTACAGTCTAACAGCAGTGCAGCTGGTTATCCAACTTTACAGCTACAATTACTGAGGTTTACAGATTACATTTTAGTAGGCTCTACTTATCACTAATATAAGTTCTTATTTAAATTAAAAACACCAACCCCACACTACTGAAAAACTAAAATATGAAAAAAAAAGTCAGTTTTAGCTCTATTTAAAAGGCTTTAACTCAGAGTGACCATCTAGCAGAACAATCTTATATATCCACTAACTGTTTAAAAATAAACATAGCTGAGGGAAGAATTAAGTATGTTTCAACTTTTTTGCAACCCTGAACTTCATGGTTCTATGGCTTACATTATTCTAAATTGTGATAGCTGAAAGGATTTTAGTATACATGGTACTACATATAGTCAATCACTTCTGCTGGCTGAAATTGTTACAAACAGCAAAGGCTCTTTCATTCCTACACAAGCTGCCTCCATTCTCCTCCTTCTTTCCCCTCTGTATTCAAAACTCTTATGTATACCTCTTTTCACACCAAAAGCTCTATGTCCCCTGTCTTCCCATCACCGCCGTCAAGAACATCCCCAGGAATGCCTGGCATTGAGCAGAGACAATAGCAGTGGAGTATGACTGAAGTGTCAGGGAGCTATGTACCCAGCTCTGCTTCACCCCATGGGAAGAGAAACTGTAGAGGAGCCATCCATGGCCGAGCAGGGCTGGTCAACAGCAGTGAGCTGTGTAGCAGAGGCGGATGGCAACAGGAATAATACAGAATCTTTGCAAAAGAGAGAAATGTGAAAGGCATAAGAAATGCGTGAAATACAGTCTTCTCATGTAGACATTTCTCACTTTTAAAGAATTGGTGGATTATCATATATCTAAACATTTAGCTGAGTTTTTTCACAATACTAGGAAAACCCATACTCTTTTGCTTGTCAACAAGGCCATGTTGATCTCAATGTAATTGAAAATCTGGGCTAGGAAATTCAAGCACTTGAAGTTCTGGCTAATTCAGGGCACTGTTAGCAAAATTAACAGACATCAAGGCATATGACCTTGTTTCACATGACTGAATTTATATGTAGACAGAACAAAATTAAGTCATTTTTCTCAGTTCGTGCAGACTAACTTAATAGGACTAGCTACCACATGTAGAAAGCATGTCTTGGCTCACTTATCAAGAATATAATTGATTTTAATAGAATTGGCTTTTCTTTGGTTTCTATTGCTTGCTACTTTATTTATCCTATCAAGCTTCTGGTTTACTATAGACACATTCACAAGGACTTCTAAGCTCCAGTGTTTTGGGGTTGGAATACTAAGGGAATTAAAAAAAACCAACTATTCCTGTTGAAAACCCCCACAACTCTTCCTGTTTACAAAAAGCCAGTACAGTATTTATTTATTATATTAGTTTTGGGAAGAGTATGACTTGTGTGAGTATTTGGATAGATAGAGAAAATACAGCTAGAAATACTTACAAAAATCTGTATTTCTTAAGTCTTTAATTTATTCAACCTCTGCCCGGTATTGATTATGACAAGAGGATATCACAAAAGATGAATTCATTCTCTTCAGAATTGAGTCAGGAACAAGAGAAAAATTATAGATTTTCTCAAATAGATTATGACAGGTAATCAAAATGGTGACAAATTGCTGTCTGTAGATGTAGTCAGGCAGTTGGACTAGACGTTTCTGATAAAAAATGGAGCATACTGGTCAAATACCAATTCTTAAATGGCCATCATTAATTGGTAAGAGCATTAATGCCAGCACTACAGCTGTCTACTAAGGCACTTGCCCTTCCCCCTCTTCTCCACCCCCAATGGAATACAATTTGCTCGTCAGTATTTTGTAGCAAACCTCAAAGTGATAGCATGACATGATCATTTATCAAACGGAGACTGCCCAGAAGAGTGTCTGGTCCCTTTAGTACAGCTTATTGAAAGGCTGGGAAGTGAAAGCACTATATTAGAGACAGGAAGGCAATGAACAACTAGAGCGTATCGAAAGGGTAATCATATTTCAGCACAGGATTAGTGTGCTCTTAGATAAACATACACTGGAGTAAGCATGTTCTGGGTCATTTATCAAGTAAGTAACAGCTTAAAAAAAGATCTACAGGACTCTTTGTACACATTCATCAAAGATAAACTGTATACATTATATTTCAGTAATAGACAAGTTTGTGTTGCAAAACTATTACTTGAAAAAATTCTTCCTAGTGAAATCTAGAACACATTACAGAGTTCAGTGACAATGCCTGAATGCTCAGGTAAGAATAATAAATACACTTGTTAAATGCTATTTATTTTTTAATAGCCCTGGCCTAAAATATTTTTCCCCTAATTGTTGTGCTTGTGATTGATAGCACCTAAACTGTTCTGATACATGCTGATCTGATACATGTTGCTGTTCTGATACATGCTGACAAAGCTTTGCTGTGTAATATTACGAGATTTATCAACACTTCTTCCAGTGGACTGGTCCTCAGTTTCTTGCATTGTTTTATCAGTCTTGCTCCTCACAGAACTGATTTTGCTCTCTGTTTTTCAGAAAAGACTTTATCATCACTGGGTAACAATAGATGATAGATGATATCAGTAGACAAAAAATTACATGGTTTGGAGGTGAGAGGCTGTGCTGCCACCTCCTCTTCCATATGATTTTTCTAAACTCTTGTTATATAACCCATAGAATATTCCCAGGAGGATTTTCTACCAAGGGAGTAGGGCCTGCAAAACCAGAATTCTTCTTGTTACCCAGGTGATTTTTCTATATTTGAAGGATTTAAGTGATACCTGTGTTGTTTGATTCTTCATTATTGGCATCGAGCTACAAAATGCTATAGACTGTGCAGTTTAGAATCTGTCACATCATGATTAGAAGATTTTTTTCCAGATTATTACAACTGTAGAATATAAAGTCTCTCTCCTCCTTCAGTCATATGGATTGTTCTGAATCTCTCCTTAAGCTTTTCATACACAGAAGGAAGCAGTTAAGTGCAATTTTGAGACAAAAGTATTTCAGAAAGTAGTAGAGAGGACCAAGCTGCTAAGCTTTGCATCCTTTTAACTTGAATTTATTGTATTTAAAAGACAGAAGAAATTTTATCTAGGTCACACTGCCCTTGAGTAACCAAACGGAACCCAGATGGAGAAAGGTATATTTCAAAAATTTCACTATTTGGGCCAATACTGTAGCTGACCACGCTCAGTTATGTGGGGGGGGACACTACTCTTTCTTCTGTAAAATACAGGTTTACATATAAATAAAGAGCAAGGCAGTCTACTGTGGTTTGCACAATTTTAGCTTTTTTTAGTCTGTTCTTTCTCTGTGGAGTATTTATTCTTCCACAGATTTTTCAAAATATAATCAGACGCTGATACTCTTGAGTGCTCTGTGGAACCATGGGGATACATTAACAGACATTACATATCATACCTTTTTTTTGGCTGGTAATTCCTTAGCATTAGGTACATGAATGGGATTGTAGTGGTAATTTTCCATAGGTGGTATTACTGTGTGCATAATCATGCAGAGTTTTCCAACTGCATCACCATTTTTCTGTGCAATTTTGACATATTCAGGGAATGCTATACACCACTGTACTTGAAAATGCACATTCTTAACGTGCATATTAACACATGAACAGTCTCATTGAAGTTATTTCTCTGTGCAGGATTTGGGCCTGACAGAACAAATAACATTACTATTGAAGTTTACTCTGGAGAGGGAAAAATAATGACAACATTCTCTTCTTTTATCAATTGCAGGATTTGGAGGTTGTATTAACCAAATGGACAAAGCTGCGCAGAATGGAACTTGCAGGAAACCCCATCTGCAACAAGCCTAAGTACAGGGACAGGATTGTAGTACAGTCACAAACTTTAGGTAAAACAATAGCCATCCTCAAAACCCATCCATAACCCTCCCTGTTTTAGAACATAACTGATACAGTAATTATTCATGAATTGCACTATGTATGTAAATACAATTACTGCCATAGATATTGAGGTCAAATTATAATAGTTTTAATTATGTACAGATAATGTAGCTAAGCCTGCTTCTGTAATCAAATGCACAAACCATGATGCTTAGCTTTTGCTATTAGAAGTAATAATTTGTTTTATAATAGATGATTGGTGAGATCGTTCCTCAGGTTGTGCCAGGGCAGGTTTAGATGGGACACTGAGAAACATTTCTTCTCTGAAAGGGTTGTCAACTACAAGAACAGGCTGCCCAGCGAAGCGGTTGTGTCACCATCCCTGCAGGTGTTTAAAAGAAGTGTAAATGTGGTACTTGATACATAGTTTAGTGGTGGACTTGGCAGTGCTAGGTTAACAGTTGGACTTGATGATCTTAAGTGTCTTTTCCAACCTAAACTTTCTATTGTGCTATTATTATAATATTCTATTATCATAAGATTCTATTATACTATAACAATAAGACTTTTTTGTGTTCATATTCCAGCCATTGTGAAAATGATTCTCAAAGATCAGTCTAGTCTTCTCCCTTATCAGCCTGTAGCAGTTGCTTATGTGTTTTATTTGTACAGTTACAGTTGTACAGGTCGTACCTTACCATGTTTGAATTTGTTATATAACATTTGTCCTTAAAAGCAATCTGCACTTGTGATGAATGTATTTATTAACCTTACTGTGATGCAGTTACATTATTTTGAGATAATTTTAGCATAAAGGAAGTAATTTAGTCTTCATGCTGCAGAAGTATTCATGCTACAGAAAAAGGTAAAACCTATCTGCTCATTTTTTACTTTTTGAGATAAAGGTGGCATTTATCTTAGAAGTTGTAATTACAGATCTTGTTTTTCTTTTTTTCTGAGAGTACAAAATATTGGCCCTTAAAGAAAGCAAAAGCTTATCTGCACAGTGTAAATAACAGTGCCTTAGGACAGTTCTAACACAACATAAATTTGTGGCCAAATGAGGTATTTCATTTGGTCCAACGCAAAAATGCAGATGCAACCAAGGAAACATAGAGCATAAACACTCACCTAAGTACGTAAAGTTAACCTCAAGGAGCCAAATCTGCCTGTCTTCATGATCAGTAGGATCCCCTGATTGCCAAGACATGCAATTTCTCTCAACCCGAATTTCTGCATCTATATATATCTTGTGTAAGAGGATAGCATAAAAAGTGGTGCATACTAACAGAATGTAAAATGTATATATTTCCCTTGAAAGTTATAAAAATAATAGATGTTCTCTTTTGTAATTCAGACATGTCAACTTACTCTTGCAGGTTGAATATAAGTATCAAGCTTTACTGGGTATTTCTTTTTACCAAAAGACTAAAAGCAGCAAAAAAGATTTGAAGAGAGCAAATACAGAAGTAGTACACATTGCATACAGCTTTGAACAGCCTTTTAGTTACCTCTGGGTATCACAGAAAATGTTTTCTTCTCTTCGACAGAATCCCTTGATGGGAAAGAAATTAAAGAAATGGAAAGACAGTTCCTAATGAATTGGAAAGCCTCCAAAGCTGCCAGGAAAACAAACAAAGAAAGAATGACAAATGAGCGTGCAGCCCATCTACATTTATGTAAGCAAACTAATCAATTACTTCATGCTTATTTGTAATATTATAGCAAAAATAAAATAGCAACTAACAGTAAAGATACTAAGAATAAGACTTGTACTGGTGGTAAGACCAAACACAGGAAAAGAAACTGAACTTTCCCATTATAAACTTTAATTTTAGCAGTAATTTATATGGCATTTTTTTTCTTCCATCCCAATCTCCCAGAATTATGGAAAAGAGTAGCTACATTTCGAATGTTTGTAATTACTTCTGATTACTTTCCATATTAAAATAGATAACAAATAAAAGCAAAATTGCTGGGCATTCTAGAATAAATGTGCATGAAATACATCAGACTTTTAAAATGTATATGTTGGTAATTATTTGATCTGTGTCGATTTATAGTCTTTTTAAAGGCTTTCCCAAGATATGCATCTAGCAGAGGTAAAAGTTTTAAACTTGGAAAGATTAAAAAAAAAAGAAAACCCTCTTGAAGGAAAAAAAGCCTTAAAACTATAAGAAAAAGCAACATGTTCTTGAAGTGGGAAACAAATTAGTTCTGAAACTCAAGCAAAACCCGAAATAAACTTTGATTATTTTTTTTTTAATCAAAACATGGGGGTTGTTGTTGTTACAGAGCTGACTACAGATTAAAACCTTACCAGCATGTCTTACCATCTTGCAGGGTTTGGAAGTAGATGTTAGACTTCAAATTACTCAGAATGGTTTGAGTGACCGTATTTATCAAATGAAACTGGTGAAGTTACACTATTGCTTTCAAAGGATTAACTGTGATATGTAGCTTAAGGGAGAGAGCATGTTCTTTATAACCATACTATTTATTAATAACTAATACATACTAATTATTAATTCATGAAATCTCATGAAGACCAGTTGTTTCTGAAGACTTGAAGTAAAAAAAGCACTCAGCCTGTGAGCCTCAGGCCCAATAAAGTTGCAGTTTATTCAGTGTTTGGAAGCCATATGTGAATGGCAACAGTTCTAAAAGTAATATTCTGTCTTCTGAATAACTGCTGATATAAGGAGGTGCTATGTAATTGAATTTCCTCCCTTTCAAATAACTCTACCTGAATGGGAATACTTGCTTTAATATTCCCTTTCATCAGTGTTGGCATCACTTTCCATAATTTCAGACAAAGTTTTCTATTCTCAATTATCAAATTTGAGGCATAACCCTAAGGCTTATTATACTGTTTTCTTTAATAAGATATACTGGAATCATATTGAATATTAAAATAGATATGGTTTGACTTGGGATATTGAATTAATCCTTGTTTGTTTTCTGCAGCTGACTTGGAAACACTTTATCCTGTTCTTCCCTGTCACTACAGTCACTCTGTGAAAGGAAATCCAGATTTTTTAGTTCTGTCTGAGATGCAGAAAGCTGTAAGAAAACCTCTGCCAAGAATCCTGGGGAAAAAAATAAGACAGACAAAAACTTAGGTATGTTCCTCAAATATCTTTCTCTTAGTTCCGTTGGTTATTGCTTGTACAGCTCTTACTGAGTCAGTTGGAAAACAAGGACATGAAGGTAGAATTCAATATGAAAGAAGTTTTCTGGTTTGTTGTTGGGTTTTTTTAACCATGTTATATTTTTTTTGCTTCTTTCTTCAAAACACAGGATAATAGATTTCAGTTTCTGGTTATAAGTCAATAGACTAGCTAACAGCAATAACTTCTGTGTTACTAGTTTGTCTCATATGCATTTGATTGTAATCTTCCACAAAGATAAAATAATATCCAAGTTAATTCTTGGAAGTACAGTTACTGTCAACAACATTGGCAAAGGCTGATCCCATGCAAATAGTAATATGCAGAATGAGAAATAATCACTTTTCATCATTCCAGCTTACTTCTAATAGGCATGTTCCAGTATAGTATATACTTGATTAGCATTTTCCTGTAGCATCAGCTCAAGACCATCAAGATAATCGAGAAAGAAAATCTGTATGTCCCATAAAGACATTAGACATTACATTAAATTAAGTAGTTTTGAGTTTAGCATGTGTATTTCTTACTCACTTAAGCAGCTTTATGAACTCTAGTGCAACTGTTTGCGGATCTGCTCACAGGGATTTGCAGTTTGGACCTACAGTTTTTTCAGTTTTACCTGTAGTAATAGTTTAGTTCAGTATTGGTGACCTAATATCACTCCCTCCAGATCTTTAATGCTACTTTTAACCTCACTGTTTTATTATTTATCACCTGTGCTGGCTCACAAAAAATTCAGCATTTATGCAATGCTTCAGGTAAATAAATTCAACTGACACAGGAATTCTTTGGTAACAAAATTACTAAAGGTAGTGTTTTATTTTACATTCAAATCAGAATTTCTTAGTAACCAAGCAGCATTTAATACAATTTTTTCTTGACAACTTACCACTTTCAATTCCGTCAGTTTTGTTCTTACTGATTCCTGTTCTGATTAAAAATAGCTTCCTTTCTCTTTAAAAAGGGAAGAAGAATTACAAATCACAGAGCTGCTTTCTTCCAAAGTATCATTTTTGTTCGTCATATGACAACGGATGTATTCTGGCCTAAGAAGAAACTGAACTCATCATATATTTGCCCATTCTTTTTTTTTTTTTTTTCCTTTTTGCTGCAGCAGAAGGCACACAACACTGGAGAAGTTTGAAAACAAAAACTGAAGGAATAATGCACTAGTTATCACAAAATAGTACTACTATACAATTACTCTCCAGTGAATAGCCCAGGCTTGTGAAATGTAGAGGAGTGCAGGCTAGTATACATGCCCTGCAAACATGCATTTCTTTTAATTCCATTGCCAAATGAGTTTGTCCACGTGCTCAGGGTTCTGTCAAGCTTGTATTGCATCTTTATTAGCATTCTGTCTTTTGGGCCAGGCAGAATAAAACTACACTTTTTCTTTACAATTATAAGTAGTGACAATAAAGGGTGGAACATGTATGTACAGCGCCTCCCAGAAAGATGTTTTCTTCAGTGAGAGAACTTCTGCTATCTCCTTTGAGATAACAAATTCTGATTCTACACTGCTATATTTAAAAACTGACCAATTGTTGAGCTTCTTTCTTTCTTTGACAAAAATTTTCCCAGTATTAAGAAGCTGGACTACAATCCTGGCCCTTTGTAAATCCCTTTTGATCCTAGAAAGGCAAAGATTGCATCTCCCATACTTGATCGCAACTTAATGTCTATATTTGTATAAATGCACATTTGCAAATTAAACTATTTGAGTGCTTTTATTTAATTATTTTTTTTTTACTATTAGTCTAGAAGGTTTGACTCTGAATTACATAAAGGTTAGAATAAACTACACTCAGATGACATGCATTTAATATTTTCAAAAAGCTTGGAAGTGGGACTTTTATCTTGGATGCTGAAGATTGCTGTTCATTAATTACAATTTCATGTGTAATCACTGGTCTTAAGACCTATTCTAATCTTATTAGTGGAACTCCATGGAAACCAAAGAGTCTTGGGAATTACCTAAAGATCGGTGTATTCTTTAAAACGTTCTTTTTGGGGGTAAAAAAAAACCCACCTCAAAATACATAAATATTCATTCTCAGAGTATATGCAAATACGAAATAATGACAAATCACAGTATTTCCTTGCCAAACCCAGTAATTAGGGATATGCATAAATGTGCCCACATGTAAAACAAGGAACTGAACAAATGCTTGTATTGTTTAATGAAATTCAGTACTGGACCAAAGAAATTAGTGAATTTGAATCCTAACCTTTGTGTTAGTCAAATAAATTATTCCAACAGATGTTTCCTCTTTCCCTATACATGCTAGGTGATGTTTGACCTTGGCAACTGAAAAACAGGCATTAAATGCCTTTTTAACCTACATCTAAGATCCACTGAGGATTACATATAGCTTGAACAATGAAACAAAGCCAGTTATTACTAGATTACTGAAATATGTCATTAATCTTTCTTTCTGGGTGATATAAAAACAATAGCAAATTTATATTGGATTTTAAGTTAGTTTTGAACATTTAGAGAGAATTATGGATATTGGCAGGAAGTAATTAAAAGAAAACAAATCTCTTAACTATTTTAAAGATACCTAATACCTTCCAATGGGATGACGAATATGAATTTTCCCTAAATAGAGAAGTTGTTGAAATTTCGATGTTGCAAACTTAACCTGTAACCAGCAGTTTCTGCCCGCATTTCCTTACTCATGGAATTCAGTATCATAGTAGGTATTCATAGCAATATTGTAGCAATTCAGACTTTGGTGGGAAAGTCACCTTTTGTCTCTCCAGTATATGTGATTAGCAATATGTTTATATCTTTAAATAATGCAGTCAGCATATAGTAAGTACACTGGATTGTGCCAACTAATCATAAGCCACTCTCTGAGCCACCATACACATCCTGTGTAGCTCAAGTTGTAGTTCAAAGGGAAGGAACTTGCAGTGAGCAATGTTACTTCTTCCTCTTCTTAGCTCTTTGGCAAGTGACTCTACCAGCATTGTAGGTATTTATTTATGAACTATTTAGGAATGCCTTGAGCAGAGGTGATTTGTGTGGTCTGAAATCTATATAGAGTAATGTATATTTGATAACAGGTAAGAATGTACATGTTCTGCATATTCATGTTCTGTACATGTTCTGAATGTACATATTCAGCTTTTGTTTATATGAATCTAACTGGCATTACAATAACTAGAATTATTAAGGCTTGTTATATGACAGCTTTGGGGGGGGGCTGATACAAGCTTATAAGGTTTGCATACCCAAACCATAACTTTTACAATACTATGTTTATTTTTTATTACAGAATATAGTTCTCTTATTTGAGAGAACCATGGGGGAATATGTTACCTCCAGGTAACCTAAATCTTGTTCTTTTACTAAATATCAATTCCAGGAAACTTCTGAAAATTCAAAAATAAAAAATACTTTCAGCCTTGGCTTCATGACAAGAAGAAATACAGAACTAAGATACGAAGCAGTGCAGTTTCCGCTGTGCATCCTACAGCAGGTTTTATCCACTGAATAACCTACAAGCACTAAAACTGAATTCAGAATTAGGTGCATTAGATATGTGGATATCAGCTAGAGTAGTTTGGCAGAGCTGAAAGCATGTTTTGAACAGACCTGGCGTGCCTTGTTCAGCATCTATAGCCTGACTCACTGCCTTGCCTTGGTGAAGGTGTTGAAGGAAAAATGTAAACACCACCTCAGTGAGGTCTAGAAAATATCTATCAGCAATTAGTGGTGAAGCTGTGGAAGAGAAATATAAGGAATTTACTTCTCATTGAGTTATTCAGCCATGACACAGCATATGAAAGGAGTCACTGTAACGCGAGATAATGTGTAAGGATAAAGAGATGAAGTGAAGTTCTGAAATGAAAATTGTTGCTGAAGCAGAGCTGTTTGAATGGAGGTCAGGTACTAGCAGTTTCTGGTTACTGTGGCCCTTGTAAGGTTTCAGAGGGCAATTCAGCTAATTTAGTGGTTGATTCTCTCTTTTCTGGAGGATATGTACTACCTGCAAAGGTGAATTAAGTGCTTCTATAGGATCACAATTAACATTACAGTAATGTGTATCTTCATAGTATTTTCTGTATCTATGTTTACAGCCTTGCTGAATGTGGTGTTGATGCTTCTGCCCGTGATGATTCATAATCTGTTTACAAGGAAAAATTCAACTCTGTCATTACAAACATGCAAGATGACATAGAAATGGTATTATCTTCTGAATAAACCTAGATTTCAGTAGTGGTAATTTACAAACAAAACCAGAAAAGTAGTTTTAATATATGCCAAATCTGTAGTACTTAACACTGCCACATCATTCAGCATCCTAAAAACAGTATGAAAAGGCATCCCTTTTTGGCCATTCCCATACCTCCCCTCTCCAGTGCCCTGTGCTGCTGGCACAAAACTGGGAAAGAAAAAGGAACTAAAATACACCAACAGAGCACATGCACCGACAGAACCCTTTGCCCTTGAAAAGAATAAATGCTTTTCCAAATTGTTGAGAGGGAGTGTGCACCTCCTGATGATTAGATTGCCAGCTAGACCACATCTACTCCTACATGTCTGGATGACCAGATACCATGCAGACACATTCCACATTCTTTTCAATCCCCTACCTTTTCTCGGCGATATGGGTTATTTCTCAGAGCTTTAGAAAGTCAAATGGAAGTGTAGCTTGTCAGCCAGCAGTGGGTCTAAAAACTACCAGGGTACATCTGAGTCTGCAGGCTGTAATGCACTTTCAAGAATGTTGAAACTCAGACTGTCTGAAACCTTTTACATAAAATACATTAATATTTAGAATCATTCAGGTTGGAAAAGGCCCTAACGATCATAAAGTACAGCCATGGGTCAATAATATTTTAAACAGAATTCATATACAGAGCAAACTAGTAGTGACTTCAGAGTGAGCTGCGTCTTGTAAATGGCTCCATCAAAATCGTATCAGGAGCAAAGTACTACTGTAGAATGGTAAAATAAACAAAAAGCAAACTCAAATCTTTGCATATTTATTTTTCAGGTGGTGTGTGTTCACTGTAACTGTTGTTGGGTAAATGAAACAGACACCCAGTAGGCACTGTTTACTCTTTTCCTATCCTCTTGCCAGAACTTTTACAGGCTACTGTTGAGATACAAACTCAAAACTTCACAACGTTTGTAGGCTGCTGTGTTAGCACTGTATGCTTTTTATTGTGTATCTAATATACAGAATTACAAAAATCACTTCTATATACACAAAGCATGAATCAACCAAGTAAAAAATAATGCTGTGTCTTCAGGTTTTTAAAGTCGACTGCATGGAGACTTTAAAAGTAATTTGAGGTTAAAATAAAGACTGCTACTTAAATGGGGATATATAAATAAATTCTTTAATCACTTCAGTATAACCCTGGAAGAAATTCAATTGAAGTCAGTTCCAATAAACTAATTTACTGTAATGATATAAACACTGTTTCTGTATTTGCCTTCCTGTATCCTATCACACATTGTGAAGGCACACTCCCGCATGCAGCTGCTTTAACAAACCTGAGGTGAAACCCTTATCTAACAAGATGAGATGTGACATTTTTTGGAGGACAGCATTACAACCACTAATTCCTTAGTAACACTTCTGGCACACTGGGATGCAGACCATCCAGTTGCAAAGACTTGGATATGTCAGATTGGTCTTAGTGGCTCCTAAATTAGTCATCATCTATTGTTGGTAGTATTTCCCCCCACCAAAAACTGTGCCTGGGACTTAGGAGGTGTGAGATCAGGTCTTGCCAGTAAAGGTTCTGATGCCTCCAGAGCGCCTGCAGTACTGTTGTAGCTTTCTGGTTTGTTAGAAATACCAAAAGGGAAAGAAATAAGGCCTTGGTGCCTGAACATCTCCCCTTGGTACTGTTCTGACCAGAATACATTTATAGATACCAGATATACTAGATGATCTTAAGGTCCCTTACAACCCAAACTATTCTGATTCTGTGATACGTAAGCATTGTAATCACTGTGCGCGCACACAGTGTTTTAGTTACTGACCTGAAGTTGACCCTTGAACTTTAGTTCGGTAACCAATGAAAAATTGCTATTTTTCTTGAATGACACATTAAAACTAGTGCAAGGTGTAAGTTAATTTAATGTATTATTTCTTTCTATATGCAGGTACAAAGCAGTGCATAGAACTGCCTGTGCTACAGCTATGAAAGCTATACAATCCAAAAGTTCTGAGACTGGGACAGAAAGGGAAAAAACAGCCAACTAATTTAGTTAGTGTGCCTACTGATTTTTCGGGATGAGGATTCAGACACATGATCTATTTATATGGGAAAGTATGTAACTGTAATTCAGAGTGTAACTGATAAAGATAAGGGGATCTGAAAGGTTCTTCCTTGGTTTTCTCGTGATTTTTTTATCTTGGCGTATTGTACAAAGTAGCTACCCTGACAGCTCTGAGGAGAATCGGGTAATATATGAACTTGCTTGTTTACAGTCACTAAATCATAAATGTTATATATTGTAACTCTAAATAATACATTTTGCTTTGCTAGGTTAAAAAACAAACTACTGAGGTTTCATGTCCTTGAAGGATTCTAGGAGTTCACTGCTAAAAAAAAGATGAGCGTTACCTCTTCAATCATATAACACTGTAACCAGAGACTACAGAAGTGACTGACTACTTCTTTCTGTTCCCTTAATTCTGAGCAGAATTAATTGCTGCATCAAACTCTAGATAAATCTGAGCCAGCTGTGAAATGATCCATGTAATAGACTAATACTTTCATTCAAAATGAGATTTGGAGCAATAAGCTCTTCCTTTCTTGGAGAGTTAATGTATTAGCCTGTCATAGTAATCACTAATTACATGCCCAGGAAAGTTTGGTATAATCACTTACACATAGTTTGTAGAAAAATGTTTTGGAATAAAAGACTGAAGCTTATCTGATTTCATTTATATGAGAAATTGCTTTGATTATTACTAAAATTTTGTTTCTTATGGAACTTGAAAATTGTCATTCTTTGATACAAATTTATGTGTTGACTATCACCATTTTTATGTGTGGAAAATATCAATCAATTTTTTAATAAAGGAATGTGTAATACCCCAATGATTAGATTACGTCAAGTCAGATTAGTCTAGCCCCAGGTTTGGCACTGGGAAAAAAAAGTCTTTTACTGCATCTCTATATCCTTTTTTGGTTTTCATCTGCAGCTTTTGATAATTCTGCTTAGAAATGTTGTAGAAGTGTTGTGGAGTCCTGGGAAGCCTTAAGGAAGATGTGAGCAGTAGGGGCTTTGCTGAGGTTCTGATGTTAAAGTCTCATCTGTCTTCTCTGATCTCTCCAATGTAGGTTGAGGAGGAATCTGAAGTAATAGCAGAGGTTGAATGCTAACACCCAGAAGTTACAGGATGTGAAGACTTGGCCTGGATTTTTATTTTACTGATTTTTTTCCCCTCCAAGCTTAGAAAGAAAGGTACTGGTGTCTCTATGGATGTGTTATCTGTGTCTCTGTAATCTCAAAACCTGACAAAATGAATTGTAGAATCATAGAATACCAGGTTGAAAGGGACCTCAAGGATCATCTGCTCCAACCTTTCTAGAGAAACATGACTTGGACTAGATATCCCAGCACCCTGTCCAGCCACATCTTAAAAGTATCCAACTCCATAGAATCCACCACTTCTCTGGGGAGATTATTCCAACGCCTGATTGCTCTCATTGTGAAAAATTTTCCTCTTGTGTCCTGTAGGAATCTCCACAGTGAAGTATGCTGAACTTAACACTGCCTTTTAAGAGCATTCAGGAAAATAACGGGGCTGCTTATTTATGTAGGAGCAGTGCTTTGGTACTGAAGGCATGTAAAAACATCTGCACGTGGTAGGCTAAACTAGTTACCTAGTTCTTACGGTTCTTCAAGAAAGGAGTTGTTCTTAACCAGTGTCTTACCTAGTTTGTGACCTGAATGCCTGAAGACCTGCTTCTTTCTATACTCCTAGCAGTTACACAGAGGCATGCTTACAGTCTCTTACTTCATGAAAAAGTAGCTATTAGCACATGGTTTTTGAAATGATCTGTAGTCCTAACAAGAAATTTCCATCATCTGGATTTTTCCAAGTTCTGGTGAATAATGCGGAATAGTTAGAGAGGAAGGTAAAAGAAGATTAATGATGCCTGTGCTGATTAATTTTTGGATTGGGAGTATTACACAATCATTTTAACTCAAATTCTGTTTTAACTAACTGGGACTTGAGTTTGGCTGCTTTGCACTGGTTTGAGCGATTAAATGAATGCTTAAGACTCCTGATATAGGAAAATTCCAAACAGATAAGGAAAGGAAAGCCCAGATTGTAAATTGTCCCTGGAATAAAACTTTTCCTAATGGAGTTTCTCTGTATGAATTTCAGCTCAGCATAGATTCATACAATCGTAGAATGGTTTTGGTTGGAAGGGACCTTAAAGATCATCTTGTTCCAACCCCCCTTCCATCAGCAGGAACACCTTCCACTAGACGAGGTTGCTCCAAGCCCCATCCAACCTGTCCTTGAACATTGCCAGGGCACAGGTTGCTACAGCTTCTCTGGGCAATCTGTGCCAGCATCTCACCACCCTCACAGTGAAGAATTTCTTCCTAATGTCTCATTTGAATCTACCTTATTACTTTGTGCTTGAGACCTTCTCTGAAATAAGAAAGGAATTTTTCCTGAATAAGGAGATCTAGTTCTGTCTTTTCACCTTCAAAGTTTTGTGTATTTTGTTATTGGTAATATTTTACTGCTCTTTGATAAATATTATTCAAATAAACTTAACTCCTGCAGGCATTCTCCCCTTGAATAACATGATCTTTATTATAAAGATTTCCAAACCTCATGTAGTAAATGAACCCCTACAATGCAGGCCATGGGGTTTCCCACAGAGAATCCTGCAGCCAAGCAGCTCACATCTAGCTAAAGCAAACCCCTGTCAAAGGCTTCCACTAGTGAAGCAGCACCAGTGTGGTGAGTGGGTCTCATTCTCACGGGATCTAATCTTCCTCTCACTTTTCACATTCTGTAGTAATATGGCCACATTCTCACCACACACATGTATGTTCAGTCCCACTCTCTGGCCTCCTCCAAAGCCCTGCAGCATTTTAAGTCTGCAGTCCCTCTCCAGTGCAGTCTTTCACTCTGTCATTGATGCTTAAATATTCCCACTTCTCCAGCTCCAGCAAAGACAGCCCTGACCCTGCTTGGCTCCCATGACACTCATGCTGGCTGCAGTGCTGTGCTTCCCGCAGGGCTGCTAGCACAGGGAGAGCTGTAAGCCAGGGCTCCTATGAACCAGAGACCCTGGGACGTGCCACCTCTACCCTGGTTCTCCTTCGTCTTCTCCTACCGTTAGGACAGCCAAGGTCAGGGAGACCCTTCCAAACTGGACACCTGTCTTCTGATCTGCAGGTCAGAAAGTATTTCCTTAAATAGGCTTGGGTATGAAATGGAATTGTGGTGGGATCTCAGTGTCTCTAAGGCTTTAAGAAAAATTATGCTCTAAGCCTTAGTACACACACCCCCTAAAATAGAGCCTTTCTGATATGTATTTTGGATACATTTTTAAAGTTATTATTACTTCCTGGTGGTAGCTGGGAGTATGAAATACTAAAGTCACTCAAGCTTCATTTTTGCAACTTGCCTCTGAAAATTCTGTCTTTTCTAGAAACCCAAGCCATTTACATTCAAATATTTGTATTTATGACTGGATGGAAAAATCTAGAGAGAGGAGAATTTTTAAGGGGAGTGTTTTTGCTGAGTTGTAGCTGTAAAGCCAGCAAATAATTTGACATGAAGGGAGCAAAGTGCACCTGGAAGAACATCGCTCTGTCTCTTGCAGAACTCTGTCTTACCTAAATCACTGGAAATCTGGCTCTTCTGTGGCGCTGGTGTTTCTCATTGAAACATACTGCAGCAGCTTGTCACAGCTTTAGACTTCAGTAGTGGGTTGATACACGAAAATAATCACTGGATCTACTTGTGGTTACAACACAGGAGTTGTCTTCCAGTGAGAGAAAGTCTTGATGAGGCAAAGAGCAACTATCTTGACCTTTGTACCTCTTGGGTTTTTTAATGTATCTGAAGCATGTCTTCTGTGGTAATGGCCTTAGCAGCCAGGGTGGTCTCTCCAAACCCTGCTCACAAATCTCCCTAACTGCACCCTGCAGAAAGTGGGATTTGGAGCTGCCAAAAGCTAGTGATAGGGGTTGCATCACCTCTCTTCCAGGCTCTTCTGCTGGGTTTCTTGCTCTGAGGCTGAATTCTGTACATGTACAATGGGCAGTCACAGAGTCATAGAATGGTTTGTGTTGGAAGGGACCTTAAAGACCATCTAGTTCCAGCCCCATGTCATGGGCAGGAACACCTTCCACTAGACCAGGCTGCTTAAAGACAATAACTTTGTGTCATTAAATCCATTAGAGCAGTGAAGGTGAGCACAGCACTCAGGATCTGCTAATTTAGGGTGCTGGGAAGTCTCAGGCAGTTTGGACACCTGCCTGTCACTGACCCCTTCATATTAATGCAGCCAAGTGTCCCCCACTCTCCTTAGATGTCCTTTTGAGCAAGTGTTCCTTGGGCAGGCAGAGCTAGGACACCTCTCTGAGGTGTGGGACAGCCAGCCCCCAGTCAGATCTGGGCACTGGACCCACTCAGTGCTCCTTTGACAGCTACAGACTGAAAGAGGAGCCCGAGGGAAACTGGGTCTGGAAGACAAGGCCCTGCTCCCTACAGAGCTGGTATCAGCCAGCACGTTTTCAACACCAGTTGAGGCTTTGCTCAAGAACTGCTTGTTTGAGCCCCAGAGACTGGCTAAGCAGAGAGGCATCCAGCAAGTGAACTTCTAAGAGGTTTTAGCTGCAGAAAGGTTCTGGGGATGTTCGCTTCCACTGGAGGCAAACCTGGAAACCTCGTCACTAAGACATGGGCCAGGGTGTGAGGTTGGCTCTGCAGGGATGCTTGAAGGTACCTCCACCATCCTCCAAGAGGCTGCAGCCATCATTCTGCCAGGCACCAGGAGGCTGAAGGATGGTCCGTGCTGTGGATGAAGCCCACAATCACGACCTTGTAAACACTGACAGAATAGCTTTGGTCACAGTAACGCCTAACGGAAGATGGGAAACCCCCTACCGAGGCTGCCAGTGCCAGGCAAAGGCCGATGCTGAGGCACAGCTTCAGCTTTAGCACTTAAATTCACCTCCTTTAAGCAGCCGCGGGGCCTCGGGGAGGCACGGCCGGGAGTCCCGCCCGCGGGCAGCTCCTGCTCATTTCCCTCGGTGAGCCACACTCGGGCCGGAGCATTCCGCCCGCTCCGAGCCGTGCCGGGGGCCCGCGGCTGCGGCGACCGCTGCCGGCACCGGGACCGGGACCGGGGTCAGGTGCGCGGCTCCCCGGGCGCGGCTGCCCCCCGCCGGGTGCTCGCCGGACTCGTCCACGCCGCTCCTAAATCGTCCCTGCCGGGGACTCCCCGTTGCCGCTAAAGATTAAGTTTTTGAGTTTCTTGGCTGCAAAAGCGGCAGCAAACAGCTCAGACTTTGTTTTTCTACTGCCCCCGAGGCGTGATTTATTGGGTCCCTGTTATCGCACGATCGGGCTTCGTTCAAAATGTTTCTCCGGGCCGATTCTACACCGCCAGGGTTTATTTTGACTGCCCCTTCTCATTAACGTTACCGCCCGTTAATCGCTCCCCGTTCACTTTGCCCGGCCGCGCCTAGTCCCGTTCGCGTTTCCACCCGCGTGTGGACCCACGCACGAGTGTCGGGGCCCCGGAGGCAGCCACGACCGATCCCCTCTGCCGCGGCCGCGGGACGGAGCCTCGCCCGGGCCCCCCGCCCCGCCGGCGCTCCCAGCCCAGCGGTCGTGTTCCCGTCCTCCCGCTACAACGTTACTTCAGCCTAAGGAAAACAGCGGCCGCGGGATCTCCGCACCGACCCGGGGGAAGATCGGGGCCGCGAGGCGATGCCGCCCCCCGACAGCTGCGTGATTAATGCCGGACCCGCCGGCGAAGGGGCGGTCGCTGCTGCCCGGGCGGGCGGGGGGAGCCCAGCGGCCAGGTGCGACCAGCCCCGCCGCGCCCACCGGCCGCGACGCCTTAAGACCGGCGCCGCGGGACGGGTCGTGCTGAGGCTGCGCCGGGCGGCTCCGCTCCGGGCAGGACCGGTAAGTTCATCCCCGGGACGGGGACAGCGGGCTGTCTCCTACACCGGTCGCGGTGCTGGATCCCCGCCGGGGCCGGGTTCATTCGCTGCCGGTGCGGGATGGGGCGGCCGTGGTACCGCAGCCGGCGGGGGCTCGACGGTACAGGCGGGGTCAGCGACTGTGCTGGCTTCGCACGGAACTGGTGAGATCCTCTTTCACTGCCTCGGAGACAGTGTTTTCGTTAACTGTTACTGAGTTACGCGACGGACGAGGTGTTCTTAAACCCGATGCAAAGTAATGCGGGTTCACTGTATTCTCCCCTAGGAGC
The DNA here is from genome assembly GCF_037157495.1 of Lathamus discolor. Classification (NCBI taxonomy): domain Eukaryota; kingdom Metazoa; phylum Chordata; class Aves; order Psittaciformes; family Psittacidae; genus Lathamus; species Lathamus discolor. The sequence continues at coordinate 124,820,455 of NC_088885.1, read as the reverse complement.
AACGGCAAAAGCCGCCAACAAGGTTATCGGAGGCTTTCGCCTATATCTGAGGTTTCCACCTATTTCTTTCTAGTTTGTGGGCTCTGCTTTCGTGTTTCCGATCTTTTCCTGTTGCTGTTTTGTTCACACGGAATACAGAACTAAAATAAGCGTTGTGTTGTTTTCCTGGGTAGACTGATTATGTTTCAAGCTGATTCTGCCTTTGTATACTGTCATGTAAAACCACGAATGCAGCTGCCCGTTTTAGAAATACTGCAATAGGGATGCCTTAGAAAGACTATCAATACTTAAATAAGACTACTTAGAAAGACTGCTTACTACTTAAACTCTCACCCCTGCGTTTCCAGGTCTGCAGCAAGCGTTGGCAAAAAATCGTTGCAATGACCTTAAAATCCAAACCTCTCCCTTTTAAAGGAGGTTACATGGAAACCGGCTGTTGCTCGGGGGCATTTCGTTTACTTTAGCGCTCAGCAACTGGTTTTCGGACCGTGAGGTGTGCATGATCGCGACCTCCTCACCGGGAGGGTGACGCTGCCCACCCCAGTGCGTGCACAGGAACCACCGTGTTTTGGCTGCATGTACGTACACACCTACAGCAGATCCCATGTTTCTGCATAGCTGGTTTTTCTGAGCCATTTGCTGTATGTATATGATAGAAAATCTGACAGAGAACAGATTAATTCAGAGCGAAATCTCTCATTTTCACAGCTGAAATTTTGACCTTTCTTGTTTTCCATAGGCCCAGGATTTCATCTGATGTAGATGTGAAGCTTGTAAACCAGAAATTCCTACTTCAAGGAGTGCCCAAGGAGATGAGGGTTTTAGGTACGTGCATTTTAATGTCCTGTACTTCGTGCAAAAATCATCCCAGTTCTAACTCTGGCTACGTACCAACACAGTGCGGCCACCAGCCCTAGTCCTGTATTGCAGTAGGCAAGCAGGGATTTATATGAAGCTGGTATGTGTTCTTGGGCAATTCAGACTTTTCCATTAATAGGGGAATAATTCCTCATCTTGGTGGGATTTCAGTTGAGTGGCAAATGAGAAACACTGCTGATAGACATGAGCCTGTCTGCAATAATGATTGTTTTCTCTTTGATGTTAAAATGCATCCAGACCTGACTGTGCCTGAACACATGAGAAAACACAGAGGGGAAAAAAACCACATGGCACCTTTTCTTTCTTTAAGTTAAAGGAAACAGCCAATTTAAGGGCCATTTTTCAGCCCTCCCTCAAAACAAGCTCATGTAGGCTTAAGTGTGAGTTTTATATGGGTCATAGATATTATCATAAGAAAAGAAGAGGGGTTTCCCCTTTGTTTTACAGTGATGATGCGCACACGGTATTTCACAGATAATCTCAGCCTGAACTGTACCTCTGTTTAAGAGAACAGTGACCTGAAAAAACTGTGAGCCTCATTAACAGCAAATCACAATAGAACACCCAAAGTAATAATGCCTTCTAAATGCTATCAAACCAGAGCATTGCAAAATGGGTTATCGAGAAACCGTGCCTCCTTTCTGCTAGAAACCTGTGATTTGGTTCTTTGTCCTGGGTTTTGCTGTTACTGGCTGCAGAGGGGCATCTGTGAGACTTTGGTGTGAGGTTGAAATGCTTTGCAAAATCAAGGTTAATTTTTGCAAATTTAGGTATTTGGTCATTTATGTACATCATTTATGGTTTGGTTTCTTTTTAATTGCATAGTAGTTGAACGAAATTAAAAGTTTTGATGGCTTGTTCTTGTTCTTCAAGCTGGGCTGTCACAGAAACAGCTGCTCCCAGCACGTGGAAGCCAGGATCCGCAAGGCCTGGGAGGGCTGCTTGGCTGAGAGCGACAGGAACAGGTATGATTCTAGCTAAGGAATGCTGCACTTTGTGAGCATTGATTGAATTACACTTTACTGCAGAATTAAATGAACTAAAGGCCTGTGAGTGTTACTCCAGGCAGAGCTGGCCGACACTTCTGAAAGCTGGGGAAAGACCTCCCGGGCTTTACATTCAGCTTTGCTCAAGAGAAGTTTTCTGCCATTGTTTTCCAAAGGTTCTCTTGCCCCCCAATGGCCAAAGTACAGTCTACAGGGTTCTTTTAAAGCTTAAAAGTGTAGGGGATAGAGGATTAGCAAGGAAATTTGAATAATGTTAAAAGAGGACAGGAGAAGTCGGGTCCGGATCTTCTAAAACTGTGGACCAAGTTTTGCCCTTCAGAACCTCAGTGCCAAGCTCTGTGGCTCCGTGCTGTACTCTGCCTGAAAACAGTGATTTTTCTTCCTGTGATCTAAACTGGTCACCTGTAAGACTGCTGATGAAATAATTGCAGCTAAATAGAATACATACATATATAGACAGTCCTACATGCCAAATTACACAGATAATGTTTTTTTAAAGTCACATTTAGCCTAATTTTCAGTTGGTTGTGAATGGGAGCCACCAAAGTAGTGCTGCTCAGTAGAGCCTGTTTACAGAAAGGGTTTTCTCAGGAGCTATCTCTGGACTCTGAGGGATTAAAACTTGCTCTATGCAGTACTGTCCAAAAAGTATTAAATACAGTCTCTGAAGAGTTCTGCTTCTGTACCTGTGTGTGGTATCAAATTTGCAAGCTGCAAGTGGAAGAGCAGCTTGCACCGCTGCATCCCGGCTTTTTCTGGCATGGGCAGCACTTGCATCTCCAATAATCTTTGGTTTTGGAGAGCGTTTGCTGCAGGGGCTGGCTCCAGAGATGCTCTTGCTGGTTGCAGGTCCCTCCCTGCCGGGGAAGTCACCGATGGACTGTGGACACTCGCGTGAGAGAGGCGAGGAGACCTCCAGCCCGGGCGCAGAGCCCGATTCCGTGTTGCCTCCTGTTGCCGGCAGCAACTTCTGCACCGCCCCCGTGGCTGGGCGGCAGGCCGGCGCCTCTCCAGGCAGACCCGCTGCCGCTAACGCCGCCCGGGAGCGCAGCCGGGTTCAGACCCTGCGCCATGCCTTCCTCGAGCTGCAGAAGACTCTGCCCTCTGTGCCGCCCGACACCAAGCTCTCCAAGCTGGACGTGCTCCTCCTGGCCACCACCTACATCGCACACCTCACCCGCAGCCTTCAGGATGAGGAGGAGTCACCGGGAGAGGGCTTGGGTACCCTCCGAGGGGATGGATACCTCCACCCTGTCAAGGTAGGAGAGCTGAGGATCAGCCGTTACCTCCTCTCAGTGAAGTAGGGTGGTCTTAGATGGGACTAAAACTTCTGTTTACCTTGCTAATGTTAATATAGACAGGCTGAGATAGTTGGGCTTGTTCATCCTGGGGAAGACTCCAGGGACACCTTATAGCAGTCTTCCTCGTGCTGTGATAGTGCCTAAAGGGAGCCTATAATAAAGCTGAAGAGGGAACTTCTTCCAAGGGCATGTAATGATAGGACAAGGGGGAATAGTTTTAAGCTGACAGAGCAGAGATTTAGATTAGATATTAGGAAGCAATTCTTCCCTGTGAGGGTGGTGAGGCACTGGTACAAGGTGCCCAGAGAAGCTGTGGCTGCCCCATCCCTGGCAGTGTTCAAGGCCAGGCTGGACAGCGCTTGGAGCAACCTGGTCTAAGTGGGAGGTGTCCCCGCCCATGGCAGCGGGGTGGAACTTAGATGATCTTTAAGGTCCCTTCCAACCCAAACCATTCTGTGATTCTGTTCTATGAGTATGCGAGAAGACTGCCTAGGCTAGCCATTGTCTAGGTGCTCGGGGCCTGTTGGAAATGTCCAGGAGCTGTCGCCCTCCAGCTTCAGGGACTTCGCACAAAACTACCAAATACAGCGTAGGTCCAGACCTAGTGGGGCTTGGTCCCTTTAGAAGTAAGTACCAGTACATCCTCAGTCCCCATGTGGGAACCTTGGTGATCGGTGATCCCCCACCAAACCCATCGGAGCCCACTGGAGGGGATGTGTCTGGCTGCAACGCATGGTCCTGTGACAGCAGCCCTGGGGCCGGGCCCACTTTGGCTCTCTCACCAGGCAGCCATGGCATGAAGGGTGGTGTTAATCACTGGCCACATGTTAATCCCTTCTGTGAAAGTGCCTTCCTGATGTGTTCATTTCATGTGGTTAGTGTAGATCTTCCCTTCATCCAAAAAAAATAACACCAGGGCAATGTGGAGGGGACAAGAACAGGGAACTGCTCCTGGGGAGGGTCTGCGGCTGGAAACTGTGTTCACATGCATAGCTCACTGACTGATGGGACTCGAATACCACGGGGTGTTTTCTTTGGCTCTGGTCTGAGAGAGCAAGTTAAGAGCACTGGGGTGGGTTTGTTGTTTGTTTTAAACAGTCTGATGAATTCAGAATGATTTAATTAAGATTAATCTGTGAGGTAATCTTTAATTCCTATAAAGTGAACTTAATTCAGAGTTTCTTATTCATGGCATTGGTCACCGTAAAAAGTGCAATATGAACGTATGCTGCTGAGGCCAGATGATTGATCAACAGCTCCTCCAGAAAGCAAAACCTGTACAGCAATTGGAAGATGGCTCCAATTTCAGAAACAAAAATAGTGTGATGTATTTTCAAGTAAGTTTGAAGCCGCTTCTGTTAGTCCCTTGGTCAGAGTGAAAGGACACAGGTCTCTTACAGTGCTTTTTATCAGCTGCCAACTATTACTTGCAGAAAAACACTTGCAAATAGTTATTACAGCAGCTAAATGACCCAGCTGCACATTTCCCAGGCTGCTGGAATACAGTGATACTGGATTCATTTAAGCAATTATTATATTTTTTAATCTTACAGATGTGCCATTTACCTGCATTTAGTCTTGAAATTCTCTCAGTCCAACCAAGCTTATGTGCTAATTTAATTGTTTTAGTTGGCACTAAGACACGTGTCACAGACAAATCATGTTACGTGATTCAAAAAACCCCAAGTGCAGGGTACGAGAGAACCAGGATGAGGACCTTAACAACATCTGTGTATCAGGCACAGTAAATACAGTGAGGAAAGTATCCAAGTACAGTTGTGTGTTAACTGAACAAAAGATACAGTTAAAGGCTTTAAACTCAGACGTCTCGCTGGTGACAAATTCATTACATCATACTTGAGACTTAAATACAGAATGAGGTTGTATGGTCTTTCCAAGTGAGAAAATCTGGTCTTTAAATAGAAAAGCTGAGATTCAGCTGCAGTATTAAGCCTCTCTAGTTTTTACAGCCATCTTTTTTTTTTTACCCGAGGAAAGATGCCAGCCTAGTCCCCAGTGTCCAAAATAAACTGTGTTCTTTTGGAACAGGAGTGTTTTTCTGCTAGTGATAATTGGCAGCTGATAAGTACCATCAGAGATCTGCGTGTCAGGTATTTTTACATCCAATGTGTATGACAAGTTGTCTTTCAAACATCTACCTCTCCGATAATGAATGGCTTATCAAAGTGGAGCTGAATGCTTCCTCTTTAGAGATGGGTGTCCAGCTGCTGTCTGCAGTAAGGAACTTCCATGGGTAAAGAAACCTAATCTGCAAGTATTTAACACAAATGTAACTGATGACTCTGGCAATCACTGAACAGAAAGATGGGGTGTCTCAGTGTTCATTACCAGAGCTGACAAAGACAAGGAGATGTCAGTGCTGCAGCAATTAGATAAAATTCCCTTTAACAGACAGTTTTTTTGCAACCCCTGTATCGTAGGGCTGCCAGCATGGACGGTACATGCACAGGGCTGCAGTCTCTGCAAGCGTTGGTGTATCCATGTAGTACCTCCAGCACCGTAAAAAGGAATGCTTTGCTTTATTTGACCAATGGTGCATTGGGTATACATGTGGTGGTAGGAGGACTGAACAGCATGGCCCGCTCCTGCCTGCAGGGTCACAGTGGGGTTTGGGAGCAGAGCCTTGTGGTTAAATACCAAAGATAACAAACACCCAGGCTGAAGTTCCTTTCCCTTACCCAGCTTCTAATGATTTTTTCCAACAAGTGACAAAATGGGAACTTCCAGGTGATAGTATGTTTCCTATTTCCTCATTCTGTGATCCATCAACGCTTAAGCTTTGCAGAGAGTGGCATTCCGACTGCAAAGATCCCAGGTGTGTCAGCACTCTGCTTGTCTCCCCTCTCTTGCAGAAGTGGCCGATGCGTTCCAGGTTATACATTGGAGCCACAGGGCAGTTTCTGACTCACTCAGCACAAGGAGATGGTGCAAACCAAGGAGAAACATCGACAGCTTCACAAATCTAACCTCCTTTCTGGCTTTTAAAAATAAATATTTATTACACCTTATATATTTAAGTTAAAAATAGTACCTATAGGCAAGCTGCGATTCCTGAAATACTGTTTATAGAGAAGGAATTGATTCTTAAATGTAATTAATACCTCATTAAGTGAATGTGACGTGTGGTTGGTTCTATCACAGAGTGCATTGCTGGGGTCTGAACAGTGGTATTAGGGAAGGTGACTGCAGCCAGCACCAGCAGAAGCGGCTGCTGGTAGAGTGGGACACTGCACCTCCTCTGGGACAAATGGTGGAGGGGTGTGCTGTAGAGAAGGGGGGAAAAGGCAGGGTGCAGTAGTGGCTGAGAGCAGAGCACTGTGGGCTCAGGTGGAAAGCAAAGGGCAAGCCTCAAAACAGCAATCAGAATCCTGTCTGCACTTTCTTCACTGCATAAAGCCAATGCTGGAAATCCCACGGACCATGGCTGTCACGCAAGGGCTTCATCCTTTGGGAAATCTTAGATGTCCAGAGCTATTCCCAGAAGGGTGGATGCATGTTCACCTCTAGCAAAGACGTGCTGAGGTCTGTCCTGCAGCACCATGTCCAATAGCCACGAGCTGCTCTGCACATGAAGTATCATTTGTGTCAATCCATATGATTGTGGTGCATGTTTAAAATGTGTTTAGGTGTTTTCCCTTGCACAATCACTTATCTGCCCAAGACACTGAGGAGCATTTCTCTAGTCTTTTAGTGGGCCCATGCACTGAAGCAGCTTAACTTCATTTTGAAGCCTGAAGAGTTGGGTTTGTTCATAGCACATTTTTCACTTAAGCGTCATCTGTATTTAGGCAGGAAAAATTGAAACTAAGTGCGTAAGCGCCATCTGATGTGTCTGTTCTGTAAAACACTGTACTACTTGTTATTGCCGAGGTAAACCTTTCATTAAACATTATTCAGTGAACATTATGTACTTACTGAGTTGTAAAAACTGCCTGTTTTTCATTGTACAGGACTGCTAGTTTCTAATAGAAGTTACTCTAAATGCAGAATAGCACTTTCTGAAGACTTCATGATTTAAGTTCTAAAACTACATTTAGGAAAAAGTGAAACAAAAATACTAGGAAGAACAACCTTTATATATACTATATATATATATATATATATACATCAGCTGTATGAGATGAGGGTGTGAGACACAGATCACGCTTCAGACAAATGTTAAATGGTGACACAGAAGCACAGCGAATTCAAACTAGTTTTGTGTGCAACTGAGATCTGAACGGGTGGCATCAGGGGGAAACGGGCAAGTGAAATCTCAGCCAGAAGTCAGCATCAAACCTTGAGCTGCCACTGTGGAGCAGCAGTGTGATAGTAAAAACAGACCATGTGTGAACCAAGCACACAAAACAGCGTGAGGAAAACACGAACTGTGGTGATGGTCTGCATCAACTGTGTGCTCTCACCAAGCACAGAGGTGTTGGTTACTTCATGGGCTCTTAAATAATACACCTGGAAGGGACAGAATTCCAGAAAGGAGGGGAAAAAAAAGTGATAAAATGATAGCTCCCCTGTTTTTAAAGGCCTCTTTCCTCTAAATGTAAATGAATGATTTGGAGTGCTTATCCATGAGGTAAGCATGAAAAATGGATAGGGATAAGGGTTAAAATCATAGGAAGTTATGCATGGATGGTATGGAGAACACATGCCTACTCAAATTTTGACTACAGTAAACGTGTAGTATTCACAATGCTTGGAAGGCAGAGAAGCCAAGCAGCAAACGCCATGGCTATTGTGTACTCCATCTGCAGAAGCTGTATAGCTACAGAGGTGACAGCGCAAGGACCTCAGCAGCATTCTACAGATGCATTAAAGGCCAGTGAGAACCTGCAGTTACAACAGAACTCAGCAGAGTTACCTGAGAAGAACTGCCCATCACTATGAGCTGGGAGGTTTTTTTTCCAAGACATTACTCAGCAACACCTACAAACCTGTATGCCTTTTCCCCCAGCACCAAGACATCAGGTTGGCAAACCCACTTCCTTCCACCAGTGCAGGAGCTCATTTTCCAGGAATCTACATCAGGATCAAAACAGATCCTCTGAACCTCTTTTTGTTTCAAATCGGATGCCTGGATCCAATGCCAGGTTTCTTAGGAACAGTTCATACCCTTGTATACTGAAACAACAGTTTGGCACTGGCACTGGAAACAGGTGCTTAGGAATAAAACTGCGATATTCACACATCGCTATCAGAAGTAACGTAAAGGTCTTAGCAAACCTCAGTTACTGAAATCCCAGCTTCTCCTTCAGAGGGATGGGACCGGCAAACCTCAATGGCCATACCCAAATAACCTGCCTGTGCGAAGCCTCCTGCACATCGACCTTTCCTCACGCACCCTGTTGCGGCCGTAAGTGCAGCACCGTGCCCTCCAGCCACACCCCCCGCCAATCCCTCCCCTCTCCCCGAGCCCTTTAGGACAAAGCATTCCTTGTGCTCTGTAACCACCAGAAACGCGAATTCTCCATGGCTCTGACTTCCCGCAGCCTGCCTGTTCAGCGGGGACGGAGGCGTTTTAAACGCCGGCTTGTAGCTGAGACACACCAAAAAGCAAGCGAAGGTGCTCCGGCGCCGGCACTCCTGCCTGTAACAGCCCACCTCGGTTCCCTCAGCGGAACCGCCACGCCGGGAGCCGTCCCGCACATACAGCCCCGCGGCCAGCGGCAGCTCCTCCACACCCCGGTCCCAGCGGTAGCGCCGTTACGGTGGCTGCGGCACGGCTCCGTGCCGAGGACGAGCTGCGCCGCCGGCGGCCTCAGCACGGCAGCCCGGGGCGGCGGGCCCAGCGCTGGGCCCAGGCAGGCCAAACCCCCCGCGCCTGCCGAGAAACGGGCACCGGCACCCTCCCGCGCGCATGCGCGCGCAGCCACGCCCAAGGCGCCGGTCGGGCCCCGCCCCGGCGCCGCGCTCCTTCCCCGCCCCTGGCGGCGGCCTATTTAAGGGCGTCCCGGAGGGGCCCTCGGCCTTTCCTGCGGGCCGGGGCGGCGGGGCGGTGCGTGCGGGCCGGGCTCCGGGCGGCGGCTCAGGCCGGGCGCCCGTGTCTGCGGGGCCCGCGCTGCTGGAGCGGCTCCCGGCCGTGGGGGCGATGCTCGGTGGCGCTGTGAGTTGCGCGCGGCCCCGGCCGTGCCGCAGCCGCCAGCACCGCAGCCATAGCTTGGCCGGCCCTCCCCGGGGCAGCTCCGGCAGAGCGTGTGCTCGTCCGAGCGGCAGAGCCGGTTCCCGCTGCTCTCAGAGGCACCGGAGCCATTCTCTGCCGCTCAGCGGGGTTGGAGCTGGGTGCCCCTTCCCACCCAAACCGGGCGGTGGTTGTGAGTTCTGCAGCGAAAACCGGTGTAACCTCAGGAGCTGAAGGTGCGGGTTGCTGGCACCTTAACGGCGTAAGGCGTCACTTAAAGGTGAGCAATTATCACCCTCTTGTAACTTTCGGCTGCCAAGCGTAGTGGCTGTGTGCTGACACATCCAGTGACTGGATGCTGGAGTTGTGGAGTGCAGGCTGACACCCGGCGGCCACAAAGGGACGTGTGTGCGTTGTGAGAGTAAGAGGGGCCTTGGTAGTGTGTGCTGCTCTGCTGCCAGCGAGCCGCGGTGGTTGCTCTGTCTCTTGATTCATCAAGTCTTCAAAGGAATGACAGATCAGACATCTAGAGAGACTCGGTTTTGCTGATAAATCATTTTCATCGGCAGATGCATGTCCTAATCCTGAAGATAAATGGCCTCGTTTCCCCTTTTGGGAATTCGGCAGGTGCAGTATGGTGACCCTGACCGTGCACTTTGGGCTGCTGGCACAGATACAGAATGGGGGGGGGGAACATGACCCCAGGGGCTCAGTGGTCTCTGTGACCATGCTTTCCTGCCAGGGCCATTGTGCGAGTGCTGACCCCTTACTCAGCCAAGACAGAAATGGGTCAGTAGTGGTGGGTGAGCTGGGGTGCTCCTCTCCCCAGGGATGGCTGTTCCCAGGATCAGTGTAGCATTCCTGCAATCAGTCATTCTTGACGCGGGAGCTCTCTAGGTGAATCTTGTCTAACCACCAGCTCAACTGGTGCGGTCAGTAATTTTTTTCCCCAGGTAATGACAGAGGCAGCAGTGAGGTTGCTGTTTGTTTGACAGGCTTACTTCCCCCAAGGAACTGTCAACGCTTTTGGCTACTGGCTCAGCAGTGGAGTTCTCTAAATGAAATGTCTTTGATTTCTTTTCACTGTTTCAGGCAGCAAGTGAAGTTATGAGATGTTTGTTACTGGCTTTGGAAATCCTCAGTCTGGACCCTGCCATGCTGTTGCCTTGCAAGCAGAAAGATGTCACAGGAATTCTGGAGCTACAGAAGTAATTATTTCGTCCTGTACCTAAATATGTTGAGGAAAGCCTTCCGAAATCTAGAGTTCTGAAGATGTTTTTTGGCTTGTAAATTCTCTTACAGGTGGAACAGGGAGGAATATGCTTGCATGTAGTGTTAAGAGGTTGAAACTCAATAACAGAAGCTGTTATGCCAGCTGTAAAACCTCCCAGATGTGCTCCAAATCAGGTGTAACCCAAGAACTTTGAAGGAATTGTAAGGGAGAGGTTTGTAATAGTATCGGAGAATCTAGTTTTTAACTGGGGTGAGAAACAAGGCTTCTGCTGTGGAGAACTAAGTGAGAGATTGAAGAACAGTGTGTTTGTGTCACTGCCTTTGCTGGCACTTAGCTGTGTCAGTCTGTTGGAATATATCCTGAAGGGAAAGGTGGCTGCAGCACTGAACTTCACCTCTGGAAAGATACTTGGCACCTGGGGCTTGAATTAACAGGGAGGGACCTGTATTTCTGTACCAAAAGAGCTTTTTTTCTCTTGCTCCTAGCTCTACTGAAACCATTCTGTGCTTAACAGTTACAAACAAGGCTCTCCTTCAGCTTATAGAAGTGAGTCTCTTGAGACAAACAAATCCCCTTGTGTCTGATACCTTGGGAACATTACAGCAGCCTTACAACAGGCAGGAACTTGTTTGCTGGCATGATGATGATCACTCTTTGCCGTTTACCCAGCTGAAATGTGTGATGAGCAGTGTTGTATCTGAGGTGCCAGCTAATTAGGAGGGTTTTCCCAGTTTGATTTGCTACCATCAGTTCTGAGTTTATTCATCATTTTAAAGGTGCTGTGACATCAGATGACCTTCTCCACTGTCTCCAATACCTGTGTATGAACATACAGCCAACCGTAGACTCCATCCACCTCTAGAAGAATGGGTATTTATGGTGGTAAGTTGCTTTTTTTACAAAGCTAGTTAAGTAACTGGTAAGTGGTCCTGGTGAAGGCCTGTAGTGACCACACTTGCTGCTGCCTGAAGCTGTGCAGGCTTCCATCAGCAGGAAGTGTCGCCTGTTAGGGACACTTCTGGACTACTGACTGACTTTGTTGTCCTTCAGTTGTGGTACTGCTGCTTGTCTTCTAATTTATTGCTTGAAACAGCCCAGAAGAAACTGGGGAGAGGTGAGGATAAGACCACATAGGATAGCATACTGAGCAACCTTGGCTAGTGGAAGATGTCCCTGCCTGTGGCAAGGGGGTGGAACTGGATGATCTTTAAGTCGCAAACCATTTCATGATTCTGTAATAAAAAGCTGTGCTTCTGTTAGAGAAAACCCTTTTCTGAGGATGTACCTTCCTTAATACAGCTTTGTGAAAACAGTGATTTTTAAAGGTGTTATATTATTTTAGGAGAACTTTTGCTGGCATAATGATGAAATCTTTGCCGTTTACCCATCTGAATTTTTTCTGATGTGTATCTTTGACTCTGACATGCCAGTGCAGTTAGCATCTTTGTGTAAGATCAGTTAAGGGCACAGAACACTGATTTTGAAAATCTTTTTTTTCTGTTGTTGCTGTCCTTAGCTTGAACACAGCAGCCTGAAATGTGGAGTTCTGATGTGCTTGGAAATGCTTTCCTGGCCCTTCCTGTTCCTTGGAAATATGGCTTGATTCAACAGCAAGGCAAGGGTGCAGCTGTTCTGTGAACAATCCCCAAATGATGTTCAGGTCAAACTCTAGAAAGGGAAATGGTCCTGTGGGCGTGTGAAGAACTCATACATATGAGTATTTGAATGTACCAAATAGAACAAAACTGAATAAATCAAGTGTTAAAACCTGTGGGAAAAATTGTCTAAATCAGAGTGGTTTTGGCAGTGCGTATATGAGTAAAATCTTGGGTTTCTGTTTTCAATGACTAGTTTTTTGTTGAGGCGATGCGAGCAGTACATCCTGCTGGATACCCTGGGTAGGAGTCTCACCAAGCAAACCTTTGGTTTTCAGCTTGGCAAGAGCTGACAGAAAGCCTATACAATTTTTCTGCTGCCTTTTTTTAACCAGGGCTGTCTTGGACATAAAACTTGGGTCAGTGTTCTCTCTACTGCCATATCCTTGTTAGGAAGATGGAATTCAGGAAAGTCCATAGTTGTAAAACCATATGGTGTCTTGAACACCTCGTCTTCTACCACACCATTCTTTACACTGGTTTTTGCAGTGAGATAGAGTTGATCTCAGTGAACTGCCTACCCCCCAGGTTGTCTAATAGCTTTTATGTTTCACTTTCCTGTAGGGTTCTACTCTCCCCTGCAGTCTCTGCACAGTAATGTGGAAATACTGAGGTTTTTTAGACTGCAAGAGCACACTGGGCATCCCGCGCTGATATGGTGCTGTAATGTGAAACTAAGACACAGAACATCAAGCAGCATGGTGAGGCTTTTATACATTTTACGATTTACAGAGCATGAGTAATTTAAGAAAGTTGGCTTATGCTGGGAACCTACCACCCCTCATTGGGTGGTATATTTAAAAAGAAGCAACAAGAGAGACTTTTTGGAGACAGATTCTAAACTCCTGGTTTAATTCTTAGTTGTACTCTTATTAAAAGTCCTGCGTTACTCCTCACTTAGCTGTGGATGAACAGTGGTAACCAGGAAGTAAAGTTCAGGTTCTGGCTTTATTCTGTAGCTGTGGCCTCTCAGGATGAAGATGTAACTCCTGCCTCTCAAACAACACTGTCACAAAGTTTGTAATTAAATCTTGTCAACCATGCTTTATTCCTTAGCAAACCAGCACTGAACTGTCTGACAAAAGCACTAAAAACTATTAGTTGTGCAGTTCTATCTGCAGTCTTGGAAGCCTAAAGATTCAGGCTTTACTTGCACAATGGACTTTTCACTCTTCATTAGTGTTAATGTGAATTCCTGGGCCATATGCACCAATGAACTTGAGCAGTTGATGGTGACACTGCATGAGGTAACTGTCTCTCTGTTGCAGGGAGTTTTCATCACTAAGGTCAAATGGAAACAGAGGATTTGGTGCTATGCATAATGCAGACTTGCCTAAGCAAAGAAGAAAGACTTGTGATAAAAGATGTGATAAACTTTTGCCAGACCTTCCATTTGAAGGGGAAAAAAAGCTGTAACACAGATTATTTAAATGGTAACATAGAAGATTGTGTTATGGAGTGTTACATGGTAATCCTTGTCTCAGTGTCAAGTTTGTGACTAAGATAAACAACATCAAAACCCCCCAACCCTTGTCTTCTGTTTCCCCAGGGAGGGAAATCTGCCAGCATAAAGGACAGCACTGACTGCGTGGCAAAGTCTTCAGTGCAAGTTCTGGACTTTGATTTGAAGTGAGCTATTACTACAATTGATGATAAAAACTTTTTTCTAACTGACAAAATCTGAAAACTCTGTACTAAGACTAGAGTTGCATTAGTTACCGTGTTTTAGGGTCAGAGATGATTCAAGGAACAAGATGGCAATCAACGCGTCTTCCTCAAGTACTTTCTTTCTTAAACTTAGTTTAGCATGGGCCTTAGACAGTGAAATCCTGAGAGATTAATACAAGCATGTCAGAAATAAATATTGTGGACACGAATGTAGTATGTATTGTGCTGCTTCAAGCACTTCCATACCTCAAAAGTTAACGCAAGTGGGGTTTTCTTGTATTTTGCCTGTGTAACTCCCCCAGATACTGTGCAGTCACCGACAAGGTGTGTGTTACTAGGCATGATTTTCTTATGCTCTGAAAGCGGTGGAAGTTGGCGTATTATATACTGTTAATATCTTTGTTTGCATAACACCAAGCTGTAATAACTAAAATCCCATTTTTGTTTTTCTAGATAGCTTTAATATTGAAAATTGCTTCTTAAATCATGGGTTTTGCCTGGCAAAGTTCTTTAAACTCCCCCCCCCCCCCCCCCAACATCAATATATAAAATAAATGGCATTTACAAATGGTGAGATTCTTTATGCTTGAACTTTTCAAAACTTGAGTCCTGTCTCGATTTGTACTTGGCAAGCACCTGAGTAGCTCAGCACAATTTCTATTTGAAATGTAGGTGTGTTTCCTTTACTATGAAAAGTAGAACATACAGAATTTTTAGTGCAGATGCTGATAGTGTTGATCCATGAATAGAATCTCTTCTCACTCTGCGACTTGCAAGATAGTAGCCCTGAATGAGGCTTTCTGCTTCTGGACTCAGTTCAACATGAAGATTCTTAGCAAACGAAATAAACTGGAGAGGGGGTATATGTTTTAATATTTAACTGGAAAATGAAGAATTTACCTTTTTTATACCTTTTAACATGCCAGTGGCATAGTAATGTAGTTTAGGCAATATATTCTACAAATAGTTTTTTAAAGATAGCTGTCACCATTCAGCTGTGTATAAGGAATGGATCTTGGATGCTAAACAGAATCATCTGTTAATTATTCTAGAGGCATTGACAGTTTATTTAGAATGGAATACTAACTTTTACCACTAATTGTACACTACTGCGGTCAAAAGTAGGTACTGGGGATCCGTTCTCATGTCAGTGTTAACCCAGGATGTTTTTCAGAAGCAAGATCAAATGGAATTTATTATGCTGGTCCTTTTAAGGAACTGAAGCTAATGTTATCAATGATCCTGTTAGTGCTGGTGGGAATGTTGGGTGGGGTGGGGAAAGGTAGAGAATGAGTGTTAGCAGTCTGAATGTGTGGAGAGAACCTTCCAATCCCAGAAACTGTATGATATTCCCAGGTATAATGCACTTTTAAATTACTGGGTAGTAGTTGTTACCTCCTCGTAATCCTGCATTCTGAACTGCTGGGAGACTTCGTACAGGATGGCTTCAGGATGAATAGCTTTTTTCAAGATGTGGTGTACCAGAGGTGAAGATTGTTGGCATGAAGGAAACTCAGTGTGTATCAGAAGTCCAAATCCATCTACAAGGTTAGGTGGAATCAAACTCATGTCCTAGAGGGAAGACCCAGAGAAAGAAAACGGCTACTTCAGTTTAGCATGATGAGCTCAAGTCCCTGAAGATGTGACTTATTGGGAAATACAAATTTGATTATGGTTATTTCAACTCATGAAACAATAAAAGTAAACACATGGCTGCTGTAGTACAGTTAGTCATAACAAGGCATGTGCTTTACCATCTGTCCAATTAAAAAGTTGTCCTTTTGTATATGTTTCTTTGAGGAAGAATCCACATAAGACCAAAAGTTGGTCTGAAGCGAAATAGTAACTTGCTGGTCAGCCTCTTCTCCATACTTCTTCCCAGGAATGAATACTGTTGTTGTTCTGCTCTCTAGCACTAGGATAAGAAAAACTACATCAGTTTGACTTTAAATCCTAATCCCCTCCCCCACCCCCATCTGAAACCAGTCACAATTATGTAGTTACTGAATTGTCACAATCAATGGAGTGATCTCTGCTTGTGTAAGCTTACAGGATCTGGGCTTTTTTGTCCTGTTTGTTTTTTTTACACAGACTTACTAAAACCAGCTTAAAGCTTTTCACAGCATTTGAGGGCCATAAGCTGGGAAACAAACCTAGCCATAAATTTGCATGTTTGTTTTGTTCTGTCCCCTCATTAGGCGTGAGATTACCGGACTGTAGAAGTTCAAGTTTATCCTTTTTATATGAAGCCAAGTCTCCTATGTAGCAGATACCACCCTTGGCCAGCACAGCACTGCAGGCTTGAATACTAGCGCTTCCAGTTCCGTGTTTGTCTTTGGACACGGAAGGGAAAATGTCACTGTAAGGTGGGTGTCGTATGCCACGAGGCAGAAGACAGAGGCTGTAATTCAGAAGCCTAAACGATTAAACAACTGTCAGTCACAAATTGTAAAATTATTGTTCAGTTTTCAAAATCTAACAACACTTTATAATGGTATTTATGTATATTAAGACTCAGAAGCAACAACAAACCCAATGTAAAACCTAAACATAAAACCAGTGTCAAAACTTAAATGTTTAACTTTGTGTCCGAAGTACACAAACATAGGAGGCCAAGCAGACTCTGCAACAGCTCCCAGCAGGACTGTATTATGGATTTAACATGAGGCAAATCGTGGCTTGCAGTAGAACTAATTCCTAAGAAGTCAAAGAAGTCTCAGAATTTAACCCTATATTGTTAATTCCTGTTCCTCTTCTAAAGAAACTTTTCCAGCAATCTAGAAGGGTAAGGGATTAGTAATCCTGACCATCTGGGATAAATAAAAAGGCTGGGTGGGAACTTGCAAGCTCTGTGTGCACTTACTATTATTTTGAAAAATACTCGTTTTTTCATTCTAACCTATGTGAAAAATAAGCAATCTCTTTACCTATCAATTACTAACGTGTCAGTTGTCACAATCAACAGATCCAGGTAATCTGCATTTTCTTCTTCACACGTCTGTACTAGACTCAGCAATATTGCCAGTTTGAGTGTATTGTAAGTGCCTGGTGGAACAACTTCAGAAGCAAAGATATTGGCAAGGATGGCAGTAAACCTCCAGCATGAACTTGCAGTCAGTGACAGCAGATACTTAAAATTGTCACTGACAAAAGAAGAACCTAATGAAAACAAAGTACAGGTTAACAAATGCTTAATAAGGCAGCGGTGCAGATATATCAGAACAAATCACCAGTTTAGTCTTGATGCAAAACTGACCAAAGAATTATTATGTTTATGTATTAAGCACAGATTTAGAATGTAAACCTCTCATACCATTAATTTTACTACTAAAAGCTAGCAGACATGATCTACTAAAACTGACAGACTAAGAAAAGAATAACAAACTGAAATATCAGGTTTATCTAACGTATGATTTTAAAATGGTTTTCAATGGATAGGAAAAGTTGGAAAGAGAAGTTGAAAGGACTGCAGTAAATAATGATGTAGTTTCCCAATGTATGGAAAGTGGGCAAAGGAAGATGTTCTCAAGGAACAGAAAGCATTGCAGACAGTAAGAAAAAAAGTCCCAGAGTGGTTTCATAACCTGGGCCTCCAGACAACAGAAAACTACCAGTTCTCAAGATTTTGTTCTAGAAGATTTTTAATGGAACTTGCTTACCACTTGGTTTACAGAGCTGTATGCTATTGATTTCTATACATGCTGTAGCTTGTAAGCCATTTTGTACACAAGCTGGAATTCCTATAATCTTGTAGTGGTTTCCTATTTTCATTTTATTGGCCAGTTCATCTAGAAATAAAAAAATGGAGCGGGAGGGGAGAAACCTGCAGATGTGTGAGGTATAAACCAGTTAGTTAAAAAGACATGGTCAGAAGCTGGCATTCTGAATGGTTCTATTTTATGCAGAAAATAACAGTTGGCTGCCAGGTTCAGCATAACGGACTAGAATAGAATGAAGCATACAATTATAATTGATT
Organism: Lathamus discolor; assembly: GCF_037157495.1. Classification (NCBI taxonomy): domain Eukaryota; kingdom Metazoa; phylum Chordata; class Aves; order Psittaciformes; family Psittacidae; genus Lathamus; species Lathamus discolor. Next base: position 124,802,602 of record NC_088885.1, on the reverse strand, counting down.
AGTGTAATAGGTGAGGAAGGCACAAGGGGTGAGGAAAAGCAGACTCCCGATAAAGAAAATGGATGATGCATTTAGCTTTGCACTGAAAAGAAAATGCATAGTTGTTTGCAAGTATGCATTCCTACTCTGAAACTTCTGGTCACAGTGGTATCAGTTACTGTCCTACATGATGTCAGAGAAAAAGACCCAATAAAAAGGAGAATTTCCGAACGACACACAAATGCCTTTGGGAAGATTTGTATTTCTGTGTTTCATAAATAAATAAATCACATTTATTTCTGGGAAAGGAAAGCCACATCCAGCCATGTCTGAATCTCAGCTGTGGGACCTGGTCTGACCTTACTGATTACTGAAGCCAGTGGAAATCTAATGCATGCAGAACTCACGGTATCTCATCCACTGGTGTTTTCATTATTTTCATCATTTTATTATTATTAGTTTTTTCCTACTTAGCTTTCAATAAATTAACTATATAATTCCATAGACTTTTTGAATGGTGGGCATTTTGCTTTTTTAAGAAAATTAATGGAATTATGTTGAGGAGTTGTGATTTTAGTTGGATATGCACACTGGAAACCATTTAATGTTTGCAGTGCAAGGTAGTGGTAGTAGAAGCCAAAATCCTGATGGAATGTGAAACACAGCTAGATTGGGGAATGATGTTAAAAATGGATGAAGTTAGTACAAATCAGTGTGACCAAAGGAAGTAACAAGGAGGAAAAACCAAGCTGCAGTTAGGATGTGATACTGCAAAGCTGGCTGGGGGATTTTACTTAGATAGAAGTGAACACAACAGTTTTGCCATGTGCATTCTTCAATCACCTGTGTACACTGTTTAGTCACCTACATTAATGCATTTTTTCCTCCTAATCTTATTAAATAACTGCAATATAAGTTATGATTATCACCATTTTGTCCAGAGAAATGGGCCTATAAGGCAAATGAAACAGATTGTTACCATTCAATTCTAAGCCATTTTTTACAAACCTCCAAAATTCAGCTTACCTCTCAAGAAAACTGTGAAGGTCTGAATCCTGAAATGTGATTTATCATTGGAATATCCTTTCAAAGCGTTCAGAACTTTTGCATCGATCATTTCAACTATTTGCTTATCTTTCAAAACAAAGGCAAAGAAAAGGGTAGTTATCTAGAAAACAGTATGGCTTTTAGTATTTTTATTAAATGACTGGTTTATTTTATGGTTCTATGATTTTCAAGCTTTTTCCGTTTCACCATTTTGCTTACTTACTGTTTAACAGAAGGAGGAAAGCAATACAGATAAAACTACATAGGTCCTACCACCAAGTACTCTAAACTTCATGTCTTCCTGCAGTGGCGAAGAACACAAACCACACACAAAATCATTTCTCACTGTGGCAGATTCTGTAGCTCCAGGCAGATGCACTCTTATGTACCTAAACCCTAAAAAGAAATTATTTATGGAACATTTAAAATGAGGACATGGTTTCATTTTAAATTTCCCATTCTGTATAAACATGATACCCCATCTCTGGAAGTGTGCAAGGCCAGGGTGAATGGGGCTTTGCGTGGTATAGTGGGACATGTCCCTGCCCATGGCAGGTTTGGAACCAGGCGATCTTTAAGGTCCATTCCAACCCAAACCGTGCGATGATTCTCTGGTTAAAATACTGGACATTGAAATGCCAAATGTATCGTGTTTCTTTAGATGAGCATACGTTCATGTACTATGCCTCCACTAAAACGATATCATTTATTGCAGGCTGACCACAAGATGGCAGTAGTTCCTACGGCACATTTGCAAGCAAAACAGCTTGGGGCGGCCTTCTGAGCGGCGGGACGGAAGCCACTGCCGCCTCTGCCTGGCCTGGAAATGCCGTGGAAAAATGGATATTCATTACGAAAGGTACGTGCCCTCATAAAGGCATCACTATGATTTATTCTGCAGTCTCCTAACTTTGGGATTTGGCTTTTCTTTTATTATTCATGGTCTCTCTTACAGGAAGAAGCAGACAAAAGAGCCTTAAAAGCCCTTAAAACCTAATCCTGCAACGATGCAAGCAGTTCAGTAATATTACTGAAAGAAGTTGTTCTACTGAAGTGAGCTACTTATTAAAACAAACTTGTTCTACACTGGCAGTTTTTGCCAGTCACTTAAGGATACTGTTCTACAGTATACAAATACACACAGACACACAGTTTCCAAGGGAAAAAAGTATTCTGCTAGTTTAGCTTTTTTTCTTTCAGTTTATATGAGAAAATATGTATGCCAATATAATTTAATGAATTATCTTCATCATTAGGAAAATGGATTTCTGGCATAGCTGTGCTTCCAAAACATTTAATAATGCTGAGCAACCACTGGCAGGGTCCACTGCTTTCAATTACCAGAAATCATACTGTGCTCATCACAAAAATATATGCATAATCAGACTGCATAGAAAAATGCCTTTGTCACGCTGGGGTTTTAGCTCTTAAATTAGCAAAATTATTATAAAGCTTCTGAAATAGTACCAATTTTTTTTATTACCTTTAGAAAATTGGCAGGTTTCCTCAGTACAAAGAAATCTTGCTCCTTGTGTATATTTCGTTACAATTCCCATCGCAATTGCTATTCCTTCAGACATATAAAATCTTAGAGATGTGTAATTAAAGGGAAACGCAGCAAGACTCAGAACATAACTTGGTAAAGGTGGCAAATGGGTTGGTTTCAGCAATACACTGATCTAACAAGAGACACAATCACATTAATACCATCAAAATATTTGCTTGTTTGTTTTAAACCCACTTTACTTACATAGACAAGCACACAATGTGATATATGGCTATTAGAAAAATCAGAAATGAATGAAGAGTAATGAGGTTTCATATTAATTATCTCTAAATTCTTGGGTGAGATTTCCAGCTATTTTTCATTACAACTAATACTACAATCCAAGGGAAAAACACTAAATGAAAAGTTAATATAAAAATACTACTAGTTAATACTTCACCATACTTGAAAGATTTAAGATCTAAATGGAGGAAAACTGCAGCCTCACCTGGGCCTCTGTCTGCAGTTGTTCAATTAATGATAATGTCTTAATAGCTATGAAGCACACCTGTGATTGACAAATCATTTCATTTTAGAAAGGAAAATCTAGTTAAGATGTAGAAGATGTACTTTTGTCTACTCTTGCCTATCAGGCTGTACTTACTGACTGAAAAATCTGTGCGGCTTGTATAGGATTATGAAGAATGTAGTTTCCAAGAGTTGCGTCTAATTCAGCAATATCAGAAGGGTTTATTGAAATAATGAAACGATAAACAGCATAACTTTGTTTTGAGTCTGTAGGAGCAAAAATTATCTCAAATAAAAAATAACAGAAGACTTACGTAACATTATGCATTAATTTAACAGACTGTCTGTTGAGTAATACCACTGTATTTTTTGCAATCCTGCACGAATTTCTGAAGGCCACCACTTCTGTCCAGGTAAACAAGGGCAACTTCCCTCATCTTCTGTATTTCACGATGCATCTTCCAAGAAAGACCTTTGCACTATTTATCAAAATGTTGGGCTAAACTGTGAAGAAATGGATGTTAGAGCTGGCCATGCTATGCTAACAATAAAGGGAAATATTAACAAAGCCAGACAAATAAGTCTCTTTTTCAAACTATGCAATTCTCTAAGGATTTTTAAAATTCAGTGGAAAGTTCTTTCCAATGGCTGAAGCATTCCCAAAGTAAATCCCTGAAGAATGCTCTGGTGTTTTCTTTTCTCAGTGATTTACTTCACTGCTGAATTCCCTAACCCATGAAATGGAAGCTTGCATTTAACTTAACCTCCCCTCTATATTTTATAGGTATAATCATCCTATCAAAAGTAGGACTTAAACACTTCCCTTACCTAAGAAGTCTGTCTTAGCTGCTAGAAGTGCAAAACTGGACTACATCTTCTCCCCTTTTTAAATCTAACTTTCCTACTCTGCTGTTACCTCCTGTATTACCCACTTAAGGTGCTGATCTTGCACACACTTATTTCCAACCATGTACACAGAAGATCAGTCCCAACTCCCACAGACAACTACAGTTTTGGATTGGAGGCTGTGCTCTTCAGTGCTGTTTTCATTGTGTACCTCTGCATATTTATTTTCTTTTTAAAGCAGAATCTCGTGCCACGAAGCACTACTTTGCTGAATTTAGAGGGAGGATTACTAAGGCCAGAATACAGCATTTTGTATACACGTATCTGTTTTACTGTCTTACAGACTTTCTTCCACAAAGCGTCCTTTGTCCTCTCTGTTGATGACCAATATGAAATGCCACTTCAATCTTCAAAAATAGATTTAGCTTCCTGGTAGAGGGTAAGACACACAATTATTGGGCTGATGAGGAATCAAAGCGCATAGCATGTGAAAGATCCCCTGTAGTTCACAGAACTGGCTTTGGGAGGACAAACAGATCAACATCAGAGATGAGTAACGGAATACTAGTGCAACACTAGTGCAGCAGCAGTGCAAACTCTATTGACTGACAGTTGTATGCTGTGGCCTGGTAGATGTGTTTAGTGCCCTAAGTATCACATTTTAAACACAAGTTGGAAGATATAGTAGAGATTCCTCCCCCCCCCCCCCCCCCCCAGTTTCTTTAGGTTTACTCCTACATGATTAGCTATTCATCCCTCAAAATGTTTATCAAGAAGGGGTTATAGAAACACGCAGATCCACCATACCTCCCCTCCCGTGTTCTCCAGGCTAGAAGGGACACCCAACACGACTGGGAAGGCCTAAACTATGACCCAGGTCATGGCGCACTAAATACTGTCATCACCTAAGCACCAGACAGTCTGACCAGTCCCACCACGGGGGTGACGGTGTTCATCGGGGCCCCCCAGCCAGCGATACCCAGCGCCGCCTCCTGGCTTCAAGCTCCTGCCACACGCACACCCCCTGCCCACCCGCCAGACCTCACGGGCGCTGCTGCCCAAGTGCTCTGCGGGTTCCTACGCCGCCCTCTTCAGCCCTGCTGCATCGGCAGCGGTGGGTACAGACCGACCGGGCCCTTCGCACCGCGGAGGGCAGAGGGGCCGGCCGCGCCGCTTACGAGGCGGCACCGAGGGGCTCCGCAGCCTCCGCCTGGTGCCGCTCCCTCACGCCCCGCTCGGCCCAGGCGGGAGTGGCGCCCCAGCTCTCCTCACCCCGGCCTCCTGAGGCGCCGCTACCGGGGCCCGGAAGGGCAGCGCCGGGGTTGGGAGCGGCTCCCGAAATGCAGCGGCTGCACAAGCACAGCCGCCAGCGCCTCTCCTGGAGGACTCTGCCCCGTCAAGCATGGCTACTGTGGGTGCACGGCCATTGCTTTACTTTGGTCAGAGCATGAGGCAGGGCACCAGGAAAGCGTCATGCGCTCAGTGTGGCGAGTACTAAATACCAACACAAACCCATTTCCTCTCATTAATAAATACCGCGTATTTAACTGCTGCCTGTCATGCCAGCCATCTGCAACCTTACCTCATGGAACAGCATATCCACACTTTCTTCTGTTGCATTTCATTCAGTTTGTGTTTTTACAACTGCCACACACGTCACCCAGTCCATCTTGCTGCCTCTCCCACTCTCATCCCACGCCAAAACAACAGAGCTGGTGCAACATTCCTTTGCTTCCGAGGCACCAGGAGAGGTCTGCTCCTCACAGGGCTGGGATGTACCTCTCTGGAAGGGGGAACTTCCCTTGGCTAAGGACAGGCAAAACCCCCTGCATTAGTCACAAATTTTACCTATTTGCCGAAACAGAAAGGGAGCACCACAGGTGGTTCCTGTGTAGGCTATCTCCTGCCCAGGCTTTACCACAACTGGTGCTTCAGAGCTCAGCTGCCAGCTCAGCACTGGGTGAAGGAGCTGTGACACTGAACTTACCTGACTTTGAAACCCATCGTCATGGGATGCAGGGAGACGTGGAACAAGAGCACCGGGTGCGGAAGCACTGTTGTGAGGCTTTATTGCCTGATGCTGTACCCAGTCTGTTATCTTCACGAGGCCCGAGCTGACCGAGGCATTTCACAACATGAACTTACAGCAGAAGAAACAAAGTGAACTGAGCTATTGCAAGTGGTATGTTTAACAAATTCACACTTCACCAGAAAGGCAGAGCCTGCCGACAGAAAAAGCTTTATAAGCAATTACTGAGCTGCTCTCCTAGAAATAACTTTAACTGCCATCACCATCTTAAGAAAGACAAGAAACCCTAAATTTGTCATAACCCTGCCCCCCAAACCCTTCACACACAGTCAGGCAGCTAGGTACAAGACAAAGTGAAAGGGGTGTTACCTTCCCCAGCAACAACTTTAAGTATCCCCTCTTCTTCCCATCTCTCTACAATGCTGTACTTCCTTGCCATTAAGGCAGTTACAGTAGCCCACAGTAATTTCAGCAGCATACAGTGAAAATTCGGTATGAGAATGATGGACGCTTCCATTCTTACAATCAACTTCTGCTTTCAAGTCCATCAGAAAGACATGGGCTTTGGTGTTTGGTTTGGTCTTTTTGTTTTGTTTTTTTTTTTCTTTTTTCCAAAAAGGGCAACACTGCTGCTTCCTCATTATTATAATGGCAATAACAGGATTCATGTAGTTGCTGGTTGTTCTGAACGTCTGCACAGATTATTTCCAAACCTCTCAAAATTCCAGAGCAGCACCACAGTAAATGAGAGCCAACCCACTGCACTTCACTTCCACAAACAATGCAGGTCCTTCCTTCCATACCAATGTAAATTCTTACTTCTTTTACCCAACCACTCCTTCCAACACCTCATGAAGCAGCAGCTCAGCATCATTTAGGCACTATGCAGACCATGGTTCTATAGGAGATACTCCTCCAGAGAAGCACAGAATCCTGCTTCAATTTCCACTTGTCTGGTGTTTCATTGTTGTCATTAATTTCAAAAGAATTCAGATTTGATACACTCTTTTCCCCAACATTCTCCATTTTAAACTGACTGTCATGCAATATGGACAGCATTTCTTTTAGCTAGTTCTTTGTGAAAAATGAGATGATTTAGATATCGAAACTTATCTTTTACTCATCAGTGTCTTAGCAAACTTCTCTCAAATCAAGGCATTTAACAATATATTTATGAACAAAAAACACAGAACATTGAGTAACAGACAAAAATAAGTTGTTATTTACAAGTAGTATATATAATAAAACTACTACTGTGATAGGCATTTATACACTGTAACTGCAGTCAATATTTGCATTGTTTAAAAAAATTTCCTTAAACAGAAATTGTTCAGAGTTAGCCGTTTGTCCATACACGTGTATGTTATGAGAAGTACAACAGCTTTTCACATTTTTAGAATTATCAGCATCATTTACATTTTTCCCTCCTAACATCAAGTGAAGATTTAAAAATGGTGCAAACTGGAACAGAAAGACAAGTAGCTATGACTGTTGAAACACAATCAATTTGGAACATGTTAGTGTTTCAAACCGTAAATAAGTGAGAAAAATCCCTAGTATTTGGCATGGTCCCCCCACCACCCACCCCCGAAAGGTCAAAGCAAGATAGCCTTTTAAAGTAACAGTGATTATTGCATATTAGATCTTTGGAAAATCAGAGTTTTAACCAAAAATATGTTTAATGTAGTTGAAATATATATATTTATCTCAGGGAGGAAAGAAGAGTAGAACACATGATCAGTAATGTTACCAAATCAATCCAGTTAATTTGTTCCATCCTTGCTTTGACTTATCCCCAAATACCGTTTAGATAATCCAGTGGAGTGAACAGCACTTTAGCAAGTGCAAAAGCAACAATCCAGTTTTACATGACCAATTTTTCATTCCCTAGAAGTCCTTTAAGAATCTGGGTCTTAAATTATATTAATCCCTAATTTAAGTGCTGACAGGTAAACTAACATATATTTCGAACTGATATAACAGGGAAAACATTTACCTTTCTTAAACCAGGATATACAAAAGACAATTTGCATAGTTACAATTCAAGCACAAATAGGTACAAAAGCATTTATAAATTTACTAAATTTGCTGCTGTTTGTGCCAGCCAAATCTTAGATTAGGTATGAATGTAAACTTGGAAGGGACTGAGGAGAACAGTCAGTGTTTTTTGCTTAAAATATATGTAGAGAATGCTTTTTAAAGGTTTTAAAAAATATTTTCTGCAGCAGGAACAAACAGTTCAAACCCCCCAAAAAGCCATCCAAAATGCCCAAATTCCTCCTATACAGCAGAGAAAGTTTGTTCATAGGTTTCAAACCTACATACAAAACGAGGCACTAGTTACGCTATTTTGGAATGTGTCCATAACCCTAACGCTTCAGTTCACCCCAAGACTTCCAAAACACCATGGCTTCTAGTTTCCTAAGAAAACATATCTTCAGAAGGTGGTGCGTAAGAAAATCCAACAAATGCATCATCTGCCTCAAGGACACTGGCATTAACAATGTTGTAATCTGAAGAAACGCAGACGGAGTATGGGACCATTTCTTCTGTAAACACTGCATCAAAATTCCCAATGTCATCTGGTCCAACCTAAAAATCAGAGATCTATCAGCTGTTACGTTAATGCTATGCTTTAAACTTGTGCTTGTGATTTCAAATTTAACTCTTGAGGCTATCTATGTTGTTCTTGCCTGTTTATGCACAGGAAGTTTAAGGAAGCACACCACAGCATCCCCGGAAACAGCTATTAAAAGCCTGATTGTTTCTTTTAGACTGGAGTTTAGGCCAAAGCTTACACACCTTTATGATCTGATGAACCAGGGAAATACAAAGAAATATGTCTATCTTAACTGACTGTTAGGAAGATGCAAAAGCTAACCCCACCCCTCTGCAAAGGAAGCCAAAAATCAACCCCAAACCACACCAAATTGTATTTCTCTCCTTTTCATCAATAATACTTTAAATGCTAAAATTCCAGCAATGGTACTGTTATTACAATAGATCAGTGACATAGCTCAGAGCAAAAGCATAGTAATACTGGGTCACACAAAAAAGAGACACGACATCTGAGGCTTCTTCACAAACCAGATGTAGACTCAACTACAGGCGATGCTCTGATGTGACTTTAAAGACTTTCCTTCCACTGGGCCACCCTCCTTCCCCCTCCCTCCCCCAGCTTTTGGACAAGCAGTCACAGGTTGACAAGAGTTTAAAACTGACAGGAAGATAAAGAAAAGCTGCAACCAAGGCTGCATAACTACAAAAAAGCAGGAAATCAGTCTTTCAGAAAGACTTAAAGACGTTATCTTCTTATTTCGTCTTCAGACCCCACAGAAAATGACAGTCCTTTGACAGGAAGGAGCTGAAGAAACAGTGATATATCAAACCGAGTTTTAAGTAAAAAAGGATGGTATCAATGCTCAAAAGTGTGACTGCTCAAAAGGCACTGGGGGGTTCCCCATTCTTCACCATTTTGAAACAAACGTTCTTTGCAAATAAATGAGATCTCAAAGGCAGAATTCTGGCAGCTATGAGCTAAAAGCAGGTACCTACCACATTAGGATTAAATGGCGGTGGGATCTTCTTCTGAAGAAGATCAGTCCAGCTGAGAGATTCAAAGAATGGGTGCTTTTGAATTTCAAGCTGCAGTAAGGAATAAAGATTTTAGATACTTCAGAAATCCATTCCATGCATCATAGTAAATACTACTTCAGCCTGCATGCACATAAGGAAGTCCTTCTTCAGTTTGTTTATTCACAGTTTACTTTGCAATAAAAGCTGTAGTTGGTAAAACAGCCATTAAAATTTGTTAGCCTGTCTCTGCAAACTGATTTCCTTTTAAGATTGTTATTTTCTGCTTTTAAGTCTTAAAATCAACCACCCTGAAGTCTACCTCAGAGCAAGCACATTTTCTGTTAGTACCTCTGCTCTTGCCTTAAAGTTTTGTTAGTTTTTGTTAAGCAGATCATTGGCTGAGAAGCACTATGCTTACTAGTTAAGAAGCAGCAAACAGCTACAGTAACTGCTACTATCCTTTCATCTTGGTCCACGCTGTAAGAAAGCACAATATTATAGTCCAAATGCTCTGTTACAAGGTCAGCAGGCTACCTAATGTTAAAACTGCAAACAGAAGACTGTATCTCATAATTACTGGATAAACTGCTTCTAGATGTTTCCTCATTGCACAGTTCTGAAGACACTGTACTTTTTCACATCACCTTCTTGCAAACAAGGTCTTTGTGTTACACTGGGAAAACGTTTAATATGATTTTAAGGCTAAAACCAAGCTTCTGTCTGCACACTACTAGTGTTCCTCTTTATCTGAAGATTGTGTTTCATGCAGACAGTTAAACTGACATTACCAGAGAATAGCCTTTTCTTTTGATTATTTTCCAGTTTCACTGCAGTGAAGCCTCCCTTAGTACACCTTAGTGACTACTACACATGGAACTGTGTTTCCTTTGCTGTCTGGTACAGCAGCAACCAAGCTCTAAATACTTCTATCCCATTACAATCATTTCTCTCTTATTGCAAACTGCTTTTAGGGCTCAACCACACTGGTGTCTTTAATGAAGAAATGGAGTAGGAAAACAGACAGACATAACAGAGCAATCTCTTATCTTCAACTATTAAACCTGTGCTGTGCACATAAATTTGGTGAAGACCTTTTAAACAAAGCAAGGCTTGATAAATTAGGACATTACATACAAAATCTTCCCTTGCTCCAAGTCTGCTTTGCCGATCTTTCTCCAAAAGCTCTTCCAAGATAGACCAGGCTGTAAGACTGATTCCTGGGCGCAAAACTAGGGGTTTATGAAGAATATTCTCGTACATCTCAGCAACATCACGGCAGTAAAAAGGAGGCTGCAAAATAAAAATTATACACGAATTTGAAGCCAAATGCACTGAATTATTCTATAAGAAATACAAACTGCTAGCAGCCAAGAAGAAATCTACCTTTTCTTATACACTAACTTCTAATTCAGTCACTACCATTGCCAGACCTTTACGCTTGATAAGCTTCCCCACCCACCTCCTCTTCTCTTAACATGTTCTCACACTCGTAAGAAGCCACAGATGCCATCCAGTTTCAAAGCTCCCATTGAACTTCCCTGAAAAGAACCTGAGAGTGGAACCCAAATTTATCTCCCTGTTTAAGGTCCTGGAGCAGGGGGAGATGAAACACAGAAAACTAACAGAACAGATTGTTCCTGGAATAATTACATATGAATGAGAAGCAGCACAGTAAGATTTTTTAATTCTAATGCTGCAGCAAGAAGTGGAAAAGCTGGGAGAAAACCTGGGAGACCCAAGTGGAAAAAAAAAAGTATTTTATTTATTCCAGTATTTGGCAAAATTTTACTTATAATTTTGGAGGGTTTTATTGGGTATTATCACTGCTGATTCAGTTTACTCTCACATTCCCCCAAGTAGTCCTTCTGATTACTTGTCTTCATCTGAGTTCATGTCAAGCAGGTCACTGGGAAGTAAAATTTTGGACATCAAGAGGCAATGCAGAATCCAAAAGAGAAAAACAAGTGCCATGCTAAGTATAAGAGTAACTGTTCATCCATTTAAGTGGATTATATCAGTATTTTTCAAATTAGCATCTTTAACAACATGCCAGGGTTACTTCACAAAAAGGGAGAGGAGAGGGAAGCAGCCCCTGCCCACCCCCCTACATATGAAGTACATACCAGCCCATAAAGCATTTCATAAAGAACTGCACCGAGGCACCACCAGTCTACTGTGTTGTCATAGGGCTGCTTTTTAATGACTTCTGGTGCAAGATACTAAAATAAAAAATAAATCAGAAAGTCCTTTAGAGCATTAGGGTAGCATGAATAAAACCTAGGTTTTAATCACATTACATTAAACACCTTCAGGAAAAGTTGCTTCATAGCAATTGTATGACTGCTAGGTATTTATCTTGTCCTTCGACAAGCCTGGCAAATACTTTGTCACCATTTGGGTATTTACCAATCAGGAGAGCTGTTTTCCCAACTGAAACAATACTTCCCACACACTATTGTTTTGCCAAACTACTTTACCACCTCTATTATGAAACTTGTTCTACATTTCTGACAGCTTGCTGCACTGTTGCAGAGGCAACATCTCTCAGCACACTAGCCACTTGCGGCTTCCTATATGCTCCCCATCCAATACATAAACATGAAAGGAGAAGATACTAATTCTGCCTCAAATCTATCATTTCTGAAAAATCGTATGACCTATATTCAGTTTCAGTGTACAACTCAATGAGGGCATGAACTGTGAGGTGCTACACGACATCCTTGTCTCTAAACTGGAGAGACATCAATCTGATACATGGACCACTCGGTGAATAAAGAACTGGCTGGATGGCCGCACACAAAGAGTTGTGGTCAATGGCTCAATGTCCGGCTGGAGACCAGTAACGAGTGGTGTCCCTCAGGGATCGGTGTTGGGACCAGTCTTGTTTAACATCTTCACCGCTGACATGGACAGTGGGATTGAGTGCGCCCTCAGCAAGTTTGCTGATGACACCAAGCTGTGTGGCTCAGTTGATATGCTGGAGGGAAGGGATGCCATACAGAGGGACCTTGACACGCTTGTGAGGTGGGCTGATGCCAACCTTATGAAGTTCAACCATGACAAGTGCAAGGTCCTACACCTGGGTCGGAGCAATCCCAGGCACAGCTACAGGTTGGGCAAAGAAGAGATTCAGAGCGGCCATGCGGAGAAGGACTTGGGGGTGCTGGTCCATAAGAAAATGAACATGAGCTGGCTTTAGTGTGCACTCACAACCCAGAAAGCCAACCGTATCCTGGGCTGCATCAACAGGAGCGTGACCAGCAGGTCGAAGGAGGTGATCCTGCCCCTCTACTCTGCTCTCAGGAGACCTCACCTGGAGTATTGAGTGCAGTTCTGGTGTCCTCAACATAAAAAGGACATGGAACTGCTGGAACAAGTCCAGAGGAGGGCCACGAGGATGATCAGGGGACTGGAGCACCTCCCGTATGAAGACAGGCTGAGGAAGTTGGGGTTGTTCAGCCTGGAGAAGAGAAGGCTGCGTGGGGACCTCATAGCAGCCTTCCAGTATCTGAAAGGGGCCTACAAGGGTGCTGGGGAGGGACTCTTCATCAGGGACTGTAGTGACAGGACAAGGGGTGATGGGTTCAAACTTAAAACAGGGGATGTTTAGATTGGATATAAGGAGGAATCTCTTTACTGTAAGGGTGGTGAGGCACTGGAATGGGTTGTCCAGGGAAGCTGTGAATGCTCCATCCCTGGTGGTGTTCAAGGCCAGGTTGGACAGAGCATTGGGTGGTGTGGTATGGTTTAGTGTGAGGTGTCCCTGCCCATGGCAGGGGGGTTGGAACTTCATGATCTTAAGCTCCTTTCCAACCCTAACCATTCTGTAATTCTATGATCTCAGTCCTCACCTACAGCACACACAATTTCTAACCTCGCAAAACAAGAGAATGCTCACTTCTATTATTCTAGCATCCACATTCTGAAATTTAATTTACAAATAGATAATAGCATTGTCAGAGAAGGCACAGACGGAAACTCACAGTTTAATTAGATCAGTATTTCTCCAACTTTCTGTATGTGTGAGTGCCCTGTAACTCATTTGTCTACAGATGACTCTGCAAAAATATGAAAAGCAGCTGAAGTATTTTGAAATCAACCACTTCAGCTTTCTCTAACCTTTCACAACCTCCTTTGAGATTTTTAGGTGTTGGAACTCACCACGTCATTCGACTGAGTGTTTAGAAACACTGAGAAGATAATTATGCTTTTAGCAGGATTAAGAAAGATTCAAATCCAAATCTTGGATTATAAAGACTAATACAAAACTGCTATGTTTAGTCTTGCTATTTTTAAGAATGCATAGAAAGCAACAGCATTATCACCCTCTTATGTTGCAGTTCATGTAAGACCAAGGTAAGTGTGAAGACTAAGCCTTTGAACATGAGAAGAACCCCTCAGATTTTCTGAAACAGATCCAGTTATCTGTGTTCTATGCACTGTCCTTTGAGACTTCTAAAATATTCAAATATTGCTTCAGTTCACATTTACCACTCAAGCTTTACGTATTTCTATTCTGATCATAACTCGGATTAGTTGTCATATGTTGCCAACTGCTTATTTCTTTTTAATTCAAATGTTTCAGCTAAATACTACTCCTGACGTATCTTCCACCGCCTTCAAAGGCCTTTGCTGTCATTTCAAGTATGCTTATCAAATTATCAAAGCCACTAACACTGACATTTCAGTGAATCCCTCATGCGTGTTGAAGACCTTCAGGTTCTAAATTTTCCAGTGCAGTTTTCTCAGTAAAAAGACAGAGTTCAATAAACGTGGTCAGCAAGTGAAGGTTCCGTGCATATGCAAAATTTGCTCAAGACAGATATTAAGTCCCTATCAACTTACTCAAGAGTCGGTGGCAGAATACGCTAAGTAGATTCATACTGGAAAATCTGTTGCAGCTGTTACACAAACTAACTGTCCTGTGTCCAGCCAGTGGTTAGGAGACACAAGAGGAGAGAGTGTTTGAAGGGGGTTGAAAAAAGGGAGGAAGGAAGAAATGAGTTATGGGGATGTGGGTAGTAAGTAGGAGTAAAAAGGACAAAGAACACATCTGCAGGAAGCTTGTCTTTGGTTTGGTTTCATGGAAGAGCTTGTTAGAAGAATGCAAACCTGCACCAGTACAGAGTATTTGATCTTCCAGTTACACAAATACTAATAATAGTTAACAGTCAGTAATTACTAGCCGAAAAACCCACGGAAGTCGTCAACATACTTCTGGTGTCCCACAGAAAGTTGCAGTGGTATCAGAACTTGCAATCCCTTCTTTACAAAGTCCAAAGTCTGTCAACACAACATGACCCTGTTTAAGAAAAGAGTGGTATTTTAAAAGCAGAACCTGCTCAACGTGTGGATACACACTGTCAGTTTTGTGAGAGAACACAGAGAAACAAAATAATGTTGTATACTTACTAGTGAATCTAGGAGAATGTTTTCTGGTTTTAAATCCCTGTTACAACAAAACAAAACAAAACAAATGCATTCATTCAAAACAGTAGTCACTAACACAAGAGCTTCAGGTTTTGGTGAAACTGTTGTGTTCGAGTTTCCTTAAGATAATTGCATATAGTGGTTTTCACTTACTAATCTATGCCATTTTTAACTTCTGCAGGACAAGGATACAGTTCAGAAACCTACCTGTACACTATATTTATGGAGTGTAAGTAGCCCAGTGCACTGGCTATTTCAGCAGCATAAAATCTGGCTCTGTGCTCAGGAAAGGAGCGTTCTCTTTGCAAGTGAAAGAACAGCTGTAAATATGCATATAGTAAATAAAAACATTAGAAAAAAATCAGGTTAATAGCATGTAATTTTAACAATAAAACATAATTTTATTTAACTGTCCACTTTTTTTAAGTAAAATGAAATAAAATTGGGTTTGCTGCATGATTCTGTCGTACCTTTACTCCCTTCCTTTCTCAGAAATGAACAGACAATTCAAACATGTAAGGACATTCCCCTAAACTCAAGACTAGTCAAAAGGACCTAGGGTAAACCACTAGGCTGTGAATAAAAGTTGCAAGATTCAGTGATGCAAGATAGCCTCCTAACAGAACATAACCTGGTGTGTCAGATCAGTAATCTTCCATTTCTGCATATGCTTGCCTTCAAATTTTTGTAGGTAAGTATTTGTAGAATTGTATTTTGTAATCACCTAGATGTACCTCAGTTTGGGAGATGTATATTCCAAGCTAACAGCTAATCCACAAACTACACAGAGCTGTCTGGCTTCAAACAGTTTGAAGCAGATATGGGAGTCTAGCCAAAGATTAATCATAATCATACAGATTAAACTATACAACCCATTCAACTTCTCAAGATTTTGGGAAAACAGAAGTTTTCTGTTTTCCGCCTACAAAGTTTGGGAAAAAAATAGAAAAAAGCCCTCAGAGCTTTCTGAACACTTCATTCAAATCTGAAAGCTGTTCTGCACTGTATTTTGGTTTGCCTGGAAGAATGCCAAACTAAATTGTAGGCAGCAGCTCAGAGTAGAGCACACCAGGAGCTTGCTAATACAGTTTAAACAGGATGACAGTCCATGAGGCAAGAGAAAGGCCCATCTTGTCCCAACTCTGACACTTAAAGGGGTCAGAACAGAAGCTCTAGGAACACTGTAAGTACTGATGGCAGGCCATCATCAATATGAACTAATGCACTTCATATCTCATCCTGGTTTATTCAGCATACTTAACATTTGTCTGTGTATATCCAGCTGCACCAACACAATAGGAAGCCTTGAGATACACCGAAACAAATTACATAAATTCCACCCCTTCCCCTGTGCTCCTCCAGCTACCGGAGTTTCATCATCTATAACAGTATCCTGACTTATCTTTTCCTGTTCTGCTTTAAGCACCTGTAAGACCTTCTGAAGTATATACATTTTACACCAGTAAACTAGCAAAACTGGAAACACAGCAAGTGACAAGACACACAGCTCTATTCTGTTCACACAATCATTTTTCACTATGATGTTTTCTTCAGTGACAACTAATTTCCTAGACAGGCCCAGCTGTTAATAGTCTACAAGACCCTCAAAACCTTTTGAAAGAACGGAATGACCATTTTATACCCCCTTACGTGTACTGCCTATTCAAACAGTTTACACATAAGTCTCTTGAGCACTCCCAGAAGTAGCGGCTACTTTGGAAAGCAACAGATCCCTAGCTGAAGACAAGCTGCTCCAGAACATCTTATATATACTTCCTCCATTTCTTTCACAAGGTTTTCCTCAAGTTACTTAATGCCACTGCTTCAAGGAAAAGGATCTTGAGGTTAAGGCTATTTGGTAGTAAGTAATTAGACAATACAAAGCTACAGAATAATCTCAAAGGTCCCAATAATACCAATGTAGTAAATTCAGTTGCTAGTTTCCTTCCTTCTACTTTCAAAATACTGGCATCTCAGCTAATGCAGATGCAAAACGAAAAGACAGATTTACAAGGTGGAAAATGTAACAACATAAGATTAATTCATAATAAAGGTAAACTTAAGTATATATAAAATACACTATTTGTATTTGACAATCATGAATAAACTTGGGAATAGAGTTGGACGAGAAGAGGAACAGGGTCCATATAGCTACAGAAGTCTGTACTGATAGCAGATAATGATAGAATTTGGAGAGAGCACCCATTGTAAAGGATCACTCCATCCCTCCCACAGAGAATTAGAAGAGAGACTCAGACCCAAACACAACTACCACATACCTCTCCTCCATTAACAAAATCCAGGACAAAGTAAAGCTTTTCCGTTGTTTGGAATGAGTAATGTAATCCAACCAAAAATGGGTGTTTCACATTTTTCAAAAGCACATTACGTTCAGCCATAATATGTTTTTGCTGTAAGGAAGTAAAAGATCAGTAAGTAAACAGGAATATTTTTGTAACTAAAGGAAAAAGGGAGGTAGGTAGGGAAAGAACATTTCACCTCTTTCCTATTAAGAACAATCTTTTTCTGCAGCACTTTGACAGCATAGTATTTCCCATCCAGTTTTCGCTTTGCAAGAAGAACCTGAGAAATTCAGAACAAATGAAGAAATGTGACTGTTGCACTTCACATTCTATTAGTAATAATTCCACAAGTTCAGCATAACTGGGAAGTATTCATGCTAGGTTTTTACAATACACTTTCTCTGCCTCTAATACAGTCAACCACCAATGTAATCACCAACAAAGTGAGCTCAGAGCTCAGTAAAAAACTGCCTTGATAATGGTATCATGAAAGACTGAATAACATTTATTTTCCATGACTTGCTGAATCTCTAACAATTTCACCTGTTTTTGTAAGTTTTAAGAATAATTTAATGCGAAACAATTTGAAACTGGAAACATAGACTTCAAAAGAGATTCTCTGTAATGGGAAACAAAGACATCAAAAGAGATTCTCTGTTGCATCTTTGTAGAGTATCAGCAATTAATTCACTTTTCAATGGGCTGTTGCTCACATGGGTCCCCTGCATTAGGGGTTTGACAAAACAGGCCATGCCAACAAAGGGAAATGCACGATTCATACTCCAGCTGCTGCATAAGCACAGGGGTACCTCCCTTCCTCTCTGGGGGAGAGGATCTCTGTTCCTCTTAATGAGAAAGGGAAACACTCCCTTTCTCATTAAGCCAAGTGACTGAGGCAGCCAACTGCCACACCAGGTAAGAAATGTCAGGGCTTTAAAAAAGCAGCAAGAGGGATCAAATAATATAGCTTATATGCAGCCCTAGACTGATACCATTTCCAGAACCTCTAGCCAAGTCTCAAGCCAACAGTCATTATGCACAAGACTCCAGCTAGCATCTTTGCACGAGGGTAAGATAGGTACAGTAATAAGAAAACTCACCTTGCCAAAGCTGCCTTTCCCAATAACTTTCAGGAAATCAAAGTCTGTTGGCTTAGCACTGAAACATATTTAGGAACAAAGACAGGTGATCTGAGAGGAAATTACAAGCTTTATAGCTGTCGAGCAATCTAGTGTAGCATGTGAGTGGTAATGCAAGAACAACACTTTGTTAGCACCCTCGTTTATTCTTCATTCCACCTAACACCCACACTTCAGCAGACCCTCGCTCAGAGACAGTGACTCCTCTTCATTTTGCAATTCCATTTTCCTCCAGGGAAAGTGCTCAAGTTGCATCCTTTGAGTTTCTTTTGTAAGTTTAAGGTTAAGTTACAAAGGAGCAGCAAGACTGTTCTTTTATTCTCCACAGTCTAGTTCCTTGTAACTTTTAAATCTGCATTTCCCCATGACTTTTCCTAGAGCTTATTTCTCATTTCCTAAGGGCTCAAGCTTACAAAGGGAAGGAAGAAGGGACCAGGTTTGTTATTTATTCTCTTTGTTTAGCCCTTCCTTCCCTCCATCCTTTCCTTCCTCATTTTAAATTACAGCAAGAGGAGGGAGGTTCTGAGGAATAATTCACTCTCAGTTTTTCCACTTCCCATACCACCACTCCTTTCATTTTTCCCAGGATTCCCTCTTTCCTAAATACAATTCAGATGTATTTTTGTCAGTAAAACAATTATCCATGTTTTCAAATTCCAAACTAACAGTTACATCACCATACACCTCTCCATTTATTTCCCTGAAGGGAAATCCTCTTACATTTAATTTCTTACTGCAATCTATTAAGCATTTCCTCCCATTAGTCCAGAACAAATCTGTGACGAAAGCAAAACCAACATAGCAGTCATCTCCTAGATGAGAAAAGCACAGAACTGAGCACAGGTTCATACAGAACTGAGAACAGAAGCTCTGCAGAAGACACCAGAGAAGCAAGTTATGACTGCAGTAACTAGGTTTGCCATACATTAAACCAAGCTTGTTTCAAAAGCTGTTCACATTCTTAACAGTTGTTGGACCACTCCCAAGACAGAGAGGTCATCTTTGCTATAGCATCCTGAAGTAGGAGGATAGCAGACTAACAAAATCTGAAGGTGAAAAAGAGAAAGAATTGTAAAAATGGTTGCTTATTTAGCACAGGAGTTAGTGTTTTGCTTCCTCCTGAGCAGTGCAAATTAACAAATAAAGGCGTATGCCCAAAGAACTTTCATTACTAGTAACAATTACATTCAGTCTAACTTTGCTGGGTTTAAAATTAAATTCAATAAAATATATAATAAAAGTTTTACATTAAATCAAATTATGTTTTAATTCAATGGAAATGAAACCTACTGAGGATTTCCAGATGGTCCCAAGTTGATATTCTGCGAGGTAGAGTTGATATTCTGTGGGAGAGACAAAGAGATTAATTTTTAATACTTTTTTTTTCCAAGTTATCTTAGAAACCAATATTAATTTCAAAACACTCCACTAATTTGCTCAATCCATACTTTACACTTGTTAAGGAGACCTAACAACCACATCAGGAACCTTGTAAATTGAAATAACTGGCCATCATCACCTTGTCACAGACTATTTCGACGCACAACACATTCAAGGATGAAGGTCATACAATAACTGTATCCAGACACAGAGAACAAGATTGGGAATTAAAATTTACAATCATTTCAACAAACAATTTGTTCCTCATCCAGAACTGAACCCTTTCTGTATTTGCTCTAGGAATGTATTTTCTACCTTTTATTCTTAGATTTTCCAAGATCTTAGCAATAAAATGATTTCAAACCCCCATACACTGTTTATGCAGGAGTAAATAACGAAAAACACAGTGTTCTTAAAAAACAAAAAGTGAACATTCTCCCCACCCCAAGAAAAGCATTACCCACCTGTTCTATCCTAACATTAAAGGTTAATTCAGTTCCAGACACAACGTGAATCCTACCCAGTGCACACCCAGACACAATGTGTAAGTTACAGGGAGAGGAGGAAGCCACTGCCATTTAGGTAATTTTTCTCAATTTTATTTTTATTCAAAAAAGGAGTATTTGTACTCTCATTGTGGTTTTGGACTTTACCAGAAAAAGATAAACTACATTCAAATACAAGTTACCTGGAGACAGGCTCGGCTCATAGGCATCACAAAACCAGTAGTCCTCCAGAAGCAGAGAATTCCCTGACCACACTGCTGGGTGCTACTCTTCACCAGTAAGAGCCAATCACACAATGATACTGGTCAGTTTTTAAAAAGCTACTGTATGAAAGACTTGTTTGCTTGTTCTGAAGCCTTGGTTTTGTGCCTTATTTTTCAGCTTCGTCATTTACATTAACTATGGGAAGGTGAATTTTCTATCAAATGTATGGTCTCGGCCACTCTGCATTAGCCCTCTTCGTATTTAGAATCATAGAATAGTTAGGGTTGGAAAGGACCTCAAGATCATCTAGTTCCAACCCCCCTGCCACGGGCAGGGACACCTCACACTAAACCATGTCACCCGAGGCTCTGTCCAACCTGGATGTATTTTGGAATCTGGTGTGGCACGACACATCATTAATTTTTGACTGCAGGTTTTGATCATTCCATGTTACCTAAAATACCTTTCAAAGGATGAAGTATTTCAAATTAGATTTTTGCTGGGTGCTCACAGTGCTGTCAAGCGCTTACAGAAAAAAACCAAAAAAAGCAGCAAAGACTGGCATCTTTGGAAGTGGAGCTTTCAGGAAATACCTGACCACAAACCAAAAATGACAACTCTTACACCTTTAAAGAAGGCTGAATAAGAAAAGTACTAAGATTACATCTGTATGTCAAGAAGTAAGCCATGGAGAAAACAAGCTTAAATATGGCTTAAAATATTCCTTCTCTGAAACAGCACTGTTTCTAGAGGCTGTAAACTAACTTCCAAAGAATCTACCTAGCCACATAGTGGCTTCTGTGACAAGAGAGGCGTCAGACATCCCACAGTGTTATATGTGAAATGAAATCAAACCCATTCTTGCTCCTGAATGACTTTTAGGAAGACTGCATTTTTTCCTCTGAATCATATTTGTCCCCCTCTTAAAAAACCCCAACACACCCAAGCAAACAAGAAGACAATTAAACATTTAATCTCACTTGCTCCTTGCCAGATAGTCTTAGCAAGAATCTTTGAAGAGATTGCAAAAGCTGTGACAGCTAAGCTATGACTAAAGCTGCGTTTCTTCAACCCATATAACAAGCAGTGAAGAAGCAAGACAAAACTCACTATCTCTTGTACCCCTTCTCTGTTGTTCACGTATGACAGAAGAGTAAGTTACACCCCAAAGTGGAACAGATTTGTTTAAAAGAGCATGGAGGAGACTTACTGTGAAACAAACTAGTAATTTTCAGTATATAATATATCTAAGATAGCTCTCAAATAGCTAAAATTCATAAGACTGTTCTGTTGTTACCTTCCGACTGCTCCTTTCATCTTCATCTTCAGATGGATCTGACTGGTGTTTTGGGTTATCCATCTGAAGAAATGCTCTGACATCTGGGCTAGAAACACAGTTAACTTCATTAGCACAGTGATAATCTGCATGATTTTCAGCCATAACCATAGGAAGCATTGGATTAAACAGCAGCAGAGGAGTTCCTCATCACAAAGTTTTGCAATTAAGTTCTGGCAATTAAGGACTGTGTATAACAAATGCTTTTATAGGAACATAATTCAACTGCTGAATGTGTGTATAACAAATGCTTTTATAGCAACATAATTCAACTGCTGAATGTGTGTATAACAAATGCTTTTATAGCAACATAATTCAACTGCGGAATGTGCTGCATACAGCACACAAAATTCTTCCCTTGCAAAACCCAGACACATTAAAGTATATATATGTGAAGACTTCACAAGGAAATGCTCTGCAGAACGGCATTAAAAGGTAATTGTTGGAAGAAAGCATGAGTTCTAACTGGCCAGCGACCACCAGGAAACCAGCTGTCTTTCAAGAAACTGAGGAGTTTAAAACCATTTGTAGTTTTCCAAAGTCAATGAAATAGTCCAACATCAGATAGAATAAAATGCATAGTCTGCATCCCAAAGAGAGATACTTGGTCGTTAACATTCCTATCCCCATTCACTTTTAAGTGGAAGATGCTGACCCTGTATTCAGAATGCATTCTGGCTGGGCACTGACAAGATGACGTTAGGAAATCCTT
Organism: Lathamus discolor; assembly: GCF_037157495.1. Classification (NCBI taxonomy): domain Eukaryota; kingdom Metazoa; phylum Chordata; class Aves; order Psittaciformes; family Psittacidae; genus Lathamus; species Lathamus discolor. Next base: position 124,780,101 of record NC_088885.1, on the reverse strand, counting down.
CCCATCAGCTGCAGGACACAAACGCTATCCTTCAGAAACCAGCAAGAGAGCCTACAGGCTTCCCGCAGTACTCAAGGAGACGCCTTTCAAACTTCAGCATTGGTTTCCAGCTGCTGCCTTGGTGGGTGGGGGCCAGGGGAGGAGGACTGGGAGAATGTAGGGAAAGTAAAAGAATTCTGAGAACCCACTTCCAGCAAGCAAAGCTTACTGAACATTACATTCAAAAGAATGTAATGTCTTTCTTAGCCACTACACAGTGAGTAAAACGTAATGTACTACGAGTGAGGCAAAATTAATACCTAAAGAAATGGATATCACATATAGGCTATATACTACCTGAAGAGATTACTGAATCTATCAAGTTCCATCAGTTCACTAAAAGGTAGCCTGCTTATCATGGAGGAAATCTTACCTAAATTTCAGAGATTAAGTTCTTTGAGAATGTCTCAGGTAGCCACTCATAGGAAACTCTGCATGAGCCGTTCAGTAAAAGAAAAGCACTAGCTTACTATAGAGCTGCTCTTTTATCTTATCCCTAGTACATAAAACTACTCTATTTAACATTTAAGAAACAGATATACTTGCTTTGCTATTTTCAATCCATTTCACCCTCCGCACTTAAGGATAAGCAGTAAGAGATGGTCCATTTCTGACATATCCCCAGCTCCTGTATATCATATTAGCACTACTCATTACTGAACCCAACTAATGTCCTATACTATCTGAGGTTCCCAGTCACCATCGCCCACATTCTATATTCCTAAACCCTACTTGAAAGCTGTTTGTTAACCTTCAGCCTTTCAGGTTTCAAGAACAAGGCTGTATGCACAGTTTTCCACTATCATTTCAGTTTAATTCTTCCCATCTTATATGAACTCCAAATTCTGATCTATTTCAGGGCCTCTCCTGTATTCTGAGTCACAGAAGACAAAAATCACTGTGGTTTGAATATTGTAGTAATACTGGCTCACGATGCAGCAATTTAAGTTTCAGAATCCTTGGATATCATAAAATCAGGAATACAGAGTTATAGTTAACATTTTTCACAAGACAGAACAACAGAACCAGATCCTAATTACCTTTCAACATTAATTATTCTGGACAAGTGGCTGATTTAATAGAGCATGTTGTAATACAGCTCAAATAGTTACTATAGTAACTTTGTCCAGCACCGAATTCACAGCAGGAAAAAAAAATAAAAGTAGAAAAAATAGATTCACGGTAAAAGGCTGCTGTACAGTTGCAGAGTGCTCAATCTCCACACTGCATGGTGGCCAGGAGTATAAGTGATCAATGTTACATCGTTCACATTTGCAACTTTAAAAGCACCGCAAAAAAAGTAGTGGTTAAAAGAAAATGTTTTATTTCTTAGCCCAGATTGCGGCATGCAGATACATGCTATATAGACTGGTAGGACTTCTATGCTGTAATAGCTCACATGTATTAACTCAATGTAGTTTAAAATACACTGGAACTATTCCTAAAATAACCTCACAGGAAATTAAAAGGATCAAGAAAACAGTTTAAAAGGGATGCTCAATATACATTGTACATGTACTACCAGCAAAAGTCGATTTTGTTTGGATTTTTATGACTGGATAAATTTAGTTTATAGGTTTTCTTTGAGATCACGAATGGATGTCAAGCTCCATCTAAATGCAGTTCCTTCTGTGACAGCAGTTCTGCATTAGCCTTCCTGAAGAAACACAGGAAGCCACACAAAAAATTTTGGACACATAGAAATATGAATAAGCCCTAGAAGTCACACAGATTTTGCAGCAAAATGGTAAAGTTAACTGCCAGTGACACACCATTTAAGACACACTTTTTTTAAACTAATGGTGTCCAGTAAAACACTGCTATCTTTTTTACAGAAAGCAAAGGCTTTAAAAAGCCATAACGTACAGTTAACATTTTAAAAGAGCACAACCAATGTAATGCAAGGCTTGCTTTCCCCACTGTGGACTGCAAGATCTTACAATCCAGGGGGTTCAGATTCAGAAATCAGAAAAATCCAGCCACTGATTTTCTTCTAGGGAACAAACACAGACCCCCGCTTCTCGCTTAGAGAGCTGATAACTCATTTCCCCACAGAGGTGGCAGGGTATTGTCATTCTTGAGTTCTTCAAGTGTTATGCAAATGTTCTCATTTTCATTAAGGCACTACTTTGGACTGTTTAAAAATAACTATGTTACATCTTTAATGCATCCTCTATTATACATTTGTATTCAAACAGATTTTCTTTGGAAGTGTTCTCACAATTATATTCATTAATTTTCCAGTGAAGACCTACCTTTGAGGGGGCTACCAGCCCAATTTAAACAGTTGCTCAGTGATTTAAGAGGCCTCATAATGCTCACAAGTAATGAACTCCCAGCTCCTAGTCAAGACATCACTCAGCAAGAAGAGCACATCTGCTTTCTATCCAACAAGAGCAAGTTCTCTGTCAAATACAGTTAGCTGGGTAAATGCAGCTTGAAGCTAGTCCTCTTAATTCCCAATTAGGTCTAAGCCAATGATCCATCCTGTCCCACATTCCACCTGACAGCAACTGCAGGAAAATCCTCATCAACTGCCACAGGGTCTCTCTAATAACTCTAACACATTTGTAGGTTTCTGTTGGCTTTATTACTGGACAGAAAGGTGCGGCTTCAATACAATATCCCACAAACAAGCCGGACCCAAGAACCAAGTCTACTGAAGGACAGAAAAAACCCCACAACAAACAACCCCAACCCTCTCCTTGAAACAGCACGGTAAGGTTCAGAGAATAATAGAAACATTCCGATCTTGGACACACTGAATCTGACATTTGTGCTTTTCAATTCAGATGTTCAGGTGCCTTTGCGTCCAGAAATGAGGACATCACCACCAACAGTTCTCCGGCTTTTAGTGAAACAGTTTTCCTAGGCAGGAGTTAAAAATACGGCATCCTGATACTGGCTTTAATGCTTAAAAGATATAGTGGAAGGTGGACTTCCTTGAAGTTGTGTGAAAATGCATATCCCCCTATGCCTTCCTTGTACATTATTAACTTTACCTAAGTAATTTTTGCTAATTTCAAATTTAATTAGCACATTAAAGCAAAACAGTCTAAGAAAGTAGGGATGCTGACTATCTGTGAAGAATCAGTCACCACATATTCCTTAAGCAGCTTCTAGCACATCTAAAAAAACAAGACAAATTCAGTCTCTATTTTGTTTTTATTGTATAACTATGTCTAATAAGCTTTTTATTGAACACACTTTCAACAACACCAAAGCACTTTATGAGACCTACTCCTTAATACTGATTTAAGTTAGTTTTAATGGATCAAACAGGCTAAGTGCAAAGTTAAAGAACATCAATTGAGCTACCGATGCATTTGAACGTAAAACAATTTTAAAAGCTCACAAAATTTAAAACAGCAAAGTGAATTTGAGGTTTGGCTTCTTTTTTTTTCCTTTCTTTTTTTAAGCATACAAGTCTGTGATGTGCACAGAAACCCTGTACCATCTTACCTATGGAGAACAAATACATCAGGTTTTGAAACGAAATATTTGGACATACTGACAACCAAACAGGGAAGGGGATTGTAATAAGTAAAACCAATGTCCTTTCTTAATGTAACAAAACCGATTAGCTTTCAATAAGTAGTTATTTTAAAGTGCTTTCTCATCTTCCCCAAGAACACTATGATGACCACAAGCCTCCCAGTATTTGTTCTAGTGGAAAACTATTCTACCATAATGACTTGGTTGCAAAATTTTTTCCACTTCCCACAAGGAAAGATATAAAATGTTCCTTTCTCCCAAAAAAGAAAGAAAATACACATTTGGGGTTAATAGGACATTTAAATAGTTCATTTATTGGAAAAAAAAATACTCTTGACTGCAAGCTGCAGCAATACCATTCAAGGGTTCTATTCTTTCCTGTGGGAAACAGGCAGTTTAACAGGTTGTACACATAGGCTGATTAAACAAAGCATACGTGTTACAGACATTTATTCAACACTAAAGCCAAACATAGAGCTTTACTATTTTACCAGTTCAAGCAACACAGAAAGCTGCACAGATTTAGTTTAAATTTATTAGGTATAGATTTAAACGAAAATAAAAATGCAGTTCAGCCCCCAGATAAAATTCACACACGGAACTGTTATCCTTCAGATTTAACTGGAGCCGACTCTAGCGTACCATCACCTCTTACTTATCAGCAGGACACTGATGGAGGCTAACACACCTGCAATTCTCCTGGAACAGTTCATGTACAAGCTTACTCATTTGCTTTAGACAGGCAGCTTGGTTACCCCCAACCGCCTAAGCAAGCTGATTAAGCTACTTTGTTAAAATGCTTACAAGTTCTGGAGCACACACATGAACTCCTCTAACAAAAAAGTTCAGGCAGTGACTTACAGCAACTTAATAGCAAGAGACAGCAGAGCTGTTACACAGGACAGCCAGGGGCAAAACAAACACCTGCCCTACAGCAACAGAGTTTACACCAGAATCTGCTCCCCTGGTATTAAGATCCATGCTGCATCCCAGGTTATTTGTAGATCAGTTTTCAGGAAACAAAAACATTTTTATACTGTTCATCAGCCAAAGTAAAGTTTGTTTATTGTATTTAAGAGCACCAAACATGAAAATTACATACTTTTAACCAGATAACTTATTTTACAGCTTTGTATTGACACTTAATGTATTTTATACAGTCCTTATAAAATAGAAATGAAACTACTTACTGGTTGCATAGCTCTGGCTGTCTAACTAAATTTTGAATGAATTCATTCAGTCCTGCTCTTCTCTGTTTAATAAAATCTGGAGATAAAAAAAAGTAAGATAGATTTATTAGAACAATCAGTCAGCTTGTGAAAAAGACTTCATTTTCAAACACAGGGGGTTTTTAGGACTTAAAACAGCAGTTAAAAAAAAAAAGAGGCTGCTTCATGACTGGTTCAGAAAAGCATTGGTTCTACATGTGAGAAATCACAAGCTTAACACATTCAAGTGAGGTGAAAGAACAAATTTCATTTTCTCTGCAACACTACTAGAAAATGTAGACAGTCAGTTGGATTAGAACTGTACTGAAGTGCTTTGAGAACAGCGTGTAAGCACAGTAGGCTAGGCTAACCTGTGCAGCCTTCGCCGTGTTGGTGAGCCCTTCAGGACTCAATTCTGTTCAAAACCCACAAAACACAGGCAAAACCTGGCATCAGCTGCACAAATCAAGTTTTTACAAGAACAGTCCCACCAAGCAGCACATTTCCATAATATATGTATGGCAGTGGGAAAGTTGCACAGCTCATCCAGCCAGCGGGAACTCAGATGGAACCATTAAAGGTAACTAAATAAAATGCTTTATTTTCTGTCTTGGACATCATCTCTGATATTAAAAAAGCAATCCTCAGCATCTCCACCCTCACCTAAAGCTTAAGATACGTAACTTTCCTTTAGCGATATGGAAAGATACACAAGGGATTTAAAACTCTTTAACATGAAATAAAGTGCAAAACAGGATAATCTTGTCTTTCATTATTCATGTCAACAACAAGTTGCACAGAAAAAGCTGATTTTATTCATGTGTTAAGGTAACTCTGTCATATAAAAATTGCTGACCACTGTTAAAATTTTAAATTAAAATTCAATTTCAATTAAAAGCGGTATTTCCAATACTACAAAAAAAAATGTTTCTATTGTTCCAGGGATATAATCCCTCAATCCTTGTTCAGGTATTTAATAATCCCAAATTACTGACATCAAGCAGGAAGGTAAACCTGCATAAAGATGTTATGGGAGTCACCAACATCAGCAGTTTCAGTATGGCAGATGTATGGTACCATCAGCCACTCTAAGGCTACAGAGCTGCCCACATTGTTGAAGATAAAACACTTGCATCGTGTCACCTCAAATGTATTCTGTCATTTTCTAGTTCTGTATTCTGACTGGTTTCAATGGTTTCCCTCCACCCTACTTCTGACATTAAACCCAGATTAATTTTGAGATAAGTGACAATAAAAATGAAGCATTTAGATGACAACCTATGTTGTAACAGCATTTTTGGTAGACTTTGGGAAGAGGGATATGGAAGTTTCTCTCTACTGCACTCCAAGGCAATAGTACAATCCATGGACTGACGACAGCACAAGCATTGACTGACAGAGGTAAAATACCTTTTCAACATTTGTAAAATATGTGACATTTCAGAAGCCAGCAGAAACACTACATCAAAGCTTCACTAAATTAGTGTTAAGATAATTATTTAAAAGAGCACCATGGCTCCATCTCCACCCTGCCCCCCAGCAAGAAACATCTTAAGAACGATTCAGTTTCTCATGCTTCAAGGATTTCAGCATAGTCCATGGAAATTTAAAACGAGTCTGAGGACTTTGCTTTACATATATAGTTTTAATAAAGTTTTAGGTTCTTTCCCCGCCATTTAAACTGCAGTTTCCTAAATGCGATTCCAGTAAAGCCACCTGTACATTTGGCTGTACAGCAGCCCAGACTGCACCACACTACTAGGTCTTCAGCCGATTCTGAAAACCCCAAAGTCAGAGAAAAGGACAGAAACCAAACCAGGAAATCCCTTTAGACACAATCCATGTAGAAGTTTCGGCAATCATTCACATGTTCATCAAAAGAGGCCATCAGAGCTTGGATACTTGCATTTGATTATTTTAATAAAAAATAAAAAGGAGTTTTGTGTCAGGATCTAGATGATTAACAGTAACTGCCAAAAATTTGTTTGTCTGAAAGAACTCTAAAAACCCCAAAAGAACACACTGCAAGAGTTCAACACCTTTGGATCTATTTGTTCTTCAGCAAAGGAGAAAATCAAATGCCTGAAACAGGTGCAGGAGGATGTAAAACTACAAACTCAGTCTGACCACATTAGCAAGCCAGGGGAGGGTGGGAGATTCCCAATGACCATCAAGGACACCCTTAAGGAAAAATACCCTGAATGAAGAGTATAAACACGCAGAGCAAAGCCTTGGCCTTCCCATTTGCCTCATCAGTGGTGCCACCTAGGTTAATTCAGTGCACTTTAGGAGTGATTTCAAATGAGTATTTTGATGTGGACAGAGCAAGCTTAATCGGGACCTATCACTGCTAACTGGATCACATCATGTGAACATCAAACAAGATTCTCTAAGTGGAACAACAACAGGAAGAGGTTCATTTTCATTTAAATTGTACAAGGAAGCACATTTAGATAGAGTTCAAAAGCATTCAAAGATAAATCCTTCAGTTATTTCATTTTTCAGAGAGGGCAGGTAAAGTCACACAAAGGAAGTTAAAATTTGCTAGGCTTATGTTTAGAAGAGTCTGGAGTTTGGCTTTTGCTTTCATAGAACAGAGATTACACCTTGAAAGTTCGGAACAGTCCATATGGGAGGGCTGGGAGGAGCTATAACCTTCAGTGCAAGAGCGGTTCAGGGCCACTAAGCAATGCTTTGCTCACAATCACAAGCAGAATACCTTCCTACGCTGGTTCCTGTTCTTGACTGGGGCATGACTAAACTCTGGTTTAGTCACTGTTTTGAGGACTGCTGCAAAGCTCATCTAAGACAGCTCCTTGTAGGTTGGAATAGATCAATTTTCATCTTAAAAAAACCCTGACAAAATGAGTAACCTGATGATAACTTACCAGGATCAAAATTGTCTCCAAATATTCTTTTAGCTGGAATCTTCAGGTTCATGGTGGGAAATTGCTTCTTTAGCTGAAAACAAAGCACATACAATTGGAGTGTGCTTAAATATCAATACAAACAACTGCATTTTTTTTTGTTTTCTGATGAACAGTTTGAACATCTGATTATTAGTAATTCTGCTCCTGTCATCTTCTCTACTCACACACTTGTAAAAAGAGCATAAACAAACAAACCCCAATCTGTACTCAGCTTGTTTGCACCACTCATACCCTTTTAAATTCAAAGGCCATCACACTTTAGAAGGCTATGGATTATTGCAGCTGTCTCCTGCAATATTGCTGAAAGGATTTTCCACTTGCCCCAGATTAAAACACACAGGTTAGAATTTCAGTGTTGGTTTTATTCTCCTCTTTACTTCCTTCCTCAAGTCTCTCTCTCAGGCTTGGGTTTTTTTTTCTTGCTTGCCTGCATAGAGGTGCATGCATGAAGTTTAAGATGGGCTGGGGATACAGGCCTCTGGGTTTTGCCCAAATAACATTCTTAAAGCTCTAGAAAACACAAGTTGTTCACCCCTAAGCCAAACCTGTAAATAGATGAAGAGCCTGTTTCACAATAATGGAATTGATAATTTGATTATATTCTAACACTTGATAAACTGACCAGAAGATTGTATACAATAGCACTGAATTTATACAAAACCCCTGACATTTGCCAAGCCTTGATTACATTTGCTTCATTTTCAAGAGCTCAGAGGAGCAATCTTACCCTCATTCTCGTTAAGAGAGTAGTTTTTTAATACAGTAGCTAGCAATTCTCCTCTCCTTAGAAACATCAGTATCTCCTCCAGTTAGCAGCACAAGTTCTTCTTGGTGTACTATATGAGTTATACAGAACAGAAACTGGACTTAAGTGTCCTCCTGGTTATGCTTCTCCAGGACCTCCGCCCCTACACACGTTAGAAAGACCAGTGCTGAACAAGCTTCCACAGAGCAACGCTAATCTGAATCGCAAGAGAACGTGGCAAAGAGAACAGGATCACCAACACTCACCCTACAGGTATAGAAAAGTGGATACTTTGCTTTCACATCCCTTGCAAAAGATGCAGGCAAAGCATACCATAGTGCATCCAGGCTGACTTCAGCTCAGACTTGGTAAGACAACTCGAAGCTCACTCCCTGTATTTGTATACCATTGCCACATATAAATCCACGTACAGTGAGGCAGAAGAGAGAAAACCCTGACTACTTCCCATAGGAGCAACAGATGGGAAAAGGAGGCACAGATAAGCAGCTGGTAATCTTTTCTTATGGGGATCACAGAGGAATCATTTCTCTTTTTGTTAAAGCAAAAGGTACAGCCTCTATACATGAAAAACTGGAGACAACTAGGGGCACAGGACACACCATGGACTACACATTTGAGCAAGTCAGTGCCCCACTTGCCCACTATGTAAAAGGGGCAAAATCCCTTTGTAGCATTGAACCCAATAAACCCATACTTATTTGATGGGGAGTCCCTATTTCACTGGGACCACTGCCACAAAATTTGGCTATTGTAACTATTCCTACTGCAGATAAGAACAGTTTATACTAAAAAACAAGGATTTGTTCACTGCTTTCAGTACTTCAAAGTAAACCACTTACTTAATAGATTCATTTATCTTGATGGTTTAAGTTTTGCAGTGCTTTTTACCATCACGAACAAATGAACATTTCAGATGTTTTGGCAAACTGAATTTGGAGGTTTCTCTCATTACACTATGATCCCAAGCAACAATTAAAAAAAAAAAAGCAAGAAATAAGTGGATTTTGAGTTTGAAATTCAAGCAAACCAAAGTTTAAAAAACCCACCCTGTCATTTTCTTTCAACAGCCTCCTATGGTTATCGAATGTTGACTCAAACTCTTCAAAAGGGAATTAACTCAAACCATAACACTGCAAACAAATGTTACTCTGTGCTATTCTGGCATGATTTCATAGCTTGCCTTTTGCTTACCGTATTGTACAGTTTATCAAACTCTGCATACCGTCTGAGGACAAACCACTCATTTCTGCCAACTGACACCAACACTTTGTAAACCTGTAGTAACAAAGATAAAGTTATTGGCAACAACAAAGTTGAACAAAACCCACCAGGTTTAGTCCTGTGGTGGAAATAAGGGAAGGTCATTACATGTAATGTGTAAGCATACTTGTTGAGCCGTATTTCTTATAGCTAAGTCACACAGACATCAACACAAATTATTAGAACTGAAGAGTCTGGGATTTTACAGATTTATTTTTACAACACCAGGTAAGCAAAAACTAACACCAAAGCTGATGTAATGGAGTTTCATAAATTAGCTCATACCCAACAAGAACCCCTGGCCATCAGATAGCAGTCTATAAAGATTTGCTAGGAAATCTGTTAACAATCTGGTAATTCATAACAAAGACTAATATTAAAGGAAGTAAAGCATTAAAACACTGAAGATTACCTTCACCAAAACAAAGACAAAGCACATATGGAAGGCAGTTATAAAGGTAACTGCTCCTTGCCACATCTTGAATGCGTATTAATAGTCAGGATCCTGGCAGATGACACAATTGTTCAAGGAGGGGAAAACACTGCAGTGGCTGAAATATAGCACAGGTCAGATCACACCACACACAGCACTGGGATCAAAGGAGGAATTGCTGCAATTTGCTGCACAGCTTGGCCAATCAAATCTTATCACAGCAGAGGACTCCAGTTTGTCAGTGGATTCCAGGCTGTCAGTCCCTGGCTTCATAAATCTGGTTGATAGCTGAGTGTCCAGCAGGCTGCTCCTGTGTCTTATGCAAGTTGACCTCCCTTCTCCACCTTCCTGTACTTATAGAAGGAACCTGGCTATTCCTCCTGGGAAGAGGATGGACACAGCGAGAAATTAAGTGCAGAAAGCTGCTAATTCCTGATGCAGATAACATGACCAATATCCTGGTCTCCCTTCTGTCCTGCAACAGCAGCTTACTCTCTTTTTAACTCCCACAGTGGAAGTGGCAACCACCACTGTCAGTTCCTTAGCCTGAGATTTGCATTCATGCTGTGTTAACTGCTCAAATAAGCTGCTCTCAGTCTCCCCTGGAGAACAGAGGGGGCTAAACAGAAGCATCCAGTAGGACAGTGATAAGACTTTTCTTTGAAAACTAGCTTCCCCTTCCACTGCTCAACAAGCATTAGCATAAAACATAGCTACACACCTTCTAGAGCCTCCCTAGACTGGAAAGAGTAAAAGCTTCCACTGCAAAGACTTACAGTACTGTCCTTAACTGGATGCCTAGTTCAGCTATCTAGACAGCAATCAACTCCTGCAAATAATGTTCAAACACCAACATATTCACTCCCCATGACTTCATGGCAGACCAATGCTGACAAGCTTAAGAAGCAGTTCACAGACTTCCTAAATTAGCAGGGCAAAATGTATAGAATTCAAAGTGCACAGGCAAGCATAACTTTAACTTGGGACACAAGATGATGATCCACCTCCTTGGCAACCTCAAAACAGTTTTGTTCTCAGAGCAGCTAGCTGTAGAACAGCTGTAGGACAACAACACTGTCAACGTTTTTCTACATGACAGAGCATAAAAGAAACATGAGGTCATCTAGTTCACAGCATCACCAAAGCTCTTGCATACCCAACAAAGGAGAATCTGCAAGTTCAACAGTTAGGGAAGCGCTAAATGGTAGGAACACATATGATACCTACAAAGAATTTGGTAAAACCCAAAAATGTAACATCTCTGGGCTGTATTACTACTCTCAGCTCCACCTATGTAATGACTGAGAGAGATGTGCAATGCTGGTTTCCAGAAAGGCAGGCAGGAAGGATCTAGCCTTACTTAGGTAATAATGTTTTTACATCTGATTACTTATAAATCAAAACTAGTCTGAGAAAACTCCTAAAACACAGAAAAGATGCATCCACACCTTATAACGTGGGTAAATAACAAAAAGCTTTGAGAATGGGAAAAGGAAGAAAACCAGACAGAATTTCTGAAACCACCACCACCACAATCATCTCCATCAAACTCCCTTCCCAGATATAGACAGGAGAGGGTCCAGCTATTTCTGGATCTGATTGATCTCTTCACAAAAGAAGTCACTGAAATCAAAAGGATTCAACTCTGTTCAGATAGCTCATGTTTCTGGATTAAACATTCAGCTTGTACAGAACAAAAATAAGAAAAAAGACAGGCTGTTTTCCAATTTCAAGAGGGCAAGCATGAGAAAGTAAGGGAACTATTAAAGTGTCAACAACAACCAAAAAGATCAAAACACAAAAACACACCACCAAAAAAACACCCAACTCCACAATTTCCATAAGGCTGGGGATTAGTGTTATACATTACAGGTCTGAGACAGTTTCCAGATTTAATCAGACAACAGCACCCTTGAAAGAGATTTGTTAATAAGCCTGCATATGATGGGAGTGAAGGGAAATGAGAACAGGTCAGAAGAGAAAATTAAGCCTCAGACATCAAACAGCACAGTGATAAAAGCAAGAAATCCAAAACAATGCTATTTGGCAAGACAGACAAAAGAACGACCCACTGTGCAGCAAGAGCAGCACAACAATTAATATGCCCAGATACGGTCCAAATCAAGCAAGGATTTTGGTCTTTTTATGAGGAAAGTGAATGTTAGATCTTCAGAAAAAGGCAGGACAGTGAACTAGAGTGGATACATACAGGGGCTAGTTACTACAAATCAAGTGGAAGTAAAAAGAAGCCAGAACACCCAAAACCCTCAAACATGAAATGATTTGTCACGAAAAAAAATATTGGTAGTAAATACATCAAAAGTGTGCATTATTTAAGAAAAACAAATAAAATATTCAATAAAACACAATGAAAAGGCTCAGGAGCAATGAGGAGTTCACTTCCAAAGATAAAACTGAGAAGCTTGACTTATTTATCTCCCACATCCCTCCCTCACCAAAAGCAGCAAAAGCAGTACTGATGGGCTCCAGCTACAACAGAAGAGACACAGTAAAATCACCGACAGGCACATGATGGAATTCAGAGCTCCTACCATGAAGTTTAGTATGACCCTCACTTCTGTTATCAAATGCTAGAATATATGTGATAATACTCAAAAGCATGGTTGTGAACACCAGCTCTAGTCAAGCTGCTAATTATACCCTGATGTAAAAAGCAGAAGGTAGCAAGCCAAAGTGTACCTCACCACACAGTGCAAGCTGGGTTCGATTCTGTTTTCCAACCCTCAACTCCCCATTCATCATGTTTCCCACTCTTGCTTGTAGTAAGAAAGTACACCCTAAGAATGTGCCCTTAAGCTTCAAAGGTTGTCACACAGATCTCTAGGTAAAATGACCTGGAAATCACAACACTAGTACGTAACAAAAATGTACCACACTGTCATATTTTAACAGCAGAACTGCCAACACTGAGGCAGGCAATACAGCAGACCTGTTTTCTCAAGTTTAGACTTCCATGACATTTTTCCTGCTTGTGTTTCACCTGCATGCAAAAAAAGGAGCTCCAAAGCTCTTTTGTTTGTTCCCTTTACCAGCACACTCCTTCCCCAAATTACATCTTGTAAAATCAGACAGCATTATTCTTCTCTGAAGAACAGAGGTGAAGAGGAAGGGCAGATATACATCTCAAACTAAATCTTTGGTGCATGGCATTCTTCAGACAGCAGCTCAGTGTAAGTGTGTTTGCATTCCACATCTGAAGAGTGACTAATTCACTCAAAAAAGAAGAAGAAAAAAAAAAAAAGCTTAGAGGAAGTTGCACAAGAGCAATGAAACAGTTTGAGCTTTTTAAAGGAAGTACTGATGCTGTATTTATATCCCAACATAAATATAAGCAACAAAAATCCATGCCACAGTCCCTTATTTTTCAGCATGCAATGCAAAGAGTTTCCCCACAGAATGAGAAGACCTTACTTCCAGAAAGCAAGTCACTTTGGGAGGCAAAAAAAAGGAAGAGGGAAGGGAATGACAAGGAGTGGAAATGAGAATAGGACAGGAAAAATCTTACAATCAGAAAACAGGAAGGAAGGCAGAAAAAAGGCTTTTCAAAAATTTGGGGTTTGGGGGGGGGGGAGGTTTGTTTGTTTGGTTGTTTTTTTGTGTTTTGGGTTTTTTGTTTTGTTTTGTTTTTTAATACACACAAAAGTATAAGAGGGTATCTGTGAAAAAAATGGCCATTAAAACAACAACAAACCAAACACCAACAACAAACAGAAACCAACCCAAAGCACATGAAAAATCACATAGGATACCAAGTTTTAATCTGATTTGGTACCAAAATGTTATCCCTGCAGGTGGACGCTTACATATGAGAAAATGCTGCCCCTTGGGGGTAAAACCACCAGAAATTTGCAAAGCCAAATTCTTTTTGCAGAAGGCTACACTGTAAAACATTCACAGCTTCTCACACTGGACTATGGCCAGTACTCACAAGAGCAAATAAACAGATTTCCACAAACTGCATCCACCTACAGCGCTTCCACACTTCCATACTTACAGTAAATCTTTTTTTCTTCTCCCTGTGCTCATCAGAGCTCGGAATACTAACACTTGGGCAGCTTTCTTTGTGATCCATTGTCTATGTTCTTCTGATGAATGTTACAGGACCCTTCTTCAGGCGTTGTAATCAGAAGGTATCTTCAACGGTATTGATCCAAGATACACAGCTTTTCTTGATAAAATGTGAATTCCATCATGTAATCTTAAAGTGAAAATAAAAGGAAAGTTAAATACAGGAACACTTGACTCACAGTGCTAAAACCTGCATGACAAGAACTTTTCCTGGCAGGAAATGCACTCTAATATGCACACATACAGTCATAATCATCATTAGTTTGCAAACAAGTTTCATGCTTGTGGTCCTTTGCTGTTTCACTGAAACAATTCACATTCTCTGCAGATAGAAGTGAATCCTCCCCCCCCCCCCCCCAAAAAAAAACAAACCCAAACCCAAAACATGTTCTGTGCAGACATATTAGAAACCAATCTGGCCTACTACAGACAATACTCTAAAGGAACAAAGATTGAACACAAAACCAATTAAAGATGACAATCTCTTATCAGACCTCTGAGAAGAGTCACGAACACACACATTCAGAACATTTTACTTCAAAAACAAAGGTTTTCAACTGCAGAAGCCTGTACCAGTGGGCATTGCAGATTTGTCAGAACATGCCAGCTGTATTTAATTAGCACAGAGATGAAAGGCAACATGAGAAAATATAATTTTTTCCACTTGAATTTTAGAGAGGGAAACAGTAGCATCATGTGTCTGCCCAAGTATTTACCTGCTCTGCCCTCCCTTCCCCCATACTTGCCATACTCTGGGTTTGGCAGAACAGTAAGGTCATCCGTTCCCTTAGTGGAAGTTAAAGTTCACTTCCTTGCAGAACTTGAAAAAGGCACAAGTGAGAAGATAAAGCCATCTAAACGGCAGAGAGCTCAGTATTGACTAGATGCCCCTTCACTCACTGAGCCACACACCTGCCTTGAGCACTAGCAAATTGTTTACTGGACCCCAGTGCAAACAACAGGACCTTCAGCACTGCCTAAGAGCAGCCAAAGCTAATACTACATAGCTGCAACCCTCTGTTCAGACACACACAGCCATCTGAAATGTTTCAGTGAGTGCAGCCCAGCTTTTGGAACACTTTTGTGTCTGACTAAGTTACAAACATGAGAAAAGTTTTTAGGAAGAGAAGACCTCAGTTCTCCTCAAAACACCCAGAGGAAAGGAGTGCCCAGATCAACATTTAACTCCCTATTTTCTTAAAACAGGGAAGTATAAAACTGAACTGTATATTTCATATCATAAATTTCCAAAAAGCACAAACTAATCCAATGTAATTCTGCTGTTAGAGAGACACCCATATTTACGTTGGCACGAAGGCCAAAGCCCCTGGAATACAGTGAAAAGATTTGTTCTTGATACCCAACTAGTCTTAGTCAGTCAACTGACTATTTTTCCTGCCAGATCGTGTCTCTGGCTCAAACTTCGTGCTGTTATTCCTCCTGTAGCCATTAAAAATTAAGTCATTTTCAAAAATCTGGTGACTTAAATAAAACAGAGTGTTTGAAATCACTGTAATCACAGTTAAATACTAGATCATCCATACTGCACCATGTTCAGAGCGTTATTTTTAATTATATTTGCATTTACTTCAATTTGATTGTTCCCTACTTCACTGATTAACTATAAGGTTGAACAGGCTTAAGCTCTCCACTCCCACGCCTTTACTTGACTATAACAGAAATCAAAGCCAGTTAAGTTCCAAACCTTAAGTTCCAAATTGGTTTCTCTTTTCCTTTGGCAAATGATGGTTAAAGCTTTATCACAACAAGGCACACTTCCCATTTTCCACATTTTCACATTGGCATGGGGTTAAGACCCACTGCCACACACTCAAATTAAGATCTAAAGGTTAACTGTGATCTTCTCCATCATATGAGGTCCACTAAGACAGTAAATAGGCGCCGCTTTTGTAAGTGTTTCACTAAGCTTAGACTTTACTAAGCACTTATGTCAACCTTTAGCCATTTCAGGTCCAGCACCAGCAACTGAGCACAAGTCCCCGTGTTTTATCTGTCTTCCTGCTCACCAAATTAAAACAAGTAAAGGTTTAAAACAGATTAGGTGTTCCCTGAGTAGTATCACTAACTGTCTTTCTCCTCCTGTAAACTGACATTCATTACAAAGGTTCTTAATATGCTTGCACTCATTCTCACAATATAGGCTGTACCTCATTTTGTATTATTAGGATCCTAGTTTTCAAAACCAGTATGGGAATAGTATGGATTCAATGATGTAGTCCAAAGAATATCCCTTGGAAGACTAAGCTTTAATCCAGATCTGAAGTTGAAAGATCTACAGAAAACAAAAGGAGGAAGTGTCACCCAGATTAATTCAGGAAGAGTTTATTCATTTTACAGGGGAGAAGAACAACAATAAATCAGCCAAGAAGCTGAAACTGCAACATTGACATTTCTTTAAGCTGCCTCAAAGATCACTGGCTGTGGTATTTTCTTTCCCCAAGGCATCTCCTTTGAGTTGTGCTTGCATCACCAACACTATGCTAACCCAACAAACTTGGAGAAATATATTTCCAGTTTGCCACTAAACTCCAGAGCATCAGACCTTTCTTTCAATTTCTATTTGCCACAAGCATATCAGCTCTTGAGAGCTTCTTATATCTTCTGAACTGTAGGTGTAACTGGAGAAATGGGGAGAGATTTGCCTTAGTCTTTAATGTGCTGTAATTTAGGAGCAATGGTTTACTGTGTGAAGTAATAACAGACAGCAAACAGTACAGACATATTTTCAGCCACAGCATCAAAAGCACAAATTTGCTGCAGTGTCTTGAGGGTTGCCAGATAGGAGTGAATTAAACTGACACCTGTCAGCTGAGAAATCTGCCTCTGGTTATCAGCTTTTCCTCCAACTAAAACCAAACAGCCCTTGGCTTCAACTCTGATAACAGGCAGACAGGAGAAGGTACTTTAGAAAACAGGTAGCAAAATAAATCCCCTTAAATCATACTTGGGCACTTGTGAAAGAGCATGAAGACAAGGAACACAGAGACCAGTGTTGCTCAGAAACAGCTATAACTTTAAAGTTACTGCAGTATCTAGGCCTGGAACAGGGGAAAGCACAAACAATTGCTTTACAGGAGAACAAAAGTTACGCATCCTCCTGGAACAGTTTCAAGCCTGTCAACAGCTACACTGTCCATTCTCTCCATGGCGGCTGTCAAAAAGCGAGCAGTATTTTCACTGTTTCCTGCAGGAAGCCACAGCAATGTCAAATTTCAGGCTGACCCTTGCCTCTGTTGAAGTAACAGCACAGCAATAACAGAACCCTGACACTGTGAGAGTTTATACAGATCTACTATACCCACAAATGAATAATTTTCTGAATGCCCAAAAGCAAAATACTTTGTGCATCTCTGCAATAGCTACATCCAACAGGCAGACATTGCGTAGCTTAGGGATACGCGGCAACCTCCTTCCAGTCCTTTCTACATAAACTAGGCTAAAACTGCATTAGAAAAGGTTTCTTAAGTTTAATCAGATTGTTTTATTCTGTACTGAAATTTTCTTTTCTTTTTTAAATTGTAATGGCCTGAAGATTATACAATTGTACAACAAAGACCCTTGCTCTGGGTGCTTATGCGTCAATCTCTGCCAAGAATGTTCAAAACTAGATCAGGAAGCTGTGTTCTCACCAGCTGCCTCTCCAGCTGTAGCCAAATTGCCTTAAATACCTCTGAGGCCAGTGCAAATCAGCTATCATACTCATTCTGACTCTGAGTAACACAAGGGAAGCAGAGACAACAACAATCAAAAACTCAAAAAGACAGTCTCCCTACAAACATGCCTGGAAGAATCACCAGGACCCGTATGTACCCACTGCAGCAGAACAGGCATTTCCCTATACACTAATCATCTGCATTAAAAGACTCACTCTCGGACTGAGTCACCAGTATAACCAGCTGCTAAAAATCCCACCTGAACATGATTCCAATTATGGAAGAAACCTGCATATAAAGAAATAGAAAACAAGATACAGGAAACCATCCTGGAGGTGATCCTGCCCCTCTACTCTGCTCTCGTGAGACCTCACCTGGAGTATTGAGTGCAGTTCTGGTGTCCTCAACATAAAAAGGACATGGAACTGTTGGAACAAGTCCAGAGGAGGGCCACAAGGATGATCAGGGGACTGGAGCACCTCCCGTATGAAGACAGGCTGAGGAAGTTGGGGCTGTTCAGACTGGAGAAGAGAAGGCTGCATGGAGACCTCATAGCAGCCTTCCAGTACCTGAAGGGGGGCTATAGGGATGCTGGGGAGGGACTCTTCATTAGGGACTGTAGTGACAGGACAAGAGGTTACGGGTTCAAACTTAAACAGGGGAAGTTTAGATTGGATATAAGGAAGAAATTCTTACTGTAAGGGTGGTGAGGCACTGGAATGGGTTGCCCAGGGAAGTTGTGAATGCTCCATCCCTGGTGGTGTTCAAGGCCAGGCTGGACGAAGCCTTGGGTGGCATTGTTTAGTGTGAGGTGTCCCTGCCCATGGCAGGGGGATTGGAACTAGATGATCTTAACGTCCTTTCCAACCCTAACTATTCTATGGTTCTGTGATCCTACTGTTCTCTCAAAACTTGATTTCCTCTTATTTTAGAGAAAGTATCATCTTTGGCATACTTTACATAATTTCCTCAGTCTTCTCCACAAATATCCTGATAATGAGTCAACATATCACTGGACATTACACAATCTTTGAGAAAGCCCAGAAAAGCAACTTTTTCTCAATCTCTGTATGGTGAAATAGAGTATTCCACTCTCTTTTTACCAGACAAGCATCTGATACACAGAAAACAGGAGACAAGATATTCAGAATCCAAAGCAACAGAAACACTTAATTAGGAGAGCCAGGGACTAATCTGCAAAGCGAGATGGATGGCCAGAAGCTGTTGAATAACTAGGTTGTGAAGAACACAGGTTTCATACAGGCCACATACTTATGACACTTAATACAAGAACACAAAACACCAGCACAGACCTCTAAAACTAGTCCATCTTAAGAAAAACCAAAATGCTCTGGCCAATCTTTGCCTTATCTCCACACTCCCTTCTAACTACAGTGTGCGAGAACTGAGAATTCAGCCACTGGCTCCCTGTTTACACACTCACCCACTACCTTGCATTTTTTAAAAACTCTAGTAGCACCACTCTGGAAAGCAAGCCACCACTGTGCAGCAGTGTGGGCAAAGCCCTAGCCAACTGATTCTTTCTACTTGTAGAAAATGACAGCACGTAAAGTGAAAACTCAATCGAGGGAAAGAAATGAGTAACTCCTTTTTTTTTTTGGCTCTGTCAAACTTACTTTGGAGAAGTCATGCAAACATTTCCTTCCCATGATTCTACTGCACCCGAGAGAATCCCTTCTGCCCCACCTCCCGAAATAAGCTCCAGTAAATTATCCTAACTGGCACATAACAAGATTTGTGGCTTGGATGGGCTCTATTTGCATTCATGTTTATTACATGACAGAACACAGGTTCTTTGCTGTGGTAAGCAAACCCCCAAGTAATAAAATGGGTCTAAAGAACAAATACTGCAAATAGAAGACAGCCGTCTTTCAATCCTGAACACAGGCCCATCATAATTCCATCTTTAGCCTTTGTCCATACTTATCTGGAAAGGTTACTATGTGCCTCAGACAGTATGACTTCCACAAACAGCAGAGCACATGGAGAAAAAAAATCAAGTTTGCATTAAACTTGCTACCTGCACATTTCCTGGCATGCCTCCTCAGCCTTCCTACACACCAGGTCCAATTACATTCAAATTTAGACGCATAAGGATGCAGAGATGAAAAGCACTGTGAACGACTTTTGAGAGATCTTACAAACAGCTGATACCAGCCATCTGCAGCATGGTCAGCTCTACCTAAGAGGGCAGTCAGACTTCAGCAAACACAAAGCAAATAATCCCAGCCTCGTTCTGTCCTTTGGTGAAAACTAGAGAGAACGCCAAATTTCATTTACATATATACTGCCCACTTTTTTACATGACCTTCAACAAAAGTCACCAACTATCCTCCCTCTGTCTCACTACATAAACAAATGAGTGTTCTGATATATTTAAGACTGATGTTATTCTAATGCATCAAACATGGACAAAGTTACTGGATTTTGTGTACTGTAATTGGCAAAAGGGTAAAATCTGTACAAGAGGGTATTTCTGGATTTTAAAATAATGTTTAAAGCATGTTCACAATCTATAGTTCACTATCTATAGTTCACAATCCAGAAAACACTTCTGAAGTCTGTGCTTTACAGAATTCACACTGCCTAGAACCACAAAGCTGCTGGATAATGAAAAGACAACAACTTAATATTGAAATATAAAAGGCAAGTAAGAGAGCCTTTAGCAATATCCAAATTGCATACCCAGTTCACTGCCACTCGATTCCTCACCTTACATCAGTGCAACCACAGCTAGTATTTCACGTCCATTCTTCAAGGACAGTTTACAAACTTCTGCAGGTAAGAGCATACACTGACCTCTCACCTACTTCGGTGCTGTACAGAGTAAGAAGGTGTTTCAATTCTGTAAGGCTTCGGAGTACAGTTGTTTATGCATGTAGAATAGAATTTGGTGCAATAAGGCCAGATGTGGCGAGGCTGTAATTTACAATCAAAGGTGGGAATCAAGGTTGGAAAGCAATTGTACCACAATTCATCATCATCACATAACCACTAGTGCCCACTTTTTCAGCTTTCAAGTTGTCAAGGGGATTAAAGCAACCAGCAATTGTTCACTGACACGAAGCTGAGCACGCTGTATTTCTGACCTAAACTAGTATGTCAAAATACCTTTGAAGAAACGGGTCAGTTTTCTAGCTTTATTAGAAATACCATAGACGGAGACTGCCTTGACAACATTAACAGTGAACTTTCCAAAATGCTTTCCAAGAGCTAACACCACTTTCTCCTGAAATCTAAAGAATCTTAATACCTTCAGAAAAACCACTCCTCCATACACACCTTCCTTTTTTTGTCAAAGACTGATGCACACGTGAAGACTCAAACAAATACAAACATAAAAAAATCAGAACCGTATTTAGACGCCCACACTGAAACACCACCACCATTTACAGAACACAAACCAGAGTAACAACAGCCTTTAAGAATACAGAATCATTCTGCACGAGTCTATAAACAGAATTTGGGACTATGTTTGAAAAGAGTTATATATAACAAACCCAACTTAGCTACAAGAGTACTGCAGCAAGTGATTTTCACAGGAACCTTCAGTGCCAAGTAACTGGAAGAACCATAACGGCATTCAAGTGACCTTACTGTCTTGAAACGAAAGGCACTGCCAGCACAAAAACGTTATCTTAGGTTTAAAGGGGATTAAGAAATGAACGTTCCCTACTGCCAAATTACTGCACATCCAGAAGCAGGGCAGTTACACCTTTAAGAGCTGCCAGAGGACGAAAATTCACGCAAATCTTAAGAAAGACGAGCTGTCAGAACTGCTTTATCCTTAACGTGTTACAATGCTTTTTGATTAATCGCCACACAGTTAAATTCCCCAGCGGTACCTGGATCCCTGCAAGGCAGCACTGCCTAGAAGTTTTACTTTTTCAGGACAAGACCTAAGCAGTATTCTCTCTCAGGTTCGCTGCACTCTTCCAGAACACCGGCTACACACTACCTGCGAACCACCCGCAGAAGAGGAGGAAACGCCGTGCAGGGATGCCCTTCGCCCAGCGACTACCAGAGCAGCGCGGCCACCACACCACACCGCACCGCACCCGCCCCTACCTCCTCGCAAGCAAGGCCACCGGCTCCGCTGCCCTTGGCGCGGCTCGGGAGCGGCCCCCCGCTGCTCACCGCCACCCAACAACCGCGCCTTGGCCCCCTCAGCTCTGGAAGTTACCAGACTCTCACATCCCCGGTCCGGCGGCGCCGCGCTGCTGCAGCTGCCCCCGCTGGCTGCCGCCCCGAGGCGCAGCCATCTGCCAAGCGCCCGGAACCTCATCGGCGAACACACACGCGGCCTCATTGGCGGAAAAGAAAAGCGAGAGGCGGCTCCACCGCGGAGAGGAGGCCGAGAGAGGGCCGGGAGCGGAGCCGCCACCGCGGGGACCCCGTGCCTCAGCTGCGGCTCCCCGCTCCCTCCCTCCGCCTGCCCGCTCACGCACCCCGCACGTGCGGCCGTCGCTCTGGAGGGCGGGTGGGAGCCCCGGTTAACCCCTCCGGTGGAGAGGGCGGGCAGCGGGCGCGGGACCCAGCCGCACAGGAGGCGAACGGCCGCGGCCCGGCTCGGCCCACTCACGGACACGCCAGCGGGGCCAGCGCCCGGCCGCGGCCGCCCCCGCGGCGCCAGGCTGCGGCCCGGCTCTCCGCCCACCGCCCCAGGGCCCACGGCGGGGCCCGGGCACCTACTGCCCAGGGCCGTTGGCCGAGGCCGGAAGGCGAGGTTATCCCCGCACACACCTCCCTCGTAAGGAAAGTTTTAAGCTTCCCTTAACACGAGTTTTCAATCCCGCCCCGCAGCCCCTGGGGGATGCTCCCGCTTCTGCTGGGCGGCTCCCCACAGAAACGCTGGAAAAATCAGCAGCACAGCCGCGGCCAAGCTGCCACTCGGTAAAAATAGTCTGAAAAACACCCGAAACAAAACCCTGCCCACAAACGGGCTCCGGTTTTAACTCCTGGGTGCGTTCAGGGGTGTCTGCAACCCACCGGCAAGGCTGTCACTAAACCAAGCAGCTGCCGTAACGAAAGCTCTCCCCTTCTTCTGTATGTGCATAAGGAGTTAGCATTAGCAGAAAAATCAGAGGGGTTTGTATGTCTACCACTCTTTAGGGCAGTGTTTCTGCATGCTCTGAAATGGGAGGGTAAGTTTCAATACTCCAGTTAAAATGCAACCAGCCCTCTTAAAACAAAGTGTAACTCGGAAAGTTTTTCCTGAGCAGACTGAGGCCATAAAACAGTTACAAAAATACAAGTTCCAGAAGAAAACGGTCTTTCAACAGCAGTATCACTTCCACTTTATTTCACCAACTACATCTAGAAGTACAGGGCAGCCAGGAGGGAGCATGGATGCAGTTTAACAGAGCAGGCCACAGCACCCAGTGAGTTAAAACCTTGTGTTTATTGAAGGTCTGCTATGGTCTTTAAACTGTATCTAATACAAACGGTAATGCTCAGGATGAGGTAAAAGTCTATGCCGTTTTATCTTCCTCCATATAAATACCTGAAATGATTCTCAGGTTTTCCACTGCTGTGTAAAGATGCTGTACCATTCCACTGTCTCAACTGATGTAACACGGAAGTGCCTGCAGAACCCCACAGGTTTTCATCAGGAAATACTGATTATGGAGAAGCCCCATGTTCTACAAGCGTGTCTTCACAAGACTTGCATTAGGGCCTGACGAGACATGATGATGCTTATTTCAACAGTCACAGGTATTGGCAAGTATCTGGCGAGCAGTAATTCAGGGGATCCTGTTTCTGAGCGCTCCTGCTGCACAAGTGTTCCTGACTCGTGTCAGGCACTGACAGTCATCGAAGCACTCTTCCAGAACAAACCAGAGAAGCAGCCTATTTAAAATACGTCACTGTTTGGAATAGCATGTTGTAACTGAAAACACACAGGCTACAAGTCAACTGCATCATAAGCTTCCATTTCAGTACAGCCCGCACAGGAAGACGTGAAGAATTTTCCCATCCTAACCTGCCCTGTCATGATTTTGCAGTTTTGCATTTTGGGGTAGGCACTGCTAGATCCAGACACTGCACTGTAGCAACAGCCTTTGCTTGCTTGTTCAGATTGGGCAAGGTATTTGCCTTACATTCGCAGAGAGGTTTTAAGGAAACTTCGTTAGCATTTCTTGTGAAGCCCAGGGCAGAACGCTTTTGAACTTCAGTCAGAAGAACTTACTGGCAAATAATTTAATCAGGTAATCTGTATTCAAGAGCTGTTTACTTTATAATTGTCTTGCAGTGTTCATGTTCTGTCTGGCTGATAGTTTTCAGTTAATCATTCACTTGTCAGTAGATCAGCTCAGTGGAGCCACTGGGCTCATTTACAGTTAGTAGAAGGGCCTCAACCTAGGAAACCCGAGGTGATGACCTTGGCCTAAGAATGATTTAACTCTTGTCTACCTGGCCACACAGTCTAAATCCTAAACCTCCTACCAAAGAGTGGCTATTTGTCCTTTCTCACAGTTAAAAACTCCTCAAAGACTGGGCTGTCAAATGGTTAATTTTATGCAGTTCCTCTCGCTGTTCTGGAGCTGTGAGCAATCAGAGGGCAGCAGAGGGGTACCTATCCTTAAACTGATACTTGCCTGACTGAATTCCGCAGCATGTTAATTTGCCTAGTGCATCATACTGTGCAAAACACTGTTAAGGTCCTAAAAAAATAAATCCTAATTTACAGATTTGCTTGATGAGCTTTTAAAGGATAATGTTCCAATGTGGAGGTGGATACCTGGTGGTTTAACTGCATAGCACACACAGAACACATGGAACTCAACTTGCCCTTTAATAGAAGTTAAAGGTCAGCATTTGCTCTGACAATTTTGTACCCAGGAACTCCCTTACATTCCCCATTTATGCTTCCAGGGCATGTAATACACACAAAGGCTCTCTCTTCCACTGCTTTGCAGTACTTTGCTCCTAAAGAATGTTACAAATCCATGTACTATGCTGTCATCCCAAATATTTAAAGTGTTTGCTGAAGAATACCAGTGACTGGGTGGTGGGGGTGGAAAACAAGAAAGAGAAATTTAAGGACCCATCTCAACCCACCATGACAAATGCAAGGTCCTACACCTGGGTCAGAGCAATCCCAGGCACAGCTACAGGTTGGGCAGAGAAGAGATTCAGAGCAGCCCTGTGGAGAAGGACTTGGGGGTACTGGTTGATGAGAAAATGAACATGAGCCGACTTCAGTGTGTGCTCGCAGCCCAGAAAGCCAACCATATCCTGGGCTGCATCAAAAGCAGCGTGACCAGCAGGTCGAAGGAGGTGATCCTGCCCCTCTACTCTGCTCTCAGGAGACCTCACCTGGAGTATTGTGTGCAGTTCTGGTGTCCTCAACATAAAAAGGACATGGAACTGCTGGAACAAGTCCAGAGGAGGGCCACGGGGATGATCAGGGGACTGGAGCACCTCCTGTATGAAGATAGGCTGAGGAAGTTGGGGCTGCTCAGCCTGGAGAAGAGAAGGCTGTGTGGAGACCTCATAGCAGCCTTCCAGTATCTGAAGGGGACCTATAGGGGTGCTGGGGAGGGACTCTTCGTCAGGGACTGTAGTGACAGGACAAGAGGTTACAGGTTCAAACTTAAACAGGGGAAGTTCAGATTGGATATAAGGAGGAAATTCTTTCCTGTTAGGGGGGTGAGGCACTGGAATGGGTTGCCCCTGGAGGTTGTGAATGCTCCATCCCTGGTGGTGTTCAAGGCCAGGTTGGACGAAGCCTTGAGTGATATGATTTAGTGTGAGATGTCCCTGCCCATGGCAGGGGGATTGGAACTAGATGATCTTGCGGTCCTTTCCAACCCTGACTATTCTATGATTCTAAATGCAAGACATCACAGAAATGCATGGTACCTTTAACATGTTTCTTCAAGTCTAGTATGAGCAGGTAGCAACAATCTGAACAATTAGATTCTGGTTTTACTGGAAATGTCCTTAAATTCCTACGAAAACCTTGTCCTTGATCAAAGATCATAAGTCTAATTTTACAATAGCAAGAGAACTAAACAGACAAAATCACAGTATAAAATACATTGCAAGACAAGGACAAGCAGGAATGCAAACGACGTTGTTTAAACATAGCCAGGGGCTTTGCTGGTGAACACAGTTCCGTATGTATATTCCGTGATACTTCAGAATATATTCAAATACTCACACAACAAGCACAGCCCAAACCACTTGACAAGTGTAGTCCAATATTTTTAGTTACTGCTAAAACACTGTGGGTCAATTGAGTAACACCTCGAAATCATTACCTTACTACCAGCTTCAAACACCACACCACCACAGCTTTCCGTTTCAGTTCCTGCATCTTCAAAGACTATCTCGGCCTACCAAGCTTTTTCTATCCTACTCCTCACAATCAGAGACAACACAACCTCCTCACCCCATATGAGACCACCAATAGAGTCATCAGGTTTGGACACTAGGATGACACGGTGTTTGGAATCAACAACTAACTCTTCTGTGGCAGTATCTCACATACCAGAAACTGCAGTTAAACCACATGCATGTCAGTTTAAAGTCCTCCAAAAGACATTAACATGACACTGCAATAAATAGGAAGTGATCTTTTAAAGTAATTATTGTTAGAATTTAGCCTATAAACCCCTAAATTTAAGACTTCACTCAGGAAACAACTGGTGGCCATTGTAGTTAACTTTGCATGTGCCAATTGTTTTAATCAAAGAACCCAGCTCCAGGCAGGTTGTATCCACCTACACAGCACTGAGCAGCCTGAGAACATCACCCTCTGGAAAGCCTCAGGCTGCAATGGATGGGCCTCACAATGACGCAGCCACAACTCAGGGCAAATACTGTTTAATGTCCAGGATTCTAGCAGTCACAAAGACCCCATTAAATGTATGAAGACAGATATTCACCCACCCTTGTCTATCAATTATTTTCACACTGCTTCCCAGCCTCTTGTCTGGAGGCTAATTAATCTATGTTCATACCCCACTGCCTGCTTATGAACAGGACTCTGAAGAAGCTTGGGAATGGGCCAGCTGGGGTGAGGCATTCAACGCTGCAAAGCATGACACCCAAGAGTCATGTATTGGAGAAAACAGTCTTCTGGTAAACTCCGTAGACGCAAAAGGTTACTTTAAAGCACGGGCTACCAAGGACAAAATCAAATAAGAGAAAACACTCCAGGGGAAAGTGATGTAGCTGGAAGCCTGAGGGTTAAAACTGTGGAAGAAATGCCAGCTGGACAAGATTTACACCTCACAGTGCACGTGCAAGCGTCACCAGGTAACCGTTCTTCACCAAAACTGGTTTTGTAACACTTGATGCACATATGCATATTAATAGCTTTCATTTAACTCATTTTCATAGTTGTGTGCCTGTGCTTATTAGAGAAGTCTGAATAATGGTTCGGTTTTATATGAGCTGCACAGGGGAAATGTTTTTTTTCCTGTACTTCTTTTTGTATGCTACATCAACTACAAAATGTCTCCAGATTACAGAGACAGTCTTTCAATTTGAAGGAATGAAATGAATACTTCAAAGACCAATTCATTGCAAACATACACTTAAACCTCTTCTCCTAAACAAACCAACCAACCCACCCAAACTACTATAAGCCACCTAAACAAGTATGACTGAAAGATTCAGTATAATCTCTTGACAAGTCATAAGGACTTAGCAAGTAAAACGAGGCTTCCCAACCCTGAACAACATTCACAGTGAACGGACAGTTTTCCAGCACTCCAGACACAAAGATGACAATCCATGTATTATAGGAAGAATGTCTTGGAGCGCAGAGGCTGGTGAAGATCAAAACCAGGATCTGCAACAACACTACATGGACTCATATTTAGCATAGCAAACACCACAGGCCGAAATAATGACAAACTATAGAAAAACTGTACTAAATGGCATAATTTCACAAACACCACAGAGTATGCATAACATGAACCAGAAGAATGACAGCAGCACCACATCAAAGAAATTCTTCACAGAAGCTAAGAAGAAAACTGGTTTAAATCAATTGAAGCATATACTAAAGATGAATGCTAGCACACAAGCAAGCACTGTGCCAAAAGCAGCAGTGTCACAATGAATTAAGGAAAAAGAGATAAAGCTAAATGATGAAAAAGGTGAGTTTATCCCTACCTAGAGTAACATGTATGACAAGTATGTTGCTGTGTATCTTGGAATGAAGATTCCCTGCCAGTGTTCTTCAGAGCAATTATGTCTTTTGTTAAAAATACATTAAGCTTTCAGTCTATTCAGCAGTGCATTTACACGCTGGGATGATGAAGCCAACAGCTGAGTGTTTCTCTGGGCAAGAGTAACCGTAGTAAGTAGCAAATAAAATGCTCTCAATTACATGGGAAAGTCCCACTGAGTTCGATGGCACCTTTGTCTTAAGTATGTTGACATTTACACTGGTTAGTGCTTACAGCACATATACCTGGTCCTTCCCAGAAGCAGTATCTGCAGTCTGAATGTTCAGCAGACCCATATGGAACTTCTGAACATCTACAGTCTGGCCTGAACAGTGACTCTTACTTGTCTGCTGAGTATCCAGAGCTCCAAAACAAATGCAAACAGTTCAGGTTCTGTCCTGGTACCACCTCCAGGCAGAAGAGAAGAGACATATCTGAAGAACATTAGATTTATGGCAGGTTTTACAGATCCCATCTTGGTCCAAGCACAGCCCTCATTCCTCACGCAGTATCAAAGACTTTGCCCAGGAATGCCCCCCTCTCCCTTCACAAAGGCCACTTTCACATCCCTGATTTTCATAGAATCGTAGCATGGTCTGGGTTGGAAGGGACCTTAAAGATCATTCAGTTCCAGCCCCCTGTCACGGACAGGGACTCCTTCCACTAGACCAGGTTGCTCAAAACCCTGTCCATCCTGGCCTCGAACACTGCCAGGGACTGGGCAGCCACAACTCCATTTTACTCTTCTTCAAAGGGTTTTCTTTCTTGAGATGCAGAGATTGCTATACCTGAGCTCCTGTCTTTGAAGCCAGGGATTTCTGGCCTGTACTTCATACACTTCATGTTTGGTTACATCACATACAGTGTTTTGCAATGAGAAGGAGGCTGTTTCAAGCAACACCTATGGACAAACTGTGGACCTGGCTATCACCTCATTACGGGCAAGTACTTGATGCACATGAAGATCTGGAGGTAGCAAATGGAGCATAATGGGCTGAGTGGTGGTGGGAAGGAAACCCCAATGATTCATTCCAGTATGTATGTATGTATGACCTTAGACATAGCACAGACATTCCTCGTCAGCTTGATACCAATGTATTCCATACCATAACCAGTTTCACATTTTAACCAAATGCACAAATATTAGAGAACACACATACACGCAAACCAATTTACTACCACAAGCATTATCTGGGCTTTTAAAAGTTGGAAAACAAATTGAAAACATGAAGACATGTAAGGCCATGAGTTACCCTTTTTTCCTTTACGAGCTCTGTTTGTTTACATTTTTTGATCGTTGAGACCTCTGTATATTTTCATAAATGTATTTAGGAAAATGAATTCCTTTTGTACATCACTGCCCTCCTGGGTAATTTGAAATAATTTGAAATAGGCAAGCAATTTTTGGAGGAAACTGCATAAATGCACGGTAGAATTTCAAGATAAAAAAGCAGTATCAGTGAATTATCACATCTGCATTTTCAATACATGCATCTCTATTTCTCTCACTTCATCCTCCTCAAGTTCTTTATTTCCCTCATGCATACATCAAAATGTATTATTATTGCTGTATCAATCATTTTGGAGCAGTTTTTCAGTTAGAGCAAACTGAACAATGTCTTTTGTTACAAAGCAAACAATGTAAGATTAGTTTCTAAAAATTACTTTTGCGAGGCATTTGAAGTTAATGGTGAAGTGCACGTGAACTGTCCAACAAAGCTCACTTCTGATCCAATCCCTGATGTTTGCATCCTGTTCACTTATCCAAGCAGTAGCTGGCAGGGTTCCACCTGGAGATGTCATCTAGCTACAGCCATGTTGGTGGGATAAGCACCACTAACTGAGGGCACATGGACATACACCAGTACTCATTGCCCAGATCTCTTTTTCTTACCTTACACGTACCCTCACTCACTGCAAGTGTGCAGTCTGGAGCAGGAACCCAAGCAAAATCTCCATAAACTAGTTCTCTACAAACTAGTTCAACTACCAGGAGCAGAATAATAGCATGAATGCTAAGCTCCTGGCAGCTTAATTTACCATCGTTTTAAGTTATCTTGGAGATGAACAGTGTACATACTGCTTCAAGACACCTCCACCTGCTTCCATGGAAGATTTACATGGGTTCCAAGAACATAAGGAAAAATAAGTTCATTGGACTCGACTTAACCACCAAGTTCTTTAAGGGTGAATACATATATAATGAAGGGACAAAGATAGCTGGCTGTCTTATAGATTTACAGCAACATATGTGCTTGACACATCAAATACACAGTTTATTGGTATATGCTAACACATTCTGAGACTAGTTTCAGCAGACATGCATACAACAGTTATAAATTACCCCACTGTTAAACATTGTGAAGCTGAAGTTATCCAGTACAGCTCATAAAGTGTAAGTACTGTAAGTACTGACAGTACTGTAAGACCTGCATTTTGCTCTTCACAAAGACTCTCTGGAATTCAGTTTATAAATACAGTTCTATAAAACAGGTCAAGTATCCGAGTTTGCAGGAGACCTGAGCAGTTTGTGCAGGAAGCTATACCAAAGCTAAGATAAGTATAAAAGAAAAAAGCTCTCCAAGTAGTAATTCTGTATGGATGTTTCTTAATTCAGCCTCCTGAATCCCAGCTACAGCACGTTCTACTAGAATTGCAAATACGGGCTGGGGTGAACAAACATGCTTTGGTAAACAAGTGCTCTGGCACACAGTGTTATGTAGGTGGGTCCTACCCAGAACACTGAGAGTTCCTCCTCAAATTGTAGAGATGAGCAAGAACACAAGCACCATATTTGCATTTGCAAGCTATATACTGGTATTCTATTTAAATGAAACTAAACAATGGTGTTAGTTTGGGGTGAGTGTGTGTCCCCTCACAAAAGGATCACAGCCTTCTTCCACAACGTCAGCATTTTAAAGGCTGCCTAAAATCTACGGAACAGACTAGTGTTTGGTCATCTTAATATTTGTTACAAACTGTTTACGTCAAAAGATGCATGCATCCCACCAGAGCAGTGTTACACACCAACTCGGAGAAGAAGATAGGTAGCAACAACTGAAAAAACACTCTACCAAAGCAAGAAGCTGTATCTCATGATCAAAAAATGACAGATTTAAGCAAAATATTGTAAGAGTCTATTATTTGCCGTCCTTACTTTGTTTACTTATCTAGCTGTTTCCTCATGTTTGCCAGATGCCCAACCTACTCCTGTTCCATAGAGAAGACGTATTTCCATCTACCAGCTACAGAGCCCGTTTTCTTTTTGTTCTCCAAGCACAAATACTTTCATTTTCGGTCCTGGGAGCTGTGGGTCAGTGCTTTAAGTGTTTATGTGGGTTTGAACTATTAAGTGGGTTTCAACGATAGATTTATATAGAGATACATCAGCAATACATAATTTTTTGTAATATGGCAATCTAGCAGAACCTAGTTAATAAGATATTGTAAACCTGAATAAGCAGCATAAACAACAATTAAATAAATCCATCTAATCTCTGTATTAACTCAAGACCAATGTTCCATTATGCAGTCTTAAGAACGAACACGGCAGTATTTAATCTTTCAGGTCAGCAGTTTTTTGATGTTAGCTATTATGCTGTTGGGGGTTAAGGACCACAGGGAACAAGTAAAGATATTGTATGTTACAGCATGGAACATGAATACTAAGTAGGAGAAATTATCACAAAAATTGTTATCTATTGACATATAGCTTTGATGTACCTACTGCCATTTAAAGGGACAATAAGAACCAGAGTATTTAAAAGACATGGTATTCTATCGCAGTCTTTGTTCAAATTAGTCAAATGCTTCATATGAAAATCCAAGCTGCTCTGTTTCTTTCTCTAAGGCATGAGAACAAGGATAAATCTTATTCCAACTTCAGTTTTCTCCAACAATGCTGTACAAATCGAAGTGATTTTTGTAGATGACAGCACAATCTTAAGCTTGCATCAGAACACAAAAGACCAAAATGCCAAAGTTTTCTCATCACATGGCAATCTTTGTGTCAACCCGATTCATTAAATGTTTTTATAAATCTTTGTATTAAGTAAAGAAAAAACTTTGCTGTAGAAAGAAGATAAAGAATTTTGTAAAGCCATGAGAACTCAAGATGTTGTACATCTCATGAACTGAAGCACTCAGTAAATATGCTGTTACTGCATTTACTGCATATGGGAGCTGTGCAGGATCTGTACAATGATCAGGAAATTACTTATAATCAACCTCTGTCTGGATGCAATTCCAGCGGAGGTGAGGATACCCAGACTGGAATATGCACCACACTAACGGATGCTAATAGGAGCGGTGTTGGCAGAGGGTGCCACTATCTTCCACCCTTGGAATAACTGATGAAAATTTTAATTCAGTCTGAAGCAGAGACCGTGTAAAAGCTCAAAAATCCCCCCGTGCCGCACAGGCTCTGTTTCTCCTCACATTTGGGATGAATCACTCACAGGTTTCTACACCAAATTGCTTCCGATTCAAATGTGCTGTTCATTTATATAACAGGGGTTGCAGAAACAGCCCTTCAAAATACCCGCTTCAGAAATAATGCTTCATTGTTCACCTTTATGTAACTGTGGTTCTCCCAGGCCTACGCTGCTCTTTTTCTCCTTTGTTTGCCACCCGTTTATGCCTACCTGCACGCAGCCGTTAGCATGACTGGGAACCACAGGGAACGCCTGCACTGCTGGTGCAGTCACCTCCCCTGGGAGCCTGGGGTGGCAGGCAGATCATAGAATCATAGAACCATAGAACAGTTTGGGTAGGAAGGGACCTTCAAGCTCCTCTGGTCCAACCCCTCTGCAATGAGCAGAGCTACCTTCAACCACATCAGGTTGCCCAGAACCACATCCAGCCTGGCCCTGAATGTCTCCAGGGACAGTGCATCCACCACCTCTCTGGGCATCCTGTGCTAGGGTTTTACCACTCTCATTGTAAAGAATTTTTTCCTCATGTCCATTCTGAATCTTCACTCTTTCAGTTTAAAACCATTGCCCCTCATCCTGTCACAACAGGCCCTGCTGAGAAGTCTCTCCCCATCTTTATTATAGCCCCCTTTAGGCACTGGAAGTTGCTCTAAGGTCTCCCCAGAGCCTTCTCTTCTCCAGGCTGAACAACCCAAACTCTCTCAGCCTTTCCTCGTAGGAGAGGTGCTCCATCCCTCTGACTATTTTTGTGGTCCTTCTCTAGACCCTCTCCAACAAATCTCCAGCCAAGGGTCCCTCACCATGTACCTCCATTAAAATAAAGTTGGGATAATTATGGATATTTTCATTCTTCACCCATCTGCCTCCATTGATTGATTCAGAAGCATCTATCAAGTCAGAAAATACATTGAATGCTGATCTGCACAGAGAAACAGCAGAACCCCCACGTTACATGCAAATGTGTGGAAGACCACTCGCCAAGCCCAGTGAGATCAGAGCCCTCAAGGAGTATCTGGGTGCATGTGTCAATATGCTCAGTGAATTAGTTTGCTAGAGCCAGTCTCTGATTAGGTACAGGATAGGTAGGGCTGCAAATAAATTATTAGCATCATAGGAAGTCTTACTGGGATGGAGATGTTAGTGCAAATGGGAGAAAAGGAGACAGAAGCCTTAAAAAGCATTTTGTGATCAGGACAAACTGGCAAAGCCTTGCTTAATTATTCTATTAAACCCTAAATAGCATTTTATTTTGGGCACCTCCTCCATCAGCGCAGATAGAAGCTTGGAGGCAATTAAACACACTGGGAAGAGGAGTAACAGGCAGTAGGCAACAAGGAAAAAATATCTTCTTATTTTTTTATTGCATCATCATTTTTATTTCCCTTCACTGGGAGGATAATGCGTGTCTACCATGTTACATCCTGTCTCTCCACTTCCCTGTTCTCTGTAACCCAGCCTCATGGAAGGAAACCACAGGGTTTCAGCCATCAAGAGGTGCAGCTCTTTGCTGACAAGCTCTCTTCCTGTTCTCCCCACACTCAAATGCCACTGTCACCCACTCTGTTCTGGATCCTTTTCATGCTATAGCTGTGACTTGTCATACCTCACCAGACAGGAATAAACCTCAGTGTAGTGTTCTTTGGAAAAGTGGTTATCTTTATTAATTTTGTTCAAGACAACTAGTGTAACGTGGATTTGATGCAGCTTCAAGTGCCTAGTGGCTGCTAATGACCAAGATAACAATGTAAATATAAATACATACAGAGATAAGTATTATTGCACACACACCTCTTATTGTGCTCAACTGACCACACAGTGATCCTTTAAAGTTTCAAAATCCTTCTATTCCTAACTCTTAAAGACCCTGGTCAGGAACAACTTTCACCTGTGTAACAACTGGCAGAAATAAAGCCACGGTTGGAAGAGTCTTGATTCAGCATCTGACCTTTGTACAAGTCTTGGCAGCTTGTGGAACAAAGTCCAGACCCACCATGGATAGGCTCAGGTTGCAGACCAGACATGAAGCCAGTGTCAGACTAGATGACCTTTAAGGTCCCTTCCAACCCAAGCTATTCTACAGCTCTGTAAATCTGAAGGCCTTTATTTTCCAAATTGATGTTTCCCACTATGGCATGTGTATCGTGACAGACAATGTGCCGTAGGCACTCAGCACAGCCTGAAGCATTGCAAGAACAAGCCATTGCACTAACAGGGATAATCAGTTTAAATGACAAAGGCATTGAAAAATAGGTAGTAGCACCAGGGTTGTTTGGTTGGTATCTCAGGTCTACATATCAAACAGCTAGCAACTTGGAAATACACCAGAAAAGCCTGAAATGGGAATCTAACAACACGCAGTATCTTGATTGCCACATGGTATAAAGGACAAAGGCCCACGAATTGACACGAAGCTCTGTTGTTGTTTAGACTCTCACTTATTTCAAAATTAGCAAAATTTTAATTAATTTGAAAATTATAAATAATTTAATAAAAATAACTATTTTGAAATTAGCAAATTATTTTTTAGCAAATTAATTTAAGTAACAGAAGGCAGCAGACCCTTTAGATTTGTTTCTAGACAAATGGAAAGCAACCAGTTCAAAAGACAAGTTGACTAAACCTCATGAAATGGGAGGAGAGGGAATTCATAAACGTAATGAAGAGAAATGTGAATGCACTCAGGTAGAAAGGAAACCTCACAAGAGACACTACTGAGAGATAGGAAAGCAGCAGGAGTTTCTCCAGGAAACAACACAGCAGGATAATCTGTCCTTGTGCCTTGTAAAAACAAACAGCAGAAGTTGTAGCACGAGATTTATTTGTCAGGACAGACAAAGAATGTGAGAACACGCTCAAATGCTGGCAATAAGTATAAAATCTGCATAAACACACAGGTATGAGAATCAGCATGCTTAAGATAGAATTATAATGCAAATTAAAAAAATTACTAGCCACAACAACAAAAAAATCCTTATTATCAATGTTTATAGCTTAAGAGCAAGAAAAACCTTGCTGTCCTAGTCAATACAGAGAAACTGATGAGAGATGACATCTAGAAGGCTATCATGTTTGGGACATCAGTCTTCACTAAGAGTGTCAGATTAAAGCAGCAAGTAGCATAAATAATAGCCATGACAGGTAAGAATTCAGGGGAAAGAGAGGCAGAGAGGAAGAATGTGAATGAAAGCGTGTGCACATGTGCATGATGGAAAAAACCCAAGCAACTAAACACAACAAAGCGACCCAATGAGTCAGTTTAACTTCGGACTCCTGGGGAAAACAATCCTGAACAAAGTAATAAGCACCTGGAACATAACCTAACTAGCAGCCAAAAGAGATTTGTTAAATCTCATCACTAACTTCCTTTGACAGGACTTTCAGATAGGAAGAAGTCACAGATGTCACATCTTTCCTTTAGTAAGGCTTTGAAACCGCCTTGAGATACCTTAACAATCAGACTACAGATGCAGGAAGAATAAGTATTAGTTCATGATGTGAGAAACAAAGGTTAAATATATCATTGCCAGGACAGAGTAGTGATCTGGAAGGATGGAGTGAAATGTAGCAGGTTACGTACAAGATACTGCCCGCAGACAGGAAACGTCAAATACAGAAGTACAGGGTGGAAACAAGAAAGCAGCAGACCACAGCAGGTTGTAAGAGACAAATACCATGCTGTTGTACGAAAGACAAACACTGCTGTAAGATTTCCAAAAGAGAAAAGTGTTGGTGTGCAAAACTGGAGTATAATCTGTTTAACTAACAAAAATTTCTTCTACTTTACTCTTTTCTTTACTCTGTCTTGTATGAACACCTGTGAAAGATGCGGTCCCACTAGAGAGGGACTCAGGAACAGTGATAAGAATGCAAAGTAGTATAGAAGATGTGAATTATGGGGAGGTGGGATGGACAAGCTAGCTGTAGTACAGGGGAAACTCTTGAAGGGTAGCTGTTACATTTGAAGACTACTACAAAAAGAAGGGAATTGCCTTTTTAGTCAGTTATGGATAGACCAATCCTAATGAGCTTAAAATGAGCACAGTGAGGAAAGCAGGTGATGTTGAGGATGCAGCATCCATACTACTGCACATGTTGATGCAGTCTGATTTGTATGTTTTGCTTCAAACAGTTCTGACCTGGTCCTGTGCGTCAGACACCCATTCCTGGTCAGCAGGTGTTAAAAGCACTCCTGCAGAACATCTTCCACCCTGACTTAATCTGAAAGGAATCCAGCTCATGTTCCCCAATATCACCAGGCAAAGTGAACTCAAATGTGGTGAGGGATGTCCTTCAAAAGCAGGCTCCCCAACTGAACTATTCAGTCACACAGACTCACCTTAAGCCAAACCTGAGTAACCCAGGGACTGGCAGTGGCATCCATACAGCAGAGAGCAAGCAGGATGGGTCACAGCTACAGCAGACCAGAACACCGCTTGTCTCAGCTCTTAAGATAGATGTAAATACTTTGCAGCAGCGAGCATGACTGGAGCGACAGTATTAAGTGTCTAGATACTTGGCACTGACTCTTTTGAGACAGCATATTGACCATTTTAACTGACATCTGATGTGACATATGGATGTCATTGGTAGGTTTGTGAATAAACTGAAACAAACCATCACAATGTTTTCATTTAACAACTGCATTTGCTTTGAAATAAATTTATAGTAATCTGCCTTTTCTTCCTTTTCTTTAAATGAGGACCTGTCTAGGGACTTCCTGACTCATATAAATAAAAACAGTGGAACCAAACCAAAGGGCCAAGCACCCAAGCCATCAATCTTTCCTGGCTGCTGAGTCACGGAGCAATAACCAAGACCAAAAAAAACCCCAGTTTCTCACCGCCGGTTCCTAATTTCTTAACAACATAATTTAATTCCTTGATGCCACTTTCTTCTCCTAAAGAAGGGTCAAATTGTGCCCATCTATGTGTGCATGCCTGTTTAGATTCTGAGCTGCAAGGCCATCATGCGTTCCTTATGAGGCACTGCTCTGCAGCTTCTTAAGTATTTGGCACCTTTGGATTCCTTGGTAAGGACTGTTTCATTCCTCACTCTGTGCACACCACACATCCAGCATGGTTCCCTGAATAGTTATCTGGGTTCTGACTGGGTGGTTGACAGTAAGATTTCTTTCAGTTCACTTCAAGCGATGCTCCTATGTAAAGCAGCAAACTGATTTCTGCACATATTGACAAGTTTACAGTTTCATTTCTGTCAGTGTTGTGAGATTCCTCTTTCCAGCTCTATTTTAATTCTTTATAAATGAACACACGTGAGACATGAGGAGAAGAAACCCATAAACAATCTCGACTAATACCAACAAATACGATTAAAATGTTTGCACAGAAATTCTGGATATCTCTTAACACATGAGAGAAGCTACAGAGTTCTGGTTCTGTTCCCAGGTAATTAATCAATGGGAGAACAGCTAAGGGCATCAAACATAAGAGTATTATATCTGAGGATCCTAGCCAGCTTGCGTTACAGAGCTATGCTGTCAAGACAGGCTTTATTTACACATTCTGGTGAAGTACTCCACAAGTCTAACATTTTATAGCGGTTTATAAATTTCTAATAGCCTCTGCCAATTCACATAAAGTGTGCTTAAACACCCAGATGTTATGACCAAAAGCAAACAAATCATGAATTTGAAGTCTGTCTGAATTAGTGAGGTCAAGTCAAGCTTCTAGGCTAAATTTACACTGCCTTGGATGTGTCAATTAACATCCAAGCAGCAGAACTTACTTTTAATCGTCTTGGATGGTAGATGAACTCTTTCCTTGTCAGTCTGCCTTCTGATTTTCATTGGGTAGAAAACTACTGTAAATATTTTCTTCTTTCTCACCCTTTCTTCCCAAGGCTTTTTATAAACAAGTGAGGGATTGTTTAGCTGCTATGCGCTATACCCCACACACCCCAAACCAAGCCAGAGAAGTATGTGTTCAGATTGCTTACAGAGCACTCAGGGTTTTATACATCTTTTGATCACACACTGCAGAACAACTTGAATACCTCCACACAAACTGATCAGGGCAACTTACAGCATCTTTTTAGCTTTGCTTGTCATAATCTGTATAAGGAGAGGAAAGTACGATTGGAACTTTGGCAAATGAACCTAAACAGATTTGCTCAGCGGTCACCGAGCCTCTGCTCAACAGTTCTGTGCTGTTCAAAGCCCAAGTACAAGTGCATCACTGTTCTCTCTTTTAAATGTAGAATAATTCTAGGATTCATGGCAATTCCAGCTTGAACTCAGCTCTAAAGAAACCCTTTGTTTTCATATAAATCAGTGCCTGGTTTTAGATAATTCTATAAAGAATCCTATTCATCCACCACATAACGTATTTGTTAACATGAAAAGAGACCGAAGAGCCAGCCAACCTCCAAAAAATTCTAAAGTGAAGTTAAATCAATCTATCTAACATATGCCATCAGAGTTACATATAATGTGTGTAGACACATACACAAGATGTAAAACCTCATTTGAAACAGCACAGTTTGTCTTTGATACAAACACTTCACACTAAGGCAGTTGACAATTTTGGAGTACATTGGCCATACTCTGCTATTCTTTTACCAAGGGCTCATTTAGGAGGGTGAAATTCAGATGGTTTAGTACTAAAATGCTGCTTGACTATTTCCATGCTAGTCTGAAAATCCAGAATCCCTTGCAAGAAAAACTGATCAACACAAATTAGTTATTTACAAGATATTTACTGTGAGTACTAGATTACATGAACACCATTAGATTCATTACTTAAATGAAATAGCAAGGCCTAGTATTTGGGGGGGGGGGGAGAAGAGGAGGCACATTGGATTCTAGACTGTCAGCATCTACTCTGACTCTAGGTAACCCCCTTCTGTCTCACTTCTTACCGCTCATAAAACATCTCTATACTTTTTAATGCTACGTGCTCTTTTGACTTACCTTTTATGAAAACATAGCCTTTTTATATTATTTATTTTCTGTAATATAGTCAAGATGCACCATTACTACTGCAGCAAGGAAGCAGAAGTTCTTTGATACACTTGTCTTCAGGCATTTGGCAGTCTGGGTACTTTTGCCAGGTAGCTTTCATTTCTGACTGTTCTAAACTTTCTCTGTTTTGTGGTTTTTGGTAGCATTCCAAACTCGTAGACTTAATGCATCTTGCTTTTGCAAGGTATGGTTAAATCCCATCCAAAGGCAGTCCAAAAAGTTATTTTTTTCTTTAATTACGTCCCATGCTCTTCCCAACATTAAACCAAAACACATACCATAAACTGGAAATTCCACAGCATTTAAGTAAAACTATTCATTTTCTGCATGCTCAGTCCTTATTTATTTACTAAACTTAGGATGAAACATATTTTAGGGCTTGATAGTGATCCCAGTTCATAAATACCTAACACTAAGATGCCAAGAAGTCTAAACCTAAACTATCATAATCTAAATACACAGTCATTCTGTCAGAGTCCTGCAGACTGAGTACATTCCCAGTAAATACAGATGTCCAACATTCCCGCACTGAGCAGGAGCCTAACAGGGCACAGCAGAGGCCAGGGAACAGACGGTCAAGGACTGCAGCACATGGCCTAGCAGATGAGTCAGAGGCAACTGGACTCGCTTAGCCTCGAGACGGCTTCAGGAGCACCTAGCATGAACCTCCCAGTGCCTTTGACACCGCACAAGAAGAGGAATCACTACAGGATAACTGACCACCAGGGCAGGCTGCCCAGAGGGGCTGCAGAGCCTCAGCCTGCGGAGGTGTTCGAAACCCAGCTAGACAAAGCCCTGAGCAAACCCTGTCTGAACTTAGGGTTAACCCTGTTTCAAGCAGGAGGTGACACCTGACATCTCTCAAGGTTCCTTCTAACCAGAATAACCGCATGATTTAAGATGTTTAGCCCTAAGCGGCACTTATATGTCTTATCCTAGCTGAACCCAGAAACATCACTGTAATGCAATGTTATATGCAGCATCACGGTACAATAATCCTCACAAGTCTTCTGAATACTAACAATTTCTCATTATCGATTTGAGCAAAGATTAATGATGCAAAGCCCTGAAATAGCTATCAAGATAGTTTCTGAAAAACAAGAACTGTTTCCAACCAGTGCCTTATTTTAACAGCAAAGTTACAAGAGCTCAAAAATTGGCACACAGTTTGCATATATTTAGGTATCAGATTTAGCATCCTGTATTATACTGACAAACAGAAATGCTTGGGAGTGATTTCAATTCCAGAGATTTTCAATAAGGACTCAAATACGAAGTGTAACTCCATGAGACACTGCAAATCTGTTCTGATGCACCTGCCACATTGGCAACATTGAGTCCAGAATGAGAGGAAAAGTCTTCCTTGGTCTGATGTCTGCTCCAAAGTATTTTGCAGTTAACAATACCATGGAAACTTTTTAAATAGCTCTGTTTAGAATCATAGAATAGTTAGGGTTGGAAAAGACCTTAAGATCATCACGTTCCAACTGCCCTGCCATGGGCAGGGACACCGCCCACTAAACCATGCCACCCATGTTAACATTATTATGTCCTCAGTTATTTCACAGCAGTGAACAAGAGCTGAAGTACCACTGAAGGAAAACTGACTGCAGCAACTGGAAGAGGTGGCAGCAGGAAAGCAGCATGCTGGTGCCTCATAAGCAGATGGAAACATGTCAGTCTTGCTTTTCAGCGGGGGCAAAAGAGCAGAACTTGGTGCCCCTTTGGTTTACTCCAAGAGAAACATAACGGTCTGTAAAGTTACACAACTTCTTCAGTGGCAGTGTTTTGCAATAGTACTTGGCAAGGCACTCAGCACGAGCAGCTTGCCAGTCACCCCCAGAGTTTAAATAAGACTGCCAAGAAATAAGATGTGATAGCTCTTCGAATAAAGGAGTTTTGAAATAAATTTAGACTCCAATCTTGCCTGTCCACATTCCGCCCTCCAACCAGGTGCTTTCCTGCCCTAAAACAAAGAAACACTGTAGTTGCAAAGCATTTCAAGTATGAGGGAATAAGGAAGCTCCTTCTAAGTCAGATGATGCCTGCAGGATGTCTGAGAGACCAAGTGCAAAGATCATGTGAAGATACAACCTTACTTCTTCCTTCATTAAAGGCTAGGGAAGCAGACTCTCAACACAGATGTGGGTGAGGGAATGGAGTTACAGGTCAGGTCACTAACATCCAGATGTGGGGTACATCATCACCTAAAAACCTGCATGAAACAAAACTGCCAGGCTGGCACCTGCTGCCACACAGATATGTCATGAGAGGTGCTAAGGATGGAGATTTCTGCACTGGAAATGCAGCTTTGTGGTAGGAAACACTGGATATTCTGCCCCACTCCACCTTCAGAGCTTGAACTCCTAAGCCAGGACCACCAACAGCTGTCACCACCTACTCCAGATTTCAGAACCCATTTTTCTCTTGGGCCCAGTTTTCTCCTGGGGCAGCCAGCCAAATGTTGCTCCTCTCTTGAAACATGGAAATTCTCACCTTTGGTAGCAGTATCAGCAGCAGCACCAAGCACTAGATCCCAGCCCTCCTCCCAGGGGAACACACAAACTCATGCAACAGTCAGGTTCTGGTGCTTCTTCATATCAGCTTCAGGCAACCTGCTGCATCCTCTATGAGATGGCCCAGGGTAAACGCAAGGGGAAAAGCATGTCTTCCCAGTCACTTACTTCAGTCTATGCAACAGCAGCAGAAGTGGGGGCAGATTTGGGCTTTAACCCCTTGGGCACAGGGACCAGCAGCCCAGGTTTCAACCACTAGTGATACCAGGTATCACTAGAACACAGTCTACTCCATAGACAAGCCCCACCGCCACCAGCTCTCCATGAAAGTGAGCACTGGCTCCTCTCCTGGCAGTGTTTCAAAATCAAATCCTATACAGCTGCATTTGGAGACACAGCCGTGTGTGTTTACAGCATGCTTGCCAGGTGCCCTAGTTTCTCCATCTCCCAAGGGCTTTGATCCTCGACTGCAGCAGCTCTAGATAAGGCGCTTAAGAACTTTCTGCTTAAAGAGGGAGATCCAGCGTGTTTAAGACACTTGCAGAGCCAGGCAGAGACTGTGTTAGGTGGTTTGGAAGACCTGGGGGGAGGGAACAAGTGCTGCTTTAGAGTCAGGAACGCAAGCAAGAACCTGAGTAACGCATATTAGAATGTTCTCACAGTATGTTGAAGGCCTTCAGTTCTACTTTGGAAAGTGTGTTTGCTTTGCAGGTTATTTTAGCATATGGATACTACTAAAGCTGGAACAAAATAAATCCTTCAATATAAACACTCCAAGTGCTAACTTGAAGTAAAAACAACATATTGCTTTACTACAGCTGAGTTTATATAAATACATAGATTACTTTCGCTAGTTTCTATTCCTCCGGTCTACAGTAAAAACCAGTTCGCAGCAATGTAAGTCTTCGATGACTTAGGAATGACCAGAAATGAAGTCACAAAACCCATCAATAGTGACTTTTCTTTGGGAAAGTACCCACTCCTTAAAAACAGCATTTTTCCAAGTGACAAATTAGAGAGCCAAAACCAGATACGCATTTACAAGTACAAATAGGTATAGGCTGATCTCAATTTACACACAGAAATGCAGGGCATTTTTGTATAAAATGGCCTGCAGCCGTGGGACAAAACTGCCCTAGTACTTGCATGCAAATCATAAAACTGAAACCATCTGGAAAATTACGTAGGATATAGGCAGGATAACTCAGGAGAGAGCTCATGTGTGGATGGGGCTGAAGGATCGCAGCTTATTAGGAGCTTATCTTGTATGGATGGGATGGAAAATAGGATTTGACATACCCTCTTACACAGTGATGATTACCATGAACCTGCAATTAGCGCGCACAGCATTATAAAATGACAGATTATTTCCATCATAAATCCTAGATCCCAGAGGAGACAAGAGTTGCTTTGCATCTGTTTTTATTTGCTGATACCTGTGCATTTTATTTGATATACTTTATTTTTGTCTCTCAGCATACCCTATTTAAGTATCTTGTTGCTGGGTCAAGTCAGCTTCGGAGGCTTGCTAGCTAGGCTGAAACAATTCTGCATATTAAAACCCAGCAATCACTATTTTAAACACATGCCATTACAGTCAAATTATCCACCTACTTGTGGATTCGCTTTAAGCAAGTCAAAAATATGAACAGAGTAGTAGTTTTAAAGTGCCCACATCTTAAAACTTGAACTACTTGCTCCTTGCAATACATTACTTCATAAGCAGAGTGGGCCAGGACCCACCCAACTTACATGCCCCATAGGTCCTCTGAAGACCTCTGCTCAATGAGTCTTGGACATGCAGCTTTGTCAGGCTTCTTAGAAAGATATCTGTCCTTAGAGGATGAAAATGCAGGCAGCAATAGTAAAAAAGAGCAACAGTTCTTATCAGTTTCTGATTATCAAATGAAGATCCCCTCGGAACAACATAACCCACGAATTGCAGGTCTCGCAGCACTCGAGATGCAGCCTGTGTATACACCAGTTTGCGTAACTCGCCCTCCCCTCAGGAAATGTTTAATCCTCTTTTAAGATAACAATACATACTGAATTTATTAGATTAGCATGAAAGAAATTAAATGCAAGGGATGTCAGCATCTGTTTTGAGTGTCCACTATAAATGTCAATGCTGTTTCAACACTCAGAGCATGTAACAAAGAAGCAGTAGCACTTACTACACAGAAATGCAGAGATCACAACCTGGTTTCTGCTGCCAACTCATGCATATTCCTGCTTTTCATACACTCCCAAAATTTAAGGGGAAGAGCCTGGCACTATTCAGACAAAAAAACCCCAAAACCAAATCCAGCTCTACAGGAGCACATAAGTCTCAGTAAGGGGAAG
Organism: Lathamus discolor; assembly: GCF_037157495.1. Taxonomy (NCBI): domain Eukaryota; kingdom Metazoa; phylum Chordata; class Aves; order Psittaciformes; family Psittacidae; genus Lathamus; species Lathamus discolor. The sequence continues at coordinate 124,735,728 of NC_088885.1, read as the reverse complement.
CCAAGAGGCAATGACCAATGCTCCTGAAAGAACTGAGCCAAAGACTTACTGCAAGTGCAAAGTCAGGCTGGCGGGTGCGGCGGGGTACTCTGTCAAGCTCCACTAGTTCTCCCCTAATGCAAATCCTCCAAGTCTGTGACAGGATTTTACCTTCACAGAATCACAGGATCATAGAATGGTTTGTGTTGGAAGGGACCATAAAGCTCATCCAGGGCACCTTCCACTAGAGCAGGTTGCTGTAAATCCCATCCAGCCTGGCCTTGAACACTGCCAGGGATGGGGCAGCCACAGCTTCTCTGGGCAACCTGTGCCAGTGCCTCACCACCCGCACAGTAAAGTATTTCAGCCTAATGTCTAACTGCCTGCAGAAGCTCTGTGCACAAAGCACCGGTACTTTGGAACTCCTTCTGCATGGGAGGAGAAAATGTTATTTTAATTTTCTCCCTGCCTCCAACCTTCTCTCATATTGAAGACGTTTTAAGAGGTAAAGAGGCAGTTGCAGCTCTTGCCTCCCTGGCACAGAGACAACTAGAGAGACTGCAGACCTGAACTGCTTTTCTTCTGCGAAGTACAAAGCAAAGGGAACCAGAGTCTCCCCATCCTTCTAAGGCATGGGGAAGGGGCTCTCTGCAAAAGGGCTCCCTTCAGCTGCTCTGAGTTCAATGCCACGCCATCCCTTACCTCTTAACCACCTGCTTCCAGCTGAGCATTAGTGTCCATACAGAATTAAGTAGTGTTAACTGGAGTTTGGTGCTGTCTGTAGCTGCAACCCAGAAATCAAACCCTCCCACACCCTGCCAGCCGTGCAAAATGAAGCGTAACGCGTATAACCACACACACACAGAGTAACGCAGAAAAACATCAAGGCGAGTACTACCAGGAGCAAGTAACACCGCTGGAGAAGGGAGGGATAGGGGAAAAAAAAAGAGAATACGAAACGCGGAATGACTTTGCAACTTCTTGCTTAAAAAATAGAGTATCTAAGCCTGTACCAGCTGAGGAGAAAAGCGCAAGTTTCTCCGTGTTTGCGTATCCATCTGCGAGCGCTCTGCCCCCAGCCCGTGTCCGGACCCCTGCAGGTGGAGCCGCTCCCCCACATGGGTCAGTGCTCTGCGCGCACAGTCCCGCTCCCTGCCCGTGTGTAAGTCACCGCCCGCAGGGGGCCAGGGAGGACCCCGCTGCCCGCACTCCACGGAAACAACCGGGGACGCAAGGGAGCCGAGCCGGCCCGTGCCCTGCGCCCCGTCCCGCCCTGCCGCCGGCAGAGGTGAGCCTCCGTGGCCCCGGGCGCCCCCTTTACCGCCCGCGTACCTGCCACCTCCCTGCCGCCGGCCGGGCCGGGCCGGGCCGGGCCGGGCCGAGGGTGCCTGTCCGTGTGTCCCGCAGCCCGTCCGTGCGCCGGGGCTCTTCCTCCTGCCTCCCCTGCCCTCGCTCCGCCGCAGCCCCGGTGCTGGCGGCTCCCGCTCTCGGCGGCTCCCGCTCTCGGCGGCTCCCCCCGCCCCACCCGCGGCGCAGGCGGGGCCGCTGCCGCTGCCGGTGTGTGAGGGGTCGGTGCCGCAGCCGAGCCCCGCCGACCAGCGCCCCCCCCGGTCCACGGCGAGCGGCGTCCGCCGCGGGGTCAGGCGGGGACTCGCGTCCGGCGCCGGCCCCGGCCCGCTCCCTGGAGGGCCCTGGGGCGAGGCAGGGGCAGAGCCGCGCCTGCTGCTCCGCGGCCCGCGGTCCGGGATTCAGGGCCGGGTCAGCGGGGTGCCCCGACCGCCCGTTGGTCTCCCAGCGCTCCCCACGGGCAGCGCATAGCGGGGAGCACGGCCGGCGCCTCGGCAGCGGGTGCCGCGGGTGACAGTGCCTGGCAGCAGCGCTGTTGTCAGCTACATTCACAATCCCGGACCGCCCCGCCAACTGCAAAGCTGTCGCGCCCTGGCACAGAGAGAGGATGGATTTTTGATGCCAGCGTTTCCTTCGTCCTGCCAGCGAAAACTAATTAATCGGGCTGGGTGGAGGAGAGACGCTGGAGCCCTTAGCTTGGGTACAGAAGCACCGTCCCCCTTCTGTCTTCTAGGCGTTATTTCGCCTTTTTCCTGCAATAATCACTTTCAGCGCTCGTTTCTCACAGCAGGATGTGGTAAAAATAGAGTTACCAGTTTGTTTCAAGCAACGTTTATTGTCTGTTTTCTGGCTGCTTCTCCCCGCTTCCTGCCATGCTTGCTTCTCTTCGTACTGCCACGGCATGAAGCACAGAAAAACACACCCCGCCCTGAATTTGTGCGGTCCTGCCTCAGAATGCTTCTGTGTATCAGAGCCATGGGTTCGGGTATGGCCAGGGGAGGTCCTCCCACATGGCGCACCTGAGAAGGTGGCACCAGCCTGGAGGCTTCCCAAACCAAGGAGAATGTCAGGAAGGCCTCAGGGTTGGGATGTGAGCTGAGGGAGGTTGTTCCGAGCACAGACGGGGTGCAGGTGAAATTTTTGAGTGGCAAGAAGAGGAAGGTAAGAGGCTATTGAGAAAGGCAACAGCCCTTGCATCCTGAGATGCAAAAATCCCCCAGACTTTAGTATGGACAAAAGTGAATGCTAGACAAAGAGCTCAGTCTGATGGTCTGGCATAGTTAATCTGATGTCCTAGTATATCTTAAAATGCCTCGGAAGATCATGGAACAAGTCACCTTAGAAGCTATGCTAAGGCACATGGAGGACAGGGAGGTGATTTGAGCATGGCTTCACCAAGGGCAAGTCCTGCTTGACCAACCCAATGGCCTTCTATGATGGAGTAATTACACCAGTCAATAAGGAAAGAGCTACAGATATCATGCATCTGAACTTCTGTAAGGCCTCTGGCATGCTCCTCCACAACATCCTTCTCTCTAAATTGGAGAGATATTGATTTGATGGGTGGACTGTTTGGCAGATGAGGAATTGGCTGGATGGTCACATCCAGAGGGTGGTCAACTGCTCAACGTCCAGATGGAGATCAGTGACAAGTGGTGTCCCTCAGGGCTCTGCACTGGGAGAAGTACTCTTTAATATCTTCCTCAGTGACACGGTCAGTGCGATTGAGAGCACCCTCATCAGATTTGCAGACAACACCAACCTGAGTGCTGCAGTGACATGCCTGAGGGACAGGATGCCATCCAGAGGGACCTGGACAAGCTCAAGGAGTGGGCTGATGTGAACTGATCAATAGGTTCAATAAAGCCAAATGCAAGGATCAGGGCAAATCACAGTTTCAATACAGGCTGGGGGGGGTAAACTGATTGAGAGCAGCCCTTACAAAAAACACTTGGGAATCCTGGTGGATGAAAGCCTGGATATGACCCAGCAGTGTTCACTCACAGCCCAGCCAGCCAACTATATCCTGAGCTGCATCACAAGAAGCATGGCCAGCAGGTTGAGGGAGGTGATTCTGCCCCTCTACTCTGCTCTCGTGAGACCCCACCTGGATTACTGTGTCCATCTCTAGAGCCCCAGCACAGGAAAGACATGGACCTGTTGGAGAGGGTCCAGAGAAGGGCCACAAAAATGCTCATAGGGCTGGAGCACCTCTCCTGTGAGGAAAGGCTGAAAGCTGGGGTAGTTCAGCCTGGAAACAAAAAAGCTCCATGAAGACTTCATTGAGGCCTTTCAGTACTTAAAGGAGGCTTACAAGAAAGATTGGGACAAACATTTTAGCAGGGCCTGCTGCAGTAGGACAAGGGGTTATGGTTTGAAACTAAAAGAGGGTAGGCTCAGAACAGATATAATGAAGAAAGTTTTTACAATGAGGGTGGTGAAGCACTAGGGAGGTGGTAGATGCCCCATCCCTGGAAACATTCAAGGCCAGGTTGGATGGGGCTTTGAGCAAGCTGATCTAGTTGAAGATGTCCCTGCTTACTGCAGGAAGTTTGAACCATTAAAGGTCCCTTCCAACCCAGACTGTTCTGTGATTCTATGATAATCATAACCTTCTGTTTCTCTTAAGTCTTGCATACATTTAACATTATGTCCATGTGGGTGTCCTTGATCCATCTTCCATGTGTAATTGTTTAGAATACAGTCACACAGAAAACTATTTTCAGGACAGCTTCCAAAAGGCGAATCTCCAGACAAAAAGGTTATGCAATTTGGCCCATCCAAGAGATCCACCCTGTTACACAGAAGTAATGCTAAGAAGTGCAAGAGAGATTACTGCCATATGATATACTTGGGATAAAGTGATTAACACAACTAAACCTTTCCTGTAAGGCCTAGCTTTTCAGGAATTAATCTTTCAGTATTAGAACACTGTTTCCGCATTGGATTAAACTCTCTCCCTTTTCTCTGACCGAACCTGAATGAGGAAAAAGTCTTGGCAGGTTTTCTCCTTTGTTAGCACAAACCCAAAAATAGAACAAAAAATGTTCTTCTCCCTTCTCCAGAGTAGCATATAACCTGATCACAACATTCTTGTACTTCTTAAACAGTGGGTAAAGTACCCAGTTTTGTTGCTGCTCATCCCATAAGGCCACAAGGATTTCTACTTCCAAAGCTCTAAGAAGGTATTCTTGTATTGCTTATTCCTTGTCTAAAAATAAAAATCATAAAAAGCATCCACTTCAAGTGAAACCCACCTTAGTTATCTAACAATAATATGTAACTCTTTCCTGCCACTTAAAAAGGACATGGAAGAAAACCAAAAGGAAAGGCACAAACAGCAGCTGTTATCAGTAGAGGAGGCTGAACCCCTGGAAGTCTCTTCTAGTCCTTTTGGGTTTTGTTTTGGGGATTTTTTTGCATGTGTGTAAAACCACTACAAATCTTTCTTTGACCATTTTTCCAGCTTCACATGCGGGTTGGCATAAAATAGGTGGCTTGAGAAAGACATGGTCCTCCTGCAAGTGATGGGCTGGCTTGCCAACAGCCTGGGAGAAAGTTTCCAGTCTAGACCTTAACCTAAAGATGCAGCCCTGGCCCCTCCATTACATTGCTGTGGTGGTGGAGCCCCTGGATGACTGTAAATTCACACTCTTACCAAGTTCATTTCTCTGCACCAGAGACTCTTCTGTTGCTACTCAGGCTATTGCAGTCCTGTACAGCCACATCACAAGATGTAAATATCAGTGAGAATCTTAACCACCTCCCTTCAGTACAAGGAAATTTCACCTACAGTGGAAGCCTCTTAAAAAGAGAGGAACAAATGAAAATCTACCTGCCCCTGGAGTCAGCCTTTTCTTCCACTGTAACTACCCTGTAGGGCAGCATGTTTTCCTCTTACTCTGGTATTTCACTGCAGGAACATAAGTACACACTCAAAGTCCCTAATGCTACTTCATCCATAATAGGAAGCACTAAACCTAGAAAATCTTTAAAGGGTCAGTCTCGGTCTTGCTGCTGAACAAACAGAGCTAATAGATGTGCCTCATTTGTTCTGTCATCTGTTTACTCCATCGTTTGTTTTCTTTTCTGACACATATCCTTGCAGACAGGTTGATTTGTTTGACTACACACAGGTCAATGTCTGAACAGCTCACCTAGGAGCACCAGCAACACAGAAAGAGAAAATGGGGAAAAAACAGACTATGATGATAACATATTGCTTTTAAAGCATAACAACTCCTATCAACATCAGCAGTCTGGTGCACAGACTGAGGTCAGGGTAAACACTTTGTGCAGTAACTGAGTAGTTGTGGAGATGAGGTATCCTCCTCCTTATTGCGGAAGTGGGGAACATCTTTTGCGAGGTCATCATTACTTCTGCCTTGCTGTTACCTTCTTTCATTGTCTTTGTTGCTTTCACCTATTTGCATGTCTCCACCTTTCTTCCCTTTGCACTTCTTTCCCCATAGCAACTCTGCCTTCATACATCCTACTTCTGCCACCGCCCACATGAAGAAGCTGCATAATAGTGCGAGCTGAACTTCAGAAGGGAAGATTGCAAAGACAAATGGTCGTTAGCTGATGTAGACTGATTGATAGTGAGCTTTCTAGCACTACAGGCTATGAGCCAAAGTAGGGAGAAAAAGAAACAGAGATAGGCTAAGGAGAAGCGGAATAAAAAAGTTAAGAAAGTTCTAAAGTAGAGAGCAGAAGGTTATATAAGGCAATCTTTCCCCCAGGATTGTCTGTTCAGCAGACCTGACAGTACACGCTCGGGCTAGTTAGATCCCCACAACTACATACTAGCAAGGAAATAAATCAATGATTACGTACCATGAGAAGGGCTTGTTTTGACATGCTATTCATCTGCCACTGAATCCATGTTCATGAAGAGGTCCTATCTTCAGGCACAGAAATCCCCATTTTTCAGAGCAAATTCCTGGAGGGATGATAAAGTCTGTCTTCAGGGGGTTAACTAACTCTTTGTATTTCTAATAAGTGTAGAGCTTTATAAAATATAGGTATTGAATTTACTTTTCCCCAGTAAGGTAATATAACACGTTTTATTGAACATTTGAAACATGGACTACAGCAATTAAGATGAAAGTTTAATGCAAAGGTTAAATAAAAAGCAACTTAAATGTTTTATTGAACTCCTGAAACTGCATTGCCAAATCACATCTGGGGATTCCTATCTAACTGCCATTGTGCCTCCAAGGAAAAATCATCTTCTCCAAAGCACTGCCATGGGGCTTTCATATCAACACCCAAATCAGAACAGGTAGAGAAGAATGGAGGTCACCCTTCTCATAGCCGCCTATTTTAAGTTGGTTTTACTTGGTTGCATTTCCTACACTGTTGGATGCTTTGAGTTTGTACTTGTACAAAAGAGTAGTTTGTACTTGTCAGTGTCATGAGTAAATCTAGAGCAGATTTTGCAGAATTGGAGTCCACCATGGACAGATACTCACATGAGGTGCCCACCTCCAGAGTGAAAACAGAGATGTCCTTCCAAGTCTTAGCTGTTATTAAACAATGGTGATTAGCAGTCTAATCCTGAAACAAACTGAATACTGGTAAATAGAGTAGGAAAAAGATATTGCCAAGTTTGTGGGTGATGCCTCATGACATCAAACCACTGTTACTTTGGTCCTTACTAGGAGCAATGTTCAACTCAGTAAGGCCAGGTCTTTTCTTGAAGTGGTGAGAGGTAAGCAGTTGAGCATGGGATCTTCTCTCTAGCTCCTGAACACAATTCATTTTCTCTTCCTCCTTCCAAAAAGAAAAATTGTTACTATTTTATGGTGTCCTCTTAATCAACTGCACATTATGCTACAAATGTTTAAGTGTGTTCTGTGTAAAGTTCAAGGTTAGTTAGACCAGAAGGTTCACGGCCCTTCAGCTTTTGTTACTGCATACACTGTATGATTCATCCATTCATACCACAAGCCTGTTTAATTTCTGCATACAAAGCAGAGCTCATCTTTTGCATTCAGGATCCCTGCTGCTATGAACTATTTGTCATATGAAACACCAGTCACGTTGACTACAGCATCTAACAGAACCTCTGCAAGCAGAATTAACCGAAGTAATGGAAAACGGTCTATTATTTAAATAATAAATATGTAGTAAATATCTTTAAAAATAATAAAACTATTTATCTTTAATATATTAAATGACAATTCTCAGATATCCAGATAAGAATTAGAAGCTACTTCTCTACAAAAAGACACAAGGAAAAAGAGCAGTATGGCATGTAATACAAGAGTGCTATATAATTATTATATCTAGATCCTTCTAAACAGAAAACCAAAGGATACATCAAAGACAACGTGAGAGGCCATATAGTCATCTTACTCACTGCAACATGTAATAATTAAGGAAATTTTAATTTAGAGGCCCCAAGTAAAACCCTAAGTCTACTTTTGCTTCTAAAGATAGTTTTATAAAAGGGTATTTTAATTAATTTTAGTGATATAGGAAAAAACAGATCGTGGGATATAAAATGAAAGTCTCCAAGAAGTTAAATTAACTTACCAAAGTTTCAGTGTACGAAAACATCCCACTTAGAAAATAGATTTATTTAATGAAGTGGGATTTTTTGTTTCTTCTCTGTTTTCATTTTCATTCCAGCTGTGGTTGTCATTTTGGGGAACAAGAAAACCCCAGCCTCAGATGTTTCCCATGAGCTATTAGGAAGTACCAAAGATGAGTCAACAGCTTTCCCAGAAATAAAATCTCAAAACCTACCACAAATTAATGGAGATGTTCTTAATTGTCCTAATTCTTAATTGTCCTAATATAAGAGATGGGGTTTAAAGTCTTTAAAAGAAGAGAATAAGCCTTTTGAGTGGGCAAGAGTAGGCAGCTTCAAGTAAACTAAGTTACCAGTTCCTAAGTGAAGTGGAGGGGTTAATACAGTTTACAGATGAGAAGTCTTTTTCATATATGCATAAATCAGAAATGTTGCTCAGTGCTCACCCTTTATTAACACAGGCACTCTTTTCAGCCCAGCCGATAGTGAGAGAACCCCTTTAAAATAAGGGGATTTTTCCTTTCAGTTTTATTGTTCTGCTTTCTCATCTTTTACTGTCTTCCATTCTGTGAATTTTTCTGCACTGTAATGCAGTACGGATGAAACCAGACTAAGGAGATTGATGAAATCTCTTCCGTAGGGTAAACTGGGAAAGACCTGAAGTTACGCATTTTTATAAACTTGCACACAGAAATAAGCACAGTGAAATACAGTGGGTGTGCAACAAAGGGATACTTGAATGGGGCAAATTAAGGAGAGATACCTATGTCAGTAAGCCCTGGGGGCTGTAATGTGCTGTAACTCCATTCTAAAAGCATCCATTTTGCAATCAGTTCCTGCAGAGCTCCAGCAGCAAGAACAGAGTGAATGTCCCAGACGTGCTAACCAACTGGTACATGTATCTGCTCTTAGCAGAGCATGTTTCAGACACTGGTAGCTATCTGCATCTGGGGTAGCTTCTTTACTAGTCGGAACTGCTGGAAGTTTATGAGAAATCCTTTTGCACACATGGTAGGAGATAGCTCCTACAACAGGTCTATTTGGGAAGTGTCTGGAGTCCTAGGAAGTGACTGAGGCATAATATTTAAAGTAGGGATAAGACAAACCTAAGCCAATGTTAAGAATGCCATGTTCTTAGCTTCAGAATATTTTCAGATCCTACCTGCTTCTAAAGAGTTATTTGGGGAAACTATCCACTGTCTCTCCTGTACCTACGTTTGAAAAGCGAATTTTTGGGTGCAGTTATGCATCCTCTAGTTTCTTCTCCATCTTATTCAGGCAACTGTAGGAAACATACCTGCTTGAGGCCTTCTTCCAGAGGTCTGGTATAGTGTGACAAGGAAGAGGGGTTGCTGGGACTCCACTTCTGCAGAGCTGGGGTTTTCCACCCTGCCAGAGACTGCTTATGTTGTCTCTTCATACATGAGGTCCCACATGCATCTCCTTCCTCCTCCACTACCTCATTGATTCACTGAATTTGTTTAGTCCACCCCATACTTTAATTCAGTTTTCCTTCATGGAGGGGGAAATATACAGTTCAAAATTATCTTGATGAGCCAGTGAAATCAATAGGATTAGAAATCAGCCTATATAATATTTCATTCCCACTTACAATCACAAGATAAGGGAGTAAATTTATTGTAAGCACACTTCAGAAAAGCTCAGTGAATCACAAACCAATCGTGAGTCAGCCGTGTCATACTGCTATGAAAAAGAAAGCCTTTTAAAAGATTCGGAGTATGGGTGTTACAGGTAAGACAAAAGGATCGACAGACAACTTGCAGTAAGTGCAGTGTGTGTTGGTACCTTACTTCAAGAAGTATGTGAACCAGCAGGGAAAAATCTGTAAGTTATTTTTGATTTTTGCTTTGTTCCCATGAAATCTTACCTAGTAATGTGAAGAGCTTTATTAAAGTCCATTGTCTTTCTTTATCTATCTTATTAATCATGAGCAGTTGTGCAACTTGTTAGCCACTTCTTTTCACTCAGCTACATTTGCTCAGATTCAAATCTAGAAAGCTTTCCCCATAGGATGTCTTACATCTTCTATATCAGCAGAATCCCTCTTAAACTTTCTACCTGTTAGCCATCTTTCTCCCCCTGTACCCATTTACCAGGGGGTATCTGTTAATGTGAGTAGTGAACTTGGTGGTAATGAAGGACCTTGGTATGATTTAATTTGAAATCCTCCCCTTAAAATTATATCCCCTGAACCCGCCTTATGCAGAGCTCTATGGTAAAGTCACACCATAGTGGGATCTTCCCTCTGCTTTCTCTTCACCCCCATTTTTTTGTGGTTATTCGAGCAGATCTCCTGATGAGTTCTGGACCTCAGAGCAGACTCTCATGTTCCCAGTGTGCACATCATAGTTCCCCATCATTCTTCAGCACGCAGTGTTCTTCTCTATCAATATGTGCCTTGTGAACTACCCTACCATGCTATGCTAATAAAACAGCACGTATGCAAAACTTGTCCTGCTTATTTTATTTGCTCAGGCGTATGCAGTCATCTGGGATGTGCAGCAGCTGGACCCTGTGTTTTCATTTTGAGTCGTCACAGAAAAGGCAGCAGAGTGACAAAGTAGTTGTGCCTTGTAGCACTAATGTCTCATCCGTGTAGCATGGCAGTTCCTGGGTTCACTCGGTTAGCTTCTGCTGACACCTACTGCCAGAGCTGGATGCAGCAAAGTTATACAGGAGGCGGCTTTGGCATGATTCATGGTATGCAGCTTTGGATTCGGGCTGCCGGTATTGTACGTTAAGAGGTAACACCAGACATAGCTTTCCGGAAATAAGAGGAATACAGATGAGAAATGGCAATCTCCAGGAGCAATTTGGGGGTTTTGTTGTTATTTTTCTTGTAAAATTAGTGAAGGACAAAAGTTAATTCAAAGTCACTTTATGCATTTTCCATGATAGAAGCTAATGAGTTTATGGCTAGAAGCAAATACTTCTTAAAGGCAAAAAAAGATTCTATTTATTTATTTATTAGTAGATGATCCATCTTCCTTGTTCCTGTGAATGATTTTACATCAGGTTCTGGAGAAAGCTTCCTCTCAAAGTAATTCCTGGCCTGTAGTAGTGATCTGTTTCTTTGGTTTTGCAACCAAACCTCCTTTTCACTTATTTCAATATTTAGAGATCACATCCAGGACAAGGAAGTGTAGTAGAAGACCCCACTTACTGGAAGGCTGTTAGTTTTAGAACTGCAATAAATTCATGCACACAGGAGGTGTAGTTTACACCTTTACGGGTGTTTAAGGGACTAAGAACCTTCTAAGCTATCAGAAACTAATACAATATCTGGCTACTAGTAGTAAGGGCATTTGTGCATATTGGAAGCTGGGATATTTTGCTTAGTTGCCGAAGGACAGGACAACAAACCAGTCTGAAGGGTTCATCTAGTTTATGTTTGAACTGTAATAACACCTAGGTTAAAACCCTCAGGAGAAAATCTGAGGATAGAGTGGCTTTGTTGGTTGCTGTTTTCAGCCCCTGGATCCACTTCCACCATTTCATATTTGTGTACCAGATTGTCTCCTATGTCTTCAACTCTGAAAAATACAGGCTCTCCACCTGTTAAATACTTCCAACTTTAAACATAATCACAAAAAAGGCATCGCTGCTATGTGTTCTCTGTAAGAAGCATCCTTGTCTTTGTCACCCATTTACATCCTTGACTTGGGAGTTCTCCTGTACTGGAAATGGCTGTTCATTCTTCTCTACTAAACTGGGCATTTGCGGAGAGAACTTCACTAAGGACAAGACAGTAAATTGGGACAATTAAATACACGTGAATGTCATACAGATTTAAGTGAACCTTTAACGGCTGCCGAGATCAGGGACTGTGCGTATGCTGTGAACATACAAATCAATGTGGCAGTGTGTGTGTTAGTTGCTCAACCTGTTTTATTTTGAGACATTTATCTTTTAGTGTAATGGGATTGTACCATTCTTTCAATTTGTATTTGACAGAGCACTACAGAAAGCAGATAAATATTCACAGTAATTGCCATTGAGACTTCCATGTAATCAGGTTACACATCTAAGCTAGTAACACTTAAATTCTCCTCTTTTTCAATGGTCTGCTGCCCTAAAGATTGATTTTCTATTGACAGTTGCTGGACACAGACAGTCCTGATGGATCTATTTCGTTCGCCAGCTGTGCTGGTACAACTCTCAGAGATATCCAGGATAAAAAACGGGGGACCCTAATTTTGCAGAGTTTGCATGTGAAATCAATTTAATTTGCTTGCAGGATAGAGCCTCAGAACCAGATTTTGAGTCAAGAAATAAAAGGAATGCATAGGTAAAAAACCCCAACAGTGTACCCACTGAGCAGCTTGTCTTGGATGCCGAGATGGTCCCTGCATGGGAGTCAGCTGTAGAGATTACCGAAGAACGCTGTACCTGAACAAACACTGGAACATCAACTTTGCAGCTGTAAAGCCTTTGAGCACACTATTTGGATAGCTATAATTAGTATTAGAACCTCTGCCCACTATTTCCCTTTTCATGATGTTTTCCTAACATGCTTATGTCTCACTTACACATGTACCACATTCTGAGCAGCCCAACTTTGGTCTTGTGTGTAGGAATGACATCAGTGTTAACTAAGTGCATCTGTTAGTGTTGTGAAATGCAGAACCTGTTGCAATGGCAGCAATTCAAGCTCTAACTCTGTGAAAGCACTGAAGGAAAAGAGTTTTTCATTCTGGAGTTCACTGGGAGGCAGTGGAAGAAGCACATGGAAATTACTCAGTTGGATGCACCCAGTTCAAGAGTTACCAGTCTGGGTCCACAAAATAAGCCAGATGCTGCTTTCTAACCACCACTAACTATTAATTAACACAAAGGTTTATAAAAGCTGAAGTTGCTTAGTGGTGGTTCCTGTCCTTCAAGAATACTCTCCTGGGCTGCACTTTGCCTCTGAGGACGAGGACGGAGGAGGCCCATGACCAACACCCGTTTGGCATACCACAGTAAGCGTGGTAGTAAGTGCTCAAGCTTTAACAATGCCTGCTCAAGTGCAGGGCAGCACAACACATGCAGTTCAGCAGCAGTTTGGGAGTGCAGAACTGGTTCAACAACAGCGACAAACACAAGAGTCCACACTGCATGGGACTCAAAGCTGCTCTGCACAGTGAAGCACATACTGTTGTTGACTCCTTGTAGATAGCTGGTACTACTAATGGTACTTATGATATCATAAGTACTATCCAGTTGGGGGCCTACCCATGCCTTTTAGACACTAGAGTGTCATATCTAAATAGAAAGAGTTGCACTCATTTTGGGTTGTGATGATATTGCCAACCTCTTTTAAGCTCACACTTGTGTTTTCTCTCTCCTCTTTCTATAGGGTAAGGCTGAAATGTAGAGTGCTTTGAGATCAGCTCTGCCAGGGATTCAATGAAGATAAAAGCAGCCTTTTAGCTATCCATAATGGAGAAAGGATATCTATGGATAGTATAGGAAGCATGCCGAGTTGTAGCTGAAGGCTGGTAATAACTTCCACTTCTTGTGGTTGACAAAATAGAACATCTTCTAGTTTATCATGATCTGGTCTTTGGCACACTGCACAAGCCTTATGTTTCTGTTTAGCTGGAAACTTCTGTCATTGCTCCTTCAAAGAAACACGTCCCTTAGAGAAATAATTGCTTTTACCTGGGAATGACCCATTTCCTGAGGGTGAGTGGCAAAGAAGAGAGGGAATAGCACTGGGTGAAGGTCAAACTTCAAATTTTAGGTCTTGCATCCTGGGCCTGGAATGAATGCCTGGTATTTTGCCTGTGAGTGCTTAGTTCTCATCAACGAAGTAGGTGATCCATCAGATACATCCTGTTGCTGACAATTAATCCTTCTTCTGACCCATTATAAATAGATTTAGCTTTGTAACCAGTGCAATCTTCAAGTATGTGGTAGATTTGAAAGTTATCCTGACTGTGATGTTGCTGTTCACATTGCCTGTGAACATAAGTGTGGTTATTGCTATGATCTCTGGTAGGACTCCTTGCTGCACTTCTGCAGGGTATCTACTAACAAGGCAGACACTGGATTTTCTGAATTTTCCTTCAAGACTGCTTCAAGGTTTTGTACTTGCATGACCTATATTCAGTGATATAACACAGAACTTCCTTATCCTGTTTGCCAGATACAGTGTATAAAGCTTGTAAATAAGTATGCATTTGATTTGCATAAATTATTAACTTGCCAGAGAATTGTGATTTTTATCAAAGATTCTGTAATGAAATTTTATTGTTGCAGAAATTGCTTGGGCAATCAATCACGGTGATAAGCCTGCCTATAGCTGGAATACTTACAAATGTCATTCATCGAAAACATTCGTGTTAATTAGGGTCAAGTTACCATAAAAGATAAATTCCTCTACTGAATATAACTTACCAGTGAAATTAATATGGGGAACAGGAAAGAGAAATGCTTTTGACTTTACAGCCATAGTTTATCAAGTGCTTTCATAAAAACATCTGTCTAGAGAAATAAACAAAACATCAAAATTTCTGTTGGCCTTGACAGTAAAAGCTACTTATTTCACCAGGGTGCTGACTACTAAAAAGTGCTATTAAGCAATGACAGAAGCGTTTATTTCCCATATGCTAAGAAATGGATTGTTCCAGAGGCCACTGATGTTACAGAAAAATTCTTTGATGTTCTTTACAAAAGCAAGCTGGGTTAGCACAGGATTGTCACCGCCTGATGCCCTGAATGGTGCCCGCGCTCAATAGCAGCCACTCAGTTTCACAGAGGACACAGGCTTCCCTATTTGCATTTTCATTGCGTTCCCACTGCTTATGAAGGGAAGACTAAGGAATGAATGGGCACAGACTGCTGATTTATCCCTGAGTACAAGGCTCATTGGCAGGATTATGGAGCTGGTGATGCTGCTATTTTACTGTCATACACATAAAAAAGAATTAGTATCAGGCAAGAATGAAAATCTGTCTTATCATTTTCACCTTTTCCTCTTCAAACCTGATTTTGAAAGATCAAAGATTATGATGTAGAATGCATACATTTACACACACAGGTATATACTGGCTATGCTTGACAGATAACTGTAATCGAGAGGGAATGAGCGTGCACAGCTCTGCTGCTGTCGCTGGAAGGTGGCAGTGCTCAGTGGGTCACAGGCCTGGAGTTGTGTTTTTCCTAAGCCTGTGATAAAGCACAAACCAGAGTTTTTCTGTATATATTACTCATCCGAGCCTTTATGATTTGTTAGCTGCATAGATTACTTTTCATGGGTTAATGAAAATGAAACATGCTCTTTGTATTGCAAAGTACAAGCACAGTACATTCTGCATGATTTTTACTCTAATTTTACATCATTTGGGTGACTACAGAATAGGTAAGGTCTTGGGATGTAAATGCCTGGTGTTTGTTTGGTAGAACTAAGATAACAGAGGTAATTTCTGCTCTTGTATTTGTAGGGCTGGGTCCCTCTGGTAATACCCAAGGAGGTGCTACCTTGTCCTTCAGAAGTTCAGGTTTTGTTTTCCTTTACTGAAAGATAACTCTCTACCTGGACTGGCTTCCAGAAAAGTTCACCTGCACACTGACAGTAACCCTCCTTGAGCTCTCTGCGTGAATATGCTGGCAGCTGACTGTAATTAGGTTGGAAGTTGCGAACATTATTCCCTTTCATTTTTATGAAGTCTCATTTCAGATGGCCACTGGAGATAACATAAGCCCCAGCTCCATTCGCTCATTATCTCCTCATATAGCACCAGCAGGAGGGAGCACTTGTGTTAACAACTTGCTCTTGTGTCTCCTTGTGTCTCATTCCAGCACAATCAGCACCCAGCAGCTGGGGAACACCTCTGTTCAGATAGATCACCTCCTGGAGAAGCAGCCGGGCATAGCTGCTTGAGAAGCCAAATCTTGCTGAGGGGACATCTTGCTCCAGAATGCCTGGGCAGTTGCAAGAGCATGCTCCATGCTGACGCTGAGGGCAGCCCATGTTGGCCCTGTGGTGACTCGCATGGGCAGATACTTAGAGCTAGAGTCCATGCTGCCCACATCTGCAGCGGATTGCTACCCAGGAGGAGGTGGTGCTTGAGGTACTGGTTGGAAGCCTCCATGCCCAGACAGCCCCAGGCACTCAGACCCCCCTGCCCAGCAGTGGTGAGGTGCAGGCTAGAGCCTGGCCACCCACCGTGCCCCTTTCTGCCAGCACCTTGTCAGCAGCAACCTGCTGGAGCTTGGCCAGGCAGCACTGTGAGGAGATGGGGCCAAAGGGAGACAAAGCCCTGTGGCAGCACCGCACCTGAGAGACAAGGGTTCAGGTGGCATGAGCTGCCTCCTTCCCCTAGTGCCAGCCAAGGAACAGGGGGCACAGGAGAGCCCTGCTTCAGTGCTCATGTGGGGGGTGAGCGGGTGGGGTGACATAAGAGGGGTATAGAGAGAATCATAGAATCAGCCAGGTTGGAAAAGACCTTTAAAATCATCAAGTCCAACCTTTACCCCATGACTGCCAAGACCACCACTAAACAATGTTACTGAGGGTCTCATGATTCCACCACTTCCCTGGGCAGCCTGTTCCAATACCTGATCATCCTCTCAGTGAAGAAATTTTTCCTACTATCCAGTCTAAACCTCCCCTGGTGCAGCTTGAGGCTGCTACCTCTTGTCCTACCACTTGTTACTTTGGAAGAGACCAACCACCTCCTGTCTGTGTCCTCCCTTCAGGTAGTTGTAAAGAGCAATAAGGTCCCCCTGAGCCTTCTCTTCTCCACGCTGAACAACCCCAGTTCCCTCAGCTGCTCCTCGTGAGATTTGCTCTCTAGCCCTTCATCAGCTTCACTGCCTTTCTCTGGACCAGCTCCAGCACCTCGATGTCTCTCTCGTAGTAAGGAGCCCAGAACTGAACACAGTATAGAGGTGCAGCCGCACCCGTGCCGAGCAGAGGGGGTCGATCACCTCCCTGGCCCTGCTGGCCATACTATTGCTGATACAGCCCAGGATGCTGTTGGACTTCTGGGCTGCCTGGGCACAAGCTGGCTCATGCACAGCAGCCGTCAATCAACACCGCAGGATCCTTTTCCCCCCAGCCTACAGATACGTGGTGGTGTCGCTTTAAACACAGCACCCCGAGCTCCGCCACAGGAAGCGCAACAAGCGGCCAAAGCTCTCCCTAACCACATCCCTCCCGGCTCCCCTCTCCCGCGGCCCACCCGCCACATGACTACACTTCCCAGGAGCCCGCGGCGCGGCGGCGCGGCCGGCCCGGCCCGGCCCCGCCTGGCCCTCCCCTGCCGCCGGGCATCACGGCCCATGTAGTCTTGGAGCAGTGCCGCTCCCTGGCAGAGCCTGGGCTTTGCTGGCGGAGAAGACTAACGCTCCCGAGAGACCTCGCGGCTCCGCGCCTGCGCCTGCAAGTGAAAGGCCGTTGCGTTGCGGGCAACGGCCAAGGCAGCGAAGAGGCAGCAACCGGCGGTGCCGGCAGCTTCCGCGTTTGCCGGGAAGGGGGGGCGAGGAGCGGCGGGGAGCGGCGGGAGGAGAGCGCTCGGTGGATGGGCGGTTGGCGGCCGGCAGCGGTGGCGGCACCAGTACCAGTACCAGTCAGGCGGCGGTCCTTAGCTGGGGCGCAGGGGATGAGCCTGTGAGGGCGGAGGAGCGCCGGTGGGGGTGAAGCTCGGCCAGAGCAGAGCGATGTCCCAGCCTCAGCAGCAGCAACAGCCGCCGCCGCCACCGCCGCCGTCTCCTCAGCAGCAGCCGCAGCCGCTGCCTTCGGCCGCCTCCAAGAAGCGGGACCGGCGCATCTTCTCGGGTACCTGCCCGGACCCCAAATGCCAGGCGCGGCTCTTCTTCCCGGCCCACGGGCCGCAGAGCAGCGGCAGCATCGAGTGTACGGACTGCGGGCAGCGCCACGAGCAGCGGCAGCTGCTGGCCGTGGAGGAGGTGACGGACCCAGACCTGGTGCTGCACAACCTGCTGCGGAACGCGCTGCTGGGCGTCAGCGGTGCCGGCCCACCCCGCAGGAACACCGAGCTCGTCAAAGTCATGGGCCTCTCCAACTACCACTGCAAGCTCCTGGCCCCCATCCTGGCCCGCTACGGGATGGACAAGCAGACTGGCAAAGCCAAGCTCCTCACGGAGATGAACCAGGGAGACATCTTTGACTGTTCCCTCCTGGGTGACCGCGCCTTCCTCATTGAGCCAGAGCATGTTGAAACCATCGGATATGGAAAGGACCGCTCTGGCAGCCTCATCTACCTGCATGACACCCTGGAAGACATCAAGAAGGCAAACAACAGTCAGGAGTGCCTCATTCCAGTCCATGTGGATGGAGATGGCCACTGCCTTGTCCACGCAGTCTCGCGGGCACTTGTTGGCAGGGAACTGTTCTGGCATGCTCTGCGGGAGAACCTAAAGAAGCACTTTGAGGAGAACCTGAGTCACTACAAGGCGCTTTTCCACGACTTTATTGATGCAGCAGAGTGGGAGGACATTATCAACGAATGTGACCCTTTGTTTGTTCCTCCAGAAGGTGTGCCAATGGGCCTTAGGAATATTCACATCTTTGGCCTGGCCAACGTGCTTCACCGACCTATCATCCTGTTAGACTCCTTGAGTGGAATGCGGAGCTCTGGAGATTATTCGGCAACGTTCCTCCCTGGCCTGATACCCTTAGAAAAATGCATGGGAAAAGATGGCATGTTGAACAAGCCAATCTGCATAGCCTGGAGTAGCTCAGGACGAAACCATTATATTCCTCTAGTTGGGATAAAAGGTGCTGCTTTACCTAAACTGCCTAGGAAGCTACTTCCTAAAGCCTGGGGAGTCCCTCAAGACCTCATCAAAAAGTACATCAAGTTAGAGGAGGATGGTGGCTGTGTCATTGGAGGAGACAGAAGTTTGCAAGATAAGTACTTGATGAGGCTCGTTGCTGCAATGGAGGAGGTTTTCATGAGTAAACATGGGATCCATCCCAGTCTTGTAGCTGATGTACATCAGTATTTCTACAGAAGGACTGGTGTAATAGGAATCCAGCCTGAAGAAGTCACTGCAGCTGCCAAAAAAGCAGTGATGGACAACCGCCTTCACAGGTGCCTCATCTGTGGGGCCCTTTCAGAGCATCATGTTCCTCCAGAGTGGCTGGCTCCTGGGGGGAAGCTATATAACCTGGCAAAAAGCACTCATGGACAACTGAGGCCTGACAAAAATTACAGCTTTCCCCTGAACAGTTTGGTGTGTTCCTACAACCCTGTGAAGGATGTGCTGGTACCAGACTATAGCCTGAGTAGTTTGACTGCTTGTAACTGGTGTCATGGTAACTTGGTGCGTCGCGTCAGAGAAGATGGATCTGTTTCATATTTGGATGGAGACAGAACTAATACTCGGTCCACAGGTGGCAAATGTGGCTGTGGATTCAAGCACTATTGGGAAGGTAAAGAATATGACAACCTCCCTGAAGCTTTTCCTATTACTCTAGAGTGGGGTGGAAGAGTGGTGAGAGAGACAGTCTACTGGTTCCAATATGAAAGTGACACTTCCCTGAACAGCAATGTGTATGACGTCGCTATGAAACTTGTTACCAAGCACTTCCCTGGGGAATTCGGTAGTGAGATTCTTATTCAGAAAGTTGTCAACACAATATTGCATCAAACTGCCAAAAAGAACCCTGATGATTATACCCCTGTAAATATCGATGGTGCTCATGCCCAAAGAGCTGATGATGTACAGCAAGGACAAGAGTTAGAGTCGCAACTTCCAACCAAAATTATTTTGACTGGACAGAAGACAAAAACTTTGCACAAGGAGGAGCTGAACATGAGCAAAGCTGAAAGAACTATTCAGCAGAACATTGCAGATCAGGCTTCTGTAATGCAGAAACGGAAGAGTGAAAAACTGAAACAAGAGCATAAAGGGCAACCTAGGACTGCTTCTCCTGGGGCTGCTCGTGAGGGGCCATCATCTGCACCTGCTACACCAACAAAAGCCCCCTATTCTCCAACATCTACAAAAGAAAAGAAAATTCGAATAACCACAAATGATGGGAGGCAGTCGATGCTGACGCTGAAGTGCACTACCACCTTCCTGGAACTGCGGGAGAGCATAGCGAGAGAATTTAATATTCCTCCCTATTTGCAATGTATTCGCTATGGCTTTCCTCCTAAGGAGCTGCTGCCTCCCAAAGAAGGCATGGAAAATGAGCCCGTTCCTTTGCAGCATGGTGACAGGATTACCATAGAAATCCTGAAAGGTAAGGAGGAAGGCAGGCAGTCTGCTTCAGCACACGCGGCCCATACTGTGAAACATGAAGACGTTGCTCTGCCTAGTAAAATCTCATCGAAAGAACTGCAAGAGCAAGTGGATAAGGAGATGTATTCTCTCTGTCTTCTAGCAACACTAATGGGTAAGCCTGACTTACAGTTGTATTTTAAAATTGTGGTTTTAAGTAGAGGGTAACATAACATGTAGTTACATACATACCTTTTTTCCCCCCTTTCTTTTCTGTAACCATGGAGAAGGTTAGTTCCTTTATTCCTCTATTAGAAGAAAGGTTAACATGCTGTCAGTGATTTGCTGGGTGTTGTGACTTTCTAAAATGTGTGTGCGAGATACTTGTTCTTTGCTATGTATTTAACAGATTTGCTGATCAGAAGTTCTTGCATTTCCTCTGTCTTCTCTGTTTTCCCTGTCATTCATTAGGCACACATCTGATGTGTATGTGTGTGGGTTACTTGCTCCCTATTTTTCCTAATCTCCCTCAGGTTTCAGGAAGTAAAGTCAGAGCCAAGGTGAGAAGGGGACTCTGTCTTGTCATTGGAAGTTTGAGGACCAGATTCGCACCTCTGTAGTAGGATGAAATCTTGCCATTTCTTGCCACAGGGGAGTTGTTGGTTTAAGCAAATGAGCGCAGCTCCTCAGTCTCCTCAGCTAATCTGCTAATTTTAAGTGAAGAGCTGGTGTTTTTAGAGAGCTGTGAAAAGCATTATCTCAGAATGTAAGCAGAGGAGAAACTGGAAGAATCTAACCACAGATTTGAATCCTGGGGGTGGACACAGGGTTGCAAAGCCGTCCTTATCAAGTGACAGTCATGTAAATCTGACTAACTGTTAATAATTCAAGATAGAAGGGCTTTTCCCAGGTGCCTGTATTTTTTATATTCTTATTTGGACTCGGGAGACTTGGACATTCATTTGTGTACTTTCTTCATCGGTTCCACAGCTCCTGCTGCTTACTGGCAGGAAGTAGGGCAGTAATTACCATACATTTAGCTCTATGAACTAGTTGAATAGCAATGGTTACAGGGTTTTCTGTTCGGTTTTTTTGTGTTTTGTTGTTTTGGTTTTTTTAATATATTTCTTTTTTTTTTGTGGGAGCCTTCCCTTTCGCTGGAGGGATTTGGTGTGGCTAAAGCATGTGATACTTTAGAAACGAAACAATTGCATAATCACAGACTGGTATGTCAGAAGTCCATCAAGCAGAACTTTGATTCTTTTCAAAGCTTGACTGTTTACTGCAAGATAGTGTGCTGAATCACTAGTCACCTCAACACACGGACACCTGCACCTATGTTCCAAAGTGCAGGAAAAGCTCAGGTTTAAAAGCTATCTCAATTTGGAGATGAAGCTTAAAAGAGCTTTCTGTTTCCAGGCAAGACTGCTGAAGGCATAGTTACTGGCTTACAAAAACCTCTGACATGCTTTAAAAGTATCTCGGTTACTTCAGTATTAAGGTGTGTCATTTTATTTACAGGTACTTATTCATAAAATGGGAACTCATATTCAAGAATCATTTTTTGTCTCTGACTTTAACTGCTGTTAATTTCTGCTTTCGAAGCACAGGTTAGAATAGAATTTACCTCACCCTTCTCTGACCACATCTATTTTGTGTTACTAATAGAAGTAAAAGGTGCAGCAAATGATAAACAAACCATTTATAACAACTAATGCAGCTAGTGAATAAGGTGCTATTTTTAGATAATCACTTTGCTCACCAGGGCTTCATTTTCCATTAAAGATACTTGTAGAAAGAAAATCTGGGCAGGTCACTGTTTACAGTTGGGATTTTTCACTGAGGAGACAAACTCTTAAGAAACTTCCTTAGTCCTTGCACTTGAGTGTTGGGGTGGCAGTTCTCAGGGTGGTGTATTCAGCCTTGCTGGGGTGAGAGGCTGCAGTGTTTCTCAATGACATTTCTGTATTGCTAAAAAGCAGTGCTGGGAAGTTCTGAGGGTCAGCTTATCCTGCATGCTCTTGTAGTAACTGTGTTCTGCTAAAAACATGCATCTAATAATATAGTCACATTGGAAGGTCCAAAAAGGAGATGCTGTTGAAGTAGCTTGCTGTTTTCTTTTTTTTTTCCTCCCCAGTGCCCAAACTTCTGTAGCTATTCACTGTGGATGTTTAAAAGCTTTTCTTTCAGACAGGGTCTCCTGTAGGCTGACTTGATGCTTCTCTCATTTCAGTTCGTAGAATTTTTGATTTCTGGCCTCAGCCGGTTAACAAATTACAGTTTTAGACCATGTTTTTATTTTTTCTGTATCTAATTTAAAGATAAGCTCTGGGAAATTAGATACTGTAATTTCTGGACCACGTAACATATTATACATGATTTTTTGGTAAAGCTTTCTTCTCTTTTTTTTGTTTATCTCAAAATACAGAAGTCTATCAGGAAATGACTAAAGGAATTGTAATTTTACGTTAACACAGGTAAAGCATTGTGTTTTGAAACAGATTTAATTACACCCATGCAGAAGCACTCTGGATACGTGCAAGCCAAGTATGAATCTATTGTGATCGGTTTGTTTTGCGTTGATGAATTCATCAGTGCACAAGAAATCAAAATTGCCTGGTTTAAATTAAATATATTAACACCAGCATTTGCTTGGAATTAAGCAGCTTGTTTTTAAGCCACCTGTAGTTCCCTGTAACCTGTATTTATCAGTTGAGTTTTTGATCTCTGCTTCTGTGTGTCCTCTCTGCTGTATGAAATACTGGTCTTGGGCTTCCACTGGCATAGGTTAATCTGCAATTGCTCTTTTTGTGAAGTGTATGAGGCATGCTTGTGTGTAGCGTAGTCTCCATTTGTTGCCATACCTTTGTGGGGCTGAGGTTTGGTCTGAGGGAATGGGAACAGTATTAACATCATCTCTTTGATATATGTAGTAACTTGAGGGAATTTTTAATCTAACTAAACGATCACCCAAATTAACTTGTGACCTGTAAGTGTCTTACTGCCATGGTAATCAAACTCCAATAATAAAACCCAACTAGCAACAAAAATGTGCAAACCTCAAATGCAGTTTAGTTGAATCACACAAGCTAGTTCCTTTGATCTGGGAAAGTCAGGTTGTGATTGTGGGTTTGATTTTGTGTGGAAGATCTCTTTATCAAAACAATATCATTGGTTTGTGTTTCTTTCAGTGGCTGATGCTTTTGTTTTGTGAGCCCTGCTCTCCATACTTTTCTGCATAAAAGGCAGTTAGTGTTGCATAAAAGGTTATCTAAACAGTGATGCTTCTCCTGTGCAAGGCTCGACAAATGCTCAGACCAAATAGGGAATATTTTCTTGGAGAATGCTACTAACATGTAAACCTGGGCTTCTTAGTGAAGCCAGGTGGCTGTCTTGTGGAAAGTAGCCTCTATTCTCGAATAAGAATGGATTGCTAGATGCAGCAACACAGGAGTCCGTAGTATGAAGTCAGCCACTGTGTAGCTGCTGGTTTTGGCAGATGGTCTGTATTCTGTTGCTTATCAGTGTAGTGGTTGTTTTGATTCCTGTGGGCAGTATTTAAACCACCAGGAAGACCTGGAGGGAAATGAAGAGCCACAGCAGTGATGCTCTGCAACCATTGTGTGAGGGATGTGGATTGCAAAATGTAACTGAGAATAAGGATGTGGGATAGCAGTGGGCCCCTTTTGAAATATTAAAAACATGAGTGTTATCAGTCGTGATCGCCCTCCCTCTATGCAGCTGTTTGAAGAAGAGAGAAAACAATGGCAATAGTGGGGAGGAAAAGAGAATGCTCCTTCTAAGTTTTTTAATTTCCTTTTTTTTTTTCCTTAGTGGCATCAGAGCTGTAGAGAAGCTTCAAATTTATTAGCAACTCAGTAGACAGGAGTTACTGGGATAAAGTCAAAAGACAAGACCACCTTCTGTACATCATGGAAAATAATAAAGAAGAGTAGTTGGTTTGTTGCCTGGATGTTCATGCTAGGAAGTGAAGGCTAAATCTGTGAGCTTGATGTACAAATGAGAGCAGTGAACCAGAGCATATATGGTTCAAGGGAGTGCATTTAAAATTAATCAGATTATGTAGGTCTCATATTTAAAATGTCTGAAGTCCAAACATGATGAAGATGCATTATGCCCTTCTTAGAGAGAATGGGGACTGGCATAACATGTGGAGAGATGAGCTAAGGAACCCTTCTTGTGGGGGGATAGACAAGCAGGGGAGTGTATGGAGTCACATGCCTGCTGGGGAAGGGAAGCGAGAAAGTTGGTGAGTGGCTTGAAGGGTTGCAAGCTGTAACATAGCACATAATGCCACTGTCATAAGGGTGAAAGGTTTTCTCACCTGAGGTGGGTGGGTAGGAGACTAGCCACAGTTAGCTTGTGGGATATGCATAAAGAAGTGCAAGGAGGGATTTAGATGTGCTCTGTAGTTTAGTATGTAGGAAGCTATTAAAAATAACTTAACTTTTATTTTCCTCTTAACAGCAAGCAAAGAAATAATAGTAATATTTTTAGCGTCACACATCCCAGCTATCTCTAAGTAGTAAGTGCATCTAGTTTATTTTATGATTTGCATTCTCCAGTTTTAATAGAAAATTGAGAGATGTGGTTATTGAGATTTTAATGCCTAAATAAGGGTGCAGTTTCTATTTAGGGTATCTCAGTATGTTGCCTGAATGATTGATATAAAATGGGAAAAGCAGTTTTTTTCTGGAAATGTATACAGGCAGTATTTGCTTCTGCATCAGGAGAATGGAATTTATCAGTACCTTTTATTTGCACTGTTTGACAGCTACATCACAAGTTACTTCTCTCAAGCAGGTAAGTGGTTAGCAAAATTGGAAAAGGGCACAGGTAGAAATGCAGATCTGAACCGATTTAGCAGGTACTGTTAGGCCACTGATATTCTGTCACTGTAACCCAATTTTCTGTTCCTTATATTCCTTTCCTTACATAGTTAAGTTAGCTTTTTTTTTTTCCCTCTCAGTGGCATTTGAAGTTGTCACATTTCAATGCCGTTTTTAGCATCTTTGGAAAATGCCAGTTACATGGGACAGCTGGGGCCTCACAGGTTTTGTATTTTGCTTCTAACTCTCAGGAAAAGCAAGGTGCAGACACAGCTCCTGCACAGCTGCCTGTGTAGATGTTTGTATCTCAGTGACAGTATCAAGTCTGCTGTATGGCAGCTGTGAAATTGAGATCTGATTTTTGAGAAGGTGTAGGGATATAGAATCGAGATTTTAATGTGCAGGGGTATGTGCTTGAATTTTGGAAGTGTGTTAGTCGTTTACTAGTTTTATGTTGAAAGCATGGGTGGGAGGGGAATGGAAACTTGTGTATAGGGCTTGGCAAAGAACCAGGAGCTGCAGCTTGGGTCAAATAAAATTTGGGAACCTTGTACTAGAACATGTAGGATATTTGACTGCAGACAGTGGTATGTTTTCCTGGAAGTTTCTTGGTGTCCTGTGTTCCTGTTATGTACATTCACAATCAATAAATTGCATAGAAGAGAGTGAGGATTCAACTTTTAATTCAAGGAGCTGCATTTTTGAGCATTATAATGTTAAAATACAACTGTTGAATAATTGTGTTTGATTTTTACAGGGGAAGATGTTTGGTCCTACGCAAAGGGGCTTCCTCAGTTGTTTCAGCCAGGTGGAGTATTCTACAGCATGATGAAGAAAACCACAGGTAATTTTTGGTTTTGTTTCTATGCCTTCCTTCCTCAGTTTCCAAATCTTTAAAATTGTGAGTTGGTATTGAGTCACTTGTGAGCATAAATATATTTTTATTTTATTACCGTAGTACATTTTAATTTTCGTGATACTGTAGAACTTCTTATGCTTTCTCAAGAACCTCAGGCTACAGAATTTTAGTAAGACTTGTTCATTCAACTTAAAGCTCTTCTTTTCTGAAGTTTTCTCTGCAACCATACATTTCAATTTCAACGTACTGAATTGTGTAAACAGCTTCAGTAAGTCAAATGATTTTGTTAATTTGTTTCCTCAGAGAGATCAAAGAGACGATCACAGGACTTAGTCCTGTTATACTTTAAAACACTTACTGGATAAACAGTTAATCTTTCTAGTGTATTTCTTAGTAGCTATTTTATACAGGGCTACTGCATATTTTAAATTTAAATGGTCTTTCATATTATTAAGATGGTTGTTCAAAAGCAAAGCTATCTATGCTCTTTTTGAATTGATAAATGTTATATCTTGGGCGATGTGCAGAATAACCAAGCGAGTAGTTAAGAGTATGTTTGATTTTTAGACAGCTTTATAAATGCTGCCTACAAAGCATAACATGTTTCTTTGGAGAAGAAGGTCCCAGTTATTTCATCACATTTCAAGTTTCATATTCAAGTCTTTACATTCATAGTTTAGCTGTTGTGGTTTCATCTATTATAATGATTTTTTGCTGCCTTCTTACTGTTTGATTTCTTAGGCAGTTTTATCAACCGTAACTTGATTATATGTGGGAAGAGGTATTTTATCACATAATTTCTATGCTGTTTGCAGTAATTGAAATGTGTGGTATACTTACTGCCCACTACCTCCAATTGAATTATTAGCCTGGGTAACAGAATTAGCATGCCAAGTGTCTTACAGCAGATCTGTTTCCTTTTAGTTTTCTTTCTTCTATTATGCTTGTACAGTAAAGACTGGTGTATTGTTTGTGGCAAGTGAATTAGCTTAAACAGTAGCTAATAGAAAGGACCTTTTGGACCAATTAACAACTAGCCAGAGCTGAGAACCTGAAATGAATCCAAGGGATTTTAACCCAGCTGGTCATTAACTCACAGAAAATGCCCAATTTTCATTGTCAGTGGGCAAAAATGACTTTAGAACTATGACAGTGGGAGATGATATTCTGTATTTGAACATTCTTGCAGCATTATTATATCATTGCTCTGTGTTGTAGGTGTTTTGCACTACCTTGGTAGGTAAAATTACTATTTCAGTATTAACATACTTCTATGATTCTTACTACATTTCCACTAAACAATTGCAATGTGCAGCAACCTTTTTTTTTTTCCCACTTAAAGAAGCTCTTCACCTATCTGTAATATTTTAGTTAATGAAATAATGCAACTATAATACTGGACATTTAGAACAAAGCTTTCTGTCAATTGCAGGTACTGTTTATTAATTCAAGTTTGATTTAGTGGATCTTGTTTAACATATTTGAGATTTCAGAATTGCAATTTCAAAGGCAGTTTTAACCTAGAAGAAGCTGTTACAGCTCTCTCCTGCAAATGAAGATTGAGCTGGTAAATTCTGTAGTTAACAGTATATTCTTCAGGTTCTTAAAGGGATAGGTGTTTGTGTTTCAGTTTTGTTCTGTGTTTTGGCTGTTTGGCTCCCTTGGACGTGTAAAGACAGGAGCTGTGTGTTGGAAGTTTTATGATGATCAACTGGAAAACTGAATGTTACCCATTTTTGACACAGAGGAGCTTCAGAACTTAAATTTGTCTAGTGAACTCTCAATTTTAGAAGATCAATCAAATTTTAAGTAGGACAGCGAGACAAACAGCAGATAAAAAATACTATGTATCATGTTTCTTTTGTAAATGTTGTAATAGTTATCAATGTTGTAAATGTTTGTGATAGTTATAATCTCCAGGACTACTAAAACAAAAGTGTTTCAAGTTTACAACGTTATCTGGCAGCACTTCCTCTCTGAGAAGACAAATAGCAAATTTGAAATTCTTCAGGCTTAGCAGCAGTTGCACACCCTGAAGTCCTGCCACACATGGAAGTGGTCCTAAACAGTACTTCTCTAGATATAGCAGTAGTGTTTTGAAATGTGCTCTTTGGCCGGTGGGGTGTGGGGGTTTTTGGTTGTTGTTTGGGGGGGCAGGGGTATGTTTCAGTTTGTTTGGGGTTGTTTTTTGTTTCTGTTTTGGTTTTGTGTGGTTTGGGGGGGGGGGGGGGGGCTGGTGGTGGTAGCAGTGGGGTTTGTGCCACTGCAAATATACACTATTTCTTCAACTTCTGTTGTATCAGAACTGCACGTTCCAGCAAGGTGGCTATTTTATCTAGTAATATACTACATTACTGCCTTTTCATTAGAATCACCATAGAAGGCAGCAGCATCTTAAGGCTATACTGTGATTGCTGGCATATGGCATACAAGCCTAAATTTCCTCCCACAGTATGAAGTTTCAGTGTGTTTCCACGTATTTGATGCAATAAGTTTAAATATAGTAATCAATCTGTGTATTCAAAGCATGCTTTAAGATATTTTAGTACCATGAATAACTTCTTCTATCTTTATAGGTTTGGCTGATGGCAAGCACTGTACTTTCCCACATCTGCCTGGTAAAAACTTTGTATACAACGCAGCAGAAGACAGATTAGAGCTGTGCGTGGATGCTGCTGGGCACTTTCCTATTGGTCCTGATGTTGAAGAGTTGGTTAAAGACGCCTTAAGTCAAGTGCGAGCAGAAGCTACTTCAAGAAGCAGGGAAGCAAGTCCTTCACATGGAATGCTGAAGCTGGGTAGTGGTGGAGTGGTGAAAAAGAAATCTGAGCAACTACATAACATAACTGCATTTCAAGGAAAGGGCCATTCCCTGGGAACTGCATCTAGTAGTCAACAACATGATCAAAAAGCCAGGGAAACACCACTTTTAAGAAAGCATAGCACAGAAACAGACTTCAGTCCTTCTACTAAAATTGAGCCTTCTGTATTCACAGCTGCTTCTGGTAACAGTGAGCTTATCCGAATTGCTCCTGGAGTTGTGACAATGAGAGACAGCAGGCAGCTTGACCCCACTTTGATTGAGGCACAGAGAAAAAAGTTGCAGGAAATGGTCTCTTCTATTCAGGCTTCAATGGATAGACATTTGCGGGATCAGAATACAGAGCAGTCAGCATCAGTTGATCTATCTCAAGGAAAAGTAGAGGCAGTGAGTTCAACTGCTAAAACTGGGAGCTTTCAGGCTGCCTTACCCGAATCACTGTCTGCACCAGGTGGTACTGAACACTTGAATACTGAATCAGCTGATGGTAACATGGTGAATTCTGTGGGAACAACATTCCCTGCAAGGTCTAAAGCACAAAAGGGAAATTCTGTTGAGGAGCTAGAGGAGATGGATAGTCAAGATGCAGGAATCACTAATGCAACTGAGCCAATGGATCACTCTTGATAGGTTAAAATCTAATAAGGGTAGAAAAAATTACTGTTCAAATGTAATGTTTATTGGCTGGGCCACACAAAGTGATTAGTTATTAAGTCTTGTATGTATGTCAAAGATTATATCATCTTATTCAGTGCATGATAAGCGTGTGATTGGCAATAGCTTTCAGTATTACCATACTGCTGCCCAGGCTGGCTCTGTTACCTGTAAATTAGTTATTAGGAAATGCACTGAGATGAATATCTGCTGTAAATGTGGGTTCTTGAAAATTCTTTGTAATTTTTAATTCCTTAAAAGTCTTAAAATTTAAGCCCATTCTTACCATGCTAGTTTAAGGTCACTGGAAAGGCTAGAACAGGAAGAACTAGAAACATGACTAAGTTAATCCTGTCCCAGGCACTTAATTCCACTCAAAAACACACTATAAACATGAATCATACATAAATTTCAAACAGCAACTAAAACTAAACTGCTAAATTTGATAATGTAGCCTGTACAGTACTTTAATTACATTGTGCTGGCACTTCCTCCAACTTAAAAATGTGCATTCATACAGATATATATGCTTTTCAGAAATCTTGAAATAAGTGTAACTTTACTAAACTCTCTAATTTCTCCACATTATCAGTTTAAGCAAGTTAGAAAAAAGGGTACTTAGTGTATGATGAAGATAAAGTGAATGTGGTGTGGTTATGCATGGCTGTCTGAGCCAACACAACCATTTTGGTGCTCTGTTAGTAGGTGATAGCATGTTTTTATTTCCTCCCAAATACTAGGCTGGTCAGATCCTGTGCAACTTTCAACACAGCTACAGGAAAGAAGGGGGCAACTGCAGGAAACAACAAATGTTCAATGGCAAATCTATTTTTTCTTTTAAAGTATTAGTATTACTAGCATTGGTTAGTAATGGCGAAAAATAAATAGCTGGCCTTTTCAAAGCAAATGAACAATTTATTGGAAGGAAATGACTCTATTAAAATATATTATCCTAAAGTGTTCAGTGACAATGGAGCTTGTGGAAGATAACTGTTTACTCCATGGAAACAAGGGGAATACATGCCATTTCAGTGTCAGTAAAGACTACCCACCTCTATTAGCCTCACTTCAGTTTGTGATGCAGCATTCCCTGCATCAGTGGTAAGACAGCTGGTATCCACTTAAGTAGTGTGTTCATCAGACCTGCAGTGCTAGTTTTTAAGAAGCAGCCATTGTGCTTGCTCCCTAAGGATGCAATGTGTATCTGATACTGCACTTTGCTTTTGATCTTCATAGTCATATTAAATGCACTATTGTTGCTTCCTCTAATGGTAAAATAACACTGAATGAACGAAAGATGTTAATACAGCTTCAAAGGAATTAAGAGCATTTAAATATTGAAGTCTGTGTTTGTGCACATGTGGGTTTTTACAAGTTCACAAATGTTGTTTGTGTTGCATATGCTTATATTCAGAAAGGTCTCCTCACTTCTTACATTGCTAATCCCATAAACAGTTCTAAGCATTAGAAGGGAAGATTTATTTTCGTATATAGAAATTAATAGAAGCAAGTCACTTGAAGAACAGCCCTGTTTTGTCAAACTAAATTCAAATGCCTCTGTTGGTTGACTTTTTATGTAGAGAGAATAAATACTTTATGATTTAGTACACTATAGGTAAAAAAATAAGAATCACCTTTTCAGAAATAAATTAAAAAATTTGAAGATCTTAAATTGCTAACCTGTAAGTTAGCTATTTGGAAGCTTGGAATGTATGAAGTAATTTGGCTCACCAGAACTAACCTTGGTGATACACTGATTAACTGGCAGGGCTTACTTAGTAAGAAACAGGATGCACATGCAGCAGCTGGAAGCCTGCCACGAATCTGAAAACATTTAGTCTTCCATGAATCAGTTGAACTGTCTGAAGGCTACTTCTATATAGAAAATATGAGTAGAGGCTTGTGCTTTGCCATTGTGTGAGCTGCAGAAAAGTATAGCAGTGACATGTTCCTGGGAAGGAATTTAAGTCAGGAGAGGCTGAGGGGGAGGAATTTCCTAGATCTCATGCATTTAGACAAGCTAACTACCACTTAGTTTTAACCTTCTCTTTAGAAAAAGAAGTATTCCTTGGCTGAAACAAATACAGGCAGTGTATAGGAGACAATTCCAAGTTTGAAATAAATTGGAATCTTTATTGCATATCATCCTTACTTAAAGAGAAGATGCTTACTTCTTTCATGCCTTTCTGGTAAGACTACAGACTTTTGTGTGCCTTTATTAAGAGGAAGGCTTAGTTTAATTTTGACACACTTCCTGTTTCAGCAGTAATTTGACATTTTCCTTCTTATCTAAATAGAAATAGACACAGATTACAGCTCTGTTTGACTTGCTGTTAGGGTCTTCTCGGGTCCATTCGAGTCATGTAGATTAGAATTCTCCAGTTCCTAAAGCAAAATAGTCTCAAAAAGGAATGGTAAAATGGTGTCAAAATCACAAGATGGGCTGATGTGAATTCCTCTGGTGTAAAGCAGGATTGTGCATATTTCTTTGCAGTGTTCTTATTTCACGTGGCTTTCTCATGCATTTAAGTATCAGTGTTTTTGAGAAAGATGGCTTTTGATACCCTCAAGTGGAGCTAAACTTTATCTGCGTGCTGGTGAGATGTGTAACTGTACAGGAGAAGTGAAATAAAGAACACTGAAGTGTAAGTTTCAACAGATGTTTCATTTGATTGCTAGCAGTGAGTGCAAATTTGAGTTGAGGCAGATCTGTGTCCATGTCTCAGAAGCACCCATGCGCTTGTTAGGTTTTCCTGTTAGAGCCAGGAAAATGGTGGTGGGGTATAAGGGCAGGGAAGATGTGGACTCATTGTGGATGTGAAGCCATGTCAGCAGGACTTCTCAAATAGTGTGGAGTGTCCCCTTTCTCAAAAAAACCCCAAATGCTAAGTTCTTGCTACTGAGTTGCCTGTGGACAAGGTTGTGGTTCTAAATTCTTTTTGAATACTTGCCTTGAGTACTTCCTTGACCAGGGGCCATCTCCTTCTACACAGTGTCTCATGGCAAGGAAGACTTACATTATTTGAAAATCCTTAACTGTACTCTGGCTTATGATTTATAACCTAAATGAAAGATGATTACTGAAAATACAGGCTCGGTAGAGAAGAGAAAAAAAGAAAAGAGAAAGGATTAGGCTGCTGATGAGCTTATGGGAAACCTCAGGAGAACAGATTGGTTTTTCAGGCAGAGGCAAGATTTTTACTACTTGTATGGCTGGCTGCTTAGCAAGGTTGACTTTGATACTGCTGTTTCACTGTGAATTGTTTGTGTTTCAGTGAGGGGATAATAAACAGCAGCTTTTCAAATGAAGTTGTATAAATATGTTTGGGATGCCTTCACTATTATAGTCACATAGCAGCAATGTATATTGTTGGTTTTGTGAAACCTATATAGTTTACTAGTCTTCTGAGAGACACAGAATGTGAGGTAGGCACTGCCTCTGACAGAATGCTCTAGCAGCAGCAGCACAGCTGCAGGGCTGTGTGCTAACAACCCTGTGCAACAGGCACACTTTCAAGACCAAAATGCTTAATTTGCAATCTTTCAAAAAGGTAGAATCTGTTGTCACTGTCACAAGTTTAGCAGAGTTGCTTGCTACTTTTTCAA
The DNA here is from genome assembly GCF_037157495.1 of Lathamus discolor. Classification (NCBI taxonomy): domain Eukaryota; kingdom Metazoa; phylum Chordata; class Aves; order Psittaciformes; family Psittacidae; genus Lathamus; species Lathamus discolor. The sequence goes on along the minus strand of NC_088885.1, from coordinate 124,702,873 downwards.
TGCGCTGAAAATGCCAGGCAATAAAACTCATAGTATGCTTACAATTGGGAGAGCAATGCTTCATTTGAAATGTAAGAAAAATTAATAAGATGCCACTGTTATCTCTACATTTGTTTGGCTCCTATTTTCAAATAGCAGAATCTACATGCTTTTGTAAAATAATGATACGAAGTTAATCCTTCTGTTAAAAAAGAAAAGCCTACATCAGTGTTTTCTTTGTTTTGCTTGTGGGTATCAGTTTAGCTTCTTAAAATTAAAGAAGTTACTTAAGATCTTAAGAATGCAGGATTCCCTCTGAGCCCTTATGCCTGCGGTTGAGCAATAAAAGGTTGAAACGTGTGGTATTTTCAGAATTATTTTAGGTTTCATGAGGATTATTGCCAAGAAATGAGAGTGCACTTTTAGGAGGGAATGCTATTTAAAGTGTATAAATAAGAATTAAAATAGTGTATATATATTTAGAAAACAAATCTTTTTAAACAGTGCTTTACATGTTGAATTAAAAATAAATTAGCATATAAACTATACCATCTTCACAGACCTGGCTGCTACCCAGCACAGTTTGGTTTATTTGTGATTGCTGTACTAATTATATTTGATTTTTTTTTTATCTGTAATGTAACAATAGTGTATTATAACAGTATATAGTGTACTATACTACACTTCACTGTACAGTATTTGGAATTTTCTTTGATTGCTATATTAAAACTATAAGTTAAAACATCTGCTTTGGTTTTGTAAGGTGCAACTTTCATCTAGCCTTTCATACGTTAGCCTGCTTACGTAACACTGATTTGGTTACCGAATGAATGAGTTATATGGACTTCTGCATTCTACATATGAATTGTATTATACTTGCATACATGAATACTAGTACAGAAGTTGAAATAATTGGTATGAATCTTAAAGTAAACATTTTGCTTTGGTTATGTTTCTGTTTAAGAGGAACATTTTAAAAGAAAAACTCTGTATGGAAAAGTTCAGGTTTGGTTTTTTTTTTTCCTGACCTCATACCTGTTCTGAATGCTTCATTAAACACACAGGACCTTTGAATTTAAAATAGGGTTTTGTATAATTGAGGCCAAAATCTGAGATCTGAGTCTTTCTTCAAACTTGTCACCAAGTAGAAGGTGCAGAAAAATGCTGACCAAGTAGTACATGATGTTGAAGGTATATTGCAATCTGTGGTTTGAAATGTTGGTCAAAATGTATTTCAAAGCAAAGTTTTAATGCATGCATGTGATATGCAAGTATGGATAGTATAATTGGGAAGCACTAGGCTTTTGAAATTTGGCAGTACTCAAAAGATGCACATACTGGCAACTACTTAAATTACCTCTGTGCTTTTTCCACCAGCTACATGTGGTAATGTGTTTCAAAAATTGGCTGTAGTCATACTGAGTCTAAAAAGAAGTCATAAAACCCATCTGCAAAACTGCTGTTACTTCTCGTATTTATCGAAAGGCTTTAATTCAAAGTGTGCTAGCATTAAAGCATTACTTAAAATGATGGGCATAGAGAGTCAATTTTGATTGCATGTCATAGCATGAAGAATTGAGTATTTTCTTTTGGAAGATTTGTATTTCAAAGGCTTAAATGCTTAATGCTAAGCTAGACATTTACTCATCTTTATTATTATTATTTAATAATGTAGTATTTATAATCTGAGCCGAACCCAGTACTAAACACATGAAGAAAGCACGTTAATGCTTTCAAACTGTTTTCATTTTTCTTCTTTTATTAATTGGATAGCCTTAATACCCATCTTTGTTATTTTACATTGGAGTTGTTTGGGTTGGGGTTTTACTTCCCTTTATGTATATCCATAGCAAATCTGTTCTGCCATCCCTGCAAAACCACAGCTTCCTGCCAGAACAGGACCCCTCACAATGTGATTTTGTCCTTAAGATCAGGGTGAGAGTAAACCCTGGATGTTCATCAGCACCTGTAGTGAGTTGTGGAAGGTGCTTTTGCTATTACGGAGTCAATTTGAATATGTATATTGACTGCAAAAGTTAATAGGAACTTTGTTTTGCTTGATGTAGACTTTATTGAGGCTTTGATATGTGTTGGATTCTACTGACTTGCAATATTTATATATTTAATTTATATTACATATTTAAGCATCAATAAAGTAGTAGCGTTTAGATCCACAGTAGACTTGTAGCTGACACCAGAGAAACCCAGTGTCACAGCTGAATTTAAATGTTATTCTGATCGGAATTACTTAAACTGATGTACACTGAGTAATTCTGAACATTTATTAATATCATCAAAGGCATTAGGCTTCAGTGTAAGCATTACCTCTGTTGCAGTAACTTGCAGATGCTTTAAGAAGCTTAAAAAAACCCACCCTGTTCTCTGTTAATGAAAGGCATTGATTCGATGATTATGAGGTGGCTGCACGGACTTGCTTTTGGACTTCACTCACTGGTTTTTTTTAAATGACTACCTAATTTTGTTTTCTGCTGGAAATAATACTTCTAGTGGCTTGTCTTGCTGGTAGCAAATCTAATTTCACTTCTGAAGTGATCCTGGGGATCTGGACTGCATTAGTGCGGTTTGGAAGCTTGTATTCAGTACGTAAAAATTAAAAGAAAGATGATAAGTGGAAGGAACTTACCAGAAATTAGAAGAAGGTTTAGAAGGTGCTATGGTTCTTACTAAGCCAATAGTCTGTGGAGCCTGGCTGTGTGAAATGCACAGTCATTTCTCATAAACTTTTAAGGCATGTTTCAAGCAACTTCTTTCAGAATAGGAGAACTTGATTTTATAGGCTATTTTGTCAATTCAGTATATGAGTTTTTCTTTATTTTGAAGCTGCTTTCAGATTGTCACATTGCTGTATAAATGTAGAGAGATGCTTGCCAGATGCTATCTCCTAATCTGAGCCCTTCTCTGTGCAGACTCTGCAAACCGTAAAGAGGTTTCTTCTGATTTTGGGCTAGCTTTCCTATTTGCTTTTTATCTGCCATTTGGACTTACTGAATCATTTTTACCACAGAGGTTTTTGTAAGCTTATTGTCCTCTGTGTATATTGTTGCTCCTAAACAGAGTAAGAGGCAATAGATACATGATCCAACTTCACACAAATTAGACTGATGTGAATTAAAACCTTGTTTGACTTCCTCAAAGATTGGTATGTATGGGACAGAAAGGAATGAAGGGAGATTCCTAACAGAACAGAGGACATGGGAAAGGGAAGAAGATACCTAAGGGTTTATCGATGATTCTGAAAATAACCTATTAGTTCTATAGGACAACCATGTTTCACACTGTTCCACCTCCACAGTGATGAGCTTTAGAAGCTGCAGTGGCTCCCTCTAAATCTGGGATTTCCCTGAGATCCACCTTTCTTTTCTCCTAAGAGCAGAGGCTGCCAAATACATATCCTTCCACCCAGTGGGAGAGAAAGGGTGAGGTCTCACCAGCTGTTGCCACGTGATGGTGTAGGGCTTGTGGCAGCAAGAAAGCAGCCAAAACGCACAAAAGGCAAGGGCCTAACTTAAAATTATGGGGAATTAAGTAACTCCTATTTCTAACTATTTGTATGGTCACATCTGCTCAAGTGTTGCTAAGTAGGTACCTTAGTCCTACATCTGAGCATTGCACATACAAGAATACTAATTTTCACCCCCTCAACCCATGTCTGTCTTAAAATAAGATGAGTCTTGTTTTCTCCTGTAGATGCTGGAAGTGGCAATTATTTCTGCAGACAGCAGAAAGGATCCAAGAAATAATGGGCAAGAGTACCTGCTTCCTTTTGCTTTCAAAATAATTCAAGGCATGGTACAATGGAAAAAACAAAATAACAGGATGTCTTTCTTTGCTCCCTCTGTTTCTCCTAACCTTCACTTCTTTACCATGTCATATTCACTAACACATTATTTTTTCTTCCCTGCATTTGAAGTCAGCTGAGGTAGCCCATTCCTTTCTTAAGTTTGGAAGCTTTGAACTATCTCAGGTCTCTAGTAAGCCAGCAGCCCCAAAATCTCCAATTATCTATTGTGTACTCTGAAAGTAATCTTTTTTTTTATTTAACATTTTGGATCTTTCTGGCCCTAACCCTGAGGTTCTACATTTGAAACTCTCAAACTCACATTCTTGCACAAACTCAGAGAATACATTCGCAACAATTAAGGACCTTTCATGGACACTCATTGCTGACTACAGAAGTGGAGCCAGGATAGAGGCATGCAGTCTTTCACCTATAAGCACTCTCCACACTCTCTCCTCTCTTCCTGTTGGAATTCTGCAGGGCATGGTAGCAATGATGCATTGGAAAAAGACGTAAACTACAGTTGTGCAAGCAGCAGAGGCCAGCATCTCTGAGACTGATGGTTGTGATACGGGAGAATTTGTCACTGTGACTCCTCTTATTGTCATCAGTGTTGGGGAGTGGGAAGGAGAAAGTCCTGTAGCTCCTCAGAACACTATTCTTTCTACATGGTAGTTTATATTTTTGGGGATGGAAAGTCAAGCCAGTGCTTTCCCTTAATCACCTGGCTACTATTGCTCTTAGGCTGTTTGCTTGACTCTAACTCAGGCTGCTGCTGTGACACCATTACTGCTGCCTGACTACTGTTAGTCCACCTGACTGGCTAGCTCCAGCTGGCTGCAACTGATTTACAGAGACCTTGCACTAGGACTAATGTTTACTCCTGGGGTTTACAAAATCTAGGGATTAAATTGACTTCTCTTGCATTTATGAGTGATAACTTCTGTTCTGGTTTAAGCCCAGCCAGTAACTCAGAACCATGCAGCTGTTCACACACACTCCCACCTTCACCCTCCCATGCTCCAGGCGGGATGGGGAGGAGAATCGAAAGAATGTAAACCCCATGGGTTGAGATAAGAACAGTCCAGTAACTAAAGTATAATACAAACCCACTACTACTATTAATAATAATGATAGGGGAAATAACAAGGAGAATATAAAACTAAAAACGGAAGGGAAACAAAACCAAAAATGAATACAAGTGATGCACAATACAATTGCTCACCACCCACCTACTAATATTCAGCCCGACCCAAGCAGCAATCTGGGCTTTCTGGGTGACTCCCCCAGTTGATATACTGGGAATGATGTGCTGTGGTATGGAATACCCCTTTGGCTAGTTCAGGTCAGGTGTCCTGCCTCTGCTACTTCCTGGCTTCTTGTGCCCCTCCTCACTGGCAGAGCATTAGACTGAAAAGTCCTTGATCAGGGTAAGTGCTGCTCAGCAGCAACTAAAACATCGGTGTGTTATCACCTTGTTCTCAGACTAAAGCCAAAACACAGCACTGCACCAGCTACTAGGAAGGACTAAAATAACTGTTACAGCTGGATGCAGGACAACTTCCTAACTCATAATTCGAAAACAGCATGGGAAAACACACTGCTAATACCTGATTAACAGGTGCCTTCTAAATAATCTCTTCAGTCTCCACAGTTGTGTGTATGGTTGTGACAGGAGTAAATCCTTTTTAAAAAAACATTTGCTTGCCTGACCAGAACTGGTAAAAGTATTCCTCTGTGATCTGCAAAATAAACAAGTTCCGTTTCAGAAATCAGTAAAGCTTGGTAATTGAGATTAATATTATAATTTAATCTTACAGCAGTATCATCATTATTTATTGGAGGAGTTGATAGTGAGATCACGGGTAATGTCTGAGGGTAAATTTTAGAATGTTTTTCTCCCCGTTGATTCAAGGCTGTTCCATTTCTAACCCCTATGAAGTAATCTGTTTGCCTATATAGTGCCTCATATAAATTATGCCATTAAAAGCATCAGTGAAGTGGTTGCCAACCAGAAATTTGTCTCTTCAAAGGAGTACTATCCATGTAGCTGCCCCTGTACCTGCCTAAGTAAATGAGGTGAAACTTAGGATTTGATTTCTAAGTGACAGCGTCTGTCAGAGCTGTGCACGGACACCATTTCCTCATGCTCTGTATGAGAGTGTGAGCTCAGCATGACTTCAGTTTCTTCTCAAGCCAGTGACAGCTGAGGATTGCCAGAAGCAGGGATACAGAGCAGCTCATGAGATCTGAAATATAATCCTATCCCTAAGAACTACAGTTGTTCTACAGTAGGTAACTTGTTCTTTGTGTACGTGCTTGAGCGGATCCCAGTGCAGGGCACTGTCCCTGGCAGGACCTTATCCTGGGAGCTGCTTTATTAATCTCCTGAACTTGGGAACTGTTGGGTTTTTTCAGTCCAAGTCTTGATCCACAGGCCACTTCAGAATTCTCTGAGTAGTCATGCAACCTCCTCGAGAAACTGATAGTGGATGCTTTGGGAACATGCAAGAGGATGTCTTTTGTGTGCAGTTGTCACAGAGCTTAATGCCCGAGCATAGATTTTAAGCCCGTCCAGATATACTCAATGCTTAATTACCCACATAAACATTGAACTGGCTGCCTGAATTCACAATGAGATTATGAACTTCTGCACATGACCTCAGAGTTTTCCATTTTTTCAGCCTTGTGACAATATGAAATGGGATCATGACTGGTATTTTTTTTTTTATTCGTTAAAGATTGTGCCATGGAGTAGATAGAACTCTCACAGAATGAGAGCTGTAACAAATGAGCCTGGTAGTATATGTATGGACTTAACGTATGGCCCAGTAGTGTGGTACCTTCACACCGCTGCACCTGGGCAAAATTGCTTGAAGCATCAGCATTGCACCAGCAGGAGTCACAGATCTGCCGGTGGCTGTGGTTATAAAGAATATCCAATAGATTTTTAGTTTTTTTTTCCCTGCAGATCAGCAGCAAGCTTAGCAAGAAGGGAATAAATAATGCGGCAAATTACAGGACTGTCACCGTCTCTTACAGGGTACTTCACCTGGTAAACCATCTGGGTAAGAGTGTGAGTGTCCTGTCTTTGGAAGTGGGATGCCCACTGCTGTTAGCACTTGGGGAACACTACAAAACCCAAGCAGGTTCCAAATGCCAACAGGTGGTTCTAGTCATGTTTGGTTTTGAGGTGAGGGGAGACCCACCTAAGCCTCGAGGAAGTGGCAAACTGCCACCTGAAGTATTCCCATTGTGACTTAAGGTCTGTGAGCTTGGAGTGGTGGCGACACTTGCCTTATCCTGAACCTGCAGCAGTGTCCTTGCACCTCGTCATGTTCTCCAAGTCAAGGCTGGAATTGGGCTCTCCTTTGTTACAAGGGAGCCCTGGGAAGGGCAAGCAAAGGCAGAAAGCAGTTCTTGCAGAATGGGACTTGGATATTGTGGGCTGGGGACTGTCCATCTAAAGTCTGTTGAGGCTGAGCCATGATAGCCCTGGTAGGGTAGGATGAGATGGGATAGGACAGTCCCTGAAAACAGTGGCATTTGGAGGGATGTTCCATAAGCTAGAGAGGCAGGCTGGCAGTTTGCATCTTCTTTCTTAGAGATGCTTTTAAATGAACAGTTGGAAAAAATAAACTGTTGTAGGGTCTCTGAAAAGTACCTAGACCTCTGGCCTGGTTTTGTGAAGCTACTAGAAGTTGAGAAGAGGTGGAGAGCACCTCCATCCTTTTTTGTCATGTAGTAGCACAGGAAACTTGAAACATTAGACCTTGTCGCACACAGGCAGTAATACAAATAGGATTAAAAAAGAAAAAAAAGTGAGGTGTTTATGTGCTTGCTTGTGTACCTCAAGGAGAATGTTTACTGGATGTCTTAACAAATTACATCTTTAGGTCACTATATATTTTTAACAGGACCATCGGTACGTATTAATATAGTAGTTTGACTCAGCCAATGCTTTCAGGATCTGTTTTATGCAAATTAGGAACTGTGTGAATATACAAGAAGGTATGTATTTAAACAACAATATTTTCATTTCAGGCTCTTTTCACTTCATATTAAATATAAATGAATGCTAAAAGATGACATTTCATACCATACAAGGCTGACGACACAAATCCTGGCACAGGGCAGCTTTTATTCCACATTCTTCTTGATTACAGCTTTTGTAGTTCAAAGACTCCTGTCAGAACTTTGATGTGTGGAAACCTGCTGCGTTGTTGTATCTGGATACCAAAAGTGAGTAACAGTGAACGCAGGTCGGTGCTGAACACCTATTAGTAAGCAGTGAGCAAGGGCGTACTTGTAAATAAGCAAACAAATGCCCCAAGGAATATTTTTCCCCTGAAAGATGCAACAATACGAGTTCGCCCTTGCAATATTGGTTTGTAATGCAGGTCAAATGGATGGTTTTGTGGTTTTTTCCCCATTTCTGGGCCTTGCTGGCTGCCCCAGGGCCTGAGTTTCCCATGTGCCTGAGCAGAGGGCGCTGCGAGCCCAGCTTTCCTACCACATAAACATACATCTCTAAGTAGGAATGTACCTACAAGGCTCCGCTTGTACAAGTAATTTCCAGCTTAAGCCTCTTGTGTAGGGGACTACCTAGAATCATAGAATAGTTAGGGTTGGAAAGGACCTCAAGATCATCTAGTTCCAACCCCCCTGCCATGGGCAGGGACACCTCACACTAAATCATCCCACCCAAGGCTCCTTGAATGAAGGGAATCGAGCTGGCCTGAAAGGGTTAGTGAGATATAGGCGTCCTAATGAGCTGGTCTCTGTAACTTGAACACTGCCAGGGATGAAGCATTCACAACTTCCCTGGGCAACCCATTCCAGTGAAGATATGTAGGTTGTGCCTGGGTGTAGCTTGTACTTCATGGTGGCGATCTCTTCAGAAGGTTACGTCCTCTCTGGTGGTGGTGAACAATTTTTGGTAAGTAAACCGCTGGAAAAATGTGTTTGGAATAAGAAACCACTTGCTGCTTTGATGATTTGTTTTGACCATTGAAGTAAAAATCACAGTAAAATCGGTAAAGAGCGGACGGGTGGGCCCTGTTGCAGACCTGCACACCCAAGAGCTAAGTCAAGGCTGTGACGAGCACCCATGAGGGCTGACCACTGGAGAGCCTTTCCCGGGCCGGCAGGAAGCTGGCCCTGCGCTTCCCCTAGCTGCCAACCCGCATCGTCACAGCAGCGGCTCCAACACTTTTCCGCTAAGGGTGGGCAGAGCTCATGTGTAGTGCAGCCGCAGGAGGCCATGGTGTGGTGTTCAGGGTGCCTTGAGTGCTGCGGCTACAGTTGATGCCCTGTAAGTGGGAAGGCTGGCTGCGATGAGAAACACGCTCCTCGCTTCTCAAGCACGCGTGTGGCCTCCCGGCACCACAGCCTGGCGAAGGGAGGGAAGGCCTGCCTTCGCACCCCACGGCGGGCCCCGGGCGCCGTCCTTGCCCCTGCACTACCGGCCCGCCGGTAGCTGGGGGACTCCCTAGATGCAGGATGCCTCCGCTGGGCGCTCGCCTTCAGGCACTCATCCCCTTGCGGCTTCAGGGCTCGGTCTAAAGCACGTTTTCTACCTCAGCCGTTGCCGGGGTGGGGGCCGGGACCCATGGTGAGCAGCGGGTAGGCTGTGTGGCGCGGAGCGGCGGAGGCGCCCAGCTCCCTTCGATAGCTCAGCTGGTAGAGCGGAGGACTGTAGAGGCGCGGCCCGCGGCAATCCTTAGGTCGCTGGTTCGATTCCGGCTCGAAGGAGCGGCTTCGTTTTTGCGGCCGCTGTTTTTGCCCGCGCCCCTCCCGCGCCGCAGCCGCCACCGCCGCCGTGGGTGCGCGGGGGCTCTGCCTCGCGCCGGGCCGCCACGGGCCGAACTCGCTCCCCCGGCATGCCTCACCCCTCCCTCCCTCCCTCCCTCCGCCCGCCGCTGGGCGCGAGGCCCCGCCTCCCCCCCGCCCGTGTCTCGTGCGGCGGCGGCGGCCAATGGGGCGGCAGTCCGCCTGCGCAGATTCAAACGGTGGCTTTGGAAGGAGGCTGGGCGCGAGATTCGGCGGCGCCGACCGAGCCCGCCGCGAGCGGGGCAGCCCTGGGCGGCGGGCGCCGGCCGGTAGCGGGCGTGCGGGGTGGTGCTGGGCCGCGGAGCGGCAGCGCCGGGGCGTGAAGGCGCCGCCGAAGCCCGCTGCGGTTCTGACAGGAGCGGGAAGGCACAGCCGGGCGAGGAAGGGGGCCGCCGCGCGCTCCGTCCTGCGGGGCCATGCCTGACGCGCCGGGGGCCTGGCCGGGCCGGGGCTGAGGGCGGCCGTCGCGGAGCTGGGGGTACCGCGAGGCTCCGCGGGGAGGAGGGGACCGTTGAAGGAGCCCTGTCCGCTTTGAGCCTCCCTGAGCAGCCAGTGCCCCTCTCCGCCCCGCCCGCTGTGAGAGAAGGAGCCCGGGCTGGGGCTCCGCGTCGCGCCCCGCTGCCGTGGCGGCCCCCCCTATGGTGCGCCCTGAGGATGGCGAAAAGACCGCGCAGGTGAGTGCGGCTGCGGGCCCGGCACGGGTACCTCTGCGCGTTCTGCTCCCCCCTACCCCCCTGGGCAGCCGCTGCCTTCGACGCCGCCGCCCTGCGCCCAGGTACCCCCCCGCGGCCCGGGATCCCTGCCAGGTGCCGCCGTCGTCCCGCCCCGCCCCTGCCGCCCCTCACCCCCCCCGCCGAGCTGTGCTGGCGCTGCTCTCGGCCTCCTTCCACCTCCCTGGGCTCGGCTGTCACTGCCCACCTCCCTCCCTCCGCCCTCCCGTCCCTGTTGTGCCCGGCGTCCGCACAGGTCTTCCCTCTGCCTTGCGCGCACCAGCTCCCGGGTATAGCCCTCGCCTCTGGCCGCTGTGCTTTCGCTCAGACCATCTTTGTGTAGCTTGCCTAGACAACTCCTTGGCTTTGCTTTTCGACGGTCAGTGAGCTGTCAGTAACGACCGCGTCGTCTCTGCAATAGCTTTTCCTGCTGGTTTCTTTCCTTGTGCTGGAGTGATACTTCTTGTTTTTCTCCTGCCGAGTGGCTTGGGCGCATCCCTGATACAAGGTTTAGGGCTGTTAAGTTAACGTTCAGGCCTGCTGATTCTTCCAATATCTTAAATGCACCCACTTTCTCTGATTTGGAATATTCTTTGGCTGAAGATGTCATCTGGGCCTGAAATTTCCCTGAGAGATAATGCTTTCCACAAGAGCTTCAGCAGCAGCCTCAGATGGTTTTAATACTTTTGTTTTACTGATATGAAAATGGGTATGTCTTTACTTTCTATTCAGAAGGTGGGTCTTGGAGAACTGTTTTGTTGCTGTAGTTATTCTTGTCCTAAATGGAAAAGCTGTATCTGAAAGGTGATAAAGAAATGCAAAGGAAGGGTTAGGTTTGAGAAAGAAAACGATGGTCAATAAGTATTAACAGTGTGTGAGTTGCCTGTGGTGTCTGGGGTTTACTGTAACTGCATATTTCTCATGGAATTGGTGGTTTCAAAGTTACAGGTATTAAATCTGCTTCTGTGTTTTCTTCTTACGTGAAAAGAGTTCACAAGTGAATCTTCTGCAAAAGTGCAACTAAACCAAGAAAGCAATGCTTGGGGGGTCTAGTTGTGCAAGGAGCAAAGATTCATCACCAGGCTTTGCTTGCAGAGGCAGACTGCTGGAGCAGTCTATACATAGTTATTGGCAAGAATCAGCTTGGAGAGACAATGTTTCTTGTTACTCCTAATCTGCCTTATTTTCTTTTTTTTTTGTAGTTTAATCTGTGGTATTGCAAACAATGATTTCATTTTTGCAAAGCTTTAGCTAGTGCTATCTCTGATGGCTGTGAGTGCTTAGATGTCATAGTTGAAAATACAGCTGGTTGTGGATAGGAGAGGAACACGGGGTTAGAGATTAGTCCTAGACAAATACCCTATCAGTGTGTGATGATAGTATCCCCAAAAGTAATTCACGGTAGTTACGAGGTTGTATAAAAGTGGTTTCAAGATTATTAATCTAGGTGTGGAGTCTGGTGGAGTGCACCAAATTGAATGAAGTCTGATTTTTGTTAAACTGCTGTTGGTTTTGCATTTGGAAGCCTAATTTTTTTTTCCTTTAATGGTTCTCAACTCAGAATTGCAAAGACAGCTAGCACGAAACTCATGAAACAGTTATTTTATTGTTGCAGATTTCCTATTTGATGAAATTTGGTGGCTGTCATCCACTTGCATGCAGTATTCATAACTGCAAAGAATTGTCAGATTAAATATTAGAACCCTATGTGTTTTCAAACCTTTTCTTTTTCATAAAAACCTGAAGTTAATAGTCACAACCAATCATGTTTGTTTAGTTATAAACAAGACTGAAGGCTAAAGGGTTGTTCATGTGGAATCAAGGTTGATGAGGTTACAGCCCACTCAGCTGGCCCTTGCCCATGAAGTGCATGGAGGCAGTGGCATGTGTGTCAGTTTGGCTGTGGGGCATGCGTGCCAATGGAGAATTCCAGGTGCAGGGTTTTACCTGCTGCTGCTGCAGGGATCCCACATTTTCTAGTACTGGTGGTCTCATCAGCGTTGCTGCTGTGTACACTGAGCCCTTCCTCTTCTTTCAAATCCCCATGACTTAATGTAGCTGAAAACTGTTCTTGAACTAGTTTGTGCAGTGGGTGAGGAGATCATGTTGACAAAGGGCTTCACCACAAGGCCAAATTTTAGTTGTAAATAAGCAATATGGTGTGAAATAGGATTATAATACCCAGGTATGCTCTTTATAATACCAAGATACACTCCTGACAGTTTGTTGAGAACCTGTGGATAAGAGATCAATAAAAAGGAGGTGGGAAGGGGAAGAAAAAACTCTTAGTAACCTGTGAGTTTAAATCCTATTTTCTAAAGTCCTAAGCCACTTAATGCAAAACTCTTACAATCATTTTGTTTCCAGCTTGTTTTTTGTAAGTACTGTGAAGAACTTGCTGTTGACCGTTCAACAAACTGACTGCCTTGTGTTCTGCTGGCTCCACAAAGTTCTAATATGTTTACATGTTGCTACTTCTATTGCATCATGAAGCTAAGTAGGGCAAATCCAGATGTGGTGTAGGATGTAGAAGCAATGTTAAATACACTGGATCTGAAAGAACTGGGTACATACTATCCTGTAGTAATATTTTCAGCTAAGTAATGGTCTTCTTGAATGACCATGCGTTTGTGTTAGCCTCAGGGAACGTACTCCCTTCATGGAAAATAACAAACATACCTAGATGATTGTGGGTGAACTTCATGTTCTGGAAAATAATGCAGAAATCTGCCATCTAATCGATTCTTAGGACACCAACACAGGTTAATTCCATTACTGGGGAAGGATTTTTTTTTTACCTTTGGTTGAATACTGAAGTAGTTTTAAGGCTAAGCAGAACTAGTAAATTCAGTTTTGAACATGAATTTAAGCTATTTATGTTGTGCTCTATATTGATAATAAAATAGAGAAAAATAAGATAGCAGTGTGAAACTGCTTTTAAGTAAAGCTGTGTATCTGGATAGGCGTCCTTTCTGACTAACGTGAGTTTAAGTGGTATTTCCATGAAACACTTCCCCGTGCTGGTTTTGTTATCAAGGCTGTGAAGTATGCATTTCTCCAGTAGATGGAGTGTGATCTACGTGGAGCCGCTTGCCTCTCTCGCGCTTAAAAAGGCTCAGCACTGATACATACGGTGCTTATTTCTTGCTGGAATATTTCTGACTTCGAAGATCTGTATCTAATTTCTGTAACACTGAGGCAACGCTTTTATTCAAGGCAGGAGCCCGCTTAAAATCTTAGGTTGAATCAAAATTATTTGGCACCCTTGTTGTGTTTCAGTTATGGAGGTGGAACATGAATGCATTTTGCAGACTAGTAAACCACTTGATCTTATAAGCTCATTTGCGAAAAAGATTCGTAAATGTGTCATAAAAACATATTAAACAAGAGCTTTTGCTTCAAATTTGACTCTTGACTTGGAATGAATTATCTGTCCATATCCTGTTATGTTGCCTGGAAATCAAAATTGTGATCCTTGGACATGATTAATATAGGCTGCTGCTGAATGCAGATCTTACTTTCATGCAAAGTCCATATGTTGTTTTAGAACAATATGTACAGATTGGAAAAAAGCTATAAGTAGTTAGACAAAATAAGTTATTCAGAGGTATTTTAAACTCTTACCTACATTCTTCTGTTGTACTCTGCAGTGAGGAAGATGATGACCTTCAGTATTTGGATCATGACTATGAAGTACCACAGCAAAAAGGTTTGAAGAAGATATGTAGCAGGGTGAAATGGACACGTGATGAGGTAATACTTTTTTTTTTTCTTTAGTTTTATTTCTACATTATATTGGTAGCACACAAAATATGTTATTATTTAGCACCATGTGGGGACAGCATGTAACATTTATTGGCTGAGGTTATGTCTTAACAGGATGAAAAGCTAAAGAAGCTGGTGGAACAAAATGGTACAGATGATTGGGCTTTCATTGCTAGTCATCTACAGGTAAGTTGAATCTCTGTTTCTGTTAAGTTCTCTTTTAATATTTACTTACTTTGGTCAATATGTTCAGTTTGAAAATTAGGAGAAATAGAAATCAGAAACGCATAATAGTAAAAAATATTTTAGGGAATGCGTGTAAATTGGACTTGAGATCTAGCTCGGGCTTTGGAGAATTTTATCAGCTCAGGTTGGGGCTCAAGTGATGGTCTGAAACAATCAAAAATAATTGGTGCCTTCCATCCACACTTGCGATTTGCTTTCCTTTTGCAATATATTCCTCTTTCCTATTGGTTGCATCACTTGTGGTTACATCCACAGTTCACAGGTTACTCCTGAGGCAGTTAGGAGTGTGGCTTGCATCTGACAGATGACTTCCAAGGAGCAAAATCAATTTCTTAAACACCTTAGGAAAAGGGTGGGTTGTTTTGTTTTGGTTTTTTTTTTTGTTTGTTTTTGGTAGTTTTTGTTTCACCTTTTTTACAGTGATGTCTTCTCTAAAATATGTAAATCTTTCCACCTGATGATAACTTTGGTTTCTGTGAATGGAACCTTAGTGTGTTCCTTGGAAATTTCCTACTGACACTTGAAATTTCTTGTTCTGTTCCAGTGGTTAGGTGGAATGAGTAAAAGAGCTGTTGGTTCAAATATGAAATGACTCCTCAGCTGTATGAGCTGTCCTGGTAGAAAACACGACTACAATAGATATTTATTTCTCTGATTAAATGCTATAAAGTGCCTACTGTAAAAACATAGCTAGAATCTAAGGCTGGAATCACTAACTAGAAGTGGCATTGAATATATTCAAATATTGGAGAAAAAAAATTACACTCACCACCTTTGTGGTTCTTATAATACTGACCAGAATGATATGGTTGTATGAAATTCCTGTGTAAGTAGGTAAAAATAGAATTCTAACTGCTGAACAACTGTTACTTTGCATTGTTCTCATTGTTTTTGTGCAACTGTGGTGCTTCTGATATTTATTCCCCCCCTGCCCCCCCCTCCGGTGGCAAAGCATAGATATCAGGGAATGAACTCAAAGCCTCTAAATTTAAGGAGTGCATATGCAAACCACTGTTCCTTACATTATCCACTTCCAGAAAGCAGTGAGATAAGTGAATGGCAGAGGAGAAAGAGACAATGTTAAAAAGCCTTTATATTAAGCTGATGAAAAGTACAATATTTAGTGATACTGAGCTGCAGGTGTATTATGCAGTTGTAGTTGGCAGATGTAACAGTTTAGGAAAAATTCTCCAGCTGAAAACAAATGCTTTTGGAGACACAAAGCTATTGTTCAGCCGGGCCCAAGTAAGGTTGAAAAAAAGGCTCTCTGGCTGTCATGAGAAACATGCATGGAGGATCAAGTTGCCCACTGCAGAACCATTGATGTTGGAAGGAACCTCCCAAGATCATAGAGTCTGAGCCCCCTGCTCAAGCAAGGTCAGCTAGAACAGGCTAATCAGGACAGTGTCCAGCTGGGTTTTGAATATCTCCATGGATGGAGACTCCACAGCCTTTCTGGCAACCTACTGCAGTGTTTACATTACAAAGCTAAATAATATAAGATAGCATAATTAGCACTTACCTAATTACTGGTGGCCTTTTGCTAGGAAACCCAGCAGTATGTAAAGGCTATTTCACTGCTGAACCCTATTTCACTGCTGGGCTGGGCACAAGTAAACCTTCCCTCTGTTCTGCCTCCAAAAGTGAAGATAGCTTAAATGTGACTCTTGAGAGGGAGTGCAGCTTGTGTTCTCTTTCAGTTTACTGGGGCTAAGGCAGACCTGAAATGATTTTATTGTTTCATCCCATTATTTGTTTTGCTCTTCTCCCCCAAATATGTTATGATTTCAGAAGTGTCTGGAAGGTGTAAATGCTGAAAGGCTGTAATTTCAAAACTAACCCTAACCTTTAAGCAAAAATAGGAACAGCTATCCTATACTGGGTTTGTCTTTTACAGCTTGTCTCCACCAGGAAATGATGATTGTTTTATAATAAACTCTAGTATGCTTTTAATCACACTGTGTCTACTTGTGATTCACATGAAGGTACTGTAATCAATGTCATTTTAGATGTAACAGTGTTTTGGGTGTGTTTTTCTAGTCTCGCAGATTTACTTCTTATTTAACTTCAACTTAACCTGGTAAGGCTTTTACTTGGTAGACAAGCCCAGCAAAACCTTGACATTCGTACTTGCTGTCCAGCACCTTGCACTGAAGAGAGTAAATCATGTCCCAGTGTTATAAAAGGCATAATAGTATGCTGTGCTGGAGCAGGCTCTTGCCTGCATATCTCTAAGAATTGGACCAACCCAGAGAATCTTAAACTTTTCTAGAAACAGTTTTGAGAAGGCTAAATGAAACCTTACTTCTCTTTCATAACTGGGAACAATATTTCAAAAGATCCTGAGAGAATCTACAAAAAAGCACCATCTGTCCTGAGCAGAAAAAGCGATGTTGTTTAATTAGTATGTGTTAGCTAAACTCAATATATATCTGTTTCCTTAACACTCTAGGAAAAAGCTGAAAATATGTACATTTGAGACTTAAAGCCTATTCTTTTATTTGAAATAATTTCCTTTAAAAATTTCTTATATAAGTTGTAGATAATGTCAAAAGCTTGCCAGTCGCATGAAATTCAGTGGAGGTGTGGAGTAATGAGGATAAAAATTCTGAGTTTTTCTTTAAGAAGCAAATTGAGGACTTATCAAGTAAGAACACCGAAGTAATCAGATTAGAGCTTTGTGCAAGGCTGTTTTTTCTGGAGAAGAGCTTTTATAAGCAAATGGAAGAAGAAACAATAGGGGAGAATTTATCTGTTAGAATAAAGGTCTGAATAAGTCTCAATTTGAAATAAGGTAGTAATTCTGGATAGCTGGTATTTACAGTTTTATGTATGCAAGTGTTTAACAACTGCACTGGTCTTCTAAAACTATTTCAGAATCGTTCAGATTTTCAGTGCCAGCATCGATGGCAGAGGGTACTAAACCCAGAATTGATTAAAGGTCCATGGACTAAAGAAGAAGATCAGAGGGTAATAAAAATTAATTGTTACTGTACGCCTTTGCTGTAATGAAATTGGCATATGACTGCTAAGAATGTGTACTTTTTCTTAGGTTTCATTCCAACAAAGATGATGTGTGATGCACCTTGTGACATAATTACATTATATAATACAGAATATAATTAATTAGATTATGCTGTGTGAGGAGGAAAAAATAATGCAGCTGCTCTTAAGTAGATGGAATGCCTGGTCTGCTCAAGCATTTAATTTCCCTTTGTGCAGATTGCTAGCTTAAACCAAATAGAGAAGATACCTTTACAGCACTGAAGATCCACCAGACTTAAAGGGGTTGGGAATAAGGGCAATTATTTCATACTCTACTCTTAAAGAAGCTAGCAGTGGTGGTTTAGACTCCTTTTCCCCACCTCTGTTAATCCACACTTTTTGCCTGAAAAATCTGGACTGTCCTTTAGGGAGGCACACATACAGCTTTCTCATACAGTATTTCAAATTGGCTGCTTAATTACTAGTGTTTAAAACTCTCTTAAGATGTCCAAAAATAGTAGTTGTCAACTTATGAATATAGTCTTCTTAATCTATTTTTACAGTTCTTGTTAACCATTTAAGAAAAAGCTTCTAATGTGTACAAAAACATGTAGAAATGGGAAGGAGGCTGGAAATAGAGGTGTGGGTTTTTTCCTCATATGTATGTGTGTTGAAAAAAGTCAAACCAGGCATCTTTACCAGCTTCTTTTTTTGTCTTTCCTAATGTCAGTTTATGCAGTGGGTGACAGAAAGGAAAATTCCAAATTGATGTTTTCATCAGTATATACTTAGATTCTAAACACAGTGAATTTGGAGTTAAAGAATTTTTTATATCTTAAAAAATTATTTTAAAAATACTAAATCGCTGTCTGCCTTCTTAGGTCTAGTATCTTATCAAGTCGGCTATTATAAATCGTACTCCAAAATAGGAGTTTATCAGTATTCTCAGTCTTTACAATTTCAAAACCTAATTTTCCCAAGTAATGTGCTTTCATCTGTGTTCCAGGTTATTGAATTAGTTCAGAAATATGGTCCAAAGCGCTGGTCTCTAATTGCAAAACACCTGAAAGGAAGAATAGGAAAGCAGTGCAGAGAGAGATGGCATAACCATCTCAATCCTGAGGTAAAAAAATCATCATGGACAGAAGAAGAGGACAGAATAATCTACGAAGCTCACAAGCGTTTGGGAAACCGATGGGCTGAAATAGCAAAACTTCTTCCTGGAAGGTGCTTTTCAACTCTGTTTGTGTTAAATATTGGAATATGGAAAACCATTGTCACACTACTCTTTTCAATGTCATTTATTAGTTAGATAGCATGTGCTGAAGTTTATGTCACAACATCTTGATAGAAACTGAGTCTTTTTTTTCCTTTAAATCTTTTGCATGTGATTCTGTATCCTTAATAAGCCACAAAACCAATAAAAAGGCCTCTAACACATTCCTTCAGAAATCCTCCTGATCACAATAAAAACTAGTGGAGCTGAAGAGAGTAACTGCAAGTAATGGTGGAAGGATGCCTTAACATCCTATGGCATAATGTCAAAGTGCCTTCATTGATATGCATTTGGGGGTGACTTTCTTTTAGTTTTAAGATCAGAAATAATTTTTTGTGGAATATTTCTTGTTAAACAGGACACTTGAAGAAGAATATCTTTTGTAACCTTCAAAAGTCTAGGCTTACAAGTAATGCATCACAAAGCTAGCTGGTCACCATCTAGGCTTTTAATTATATGCGTTGTTCTCTTTATCTTTGTTTCAGGTGTGACTGCCAACTTACATTCTTGTGGAAATACAAACTTTTAGTGTTTCAATGGAATAAATTTTTTACCTTACACTGTTAATTAAAACTCAATGTTCAGCTGTCCCTCTCTGAATTCAGTCTAGATGTTCAGGAGGTGACTGTAGGGGTGCCTAAGGAATGTCTGAACTTGCCGTGGTGGGAGAATGAGTATTTAGAGATGCATGTTTAAAATGTGACATTTTCATTAAATACACATACATGAATCACAGGAAATCCTTTGGAGGAATAGGAAGGGAATTGATTGCATCTTAACAGAATTTTGGAGAGGAAGGATGAGTTTCTAAGGACAGAGGCGTTCTTAAATCACTAACTTATTTGTTGAAAATAAATCCAAGATGAGACTGTCAGCTAATGATCGGATCCTAAGACCCAGAAGATTAGTAAAGAGTCTAAGATTAGAGTGGAAAAGAGGGATTCTACTTGGAGTTGAGCTTGAATGAATAGTGGGTCTTAAAGCAATTTTTATTTCTGTGCACTTCTCTCCAAGGCTAGTATATAAGACTGTAATGCATTCATACTCTACTCTTGCTTTAATGCTTGTTTAATGTTAAAGGTGATTTCAGCCTGCTTTTCAAACTGCAGGCATTTTCTTTCTGAGGGGAGTGACAGTGGGCACTGGTCTTCTGCCATGCTTGCTGTTCTCCATAAAAGCTCAAGGGCACCAAGAGGTAGCGAGATGTTCTTCTACAGAGCTGCACGTTAAACATAAAGCAGGCTTTGATTTATTATTTTTTTTTTTGGAAGAGATGTCTTCCAGTCTTCCATAACTACAGTGCCCTTATTATACTGTGGGACAGTAGGGTGGTTGTCTTAGCTTCATGTTCTGCAGATTTGTAGCAGAGGGTAAATAATGTAGTGACAAAGAACACGTGGTTAGTCCAGGCATCCAAGAAAAAAGGTTCTCACCCATGATAATAGCCAGAACCAAGGCTTTCTCTTTTGCTACTGTCAATTTTCTGCAGACTTGAAGTTCAGTAGAAGGAAGTGTAAGAAGCTTTCTAGTAATTATGCCAAAACCCCACAGGTAATGAAACTTTCAGTCCAAGCTGCTGGAGCTTTCTGTATTTGTGGCTTCAGATTAACCTACTGTACAAACCCCATAAATTATGCCATGTTTTAAAATTCAAGATATGGAAACCAGTCACTGTTGTACGTTTTCATTTTAGGACTGATAATTCAATTAAAAATCACTGGAATTCAACAATGCGAAGAAAGGTGGAACAGGAAGGATATTTACAAGAAGGTATAAAGTCTGAAAGAGATAGCTCATCCAAACTTCAGCCCCAGCATTGTCTGACTATGGAGCACTTGCACACTCAGAATCAATTTTACATTCCTGTTCAGACACATGTAAGTTCAAAATGCAGAATAATTAGTATTTTCCACTTTCAAATGATTTATTTGGTTTGGAACAAGAAACAAATCTGAAAGAATAAAGACTGTTGAGCATTTTTGTGCTATAGTAACTTAGGATTTGTAAACCATAATAAATAGTTTCTGTACAGTAGAGATAATTTTATATCCTTTTTCAGGGATTGTGAAATGATTTATGTCTTTTTAGATTCCAGCATACCAGTATGCCTCACCAGAAGGCAGCTGTCTAGAGCGTACTTCAGCTTCTTCCAACGTAGTTGAGGTAATGTGTTAACACACGTTGTAAAATGAAGAGAATATACTCTTTGAAGTCCTCTCTAAACTGAAGAGTATAACTAATTTTGAAACTCATGGCATATATCTTCAATTACTTATATTTCCAGCAATAGTAGAAAGTTTTAAGAAGTTTAAAAACAAACCAATCAACCAAAAAAACAGTTAATTTTCTGATAGTAGTGGTAGGATTGCTTGTGTAGACATTCTGTCAGCAAATGCTGATTTGAAACGCTTTTTTGCACATTAGTGAGGGTAGATAACTCAAAATTCTAAAAAGCACATGGAAACATAACACGTCTACCAAGGTGCCAATGTTGTTCCTTCTATTAAAGACAGAACTGAGTGACTTTTGGTTAAAAAGCATTATAGCACACTGGGCATTCACAGATCATATTAGCAACCTGTTAAATTATTAGCTTGTATACTACTTGAACATCAGATGCATCCACTGGTAATTGCTGGAGTTGTTCCACTTGCAAGTGGCTACTGCACTACACAATATGATACTGCTTGAACAGTTCTGTTCCCACAGTGTGTGGATCTCTGTTAAAACTGAGCTGTGTTGTAATGTCAAATGTTTACAGTGGGCAGTTGGGGGAAAATAGTAATGGCTTCTTTCTTAATTTTTTCAGCAGTCATTTATTGATGATGATCCTGATAAAGAAAAGAAAATAAAGGAACTTGAATTGCTACTTATGTCAGTAGAGAGTGAAATCAGAAGAAAACGAGCATCTTCTGTAAGGACTGTAAATTTCTGTAAATATTTGAGTATGCTTTACTGAGGTTAATCCTCATCAATTTAGTAGTGGATGTTTGGTTTTGTGTAGTTTTTTTTCACCTGACCTTCTAAAATCAAGCCTGTGGCTGTTGGGTTGTAAACCAAAACCTAAATATTAGAATGGAGGCTGATTATTTTTAGTGCAGTTTATAAACTGTGGAAACAGCAGAAATATGACCTACAGTTTGGCAGTTGTTCCTAAGACCCAAGGTTTTAATCCTCTTCAAGAGAATCATGTTTGTTGATATCACCACTGTTTGGTTTTATGGGTCAGCAATGTTGATCATCTACTCAACAGGGAAAGGTGAAAAATATGGAAGTTTTGTTCTATTTGATTTCAAAACATGCTGTAGATGATATTTTTATCAAACTTACGTGTGAGCGCTTGCAATACTGACTATCCACATTTGGATATGACGTGTATAAATTTGCGCTGTACAAAATTTACATGTACTTTAGTAGAGTTAGGGAACTTGCAGATGACAGGCAGTTACTTCTTCAGGAACAGAGGGCTGTGAACAACATAAGACACCTGATCAACCCAACAGTACTGATCACTAATTTAGGTTACAGGTGGGCTTCTAGTTTTATGTGGTGGAGCCATTTGTGACATTGCCTTGAAACAGTTCAGCATTCTGCTTATCTAGAGGAATTTGCTTCTAAATTTTCAGTGAAAATTGAAATCAGTTTCTTGAGTACTAAACAGTCTACTAAAATGGGATAACCATTTAGAAGTAATCTATCAATGCAGAATCTGCGTTAAAAAAATACCAGCTCAAGCAAGAAGTATTTCGCATTCCAGAAACACTTTCTAATCTTAAAATGCACCTGTGTTCTGTAGTGAAGACGACTTTGTGATATACTGATGTTCAGGAACACAGGAAGCTTGCATCAGAGGTGGCTTCCAATACAACCCATAATTATCTAAGGTATAAGCATGTATATGATAAGAGTGAGAGGTAAGATAAAGATCTTAAAATCTTACACAATTTGAGAATGTTGGGTATGTTAATGTAAGGAGAATACTAACTGCATTAATGCAAGCAGATAATTAGTATTTGTAAAAGCAAAAATTAACGGTTACGTTTAGTCTTCCTACATGCTGCCTTTTTTCCTCTCCCTGCGGTCACATAATTGACTCTTTCCAGCTTCTCAAGTTGAATAAAATTAACATGTCTCTTCATACATTTTAGCAAGCTGGAAACTTACCGTGTTGGTCTGGAAGTTTCATCATGGAAGATTGCGTGTCTAATACACTAAATAGCCTTGGGGAGCAAACAAGTGATTTCTACAGCATAGATGAGACCCAGGGCACATCTGCTCAGCAGAATTCACCACCAAAGTATTTGGCTGTGGAAGCAAATACAATGTTACCATCTCTACAGACCATTCCTGAATTTGAAGAGACACTAGAGCTTATTGAATCTGTGAGTCTGTATTTATTAAAACAAAAAAAATTTAGGAACATAAGCTTTAACAACATGTAAAAAGTATAAATACTTTTTAAATTGCCTTATTTTGTACTGGTCTGTAATTTCACCCATACTGAGTGACTTGTTTTAAAAGAATTTTATTTTAAAATATTCAGTGTTTTAGGATTGTGTGAAAGATAAAGGGAGAATAATTCAATATATGGCTTCTGGAGGTAGAGACCTGTTAGGTTGGCTTGGACATTGTGCAGTAATCTTGGATAAGCACGCTAGTGTTTTGGTGTTTTGCACCTTGCCTCCTAGGATCCTGTAGTGTGGAGCGATGTCGCCAGTTTTGAGCTTTCAAAGGCTGTTGCGTCTCCTGTCAAGCAAGCTCCACTAAAACTAATGCAGACTCAACACGATGAAGGGGCTGCCGAGTGCCAGTATAGTGTCAGCATTGTGCTTGATGGCAAAAAACAAAGTAGCATCAGTAGCGAGGAAGAAGCAGTTTTTCCAACAACTCCAAACATACCTAAATTCAGCACCCCACCTACCATCCTAAGAAAGAAAAAGAGATTGCGTGTTGGCCAGTCACCGGTTAATGAACTGAATGATGGCTTGTGTAATGATGTCATCAATGTTGCACTAAAGCATACACCAGTCAAAACACTACCATTTTCTCCGTCACAGGTGAGTTTATGTCTAATAGAGCTAAACATGAAGGGTGTAGTGGGTAGATTATAAATTGCAAGTACTTTCTTCCCTAGTTATATACTGTAGCCTAAACAAATATGTCAAAAAACTTCTTAAAACGTCTGCATAAGGGTAGATATGTTAAAAAGAAATTGTTCTATTACCCATTTCCTCTGTTTTGAAGACTAACTGGGTGGGGGGGAAAGGGGTTGTGATGACATGTCTCGGTTCACACTTTCTCTTGCAAATTATTGTTGCTAGAGACCTGTGTCTCTGTGACCTAACAAAGTAGTAAGGATTTTAAGGAGAAAATCAAGGTTTTGGCAATAAACATTGCAAATGTCTTGGAGTATAAGTCAAGAGGAATTTATTGGGATTTTTCAGTAAAAGCCTTTCAGATTTTATTTTTTTTTGGGGGTTTTTTTTTTGTTTTTTTTTTTTTTTTTACTGCTCATTACAGTGGTGAAATTTTGTCCTTTATAGTTGCTTAGGGTTTTTTTCTTTCTTGTGGTTAGTTTTTCAACACTTGTTCTGGAAATGAACAGTTTAACCTTGAAAATCCTGCATTTACATCAACTCCAATCTGTGGGCAGAAAGTTCTTATTACAACTCCTCTACACAAGGAAATGACACCAAAAGAGCAAAAGGAAAATGTGGGGTAAGATTACTGCATTAAACATCCAGTGGTGTTGCTCAAATAAAACCACATTTTTCTAAACATTAAAAGATTAGTCTGCCTATACTGTGAAACCCCCTATACCTGCCTATACTTTAAACCCCCTAACACTTCAATACTTGTGTACAAACAAACTGGCTTCCTGTTTTTAGCTTAAAACAGGAAGCTACTTCGACTTAGTTAAAATGTCTCCTTTTTTTAAGATACTGAACAAAATCCAGTTAAAGTTAATTATACTTGGCGTAATGCTATGGTGATGTTAATACTTTCAGATTCACAATGTTGATGTCTGTTCTGTAAATTAAGTCATTTTAAACTGTTTCTTAGATTCTACATTACTATTGATAAAGTAAAATATTAAAGATCATGTATGAACACTTCTATGTTTGAATAGTTTTAGAACTCCCACAATTAGAAGATCTCTTCTGGGTTCAACACCAAGGACGCCAACTCCTTTTAAAAATGCTTTGGCTGCTCAGGAAAAAAAGTATGGTCCACTCAAACTTACGGTATGAGATGACATTGTTTATTTTCTTCTTTGTTGAGGTCTAAATGCCCTCTTGTTTTTGAACTATTGTAAGCTTCAGCATGGTCTTAGAAAGCATTTTCCAACAATGCTGTTGTTTCAGCGACATTCTGATTATCCTAGAGAACAGCTAGAATGTGATTCAAAAATGTTTCAGATTTTGTGTTAGACTATATCCTTCAGCCGAGTATGGAGTGTTGTCTTTTTGAATGGTATTCGGCACATGCAATGATTTGACCCATAGTAATCTTGAACACACTGGTTCTGCATTTGTGAGTTGTTTTCAATTTGTGTAGCCTTGCTAACACTACCTCTTACAAGATGGAAACATTATCGGCTGAGATTTTAATTT
The DNA here is from genome assembly GCF_037157495.1 of Lathamus discolor. Taxonomy (NCBI): domain Eukaryota; kingdom Metazoa; phylum Chordata; class Aves; order Psittaciformes; family Psittacidae; genus Lathamus; species Lathamus discolor. Next base: position 124,677,667 of record NC_088885.1, on the reverse strand, counting down.
TAATACTTTAGCATTCTGTTTTGGTTTTGTTTGAGGGTTTTGTGGGGTTTTTTTCCAAATTAAAATTGTGAGAGAGTGAATGGGTGCGAGTCCTCCAACTGGATAATTTAATAAGAGCAGATTGGTGCAGATGAATGTGACTGGCCTTGCTATTTTAAGCAACTTTTACAGTTGCCTTGAAAAACTGCATTATCTTTGAGTCCTCTGGACTATGTAAGAACTGAGTTGTTTTATGCTTTAGGTTCTTCTACAGTGGTAGGACTGAAACGAGGTGTTTATCACAGCATGCTAGTATTCTGAGAACTTTTTTGATGAGATGATGTTTGGAAGTGTTTTATCCTTCCTAGCGGCTTATTTGAATAACATCTACAATTTTCTTCATCCTAACCCCAAAACCTTAATATAGCAATTCAAGGTTTCTCTGATTCTTCTGGCTGTCACAGAAGGCTTTTTTTTTGTTGTTGACTGTAGATAATGTTACTTTGTTTGTTTGTTTGTCCCAAATGAATTCAGTTTTCGCTCTCTTCCCTGCCTAGCTAAGGTAGGTTAATTCATAATAACTTTTGGAATTCAGTAGACATATGCTTTTCAAATTCTGAAAAAATTCCAGCTAATGTAAAATGACTACTTCTTTTTTTGCAAACACAGAAGGTAGCTCAGACTTTGCCACAGGGCTTGGCACCATCTGTGTTACCCTATAGATTCTCACTATGCAAATGGAGTGGTTTGGCATTCCTGTTTCTGTCCGCTATTAAGCTCCTGTTCAAAATCAAATTTTGAGGGCTTAAGGGAATTCTTCTCCTGTTGGTACACAAAGGGGCCATCTGTATGGCTTCTGTGAGATTCTGTACTATGCTTAGGACTATCAATGTCTTATTCAAAGATTTGTGTTGAGATTGGTATAAATTCCTTTCTCTACAACAGTAATACTTTTATAGTACAGTTTTTTAGTATGTTGGTATGCATGTATATGTACATACATATGTTTAGTATATATCAAGTGGTTTTGTCCCTTTTGTCAGCTGGTAACCGTTGCTAATAAATGCAAACAAGTAGTTTGCATGTCTTCTTCAATGCTGCCTCGCATTTTTTGAGACACTGTGTATGTGTTTTATCTGGCTAGAAATAATGTGGCGTAAAATGGAGTAAAAACTCCTCAGAGCCTTGAAATGTTGATCTGTAGTTGTTAACTATAATAGCTTAAATCCTTTTATCTGTTGCTGTATTTTGCAAGATGTCTTTTATGGCCTGCATGAGCTGAAAGTAGAATATAGTAAAAACTAGCAGCTAACAGACTTGCTGTGTTTTCTCTTCCAATTTTAATTAACTTAGTCACAACCACTTGCCTTCTTGGAGGAAGACATTAGGGAAGTTTTGAAAGAAGAAACTGGAACAGACATTTTTCTCAAGGAAGAAGATGACACTGTGTATAAAAGCTGCAAGCAGGAGGTAACGTTACAATAATAATTTCACATAGGAAATAACTGCTTTTAAATAATATTTTACAATTTTTCTCTGCAAAATGTTTACTGCAGCACAACTCTTCTAAAAAAGTAAGAAAATCACTGGTCCTAGATCCATGGGAAAAAGAAGAGGTTGGTGCCCAGCTCCTCATAGAAGATAATAGTCTAGGTGTACAGGTAAGTATTAAGCTACTGAAGAGCATCACTGGCAGCAATATTAATATAGAACTGAGTTTCCTTCATTCTATCGACTAAAATAAAGTGTTTGGATTGAGGCTAGAAAATCACCTTCAAGTGCTATTCGAAGTACTTAAGCAATACTTACAACACTGGGCTTGAACTCATGCATGAATTCTTCCTTTCAGGCCTCCACAGCAGGACTGGTAAAGTAATGTGGATGCTTTTCAGATTTGCTGTTACAGCAAAGCTGCTTCCATGCTGGTTACCTATAAACTTTAGCATATATGGCACTCTGAAGCTCTGTAATACACCAGGAAAATGGCGTTTATCCCTGTGTTTTGCATGCTTGATAGTCTGGCAGACATTTTCTGAAGATACCTACTTGCACAGTAGGCAGCATGTTTTTCCTCTTCCTGCTTCACATAGTAGGGGAATACCTTAAGAAATACCAAGCACCCAGAAGATGATGTTTGTGGGCTTCCTCTGTGTGAAAGGAATTTGAGTAATTCTACCTCAATAACCAAGACATCAAGAGTTCAGAAGTGGGGCTGGTTTGATCCCTCATTCCTTTAAAAAAGCAGCCCAATATTTTCCCAGTTGACTGATTAAATAGATGAATCTTTAGTCTTGTAGTTTATAGGAAAGCTTTATTATACTAGTTCTTAATATATGTATGTATTTAATTCTGAAAGAGTAAATGTCTGTGACTCTTGATCAGTTATAATGGTATATGCAAGAGGTAGGAGCCAAAGTCCTTAAAAAGAAGAGGTGCTCAAGTCATACAGCTTTCTGATCATTGTAGCTGGTTTTCTAAATTCCCATCTTAAATGCTTCGTAAACTCTGCCGAGCCTAGGTGTCTGCGTGCTAGGTATTAGGTGCCCTGCCACCTAGTGGAAATTCCCCGTTCTCCCAAGAACTTCCCTGTACTGGGAGGAGCAGTGTTGTTGCCGGCATTCAAAACCAGAAATATAACTCCTGGTGTTCTCTTAGTAATGTCTTGTTATGACATGGTATACTGTGCATCACTGATGTTCAGGTTTTTGAGGTAGAACCAAGATACACTATGATGTTGTAGTATACTAAAGGCAGTGGACTGGGAAAAAAATACTTTTCTTCCACATGAATGAGGGATGCAGGTGCTACAGAAACATTCTGTCTTAGCAAGAAAGACAGTGTCAGTATCTGATTTTAAAAATGAAAAACAGACCAATACTTAAGTAGAAATTGTGTGTCCATGTGATAATAAGTTAGGAGTGAGGTCTGAGGTAGAATAAATATGTAAAGGTATTTTAATACAGTTTGAGGGTGGTTTTGTGAGTGAATAAGTACATATGCCACTGTTATTCTCATCTAATTTTGCTCTCTTAACATTGCTTATACCTTTCTTCTGCTTTGATATAATGAAGCTGAATTAATTTATTTTTATTTACATAAATATTATCAACATATAAAGCTCTTCTGGCATGATCATTCCAGTGCTTATTTCAGTACTTAAAGCAGCTCCTTCTCTTGATACTTCTCCTCCTGATACTTCTCCTCCTGATATGTGATCTTAATTTTTTTGTTTTTTACTCCAGTCTCCTTGTGCTCACTTTCACAAGGGTAATACTAGAAATGAATGACAAGCTTCTTCTTTAAAACTGTTCTTTAATTACCACTTTATCAAGTCTTGTTCTTCACAAAGTGTAATCAGCTGTAGTCTGGCTTTACATGCAAGAAGCTGTCTACTCAGTGCTGCCTAAATCTTGCTAGCAGCTACTTGTTTTACTGTGCTCAGTATTGACTCAGTATATACTAGGCTAGTTCTTCACATAATGTACTTTTTCTTTTCCGATTCTTTCCTGGAGTCTTTCTGATAGTATTTGCTCTGCTTACCTTTTGGCTTCTCTGATCACAGCAGCTGAAGATGAAGACTTTTTTTGTTTGTTCTGTTTTTGTTATTAAGTACTGATTATTGTTCCTGTTTCCTACCCTCTTTTTTGTCAATAGTCAGAAAATGCATATACCACATCTTTATTAACAGTACCATTGTTGGAAATACATGACAACAAATGTAACCTGACACCAGAAAACCAGGATGCAAATCCAGCAAACAAAGCAAATGCAGTAATTAAGAAGAAAATGAATGTATGTGCTTCAAAAAATGTCAAAATGGAAAAAGCTTTTCAGGTCTGGATGCGAAGAATTCTGATAGTTTTGTTCTCAGCTTAACAAAGACTTTTGTTTCTGTCTGTACTAATGTCTAGAATTGTTCAATTCAGTGATCTAGTTTTGATCAGTGTTTCCATGATCCTTATTTCTTGTAAGCTGGTCATTTGTCCACAAAGTGTTTATTTATAGCTAAGGTCTTTAAATACAACCCTGATATTTCACTGAGCCGCCTCTCAGATTTAAATGTGGGGGAAACCCATGAGGATAGGATAGACCTACAAAACAAGTTTCAGTACCCAAGTCCAGCAGTAGGAAAACTTGACTCAGTGCAAACCAATCCTCTATAGCATCTAAGTTCCTCAAATGTGGCTGGTGCTTACTTCATAATAAGCTCTGTGGGATTCATTAAGTGGAGTTCATCCACAGGTTCTGTTTGGTAACTGTTATTGTAATGTGCCTGTTCTTGTACTTCTGTCTATTTTCCATACTGTTAAAACTGTGTAACCTATTTTTCACCTGTGTGTGTGTCTTGGCCACCAGGTTTAGGGAAAGATTTTCTTTGAGTTGACTTGGTACCTGTTCAGGTTTTCCCCATTGGAAGTTAACACATACAATTTTTGTGTCTCCTCAGAATATCTACAGCTCTGTATTGATTAAAAAAAACTCAAACAACAACAGCAAAACAAAAGGCAGGGCACCTGGAGCCTTGTCTTCCATGTCCCACTAAATTGCTTTAATGATGATGTGGTTTTAAGTAGAGGGGCAACAATATTACTTGCTGATCCTTTCTTACGAGAAGAAAGAACAAACCTCCATTTAATCATGATATTTCAGAAAAGGAATTAATTGCTGGGAATTACAGCAAAGATGAATACATCTATCTGTCCCAGACCTGTGCTCTTCCAGTACTTAAAAGGGGAGCTTAGTCATACTATATTCACAAATATTCACATTGAACCATCTTTCTGTTTTTGCTCTTTCCCTTGAGAAATTTCCTCTCAATCTAATGGCCTGTCTAACCTTGAGTCCTTTCTGTGAATCATTTCCTGCTAAATTTCTAGATAAACTCAAATGGCGAGTTTTCTCTGTGCGTCTATACATGGAACTCATCCCTTGGATCAATTTCTAGTTCAGTGAGGAAGAGAGAGAATATTGCATTCTTCATTATGCTACAATCTGCTGATGTCATGTCCAGTTTAGAGCTGCTACAAATCAGCTTGAGATTCAATGAGTCGTGCAACTGTGCATGAGAGTTTGCCTCATAGAAGAGGCAGGACTAGTGGCTTGGTTATTCTTTCATTCATTATTTTTATTCCTAGTTCCTTTGCCATTTCTAATATATTCCCAAAACATCCAACCATTCTGCCACAGCTGCTGTTTTGATTCAGTGAGGTCCTTCACAGTATTCTTTTCTGGCTGCCAAACCATTTTGCCTTCCTTGGTGTCTCCAGACAGCTGTCAACAACGTATTTTTCTGCCTGTTGAACTGAGCACATTTAAAGGGGAAGGTATCCAAAGAGAAGATGACTTAATTAACCTAACTTCCCTTTTATGTATCAATTGTTGAACGAGTCTCATTTCAAGAGTGTTTTTCATTTTGTGTGTTAGAACTTAAAGGGTAACACAGATGCCATGCTGGGGAGTTAGATTAAGGGGTGGAGAGGAAGCTCTGTCACAGGTTTTAAGTCTTGCATTGTAGAACTGAATCCTCCTCAGTAAAATACAGTATTGCTAGGCCATGACAATTTATTATTACTCTGAAAGGTTCTGTGAGAATTGCTCAAGTATTTTAGTGGAAAGAATCTTTTAAACTGATTTTTTTTTTTTTTTTAATTTTTTTTTATGCAGTCAAATTGTGAATGGGAAGCAGTTGTTTATGGAAAAACAGAAGACCAGCTTATTGTGACTGAGCAAGCAAGAAGATACCTGAGCACTTACACAGCTACCAACAGCACTTCAAGGGCTCTGATACTGTGATGGTCACTGCAACTGCCAGCCATCTCTTTCCATTGAAACTGACACAATGGTGAAGGTGATTAGTACTTGTGAATTAAGACTTTCCTTTGAGACAGTCTTGCCAAGGGAAACCTTTAAGCTACCTTAAAGCTTCCTTTCTTCTTTTGACTGGCAAAGAACAGACATGAAGTTCTCATATTCTCTACGAAGGTATAGTACAACCAGTTCTGCAATGAATTTCTTGAGTATTAAAAAAGTAACACCCTAAAGTATGATAAAGAATGGTAAAATACATTGCAGTACTGACTACACACAGTTTTTAGGTCAATTTTCATATTTATTCTGACTTGCATTGCTTTTTTCTGTTAGTGCATTTTCAATATAGCGTAGGTTTATAGGTTGTTACTGGTTTCCAAATGAGCAACATACATGACCGAATGTGCTTTTGCTTATGTAGCATTTTCATAGTATATAAAGAAACACAATGAAAAGGAGTATAAAGGAAGGATAGAAAGTTGCACTACTAATTTTTTTGGTATGCTGCAAAACAATGAAATTAACTACAGTGTTAAATATATTTATTTGCAGATGGTACTAGAAGTAGGCAGAGGGGGGTGATTTAGGATTTAGTGTAAAGCATCAGTATTTTCTTCATAAATCTCAAAATGAGATGATTGTTGAATGTATTGTACAGTTTGTAGGAGCAGGGAAAATTTTGTAAATTGGAAAGGAGTCTGTTTTTATAATTTATTTTCATTTTAAAGCTTAAATGTAGATATTTATATGTATGCAGGTTGTCTAGAAGCCAATGTTGTTTCCTGTTAAAACAGCTAAAATTCAAAAAAAGGACAAGTTTAAAGTATGGCATAGCAGAAGAATTACAGTGGTGAAGTGTACAAATCTATACTGTATGTTACATCTACATAAAGATTGCACTATAACCCTTAAATCATGTTGGTCTACAAAATAATTACAAGGTATACCTGTATTATACAACAACTATTCCTGTACCTTGTTTAAATATACTTAGAAAGGAATGATGACCCAGGAGTACTTCATCCTGCATAGGAGCTAAAACCTAATGCATTTTAAATATAGATGAAAAAAAAAAAAAAGAAAAAAAAAAAGAACTTGGCACCTTGGATCTCAGAACAATTGTATCTGCACTTAAGTTTGACCATTATATACTTACTGTATGTTTGAAGAGCAAAGAGAACATTCTTTTATTTATAGAAAATCTTTGTCCTTATTTAAAGGTATACAGGTCACAACAGTTGCTTTAGTTGCCTATTTTAGGTATTTGCACTTATTTTTTGTCTTCTTTTGTTTTTGAAGGAATGTTTTGGTTTGCTTTTGTTGTAGAGATTTATATGTAGTTAATTTGGAGCAAGTTATAATGGTGTGTTATCAACAAATACTGACAGGTAAATAGACTTGTACACTGTAGTTTTAGTTATTTATAATTCAAACACTCTTCCTCTCCACTCCCGGGTGTGCTGCTACAGATAGTGGCAGAATCGGCTTGCTGCTATGAGAGATGGAAAGAGCGAGCATCATATGCACTGTATGTAAACTTACAAAAATGATGTCAGGTTCTCTAGTTAACTTTATGAGACCAACCAGTACTATGCAGGGTGTGGAAAGTATTCCTGTCACTTTAATATCGAAGATGGCAGAGAATAATTTATTAAGGGATAATTTTAATATGGAATGAGTGGCACAAGGAAGGTAATGGGTTATTAAACTTTTTTAAACATCTCAAAGGCTATACAATCCTCATTTTTAGGAGCTTTTTGATATTAAATATTTGCCTGGCTATGACAGTAGTAGGCATAAACATTTTTAGCAGTTTTAAATTTACATCAAAATTTTAAGGGGGAGGCAATTCTGTATAAGAAAGAGATCAGAAAATACCCATCATGCCAGGATTACTCCTCACCTAAGAAGACTGAGAGGAGGCAATTGGAATTCTTGACAGTCTTAGATTTCAGTGTGCATTACCAGAATGAATTTAACAGCAACATTGAATACTGGAGACAGCACTTAATTCACAAAAAATGAAAGAAGTAATTATAAGAGAGTGAATATCTAGAATCTGGATGATATATTTCAGTAGAAGTGGTATCACCAAAACTGCCTATACCAAGTTTAAGCATAGATTTATGGTAAGTAGTATTAATTTGTGTTGGTATTGGTTGGATCATTCAGTTAACTCCTACTTTGTTGCTTTAGCAGGAAGGTTTTAATCTTTCATATGTCAGGCATCTTTTATTACTTTTTGAATGTTGTGTGCATTTGCATTTCTTTCAGTTTATAAGTAGATTGTACGTGCAGCAGCCAAACTTGCATGAAACGTAAATACATATTACTCCATATTTTTGTTTTAAGGTTTGACATAATGTGCAACAAATGCCTTGTTTATCCTAGTTTTTGTTGTACTACAAACTTTTGTTTTATGTAAGAGAATCTCACATACAATACAGACCACATTAACGTCAGAAATAAAGCATCTATGTACCAGGTTACTGTAAGTGCCTTTTATTTAAGAACTGAAACACTTGGTGCTCGTTAAATTAACATGTATGTATATGTGAATGTCAGACTGCAGGTGTAAGCTGTGCAGGATGATTCCCCTCCTCCCCCAACTAGTACTAACAAACATGTATCGCTCTGAATTAGTGTTCCACTGTGACTCTCTTATTTTGCTAGAAACATGGGTGTTCAGTAGATAATACAGAATCATAGAATCTATTGCCTCTCCTGGTTTTGTGACAAAATATAAATGGCAAACAATTATTATAAGATAATTTGTTGAAGGAATAGCACAAGAGAGACTAACACAAGCCAGTTCCTCACAAATATGTGCTGGTAATTTGTTTTATCTAGTTTTAAGCTGTACAAGCAAACTGAGTGTTACTGGGGCTTTACTGGGGTTGGGGCTGTCACAGCCAGGGCACTGTATGAGTATCCTGCAGACCTGCTCATGTTTGCATGTGTGAAGTTTTCCATTGCTTGCACAAGCAAGGTGGGCCAGCTGTAGAGCATTTATCATGGTCATGGCTGGCTCCTGACATCTAAAATCGAGGCAAAGTGCAGGCAGATGAAAGTGAAGTCTAATGATGTGACTTCTTGATGTGCCTAGTTCATTTTTCCATGTCAGCTCCACTCAGTGAAAGCAGGCAGAGCAGATGGACAGCCAGTAAGGCAAACTTGAAAGGAACTACAACCCTCAGTTTGGGTATATGAAGACTCTGGAAGCTTTACTCATAGGCCTGGCTTTTACTTGAAAAAAATGGTCGTTAAGGAATTGCTTGGTGAGAGGAAGCCCAGTTCCTACCATCATTATTCTGGCTTTACATGAAAATAACTACTGGAGTTGTACCAAACTAAAACTGATATGAAGAGCAGGTTGAATGGGACTTCTAGTGGAAGGTGTCTCTGCCCATGGTAAGGGGGCTTGAAACTAGATGATCTTTAAGGTCTCTTCCAACCTAAACCATTCTATGATTCTATGTTGATTCTATATATGATCTTACATTTTTGTGTATGGTAAAAATCCAAATGCTCGTACTCACTGTATTCTACCTTAGGGATTATGAAGAAACCTCAGTAGAGCAGCTTCTGTTTGCATCTGGAGTAAGAAATGTGTAATATGGCATTTCTCAGTATCAGCCTGTGTTGGTGTATTGGTTTTCTCTTTTAATTTCATTTTCTCTTCTGCTTCACTACTTTGTGTGTGTGTTTTGAGAGGAACAGAATGGAAAGGAGTCCTCTGATGGTGCCTGCGGTTGGACTGGGTCACCCCAGTGGTACAGTTGTTACTACAAAGGGAAGTCTGCCTGCCTGCTATCTTTCAGAGAAATTTGTGTTTCTTTGGGTTTGTTTTTAAAAACTCCTCTGGATTATTTACCTGACTTGTGTTTTCCTGTGTTGCCACGGCCTCTGATTACAGAGAAAGATGGATGTTAACGGCCTTAGTGCAAGCAAGATGGGAATGGGTGGTGTACTGGCTGGCAGTGATGTACACCTGTGGCTGTCTTGTGTCTTAGTCCAAGGGGAAAGAGTGCTTTTGTCTTTTGAGGAGGGAGAGTTCTGCTTACTTAGCATTTGCTTCCTTGCTGACTACTGGCCAGTTGCTTGAGCTTAGTTACTCCTCGTAAAACTGATGTTTGGTGGGTGCAAAACCAATGGAGCTTTAGAGCACTCTTCAGTGTGTTGTGCACTATGCTTTAAATTGGTCTATTCCAAGAATAAAGGAAGGTTAAGAAATACTTGCTCAGTTTTCTGAGGGTTCTTACGCCACTTCTTACACCAGTAAGCACTCAATAAAAAACCCCCCAAACAAATCTAAACCCTAAAAAACCAATAAAACAAACCCATAAAACAAACAAAGTAAACCCAGAGAAAGCTGCTCATCGAATGCCCATGCACATAAGCAGTGATACAAAGTGCCTCAAAACTCTTTGCAGGAACCATATCCGTAGGTCATTTTGTTTATATACATCAGACGGAAAGCCAAAGTTTGGGAAAGTCAGCTTTGTAAATCAGAGCAGTTGAGGATGTGTTTGCATGTACGCACAGGGATGAGTTGGCGTGATGCGACTTACGAGAGAGCAGCATCTCTCTTTGCTGGCAAACGTGTGTTTGCGGCAACTTGGTGCCAGAGAGGACTTGCCCCAGCACCGAGGCTCAGTCTGCACCCTGCAGCAAAGGAGAAGCACGTTAGCTGGGCTGAGCGGATAAATCAGCCGCTGGCAATTTACAAATGAATGCCACGTTCTCCTCAGCCATACGGAATGCAGCGGATCGGCGCTGTCTCGAGGGCCTGTGTCACCAGAAGTAGGCCAGTTTGTGCGTCGTCCTTTGCTGGCAAACGGCCAGGCTTTGTGTGCTCCAGACACCAGATGGGAAGCAATTATGAGTGTGACAAGCGGGTCATCTGGCAGACACTCTGTGGACCTGCTGCCGCATAATTTTTGGCGGGAAGAGGAGAGCTTTTTCTTTTCCCCTCCTCCCCCCCCCCCCTTTATTTCCCTCTTTCAGTGAACTTGCAGTGACTGGGTATGGAGCATCCTGTGTTTGCCGAGCTTATACACCCTTTGTGCCCTTGCTGGTGCTTACCAGAGGGCAAGTGTTTTTTGCTTGGCCAGCAGTAAGCAATGGTTACACTTGTGTTTGTACATCATGTAGTTGGCAAATACTGGCCCGCAGCGCTGGCACCACGGATGCTGTAGCGGCTTGGCAAAACCAGGCTGGGGAGGGACAACTGCAGCCCCGAAGAGGAGAAAGAGGGAGCATGGAAACTCCTCCAGCACAGACCTGGTCATTCAATAGGGAGCCCAAGGGAGAAAGACTTCTCATATCTGTGTAGGGCCAGGTGGAGGGGTGGACCTTTTGGCAGCTGGGGCCAAGATGGGATCTTGTCAGTTTGTCCTTTGACCAAAATCACTGGCCTGTGAAAGGGGAGTTTTGCGAGCCTGGACAAATCAGCTTAGCTGGCTCCAGCTGAGTGTGACAATGCAGCCCCTCAACAGAGCCTGTCGCTAATTGCGTTGGGCAAATGTGTAAAATGTATTACATCTTCCATTCCTTTTGTCCAGCCCGCTGGGGAAAAGTGGCAAACGTGGCCTGGGTCACCCGAGGTCACACTGTTGGGGCGCAGCAAAAGTCCGAGGGGCACCAGAGCTCCGCTGTCACTGACGCTGGAGAGGAGAGCCAGGGCTGGCTGTGGTGCAGGGCTGGGTGGCAGCTGATGCTTCTCCCTCTGTGGCACCTCATTCCACCCCGCAGCAGGGGTTCAGTAGCAAACATGGATATAAATACATGGCAGGGGGAATTTCTCCATATCTGAGGTGTTCCCAGTTCATGCATATAGTGAATGGCCCTCAGCAACGTGTCTGTCAATAGCTGCAGAATTTGAACCCACCTCTGGAAATCATGTTCAAAAGAGTTTTTAGGTCCAGGTGTTCAGCTCACAACAGGCACTGTCAGTAGTTTTGCACCTAATCTTTCCTGATGGTAAGGTTTGTCCAGAACTCATCAGGATCTGTGTTTGGCCTGGCCCTGCATGGGTTAGCGTCACATTCCTTGCCTTTGTTGTGTTTTTTTCATTTCCAGCTTTCAATGGGCAGGTAACAGCCAGGTAGAAGAGAAAAATGTTGCCCTGAAGGGAATGAGTTGCAAGAACAGTTTTGGGGGAGAAGCACCCCAGTCTCTGAGCCTGTTCAGCTTCCCACTTCCCGCAGTCGGGTGCCTGGCTCTGCCACAAGGGTGGCACAAGCACCCCCCTTCCAGCCCATGTTGTTACCCCATGGCAGCTCAGCTCTGTGGAGGGAAAGGCAGCAGCAGGTTGCTGGCAGCAGGCCTGGTCCCTTCCAACCTAAACCACTCTGTGATTCTACCTCCTGCAAACTATTGCTAGAGACTGCTCGCATTCATAGCAAAGGCATGGTCTGCAAAGGTGCACGGAGCCAGCCCTGCTTAAACGGTCCAAAGTGCAGATGATTAAACATGTTGGGAAAATCCACCATGAGTGTGCAAGGTCTGACTATGGCAGGAAGGAGAAGAAGATAGCTTCAGTTAGTATGTCTAGCTGAGCGAGCAGGACCAGTGGCACCCCGAGGTGCCAGCATCTCTGTGTGGCACCAAGCCCTGTTACCAGCAGGACTGCCAGTTCAGGAGAGATGTCACGAGGTTTGAAGCTGGATCTACATACACAGACCCCTGAAGTGCAGGGACCAATGCACTTGCCATTGTACCCTCTTTTTTCCCTTAGGCTTTTTTCCTTTTCCAGTTTGGGAGCTCTCAGGGATCGCCTGGAAGATGTGGGGGGGTTTTGCCTAGTGACTGCAGATGGAATATTTTCGGTCAGTGCTTGCTGCAGTGTTTTGTTTTGCAGTGTGTGATGGCAGGGTGGAAGGGATCACATTGCAGCATGTGGATTATGGACCACGGTTTTCTTCTGTGAATAATCCTAGAACAAAAAGTCTTTCTGAGTCTTTACTGAACATGAATAAAGCTGTCATCTATTGATTTACTTAAGCAATATGACAGCTGTAAAGCAGGTGGAACATAGATCTTGGGGGGGAAAATGACCTTCAGCCACCTCAAAAGCTTTACTCTATAGCACTGATTTTCATCTGGCAGGTTAGTTGCCAGACTTCTTCCCTGCTCAGGATGCCTTGCTATGCTCTCATACCCAGTAGTAGTGAGGCAGTGATGTTAAAAGCTCTGCTTGGGTTTGACACAAGTGAGAAAGGAGGGTTTCGGTTCAGAATGACCAGTGAGGGGTTGAAATGAGCTGGGGAGCTGAGGGGCACGGGCACGGTCCCAGGTCTGCACTGCCTGGCCCGGCCCGACGGTGCTCAGGGCCATGAGCCGGCAGTGTGTGTTTGCAGACCAGAAGGCCAGTTGCAGCTTGGGCTGCATCCAAAGGAGCGCGACCAGCAGGTCAAGAGAGGTGATCCTGCCCCTCTACTCAGCTCTGGTGAGACCCCACATGCAGTGCTGCATCCAGCCGCGGGGTCCTCAGTACAGGAAAGACATGGACCTGTTGGAGGGGGTCCAAAGGAGGGACACAGGCACAGACAGCTGGAGCATCTCTGTCATGAGGAAAGGCTAAGAGAGCTGGGCTTGTTCAGCCTGGAGAGCAGGAGGCTCTGCGGAGACCCTATTGTGGCCTTTCAGTTCTAAAAGGATCCTGTAAGAAAGATGGGGAGAGACTCTTCAGCAGGGCCTGTTGCGATAGGACGAGGGGTGATGGTTTTAAACTGAAAGAGGGGAGATTCAGGCTGGATGTGAGAAAGAAAGTTTTTACAATGAGGGTCATAAAATCCTGGCACAGGCTTCCCGGAGAGGTGGTGGATGCGCCATCCCTGGAGGCGTTCAGGGCCAGGCTGGATGTGGCTCTGGGCGACCTGACCTTGTTGAAGATGTCCCTGCGCATTGCAGGGGGTTGGACCGGTTGGAGGTCCCTTCCAACCCAGACTATTCTATGACTCTGTGTAGGGGCACTGGCAGACATTGCCCTGAGCCTCTGCAGGAGGAAACTGGAAAATGTTTAGTTTTCACTTTTTGAGTGGTTTAAATCCACAACTGGACGCCTTAACGCCACTGGAAGACATAAAAGCATTCTGGGGGAAGGAGAGTGTTTTCCTCGTCATGCCTCACCACGTGAAACAGTGTTTCCTGTGGGGAGTTTGCATATCTGGCCATGCACCAAGAACCAGCTGTGGTTTGTGTCACCTAAATATAACACAGCCGGAGCCTCAGAGCCGGCTGTTCGTATGGGTGCAGGCACAGGGGCTTTTCTTGTGTGCTTTCCCTCCCATGCAGTGGTACAGGAGTGACGCCGGTGTTGCACTTGCCATGGGTCACCCTGCACAGTCCGTTGGTGGTGGTGGTGAGAGGCACCCTCAGCTGGGTGCAGAGTAAGGTGGCACAGCTATCCTGTCAGGATGCTTATGAATCAATAGCCTATCTCCACATAACTCTATTTCCAATGTACAGGAGAAGCGCTTTTGTTTTCTGATGTGTGGCACCTGCTGGGTCCCTGTGTCGGTGCTGGTTATCAAGAGGCAGTAGAACTTGATAACAGCTCCTTGCATTTGCCCTGATAAGATGGACTTTATGCTGTTTCCTTGTGATAAGCAAAAGGAAACAAAGCTGTTTCTTTTGCAGCAGGTGATGGTGATTTGGTGCTAGGGAGACCACCGAACTTGGTGCTCCAGGGAGGCCCTGCTGGCCCGTTAGTCCTGTCTTTTGGGAGCTGGTGTCAAGCCGCAGGGGAAAATGTGTTTGCCAGTACTCGGTTTTGTACAACACATACCCTCTACATAGCAAGTGTGAGGCAAGGAGGTTTCCTTGACCGTGTGAAGCGCTTCTCGTCAGTGCCGCCTGTGTCTGTCTATAAGGCAGTTGTGTTGTCCTGTGTTGCAGAGGGCTCTTGCAGGGTTCATGCATGTGCTACCTTCTCTTTGTAATATTCTGCTTAAACTAACAACCTTCCAGCTGGGAGCATAGCTGGATGCAATGGAGAAGATTTGTGAGCTCTCCTTCTGTTGTGGGTTGGGTGGGTTTTGCTGTGGACGTGATGATTTCTAGGGACAAAAGTGACTGCTGTAGCTGGCTGACCTGACTCTTGCATAGAACTGGCTCCATAACCACATTTATCTCCAACTTCACTCAGAATGTCTGTTAAATAGTTTATTCTGGTGCATCAAAAGGAGATTGGAGGGCAGCAGGTTTGGCTCTTTCGTGTTTGTCAGATCCAGGAGGAAGGAAGCATTCAACCTGCTTTGAGTTTCCATCTCCTCTGCTCACCCTGGCTGAGTTCATTGCATGTGTGTCTCCAGCCCGGCAGTGATCCCATGCAGGAAGGGGTTATTTTTACCGCTGGCAGCTGAAGCTGAGGTGATGGTCTGTGGAGGGACCCTTGGTGTGTCCAGCTGCTGTGGCTGCTACGCAAATTGGGCCAAGCCCTGTTCTGCACGCTTGCACCAGCAAACGCATGGGCACTGCACATACATGTCCTCCCTGGCATGGCAGGGAATGCTGTAGGCTGGAGAAGAAGGCAGCTGGGGCTGAGCCCTCATGTTCCTCAGGGTCCCCGGCAAGGGACTGCATGGCTGGTTCCCATTCCTTGTTCGCAGGGAAGATTGACAAGGGGCAAAACAGATGCTGGAGTGGTGGTAACCAGACTGGAGCTGTTTTGCACATGTGGGGCAACTGCTTTGCCACACCGTGGGAGTTTGTCTCATTTCTTTAAGTGGCAAAGGTGAGGGAAGAAAGGGCATCACCTCAGGCACCACATCTCTGCTTTCCACTTGGAGACCTGATGTCCAGTGAGGGCTCTGTGCCTGGCTGCAAAAGGAGCAGCTACTTTAGTAGATGCCTGGTGGAAGCACACTGAAATGGGTGCAATGGTCACAAAATAAGAAAGGTTTTCCTCCCAGGCTGGGTGATAGCATCCTGTATAAGAGAATCATAGAATAGTTAGGGCTGGAAAGGACCTCGAGATCATCCAGTTCCAACCCCCCTGCCATGGGCAGGGACACCTCACACTAAACCATCCCACACAAGGCTTCATCCAACCTGGCCTTGAACACTGCCAGTGATGGAGCACTCACAACCTCCCTGGGCAACCCATTCCAGTGTCTCACCACCCTAACAGGAAAGAATTTCCTCCTTATATCCAATCTAAACTTCCCCTGTTTAAGTTTCAACCCATTACCCCTTGTCCTGTCACTACAGTCCCTGACGAAGAGTCCCTCCCCAGCATCCCTATAGGCCCCCTTCAGATACTGGAAGGCTGCTATGAGGTCTCCACGCAGCCTTCTCTTCTCCAGGCTGAACAGCCCCAACTTCCTCAGCCTATCTTCACACCGGAGGTGCTCCAGTCCCCTGATCATCCTCGTGGCCCTCCTCTGGACTTGTTCCAGCAGTTCCATGTCCTTTTTATGTTGAGGACACCAGAACTGCACACAATACTCCAGGTGAGGTCTCACAAGAGCAGAGTAGAGGGGCAGGATCATCTCCTTCGACCTGCTGGTCACGCTCCTTTTGATGCAGCCCAGGATACGGTTGGCTTTCTGGGCTGCGAGCGCACACTGAAGCCGGCTCATGTTCATTTTCTCATTGACCGGCACCCCCACGTCCTTCTCTGCAGGGCCGCTCTGAATCTCTTCTCTGCCCAACCTGTAGCTGTGCCTGGGATTGCTCCGACCCAGGTGTAGGACCTTGCACTTGTCATGGTTGAACTTCATAAGGCTGGCATCAGCCCACCTCACAAGCGTGTCAAGGTCCCTCTGGATGGCATTCCTTCCCTCCAGCGTATCAACCGGACCACACAGCTTGGTGTCATCGGCAACACATCCTTGCCTACCCCACTGTGACTTTGCATAGATCTTTGGCTTTGCTGTGTGTGGCTGGTGCACTGAGGCACAGGAGCTGGGTGTGGCAGTGGCCAGTGGTTTCTGTGTCCGTGAAGGAAAATTATTGGAGGCTCATTTCCTATTCTTTTTTTTCCCCTAGAATATTTCTCTCTTCTGCTAAAGGAATAATCCACATCAAGCATGTTCTTGTCAGCTAAATAGCTCGGTATTTTTATTTATAATGTAAATTATAAAAAAAAAAAAAAATTAGCCAAGTTTGGAGTTTTATATATTAACCTTCAAGATCAGAAGAACAGACATTGCAAGACTCTGAGTGTTGACAAACCCCATTTATAAGTGTTTGTTATAGATAAATCTTTATCCAACTTGCTTTAAATCTGGTTGAAGAAACTGCTTGCATCCAAATTTACAAGGACAAATGACAGATACCCAGATTACCTCAGATACCCCAGATTATGAGGGTTCTGGGATAGAGCTATTCAGGAGTTATAAGGTTGCAGTTTTCATGGGAAAGTTTAATGTCTTTACGAGGAAAAAAATCACTTTCAGGACTTTCTGTGCAGTCTGACAGTTAAATACAGTCTTGCTACGCTTGTCACTGCACTCCCGGGGTAAAGTACCCTGTAACTTCTGCAGGTTTAGCTTATTACTCAAGCCACAGCTTTGACAAGGATGCTGTTGTTTCCTGAGCCCCACCTTTGCTTTTGCTGGCACCATGCAGAGCAGACAAGGCCTTGGCAGAGGGGCTGGTTTAGCAGCATCAGCTCTCGGCACAGCTGCACTGAGGGCTTGTTTCACCCAAAAGTGCCTCGTCAGGCTTGTGGGGAGAAGGACCATGCATGCTGGGGGGGCTCTTTGCATGTCTCTTCTGCTCTACGGTCCAGCACACACCTCCCCCAGCAAAGAAAGGCAGGGCAGCAGATTGTGTGCTGCCCTGGCTGTTTCACTGCTATGCAAAACGTGACGGTGCAGGAGGAGAACGTTGGTCTAAAATAAAGCAGAGTAAGATGCTGTGCAGGTGAACCTGCAGGGCGGGAGGTCTGATGGGGTGGAACACCCCACTGGGACTGGAGGCTGTGGGCCAGTGTCAGTGCTGATGTGCCTTTGGTCAGCTGTGTGGCCTCTGGCTGCTCCATTGGGCTTGTGAATAAGGCTGTTAAATGCGATGCCTGTTTCTGTAGGGACTCCAGCCTGGTGGCTGAGGAGAGGGACAACATTCACGTGTGCTTCCATTTCATCCCAAATTGCACCCCTGTGAGTTCAGCTGTTCTGGTTTTCTGAGCCTTTGCCTAACTTTGTTGAATATTCAACTCTCTATTTTCCCTCTAAACAATTCAGGATTTACTTTACTGATCTTTGTGCCAGTTCAGTTAAATAATAGTTCTGTCACTTAAAAAAATCAAGGTTTTCAATACCATGTAGGGTTGAGCTGCTCACTTGTGAATAGCCTATGGTGTTAATGCTGAGATCTCACAAGATATTTATGGCTATTTGACATCTGCATTGTTTGTAGAGTGTGCAATGGGCTTTCTGAGAAGAGGCTTCATGTGAGGAATCTGACTTGTTTCAGTTTTGTTTGTGTATGTGAGTCCTGATATTGCAACTCGGCGGGCAGGGAAGCTCGGATGGGAGATTATTCTGCGGATGCCAATGGCTGTGCTAAAAATGCTTACTGTGAAAAGTGTACGGTGCTCCCCGAACACTGATGTGTCCTTGATCAGCTCTTCTGGCAAACCCATTTGCTGCAGGATCTGACTCTTCGTCAGGGACTGTAGTGACAGGACAAGGGGTAATGGGTTAAAACTTAAACAGGGGAAGTTTAGATTGGGTATAAGGAGGAAATTCTTTCCTGTTAGGGTGGTGAGGCACTGGAATGGGTTGCCCAGGGAGGTTGTGAGTGCTCCATCCCTGGCAGTGTTCAAGGCCAGGTTGGGCAAAGCCTTGTGTGGGATGGTTTAGTGTGAGGTGTCCCTGCCCATGGCGGGGGGGTTGGAACTAGGTGATCTTGAGGTCCTTTCCAACCCTAACTATTCTGTGATTCTATCTGTAAAGTGAGTGCAAAAGGGGAAAAAAGGCGGGCAAAGCGTATCTGAGATTTGTTTGTTCATGCATCAGTAGGAATTACTTTACATAGTAGCCTAGCTTTAAATCACTACAGTTTAGTTAAATAAAGTGGTATGCAAAGTAATGATGGCTATTTTAGTGAGTAGCTCTATCGCAAAGACATTTTTGAAATGGTGAGAAGAAATTGGAACCCCTATTTTGGAAATGAAATATACAAATTACTGTATGTGCGTTGGGCTGTCATCATGCAGTGCTTTGCAGTCAGGTCAGTGCCTCAGTTAGTCCCCAGTTCTGGAGAACCCGAAGTTATGAAATGGCATTAAATAAGTCTGAAAAGTGCATGTTCTCACAGATGTTATCAAGTATGACAACACCCATGTGCCAGGCAGTGCCAGAGGCGGTGTTTTCAGCTGCACAGTTAACAACTTTTCTGTCTTTGATGGAAAATGGTACATTCACTGATTCTGTTAATCACCATTTCACACTTCTGACGCTGCGTTGGAGTCAATCCAACGTTGCTTTCTGTACAGTTTCATCTGGAAAATGTATTGAGTATCCACATCCTCCTCCATACTCACGCTGGTACTTTTAACGCATGACTAGATGTTGGGTATTCGCAGAGGAGTGCCCAGCATTGGCCAGGCGGTTACCCCACCTCCTGGAAAAAGTCTGTGCCAAGCCCTGTGGTAGAGACACTCACTGCAAGGACACTCCCTGTTTGCTCTTGTTAAATGTAGACACTGTCTGCAATGGCAGGACCAGAAACACGGCACCATTCCCCAGGAGCTGCACGGGGTACAGGCAGTGCAGCGGGGACAAGTCATGCTGAGCAGACAGGCTTTCCAAGGGCCGGGTTGGTGAAGGATGCCAACACCATACATTTTCTTCCCTTGTGTCTTTACCCTTGCATTCCTGAGCCAGTTCCCATAACCTGGGCTCCTGTGTCCTTGTGTCGCCCACCTCTGCTTGGGCTGTCATTCAGCAAAGGATCTCCAAGGACGGTGTTGTGTTGGAGATAAGTGACTTTGTTGCCAACTGGTGCGTCTGAAGATGGGCAGCGCTTGGTTTTATTCTCTACTAGGGCCTTAACTACCCCCTCTGTCTTGGTTCTCTTATTTGATGGGAGGGAGGTAACACTGCTTATCTCCCAGGGCCGAGGGAGACTAAGCGTTGTGCCTACTTGAAGTCTTGTGTGTACATGTGTATCTGATGCCTAACTGCTTGGCAGTACCAGGCCTTTTCTCTGAGCATCTGATAACAATGATTCTACCACCCACAAAATACTGAAGCCACACACAAACATACATTTCCTGACTGTTCTGTGGGGAGCACAATTTGGTTTCTTTGCTGTAAGGTGTTCACATTCTTCAGTACCATAAACCTGCCCTGTAATTTCCACTAAATGCTTCCCAAAAGCTTTTAAATCACCAAGACCCATATGTTACCACATGCTACTTGTTTCTTTTATTTATTTTTTCTTATGAATAGGACATATTTTAGTCAAATCAATAAAACAAGTACTACTACAATACAAGAAATCTCCACAGCAGTTCCTGGAATACAGAGAAATTAAATATGCTTCTTGTAAATCTTTCCTCTTGTCGATCCAAAGTATAAATTAAATAAATAAGAAAACCATAAATACACATTTCAAGATACAGCAATTTGGTAGAGACATGAATCTTTGCCTCCATCCTCATACTGCTTAAAACTAGTAATTAACAAACAAAACACTATGATACGGCTTTCTCAACAGACTAAACTCTTGCTGCCCTGGACTGTGTGTTGAGCGCTCTACAGGTCACATTAGCTATAAGGGCAGGTAGCACAAATGCTCGCTGTCTTTACCCCCAGTTCAGCCAATAGACTTTTCCTACTGTCTGCCTGTCTTACCTATTTTTCATTTGTTTAGGGAATGAGACCAAAAAAAGGAACTGGCAATTTCTATTCTCCCTACTTGTGTGCATGCGTTGCTCTGCAAGGAAGTAGTCCCACTGAATTTACTGGATTTATCAATATGTATAAAAATAGCATGAGCCCGAAGGCCAAGGCTTCTGGCAGAATTTACTGGGGCTGTGGAGGGGGTGTTGTGTGGTTGGTGAGATTTATAATAGATAATTCAGGGAAGTCTTGGCCATGGCTCCGGTTTGGTTCAGTCATGGAGGACCTGATGCTGGCAAGGCCACGGCGTCTGTACTGTTACCCAGGGCCAGTGTGTCAGGCTCTGATTTAAAGCTGGGGTGTACCCCCCGGAGAGAACTGCGCTGGTGATGTTCACGTGTGCAGCCTTCAGCAGGAGTCAGCACTGCTCTTGCATGCTGACATGGTCAATGCCGATCGCCATTGCCTCCTCTCCTTGCCTTGCCAGCAGCTGCGGGCTTTCAGCATGTGGGTAATGAGGAGCTGTGCTCTCCTTTCCCAGAAGGATGAAAGAAAAGCAGGAGAGCAAATCATCCCTCTGTCAGGCTGCTGTGCCAGGGATGGATTTCTGCCTTTGGTAAGCAGGAGGGGAGAGACTGGGATTTCTAGCTGCAAGGCTGTCCTCTGTGAGCTGTTTGAGCACCTCTGAGGGAGAAGACTGTGACTGTGTGGGTGGTGAGGCACTGGCACAGGTTGCCCAGAGAAGCTGTGGCTGCCCCATCCCTGGCAGTGTTCAAGGCCAGGCTGGATGGGGCTTGGAGCAACCTGCTCTAGTGGAAGGTGTCCCTGTTCATGGCAGCCCGATTGGAACCGGATGATCTTTAAGGTCCCTTCCAAACCATTTTACTACACTGGCTGCAGGCAAGTTTCAGATGGGAGCTTTGCTCCTGTGCTTCTGTCATAGAGTACGACCTTTTTAATTTTTCGTTTATGCTTTGGTGTACTGGCAGGTAGATTACAGAAGATCATCACTATGGTGAGCAACAGCAGAAATGCCTCTTTCAATTTTATGTTGAAAGTTCTGTATTTAGGCAAGCCACAGCCTTCTTTAATAAAGAGAGGAGTACTCAGGGGAGGCAAGTACTGTTCATGACTGATATTGTCTGTAACGACAGTGAAATCTTTTCTGTAAAACTTTTTTTGTTGTGAGAGAAAAACACATGGGCCATGACCAGCAATTTCTAAATTGAAAAAAAAGAAGTTGAGGAAGACTTTACAGCACATTCCATGAATTCCGTCTATCCATAAGCACGGGTCTTCTACATACAACTATCTCACTTTCAGTCACCTAGCTGCACCATTTGCGTATTTTCTTTCCTCCTAGTATGCTGTGCACTTAGTGAAATTCCTGTACCACATAGGCAGTAAGTTTCTGACTACCACTTAACATGTAAGCAGGTTCTGTGGAAGAAAGTTTCTCTTGAGGTTATCCAGTTGCTCATAGCTTGATCTGTCAGGACACTTTGAAACACCAATCACTTGTCACATAGCAAAGTTTGGTAAATGTGTGTTTGCAAACTTGCTGCGTTCTGACACTTTCTTTTACAATTTTTGCATCTTTTACTCCTGACTTGGGACATCAACGCTGTAGAAAAAAGAAATACGTTTAGTGTATGTCATTCAACCAAGCATATCGTAAGATGTGGGTTTTATCTCATGATATGAGAGTGGGAAGAGGACAAGAAGTGCTACACAGCGAGCAGACTGGGGGTATTCAATGGCACTCCGTAATCGATCTGTTGCCTTGCGGGAATACACAAACCTATTGGTAGGCTTTTCCTGTTGCAAGTCCAAGCTGATTCAGACAGGACATGTAAAATGGTAAATGAACCGGGAGTAGCTTCAGTGTCATTGAGTCAAGCTGTAAATCTAGTGGAATATTTGTGATTTTAGTGCATTGCAACAAAGAAAGGCCAGTGACTTGCATCATGTTCATCATTTTTACCTTAGCTGGACTTCCTCCCACTGTTCTGAGGCAATGGCATCAAGTAATAAAAAGAATATAGTTTTCCTGGATGAGCTGTGCTGTGTCTGTTCCTTCACTGATCTTAGAGCACCTTGTCCTTGGCTAAAGGACCTTCTGTCCTTCCAAGTGATGCTGAGCCCTGTCAGTCTGCCTCAAAGGCACTGTTTGTTGCCCCTAGGTACTCTGACTTCTTCTTGTGCTTCATCCACATCTTCCTCAGGAGGCTGGGCGTCCCACACAGGTTGCTTCCTGTCAGTGGTAGGGAAGCTTCTGCTCCTGGGGGCAGGGTCAGGTCGTACTCTGCCGCCTTCCTCCAGTGCTGCCGGTGACTAGCAAATAGAGCACAGACACGTAAAGCGTTTGTCTCCATGGCCCTTCTTCCTGGCTTAAGGCAACCAGGCACGGAAAACCTGAGGGGGCTGAGCTGGCTTACACTGGCCGAGAGGTATTTATGTCTCTGTGTGTGGAGTATGAGGACACTATGACAATGAGTTTGTTACTCTCCCTTAGATAGCAATGGCGGAATCTCAAAGTATCACCCTGATGTGTGTCTGAGTTACCTGCCTAGTGATGAGTGCATTTGTACTACGGACAACTTGTTCCTTAATTGTACTTCGTTTAAAAATGGATTAAATTTTGTAAGGTGCTTCAAGGCAAATATTATAGAGTTCTTAGGGGGAAAATACTTAAATTTTGAATTCCGATGCTTTTTTCCTAGTAATAAAACAGAGCTGTGACTGGCACCAGGGCAGCTGTAAAAATGGCCGTGGCTGACAATATAATAATCACGTCCTTTAGTCAATCTCTCCCTACTTTTGGGAAGTAAGCAGCATGGCTTTACTGTAAATCACGGAGGTTTTACAGCTCTGATTCAGAGATCTGCAGACAAGCACCTCTGTGTTCGTGGTGAGCAGGTGACCTGTGGCAGAGGTGCCCCATCCCCTTCCCTGCCTGGTGTCACACCTTGTGCAGCCCCCCAGGCTTGGCTAGAGGGTGGGAAAAGACTTACTCTTCCGTGGAAGTGCTGTTGCCTGTGGGTGAATCTGTGACAGCCACTGCTTTCACAGTGATGTGGGCAACTGGCGATGGTGGAATCTGCAGGAGGAAAACGCATGTCATTAGGAAGTGCTGCTGGTAAGCAGGGAGCATAGGTTTGCCTGAGGAAAGAGGCTGTTTAAGGAAAATCAATAAATACTGTGAATCTCCTACAAGAGAGAGAAAGCAGGTTAAGGATTTGACTGCCCCTCTCTTACCCACACAAGTACTGATGACTCGCATGAATGTTCTCGCTGACCTCAACACAGGGCTTGTATGAGCAAGAATTCCACCTCCCATGGAAGGAGGGAGGCTTGCAGAACTTTCTAGTCCTTAGGTTTCATGCCTAGCTTCCTGAAGAGTCAAGGCTTTGAGCAGACTGGGCAAGCCACCTCTTGCAGCTCTCCACAGGCCACTTCTGTGGCTGCCTGGGGACCAGCTGTCCCAGATATCACTGTTCCCTTGGGCGTTTAGAAAGGTTTCCCTGTTCTTCTGTGTGCTGCTCGGTGGCATGGGGGGCCCTGGTTCCTGCCCAGTTCTGCCATGGCTACACACGTGCCTGATCATCGCCTTCCTCTTGTCTCATATGACCATTTGACCATGAGACTGGCATAGCCTCCAAGATGGCAAGCTGAAGTGTGGGTTGCCAGCAATTGTGATGCACTCTCATCATTTCAGGCAATAACCACACTGATTTTACTGTCAACACTGAAAAACATCTTTATATTATTGTCACCAGTATAATCGGTCTTATGCTGTCGAGGGCTATTTCCCCTGGGATTAATCTGAGACTGGATATGTTTTGGTGAGCTCTGCAAGTATCTCAAGACTTACAGAAATGTTTGAAATCACTTTTGAAAGCATCCTTTGAGATTTAACTGGGTTAATTATTGGTAAGTGCACTTACTTTCATTACACTGAATATCATGAATTGTGACCATCCTTCAACATTGTACAGTAATTCTTATTGAGTGTATCCCAGCTACCAGCTAGCAAGTATATTGCAGCCATCCAGCAGCATGTGAAGCCATCAAGTTTCAATAGCATGGTCTGGTGTTCGCCAGAAACTTTTCAAAGGACTATTTTCTGTTTGAAAATCTAGTTTTTATAAAATGTAGAGGGTTTTTTTTGGTTCTTTTTTTTAAGAAGAAGAAGGGAAGGAAAATGTTTTACTGAAGCTGAGTCATTTTTAACCAAAGCATTTTGTCTTTCCAATACAGAACAGATTTTTGGGTTTTGTTTGATGATTTTCCCATCAGTTCTTCATCAGCATTTTCCATTGATCTGATTCCCATGTCAGGCTGGCATTCTATGAATACAATTATTTGATGCTTGTTCCACTTTAGAAATGATTTATTTTCCTCAATTTGTGAAATTCTCTGAGAAACAAGAGGCTAAGTCCTCCCAGGTCTTGCGGGTGGCTGAGCCTACCTGTTTCCATCCCACCACCCTTCCTTGAGGGCAGCTGTCCTGTGCCAGGCTCTTCTCCTAGCTAAGGATCCTCTGGCATAAATCATGCCTCAAAGGCCTTAACAAAGACTGCAAAATCTGCACACGCTACGAGAGACTGCCATGCTGACATGATTAATGTGGGACATGCTGACAGGTTTTAAGATGCATCAGACAGTGGTAGTTGGTCTTGCTGTATTTACTTACCAAAGATTTTCCATCCAATGGGTGATTACAGGACTTGGATGATTCTCGTTCAGTAATTCCCACTGCAAAGGATAAGAAATGTGGCATTATCGGTATTTATCCCATTGGCACAGCTTGTATTAAAAGCCTCCTTCCATGAACAGAGCCTAGATTCAGGTTAGACTCTAACCGGACTTGATTATAGCCAAAAGTGCAGGAGTTTCTTTGTTATGATCATCTCCTGACATTCCTGCTAGTTGTGCTGAGGAAATAAATGAGGGAAGGATGTCAGATTTTTCATGGAGCCAAATCCTCCTGTTTGGATGTCAGATTGTGGAGGAATCTTATTTATTTATTTATTTATTTCTGTTCCTGGCTGCTTTTGGTGTCTGCTGTTCCTTAAAAGGATATTCAGGTAAGTGAAGAGCAAGAGAAGTACCTACAGAAACACCAAGATTCATCAAGTCCTCAAGAATATGATTTACATCTACTGTAACCAATGGAATATATATAATGACAGCAAACATCAGAAATAGCCACAGCACTGCTTATAGTGCTGTCTCTGGCATGCGATAGTGATCACAACTGTCTCCTCCTTCTGGGGGCAATATTTGACTGAAATATCTTCACCAGCCTCTCTCTTCCTGCTCCCTGCCCCAGCCAGTAATTCCATTAGATACTTAGCTGTATCCCTCATGTCAAAGTTTAATTCTATTACCTCCTGTCATCTTGCATATTAGGTACTAACTGTATTCAGCAAGTGGCTCCAGGCATCAGTGCTTGGAGCCTGTCCAGCCACTGATGTCCGTATTCGTTTCCCCCCTTCCTTATTTGATTTGGTTTGGTTTGGTTTGCCCTTGTTTTGCCTGATTTTTCCCTTCAGCTGCCCCTCTGCTTGTCAGGTACTGAACATGTTCTAGCAAACTTGTAGCAGAATATCTAAACAAATGTAGGTCCTTGTGGCTTCAGTCTTACAAGTGGTCCCCTCAGGATAGCGGTGGTGGAGTGTGGTGTGAATTCTGCTTCCAGAAGGTGCTATGGATGCCCAAACCTGGGACAAGGGCTGTTTCTCATCAGCTGTTCTGACTTGCCCTATGTTTCCAAGATGAGCGCTTGTACAAGAACTTGGTACAAACCTGAGTACTTCTGTCTTGGAGAAGTGCAATTTTGTTTTGTTTTGTTTTGGTTTGGTTTGAGCTGTCCATCCTGGGTAACAAAGCACAGCTTTCAGTGCAATCAGGAGTCTCTTCTTGTGGCCTCCCGCTACACTTGCTTCCTTCACAGCCAGGTTGGATGGGGCTTTGAGCAACCTGGTCTAGTTGAAGATGTCCCTGCCCATGGCAGGGATTAGAACTGGATGATCTCCAAGGTCCCTTCCAACCCAAGCCATTCTATGATGCTTTGGTATTTGTGTAGGGTTTCTGATGCTGTCAATGCATGTGCTGATGGTCTTACCTATGCTCTTGTTTACACATTTTCCCCTTACTTGGGAAATTGAGCTGTTCAGTCTGTTACCCAGATTTCAAATTGTGCTTTACCAAATCTGAAGTCTCTTTAATATTCAGCAGTACTTATTTATGGAGCAAACATGGAAAACTCTATAGACACAACTATTTCCAGTAAGAAAGTTGAAGGATATTTTTGAAGGGTAAAATTTACATGGAGGTAACATTTGTAGAGAGATTAGTGAAAATAGATGATACATATCCATATGTTTACCTCACTTCATATCACATAATCCTGGCTCTCCAGCTGTTGAGAAACAGCTGGAGAAACCTTTCTGGACTCTATCACGGTACCCTGTTCTCTGTGTAGGTGTTACTAGTACAGTTAGTACGAAAACAGGACACTGCAGCACATCATAACAAAGAGCTATTTTGTTTTCATACAAATATTCACCAACAGGTCTACCTTCCTTCCCTTAAAATGCCAAATCTGTCACTCAAAAGTTATGGAACACCAGGACTGGATCAAAGTGATTTTATCCCCCAAAGGACCGAGGTACTGAGATTCAGTCTCTAATTTGTGATCAGCAACCGCTTTTCCATAGACTTCCTGCTTCACTCACATAGACGGTGCTCACTCAGAAAGCAGCTGATCAGTGCACAGTCCTGGACTTACTTTCCCCCCGCACTGAATCCTCTGAGGGAAGAGCTGTTAATATCTTTGCAGGCTCTTCTGTGTTGCTGATCACCGTGGTCATCATCTGCATGGATGTTTTTAAAAACCAGCTTCATCACCTCCTGGGGGACAAGGAGTCACGTCGGGAAAGCAGCGGTCGGCGCTGAGTACAAGGTTAGAAGGTCCTGGAATCCAGTTTTTCAGAGGCTTGAGCAGGACACAGCACTGCTCAGAGCCAAAGCAGATTTTAGTGCAGCAGCAACTGAGCGTTCCCAGGTGTCGCAGCCAGAGGTGCGAAGCAGGCACCCAGAAAAGGGGAATGCATCGGCTGTGTGAGGTGATGAGCATCACTGAGGAGTCTGGTGGCAGTGATGGACAGAACATGGGGGGCTGTCTTGCCATGGTCCCTCAGCATCCTGTGTACTGGAGGGAACAGAGATCTGACAAACAGCCTCGCCATGCTGCACAAGCTCAGGCAGCCCTGCAGGAGCTCTTGTGTCTTGTCCAGATGATCCTGGTGAGTTTGCCTTGTCCTGCTCTCCTCGCTCCCTCCTTCCACTCCTCAGCCAGTCCATTTTGTCTCTCTTTTGTTCTAATTTAAACCCAGTTTCTCACTCTTTCCTAAACAGCATCCCAGTTTCTTTGCCCACTCACTTCCTTTTCACCCCTATGAGAACTGTTTCTTCATTTTCTGCTCTTCTTTCTGGATTCCTCCGTCTTTTCTCCCGCTCGCACCTCTCTGTCATCCTTTGCCTCAATTCCCCTAACAGCAGAGACCAGCAGTCCCTTCTTTCTCCCCAGTGGCTCTCTGCCACCCTTTGCCCTGCAGCCGGTTCCAGAGACTCCTCCTCCTCTCTCTGCTCCAGCCCTGAAGCCCCAGTTCTTTGTTCAGCCATAGCTTGGCTCTGGTCCTGGTTTGAGATCTCTCCCTATCATCCCAAGGTCAGTTTCTTCCTTCCCAGTTTCCCAGGCCCCACTCTCGTCTGCTCTGTGCTCCTAATGGCATGGCTAATGTGCAGTGCAGCTGCAGACCGGTGGTGTGAAGAACACGCACCTTCACGGTAGTATCTACCTCATGGATTTAGCACCTTTGTTCAGCTAAATGTCCAATGTCTCCACCAAACATGTGCTGCACTGGATTTTTTCAAAGGCTTATGACTTGACTGCATCTGGGTTGTTTTTCAAGGGAGAGCAGAAGATGAGTTTTTGATTAAAAGGCCACTCCTTGCCAAACTGCATGGCCCTGCTCCAGCTTCAACCTTCCAAATGTCAGCGATGAAGGAGCTGAATGACCAGTCTGCTTATGTTTACTCATTTCCTTGGTTTTGCTTTGGCAACCTCTCTTTTCCCTTCACTAGTTCTCACAAATATGTTGAACAAGTTTTGGCTGAAAAACCAAAATCAGGTCTATGGCTGACATACAGAATCTGAAATTTCATCCCAAATTGTTGTGTTCTGGCAAGTTCCAAGCAACCGAATCTTATATAATAAGATGACTCAGGCAAACTCAGTAATTCACATAACATCATGCCTAAAATACCATCAGCCTTTGGAAAGGGAGGCTCATGAAAAGAGGGCTCATGACTCTGAATAAAGTGAGTTTATGACTCTGAATAAAGCAAGAGCTACGCAATGCCATGGCTGTTATCTCATTAATTACACCAGACTTTTTAAGCATGAAAGTATCCTTCAGATCCATAACAAATTGCCTGCAAACAGGCAGACTGCAGTATCTAACAATGTTCCATAAGCCACAGAGGAACAAAGCCATTGTGCAGACTCACCGTGCTGGGCAGCACCCTTGGCAGGGCAGGGTCCCCGCTGCCCGCTCTGCAGGCAGCCCAAGCCCCGCACCTCATCTCCGTTGTACAGCACCTGGAGGAGGTCACCCTGGTGAGGATGCGGCTTCTCGGTCCTGTGGGGCCGGTGGTTGGATATGGCTACCACCTACAGCGAAAGGAAAAGCCATCCTGTTATACACGGCCTTGGAGACGGGGTGTTCAGTGGGGAGCAGCATAGTGTTTGCTCTTCCCACTGCTTTCCCGTCATCTGAAGGGATTTTGTTGGGTGGGATTTGTGGTGTTTGTTTTGTTTGGCTCCTGCCTCTGTGCTATACGAGATGTATAAACGCATGCGAAAGCCACCCCTGGTCTCTCTGGAACCCGCTACTTTGGTGCAGCTTTCTGTATTCTCCTCAGGAGAAATGTGGTTCTTTTCAAGATCAACATGCCTGTGAGACAGCTCAAATTTAATTTCTTATTGCGTCATGTCTTGGGCAATCAGTTAAATGTGAATTACAAATGCTATTTTTTCATGGTCTTTCCCATCTTTTGGACTTACTTACATTTTCTACCTGGTAATGATTACAGAGGGTACAAGGCAGTGAATAATTGTGCTCCCAGGGGTTAATGTTCACAGATAATAGCTTGCACAGACAAAACTCACTGAGAGCTGCATCTTTGAACATTACCCACCCGTGTCTTGAGCAGAACCCTGAAAACGAACGTGAACAACACTAAGTTCTTTCCTACTTCGATTGTGACTGAGCCATGGCACTCACTGTGCTGCCACAGGCAACTCTGGAAGCCAAGGCTAATGTGAGCTAGAAAAAACCAGGAACAGGCTCCAAGAGCAAGTGGATCCATCAGGACTGTTATCCAGGATGATCCAGAAATAGTTTTCTCAAGAAGATTAAAGTCTTTGGGAAAAGGAAGCAGGATTTTTAACTGCATTAATAACAGGAATTACTTAGGCACATTTTCTATGTTTCCAAGATTGCTTTTTGCATGTCGTGTCAGTAATACCAAAATGCCAAAAAGCAGAATCTGTATACATAAGCGACAGTGCCATTTTCCATTACAGCGAGAGACAACAGCACAATCTCTATGGCATATCTTGCATGAACATCTTAGTTTGCAGCATTTGGCTGTAGCACACTTTTAGAGTTCCTTATCTCCTAATTCGAGATTTCACTGTGACTTTGGCTACCTCACCCATTACTGTAATATGTGAAGACTTATCTAGGTCAGGAAACTAAACCTGCTGTAGCACAGTTTTGATCTAAACTGGAGCTGACATTTCTCTAGGGTACCTAGGGTAAGGCAGAAGGATCAGCTGGAAGTCACTTTTCTTTTCTAGACATACCAGAGAGTGAAAACCTGTGTGAATGGCAGAGCCAGGCAAACTATGCAGAATCAGTGTACTGCTCTCTAAAGAGATACTGGTTTAAGAACCTGTGTGTCCCTTGACCTGCTCAGTTTGTTTGCAGGACACCAACTCTGAATTCAGAGCTTACCAAAGTCTCTTTTGTGGACTTTACATGCATGTGAGAGCATTCAGGCCTGGCATACCTGCTGCCGGAATTAGCTGTGTTAAGCAGGGGGCACAGAGGACACAGGAAGGTTGGAGAGCAGTGCAGAAGCTGTTCCAACAACGCTGCTCCTAGACCCAAAATCCTGCTGCCAAACCAACAACCAACCAGAAAAGGTGACAATTAAACATCTGGCTTAGAATAAAGCTTTGAAGCTGAAAGGCTGAACAGTGAGGTTCTTGTTAGTGGAGGAAATTCCAGATCTGCAGAGTTAAGCCTTTTTTGATGGTCTAACGCTGATCTCATTTTTAATGTGGCACCACTAGCATGCATGGAGAGATTTGACATTTTTATGCAAAGTAGCCAGGTACTGGCATCCAGAGAGTTCCATCTGAAGAATTCTGGGGCTAGAAGAGCAAGGGAAGAGAAGGAGCTACTATCACTCGAAATAGCTCCTAATAGGGCAATAGGAACTGCAAATAAGCATATTAGTGAAACACTCTAGTGAAAGAAAAGATGTTTCCCCTCTCTCTCATGCTTCCATACCCCTGACTGTGCTTTTGGGATGGGTTCTTGAATGTGATGAAAGTTACCCCCAAAGGTCAGTCATTTGACTGCTAAATCACTTAATGCTGCACTGCTTGAGTATTTCTGCAGCAAAAAAAAAAAAGGTCTGGCAGATGTCCACCTTGCTTGCTATTTTTGCCCTTGCTGAGGATTAAAGTTGTGCACCCACTGCAATTGCCAGACCAGGAGATTTCACATTAGCTGGGAGCATTTCCACAGCACTGGCTGCAGGTGCGGCTGTAAAAGTGAAAACCGGACAATCATTCTGCTGCTTTTCTGTGGGTCTAGAAACTGGCAATCACAACTTCCTCACAGGCATGTGTGTTCCAGTACAGGCAATGTATCTGAATGCTTGCGCAGGAGCTGCAAGCAGCTGCATCATACACTGAAGAAGGGGAATGCACAAAGAGCTGACTGTGCCAACTGCTCTGGTTTGAGAGCCTTGCTTGTTTTCTCAGCTGGAGCTGCACACTATTCCTCAGGCTTGGTGCTCCCACTGCTAATGATGCTGCCTGCATCATGGCAAAAGGCCAGTCAAAGGACATCTTTAACTGGGGTCAGAAAAGCCCCAAAGGGGAAAAAAATCCTCTAAAAATACAGCAACAAAACAGGGACTTTCTTATCTTACTTTCTTAGACCTTTATGAGTACTGTGCTGCTACAGCAGCTGATCCAATCCAAGTTGAATATTAGAGGTTCCCATTTAGCAAATACAACTCTCCATCTGCTGAGTTTGGAACTTTAACCTACAGGTGCCATAGATGTCAATGAGAACTAGCTGAAAATTTTCCAGATGAATAATTTTATGAGAAATTATGGTTAGAAATCTGGTCACTTTGTTGGAAAGTATAAATTTTGTCAAAAAAAGAAAGATAAATTATCTGAGCATTCTGTCCATTAAGTCAGAATAGTTCACTTCTAGATTGGATTTTTATGCTGTTTTTGTATTACATAGAAAACAAAATATACCAAAGGCATAACAAATAAAAAAGGGGTATCCCAAAATGGCTTATTTTGAGTAAGACCCCAGCACCCTGGCTTTCATCCTCCTTTGGAATGAAAGGTCATTTTGAAACCTCAGCCTGAGTTATGGGACAAAAATGAGATTTTTACAATTTGAGAAAATACACACATACAGAATTTCTACCCAGACACGACAGACGCGTTACTGACCCTTCCTGGGCACCAGTTCAGTCATCCTGTGAAGTATTGGGATCCTGTGGTCAGCCATAATAACCAAGTGAGGGGATGGGATTGAGTGTGGTGAGGTTTTTTCCAGCTACAGGTAAGTGTGGTAAGTAGGGGTGTCCTGGGTTCAGCATTTTCCTCTTTCTTAGTAGCTGGTGCAGTGCTGTGCTGATAACACCGATGTTTTTAGCTGCTGCTCAGTGATGTTTACTCTGACCAAGGACTTTCTGAGCCTCATGCTCTGCCAGGGAGGAGGGGAAGCTGGGAGGAAGCAGAGACAGGGCACCTGACCCAAACTGACCAAAGAGGTATTCCATACCACAGCACGTCATGCCCAGTATATAAACTGGGGGCAGTTGCCTGGAAGGACTGGATAGTTGCTGGGGTCTGGCTGGGTATCGGTTGGCGGGTGGTGAGAGGTTGTATTCTCTTCCCTTGTTATTTCCCTTATCACTATTATTACTGGTGGCAGCAGCAGTGGTTTGTGTTATACCTTGGTTACTGAACAGTTCTTATCTCAACCCGTGGGAGTTACATTGCTTTGATTCCCCTCCCCATCACTCCGGGAGCCTGGGAATAGGAGGGGGGAAGAGAGTGAGCGGCTACTTGGTTCTGAGTTACCAGCTGGGCTTAAACCACAACAAGGGGGGACCCACAGTGTTGTGAGAAGATCGGGGAATCAGGAATATGAAGAAGAGGCTATTTACAAATAAGAATGGGACTTCAAAGTGGGATAGTGCATGGAAAAAGAGAAGGCCATGCAGCAAAATATTTCAATAGTGCTAGTGAAGAGACAGGTCTGTAGTGAGCAAGAAATGCTCAGAAGAGTCTCAAAGCTTGTTAAAAGCGCTGTGATATGCACAAGAGAAACAGGCAGTCATTTCTGCAAATCAGAACTGCGATGAGAGGACCATGGTAGGGGTTGTGAATGATTCAAGTGGATTTAAGGAGGGAAAACTGGCTCTAAAGACAAGAAAACTCAGACACCTGTGTCAAAGTGTCCAGACTTGGAAAGCACCACCTGCAGGGAGTGGGTAAAGCTCCAGCTGTGCACTCTGTGCCAGAGCACAGGAGGTGAGCCGAGGGCAGGAAGCACCTTGGGATCAAGGGACAAGCATCCTCCTGTGGCTCTCTCAGAGCTGTCTTTCTGAGCTGAGGTTACAGTTCATTGCTTGGTGTTTTTCTCCCACGTTCCCCAGGGAATGGGATACTGGCTCCTTGGTTAATGCGTACAGGTAGTGATACGATTTGTTTGCTTTTCATCCCTGCCTGTCCCTCTGGTGTTATCATTAAGGCTTTATGGCTAAGAGTTAAGTCTGTGATTCCCTCAGATGGCCCATGTTGATAAGCTGCTGTGTTCATTTTGACTGGCTCTGCATGGCAAACCACATTTTTTGAAGTTGCAAAGTGCTTCTGTAAATAAACTATAGCTTTACAGAAACTTCCCTTTCTGTTTCCCACCCCACTCCCTGCATCGGACACTGATGCACATTGCCCTGGAAGATGCGCTTCCCATTAGTCCGTGGCATTTGTAAGAGCAAGTGTAGTCAACTAGAATGGAAAAAAACTGAGAGGGAGAGAAAGGAAGGTTTTTCTTACGCTCTTTGTGAGGATGTGCTGCGTACTTTTGGCTCGTCTTCGGGCAGGACTACATGCTGCGAAAGAAGAACAGGAACAAGGTCAGGGTGCAGTGGAAATGTACAAGATGAGGTTACACATCCCTCTAGAAGTTCTGCATGAGAATATATTGGGGAGCATGGTGGGGAGGGGGAGGAAGAAGTAAGGGTTTAAGGAGCATTCCAGCTGAGACAACCCAAAGGAAAGTACTCTGTAATGTTATCTCAGAGACCATGCTCTAGCTGTGCAACTGTGCAACATGGGCACGGGGCAACAGTGTTCCCCAAGTTTCTGCAGCTCTCCCATAGGCTTCAAGGAGGAACCATGCTTCTCCTTCCGGAGTTTTGATCTGGCCTCCCACCTGCCAATGTTTCAGGAGGAAATGAGCTTCTCTTTCCATCCAGACACCTTCAAGCATGACTACTGTGTGCATTAACTTTGGAGAGGCCTAGCCTTTTGACTGCACTGAAGTGACTGGTTGGAGTGAGGGGTTGTTTTTTTTGGACAAAGTGAAGAGTGTTTAAACACTTGTTGTTTCAGTTTGACTTGAAACTGGCTTGAAAGACTCTGTGCTAGGCCCAGCTCTCCCTCTCATCGTGTCTAACCCAAAGGTATTACCTTCCCCTGTGTTCAGGCTGCAGGATTTAGCAGCCAGTGACAGAAACAGGCCGGCAAAAACCTGCCAAATGGGGTGAATTAACTGCAATTCTAAAGGCTGACCCCGAGGGCAAGGCACATGAATGGGGGTTTCCTATTCAATCTCCATGCATAATCCAAAGGCTTTGAAGAGCCAGGAAGGTTTGTTATGGGATGAGGGGTGACTCTTACTCTCCAGGTGAGCTTTCCATTGCATTTTTGGCATACATTCAGCTCCAGGAGTTTCAGTGCTTATCGCTGCTATGTATGAATTTTTGCAATGAGTTTTGAAGCTGTGGAAGCAGCTGGAGGTCATCCAAGGCTGCTTGTACTGCAGCCAAATGCCTCTCCTCTGATGGCAAGAGCAAGGGACTGGGCTTTCCAGGCTTCGGTATGAGCAGAGCTGGCAGTGGGATCACTCTTCCTAGACAGCTTCTGTTTCCCTAGAATCCATCCCTTGATACCCCAGTGAGGTTGTAAGTACTGAGTATTAGGTCTCCACTGGACAGAAGCACAGTTTTGGGCTAATCTCTGCCCTCAGTGAAAGAGGACAGTGACAGGGGTGGTGATGGATCTTGTCCAGGGTCCCTGTCAGTGACCCGTTGCAGCACAGGGTACTTCCACATGGAACTCATCACAAGTAAGTTATCTCCTGGCACAGAGTTGAGAGAGCGCTAAGCTGTCAGTTCAATTACGGTCTGTTTTGCATGGTGTGATAGCTTCAGGGAACCTGCTGCCTTCTCCTGCAGGGCACGTTTTCTATTTTAGACCCTGGTGAGTGGGGGATGAAAACCAGACCCACATCATGAAGCTGGGCTTTTTCCTAGGAATATGTCGTAAGTTGGTTTTGAAGCTGCTGCAATCAACTTTACTTTAGGAATTTCACTGTGTAATAATTGCTCACAAGCAAAACACTCAAGTGCAGAGAAGTTTAGCGATGTAAGGCATTATCTTCTTGTCTCTTTGGTATTTTATGTATTTTACTGGGCAGTGTGAGAAGCACAGTTTATGTAGGTATCTAAAAGGAACAAGTACTTTTGTGCTGTTACTGGTACCCAGGCCAGTGCACAAGGAGCAACAATAAATGTGGCAAACGGCAATAAATCTGCGTATTTTCCGAGTACGTATGATCCACAGCCCAACTCACTGCCTGTTGTCTGCCAGGGCAAGTGACGAATGGCTTACAGGGGCTGAAGAAAGGCAAGGCATGAAAGGGAAGTCACAGCACCAGCAAACATGCAATTACTTGAATAGCCATTGAAAGAAGAGTGAATCACGGAGTTAGCCAGCAGTGACCCACTTGTGCGGGCATACAAAGGCAGCAGTGCAAACAGTGCTCTCCCTGCAAACATCATTTTCTGCAGGGAGTGGGAGCAGGAAGGGAAGAATGAATCCTTGCAGATGATGTTTCTGGGTTTGCCTGCAAAAGGATGTTTGTACGTACAGACCCAGCTTTCAGGCAACGAAAACAATTACAGTGATGGCTCACTTTGTCATTTCCACTTATATTCTGAAATTAAGCAGCTGAAAGCTCATGCTCGCAGCTTGCAAGTAAAGATCTGACCTGGCCCCACAATTTGTTTTCCCTGTTTTTACCTGCTTTCTTGTTGCTGAAATATGCAGCCATTGAGTTTAAACTAATTTGTTCAATCAAATGCAGACTGGGCTTTGTCCGGTTCTTACTCTTCATTACAAGCAATTAATGTTAATCATGCATTCATTTCCAGGGCATGGCTTTGGAAATGTTCCACTTATTGAGCCAGCAGACTTAAATTCAACATTCATGCAGTTCACCCACTTCATCTGAGCTGCTAACTGCTAGCAGAACTTCATTTTCTTTTCTATTACACAGAATAGCCACACAGTTGCAAGCTGTCACTTTAGCAATTACCTCATAGGTATATCAACACTGATTCCAGAGCTCCCAATTTTGCCAGCGCAAAGATTTTACACAGCCACAATGCCGAAGCACCTGCACGGATTAGCTCCAGAAACAAGCAGCAAGCACTGGACTGCGAGCAGAGCACGGCAGAACAGATAAGCTGCTCACTTTGGAGATTTTCCTGATGCTAAACACCCCATCCATCTAAAAGACAACCCCGCAGCGGTTGTTACAGTTTTGATGTACTCACATTTGGATGAAATCACAGTGGTGAAAACTTCTAAATTCTCGTCGCTGCAGCTGTAAATCTGGTGCATTTTCCACCTCTCCCTACTGACTGCCTTTCAGCTTCATGCAACCGCTCTGAACTTCTGGTAAATAGGTTTCACTAATCCAATCTGGCTCTGTGATCATTGTCCAGATCTACAAAGGACAGACTGATGCTGTGATCTCATCTCATTCCATATTCTTCATCGCAACATTTTCTGCTCCCATCTGCCTTTCTATGAATACTATTAATGCAAAGATTTAATTTAGCTGTTACTTAAGCCTCTACTCAGAAAAGAGCATTTTATTTTACGTCTCCTTTTACCCGTTGGGAGAATCCTCTGCAATAAATGGCTAATAGTTAAAGTCTGTTCTGTGCAGCCAATGTATGGGCAAATAAACATCGACAGAAGTGCTGCCAGGAGTTTTAAAATCAGCTGGGTTTTTACTTTGTATACTTCAACACATTTGTTGTAAAAATTGCTCCTCCTGTATAATGAGGAGCTGATTCTGAGCATATTAAGAAAAGCATTTTGCGTTTTACCTTTTAAGTTCATAAACTTGCACCTGGATCCTGCTCTTCTTTAGTCATCTGCAATTTCAAATGCACATGACTAAAGAAGGGCTCGTCAGGCAGACATGCGTAGGTCTGTGTGCCCCCCTGCTTCAGTGGCTGCAGAGTGAGGGCAGGTGGCTCAGTCATAGATGGGCTCCTACATGACTTAGGTTCTGGGGCCTAAGTCCATATTTATGCACTTCAGTGAAGGGTCCTGTTGCCAAAGCCTTTCATTCCTTAATGCTCCCATCAGAAATTGTTCATTTCCCCATTTATGACAATCAGCCCCCCCAACTTCTGGTGAGTTACTGCTGCCGTGGACACCTAGGGTAGAAAATACTGGCTCGTGGGCTCCAGCAGCTGATGTAGCAGAAACACTTTCAAGTGTGAATAATGATATTAAATTATATCAGTCTAATGAATAGCCTTCATTACTAGCACGTGTGTGTAATTAACGCAAAAACTAGTGCTGTCTTCTCCTATAGACGTCTGCCACCAACAGTCCCAGATGGAAAGTGCCAGTGAACATGTGCCGTCACTGTCTTATCTATGTAATGTTTCTTATTTGAAATAATAAATATTGGTCAAATACACATCCTGAGCAGGGAAGCATTTTGTTTGAGTGGAAGGCATCACTGTTTCAAGAAAGAGACGAATGAAGAGAAGCTGATACCACTTGTCACCTCCCATAGGCAGCAAAAC
The DNA here is from genome assembly GCF_037157495.1 of Lathamus discolor. Lineage (NCBI taxonomy): Eukaryota > Metazoa > Chordata > Aves > Psittaciformes > Psittacidae > Lathamus > Lathamus discolor. Next base: position 124,639,559 of record NC_088885.1, on the reverse strand, counting down.
CACTGCGGGGCAGAGGGTATTGTCCCAGGAAACGGCGCCGTGTTCAAAACGGGCAGTGGGACGGCAATGTAATTAAGCAAAAGTTCAATTAGGTTTTGATTTATTGCGCCACATGTTCTGCTTGTATGACTGATGTCATTAACATCAGGCTCGGCTGGCGTGTTCATCTGTCCCTGCCCGGCTCCCTCTGAAGGCGCACACGCTCAACAGATGGGGAGCTGCACGGGCGCGAATGCAATTGTTTATCCCTCTATTGTTCCTGTGTCAAGCAATCAAACCAAATCCATTACCCACCGAGAAAAAGATCAGCGCACCGTCCACTCAGCAGTGAATGGAGCAGAGGCAGTTATGCAGGGAGGCTTTAGAGCTTTCAAAAGGATAGGAAAAATAATGAAGAGCAACACTGAATAGTTGACCAAAAAAAGAGAAAAAAGCTATAACAAATCTAACCCACCCTTTATTTCACCTTGGGATACTCAGAGTCCAATGGGAAGAGGCACTTCTGGATCTGAGTCACTGTTTTCCTAATTGTAGGTATGACCTAAAGGTATTTTGAAATCATAGCTGGTGTTTAACGTTAGAACAAACACTTGGTGTTTCATCGTGTTGAGGGGCGGGGGGGGATCTGGAAACTGAAGTGAGACTCAAGAGCTGGTTACCGGCTGGCATTCGCTGTGCTATAGGTTAGGTTTTAGGAAGACAGGCTTTGAACACCCATCTTTACAGGGCACATGATGCTCTAGGGATGAGCCAGTGTGCAGAGAGCTGACAAAAGGTTCTCACATCATTTCTACACAGAAAAATATGGCTCAGAAGGGCCCTGTTTTGTGACATGTCTCATGTGGAATTCTCATCTGGGAATGAATTTTCCACTGTTCATGAAAAGGGGTTTGTGGCTTCCTATTGCCCAGAGTTTACAGGGTAGTTGAGCACTATGAGTGCCCTGGGTTTTACAGGTAGTCTTGATGTTGCTTCAAGAGAAGGACTGCCCATATTGAATCACAGAATAGTTTGGGTTGGAAGGGACCTTAAAGATCATCGGGTTTCAACCTCTCTGCCATGGGCAGGGACACCATTGGGTTATTTTTTTTAAGCTTTATTTATTCATAGAGTTATTTGGGACAAATGTTTTGGTTTATCTAGCTAAAAAAATAAGTGTGATAACACGTGCCAAGGAAGTGTACTACAGAGCTCAACTGCGTGCAACCTGCTCAAGAGCTGAGGAAGGTGCTCTCCACATCTCCAACCGAGGAACTGCTTGCAGAGCCGCATCACACATCACATGGTATCTCCTCTTGGATCCTTACTGACCCAGCAAGAGTCCAGCCTGCGGTGGGAGCAAGAAACCAGTTATTGATTCTACAGATCATCACATAAAACACTTAGAAACTAGGCTCAGTGTTTTCCTCACTGCTAAGCACAATTTATAAGCTATTAATTTAACTCATGTGGTGCCACTGCAGCCATGAGAAGACCCCAAAATATTTTTGCACTGGGGTATGTCTTTGACTGAAGACTCCCGAGTGAACATGCAGAACCCATTCCTCGCTGCGGGCTGTGTTTACCAAATACCTGAACTCCCAGTTGTTGTCAGTAAATGAGCGAAACCTCCGGTGCAAGAACTTGGCAACCGAAGGTGAACAGAGACAGCCGAGGAGAAAGACAACTCAGCACACAAGAACAGACATACGGTGCCTGAAAAAACATCCATCTAACCTGATCTGCAGGTGCAGGATGGGGAAGCTGTTTGATTTTTGGGAATGTGGGCAGAAAGGAGGGAAAGGTGGAAAAGGGGAAGAGACGTAAGCTGAGGGCGAGGGGAAAACAACTGGTGGAAACAGCAGTTTCCCAGCGAACCTTGTCAATGGGGCAGAAAACCCCAGAAAACTGGCAAAATGTCCTTCTGGAGAGATGGCAAGGATGTTTTTCCCATGGGCTGGATCTGTTCAGCCGCATTTGGAAGAACCAAGTGTAGACACTTGTCCTATTTCCCAAGTATGCCAGAGCTGGTAAGCTTAAAAGGAAACAAATAACAAAATACTAATTGTGGTTACAAAAACTGTAATTAACACTTTGAGTGATTTAATGTAAGTATCAGAAACCTCTAGGCCTTATTTATCCTGGCCTTTGGAAACGAATGCCTTTCCAGTGCAGCATTCTTCCAGTGAAGTCAGAGGGAAGCATCTTGGCATATGCAAGAGACATTGCCAAGGGATTCCCTGGCTCACAGAGGGCAGAGCTCTTCATGAGGCAGGTCTCTGGTTTCTCCCTGGATCTTGCTCCCTGTTGCATAAGAGGTGAATCTAATCCGTACTGAGCCACTTGAGCCTATTTCTTACCGTTAGCTGGGCAATATGATAAGGATAACCCCAGGTATTTTTGGAACAGGATTGTGAACCAGAGGTATGCACAGTTTAAAAATAAGATGGGATAAAACTGCACATGCACACTGCGGGCACTAACTCTAAAACACGTCTGTGCAATGCAACGCAAGTGGCATTTTTCGAGGAAGGAAAATGTCTTTGTTTCATTTCAGGGCCGCAGGATTTCAACTGCCAATGACTGAAAAGGAAAACCAACCAAAAAAAAAAAAGCTGAACATAAAGTGAGATTCTCGTACACAGTCTGATATTTTTCTCTAAACGAAAGAAGAGAGATATGCGATCAACAACTCTGCCTCAAACTTACAGCGGTCTGCAATACCAGTTCAAAATTAAGGTAGCACTGCGTGGTTGAAAGGTCTGTGAGCACCTTAAGAATTATCAAAGCCAGCATTTTAATTTGCACCTGGCTGGAAGCTGCCGTAACAGATTTTATCCAAATGGCCGTAAGACCGAGGCATTTATAAAACATTCTGAACTTTAAATACACCATAGGGGATCAGGAGAGAGGGATGCGAGAGCTGTGCAGGTTGAAAGGGCTAACACACTGCCTTCTCCGCTAATCAGGAAAGGAAACACCAGCCAGAGCTGGAAGCCAGGCTGAAGGCATCCCCCTACTACTTACAGAAAGATACTGCAGGATCCAGAGGGAAAAAAAGAAGCCTGGTTGGCTCCTCTTAAAAAAGTTACATATAGATAATTGGACCTTCACAAATTTGCCCTAAGCTTGTAAAGCACACTTGAGTAAGCCCATACAATGATCAGCGAGAAACACAATGCCCAACACTGCAAGGTTTAAGTCCCGCGGACCTTGTGCCAGCAGCAGGGATTGCACTAAGCCAGCATTAAAGCTAGGGCCAGGCTGAGCACGTGGAGGCTTAACAAGCTTTCATATACTGGTCGTGCACTGGTAATCCACAGAAAGCATTAAAAACGTCAACAAAAGAGCGATATGTTCAAACTGGGCTGTGACAACAATAGCTTATTAAGATGCTAAACTTCAACTTTGTCCTTGATTTATTCATTTTTCAAGCTAATTGATCAGTGAGGTCTTTATTCCTCTGGTAAAGCACAGTGATTTTGGGATGAGGCCTTTTCACTCCTCATTTTTTCCTTTAAAACATTTTAAGATTATTTTAACTACCAGCTTCTGATAATGAACACAGCCATTTGGGGACAAAGAAGCACATTAATTAAAGCTTGTCCTGTGGTTCCTGGATTTGTGCAGTTGTAGCTCTTTTGCTGCACCTGCATATACTGTATCTCACACCATCAGGAGGAAAATCCACTACTTGGGTAACCAGGCACAAACTACTGAGGATTTCTTCCACGGATAAGTCTAAAGAATGAGGCAACCTAAACTGTCACCTTACTTGTCTCTAGTGTCCTCAATGCAGCCATCAAGCTCCTTTTGCCACGTACAACACGTGCTCTGTGAGATGAAGGTCTTTGGAGGGTATCAGATGGCATTGCCTTCTCTGGCTTAAGTTCTGTGTGAAAATGAGATTAAATTTAAAACAAGGACCAGCATTATTAGGGCACCAGTGCCAGAAACTTCGAAAATAGGAGGTAGGAGAAGCTGCACTAAAGGCAGAGAAGCAGGATCAAATTTATGAGTCTCCTTTTGATCCAGATTTCAGGTACAGTGCTTGCGTGAAGCAGCAAGATAGCACAGGAGATGGCACTGTGACAGAGGAGGCTGTAGAACAGAGCAGCAGCATCAGTTCAGAGCTGCTGTGTCTTTGAAATGTGAGACTTCTGAGGGAGCATTTTGCAAAAAAGCATGTTAAATGACCCCGGAGCACACAGCTATGAGGCTGGAGGGGGAAACAGGGGGACTCCCTCTGATGCCAAAAGGTTTTCAGAGAGATGAAATGGGTTATCTGGTCTCATTACTGCGCTGGTCTTCAGCCTCTCTACTTGCGCTGCCAGCAGGGGTGTCAAAGATCTTCTGCTCTAAGTACCTGATTTGTTTGTAGGAATCTGATTAAAGCAGATCTCCTCAGATAACAAGAGGAATTAATGCTGCAAATACATAGGAGAGGATTTTCAACCACATAAGCTACATAGAGGTCAGTCCTTTCCAAGTCACGTAGCTTCTGAGATGTTTGATTTTTGTGGAACTGATGATGTTTACATGTTGTTTTTCTCTGTCCTGTTACCCTTTACACTTAAAACCTTACCCTTATTAATGAATGCGGTTTTAGTTGCAATTGCTTAGTTGTTCTATCCACTGTAAAGAAAGCATTGTACAGAAGTAAGCCTGGGAGAGAGAAAACCTAAATGGAACAGGAAAGATATTTCAGGGGCCTTGCAAAAGCCATGGCACATTCTCCTCGATAACTACATAGTTTTAGATTCTACATCCTTCAGGTTTTTACAATGCTTTGCAAAATGCATGTTCTCATCTCCAGTGTTGCCCTGGAACCTGATGCTTCTATAGTCTCTCAACTTGGTCAGCCAAAAAGAGGTAGACTCCTAAATCCTAGCTCTTTTACTTTTTATACTCTCTCGCAAGTAACCTTGTTATATATTCAGGCTCAGTGTCAGCTGTAAGCAACTGCATGCATATGCCTGTGCACACGTCAGTTCTTTTACCAATGCCTTGTTTGCTATGCACATGCAGATGTCTCCAGTGAAGGACACGCTTAGACGTCTAGCACCCATCACCCGACCCTTTGTTCAGCGAGTTGGCGTTTTTAGCTTGGCTCTCGTGGTCAGGTCCCTGATTTGTGCCTTACAGTTGGTGACATTATAATTACTGACAGGAGAAGTTACAGACGGTTACTCTACCATCAAAATCTGGCCTGTAGCTCTGTGCTCAGTTTTACCAACTGAGTAGTCCTCATTCTAGGCCTTCCATTTAAAATACCAATACGGTTGGTAGGAAGTACATCAGCTTGATCACACCAAGAACTAAACTTGGGCAATATGGAGGCTACAGGATGTGCTATTCTAGGATGTCCAGAAATGCAAGCTGTGCCACTGTGAGCGTGTCTGAACAGGAACCCCATGCTCCAGACACCGAAGTGCAACCGGTGTCTGACAGCACTGACATTGCACCGACCCTTCCTGGCTTGGAAAGATGACCCTGGAGAAGGACTGATCCACAGAAACAAGTGTTAGAGAGGCTCTGAGGTTTTACTAATGCAAGACAAACACAATTCAGGCTCTGTTCATGTTAATTCCCATTTTTTGCTGCTTAGATAAGCATGTAGTGACAGCTTTCACAAGGCAGGGACCTGGTCCATTGGAAAATGGATTATGACCACCAACTCTTGCACATAATCTACTAAGCAATCATCTAATGGTCACTAGAGAGACACCACAGGTCTGTGCTGGTGACCTAGAGGTGAAATGACTTTCTTTGTCATTTTTTGTCTGAATCCCTGAAGCATTCAGACCCCTGATCAGGCGGGAAGTTCTGATCTAAATGACCATTAATCTTCCTTAAGGTGAAAAGGTCAGAAGAGCAAGTTATTCACTGTGAACTGGTTTTTATGCCAGCAAAAAAGCTTCTTTATTTCCAGTGCTGTCTTAAAATATACAGCAACGCTTAAACATCCAAACTTTCGCAGTGGTTTTTCGAAAGTGATGTCAGCTTTTAGACAGATGACAAGGTCCGTACACCGTGTCAGCCCCCCACAGCTGTGTCCATAACCGTACCAACAATGCCACACAATGGTGTCCTTAAATCCCATTAAGGCAAGTGACAGTGCCACAGAATGAAGCTATAACATATTGGAGCTGCTGACAATCAGTCTGTAACATGTGTTATCCATTTGACTGCAGGTGTAAATCAGCATTTCAATGTCAAGTTGCTAATTTAAGGCTGTATGGTCAAACATCCTAACAGTGGAGCACAGGATCAGCACAAGTGCATTGTTAAAGTAGGTCAAAGTCACTGCAAGTCAGGGAACACAGAGGAAAAGTTCCACATCAGTAAACTGGTGCTGGTGCTATGGTGTGTGTGTGTATATATATATATATTTCATGATACAGTAGTATTAAACATTTAATGGGAGCTCAGACTACAGGGTAGACGCAGCCATCATTCTGTTGCTGCTCAGTCGACTTTGTGGTGGTGTACATGCTGTCACCCGAGATGGCCACAGAACCAAGCTCTGTGGCTCTACAGCATGGCGTGAATTAACACGGCTCTCCAAAGGCCGCATGCCGCATTTCCTCTGCTTCCACTTAACTGTGCCACCCCATTGATATGCATTAACTTTTCCCCTTTAATTCTCATGTTCAGAGAAATAAGGAAAATATCTGCTACTATTTGTTGTATTTGGAGTTCTCTGAAAATCAAGTACATGTTATTTTTCAAAAGAAACCAAAGACTGAATGTACTTTTTTCATCCCCTCTCCCATTATTAGGAAAGTAGTTAAAACCCTGATTAACATTCCATTGAGCTGTGTCAAATGGTTCTTCCTCTTATTGTTGTTATTTGGCTGTACAATGTTTTCTACCAACTCACTCATGACAGCTGTTTCAGTACAATGGGGAGAAAAGAAAATTAGTATCATTTTATTGGGTTATTTAATAGGAGCCTAAAATTGGCAAAATACAAAACCGCATTCAGAAATGCTGCATCGAAGGGAACTGCAGCCTTCCTAATGATAGCCCAGCTCTGGGGCTTTTGTCTCGGCTTCACTGAGAAATTCAGACCACCAGTAGAAGCTTCTGCTTGTTCTCATGAACAGCTACACACAGGAACTATGTACTAAACATTTGGCAACAAACTGAGCCTGCTTCATTCCTCATGTGTGCACTTCAGCTAAGTAACCGCCTGTGGAAATAAAACTGTGCGCAGAGAGAGCTGAGACCTCTGCAAACTCAGTCATTACAGTCCCGCCGCACACAGCATTGCTCAAAGAGGAACCTCTCCTTCTGCAGATGGCCTGGTGACAACTCAAAGATGGAACCAGGCTTTTCAGGCACGGGTGGGAGATGTGGGAGATCTCACTGCCCAGAGATGACTTTGCAGCAGACAAGCTGTCTGTGTACTGCTGCATGAGCTACAGCTCCTGGAAAGATGAGGTAAATGCTCTCGTATCACTGAAATTAAGTTCCTTTTTATTTAGGAAGCACATAGGGATGGTCTCAGGAAAAATGGAGACCATACCTTTAGGCCTCCTGCTGCACTGCATCAGGTTGCCTTTTGTCTCTTCTGCACAGACATGCTTAATGCAGTCATTGCTTTACTAGATTGGAGCTGTTGAACCCAAGGCATTCTGCGTGTCCTGGGACACTGTGGTGCTGAAGCAGGTTTACTTGAGGGTTGTGTCCAGACATAGCTTGGCTGTATCTCTCAACCATCACTCTTTCTCATCTATTTTTCAGGCCTCAAGGGGATGGAAAGCCAACCACAAGACAGAAGACAACAGCCTTGGCACATTGCCTTAAAGATGGTACATTGAGGAATGAGCATGTACACCAGCCTATCTTGTGGATCCTTCCAAGTTTATTTACACAGGATGACGGTGAGACTTTTTGCAGATTCAGGCACATTGGTTACATATTTTTCACTTCATTCCCTTTTTGCTTTAACTGCTTGGAAAATCAACAGTGGAAAGGGAAGAGGCATAGGAAAAGAGGGGCTAGACAAACTTTTGTACCAGCTGCCCTCATTTCTACTGATGCCAAGCAGCAACCTTGCAAGTTCCCAGTACCTTGTGAAAGCAGCTGGCTTTCCATTTTGTACTCCAGGTAGAAGTACACCCACTGGTAAACTATTTTCACCAGCATTACACATGCCCTTGTTCATAGTTGCTCCCTAAAGCTAACCTTACCACGGTAGATAACTGAGTGAGTAACCAGAAGGGCGAGGGTTTGATTTGTGTTTGCCTGCACAGAACTCAAGAGAATACAGGACTAGGGGAGAGAAGCAGCAAGTCAATGCCTACAGCAAGAATTATGAATGTGGTAACCCCTACTTTAACAGGAGTCCCTAAAGCCTCTTCAGACCATTCTGCTGAAATAAATTTCTGCTTGAAATTTATTCAAAAATCATAGTCTAGATAAACCAGGCACTTGTTTTCCATGTAAAGACTGACATCCTTTTATATAGCTACAGTTGTTTAAGGCAGAAGGTAAGTCTCTAACTTCACAAGGAAGAAGACGGACTCCTCCTCTTCAAGCCCTACTGCTAAGAAGTATGACATACAAAGATTGTTGGCGTTGTTATGAAATATGTGGTAACACTTACAGATATGTACTGATAACACAAGATTGGGGTGTGCAGAAACAGTCCAGTCTTAACTGTCCGCAGAAACACTATGCAACAGTTTGGATGCTTTTACTTCTGGAATGCCTCTACCATTGCTCTCGATTGCCACCCAGATGTAATGGTTTTGTCTGCACAGTGCCAAGCTCACTACGTAAATGACTTTGCAAGAGAAATCATTATGATCTGTGAAGCCAGCGAAAGTCTACTTTGTCTGAATGTCTTTGGGTCAGTTGCTTTATAGGGCTGAAGTTAATGTGACAGAGCTGAACACTGCACTCAAACACTTTCAAAGAAGCTTGTGTTTATAGCAAGGACAATATTATTTGTTATTTGTATTTCGGTATCATCTAAAGGCAGTAACAGATCTGTCACGGAGGGCTTCAGTAACAGAGCAGCAACAAGAGCCACAAGAACAAGCCACCCTGATTCCACATAACCCTGATTTCAACCCAGTTCCCAACCACTGCCGGGCACTCACAATTACAGTCACTCCAGCTCCCATGGCAATGTAGGCTCATGAGCACAAAACAGGCTTGTTCAAAGATACAGATGTATTTGACCAACTAGGTTGTCTCAGTACAGCGTAAGCTAGCAAGATAATACATGAAAAAAAACACATAACTCTTCAGTTGTGAACAAAATGATCATCGCCTAGGAGCCGGGGCATGACTCCCTGTCAGACCATCGCTATTTGAAGGACAGCGCTGTGGGGCGACTTGAGCTCCCTTGATTTTTCCCCAGAAAATTGCCACTAGTAGTTAATAATTGATGTGAAAGAACACTTGTGTAGCTGATGTCGGAGTGAGATTTCACAACCCTTTTAAGCCAAAGACCCTGATGCTGCCAAAGGGGCGTGGAAAACAGAACTGAACTGGCCCTTCTACAGCACCATCTGCTTATGTTGGGTTAGGTATTACACCAAACCTTTTGTCTCATCTATAAAACAGGGATAAAACCTACTACATCAGAAGGGGGCGTGGAACTTAATTTAAAAACTAGCAAGAGGTCTGGGTTACCTGGTATAGGAAGTTAAATGTGAGGTTCTGTCACCTGAAAATGCAGCCTGCCATTAACTGCCATACTGGCATAAATGGCAAATAAAAAGTGTGCTGGAAGACATACCCTACCTTCCTAAGTAGCCCGACAGAGTGCTCTGCTGCACATGAAATCTATGTGCTGTTCAGTTCCCCAGAAAGTATATTCTCCCCAAACACAGCATAGTTGCTATGCATAAGGCTGCTGGAATAAAAAGATTCTCTTTCCAGTACTCTGCACTACTACTTCAGCCTGGGGAGACAGGAGTGAAAGATGAAACAGATTATATACAAACAGGTTTGACAGAAAGTTGTGTGGTTTTTGCTGGTTTTTTTTTTTTCAGTAAAGTTTCAATACATTTTTTTTTACAATAAAGTGAATCCCTTACCCCTTGCTATTACAACATCAGCCTTTGTGACAGAGGTTCTTGTGGGCACTTTCATCAGAGGACAAGATTCAGAAGGACCAAATGTGGTGCAAATGTGCACCACAGGACAGGCTGAGGTATACTGGCAGTGCAGTCCCTATGGACACTAAACCCATTCTGTGGTTAAAAACAGTATGTCCAGCCTCCATCCACCTATTGTAAGAGCATTAAGTATAGAGCCTTCTACTGCAACTGGGTGACTGAAAAGTGCCCCCTTGCTAGCAGACAGAAATAAGCACACTGGAGGCTATGGGGTTCTTCTTGTGTTTGTCTTGCGCCGTGGTAGCTGCATGAGTCAGATGCTGCAAGGGTCCAGCATGAAGGAGAATCTGATTTAAATGAACTGTACACAAAACCATGTGCAGTTTTTAAAAACGAAAAACAGTATTAAAAAAGAAGTTTCATTTCCCCCTTTCCCACTTCCCTTTCTCAGTTGACAGTCAACCAGCTGGTTAACTGCTCTGAACGTGCACACTCACTCCCATATGTAACCCGTGCTCCCAGCAGGGCACTGTGCAGCCACTGCCATGCCACCACTTTTTAATACTGAACCACAGCGCACCACCACTTCCTTAAGCTGGTGGCTGCACTCTGAGTGACAGCACCTGCAGGAGCTCAGCAAAACCAACAGCTACACAGAGAAGCAAGGTAGAGTTGTCAGCTTCTTTCCATGGAACACAGCAGGAAAAGGGAGCTGTTGCCTCCACAGACATAAAATGACCATGATGGATGATGTCTCGCCGTTACGTGGCTCCTGCTGACCATGTGGCTGTACTTTGCTCTGGTTTTGCTTCTCCTATGAGCACTTCCTATAGATCTTAAAAGGAAAGATAAATATCTGACAAGACACATCAGAATTTTAACCCAAAGCAAACTTTGAAGAAGCTTTTCCCAAACATGCATAAAGTGTGTAGGTTTTTTCTTAATCTAACAACAAAAGAGTACCCCAGTTCAACAGCCTTCTTAGCGAAGCCTGATAGTAAAAAGATGATGAAGTGGAACAGAATATAGTAAGCTGACACTTTCTGCAGGAGACTCACCCTTCTTTATTAAAAATTACCTCAATTATTTCTTAAATAGCATGACTTCTTAAAGACAATCACAGACAATTTAAATAAAAACATGATTTGTGAAATGGTTTGGAAGATCCCTTAAAACATTTTTCCACCTCTGACTACCTCTAAAGTACAAGAAAGCCTTCAGTAAAGCTCCAACTTTTATGCAAGTTAATACCACTGACTACTAAGCAAGAAAAAACCACCATCGAGCCTTCGCTTCAAAGCACCATTTAGCTGAAGATGAATTACTTGACCGGTTGGCACTGTATGATTCAACAGAAGTCAAAGGTACCCAAGTTCTTCCACTCTCAAAAGAAATTCAGCCCTGTTGCTGTCAGAAATTACCTTTGTGTTAGAACAGGACATACTTTTTAGAACAAAATGTTTAAGCTAATAAAGCTTCATGGAAGCCTCGAAGAGAGCAGATAAGTCTTCTTCTGTTTGGGGACGTGGTGATAGTTTGGTCACTCTCTCCTGCAAGAGTAATGAAACACTGGATTATAGAAGGTTGCCAATAAAATGAATCAAACAGTAGCTGAACTATGTGCCTTTGTACTAATGTCCTTCACAGAGAATAACAAGATTTTGCAAATACGCAATCAAGTAATTAAGGTTGAAGCATCATCAACTATACAATACTTTCAAGAATATATTAGTTAAAATTGCCTGTAATTAAATACACTGAAGCAAGATTAGAATGCAGTTCAGTTGCAAAGTCATGTACTTCAAACAAGGGACCTGTCAGTCACAGACGTCAGTATTCTGGAGGGTATTATCCGGGAATACACTCCATTTTTGCCAGAATTGGAACTAGGGAGTTCAATTTTTAGGGACCAAGCTTTTCAAAATACAACATCTCTCAAAGCCCAAGAACTGCTGCAGATGAGGACAGTAAACAGTGCTTGCAACTCGGACTCCAAAAAAGAGACACAGCAAGGGACAGTGGTGAAACTGCTGAAGAAATAGCCTGACACCTTGGAATCAGACTACAAAACAGCTGTAGCTGGGTCTTCATTTGGATGGTGATTCAACAAAATTTTCAGGTGCTGAAGTTCCCTTGACTGAAATGAAGCTCAGGTATATGCTTCACCGCTCTGCTTGACAAAATAACCACAAAGGCAAGGATGGCAATTCCAAAAAGCTCCATGCTACTGAGGATGAGGAGCTGTATTCGTGTAGGGATGCAGTCACTGCAGAAATACTCAGCTGAAAGGCCTAACATGAATGTACTCATACTGGCTACTATTAGCACCTCTATGCTTTCAACAGTCAACGATTTTAACATTTATTGAAAGACTGGAGAGAGTTACAAGCACCTTCAAAGACACTGGAACAGGTTGCCCCTAATAGTTGTGGTGCCCCATCCCTGGCAGTGTTCAAGGCCAGGGTGGACAGTGCACTGAGCAACCTGTCTAGTTGAAGATGTGCCTTCCCATGGCAGGGGTGTTAGAACTAGATGATCTTTAAGGTCCCTTCCAACCCAAACCATTCTATGACCCTATTTTGGCAAGAGGGAGTTTCTTCTGCTATAACCTGTTTCAACACCTCCCTCATGGAAGAGGCGATCCCAGTAGAAGCTCTAATCCTTTTTACCTCCTTTTTTACATGTGAGACAGATGTCATTTGCTAGGGACCTTGCTTTGTGCACCAAGTGGGGTGCTAGAGAAGGCACTCCTCCAGCCCCCTGCCTCAGCAGGCTCAGTGCCTTCCAGAGTGGAGCACACATCGCTGCCCACCACAATGTCACTGTGCAATGCTGTGGCTGCTCCACTTCCCTCCCAACCCACAGGGCTGTGATTTGTGGACAGGCTGGATGTGGTTACACAGCCAGAGGCCACCGCTCTGTAAACTTCCCACGTGAAATAGCATGGTGAGGAAGTCAGCTGTGACATATTCATGGTTCATAATCATGATCAGCATGGTTAGCGTGGCTTGTGATGAGTCTGAAAAGTGCAGCTTTGTGTGCATACCTACCTACATGAGCAGCTTTGCTCGTGCAGCAGTAGCAATCAGATGATACCTCTCTCCCCATCCCTGACCAGTGCTGCTATGAACACAGACGCAGCCAAAGAACAGGCAAAGATTCTTCTATGCAGTTTTGAGACCAAACAGAAAATTCAGACAGCACCAGAGCAAGAGAATGCTGTCTTTTTCAGCCTCACAATATGCAAAATACAACTCCTCTGTGCTCAAGTACTCAATGAATTAATCATCAGGCTTGTATTCAAAAACCAGGCTTGCATTCAAAAACCAGGCTTATATTCCAAAACCATGTAGATGAGGCCCTCAGTGATATGCTTTAGTATTGGTCTTGGCAGTCCTGAGGTAATGGTTGGACTTGATCTTAAAGGTCTTTTCCAACCTAGTTGATTCTGTTCTATTCTGTTAGGGCACTCTGGGCCAAATTACAGTTTTGCAGCACTGTATGGTGACATTGGGTGACACGAGACTATCACCCTGACAGACTGTAGCATTTCCCAGCTCTGTTGACAGAAGGCTGCAAAGGGATGCCCCTCTTTCATGCCTGGACACAGAGGCACCACCAGTTCCTCTGCACAAGCCTGTTGACACATACTGGTGCCCAGACAGCAAGGCCCCAGCTCCCTCAGTCTGACTCAGTGTTCTGGCCTAATGCCAAAAATGAGCAGCTCCAGGCTCAGCAGAGGCTCAGCCCCATTGCAGCTGCCTCTGGGATGTCTGCAGGGGGTGGGTGGGCTAGAGAACAGCCCTTTCGCAGTCTCTCATCTCCAGTCTTCCCCATCTCTCCTCAAACATCAGCACAAGGCCAGCCACCCTAGCCCTTGGCACAGCATCTTCTTTGCCACACTCACTCTTGTCTGTAACGAGATGTTCTATTTGTGATGACCCAAACCCTACAGTTCTAAAGGAGCAAACCTCAAAAATGTCCCACAACAATTTACATGCATAGTCTATTTGATGGGCCCTCAGAGACTTTAGGTTTCTTCCTGGCCTTGCCACTGTTCTGTTGTGTGTAATCCTAAATGCACCTCTGTGTAATTTTATCAGGTATGAAAGCGAATATTAATACTTACCCTTCATTATAAGTCTCTCAGATTTATGAATAAGGAGAACCAGACATGGTAAGAGGTACTGCTGTTAAAAGTTGGTAATCTTTCAGCCTACAAAACTTTCACTTTCTCCATGGTGTTTATTTCCCTTGCTACTTGATAGAAGTAAACCCTAAGTAGACAGAAGAGTCCATAGTATACAAATAAAACTGCCTTTTTACATGGAAGACACTGGATTTTGCTTTTGGAGCAATGTGTTGCTTTTTGCAGTGTCTTTGTGAGCACTTAAACAATAAAGTGTATTACAAGTTTAATCCGTATCATCCCAGGGGACCTTATCTCAAATTCTGATGGGGGTCAACAGAACAAAAAAGCCATCTGGGAAGAAAAATGCAACTTCTCAATATGGAAAAATGTAATGCAAAGTGATCAACATTATTCTTACCAGATAGCACTTAGTCTGAAGGCTTTATCTAGAACCCATTCTGCATGCATAATCAACAGGGACAGTTAGGAAAAAGCAGCATCTCCTATAAAGATCAAAGGTCTATGAAAAACATCCTCTTTTCAAAAACTGTGATGTTTCACAAAGCCAAACACCTAGCCATTCTTTCTGAATCCATGCAAAGAACAGACTGCAGCATGCACACCATCCCATCGAAAAGACAAACCTGAACTATGCACAGAAACAAAATACAGCTGACTATCCATAATGTTCTCCATTTTAATTGTTTTCCTTTAGGAGCAGAAATAACATTTGCTTGAAAAGAAACACTTCCAGTTTAAAAAATCTGCTCCATTTTATTTGACAAGAAAAACTTTTGCTTTCTCTCTTACCTGAGGCAGAGTGCCTTTGACTAATGCAGGGATGTCTGCTTTAGAATAACCAATTGCAGCTAAGCCATCATCAACATTCAGATCAAATAGGAATTTCCGGAGTGTGTCTGCCAAAATAAGCCCCGCATCTTTGAGTCTGGCAGTGCAGATGTCAGCTCCTAAAATAAGACATAATGCCTTGACTGTAGGGTGGAAAGAGTGGAGAAAGCTTGTTCTGGACTTAATTTAATCATATTATCAGCTGAATACATACCCACGCATAACAGTCACTGCCCTAAAAGCAACATTAAGCAAAACGAGGAATCAGTCCTCATTTTACAGTTGGAATAGTTTATGAAAGGTGAACTAAAACAAGATCAGAAGCAGGTATCTGCTGCCAGAAAGACTAACTGCCACATGAGGTTCACTTTCTCTTCCTCTGTGCTCACAGGGAGAAGCACTTTTCAGTCTGACTAACTGCTGGGAGGAAAGAAACTAACAGCATGAATGTCAATGGCATTTATTTTTATGGACAGCCTGCCAAATGCTAACTTTATTTTAAGGCCTTGAGTTTGCTGACATCTAGAGGACATGGAAACTGCTGACTATTCTGTTTAAGTACACATTCAAAGACCGTGTAGGCCGAGAATGACAGGAGAGGGCAGAGCAGTATTCAAGGGGTTAAATAAATACTAAACTTACTGCTATTCGAATATGTGCTGACTTGTGTAGGAGAACATAGAACATACAGGAAGACTGGTATCTTTGAAATATCTACTGAACAAGTCATGAAAGCATCGATATAAAGTGAAAGATTGCCAATATTCCTTGCAGAATAGCTTGCTTCCCTTTCTTCAATGAACAGTCAGGATTTAAGAGTAATAAGAAAAACACGTTCAGATAGAAGACACAGCTTCCTCCTTACAATTTCTTTTCAACGTAAGCTGAGCTAAATTTGTTCTCTGCGTAACCTCAATGATGTCACACCAGAACTATGTTAGGCCCAAGTGCAATACTGAGAGATGAGTAATAGCACAACATAGCTACAGGAAAAATATTTTCCCTGATCCTTACACAGTTCAGTGTAATGTTCAAAGGGAACGAAGAGGAGACCAACAAGCTCATCTGAGGAGCTCAGATATTTGGGTAGTAAGTCTGGCAGTACTGCAGAATATAGTATCTGGGATAAACTGATAAATAAGGTATGACAGTCTTGTACAAAATCTTATGCTACTGTGATTATGCCATGCAGCCTGAGTATATCCTGGGGTCTGCTGTACAGAAGTAACCAGAACATAAATCCAGTATCTTCAGAGTGAAGTAAAAGGGAAAGGGAGTAAGGGGGAAAAAAAGGACAGCAAATGTGAAGGGCAGTTTTAAAATATTGCTGTAGTTTTAGAGCTCTCTTTTTGCTCAACCTAAAGGATACATCAGTCTTTGACTGCACTTGGAAAATTTTTGCCCCCCCCCCCCCATATTTCAAGAATCCACCTCGCAGGTATTAAGCTTTTTTTCTGGCTGTACCCAAGTTCACAATTTACTCCTCATCATAAAATATCTTCTTAGGCATCACATTTGGCAACATGACATTTGAATTAGCTACTGTAGTCAGCTGGACTCTGGACTGGAATCAGAAGTAAACACCCTAGGTGGGAATTAACAAATCATTTCCATGCCACATGTGTCAGCACAGCAAGGCAGACAGTAACATAGTTAAAATTTCTACTGAGAAAATGAACACATCTTTTAGAGACAGGATTTATGGCAGCAGTTCATACCACAGAATCTACAGGAACTCCTTTGCAACCACTTGTTTTAAAATCAAGGAGCCAGAGTTCAAATTCTCAGATACACTGTGCTGCCCAGTTATCCAGAAACATTTTTAGTCAACTCTGAGTTGTGTGTTATTGCTGTAAGAACACCGACATTTTGTAGCTTAGTATATGATTCTGACTACTTTTGTGTTTTGGTTTTGGCCGTAGGTAGGACTGTGTACTTTGGAGGAAGGCTGAACCACCTATCAGCCTACATTTACAAAATAAACAGAGTTTCCCCCTGTTCTAGTTTTCCTGACCATGTTGTTTTACATCCGCTTTAAAATACAGGGATATTTTCATTGTCTATATAAAAGTCATACTCTTTCTTGAAATCCAGAATTCTTTCGGATTACTTATACAAGGAAGCCAGTCCTGCATGTGACTGAATGGCTGTGACTTGCATACCGAAAGCTGACCATACAAGGGACTGAACACAAATTTTCCAAACACAAGGGGAGTTGCCCTAACCACATTCCCTCTGCTTTTTTCACTGCTGCACATGTGGCTCTGATGGCTCATTAGCGAGCCTGGGTATTAGCAGCAGTTTAACTACAACACAGAATCTGGTGCAGACAAAAAACCTGACCTTAGATACAAACAAATTAGCCCATGGCAGATCTGTGCTGTCACAACTAGACTATTAACAGCTCCAAGATTACCTCACTGAAAGCTAGTTTAGTACACACAGTCACACTGGAGGTGCAGTGAAGAGGTACCATTTCTCTAGAACACCTTCTGGTGATGGGTTGCACAGATAAGAAACCACTGTATGAAAAGGTAACTTTTAAATGAACTGTCAGCTTGCAGTATTTACTTTTACTCTGCTAAGAAGCAGAAAATGCCACTTTGTTCATTAACTCACTTCTCAGCCATCACAGAACACCTACTCCATGCTTTGCCTTGACACTGGCCACTGAGAAATCCCAACACCTACAAACAAGCTAAGGCCTACATTAGGAAGATGGAAACACACAGCTTTGTGCTACAGAAAAATATCAGAAGCAATTCAAAACATCACTGCCCTAATTCATTGCCACAGCAGGGAATTTGTTAGGCAAAGTGCTTCCTTTTAGCTAACAGATGCACCTAAGTACTTGTTTGTTTGATGGTCTCTAAGGTAACTACTTTCCATTAAGCACCAAGACAGATGCCAATCACAGCTACTCTCCCCTGATTAGTAACAAATCTACAGTTAATTTCAACCTTTCTGTTTTGTAGCAAAGAAACACATTTCTCCAGTTTGCTTCTCTAAGTACATCATCCAAGTTTAGCATCATTCTACCTAAGTTTGCATTATGTGTAACTCAGACTCCAGAATCTTGTTTTTAAACTTAAAACCCCTGCAACAACCAACTACAATTGCTTGTACACATTTCTTTTTTCCTCCCCAAAAGACATTTTGGAAAGAATTCCATTTGTATGAGTCAGTTGTACCCATAGAGATTCTACCTAGTATCTCCGCAGCTTCCAAGTGCCGCTCAGGATGCATCTGTGCCGTGAAAGCAAACACTGCTGGGGATGTCAGCACCACAGAAAGGCCATGTGGCTGGGAGGGGAAAAAGAGAAAGAATAAAGTCACATCAACAGGACATTTATTTTCAACTTCAATGTGCTTTAATGCTCGTCCGTAGAATCATAGAATGGTTAGAGTTGGAAAGAACATTAAAGATCATCTAGTTCCAACCCCCCTGCTATGGGCAGGGACACCTTCAACTAGATCAAGTTGCTCAAAGCCCCATTCAAGCTGGTCTTGAACACTGCCAGGGATGGGGCAGCCACAGCTACTCAAAGGAACCTGTTCCAGTGTCTCACTACCCTGATAGTAAAGAATTTCTTTGCCATGTCTAAGCTAAATCTACCCTCTTTCAGTTTAAAACCGTTCCCTCTTGTACTGTCACATGCCCTTTTAAAAAGTCCCACTCCATTAATTTGAGATAACAAACAACTGAAATTATACAATAATTTATGTATACACTACAAAAGCAAAGATAAACCAAGTTTTACCACTAAAGAGTGATCCACATTATAATCCTTTGGTTTGTAAGTTTTCACCAAACCAGAAATAGGGTAAGACATTCCATGGCTGGAACAGAGTAGAGAGAAAGTGGTTAGGGCAGCTCTCCTAGTATTTGGAAAATCTGTGTTCAGTCCCTTGTGTGGTCAGCCTTTGGTATGCAAGTCTCTTCCGTACAGATCATAGAATCACAGAATCATGGAACGATTTGGGTTGGAAAGAACCTTAAGATCATTTAGTTCCAATCCCCCTGCCATAAGCAGGGACACCTCGCACTAAACCATGTCACCCAAGGCTCTGTCCAGTCTGACCTTAAACACTGCCAGGGATGGAGCATTCATAGCTTCCTTGGGCAACCCATTCCAGTGCCTCACCACCCTTACAGTGACGAACTTTCTCCTTGTATCTAACCTGAACTTCCCCTCTTTAAGTTTTAACCCATCACCCTTTGTCCTATCACTACAGTCCCTGATGAAAAGTCCCAGTATTCAATCTGTATGGATATTAAGCACAGATTACTCACCTCCTGCACCTTAGGGACCTAGTTGTAAAAAGTAGTACCTCCTTACTTTGCATGTGCAAAGTTATATTACTCCATTGACTGGACTGGAAGATGTTCAGTTACTAAAGTAATAGAGATATGCCTACAATAGCATAATCTGCACCCTTACATGATCACATTGCCTAAGAAAAATAAACATGATTTTTGAAGTATAATTAAAGAGTGTAGTTTTTCAAACAAAAGGCATGAAAAGAAGGTCTCCAAAGAGAATGATTGCTAATAAATTCTCCACACAGTTCAGGCTTAAGCTTTGCTCTGTTGAGATTTTCACCTGTATGAAACTACATTGCCTTGCAATATTATTTGCAGCTCATTTTAGCCTACCATTTGCCTACCCCATAAACAAACTTACAGACAATTGCATCAGTTCAGGAATTACCTCATTGTTGTCCCACTGCAGAACATCTGGCATGAAATCCAGCATTTTACATGCCACTGATTTTTCTTTCCCTATGTTTTTACTGACAAGGAAGGTAAAGGCCATGTTTTGTAACTTTCACGTTTGGATTTGAGTATCAGAAGCCAGAATACACAATCTTTATACACATAAACGCCAAGGGCCCATCAATTTCTCACAGCACAGGACTTCCCATGAATCACAGGCCAGGCTACAATGTCTTACTG
This sequence comes from Lathamus discolor, assembly GCF_037157495.1. Classification (NCBI taxonomy): domain Eukaryota; kingdom Metazoa; phylum Chordata; class Aves; order Psittaciformes; family Psittacidae; genus Lathamus; species Lathamus discolor. The sequence continues at coordinate 124,619,563 of NC_088885.1, read as the reverse complement.
TATATTCAGCAACAAAAGCAGCAATGTGATTGACAATCTGCTTCAAACACTAGCTAGAAGCTGACTTTGGATGGGGTTAATATTTTTCCATACTCACCAGAGATGAACACCAGCATTGCCAAAGCCAATACCAGCAAAAGCACTTGCCAGGTGCATGTTGGCTCTTGCTTCACGGTCCTCAGGGTTTCTGATGGCTCTGCGCACCATGGAGATAATGGTACCAGTGAATTCACAAACAGATTGGTAATTCAGTATGAAAAAGCCGGAGAAGGCTTCTTTACGGACAGATATACAAAAACTTTTAAGATAAGCTGAAATAAAAACGCTGGAAATAGTATCAGGTCACAGTTCAGCCAGAGGACTGCTTCTGGATCGATACTTAGATCAAACCAGTTCAGTGGAGGGCAAGTTTCCTTTACTTTTTTCCAAAAACGGAGTAAATAGAGTGAATTTAGCCATATTCACCTCAGCAGTTTAACAATTCTGCTTAGGAGCATTGGCAATCCTCTGTACCACTCCAAGATCCCTCCAGCTTTCTCACCACCGCATTACGTGGTGGTCTGGACCTCACCATCTGTGTGGGAAGAGCTCCTTGCCTTCCTATGCATCAGACTGCTTGTGTAGTTTGACAAGATGAAGAAAAAGTCTCATGAATAGATTCCACAAGGACAACAAACAACTACTTTGACTAGCCAGGTACTGTAAAAAGTCTTTAAAAATATGAAATCTCACACTGATCTTTAATAGAAGCACACATGGGATACAAAAACTGTATACAGGCTGAATATATTTTTCTAGGGATCAAACCAAAGTTTGGTCCCTACCAAACTGATCCCAGTTAAGTAAAAGCTTAATGTAAATTGAAGATCTTCTAAATATGAGCTAGTTTTCAGTAAATGCATAATTCTGCACTTTTGTAAGTGCACATATTTAGCTTCTTGGTGGATGTATCTTAATTTACACTGAAGGTCACAGAAATCACAGTATGTCATTCACTTTGTCATATATTCCCCTTATACTGTCATTGAAAACAGATTCTTGACAAAAATATGTGAATGTTGCTCCCATACTAACTGAGCAGCTTGAAATACCTTCAACTAAGGATTTATGAAACAGATCCACAGAGCATTAAAAAGCTGTCTCCTCAAGACAACCTAGTAACACTGCTTTTACTTTCAAAATATTTTGCTTTATTTAAGAGAAATCTAGGGTAGAAAATGAAGGTTTAATGTTGTAGTTCGCCTAATTTCAGCCCAAAGTTTATGCTCTTCTAAGCATCCCTTTTTGGACACTGAACATATTGTGAGGGAGGTGGCTGTTAAATGTGTTACCTTTTCAAATACTTAGCCACAATGCGCAGAGCATGGACAGCCCAGACGTCACTGATGGGGTTGCTGCCTTGGTAAGCTGGCCGGTTAATTGGATTTGAAGGGCAGGGACTGCGCATGTTGTAAGGAAGAGCCGTGTATGATTCTAGAGCGTGGCTAAAAGGAAGATTGAAACATGAATTATTTAAGTGGGAGAGTTCCTTTTTACTCCCCTGCTGTCCTTTGAATGCAGGTTCTTCTCATATATCTCTGGGGTTCTGGTGTTTCAACCGTTGCCAAAAATAGAAATACAATCTCATAGACCACTGGGAGACTACTGGGCGCTTCCAGATCACTTCATTCTCCACACAGAAGACAATCCAAACATCATCACAATCTATCAGGTCACACCATGCTTAAATTTAGGCTGCATGAACAGGCATCTTGGTGTGTAATGCTTTTCACCAAAGAGCTCTGTACATCTGCAATGGATGCACTTCCTCTCTGTCGGAAAGGGACTGTAAGGGACTTTAGCACTGGAAGCATTGCAAACTACCTTTCTTTCAGAGGTACAGACTGTTAAAAAATTAGAAGTATGATATTTAAGCTAAATGGAACTGCCAACAGTCTCATCTCCCAGAGACTCACGAATCTGACCACATAAAAAAGGGGCACTGCCTACATAGCCACATTCAGATGTACAGAACTACAGCCAAACCATTTTCACATACGAACAAATGCCTCAATTCCACTACAGACACTGCAGTTCAGGATACTTCACCTAGCCAGAGAAATCAGTTTCATTATACATCTTTTACTTCAATATAAACAGCATCCAGAGCACAGTAAGCTCTGCCTCTCTGAACAGAAACTTCCATGCGTTTTGGTGCAGTTAAAAGCTGTAGGTTTAGGGTGAAGAAAATTTTGTGCCAAGTGAAAAGTAAATTATGAGACAGGTTTGAAAATGGCCTTAAATGGGCTAAGACCTGCCAACATCCCACACGTCATCAGAAATTGTTGTTGACACATTGTGGCTTTTATTAGAAAATCCTTGTTCTCTGCTCCCTGCTATGTCTATGAGACATGCTAAACGCTGCTGCAATTGTGATTAGTCATCTACATGACCTCTTAAAAAGGGATGCCTCTTTCCTGAAAACAACCATCCTGGAAGCAAATGGCTTCTCCAATGTACTGCAAACACTAAAATTTCTGCAAATGAGTGATACATTCTGAGGGAGGTCGTGAAATTAAATAAAAGTATAACAGAGACCACTTTCACAAGAACAGGAAAGGAAGAAAAAAGATCATCCTTTCCTGTGCCTTATATTTTTTTTGCAATCATCACAGTAAAAAACCAAAATTCTTAGAAATTCAAGTGGCGGCCTCTACAGAGAACTCACCAAAGCACGTCAAAGCCACTGTTGGCCACTATTCGCTCAGGCATAGAGAGTGTGTGTAAAGGATCAATGATGCCTAATGTTGGCTTAATGGCTCTTGTAGCAATACCTGTAATACGTAAGTAAGAAAAAGGGGTTAAAGATTTTTTGCAACAGAATAGGAAAGGCAAGCTTAATGTTCATAACTTAACAATAATGAGGGGAAATGATTTGAAACTATGAAGATAAAAGAAAAGAGAAAGAAGGGACACTGAGGAGTACCTATGAATGTAAGTCTTACCAATGATTAAGTCCCTGTGAGAGAGTTAGATGATTTGAGACTTTTGCCTGAAGTGAATTACACCAGAAAGTTCTCTCTCCATTTGTAACCCTTCCTGAGTACCCTGTGCTTTCAAAATGTCTGTGCTGAATGGCATCTGCAACAATATTCTTAGATTTGTATCTTCTGTGAACAATCAGATGGCAAGACTGGTTTGTGTTTGCAATCAATTGCCATGGCTAACTGGTGTCTTCAGTATTCGTAATAACTGTGCCTTCATATTTTTGTTATGGGTCACAGATGTAGCTTTGAGAGCGACAGACATACAGACAGACTGACTACATACGGACTAGGAAACTGAGCTATGGGCAGAACTCCTTAGCATACCAATTTGGGTCCCATGTACTGTAGACTGTGCGGCATATAAAATCCACATGCTGTGTTTGAGTAAAACCTTGAAACAGCTACGAAGCTTAAGATGACATTTTAGCCTTAATTTTTGTTTGCCAGGGATGAAATGGCCAAAGGAAGACAGTGCCCCGTACTTGCAGAGCATCTCAGGCCTGAGGTTTCAAAAGTCAGGAAAAGGAACATCTGGTTGCAATTATACAACAAAGAAACAGAAGTCTTAAAAGCAGAAAGAAAAATACAGAGGAAATAAGGAACAGTTGGTTGAGCCTGGATGTAAGTAGAAATTTCCTTTGCAATTAAAATTTTCTGCCATTTAAGGACTTGAAAGATCTTAGTTTCCTGTTTTGCCTTCAAACTATAATCCACTATATTGCATAGGTATTTCATTATGTCACTATGCCAGAAATTTAATTCAAAGAGGAAACCTTTAAGCTCTTAAAATTTGCCTGTGGTAGTTCAATCAAACAGAATGACACCTGGAATGACATGCAATATCCCTTTATTTTAATGAAGACATTGGAAAAGTCACTGTCTTGAAATGCAGACAAAAAAACAAACCTCACCGGTTTTTACTTTTAGCTCTTTGAAGTCAAAAATGGCAACACCAGTGGTTTCACTTCCAGTTCCAGATGTTGTAGGAACTTAAAAAGAAGAATGGGGATAACAACAAATAATAAATAATACATAATATTGCAAAATAAATAAATAAAACCACAATAGTAATGCCACCAAAAGTACAGGCCCCAGGAAATCGTGGCGGTATCCCTGATCAGAAGCCAACAAGTCAAAGAGAAACTTTGATCACTTTTGTCAATAAAAGAAGTCAAATTTGGCTAAACTAAACAAACTAATGACAAAACCTGTGATTTATTTTCACTGAAGTAAATAGCAAAATTGTTGCTGAATACAACTAGAGGAGCAGTAAGCTGAAAGGAAGCTGAAATAGTCATGGTAAGCTGATTTCAGCAAAAATATCATACAGAGTATAGAACGAGTCCCCTTCTCCTCCTCCTTTACCTGCAATAAGTGGCTTCAGGGGCACAGTGACTGGCTTCCCTTTACCAATAGGAGCATTCACATAATCCAAGAAGTCTGACATAGGGCTGGACGAATAGAGGTTGGCAGCTTTACAGGTGTCCATTACAGACCCACCTCCAACAGCAACATAAGCATCAAACTCTCCCTTTTTAGCAAATGTAATGGCATCCAGGAAACTTGGAAAACAAGAAAAGCTTTCCAATTAGAAGAAAAACAGCACATAGAGAAACTAACGATTAAGACCAGCATACAGGTCACAAGGGAGTGTTCAAGCAGCTCCATGGCATGCTATAAAAGTCAAGGCACTAGCTGGAGAAGCATGTTATCAAAAGTAGTACCTTTGGTCTGTTGGCTCCACCCGGACATTATCATACATCTGAAAGTTTATACCGTATTTTGCCAAGGAATTCAGTACTGCATTTACAGGAGGGAGTTGGGAGAGGTTTTTATCTGTCATCAAACAAACTCTTTTAGCACCAAGATTCTTCAGGTCCTACAATAACAATGAAATTAAAAAAACAAAAAAATTGGTATAAAATAATGAATTAAAGTATTTAAATACTAATCCAAATCAACTGGAATAATTAAAAAATAATACAAAACCCAATCTAAAAATAGTTGGTTATAGCTGTAAAATTTTTGAAACAGTATCAGCTAAAGAGGATTAACCACATACATAGAGGATGCAGAAAACAGCATAAAGAATAAGGGTACCCAACTTATACAGGTGAAGTCTTATGATAGAATAAAACTAATGATAAAGATGTTGAATAAGTGAAAACCACGAGGAGCCACTTAAGACTACAGTAAAATGTGAAATATTTTCTTGAAGTATTTTTTTCCTACACAATTCGTGTGACATAAAAAGCTTTGTACACAGGTTAGGTCTCCCCTAACTGCCTACCAAAGCACAGCATTAAAATCTTCAAAATTTTAGACTGAATATTAATTTACTGAGGAAAAATCAAAATAAGGTAGCCAAAAGAAGAAAAATACTACTACATGCTAACAATTGCTAAATTAATTGTCACAATACCTACTGAATACATGCAATTCTAAATAATCCTAATGCTGTTTAAAGACAGAAGTTCTGTCTAACTTAATTTACCATCTATTAATTTACTTTACAAATTTGCAAAGAAAAGAGAACTGTTAATGCCATAAATGCCAGAAAGAGAGGAAAAACTGACAAATGAAGAATCCCGGTGACAAAGGCAAACTGGAACAATGTACTCAGGTGAATCATCTCCACTGCTGAAACAAAAACTATACATTTTCGCAGTGCAAACTCAGAATATCCAGCTAATTTAATGGAAAGTCTCCAATTCATTTTAATGAGCACTAGAAGAGACAGAAGTGTTCTTGAGAAAATCCTGGTGAGTCACCAGGATTCAAAGCTTTTTGCATTAAATTCCCTGTCAGAGAAAAATATTCTTGTATAATCCTGGTAAATCATCAACAATCTCATTATTCACAAAGCTGCATTTCCTGTGCTCATTTTTACTACAGCAACACCGATGTAACATGCTTCTGTTCTGTACAGAGTATTTTCCAGCCTTTTTTTACACTTACATATGTGACTACACCGACTGCAAAGCTGTAGAGATTCAGACACAGTATATATAAGTTTTTCCTTACAAAATGGATTGATAGCACAAGCAGCCCTTTAGAAAATAACTCTTCACCAGTGCTGCACTTACACTATGGGAGCTTACCATGCCAATCTCTTTAGTAACTCCTTCTCCATACCGGATGTTTGAAATGGCCATCTACCAAAAAAAAAAAAAAAAAAAAGGAAGAAAATGTATTTTTTCTGGAAAAATTGAGAAATGCATCTAGTCCCAAGCAGTCAAAGGGAAATATAAATGTTTACCAACATAAACATTTGTTAAATGACATATTTGTAATTATAAAAGATACTTTAAAATCAAATATATTTTATTATTCAATCTACCTCAAATGCATAGTCTGTATTTCCCAGGGTAGGCCGGTCAGGGACTAGAATGGAAATAAAACAGTAAAATTAGGGAACAAAAAGTGACTTTAATCTGTATCTCAATACTAGATTGACAGATTCCTTTGCTTTTAAAATCACTAATACATTTGCACAGGTCATCTTGGCATGTCTGGGTAGCAGTTGCCCGTTTCAACCCTTGTTGTTTGTGAGATTAAATGATCCAAGTACTTGATTTGATTCATATAAGTCAAACCAAGTGGTTTTTTCCTTCTTTCAATAATTAATTCTTTCCTGTAAAACCTGAGTAATTCAGCACGAAGTCTGCATGAGAATTTGTTTTCTGTCTGCAAAGACCAAAGCAGCACATACCAAGTAGCACTGATCATCTTCAGAGCGTACAGGCTGCTACATACAGGTTGAGAGGAGTTACAAATGTGTTGGGGCTACATGATAACCTTCAGAACAACTTTTAAGACAAATCCATGAGACATCCTCCATATGCATATGGACAGAGAACATCTTTTGTACATGTGAGATTGATACTAACAGGTCTTTACACTTCTTTTTACTTCTGCTTAGTTGTGAACTTGCAGCTGAAACTGAATTGCTTGCTTGAAAATTAAGAAACTCCATGCATTGCTCATAATAAACAGAGTTTTAATAAGGAGCAGTGGGTCACTATCAACTTCATTCAGTGGAAGAGAGAAGATATTTATAAGGATAGTATTTCAGTCACATCCGCTCTCTGCCATGCCATTCCTGCATGAATTACCACAAAAATCTCAATTTCTTACATATCCTGATTTTGCCCCAAACTGGAACAAACTACCTGAACTGAAACAGCCAATTCCTCTCCAAGAAAATATCAGAAGAGGCATTCTGCTCTTCCTGCTGAAATCATGCCTTCTGTCTGCTATATTAATTGAAAATATGCAATTTGGATTCAGATAGAATGAGTGAAGACATGATAATGAGTCTTACTGACACGCTGGCGTGCACTGAAGCACTGACCCACAACAGTAACAGATAGATGTATTAAAATCCTTTACGTACTTTCTATTCAAGCTCAGGCCAGCTGCTATCAGCTCTTTCACTGCTGTCTCTTGCCAGGCTGTACATGTTTGACCTCTCCTGGAGTTTGAGTCCGCTGTACTCTCAAGTCATTAGTTTGACAGGCTCAGAATATGTCAAAGCCATTTACTCTCTTGCTTTCTAATGATATAAGAGATGCCCTGCTGTTATAGTCTTGAGCCAAGCTTAACTTTCAGGAAGAATTCTACTGAGTTGAAAATTCCACTATCTGCTTGAACACTGCCAAGAAACAAAACAAACATTTTTTGTCTGCTACAGTTCCCACTATTTGGAGACTTACTTAACTGAAACCATCTTGCTACATTATAGACTCAACTGCTGCCTAAACCTTTCAGAGAGGGCTTTTAATAAAGACTTCTATTTAGCAAGGACTTAGCTTGAATTGACTGAGTAGGTCATCAAGCAGACAAGCAGAAGAATGAGATTCTATTTCTCAGCTGTGCGATTGTTTTGCTTTATGATGGTCTTGGGCAAAACAAATACCTGAACATATATATGGCTTTTCCATATGCAAAATGGTAACGGTAATTCTTTAAAGAGTGTCTTAAGTAAAGAAGGTGAAACCAGGCCACTCAGAATTACACACTGCTGAAATTATGGCCTGAAACACTAATTTTTATTGGATCTGGATATTGACCAGCACACAGATAACTATTCCTATAGCCTCCCTGCAGTCACTGCAAACAGATATTCCTTCCAGGGTGATGCGGCACAGCTCTCTTGCTCTTACTCCACAACCCTGGCCTATGTGAGCTGCATTCTCAGGGCTGGTTGTATGAAACCCCTAAGGAGAAAGCAGACATTGGTCAACAGGTCCTTCTTACCCATATCACTTCCTGTTTCTTTCCCAATGTAACAGATGTGCATTGATCCCCCCAAAACAGATCTTGAGATGGCCCCGTTGGTGACAGCAATAGTACCAGCCAGAGCAGATTTCTGACCAACTTGCCTCATAGTAAAGGCAGGGAGGGACAGGATGCATTGGTTGTGGTTTATGTGGGAACAGTAAATCTCTCCAACAATAACCACTATAATTGCACAGCTGGAAAATAACAGAGTGCTTACCTTATCCTATAAATAGTTCTCTTTCCTACCTGCTACCTGCACCATCTGCCCAGGTTACACTAGTATGTTTGGCCCTACAGGCCCATGGGCTCCTACGGATTTGGAGACGCGTATCAAGTCTTACCTTGGGAATAAGTGTGGGAATGGCTCGGGCACCGACATCTAGGTAAAAGAAATGGCACGGTTAAACGGGAAAACTAAAGCAGAAACACAGATCTGTCCTTGCCCAAGCGTCCTGTGCGCACTCGCCCTTCGTGCCCAGCCCCAGCGAGGCCTGCCAGCACAGCCCGGCGCTGTGAGGAGGCCTGGGCCGCAGCGGGAGCGGGCCCACCGGCCGGAGAGCACGCGTAAGCCCTGGCAGGCGGCCCACGGGGGGACCCATGTGAGGCGGGAGGTCAGCGCTAGGCAGGGGCACTGGGAGACCCCCGCGCCTGCCGCCAGGCCTCACCCTCCGCCGCACTGCCGGCACCGGCCCGTAAAGGGAGGGAGCCCAGCGGGCGGCCCCAACGGGCTCCGGCTCCAGCCCCGCCGAAGCGGTGGCTCCCGTGGCGTGGCGTGGCCCGGCCCGGCCCGGCCCGGCCCGGCCCGGCAGCACTCACGCGGCCTGCTGCAGCTGCCGCAGGAGGCGGACTGCCCGGTCCCGCCCGGCTGCCATTGCCACGGCTCTGGGGGCCGCGGGTCGGGGCCGAGCCATCAGCAGCGCCTCCTCTCGGGGCTGGCGGCGGGGCAGCGCTGGCTCCCGCCCGCTCCCCGACCCCGGGGTCAGTCGCACGGGGACCAAAGCCCGGCGGCAGCGAGCGCCGCCCTCGCTCCGCTCCCGAGGTAACCGAGGGTCCCCCAGCTGCAGACGCAACCCACACCTGTTCTAAGGAGGCATCCGACGTGCCCTATGGGAAGAATCAGGGGTCTGGAATGTATCTCAGATCAACTTTTCCCCCTTGTCCAAACACTTTTGCCCCTGCACTCCCTATCATATGCTTACTCTGAAGGCTTGGTGTCAGTGGGTTGTGCCCACAAGACCATTTGTGCCACCAGCAAGTCTGAAGCAGCCTGTAGTGGTGCAGTCTGCTCTGCACGGTCGTGAGGCACATTAAAGTGGCAAGAACACATCCTAAGCAAAGCCCATAGGTTGAGCACTATAGACAGTCCGTCAAAGACACCCAAATCCCTTCAGCTCCAAGGTGTATGCACCCCTTCTGCCCTCAGCAACTGCCTTATAAAGAGGTTTTGCTTTCTGCACATGCTGCCATCCCACTGAACTGAAACAGAGTAAGACAACAGAACTGCTAGTCACCTTTTTCAGAAACTGTTTTGCAGCGAAATATTATGACAGTATCCACTCAGGAGTCCACTACTTGCAAGTCTGAGAACTTAATTTACTTCAGATTGCTGGAACTTGTTTTTCTGCTGCTGTTACCAAGAATGGGCCCAGGAAACAGCATCTGTCCTGTAGGTAAGCTACACTTTAGGGCAGCAAACTCTGTATTCTTTTATTTCACGTGTACAGGAGACACTACAAAGTCAAAAAGAATAATAAGCAGAAGTCTGAGTTAACTTCTGGTCTCAAACTGCTTAGTAAAGTAAAACACTGTGAAACGATTTCCATGAAATGACAGATTACTATTAATACAAGGAGAAACTCATGTTTTAACTGCTGTTCAATACAAATTTCTAATGCAGTGGCTGGTCACCAACTTTGACTTTTTTTTTTTTCTTTCACTCAACAGAACTCTAGGAAATCTGCACTATTTCTTAGGCCCTGCAATAAGCCTTATAGCAAGTTTTCATGTTCCTTCTGTAAGGGAGCCCGGCACAGAGCTGAGCAGCAACAGTTGATTTACAGAGCAAGAGCTCCACCATGAGGCCACCTGCCCTGAGCAGAGCACAGCTCTCAGCCTCAGTCCGGCCGGGGAATGCTGCAGCCACAGCCAGCCGTGAGGTATTACCTGGTAACATTACCTGACTGTCCCCACGAAACACCCTGCTTGGAGGGACCCGGGGCTCCTGACACCCTCGACGCGCCACCGGTTTCCCCTGGATGGAGAACACAGCCCTCCCCGGCTGCCAGCTAAAAGCCACACGCAGGACATTTTAAGAAAGGCCGGATCGTGTTTATTGACAAATAGGTGTGGGAATAGAGCACGAGGCAGGAGGCTGGCAGTGACAGTCCCTTCCACACCTCAGCAGGCGCCCCCAGCCCCGTGCTCCATGTAGTCCCTCATGCCTTCTTTCTCCTGCTGCCACCAGTGCTGCCGCCCCCAGGCCGCTGCTGCTGTCGCCGGGCCGCACTCTTCTTGCTGCTGCGCCCAGTCCGCTGCTGCCGGCGTCCGCGCTTCCCCCGCTGCGACTGCTTCTTGCCCTTGGCGGCGGCCGCCTCGGCTTCCTCCTGGCGCAGCTGCTTGTTGACAGCACGGGTGATGTCGAGGACGGGCTTCTTGCTGCCCATGTCCTTCAGCAGCTCCAGCTGCCGGCTGCGCTCCGCCGCCAGGTTGCCCAGCAGCGGCTCGAAGCGGCGCTTCCTGCCGCCGCTGCGGGACGGCGGCTCTGCCGGCTCCTTGGGCAGGCGTGGCTGGAAGCGGCCGAGCGACGCGGTGGAGACGCGGGCGACCCGGGCGACGTGGCTCAGCTCCTCCTTGCTCTGGTGGCCCGTAGGGTGGAGGGGCGCGGCGGGGACGGCGGCCCCGGCCCGGTGGGCCCGGGCCAGGTTGCGCAGTCGGTTCAGCTCGTTACGCGCCACCCGCTCCCGCTTCTCCCGCCGCAGCCGGGCGAACTGGTCCTCCTCCGGGTCGGCGCCCGCCGGCACCTCCGCAAGCCAGGCGCGGGCCGGGTCGCCGCCGGCCCGCCGGTAGCCCCAGCGCCGTCGCCACTCCTTGGCCTGCTCGTCCCACACCAGCGAAGTCCGCTTGCGCCGCCGGATGCCCTTCAGCCGCGCGAACTGCTCCCACCGCGTCGGCGGCTTCGGTCGCGGCGGCGGCTTCTCCCGCGGCAGGCGGAAGGTCGGCTCGGGCAGCCGCGCCACCAGCGGTCCTCCCGCCCCGCCGGCGCGCTCGGCCGGCAGCTCCCACAGCTGGGCCACCAGCAGCTGCGTGTTGTCGCGGGCCAGCGCCAGCAGCTGCGCCTCCCGCTGCGGGCCGGCCCCGCGCAGCCCCGCCGCCGGCGGCGGGTTGCGGTCCAGCGCCAGCAGGTTGCCCAGGTCGAACTCCAGCTCCAGCTCCTTCTCCACCACCACGCTCCGCCGCTTCTCCGCTTCCTGCTCCTCGGCGGCAGCCAGCACCTCCTCCACCCGCACGGCCGCCATGACGGCGGTGAGGCCGCGCCGGGCCGGGCCGCGCCGCTGCCACACGTGCGCGCCGCTCCCACCGGGAGACCCCGGAACTGCAGCGAAGCCCTTCCCTGTCACCCCGCCGGAAGGCGCACCGCCGCAGCCGGCATGGCGGCGCCGGGCGGGCGGGCTCGGTGCAATGCCTGCCGGGAAACGTAGTCCCGTCAGCGCCGGCGCTGAGGGCGTGAAGAGAGCGTGTGTGGGAGCTGTTACTTACAACAGCCTCTCCCTGGGCCTTCTCCCGAGGTCTTCCATGGGTTTGGGGGATTTGTGGGGAGTGTATCCTTATGTGTGACAGTCACTGGTGTAGGACAATGCCTGCAAGCGCTGGTGGCAGGGTGAAAACTCCAGTGCTGGAGGGCAGCTCCCCATAGAGCGAGGCGGGCCATGTGGGTGAGCCTGCCCGCAGCGGAGGGAGAGGGCGGACAGGGATAGTGACCAGTGAGGTGACAGTGCCTGCATCCCCGGGTCAGCCGGGTCAGGGATGCCGCCCTGCTGTTTATAAACAGACGGGCTCTGGGAGAACTTAAGAGTCCTACACAGTGATCTGGCTTATATGGCCATGACATGCTGAGCTGATTCTGAGCAGAAACACATGCAGCCTGGCCTTGAATGCCGTCCCTGGGGTGGCACATCCACCACCTCTGTGGGAAACCTGAGTCACGATTTTACCACCCTCATGGTAAAGAATTTTTTCCTTATGTCCAGCCTGAATCTCCCCTCTTTCTGTTTAAAGCTATCACACCTCATCCTGTCGCTACAGGCCCTGCTGAAGCATCTCTCACCAACTTTCTTACAGGCCCCTGTTAAGAACTGAAAGGCTGCTCTAAGGCTTCTCCTGAGCCTTCTCTTGTCCAGGCTGAAAAACCCCAACTTTCTCAGCCTTTCCTCGTAGGAGAGGTGCTCCATCCCTCTGGTCATTGACACCTGGGTCAGGGCAATCCCAGGCACAGCTACAGATTGGGCAAAGAAGAGATTCAGAGCAGCCCTGCGGAGAAGGACTTGGGGGTGCTGGTCGATGAGAAAATGAACATGAGCCAGCAGTGTGCGCTCGCAGCCCAGAAAGCCAACCGTATCCTGGGCTGCATCAAAAGGAGCGTGACCAGCAGGTCGAAGGAGGTGATCCTGCCCCTCTACTCTGCTCTTGTGAGACCTCACCTGGAGTATTGTGTGCAGTTCTGGTGTCCTCAACATAAAAAGGACATGGAACTGTTGGAACAAGTCCAGAGGAGGGCCACGAGGATGATCAGGGGACTGGAGCACCTCCCATATGAAGACAGGATGAGGAAGTTGGGGCTGTTCAGCCTGGAGAAGAGAAGGCTGCATGGGGACCTCATAGCAGCCTTCCAATATCTGAAGGGGGGCTATAGGGATGCTGGGGAGGGACTCTTCATTAGGGACTGTAGTGACAGGACAAGGGGTAACGGGTTAAAACTTAAACAGGGGAAGTTTAGATTGGGTATAAGGAAGAAGTTCTTTACTGTAAGGGTGGTGAGGCACTGGAATGGGTTGCCCAGGGAAGTTGTGAATGCTCCATCCCTGGCAGTGTTCAAGGCCAGGTTGGACAGAGCATTGGGTGGGATGGTTTAGTGTGAGGTGTCCCTGCCCATGGCAGGGGGGTTGGAACCTGATGAGCTTAAGGTCCTTTCCAACCCTAACTATTCTATGATTCTATGATTCTGTGATTCTATGATCATTTTTGTGACCCTTCTCTGGACCCCCTCCAACTGGTCCATGTCTTTCCCGTACTGAGAACTTCAGAGCTGATTCTCAAATTCTAATGTCTTGCATATCACAACTTACATTTTGTAAGTCTAAGTATACTAATATATATATATTTTCTGTTTTCAAGTCAGCAGTTTTGAACATGTTTTGTATACTGCGGAACAGCAGTGTCCCTGTCCCTGTGCATTTTTGGCATGGACAGCTTTCCCGTTTACCACAAGATGGCATTGCATTGAATAATAGTTCCCTATCTTGGACAGCTCATACTTCGGCCTGGAATTACAGATAAAAATTTTTTTTAAGGCAGTTCTTTGAAGATGTGCACATGCACTGTTTAGACTTAGGCATAAATTTATACTTTTGAACTGCGAGGTCTACTGTTTCAGCAGCCTGATCAATACCTTTTCACTGATCCCTATATCGTCCCGGTTTATCCTTATGCAGCTAACTCTTTGAGTTCTTTTGTGCTGTACTATTACAAAGCACAGAACCCTTCAGGTAAATGTCTGCGACTGAGAGGAGGTAATTGGTAATATCTGTTGCACTTCCAAAGTTGCTTTAAGCATTCATGATTTTACTGTGTGTCACAGGAACAGAATAAGGAGTGCATGCCAGGAACTGGTCTTCTTGTTTTACCTGATAGCATGAACCTGCTGAGGAAGGTAAAAAAAGAATCTGGGAAGGCAAGAATTACTTTCTGGCAAACTACTGTGTAGAACTGAATTTCAGACTTTTTATATATTCCAGAAATTGTTATTTACTGCATAAGTGGTCCCAGGGCAGTAAATGGGACTGTTCTTTTACTCAATTGCTTCAGTGTAATTTTTCAATAATAGTGTAATAGGGGCACCCTTATGATTATGGATCAGTGTCAGGAAATTCTGTGCTTTGTCTCAGATGGAGCTCAAAGGTGAATTTTTTTTAATGGCCTTTTTTCTCCTTTTACTGGTTTTTGTTGTGTATTCCATTGCTGGAGGAGATGAATTGATTCAGTGCATTTAGTCTCTGCACAAAGGATTCAATACTAACAATTATAATCGGCAGAGGAAATCTGTAAATGCTTTCGTGTTGGTGTTGTTTTTTTTTTTTCCTGTTTATGAAAATCACACTTTCAGCAAATTAGCTATGTCTCAAACTTGTCACAAGTTCCAACACATTCTTAAAACTATTTCAAGAAATGCCTTCAAAGAAATAATCTAAATATCTGTTTAGAGAATAATTCTGAAAAAGCTTCTTGCATCTTTTCAAGGATTCAGTCTTCTAAAGAGCATGGGAGAAACTCTGACTGAACTGAAGCCTTGGATGGTTTTACTGTATTCCTTGGCAGAGTCAGGCTGTACTTACTACAAGCAGAACTTCGGTAGTCTTAGTTTGGCCCTCTCCTGATGTGTAGAAGAAAATATCTGCTTAGTTTCCTGGCAATGACAAACCTTTTAATCTTTAAGTACAGGACATACTGAAGAAGGAGCCTTGTTCAACTGTGCTTCAAGTGTCCTGAGCACATGAGTGCCTGGTAGAGAAGCCTGACTGCAAAATCATTACTGCTGTACTTAGCAATGGTGTATTAGTCAGACAGGACATTTCTGAGCTTGTGCTTTCACAGTGTGGTTGGGAAGGTGGCATTTGGAAGAATATTTGAATGGATTTGTAAATCAAACAAGATTTGTAAGTAGAGTCATGGATATTTTGGGAAATTATCCCATTGTGCGTAGTGGCTTCTGAGATGCTCACTGTTGTAATCATAGCCACTCTTCCAGCTTGGAATGCCTGGTTTAGAGCTGAGAATTACAAGCAGGCACAGAGCTTCTCATAAGTGAACAGGTGTGTCTGTACTGCTGCTGAAAATTTGGGCTTTTGAAAAGATGAAATGGTGACATCAATTACAGAATTAGCTGTTAGGAAACAAATGATTTTTTTATCTCATGTTTCCTCCAGCTTTCTTAATGGACTTTTCCAACATTTTTTTAAAGAATGAAGTTTTAGAAATGTTTATTCATTTTGATCATCTCTGCTTTTGGGTTCCCAGTTTTAGAATCTCAAATATCACATTTCTGGAACTGCCTGTGGATGCATTTGCAAGTGCTCAGCCATAGGACTTGAAAGCAGTTATCCCTAACCGTGGGCACTCACAGTCCATAGATACTTAAGCAATTTCATCATTACTCTTTCTGTCTATGAGGTTTTCTATCTATTCAGTATGAACAATAGTGACACATGTGTGTGTGTTTAATCCCTTAGTGTTTGCTTACTTTCCTTACTGTGGTATGATCATACAGAAATTGGATGCTGTTGCAAAGTGCAGGCTTTTTTTGAGGTGAAGGCAGTAGGGCTTTGGGTTGCTTTTTTTAACTACAGTTGGGGTCTGCATGAAAAACAAAAGATAGCAGAGTGTAATTTGCAGAAACACGTGTTAATAGAGGTTAGTCGAAAGCATAATGCAGGATATATGGGATGCACCGAAAGAACTACAGCATCAATGTGACATACTGTTGGTTTTGGTTTTTCTGCTGGAAAGGAGTAAAGAATTATCCTACTTAACTTTTATTTTTTGTAGTTTCTGCTCTGCTGGGCTACAGCTTTTAAGTTTGTGTTTGATAGGAACTGTTCTAATCTACAGTATTCGTGTCTCACTGTTAGATACCATTAACTTAGATTTACTTTTCAAACTTTTGCCAATTACCTCTGGATGGCAGTAGATGTAGTTACAAGATGATTCAACCAATTCATAAGCCTGCTGTGAGGATCATTATGAAGAACACTTTTATCAGGAAAACCCAAAGTGCTGGTAATTTTGGCAAATAGTAGAAAGTGCCCTTAAAATACCCATACTGTCACCAGCTCATTCCTTTCCACTGACTTTGTTCAGTACACTTTGAAGTAAAAATCTATGTTGTAGAATTTCTTCCTGTAAGAGAGAAGTTGTTTGCTCACTGAAGCTAAATTTAGTACAACAGTTTGTGGACCAAATTCTTCTTCCTGATACATTTTTTTACCCCTGTAAAGTGCATTTAATGTATTTCAGTGTGTGTCTTACTTCCTGGGGCTTGTAAGTGCTTTTGCAGTCCAAATAATAAAGCACCGGCGTGAAAATGTGGCTAAGCAAAGACTTTTTCCTATTCATTAGTCCATATAATGTGAAATAACTGTCTGTAAGGAATAAAAGAAAATTTCAAAGACCTGAGCCACCATATTCTATCAAATACCAGGATTTACTTCAGCAGTATGGAAAATAATATGCCTAGGTAGTCATGGGTTTTACTATTACAAGAGTTAAATTACTCGTTAAAGATAATGGGTCATTCCTTCTTGTGGTTTCATCAATGTAAGGCCTTAATAGAAATACACAAAGGGGCGTGCTTAATTCTAAGCAAGATATGTTGATGTTGGTGATATTACCTGTGCTCATGCTTAAAAACATTTCTCGGTTGTAAATGAGCAGAATTAGATTTCCTGTTGTAAGATTTAATGTGATTTTAGCAGAATGCTAAAAAACCCCATGAAGATGAAACTCAGACGGCTGTAACTCTAGCTCCAAAACTGGGTAGTTGGGAATGCAGTAATGAGTGGATACTAAGCAGAACCTGATTTTTAGTTCAGAAGCCAGAACATAGATAGCTGGCAAGATAGCAGGGAGATTCGGATGACTGCAGGCATTGTGGAAAGTGATTGGTAGACCATAATCTATTTTGATCAGTTGACTGGCTGTGCCTGTGTGGTTTCATTGGGCTGATTTTGGGTAAACAAAAGTAAGCTAAGCTAATTTGCGGCCTTCCCAAGTGCTTGATTCCTATCTTGCTATGCATTAGGGAATCAGGCTGAAAACAGATTGTGATGTGGTTTGCTTTTTTATGAGCTTTACAGTGACCTAATTTCTTTTTTTAAAGGAAGTTTTCTTGTAGTGTGGTCTTAATATTAGAAATACCAGCAATGATGTGCTTGGTTTTATTAGGTGTTTTTAAGGACAATTTAAAGAACAGTGAGAACTTCATCAGACAGTGATGGAAAGAACGGCAGCATAGTAATGTGTTCTTTTTCCAGGGTCAGTCCTTCTCATCACCTGTCTACAGCAGACCTACTTTTTGGCATAAGATTACTTCTACAGGTTAAAAAAAAACAAACAAAAACAAAAACCAAAAAAACAATGAACATATTTCCTTTAGAAGCAATCTGACATGTACAGAGATTTGTTCTAGGTTAATTCCACACTTGCAACCAGAAGAACAAAACCTGTTCCTCTGTTCTTGGGTTGGGTTCATGGTTGGAAATGTCTCTGACACTGGGAGTGAGATGGAACATGCAAGTCTTCATCGATGACACAAAGGATGTGCCATAGTCACTATAGAGTTCCACTGGCAGAAGGACACAAATCAAATTCAAATGTGAATTTGAGAGTAACATTAATCTCTGTATGTATGTCTGCTTACAATGACAGTGCCAGCTCCTGTATTCTAATGCCTTCATTAGTCAATTTTCTAACCGTGGCGTTAGGAAAAGCTTTCTGGGACATGTTTTCAATAGAAAAATCAGCCTTTTATGTACGTATGCAACTACTGCATACACATGGCTAAGCCTATCAGATAGCAACATTCATGTGTGCATGTTGAGATCTGAATGTTGATTTTTACTAAAGGAAGAGGGATGAAACTTGATCTCAAAGCAAGACAGTGCAATGCATTTAGGACAATGATTCTTCAGTGACTTATCAGGGAAACTTTCAACCTGAGGCTAGGCATAGGTCAAAGCATCATTTCATACACATGCCCCAACCATTTCTTGCACCACAACTGCCTGAATCTTCTCCCAGCCCTTCCTGTGTGACAGTGATTGAAGTGCTGTTTTCCAGAGGTGTTTTCAAAGCCTCAGCACTACATGACAGTTGGCAAGGAAAGGGGTCCCCAGACCCTGTTTGTAACCTTTTATCCTCCACATTTCCATTTATCAGCAAGGCTGATAAGTGAGGAGGGAATTTTGTCCTCAATGTGTTTTCAGAGTAGTGTGTTCTTAAAGCTACCTTTCACACCAGCGTGATGAAATACACGTTGAAGGTGGTGTGATGCGGGGTGAAGAACGTACATGCAGATTCTTCCATGAAGCAGCAAAATTGTTTGTGTGTGCAACTCTGCCTCCCACAAGCTACTTTGATAATGTACACTGTAGGTGTCCAAGTAAAAGATACTAAGTGCTGCACTTCAAATTTGATGTTTCAATTACATTGCTTGTAGTCACTTCAAGGTCTTGCTAATATGTTTTCTGCTGACAGTTATCAATGAAAGGGAAAAAATGTCTTGGTTTAGATCTTTCTGTACACAGGAATATGGCACTTTATAGGTTCAATCCAAGATATGAGAAGGTTTTCAAGCACGTGTAACCACAGGTGACTCATGTAAGGCAGACATCTTCTGTAAGCTTCTATGAGCTTCTGCCTAGGGTGTATGTTGTGGTTCAGTGTAAATTAGGTGAATTTCTGATAAACAAATATTTTTAACTTTTAATGTCATACAGCCTAAAGCTGTGACTCTATGTCATTACCCAGTGAAATCAGATTTGGTTAAAATAGTTCTTGCACTGAAAAAGAAGTCCTAGAAATTAACATAATCAATTCACAGGTTTTAGACCATGCTCACAAGGTAGCTGAATCAGCAGAGTTGAAGGAGGTAGCTTCTGGGGTGGGGTGGGAGTGTGAAAGTGTGCCTAGGCATTCGAGAGAGAATATCAGTCTCTCAAACTGTCTTTGTCACTGAGGGAATCAGCCACAGCTTGACTCACAAGCAGGGATGGCTTCCCTTGGAGGAGAAACCATGATTCTTGCCTACAGCAGCGTACCAAACCTCTTCTGGAGGAAGTCTTGTAAAGATGGCATAACTGCTCATGTAGCAGCAGAGATCTCCCATGACTCCTCCTGTAGCAACCACAGCTTGTAGCTTGGTGCATTAAAGGAAAATGGAAGCAATTCAGTGTTACTTTATTATAATACACTATAAACTAAACCAGTGGCTAAATAGGTTGCTCAGGCATTCCTGCAAAGGGTTTGGGAGCGTCTCGGGGGGTGGGGGGGATAACTGGGAACAGGAATGATGCTGGCCATCACAAGATAACCTCCCTGCTGCTGTTGAATGTGAGCTCTCAGAGCTGAGGCAGGAAATCCCTGTTCTAATCTGCAGTCAGAGATCTTGAGTCCTCGGAGAGGATGAGATTCTCTGAGCTGTTCAGAGCCTCCCTTGTGCCACCACAAAACCAAATCAGCTGTTCTGCACATTTTATCCTTATTCTTCTAGTTTTCTGCAGCGTGCCTCTGTTGAGCAGCTTCTGCACTACGGGGAAAGGGGCAAACCTGCAAAATGGGGTAGAATCTCAGTCTCCAGAATCTTTCTTACAGTCACTGTGGGAGCTGCTCAGTCTGTAATTTTCCTCAGTTACTAAGGAAATTTAAGGCAGGGGGAGGGCAGTTCTGTGTGTAGCAGTAGTTAGAAGCAATAAAATGAAGATCGATAAGTATTTTCACATAATAAATGAAAGGGAGAAAAGTTTTGCTTCTTTAGCCAAGGGTACATGAGTCTGCAACACTGTTAACTCTTGGTTTAAAGCCTGCAGATGTCTCACACAACTCATGTTCTGCCTTTGCTGCTGGGACTACCTGTTAGCATGAGGTGCTGTATGGAAATAGGAGTGTGTGTGCTGGGCTGCGCTGTTGCTCCTTGTTGCTCCTTTCTTCATAGTATTTACAAGGCCAGGCATTTGCACTCCAGCTCTCCAAATATCCCCAATTCTGACAAAGACATCTTCCTTTTCTCTTGAAGATGGTCCTGCACCTGCCTCCTCTCTGGGCTTCCCAGTGCTTCCCTGACTTCCTACAGACCCATCTGGAGTGCCTTGGAGGTGCTCCATGTAACCTGTCACCTGGATCCTTGTTTTGCTCTCATCCCTTCTGTCATTTCTCCTTCACTGCATTAATGAACAGACCTCAAAGGCCTGTGTTTACTTATTTGCTCTTGTATTTGAAACTATTCTTAGTCTATACCATGATCATGTCAGTATTTCTAATTACTTCTGTGACGCACCAAGCTTGAATTCCCCTGACCTGTGGGGCAACTTTGCTCCAGTCCACAGTGTATCACTGGACTAGCTTGTTGGTGGACCAAACAGCCACCTGCTTTGCCAAGGTGTGTGAGAACATGTGTTTCTGCTGCAGGTTTACAGATCACTCCTGGGGTCCTGGAAGAAGTACCTACTAAATTGCGTGAGTGAGCCAGGCTTAACTTTCTTATAATGCACTGATATAAATGGTGTGATAGGTTTGAATGGTGTCATAAGTGTGAGAAACAGGTGGTGGTAAGTTTGAGAAATAGTTGGTGGTAAGTTTGAGAAATAGTTGAGTTGTGAATTAAGCTTATGACTCAACCATTATTGATGTTATCTATCAACTAGAGGATCATGGAAAATTCCAGCTGTACATTTGGTGTGGGCTGTGCTATGTATTGGAAAGCAGCTGCTTTTCACTCACTTGGTAAGACCTTTGCTGGCCTTTGTATCCTTCATCAGTGAAAATACAGACATTTACAATTGGGGAGAGTAGAGGGAGGAAGAGGAAAGCTACATGGAAAAATACTTCATAAATGAGTTGTAGAGTATCAGTAGGGAAGAAGGAGAGCAACATCTCTTTAAATGAATGGTTTGAATGATTGCAGCTTTTCCTTCACTCCAATTTACTCAAGCTGTGCAAAACAGCTCTAGATAAAGCATATTCTCATTATGGTTTTTGCTGATTAGAGAAAGAAAAAAATATCCTTTAGGTAGTTTAGGACTGTACCGAGGATGTACACAGGTCTTGGGAGATGCTCTTGTTCAGGCTATGAGTTATGATGGAAACATCTGACACTAAGCCTGTGTCTTCTAAATATACCCTCTAAACTCAAACAGTTTAAACAAAAAGAAAATTAGGTGGATACTGTCAAACATCTCCTTTGCTAAAAAGGCTGCTTTTGGATTGGAAATTCCCAGATTTGTGTACACAGTCTCAATGGGTGCAGCAGTAGTCTTCAAGGCGGCATGAAATCTTTGTTCTATATATAGGAAAAATGCACTTTGATGCAATATTGATTGCTGTCCTTTTCCATGTAAATTATACTAGTTTAAGGTTACATACATATAGAAGTAAAATATGCTTGTAAATCTGTCTTCCTACCTACGTTCAGCTAAGAATGATTGTTTTGCAGGCTAACCACCTGTGTTTCCCTTTGTTTAGATTTTGATGTTTCAACCCGGGCAGATAAAATTGAGCACGAATTTAAGAACCTTATGAACTGGAGCTTTGAGCCCTTCCTTTTAGAAACCTATCATTTTTTATGCGCAGATTTGCTGAGATGTGATCAATTAGGACACAAGCTATGATTCTGAGTTGATTTCATTATAATATTGGAAAATTCAACAGATTGTTGCAAACTTGGTCTTTGCAAAAGATGCCCAGATATACACGTCCACGAAATCACTTGAAATACTTTTTGTTCTGCTGTCTTTCAGGATGGAGCATGACAGCAATTTTCAAGGAAAAGCTGCTTTCAGATGATGCTTCTGTCTGAAAACGAATGGGATGATAGAACTTCAGAGTCCAGAAGTCACACTTTAGCTGTATTTTTTTAGCAAACTTTTGCTGTAGCAGCACTAAAGGCATGCCATTACATGACTGTTAGGTAGAGAAGCGCAATATTTAGCCAGGTTTTCTGTGAGCTGTGGGCAGTGAGTGGGGCTTGCCAAGGTAATGAGAACTAATGCTAGGTGAGAGCTGTTGAGGCAAACCCAAATATGTTGGCTGCTACCTGACTTCATCTCTCAGCTTCATTAGCTAAGCTATGTGGGAAAACTCCAGTTGTTTGCAGCCTGATGCAGGAAGGTATTCAAGCACATGAAGAGTCCTGCTAATTTCAGGGTTTGAAGTGAGGTATGTATTTAACTGCAAGTTTTGGATGAAAAATCCCCCATTGGTGTATTTCACTGAGCAAAACATCAAAGCCCCTCATTCTTACTGTGGTATCAAAATGAAGGAGCATAAGTGCTGATAGAGCATGGATTGTTGGATGTATATTTTGTTTCAGCATACCTATTTTATGGGAAGCACCTCACAAAGAAACTGTATATTTATTCTCAGTGTAAACCCTAAAGCAGACAAGTGGAAGTCTGCAAATACCTTCTAAGTGGAAGTCTGCAAATACCTTCTATGATACTTAGTAACTGTTGCATGCAACTTTTAGAGTTTCTTAATGAACTTTTTCTCTGCTAACAGAGTCCTTGTGTAACTGCTGGCCATGAGCAACACTTTATAAGAACTGACTAATGAAAGGCCAAATAATACGTTAATTACCTCTTGTTGAAATGTGTCGTTGTGACCTTTTTCTGTATGGCACAAACCGTTTTTTTTTTTTTTGCAGTGTCTAAGATATGTTATTTAAACACATTATGAAACCTATGCAGGGCCTATTCCTGGAAGCTTTTGTGGACCGAATATTCTCATTGCTATGGTACAGGTCTACAGCCTAATCCTTGGCAGGCGTGACTTGTCCTTGGGTTATATCAGCTCTGCCATCTATCCAAGCCTGGTTTTGTGCACAGTCAGTGGGACTAATTGAAGGGGCACGTCTTTGTAGAATCAGGCTGAAGAGTTGCTCTGTAGTATTTGTTTCTGAGGGTACAGTTAGGCCACAGTTAGGCGAATATTTGCGAGATACACTTAGGTATCCTCAAAGGATACAATTAGGCCAAGCTGTTGAAAACAGTATGTAAGGGGAAATAAAGTCTTGCAGATACTCAAACAATTATTAATGTCCTTGTAACTTGCATTACATATCCATGTGGGCACTGTGAATGAGCCCTCAGCAAGGCAGCCTCTCCCACAGTTACCTACAGTTCCCTGGGATCTTTAAAAGTATCCCCAAGAGAACACGTTGGTGTTTGTGGGCTGGAAGAATTGAGTCAGGGATTCAAAAATCACACGCTTGCAACATGGCAAATGGGTAGGACCTCCAGAAATTACAGCGATGATAGTTTTGCTTCTAAGACATCCTTGTCTGTTGCTGGTTCTCCAGTCTTTTTATTCTTGTTGCTGTCCCCCTGAAAGCTTTCAAATATGCCTACATCTTTCTTAGGCACTGATACCCCAAATGGAAGTCAGTAACATGCTTCCCAGGTCTTGCCGGTGGCCTCCCTTTTAGTACCTCAAATCGTAGAATCATAGAATAGTTAGGGTTGGAAAGGACCTTAAGATATCTGGTTCCAACACCCCAGAGAATAAGACTGGCTAATTTTTTTTATTTCATCATCACACACTTGATTCATATTTGGCTTGTGAGGCAGTATAACAGTGTTCTGTGCACAAGTTCTGCCTAATGAGAGGTTCCCCCTTACAGACTGCAATACAGCACACAGTGTAACATAGTACGGTACACAGTCCATATTAAATTGAGAACAGTAAGCTGATCGTCTCAATAACATATTAATTCTTTGCAGTCCTGACCTGTATGAGATGGCTAAGGCCTCACAACCAGCATTAAGTTTTCTGATTTCATACTTGCATGAAGTGTCAGAAAAATATTGAACGTGTAGAGAAAGTAAAGAGCCAAATAACAAACAGAGCAAGTGAAGCCATCTGAATCCTTCACTGAGAAGTGAAACTGGCAGGGAATTGGAAAAAATGACTGCAAAACCTTAGAATTTTCTAGAGTGCTGCCTAGAAATAGCAGGGTGAGCGGTCCCTCAGTCTGCCAGAAACAGCAAGTCCCATGGTACTGGTGGTACTGATCAGTAACACTTTTTTGTGGAAACATGAAGTAGACCACAAACTTCTTAACAAAGACATTTAGAAATGTCAAGAATGCTTCAATTGACAACAGAATGTCACTTGGAAAAAAGCACATCTTGACACCAAAGCAGATGGCAGATGAGACAATTGAGCATTATGCCACATAGCTGCACAATAAATAAGTGAAGTTATATGAATTTGTACAGCTACCAGCCTAGTTAGTGACTTAATAAGTTGTCTTCTAATGTATCACAAGGTGAAAACAGGATACAGGAAACTCATCTACCAAGAATAGTTGGGGTTGGCAGGACCTAATGAAAAACTGTCCTCTGCTGCTTATAAATTCAGAAGTGATATTAAAGCTACCTTTCAAGAAGAAAGCCTAAACTGTTAGAGTTTTAGAAAGGGTGCATGAACAAAATCCTGTCTATTCTAACTCTACAAAATGTGCTGCCATTTATATATGGAATATTGCTGCTCATCTCCTCTAATTAAGATCCTCCTTACTCTGTTTTCCTATTCATTATTTCTGGTGGATTTAAAAGGATTTACTTGTTATGAACTTTGGGAATGAAATGGGAACTGGGATCTTGGAACAGGAGTGAAAATTTATGTGTGATGGCCTGATTCTCATTTAGTCAGACATCCCTTTGCACTTCTCTAACTGTGTAACAGAATTGTGAAGCAAATGTGAATGTAATCTATATAGCCAATGAGATGCAAAATAGATTTTGTATCAAAAAGCATCAAGGCTGAAAATGGCTTTGCTCCTTAGGACCTGAGCATAGATGAATTAATTTCTTCTCGCATATGCACTGTTATAATGAGCCAGAATTCAACTGGAGGCAGTTAGAATTAGAAATTAGTGTATTTACATACTCAGAATCTTAGTGTGAAAAGAAAATGAGATCCACCTAGTTCCTCATTCATTTCCAGGTTTCTGCCTATTAGTTATGTATATTTGAGAAAATACTTTGTAAATCATGATTAGTCTTTATAGAATACTAAAATCTCTCTGATTTTGTTAAAAATTACCTTGAGTTTCATTTGCACAATAATTCATTTATTGTGAAGAATTATTGAGAAGTGTTTGACAGTGAAGATCTCTAAATATTTAAAATTCAAGTGCTGCAGAGGGTCTCATCCCATTAGAAAGCAATCAACCATCTTGAGACAGGTTAATAAAAGCATCTTAAACTCATCATCAAAAGGCACTCTTGACCTCCATTGTCAGGCACAGGACTCCTAATGATTCATTGATCACATTTTCTCTGTTCCAGGAAAATATCATGAGCCTAAAGGTTTCAAGATATCCAACATCAGAGATATTTTTCCTGCCTCACAACTACATTTGACAGATGACCTTTAGTCTTTCTTTCACATTAGTGAGATATTTAACAAAGATAATGCAGATACATTTTTCACAATTATCTGATGCACATGCTCACAGAATCCTCTATTTGGTACCACACAGTAAACAGATAGAGTCTTGCTTCTGTAAATGCCTTCATTATATATAAGTGCCCTGCTTTCTGCTTTCCTCTTCCAGTACCATCACAAGGTTTAAAAGCCTCTGAATAATTCTGTGATTCTATGAATGCATAGTTAACCCAGTGCTGTTTCAGAGGTAGATTGGTGCAGGTGTAGGTACACAGGAGGTTTTCAGGAGGGATGTGTAGTCTGTTTACATCCCTTCCATCCAGTGTGCCAACAACTGCACTTGCATTTTCAAAGTACCGAGAGGTCCCGTGTACTGAGTGTTTTGGTTTATACCTTTGCTGTTCTGCAGTTCAAGGGGCAGACTGTGGCTTGCCTTTTCATCCTGTGCTCACCTGAATTTTCCTGGCGTGGGTACAGATAACAAGGGAGCTGGGACATTGAGGACATTCGCAGCCAAATGTTCACCCAGGGTCCTGGGCAGATTTGCACAGTCTGTGCAGAAATGCTTGCTGTCAGTGCCAGAGCTAGCAGCTGAAGGTGGTTCAAGTGTGCCTGGAAGAGTTGCAATCACACCTCTGGATCATGGAAATATTCCAATTTTCAGTGCTGCTTCAGCCCTGGCAAGTGCCTCCTGCTTAAACTTCAGGTCAGAGGTGTTGTGGAGGGCACAAGATTGCACAAGTGTTGGAAGAGCTGTGTCACCCCAGAGCTCCCCACTGGTATGTCAGCGGTCCTTACTGCACATCCCCACTCTGGTTTGCAGGTAAAACCTGAAGTTATTCCACTGAAGTCAACAAGTTTGAGAAATGTGGCCTTTTCTGTCTGAAGAATATTTTCTGCTGAGTAGAAGGGGGCAAGGGAAGTTGTCCTGTTGGGATGAGCCGGCACCCCTGAGCTCTGCAGGTGAGAACTGGGAGGGAGGTGAGAAGTAGGCAGGGAGCATCACAGAACAGCTGGCAGAACACAATGAGCTCAAGGTCATTTGGCTGTTGGCCCAAATCCATCCAAAAATACTGAAAGCCAGCAATTAGTCAGGCTGGCAGCCCAGAAAAGAGGAAAGTAGCTGAGCCATGCCATTGTTCAGCAAGGGTCTGCATGTTCTGCTAGCACCCTCTGGAAGGCCACCATGGACATAAACTGGGATCATTACCGTTCGTGGCCTAACTCATCGGTGTGAATTGAAATCAGCATCATTTTTTCTTGAATACCTACCTGAAAACATATTCAAAAGTAAATTCTTGAATGGATCAGGAATTCCTGGTAACTTTTCAGCTTATCTTGGGAAGAAGAGGTGGATGACTAAAGATAGCAATGCTTTGATGCAAGATGCTTGTTAAAAGCAGCAAGTACAAGCTCTGGACAGAAGCTTTTCCCAGCACTGAGGCTCATACAAGGTTCAATCAATTCTGAGACAGCTGAAACTTTCTTCCCCCCTCTATTAATAAACACAAATGTGTGGAAAATTACCCTAATCTTCTTCCAAAGAGGATGTGCCTCCAGAATCACTTCCAGAACCAGGGACCTCAGAATTCTGCTGCCATATTTAGAGGCGATAAAAACAGTCCTTGAATTTCTGACCAAAATCCAAATATAGTCTATTTCTTTCTGCCAACTGAAAATGTACCTTTTTATTTCATTCAGTTTTGTTTAAATTGAACTTTGTTCCAAACTTTTCATTCTATAAATGTCTCTTTCACTATAATTATTTAAATAAAGTGGGAAAGTGCCCAATTTAGTGAACTGAATTAGTACACTACTTAATGTGCCTGCTATTGTCATTCTACTGGGATTTGTGCTCTGTTTCTATTAAGGCTTCTCCCTGATTTCAGCAGATTTACACAGGAGCTGAACCCAGCCTGTGGAGGGCAGATTACCACAGGCAGTTGTATTTGACAAATTTGAAGTAGACATAGTTGCTGTTTCTATGTTATTTATCAAAGTCTTCACAGTGGGAGGTATACTCTGATTGCTACTTGCCCAGACATTGGCTTTATGGCTAGAAACTGGCTATGCATGTCAGTGATACCCTGGGACATCTTAGCCTACCTGTCTCATGTATTGTGTGCCAGGTCCTGGTTTCCCAAACATTCAGCTGATCTCCAGCTTGGCAGTATGACAGCTTTTATCTGTGATGGGCACCTCTCTTTGAGAAGTGGGAAACATAGAGCTCAGAGTATGTCAAGAAGCACAAGAGACCATGCAGGAGTCTGGGGGACATTATTGTGGTGTTAACCTCAACTAACTAGGTGTCTACACTATAGGTGTCCACACAGAGCTGGTTGTTTAGGCTCCTTTTAGAGTCAGTGGAAAGAAACAAGAAACACTGAGGTGTTCTGGATAACTCCTTTGAGAAAAGGCAAAGCTTCCTCTAGAAGTGCCTGTTTCTCTTAAGTAAACTTAGCGGCAATTTGAGTAACTCAAGTATAGCCCTTATTATGTAGGTGTCACAGGTATGTGAGAGGATCTTATCTTTCTTGTGTGGGACCTTGACAGGTAGAGGCCATTCCAGGTATTACATATATATTCCTTATCCAGAATCTTTTTTCCTTCTTGTTTCCTTCTTTTTATCTCCTCTGAAGAGCTATTTTTTTTAACTCCTTCACTCTCCTTTCCTGTTTCTTTTCTTCTGTTGCTTACATTTTTATTCATAGTCTATTTTTCTTCTACGTTTGGGTGCTTTGAGATGATGATGAAGCTGTATAAATGGGTGTGGTAATCAAAATCCTGAAGGAATTCCTTGAAAATTTTTACTCATTTCTTGAGGGCTAAAGGTGGAAAGCAGGCCAGTCAACTGGCCAGACTCATTTGACTGCCCTTGCTAAATGCTCTCTCCTTGCCCCAACTATGTCTCACCTACTTTCAGTTCCTTGACCTGAGATACCACATGCAGCTGGTCATCCAACCTGTAATGTGGAGAAGTGGTTGTGCACAGCAGTGGGACTGGTGTTACCCAGTGGATCCTGTGCTCACAGAGCCTACTCCAGGCAATCCTCTGTGCTACTTGGAGCCTCTCATGGCAGCTTCATGTATTTCCTCCAGCGCCAGGAGTCTCATGCGCTGGGACATTCACGGAGCAGTGATAATACAGATAACTGCTTTAGGGGCTGTGTGTTGCCAAAAGAGGGTTGTGGTGCCATTCTCTTCCCCTGCCTCCCTGGCTGTGGAACCCTGCCACTCCCATGTGCCACTGGCACTTGCCTGGCCTCAGGGGAGTCAGTTGAGGGATGGACCGGCAGAAAATCGCACTAGAAATGAACAAGTTTTCTTGTGAAGGAAAGAAGAGAGGTGGCAATTTCTGTTCTTTGTTCTCCTTGAAACTGCAGGCTTTCAGGTACAGCAGCCTGTGCTCTGAGTACAGTATAAAAGCAGTAGATACGTCTTTAAAACGTCTGTGAAGGGGTAGTACACAATGATCCAGTCCGGCTCCCTCAGAAATTTCCTGCTGGCTTCAGTGGCTCAGGATTTAAAGCTGTTTACTTGCTGCTGTGTTTCTATAGTGCTGTCAATATTCTCTTGCTTATTCTGCATGGTCAAAGACAAAGATACTGTGAAATATTTCAGTATAACATTAAAACCAGGGTGCTCCTTGCACTAGAAAGCACGCATACAGCTATGCTTCATGTATTTCTATCGCACCAGGCTGCACTCTGCTCCTGCGCACGCTACCAAAATTCAGGAGTGTTTCCCAAAACACCTGTAGGTCAGCTCTCTGGATCCGTCCATCAAAGGAATGGGGAGGGAGTAGAAGTCTTCAGTATCTTTTGCTTTGTACTCCTGCAGCCTTTGAGGCAGAAACTCAGTATGGCCTCCCTGAGGGCTTTGGGTTGTGAGGACAAGTAATGTCCTGCCCTGCATGAAGGGGAAGCCAGATTGTATCACTGTCCTTGTAGCTGTAGCCAGCTCCTGTTAGGTGAGAAGGGGTGACTAGTTTAAGGTGTTTGGCCAAAGCCCCTTCACTTGTCCCTGGTAGACCTGATCCTGCCTGATGGCTGAGGCACATTCCCAACTCACTGTTGCAGTTGCTTCTCATTAGAGAATTCACCGGATTACTTGTTGGAGATGAGCTAGGAGTGTAATCCCAGTGAATTTGTTCAGAAATGCAAATCAATATTCACAGCAGGTTTGTTGTTTCTTTGGGGGGGTAGTAACATTTGTTCAACTGTATTCCTTACACTTGAGCTATAAAAAGAAGCAAATTAAGGCTCAACGTGAAGCTACATAACATAAAATCGAAAAGTGACAGCAGAAATGTTTCGGTATCCACCCACCACTGTCACAAAGGAATGAAGAATAGTGTCTTGCTTGTTCCAGAAAGACTATCATAGTGATACAGCCTAACAAGCCATAAAGTCCAGTCCTCCTTACAGCCCTTTACAGTGTTGCAAGTGCTTGTGCTTATGTGCAACTGTGAGCCAGTCTGCTGGTGATTCAGGTGATGCTGGAGCTGGGCATGCAGGGGCGTACAGCATCCTCCACCTGGACAATCTATCCTGGACTCAGTTCCCTTTCTGGAGGATTTGGGATTTTTCATTCCTTGCTATTATAAAATCAGTTTCCATATGATCAATGTATTTTGTCGATCAGTTATTTTTCCTAGCTCTAACCATGTGACACCTCTCAGAAAAGAGAGGTATCTCATTTCATTTCATGAAACTGAAATGCCAATCCCTTTAATTTTTACAAGTTAGTCTTGTCTCATTAGCATAGGGATATGACCTATCCCAAAGTCTTTGGAAGTAAGTCCATTATTCACTCACACAAAGCCATTTGTCTTTATTTCCTGTACCAAAACCAGAGGACAACGTTGCTGGGTACCAGTTACTGCCTTGTACTGCTCTCTGCCTCTCAGGTGGGTTTCAAGTCAATATTTTAACTCTGTTGAATTTAGAAATGGTCCCAGCAGTAGTTATAGATGCTATGTGACACATTCTAATCCACACTTGCTATTCCTTAAGGGTCAACCTAGTGGACACTGAAGGCAACTGGAAGTCACTGCAGTTTGCTTTACATCAGGTTAAGGCCTTGGCTGCACCTGAACTGCTGCAGCTATAGCTTGCTTGCGCTCCTCCCAACGCAGAAAGAACTCAGACCTTTAGAAGCTGTAGGGAAAAACATAAATGAAGCAATGATTGTCTTCTGTAGGAGCAGGTGTTTTTATAGTGATGAACCAAATGGTGAGAATTTGCACCCAAGCTTGTCTGGAAATGCCTGTCAGAGATTTGGTCTAGTCAGGAGCAACCTGAAATATGTAGTGCTGCTTTGCTTGTGCAACTGCCTGTTCAAGCACATCTTGGGCTGCTGATAAAGTTCTGCAGTTTCTTGCCACATTGTGCACAAAAATGACCAAAAAAGTAGGTCTGAATTTGAGTTCTTCTAAATTAATAACTTGCTAAAACAAAGGTTAATGAACAATTGAATCCATCATTTTTTGAGTATATCTACTTCCATATTTGGGATATCCTGGCTTGAGAGCCTCTTCTGTCAGAAAACAAAAGATCTATATACACATATGTTTTTTTCATAATATTAAAACAAATTAGACATTTTATTATTATTATTATTATTTTGCATTAGATATTTTTTCTTTTTTTTCACAGTCATGAGAAAAATCATCCTGGGATGGATTTCTAGGAAAACAGTCAAAAGCTGGTAAGTCAAATGCTCTGTTACTGCACCAGACAGAGGGGAAATAGCAGAAGGAGAAGCCTCTGATGGTGCCATTCATTAAAAGAAAAGTAACTCAAAACCTCACAACATAGCAAATTAACCGTTCGGTACATCTGACTTGATGGTTGTATCTGTACTGTGGTCTGGGGCAAAAAAACCCACCACACCATGTCTGTCCTCCTGTGATTACTTCTGAAGCACTTCAGTACTGTCACATCCCCCTGGCTTTGCTGTTTTCATTACTCCTGACAGAACGTTTGGGTAAATGCAAGAAGAGAGAGGGATAGTATAGCAGTTTGACAGCTCTAATTATGAATATTTAAGAGCTGCTTAAATGCGCTCTCTTTTATCACCTAATTTCCTATCAATGACAGCACTGGAAGCACTTGTCTCATTTTTCAAATCAAAGCTTCCTCAAGCAAAATGCTTGGCGACTGAATAGCTTATGCATTCTATTAATCACAGAGGGTGGGAAAAGATCCATCAAGTGCTTCAGATAGTTTGAGAGTGCTCCATCCTTGTAGAGCTTTCACTTCCCATTTCTCACAGATGAGTGCATTTGCCTCCTGTGAATGATCTTTGTGATTCTTCCAGAATGGTTTCAGATTTATCTTCCTTCAACAGTACATCAAATGATGCCTGAATATTTATAAAAAGAGTAAATTCTAATTGGGGTTAGTCATAGATAAGAGGAAAGAGTAGTCATATGTTGTTTTGTTAAAGGAGGATAGCTCTCATTCTGCCTTGAGTAGGTCAAGTTTCATTGAAGAAGTGTTACAGTTTATGTGGAAAAGAGTAACTGCTCCAACTTTGAAATTAACTTTCTTGTTTTGAGCCAGAAACAATATTGTTGGCTGATGTTTATTCTGTGACTACTGTTACTTTCTGTACTTAAGATTGACTTAAGGCCATGACAGCAAAATGATCCCAACTAATTTTATTGGAGTTTTGTTCTCTATGCATATACTGAAGAGAAGTGTCTTCTTCTTGCTAGATAACATTAACCAGACTCTTCCCAACAATTCAGTTTAGATTCTTCAGGATGAGATTAACTGCCGCAGCTGGAGAAGGGAAGTATCTTCAAAGATGCGCACACCACACCTGGTAATAGCTAGGCTTGGCCCTCCACCTCCTGGGGGACTTGTGATGGCTGAACGGCATGATAACTTCCCCAGCTTTATGAAGGAGTCTGTGACTGCAGTACTTGTTCCCTCCTGTTTTGTCATTACAACTTGTGCATTTACATTCCATATGTTACTGAAAGATGACATGAAATGAAACCAGTCAATACTTCACTGAGCAACATCTTGTGGTATTTCCACTATTACTAGAGGGGAATATCATTCCTCATGGTTTCATCAAAATTAGGAAGTTTGATGGTATAGCAAGGAGATCTCCAGACTGGAGATGTGTGGGATTCAGCAGAGTGATGTGTTTCTTTGTTAGAAAAGAGCGGGGGAGAAAAAGGTTTAGATAGGGAAGCAGAGTGAAAAAAGTAGCTGAAAAGAAATAGTTCGGAAAATGAATAGCAGGTTCAAAACCCCTTCATGTGCATAGACACTGCTGGATAAAAATGTCCGTGAGCTCAGAACTGCCTAGTCCCACGACTCCCACTGAAATGAGTAAGATCTGCATCCAGTCACCTAAGAGTGAACCTCTTACCAAAGACACCCACAGCTGAAAATTTTGGAGTTTTGTTTTCAGAAAGTGTTGTTTTATGTCCTATATTTAGTCTGCATCTTCATGGGTCTAAACTTAGACGTATTTTGGTCCAGCTGCTGAGCTAGAGGGAGCTACTGAAAAATAAAGCTGCAAACCTTTTAAACGGAGTTCTGCTATTGTTTCAAACACACCAGTGATTGTATTTGCGGTTTTCCAGAAAAATCAGATTTTGCCCTCTGAATGATTGTTTTAATTTGCTTCTGACGCACAGTCAGTTTTCATAACACAACAATTTGCTTCTCACCATTTCTCATTGTTTAAGGGAGAACTGTGTACCATTTTATAGTCACATTGCTGTGTGCATTGTTGTTAATACATTCATTCAGACTGTCTTTAAAAACACCTTGAAACAGAGCTACAGCTTCAATTATGTATGGCTTTTGTTGGTTTTGTTGAGGAAAGGAAGACCAGCTAACAAAGAAAAACAGGATGTCCTTTGTTGGAAGGACAAACTATGTCCTGAAACAACTACTGGGATTGTGGATTTCCCACTGAGTGACAGGTGAGACTAGAAAGAGGGTAGATTGCAGCCAAATACTGAATTTGGCCTCAAAGAGAGGAGACAATCCTAACTGCACTTTATGGATTGACAGAAATTAATAGAGACCCTGTGCATTTGGCTGTGAGGGAGAGTATGAGGCTGCTTTCATTTTCCAGTCAAAATTATTAGTTTTTGTTAATTGAAATGATTAGCACCCAAGGCATATTCACTGTGCTGTTCAACCCAGTGTAAATGAGCTCACCAAGTCATGTGCTCTGCACAGAGTTTAAAGTGGGTCAGAAATAAATGGAATCATTGACCTTTTCCAGTAGATTTCCCTGGGGCAAAGCAGAATGTGCCATGTGCCTGAGTAATCTATTTACTTTTTACAAGGTTCTCTTTTCTGCAGAGGTTTTCAGCAGTCTCCAAACTTTGGTGCCTGAGTCCTTTGGTGCTCATGAAGCAGCCTTGAAGCACTTGGAATACCCTACTGACACAACGCAACTGGGGCTCCTCCAGAGCCAGTGAGTGAAATAAGCACAGGCTCACAGAACAGCTGAGGTTGGAATGGATCTCTGCAAGTCATCTAGTCTGACCCCCAGCTCAAGAAGGTCCACCCTAGACCACATTGCCCAGGACCATATCCAGCTGGCTTTTTAATATCTTCAAGGATGGAGACTCCACAACCTCCCTGGGCAACCTGTGCCAGTGCTTGGTCATCCTCACAGTGAAAAAGTGTTTCCTGATGTTCAGGGGGAACCTCCCCTATTTCATATTATGCCCATTACCTCTGGTCCTGGCACTGGCACCACTGAAAAGAGCCTGGCTCCGTCCTCATTCTGTCCTCCACCTTTACATCAATCCATGCCAAAAGACTGAGTTGCTGTATTAATCACCTTAACAAACTTCCAGGCTTGATTAGTGGGGTTGTGTGATGCAGGGAGCAGGAAGAAATATTTCAATAGGCTTTTGATGAGTTGATGTATAAAGAAGCAAATGAATTATGTAATTTTTACGCATTTTTCACTGGGATCCATAGTTACTTGGGATATAAGAACAAGAACAAAGAACTTTGATACCGCAACCCTCTGTGCCAATTAATGTTTGTGGTTTATATCAGGCAGCCATTTGATGAAATAAATAATAGCTGATGCAGAAACTGAAGTGCTGATTTCTCCTCTCTCAGATGAGTGCTCTACACATCTGATTAGATGCTCTCATGTATTCTTTCTGTCTACGGTTTCTTCTCTCTGCCCTCAGAGAGGGCTCTGGAGGAGTGGCATGTAAGGCTTAGAGCAGGTCACTGAGCCCAAGTCTCCAACCCGTTGACTGTTGCTTTGACTAAATTATTGGATTAAAATGAGAAAATTGGTCCTTTTTGCTGCTTTTGTGTGGGCCCTTATGTATTAGAGCACACACAGCTTTGCTCCTTCAGACATTCAAGTGCTGCAGATAAAACAGAGAGCTTTTACAAAGATCCTGAGAGGGTACAGACAGAAGCTGAGGAGCTAGGAGTTGGCGTTGCCAGGGCTAAGAAGACACAGGTGCAGAGTTTTACACTGTAGGTGTACGTACAGTGTTAGTGAGTCCTTGCACTAGGAACTTGTACTAGGCTGTAGACTTTAGTCAGTGTCCCTTGCACAGCCACGTATCTAAACACAAAGGGTGGGGGAGATCTCATTAAACTTTAGCTGGTTATTAGCTATCCTCTCTCATCAATCATCTAAATTCCTCTATACAAAGGGAGGAATGCACCTTTAAAGAGAGATTTCTCCAACTTACCTAAATGAGCTGAACTGTGTCTGGAGCTGTTTCTCTCTCAGCACTGCTAGCAAAGGGAGTCCAGACAGTTGGCTCAGGCAGGACCCCTGGAGTGGGATTTAGCTGCAGATTACAGCTAGGTGTCTACAAGTAAGACTCTCTGCAGTGTGGTCTGGTGTCTAAATTCCTGTATACAGTCAATGAGACTCCTAAGAGAATCTAATGCACTTACTCAGGGCTGGCAGATAGGCCATAGGAGACACCAGCCCTTCTGAAGTAGCAGCTAGATGTCAGGAGGGGTACACTAGGACATCCTAAAAGCACAAAATACCTCTCCTTGGACAGAGAAATCAATTATTCAGTGCAGATAATGAAGCTTGCTGCCAGGGACCTGTGCAAATCCCTCTGACTCAGTGGGGTACAGATCTTCCATCACTTGGGAGCTGTTTTGCTTCTTCTCTAACAGAGCTGCAGTGCAAGGGTGCACCTGCGTCACCTCACAGCTCCCTGAGCCTGACCTTGGCTCCTCAATTTGCCTTTCTCACCTCAGGCCTGCCTTGCCACTACAGACTCACGGGGCTCTCAGCTAATTCTGCTCAGCTCTGCTCACACTGATGCTCCAGGACTGTCCAGTGTCAGTGTGGACACAACTTTGCCTGCCCTGCTGCCACCCTCAGCTTCCAGCTCCCCTTCCAAAGCAGAGCCACTCCTGCTGCTCCCTGACACTCAAGGTAGTGATTTAGCCCAGTAGAAAGTAAACAGCTTCTGTCTGGGCAGCTCTTTACCTCCCCTGACTGTATTGACTAGAGCTCCACTGACAATGATGGGAGCTTAGACACGTCTCCCATGGCAACATCTGTCATAGCTAAATTTAGATGCTTAAACTGAAGAAGAATTTCAGTTTTATGATATAGACAGTCAAGGCTCAGTTCAGTTTCCCTGGAACAGGCATTCAGACATGGCCCAGCCGATGGCAAGGCTTCGGGTGTACTGCAGGAGTGGTGGGAAATCTGTGCCTTACTGGAGCAGTGCTGGAGGCCAGGTGGCAGAGCCTAAGGGACCTTGTGTGGCACCAGGCACTCATGTTCAGGCAGCTGGATTCTACTCTTAAAATCAGTTGAGGTGAATGTCCCACAAGGGGCCTGAAACTTTTGCCTTGAATCTGTATGTTTTTCTGTGCAAACTGAACATAAAATGCCATTGTACACCCTGCTGCGGCTCAAAGTCAGACTGGCTGTGTGGGGCCAGATGGTGGGGCACCAGCCAGGAACCCACCACCCCAGTGGAGGATCCTCAAGTCCTGGACAGGTTGAGGCTGGGATGGGATGTCAGTCCATGGGAGGGGATCAGGATCAGGCCCAGTGAGGGGAACAGGGGTCAGACACAGGCCATGATGGCCAGGTTTGGTTCCAGCCATGTCATCCTATGGGCACAGGGATGGGGGATGCCCTCGTCTGTGCCAGTACTGCACTGCTCTGAGCCTGATGGCCAGTTCCTGGAGTAGGGGGTGCATATGGGGCCCTGCTACTGTCACTGT
Organism: Lathamus discolor; assembly: GCF_037157495.1. Lineage (NCBI taxonomy): Eukaryota > Metazoa > Chordata > Aves > Psittaciformes > Psittacidae > Lathamus > Lathamus discolor. The sequence continues at coordinate 124,582,593 of NC_088885.1, read as the reverse complement.
GGCTCCTTGTAGCTCTACAGCTCCTTCTGCAAACACCAGTGTGTGCCCACTGCCCCCTTTGGAATATCTGAGAAGCAAATATCTGCCTCTAAAACGCACCTGCTAGTCCTTTTGAATTCAGTAAAGAGCAGAACAGATTCATAGAATGTGCTTTCTCAACTGAGAAACTTGCTTCAGGTACACTCGTTGTTGACATGAGTGACAGTAAGTTATAAGGACATGGAATTATTTTATACCTTCTGTGGTTGTAAAGCAGTGCTAAAAATCTTAATTCTGCTACATGACGATTTCTGGTTTTATATGCAGAAGGAGTGTAAAACCCACCATCAGACTGAAGAACTTCTTGTTGCACGTTTCTGCATCATTACTGAGGTTTTGCAACAGTTTTCTGTATGAAGACATTCCTAAAATAACTGCATGGTTCCTGCATCTTATCCTAGCTGTATCAGGAGATGTGTAGGAGGTGTCAACAAAACCACTAGGTGAATTTGAATATCTAATTAGTGTAGTGGGAGCTTTGTTAATTATTTGCAAGAATGTAACTATTCTAAAATGTGTTGAAGATACAGCTTCCATGTTTAATTCTTGTTGTGGTCTTCTGTTGTAGGCAAAATGATGGCACCGAGGAAATTACCAGGACACCCACCAAAAGCACCTGCTCTCCCATTTTCTCATTCTTGTGTGTAAAACAAAATGTTGCGTTTTCTTTTATATTGAAACATTTCCTCTGCCTCAGGATCCTGCTGTCCTTCCTCTTCTTGGAAAAGAAAATAAAAGAATTCTTCAATATAATTAAACAAATAAGACAAATGAATCAAAATGTTGGGGTATTTGGGCAGGAGATCATTTCAGTATTTTGTGTAGGTATATTAACCTTAAGCTGTATATGTAGTGGAGTGTCTTTCGGTTTTCCTTTAAGATGTAGGTTCTGAAGGGTAACCTGACCTTTAGCTCTTCTTCAGACTAGGGCAGTTATGGTAACAGCCAACTTTTTGTGAGAAAGACAAGTTCATTTTTATGGTTTTAGGTCAGCAAAGAAAGTGATAAAAAATTCATTGTTATTGTTAACTTTTCATTTCCCAGTGAATGGATTTTTGAGTGAATGATTCAACTATGCTAGGACTTTTCCTGCGTTTTTTACTAGTTTTTACAGAATTTTCCATATTGAAGGTATTGCAATATCTTTTGAACCTACTTGCCTCTAACTGCACCAAAACTGGTCTTCAAAAGTGATCTATGTTAATGTTTTCTGCTGGGGAGTTGTGGAAGTGACCGCTTTTGATTCTATGGTTCATTTGTTTTTCATAACTGCTTGTTTAAGTGGGACTTTTCCATGTTGATATTTTCTCCAGTTTGGGTCTGAGGCTTCATTTAGGCTTGATTGGCTCCATATTTTCAATAAGGTCTTTCACCAGGTTACAAAAGAGGATTTGTGAGACAGCAGTAGATGAAATGCATGAAGTGTTAGAGTCAAGGGAAAGAAGGGGAAGCTTCAGCTTTTGGGATGATGGCCATGTGAGGGAAGTAAGTAGGCAGAAGAGAAATGTAACTGTGCACAGAGCAGGGTTCATATTTAAATATGACATTTCCCTTGCTGTAATAAAAAATATTACATGGAGATAAAGCTGTTTGATAGGAGTGAGCCTCCTGCATCACCAAATTAGTCTCTATAATCTCCTGCTCTTTAGATGCTGACTCTGTCATGGCTTATGCTTGTAGTTGCAGCAAGACCAGAAGAAAAGTTAAAGAACGGAAGGAATGCACAAAGAAACACTGCACTCTTCCCCTAGAGAGTATATATCATGGAAGCAGCTTTTGATTGTATTGTCCCATTGCTCATGTTGAGACCAATATCTAAAAATAGAAATCTCATTAATAAAGATAAATAAGTGGCATGTTTAACACAATCAAATTAAATGTATAAGTCTCAAGCAAAGATCCTCGTAACAATGTTAATTCATTAAACTACAGGTGGTCTCACCATGAGGGCATTATCTCATAGTGTCACTCATTAATAATCTTTTCCTGTCACTTCTGAATTAAATAATTTATAGAGATCCTGTGCATTTCCTCTGCCGATTAACCAACTTACTGCGGGAGGTACGAGTCATGAATATTATCAAGCCTGAAGTGATTTCTGATTTACCTGAGTCGCATCCTGTTCTTTCTTTTCATGTGTCCTATTGCCTTGCCGGTAAACTACAGCTGGTCATAGGCTTAATAATAGATACCTAGGTTTAGACCACACAGACATTTTCATTTTAAAATGTGAAAGTTTTCAGAATAAGCTCTTTCTTCATCTAGCTGCTAAATTCCATGAGTAGGATATCAGGCAGGTATAAATCTAAAAAACTGCTATTTAAGCCAGTAGATCAATGCCAGCTTATTCCTGCTGGGTGGCTGTGCTTAGCTTACAGCTGCAGGCACAACCACAGCATGAGAGCAGGAAGTGAGGTGTTGATGGGGCAATTTTCTATTTGAAAGTTCAAATGTGTTTGTAACAGCCCTGAAATCACACCCTGCTCAAGCTGGTGGACCTAAAGCAGTTTGGAGTTCTAGGGTGAAGTCAATGGCAAAACTTCTGTGGGTTTCACCTATGATCTATTCACTGAATTACGGTTTGGATGCTGCCAGCCATTGTTCTGCTTCTCTCCTCCCAGCTCTTTGTTCCATTCCCACTTCCACAAGCAGTTGGCTCCCATTTATCTTGCCATAGCTTCCTCATACCTGTTTGAGACTCACTGTCTGAAGGTCTAAATGAGCTTCATAGCATGTACTGATAAAAATCAACCCATTTTTATATACAAATAGGTTCCTTATACCTTCATTTTCCCTGTCCTGATCTTTGTCCTCTGCATTTCAGATGGGAAATTGCTACTTCTTTAGAATCGTAGAATCATAGAATAGTTAGGGTTGGAAAGGACCTTAAGCTCATCAGGTTCCAACCCCTCTGCTATGGGCAGGGACACCTCACACTAAATCATCTCACCCAAGGCTCTGTCCAACCTGGCCTTGAACACTGCCAGGGATGGAGCACTCACAACCTCCCTGGGCAACCCATTCCAGTGCCTCACCACCCTTACAGTAAAGAATTTCTTCCTTATATCCAATCTAAACTTCCCCTGTTTAAGTTTTAACCCATTACCCCTTGTCCTATCACTACAGTCCCAAGTGAAGAGTCCCTCTCCAGCACCCTTGTAGGCCCCCTTCAGATACTGGAAGGCTGCTATGAGGACTTTAGACTACAGAAAGGCTGTCTTCATTGGCAAATCCTGCGGCCTGATGGGAGCAGACCTTTGAAGTGAAATAGTATGTGCTCAGGACCTAGTATCCACCCCATAAACCTCTCAGGGCATTTCACTTTGGACAACCTTTCATGGGCAGGACCCTCCTTTACATTAGAACCATATATCCCCTTAATAATTTCACTTTGCAGGAGTGCAACCCATGCACTGCAGGACCACTCCACAAAATTAAGCAAAGCATGGCAAGTGGTGGACGGGCAGGGAACATGCTGCTCATCCAAACACTAATAGGTGGACTTGTGGTGAATCAGGGGAGGAAGACATCTCCAACAATGACAACATGTTGGTTCCTGACAGTCCAGAAAACCAACTACAGAAAAAACTGCGTTCAGCCTCTACAGCCTGAGCTGGAGTTACCTGGTGCCACAACATCCTTACAGAATTTAGGTACCAAATACCAACAAATCCAGTTGGGACCACGTAAATAAAGATCCTGCAGACTTTGTAAATGCATCAGAGAGCTGTCTCTGATATGAGGACAGAATTTCTGCTCCAAGCCAGGGTTCTTGAGTTTCTCAATGTATGATTTCTTTCAACTTGAAATACTATTTCAAAACAATAACTTTTCCCTATGTGCGTTTTTCTCATAAACACCTGAAACATAGCCACTGAATTCAGGGAAAAACTCAGTGTAAAGCAGGTACCTGTGAAAAATGTGAGTCAAAAACTGAAGTCTGCTGAAGAGGTAAGCATTTATAAGGTCTTAAAAGAGATTTCTGGGAAACATCCTGTGGAAATCACCCCATTAGATGTCTCTGTTCATAGTCTGAACTTCCTATTGACTCACTGCATAAACTGGCACTCCCTGATGAAAAAGTACAGTACTACCTACTCTTCTGTCTTACCTGTCACCTCCTTCATATGTATTTTAAAGCTTGTAATATTGGTATGTCCAAAAAGTTCACACATGAAGACTTGGATGTGGAAGATGATGCATGCAGTTTTCTGAAACTTGGTGAGGAATATCCTCCCATCAAAGAAACCAAAGAAGAAGTCAAATCAGACTGCATCAGACTGCCCAGTCGCCCAAAATGGCTCTTCTTTACTGGTGTGCGAAGGATAAGAAATCATGGAGCTTGCAGTGTTGTGTTAAAAAAATCCACCCAGAAATAACATAAAAATGGTGGTGTGTGTAGTTAGCTTTGAAACAATGAATGTTAATAAATATCAGCTACGACTGTAGAAATCCCACCACCTTGTTTTAAACCGTACATTGCCTAATGAATCGTGTAGTCTTGCGGTGTATGGAGACCCACGGAAGGGGCTGTGTCCTGACGTCTTGCCTGCTTTTCCACTTCTCATGAGCTCATCTCATGAGAGTTTTAGTTTCCTGCCTGTCAGGGCCCTGGGCACATTGCTTGCTCCAGTGCTGGCTGCCAGGCTTGGGGCGACTCAGGGCTCGTGCAACTGAGGGTAGCCCCTTGCCCCACAGTCATGGGGTTGATGTGGCCAGAGCTGAGCCCAAACATCCTGGGCATGTCTAACTCAGTTTAGCCTCACTGGGCCTGATCCTGACCATCACTCATTAGCAGACATCCCATCCCAGCCTCAGCCTATCCCCAGGCAGGTGCCCCATGCCCAGAGCTGGGGCTGCCCGGTGTCGCTGGCTGCGCTGCTCCTGTCTGAGGTGGGATAGGATTGGTTGCCAGTGCCTGTCCTGCTGCCCCAAAGTGTCACCACTGCTCCCCAGGGAGCCCCCAGCCACTGCCAGTGCCATGGCTCTCCCCAGCTGGCATCACTCATGTGAACTACATCAGAGATACGCAGGAGTGGGACCATGCACATGAGCCTCCTGGCCCACTTGCATCGTTAGGAGGAGACTGAATACAAGTGACACCCTATAATTAGGCAGCCTGGGCACTCTGGGCCTCCCTTTTTCCCTGCCAGACCTGCTCAGCTTGGCAGAGAGACCCTGAACTACCACTGTCAAACTCAGGAGGCCACTTGTGACTGAAAGGAGATGGGGAAAGATCATCCCTGTCACCTCTTTATCAACAGCGATGACACATTGGAGGAAACTGCCATCGTCTCCAGCGAGGTAGCAAGAGAGCCATGAATTATTTATTAGTTCAATTAGTTGACATGGGCAAAGAGTGGTGAGGGCTGTAAAATAATTGCTTATTGATTTGCCTTTTCTTCCTCAAACTGCTTCACGATTTTGGTATGAGACAATGAAAGCACAAAGGTTTGGGAGCCTGCTTGCTATCGTTTCTAGTTACAGTGGAGCTGGCATTACACATAATGAGGCTTCAGCTCTGGACATGTCCAAATATTGGTGGTGGCACAACAGATGGAATAACTTTATTTGCTACAGCACAGATGCTGTTACCCCATTATTTTCCACAGGCATGTTAAGCAACAATCAATAACTCTCTGTCTGCTTATGGCATTTGGAAATCTCTGGGGACTACTTATGACTCTCATTTGTTTTTCACACTTGCCATTAAATTGTATTCAGAATGCCCCAGACCTTCAAAGGTGGCTACTTCTTGAGTATCTTTTGTGCATATTAAAGGGGGACTAATTTTGGAGCATATTAATACTATTAAAAAAAATAAATCCCCCCAGCTTCAGGAAATGACAGACTCTGACACTCTTACGAAGAAGAAGGCGGCGCTACCGGCGTGTTTTTAGATCAGTCAGGATTCTCCAGAGCTTCAGTAAACTTCCACACTTACTCCATTTTTGTTGCTACATTGGTAATTAGCAATGTTGGTTACAGTCTGTAGCAATGCCTGTCTCGTGAGGTCATCAGATAGGACGCAGTCTGAGATTGGTGCCTGCTACTCGCTCGCGGTGGTGTAGCTATCACAAACACTCTGATGCTGAATTGTCACCGGAGGTCGCTGATCGTGCCTATGGGAGCTCTTCACAGAATCCTTCCGTTAACTGTTCTGAAATTCACAGTAAACTGCACAACAGATACAGGCCAAATGAAGCGCCGTTTCAAGTAAATCAGAAGTTTAATAACATTACCGGAAACAAACAAATCAAATCACCTTCTAATCCTGGTGGTAACTCATATCCTAGGGTAATGGTGTGACTAAGAATTTGTATCATGGCTCAGGACTTCTTGCATTTTGAAGAGCAACAGTTCTTGCATTTTTTTACTGTTGTCAAACTGCAAGTTAAAACATGACATATATGTATATACTGCCATTAGTCATCACAGTCTGTGGTCAGGAAAATGTCAGGTCCACTCAAAATCATTTTGATGAACAGAAGAATATGAAGACATTGCTATCATAGGACTAGCCCACAGTGGACAAATGCAGGTGTGACGAGCACTGACATTTAAACCTTGAATCAAAGTTACAGGTTTGAAGAGAGGAGCGAGGTTTCCTGTAGCTGGTGACTACCATATATCTGACCACATATTTGCTGCTTACTCAAACTCCTATGTTCAGGTAACATAGGGCCATTGTTTTTTCTGTACTGGCCAGTGAAGTGGCCTGATCAGACTCAGCAACTTGAGTAAGAGCCAGCAAGGTGGATTCTCCCTGCTGGTTTTACAGCACCAACAGTGTCATTTTTCGTGCTGCTGTTGTGGTGCGCAGGACGAGTGACCTCCTTGTACCCAGCACTGGCACACTAACCACTAGCCACTGCCAGCAACATGAAAATCAAGCTTAGGATCTTCTGTGGCTGATTGAGCAACAAAGCCTCCACTCAGCCACTCACTCTGCCAGGGAGAGTGGGATCAGGGAGAGAATCAGGATTGAAAGCGAGATAATGAATCGAGAGCAGCCCTGCGGAGAAGGACTTGGGGGTGCACGTTGAAGAGAAGCTCAAGATGCGCACACAGTCCAAGAAGCCAACAATACCCTGGGCTGCATCAAAAGGAGCGTGACCAGCAGGTTGAAAGAGGTGATCCTGCCCCTCTGTTCTGCTCTCATGAGACCCCAGCTGCAGTGCTGCATTCAGTTCTGGGGCCTTCAGCATAAGAAGGATGTGGACCTGTCACAGCAAATGCAGAGGAGGTCATGAAGATGATCAGAGGGCTGCAGCACCTCTCCTATAAAGACAGGCTGGAGAGTTGGGCTTGTTCAGTCTGGAGAAGAAAAGGTTCTGGGAGGACCTTAAAGCAGCCTTCCAGTGCCTAAAGGGGGCTATAATAAAGCTGGAGAAGGGATTTCTACAAGGGCATGTAGTTACAGGACAAGGAGGAAGGGCTTTAAACTGAAAGAGGGTAGGTTTAGATATGAAGAAGAAATTCGTTACTCTGAGAGCGGTGAGACATTGGCACAGGTTGCCCAGAGAAGCTGTGGCTGCCCCGTCCCTGGCAGTGTTCAAGGCCAGGTTGGACGGGGCTTTGAGCAACCGGGTCTAGTAGCAGGTGTCCCTGCCTATGGCAGGGGGGGTGGAACTGCATGATCTTTCAGGTCGCTTCCAACCCAAACTGTTCTGATTCTATGAAAAGTGAGAAAAACTGCTGGGTAGAGGCAAATACAGTTCAGTAAGTGAAAGGAAGAAAGGAGGAAAAGAAGGTGATAAAGGCATGGTTTAGTGTGCGGTGTCCCTGCCCACGGCAGGGGGGTTGGAACTGGATGATCTTAAGGTCCTTTCCAACCCTAACTATTCTGATTCTATGATTCCCGCAATATTCAGCCCGTCTCTGAGCAATGGCTCATTTGGAAAGCAGCGGTTTGAAAACTGCTCTTACCAGGTTTTATTGCAGAGTGTGGTGTTCTGTGGTGTGGAATATTCATTCCTTTGAGTCATCTCCCAGCTCTGTCCCCTCCCAGCATGTTGCCCACCCCCAGCCTGCTCCCTGGGGGGCAGAGTGAGGAGCAGTGCTTGATGCTGTGCAAGCACTGTTGCTCAACAGCTGAAAGAGCTGTGTGTTACCAACACTGTTTTTATCACAAATCCAAACTGTATGAGCTGCTATGAAGACAGCTAACTTCAACCCAGCCAGACCCAGTACAGTTTCATACCAGTGCTTGCTTGTGGAGCACTTGGACTTGGAGATTCTGGTTTACCTTCAGCTTTCCTGCTCTCCTGTTGCAGGGCTGAATTGCAGCTTGACCAGAGGCTGCAGCTAAGGTGGGTCAGGAGATGAGGTTTCTAGAAAACACATTTATTTCTGCTGCCTCGTCTGGTGACTCTGTAGTGGCTGTGGTGCTGCTGATGGTGAATGTCACTGTGAAACAACACCGGAGCATTCCCATTTGCTTTAGAAAAAAAAGAAGGCAGAGGTAGGAAATTGCACATAAAACAATCAGGAAGAATATTGTGGCTGAAAGCTTCAAGCACTGAAAAGTACAAAATAACATGATTACTTTGCCTGTACAATCCCCATACAGGGGATCATCACGCCCTCCTCTCTTGCTCTGTCTTCAGTTCCACAGTCATACACCACCTTTTCCACAGGTGACTTCAATGCAGATGTTTTCTGAAGCGCTTGCCAGTGCAGCACTAATGTTCTCAGCAGTTTGTCTCTAACACCGTGTGGGTGACCCATAGATACTTGCGAGAAGTTTGTGCACTTCTTGTTTCTCTCTCTTTTCAATAAAACATATTTTCAGGAAGCAGGGTTGAAGAGAATTGCGTTAAGCAGGGTCAGAATGAGAAATGCCAAGATCACAGTAAAAAGCATTTAACAGTCTGGGCATTCAGCTCAGGCAGTGGGTCTCCTAATTCTTTCTTGCAGTTTCTTTGGGGAGTGAGCTTCTTCAGCAAGCAAATGTTAGCAGGAAATTAGGGGAAAGTTTCCAGCAGTGAAGGGTTCTTCTGTTCAAGTGTTATTGTGAAAATATTTTTGGTTAAGTGCTAACACGTTTTCAAGTGTTTTAACAGGTACGATGGCATTTCACGTGGGAGGTGAGCGTATACCAACAACAGTACTACTCCTTCAGCATGACACATGTTCATTTTGTGTGCTAGAACAGTGTGGATTTGTAAACACTTTGTCAATACCTACAGCGGCATCATTCACGGAATAATCCTATGGGGATTGTAAATTTAATTACTGTCAGAGTGCTTAGAGGCATTTTTGCACATCAAGTCACATAAATAAATACATAAGGCAAACTTTGGACTAGCAGGGAAAAAGCTGATCTCCAGTGTGCTGCGTAGTCGTGATCTGGAGTCAGGGGAAATCCAGACTGAGATACTTGTATCCTTGGCAGTGCTCGAGGCCAGGCTGGATGGGGCTTTGAGCAGGCTGGTCTAGTGGAAGGGGGATGGAACTAGATGATTTTTAAGGTCCCTTCCAACTCAAACCATTCTGTGATATTATTCTATGATTCTCTATTCAGTAAAGACGCTTTCTACCTACAGCATCCCTAAGTTCTGCTATTAGGTGCCTGCCAGCTACTCAGTCCCTACCCGTGGATTCAGGTGCAGGAGTAGATAAAGCCCAGCCACATCAGCAGCCACATCAGTTTCTGACTGCTCTACTACAGGGCAGTTTTGCCGAATTGCAGGAACAAAGTATACATAGCTGCTAGTAAATAGGCTTGGTGTGGAAGGGGAGTTCTGACTGGCTGAGAGAAAAGGTCAGGAGCAGCTTTCAACAAGACCATCCATCCAGGTGGATGTTTGACAGACCTTAGAGTGCCTCTGGGAGGGATTACGTGGCTTTTGGAGGAGAACTTCCCCTGGGGTCCTTGTTTTGTTTTTCTTGCAGTGGCAAAGGACAGTCTTTGCATCATTCTGCCCACTACATTTTAACTCAGTTATACTGAAAGCCCTTCTTAAGTTGACACCATGGCCTTTTTCTCCTTGATGATTTTTTCATACGCAGTTTAGCAGCTGGTAGTAGGGACATGTCAAAGGTCAGAGCAAATGCATGAATTTTACCTTCTGTTTTGACTGTAGGGTTTATCCTCTTAGCATTGGCCTGTGTGGGACGCCAAAGAGGTGGTAAGATTATCCATTGACTTGTGAATTTATGTGCTTTTTTCTATACCAGTATTCTGTTGCGATTTAGTTAGTTATAAATCATGACTAGCTTTACTAGGTTAATATTAACACAGCACTTTGAACAAGCTAACCTTTGTATCAGTGAGCACTTCTAGACTACTGTATAAAGCAATATCAAAGGTGACACCAGGTAAATATTTGTTCCTATGTTGTTGCTTCTAAACGTCTTTGCTATCTTCTGTGGATTCAGGGATCTTGACTAAGAACTTGACTCCAAAAATAAAGGTGTTTGTTAATGTTCAAAGTTAGGGCTGCGTGACTAGTTGATATCTGGCAAAATGGAGAACAAATTCTGTTCAGATTGAGTCATGTGTGATTGTCCTCCTTTTCTTTTCACTGAACTGTAAACCCTCAACATCTTGGTGGCAGTAGCTCCTGCTCTGATCAGTTACTCAGAGGGAGGAGCACTCACTGCCACAGTATGGGAGATGGTGGGTCAGCTTTAACCCCTTCAAAGTGGTTTTGAAGCCCACATTTCTCAGTGTCTCAGAGAGTGGTTTGATCCATGGATTTTGCAAGGTGGAGGGGCAGGCAGGAGAAAGTGGGAAGAGAGAAGGTTCTTAGTCACTCTTGTTCCTGTTATCCTGCTGTGTACAAATAATGAATACCCATGCATGGAGGAGACAAACCTAGATGACCTGTCATCCTGTTGGGACAACCTTCTGCTTGACTGCTCACCATGGGAATTTCTTGGCAATCAAGCTGCTGCACAGTCTCTGTATCTTTGAACACTTACTGCAAAACAGACCAACTTGAAAAGGACAAACAATGTGAATACCCCTTGCCTGCCTTTTAAGACATTTGGTAACAGTTCAGTTGAAGGATATTCATCTTGTTCACTACTGGCTTTATTCAGGGTGGGGATTTCAAGCAAAGCTCCACTGTTTTCCATTGGGAACCCCAGCTACCTCCAGCAGACTGCTTTCAGGTGGGATGGTCCCAGCTGCGAACTGTATGGGACACAGAGCAAACATGCGCAGGAACTGGCTAATGTGCCTCATGTTTAAGCTCATTAGGAAGGGGGAAAGTATAGGAACTTTTTTCCCCTCAGAAAAAATGTAATAGAAGGCAATTAAGTCATTAGGACTTGTCATCTCTACTCCTTTCACAGGAAGCCTCATATTTAGGATGCTCTCCGGATTCACCTCCTGTCAGACAAAGGCGATAACTAACTGCAGTCATGTCTTCCATGTACGGAGAAAAAAGAATCTCCTCTAGAGATCCCATTCTAAGTGATTAAAGACTGGTGTGCAAGCACTGTTAATAATTTAAATTTTTTAAATGTTGGGGTTGTTGACCTTTCACTTCCCAGAAAATCCAGCCCCCATTGTACTGCATGCTGTCTGAGAGGTCTCACAGGCTTCTTCCTGAAGACTTGGAAGGGAGCACCACAGTATAGTATGAAATGGGAGAAGTCCAATAGACGATGAGATCAAGAGTCTTTCCATCTGTTTTGATGGAGTTTGGATCAAGCTTCATCCTAAGTGATGATCATTTGTCACATTTATGAGCATTTCTCTTGCTTTATGCCTTAAAGAAATATGCTTAAACCCTGGTTGTTAAACAGCGTGAAAAGTATACTGAATTTAATGGGCCTGATTTTCTTATCTGCTAGCATAAATTCTTGCTGGTTATAAACCTAGTAATATCATTGGTACTATACACATACCTGACTGAGACAAAAGAATGCTGAATGAGCCTTATGGACTGCTTTACATTAGCTGAGGACAAAACTGGTGTGCTTTACTTCAACAGTGGCACAGAACTTCCACGTGTCTTCAATTAATAAGTCACTTGCATTCAAACATTCATCAGAAGAAGGCCCGGGTGACTGTTTTAGTAAATCTATTATTTCTGCCTCTTAGATGCATAAACATTTAATGATATATACTCTTCTGGCAATTAACTTTTAATACACATAATGCTAGTGTAATTAAGAAGAATTAATAAAATTGCCATTGTATTTCAGGGATAAGCCAGTTTGTTTTCCTTTTTCATCATATACTAGTCCAATATTTTTGTTATCTTTTTTCAGGTTATCTTTCTATTTTTCATTTCTGCTATATATTCAGGAGCATCAGAACAGACAAAGCATAAAACTTCACATTTTACTTACATTTATTTAAATAAAAAAGAAATGATAAATATGTATCAGTATATTTCAGTATCTTTCCAAGCGCAAATGTAGAAGTCCTTTTTCAGTGGGCAAAGTAGTGAAATACTTGTAAAACAGTTTTGGTGCTGCTGGCCTAAATAATTTACTTTGCTTTACTTTGCAGTTGCTGTCTTTGTTTTCCTTCTCCTTGCTTTCCCTCCTTGATTTAGTATCTCCATATTTAGTATTCTCCATGGCAGTCCCCAAATACAATGTTTTAGAGCCAGATCCCCAGAAGATGTGGACATTTTCAGACTCAGCACCTTGGGACTGACAGGCAGCATCAACAAAAGTCTGTATGCTCGGCCTTAGGGGCACTTGGTTTGAATCTTGAAGTTATTTTTGGAGTGATAGTCTGTAAGGACAAATTCAAGGGGGGTAGTAGTGAAGAATTAATAGGCATGCTAAAAGATCTGGGCCAACAGGATTGTAGGAAACTTCATCTTGATCTGACTCAGAAATGCCAGCAGGATAAGTGAGAATTCCTGACAAGAGGTCAAGAAATACCATCTCGAGAGCCTTCCCTTGACTTGCGGTTTCTAAATGGCAATCAAAGTCTCTGTACTGGCTTTCTATGCAAGACCCAATTTCCTGTCATTTCCTTTGCAAGCTTTGAAAACTCTCAGTATTTGGAGTAATTTTAACTCAGCATTCCAGTATCAGCATACATACATCAGCAGAAACTAGACCCTGTGAGCAAAGGAGCGATGGTCTGATGTTCAATGAGGCAAAAGGTTTTGAAAAGATTGCTTTTCTCCATGTACCCTTTGAAGGAGTCAGTGGGGCCTTTCCTGACCATTGCATGTTTTTCCTCCGACCAGGAGCACAAAAGCAATCTGAAGAAGCTGCAGATTTATTTGTTATGGAGTGCTATGTGTTGGGACTTTATAAATAAAATACTGTTGTTTGAATATCATGAAGTGTTCCTGAACGTCATGGTAATGTGTGAGAAATGTGAAACTGGGTCTGAATAACAACTCAACTTGGGAGGGAGTCCTGGGGGATTCATTAACTTCAGGACATGCAGAGTCACCTGCTTGATTTACTCAGAATTTCTTCTGGTATAAGTGGGAACAAAATCTCACTTAATACTTAAAAGGCAGATTAGTGCTGCAGGTGCCCCATGAATCTCAGAAACTTTGTGTTTGGGTTAGGAGTAAAGTAGTAAGGTCTTGCCCAAACTCCAACGGATAGGTCAGTTCTTCACACCTTGACATCAGCCTTAGATGGGAAAAGCAAAACAGTTCTATCTCTGGAAGATATTACAATGTATTTAAAGTAAAGGTCACTGATTTGGTTTATTTCTGTTGGGTACTAAGCACCTTCTCTTCCAGAATTAGGTACTGCAAAAGTCAGCTCGAGTATTTCAGGTATAGCTATGGTGCATCCTCCTGGGAAAGGTCAGAGCTCCTCTTGAAAGGAGCCAAGGCACAAAAAAGGTTTCTGTTAAGACTCATTCTGCCATGTTAGGCCTAGGCTTCGAGCAGACTGTTTTCACATGTAAGCAGAAAGTTTTTCTTACAGGAAAATTCTCAGTCTTTCAGGTCTGTCAGTGGTTACTCTGATTATATTTAAAGTCATAACCCCAGTACTGCCATTTTGTAACATCAAAAGTAATGAGCAATATTAAAATGGTAAACTGGAAATGTGCCCATGATTTGGTATATGAAGAGGCAAAATTTATGAGACTGTGACACGGAGGTAGAAAAATCAGTTCAAGAGAAGTTTACTGGAAACCTGCAATATGTGCTTTCTCATGTATAGCATAAGAAATCTTGCATGCAGCACACAGAACTGAGCATTGTGAGCTGGTTGCTGTTAACTAGATATCTATGCTAAATGCATACGGTATTTAAGGTCAAACTTAAAATCTGTCAGGCACATAATTTATAGCCACGCTCCAGCAGATTGTGAGCACATCAGACTTCATTTCTTGGGTAACTGTGGAGTCTATGGCAAATCCAAGAATAATTTCAGGAATAGGGTGAAAGGTTCCAACTCCCTCTCACTTGTGCAGATATTTACATCAGACAGAATATATATATATACAGAAAATGCTAACAGATCAGAGTAGTAAGGACACATTGTCACTGATGTGTATTACCAAAATCTTACTGTGTTGTCTCTCACTTGGTTTCTCTTAGCTGGAGCCTTGGTGCTGGTGCTGTAGTCTGCTGTCATCGTCCACCATGAAGGAGTAAAATTCAATGTTATTAAAAAGAAATGTTAATAAAATTAAATGTTATCGCTGGCAGGATTGTTGAGACAGAGAATCCAGCTTTACTCTGTTTGCTTTGGATTCAAACACACCATTTCTGGCAATACGAACCATAGAGGGTCTATGGTTTGCTGATGATCAGGGTGTGCCAAGACCAATCAAGAACTAGACCGGTTATGACTTTTAACTGGAAGAAGAGCAAAACAAGCTCATCTCTGCCTGCAGAAATCCGTACAGGCGTATTTAGCTGTTTGATGATGTGCCTCTTGTCTCAGTGGAGCTCATTTCATTAAAGTCAGACTTCCTCTTTGTCATTTCATTCTTTTTCCTTCAGATTAATACTCTCGCAATGAATGATGCCCAGAGCTGCTATCAGAGTCCACCCAAAGGCAGTTGCACTGGTACAAGATTCATTCTGGTGAGAAATCATCCATCTTAGGGAACTCTTGAGCCATCCCAGTAGAGTTACAGTGATAAGATTATTCTAGCATAGTTACAGTTGGGCTGATGGAGAAGTGCAAGTAACTGGAGAGTTTGTTATGAATCTGGAACAGAATCTGACCGTCTTGAGTAAGGCCAACCTGCATCCGGGTAATTTACATCACTTAATGGGTGTCCCACAGTTTGCTGCTGATCTCTTCAAACTGCCCACATCTTTGGCCATCACTTGAAGCTGTGCTGAAGGATTGGTTTAAGATAAAGCACTTTCCATGTACTTGACACTCAGTGGGCAGAATTGGCTGAGAACTGCAGTAACAACTTAAGTGACTTCAAGTGAGGTAAATACTAAATATAAATTTCCAGTGTGACACAGAACCCTCTGACAGCACCATAATCTCAGATCCTTTTATCATGCATGATTACAAGCAGTCATTGGCACGAGGGACCTATCTGTCACATTTATAGTTAGAAGCAGTGGAGGCAGCTGACATCTGACAGGGATGAAGCAGACCCGACAGGCACCCTCATCTTGGCTTGCTTCTCCTTTTCCTTTCTTTCCTGTCTTTCAAAGGCTGGTATGACATCTCTCTGTGGCATAGGCTCTGCCTGCCTGGGTCTCACTGCCACAGGAGGGAAATGTGCCGTTATGGGATCATTTCACTACATGGCTACTGTCCTGATGCCATCAGGGTGTGAGTCTTTGAAGTGGGCAAATAATTTCTCAGAGAGCAGAAACCCATTTCAGACAAAGCAAGTGCGCATTCCATTTCCTCATGGTCAGGAACTACTCTGCCTGGGTACTCTTTAGGAGTTCAGCAGTGGTGGATCCTTCCTGAATATGGGCTTGGTAATACAGATTACTGCATTTAGCAGCTCTGGAGTGTGATGAATCTTTCTAGACCAAGCTGCATGCCAGATCTCTGCCATGAGGAACATGCAGTCTATAAGCTAGTTAGCCCTATAGAAGTCAGTCCTATGTTATCAGAGAAGAAGATGAATAACTAAATAGTGACTAAAGAAGTGTTTTAAACTCTGCTTCTTTTTCATTCATTGAAGAGGATAATGTCTGCCTGCCCGTTTCCTGGCAAAGCTCACCTCTTTCCTCACACTTGTTTACTGCTGGAAGCTATCACCTTAGTGTAAGTCATTGGCCATCCACACCCGGTCTATGATGATTCATTGCCTTCCCATCAGCAGATGAAGAAAAGAATCCACTCAGAAGCTGGTGGTATCTTATCGCCTGAACACAATTAATATGATTATAAATAGTGTTGTGGTTTTGTCCTAGCAGCCAAGCAGCCACTTGCTAACTTGCCCTCTCTGGAGAATCGGAGAAAAAGGCAAAACCCCATGGATTGAGATAACAAAAGTTTAATAATTGGAATAAAGATAAATACACTAGTACTATTGATGGAAATAAAAAGAAAGAGGAATAAAATATCAGAAACACAAGTGATGCACAATACAATTGCTCACCACCCAGCTGACTGATGCCCAGCCCGACCCGAGTGCCTTCTACCCAGCTCCCCTGTGGTTTGTGTACTGAGCATGATGTTTCATGGAACGGAATATCCTTTTGGCTAGTTTGGGTCAGGTGCCCTGGCTGTGGTCCCTTCCAGCTTCTTGTACAGCTCCTCACTGTCAGAGCATGAGACTGAAAAGTCCTTGATCTTGATAAGTGCTACTGAGCAACATCTAAAACGTCGGTGTGTTATCATCATCGTCAGACTAAAGCCGAAACACAACACTGTACCCGCTACTAGAAATAAAATGAACTCTATCCCAGCCAAACCAGGACAAATAGCTCCAAACTTTGCTCAAAATATGTATCAAACAGTCCCTAAAATAGCTTCCACAAACCTAAGGGGTACAGTCAGCAGTAGATGAATGAATACCCAGATCAACATTTGTCTTATTTCTAGGATGTCACTTCATTTTTGCTAAAACTTGCTCTGAAAAGACTAGGAATTTCTAACAGTTTATTTCACTGTATTAGACTGGTGCTGTCTAAAGCTGAGAGTTGTTAATAAAAGTTGCCTTTGGTACCTACGAGGCAATATTTTGCTTATCCTTCTGAGCTGCTATACCACACCTATAACACGTTTGTGGTCTTCCCACCACTGAAATAAGTTTCCTCTTATTTTCTTACACCAGCATAAATCTGAAATAACACGACCATTGTAATCAGTGGCAGAATTTGGCCTTTTACCAGTTTGTGAGTTTTAAAACCAGCAAGGCAGCAAGGAATTCAAAAGAAATCCGTTGTCTCAACTTTAGTAGAGGAACTTCATCTATCAGGCAGCTGCTGTAGTCTACCTGCAGTTGATTGATGCTAGCTTAATAATGATGATCGATTAGATCATCAGTGTCATCCTTAGAAAGAATGTACTTTAGCTAATGACATCAGTTGACTAATAGATTCCTGTTTAAATGTCAAGGGGCCAGAGAAAGACACTCTGCTAAGTACTTACATTATACCTATTGAAAAAATCCGCATCAAGTCTACCTTACACAGGACTTTTGTGCCATAGTTATAAGCCTTCTATTTCCTCTACTACTGACAAGCAAATTCACTATAAGTTTCACACTGTAAAGATGAGAGTTACTCCGTTTATCTTCAGAGGTTGTCTCAGTATTTCTAGAAATCACAAGGTATAAATGACTAAGCTGTTACCTGAATGTTTCTTTCCCTGCCATCATTACAGAGGGCACATGAAACCGGAACTGAACATGGCTCTTTTGTCTGCTGTGATGTCAGAAGAAAAAATGGGATTTGTTTGCCTTTAGAGAAACTAAAATCCCCTTATTCTAGTTATATGCACTTCCTATGAACATCTTGGGAATATCTTCCATCATTGCTGAAAAGAAACTACATTTCACTTTCCCATCAAGCAGAAGATTCCAGATGATTTTTACATTGACGTTATGCACAAGTTAATGACTACAGTTAGCTGTGTTATGCTATGAAATTTTCAAACATAATATTAAATTGACTTTTAAATTAGCATTCAAAGATATACTTGCTTAATGCAGACCTAGAGTAGGCAAATATGAATGGGAATACCATTCTATTACTACCTTATTTATGGATTCCTTATGGAGAGGTACAACTTATAACAAGATATGAGTAACATATTCAGCTAATATAAGGAGGTGGCTGAATGAGGAGCATGCTATTCTGTGTGCAGATGTGTAATTGCACAGCAGAAGATAGTTCTTTACTTTGAACTTGGATCAAAACTCACGGAACTGTGGGCAGACCAATTCGTTTTATCCTGATAGTACATCTAAAAGCTCTCTTACACTGAAGTTTTATTACCAGACAGATTGATTTTATTCCTTTTCAGAAAATCACTGCCAGTGTAAAAATAAGGTGTGAAGCTGATTAGGGCAGCATTACAGAACATGAATAGATTTCTTTGTTCACAAACATGTATGCATTAAATCCAGCTGCCTACCCAGCAGCAGTTGTATTTTTAGAACTGGAGTTGGAATGTGCTTAAGTGAATGTATTATTTTCATGGCTCTGTCCCACTGTTAAGTCAAAAAACTTCATGAACAGTTGATTACAGGTGCTGCCTGAGCAAAACAAGCAAACCAGAATTACTGGGTGGGGATATTTGCTTAGAGACCATCACAAATGTGATTGCTGCTGATACTCAGTTCACTTGAACAAGTTTCTTCTGGACGAGGCTGATCAGCAGGCTTCTGACCAGTCCAATGCAGGTAGCACTAAGGAAGAAGCGAATTAGCAGTGCTGATCCCCAGAGCCAGAAGAGAGGTTCTACCTGAAGGATAATCTTTAGGCGCCACTGAGCTTTCAGAGAGGAGGAGCAGGGTGAGAGCTTTGCGGAGGAGAGACGCTCTTCTTGTCAATCACTGTCCTGAGCAGGGGAGGATGGAAGCAAGGGAAGGGGATATGCAGGACAATATCCCATCATCCCAGCAAAAATCAGAAAGCTGAAACACAGAGGCTAGTGTGAGTATTCACAGCACATAATTTACATGTCCACCTTAAGTGGCTAAGGTTTTTCAGTGCAGGCTCACCCCCAAAAGATTTTTGTTGGACTGAAATCTTACTGACAATGGGCAGAATCTGCTACATGCAGGATTTATACCAGGTTTTTTCCAACTGGCATCCTTGTCCCTCAGCCACACCACCTTGCTCCACCAGCAATGGCAGGTTATTCACAATGAATGAACATCACAGACTGGTGCTGACTCTTCTTTCCTCGCATAATACTACCTCACACTGCTGGAAGGCAAAGACAAATGCAATCCAGAGGCTAACACAGCCACAACCTTCCTGGCTGTGGAGAAGGATATTGTTTATGGAGTTGTTTGCTTTCCTCAGGGTGCAATGTAACCTGGAGAGACTTAAGGAAGTTTCAGATGAGCTAGTTTTACTCCCATAAATGCCTAGGTGTGGCATTACGGCACTCAGAGTAAAAGACAATAGGCAATCTTTCCTGGATGTGGCTCTGACAGCAGAAGATGTATTGCCAAGCTTTTCAGTACTATCCACTCTTTGGTACTCTGATCTGCTCCCTCAGCTACCTGTGTGAGTGCTCCCCCAGCCCACCCAGTGAAAAATGAGTAAAATAAATCTGAACCTGCTGTTTAAATGAGTCTGCTTAAATTGACCTGGCTCACAAAGGTGGCTGAGGGGACAGCGATAGAGAAGCCAGGTCTGTAAGCTGGGGGGTCACGGGTATAGCTGTACCCATGGCAGTAGGCAGTAAGGAGCTGTGTGTCTGTGGCTCCAGCATGCCCCCATGCACAGACATGCTGTGCTTCTTTACTGAGGAGGGCTGCAGGTCTGTAAATACACTTCATGGTAGGCTGGAGGGGTCCTGGGCTTCGTTTTAAAAGTGACATGACATATCTTTCATATGTGTCTGGCTTCAGGGCATATTGAACTGGAACTAAAACCCAGCTCCTTGTGATTCAAAGGTGCTGAGGTGCTCCACAGCACACAGCTGCTGGATTAAACAGCTGTGTACTCTGTGCTGCTCAGTGTCTGCTGTGAGCGCAGGGTACCTGACAGTGTTCAGGCAGAAGATGAAATCCTGCTATGAAGGTAACAGCTCAATAAATGACATGAGTTTGAAATTCAACCAGATATTGTGACAGAAGTGATAACAATGTGGTTCAAAAGAAACAGCACAGGGCTGTTGTCTTTGAAATTCAGGATAAGGAGAAGCATTCATTGTCTCATTGTATGTTGCACAGTTTGCTCATTTCACCTTTACCTTACCTAGAGAATATAAATGTACCAAAGATGTATTTTAGCAAGAAAAAAAACAACTTGAAGAGAACATTTCTATCACTATCTATCTGTTAATTTAAGTCTTTAGAGGGGAATCGTATATTACAAACACCAAACCAAACCTAAAAATGTATGAAGAGTTTGGCATTTTTAGAAGGATTTTTTTTTTATTTTTTATCGTTTCTTTTTGCAGGATGAAAAATTAACTCTTTTAACAGTGGATTTTGAAAAACATCCTTTTAAATTTTGTGCCCAATAACATCATGCTGTGAGTCACGACGTGGAGTTGTATAGGTCACATCAGACTTCTTTCTTTAAGGACAACATGATGTCACATACACAGCTCAGTGCAATGTGTCAGAGCACATGAGAGGTCATGCCTGAAATGTGACAAAACCAGTTCTCAAATTCACTTAAAATCTAAGGGAAACAGCAAAGTGCTAGATAAAGCTGTCTCATGATGTAAATGGCATTAACTTTTATGCTTTTCTACAGCACCTTTAATCCCAAAATGTGGCCATGTCTGGAACAAAGAAGTAATTTCCTATTTTAAGTATGGTTTAACAGGATTTCCCCCTTCCCCCCAAGAAATGATGGCTGAAGTTGACTCTCTTGCTTCTAGTGACCTTCCTGGGCTAAACCAAAAATTTGTGAGATATTGAGACCCTTGGGTTTATTGTTTTGGTTTAACTTGATGTGGCACAGTTGTACAGTTTTGCTTCCAGTAATAATATGAAAAGAAAGGTACCAGTTATGAATGTGTCTCGTTGGGGATGTTCAACAGCTAGATGGACATATTCCTGGGCAGCCATCTTCAGGTGGCCCTCCCTGAGCAGGGATGTTGGACCAGAGACCTCCAGACACCCCTTCCAACCTTGACCATTCTGTGATCCTGTGAAACCAGCAGTAGAACATTGATGCACAGCTACAAACACCTCCTGAATCCATAACTAGACACTCTTTTTCCTTAGGTTTAGACTCTTTTTGATGACCACCAGTCCTATGCAATGCTTGGATCAGTCAAATACCTATTACTGTGGCTTCCCAAACGCTTCGAGTAATGTGTTTGTAGTCAGCATTCAGGCTGATTTTGTACAGAGTAGCACCAATGACAAGGAAGAGGTTTTGGTTAAAATAGATTGACAATTACAGTATTATTCTCCATCTGAAGTTATGGACACATGTATATATACATGCATTTCCTGAATTAATAAAAAATGTGGTGTTTATTCATTTGAACATAGACCTAATGCATTTTATGAAAGTGGCAACAGTCATCAAGTCAGTGAGAGTTTATGCTTAACATTTAATCCCAAAGTCTCTTACAAAAGAGAGGAACCCATTTTACACTATCACATTCCGATAAATCTTTGGCCAGATCTGCTCGAAAGTCTGGACAGCATTTGTCTTTGCTTGAGTCCAGACCTGCCCTGATGCATGCTGCAGATCAGTTTCTGTATGCAGCAATTAACTGTTTCTGATTACTCATCTCTAAACAACTGCAGCTCTTTGTTGTCTCAGTTGTCTTGCACTGGTGCAATATTTTTTCCCTCTTTACTGCACTGTGACAACAAAAGTTCTGTGCTGTGTCCATGCTGTGAATCTATCAAATAATGGATTTATGCTGCATTACTGTCTTTATGTAAAAAATAATCATCCAGGGTTTCTAAATATTCGTCAACACAGCAACCATTAATGGGAATAGTTGTCAGATGAAAATGATCTCTAAGTTCTGAGCTTATTAACATTTAGCAACCTCTCTGAAGTAATTGTCCTTTCCCTATTGAAAATCTTCACTGTTTGGTAAAAGTGCCAGGTTTTTTGAAGTGTGGGACCAAAACTCATTTGATCTCTTTGGTAAAAAAGAAATATTTTCATTTCCTGACTCTTCTGTGAGAACAAATGTGGTTAAAAAGGGCTGATTGCTCTTTTCTAATGCTGCCATTGGAGTTAGGTTCTGGGAGATAGATGCAAGTCATCATTTCTTCTTCTCCTAAGCTCTTCTAAAATGTCACTCTTGACATATACTGTATATACACTGCAAAGTGTGCCCAGATCCCAGATCCAGGCTTGGATCCAAACCTCTGGTCTGGCCAAGTTTTTGGTTTTTATTGCATGCAATCCACGCACGTGTCTTTGCTTCTATTCTGGTGTGTCAGTTTGGAGAGAGTTTGGAATTACAGGAATGTGTCCCAGAGTCCTTAATACCCCTGTAAATAAGAGTGCTTGAAGGACTAGCTCATGGGAGAACCTGTCTGCCCATCAGCTAACTCAGCCTGAGCCTGCCTCTGGTGTGCCCCAGGCTGAACTTGGGCAGGCACACGTTTTCCCATGGGGAGTGACTGGCTTTGCTTATCTCCCAGTTGCCTCCTGCTTGCTGAGACAAGGAGGAGGAGCTCACTGTAATGGCACCCAGGTTTGGTCCAGCTAAATCAGAAGAGGTGCAGAAAGGGAAAGCCGGGACCCGCAGAGTCACAGGGACTGGCGGAGCATGGCACAGCTGCCAGGCAAGGCTGAGAACAAGGGTGCGGGTGGCAGTGGGGACCGGTCTCCTCTGTTTACCGAGCATTGCAAAGCAAGCGTGGCACGCTAAATTAAAACCAGAAAGGTGCTAACGAGTAGACATGTTCATACACCACAGTGAGAAAGCACCTGGGCCCATGCCCAGGGAGCAGCAGCCAAAGCTGTACCCCAATTTATAGGTGAGGAAGGACCAGTGCAGGCACATCTGAGAAGGAGGCAGAGAGCTCTTGGGCTAAAGACTGAGTCACCAAGAGGTTCCTGTCTTTCGAGTCTGGCCACCACCGACTTTCCAGTTTTATAAAGACAAGGCACAGGGTCAGGAAAAGTTAAATCCCAAGTGAGATACATTCACTCATCTTCAGAGGTGCATCAGGCTCTGTGAATAACACTCCATCTCAGACCCTTGTTTCAGTTTGTTCTCTGCTCCTATCTGTATTCAAAAGAAAGTGGAATCTAGCTCCTTAAAATATTTATAAAGCATTTTGTGCAACCAGTCTAAGTTCTAAATTTAACTTTCCCCCTAAAGCCACAAAACATTCGTGGTAATAAATTCTCTCTTTTTTTCCTATTTGGGAAGGAAAAGAAATTGTTTATTTTTAACAATTCAGTTCAGAGGAAAAATTATAGCACAGTGAATAGCAAGTAAATTAGCAATTCTCTCTATTATCCAAACCAGCAGGCCTTCTATTAACAAGGGCAGTTTGTGGCCCCTGGATTACAAGATCAATCAGGCAGTTCATTTTACTTTAATTTCAGGGAATTAAGTAGTTGTAAATCAGTCAAAAGCTGCATGTACGACTTCGTATTTACCTGTGCTGGGTTGATCTGGCTGATTTAATACCACTTTTTTGCTCCTGTTTTATTTTCTGAACTGGGGTTACTGATTGTACGTAATTTATCCAAGATTAAGGACAGTTATTAAAGACTCTCTCCAGCAAATCCGATGCAGACACCTTCACTCTTGCTCTAAGAAATGTGCTTAGACAGCCTGACGCTCAGCCAAAGGGATGTTAATGGCGCTTAGGCTGGGAAAGGGGAGCTATTCCACCTCCTCTGGTTTGTCTGCAAATTTAATGGCAGACTTGTTTTTTTTCATGAGGCGTGCGTGTTGGCAGGTAGAGTAGCTGGTGGGTTACCTGAACAAGGCAGCTCGAGTGAAACTTAGATACAGGAATTAAGTTTCATGTCCCTCTTCTGAGGCTGGATTTTGTTCAACTGTAGTAGAAAGCTCTAAGCAGTATGTAGCAGAGGCTACCATTCTGCACAAAGTGGGATTGAGGAGGAAACATCCATCTCCATGTTTTATCCTTCTGGAAAAAGACAGATGAGACCTAATTGAGTTCTTCTTTACCTGTAGGTCTTCCTAGGCCATACCTAGGGAGCAGGAAACCTTGCATTTGGTTTCTTCTACATCACTTGACTACCTATAAACTTCTGCTGCATGTCAGCCTCAAACTTATAGTCAAAGGCAGTATCAGCTATACACGTACATGCACCTCAAGCTCTTGTTTTGAGTTCGTGCCATTAAATGGAGTCAGATTCAAACCAGTCAATGCTGAGAAGCTGGGATTCTGAGCCAGGGAAAGGAGGAGCATGGATAGATGATACTACAGTCATTGGTCTCACCAGCTCTTGCAGTTCTAGAGGGACATGAAGCCCAGACTGAGATATGCCATGGTTTAAACCAGTTTCTTGGAGCCAGAGGCCAGAGCCAGAGTGCAAAGCCACGCTGATAAGCAGTAGTGTAACTGAAGGTCTGTTTTATGACATAGGTGCAAGACCAGAGATCTTCCTCATAAATTCAAACAGCAGTCAACTGCACTGCTGGATTGCGTCGTTCCGCCTTTGAAGATTAAATTTTAAGTATACTTTTACTGCATGAAGACATACAATCCACCTACTGAAAGAATTAGATGAATCACTCAAAAATTCAGTGCACCAATACACCATTTTTTAAACACAAACAAAATCTGAATTAACTATGCAGCCAGTTAGAAAAGGCTGTGAATGGGCATGTACGTGCTTACAAGCCTTTGGCAGAAAACATTTATCATGAAGAGGATGTCAGTTTAAAAAACATGAAACAATAAAGCAGTTTCTAGAAAAACTAAAACCAGAAGAGACAGAGTAGATGTATCTCTCCAGGCCAGTTCCTGCTACCGGTTCTGCACAGATTGTATATACATGAAATACAGATTGTATTTCAGGCCCGAAAGCATTTTTAGATCATCTAGCCTTAAACCCTTTTTGCGTCTCATGTATGGAGGTCATTGTCACCTCTAAGTTGAATTCAGTGGCATGTTTGATGAAAGGCCTCCCAGAGAGGCACTGAGTCTTATTTTGAAAACACTTGAGAACTGAAGAGCGTAGCTCTTGACTAGGTCGTCTGAGTCAATAGTGACCCTGTTATGCGATAAAAATAGCATGTCTCTGCCCTGATGTGGGAGTTGTGTGGCCCATGTTTACCTCCAACACCCACATCTTCTCAGGTGTTTTCCCACCAAATTAGAGAGCTCAGTGTATCAGAGCATAAGACACCACTTTTCAGTGGATCAGATGTCTTAACTACAAAGCCAGCTGTCTGGGTGATCCAGGAGACAAGGTTTGCTGGAGCACTGATGACTGTGCCATGGGCTAGGGCTGCTCTTCTGCTCCTGGGAAGCTGTATTACCTTCTGCAATTGTAAAACTGAAGCTGTGTGAAGGAGATTCTTTTAGCATCCGGTACCTCAGGGAGAGCAGTGTGCTCTCTACCCTGCCCATGTTCTTCCGTGGACTGAACACCGCTACCCTGCCCTGTGACTTATAGCTGGGTTCAGCCACAACTTAACAGCAACTGTAAAATGTGTCTGAGTTCAGAGCGTACAGTCAAAATGCCTTGTTACAGTAGCATAAAGGTTCTTCAGTGCTGCTGTAGTAATGCGGAGGTACTGTATTATTTTACATTCACTTGAATGGTCAAAGCAGCAAAAGGAGGCCGTAACTGAGATGCAAGCTGGTATTTTTGGAGGGTACATCTAAGCTATATAAAGGAGCAACATGCAGCAGTTCATGGGTCAGGTTCCCTGGCCTGCCTAGAACCTCCACAAGGGCAGTCTCTGTGAGGCAGTACTAGCTTGTGCTTTCTATGTGAGCTAAAATGTCCCACCTCTCATCAAGGTTAGCAGACAAGGGGATAGTGCGTAGCTGATGCAGTCAGACTGCTGCTGGCTCCCGAACGAGCTCAGTAAGCAACACCCCAGAGTTCTACATGCCCTCCACAAAGCATTTAAATCTGTATGTTTGAAACCCTGTGCTCAGCCTTTTGGACTCGTAAATGTTAGCAGTCTGTAGAGATACGGATGTGTTGATTTGGAGGCCTTTGCTACCCTGTTCTCTTTAAGACTGTGTACACATGGACCATACTGCCTGGACTTCATTGGGAAAAGAAGAAATTGAGCTGTACGCTTTCCAGCACTCCTTCAGCTCCGCTACCTCATCCTTAGGATGACACACATCACAGGTGATATAATGTTTTCTTCCAGAGCTCAGGAGCAGACTTGTTAGTCATTGGAGAAGTCAGCACAACTCAATTAAATTTCTTCCACTACCTAATTGACATTTAGTCAGCTAGGAAGAAAACACCACCAACAGAAAACAGTCCTTGCTTTCAGTTAAGATGTTACGAAACTTCATAACATCCCAACTGGCCAAATGTGAGGAAGAAATTAGGGAAATCTAATTAGACATTGCATGGCCTCTCCTATAATATTAAATGCAATATATTTGTTGTTACAGCTTCCCTTGAGGATCCTCCTACTCATGTCAAGCATACAAAAGTGTCAAAATATCCGTGGCAGCATGGTGCATAACATAATATGTAATTTGTTAAGCTAACCCCAAGATTGGGGTTAACTTTTTCAGCCAAAGAAGGCAACATGTCTGCTGGAGGCTTGAGTCTCTAAGTGTCTGCAATAAACTCAATCTCTGAAAGTGAGATGGACATGCACAGCCATTGCCATAGCAATGGGAAGCATCCTTCAGCTTTGGACATTCTAGGATATTGCCCTTAAAAGTGGTGCAGGACAGTATGCCCATCTTTGGGAACAACACCTCCTTCTAATAGTTTCCAGCACTTAGCAATGCCTAACACCATTCTTTGTGCTATTATGTTTTTTCCTAGCAATTACTGAAATCATGTAAGCTTAAAGCAAACAGTTGTCAGGATCCTACTGCCACCTAACCACAGCACTGTGATGCTGGGACACAAAACGCACAAACTCTCTTTCTTCTTCAAAACCTGGAGAAGGGGTTAATCAAGAAGCAACAGATGAAACTTGATTCCAATAGACTTTTGACAATATGTTAGAGGTGTTTGACTTAATCAGTATCAAGGAACTTGGTCTGGTTCAAGTCCCTTTGTGGCAGTCTGTGGACTGACCTTTAGTCTTTTGTAAGATATCAGTGGTGAGTTGCAAAATGGTTACTAACAGCATTTAAAAAGAAATGTGTGCACAATGGGAATGCCAAACAAGGAGGGAGGAGGAACAGGCTTTCACCTTGTTTTCACCACACCTAAATCTCATGTGGTGTCATTGCACAAGATGATCCATGGATTTTCATTTCATTTTTCAAAAGGGTTGAGTGGTTCTTGTTGGATAAGGTTGAAGAAGATTGCTCTGGATGAAAATGCAACAGAGCCAGTGCAAATCTGGTTTTAAAAGCATTGTTCAGAGGGTATTTATGGTTACCTTTCCAACTGAGAAGATGCATTCAAGGAGTTATAACCTGGGCTTGGATATTCAGCATTTCAGTAATGGTTTGGATGATGGAATAGAGAATATTCCTGTTAAACCTGCACATGACGCCCATCTGGGAGGGGCAGTATGAATGGCAAAGGAGTTCAGTGTTCTTGACAGACTGGAAAAAGAAAACCCACTGAGCTAAAAAGCTGCAGCCCAATAACCAAAATCCCATTATTAGGAAGAAAAATGAACAAACCAAAAATAAGAGTCTTCAGCAGATACAGATCTACTGAAGGGAGTTCAGGAATTACAGCAGCCCACGACTGAACTTACATCAGCCTTTTCACATTTGTTTGGATAAAAAAGCAGGTATCACAGCAGGATGTATGACAAGGAGTGCTTTCCTCACTGCTGATAAGGCTTTACCTTAGTCTTGAGTCCAGCCTTGTGCCCACCATCATGCAAGACAGATGTAGAGTCTAGAGCAGAGTAGTATGGGTGATGCAGTCCTAGGAAACCAAGTGTATGTGGACAGATGAAAGCAATCAAGAAGGGTTAATACAAAGACTGAGTGAAACAGTCTTAGTCTCCAAATAGTATTTTGATAGGATGAAAACTCATGTTGATATTGCGGTTAGGTGTTAGGAAACCCTGGCAATGGTAAGGAAAGATTGATATGAGAGGATGTGGGGTGTCTGTGATCCTACCTTGAGGCAAGATGATGGTCTAGTGTATCTCAGCCAGGACCATCAGACAGGTGAGGCTGTCTGGACTGCACAGCTGCCAGCAGCATAGGTGTCCTATTCACCTTCCGCAGTCAGTAAGGAAGAATTTGTGGTGTGTTTAGTATATTATACCTCCAATTTTCACTTAGGTTGAGCTCGCTGTATCCAGCAGGCTGGGTTCTCCATCTCACATTTTCACTGGTTTGCCTCTATTTTAACTGCTGGGCACCTTCTTGAGAACACTTCTCTGTACTAGCTATTTATGGTTTCACACCAAATGGGAGCTTTTAACTCAGCTTCTGAGGCTGAATTATTAGGAAAAAAAAAAAAAAAACAACCAAAAACCTGTATTTCACTACATGGTTCAAAACCCAAGGAAGGAGAAGGCCTCTAACATTCAAATATTAGAGAGCATAGTAAGAATTACTGACAAAACTGAGGTTCGCAGTGTCTCTAAAGCAGGTAAGGCTCCTGAGTATGCAGGAAACAATAACGGAGCCAAGTTGCACTAAGTGGAAAGTAGTAGTTAAAAGTAATCCCTTGAAGTAAGTATGTTTATGGTGGTGTAAGGCAGGTCTGGCTGAGGGGAAAAACAAGCTCAAAGGACGTTGACTCATGTTACATTATCATAAGATCAGCTTCAGCCCCAATAGACTTAAGCTTCTCACACTGCTTTTGATTAAACTCTTGTCACATGTAATATTGATTTCAACTGAATTATTTCTGTTCGCACTGTGTGAAGGAGGTGGTCTGTCCCTATGAGTGTAGAAGGTCTGTGTGTCCTTCAGAAAACATATAGAAAGTAGCCTGCCCTTCCAGCATCGATTATTGTTTCAATACATGCAGGAACAGGAAAGCATTATGCGTGTGCATTTCCCAATGGCTAGTTTCAGCACTGAAGGGAGAAGTAACATTTGCATTGCTTAAAGAACTGATTGAGATTCTAAAAACAGATTGGAAACTTAATGGTAAGAAAGGCACAGCTTGAAAGTCTTTACTTTTTGGCATGAAAGTGTGGACCAGATTGACACAATCTGTGACGTAGTTTCTAATGAAGCATTTGTAATGAGACATTTAAAGCAACTCAAGAGGCTTCTCTATCCTGTTGGGAAAGGAACACAAGGAGCACATATTTGAAATTCATTCAGCAATGAATACATAAGCTGATCTTGACATGAATTTAGAGGATTCAATTGTAGATAGGTGCTTGGGGGAAGAAGCTGCTTGTAGAAAAAAAGAAAAAGAGAGAAAAATTAAGAGCTAAAATAGTTGGAGGAAACTCTTGGGAAAATTACCAAGAAGAGAGAGAGGTTTCTGCTTATTGAACTGTTGAATCATGGAACTGACTTCAGCTGGAAAACTTAGTGCTGAAATTTCATGCAGAGACAAATTTGTTTTTCTCTGTAGGTAGGTAGGAAGGGTAGGACCTCCTGATTTCTGTTTGTCATTCGCACCTTGCTTACCCTAGGCAGGGAGGCATCTTTGGTGCTCACTGACACACCGTAAGAAGCCCATTTTAAACCTCTGCTGTAGCTGGGGTGAGCATGAGCCAAACGTTTTTTTCTTAATGTTTAAATATTTATTAATTAGGCAGCTCAAAGCATCCCACCAGGCTTGACCTTGACCCCCTAACATCTGTTAAAATCATAGTTTACCTTACTT
The DNA here is from genome assembly GCF_037157495.1 of Lathamus discolor. Lineage (NCBI taxonomy): Eukaryota > Metazoa > Chordata > Aves > Psittaciformes > Psittacidae > Lathamus > Lathamus discolor. The sequence goes on along the minus strand of NC_088885.1, from coordinate 124,552,645 downwards.
CCCTGTTGAAAAACACCTGTTTTCCTGCAGAAAGACACAACAAACGAATGACTGCACTCTGACTATCTGACCTTGCTTCTGTAGCTCTGTTTTCTGATCCTGAAGTATTGTTTTCGCTTGCTTCCTTTGCTAATTAGTTAGGGATTAATTTTCAACCTAATCTGCTTGTGTAGCTTTTTGAATATAAAGTGTTTTTAAGTGCCAAATATTGCTGTTACTGCTGATTAGGTTATTAGGTAATAATCAGCAGCTGAAATAGGACTTCCCAGAATGAGAAACAAGTATGGCACTGTTCCATCCTCCTTCCTGCCTGTGGAACGGCTGACTCGCTCTGAAGTCCTCATACAGCATACTTGCAAACACCTCATTAAGATGTATATGGCTGTATGTGTATATGTATGTATGACATAGCCACATGCACAGGTGTATTTTAACACCTGATCATGAAATTAACTTTTGGATGCGATGGCAGCTATGGCTTTCAGTGACATGAGTAGCACATGCCACTCTGCAGCCGTCTTTTAGGACTGTAATCCAGAGATGTGAAAACCCAAAAAGACTAATGCCTTGTTTCATGTGGTCTGACTTTTGCCCCAGTTTCTGTGCCTAATATTTCCTTTTGGCTGGCTGCAGGCTTTCAGAGGTGCTAATTGAAAACACTAGGCACGAGGAATTAGGTGGAAGTCGGGCTGAGTGAGCCTGGGCACAAGCTGTCTCTTGTAGCACACGAACGTCAGAGAAATGGCTGATTACAGAAACTGTCATCTTCCTCGGTAGTGATGAACTGAAGTCTAGCATGGGCACGGGGGAAATTCTTGTCCTGTATACACTTTCTGATTGATTCCACTGTCAGGATATGTCAGAAAAGCACTCCCAACTCTACCCTTCAAGACTAGCTCTGCAGTGTCTTTTAGGCCTGGGCTGATGGTACTCTGCTGCACTGTGTAATGGAAAGAGCTGGCTTTATGTTGTCAAGTGTAATAAACCCAAATGTTAGTATGAATTTGCTAACAAATGAAGGTAATTGGGTTCTTTAGGAGGGAATGAGATGACAGCTTTTACTGTACTTCAAATATCAGTCCCAATTACTGTAAATACGATCATGATGCAAAACATTAATTAGGAAAATCTGAACTGTTCGAAATGTAGAGTCCCATATGAATGATTAACTACATGCAAAATATTGTGCCTGATTAGAAGCATTCTACTGAGGCATCCATCTGTGAGCTCTGAAATAAAACTGATAGGAGGGGAGGAGAGGGACTGGCATGGTTGAAACGACTTGAGGAGCTACTGGGCCCTGTGTGTTTCATGTAGGGTCATAGGACAGTAATGACTATGTACCCTATATTCTTTACTATAAGCACCTTCAGAAAGAATATTTCAGGGGTAAGGAATTCAGGCACTGAACTGGTACATGGCTTGCTCAAAGTCACCTAGGACGACAGTACCAGAGAAAAGTAGTGAGCATTAGTCTTCCAAGTTTTAGGCTAACTTAGGTTCTTATTCCTTATTCAAGGGTGGAAGTGCCTGTCCACAAAAAGGGAGAAATAAAGCTTCTCAAAAAAGACAATAGTGAGCACACAATTATGGAAAGACTGAGGACTACAAAGCTGCCTGTAGTCACTCTAAGTGCTCTTTCTGGTGGTGGTAATTCCTGTGACACTGCACTAGCAAGTGTTCATCGATTGCTAATGAGAGAACCCACCTGGAAATGCTGGCTCCAGGTATTTCCTAAAGGATAAACACATCTACCAACTGTCTGCACTGAGCCATGGACAAACCCTAAATGGTGAAGCACATTCCACTGATGTAAGTAGTATCTGGATAAGGCCTTTAGGACAGCTTGGTAACAGAATTGATTTAGGGGGGAAGAAAAGGAAAGAAATAATCTCCAATCTTGTGATATAGTTTTATTTGTGTTCTTTGGCAGAGAGGAACCATGAGAGCTCAAAACACTTTATCTGCTGGTTTGTGTCTCATTTGAAATGCATTGGTCTTCTCAGTTCATTAAAAATGCTAAATAACTACGCTATTGCTGTTTTATTATGAAACTTGGGTATATGTTGCCAAATGGGCTATTTTAAGCAAAATATTCTGTAGTAGTCTAAATGTACTATTGTTCCCCATTTGGACATGAGTCCATAGCCACTGAAAGATAAAAGCTGACAAAATGGTGTTTGTCAAAACCTTGGTGGAAGAATCAAGCAACAAAGGATAATTGTTTGGACTCATTTTTCAGTCAGTTCTTAGCCTGAAAGTCCCCTCTCATTTTGGTGGTGATGCCACATTCATTGCTGGTAGAACTGCTCACCACCAGATCACCCACCGATCCAGCTGGAGCATGAATATATGCTCCCATTTCTGTCAAATTACTCTCATCACGTGCTGTGGTATTTATACTGCCTCCATCTTCTGTGCCAGCTTTAGGGGGAACAGATGATACCCAGAGCAACACAAACCCCGCTGGTACAAAATTAACTTGCTTTTGAAGAATTCTGATCCAGCAGCACTTTGCACCAGGTGGCTACAGCACTTTTGATCCAATACTGGCAGGCGCCAGGTCAGATTTGCAGTACTGAGTACTCGGAGCTGTGTGCCCAGAACTTGCTCTGATCATGTCATGAGCTTTTCTGCTTTTATTTCTCAGCAGCTTTAGTCTTCTCAGCCTCTTTCAGATGGAGAGCCTCCCAAAAACAATGTCCATAAACTTCCCCTGCGATTTGTGCTGATGTATGGTTGTATTGGTGATGCGTGCACATTTTGGGACAAAGAATAGTATTATTTATTGTCTGATTCCCTAGAGTACTATAATCGACGCTTACGTTTATCCCAAAATGGAAGGCGGCTGTTATATTAATTCGTTCCAAAGAAAATGGGTCTAGTGCATAACAATGAAGTGTTATACCAATTATATAAGAATATAATAATGACAAATTACATAATACCCTAGCATTTGAATTTGTTATCTCAGTATGCTCCTTTTATGATAATATAAATCCAGGTTTATTCATGAGCAGCTTACAAATATTCCACTTCAAGTGCTCTGTCATCTAACTGTTCAGGAGCTCTTCAAGAAATTCCATAGCCATTGATCATGATGCTACAATTTATTAGCTACCTCTTGTTGATTCTGAAGTAACAGTCTTTACTGGGTTGGTTTTGTAGAATAAATAAAGCTGATGAAGGAGGCTTAATTGCCCAGCTTTTAATAGACATAAATATAGGAAACATGTTGTAATCTATAAGTGGAAGGTTCTTTTGGGGGACCTTTCAAAATCAGTTGCTGAAGAGTGGTGCAGATAACAAGTGATAAGTACTGTTAGTTGGTAATATAAATTTATTCACAGCTCTGGTGGTCTCTGCTTAGTTTGATTTGGCAAGGTCTGTGTTGTAAAACTTCCACTGAGACCTTGACGTGGGGGGCTCTCAGCAGAGATGTGCCTGCTCTTCCTGCTGAAAGCTCCACTGGAAGCAGCAAAATTTCCCTTTGAGGATGGCTGCATAAAGCGAACAATCTCCAGGGGACTGATTTCCAAGTTCAGCCATACACCAGCGGTGCAAGAAAAGCCTCAACCATGGCAGATGCTCCTGCCAGTTGTGCTGTTAAGTATCTCTGGTGTTTTTCTACTTGAGGCCCTTAACCCAAAATGTAGTGCCATTCACTGTCACTGAAAGCTTCTAGTAATTTACCCCCAAAGTAGGGATTTGTCACTGATGAAAGGCCTGGTGTTAGTTTTAAGCATGATTTGACTCACGCATAGTAGTGTGTGGCTCTAGTACTCAATTTAGGGACAATGAGATGAAATTAGCTCATGAATATTTGCATCTGAGGTAGTTGTTCTCATTATATTGATAATGAGTGCTCCTGGATGTAGCTGAGGAGTGAACAGTTTCAAGAACTCTAGGAAACAAGCAGGAAGAATTGTGGATGATTTCTTTCCAGAACAACTATCTCTTGAAACTATAAAAGAGGTTATACTCTTTCTAGCAGAACAGACAACTGAGAGAGACTAAACAGCATGATTTGGAAATACGATCAAGCTTTGTGAGCACAGCCATCTTTTACACCTTTCCACCTGAAACCCAAGTGGAATAGACATTTGCTGGGTACAAGATAGCTGAGTTCTAGCACCACCTCTTGGTTCCCACCTGTAGGTATGGAATGATGCAAGCTAAATAAATGAATAATGGTGAATCAGGAAGCTGAGCACTTTTGGATAAAGATCATTCCATTCTGCTCTTGTTCTCAGAGAGGTGTTATTTCCGGAGCTAGAGACACAAAGCAACCTACCAGCCTTACAAAGCACTGCTGGAATGTCTTCTGTTTCCACTGGAAATCTGAGCTCTGGGTGATCATTTGCATTGGCTATGTTGTGGAAGAATCAGGACTTCCATAATCAATTATAAAACCAGTTCCTTGGTTTTCCAGTGCAAGAGCAGCAATGTCACATGCAGTTATCTTTCCTAGGAAAAGAAGGATATCACCAGTTTTATGGCTGGGTTGTGTAGTTGGAGTTCTCTTTTCTCTCATTGCAGTCACATTACATGTTAGGATTTGTTATGTGGCTTGGTTATTTTAAATGCAGATATTCACAGACAAAGCACTTCTCAATCAATCTTTGGTCAGGCAGATTTGTGAAGGAAAATTCCATATTACTCTATTAAATTTCTATTCTATTAAACACAAAGCCTGTCACTGGATCATAAAGTCCCTAAGCCCCAGTCGTCTTCTCATAAGAGCCCCTGTGCACAGAGCTGTGTGACCAGGTCCTAGCACATTGAGCAAGGGGCAGAGAACTCTGTTTCACTGAAGTCTCAGGCAAACAAATGACAGACCTGTGCTGTATTTGTGAAGTATGGTAAGCACTGTAATATCTGGTCCTTCTTCAACACTCAGAAGGCTAGTACACTTGAAGCCACAGGTAGTTTATGGCTAAGTGGGGCATCTTTTAGTTCCCAAGTGAAAATGAAGTCAGGATGAGTGCAGCTAGGAGATACAGTCTGAGATTGGCATCCTGGGTAGCGACATGATACTGATGTTCTGCTTGGCAAACTGGGAAAGGCCAGGTTATTTAAAGTATAAAATCTGTATGTGCCCCATCTGAAACTGTGCTATCAAAATATTACTTTATTTCTCCAAAGCCAGCAGAAGTTGTACATGTTGTGAGTTCATAACAACTCAGTTGACTTCAGAGTGAAGGCACTGGGAGATTTACTTCACTTTAAGATCTTGAAAACATCTTAGTCTGTCTCAAGCTACATCCTAGCCGTAACTGAAGGCTGAAAGATAAGCTGGGTTTGGTAAAGAATGAACAGAGGTAGATTATCAGTAGGTGTCAATGGATATGAAGAGATTCACCAGACCAGGAGTCTGTGACTCCTCTGCAGTTGGCACCACCCGTGTCCAATTCTTAGAAGACACAAGTCAAGCTGAATAGGGACTCTGTGATACTGTGGTGGAAACACACGCAGATGGAAAACTTATTCCTTGTGGCTCCAGTCATAATGACAGATAGCGTGTGAAGATACTTAAGCTATGGCATTCCTTCTTTGGAGCATGAGGCGGCTCTGCCTCAAGCTCTATGTAGTATCTCAAGCAGAATCATGCAGAGAGACAAGGTTGCACTTCAGGATGGTGCAAGATTTCAGATCTGGCCTTGATCCCAAACTGGGACTTTGTTTTCATTCTCCACAAAGGAAGAGTCAAGTAACGCCTTATTTTCCATCAGCAGGTTTTTGCTGTGTTTGTTGTTGACTCTAATAGATTTGTAAGGGATTAACATGTACCTCATTTTTTGAAATGAAGTGAGGGGCCAAAACTGGGATATTTACCCCTTAGCTGTGTATCTAGGGCATGTTGTTTATTAGGAGTGTGTCCTCACATGTTGCTCAGCAGCTGAAGGAGGGAGGATAGTCCTGTGCCTATGACAAGAGACAGAGTTCCTCACTATAACAAGAAAAACATGCCATCATTCCTTCACTCTCAGAGTGCATTAATACCTCTTTTCCTTGCTTCCTGAAGGACATGCTGGAGTGTTTCCTGGGTCTACATAGAGCTATGCTGGAATGTTGGTTGGCTGTGAAATGCATAATATTCCTTCTTGCTCATTTCTTCAATGTGAGGTTGGTTTGTTAATAGAAATAGCAAAAGGATCCAGACAGAAATCCCACTTCTTAGGCACAGGAACTCTAGTAGTAAAATTGGAGGGTGTCTTGAGTCACACATGTGTACCTACTGTCTTTGTTCTTGCTGACACGATAAAGACATGACTGTGCAGTTCAGTCACCTATTGCCATGTAGAAGCCAGTTCATTTACCGCTGCCCTTCTTTCCAGTTCATCAGTTTGCTGTTATTGGCATCTCCTTTCCATTCCTGTTCTGAAACAGTCAGCCAGCCTCCATCACACAGCTCTGCCAAAAGATCTGCCAAGACAAATAGGAGGAAAGTGTGTGCTTTTCAGTTTGGGGCCAAGACAAGTTTAATTACAGTCAGTGTCAAAAGCCTAGATTTCAGGATGCACATTTTCATCCCCTTTGAGTTAAAACTAGTACCTTTTCCCCCTTAGGTTCATTAATATAGATAGGACAAGTGAGGACTGAGATATACTCCCCACATTACAACCAGGGACCCTCTTCCTTCTCCTACTAGCAGAGGGAGAGACCTTTCTGTCTCTCAAGCCTAAGAGCAATTTTGACTAAGCTCTAAGTGCTTTTGTATCAACCCTTTTACTAGATGTGCTTCTCGACGTTCCTGGCGACATTCCTGAGCAGGCTTCATTGTGTGGCATCCCTTGGAGGTTCAGATGAGCTATCTGGTTTAGCCAAGGATCTTTAAAATCTTCCCTGAGCACAACATACTCGTAGGAAACTGAAGAGAGACAACCTTAGGGATTTTATTATTATTCACGCTGCTGTCTTACAGCATCACCCAAAGGTCAATGGCACTCACTGTTAACACCTTAAATTTGGTTGCTCTAAAATTATATTTCACACAGCCTTCACGAAGGGAACTGAAAAAGCCTTATAGGGACACTCCCAACCATTGTATGCCCATATATGTGGCTGCCTCAAAAGCTGCACTATCAACTCAACTATTGCCTAAAACTAGGCTTTATTTACTGATTGCCGTTCTGATGTTATTTTTTAAGATTAAGAAAAGCTTTGGCCCCTCTGGTAGCAGCTGTCTTCTCCCATCTGAAACATCCTAGGAGGAGCTGTGAACTTGTACCTCCTAATGTCTTTGGGGCCACCCTATGGGTCTCTGCTTTAGTTATTCACTCCTAAAATCTCATCCTTTCTCTGTCATTTAGTAAAAACTTCATCCAGGTGAGACAGGTTACATCAGAGATGAAGAGCTGAAGAGGTCTTGGCCCAGATGGTTTTAGCCAAGTTTCAGTTTAACTGTCAATCCAAGGGCACGTACAACAAAGCACGGTAAGAGAACACTGAGCATATCTATGTGCTCTTGCAAGGAAAACCTAGGAGCCACCATCTCTCAGTAAGACTCTTAATGTGAGTTGGGGCATTGAATTGCTGGAAAAGTATGATGAAGGCTTGGGTAGTCCAAGCATCTTTGCGCTCACTACATGAGGTAGGCTCGCCTGTAACACCCCCATCCTTCAGCCTTGCTTGGATGCAGCATTCATACACATGTACTAGTGCTAGTTTTAGCACAGTCTGTGGGCCTTGATTCTGAGTCGTGTCGGGCTATCTTAGTGCAGAATGCATTTCAGTGCTAAACAAAATTAGTTATATATGGCTATTCATTAACTTCAGTGGTAATATTTGCAAAGCATTTTGAGATCTTCTTCTTATCAAGTGACCTGTTGTCAGGCCACTGGCACTGCTGTTTCCTCGCGAAGGAGAAATAAAAACACGGATATTCCTAGTCTGTCTTAGTTGATTTTCGTATCTACTAACCTGGAATAGAGGGTTTTTTAATTAGATCCTCAAGCCAAAGACATACCTGCTTCTAAGTTTACTGTATGCTCGTAGTTGGAGAGAAGCAGCTACAATACCTTCACTGCTATTCACTTTTGTTCTCCCAGCATTGGGAGGGAAGAATAACATCAATATTTTCTGCCAGACTAAAATGTTCCTCTTTTTCTAAAAGAATATCATATGGCGATGCGTATGTGGCAGCACCTCTGTAGCCCTTGTTGTTACAGTCTTACGTGATGTAATGACAAAAGAGAGATGGAGGAAACCATCCAGTGAGTAAATTCATAAAGTAAATGCTTTGCAGTAACAGAAACCACCTTCATGTTCCCAGATAATTTAATGCTACTATTTACTATAATGTACCGCTTGAATTGCAGTAGCACTTAGGATTCCTAGTCACAGACTAGGGTTCTGCTGTGCTAGACAACAGGCAGGCATGGAACAAAAAAGAAAGCCTCTTCCCTAAAGAATTTGCAGGCTTTGGCATCAGTCTGATCATAAAGATAACGATCTTTTTTTCCAAGAAACGCCTCATCTTGTTCATTATCCTTTGCAATTAGTCTCATGGGGCTCCACTTCCAGCAACATGCACCTGTTAAGTGCAGCCTAGTTGGAGCTTAGAGAGACTTTGATTCTTCCATTTTTTAATGAACAACAAATGGTGCATTAGAGGTGTTTGCTCCTTCAAATATGCAGACATCTGAATTTCTAATTGTTTAGCATTAGTCATAACTTAAGTAGGACAGAGCAGATTCTATATATAGCCTGTTGCCCAGCCATTCAAGACAGATAGTGTGTTTGTACTTCTTCCCATACTTCTTCACTTGAAAGGAGTGAGAAGGCAGTTGCAACATCTTTAACCTCAAGTATTCCAAAATTGTGCTGCCCCCATCTGCTTCTCCCCCAGATATGGAGATTGTTTTCAGAATCATGAGATGTTTAAAGAAGATTACATGCTCAGCTCTTACGGCGTTTATTTGGGGGTTCTCTGATGATGTATCTGACGTCTTTAAGCTTGAAGGCTAAACTTTTTTAGCAACAGTTAAGGTTGTAACGGGATTCCAGGAGCAGGAGTTGCCCTTGGTGTCACAAACCTCCCTTAAACCGCACTGATCGTTTCCCCTCTCCACTCAGTTTTCATTTCTCAGTCTCATTCTCATGTTGCTCTTACATGTGAACGTATCACATGCCTTACGAAGGAAATCCTGGTTCACAACAAACGCACGCTGTGGAGGTTTTGCAACTGAGTGAGGGTTTCACTTTCTGCAAATTCAAACTCCAGCATTTATTCACTTATCTTCGACTCCAAGGCTGTTGTAGGTGGGCACTGGAAAAACATAGCCCCGGGAACTTGCTAAAATTGCTTCTGCCTGGATGCTGGAAAATGCCACACCAACCCAGCTGTGTGTTTCTCTTGGTTTTCATAGTGATGCTCAGATCCAGCACTCCAGCAGCACAGTTTACCCCATGCTTGCAACATAGCTACAACTTTAGAGGTTCCAAATATACCCAGACACCAAGACAGCCAGGAGTACTGATTGCTCAGAGCTCTCAGGCAGTGCTTGTTTGATGGATTTTCTTGTTACCAATAACTGTGAGGTTAGTTCCTCCAGCATTATCATTAACGGCATAGAGAACTCTCACACATACCCATGCAGCCTTCTCAAGCCCGTATTTGAGAGCAAGAATAGCAACTGACAAGTCTTGTGAGGCAAATATAAAGGTCAGCTGTTGCCTCCCTGGATGAGGGCTGTCAGGAGGAGAGAGGCTGCCTGCGCGCTTCTTCCAGCCTTCCCTTTGCTGCTCAGAAGGAAGAGATTGAGGCTGTGAGACCTCCAGAGGTGCTTTTTGGTGATGTTCAAGAGGGTACAGGTGCGGCTCCTCCCTGTGTTACCCGTGCTGGTGGGAATAACCCTCCGCACGTGCACAGCTTTGGGCATGGGTAAGGCTTTTGCTGGGGCAGAAGATCCATGCTCGACATTCCTGAGCAGTGCGTGCTGGCCTCTGCTCAGCTGGGGGTCAGGCTTTGGGAGGAAAACCACCCCTGCAAATCCACCCATGCATGAGCCACTGCAAACGGCTGTGTTCTGGCCAGACATGGTGGAACCGAGAGGATATTCCTGAGGAATTTTTCCTTCTGCTGGTACCCCCAGCCCATAAAAACGTGTCTTGTGGGCAGCCATCTGGGATCAAGAGTGTGAGCATTAAGTCATGAATTAAAATAGTCCTCTAGCTGAGCTTATGAACTTGAACTTGGAAAATGCAAGATTCATTCCTGCCTTCTACACAAATCCCTGAGGAATACCAAGTAAATCTCTTCACCATCTCATGTTGTATTTCCCCACTGGAAAGTCTGGGAAATGAAGGTGCTTCCCTCTCCCTCTCACTGGACTGTAGGAAAACCTGTTCTAAGTTATAGGTGGAGCTCTGCTGTGCTGGTGAGATGTGCCACAGAAAATTCCTGTGACAGGAGCGTGTCCCTGCCTTCCTGGAGGGAGGTAACTGAAAAATTGAAAGAGAAATTAAAACTGAATGGGAGAGTTTTGAAGATTTCTGGGGTCATAAGAAAGGGCAGGTATCTGATCTCCCTGTCAGCTTTGTTCTTTGTCCCAACCCAGAACATGCTCTTTTTAATGTAACTGATTTATTTTTATTGATTTTTTATAACTCACTTTAATTAAGGCTCTCTACGATTATTCTAGCAAATTCAGTCTGCTGAGGGATAATAGGCAAACGTATTTTGTTCTTAAAATGACTTGGCATCACCTTCAGGCGTAGTAAGATACCCTGATTTTCTTTTTTTCCCTTTTTCTCTATATTGCCCTTTAATCCATAACATTTATGACCATCAGAGGTGGTGGATGCACCATCCCTGGAGATACTCAAGGCCAGGCTGGATGTGGTTCTGGGCAACCTGATCTAGTTGAAGATGCCCCTGCTCATTGCAGAGGGGTTGGACTACATAAGCTTTGAAGGTCCCTTCCAACCCAAACCATTCCATGATTCTATGATTTTATGATCATAATCTTAGTGTCAGGAATACCAAAAAGTGAAATGGAAATGTAATGTGTACATGTGCCAGTGTACGATTGCTGGCACCTCAGAGTGGGTGAGGTGCAATGAGTTCACCTGAAATAGTCACAGACTGTAAGATAGCATGCTAGAGAGGTGATCACAGGGGTCCAGTAATGATGGTGATCACATGAAGTGGTCATCTGAGATGGTGTGGAAATATTTGCTGAACACAATGCCAGAATTCCTTACCACCATCTGACAAAGGCTGGTGGGGCAATGAAATATTGCACTGTGGTGGAAAGCTGTTCTACATCTATCGTGTGTTCTTCCATGTTTGTAGCTGGACATCTTCAAAATACCTGGGGTAAGAGCCATGCCCTCAGTTTAACATCATCACTTCTATATTGCTATATTTAGAACCCTGTGACCTCTCTGCTAAGGTCAGTCAGTGAAGAGGGGATTCTTCTCGCCTCACATTAGCTACCTAAAAATTCAGTGAGCATCTTCTAGGTAGCTGTCTGCACTCCCTTTATAGACAAGGGAATGAGGTGAGCCTCTCCAGAAGCCTGAAGGCACTATTTTGTGATGGGATGTATCATGCCCTGGGCATGCCTTTGCTTTCCATTAGCTATCTCAGAGTAGCTATAATTGCCTTTCACTAGGTGCCTGAGTTTGAGATCGCTAAGGTTAAAGGGCAGGTGCACCCAGCCTGAGCCAGCAGAGAGGAGATGGGCCTCGCTGGCACTTTTTTTCCAGACAATGTTATTTTGTGATTCACTGGGAAATTTCTGTTTGCCCCTGATGTTTGCAGAGTGAGTCAAACAGGAATACCTTCCTTAATGAAGGGGTGCTAGTCTCACATGCTATCACTAAACATCAAACTCTAATCCAGATAAACCTGGCACCTGCCCTGTCTCTCACCCCCCTGGTGAGAGCCCAGGGTTTCTTCTGTTGAAATCTCCCTCAGGAGTGACAGCTGGGATTTCAGTCAGAAACCAGTGAGGACTCCGGAGAAAGGACTTCCATGTTCCTAGGCAGTCAGTTCTGTATTGAAATGCTAAGGGAAGTACTTTTCCAGTTGAGTATCTCTGATACTTCATATTCCTTGTTATCAAGGCATCCAAATGTCTCACAGTCTTTCCTGCATTTAAACTGTTGCAAGCCCCATCACACATCACTCAGGATCTACGGGCAAAGTGTGGTAATATGACCATGATGGATTAGAAACCATCATGTGCTAGACGCTGCAGACCCTCCTCAGAGCCAGGGGTCAGGAAAAAGGGGTGAAGAACCTGGCAGGTTGTACAGCTCCTGTGAAAACTGCAGGAGTTCTCCTAGCTCACTCCTATGCTGTACTTGCTTTCCTCGGGTTTCTTCAAGGGGCAAAACTGTCTGCCTAAAGGAACCTAAATAGTATTGTAAGTGATTAAAGACACAATCTGAGCCAGTTCTCACTGGCATCAGTCTTTTGGAGAGATGCAGCTCTATGCCTTATTCAGATCTCACCCACGACACTAAAAAAAAATGTATTTGGATCAAAATGCTTCCTTCTTTATGTTTATGATCACATTATTTTAAGAGGTTTCATGTCTTTAAAAGAGATATTAAACCTAAAAATGGAGACACTGAGATAAAACCCACCCCAGAGCACATCTGGAGGGGCCGAGTTTAATAAGTGCCTCTTACATTTTCCATCAACTGTTTGAACTTAGCTCCTGTTTCTTTGAACCTCTTGTTCTCACTGAAAGCCCTGCTGACATGCTTTAAAAGCATACAAATAGCTGCTGGTGCAACTATCTGCACAATATATTCTGTTCTGTTTTCGTTGTAATACACATTTCATTTCATGAATGCCTGAGCTAGTAGAGGTAATGCAGAGATAAATCTCTGGTATTACTACTTGTTTTACCATCTGTTTCTTTATGATGCACAAGATCTGATTCTTTGGCACTTCACCAACAGCATCCAAGGCTGGAGGTAGGTACAACAAAAATTAAAGTGTATAGCATCCCTAAGGAGATGCTCAAAATTGGGCTGTGGCCAGCCTCATCCATTAAGTTGTTTGAACTTAATATATGTTATTTTATTAAGGAAATTGATTTCATATTCATTACCAATTTAGCATTAATAGCATATGACCACTTTCTACGGTCTTTTGCAGCTCCCCACTGTGATGGGAGACAAGCAAGTGCATGACCCCGAGCATTTACAGTCCATGCAGGATAAACCAGTTGGGTTTATGGTAAATTTTCGAATTTAAAGGGAACGACATGATTGATGTTGCAACCGAGGCAGTGGAGAAGCAGGACTGAGATGCAGTGGGATGCAAAATATGGAAGAACACACATTACTCATTGAACGGGTGTTGGGCAGGAGTTATTTCTATAGGCAGCGCTACCTCCTGGAAGAGAAGATCAGTGGAGAAACAGCCCAGCTGGAGATACTGCTGGACTATGGTCTGGAGCCTGCAGACGTAGTGGAAATGGGAGAACACTTCAAAGGGACCTGAACCTGAGATTAGGACGCCACGGAGGGTGGGGCCTCAGCTGAGGGGGACAAACAGGGAAACACACGGGTGTGGGTTGAAAAGGTGAGGAAGGGCAGCTCGTGGAGCCGAGGAGGGGGATAAAGAGCAGCTGCTGCCTCCGTGCAAGAAGTGGGAATGCAATGGAGAGAAGCGAGGGCCAGAGCGAGGGACCGGGAGCTGGCGGCGGAGGCAGGGCCGTGAGGAGCGGGCGGAGGTGTCGGAGGTGCAAGGGCGGAGGAGCGGGCGGAGCGCTGCCCGGGCTGCAGTCCCTGGTGCTCCCGAGGAGACCCCCTCCGCCCTCCCTGCCGTCCCCAGCGGCGTTCCACCCCCCTCCCACCCGGGCAGCCCCCGCAGGTTGGCGGTGTCCGCGGTGCGGCGAGTCCTGCCCGGCACCGGCGCCGGCACCGGCACCAGCGCCGCACCTGCCCTGCCCGCGGGGCTCGGCCGCGCTCCTGCCCGCTCTGCAGGGGAAGCGCTGCCCAAACCCGGGCGCGGAGCAGAGACGGGATCCACGCAAACCCCGAGCCGCGCGGAGCTTCCCGCACCGGCCGGCCGCGGCTGGGGGGGACCGCGGCGGGGGGAACAGACGGCCCGGGGCAGCAGCCCTGGTGCTGGGTGGGTCGGGTCCCCCGCCGCGGGCCGGCCGCTAGTGGAAAGTTTCCCGGAGTGACCTCTCATAGTACGCGCCCGCCAGGCAATCTCATTCAAGTATTTTTGTCAATGGGGTGGGGTGGGGGGGGTGGGGGGGGGATGGGGCACGCTTCTCCCCGGCCCCCGGCCCGGCTGACGTCACTGCAGAGGCGATAAATATCTGTTGATATAATTGGACGTGAGATTTGGGGTTGCAATAGCGAAACTCGGCCCATCGCCGCTCCGACGGGCCCCCATGATTTATTCAGCAGTGGATCGGGGCACGCAAGCGGGCTGTCAGGAGAGCGTCAGCTTATTAGGCAAGTTCTGCGTGGTTCCAGGAGAGGGTCTAAGCTATAAAAATCCCGCGCCCCGGCTCTGATTAGGACCAAATCTGATCCCAAGTTCGCCAGGAGCCGGCTCCGAGGAAGAGTGAGAAGAAGGCACACCGGCACCTCCAAGTCCCGCCGCCTGCCCTGTCGCCGTCGCAGCCCCAGGTAGGTGCGGGGTTGCGCCGGGGCGCGGAGCGGGATGCACTGCGCTGCGTGGGGCTGAGCGCGGCGTCCCGCGGGAGGCGGGAGCTCCCCCGGCCGGCCGGGGAGCGGGGAGGCGAGGGGCAGCCGGGCGCTCGCACCCAGCGGCTGCTGGGGAGAGCCGCCCCGCGGCAGGCACCCCGCCGCGGGCGGGGGGGAAGAGCCGCCGGACCGGCTCTCCTCGCAGGGGCTCAGCGCAGCCTGGTCCGCGGGAGCCGCCGGCGGCGCAGCCCGGAGCTCTTCGACGGGAGGGGAGGGAAGGAGCGGCCGCCTCGACGGCGGGGGCTGAGCGCTGCCGGGCAGCGGTGCGCGGCGCGCGGAGGGGCGCGGAGGGGCTCCGAGGGGAGCGGAGGGATGAGTTTCAGCACCGGGACAGCGGCCGGCCCCGCGCTGCCCTGCCCGCCGCCGCTGCTCGGCTGTGTAACCCCGTCCCCGGTGCCCCGTGTGTCCCGCAGGTTTGGGCCCCGACCATGAAGATCCCGCTGCTGGTGTCCACGGGAATCCTGCTGGTAGCCCTCCTGCCCTGCCAGGAGTGCAGAGCCCTCAGCAAGAACCCGGTAGCCGCCCACGGGGCTCTGCACCAGCCAGATTTCTTCCAGCAGCAGCAGCAGCAGCAACAGCAGCAGCAGCAAACTCTGCCCGTCCTGCTCCGCATGGGAGAAGAGTACTTCCTGCGGCTGGGAAACCTCAACAAGAGACCCGTTGGCTCTTTCTCCGCCTCCTCCAGCAGCACCAGCCACCTACAGCCCGAAGCCGCCGCCAGCAACTTTTTCCGGGCGGCTGTGCAACAGCTGCAGCAGCTGCCCGAGCGCTCGCTGGGGAGCCCCGAGGAGGGCGAAGCGGAGGGCGAGGCCGTGGAGAGGGAGAAGCGATCCGAGGAGCCCCCTATTTCTCTGGATCTGACTTTCCACCTCCTGCGAGAAGTCCTGGAGATGGCCCGAGCCGAGCAGCTGGCGCAGCAGGCTCACAGCAACAGGAAACTGATGGAGATAATCGGGAAGTGAAGCGGCCCCTCCCCGCCTTGCCAAAGAGATTCCGCAGTTAGCACAAGAATAATTACACCGTCCGATGTACCATAGTGCTGCTCTGATGTCATCTCTTTATTTTTATATAGCTTTAAACCTAGAAGGGTGTACTCCGAACAGCCTCTGTCCCTTGACTAGCATGCACAACCGTGTACCAAGTGCAGAAACACGAGTGTCGTTCGTAACCTCCCCTACCTTTATTTATTTCTCCATTTCCCAGTTATTCTAGTGCCATCGCAACGTAGGGATGTGTGAGCATTGAAGAAGTGGTGCCAAGAAGACAGATAACTTTTCTGCTGGGGGCAGGGAGGTGGGAGGGGGAATCTCTGTAAGCTACTTTAAATCCACTTTTTTTTTTTCCTGTAAACATTTTCACAATAAAACATCTTTTCAGCGCTCGGTCGATTTGGTTGTGTAAGAGAATGTTTAATATTTATATTTTTAATAAAAGCTGCAAAGTAAAGATGGCTTGATAGACTTTCTTGCCTGGACGCCCGAGGGCTGCTCCGCCTCCCTCAGCGCTTACCGGGGCGGGGAGAACGGCGGAGAGGGGGGCACCCACGGCCGCTGTCACCCGGAGCCGCGGGGAGCCTTAAATCCCCCCCCCAGGGACGCGTTTCCTCTCCCCGCCCCGGGAGCCCCGGTCCCCGCGGGCTGTCCAGCGGCGCGCCCCGACGAGCCGCCGGCCCCGGGCCCCGCAGTCCTCGGCACAGGCTGCTCCCGGGGACCGAGGGGAAGCGGGGGCACTCGGGGGGCCGTGGGTGCCCCCAGCCCTGCCGGTTCACCCCGAGGGGCTCCCCGGCTCCTGCCGCTGCGGCCGGGGTCGGGCAGTCTCCTCCTGCCAGAGTGCAGCGGTGAGAAAACGTGAGCTCGGGCCTCTGTTGCGTTCTCGGTCTGGCTGTGCTCGCCCTCTCCGCACCCCAAAAAGGCAGGTTCTTCCCCACTTCAACTCCTCCCGTCCTGGCGGCGGTACCCAGGCTGGGTCCCTCCCAGGGGCGCTGGCGAGGTGGCAGGGCTTATGAAGACGCTTCCCAGGGGGAGCTGGGGAAAGTCCTCCATATTTTCCACAAAAGCCCTCATGCCAAACCAAATCCCAGTAAAAGCTGCTCCAGCAGCCAGAGCAATGAGGCGGTGGTGGCTGCGCGAGTCCCAAAGCTTTGCAGGGAGATCGCCTGTGCAGCTCTCCAAAACTCCCACAAGTGCATTTTCCAGGCAACACAGATACCGGTGAAGGCTGAGGTGGCTCAGCCTGGCAGTGAGGAGTGGCCAGGCCCTGGGGCTGACCCCTCACAGCCGGCTAACCTCCCTGGGGTCTGCACCACCAGCTCACCAGTCCCGCTGGAGCTCAGCACACGCCTATGGCCTTACACAGTCCTCTGCCCAGGCCCTGGACTCCCAGAAAGATCTATGCTTAACCCTAGTGCAGAGCTTGATGCCCGGTCCCCTATGGCACCAAGGACTCCCAGCAACTTGTCAATCTCTCTTAATCGCTACCAAGTGCTGACACTCTGTCCTCAATGACAATACTCGCAGAGTGTCACCTTCAGTACAACTTGCAGAGCTTTAAGACATGAATTTGATTTCATTAGGCAGCTCAGCACCTGCTGTGCGCACAGAACAGGACATTTCGCATTTACCTTTTTTACAGCTCACCATGGGGCCTTCAAATTAAACCTGTGATCACCTCATCCCATTCTGGTTTCGTGCAAGAACACGTCTATTTTCTGACACACACGGATGACTGAGAAAACGCAGACACATTATGGCTGGACAGCTGTGGGCAACACTCTAGCATCTGCCCCACGTGCTCAGAGCTGTGTTCTGCAATCATGTGCAGGGGCTTGGACAGTGATTTCAGCATGTCCATCTTCCTCATCCCTGCTGCCTGGCACCTTCCCTACGTATAACCTCTATGGGAGGGTCATCTATGGCGGCTCAGCAGGAAGAGCAAGTGGGAAGGGAGAAATGGCAGCTTCTCTCTCCCATCCTGTGTTCAGCCTCCCCATCTGGGGAGGCACCAGTGCTGTGGGAATACAAGTGGCTGCAAGGATGAGCTCAGACACAACCCTGGCTTGAGGCTGCTGAGGGTGTGATAGTGTCACTGAAGTCACCACAGCACCAATGAGTGGGGATGCAGGAGGGTACTGAGGAGAAACACTGTTTTGGTAAAGGATGCTACTAGTGAATCTCATACCAGCATTTTAGCTAAGAGTGGTGAAGCATTTACACCTACACAGGGATGTGCCAAAAAGTGAGTAACAAAACACTAGCAGTGCTCAGCCTACAGCTGAAGTGATGCTGTTTTCCCCTTGGAAACAAGAAATTATTGAAAAACACTCTGAGTACAATACAGCACAGTAATTTGTCCCCAGGTCCCCATCTCCCTCAGGACTGTCATCTCAAGGGCTGGGTACAATGTGGAGGCCAACTGAGTTCCTGGGAACAAAACCCTCTTGGATGTCCCTTTCCAGGGCAGTTTCTTTGCTGACTGCAGCCAGGCTGCGGGCGCTCGTGGTCCTTCCGAGGAGAAGCACACCAGAAGCCAGCCGGAGTGAGTCATCATTCAGTCAGTGAGTTCAACCAGGAGAAGGAGAAGATATGACGAGCCGGCTCGCCATCCCTCTCATTGCTCACGGGAGTTTCCTCCACTTGTCCTTGAGGGGACGGTTCAGAACCAGTCTGTAAAGGAATGAAAGGTTGACAAATGGAAAAGGAAAAGATGAATTGCATTAAAACCCTTAAGATTTCACAGCATGCAGAAAACCAGAATGAAGTGGGAAAGAGGAGGGGACACCAGCAAGACTTTTAATGCCAGAAGAAGTCAGAAGGCCTTTTGCCACAGACAATGGAAGAGGGAGGATTACACCGGGTGAGCTGTGTCACAGCTGTGCAAAGGGCTTAATCCTGATTTGGACTTCTAGAATATTATTGCACTGACGGTGATAACTGCCTGCTTAGAAGTGATCCAGAGCCAGCTTGGCTTGCATAGCTGGGTCTCCAGATTGATATGGACCAAAGCCAAAAGTTATTGTCAGTGCATTGCCACTCAAAGTGATCCTTGTTCTGCTGTCATGAAATCTGCCTTGGATGTGGTGCTTTTTATCTTTTTTTTTTCTTTAAAGTCTTTTAATATTTATTTCACTTCAATTTCACTCATCCCAAGAGTAGGAAATAAATAACACAGAAATAGAAGCTTCTGCTTATATCCCAGGGCAAATTCCGGTTTTATTTGCACAGGTATCCTATGCTTACAGTAAAAAAAGGAATCTAGACACAATATGCTGCAACTGCTAATCACAGCAATTATTACTATTTTGAAAATTAGCTGACTATTTAACAGACCAATATAATATGCAGAAATATTTTACTAGTTCCAGTGTTTTCAGATCCCTTTGGCAGAGAATGAAGACTGATTTATGATAGCATCTGAAATCCTATTAAAGATAAAACATGTAAAAATGGGTGATTTGGTAACTAAGGGATACCTTGTGTCTTCATTATTAAAACCACTATTTAACTTGCAACATACAGGATTTTTTCCCCTTCTTTATATTCCTAGATATGCATAGAAATTATTGCACATTGTTAATATTAAAATTGCCATACTGCTAGCCCTCTCTGTGCAGGATACCACCTTCATTTGGGAACTTTATCACAACCTTAGGAGAATTATTTGACGTCAAGGTACTACTTGATAAAGGGAAAATGAGAGTGGTGTCCTCTGAATTTTAATGTCTCAATCTATATAATGTTGTCCTAAATGGAAGTTACCAAAGCAGTGATGCTAACAGAGATATCCAGGAACAAACAATGAAGCAAGGATGCTTGTGAGGAACTGAAGCATGGGATGGATGACTTTCTTAAGCATTTCTGTAAGTGCTCAATGTTAGAGTGTACCACAGGAATTAGTAAGAACTAATGGCATGTTAAGTATAAATTTGCTACTGGGCTTCATTCCAGTTACTACCTATTCAAGTGTCACTAACAAAAAAGACTGCATGAAGGTATGAAAAACGTAGCTCCCTATTTTTTTTTATATGCAATTAGAGTTCACAGCTCCTTTTTTAGATGCAGATCCTCAGTTGCTTTAGACTGGAATAACCCTACATGTTCCAATGAAATGCTACCTGAGAAAATGTATGAAATATGGAGTAACCTTTTACTTTGATTCATATTTTCAAAGCAAGGCACTCACTGCTATTTGTTGCAAAATGCATGGCTCAGAAAGGATTTTTATGGATAAGGATCTTGGAGAAGAATATAGCTTTTGCTTGCTAACTTTATAATGCATTTTAATAAGTGCACAAGCATGATGAAAAAGCTGGGAGAAATAGCTGCCTATTTGAATACCAAAGTCCATTTTCAGCAATGCTAGTGAGAAGGGCTGTCTCCCAAGCTTTTTCAAAAGGTTTGGGCCCATGGGGATAGATCTTCAGCTGAAAAGGCAGGTAGTTGAGTCCTGATTATAGAAGATCTGCCTCTCAGCACTGGAAAGTGCTGAATGCAAACCTTTCAACCTGATTACAAAATTCAGGTATCAGCATTAAATACATGGCTAGACTTCTTAAGGTGTAAGAGATCCCGTGCTCTCCTGATCTTTGTGGGTACAGGAGTGTAGGTTTTCTACTAGACCTCTGCTGAAAATTTTGCCTCTTTTTTTTTTTTTTTGAAGGACATTTGGAATGCCTGAACTAGCAAGAATTGGCTTGAAATTGGTTGTGCAGTTTTGTGAAACGAGCCTTCACTAGTGTGTGTAAGGAGGCATGGGACAGCTTGCCTCACTTCTCGCTCTTCAAAGGAGTAGGACTGGCTAGAGGTTTAATAAAGAACTGCTTGTATATTTTTTTACTTAAAACCATAGTGGTACCTCATAGTTTCTCTGCCTGTGCAAGATGGGATTCTTTTTAGCACTTCCGCTTGCTGTTCCAACCAGCTACTATACAGAAGTACACATTAAACTAAGGTTAACTCTGAAGCAAAGAACTATGTATGGACTTAAGTAAGTAGTGTTTCATACAATTTGGACCTAACGTGTAAGAAGACAAAATTCACAATGTAATGACTTAGATTGGCTAGATGACTGCGTTACCTTGTTAACCAACTCTGCTGGTACTGCACTTCAAACAAAACAATCTTGGTCTGCATCACTGCCAAATCTGCATTTCATAAGGTGTTAACTCCTTCATATTCTGCTGTGATGACATCTTCCTGTGTCAGCAAAACAATGTCAGAGCTCCAACATATTCCCACTGGGTTTGGCGGGATGAAGCATTTACTCCCTGCACCTCGCTGGACTCAGCAGGCTGCCAGTCTGCAATACTTCAATGTGTCTTTCCAAGAGCAACCATTTGCCATCATGCCCAGACACCTTTTAGACTTGCATTTTCACACCTGTGACACTTTAGTATTTGTGCTCTGAGTCATACAGTGACTAAGGTACCCTATACTCATGTGAGGCAAGAGACCATCAAAAGGTGCCAGGAGCAACTCTGTCCACATTATTAAGTCAGTTCCTCCCTTCCAGCTGCAGCCCACACAACTCAGAGTTATACGTTGTGCTGAGATTGTGAGACACAAAGCTGCAGACTTCTACAGAAAGCAACTTCTTTGAACTAGGAGGTGACTCTGAAAGGTAGGAAGCAGAAGTAGGGCTCAATGTCAATTGGGCAATTGTCAATTTTGAAGCAGTGTCAATGGGATTAGAGTATCCAGCCCCTCTGCAGGTCCTTGCAATCTCATCTCAGATCACCTCGCTTTCCCTATTACAGCAGCCCTGCTCTGCTGCCAGAGAAAAGCTTTCTGCTGAGCACGGCACAGCCCTTGCCACATGACTTTCAGATGGTTCAGATTCAACACTTCATTGTGTCTATCCATTGCTATTAGGTAACTGTTGTCAAGCTTCTACTCGAGCTTTATCTTAGTCTTGGAGATCTCATGGGTAGGGCTGTTTTTCACATTACCTAGAATAACAAGTCCCAACCCTTGACTTGTGTCGCTAACAGTAATAAGGAATAACTAAAGTGTTTACCTCAGATTACATTAATCACATTAGGCCAATGCTGAGAGAGTGATGAATACTTACACACTGATTTAGATTTTCCCTTGTGGTGCAGAGTGACATCAGATTATGCTCTCAATAAGCACCAGGAATTTTCACCAGGCTAGCTCATGAAGCAGGGAGGAAAGCACACCCTGCATGACTGATGGTTGAGTTTGCTTTTCCCATAAGCAAAGTCCAGGCTGAAGTTCACGAGCCAAATTTTTGGAAGTGCTGAGCAACCACAACTCCCACTGAGCAGCCATTCAGCACTCCTCAGCATCTGGCACACTAAGATTTGCACGTATAAGGATCTCAGAGTTTAACCTGATGAGTTGTATCAAAGTTGCAGGTATTCATCATCTTTCAGCATTTGCTTTCTTAAGCAGAGCACTACTTAAATCTGTACACGGTTCTTATAAAGGGTGTGGAGTGGGGAAAGGAGTGAGTAGGATGGCTTTGCCATAATGTTTTCATTTATTAGGGTCTAGCAGTTACCCATTTATGCTGGGGAAAAATAGGCAGCCTAAGCCTTCCAGAGACTTGAAACAAAATGAAATCTACACATTATTTTCTGCTTTACCTCCATTAACCTCCATTAACCTCCATAGCCTTTAGGTACAAAGACTGGGATCCATATTACCAAACTTGAGTCATCCAGAAATGAGATATCCACCCAAGCAAGCTGTATTCATGCCCTATAATGGGAGTGATGAGAGGAAGGCACAACCAGAGGGTGGTTTGTCCCGTACTTAGAAGTGTCTATAGGGTGGGTTGCCCTCTGGAAGTTCTTTCTGCTGACTCTAGAGACACTCTTGGTGGCTGGGTTAGATTCGATCTGGCTTTTAAGTAAGATCTTACAAGAAAGATTTCTGTCAAATACTTCAGGATATCAGAAACCTACTTGTTAGAAATTGAGAACTTTGACTGCATTATCACTTTTACAAGGTCAGTAACTCTTAAATTTAGGAAACAGGGAGAAAAGGTGAAGGGTCTTCCCAGTCTTCTGTTTTTTGCTCTGGAAATTTTTGATTATTTTTTTTATGACTTCTGATAAGGTGGGATCTGGAGAAACCATTGTTATAATGTCCCTCTCAGAGATATATCACACCAGCTTGCAGGAAGATGTGAGAAATAAGAGAAATGGGGGCTGAAATGGTTGTTTCCTCCAGGGCTGTAGCTCACCCAGCAGTATATTTTATCTGGATTGAGCATAATTAAATGATAATTTTTGTAATTAATCAGAAAAAAAATGTTTGCTGGTTTTACGCTGTCCACAGGAGCATAGATTGTGCCTTTGCTGGCAAAGAAAAAACTACCTAAAATTTTTTTAACAAATATGGTTTTACCTAGTGAATTTGTACTACTTCAACACTTTGCGTCACCTGACCTATTGCTCAATTCTCCAAACCATCTTGTAGAGTCGTGGTGTCAGTTTTGACCAAATTGATGAGAAAGGTCTAGATTTACAGTGCAAAAAGTGAGAAAAGAATGCATGGGGTTTATTAGGAGTCAGTATGCCCCAGGTTATGGGGTTATTCTTACAACTATGCAGATGGATGGTTATTTATTTGCTATAAACTATATGAATGTTTTCTGGAGCAACAATGCTAACCAAAGCAGGTCCTGCCCCTTGGCTCCTCGTCCATCTCTTCTCACTTTGCCTCCATGGTTCATTGTTCATTTGCATCGCTGCAGCTGTTTGCAGGGCTGCAATAAGAAAGGGAATGTCACTGGAATGACATCAATTTTGTGTTGTTTTTTTTTGAGGTGAAGGAAGGTATTTTTAAACCTGGACCATTTGAATGATTTGATTCCAACACAGCCCAACAAACAGCTGTCTCAGCACAAATGCCATGTGAGTGGTGGCATCTGGACAGGAATAAGAAGCAGGGCAATTTGGCAAGAAACTCCTAAATCACCTTTGCTGCCAGAGAAAAAAATGGATCTACACCCTTAGAGGCATGTGAACTACCCAATGCCTTCACTGCCTGCTCTTGATCCAGCCAGAGAGCAAGAGTGTGAATATGTTGTAGTATGCGGGTCTTGGAGAGAGAAGCAGTAAAAATACAAGCTGCTTCTATGGTTTCAGTAGCCTCAGAAAAGGAGTGAGAAATTACAGCTAATTCCCATATTTTAGCTGGGTTGTTTAGAAACAACCCCCAGTGTTGACAAGAAAAGGCATGATTAAAAAATGCTAGCTGGTCGCAAAGCAATCACAGAATCCGTAGGCTATGTTTGTCTGCCTCAAATGTCAAGTGTTACACTTCTGGCACTCAACACTTCCAGGCAGCGGAAACAAAAGAAGCACAACAGGTTATTTTCAAATAGTTTACACTTTAGTTCAAGCATTTTGTTTTCTTATTTTTATGCAGTCTAGCTCCTTCAGTGTAACTCCTGGCAGCTGTCACATGCATCACAACAATATTGTTCCAAGCTAAGAGGCTGCTTATTTTGTAGGGATCTTTTCTTTTTCGTTAGGGGGAACCAACAGAATTTTCTCTAAAATAATTGCTACAATTGCCTGCCACAGAAACGCATATACTAGCAGGCAAAATAATATGCACAGACAAGCTCCCTCAGTCACAGTACTAAATATGTCACTCAGCAGTGGTCAGTAATGAATTTTAGAAGTCCATTGGGAAGAAATGCCTTTCTTCAATAGATTTTCATTAGATTACAATTAACATGTGCATAATGTCTAATGCAATGTCTCTTATAAAATGACCTCAAAGAGGCCAAATATATTTCAGAGGAAAACAGGCCTGCTAGCTTCTTTTGACACAGAATCCACACATCTCCTACAGGATATGGAGGTCCAAACACTTGAACCAGTGGTGGAAACAGTTTTACAGAATGGTGTGAGAGAGCAGCTTTCTTCTAACTGTTATTTTGGACTAAGGAAATCCAATTCCTTTATTTATCTCACGTATCTTATTCATGACTCAAACAAAAAAGCCTGAAGTAACATACTTGTGTAATGTTTCACCCATTGCTGCACCTCATTGGCATTACTTTTTGTTGAGAGTGATTAACTATATATTTGCATAAAACCTTGTCCTGCTACTGTCCAGGACAATGGAGGAAACCCAAGAGAAGGCTCTTACAAATACGTGAATGTTAAGGCTGCCTGATAGGAACAGTCTTTCCCAGATCTATCTACACAACATTTCCCATCTTTCTCAGAGTGAAGCTTTTGAGGACATCCTGATCAATCAACCATGTCATTTCTGTTCCCTTCCAACAATAGAAGGGTCATCTTGAGGGGCTGGAGGAGTAAGTGGTATGCACTGGCCACCAGTACTAGAAAGCTACTCAAAGCTACCAGTTGCCCCCTCTTCTTCCTACTGCTGCTTCATCAGACAAGTAGATATGATTTCAGATCAGCAAGTTAAATGTGAAGTAAACACTTTCCAAGAACTCCCCTGTGTCAGTAACCTGCCTAATCCATGCCAGGGAAACTTTGCTATTAGCTTTCAGGAGAAGCAGCAAACCTAGTAATGGTTGAACATCATGCCTCTGTCAGGTAGTCTTTCCTTTGAGTAACATGGACTGTTGTAATTGAAAACATTTCTTCCTCTGCAAAGGGTATTTTCGTAAATCCAGTGAATGAAACAGATTGCCAGTTCAGACTGTAACTCACCCAGAGGTCCATTCAGAGGATCAGATAACAGAGCCAGCATGGCTGTGAGCTGTGTAGACACATACCACTCTTGCAGGTTGGAGCACTGCTCACATTGTGACTGACTGACTGATGGGCTGCTGTAAGTACGTGGTGGGGAAGGGGGGCAGGTATACATGAGCTGTTGACACAGCACACCTTCTCTTGAGAGACAAAACCACACTGATGGAAATGCAGGAAGAAAAGCTGGAACTTCAGCTAAACCAGTTGCTGTTCTTTAAAGCCAGCACAAAACAGAAGAAGAGCTTCTTTGCCACAGTTAAAACCCTTTTCCCCCCTCATCTCATGTTGCTGTTGCCCCTTTTCCTTTGGGTGCTTGTTTTTCCATGTCTTCAGTTGCCTGAACTTTCTTGCTACAGCCACAGCAAGTGAAGCTGGTAGCCAAGAAATGACTCTATTCCATCAACACATTGCTCAGTGAGTAGCATTGTGATTTCCCAGACAAATGTCTGTTGTATCACATCTCACACTGTAATTTGCTTGTGCATTAGCAATGCTGGTTTGCTTCACAGCTCTCAGTCAACCAACGTGCAACATATTTAATCAAGCTTCCTCCTGCCCATCTTGCCCTGTTCCCAGGTGAAGTCCAAGGAAGCTGTGATAAATGCTGCTTTTAAAGCCTCAGATTCAGTCACAGTTATTGATTATTGTAGAGCACAGATCACAGGTAACTGTCACCAGAGACAAGCCTGGAACTGACCTGCATCTGGGCAGGTGTTGGTTCCATTTTATTTTTTAAAGGGATCTATTAATTTTATAAAACTGAATTATGAAATTGTGCCTAAATATAAAAATGAATTAATTAAAAAAAAAATCTGATGCCAGACATCGTAAATTCTCACCCGCACTGATGGGGAAAAAGACAGCTACCTTTCCTCAGTAAGGCATTTTGTAATACAGCAAGTCATACAGCATGTGTTTCATCATGAAAAAGAAGCCACATTTGTGTGCAGAAATGCTGAGGCAGGAGTGCTCAGACTGGGTCTGTATTTCAATCACCACCTTCGGCGGTTGAGATAGACTGAGGCAGATTTTATAGGGTGCTCTTTAAATTAAAAAGAGCAATGACAAATTCTGATAACTTATTCTTTGGGGTTGTGAGATCTTCATTCTCTGCTCAGTCAAAGGCGTGACATCTGTGTTGGACATCTGCAGTGTAGTTTGCACATTGCAGCACCTATCTATTTCTTTTGGCCAGTAGCCTGGGCTAACAAGTTTTCTGAATTAGTCACTGGTCTATTACTTAATGACCTGAAGATTATTGTAAAGATGTCAGTAATATATATCACCTGAAAAAGTGATCTCAGGTGGAATCAGCTCTGTTTGATATATCTGGTTTTTAACATTTCAATTTGGCTGGACATGTCACACCCCAACCTTTATGTCCACTTCAAATGTAGGTGGGCACTGAATCCTGCAGGGTACTGCAGGCTTCTTGCCTGCTCACAAGTCAGGAAAGACTGGAAGTGGCATGATACAATATACAAACACAAGGACTCAGGCCAGTTTATTAATTACTGCTGGTGGGATTTTCAGTGAGGTAGCCTGGTATTAAATACTGATCCACCTGTAATGGTTACAGGACTACAAGCACTGCTTTTCGTAAACAAGTGTATGACTATACTGAAAGCCTGAACTGTCTCAAAGCTGTAGGATAACTAACCAAATATTTCACAAACAGGTGGCTTGTGTTGTTGTGACATGTATCTACCATAATCTGATGTAAACCAGCAACAGTTCATCCTTGATTAAGAAATATTTTTGTTTACACTCTACTTTCCTTTCTGAATGCTTTAACAATGAGCAGAACAAGTGATGCTTTGAGGAGGAGGTCGACTGGAAGTAGAATTCAGTGTTTAAATGAGCTAGACAATGAGAAAGACAATGTCTAGGTGAACCTGGCTTTGTATTAATTTGAACAGGATAAATAACTTTGCCCACTCTGTCATTGCAGAGGTCCTTTTGCTAGTAATGGACTGAAAAAATTAAATATACATAAATCAGATGGTATCTATGACTCACCAGACAAATCACAGACTATTGGAGGTAAAACTTCAAGTGAAGTATTTGCTGCTCATATTAATTATGAGAAACTGTTGTCTGAAAACTGGTCTTCATGCATTGCCCTCACGACTCATCACTGCTGCCTCTGAATCACCCAAATAATTCTCAGAAGCAAGGGAGAGAGAGGTGTTAAAGAAGGAACAATCAAGACTTTCCTCATTTTCTCTGCATGTATTTACTAAACTGAGGAAAAAAAAATCTCACCTGAAGCATGAAGTCAAGATACAAAATGGAAAGTTAGACGCAGAATTTGCCACCAGCTGAACATCGGCCTGAGTGGCCTCAGACCCAGCCACTATAACAAAGCCCCAGCTTACTAAGTCAATTACAGAGAAGCAAAGGCAGAATTTTTTGACCATTAACTGGGTTTCTTGCCTTTGGTGTTTGTGCTGTGTTTCAGGTATAGGCTGAACACTTTTTTCCAAGCGAAATTTAAAAGTTTAGGAAGAAGCTTCAAACTGAGTTTAATTTGGGCCTTTACACTAGCAGATTCATGGGACCCCTGCAAAAGGCCTGACTTCACAAAGGATAGATGACCCATTTTTCATTCAGTCAAACCTTGCAGATTTTTTAACAGTACAGAAATAAGTCCAGTTTTCTACCTAAAAACAGATACAGTGCAAGTACATCAAGACCTAGATGGTGAATATCAAGTTGGCTTTTGCTCTCTATGTTCCTAGATCCTTCATTAGCATTAAATACACTTGTGGCAGGGAGCAGAGAGGTTTTGGAGGAGTAGCTGACTTCCTGAGAGAGCTGCCTGGGCTGTGCCTGCTGCTGATGCTAACAAACTTTTCATCCTGCTCTGGGGGCAAACTGTGTGAATGCTGTGTTGAGTGGGCCAGAGGGAGGGAGACCCTTGCTTAGAATCCTTCAGGCAGACTGCCTTCTCTCGAGCAAGTAGTCCCCTCTCTTGGAGCAGCTGGCTTGAAGAGCTTCCTTATTTGCGCAGACTGGCAAAACTGAATTTCCAATTCAGAGAAAAGAAAGGAAATCATCATTTGCGTACTACTGCCGCACTCATGGAATCATTCCAGAGCAGCTCTATGCTAAAATGTGGGATGGTACCTTTTATAGGTGGTGGAAAAGCAGAGGCACATGGGCAATGAGCACAGCATTATCTATCTTGGGCTTAATTTGGTTTTGAAGGATCTAATTTTGTCTGTGTTGTCTGCATATTGACATGACAACCGACAGGCTAAAACTTAGCTAAGTAATGACCTCTCTGACATGTGAGTTAAAGTGAATGCAAAAATATTTGAAGGATCACCAGCTGAAATGAAAGTATTTGCAGCAGGGCAAAGAGAACTACAATACATGAATACAGAGAGGACTGTCCCTATGGTAATTCTTGCAGATGGCATAAGGTTGCAAGCAAGTAATAGAAAATTTTAAAACTAATGAAACAAGATTAACATAGGCCACTCCATTAGTATTTCTCCTCCCAAAGAGCTCAGTCCTGATTATATTTTATATCCTCATGGAATTAAAGCACTGAACTTACTGGCAGAGATGGGAAATTAGATCAGAATACTGTTTGTGGATGATTAACTTGCATTTCCTTTCAGACTAAATGTGTGTGCTTGAGTTCTTTGGAGACACAGACAGCTGAGCAACAGAATATGAGGTCCAGTACTTCATCTTAGGTGAAATAAAATGGATAACCAAACATCAAGGCAAATACAAGACTTTCATAAACTCTCCCACATTTATATGGTGTCACCGCATGCGAGAAGTTGCCTACAAAAATCTGATTAGGGAATAAACTGAATAAACTTTTCCTCATGCATCCATTCCCCTCTGCATTTTAACCAGAATGAAATCATTTAAGCAGATATAAGGTAATTTGGGATCTGCCTCTTTCCAGTGACAAATACCTGCCACTGCTGGTTTCTGGGATTCCTCTATTACAAACCAAGGGATAGAGTGGTTCTGCATGTGAAGATACTTTAAAAGACTACACATTCCTGGAAAATGTTTTTTCTGTTCTGGATGTGCATGGCTTTCCCTACCTGCCAGAGGTCTGCACAAGGGAATAGGATAGCAGAGCTTAGGGCTCGCTTTTCACATTTGGTTGCTTAAAGCTGGGCAGCAAGAGGGGCTTACATACCTGGCTTGTTAGCTGGGAGTATTGGGTATTTGAACTGTTAGAAGTGATAGATGTCCAACACTCCTACAAACTAATCTTACTACAAAAAATGACTCAGTGCATACTTAAAAGTCAGATTTCTAAGAGTGTGAAGAGCCATATGCCCCTTCAGGTGTGCTGATCCAACAGTTAGATGCAACTAGCATTTACAAAACACACACATCATTCTTCACATGCCTAAAGCTCCACACCTGTATGCCACTGGTAGCATCCTTCAGTAATATTCATTATAGAAAGCACAAACCCACATGCCTGAGTCCTGATACGCCAAATGGGTGAATGAGTTTCTGAAGTCTAATGCATAAAATATGTATTCTTCCCAGCTCACTTAGCCTCTCTTCTGAGACCAAACACAAGAAGACAACTTCAGACTTGGTGAAGGCTTGCTTCACCTCCTGTAACCCCTCACACAGACTGTCTCTAAGCCCTCTTAAGTTTTTGGCTTGGACTCCAAGATCTTTTTCTCCCGTGCACTGGAAAGGGCTGCTTGTTAACATATATGTCACCCTTCACTAGTACATTGCTCCTCTCGGTGGCAAGGCAGTTCACTGATGTTATTCCCATTACCAGTGTTTTAATCACTGGATCCTGGCTGTCATCTGCAGAGGGTCAAATTCTCTTCAAAAGACCTCCCCAGTTTGAGATGCTGAGCAGTGTCACCTTATGCTCAGCAGGCAGTTGTGAAGAGGTGCCAAGTTTGAACCAGCAGCAGTTAGTGAAATGTCTCTCTTCCTGGAGCTGCCTCTCATCCTTCATCAGACACAGAAGCAGCCTGTGGTGATTATACTTCTGTCTTAGGCACTCCCTCAAGCGGGATGTTGCTCTCCAGTGTAAATTACCTATTTTGCTCAGCTAAATCATCTCCTTTCATCCCTTCTTAGACCAAGCAACCTGTACACATGTGGGCTGCATGCCTGTTGCCGTATCCCTGCTGATACACCCTCCTGCACTCTGAAGGAAACTTCTTGATGCATCAATATAATTTCTCAGAGTGCAGCAGCCCTTAAATAAAGTAAATTTTGGGAATGAATATGTGGAACTAACCTCTTTTTGCTGTTAAAAAGCAAGGAAATCCCTATCAGTGCATTCTATTAAAATAGCCTGAAAATAATGTATATGCTGCTATTATGATAAGAATCATGCAGATTTATATTATTATTATAAATTATTATTTCAGCTATTTCAAGTAATTTTATTATGTGGCTTTCAGGGGCTTATCACAGAAAAAGACAAAAGGGCAGTGACCTGATACCTCACATGAAAGATAAAGATGCATAAACTGCCTAAACAGGCACCTCACTACAGTTGGAGAAGAACATAATTTTTATGCAAATAGAGTCCAAAATGCCTTCTCCCTCACCTCCTTTCTATTTCATGATTAAATAAATCATAAAGCTGTCACCAGAGACCGCACAGAAAGAGGTCTCAAATGGTAGAAATGAAAGCTTTCTGCGTTTGTCTGGTTTTAATTTCAAAAGGTATTCTGAATTTAAAAAGGAAGAGAAGTTAAATCAAAGAGCATAATGCTATTCGCATGCCTGACTTCCCAGGACCACAAACAGACTT
Source organism: Lathamus discolor (assembly GCF_037157495.1). Taxonomy (NCBI): domain Eukaryota; kingdom Metazoa; phylum Chordata; class Aves; order Psittaciformes; family Psittacidae; genus Lathamus; species Lathamus discolor. The sequence goes on along the minus strand of NC_088885.1, from coordinate 124,521,473 downwards.
TATGTCCTCTTGTAATAATACAATGAATTTTCAAAACGAAACACAAATAAATGAAAATAAACTATGATCCATAAATTTAATTGAGATTCACAGTGTCTGACGCTTTTCAAATTCAAATTACCACCAGGCAGTGCATCGTTTTGCATAACTTATGTGTCCAAAACATAGGTGATAGCTTCTTCCCTCTCCCCCTTTTATTATGGAGAGATATACTTCAGTCATAGTGCTGGAATTTTTACACATAAAATTCATCATTTTTCATAGATACACTCTATCATGTACAATGTTTAGAGCGCAGTAAAGAAGCAAGCAGGAAAACCCCAGCATTTTTATGTTGAAAAATAGACCAAAATGTAATTCTTCGGTTGTTAGAGCACACACCCAAAGGTAACTACTGTTTATTTGTGTCAGAGGTCTTCAGTCGTCAGTAGTTAAGATTAAATGCCCCAGTAGTAACACAGAATTCTCTGCAGATCAGCCATATCACTTTGGAAATTGAATATACACATGTCTTACCTACCAGGGGTATGAATTTGGAGCTGGAAGAACTAAATCTTGGGCAAATCTACCAAAAAGGAGTTAAGGCTTAGTTTACAGTATTTACATCTGGGACAACTTCACTGGGTAGTGAAGTTCTCAGTCCTTAGTCTTACAGGTATTTCAGCAATTAAGTACTGTGACCAATGGGGAAAAAAAGCTTTTGCCTACAAACGCCTTATTTTTTAAGCACAGATAGTTAAAAACACACACACAGCCTCGGGTGTCTAATGGGCTGTATCCCCTCCCGGCTGCATGGGAGTGCATTTGAGAGTCATGTTTGGTCCTTCATGCTCACTGTGAATGTGGGAGAGACACATTTGGATGCCATTGGTGGGAAAAGGACCTGAAGAGGAGTCCCCAGCATGTGGGGTGTGATGTGTGGACTGGGGTGTGAGGAGAGTCTCTCTATTCTCTCCATGGGGACCTCGCGGAGCAGGGCTTGAGCCATCCCCCCCTGTGGATGATTTGCTCATGGTGGGAATCACAGCTGCAGGATTATTCAATGGATTTTGCTTCCTGACGTTTACCCCTCTGATGACAACTTTCCAGATCTTCCTCCCCAATCTGTCGGGCTGAACAAGCTCGGGGTTTTTCACATCTCCTGTCAACCCACAGGTTCTCTATCCTGCTGGTCATCTGAACAGCAACTGAAATATAAGCCCATATATCTAAGGAAGTAAATGTCTCTTTCCGCTTCGAACTAGGGATGCAATATTTAACCATGCAGGAGTAAGATGAAGGGTGGCATTTCCAAGGCGGGAGGAAGAAATGTTTCAGGCAGTTTGTACTGTGAACTAGCATGATGTTTTTGGATGGGAATAAAGGGAAAAAGTCCCTTAAAACCATGTAGGAACATCACCACAGACACTATTTGAACTGTTAGTTAATGGTAAAAGGAAATATTTCCTACCCATGAAAGTACAAATCATGTATTGAATCAGATTCCAAAGATGATGTAGTATGATAAGAAATGCCAAAAGTGATATGCAGAATGCTAACTCCTGTGAGAAAATAAGAAAAGTGCTTCACCAGTGTTGTCATGACACAAACTAGTCATTCTCACTGCATTCAGTGAAAAAGCTCTGTTTACACAGCACTTTTCCATGACATCCTTTAATGGGAGGAAGGGAATAAAAACGGTGGTGTGAAGAACCAGGGTTCGATCAGCCAGCGTTTAAAAAAAAATACACAATTATGGCGTTTCAGAGTGGGTTGTGTAAAATCACATGCAGGGAAAAAACACAGTTGAAGTTCACATACTTAGAAACTATCACTGCCACAGGACAGCAGCCATTTTGCTCACGACATAGAGACAGTTCAGATCTGTAGATCTGACTGTGGCTTCATCTCCTGACATCACCCTTCCTAGCTTGGTCAGTCTGTTTTTTCTCTTCTTCAGCACGCTCTGCGCCTCTCTGCTTCCTGAGTTTTCCTATCCTTTCCTCTGTCTCCAGTCCAGAGGCAATCCCATCCTCAGCTGCATTCCTTGCTCCTTCTTCCCTGCATTCCCAGAGCCATGCGCTACCCTTTTCAACATCCTCCTCCTTCCAGAATGTGTCACTCATGACCTGGGAAATATTGAAAACCAGCACCCCAAAACTCACATGCCAATGGGAACTGACATCTTTTTTCCCTGTTTTTATTCCTGATATCCGACAATGAAGAGAGCTGGGTACCAGACTGTCGCTTTTTTTCAGACAATTGTCCACATCAAACATCAGTTTTGCTCCTTTACTTGCTGTTGGTAAATTAGGACCCAGGGAAGCAGACCACAGGTAGGCAATCTCCCAGGAAACTAACCCCATACAGATTTTACCTGCCTATGGTGAGGCTTGACTGCCTGTAGAACAGATAGGAAGGAACAGCAGCAATAAATTCCAATGTGAATTTACCTGCTTTTGCCAGCTCACTTGGAATACTTAAGACAAGGTCATAGCAGGTTTGATAATTTAATTTTACTTTTTTTATTCCACTCAAATATTCTCAAATCAAAGCATGACTTGAAAAATAATTACTGAAATTAGGGGGTCAAATGTTGCTTTTGTTAAGTTTGGAGCTGGTGAGAATCATTCTATCAGCAAATTCACTGCTAAAAGATAAGTGCTCTTTTATCATACCTGTAGGAAATCCTGCTAACCTTTTGCTCACCATGTGATGGTTTATCATGGTAAGACTTTTTATGTATGTTAAATGGTCAACTCCAACTTTAAAGGAAACAGCATTAAATACGTACTGCCCACTTGTGCTTTTTCACGCACACACACATAATCTCATCACACCCATAGAGGTAATTGCTTTGTTACAACATACAGCTTAAGCCTGTAAATCAGGACGGTTTGATTTAGAGAGTGCTGTGCATGGGCTGGTAGCCAGGCACTAGAGCTGGAGCTGGTGTATTGTGCAAATCCTTCACACACAGCTCCCTCAGTTCTGTTCTTTGAATCTTTGACCCATGTGGCGTTTGTACACATATACAAAAGAAAGAATATTCAAATTCAAGTTATACCATCTCTAACATGGTACTTTTAAGGAAAATACCCTCCTATACTTAACACATTGCTATCTGTTATCCCATCATACTGCTGGAAGTCTAACACAGAACTGGAATATATTATCTTCCTGCTCTCCTTTAATCAAGTCCCAAGAATCCTTGAAGGAAACCCTCTGCAGCAGATCTGAACCTAGGAAATCACACTGCTTACTGAGAGGCAGTCAAGCACACAAGAAGGCTCCGGGTATTTGCATGGCTTCATGTTCATGTGGGAAAGCCATACACTCCAGGTGCAGCCACAGAGCTGCGCAAGGCAAAGCCAAGCCATAGCTGCTCAGCCAGCAGTAGTAGGACAGCATGTGATGTACACAGGCTTTCACAGGTGAAGGAAGTAATCTCTTGCACAAGATTTGTCTGCTGCTAATACATGCATCTGATGCACAGAGACATTGCTGAGCAACTCGGATAACAGCTCGCACAAGCAAGGTGCACTGGCAGTTAAGCACAAGCAGCCATCGGCATGCTACTCTGAAGCTGAAAAGTCAGCCTGTCACATATAGAAACCATCTGTAAATCCAGGGGATTTGCTGAAACGATAATTTGTGCTGGTTTTGTATTTCTGAAATGATAATTCTTTAGCATGCAGAGGAAAGTTAAGTCACATTCTCCTTAGCAGATGCCGTTCCCGCCTTGCTGCGCATCACAGCCCTCCGAGGTGACTTCAGTAGCACTGACCTTGGATGTCGCTGCAGTGGAATTACTTTCCTTACCACTCCCCGGTGCACTCTCCTCGATCGCTGCTGTTGCTGGGGCTTCTGCCTTCTTTGCACTTGTTTCCAGAGAAACAGGAGGCCCTACTGTCCCCAGCCCACTCACTGGGGCTGAGCTCGGACTGCTTGGTTGCCGTGACTGAGCTTTATACCAGCTAGGGTAAAACAAAGGATCGGTGGCTTCTGCTGTGGCCGGCACTTGAGTGTCAGACTCTGGGGTCTGTTGAGAACCACTTGGTGTCACAACCTCATCCTTAATCAGGACAGATAGAGAGAAGAACAAGCATAGTGCACCATGTTACCTTCCTGCCATTGCCACATTGCTCTGCATGCCATGTTTTTATATATGGTCTGACAGAACTATAATCAAAATGTAAAACAAAAGCAACTATCATACGAATAACACAGATAAGGGAAAGAAAATAAGTTACCCAAACAATAGAATTGGAGGGTAGCATTAGCTGGGAAGGGGATGCTGCCTGAGAAAGGAGTGAGCAAGTGGTTCCTTGATAACTCAAATAAACACGCAATTCAATCCTAAAAATAAAAGAAATTCTGCATAAGAGCCTCATGAACTGGTACCAGCTGTGGACAAGTGTAGGTACCTACAAATGGTCTGTCAGGTTTTGGGTTAAAAACAACACATTTCCCAACAAGCCTGTTGATATGAGCAGTCGGAATAAGGGTAATGCAAAGACACTAGAGAGAAGTATTTGCCCATCAACCTTGCTATCAGTGCTGTAAGCCAAGCACAGTTTCTCTGCCAGGTAGAGGAGCAGCCAGATAAACTGCACCTCTCTACCTGCACCAAGCTCTCAGGGCTCGCCCACACGGTTTGTGCTATCACCACAGCATTTTTGTTTTGCCTTTCTTGCACCAGGAGGCAAAAGCTGAAATACAGGTATCCCACACTCCGCAACACCCACATGCCATGTCTGACTCCACATCTGACCGTCTCTTAATGGCATTTTACAGTTGCTACAGCAGCATGCTGTACCTTTCCCATTTTAGCCTTAGAATTGAGGGACTTCATGTTAGTGGGCAGAACTGCTCATGTCTAGTTCTTGTTTGCATAAAGCCCTACATCAGTTAGGCTACATAAGCTTACTTAAGTCAGTGCAAAATCTCAAAGGACAAACTTTAGTTAAACCAATAAAGCCTGATTTAAGAGCATCTTCACACAACTGGTGTTAACTCAGGTATGTTTTTAAATCACAGCAAGAATGAATCTATAGTATTTATTTTCCCTTGTTTTATGTGGGGAGCTTGCTACAAACAAAGATTCTTTACATGTTCTATCGTTTTCACACTGGCCTACTCAAATATCTTCACAGCAGACTTCACCTGCTCAGCAGCTTCACTGGGTAAATTGCATAAGCGGAGAATTTGCTAAGTTAATTGTGTGTAAGGCCAGCTAAAGTAGCACATGAAATATTTTTTATGTAGGTCTTTTAGAATATGTAGCAATTATAGTCTCATTCTAATTGCTTTCCTTAAGAATAAGTGGTGGCCTAAATTATTCACACCCTGAATCTGTTTGCTGCTAGGTTGTAAGAGGCCATTTCCTCTCCTGTTTGGTCTATGATGTTCCCATATCCTCCTAGATGAAATCCCTAGCATGACAAAAGCAGAAGGTGGCAAATATCATTCACAGAAAACAGATAGGAAGTATTATGTAAAAACTGGTGGAGAAAAACTCACTAAATCCAGAGAGAATACCATATTCTCTTGGTAAAAATATTTGAACAACCATTTCATTTATAATAGTCTGAGTTAAATCACAGCAAGCAGAACACTCATTGGTAATGTGCCTGACTCCCAAACTGAATCTCTTCTGTTTATATCTTACGTACCCCATATACATCTCACTTATTTAGCAGTATTATTTTTTGCCTATCAAGCAATATGTACACAGGTTGAGAAGACAGGGTACAGTTGTGCATATGCGTGCAAGGGCAATAAACAGTTCTGCTCTCCAGGGCATTGACTCCCTTAGCTGTGCTCCTGATGAATGGTGCATACAAGGCACAGGGAAGTGTTTTCTTGCTCTGCCAGGGCACACTCAGCACAGCTGGTGGGGCAGTGGGGCACCAGGGCACTTACCTGACCAGCTGGGGTGGCAGGCAGTGGCACTGCAGCGGGTTCGGCTGAGGGCTCTCCTGCTGTGCTCTGTGGTTCTGGGTCCCGCTGAGGTGGCTGTGGTGCTGTCTCAGCCCCTTCCTCCTCCACCTCTTCCTCCACCTCCTCCCCTCCTGATGACTCTGTGTGTACTTCATCCAATTCTTCACCATCCACCGTCTCCTCCTCTTCCTCTTCTCCCTCCTCCTCTGATAGGACACATGTAAAAGGACAGGGATGAGCAGCACATGAAGATGGCTACAATCTTTATCTAACTAAAAACCCCATTTACAATTGCATGGCAGATGTGCTGATAACCTTCTGCCTGGCAGGGGATGCAGGCTGGGGAGAGAACACTGGTGAGAAGCCTAGTCCCACCAGCCTGGACTGGGCACTGCCATACATCTGCCATCAGTCACTTCACAACAGGGAGGACACTGAACACACACGCTTATTAAAATCTACAGCTAACCCTTTGTATGGGAAGGAGGACAAAATGTCCAGTCAATGCAGTTATCCTCATGAGGGACGTGCAGTACAGCCCTGTACCTTTGGGGGAGAGCATACCTGGTCTGGCACAATCTGCCAGGAGAAAAATCCCTCTTGAAATTGTAGGTGCATGTTTGTTTTAAAGACCATTAAAGCCATCGAAACAAATCTTTACCACATCAGTGCTCTGCAACACCTGACTGGAAGTTTGGGATACCAACCTTCCTAAAATCAGACTGTTAAACTTAGTCAAACCATCATTTCTGCATCATCTGACACATCGCGTTGTCAGCATTCATGCCTTGGCTAGTTTCCAGAGGGAGCCCTCTAACAATGCCCTTTCTTTTGCATAATCACATTACTCATTCTTATAAACACTTGATGTTGTTCAGAGCCATCCTAGCACTTCAGAGAATGCACTAATGCAAGCTTCAAATTAATTGCACATTTTGCACAAGTTATAGTTCTGCCTGAATATTTAGAAGGAATTCAGATCTGTGAATTGAGTAACGCCCTCATAATGATGAAATGTTTCTGCAGGCAAATACACTTCTGTAAGCAGAGTGCTGAGTCTCAGCTTACACATCCCCTGGCTGCAGTAGGAGTTTCAAATACAGGACCGAACTCCGGATTGCCAAAGCCCTTGCTAATGGCTTGTCTCCAGGAGGTGGATGTCACATTCCTTATCACATGGTGGGGGTGTGTGTCTGTCCAGAGCATAAGGTCACGATCTTGGCAGATGCTCGTGAATGGCAGGGATGTGGCAGCTGTGGCTGATCACAGGGATGAACTGGGCATGAGGCTGTGACTAGGAACTGTCCCTCCCAGGACAAATCCCTTGAGGTTCACGGCCCTGCGAAATGACACCTGCTTCTCTGCTGCTGACTGGTGCACAGCTGCTGTCCTGCTACATGGATCCCAGTGCCAAGTATAGCTAGTCAACAGATTCCAGCCCACATACAAAGATCTGCACAGCAGGCATGCAGGGTCCCTTGCAAGGAGCAGCCATACATTCTGAAGTTAGTATAAGTCTCAGCAGAGGAGTAAGCAATGGGTGGCATCTGCATGAGTCTTAATTGGCTGGTAAAGGTAAATGTAAATGTACCAGCAGAATCCAGTGCTAGCAAGAAAATTAAAGATATCAAGACAACTGTTACAGCTGCCTTTTAATTGGAGAGATCTGCTTATTCAAAATATCTGTCTCCATTAACTTCTTATGGTTACTCTGTAAGGTAAAGCATAGGTGAGCCTAGATTTCAGGCTACTTTGGTAAATATAAAATTACAACTTTGTGCTTATTATATAGATATATTAAGCATGTTTAGTCATGATGTCATGACAAATGACATGACACAAGATGTTAAATGCATGAAAGATTATGACACTTTTTGCTTCCCTCTATTATTCTTCTGACCTTGAATTTTATGTTTCTGTTATATTTCTCAATTATCATCAAAAAAGAGTAAAACAAAGTATATTTCGTAAGTACTTCCTTTAGTAATAAACATTCTACTTCTTTAATGCCTTTCTAGAGCAGACAGGCCACACAATAATGGCATCTTTTAGGGAAAAAAAAGGACTTTAGAGAATGAGATACAAGCTTAATTTTGTGGTCCCTTCACACAAGGAATCAGTAAAGATCTCAGGCTTAGGGAAATGTTGAGGATACATAAAAGGTAAGACTCATGGTGTCAACATGTTACATGATTTTTTTCAACAGTGATGGATTTTTGCTATTGAGTATAATTGATACAAGATGGTCTAGTTATATTTTAGGATGGACAGAAATACCTGATTCAAGTTTTGCTACTCAGTATCATAATGTAAATCACACAGAGCTGCAATTTAAGAAAGATACGTAAGTGAAATAAATGACATACCTCTGTCAAAATCAATTTCTCGTATTATCTTTTCTTCTCTACTGAGGTTCACTGTGAATTGGTTCATATTTTCATATCCATCCTCTATTTTTTCCATTTGAAATCCTTTAGATGCTTCAGTAATTCTAAAACACAGAAATTAGTTATTGGCATTTAGATTTGGAGATAAATTTGCAATTTGTTATTCATTACAATGATCAAGAGTCTCAAGTTTAGGTACTTACTTTTGTAGCAGTGTTTTGGCATTCTGTGAAAACAAAAAGGAAATAACTGACTTCTTAAATGGTTCATTTTTTTTCAGAGATTTTATGCATTGAGATATTATTCTTACAGCGGCTGCTTCTAAACATGCTAATATGGATCTCATAAATGACAACCACGACAGATCTATGAATGAGATCAGATTTACATGGTAATTAGTATACAGCTGAGCAAACCTTTTAGTCCATTGAAGACTTTTTAAGTAAAATCCAAATATGATGGGAAATATGTACAATTTCTACAAAAATGAAACGGAAATATTTTTGCACTTCTTTTTTGTGTGTTTGTGGTGAAAAGCAATTGCTGTGTTACATCTTCAGTCACAGTAACTATCTTTGGCCATCCATAAGGGCATACTTCTGGAGCCTCTTTGTCTGGAAAGAATATTGCCTTTAATGTAGAGAAATTGTAGGAAAAAAATAAGTAAAGTCATAAAAATGTGACTTGAAACATAAATATTTAACTCTTGGAAAGTTAATCACTCTGTCAATACACAAACAAAACCTCTAACTCACAGAAGTTCAACTACACGCATATTATAACAGTGGGACAATACAGATACGTTGGAAAATGTTAAAATTCCTATTTCTTCTTTGGGGATAAGAAATTCATACCCAGAATAGTATATTTTGCTGCACATATCAAATACTCATGTTCTTGGCTTGGACACTATTCACAAGAAGACTAGTCATTTGCCTGTGCTGATGCAAGTGTTTAAAAAATGAGTTTGTGTAAAAGTTTACTCTAACTCTGAATGTGCCTAAAATCGAGAAATGCTTAAATAGTATTTCAATAAACCCATCATTCTTCTTCTATCTGCATTTATTGACCTTATACCTGCAAAAACACAGCCATTTCTGGTTCTTCCATGAACTGGATTCCTGATTCAACCAGCTTTGACACAGCTTCCAAATGATCCGCATACTTCTTCATCAGGGAGCGGACATGTTCCAGTTTCTCCTCTTGGGTTCTAGTGATTATTTGTGTCATCTCATTTTTTCTTTCTTCCAGTACAGAATAGAGATAATCAAATTTTTCACACAGCTGCTCTTTCTGTCTTCTGCAGCATTCCTGCAAATCATTTGGTTTATGTTAAACATGTTATGTTCTTAAAAGAGTTTCTATTTTTACAGTTACTTGGAAGCATTTTCATCAAAGAGAGTCCTCTTTCTGAGTAGTGTAAAGGATTCTGAATGACCCCAGAGACTTCCATAATTTTCAAAGCCCAAGCTATTGGAACAAAAGTTTTAAAACCATTCTCAGACTCTGAGTTTTGAGACACTGAAAGCCCCCAAACAGGTTAGTGTATAACTTGTCAGTCTGCTAAAAATCTGCAAATGCAATCTGTATTTCTGATATCTGCAGTGACACATCAAAGTCTGCAGGAAAAGTAAAACCTCCACTTTATTAGCAGCTGGATTCATTTGCATGGACAGAATGTTTTTTAGAGGAGAGATTGTCTCATATCAGCTCTGGAGAATGTTATTTTTCTACCAGAGAACCTAGAACTATCCTGTCTGGCCTTGATTTTCACATACACCCACTCAGACTCTATTTTGACAATAGGTGTCCATTATATTCCATTTACTGTGCACTGAATGAGGTAGCGGCACCACAAAGGAAACAGCGCGTGACAGAAGCACAAAGACAAGAAGGAGGTTTCAGGTTCCAACCCTACCTTCAGGCACTGATTTTCACATCATTTTTTGAGACACTTTTATTGTCCTTCCAATCAGACTACATAGCATATTTCACTGAGTAAGGAGGATGGGTTCGATGACTGCTTCATTGAGTGCTCTCTAACAAGAAGACACTGCATTTGCAAGGGAGGATTTATGGGGAGGAAACAGGAGACAGGTTATCTATAATGTCTGAGGTCTACCGAACAGAAGTACTTGAGTCATCTGTGTGCCCTGGGGCATAACCTTATTGTGGTTATATCTGGTTCTGGTTGGTGATGATTAGTTAAAAATCTTTCCTAGGAACTGAGGCTGAATCAATTCCTCATCTTCTTCCCTTGAGGCATAATGCTGAGATCCTGGCAGCACAGAATTATTAACAGTCCAACAGTACTTTTGGAAGTGATAAGGCTGATTATTCATAGCACTTGGCCAGAGAAGAATCCCACTTTTTCTCTTGACTTTCAGCCAGAGCTCTTTCCTACAAGTGGTGACAGTCTGCTCTGTATCATTCAGAGGAGAAAGCCTTTTGAAGCTGGACATGTGGCCAAAAATCATAGTCTGCACTGAGGGGTGGGAAGTGAATACAGATCTTGTTGCATTGACCCAAGTATCCATCTCCGCTTTCTAATGAGGAAGACTAGGCTAAACAGGCACTTGTAATTCAAAACTCCCTGCAGGGGGGCAGGCTTGTCCTGACCTTCTGGAGGTCCTTGCCACTTCCCAGAGATTCTTGATTAGTGAATTAAGGGGTCGGGATAAGGAAGTTTTCAAACCAAGTGAGTCACAGTTCCTGGGTGTCATTCTGCTCTTCAGACCTCAAATAATCCTCTCTCCTTTCACGCCTCTCCTAGCTTTCTCCCTGTGTTTCCTGCACTTTTGCTTGCTCCAGATTCCTCTTCAGTTTAGTCTACAATTACCTCCTCTGAAATGTCATTCAGACCCCTTGTAAAACAACCTTAATTTCAAGACAGGTATGTGCTATCTTTGCCATTTGACACAGGACAAGAGGTAGGAGGAGAACAAGAGAGTGATAGAAGGGTGTCCTGAGAGATCCTTCTTTAACTCTTAGATCTAATATACATTATTTCCTGCCAGTAGATATTACAGAGCTGTGAACCTCAAGAGTAAGATTGTAAAACAGGTTCCTAACTGCAAATGCTGAAATACTTCTGAAATATTCTCTTTCTGCATAAAATGTTCCCATATGAAGTCTCTGCCTCATGGAAGTATCCTAATCAGATTCTGTACAATGAAAAAGGTTAACAAATACATGACTTTCCATTCTGAAATGTTCTCAGCCTTTTTGTTTCTTAAAGCATGGCTACAGCAAAAATAAAAGAGTCCTTGTCACTGAGCATGAGTCGCACTGCTTGTTCTGAAGTTATCTGTATTGACTGGCCTATGTTATTAGCATTTAACTGTAATTTTTCATTATTTGGCTCATATTGTTTACAGGGCTAAACAGTACTTGATTCTTTATAATTGTTTTCCACTATCTAGCATTTTATATTCCTTTTTTATTTTCAGTGTAATATATGTTTTTAGGGTTGGATAGAAGCAATAACTAAATATGGAACTGTAGACTACTGCTACTGAACCTACTCCAGCTAAAAGGAAAGTGATCATGCGTTTTGTGCTAAAGCAGATATTTACTGTTCTCTGCAAAGTGTTAAGCAGAGAGAAGAGACAGTCGTGGATTATAAGCATTATTTCCATGTGTGCACACTTCTTAGCTCCAGCTGTAGCTTTTCATCGTCAAGGACAAACGGATGTCAATTCAGACAAAGCTTTTGTGTGGTAGGAAATGTGATTTGCTTGAAATGTAACAAGGAAGTGCCAAGGTAAGCTCTAAGATCTATTTTCTGCAATCTTTGACTTTAAAGGTGAAAAGCTTATTTAAACATCTGAAGGCAAAATGGCTGCACTTTCTTTAGGTTTTGAGTTTAAAGGTTAGACTTTAAATTGAGTGGATGACTCTGAGGAAGCTAGTTTCAGAAACTCGTGTATTTGTTAAGGTATTTTTAGCATAGAGTTTTCTCCATACTTCAGACCAGATATTTGAAGTTTTGTTTCTGGTTCAGCTAGTTCAACTTAAATGAGTATAAGGTTTTGCTTTTATATAATTCAAATTTCGGCAGCTAACCTACTCAAAAAGCTTGTTTCTGTCTGCAAAGTCCTGATAGCAGCCATTTCCATCCTTGTGATTTCATCCTTCCTGACTACAAAGTTCTGGCTGCTGCTAACATCCACTCTCATATACTTGAGCTAATGATTTTATGTTCCTTGAACCAAACTTGGACATTTTCTGTTCTTCCTTGCTCTAAGGAAATAGGAGCCTTGGCCAATTGTGTACATAGACTGTGGAATAATTCTTCTTACCAATTAGAGTCTGTACATCTTGGATTAACTTATTTTTCCCTGCTATTTCTCTTTTCTGCTCTAGCTCTAAAGGGTCAATATAATTCTAATTGGGCTGAGAGGGATGCAGCTCCTTCACTAGATGCTTCATCAAACTCTTATCACAAAATCAATCCATATGAGCTCCTTCCAGCCCTTGCTTTTGCCAGTACAAACCTCTTGGAGAAAATGAAAGCCACTTCTGCTACTGAATGACACAAAACTAATTCCAGCTCTGCCAGAGTAAGACCTTTACCAGAAAATCCAGTAAGAACCCAAAGTCTTCTCTCCCACAAGCAACAAAACAAGACTCCTTAAATGACAACATGAGTGTATTAAAAAGTACTTCTATGTAGAAGGCAGATCAACCAAATACAGAGTTCACTGACATACTTGGGTGCCATGCTACACAGGTTATGCTGTGGCTTAGACTAAGGCTCTGTTCACAGGACCAGTCAGGCTTTAGACTTCTATATCTCTAGAACCTGATCTTAGACGTTAAATGAGATGGGAGTTGATGGAATTTTGTTGGATCTGCTTTTAACTTCAGTGATATCTTATGCCACTAAGAATGCTGAGCAAGATGTGCTGATATGGATTACTCTTATTCTTTGTCCTTCATCACATGGCCAATGTCAGAGGCAGGGTGCCCAGCAGGACGCATCCTTTGGTTGAGGCAGTACAGCTGATAATGTACAAAGTCTTAGGTAATGGTTTAGTAAAAGGCTGTGGGAACGCATTTGCGTAAAGTGAGGTCTGTTAGAGAATGACTGTTACCAGCAGTTCAAAAGATGTGACTTATTGAAATAACTGCATTTAAAGAGGTGGTACCTACCTCAACTGTCTTGCAGGTCTCCTCCAGCTGCGTGACTATCCCTTGCATTCTGTCATTGCTCCCCACAAGGACTGCAATGCCATCACTCAGCTCAGACTAGGAAGTAAGGGGAGAGCAAGCAAGAGGAGTTACATACTGTCCCATTTCAAGGTGGCACATCTAATTGTTAGGAGCAAGAGATGAATGGGCCATACCAGGATATTAGCTTTAGCTAGTTTCCTCTCTAAAAAAACTATGAAAACATTGACATTTTGAAACTTTTCATGGCGAAGAAACTGTGGTTTTGAAAGGAGGAAGCGCTTTGTTCTAGGAAGCTCTTCTAGATGTTTTTGTCTGAAGCACTTTTTCAACAGCCCCAAAATATTCCATTTGTGTTTGTTGAGAGAAAAGACTTTGTCTTTTGATGGGTTGGTTCTTTTTAGTGTCTGGGTCTAGCCATCCTACTGTGCTTTTCCCTGAGGCCTGCAGCTCTTGCCACTGGAGAGGAGAAGAGGTAGCCCACTGACCTGGAAGGACCAGGGTGCTACAGAGACCCTGGCATGAAGGCAGCAGGGCTGGAGCTGTTGTGAAAGGGAAGAGAGGAAAGGAGGAGGCAAAAGTGGAGGCTGCTGATCCACTGGCATGAGGGAAACCAGTGGAAGAAAAAAATGGCCAGAATGTGGGGACAGGGATGACCGTGAGGTATCCTTAGAAGAGGAGAAGCTGAAAAGCTGGTCTTTAGGGAACTTGTTGAGGGTGCTGGGGAGGGTTAAGGGACTCTTGGCAGTCTGCTGTGACAGAAGCAACCATGTCCATGGCCTCCACAGATTTGTAAACGATCCTTTGAAGCACGCATTCTGCAGCCTCCAGGTTACACCTCCAGTCTTGGGCATGACAGCCCCTTTCCACAGGCACTCTGGGAAGGAAACCACGCCTTGCAAATCTCCATGCAAAGGGAGTGACTGGATGCATGGATTCAGTCCAAGAAACTTCTCCCCCTTCTCCCTCCTTTTTTGGTTGAAAAGGATGTTTGTAGCTACTTTCCTAAAGGAACTTCTCATTTATAGTTTCCACACACAAGCATCTGTGTGACAAAGTTGGAGGCTGGGACTGCAAACTTGGCCTGTCTGATTGCTTGCCCCACTGGGACCCTCCAGAAAAATGAGCTGTTTATCTCAGGAGGATAACCCAGTGAGTCAGGTTTTAAATTAATACTGTATTAAAAATAAACAAGTCTTCTACTGGTGACAGCAAGGGCAGAGGATGTTAGGTACATCCTGTGCTGCCAACTATTGAATATTCCTGCATTCACTTGCAGAGGGAGGTTTTTCACTTCACTTTTCTTAAAAATTGGATGCTTAAAGGCAAAAAGTGCCTGATAGATAACCACTTGGCTTGTAATGGTCTGTTCTCTTTCCAGTTCATGTGTTGTAAATCACACTTGTTTTTCTGATCTAAAAGCACTGAAAAAAGACAATAGGAACCTTGTGAGAGAGATCCTCAGCTTCACATCAAACTGCTGTCTAAAATGTTTACTCATTATACTAATAAAAATTGGGACACTCTAATATATTTCTGTGTGATCTCTTATAAATTTATTTTCCTACGTTTCTAAACAGTTCTAGCAGATTTGTGTGAGCCTTTCACTCACACACAGGAATGGCAAAGGCCCCTTTGGAAACTCACAGAAATCCCTACTGATGGTCCTGTCAGTTGACTATGACATACAAAAAGATATTTACCTTCTGTTGCTGGTAAACATTTGTGAGAGGAGCAACTTGACAGTCTTTGTGGGCACCAAAGACTTTGCACAAGGAGCAGGTGGGTATTTCACAGTTCAAACAATAGATATTAATTCTCTCATCTTCATGCTCTTCACACATTGGCTGGTCACACTTCCTTTCAGGTCTGCAAAAGAATACAAAATTAAACCAAACTTGATGTTCATGAGTTTTTGATGACAACACTTACGGTATCAGCATGAAATATGATATATAGCAATGTCCAAGGCTGACCTAAATATGCACTGTAGACTTGAACCTGCCACATGGGATGACTAAATAGACAGTGGGACAGATTGATGTCCTGACACAACAGGATGTGATGACAATATAGCAACATGACTTCATATGGGAATGCCAGCTGGGAGTGTGACTGAACCCTCACTCATATTTTAAAATGTAAACAACCTCATTAAGAGTGATCTCAGACTACTCATATACTTTAATTAGCATGTTATCTAACATCTATCTGAAATACAAAACACAATTTCTCTCAGGTTCATCGTACAAAATGTTGGGCCCTTAGCCTTAAAATAGAAAAGCTCTTATGCAAGGGAATAATTGAATCAAGTTAGGTGTTGATAGACCTTTATGCCCTTAACTCTATGTCTCTGCCGATGAGCATTGCAAGGCTCAGGTCAGGACTGTATCAAACAGGACTGGGTCCTTATGGCCTTTACACTAGGCCGGCAACCAAATAAGGTCTGACACAAATTAATTTTATCTGGCTGGCACGTGTCTAGCTTGTACGACGTTGAACTTTTTTAACAGTAGGTAACTCGATTGTACCCATCTCAAAATACATGGGTTACACAAGGAGCATTCCTCTCCTGTGCTAAGCCAGGAACTGTCACCAGACTAGAGTTCAGTCCTGATCTTCTCTTCAGCAAAATGATTTCTCCATATACATACAAGTCAATTCCTGCTGTTTTAGGAACTAATTTAATTGTAGCTTCCTTTAAATGAGCCACTTAACTGATGTTCCCACTGTAAGTGAATGGTCTGGTCTAGTCTGCATGGGCAGGCTGATGGTTTTCTGAGCCCATGCTTTGGGCTTAACACCCTGAACACATCTGCAGCAAGCACATGAGTGTGTGAAGATGTGGTACCAGAGGACAGGGTCAGTAGCTTGATGAAGGGAGTGTGTCTGGAGGTTCAAGCCCCCAAAGATTGCCACTCCTATGGCAGCAATGTTAAATATTTCCAACATAAGCCATTATCCCCTTCTGCTGGCATTTGGAAGGAGAACTACGATTTACCTGTAGCAAGTGGAGCAATGGCATCACACAAATACATCTTTTCATCTTCAGATACAAAATATTTTTCAAAACTATAGAATTTAATGGAATTGCATGCACAAAAAAAAAAAAAAGCCATTTTACAGAGCTGTGTAGCAAGGAGGCAAATAGTCATTCTGTTCAACAAAAAAAATGTATGGGAAAATCTCTATTTTGGATTAAACTACAGTAGAGGTTTTCTATACAGCTTGGTAGAATGGACATGGCATTTATTTTTTAATGACAATGTACAGGTTTTCTCTTCTTAAGGGAACGGAATGAATATGATCAACTACATGCCTTTAAAAAAACATCAAGCAACAAAGATGTCTCATGCATTCGTATTATTAAATTTAAAGGCAGCACTGGAATTTAAAGGATTCATATGGAAAGCCTGCAATCTGCAGTATAACATGATATACCAGAATAAAACAAGACAGAAATTTCTGAAGGAAGTCTGTATTATTTGGGTCAGATTTCTAGCATATATTTACATAAGGCACTCAGCGTGTCAAATCCAGCATCATTTTAATGCTATTCAAAAGGCGTGTGTTTTCACTGTAAAAACACTTTACACTGTCTGCAGGTGACTGCAAACAGGCCCTAATATATTCATGTTATAGTGCACCAGTAGGAGGGCCTGCATGTGATGGCACTAACAGACAATGAATTTCAAAGTGATTAATTAAGCCTGAAATAGCTGCTCTTCCTGCAAATATTTACAAGACCAGAAACAGAAACTACTAGAAGGTTACTTGACACTGGAATGATGCCACTAACATGAAAGACACATCGCACATGGCAAAAAGGAGACGGTGTCAAGCGAGTTCAGCCAGAAGCAACCAACTTCAAAGGTGCAGCAAAGATCTGGAAGAAACCTGGCAGAACTCCCTGAACTAGTGGGGCCCTAAAGACACTGACAGAAAAGTAGAAGCAAACAGAACTACGGTCTCCTTCCCAGGCCGCACAAAAGGAATGATTTTTAGCACAACATTCCCTAACTTCAGAGGGAATCCTCTAGGTCTATATTGGTGTAGCAAAGGCCAAAACACAACCTTGATGTTTAAAATGGTGGCTGCTCCCGAAACAGGAGATTAAGGAGTAGCCGATTAAAGAAACAGCATGGCCATAGTAAAAGAAAAGATTCATCACAGATGTGCTTGTGACCAAAGAAGTGGCAGGTTGCTGAAATAGCCTAATAGCTTTGTACTCTCCTTCTCTGACTCTGCTCTTTGAGTTGCTTAGCCTGTGTTTGACTGTTAGAGGTTTATTCTTTTCCATTAAAATTGGGTTTGGATCCTAACATGTGGAGTGTTGTGTGTGCTTTATGGAGAGAAGGATTCTCAGCACTAGTAAGGCCTCACCTGGAATACTGGGTCCAGTTCTGGGCTCCCCAGTGCATGAGAGACATGGACATACTGGAGAGAGCCCAGCAAGGGACCCTGAAGATGATTAAAGGTCTAGAGCATCTCTCCAGTGAGTAAAGGTTGCAGCTTGGGACTTGCAACCTGGATAAGGTAACGTTCAGGGGGACCTTAACAATGACCTTGATCTTACCAATATCTTCAAGTATCCAAATACCTGAACAGAGGGTGCAATGAGGATTGAGCCAGGCTCTTTTCAGTGGTGCCCAGTGCTAGGACCAGAGGCAATGGGCATAAACTGAAGAACTGCAGGTTCTCTCTGAACTTCAGGAAACACTTTTTCACTGCAAGGGTAACCAAGCACTGGCACAGGTTGCCCAGAGAGGTGGTGGAGTCTCCATCCATGGAAATCTTTAAAAGCCACCTGGACATGGTCCTGAGCAGCTGGCTCTGGGTGGCCCTACTTGAGCAGGGCAGGTGGACCAGATGATGTTTAGAGGTCCTGTCCGATCTCAGATGTTCTGTGATTCTGTGATTTGGTGAGGAAATGCAAAGTTGCTGTGCAAGTAAAGGAACACACTTCAATTAAAGACATACTAAGACCATAGGAAAACTGCTGTTTTGTTAGAAAGCATGTTTTCCTTAGGATTTTTACAAATCCAAGAAGGTGTCTACTGAAATCCTGAACGCAACTTTGACAGTGTTTTTGCTGAGGACCATAAGATAGCTGTAGCCTTTCCTGTACCATTGCATCACCTACTGCCTGCACCTGGTCAGGGAATGGAGAGAGAATCTGCATGGCTCTGAGGCACAGTCAGGTCATTAGTGAAGATATTACACTGTATTAGCCTCAGTATCAATCTCGGGCATACACCATTAATGACTGACCTCCACCTGAGTTCATGTTGCTCACCATGACCCTTTGAGTCTGGCAGTTCAGCCAGTTTTCAGTCCACTTCACTGTCCACTACAGACCTTTTTTCAGCAGTGTGTCAATAAAGATGTGACAGGAGACATTGTTGAAAGTTTAGATAAACAACTTCCACTGCTCTCCTCTCATTCACTCGGTTAGTTGTCTCACTATAAAAGGCTATCAGATTAGCCAGGCTAATTTTCCCTTCATAAATCCATGCTGACTATTTCTAATCACCTTTTTGTCTTCTGTATGTTTGAAAATAGTTTCCAGGAGAGTTTGCTTCAACAGCTTTCAAGGAACCAGTGTGAGGATGACCAGCCTGTAGTTCCCTGGATTCTCCTCCTTGAAGATTCGAGTATCATTTGCTTTCTTCCAATCCAGTCCTCAGGAACCTCTCCCGATTACCATGATCTTTCAAAGATTATTGAGAATGGTCTTGCAATGACATCAGCCAGTTCCTTCACCACTCATGGGTGCGTCTCACCAGGATATCCATTTTTTTTCATATTCCCTAACCTGATCCCACTCCTCCGAAGGTAATTCTTCCTTACTCTAGTCTTTCCTACTGGTCTCAGGAGCTTGGGATTACTGAAGACTGATTTTACCAGTAAAGACAGAGATGAAGGAGGCATTGAGTACCTCAGCCTTTTCTATGTCCTCTGACACAGAAGACCCTGACCCATTATAGCGGTGGACCCACACTTTCTCTAATCTTCCTTTTGCTGCTGATGCACCTGTAGAAGCTCTTCTTGTTAGCTTCCATGTCCCTCCTGAGCCCATCTGTACATGCTTGGACAGTGTCTCCCCTGAGTCATCTGTCCACCTTATTTTTGCTTCTTTTCTAGTGTTTTATCAGGAGTTCCCTGTTAATCAATGCAGATATCCTGCCACTGTTACATGAGTATATGGGGATAGACCGTTCTTAAGTTTGGAGAAGATGGTCCTTGAAAATCAATCATAATGATAGGGTCTCCCAAAAGCAGTGAAAAGCCTATCAACAGCCAGGGTAGAAATGGGGCTTGAAAAATTAGAAGCCTATAAAAGTTTATATGGACATAGGGATTTCTGCAGCTCCGTTACACTAGTACTATCATAAATGCCTGGCCCAAGAAACCAGGTGTGCCTGGGGCTTTGTCTCCATGTGGGACACGGAGATGGAGACAATGGGGGGATGGGCAATGGGGGGTGGAGAAGATCCAGGTGCTCTCTCTCCTCATGTCTTTCACTGCACAATCTGTAGGGCTTCTCCTGCAGCTCCCTTGTTTAGCAACCTGTGGGCAGGGAGCTCATCTCCCTGACTCAGCCTGCCTGAGATCCCCTGGCATCCCTGCAGCAAGTCCTAGAGAGCCACGGGAGCCCTGGCTGAGGCCTCTGAAGTGTCAGGGATAGCTGCCCCCAGCAGTGGTGCCTTCCCCATCCTACAGCAGATCACCACCGTTGCAGAGCCCACACATGTTGCTCTCAGCACAGCGCCTAGTCCTTCCTGTGCACACTGCTCCATCTGTGCTCAGGGCTGTAGGGACAGCCTGTACCTAGGGCTCTCCCTGGTAGGTGCAAAGCTTGACCCTCCCTGATCAGGATTCATCTGGTAACAAAGCCCAAAGCATCTTTTGATTCTGGATAGCCAGCTAAGCTTGTTAGAGACTGCCAGAGCTTGCAAGAAGTCACAGCCTCCTGTTGCTACCTTTTCCTTGTGGCAGCAGGAATCCTGATGGTCCTCAGGTAGTCCAGGTAATCAGTGGCCTACAGACTTTCAAAGATTGGTTTCATATTTTAGCCAACTTTATTTCAACTGGGTCAGTCCTTTGCTGTCCTCTAAAACTTTGTAGAAGACACATCCTGCTTGAGGATTTCTTTCCTGTGCTGTTATTAGATTCTAAATTGGGCAACAGGTTACACTGCCATCAGCTGGAATTTGATGAGCAGTGGTATAAAAGACATTATGATGTGATTTTTAGTAATAGGAGAGGCTGCCTGTGAGGGCTTGGGCAGACTCTCCCAACTTGTAGCTCAGCTGCTGCCCCAGCTTCTGTTTAAAAGCCCTAATTCTGTAATTCAAATAGAAGTTCAAATTTTAAAAATATTTTTAAAATAAATAGGTTTTGCCTAAGCAGGAGATAAAGCTTGCTCCCTAGATGAATTATTCGTCACCTTCCTAAGTCCATGCGAAATGCAGCTGGGAGCTGGCATCATTCTGGCAGACACAGTTATGGTGAATTATACCCACAGGAGGACTGAAGGGAAAGAGGCTCCTGTGCAAATCACAGCTGCTGCCCGTTTGAAGGGCTGTCTTGGGAAGAAACAAGGAGGCAAAGGTCACATCTCACTCTTCCTCTTACGTACCTCTGCCACACCTCAGCCCCTCAGTTAGGAAGAGGAAGGAAGAAGTGGAGAAGACTGATTTCCCTTGCTTTTTGGTTTCAGTGGAACAGCATGGCAGATCTTGCTCACATTCTCATAGGAGCTTGAGAAATGTTAGGCAGAGGGAGATAAGTAGCTGAGGCCTACAAAGTGCCAAATAGTTTAGATAATGCTGCTATGCATTGCCGCTCCTACGTAACCCTAACGATAACTTCCATTCTAAGGACATAAATGAAGGTTAAATAAGCACCTTAACAGACTGAATAAATGAGCCTTTTGGACAAGTATCTCAGCAAATATATGTTCATGCTGCATTTTTTTATTCCCTATTCTCCTCTTTTATTCATCATGTGGTTTACTTCTGTGGAATTAAAAAAAAAAAAAAATCTACAAAATCTCTTACATTTGTATTTAACTGAATTTTGTTCCAATTCCCATGAACTACATGGAAAAGGAGCAGCATTTATATTTAAAGTTAAATACAGCTGTGAGCTGAAAAAATAAAACCCCCAAAACCAAGAAAGAGGTGAAGCCACACATGTCTAGCTGATCTGGTCAAAAAAGCAAAGTCCACCACCATAGCTTTGCTGATTCATTTCCTCCGAGATTGTCCTGACTAAAATAATATTTGGGTATCAATGACACACACAGGGGTAGCTGACCTTCCCTTGGCACTGAGAGCAAAGAGCAGAAAAAAGGACAACTTTAAGCCAACTTCATGCTCTCTCACACTTTGGAGCCCAACCTATGCCTAGCTACAACAGTCCCCAAAGGCATTTGAACAGCCAAGAAAAGCCAAAGCCACCTTTGGAAATGTTCTCTCTTTCGGTGACTGTCCTCCTCTGCCAGAGAAGGTGAGAAGTGCCCTAAGGACCTCAGGCTCTGGGCTCCAATGGCTGTATCCACCTGCTGCAGTGATACCACCTCATTGTCCCTGCAAAACCCTGCTCCTTGTTAGGGTGGGATGGGAAGACTGTCAGGGAGCACAGCCAGGATTACACCCTCCTTCAGGTGTACAAAACACCTTGCCATATAAAACTGGCCCCGTGGATCCATGCTGGTGGCAAAAGGCCACTTCCCTGGATGAGATCTGCTTGCTTAGAGGCCTGGGGCCAGGCTTAGCTTTCCCCCTACTAAGTTCCCCATAGCGGTACCATGAGTCTGACCCATCCCAGTGAAATAAAGATGAGAATGTAACATTTTTCTACTGGTGGATCCATTGAACATCCAATGCAGGAAATTAACATTCAGGAGTAATCTTACTTTTTAGGACAAACCCATTCCTCTGCCCCGAGGTCTTGACTCTCATGCACAACCACATAGCGCTGATACATATTATTTTTGGGTATTCTTCCTCTTTTAGGGAGTCTTAAATAAGACTTGATTTCATGAGTTCACATCCCAAGCTGTCAGGAATGAAGATTTTTTTATTGAGTTTTGATTCGACATTGTGATGCAGGGCATCTTCTGTGTGAAATTCAGTTTTCTTCTTGTTTGCACTGTCTGCCCCTCAGGATTTTCTAACAAGACTTGAAATTTCTTTCCCTTCTCTAGCATGAGAACACCCAGGTTAAAGACAAATGAGAGTAATCTGAACTGTTTTAAAAATGAATGATGTGAACCTAGCTGCTTTTCCCTTATTCATGGAGCCACGCTGACCTCAAGGGCTTTGCCTGTATGAGTTAAGTGTTGTTCATGTGAATAAGTACAGCACAGTCCTCTGATGTAAATGGAAGCAGGGAAAATCAGCATCTGTCTGGCTAAGGTTTTCTGTGCTCAGTCAGAGCTGACTTCATTGCACAGCAAACAGACAGGCATGCATAGCAGCACAATCCCTTTCTGTATTTCCAAGAGACAAAACATCTCAATCAGCCTCATGTGCACCACACGAAGACACCAAAGGCCACCAGCCTCCTGAGCCCTGTCTGATTTTGTAGCAAACCTCCTGCGAAGGGCACACATTCACTCGTTACCTTGTGGACTCCTGCTTGTAGATGTCGATGATGTTCTCCACCAGCAGGTTCCTCTGCAGCCCGTAGACGCCATGCCGGTCGAGGACCACCTCGTGCCTGCACGAGGGACAGCGGAAGCGACCTCCAGACGCCACAGTTGTGCCTCCTCTGGTCGGTAGGTAGGGGTTGGAGGCCTGCTCTTGCCAAGAAGCACAAGGAGAGCTGAGTAAGGCCATGCAAAGCCATAAAAACCCCTTTCAAAAGCACTGGGGCAAACCCACACTTGTAGGAAACCATTTGTCAATGAGCCCAAGGAGAGGGTAGCTCCAGCAACCCACCCTCAGCAAAGCACCCGGTGACCATGCGGGGCCAGTTCCTCAGCTCACACACGTGGCCATGTCCCTGCAGCTAACAGGTGTCACTTCGGTCTGCTGTGAGCTCAGCCCTGGGCCCCGGGGACACACAGCTTCTGTTTCAAATCACCCCCTTCCTGCCTTCCCGACGGCTGAAAGCAATCAGGCGCACCATGTAAAAAACCTGCTTTCCCATTCATTTCAGCCAGTGCTGTGCCTCGGAAGCAGGGCTCCCGGCAGGAAGAAACCTACCTGGAAGATGTCGCTGGCGCACTTCCGACAGAGGTTGTGCTGGCAGGGCAGGATGACCACAGGCTTGGTGAACATCTCCAAGCAGATGGGGCAAATCAGCTGCTTCTCCAGGTTATCCATGGTTTCCTGCTCTTTGGAGAAGGACTTGTAGTTCAAGGCGGTGCTCATCCCTACCTTTTCCAGGGGCATACGCTTAGGATTACAGCCTCGCGGAGGGGCGTCTGGGTTAATTTCCCTTGAAATAAGTCCAAGGCTGCGCTGCGATCAGAGGCTCTCCGGGTCGCTGTGGCTGGAGGACATTGTTCAAACGCGGGGCCGCAGGCAGCAGGGGCTGTTTTTAGCAGCGCAGCGTCACGAGATGCCATCCTGCCGTGCCCATATAAGCGCGTGAGAGGAGGACAGGCTGGGACAGGTGACAGCTGGCGGCGGATGGGGGTGGCCCCCAGGGCCCTGGCTCTCCTCACTCACACGTGGCGGCCTTCGCCCCTTGAGGAAGACAGCAAGCGATAAGCAAACTAAATCCGCTCCCCCCTTATCTCTGCACAGCAGCAGAGAGCGTAGGGCTGCCCCAGTCTAACAAATGCTCTGTTTCAAGCAAGCAGCCGTGGCTGTGAGATGCAGGATGTTATTTTCCCCATGTGTTTTGGCAGGGTTTGGGATCTCACCTTCCCGAGGTGTGAAGCACGTGTGGTTGCTGGAGAAGACAATAGGAGCGATGGCTACGCTGGAGCTCAGACACACCAGGGTGTAAACATGTCACCGCCCTGAAGAACAGTTAAAAAGAAACTGCCTGCCTATAAATGTGCTTAAGGCTCTTCTGGTCTGATTTTTTCCTAGGAGCTGTAAGATAAGAATCTAACACAACTCTTCAAGCTGTGAACTCCACAGTGGTTTAAATATGCACAAAAAAAAAACCCAATTATTTGAATTTTCTGGTGAGAAAGAGGCAGAAGAAATACAGTATGAAAAGCTTTCATTTGTGGTGCTAGAGAATAGGTGCTAATTGTATATGCCCTCTCTCCGCACAGTTTAATTCAAGTATATTTTAGTTCTGGGCACTGCTGTGTTTATATCTGTTTATTAGACACTGATATCCCTCTCAGCTTGGCACTTGCTCCTGAGTTATTTTTAAAATGACAATTTCCCAGATAATTTGTGGCATGTGATGCCTGATCTCAAGGGAAAGCCATCTGTGCTTCTACTTGTCAATTTATCACACAACTGTACAAGCAATAAATACCCTCAAATTTAAGCCGAAGTCCCTGCATGTACTATATAAGATCACTTTGCCACTGTACTGTACATGAAATCAGAATGTTGTCTTCTCTTTTAATCAAAACCTACAATCGATTTCTTTGTTAAGTGCCTTGTAGAAAGTTCTTGTTTATGATCCTTCATGACTGTATAGGGCTTGCATCTGAAAAACACTATAGAGCAGCTGGGCAAATCCCCTCCAAGTCCAGAGGCAGACCCCAACTCCAAAGCCCTTCTCTGGAATGACCTCGACTCCAGGGTTCTTCATCTGCATGCAACACCAGTCTGGAAACTGTGCGCTTTAGAGGAATGTAAAAGTAAAGGTTTTCATTGCTTTCTGCATGAAAATGAACACTATTCTTCACATGCAACAGCAATGATCACATTAAGTTGAATGTATTATTGACTGTTTTATTTTCAAAGCCTTGCATACTTCTTAAGTGTTTGGGTGAACTCCTGTACCCATTTTCAGCCCACCGAGCTGGCACTTCCCCTACCTAAACACACACATTGGTCAGCAGTCACAGGAAAACAAACAGCTTTTTCTGAAGTCTTGCATTCATGGGACATCCGTGATATCTCAGCTAAACCCATTTGAAATCACACCTTTGCTTCGAGTGCCTGATGCAGAGGAGAGCCTGGAGCTGAGTGGGGAAGCTGGTCTGGCAGCTGAGCCATGGACAGCTGGGGCTTTGCAGGGCTGGCAGGGAGCCTTTCCTGGCAGCATCCACAAGATATTCCTCTTCTTCCCTCCCCTCTGTGGCTGGGTCAGAGGTGACTTTCACGTCTGCAGGAATCTCAATGCCTCATTCCTACCCTCCTAACTCTGAGTCAGCTGCTTCTCACGCATCAAAACCTGCTTTAACGAAGGAGTCTGAGTTAGATGAGGAAAGCCGTGCTTGCCTGGTGAGGCAGGCACTTCCACCTCACTACACAGGCAGAAACAGGTGAAATCTAGGAGGAAAAGCTGAAGGTTAGAAATGTCAGTGCCCAGAAACACCTGCATATGGTGATGTAGGAAGGGGGGATGTAGACATCAAAAAAAGTTGGGGGATTGTGCTGCTGCGCCAGCCCTTTGGACAATGAACTGAGGCACCCCTCAAGGTGTAATGGGCCTTTAGGATGTAAATGTAATGAATTTATACTTACCTGTGGTAGCCCACAAAAGCTGTATGTTAACAGGCTGAGTGTGATCCCTGATGCATCTGGATGAAGGGTAACAGTTTTAAACTAAAAAAGGGGAGATTAAGACTGGATATGAGGAAGAAATTTTTTACAGGGAGGGTAGTAAAATCCTGGCACAGGTTGCCCAGAGAGGTGGTGGATGCTCCAACCCTGGAGACATTCAAGGCCAGGCTGGATGTGGTTCTGGGCAACCTGATCTAGTTGAAGATGTCCCGGGTCACTGCAGGGAATTTGGACTAGATGAGCTTTGAAGGCCCCTTTCAACCCAAACTATTCTGTGATTCTATGACTCTATGATTCTGTGATTCTGTGATCTGGTGGCAACAAGATAAGGGACAGGGTGCTGCCGGTTTTCCCCTTTACTGCGTGCTAAAACACACTATCACAAACCAGATGGTAAACAGCACAACCATGTAAAGGAGCTGACAAAACAAAGAAAACCCCACCACCTCCTGCAGCCACACCTAAGCTGAAATGTTTTTCTGGCAGGGATATGTAGCTCAGACCCATAAAAAAATAGTTCAGGTTTTTCTGTCAAAGTACTATGAACCTCAGCAGTGATTGCTAAGTAAAGGGATGTGGAGACTCGGTCATGCTTGTGAAGGCTGGATGAGAAATGCCAGGAAAGCCACGCACTGCAAACTGCAATGTTGCATACTGCGCTGCAACAAGGAAGAAGAGAAGAGCAAAGCCCAAGAGGCAGTGGATCCAGGGGATGGTCCTGCAGCCGGTTTTCAGCAGGAATTGCTTGGGTTGGACTTTGAAGTACTCACACTGAGAAAGAGCCCAGCACCCTCCCATCTCTCCCTACAAGCCCTGTCATCCTCCTCTTCCTCCCCTTCCACACTTGCAAGGGAAGGGCACCAGCATGCACAGCTGTCCATCCAGCCATCTCTCAAGTGATTAACAAAGGGCAAGAGGGCCTGCTTTAACCCCACTCTTGGACAGAAACTCTGGCTGCCTTCCAGCCATCACCAAGAAGAAAATACCATTTTTAAATGACTTTTTTTCCAGTACTGCTTGCCTGGGAATGTTACCTGGCTTTGCTGACACAACCAGAGCACTAATTCCCAGAGATATGCATTCTTTTATGGACATTACTTCCAACTCCTCTGGTTTTGCAGCCAAGTAACAGCTTGTGGGCTGTGGACTGCTGGCCAGGAGAGCCTGGAAGGCTAGCTGTAAAGCAGTGGGTTTAGGAAGGGGATTTGGAAGAGGAAGAAGAGGCTGAGCAATGTCCAGGTTCAGGTTTCAAAGCCATAATGACATCCCTGGATTTTGTGTTCACAGAATTCCCCTCTGCAACCTCTTCTCCTGTACCAGTGCTGTGAAGATCTTGTGTGTCAGTCACAGAAAGTGTGCTCTGTGGCTCCCTTGCATGGCCTGAAAACAAAGACAAAAAGTGTATTTTGCCAGAGGGTAAATCCCATACGACTTACCTGTCCACTGAGCCCAGCAGAGACAAAGCCTGCTCTGCAAGCACAGGCTCCTTGCCCAGGCATGGATGTGGTGGGTGGCATGGAACATCCCAGTCCATGTGATGGTGCCCTGGCCTGCAGCCACCCCACCTCCTGCCTATCCTTGGAGAGGAGCAAGGATCCCAACACCCTTGCTACCCCTAAAGCAGGCGGAAAGCAGCCCACTCTCCCCCGGGCAGAGCAGATACCTGCCTTCATTCCATTGACTCCAGCAGCTCCCTGCATTCCAGAGGATCATGGGGCTCAGCAGAGGGCTTTGCAAGACAGCTCTGCTGCTGGAAGAATACAGGGCTGGTTGGTGCCTGGAACCAGCAACCCATCTCCCCTCAGCTTTGCCCTGCCTTACTCACCTCTTGGCAAAAAGCCCTGGCTGCCCGAACACAACATCCTAACAAAAAGGAGGCTGCTGCATCCATTTCTGCCCACCCAAATGTGAGATTTAGAACAAAATGACTGGGCAGCCTTCCCCTCCTCCCATCCTGCTAAGGCTCCCTTGGGCAGGTAGGGGGGAGGCTCTCCATCCATCTCACCTTTTTTCTGTGCCCATTTACCCTGCAGTGAGCAGCCCCTCAGCAGCGGATGGTGAACACCAGCAGTCCCACCTACAGCAGGCATGTTGCAGGAACTCAAGTCTCACATTTGCAACTCGCTAAGCCAATGAGCCAGCTATAAGATGAAGCCCTCCTACCTGCACAAGTGCAAACTGCAAACATTTTTGCCAACTTGCCCAGCAAGTCTTTCGATGACACCAACCTCTGCAGTGCAGTTGACACATGGGAGAAAAGGGAAGGTTTAGACTGGATATTAGGAAAAATTTCTTCACTGGAAGGGTGATCAGGCATTGGAACAGGCTGCCCAGGAAGTAAGAGAATTGCCATCTCTGGAAGTGTTCAAAAAACACGTAGACAAGGCCTTCAGTGACATGGTTTAGCAGTGGACTTGGCAGTTCTGGAGTAGCAGTTGGACTTGATGATCTTAAAGGTCTTCTCCAACTTAGTTGATTCTATGAGTCTATAATTTCACTGTTTTATTGTGATCACTCAACATCCCACGATAAGTACCAAAACTACTCTTGTATGTCAATTTATGTTGTCAAAGACAGCCTTTGCAAAGGACAAGTGTTTTCAAAAGCAGTTGCTTTTTGAGAATGACATTTTTGCAGTCTACATATATATTTTTCGTTGTGTACCTCACACACAATGACAGGCCCTATGCGGTCAGTGTTTCGATACCTCCTTCTAAAAATAACCTGAGAGATGGTTTCAGATACAAGGACCAGCACAGGAGATAAGGACATCCTTCGAAATTTCCTTTTGCACATACAAAATCATAACAGCAGGGCAAGCTCAAAGGATTTCTAATGGTGAGTCATTGAGAGTACATCAAATGCGCAGGAGCACAGGATTTCAGGGACAAGCTACGAAGATCAGTAAGAGGGTTGATTCTTTTGAACAGGGGATAGACACTGACTTGCGCTGAACTGCGCTTGAAAACAGCCTTCTCTGGGCTTATCCATGCTCAAGAAGATTTCACAGATTGGAGTAAACAGACAGAAACATGAGATCAAAGGGCAGATGAACTAGCTTACAATTTCCGTTTCAGATTCATCAGCAGTACCAACATAAATTATAGCAGAGAAACCTCAGAGATTTAGATTAAAGGACCTTGAAACATGGAGAGTCCATGGATGAACTCCATCGAGGATTCTGCTCTGTGGGCCTTGGCTCTGCCACTGGTGGGACACCAATCCATGGGATCGCTGCTCCCGGCTCCCTGCCTGGGAGAAGGAGGATCCTGTGGCTTCTTGCTGCCCCTCGGTAATGCCAGCAGGCCAGTGTGGACCTAACTGTCACCCAGCTTTATGAGCCACAGGGAAACAGAACACCCTCCCTTCCCAATAGAAAGTGTTCTTTCTCATAGTCCTTGAGGAGCTCTTTCTCATAGTCACGGGAGGCAGGGTGACCACAAATGGTGATGAAGACAAGGTGTTTTCATCTTCCCTCCAATTATCTGTATTCACTGAAGTCTCAAAAACATTAAGTCTGAAAAGATAGGCTGCCAGTGCTGTGGAATAACAAATATGTGATCAGTGCTTCAGCATCTCCCTGAGCCATACACAACTTTACAAGCCCAGGGCTTCCCAAACCCTCATCCCCTCAACACATCACTGCTGGAAAGATATCTACGCTTCACAAGAGAGGCACAAAAATAAGTCCAAAGCACTTCATGGAGGAAGTACTGCATGTGGGGAAGAAATAGCACTGCACTACTGCCCACCTAAAAATAGGTCCTCTCCAGGGTTAGGGACAATTTTCACAGATAACAGGCACAGGCTTGTTTTTCCACCCCCAAAATATGCTCTGCAGTTAAAATGAGATGTGAAGGAAGAAAGGACATAAATAAAACAAAATCAGGTAGAAAAATAGAAGAAAACATCAGTTAGAAAAGTGGGAGAATCCTGCTTCTTGTTGGAGAGTAGGTGGCCAAATGCTTTATTATTCCAACACAGTCTCCCGCTCTTCAAATGCAGCCGTAACCCTTTCCCCTCTACTCTATCACAGCATCCCATGGGATCCTGTTTGTAAACCACCACTACATGTCTCCCTGCTAGCAGAGAGGAAGGAATGACAGCTCCACCCCAGGTTCCTTCATTTTATGGAATAACATGATTGTTTAGTGCTGTGTTAACTGTGGTGGTGTTGGTGCTGTGACAGCAGGGCTGGACACAGGTAGCACAGCTGGGGCAGTTCTAGGGGACTTCTGACCATACCAAAATTCAAGGAAACGGTGACTGCAGAGTTTTAACAGCAAGAATTTTGACTAGGAAATAGATACAATTAGTGCTCAGGCTGTGGTATTCCCCTTTAAAATCTGCTGCAGCAACCCCAGCTCTGTCATTAGGAGCGATGTTTCTATAGAGAGGTGACTTGTGTTTCACAGCACAGAACCAGCTCGGGCTTCCCAGCTGGCATCAGCTCATCACTTTGCAGAGATACAGCCCTGTCCCAGTGTCAGGTTTCTCCCCAGCCTCGGTCTGTTCAACATAAGGCACTCTTGATGCTATTTCAGTACAAGCCCTCCATAGCTCAGCTGGCAGAGTAAAGGAATGCAGGTATCTTTTTTCTCCAGGACAATGCTGAGGTCTGTAGTTCAAAGAAGAGACCGGTTTTAAGGTTATACTCAGCACATGATTTTACACTACGTCAGAGACCTGCTGAGACTCTGTCCCAGCTCCCTAGGTAGTCGAGATTATGTTTTTGACCATCCCCTTTGAGGGTCATTCCTCAGGACAGAATAGGGATTTGGTGCTGGAAGATAAAGGATCGGACATTATGGCATTACAGCTAAACAAAAATGCTGTTCTGTGGTGGCAGGAAGGTTTTCACACAGCAAGGCATTACCTGAACTGGTCAAGTGCCTGCTTAGCACGTGACTGGTAACAGAGGCGGTACCTCCGTCCTTTAGCTCTTTTGTCAAATTTCTCAGTTTTCCTTTCATGTGTTCCTTTCCCCTGTAAATGCTCTTTAGACATAAAGCAAAACCAGCATGACTATTCATTTCTGAGTGCCAATGCCTTTTTTCTTTTGAAAGTCAGAATAGAAGAGCAAGTTTGCCTTTTGGCCATTTTCCAGCCAAGTTCTTTCTCTCACTCCTTTATGTGAGATTCACGTGAGCATAGGGGAGCACGATGAGTGAGAGATGCAGGTGTTTGCAAGGACAACAGCTGGAAATGCCTTCAAGCTGGGAAGGAGTTGAATGAATGCACTTTAAGCTATGATCAGGGATGCCATCCGCTGTGACATTGTGTTCATTGTACCAAGCAGCAGTCTATTAGATTAATGTCTTTTTGAACTATTACTTCAGGAAGCATCCCAAGCATGGCAGCAGATCTCTGCATGTATGGTCTTGTGTCCCCCTTTCCCATCATGCTCTTCCCCAGGATTCAGCCTTTCTGATTCTGGCTGTCTTTAGGGAATGTGAGTG
This sequence comes from Lathamus discolor, assembly GCF_037157495.1. NCBI lineage: Eukaryota > Metazoa > Chordata > Aves > Psittaciformes > Psittacidae > Lathamus > Lathamus discolor. The sequence goes on along the minus strand of NC_088885.1, from coordinate 124,489,874 downwards.
AACAAAGGGCAGGCAGCAAGTTCTCTGGCCACAGAATGAATCAGATTTCAGATGCCTTTTCAAAGCTTTTGACCTTGCCATGGAAGGGTCAGTTTTGCAGTAATATCCTCTGGGCTGCCTGAGGATGCATATCTCTCCATGAAGTCCTACCCCCTGTGGTCACGTTTGGGCAATATGAATGAAGAGTTCATAGCAGCAAACTGCATCATATTAATCTGACACCGCAATCTGGGAGAAGACAAAGAGTTTGGGGCTTTCTTCCTCTCCACCCCAAATCCGCCCCCTGCCTCCACCTCACCCAGCCAAACATGGCGTGTCCTCAGCCTAGAGGGTGACTCCCTGTGACCCCAGCTATCAGCAGTGAGGGAAGCTGTTCAGGCACTGTGTGTTGAGGGAAGGAGTGCTGCTGTGAGCTGAATGTACCTGGTCTTCCCTGAGTCTTACCACTGTGGTCAAGAAGCTGGGGAAACAGGGCACCACCAACCCCATGTTATAGAATCATAGAATCATAGAATGGTTTGGGTTGGAAAGGACCTTAAGATCATCCAGTTCCAAGCCCCCTGCCACAGGCAGGGACACTTTCCACTAGACCGGGTTGCTCAAAGCTCCATCCAACATGGCCTTGAACACTGGAGCATTCACAACTTTCTTGGGCAATCTGTTCCAGTGCCTCACCATTCTCACAGTAAAGAATTTCTTCCTCATATCTAATCTAAACTTCCCCTGTTTAAGTTTTAACCCGTTACCCGTTGTCCTATCACTACAGTCCCTGATGAAGAGTCCCTCTCTGGCATCCTTGTAGCCCCCTTCAGATACTGCAAGGCTGCTATGAGGTCTCCATGCCACAGCCACCCTCTGTATCAGAAGAATACAGCTGGGGAGAGTACAGGTGTGTGCAAGGTACAAGGAGGGCTGGGATAAGATGGCAAAGTAGAGCACAGGATCAGTGCCAGAGCTACTGTACATTTCTGTTACCACAGCATTTAGAGTTGTGCTGCCAGTGAAGCACATGGGTGACTGCACGTAGTCTACAAGACAGAAGAGGTGGTGCAAAATCAGTCCTCTGATGGATCTGCTTATTGCAAGTTTTGCCTCCTCATGTCACTTGTGCTGCTGTTTTTCTAATGCCATGGATCGTATCTCCCTCATCTCTATCCTGCTGCAGGGAATCTAACTTCAGGGAGAACTCTGGAGGTGATAAACTGGAGCAGTACACAGTGCATTTCTGCGGTTTCTGATAATCCCAAGGACTGCAGTGCAAACATCAGAGAGGGGCTAATAGATTTACGTGTGAGCAGACTACAAACTGCATCTCTTCCAGTTACCCACATAGTATGTATGGCCTTGGTGCTACTTCTATCCCTAACCACTACTGCAAAGGAGCAGGGAGGTGACAGCTTTGTAAGCAGCATCCCTTTGTGCAGAAATTTGTATCTTGCACCTTGTAGGCCTTGGTTCTCCATATCCCAGAGTGATGCATCTGCCACTTGCCACCATGCTGCCAGGACTGGGCCTGCTGCAGGATCCTGCTGGGAGTCTCTCTCAGGACAACATCTCTCACTCTTCAATAGCTCAGCTCCCAGGTGGAGAGCCGTGGTGCTTTCAGAGACCTCACTCCTGCATCCAAAATGGGGCAGGCATGGCTATTGCTGCCCTTTAATACTCTGGAGAACATGCCAAGGAGCCAAACTTGAGTTAAGTGGCCACAGGGTAACAGTTCACCATAACCTTCAGCAAGCAATGCCAGTGGACAACCAGTAATACGGAAATCACACTTAATCCAGACGAGATTAAGCAAAACTGCAAATAATTTATCCATGAAAAATCCATTAATATCCACCCAAAATAGATTATATTTATGGAATACATAAATAAGCTAAAAAGACCCCCACCTTTATTCACCTAAACTAGCAAGACCTCTCACCTGTCACCAGACGGTGTGCAGGTGATTGCCCTAAGAAGGTACAGTGCTTCCTTGAAAGTTTCTTCTGCTCATCATGGCTCATGTTGCATTCATTGGGGTGCTCCTGATGGGTCAGGTCACACAGCCAATTCCCTGGGCTGCTGGCAGACTGTAATCTGACATGCACCCAGACTGGCTGCTCATTCCCAGGAACTGAAGCTGGCCATTGTTCACTTACAGAGAGGTATGTCTCGTTATCAAGCTGCGTGTTACCCAGTCAGGTATGAGAACAGTGACATCTCTCCTATCCTTCCTCTGGTGACTCCATAATGTCTTCCTGGGTTGCCCGGGTTGCACTGAGCTGGACACTGAGAAATGAAGCAACTGAAGGATGCAACGTGTAGAGCAAGAAGCTTTGCAGGAGCTGTGCAGGGGGACAGAAAGGTGCTGGCCATTTCCTTTTCAGTTTAGGGAGGAAACTGTGCTGCCAGCTGGCTCACAGATACCTCCGAGTGGTCCCTATGTGTGGTCACTTTGTAAAACTGGAAGGAGGAAGATTGCAGAGGCAAGAGGAAGATGCAAAGGGAAAAGGACACAATAACAAGGAAACATAAGAAAGGAGACCACATTTGCATGCGCAGAGGTAAGTCTCAGGATGACCTTTGCATTGAACAAGCCTTTTGAAGTGATTCCCCAAGTCCAGCACAACTTCCCTACCTCCTCTTCTACTTTGCAGCACCACATCAACCTGCTTTTCATCATTCCCACATCAACCTTTATCCTCCACATCTCCTCTATCTTCTTCCATGAAGGGAAGGGACTGTTTCACCCTCTCCCTGAAAAGACAAGCCCTGTCAACATACAAAAGGACACAGAACTGTTGGGACAAGTCCAGAGGAGGGCCATGAGGATGATCAGGGGACTGGAGCACCTCCCGTATGAAGACAGGCTGAGAAAGTTGGGGCTGTTCAGCCTGGAGAAGAGAAGGCTGCGTGGAGACCTCATAGCAGCCTTCCAGTGTCTGAAGGGGGCCTACAGGATGAAGGGGGATGCTGGGGAGGGACTCTTGATTAGGGACTGCAGTGACAGGACAAGGGGTAATGGGTTAAAACTTAAACAGGGGAAGTTTAGATTGGATATAAGGAGGAAATTCTTTCCTGTTAGGGTGGTGAGGCACTGGAATGGATTGCCCAAAGAAACTGTGAATGCTCCATCCCTGGCAGTGTTCAAGGCCACGCTGGACAGAGCCTTGGATGGGATGGTTTAGTGTGAGGTGTCCCTGCCCACGGCAGGGGGGTTGGAACCTGATGAGCTTAAGGTCCTTTCCAACCCTAACTATTCTATGATTCTACGATTCTGTGAAAAGCCAGCCTCTGCTTGAGCAGGCAAAACCACTCTGGCTCCTTCACTAGGTTGAAGCAAGACATTCCCTCCAAACCAAGGGTGATTAACCCCCCATGCTTTTCCACATGCCCTTTAAAACAGTGACAGCAGGCAGAGCAAAGAAGAGATATTTACATTATTACAGAAAAAAATAATAATAATAAAAAGAGAGGCAGGAAAAGAAAGGAGCGGCATTCAGATAATCTAGCCAATGCATTTCCCATGACAGTACTCTGGCTTAGCACTTCACCCCAGGCATTGTTAGCTGGCCTGGTAATGCTAAAGGAATGAAGTAATTTTTGCCAAGAGGAAAGGCCAGCATGTCTCCTGGACAACGAAGAAATGGGAAGAGCTCTGTACTAAAGTGGTGGACCTCCCTGGAAAGGAAGAATTTGGGTTTTTAGAGGGAAATTAGACATGAGAGCTACTTTGTTTCCCTATGAGGAAATACTTCTTGGCCAACACAACCTGAGGTATAAGCTGAGGAGGAAGACAGGCTCTCTGCTCCTCACTGTGTCAGGAGAGCCTGCGGCAAAATGCCTGGATATGAGGGAATGGCCTTGCTGATTTAATCTTCAAAGCCTGTAACTGTAGCCTGGTTTTCTCTCATTTCTCCGCCTACATCTTTTATAGGTTTATCTATCTTGGCAGCTTTGAGTAAATGTTTTTATTTGCTTTCTGTCTTAACCTGTCTTGAATTAAGTATGATTTCAGTGTAATTGGATACTAATGACTCGTTCCTTGCCAAAGGATGTGGTAAATCTCCACTTAGAGCTTGGGGCACCTTAAGGCACTCTGGATTGCCAGCTTCTTCTCCGTAATAACCAAATCATTACTGAATGTGCCTTCCTTCAGCTGCAGCCCTGCCCTGGACAGGCAATAGCTAGGAAGGGAAAAGTGTCTTTTAGAGTTGTATCACGACTTCTCATCTCCAGCTCTCACCTGTATTCATTCCCTCCCTGGAACACTAGCCTGGTTTCCCAGCTCTGGCTCCAGCTTCTTCCAGGCATGAAGATAGTTCCCTGCTTGCTCAAGGTTTCACCTCAAATTGTTGTTCTTGGTTGCAGCCCTCACCTGGGCTTGAGCAGGAACCTCCTGCTGTTCTTGCATGCAGTATGTGTGTACCATTAGGCAGAACTGAGTGGCCTTGTTTGCTCAGAGCAATTCTGTTTGAAGTGCATGGAAATTTGGGCAATCACCCTTTTCTAACATCATTCTTCATCCCATTGTTGCAGCAGGGTAATAACATCCCTAGGATCTCTAGGCAAATACGTGGGAGCCCTTTATCCTGCCTGGCCTAGACACGTGGTGGATCATCTCTCTGGCTGCCAACTAGAAGAATAGGTGCAAGTTCAAGCTGTCCAACTAGAAAAAGGTGCTACCTCCACAAACTCCTCTTTCTAATTAGGTTCTTCCTGGTTTTATATGCCCACCAGCCATTTGGACATGCTCATCCCCTTTCATTCACTTTGTGGCTTTTCATGATTGATTCAGAGGGGAAAAAACCCAAAACCCACGTGCAAAAGAGGAGCCATTTGCAAGTTCCTGCTTATGAGGGGGGTGCTTCCCTCAGGGCTTACCCCTCTGCACTGGCTTGAGGCACTGGCCTCGTCTTCACCACTCGCCTTACTAGTGCCTGCAAAAAGTAAAGAGAACAAGAAGGAAAATGAAGAGAGGATGGACATAACAGAGTGAGGTGTCTGCGGAGGCAGACAGCGGCTCTACATCTCCCCTACTGGATATCCTGCCCAATTCTATTCCCACTCCATGTCTTCAGTTTCACTGTCTCAGCACAACATCCTTCCTTTGGGCTGCAGTTTGACAAGCAACTGCAGGCAGCTGAGCTGCTCTGGCCAGCGGGATGGGGCAGCCTGTGCCTCTCACCTTCCTTGTGCTGGCCCTGGTGCAAGGTGCTATCCCCAGCCAAGCTAATTACCCTCACTGAGCATTAGAAAATTACCCACTTCTTTGCCGGATTAGCACATTGACTCAGGTGCTGGAAGTGACCACAGGACAAGGCCAAGGCCAGTTGTGCAGGGGAGAAGAGGGAAGGAGAAGTGAAACCTTTTTACTTTGGAACAAGAGCTGCTAAACTGGCCCATTCTCCTTTCAAACTTCACCCTTAACATCCTCATTGTTAGCCAGAACATAATAACACCTTCAGTACCCCATGAGATGGTCCATGACTTAAAGGAGTACTCACAAGCAAGCCAAGCCAAAAGCGATCATTTACTAAAGTGATCTGGCAAAATATCTGCTGCTGAGGGAGGTGCATTAGCAATGAGTGTTCAGATAGGGTTGCAGTGATGAATGTCTGTCTCCGGCAGCTCCTGGCATTTTCTCTGGCAGCAGGTTACATGAATTCCATCCTGCTCCTAAGGAATGGAAAAAAGAGCCATGCCATTCATGTATTTTCATGCTTCCTAATGTCCAACACTGGCAAACTGGGTTTTTTGTTTGCCTAATAAAGCTAGGGCTAAATATGATAAGTCTGTTTTCAGTAGCTGTGCTCTCTCTGGCACTGATTTCTGTTTATTTGCCTGAATGGACAAGGTCAGGCCAGAAATCAAACGGCAATCAAAGGCTACCACTGGAAAGAACCCAGGAGTTCACAGACAGACAGGTTATCAGCAGCAATGGGTCACCAAGTTTGGCTGCCATAAGGTCAGCAAAGGGCTCAGAGAAGCAGGCAGCAAATGTCACCAGGAAGCCCTGATACTGAATCCAAAACGTTATAAATCTGTGAGGCGTTCCCTGGCTCTTCCTGCAAAAGCAGAACCTACTTTGCATCTGATTGACAAGGAAAAACTGGAAAACAAGCTCTGGGGTCTTGTGACCTTTGCAGTGCATACCAAGTGACCAAGACAAGAGCTGCTGGGACACCGGTCTCCCTCCTGGAGAACCAGCATGGTGCTTTGTATGGATTCAGAGGCAAAGATTCTCTTGACAGACCAAAGAATGCTGTCTCTGACAGCTGAGCTGCAGGAAGAAAATACGGGGCATGGACTAGGAGTAACTCAGAGGCTGGGGCAGGAACCAACATGCAGAGGTGAGTCAGGCACGCTGCAATGGGAGAGGTGCTGGTGTGACAGTGGAGTGGGGGTTTCCTGGAAGACAAGGTGCTGATGGTATCTTCAGAGCTGCCCTGAACAGGCCAGCTCTGCGCTGCACCACGCAGCCTGTCCCAGCCCTGCAGGCCCTCTCTGTCTGCTCTGGGGTCCTTCTGCAGGGGTAGGACTGAATGTGGGGTGAAGGCTACAAGGCTCTTCTGCTACAGCATCGCGGAGTCAAAGGCAGATCCCACCTCTTCCTCCCACTGGCAGGGATTCCTCCTCCAGACACCACAGGAGCAGGCAGGCTCTCCTGGCCCCAGTGGCTGCCGGGGGCATGGGGAACAGTTTGTGAGCGAAGGGGCATGACACAGCTCCCAGCATTTGGGAACTGGATAGGATTACTGCATTTGTCTTTTTAATTTCCCTTTCAGCACACATATTGCAGCAGGTGACACAACGTGACTTGTTCCCAGCTTGTAGTTGCAAAGCTCTTCTTTGGAGCAACATCAGCATTTTGGAAACTGCGTGTGCAGGACTTTGCTCCTGCCCCACCGCAGCCGCGGTTCGGGCTTTGCCCCCCCGCAGCAGCCAGGGGCCAGTGGCGCAATGGATAACGCGTCTGACTACGGATCAGAAGATTGTAGGTTCGACTCCTGCCTGGCTCGCTAACCTTACTTTTACACATTCCCCCCCCCCCCAACACACACCTCTTCTTCCCGGCCTGCACTTCTCCTGAGGCTCCTACCCAACAGTGGGTGGAGGGAAAAGTGGGAAGCTTAGAAGAAAAACAGGCTGGAAAGCTGGAGACACGGACTTCCTTGTTAGGGATTCCTTTAGTTAACTTGGTACCTGCACATCCTGCTCAGCACCTTTGGAAGTCCTCAATTTTGTCAACTCCATCTCCAAAGAGATTATTTTTTTTTTAAATCTTGCTTATTACCTGGATTCTTTCCCAATCCTGCTGTGAACCTCCAGCACGCAAGTCTGTAACCAGCATCTTCCAGTTTTCCACTGTCTTAGTCTGGCTTGGCTGACCCCAGAGGATCCTCACTCTTCTGACTCCTGCTACTGAAATGGGGCAAGTTTGGCTGCTCTGGGGAATGGCTGGGGAGCTAAAAGTCATGTCTCAGTGTGAGCTGAGACAGCTGCTGTTAGCTGAGTGATAACCACATAGACCTGGTGACCCTGAAATCCCATTTATCTCAAGCCAGGTGAAGAGTTGGTAGAAACAGAATAATGTGTTTACCATATTCATAAGAGAGACACTGAGAAGAGGACCTCAGTCAAGAAATAATTTCAGATGCTAAGAAAACCAGGAAAGATGATTCTCATTTCCAGTGGTTTCCCACCTATGTGAGCAGCAGAACACCTTGTCCAAGCATGCTACGTATTAGCTCACACTGCATCCCTCAGCCAGTACCTCTTAATATGGGAACATTTTCACCATCTCTTCTCTGAAATCCTCCAGGCAGTCTGAAAATTGTTATCCTCATACCCTTGTCTCCCCTGAGATTTACTCTATTTCCCATTTCTCCAGGAGAAGGGGCAGCTTTTGCTGGAAATGCAAACAAACCTTTTCTTACAACACTGGAGCTGAAAATCTCTTTTTGTTGGAGCAGGTGCCCCCCAGGTACCCATCAGGCTATTTAACAGCACCCAGTTAATCTGTTTGCCTGCCCACTTCACTCTGGTGACCCAGTGCATCAGCATGAAATGTCTTACTAATGGCACTTTTGGTTATTAAGTGCTACAACTGATTGAACGGGGTACACACACAGCTTGTTACTGGCCCTTGCTGGAGACCAGGTACAGAAGTAACAAAGCACCTGCAGGCAACCAGTCACTAGTAATTTGCTCCTAGATGAAGTGTTTAGCAAGGCACACTGTCATCCAAGCACCGAATAGGCTGTTACTGTAGTAAAACGCATTTAGTACCTTTAGATACACGAGCATCTCCTAAAAGAGTGGGAAGCTGAGCCAAGCAGTTGCATTAACGTAACAGCTCAAAAGGCAGAATAGTTGCTTAACATACAGTAAGTTCTGAGCCTATTTTTCTTTCCTGGCTTTCATTCTGTTGTATTTTCTTTTTATTTCCTTTCCTTTTCCTCTGAGTTCCTTTTCCCCTATGGGTCACACAGAGTTACACAGAAACCCATGCATGTCAATATTTTCGGGGTGGGTAGGAGACAAAAAGTATCTCAGAGATGAAGATGGAGGAAATGAGATGGTCTCTTCTCTGGAAGAAACTGTGCTTTTATTTTGTGAGCTATCCCACAGGGGTGCTACTGTGTGCGTGAAAAAGACTAAAGGATTTTGCACAAAGTTCTGCAAGAAGGAGGAGCAGAGACATTGAAGGGGAGAATCTTAACCAAGAAAAAATCAATCTTGTGGCCCTGGACAGAGCGTGCCCTGCCTCACCCTGGGGCATGGCACAGAGATGTGCTTTTGGACTGTGGATTCAGATCAGACTGCTAGAGAGTGCAAACGTGTGGACAATGTACTCCTAAGGAAATGGTGTCTTTCCTCAATTTCTGCTCACTGCGGTGCTTCCGTTCCCCGCTGGGCAGGCTTTCCACCCCCGGATTTCTCCTGAGACAGCTCCCATGAGGGATGCCCTGCACCATGCTGGAAGGGAAAGGAGAAAAGTTTGGTGTTGTGTGTGTCTATACACAGACACAAACCCCTACTAACCATAGAGAGTTAGCTGGGGCCAGAGATGTAATGTGCAAGGCGTGTAAGCTTGCAGGTCTGACTCCTGCTGAGTTTCACCAAGCTGTTTCCCTGCTGATAATCTTGCTTGTACTACATCCCCACAGACAGTGTGTCTTCCTTGCTCTCCTACCTGAAACCTACCCCACAGAAACACTTATCCAGAGAAGTCTCATTCTGTGCTCTTCTCAAGGAGAAAAATTCTATTCTTTTCACACTATGCAGCCAGACTTGGCTGCCTTCAGACACATTTACCCTGTCCAAGCCAGCAGTTGTTGCCAACCATTATTTTTCTGCAAATCACGTAGCACCTGCAATGGAGAAGACTTGAAGGAAAAAGGAGAGGGGATGGCATGTATTGATAGGACAAGGGGGAAAGGTTTTAAGCTGGCAGAGCAGCGATTTAGGTTAGATATAAGGAAGTTCTTCACTGTGAGGGTGGTGAGGCACTGGCACAGGTTGCCCAAAGAAGTTATGGCCACCCCATCCCTGGCAGTGTTCAAGGCCAGGCTGACCAGGGATGTGAGCAACCTGGTGTAGTGGAAGGTGTCCCTGCCCATGGCAGGGGGTTGGAACTGGATGAGCGTTAGGGTCTCTTCCAACCCAAACCATTCTGTGATTCTATGAGAGCAGGAAAAAAAAAGGCTAAGAATGAGTGCTAGCCCTGTTATTTACTACATCTTAAGCAAGCCCATGTCCATCTGCATTAACCCCTTTCTGTATACAGGACCTCTATGCCCTCTCCTACTGTTCTGCCTTCATCCCTTGTACATCTGTGTGTATAACAATAAATTTGGCTTCACACAGGAGAATACCAAAATACATTGTAATATTATTACCAATTACATACTATTATATAGTCATTACAGTACTATTACATGTAATAATAATCAATATTATGACAGAAACCAAAAAGCACTTCCGAAACCGCTGCTGCAAAAATGGATTTCAGTGTTTACTGCAGAGCTGCCACCTATTTTCCTTTTCCCCTCAAAAAAAGAAAAAAGGGATGGAAAGAGAGGAGAGATGTGAATCCTTATATAGTACATGTGCTTGAGATGGCTTTGGGAGCCTTTGCGGGCGCGCTCCTGCCCTTCTGCCTCTCTCCTGGTTTCGGGTAGGGAGAGAGAGAGGCGCAGGGACGGGAGCAGCGGCCGCGCCCCCGCCCGTTACCGAGGGGCCAAAATAACCAGATTATTCCAGGATGGGATAAAAACGTGGCGTCTCCTTCGAGCCGGAATCGAACCAGCGACCTAAGGATGTCCGCAGCGCCAAGCCTCTACAGTCCTCCGCTCTACCAGCTGAGCTATCGAAGGGACCTGCCAGCCACCGCCCAGCGGCCGCCCAACGTCCCGCCACACCCCGCGCGGGGCTCCGAGCATGCGCCTGGCGGCAGCAGCAGCCGGGACGGTGACCGGCGCATGCGCACAATGGGCTTGGCGCGGGAGAGGGTTCCGCCGAGTGGGCGGTGGCCGGCGCGCTTAGTGCGCGTGGGGCCAGTGGCGCAATGGATAACGCGTCTGACTACGGATCAGAAGATTGTAGGTTCGACTCCTGCCTGGCTCGCATGTGTTTTGGTGCTTCGGACTCGCTTTCACCGCGCCGTGTTTTCTGTCGCGGTGGAGCGGAAAACAAACCCTCCCGGCTTCTCGCCCTCCTCAGCGGGCATCCTCGGGTGCACCCCGAAACGGCGTAACACACACACCTGCAGAGCACCCTTGGGTGTGCCCCTGTTTTCTGCTTCAAGTAGGCATCTCTCGAGTTAATTATTCCCAAGGAGGTTTCCAGACACACCTGCCTGTGACTGTTAGCTGAGTGGGAGCAACAGGCAGGAAAATGAGGGTCTCAAGGGCTGTGTGTGACACAGGGGGGTGCCCTTTTGTGCTCCCTGTCTGCACACCCGCCGGTCGTGACTGGCACTGGCGCTGTTCACAGACAGCAAAACAAAGGACGGAGGTTCCAAATCGCTTGTTTGTGCATAACAACATGAACTACTTGTAGCAAACTTGCACTGAATCCACGGGCAGTTAATGCATTTGAGAAAAAGCACACGTGCATTGTCTGAAAACCTTGGGCCTAGATGTGTGCTTTGGCTAACACAGTAACCCAGCAATCTGGTGGGCGTGTAAATGAGCTCAGTGCTGTATTCAGATGGAAAACAGTCCCCTCGGTGCGTGTATTCCACCACCGCTGACTACGGAGCGACATAAAAACATGCGAGCCAGGCAGGAGTCGAACCTACAATCTTCTGATCCGTAGTCAGACGCGTTATCCATTGCGCCACTGGCCCCGCACACGAAGAGGTCTTCTCGCTCTGGCATACACGCCCGCACGCAGCGCAGCGCCGCCCGCCCCGCCGTCAGGGGGCGCTCCCTGCAGTCCCTGCCCCTCCGAGCAGTGGACTCCGGCCTGGGCTAACGCCCGGCCCCGAGCTCTGTGTTCCGCGCATGCGTCCAGGCGCGCCGTGCTGGGTTCCTGTCGAGTGGCGGCGGCTTCCTACCATAGGTCCCTTCGATAGCTCAGCTGGTAGAGCGGAGGACTGTAGAGGCTTGGCTTTGCGGGCATCCTTAGGTCGCTGGTTCGATTCCGGCTCGAAGGAGACTGTTGTGTTTTTTTTTTTTTTCCCCCGCTTTCCAAACCCGAGCAGTGTGGGTTTAAGCAGCCTCTCTTCAGCCAGTTGCACATACTGCTGCTTTTCTCCACGAGATCCATCTGTGCTGCAAACCGAGCCGCCGCACTGTGACTCGCTGATCCTGCTGCGGGAGCAGAGGACACGGCTCCCGCTGTGTGACTGCCAACCCCTCGTTCATTTTTAATGGACAGCAAGATGCGTGGTGTTCTTAGTCCAGCTTACCACAAACCCCCACAGGGCAAGCCGTGGCAGACCTGTCTCATCTCGGTTAATTAGGGTGTTGAAATTCCGAGGGTCTTTTTTCATCTAGGCATTGTTTTTCCAGAGAAGGAAGTGTGTGTACATCTGCACACTGCCGCCATAGGGGAGCATTTTAAAACCCGGCCAGGTGATATGTAACTCAAGCTAACTTCTTCTGCTAGTAGGAGATTACATATCTTCACTGGTAGCTTTCTGTTATCTGTAGATGTCGGCTACCTCGCACGTGTCCCATATTATGGCCTTCCCAACCCTGGGGTGGGTGACAATGACACGAAGGACTGAGACCTCGTGTAAGAACCTCTGTACCATTCACCTCTGTCAGAGTGAGAGGAGATGCTGGATGTGGCGGTTTGGCTAACTTTAGTTTGTGGAGGGGAGGAAGGGGATTCCTGTCATCTGTGGCCTTCCTCTCTGCTTTGTAACAGCACAGCGAACATTTTCTTTTGTACAGAAAATGATAGCAGAGAAAACCAAATCAGTAATTTCACCTGTGATCAGTTTGGCATGCTTCGTCTTTGCTCTTGAATGATTTTATCCTGGAAAGAGGCAGAAATGTAATCCTTTTTGACCGAAATCGTACCGATACCTTGGGTATCTACTCTGACGGAAGGTAAGGAATGAAATTAAATGCCATACATTTATGTTTGATATTTTCTGGATTAAGCAAACTTGTTGGGGGGAGAAAGGTGCACAAACTGCCTAAATAACTGGTTATGTTGACGGTGGGCCTCATTCTTCTATGATGCCTCTTCCATTTGGTACTTCGTGTGAATCTGAGTATGAGTTAATATCTAAACACGCAAAAGGACAGCTCTTTGAGCATGCAAACAAGCCAGTTTCCCCTTGTCCGTTTCCCAAATGCCTGGGCTCCTGTGGTCACAGAGACTGGACACCACCCTAGTGAGAAATATCCCTGCCTCGTAGCAGGCCCAGATCACCTGGCACTGTGAGGGCTGTGGGACCGATGCAGACCCCCTGGGTGAGGTGCTGGTCCCAGGGGAGCGCACAGGACACCTGCTGCTGTCCTCAGCAGCACTGTGGTGTCACCTTCCGCCCTTTGCTGGCAGAAGTTGTTCCATAAAGGAACTGATACCTTTAAAACAGGTACTACAGCTATGCAGGATTTGGAGAAGGCTGAGGTTCTGAATGACTTCTTTGCCTCGGTCTTCACTGGCAAAGGCTCTGACTGCACCACCCAGGTCTTGGAAGGCAGACGCAGGGACTGTGAGAATGAAGACCTTGGGCCCACTGTAGGAGAGGATCTGGTTCGAGACCATCTTAAAAATCTGAATGCACACAAGGCCGTGGGACCTGATGAAATCCATCCGAGGGTCCTGAAGGAGCTGGCGAATGAAGTTGCTAAGGCACTGGCCATCGTATTTGAAAAATCGTGGCAGTCAGGTGAAGTTCCTGACGACTGGGAAAAGGGAAATATAACCCCCATTTTCAAGAAGGGGAAAATGGAAAACCCAGGGAATTACAGACCAGTCAGTCTCACCTCTGTGCCTGGCAAAATCTTGGAGCACATTCTCCTGGAAGGCATGCTAAGGCACATGAAAACCAACAAGGTGCTTGGTGACAGCCAGCATGGCTTCACTAAGGGGAAATCCTGCCTGACCAATTTGGTGGCCTTCTATGATGGGGCTACAGAACTGATGGACAAGGGTAAAGCAGTTGATGTCATCTACCTGGACTTGTGCAAAGTGTTTGACACTGTCCCACACAACATCCTTGTCTCTAAATTGGAGAGACATCAATTCGATGGATGGACCACTCGGTGGATAAAGAACTGGCTGGATGGCTGCACACAAACAGTTGTGGTCAATGGCTCGATGTCTGGCTGGAGACCAGTAATGAGTGGTGTCCCTCAGGGATCGGTGTTGGGACCGGTCTTGTTCAACATCTTCATCACTGACATGGACAGTGGGATTGAGTGCGCCCTCAGCAAGTTTGCCGATGACACCAAGCTGTGTGGTCCGGTTGATATGCTGGAGGGAAGGGATGCCATCCAGAGGGACCTCAACACGCTTGTGAGGTGGGCTGATGCCAACCTTATGAAGTTCAACCACGACAAGTGCAAGGTCCTACACCTGGGTCGGAGCAATCCCAGGCACGGCTACAGGTTGGGCAGAGAAGAGATTCAGAGCAGCCCTGCAGAGAAGGACTTGGGGGTGCTGGTCGATGAGAAAATGAACATGAGCCGGCTTCAGTGTGCGCTCGCAGCCCAGAAAGCCAACCGTATCCTGGGCTGCATCAAAAGGAGCGTGACCAGCAGGTCGAAGGAGGTGATCCTGCCCCTCTGCTCTGCTCTTGTGAGACCTCACCTGGAGTATTGTGTGCAGTTCTGGCGTCCTCAACATAAAAAGGACATGGAACTGCTGGAACAAGTGCAGAGGAGGGCCACGAGGATGATCAGGGGACTGGAGCACCTCCCGTATGAAGACAGGCTGAGGAAGTTGGGGCTGTTCAGCCTGGAGAAGAGAAGGCTGCGTGGGGACCTCATAGCAGCCTTCCAGTATCTGAAGGGGGCCTATAGGGATGCTGGGGAGGGATTCTTCATCAGGGACTGTAGTGACAGGACAAGGGGTAACGGGTTAAAACTTAAACAGGGGAAGTTTAGATTGGATATAAGGAGGAAATTCTTTCCTGTTAGGGTGGTGAGGCACTGGAATGGGTTGCCCAGGGAGGTTGTGAATGCTCCATCCCTGGCGGTGTTCAAGGTCAGGTTGGGCAAAGCCTTGGGTGGGATGGTTTAGTGTGAGGTGTCCCTGCCTATGGCAGGGGGGTTGGAACTAGATGATCTTGAGGTCCTTTCCAACCCTAACTAGTCTATGATTCCATGATTCTATAAAACTCTCTACACTCTCTACAACTATCCGAGAGGAGGATGGAGTGAGGAGGGGGCTGGTCTCTGCTCCCAACAACAAGCAACAAGACAAGAGGAAACGGGCTCAAGCTGCACCAGGAGAGGTTGAGACTGGATGTTATGAAAAATTTGTTCACTGAAAGGGTTGTTGAGCACTGGAACAGGCTGCCCAGGAAGAGGTGGAATCACCATCCCTGGAGGTTTTTGAAAACCATGTAGACGAGGTCCTCAGTGACATGGTTTAGTAGTGGACTTGGCAGTCCCTGGGTAGTGGTTGGACTTGATGATCTTCAAGGTCTTTCCCAACCTAAATGATTCTATGGTTCTATGATTCACCACACCGCTGTTTTGTTTTGGTTTAATGTAGAGAAGCATTATGCATTATATAGAGGATTTGCAATGTGCAGCTATAGCTCTGGCTGCTTTGCATAGGTAGGTGCATCTGCTGCAATCAAGACCTAGTTCCTCTTTGGGGAAACCCTGAGTTGCCGCTTGCCACCTGTCGGGGTGCAAAGCCATAGCTTTGGACAGCTGTCTCAACAGCTTCTCTATCTGTTACCGGAATGAAGCTGCTGATAGCGCGGAAAAGTAAAGGGAGTGCTACAGTTCGTACGTACAATCTTTATTAGTCAGAGTGGTTGCCAGCAAGGGTAGCTTTGAATACGTAGTACATTACATATAAATAAATGCAGTGAAGCAGAACAAACATTTGAGGATCTGTACATTTTGAGAAGATTAATGGGTATGCAACTGAACTTTCCACTGAAACAGATAACATAAGCATAGCTAAGTTCACATGAGGAACTTTTCTGAGAAGCAAACAAATGAGTAAAATCCCACTGAAGACCTAAGTCCTGAAATCCTTATTCATCCTTTCTCCACGTGTCCTCAGAATAGCTGATCCTGACAATAAATGCCCTGGTACCCTGAAAACTGAGATTCCTCTTTGGAATTAAACCACGGGTTCAGACACTCTGATTTTTAAGCTGCAAGTCCTGGAGAACCTGCTCAGAGGCTTGGTCACTGGTTTGTTCTAGGAGTTTTGGCTAACCAAGGTACTACATTGTAGTAGTACAGGCCCCTGTGTCTGTAAAAGGGCTTTGCAGACACGCAGCAGCTTGTCTGCCTTTGCATCATGCTGTGGGATCGAGTCACAAACCTTTCCCAAGAAAAATGTCTCATTTAGAAAGAGCAAATAAGAACCACATGACTTGTGGTCACATCTCAAGCCTATGGAGATCACTTCCTTGATTTCAGTAAGTTTTGGTTCTGGCTCATAATGGGGCCCTGAGGGATATCAAAGGTGTTGTATGTGAAACAATCCCCCCATTGTTTTTGCTAATCTGGGATTTCCTTTTCCCTCCCTGGCTTTAGGCCTGCTCTGCAGCTGCTGCTGAAATCAAGGGTGTAAATCTTGTTGACTTCCATGGGAGCAGGAGGAGGATCTGGCCACCCAGAGGGAAGGTGTGCAACACATGAATGTGTCTTCTGGGCTCACATCCCCTCAGCAGCAGGATGGTGCCACCAAGGCACATCCAGTTGTCCCCTGGGACAGCTGGGATGGATGGGCACATTCCTGCAGCACTGCTTAGCAGGCAGGATGGCAGCCTGGGTTTATGTACATATGAGTGGCCTCCAAAGTAATTGCAACATCCAGCTGAGAACAAAGAGGAGTGCATAGGGAGGAGGGAAGTGAGTGCCTGTGCACAGCCCCAGCCATGCCAGGACTTCCCCTCTTCTCTGGAGCAGAAAAATAGGGCTGTTTCTGAGGGCAATGTGTGTGTCAGCTGGCCCCAGTGCCTGCACCTGGAGAACAGATACATAACCTGAACTGGAACTAATGGCTTTTAAAATGTCCATGTGTTACGGGAACTTTAAAGAAATGTTGAAAGTAGTATTTCTAGACTTTGGAGTTATAGCTGGGTCTGTGAAACACACTCTTTTCCCATATATTTAGCTGCCATGGGATGACATTTGATGCGAAAGGCAAGAATAGAAGAAAGATAATAATGTTTCACAACTGCAGGATCCAATTTTAACATTTTTGACTAGCTGTGTATTCACTGGTCTATATAGTATAGTGGAACATTATGCCCCCCTTTGGACCACAGCACCTTGATTAGAAGAGCAAAAATAGCAAACATACAGGACTGACAGTGATGGGTGTCACATGATGATTAAGAAGAAATTCAGCTCTCTAAGGCTTGAACTATTATGCCCAACCACAGAAGTGCTAAATTTAAGTTCTAAGAGGTGTTTCTTCAGCTCTTCCTTACAAATTAGGGGCTTACTTTCTTCATGCTGTATCCGCCAGCAATACACCTCATCCCTACCTCTTTATTTTAAATCACGCCATGTGCTCCTAAACCCCCTGTGCCTGGGGCAGAGGGGAGGACCTGGGCTGTGAGGACACTTGCTCCTCTGCTGCTTGCCTGCCTTGCCGAGTCCTTGCTGGTCCCACAGCCCCGGTTGCCAGTGCTGGTACAATGGCTCCCAGCCCAGTGCCAGCAGGGCAGTGGGGCCGGCAGCCAGGGGCATGGTGCAATAAGCACTCCAGCTGAAAGCTGCTGGCTGGGAACCAATTTCCAGCACACTGCAGCTGCAGCTGGAGGAGCCGGGGCCGCATGATATGGGCAGCAGGCCTGACTGGGCAGGATCAGAGAAGCTTTGCCTCGGGGGTGTCACCAGCTATGGGGACAGGAGAGAGGCACTGGGGCAGCCCAGGGCAGCAACCCCCTCCACAAGGTGCTTGCCCACCATCTCCTGTGTTTGCAGGGGAAGGTACAAAGCCCTTGTGTGCTTCTGGTGCCGGATGAGGCCACAGGATTTGGAGTGACCTGTGTTGTAACCATCATCAGCACAATCTCCAAGCAGTTTGTCCTGGCTCAAGTTTATAACTGCCAAAGCTGGGCCCAGGCAAGCTGCTCACTGCTTTCGAAAGAGCATTTAGTCTCCTGGAAGGACAGCCCCATCTGCCTTGTCACCAGCTTTGCCTCTGAGCTATGCTAAAGAGCATTTTCAGGGTTCCCTTCATGGGAATACCTCACATCCAGCAAAACTGCAGCATGCAAGCAGTATTCCCAGGGCAGGCAGAGATGGAGCTGGTGTGTCCAGAAAGGGACTTTGGATTGTATCTGGGACGTGAACCCACAGCTAAGGGCCTGGAGGAGAGCAACTATACCAAAGGGAGTATTGTTAGAGGGAAAGACTATGCTGAGCCTCGCAGTTTGAAGCCATGAGAGACCAGTATGCTGGTGTGTAGAGCTCTGTAGCGGCCCTATGTATTTCCTTGCGGAGTGCAGATCAGCCTATTGGAAGTGGCCTAGAGGGAGATTCTGCCTTGATAGGAAATTCTCTCAGTTACTCTTGATTAGCTTAAAACCAACTACAAACACAGGCTGCAGAGCTTATCAGTGTGTTTGTTCTCAGTGGGAATCACCAACAGGATGTGTTTGCTGGCTCTAGGAGTCTGTGCGATAGCTCCGACGGCTGTCCCCTATTAGCTGTGTCTTCTCGGTCGCATTAGTCGGCTGAAGCATGATAGGAGTTTCTCCATCTAAATTGGGGAGGACGACAAAAAATACTTTAAGAATCCTTCAGCGGCTACCAAAGTCAGACTTCTTGTTAGTACCACAACATTTCATCTGCTGTTCTGGCTATAGCGTAAGCTTGGCTTCACAGACAGCTGTGTGCATATGCAAGAGGTGGCAATGCCCACACCAAGGCTACAGATGTCCTTACTCCTTGTCCATGTGTAATGCCGGATTTCTGGGTGCTATTTAACTGGGTATTAGCTGTACCTGGTGCATTGCAGATATTGCAGGATAAGGGTTCCTGCCTGTTCCAATTGCAAGTGCTTGTTCCTGCAAATGTCTGAATATAATGAGCGCTGTTGTGAGTCAGCAAGTACAAACCTTGATGGTGTTTGTGAGAATGGGCCAGAAATTACTCTTGAACAAGGCAAAGTTAACAGCAAAGAAAAAAAAAAAGGAAATAAAAATGTGTAAGTGTAATATACTTGAGGGAAGAAATCCCATAGATCCTGAAAGCCAGCTAGTTAATTAGACATGTTAAATTGCCTTTTGAGGTCTTATGTAGTATATATGCAATAGGATTTTGAGAATTACTGTTTTAATGATTTTGGAACTGCCAAAACCTTGTATTATCCTCTACTGATTATTATCACTCTATTATCATGTTATATTGTCACTCTGTTGACTCTTACTGATTTGTGCTTTCACATTCCATGAAGTTATGCAGTTTGGTTTCCCAATATAAATGCATAAAAAGTGTCTTTGTTGTAGAGTGGGGGAAAGTGAAGTCCTTACAGAGTTCCTGATGCTGTTGTGTTTCCTCTGATAATGAAGAAAGTTTGGCTGCCCTTCTCCTGGGCCTCTTTCCAACACACCATTTTTGGGGGGAAGGATGAGACTCAAGACTCAGAGACTGACTTTTAAAGGTTCATCCATCTCAGTGAAGTGTTTTCATATGAAAAATTTTGGACTAATTCTATCTTGATATAGAGCTTTCTATGAGGCTCTATATCTCAGCCTTCACAGTAATTGAATACAAATGATGACCTTTCTTGCCAAATGACCGAATGTTCAGAAAAAAACCCTCATCTGACGTTTCCTACTGTTTACATGACAGTTGATGGGATGAATCATGGGCAAAAGATGCAATGTACAAGAGTAACTCAACCCAGAGCAGGAATCTAATTGCATGCCATACGGCTTCTCCTCAGTGGGGGTAGAACAACTTTGACTGTGTCAAGGTGAAAGGCAAGAATGATTAAATGCCAGGCAGCTTCTCTGTATGGGCAATTCTGCATTTAGACACAAGGTCAAAGGCAGACATGTTTCACAACTTCTACAAGTATATAAGTAATTAAAGCTTAGAGCTCAGATCGGGCTCAGATTGCTTTGGCAGCTTCAATCCATTTTTAAGTTGCTGTGTGTTTTCTAGATTTCTGAGCAGCACTCCCTCCCACCCTCTGCTGCCTCCGAGTTGTTCATTTGCTGGAGGATCACTGATGGAGGGCAGAGACTAGCAGTTCATTTTGCTGCGATACCCAGATGTGCAACAAGGGGACAGGACCCACTGCGAATGTCACATTGCTTCCAGCTGACTTGCAGACAGTTCTGAGCCGACACTTTCAAGAAGCTTTTTGCTGCCCCCACCGTGCTAAGATTTATGATGGGTTTTATCAGAATAGGGACCCATCATGTAATAAACTGTACAAATATAGTCTGCTCATGGAGAGCTGCAGAATGGAGGTGCGGCAGAAATCACAGTTTAAACTGCTTAAACCACGACAACTGCTTTCTATAGATAGCTCTTGCTTGCTGTTCGCCTACATTGATATCATATGGAGTGTGGAGGAGACAATGAAGTGCTAAAAACTCATTGCTTCTGAGCTGAGAAAGTATTTTTTGTTACTCAGGTTCCTTTTTTTACTTTTTTTCTTTTCTCTCCCAGATTTCATTTTCCATAAAATGAAAGTCAGTTTAGAAATGCCTTGCTTTGTTCTTACAATGATAACCAGAGAGAGAACAAACCTACCAACATGTGCATCATTACAGCCTGAAGTACCTACCCTGAAGTACCAAGGCAATCCAAATTCCAACAGCACCTCCCCTGGGACCACAGAAATCAACAAAAGGTTTGCCACTGACTTCAGTGGAAGCAAAATCTGGCAACCTGTCCCACGTGTGTAAGTGAAAATAATGAACCCTTTTATGCCTCTGTTCTGCAGATGAGCGAGTGGCACTTCCCTCTGCCAGGGTATTTTTGCAGGTCACCCATAACATCATGGCATGACAACACAGATTACCCTACTTTATACTTTTTTAATGTCATGGTTGATCTGAAACCCTAAAAATTGCCATTTTTTAAATGCAATAATCCAAATATAAGATTGATTTTTTGGTCTTCCAATTGTACATTAGGCCACAGTCCTCTCTAGTACAAATCAGTAGTCATGAGAAGGAATCACTGTAACCCAAGTACAGGTTGGGGCTTGCGAATTCCCAAGTTCCTTTAGTTCTGATGGTCATGATACCCATGGAAGTATATGCTGTAAAGTGAATCTCTCATGGGAGATATTTAACTAGCTGAGCACCAGAACTAGTCAAATATATTTGAATAAAACTTTGTTCTAGAGGAGTATGCCATTTTAACAGGACTGAAGCTTTTGACACGATTGTGTTGATTTCAGTGACAACACACTTTGCTTTTATTTTAGGAAAAGGATCGCTGAATTTTTGGTCTCACATCTCTTTTTCACTAATCATTATGTTTTATGGTATGTTAATTTGAAGAATGAAATCAACTGCATAACACCTTCATTTTATTAAGGAGAAATGTGAGGGACTGAAAAATATTACTGTTGTGCCAATTCAAAAGATGAAGTCTAAATCTCGACTCCCACAACACACACAGAGCATCTTTTGAGCAGTACAGCTGGCTCCAAGCAGCTCCCACTGAGCACAGTAACAACTGCTGGAGACTCAGAGGTTTTCAGCATCATGAATGGTGATGTGCCATCAGTGTTGCATTCCTCAGGAAATCAGTGACCGACTACAAAATATTTGGGTAAATTATAGTGTGGCTTTAGCTTGAGAATCTATGCTTTGGCCTTAGCAAAAAAGCTCTGGCTAGCAATAATATAGATAGTGGGAATCTTAATTTGCAGGAGGCAAAGAAATTAATTACCATCTAGAATGCTCAGTCTGTGGGCAGAGGGCATGCAAAGAATTTGGATCCTAATAGGATTTCCTCTTCCAAAATGAAAGCTGCTGCAGCAGTGATTACAGTTTGTTCCTGAATTACCTAAAATCTGGAGGTGGGGTGGGTGGCAAGGTGCATTTTGAGCCAATTGTCACTGATTTTTCTAAATACAGTGTCTATTTTCCTTTCAGCTGCTCACATTACCCTTTGTCATGGCATCTTAACTTCTCTTCCTGATATGTTGCTCTCTTTTAATCTAGTTTTAAAATATAGAGTATTCTACTCTATTGGGGCAAGCTGGTTTTGATTGGTAGGAAGATGTGGCAAAACTGAAGAGAAGGGTAAGAAAGGTACAAATACCTGGTTTTCTTCAGGCCTCACCTATATACTCAATACTGTCTTCAAAATACTTAAAACATATAATTCCATATTCTGTTAATTTTTCAGACTGGGACTTCGCTAAACATTTGAAATTATTTAAAAACCTGATATCTCAGTGAGACTTGGTGGGAGTAAAGGGATGGGAAGTTGGCCTAAAATTACTGAATACCAAGAAACATTACTGGAACGAGGGTGGTATTTGCCACTGGGGAATTTTGTGCTGCATTTTGAGGGAGAGCAAAACACCCGCCAAATTAAAAAAAATAAAAATTATCCAGGCAGAATTAAAAAACTCTTACCCTTCAAATTTCCATCTTCATATTTCAAACTTGGTTCTGCTCTCACAGACCATAAATATCAAGACCCATTTTAGATTTGCGCGTTGCAGGTGCCTAATGTCACAGAGTATGTTACATTTATTTCAGGTAGTGCACTGTGGTTATAAAGTCTTCACTAGTACTTTTTATTGCCTTTGCAGAGACTGATCAAGTATGCTCAGTTTTTAAGCTGACTGTATTTACCTTGATATGCCTCTAGGCAAAACACATTTAAAAATACCACCACACGTTGGCATACCAGTTGTATAAATAGCATTTGTTTCAACTACTACAAGTGTTTTGTTGCATATTTATGGAAGGGTAAATTTGTGTGAAAAGTTGGGGGAAAAAAATCTCCCTTGCTAAGGGAACACGACTTTTGCAATCTGGCAGTGCTAATTTAAGCATAGTAAATGTAAGAATGTAACAGCGTAAGACCTTCCACAACAATGGAAAAGAGTGATCTGACTCCTTAGGTCCTTTCTCATAAAAAAAGCATACTCCTAATCGTAGTTTATATGAATTTGCAACTGAAATGTGGCCTAAGTCTTCCCAGGCTGAAGCAAGGGATGTTGCCTCTCTTATCCTGACCCGCAAGTGCCCAGATCTGTCCAGTCTGAGATGTTTCTGCTTCCCTTGAAGAGGAAGGCTAACTTCTGCCCCACTTCAGCAGATTAGGACAGGGCTCTTATGTAAGTCACCCTCGTGCCAAATCAGGAAATTACCACCATCATCCTTTGCTATAGGCAAAACTTGAATGTGCAGACAGGGATGCAGCAAAGCTGTGAAAACAGAGTCACCTGCTGTAAAGGGTGTCCCATTACCCCAGCCCATGTTCTTGGCCAGGCACTCTTGCTCCCTTCTTTGAACCAGCCTTAGCACTCAGCCTGCCCCACTATGAGGCATGGCAAGGTGTTAAATGGGCAGGGAATCGTACATATTTTTGAGAGGATTCGTTTTCATCTGGATCGTGTCCAAGATCTGGCTCCTGGTAAGGCAGCATAATTGCTACTGTCAGTGTAGAAGAGAGTGAGCAGCTCAGGGGCTCTGACAACTCCCATAAAAACTCTGTTAGGTTACTGCACAACCTTACTGTTGAAGACATTGCATCTTCTCTTGAAGCCTTTTATTGGATGGAAACAGTTGGCCCACCACAGCCAGCCATAAATTATGCATGAATAAAACCTGAATGAGAGCGTATTCAGGTGGATCAGATGTGGCAAGCACCAGTCCAGTCAGATCTAATGTATAAGTACGGGATCTAGGATATGAAGCAGTGTGGGTATGGGGGCTAGAGAGTGAACATCATTGCTTAAGATGAGCCTTGAGACTTCTAATGATACAGGAGATATTTGTTAGTGCCATAAGTTTTCATTAACACACAACTTGGGAAGTTGATCAGGTCACAGTGTTAGCTAGAGTGAACTGGCACATCTCCACTGATGCCTGGACCAGCCTCAGCATCGTGAGCAGAACATCTGGCCTACAGGCTTTCAAGATCGTTGTGAACAGCTTTGCCACACAGTATGCCCCCATAATGCACACCTCTTTCCATGTCGTTCTTAATTTGCTCTTCCAAATCTTCTGGAGACACACAAAACTCCTGCTCTTCCCCTTCAGGTGCTTTGGGTTTACACTTCCCACAGCAGCAGTTGAAGCAGCAGCAGAGGCAGCAGCAGAGGTAGCAGCCCGTCAGCAGGCCACAGACTGCAAACAGGCCCTGGGTTAAACACAGAGGGGGGAAACCCTGTGAGCAATGAGCTTCCTCAAACTCTCAGCAGCCTGCGGAAGGCAGACTGTCAAAGGAACTTGGGTTCCCAAGTGCTTGGCACTCAGAGGAGTCCAGCTGCTGGCCAAGTGCCTGAACAAGGGCCAGATCTTCCAAAGTCCTCACCCATGAGCTCCTATTTGCCACTTAAAGACCACATCCACAAAGAAGACACCAACCGATAGGCCCCCACATGCTCAGCTTCTGGAAGTCTGTCTTCAGAGGCTGTTCCTCGGGAAATGCTTCCGGGCGGTATGCAAAACCCCACCCACCTCAAAGTGACTCATTTCCATCTTCAAAATGACTCATTTGGCCAAGATCATTTTTGCAAACTCTTATTTACTGGCAGGTTCTTGTCAATAACAAAGCTGAGAGAAAAAGAAGTGAAGACCCAGATGCATCCCACATAACTTTAGGCACTGGAATAAGGCATCCAAATTAGGACTGTAGCCCCCATGAGCTCCCCACAGTCAATGGGCAGTTGAAAGTCCTTCTAGAGGGTGATTCAGCCTCAGGAGGATTTGAACTGCCCATCGGAGGTGTCTTGCTCTCCCCATTAGCCTGTGCCAGAGCACACAGGTGACATCTCCTAAATTAGACTCCTTGGTCTGCATTTCCTGATCTGGGACTCAGGCGCCAAGAAGTTCTCACCTGCATCACCTTCTGCCCACTCCTGTCCCTTTGACACAAAGCACAGAGCCAGCACAACTGCCTGGGGCCGAGACCAGAGATCTTAGCCAGATTGAACAGCCGGAAAACTTAATTTACAGACCTCTTCTTTCTCCAGACCAAGTCACTGCCTGGGTACATAGCACACAGCTCCTCAGCTGTGGTGCTGGGGGCTGTGTGCTGTGTTGCAGCAATGGGTTGGGGGACTTGCAGAAGAGGAGCCCTTATGCTGACACTGCCACCCCATGCTCCTGACTCAAGTTGTTTGTGGCAAAGGAGGAACCTCCACATCTCTCCTTGGGCATAGTGGCATAAGATCAAAGGAAAGACAGTGACATTTCTGAAAAGCACATCAAAGCTGATATGTGGAATGTGTATGTAAAGCCAGCACAGCTTTGTGGCCACCAGGTATAAGTAGGTTGGAGGTATAGCCAGGCTTTAGCGTTATAGTTATATAGTCTGCACTTTATTAATTACTCATTATATTCATAAGAAAACATGCTGCTGAGGAAGAAAGCAAACACATCAGGATATTGTCAAACTTTGACAATGAAGCTGTGTAAATCACACTCAGTTTGACAATGTTAGTACAGGCCAACTGAAGTACCTCTGAATGTAATAAGACTATTTACATGCCTAATATTAATATAGACGTGTATCAAGTGTGAGCAAGGTACTTATAAATGAAGGACTCTGACTTTCTGTTTTAAAATGTTTTCCTTCCAAGGGACACCCAAACCTATTTTAAATCTTGTAAGTCCTAAAATAAGTTACCTGACTGTTTATCCTTTATGCCATAATGGAGAATAAATAGCCACAATGGATAGTATGAAAAAAGAATAAAAATGTATAGAGGAAAAAAACCCTTACATTTATTCATGATACCTTAAATGTTTCAAGATTTCTTGTGTTTACTTTATCATACTAAATGTCTATTGATGTGATCAAGAAACTGTTTTCATGGTAGAGGGAGAATTGCTTTTTGCTAAAACAACCAACCAAACCCTATGCTGGCCAGTGGAGAAGGAGTTAAAAGTTACCATTACCTGTGTCAGTATGTTCCCAGTTTAATATGCCTGCTAAGGAGTCTGGCACTCCAAAAAAAAAGTAATTTTCACTTTGCATTTCTCCTTTCATTTGAGTTTTCTTACTTCTAATGATACACCTCCTCACAATTGTCAGATCTTCTGAGTGTGAGTGTGCTAGGGAAGAGGATTTACTAGGAATGTTCATAATTGAAGAGGAAGATAATGTGTGAAAGCTATAGTCCCTACTGTCTTCTATCAGAATGGAGGAAATTAGGGGTCCAGAGGTCATCTTCAGATAATGTCTCAGACTCAAATAGTATTGTGATAGTCACTAGAAAAATCTGAAAATGACCCAGCATTTGGGCATGAGTTAAAACGAGATGAGGAACAATGAGCTCAGCTTGCAAAAAAACCCACATGGATGGCCTGTTCATGCTTCGGAGGTGGCAAGATTTTGGGTTGGGGGAGGGACAGAGAGACTACCTGTGACAATCCTCGGATAAGTCCCTGTGAAGATTTTGGAGTTTTTGTACAGAATTCTTGAAAACCAGGACACAGTGATAACTTCTGCTGGGATATTCAGGATATCTTGTCCCACCTCTGGAATACAGCTACCTTGAAACAGTCCACATAGTCCTCTTTTAACTATTAGGGATTTACTAGCTGCTTTCTGTACTGTCCACTGCTCTCCTTATGAGTCAAAGCCACAGCAGTTATTTCTGTTCCTGATTTTCTAATCACAAAGGATTTTATACTCCATAAAATTTCCATTAAAGATCAATAATAAGAAGGGGAAATATAAGCTAAAAAGAGCAGCAAACTGTGATTTATCTTATTTTGAAAAACCTTGCTTACCAAGACTGTTAATAGTAGTCAGATCTAAGGCAATGCTTCCTGGCACCTGAACCGTGACAAGGAGACCAAAGGAGAGGGTGGTCAGCAAAGAAAAGAAGGAATGATGCAGCAGCAGATCACAGAGGCTGTAGTGGGGAGCCCAGCCTGCAGCAGGAGTCAGCTACAGCAGCTGCAAGTGGGCAGCCTCCAGCCTGGTTCTGAGGGTGCAACTGTGCCTTTGCAAGGGTAATTTAAACACCAGTATCTCATTCATTAGTTTCATTCACTGTTCTGCATCTGAGCAGTTGCTGTCTCATCCTGATTCAGCAGGCAAATTGTGGCTTCTCACAAAGTGCCCAAGGGACTTCTCAGTTTGAAAGGGGGCTGCAGGGCAGTGAAGCACTGATCTTTGCTGAGTACAGGAATCCATGTTCCATGGTTCTCAGATTAAAGCTGTGCTTGCTTCACACCAGTACAGATCATTTGCTATGCACTCCAGCAGAGCCTTGCTTTCCTGTGCTCTGTTGGTGGAAAGAGGTGGGGACAGCACAGATTTTGCACATTTGCAATTGCATTGGTTTGTTACATTCCTGTAACATTTGAGTATTTGCAGAAACACTCGATTTTGACATATGGAAACATCGGAAGACACCAGTGATATAAGGAAGCACATTAACAACTCTTTTATGGTGAGAACAGCCCATGATGAGCTTTTCCTTGAGCAATATGCCAGTTTTTGATGTATCATTTTCTTCCTTTCCTACTCTCTTCCTCCACTCCACCTCTTCTTCCACTTCCTTTCCCTCACCCCCTCATCAGGGCACATACGACACCCTAATCATAGTGTTATGTATTATTATTGCTTGCTTACGCTATGTGCTATATATAGCAAAGAACACAGCTAAATTTGTGCCGTAATAACTTATTAACTGGTTGTCATATAAGTGGGACTTCCCGTTTTTGAACAATGAGTCATTTTTATTTAGTCATTACTGAAAAGAAACTCAAAATTAACCGGGAGCACTAGATTCAAATCTGATTAATGTCTGAATGTGTTACAAAACATGCACCCTATTTAACTATTTACCAAGTTAAAAAGGAAAACATTCAATATTAGCTCTATTCTGAGCTTATGTTACATTCTGCCGCTGTTGATTTTTCAGATAATGTCATTGTTTAATTAAGCTTTTAATGGTTTAGAATCATATCGTACTATTTGTTAAGCTTGTAGAGAGATCACTTTTCAGGGGCTTCCTTGTGTATGGTATTGTGTGCATTGCAACATTTGATTTCCGACAGAAAATAACAGCTTACCTTTGCCCACCAGCTTGAGAGCATGAAGTAGGTGTTAACATTTTCCTCACCAAACTGTTCTGCCACATAGAGCCCTAAGGATCCATACTTGTCATATATGTTTCGCTTGGACAGATCAGTCAAAGTTGCGTGAGCATTGTTGATCTCTTTAAATTTTTCTGCAGCCTCTGGGTTGTCCGGGTTCTTGTCGGGATGGTACTTCAGAGCCAGTTTTCTTAAATAGGAAAAACAAAACAAAGCAAAAAGAAAATAAGTCATCTGTATGTCTGCATGCAGACACTTAGGCATACAGACACTTAGAAAACATTACAAAATAGATTTGAATAGAGATATAATCATTCTGAACGGTGAGTTCAGCATTCTTTTTTCCAGCCCTGATGTACTCGGTGGAAGAAAAGTGACACAAAATGACTGAACATGAACATTTTGGTCAAAAAGTGTTCTATTACAATAAGCATGAACTTTTTGTATGGATACCTAGTCAGCTACCATGTTAAAGGAGACAGTGAAAATTCTGAAAGCGTAGATTGCAGCATGATAATAAAGCACAGGCATTTGTTTCATTATGACTGTCAACTGATTTACATCATTTAGCAGGTTTCAACAAAGATAAAGACTTTCTAAAGGTTGTTTAAAACCAGGATGATCACGCTGCTTATGCCGTCAACACTGTCTTCTTTATAACAAATTCTGTATTTGACTGCCTATCAAAAGTAGCTCTATTAAAACTCTGTGAAAAGTATCTGTGTTTGCAGAAGCCCAGACAGTGGTTCTGTCTGGAAACACAGGTATGAGCTGCAATAGAAAGGAACTTTCTGAAGCAGAAGTGGGAAAGCACAGTGAGTTAGCCCCAGTTTTAAGTGCTTTTCTCTGGACCTAGCTCCCCACTGGTGCACTTCTGAGACAGTCCTTAAAGCAGTGGAAGCTGATCATCAATAGCTTTGGGCTGTTTATGCTGGTGGGAAGCCTTTGTTAGGATGGCTCAGTACCACTTTCCTCCCCTGACTGTACTTAGTGCTATAGCATCCAAGGACAGATACAGCTTGAAAGGAACAGTGTGGGACTGTTAGCTCACAAACAGCACTGGGGAAGAAAAGCTTACAGAAGAAAGGGTTTGCTTCCAACCATGTTGAAGCATTGGCAGTGTAAGCTCACATGTACTTGCAAAACAAGCATAGACAGAAGTGTATCTTTTCAGAAGTCACCACTTCCTTTGTAGAACTGGCAATAAGATTTTCCCAAGACATGTATTTAATGACGAGTGCTGACCTCTGGTGGCATCAAAAGTGATTTAGTAGTGTTTTAAATAACTGATTCTCACCTCAGTCAAGCTGTGTTGCATTTCGTAAATATTCGTTGTGAGTGTTTCAGGAGCTAGCCAGGACCATTATGCCCCAAAATACTATTTGTGGTGCAAAGGCAGTGTTCCCACTCTTCCCCTAACGAATTTATCCTCAGGGTGGAGTCCTGCTTGACTTTCCACTGAGTTCCAGCAGAAGATATTCCCTCAGTGAAATATAACTGCTTTGCTCCTGATGACAGTTCCTGCTTCGGACATATTCTGCCAATATCAAGAGTGATATGAGCCTGGGAACCACCTCTGCCAATAATCTCTTCAGTTCTGTATGCTGAACTCCAGTCATCTTCTCATAGATCCTACAGAACTGCTTAAATATGTCTCCAATAAAGTGAAGAGCTTCCATTTTGGTCATATTTACTATACTGTGCATGCGGTACCTTAAACATACATTTTCAGTCATATTTAACATGTGGTACCTTAAACATAATAAAAGATGGAGAACTGGAAAAACAAGCTAAGTCCTGCATGACTAATGACATCACATGCCATCCAAGTATTTAAGTAGCTGATGCAATCTATCCCTTTTCTTAGCTGAAAACAAACCCCAGCAATTAGAATTAAAAAGCAAAGAATGGGAGAGGTATTACTTTCAAAACCTCTGTGTGGTAGCAGGCATGGGACAATCAGTCTCCAGCCATTCCTCCTTTTCCCACATACAAAAAGACATCTTCTGCCCTCTCTATATCCCCCCAGATCTCATACAAATAAGAATTTGAACAAAATGAAGTTTCTAAAAGGTGAAAAACATCAGCTGCACACTCACCTTACTTAGTGTTATTTTAGAATACTAACAGAATTACTTTCAACATAGTACAGTCAACAAAAGGTACGTTCTTATTTTGATTTTGGGAAAACTGTCCTCACTAAAAAACGCACATTAACAAAACAACTTCCTGCAGACCAAGATGACATACACTAATTGGAGATGATTCAGTAATGGGAAAGAGATCTATATGCTGGTAGAAGAATTCAGAGGAGTGAGAAAAAAGACTCTGCTAGGTCCAACCCAAGAAACAGTAAAAGGACAAGAACTATGTGACTTAGCATGAAGTATGAGCTATATAGATGCTTCCCTATGGGTCCCTGGGAAAGTGATATTCCTAGTTACGTGATAATTGTGATTCAGTAGGGAGTAGGGAAAAAGGAAGAAGCCAAAACATGGAGAGTGAGCACAGGAGTTTGTTGGCTACTTCCCATACAAAACAAAAGGATTTATGTCCATTCAAAATTTTTTTGTGATAAATGTCTCCTTCACCACCTCAGGACCACTGACCACTTCAGACCTCCAGAGCAGCAACCAACGTGACATGTTTTAGAGAGAAAAATGACAACAAGCAGGGTTATAGCCATGCCACAAGATGAATAAGGCACTTCTGGAAATGACGTCAGATAAATACACTCAGAAGAATGACCTCTGTCAGTGGGAGGCTTAAGGTCAGAACAAAGATCAGGACAGACTGTGCTGTAGGGGTGGTATGAGAAGGGAGCAACATTTGGAATCAGGAAAGTATCTTGCACGGGGAGAGATATGGTTGTGGTATGGAGTATGAAAGGATGTCCAAAACAAGCTTGTAATTCCTTCAGCAGCTCAGCTGGTAGAGCGGAGGACTGTAGGCTCCTTGCACAGCCATCCTTAGGTCGCTGGTTCAGCTCCGGCTCGAAGGAGTGCCCTTTTGGCTCTGGAACACACCCTGCGGCACCTTTGCCTTTTGGCCCTCTCTGCCTGGCTGCCCTTCAAGGCCAGCACAGCCTTCAGCTCTTGCCCCTGCTGAGGAAGGCGAACCAAGCAAGGCAGATCTGGTGAACCCTGGGCAGGGGACGGTGGCACCTGAGCACCATCAGTGGTTGTCAGTGGACACCACCAGCAGCAAAGGGATTTGGTGGCTGGGATGGTGGGAGCCAGGTGGATGGGAGCCCCTGGCTTTGGTTGCTGGAGAGTCTGGGTCAGGGCTGTGTGCCTGGGAGGGGAGAGGACGTGAGGGCAAGGCTGTGGGCTGGGGAATTAGCTCAAGTGGTAGAGCGCTCGCTTAGCATGTGAGAGGCAGCGGGATCGATGCCCGCATTCTCCAGAGCTTTTTATTTCCTTGTCTAATTGCCTTGTCAGAGGTACCTACAACAGGTATTCGTGGAAAATTGTAGCATCTGTGGCTGTGCCAAGAGCAGCATGGGCTCTTGATCCATGGATAGCATTTTCTGTCTTTGCTCAGCATGTGATTGATGGCATCTTTAATAATGTGTCTGTCCTGGCTTCAGCCGGTACAGTTAATTTTCTTTGTCATAGTTGGTGTAGTGTTGTGTTTTGGGTTTAGGAGGTGAATAACATTGATAACAGATTCATGTTTTAGTTGTTGCTAAGCAGTTTTACAAGTCAAGGATGTTTCTGCTCTTCACACCACTACAATAATGTACAGGCTGAAGGGCAGAAGAAACTAGTAGGAGACACTGTCACCAGACCTGGGCCAAACTGCTCAAAGGGGTATTCCATAGCATATGATGCCATGTTAAGTATATATACTAGGGGAAAAATGGCTGGGGGCTGCTGCTTGAGAACTAGCTGGGCATCAGTCAATTGGTGGTGAGCAATTGCATTGTGCACCACTTGTATATTCTAATTCTGTCATTATTATTATTATTGTTGTTGTTGTTGTTATTTTTATTATTCCTTTATTTTTCTGTCCTATTTAACTGACTTTATCTCAACCTACAAAATTTCCTTTTTTTTTTTTTTGTTCGGTTCCTTCCCTCATCTCACTGTTGGGGGGAGTGAGCAAACGGAGCAAATGGCTGTATGGTGTTTAACTGCCTGTTGGGTTAAACCACAGCAGTCATTTTTGGTGCCCAATATGGGGCTTGAGGGTTTGAGATAACAGATCTGACCACAGCATCTTAAAACATGGGTTTTTTATAAGCATTCATGTTATTACTTTAATAGTCACTGGTGACAATGTTATTTGCTCTCAGAGCTGTTGCTCATGTTCACAGGGTTCCATTGTTTATCAGCTTATTTACTGTGTATGTTCCTCCCTGTGTTGTTTATCACTTCCTGGTGCTGGGTGAAATTTATAATTTTGCTGTACTATGTAACTAGTTTATGATAGGATTAAACACATGGTTTAGTGTGAGGTGCCCCTGCCCATGGCAGAGGGGTTGGAACTTGATGATCTTAACGTCCTTTCCAACTCTAACTATTCTATGATTCTAAACTCCTGGTCATGACACTAATCTGGTATTTGTACTCAGCATTAGCATCATTTCTGTACTTTGGGAGACATCTATTGGAAACTATTAATAATTACAGCTTTTACCTTTTTTCCTCCAGAGCCAGTCTAATGGGGAGATACCTTCCTCCATCTTCCCTTTCACCTCTAGGCTAGTTACAACAGCTCTTGAAAACTTTGAATATCCTCAGGATGTTCGAACCAACATAATCCTATTGCAGTCTCCTGAATGTGTTTTAGCTCTTGTTTAAGGTTAAAACCAACTATTAAGAATACCACCCAGAGATCTGGCCTAAAGCTGGGTAGTTGAATGGCAGGGAATAGTATCGGCAGGTGCCTAAGACAAAGGCCACCTACAAAGTTTTGGAATTTCACCCGTGTTACAAGTGCAGAATCCTGAAAAACTAGTAAAATATTTGGAAAAAATATGCTGTCACCCTGGCAATTCCAGAGATTTTGGAATGTTACCAAAGGAGGAGGTAACATGCTGAAAAAGCCCCAGTGTATAATGAACTACCAGCAAATAAAAAGCAATATGCCCTGTTCATTGATAGGTCCCATTGTACTGTAGGAAAGCACGGAAAGTGGAAAGCTGCTGTGTGGAGTCCCACACGACAAGTTGCAGAAATTGCTGAAGGACAAGGTGAATCACGTGAGATTGCAGAGGTGAAAGATATCCAGCTCGTTTTAGACATTACTGAACAAGAAAAGTGGCCAGTCCTTTATACTGACTCATGGATGGTGGCAAATGCCCTGTGGGGGTGACTGCAGCCATGGAAACAAAGCAACTGCCAATGCAGATGTAAATCCATCTCGAATGCTTAATTACAGCACTTTTGCTGCTTAGGTAGACAACCTTGTTGTAAAAGTACATCATGTAGATGCTCAGGGATCGGTGTTGGGACCAGTCTTGTTTAACATCTTCATTGCTGACATGGACAGTGGGATTGAGTGCGCCCTCAGCAAGTTTGCCGATGACACCAAGCTGTGTGGTCCGGTTGATACGCTGGAGGGAAGGAATGCCATCCAGAGGGACCTTGACACGCTTGTGAGGTGGGCTGATGCCAACCTTATGAAGTTCAACCACGACAAGTGCAAGGTCCTACACCTGGGTCGGAGCAATCCCAGGCACAGCTACAGGTTGGGCAAAGAAGAGATTCAGAGCAGCCCTGCAGAGAAGGACTTGGGGGTGCTGGTCAATGAGAAAATGAACATGGGCCGGCAGTGTGCGCTCGCAGCCCAGAAAGCCAACCGTATCCTGGGCTGCATCAAAAGGAGCGTGACCAGCAGGTCGAAGGAGGTGATCCTGCCCCTCTACTCTGCTCTCGTGAGACCTCACCTGGAGTATTGTGTGCAGTTCTGGTGTCCTCAACATAAAAAGGACATGGAAGTGTTGGAACAAGTGCAGAGGAGGGCCACAAGGATGATCAGGGGACTGGAGCACCTCCTGTATGAAGACAGGCTGAGGAAGTTGGGCTGTTCAGCCTGGAGAAGAGAAGGCTGCGTGGAGACCTCATAGCAGCCTTCTAGTACTTGAAGGGGGCCTATAGGGATGCTGGGGAGGGACTCTTCATCAGGGACTGTAGTGACAGGACAAGGGGTAACGGGTTAAAACTTAAACAGGGGAAGTTTAGATTGGATATAAGGAGGAAATTCTTTCCTGTTAGGGTGGTGAGGCACTGGAATGGGTTGCCCAGGGAGGTTGTGAGTGCTCCATCCCTGGCGGTGTTCAAGGCCAGGTTGGATAAAGCCTTGGGTGGGATGGTTTAGCGTGAGGTGTCCCTGCCTATGGCAGGGGGGTTGGAACTAGATGATCTTGAGGTCCTTTCCAACCCTAACTATTCTATGATTCTATGATTCTGTGTCCCAAGAACTGGGACACTGAAGAACACCAAAACAACCATCAGGCTGCTAAGATTGAAGTGCCTCAAATGGATTTAGATTGGCAACATAAAGGTAAATTATTTACAGACCAATAGACTGATGACACCTCAGGCCATCAAAGAGGAGATCCAACATATAGACAGGCTTGTGATTGAGGGGTAGTCTTAACCGTGGACACTATTGCACAGGTTATCAATGAATGTGAAACATGTGCTGCAATTAAGCAAGCCAAGCAGTTAAAGCCTCTCTGATATGGAGGACAATGGCTGAAGTACAAACACAGGGATGCCTGGCAGATTGACTATATCACACTCCTACCAACCCGCCAAGACAAGTGCCATGTGCTTACCATGGTGGAGGCAACCACCGGATTGCTGGAAACATACGCTGTGCCCCACGCCACTGCCTGGAACAGTGTCCTGGGCCTTGAGAAACAAATCTTGTGCCAACATAGCACTCCAGAGAGAACTGAGTCAGACAACGGAACTCGTTTTAGGAATAACCTCATAGTCACTTGGCCAAAGAGCACAGGACTGAGTGGGTATATCACATCCCCTATGATGTACTAGCCTTTGGGAAAATTAAAAGGTATAGTGAATGTTGAAGACTACACTGAGAGCAGTGGGTGGTGGGACATTCAAACATTGGGATACATGCTTAACAAAAGCCACCTGGTTAGTCAATACCAGGGGATTTTCCAACTGCCCAATCAAACATCAGACCTCTATGTCCCTGTAGTGCACATAAAAAAGTGTGCTGGATAAAACAGTCTGGGCTATTCCTGATTCAGGCAAAGCCAGCCCTATCAATGGGATTGTTTTTGCTCAAGGATCTCAGCGCACTTAGGGGATAATGTGGGGGGATAGGGAAGTCCGGTGTGTACCTCGAGGGGATTACATTCTAGGTGAGAATAGCCAATGATTTGAATTGTATGTTAACTGCTATACAATACTGTATGCCACTACTATGGTTGCTATTAGCCATATCACAGAATCACAGAATCACAGAATCCCAAGGGTTGGAAGGGACCTAAAAAGATCATCTAGTCCAACCCCCCTGCAAGAGCAGGGTAACCTACAGTACATCACACAGGAACTTGTCCAGGCGGGCCTTGAACATCTCCAGTGTAGGAGACTCCACAACCCCCCTGGGCAACCTGTTCCAGTGCTCTGTCACTCTTACAGTAAAGAAGTTCTTCCTGATGTTAACGTGGAACTTCCTATGCTCCAGTTTACACCCATTGCCCCTTGTCCTATCACTGGATATCACTGAAAAAAGCCTAGCTCCATCATCCTGACACCTACCCTTTACATATTTGTAAACATTGATGAGGTCACCCCTCAGTCTCCTCTTCTCCAAGCTAAAGAGACCCAGCTCCCTCAGCCTCTCCTCATAAGGGAGATGTTCCACTCCCTTAATCATCTTTGTGGCTCTGCGCTGGACTCCTTCAAGCAATTCCCTGTCCTTCTTGAATTGAGGGGCCCAGAACTGGACACAATATTCCAGATGCGGCCTCACCAAGGCTGAGTAGAGGGGGAGGAGAACCTCTCTTGACCTACTAACCACTCCCTTTCTCATGCACCCTAAGATGCCATTTGCCTTCTTGGCCACAAGAGCACATTGCTGGCTCATGGTCATCCTCCTATCCACCAGGACCCCCAGGTCCCTTTCCCCTTCACTATTTTCCAGCAGGTCAACCCCCAACCTGTACTGGTACATGGGGTTGTTCTTCCCCAGATGCAAGACTCTACACTTGCCCTTGTTAAATTTCATCAAGTTTCTCCCCGCCCAACTCTCCAGCCTGTCCAGGTCTCGCTGAATGGCAGCACAGTCCTCTGGTGTGTCAGCCACTCCTCCCAGTTTTGTGTCATCAGCAAACTTGCTGAGGGTGCACTCAGTTCCCTCATCCAGGTCATTGATGAAAATATTAAACAGCACCGGTCCCAGCACCGACCCCTGAGGAACTCCACTAGTCACAGACCTCCAGCTAGATTCTGCGCCATTGACCACAACTCTCTGCCTTCTTCCTTTCAACCAGTTCTCGATCCACCTCACTACTTGATCGTCAAGCCCACACTTCCTTAGCTTATCTATGAGGATGCTGTGGGAGACAGTATCAAATGCCTTACTGAAATCAAGAAAAACTACATCTACCGCTCTACCATCATCCCTCCACCTAGTCACTTCCTCATAGAAGGCTATAAGGTTGGTCATACATGACTTCCCCCTCATAAAACCATGTTGGCTGTTCTTAATGACCCCCTCATCCTTGATATGCCTAGTGATGGAGTCAAGAATAAGTTGTTCCATCACCTTTCCAGGGATGGAGGTAAGGCTGACCGGTCTATAATTACCCGGGTCCTCCTTCTTGCCCTTCTTATAGATTGGTGTGACCTTTGCCATCCGCCAATCCTCAGGCACCTCGCCCGTTTCCCACGACTTACCAAAGATGATGGAAAGTGGCCTAGCAATGACCTCCGCCAGCTCCCTCAGCACCCGTGGGTGCATTCCATCCGGACCCATCGATTTACAGATGTCCAGATTGCATAGCTGATCCCTAACCCAATCCTCATCTACCAAAGCAAACTCCTCCTTTGTCCTGACTCCTTCTGGGGCTATAGAAATCCGGGGCCCTCGGGGAGAGTCTGCAGGAGTAAAGACAGAGGCAAAGAAGGCATTCAGCACCTCTGCCTTCTTTATATCCTCTGTCTCCAGGGTACCCACTTCGTTCAGCAGTGGGCCTATATTGCCTCTTGTGTTAGTTTTATTTGCTATGTATTTGAAGAAGCCCTTTCTATTGTCTTTAACCCGACTAGCAAGATTGAGTTCCAAGGAGGCCTTAGCTGTCCTAATTGCCTCCCTACATCCTCTAACAACTGTCCTATATTCCTCCCAAGCGGCCAGCCCCTCCTTCCATAATCCATAGATTCTCCTTTTCCACTTGAGTTTGCCCAGCAGCTCCTTGTTTAACCACGCCGGTCTCCTAGATCCCTTACTTGACTTCCTACTTATTGGGACGCTCCGATCCTGAGCTTGGAAGAAGCGGTCCTTGAATGCTAACCAACTATCTTGAGCCCCTTTACCGCCTAGTACACTTTCCCATGAGACTTCCCTTAGCAGTTGACTGAAGAGGCCAAAGTTGGCCCTTCGGAAATCCAGAACTGTGGCTTTGCTAGGTATTCTATTCCTCCCACACAGGATCCTAAACTCCACCATCTCATGGTCACTGCAGCCAAGGCTGCCATTGACCGTCACCACTTCGACCAAACCCTCCTTGTTGGCGAGTACTAAATCTAGCAGCGCTGCTCCCCTAGTTGGTACGTCCACCATTTGCATTAAGAAATTATCATCAATGCACTCGAGGAACCTCCTAGACTGTGAATGACTGGCTGTGTGAGTCTTCCAGCAAATATCGGGGTAATTAAAGTCCCCCACGACGACTAAGGCATGTAGTCGCGAGGCTACTTCCAGTTGCCTGTAGAAAGCCTCATCAACTCCTTCGTCCTGATCAGGAGGTCTGTAATAGACCCCCACAACTGTATCACCCGTGCCAGTCAGCCCCTTGATTCGTACCCACAGACATTCCACTTGCTCCTCATCCGACCCCGCACAGAACTCAATACATTCTAGTTGCTCTCTCACGTAAAGAGCCACTCCACCACCTCGCTTCGCTGACCTATCTTTCCTAAAAAGGACATAGCCATCCATGACCACATTCCAGTCATGTGAACTGTCCCACCATGTCTCTGTAATCGCCACTAGATCATAACCTTTAGCCCGCACACAGACTTCTAACTCCTCCTGTTTATTCCCCATGCTGCGTGCATTGGTGTACAGACATTTCAGGGAGCCAGTCCTAGTACCCTTTTTCCCCTGCGGGACAGGGTCTAAAAAGCTATCCTTTCCCACAAGTGAAACAAGAGATTGATAGTCCTCCTTAGCCCGCCATCCTTCAATCCCTAGCATGTTCCTCTTGGGCTTGTCCCCAACAGGCCCTGTTAAATCCCCTCCCCCCTTCCTAACTAGTTTAAAGCCCTGTCAATAAGCCCTGCTAACTCCTGCCCCAAAACCCTTTTTCTTCTCTGGGACTGGTGTATCCCGCCTGTCACCAGCAAACCAGGTGTCCCATACAGCAGCCTGTGACTGAAAAACCCAAACCCCTGCCTTTGGCACCAGTCACGTAGCCATACATTAACCTGCAGAGTCTTCTTATATATCCCTTCACCCTCGCTTGCAACAGGTACGGAGGCAAACACCACTTGCGCTCCAGACCCTTTAACCAGCCGTCCCAGGGCCCTGTAGTCTCTCTTCATCGCCCTTACGTTCCTCATAATAATTTCGTCACTGCCAACCTGAAAAACCAGCAGTGGGTAGTAGTCAGACGGCTGCACCAGTTCA
The DNA here is from genome assembly GCF_037157495.1 of Lathamus discolor. NCBI lineage: Eukaryota > Metazoa > Chordata > Aves > Psittaciformes > Psittacidae > Lathamus > Lathamus discolor. The sequence goes on along the minus strand of NC_088885.1, from coordinate 124,451,167 downwards.
GAGAGCTTCTTTTTAACATCTCTAATCCGAGCCCCAGGCAGGCAGCAGACCTCCCTGTGGGGTGGATCCGGTCGACAAATGGGCCCTTCTGTTCCCCTCAGAAGGGAGTCACCCACCACAATTACTCTTCTTTTCTTCTTGGTTGGAGAAGTTCTGAGGTATGTGGGTGAGTGACTAGCCCTGGGTGACTCACTAGATAGATTTGCCTCACCATCTCCATTCACCTGGCCCTGAAGTTCCAAGACCTCGTACCTGTTATTCAAGGGCAACTGGGAGGGAGGAAGGGATTGTGAGGGTTTTCGCTTACCTCTCCGAGGAGGAACCTCCCTCCATCCATCCTTGTCCATTAAGCTCTCTCCTTCTGTCTGATGGTAGGAGGGAAGGGGATCCATATCTTGTTGAACCACTTCCCTCTGTCCTTGCCTTAGGGTGTGGTTCCACCAATCTATTTCACTTTCACACTCTCTAATGGCTCTCAACCTTTCTACCTCCTCCCTCAGTTCAGCCACCTGCCTGAGCAGGTCATTTATTTGCTCACAGCGAACACAAGCAGTATCACTGGCTCCCTCCAATACAAGTGCCAGGCTCAGGCATTCGCTGCAGCCAGAGACCTGCACAGCTGCATGTCTGCAGGAAGGCTCAGTCTGGATACCCACATTAGTACTCACTGCAGCTTTCGATCGTGTTGTAACCATGATCTATCTGGTCAATCAATCCGTCTACGTCCCTCAGCACTCCTTCCCCCTCCTGTACTCCAGGCGAGTCCTCTCGATGAGGCGGTTGGAACGCTTCCCTGCCCACTCCCCTGCCCGCTCGCCTGCCCGCGCGAACTGCCGCGCAAACTGCCTCGACCCTCTGCCTCGACGCTCTCTGTTTGCCGGCTCTGTTCGCCGCGCTCCCTGGGAAAGATTTTTAGCCACTCCCAGCTGGTGCCACTCCTCCTGGCTCCGCCCCCTGTGAGTCAGCCCCTCGCGGGAGCTGAGCTTCCGAGTCCTGGGCAAGTCCTGTTGAGGACTTGAGGCTCCCTCCTCAGTGGCTCTTGTCGCTCTGAGGTGAGGCTCCTGGACGCTGATCTCTCCCCTCTCCGCTCCGGTGTTGCAGGCGTCCTCTCTCAAGCTACTCACCTCAGCAACATCATCAGTATTTCAATAAATGTCCAGATTAATGAAGAATTAATTTTGATGTAACTGGTCAAAGTGCAGTGATAAAAACAGAACTGGCTTCAGCGTTCAACAATCCAACACCACACACCATCTTTCCTGCCCAGAAAGACTACTATGACAAATGAAGCCAAAAGTCATCAATTACATGAGCTCAAGTGATATGTTAGAAGGATGGATCATAGACTGTGTGTACATATCAAAAGACAAGAAAGGATGTAAAGTGTGGGACATGGACATAATATAGACGCTGTAGAAGAAGTGGATATTATATTGGTTTCAGAAGGAACAGATAATTTTTTCTGTAGTAACAGGTATACGCTGTGGTTTAGATTTAGGATGAGAATAATGTAAATAACACATCGAAGTTTTAGTTGTTGCTAAAGAGTGTTTACATAAAGTAAAGGATTTTTCAGCTTCCCACATCTACAAACAAGGGAGTAGACCTGGGAACAAAAGAAGACAGAGACAGACAGAAAATCTCAGGCTGAAGGCATGAGCTATGAATGTCCACATAATTACTTTGATAGCTCAGCTGGTAGAGCGGAGAACTGTAGGCTCCTTGCACGGCCATCCTTAGGTCGCTGGTTCAACTCCGGCTCGAAGGAGTGCCCTTTTGGCTCTGGAACACACCCTGTGGCACCTCTGCCTTTTGGCCCTCTCTGCCTGGCTGCTCTTCAAGGCCTGCACAGCCTTCAGCTCTTGCCCTTGTTGAGGAAGGCGAACCAAGCAAGGCAGATCTGGTGAACCCTGGGCAGGGGATGGTGGCACCTGAGCACCATCAGGGGTTGAAGTGGACACCACCAGCAGCAAAGGGATTTGGTGGCTGGGATGGTGGGAGCCAGGTGGATGGGAGCCCCAGGCTTTGGTTGCTGGAGAGTCTGGGTCAGGGCTGTGTGCCTGGGAGGGGAGAGGGCCTCAGGGCAAGGCCGTGGGCTGGGGAATTAGCTCAAGTGGTAGAGCGCTCGCTTAGCATGTGAGAGGCAGCGGGATCGATGCCCGCATTCTCCAGAGCTTTTTATTCCTTCTGCATGGACACTGGGCCCTTTGCTGGGGGCTTCCTGGGGTTCTGTGCAGATGGTGATGTTCCCAGGCTATACAGAGTAGGATGACATCCACAACTGCATTGAAAGTCCTAAGGGAAGCTTCACAGAGGAAGGTTTCTCCCTTTTTGCTTCAGGACATCAAATGTCATCTCCAGGTCTTTGAGTTGGAGGAAAGACATGAATGAGATGAAGCGACCTCACTGCAGGGACACTGAAATAACCACCATGGAATGGAAGGATTTCTCTTTGTGGATGATCTCACAGTGGTGGCATGTTCCACTTGGAGAAAGGCAGGTTGAGAGGGCTTATGCTTCACCTTATAGGGCTTAGGAGGAGGTTACAGAGTACAGGAAGAACTGCCCTTTCTTGTGGTACTGGAACATATGTCAAAAGCCAGAGAGTGAAATTTAATCTCAGGAAGCTGAAGAAGAACATGCGGAAGGTCTTTTTTGCCCTCACGAGAGTCCAAATGTAAAAGGGAAGACTAAGAGGCGATCTCATTAATGCATATAAATATCTCAAAGGTGGGTACCAGGAGAATGGTTGCTGGAGAGTCTGGGTCAGGGCTGCGTGCCTGGGAGGGGAGAGGACGTGAGGGCAAGGCCGTGGGCTGGGGAATTAGCTCAAGTGGTAGAGCGCTCGCTTAGCATGTGAGAGGCAGCGGGATCGATGCCCGCATTCTCCAGAGCTTTTCATTTCACTTGCCTGGACACAGGGCCCATTCCTGGGGGCTCTCTGCGCTTTGGGGGCCCTGAGGAGATGCAGATGTGCCCAGGCATTACAGAGTAGGATGACATGCATGGCTGCATTAAATGCAGTACGGGCAGCTTCACAGAATTGTTTTTCTCCCTCTTTGCTTGTATGTCTTCAAATGTGATCTCCAGCACTGGGTCTAACTTTGGGCTCTCTGTGGAGCAAAGACATGAATGAAATGGAGCAACCTCAGTGCAGGGGCATCATGGAATGGAGGGGTTTCTCCTTGCAGACTGTCTCAGGACACTGGGCATGTTCAACCTGGAGAAAGAGGGGTTCACAGGGCTTCCTCATCACCTTCCAGGGCTTGTAGGAGGTTACAGGGTATAGAAAGGCTGTCCTTCTAGGTGGTACTGAAACTGTAGGCAAAAGCCCAGCAAACTGAAGCAAGGGAAGGACCAGTAGGATATGGGGGTGGTCTTTTTGGCCTTGAGGAGGGTCCAAATGTAAAAGAGAAGACTAAGAGGCTGTCATTAATGCATATAAATATCTCAAAGTTGTGTGCCAGGAGGATGGTGCCAGACTCTTTCCAGGGGTGCCCAGCGACAGGATGAGGAGCAATGGCCATCAACTTTGACACAGGAAGTTTCACCTCAACATAAGGAAGAAGTTCTTTCTGCTGAGGGTGGCAGAGCACTGGAACAAGCTACCCCGGGAGGTTGTGGAGTCTCCCTCTGCAGAGACTTCAAAACCTGCCTGGACGCACCCCTGTGTAACCTACATCGGTAGCACCGAGTGGCAGAAGAGTTGGAATAGATAATCTCCAGAGGTGCCTTCCAACCCTAACAATTCTGTGATTCTGTGCAGGTGAAATCCTGGGAGCCTGTAGAGCCTTTCTATGTGCTGCTTTCAATGACTTGATGAGCTAAATGGATAAGCAAGCATAACATTGGAGCTGAGGCTGTATGAATCAGGCTGTTGGAATGGAGGCATCATACTGCACCGCAGCATGGGCAGTGTTGGATGAGGCAGTGATGGGGATGAGTGTGTAATGAGTGATGTCCTGGTCATGCCCCATGCTTCCTTCGATAGCTCAGCTGGTAGAGCGGAGGACTGTAGGCTCCTTGCACGGCCATCCTTAGGTCGCTGGTTCAACTCCGGCTCGAAGGAGTGCCCTTTTGGCTCTGGAACACACCCTGTGGCACCTCTGCCTTTTGGCCCTGACTTCCTGTCTCCCTCACCTTCAAGGCACACACAGCCTTCAGCTCTTGCCCTTGCTGAGGAAGGTGAAGCTATCAAGGCAGTTCTGGTGAAGCCTAGGCAGGGGACGGTGGCACATCAGGGGTTGTCAGTGGACACCACCAGCAGCAAAGGGATTTGGTGGCTGGGATGGTGGGAGCCAGGTGGATGGGAGCCCCAGGCTTTGGTTGCTGAAGAGTCTGGGTCAGGGCTGTGTGCCTGGGAGGGGAGAGGACGTGAGGGCAAGGCCGTGGGCTGGGGAATTAGCTCAAGTGGTAGAGCGCTCGCTTCGCATGTGAGAGGCAGCGGGATCGATGCCCGCATTCTCCAGAGCTTTTTATTCCTTTGTCTGGTCACAAGGCCCTTTGCTGGGAGCTTTCTGGGGCTCTGTGGAGAGGGTGGTGTGCCCAGACTATACAGAGCAGGATGACAATCAGAGACTGCATTAAACCTCCTAAGGGAAGCTACACAGAGGAATTGATTTTCTACTTTGCTTCACAGTCATCAAATGTCATTTCCAGCACTGTGTCTAGGTTTGAGCTACCCCATGGAGGAAAGACATGCATGAATTGGGAGCAACCTCACTGCAGGGCCTCCAAAAATGCCACCAGGGAATGGAGGCACTTTTCTTGGTGGATGGTTTCGGGACAGTGGGCATCTTCTGCTTGGAGATAGAGAGGTTCAGAGGACTTGCATATGTTTTCATACCTTGTAGGAGTAGGTGACGCACTCAAGGAATCCCTGTCCATTTGCCTGGAACTTGATGGGAGGGCAAAAGGAAGTCCAGTGACAGTGAATCAAGGAAAGCAGGAGAAGAACTTAAGGATGCTGATTTTGTAGTTGAGGAGAGTCCGTGTGTTGATGACATCCCGGGAGGTTGTGTATCTATTCTGTTTGTGGATTTGGACAATGTGACGAGCTAAAGGGTTGGGCAAGTGTTGTGAGGATTGAGCCAAGGGTGTTTGAATCAGGCTGTTGGAATGGAGGCACCATACTGCACTGCAGCTTGGGAAGTGTTGGATGAGGCAGTGATGGGGATGAGTGTGTAATGAGTGAGGTCCTGGTCATGCCCCATGCTTCCTTCGATAGCTCAGCTGGTAGAGCGGAGGACTGTAGGCTCCTTGCACGGCCATTCTTAGGTCGCTGGTTCAACTCCGGCTCGAAGGAGTGCCCTTTTGGCTCTGGAACACGCCCTGTGGCACCTCTGCCTTTTGGCCCTGACTTCCTGCCTGCCCTTCAAGGCCAGCACAGCCTTCAGCTCTTGTCCCTGCTGAGGAAGGTGAACCAAGCAAGGCAGATCTGGTGAAGCCTAGGCAGGGGATGGTGGCACATCAGGGGTTGCAGTAGACACCACCAGCAGCAAAGGGATTTGGTGGCTGGGATGGTGGGAGCCAGGTGGATGGGACCCCCAGGCTTTGGTTGCTGGAGAGTCTGGGTCAGGGCTGTGTGCCTGGGAGGGGAGAGGACGTGAGGGCAAGGCCGTGGGCTGGGGAATTAGCTCAAGTGGTAGAGCGCTCGCTTAGCATGTGAGAGGCAGCGGGATCGATGCCCGCATTCTCCAGAGCTTTTCATTCCTCTTGCCTGGACACAGGGCCCTTTTCTGGAGGTTGTCTTTCCTCTGTAGGTTCTGGGGAAATGATGTCGAAATGCCCAGGTTTTACAGAGCAGCATGACATGCACGATGGCATTAAAAGTAGAAACAGCAGCCTAACATAGGAATTTATCTTCACCTTTTAAATTGTCCTCCGTCAAATGTCATCTCCAGCACTGTATCCAGGTTTGCACTCCCCCGCGGAGGACAGACATGAATGAATTTGAGCAGCCACACAGCAGAGCACCTAAATAACCACCAAGAAATTGAGAGATTTCTCTTTGTGGATGGTCTCAGAAAAGTGGGCATTTTCTGCTGGAGATAGAGAGGTTCAAAGGGCTTACATATGTTTTTTCTCATCTTGTAGGAGGGGTAGGTTACATTCTCAAGGAATCTTTGTCCATTTGCCTGGAACTTGATGGGAGGGCAAAAGGAAGTCCAGTGACAGTGAATCAAGGGAAGCAGGAGAAGAACTTAAGGATGCTGATTTTGGAGTTGAGGAGAGTCCGTGTGTTGATGACATCCCGGGAGGTTGTGTATCTATTCTGTTTGTGGATTTGGGCAATGTGACGAGCTAAAGGGTTGGGCAAGTGTTGTGAGAATTGAGCCAAGGGAATTTGAATCAGGCTGTTGGAATGGAGGCATCATACTGCACTGCAGCTTGGAAGTGTTTGATGAGGCTGTGATGGTCGAGGTCCTGGTCATGCCCCATGCTTCCTTCGATAGCTCAGCTGGTAGAGCGGAGGACTGTAGGCTCCTTGCACGGCCATCCTTAGGTCGCTGGTTCAACTCCGGCTCGAAGGAGTGCCCTTTTGGCTCTGGAACACGCCCTGTGGCACCTCTGCCTTTTGGCCCTGACTTCCTGCCTGCCCTTCAAGGCCAGCACAGCCTTCAGCTCTTGCCCTTGCTGAGGAAGGCGAACCAAGCAAGGCAGATCTGGTGAACCCTAGGCAGGGGACGGTGGCACCTGAGCACCACCAGGGGTTGTCAGTGGACACCACCAGCAGCAAAGGGATTTGGTGGCTGGGATGGTGGGAGCCAGGTAGATGGGAGCCCCAGGCTTTGGTTGCTGGAGAGTCTGGGTCAGGGCTGTGTGCCTGGGAGGGGAGAGGGCCTCAGGGCAAGGCCGTGGGCTGGGGAATTAGCTCAAGTGGTAGAGCGCTCGCTTAGCATGTGAGAGGCAGCGGGATCGATGCCCGCATTCTCCAGAGCTTTTCATTTCACTTGCCTGGACACAGGGCCCATTCCTGGGGGCTCTCTGCGCTTTGGGGGCCCTGAGGAGATGCAGATGTGCCCAGGCATTACAGAGTAGGATGACATGCATGGCTGCATTAAATGCAGTACGGGCAGCTTCACAGAATTGTTTTTCTCCCTCTTTGCTTGTATGTCTTCAAATGTGATCTCCAGCACTGGGTCTAACTTTGTGCTCTCTGTGGAGCAAAGACATGAATGAAATGGAGCAACCTCATTGCAGGGGCATCATGGAATGGAGGGATTTCTCCTTGCAGACTGTCTCAGGACACTGGGCATGTTCAACCTGGAGAAAGAGGGGTTCACAGGGCTTCCTCATCACCTTCCAGGGCTTGTAGGAGGTTACAGGGTATAGAAAGGCTGTCCTTCTCGGTGGTACTGAAACTGTAGGCAAAAGCCCAGCAAAACTGAAGCAAGGGAAGGACCAGTAGGATATGGGGGTGGTCTTTTTGGCCTTGAGGAGGGTCCAACTGTAAAAGAGAAGACTGAGAGGCTGTCATTAATGCATATAAATATCTCAAAGGTGTGTGCCAGGAGGATGGCGCCAGACTCTTTCCAGGGGTGCCCAGCGACAGGATGAGGAGCAATGGCCATCAACTTTGACACAGGAAGCTTCACCTCAACATGAGGAAGAAGTTCTTTCTGCTGAGGGTGGCAGAGCACTGGAACAAGCTACCCCGGGAGGTTGTGGAGTCTCCCTCTGCAGAGACATTCAAAACCTGCCTGGACGCACCCCTGTGTAACCTACATCGGTAGCACCGAGTGGCAGAAGAGTTGGAATAGATAATCTCCAGAGGTGCCTTCCAACCCTAACAATTCTGTGATTCTGTGCAGGTGAAATCCTGGGAGCCTGTAGAGCCTTTCTATGTGCTGCTTTCAATGACTTGATGAGCTAAATGGATAAGCAAGCATAACATTGGAGCTGAGGCTGTATGAATCAGGCTGTTGGAATGGAGGCATCATACTGCACCGCAGCATGGGCAGTGTTGGATGAGGCAGTGATGGGGATGAGTGTGTAATGAGTGATGTCCTGGTCATGCCCCATGCTTCCTTCGATAGCTCAGCTGGTAGAGCGGAGGACTGTAGGCTCCTTGCACGGCCATCCTTAGGTCGCTGGTTCAACTCCGGCTCGAAGGAGTGCCCTTTTGGCTCTGGAACACACCCTGTGGCACCTCTGCCTTTTGGCCCTCTCTGCCTGGCTGCTCTTCAAGGCCTGCACAGCCTTCAGCTCTTGCCCTTGCTGAGGAAGGTGAAGCTATCAAGGCAGTTCTGGTGAACCCTGGGCAGGGACGGTGGCACCTGAGCACCATCAGTGGTTGTCAGTGGACACCACCAGCAGCAAAGGGATTTGGTGGCTGGCATGGTGGGAGCCAGGTGGATGGGAGCCCCAGGCTTTGGTTGCTGGAGAGTCTGGGTCAGGGCTGTGTGCCTGGGAGGGGAGAGGGCCTCAGGGCAAGGCTGTGGGCTGGGGAATTAGCTCAAGTGGTAGAGCGCTCGCTTAGCATGTGAGAGGCAGCGGGATCGATGCCCGCATTCTCCAGAGCTTTTCATTTCACTTGCCTGGACACAGGGCCCATTCCTGGGGGCTCTCTGCGCTTTGGGGGCCCTGAGGAGATGCAGATGTGCCCAGGCATTACAGAGTAGGATGACATGCATGGCTGCATTAAATGCAGTACGGGCAGCTTCACAGAATTGTTTTTCTCCCTCTTTGCTTGTATGTCTTCAAATGTGATCTCCAGCACTGGGTCTAACTTTGGGCTCTCTGTGGAGCAAAGACATGAATGAAATGGAGCAACCTCAGTGCAGGGGCATCATGGAATGGAGGGGTTTCTCCTTGCAGACTGTCTCAGGACACTGGGCATGTTCAACCTGGAGAAAGAGGGGTTCATAGGGCTTCCTCATCACCTTCCAGGGCTTGTAGGAGGTTACAGGGTATAGAAAGGCTGTCCTTCTCGGTGGTACTGAAACTGTAGGCAAAAGCCCAGCAAAACTGAAGCAAGGGAAGGACCAGTAGGATATGGGGGTGGTCTTTTTGGCCTTGAGGAGGGTCCAACTGTAAAAGAGAAGACTGAGAGGCTGTCATTAATGCATATAAATATCTCAAATGTGTGTACCAGGAGGATGGCGCCAGACTCTTTCCAGGGGTGCCCAGTGACAGGATGAGGAGCAATGGCCATCAACTTTGACACAGGAAGCTTCACCTCAACATGAGGAAGAAGTCCTTTCTGCTGAGGGTGGCAGAGCACTGGAACAAGCTACCCCGGGAGGTTGTGGAGTCTCCCTCTGCAGAGACATTCAAAACCTGCCTGGACGCACCCCTGTGTAACCTACATCGGTAGCACCGAGTGGCAGAAGAGTTGGAATAGATAATCTCCAGAGGTGCCTTCCAACCCTAACAATTCTGTGATTCTGTGCAGGTGAAATCCTGGGAGCCTGTAGAGCCTTTCTATGTGCTGCTTTCAATGACTTGATGAGCTAAATGGATAAGCAAGCATAACATTGGAGCTGAGGCTGTATGAATCAGGCTGTTGGAATGGAGGCATCATACTGCACCGCAGCATGGGCAGTGTTGGATGAGGCAGTGATGGGGATGAGTGTGTAATGAGTGATGTCCTGGTCATGCCCCATGCTTCCTTCGATAGCTCAGCTGGTAGAGCGGAGGACTGTAGGCTCCTTGCACGGCCATCCTTAGGTCGCTGGTTCAACTCCGGCTCGAAGGAGTGCCCTTTTGGCTCTGGAACACACCCTGTGGCACCTCTGCCTTTTGGCCCTGACTTCCTGTCTCCCACACCTTCAAGGCACACACAGCCTTCAGCTCTTGCCCTTGCTGAGGAAGGTGAAGCTATCAAGGCAGTTCTGGTGAAGCCTAGGCAGGAGACGGTGGCACATCAGGGGTTGTCAGTGGACACCACCAGCAGCAAAGGGATTTGGTGGCTGGCATGGTGGGAGCCAGGTGGATGGGAGCCGCAGGCTTTGGTTGCTGAAGAGTCTGGGTCAGGGCTGTGTGCCTGGGAGGGGAGAGGACGTGAGGGCAAGGCCGTGGGCTGGGGAATTAGCTTAAGTGGTAGAGCGCTCGCTTCGCATGTGAGAGGCAGCGGGATCGATGCCCGCATTCTCCAGAGCTTTTTATTCCTTTGTCTGGTCACAAGGCCCTTTGCTGGGAGCTTTCTGGGGCTCTGTGGAGAGGGTGGTGTGCCCAGACTATACAGAGCAGGATGACATTCAGAGACTGCATTAAACCTCCTAAGGGAAGCTACACAGAGGAATTGATTTTCTGCTTTGCTTCACAGTCATCAAATGTCATTTCCAGCACTGTGTCTAGGTTTGAGCTACCCCATGGAGGAAAGACATGCATGAATTGGGAGCAACCTCACTGCAGGGCCTCCAAAAATGCCACCAGGGAATGGAGGCACTTTTCTTGGTGGATGGTTTCGGGACAGTGGGCATCTTCTGCTTGGAGATAGAGAGGTTCAGAGGACTTGCATATGTTTTCATACCTTGTAGGAGTAGGTGACGCACTCAAGGAATCCCTGTCCATTTGCCTGGAACTTGATGGGAGGGCAAAAGGAAGTCCAGTGACAGTGAATCAAGGAAAGCAGGAGAAGAACTTAAGGATGCTGATTTTGTAGTTGAGGAGAGTCCGTGTGTTGATGACATCCCGGGAGGTTGTGTATCTATTCTGTTTGTGGATTTGGACAATGTGACGAGCTAAAGGGTTGGGCAAGTGTTGTGAGGATTGAGCCAAGGGTGTTTGAATCAGGCTGTTGGAATGGAGGCACCATACTGCACTGCAGCTTGGGAAGTGTTGGATGAGGCAGTGATGGGGATGAGTGTGTAATGAGTGAGGTCCTGGTCATGCCCCATGCTTCCTTCGATAGCTCAGCTGGTAGAGCGGAGGACTGTAGGCTCCTTGCACGGCCATTCTTAGGTCGCTGGTTCAACTCCGGCTCGAAGGAGTGCCCTTTTGGCTCTGGAACACGCCCTGTGGCACCTCTGCCTTTTGGCCCTGACTTCCTGCCTGCCCTTCAAGGCCAGCACAGCCTTCAGCTCTTGTCCCTGCTGAGGAAGGTGAACCAAGCAAGGCAGATCTGGTGAAGCCTAGGCAGGGGATGGTGGCACATCAGGGGTTGCAGTAGACACCACCAGCAGCAAAGGGATTTGGTGGCTGGGATGGTGGGAGCCAGGTGGATGGGACCCCCAGGCTTTGGTTGCTGGAGAGTCTGGGTCAGGGCTGTGTGCCTGGGAGGGGAGAGGACGTGAGGGCAAGGCCGTGGGCTGGGGAATTAGCTCAAGTGGTAGAGCGCTCGCTTAGCATGTGAGAGGCAGCGGGATCGATGCCCGCATTCTCCAGAGCTTTTCATTCCTCTTGCCTGGACACAGGGCCCTTTTCTGGGGGTTGTCTTTCCTCTGTAGGTTCTGGGGAAATGATGTCGAAATGCCCAGGTTTTACAGAGCAGCATGACATGCACGATGGCATTAAAAGTAGAAACAGCAGCCTAACATAGGAATTTATCTTCACCTTTTAAATTGTCCTCCGTCAAATGTCATCTCCAGCACTGTATCCAGGTTTGCACTCCCCCGCGGAGGACAGACATGAATGAATTTGAGCAGCCACACAGCAGAGCACCTAAATAACCACCAAGAAATTGAGAGATTTCTCTTTGTGGATGGTCTCAGAAAAGTGGGCATTTTCTGCTGGAGATAGAGAGGTTCAAAGGGCTTACATATGTTTTTTCTCATCTTGTAGGAGGGGTAGGTTACATTCTCAAGGAATCTTTGTCCATTTGCCTGGAACTTGATGGGAGGGCAAAAGGAAGTCCAGTGACAGTGAATCAAGGGAAGCAGGAGAAGAACTTAAGGATGCTGATTTTGGAGTTGAGGAGAGTCCGTGTGTTGATGACATCCCGGGAGGTTGTGTATCTATATTGTTTGTGGATTTGGGCAATGTGATGAGCTAAAGGGTTGGGCAAGTGTTGTGAGAATTGAGGCAAGGGAATTTGAATCAGACTGTTGGAATGGAGGCACCATACTGCACTGCAGCTTGGGAAGTGTTTGATGAGGCTGTGATGGTCGAGGTCCTGGTCATGCCCCATGCTTCCTTCGATAGCTCAGCTGGTAGAGCGGAGGACTGTAGGCTCCTTGCACGGCCATCCTTAGGTCGCTGGTTCAACTCCGGCTCGAAGGAGTGCCCTTTTGGCTCTGGAACACACCCTGTGGCACCTCTGCCTTTTGGCCCTCTCTGCCTGGCTGCTCTTCAAGGCCTGCACAGACTTCTGCTCTTTCCCTTGCTGATGAAGATGAACCAAGCAAGGCAGTTCTGGTGAACCCTGGGCAGGGGATGGTGGCACCTGAGCACCATCAGTGGTTGTCAGTGGACACCACCAGCAGCAAAGGGATTTGGTGGCTGGGATGGTGGGAGCCAGGTAGATGGGAGCCCCAGGCTTTGGTTGCTGGAGAGTCTGGGTCAGGGCTGTGTGCCTGGGAGGGGAGAGGACGTGAGGGCAAGGCCGTGGGCTGGGGAATTAGCTCAAGTGGTAGAGCGCTCGCTTCGCATGTGAGAGGCAGCGGGATCGATGCCCGCATTCTCCAGAGCTTTTTATTCCTTTGTCTGGTCACAAGGCCCTTTGCTGGGAGCTTTCTGGGGCTCTGTGGAGAGGGTGATGTGCCCAGACTATACAGAGAAGGATGACATTCAGAGACTGCATTAAACCTCCTAAGGGAAGCTACACAGAGGAATTGATTTTCTGCTTTGCTTCACAGTCATCAAATGTCATTTCCAGCACTGTGTCTAGGTTTGAGCTACCCCATGGAGGAAAGACATGCATGAATTGGGAGCAACCTCACTGCAGGGCCTCCAAAAATGCCACCAGGGAATGGAGGCACTTTTCTTGGTGGATGGTTTCGGGACAGTGGGCATCTTCTGCTTGGAGATAGAGAGGTTCAGAGGACTTGCATATGTTTTCATACCTTGTAGGAGTAGGTGACGCACTCAAGGAATCCCTGTCCATTTGCCTGGAACTTGATGGGAGGGCAAAAGGAAGTCCAGTGACAGTGAATCAAGGAAAGCAGGAGAAGAACTTAAGGATGCTGATTTTGGAGTTGAGGAGAGTCCGTGTGTTGATGACATCCCGGGAGGTTGTGTATCTATTCTGTTTGTGGATTTGGACAATGTGACGAGCTAAAGGGTTGGGCAAGTGTTGTGAGGATTGAGCCAAGGGTGTTTGAATCAGGCTGTTGGAATGGAGGCACCATACTGCACTGCAGCTTGGGAAGTGTTGGATGAGGCAGTGATGGGGATGAGTGTGCAATGAGTGATGTCCTGGTCATGCCCCATGCTTCCTTCGATAGCTCAGCTGGTAGAGCGGAGGACTGTAGGCTCCTTGCACGGCCATCCTTAGGTCGCTGGTTCAACTCCGGCTCGAAGGAGTGCCCTTTTGGCTCTGGAACACGCCCTGTGGCACCTCTGCCTTTTGGCCCTGACTTCCTGCCTGCCCTTCAAGGCCAGCACAGCCTTCAGCTCTTGCCCTTGCTGAGGAAGGCGAACCAAGCAAGGCAGATCTGGTGAACCCTAGGCAGGGGACGGTGGCACCTGAGCACCACCAGGGGTTGTCAGTGGACACCACCAGCAGCAAAGGGATTTGGTGGCTGGGATGGTGGGAGCCAGGTAGATGGGAGCCCCAGGCTTTGGTTGCTGGAGAGTCTGGGTCAGGGCTGTGTGCCTGGGAGGGGAGAGGGCCTCAGGGCAAGGCCGTGGGCTGGGGAATTAGCTCAAGTGGTAGAGCGCTCGCTTAGCATGTGAGAGGCAGCGGGATCGATGCCCGCATTCTCCAGAGCTTTTCATTTCACTTGCCTGGACACAGGGCCCATTCCTGGGGGCTCTCTGCGCTTTGGGGGCCCTGAGGAGATGCAGATGTGCCCAGGCATTACAGAGTAGGATGACATGCATGGCTGCATTAAATGCAGTACGGGCAGCTTCACAGAATTGTTTTTCTCCCTCTTTGCTTGTATGTCTTCAAATGTGATCTCCAGCACTGGGTCTAACTTTGGGCTCTCTGTGGAGCAAAGACATGAATGAAATGGAGCAACCTCAGTGCAGGGGCATCATGGAATGGAGGGATTTCTCCTTGCAGACTGTCTCAGGACACTGGGCATGTTCAACCTGGAGAAAGAGGGGTTCACAGGGCTTCCTCATCACCTTCCAGGGCTTGTAGGAGGTTACAGGGTATAGAAAGGCTGTCCTTCTCGGTGGTACTGAAACTGTAGGCAAAAGCCCAGCAAAACTGAAGCAAGGGAAGGACCAGTAGGATATGGGGGTGGTCTTTTTGGCCTTGAGGAGGGTCCAACTGTAAAAGAGAAGACTGAGAGGCTGTCATTAATGCATATAAATATCTCAAAGGTGTGTGCCAGGAGGATGGCGCCAGACTCTTTCCAGGGGTGCCCAGCGACAGGATGAGGAGCAATGGCCATCAACTTTGACACAGGAAGCTTCACCTCAACATGAGGAAGAAGTTCTTTCTGCTGAGGGTGGCAGAGCACTGGAACAAGCTACCCCGGGAGGTTGTGGAGTCTCCCTCTGCAGAGACATTCAAAACCTGCCTGGACGCACCCCTGTGTAACCTACATCGGTAGCACCGAGTGGCAGAAGAGTTGGAATAGATAATCTCCAGAGGTGCCTTCCAACCCTAACAATTCTGTGATTCTGTGCAGGTGAAATCCTGGGAGCCTGTAGAGCCTTTCTATGTGCTGCTTTCAATGACTTGATGAGCTAAATGGATAAGCAAGCATAACATTGGAGCTGAGGCTGTATGAATCAGGCTGTTGGAATGGAGGCATCATACTGCACCGCAGCATGGGCAGTGTTGGATGAGTGTGTGATGGGGATGAGTGTGTAATGAGTGATGTCCTGGTCATGCCCCATGCTTCCTTCGATAGCTCAGCTGGTAGAGCGGAGGACTGTAGGCTCCTTGCACGGCCATCCTTAGGTCGCTGGTTCAACTCCGGCTCGAAGGAGTGCCCTTTTGGCTCTGGAACACACCCTGTGGCACCTCTGCCTTTTGGCCCTCTCTGCCTGGCTGCTCTTCAAGGCCTGCACAGCCTTCAGCTCTTGCCCTTGCTGAGGAAGGTGAAGCTATCAAGGCAGTTCTGGTGAACCCTGGGCAGGGGACGGTGGCACCTGAGCACCATCAGGGGTTGTCAGTGGACACCACCAGCAGCAAAGGGATTTGGTGGCTGGCATGGTGGGAGCCAGGTGGATGGGAGCCCCAGGCTTTGGTTGCTGGAGAGTCTGGGTCAGGGCTGTGTGCCTGGGAGGGGAGAGGGCCTCAGGGCAAGGCCGTGGGCTGGGGAATTAGCTCAAGTGGTAGAGCGCTCGCTTTGCATGTGAGAGGCAGTGGGATCGATGCCCGCATTCTCCAGAGCTTTTCATTTCACTTGCCTGGACACAGGGCCCTTTCCCTCGTATCCAGTTTGTGTGGGAGCTTTTGGGAGCTTATTGTGTTCCGAAAGGAGGAAAACATTTATGGATGTACCAGCACAGTAGTAGCACATGGCATTGGTATAGGCACAGGTAAGAGATTATCCCTTTTTGTTTTCAGTCATTAAAGAGTATTCAGTATTCTGCGGCATTCTCAGACTTCTGTGTAATCTGTGACAGAGATTTTCAGGTTTGTTTTTTTTTCTTTTGAATATACACTCTCAAGGTGAATCTTTTGAAACTTCTGAAGAAAACATAAATTTATTATCTCTCTGCATGTTACTTCGTCAGCCTTGAAAGCCGATGTCATAGTTCAATTTAAGTTGTTATGCCAAAATTTTTTCTGCAGATTATTTTTGTAAAGTATTGAAGATAAGGATATCTCCTTTGAAATTCTGCTGATTAGAACCCTGTTAGCTTTAGTCCTTGATAAATTAGGTTGTGCCAAGCTCTAAATAAAAGTACTGAGAGGTACCTCTCTCATGTTTATTAAAAAGTGAATTTTGCCCTTGGCTGTGGTAGTATGATTAATACTGACTTAATTAATAATGGCAGGAAACTCAGAATCAGGTGTTGCTAGTTTCATACCCTGTACTAAATAATACCAGTTCAGCAGCAGATTTTTGGATTAGCATAAATTAAAAGATAATTAGAGCAAATCTGTGAGACTGACTCATCATTTTATCTTGCAAATATTTACAGCTACTCCATTAAAAGTGAATCCCTCTGACATTTCCACTTTAGTCAGAAGCAGTCTCTTTTTTTTTATAATTACAAATAAAGATGGATAAAGCGTCACTGTCGTTTTTGCCATAGATCACTTTGTAAATCATCTGTATTCATTTTCACCATTAAATAAAGTTAATTCCATACTATATTCTTCCATGACAACTCCGTCCTTTGCCTATCAAAGAAGGCCTCCTTTCCAGAAAATTAAATATAAAAGCAACAGGAAGACATGAGGTTTGATACAGAAGATGGCTTCTGCAGCCAAATTATACTACAGGGACACAGAAGGTGTTAAGTCATGAGTGAATTTGATACTGTAGGAAGTTTATCACCCAGTGGTACAGTTATGCATGACAAGAGAACCATGAGATGTTAACAGTTTTCCTTCCATTGTATGAAGAGTTTGGACATTCACATTTTCATTCGCCTCCTCTTCCGCCTTTAAAAACAGATGGCAGGAGAGGTGCAGTTTGTTCAAAACCACACAGGACAGACTCCCAGCAAAATTCAAGCTAAGCAGTGATGCAAGTAGATGCATTTCACAAGCCTTTTTTGAGTTCAAATATATTCTTACATTTGATGGGAAAAAGCAAGCTGTGTTAAAGTTTGACTGGTAACACAGTTCAACCAACACCACCCAGAATGTAATAAAAATTTTACTACATTTATTAAGCCTGCA
This sequence comes from Lathamus discolor, assembly GCF_037157495.1. NCBI lineage: Eukaryota > Metazoa > Chordata > Aves > Psittaciformes > Psittacidae > Lathamus > Lathamus discolor. The sequence goes on along the minus strand of NC_088885.1, from coordinate 124,434,306 downwards.
AGTAAGCGCCTGGCATATTTCAATGGAAGAACATCTATTTCATTCATGACATTTAAAGTTCTTTCAAAAGATTTTACAGATTTAAGAGCAAAATGACTCATAAAATCTTCTAGTCTTACTTCTAGGTCTTGCTACATTTCAACAGTAAGTATTCACCAGTGTAGTAACTCGTGTTTGAGTAAAACTTAAGTCCTCTCTTTCCATAGAGAACCTCCCATTTCCTGTGCCAGGATGTTTCAGTGGTTAGTTTTGCTCACTGTTAAAATCATTTGTTTCTTTTTCAGCTCAAATTGCTTTTAGATTCCAATCACTGGTTTTGGTTATGCGTGCCTTCATAAAGTGACTAACCCTCCCACACCTAACATTTTTCCCCTTCAAAGACATTACACACTACAATCAAATAATCTATCAGTCTACTTTTTATGACAAGATAAACTGATCTAATTCCTTATGTCTCTTACTCTAGTTCTTCAATTATTACAGCATTTTTCTGCATTGGCTTTACTTCTCAACATACTTTAGGAGAAGACAGATATTAACAGAAGAACTGGGTACACTTCAAAACCTACACTTTGCAAGCATAGTCTGTGTTAGGGTTAAAACATTTTTGATGAAGCACATGGATTGCTTGTGGGATGAAATCAATAGATTCCCATTGCATCATCTCTGATTCTATTCAGGCTCATGGAGAAGGAAAACTTTGTAACAATGAATGTCTACAGTGCAGGCAACTGAAAAGGTTTCACCATCCTAATCCTGCCAGACATAGAAGCATTTTTAGACATGTTGCACATCAGATTTCACATACCTGTAGGACTTCTTAATTTCATCATGTGTTGCTCCCTTCTCTAGGGCCAGGATTTCATATAATGCTTCCCCTGATGTTGACAAAGTACGTTGTCTTTGGTCAGCCATGTCAGCAGTACATTACTAAAGCTGCAAATGTAGAGCAGAAGTTTAAATGCCAGGGACTGCAAACATGTATGGATAGTATTTTTACTTTTCATTTTAATAGATTTTAATCATGTACTAGAATGTTAAAAATAAATGAAAATGAAACTAGAATAAAATCTCCTCGAAGTTATCCTCTGTCCCTTGAGATATGTTAGTTATTTGAGAAAATGTAAAAGCAAGAAACAAAGAACAGAAGCTTTTGTGTTAAGTGTCATTGTTCATAGTAAAGGTTTGATGTTATTCTCACTGAAATCAATGGCTAAATTTCTTACAGCATTAATGCCTGCACATACCATTTTCACCTAGTTTTACTTGTGTTTGTTTACTTCCATCTTTTCTATGTCTTAGAATAATTCTACTATTTGTTAAAGCTGTTGGACTTCAGTGGGGTAAGACCTTTGTACCTCTGAGAATAACTTAATGCAACACTGTGGTGAATATTTGCTTTCTCAACACAAGGACTCATTCAGCCTAACCAATTTTAGGTGCCTAAGTTGAGTGGTTAAGTTTGAAGCTTAGTCAAACTAGACTCCTTATATTGTCAACAGATAGAAAGACATACTCAGCACAACTGATCAAGCACTTTCTCCCTATTATCTTTACAGCAGGGTCAGGATGATTGAATTCCCAGCTCATGTGCCTGAGGACAGGTAGAATGAATCTGGACCTAGGCAACGTGACTAGATACCAAGAATTGACCTCAGTATTATTATTATTATTGCAGCAAACTGCTGCAATAAACAGCAAATACTGTTCCCCAAAAAATGGGAAAAACTGACATCAACCAAGATCCTATCTTATTTGAGAGACAAGACTTTGGGCTGAATTCACGAGCTTGTGATAAATTTAACAAGTTGCTCTTACAGTAGTATGCAAATAAAGACTAAGCACAGGCTGACAGATTTAGTCCACTTCAGATCTATCATTCATTCCTTCTTCCATCACAGAAGCAAAGCAGACAAGTGATTCTCTACTGAGTGGCTCTACTACCTCCTCACAGTTCATACTTCATCCTTCATCCTTCTTGATCTGAAGAACCAAAGTTTTTTAACCCAGACCTAACTAATGCTAGGCAATGACATGAAGAAACATACACAAACCATAATCTAAAACATAGGATGTAGATTTCTATCATTCATAAGGAAACAGTTGCAGCTCTTTGATGGTAGACTTGCCACAACAAAACTCTCACCTCTTTATTTCTTTGTATGTTGCACCCTTCTCTAAATGTTGAGAAGTGATCACAGATGTTAAAGCTGTAAACCCAGCCATGAGAAAAAAAATTCTGAGAAGCTGTTTTGTTAGATAAGACTACTCACTCTGCTATTTTACCCTTCTCATTGCTGAGCTAGAAACACTATCTTGCCGTTATTCATATATTATTTACTAGGCCACATTTTAGTTCAGAAGCAGCCAGCAGTTCAGAAAACACTTCTTTAATTTTGTTCAATACTAAAATGAAAACCAAATATCATGTAAGTATACACAGAAATATAACCCACAGATTAATTCTGTCACATATTGCCTAATTTACTAAAAGACCAAAATTTATTCCTATTTACTTTGATGGTTGTTTTTTTAATAAGGTAGTGCACAATTTAAGGTCTTGGGATCTGCTGAAAAAAAAAACCTAATAATCCTTTCAAGTGTTGCATAAACCATCAACTAAAGGGACTGAACATTTTCTTATAAAAAGGCCCAACAATTAAGAATGAAAACATATACGAGCATCTAAATATTACTTTACCACCTACAGTAGTTACAATGCTACTTATTAATAATGGTATGTCCAGACCATATTTAACATAATCCTGGAGTATGTCCTGATCACACTGGAATTATGCAAGGCACCTCAAGCCTTTTAATGCACAAGATAACACTGGACAACCATGTGAAGTCATAGATACACAGCGTTATTTAAAAACTCTGTTACACAATGTTAATTAGCTACATGGCAACCCTGAAGCGTAAAACAAATTTAAAGTTATGATAGATTTCATTCTGAAGAACTGAAAGTCATGTAATTTGTACTTTCTCGTTAAATAATTTTAATAATCTAGTCAGCTATGGAAATTTAAACTCACTTGCCTATTCAGTCTTCTACCGATTAATCACGTCAAAGGTTTAGCTACTCAAAATGAATTCTTACTTATTTAAAGCAGTCCTACAAAATACTGAAAGTACAATGAGATTACACTTCTCTAGAAAAAAAAATGAAGCTCTCTTTATTGGGGAAAATACAATTTTAGTTACGATTTTAGTACTAAATACACTCCTGATGGCTGAAATGACATTGGAATCCTATTTTCAAGCTGTGTATTTTTGTTCCAATAGAACAGAGTAAAGAAGATGTTGTTTTCTTTCTTGAATGACAATAAAATATATTAAAAGTTACCAAATTCTGGTAACAATTCCACATCTCCTGAGAGAATGGGACCCCAGTTAACTTCAGCTGTTTCTGTACAAATTTTATACTATCCATGATTAACTATCTTATACTGGGGTTGTAGTAATATGCCTTTCTTCTACAATACTCATAATTCATTGGGATTTGTGCTGAAAAATAAGGCAAGGTGATTCAGATAACATACCTGCTTCAAAAAGTGATGGAACGTTGACTGGCGTGTATAAACTCACAACATTTTCCATTCAATATCTTGATGTCTTGATGCCAATATAATCCAAAAAGAAAGAAGCAAGTTCTTCCAGAAACCCTGTTGCACAGAAAACGGCTGCTGATTTTCATCCTTCATCCTAATCAAGGTGAAAAAGGTCAGTGGAGTCTGATTACTCCTTTTGTTTGTTTGTCCAGTATCCAATTGGTTATCTCTCAGGAAGATCTATGAAAGAATGAATAAAACATTCATGAGCCTAAGGCTGATATATCCAAGAGTTAATGACACCAAAAAATATGGGACAACTGTGTAATTTAGTTAGCTGTTCTTCTGTGCTTTACTCTTGATGGGGTCTTGAGTTTGTTGTTTTTTTCCCCCACGCAAATGTATTAAATTTGTTTAAAGATACAATGGTCTTGCTCTAAAGTTTACTTCTTTGAGACCAGCTATGGCCTGCTTAGGTTTTACTATGTAGTCTCTTCCAGAACATGATTAACTGAAGAAGTCCCTTCAGGATTCCTCCTGAATTCTTGTGGATTTTTAAATCAAAATGGAAGACGTAGGGTGCCTTATTTTATTCTGATGGAACTTCTCCTCTAATTTATACCATGAAAAAATCTGGAGAGCCATTCCTTTCCCTTTGGAATAGAGAAGACTGTAAATGCCAGAGACTTAAAAAGCCAGTCACTCTTGGTATGTCATCCTTGGAACCAAACAGTTCATCCTTTGAGCTCAAAGAGTTCATTTCCCAGATCATCCAATTCCAGATGGTATGTTTGTGTAGTGGGTTGACCTTGGATGGCTGCCAGACCCTTACCCAGACACTCTCTCACTCCCCCTCCTTAACAGAACAGGAAGAGAAAATAAGATGAAAAGCTCATAGATGAAGATAAAGATCACCTACCAGTTACTGTCATGGGCAAAACAGACTCAGCTTGGGGAAAACTGATTTAATTTCTTGCCAGTTAAAATAGATCTGGTGAGAAACAAAGACAAAAATTAAAACAACACCTTCCCCTCACCACCCTGTTTCCAGACTTTAGTTCACTCCTTCATTCCCAACTTGCCTACCCCTTACCCTTGAGCAGCAAATGGCCGAGGCATGGTAGGTTGTGATGAGTTCATAACTGCTCCTCTCTGCTGCTCCTTCCTTCTCACACTTTTCTCCTGCTCCAGCTGTGTCCTCCTCATAGGCTGCAGTCCTTCATGAACTACTCCAGTGGGAGTTCTCCACAGGTCATGTTTTCTGTCAGAATTTGCTCCTGCATGGGCTCCTGTCCATGGATCGCAGTTCCTTCAGGAAATATCCATCTTTTTGGCATGGGGTGGATGAGCTGCAGCAAAATACCTGCTCCACAGTGGCCCTCGCCACAGGCTGAATGGAAATATCTGTTCCACCATGCTCCCCTCCACAAGCTGCAGAGGAATCTCTGCTCCAATTCCTGGAGCACCTCCTCCTCTTCCTCCTCCTCTTTGACCTTAGGTGTTCATAGGGCTGTTCCTCACACTTTCCCTCACTTCTCACTGCCACACAGTGTTCTGCTCTTTCTTAAGTATGCTTTCCCAGAGGTGCCACCAGCTTGGCTGATGGGCTTGTCTGTGTCCTGTGGTAGGTCTGTCATAGAGCCGGCTGTATCCAGTCCCTGACCCTTCAGTGTTCCATTACTGAAATCTTGTCATGGAGCCCCGCTGCTCTTTTGTGTGGACCGAAGTCCTGCAAATGGATTCATGGAACCCCATAATCGAGTAGAGTCAGTGAGCTTGTGCTTGGATTTCACTGCAAGACGGGAAATATAAATCAATATGAAAAAAAACCCCGTAACAACAAAACAACAAAACCAAACAGGTGTAATTAATTACAATCACGTAAAGACACTATAAATGGAAAAGGAAGCAACAGTGTGACAGCTGATGAAAAAAAAAGAAAGTGAAGTGGATGCTTTTTAATGTGAAGCATGTGATTTTAACATTTCTCTTAGTCTTAGATATTCTCTTCAATTTCAAACATTCCCTCAAATTTCAGCTTTGGATGAGGACAAGGCAAGGTACATTTCAACCTAAAATGGGAGTGTTTTTCATAGTTATGAAAAGTCAAAACACCAAAGTCAAAATATCTTTTTCAGGACATTCACAACAGAGCAGGTAAAGCTAATCCAATTAAGTTGTGTGAGCACAATAACCAGACTGTTCAATCTGCTTGCTTGATGCCAATCTCTGACATGATTTTACCATTCTTGCAAAATACAACAAAAAGTACGCTTCTTAATTGGAAGAAGGAATTAAGGGGAAAAAATATAAAAGGAAGAAAATAAAACCGCTTTAGGTTTCCCAAATCCTGTGTATGTATATACAGTTTATTATCAAGAAAAGGTCACTGTTCTGCAATCCTGTCACAGACCTAGACTCCCAGTTCCGTGTGAGCACAGCTCCCTCTGGTGTGTGAAACTCTCACTGCTCTGTAACGTGTTGTTTTGTTTGAAGGAAACGAACACAGTTTCCGCAAAACTGTTTATTTTCCTTTGGAGATTGTATGCCTGACATGGTTTAAGCCCAGCTGGTAACTCAGAACCACGCAGCCGCTCGCTCACTCTGCCCCTTTCTTCCCCTCCCGGAGGGATGGGGAGGAGAACCGAAAGAATGTAACTCCCACAGGTTAAGAACAGTCCCGTAACTAAGGTATAACACAAAACCACTACTGCTACCACCAATAATAATAAGAATGATAAGGGAAATAACGAGGGGACGGAATATGAAACTAAAAGGGGAAAAGGAAAAGAAAGCAATAAACACGAGTGGTGCACAATACAACTGTTCACAACTCGCCAACTGATACCCAGCCTGACCTGAGCAGTGATCTAGGCTTTCCAGGTAACTCCCCCCAGTTTATATATTGGGCATGATGTGCTGTGGTATGGAATACCCCTTTCGCTAGTTTGGGTCAGGTGTCCTGTCTCTGCTCCCTCCCAGTTTTTTGTGCCCCTCCTCACTGGCAGAGCATGAGAGACTGAAAAGTCCTTGATCGGGGTAAGCATTACTTAGCAACAACTAAAACATTAGTGTGTTATCAGCATCGGTCTCAGACTAAAGCCAAAACACAGCACTGCACCAGCTACTAAGGAGAAAAATAACTGCTACAGCTGAACCCAGGACAATATCCTAAGCACGTTCTAATGAATCTTCAAAATACTCAAACTTTTAATTAGTTGTCATAACTCTTTCATCAATCAGATCAGCTATATAATTTAGAAGAATAAAACATGTAATTTAATACCTGATCACTCTTTTCATTAATTTTGGGTGGGTTTTTCTGCATCATAACACCTAACAGTGCACCACAACACCACTGTGGCAGGAAATGCAAAACTAAAATAAAGCCCTAGTCCCAAATGACCTTATATGTAAAAAGCCTTATATTTTACATTTCATGTATATGTTGCATGCATTTCAAAACAGACAAATCAGAACATGCCTGAAAATGCAAAGTTGCATATCAGCCTATAAACATTTGAAACATGGCCCAGACAGAGCAGGAGGTCCAGGGTTGCTTCAGAAGCCTCCAGGTACACACAACCAGAGCTAAGGGTTGAAGAACTCTGAGTCAGTCTAGTCCTTTCTCCTACCACTCCCTTCTTTTCCTGGCTCACAGCAAGTTCAGGAACTAAGGGCCTGGAGCTGAAAGGCATACATGCATAAAAGGGCTGGCATCATTGCTCAACAGAGGTGTGAATTTTTAGCTTCCAAGGCAAGGAAAGACAATTTTTAAAAGCTGAATTGTTTTCTTAGTTCATTGAGTCTGGAGGTGTTACTATTGAAATCATCAAAGCATGTAGGAGACATAAGTGGTCAGACAAAGCACTCCTGACCTCCATGGAGAACTCATAGCTTCTGACTTTCTTCCAATAGTGAATGGAAAATAAAATCTCTGGTTTTACTCAGAGGAATTTGGGGCCTGAAATAAATGATCTTGCTTATCTAGCAAAGCCAGCTGGTTAAGTGAGGTTGTCCTTTCCCTCTGCTCAGCACTGGTGAGGCCACACCTGGAGTGCTGGGTTCAGATCAGGGCCCCCAGTACAAGACAGACATGGGCATACCCTCTAGTAGACCCTCTAGTAAAGGACCATAAGGATGATGGAAGGACTGAAGCATCTCCCCTACGAGGAAAGGCTGAGAGAGCTGGGACTGTCCAGACTGAAGAAGAGTAGGCTCAAGAGTGATCTCATCAAAGTATATAGATACCTGAAGGGAAGGTGTACAGAGGATGGAGTCAGGCTTTTTTCAGTGGCTGCCCAATGCCAGGACAAGAGGCAACGGGCACAAACATTGTATGAAGACAGGCTGAAGGGGGCCTATAAGGATGCTGGGGAGGGACTCTTCATTAGGGACTGTAGTGATAGGACAAGGGGTAATGGGTTAAAACTTAAACAGGGGAAGTTTAGACTGGATATAAGGAAGAAGTTCTTTACCATGGCAGGAGGGCTGGAACTAGATGATCTTAATGTCCTTTCCAACCCTAACTATTCTATGATTCTAAACTGAAACATGGGAGATTCCCTTTGAACATCAGGAAACACATTTTCCACTGTGAGGGTGAGCAAACACTGGCACAGGTTGCCCAGGAAGGCTGTGGCATCTCCATCCCTGAAGATACTCAAAAGCCACCTGGACATGGTCCTGGACAACTGGCTTTAGGTGGTCCTGCTTCCTTTCCCCAAAACTTCCCTAGTGTGATTACTATTACCACTAATTTCTGTGCCTTGTTCTGCCAAAAAGGTGGTAAGAACATTAACAAGGATGTTGGAATTTATCGGTAACTGACAAGAGAAGGAAGGCAGGTGATAAGAGCTCTTGCTAGTTGATGACTTTTCACAGGTGAATGACTGGCTGTCCAGAAAAGAAGACCCACACAAATAATGCATGAGGTTATGAGTCAAGAATGGTAGGCTGATGAGATGACAGAATATGCACACTGAGAAAGAGTGTATACAGGGGTAGCATGTGCTGGTTTTCCACTTTTCAGGCAGGATTTGTCTTTATTTTTTAGTATTGTGCTATGGTGATGTCAACATTATAAGACCCAGATAAGCAAGCTACTCAAAGAGCAAAAGATTGAGCAACTGGAAAACGATGCTTCTGCCAAGATGTGCTGGGCCTCTGGCTCAGGCACAGGCACTGGTTTTTGTTAAGCAGGGAAGAGTACTTCTGAGGCAGCTATGTCCCAAAATGTTCTTCTTGTCATTTCTTTTTAGCCAGTTCTGCTTCACAAACTCCTGGACATTTAGTGTCCTGTTTGAACTGCATTGCATGCTACATGTCAATATTCACTCTCTCAAAGAAGGGAGAATTGGTTTAAGATCCTTTCTTCAGAGCGAGTCTCTTTAGATCTCAGACAAGCCTGACAATTCTACAGCAAGAAATTACATTCCTCTTGCCACATTTCTGTTACAGAATAGTTACTGTCATTATGGCCTCAAAAGTAATAAAAGAATTTATTTAAATAATATGATTGCATAGCATCCATTTTTGAATACATGTAACTATATTGGAAGGAAGGTATTCCATCTGTTAACCCATCTGTAACTCCATCTATACAAGTAAGTATCCATAAGAGAACATTCACATATTTGAATTCTCTGAACATATTGTGACCTTCTGTTACTATTCACATAGAATATCTCAATTTAAATACGTGGGGTTTTTAATATCTTTCAACAACTGCAATATTGGAAAAAAGCAGCAAACTCAAGAAGTATGAACCTTAAATGAACAGTCGTCAATTGTATATCCAAATTGCTCATGCTGTTATGTGGTCAGTTTGAACCAGAGAAGCAATACAAAACTGACTTCCTACTTAATCTCAGTAAGTCCAGTTCAAAGGCTTGGTGGACTACCTAGGTGACATGATATAAGCATTCTTCCCCTAGCATTTAAATTAGAGACTTAAACATGATGTTTTAAGTAATACACTTAACTTTTTCATCAAGATACTCAATGAAACACTGGGAAATTTATTTTCCTCTGTGATTTATGAGAAAGTTCTGTCTATCCTCCCTAATTTAAAATGGGTCATGGAGGTAACAATAACTAGGACGTAAATCACAATCGTCTCTCTGGCTTTAATTTAGATTTCTTTCTGAAAGTCAAAGGATATGAAGTCCCCAGTTTACATAGCTTTGACAACTTAGAAGTAAGTTATCTAGGACTTCAAGTAAAAGAGTCCCCTGAATTCTTACTTAGGAAGCGCTGTGGTAATCTATTTTGCAAACAGCTGTAGCACTTAAGGCAGAATTCTACCTGTTCTTATACTAAGTTAACAAACTCACAGTGCTGGTTATAGGGTTATTCATTTTAGCACAGCCTAATCAACTACAGCTAAGAATCAGGAAGATTAGCTTGAAGAGTATAAGTGCTTTGACCTATTCCTCAGGTTATTTTACCAGGAACAGATTAGGAAACAGCAGTACCACATCTTCTTGGTACCTGCTCCTTGGGAATCAACAGCTGCTTTCAGTCTTCCCCACCAGGCTCCCAACCTTTCTCCAGCACCTAACTGTTCTCTCCACTTGTTCCTCCTTCACACATTTTTCTTAAACAATCACCCTTTGACATCTGCAGCTTTTGCCTAAGCAAGCACTTCCCTGAAATCCCCAGCCATAGTTCTCAGTTCCATCCTACGCCTACCCCCCAACTATTCTCTCCCAGATTCCTACAAGCTGGCTCCTTAACTTACATAGTTCCCAGGAGGGAGAGGATGCAGCAGGGGAGATGGCAGTCAGTAGTCACTTATTTTAAAGCTTCATTAATCCTCATGTAGGATTTATAATGTTGTCTTAGAAATGCTCACTTAATTGATGGCTGAGAAAGCCAAACTCTTTCTAAAGTGCTGATGAGTAACTATCTTATCTAGATCCAGAAAGGAATGTCTATTCAGTGGTTGAGTTAAAACCCAAAGAATTACAGTGATATGTAATCCCAGGGGGAGAGGAATTACAGGTTAATGGATGAGAATACAGAAGTCTCAGATATATTTCTTTTCTGAATGTCACTTAGTGGGAGAAAGTAAAAAATATTAAAAATGCATGCAATCAGCACAAATATTTCACCAGTAAAGAATCAAAACCACATACACTATTCTTTATATGTGAAGTGTAGAAAAAGCCACTGGAAATATTTTGCAATAATTCAGCAGACTAACATTTCAGTAAATTAGTAGCTTCACTGTTAACCATTTATCACAAAAGTTCTTAGGGTTTCCCCCCATCCATTATAACAAGACCTTTCAGCTGGAAAATACTCAGAGCTGAAACTCAAAGTCTAAACCCATGGGCTTACAGTTGGCTCAAGCCAATCCGAGGGCTGCCAACAAAGGCACAATCCAAATTTACACTGATCTTTTTTTTCCCCTTTTTTTTTTCTCCTAGTTTTCAGTTAAATCAACTTGCTAGTCTGACTCACTCTGAGACTGGCATCAATACTGGAGCTGATGCAATGGAAGTGGTGACATCACACCTTTTCAGCAGCAGCAAAGTCTTACACTGTCTTCAGCTCACCAGAAAAAAATGCACTTTAAAAGGTATAAGGGCCAGAATACCATGCAAGCAAAGCACAAGTAAATTCTGTGGAAAATTAGGAGAATTAAGACTCCTCCAGACTAGTCTGTGGCTATAGGACAGGACAATGTGTGACAGCATATTGAATGTTTTTGAGGCTTCCACTGACAGCTTTGCAGGGCCATAGGTGCATGACACAACATGCTGCGCCTGCTGGAAGACTCCTTGCCAATTCAATTTGTTCAAACAAAACTTTGACAGGTTAACTTTGCCCCGGCGGGATGACTGCTACAACAGGCATTGGTTGCCCACACAACCCTAACCCTCTGCGGTTCCGGCACTGTGCGTTCTTCCTTTGCAAGCAGGATAAAAGCAGACAGGTGGCATAAAATCCTCACGAAGCACTCTGCTAATTTGACAAAAGTGTAATCATGTGCCCACACCTGATCCAGATCAAATTTGTACTGCTGGGTGATGTGGCATGGCCCAGAGCCAGCGGTAATGATTGTGGAACCACAGCACTCAGCTAAGGCTTCTCCTGCAGATGAATTACCCGTATGGGAGACTGTAAATACAGAATGTGGCCTATCACTGTGGAAACGGCTTGTGCAGGCTCCCCAGAACATGCCCTGATCCGCACAAAAGACACAGAGTGTAATCTCTTGCCAAACCACCTTTCTTTCTACCCTCAGAGAGAGGGTGCTGGGTTGCCTCTGACTGAGAGCATTAAGCAGGGGAGGGAAAAAAAAGAGGAAATTACATGTCTGAGGTTTTTCTTTCAGGCAAATCTCTTATAAAAATAAAGGAGTGTACAAATGTCTTTGTTTTCCTGCCAACTTTTATAAGAACTAATTAAGACCAAGGAGAGCTTCATTTTCCTGTTTATTTCAGACAGAGAACAGCTAATGAATTTAACCTATTGATGATTTTGCAGCTGCCTGCTTTAATTTGCTAATGATTGAGAAACAAAAAGTTAGTGTAACAGCAATGAGCTGCCAAAGCCGCGGAGCGGTCACTGAAGCAGGATCCAGCTGTATGATCAAACTTCAACTAGGCAGCTGTGACAACAGCTGTCCTTCCGAGCAAGAAACCAGCATTAGAGTTATTGCCACTGCTTAGCAGTTGCTTATTTCCAAGTTGACTGATTCGTTCATAGTAAAGTCAATATAATCGTAAAGGCACAGAGTGCTGGCATTTATTCCCTGCTAAAGAACATCATGCAATTTTCAACTTTACGATTTATCTATTGGTTGTAATAGAACATTCAGGCCACAGAATTCAGTGGTAATTGCTATCTATAAATGAAGAATTATGCTTTAACAGAAAACAGTCTTTAGGGGTAAATATTCACAGGCCTTAGCATAACTCCTGTGTCTTAGCTCAGGCAAATCGATTACAAGGCATTTATTTTACCAAAGAGTCCTAGTGACTTTATGGAAATCATACAGAATTCAACAGAGATTTTTATGACTTGCTGTAAAACCAAAAGATAATTTTTTCATGTCATTTTGATTGAGAAGGGGAGATCCCAGCCCTGTATAAATCAGTGACAGAACCCATTGAGATTGACAGAAAATGAACACCCAATCATTTGCAGCTCTTATTTATAAAATTTTCCATAAATTACTCTGCATGACTGGGGAACCTTATGGGTTTTGCTCACATTGAATTCTACAGTGGTTTGTGGTTTGGTTTTGTTTTTGTTTTCCCCCAAAGTACTGGGGAGGATGATTCACTTCAGGGAAAGAGATGTACTTTTATTTTCTTGCTTTCCTTAAAAAAACAGCTCTTCAAACTTTAACATGTCATTTCAAAATAATATTTCAAAACAATTTACAAGTATTAAACAGGGATTCCCAAACCATGGTATCCTAGCACCAGGCTACCTAAGCTACTTAGGAAGGCATGTGCAGTCCTTGGGAACCACTGCACCAGCTAAGGTTAACCCTGTGTCAGCTCATGCATGAAGCTTTGTACAGTTCTAACAAATGGAAACAGGAGTATCGAATAACAGCTAACTCTCCAAATTTGCACTGTTACGTGTTTATTCTATTCCAAAATCACAAACCTGGAGATGTGAGTCTTTTCCTGGGAAGCAGAGCAAAAGCTGTCTCCTTACAGCAAGTAGAAATTGGCCACCAGCACTCTCTGGCTGGAATGTTGCAGGATTATAAAGACTTACTTCTAGCGTGTGCATGGAGTCTATGCCATGGAAAGGGGAAATGATTTGCTGCAGTATGTATGTCATATCAGAGCAGAACAGAATCCACATTACGCATTTCTTGGTAACAGTCAGTATATGCTGCTACTGTTCATTCATATCGCAATCTCCTCTTCTGGTGCTGAGCACCTGACTCTGTAATCTTTCATCATCAGCTTTTGATGTCACAATTCATAATAAGCAATTTGCAATAACGGATTTCACCAATTCATCCTTTTCCTATTTGCATGTTATTTAAAAATCACATGAAATCTAAATTAATGTATGGTTACAAATTACGTACAAACTAGTGCAAACTAGTGTTTGTTCCTACATTTGATAAGTAGCAATTATCAAAAAAGCTTGCATGCTGAACATTTGCTCTTTTTAACAAGTAGTGCTTAGAAAGATCTATTTCACCAGTAGTTTCCTCAAATGGACATTCATGTATATAAACATCATAAAGTGACAAGAAAACAAAAGTATATTTGAAAATTGAATTACATAGCAATTATGCTTTGAATTCATATGCTGTTTGGGAGCATAGCTTCATGGTGTACATTTTTGTCCATATCTTGCAATAAACTAGTCACTTGTAATGCAAATGCTATTGACTTGCAGTGTATTAGTATTCGCTCTGACTTCTCAAAAAGTCAATTCTCCCATTATCTGGGAATTGATTACCTTAGCTACAGATTCAAGGACGTGTAGTTTGCCCACAGATCATCCAGTTCAAGATGAGCAGTAATGTAAACAATCTTTCATCAAATTCAGTTATTTGGGCCCATTGGTTCTCGAGTCTTCGTGCTCTGCAGTAAACCATAAGGATCTTTCATTAGAGGCTTCACACTCATTTTGTCTTTTTAGACAAACTACAGGTACTGTAGAATATGTTTTTTCTACTTATTTTGTGTAATCATGAATTGAGTGTACAAGTAAAACTTGCATACAACTCAGCAGATGTCATGGTTTTCCCTGGTTTTAGTTATTCCATAAAACATGCTGTCTTAGAAGTTTTGAACAATTTGCAAACTAGTGTATTTATTCCAATTTTATACATTTTAGAATGAAATTGCATAGTAAAGAATTACATTGATCAATAGTCAAAGTCCAAGGTGAAATTAAACATTCTAAAAGCTGAGTATTTTCTTAGGCCTATACTTGTAAAAAGTAGTCTACAAACCTCTAGTTATGTAATTTAACCTAGAAAAGTGCTGACATGGTATTGATTTATGTAGATTTAACTGATGTTCTGACACATGACTAGAGGGTGTTCTTCTAATCCCAACTCAGCAAATCATGTAAGGACAAGCATAAAATTAAGTATATACTTCATACTACTAATACTTTATGCCAATTAACCCATATTTTTGCAGCTCATTCTGCTCTCCCTGTCTTGTATCATATATATTATATATTCCACGTTATATATTTCATATATATTCCATATATCTGCTACATATTTCAATATATGTTACATACATACTTGAAAGAATATCTTTATGTGAGATCTTGAAACTAGATCTTCTAAAATGAGCTACTTTTTGTATTATATAGTATCTGATTAATCCATTACATAAACCTTTAATCCATTACATAAACTCACCATGGTGCTCCCATTGCCTGTTATATACCTGCTGCTTGTACCTGCTGTACAGCTTGTCTGGTCCCACTGTTTGGGGGGGTTAAGGTTAATTTTCTTCCAGCTTAATGCCCCAAACTCTCCTGGCTTACCCTAGAGCTGAGCATCAGTATTGGTAGGAACAAACAGCCAGCAGGAGTGAGATGGAAGGGCATGGCCCTTCTGCACAGCAACATTTAACTTAGCACAGATGTATTTTAAACCCGCATTTCCAGTGCACTCCACACCATTAAGAGGCTCAGCCTCTGTGTTTTAGTGCATGACTTCCTCCCTTCCCCCTCAGCTTTTAAACAAGAGACTTGTCTCTAATTACATGCAAAGCTGCTTTTAAGAAACTGATCAAAAAATGTTCTCCTAGTACTCAGACTGGCTTTTATCTGAACATAAAAGTCAGTTTATCAGTTAATCCTTTCAGTATGCACTTGTCTTACAAAGAATAATTTTCTTTCATTTGGTCAAGACAAAGGAATTCAGGAATTTCTGTAAACTAACCCTCCCATTGCTTTGTTGCGTTTTTGTTGACATACTGGCAACATTCTGTCCAGTTTTAATTGGATTAAGCATATAGAAATTTAGTGAGTTGTAAATCAGACAGGATTCCAGCTACCTTTTTGCTATTGTTAAAAACAAAAGGCCTAGCAAAGAATAAACCTAAATAAAACCAGAGGTAGTCTCTTGAAAGTAATGAAATCTTCTCGCTGCATTTGCTCAGGTAGTTAATGGAAAGACCGACAGAATGACAGATGTTTTTCCAGACTTTCAAGGAGAAGTCATGCTAATGCTAACCCTGACACATTCTTTCCTTCACAAAGAAATGTCAGGATGCTACATGGTGGAAAAACATGAGTTACTGCAAATAACTTAATCCTCTCACTTCTATTCAGCTGAATGGGATTACCTTCTACTGCTATAGGTTTTGATAGATGAGCAGACCCTCCAATTAGCTAAAAAGCAAGCACAGAAAGATGAAACACCCAATTAATGTTTGATGCAAGCTCAAATTTAATGGAGAAACTGAGGAGTATATTCGAGCAACTTTTGAAAAGGCAGAAAAAAACAACTACTTGTAATATAATGGAGTGATTTAATTTGAATACAATTAATATACATTTTTTACTGCTAATGTGATCCTCTGAATGTAATTGTTAATGCTAATTGTAGTTAATATTTATTTCAACTTAGCGCTTTTTGTGAGGGAATAATTACACAAAATGGCACTTCAATAAAAATAAAACTGAATAGTAAAAAAGCTGAAGTGGAAGAGGAAGGTGGGTGTAAGAGAAAGACTGCTCAGTTCCGGCATGCAGTCATTTAACTATCACGTGTGCAAATGTCGCGAGTCACTCGAGTTCCCATTTTGATTTGCTTCCCCCACCAAAGAGAAACTTGTTTACGTGTCCTTTTTGCTGCCAGAAATTTTCCAATAATTTTAGCATATAGAAAAAAGAAACTATTCTACATTCTCATACAAATGAGCTTCTACAGCAAGGGAGTGTGCTCATATTTAATATAACTATATAAAAATGTTCTTTCTCTGAACAATTCTAGTGTTAAAGGCCTCATTTTTGAGCTTTAAACAACAAACTCCTTCAGTTCTGGACATACAACACAGTGAGATTAATAAAGCACTGTTGCTTCAACCTAGTTGGCTAGCAGGAACTTCATTTTGCTTCTAGCAGTATTAGATATTCTCAGTTGTAATACTGTAAAGCACCTTTACCACACACTAAACAGGCCAGTAAAGAATCAGATAGGACACCAGGAATCTTTTGAATATAAATGCAACTTCCAAATCCAAAACTAACTCTCAGTCCTTAATTATGTAACTAACTCCTTAATTCTTTCAAAAAGACAAGACAAAATTGCTTTAAAAAACCCTTGTTAAGAATGTGCTGAAAATTACATTTTTATTTAAAGAAATCTTGAAAGAATGTGCGATTTTCATGAGATACTGGGGCAACATATAAAACATTTAAAAAAATTGCAAAACCAAATTAAAATAAACTACATTTTCTGAAGACAGAACAGGTGATGCTCTACAGCTTACCATGGACACTACCAGGTACTGTACACTGAACAGTATGTTGGTAAATGATTCAGCTGGCAAATGTGCAATGCATTCATCATATCTGTTCATAGGGGTCCAAACCCATTAACAACACAAAAAGCTGTGAATTTTCAGCTTCTAATAACACCATTAAACTTGTAAGCTGCACCTCTGAAACTGCACCTGGGGCTCACATATCCTCCCACTCTGATATTAAAAATATTCTGTGCATCAGCTGTTATTATGCATGTAAAAATGACACAAAGAGAAGCTTTCTCCACAGGCTTATGGTGACACCAACGCCCTTAGTAATTTTAACACTACTGTAGCATGAGGTTTTTTTGTCCAGACAACTGTTATCACTGAGAAAAACAGAACTTCAATGGCTGAGACCACTTAAGTTGTACACACTCCAGGAAGTTTTCTAGAAGAAAGAATAACAGCATGAAAAGAATCACCTTTTCAAAACTGTTATTCCCAATAATATCTTCAGTGGAGTTACAAAAAGCTGTCTTTGAACTGATACTGACCTTCTGACAGCCTGTAGCTGTGTTCAGAACTGACTTTTGGTAGCCTGCTTCCACTGTCAGTCCCTGTTCCTGGAAGCTACAAATTGACAGTAAAACTCCCATCTTAAATGAAGCATAGAGAGGGATTCTTAGAGATGGAAGCAAAGAAAAACCAAAATCCTCTGGGATCACTCTTTTTAACTTTCTGCTCCAGCTTGCTGGTTTTGGTGCAGAATTCATATGTCTCTGTTAGCCACCGTCAGTTTAGTGAAACTGAAGTTATTACAAATATTGAAAATATTCTAAATAGTTTCAATACAGTATTCAAAATACCAGGAATTGAAGCAAAAGCAAATGCAAACAAGCAGTCTGCCCAAGCAAGTCCAACCGACTTAATCTGCTTCTCCAGCAGTGACAAAACCTGTAGCTAATGGGAACACAGTACACGACATAGCTCGTCTCTGCTGACGCTGCCCTTCTACACGGTGCACCCTGACACTACCATAAACAAAATCACTTCTCTTACTTCATCTGATCAACTTTGCAGACACAATGTGAAGTGTCTAAAATTAAAAGAACATCTGCGTTGTGTTCCTTCCCTTAAGAGAAAGGCAACTTCAAAGAAAAACTTGACTGGCCTGCTGTCTTTCCTTTAATTATTGACTATGAAATTAGCTTTAGCCAACTACTCTTTAGGTTAAGCTTAAATTAGGAAAGACTAACTTGGGCTACAGAGTAGATAAAGCTACTCCAATATGGGTGCAAAAATGATTAGAAACCATTCCCAGAGGAGTTAGCAAGGGTTGACAGGATATATGAAATACCATTCTTCAGGTGTCTTCCAGATCTTGGACTCACTCAGTCATAAAATTTTCACTGTTGATCTGGCTGATTTTGAAAGCATGCTTATTAAATTGGCAGATGACAGACAGCAAGGAAAGACTGCAAGTATATTGAAGGACAGGACTAGTAATCAGTGTTTACAAACCGAAAAAGAAAATGGGTTGAGGAAATCGCAATGCACTCAGGTAAAGGCAAGTGCAAATTATCCCACTCAGGAAGGATGAACACACTGAGAGGATAGCTAAAAGTTCTGCACAAACTGATCTGCAGGTGCAGGGAATGACAAACCAAACAAGGAGTTAAAAATGTATTGCCACAGAAATCCAGACAAGCCTGATGCAGACCCAGGGTAAGTCAGAGGGAAGGAACACACCAAACAGGGACAGGAGTATGCTTCAACTGGGCTGCCAGATGTCTGGAAGTTCTGTGGAAATATACAATATTCACTCAGACAATAAATCTCAGCAGAAAAGAGAATGTATTTGGGTATATGCTAGAGAAATAGCACACACCAAAAACAATGTGTAAAAATGCAGTTGCTGAGGACATAACAAATGAAAAGACATTTTTCCTGTCTATAGAAATTACCGTGCCTTTCATACCGTGTAACTTCTTCAGGCAAGAGAAAAAGCTAAACACTCTTGTCTTGATCATGTACCTGTAAAAATAAGTATTTTCCATGTTCTTAGGGTGTGTTCAAAGTACAAGCATGTTATGCTTTTGGGGATCTGTATTTTCGTTTTTGTACAAGAACATGGGAAAAGCATCCTTTTCTGTTCAGACTGTTCAGCTCTGCCAGTGTTAGTTGCCTGTGCCCCAGTGGCACTCTGTGCTGTGTGATTAGAATGTCTGCTGGAGTACCTATGTGATTTCATCCTCTTCTCATATGAACTAAGAAACTGATTCTGTGATCTTCCATCTCTCCAGTTTCATGAATGCTCTTCTTCATCATAAACCCAACCATCAGTAATGCTTCTTCCTTGCTAGACAGCACCCTGAAAATTATAATGATGTGTAAAAGATATTAACTGTAAATGTGAAAAGAATAATTCAAACTTAATACTCCCTCAATGTGAAGAAATTCTGACATGTAGTCTCTATTAAAGGCTGTATATGCCATGATTAAGAAGCTACAATAAATAGAGCTTATACAGGTGAACTGTGGCACCTCATGATGTCATATGATGCATTTAAGAAGTGCAGCACCATGGTGCTCGAACAACTCCATGGCTCAGAGTGAAAATAACATCATTCAAACAAAATGTTGTGAATAAACACCTTGGTGTTGCTATACCTCTGTAACAAACTAACTAAAAATCTCTGTTATGTGCTACAAGCTCTTCTTCACTATGAGGGTGATGAGACATGGGAACAGGCTGCCCAGAGAAGCTGTGGCTGCCCCATCCCTGGCAGTGTTCAAGGCCAGGTTGAAAGAGGCTTTAAGCAGCCTGGTCTAGTGGAAGGTGTCCCTGTCCACGGCAGAGGGGTTGGAACTAGGTGACCTTGAAAGTCCCTTCCAACCCAAACCATTCTGTGATTCAATGATTCTTATGGACTTGCAGCAAGACAAGCAGCAGACAGAATAGGCAAGATATAACATACTAAGCATGTATTATTTTTGTAACAAGCATATATGGGCACTTTTTTGGTGACTTATTCCATAATTGTAAGGCTTTGTCTATCATCCTGAGATGGGATTATTCTTTATAAATTCATAAAAGCAATTATCACCTGGCTAATACTACTAACTTCTGTATTTATTAAAAATAGTAATTTGTCCTGAAAGCAGAACACTTATGGAATCAGTCACTGCCTGGAAAATCTATGCCTACTTTGTAATGATGTATTTCAGATTCCTCACAGGTGTTTATGCAACATTAATTAGAGATCAAAGATAACTTGTTTATTAACAAAGGAAAACATTGGTTATGCTATTTAAGCTCAACCTGAGCACAAATATGACCTTAAAAAAACTGGTTTCAACTTGCCAGTTGGAAAGTACACAGAGGTGATATGAACTGTAAAACACATTATCAATAATCTTTATTTATAGTTTGACCGTATGGGTTTGAAATATACACTACGTATATTCAGTAAAAGTAAGAATATACTTTTTCCCTACCAAAAGCCCCGTCATGATATATTGTTCATAAATTGAATTTTACATTGACTAGAGTAAAAATCCATCCTACCTGAGCACAGAAAACTCATCTGTTATTAGCAGGAAAGAACCAGAAGTAATTTTGAAAACATGAATGAGGGAGGGAAATCCTGACTCCAGTGAAGCTGGTGGAGTTCTATCAGTAACTTAAATGCACTGTTGATTTAACATAAGCAGGCCAAATATAAGTAAACTGCCAAAGAATGCAGAAGAAAACGTGACATACCTTAATTACTGAAAAAAAGATGAGTATGTTATTTTACTTTGAATTATGGTGTGGTTATTATATTCTGAATTATTGCACATGTACATTAGAAAGTCATATTGTGAATGCTTGTGACGTTTTTATTTCAAGAAACGGGAGAAAAAAACCTGAAGAAAGCTTTTAAGAGGCAGCAGTTGATCCAGTCTCCTCTCTCGTGTTTGTATTGCCGTGGGGGCTATCTGCAAGGCAATGT
This sequence comes from Lathamus discolor, assembly GCF_037157495.1. NCBI lineage: Eukaryota > Metazoa > Chordata > Aves > Psittaciformes > Psittacidae > Lathamus > Lathamus discolor. The sequence goes on along the minus strand of NC_088885.1, from coordinate 124,413,330 downwards.
GGGATTGCAGTTCTGCAAAAGAACGAGGTGCATTTGTGACCTTCGTTGCTCAGCCACCAGTCCACATCCATAAAACTTCTTGCTTCTGTAAGTAGTTCACACAGATGAAAATCCTCCCTACACACCACCTATTCTTTCCAAATGGGCTCTTCCAAAGCTGTGTCACTGCCTATAAATAACCATTATCATGTGAAATCTAACACTTTCTGCCAGTAAGCAAGCACTTAGAACAATGTATTATGCAAACTTAAATCATATGAATCATTTTGCAAAATCTGATTTTTAAGTGGGTACAGGCACTTCATATATTACTCAAAGAACAGAAACGCTCCTTTACCTATCACGTTGTATTTAGAACTTTTTTTAATGATGGAGAAATAAAAGAGACTGAAGGATGGAAAAAAGCAGCTGCAGCGAGTGACAACGGGAGGCTCAGTCCTAAAACCAAAGTTTAAAGCGTCCCAGGTAACGTGATGTACGTAGCTATGGGCTACATCACCTCATGAAATTTTCCTGCTTCTTCCAGCCCGTACCCTGGAGTATTGTGGTTTGCCAAGAATCTCATTTTCTACCTTCACAAAGATTACACGCTGTTATTACCTCTTCAAGTTGTGAAAATCCCACCCCTCCACATTTCAGAACCTGAACGGCTGGGATTCAAATGCAAATACGAATTCCTCCGTGTATAGCTTTTGAGAGACAATGCCTTTTAAGCACAGTTATCTTCCCCCATTTGATTTTGAATAGCCGTGCGCTCAGGGACAAGCCGTACAGGCCCGTAGGTGCCTGGCTACAGAAGCCGGATCCCACCCCGGGGCAACCATAGCCCCCCCGGCCAAGTGGCCACAGCCGGGGGGAGCCGAGAGCTGACGGAAAACGCTGGCACAGTCAGCCCCTCCACAGCAGCCTTCCTTCACCGGCTCCCGGCCCCCTCAGGCCTCGCCCGCGCAGCGCCCGGCGCGGCACGTGCTCAGCCCACCGAGTGGAAGGAGGGAGGCAGGGAAGCGAGGGACGGAGGTGCCGCGGCAGCACGGCGGGGCGGGCGGCACGGCGGGGCGGGCGGCACGGCGAGGCGGAGCGGGGCTCAGCACAACCGCCCCCCACCTTCGGCATCGCCGCCGGCCGACACCGAGGGCGCGAACAGGAGGGCGCATGCGCCTGCCGCGGCGCGCGGGGCCCGCTGGCGCCGCCGAGCCACCCTGCTGCGCACGGGCGGGAGGAAGGGGAGAGTGGGTAGTTACGTGATGACGCTCTGCGTGTCGCCAGTCGCGCGACCCACGCAGAGTCCGTCGGGCTTGTGCCTCCTCCTGGGCCAGTGCGCTCGGGGCTGTGCAGAGTGGGGGCGGGCGGGGCGAAGGCTTTCTCCCTCCTCCTCCTCCTCCTCCTTCTCCCTGTTCTCCCTCCTCCTCTTTCTCCCTCCTTCTTCTCTTCTTTCTCCCTCCTCCTCCTCCTTCTTTCCCCTCCTCGCCGGGTCCTTTCTCCGAGGGCCCGACCCCTTCCCCCCGGCGGAGCAGGGCCGTGCAGCGCCGGCGCCTCCTCCTCCTCCTCCTCCCGGCCGTGCCGGACAATAGGGGCGAGCGCGGCGTGTGTCTCACCCAAAGCGGCCCCCCCAGGCCGGCCTCGACTCCATGCGCGGCGCCGGGCAGCGGGGCTGACAGCGGCTCCCGCCGGCGGCAGCGAGGCCCGAGGGAGCGGCCCCGGGTTCCGGGCGGGGACTCGCAGCCTCCGGCGCTTCCAGAGCCGTCCCGCTTCGCCGCCTCCCCATTGCTCCCGGCGGCCGTTCCCGCCAGGCTTTGGCGGCTGCGGACAAAGGCCCGGGGCCCGGCGCGGCCCGGCCCGACCCCCCCGGGGGGTGCGGGGTTGGTGAGGAGGCGCCGGGCCCCCGCGGGGTTTTGCCGCGGGCTCCCCCCCGCCGCCCCGCTGCGGCGAGCCCTGCGCGGGCAGGTGCGGCGGCGGGCGAGGCCGCTGCCCTGCGGCGGGTCGGCGCACGGAGGCTTCTTCAATGGAAGTATGTTACCAGCTGCCGGTGCTGCCGCTGGACAGACCGGTGCCGCAGCACGTCCTCAGCCGCAGAGGGGCCATCAGCTTCAGCTCCAGCTCCGCGCTCTTCGGCTGCCCCAACCCCCGGCAGCTCTCGCAGGTAGGCACCGCCACCGGGCCCGCCGGCTCCCGCCTCTTCGCCCCGGCGGCAGGGGTCTGAGCCGACTCGGCGTCCCGCCTGTCCCCGGCTCCTGCTGGGCGCCAGGGCCTGCCTTTGGTGTCGGCAGAGAGCTGAAATGCCGGGGAGGGGGGGTGGGGGGGTGGGCTGGCGGTGGAGCTGCCCCCAGGGGCTCCCGCATTGCTGTGGCGGCGGCGGGGGCGAGCGAACGGCCTGCCTGTAGCCCCGGCCGCGCCGCCGGTCGCGCCTTCCCCGCGGCAGCGAGGACGTCGAAAAAATACAACGTTTTGTACGTTTATGGCTAGTTACTGTCGAGGCTGTCTTTTTAGCGAGCGGTGAACTCCTTGGGGTTTATTTCTAGAGCCAGTGAATTGTTTGTTTCTTCTGTAATTTTTAAACGAGGGCTGTTTTCTAGCTTTTTAGTTTGGGCTTTCTTTGAAGGGTCTAAGTTTCCTATGGGGCTGCCAAAAGCTGCAGTGACTTTACTGAAATAATGAACATGCACTGCAGTGTTTTATTTGGGATGCTAAGCTGTTTCTCCCTCCAACTATAAAGACTTGCCAATCCGTCTAGAAAGAGACAAAAATCCTTGGCTTTTTCACTTCCATGGTATTGTTCCCTGCCCGTATTACATCAGTTACAAGATGAACTATACTGTATTTTGTTTCGTCTGATCGTGTTGGAAATACTACAAAAAGGGTTATTATGACTATTAGGACAAAAGGGAACTTTTTTTTTGCCTTGTGAACACTGCCCTAAATTTCTGAATTACTATGACTTCCCAGCAAACAGTGATGAAATTATATTCTGGTGGAAGTCCCTAGAGAAAATGTGGAATTATGGTGGAAAGCATGTGTTTTGGTGGGAAGTCAGCTGGTTTGGGCTTCGAGGGTTTTTCTGTAACGTCAGGATTGAAAGTGCTCTCTAGTATGTTGACCTAACAGAAGATGTTGCCTTTGCGCTTTGCATGTGTAATAGTAGTTTTTATTGTTTAAGTTTTTGGGGTATCTTACACAGTTATTCTGCTTTTCCATGACTTGCTTCACTTCGTATATGCACATATAGAAAGTACTTGTCTCTTTTGTCTTTGTCCCTCGTTTGGTAGCAGGGAAGCTCTGTGTGTGTGAGCATTAGGCATGTGTATGTTTGGGAAGGAAGAATCAACAGAATACTGTTGATGACCAGAAATTTGAATGCATGTGAAAATAATTATTACTAAGCAAATGAAGATGAGTGTATGTTGACAACCCTTCCTTCCTCGAGTATGAATATAATGATTGACCAAAACTTTGGTTTTATCACAAATTAGTTTTCCAAGTAGCAAATGAGTTGGAATATTTTCTTGATCTTGAGTTGTGCCTGGTGGTGGTGAATTTTCCATTCATATGTCTTCCTGAAAGTCCAACCTAATGTAGCATGTTTTGTCCTGTGCAAATAAGAGTAAAGTCTCTTGTTTTAAGAATTTGTGGCCTTCTGGGAATAGGAATAGGCAAAATGGTGAACGTGATAGACTGTATTTATTCCTTTTCCGTGTGGTCTCTGGGGCAGGTGACACATGAAGTGTATACAAGTTTATCAAATTAAGTATGGTATTGACATATAAGATTGTTTTTTTCCAACTTTCAAGCTTCTCAATGGATTCCTTGTTTTCTGATCAGTATGCTGCAGGTAGATTAGAATGAGTCACAGGGATCGGTGCTTGAATTAACTTGTAAAAAAGTGAAAAATGTATGTATGCGTACTTGACCAATAGTATTTTGTCGGAGTAACTAGAGAACCAAGTTTATGCATTAATAAAAGGGAATATGAATATTTAAGTGAGGAAGTCTGTGCTAATATTGGCCAGCTGGTTAGAGTACGGCTATGTTTTGCTGCTTTTACCCTTTTTTAAACTTTCCTCCTGAAGTCTCCTGCAGACAATAGGTTGTGAATGTGTGCTGGACCTGCAGTCACAAGCTGGTGTAAATGATGGACTAAGAAGCATGACCAGTGAGATTAATGATTCTATGTAACTTCTGAGCTTCACCTTACAAGTCTCCTCTAAGACTCCTAAGTATTTCACTACCATTGCTGTTCAAAGGCATCTGAATCCTAACTAGTCATTTTCAGTCTTCTGCTTGGGCTAGCTCTGAGCAACAGGAGTAAAACTGGAGGTGTGTATTAGCAAACTCAAGAAGCTGGTATTTGCAGACAGCATTTTACAGTTAATACGTAGTTGGAAGATTTTCTTAAAAAATGTAAGGTCTTGAAAATTGAATTCCCACTTAGAGATTAAAAGTGAAATGACTGAGGCAGAAGACATTTTAGGCTTGTCCTTTCAGTGAGAAGGTATTTTACATGGGAAATACAGGTGAGACAAATGCATGCTACATTAAATATAGCAATTAATTGTGTCAATGCATAGCAGGCAAATATTAATATCTTCTAATATATTAGGTGGAATTTCAGTTTAATATTTCATTAGTTTTACTAAATGTGTTCAAAATGGGATGTATATTGGGTTTTCTATGAAGCTTAAGTGAAATGGTGCTGGAAATGACCTCAAGCATTCTGGTCTGCTTCTCTCAGCCCCAGGAAGGATAGATTGTACTTGCAGTATTATTAGCAGATGTTTGTCTAATCTGTTTGCTTAATCTGTTTTTAAGATACAGTCTTATGAGATGTGGTGAGCTGACATAACTCATTATTGCTGAAGGTGAAAAGTCCTCACACTGGGCATGTGTTATTACTACTTCCTTTATGCCATCTCTGATGCTTGTCAGGTGTTTACTAATTCAGTACTCTAAAACCAGCAGAAAAGTAATGCAAGCAGGAAACTGAATAGCTGTTTGCTATTTCTTAGAACAAAATACACTTACTGAAGTTTGTCAGAACTCTTTTAAAAGAAAGGTTGGTACCACTAGGCTTTTGAAACCCATAAAAGCCTCAAATAATAGAAATGATGCAATCACACTAGATGACTTAACTGTTCTTAATAGTGCTTAACTGTTCTTGTCATAAGAGTTCTTTCCTAATACTGAATTTAGATCTTCCTTGTGGCAATTTATGCCTTTTACTATCCCCAGTAAGTGTCGAGAAAAGCTTATTCCTTTTCTCTGTGCAGTTTTCTTTTATGTATGAGTTATTTCCCCATAGTCTCTTCTTTAATTTCAAAGTATTAACAACAAAAATAGTAAAAGTGACATGTTACCTGGAGGTTATTTGTGATATTTATTGTTCAAGCCCAGTCAAGTGAAAAGCTGCTATTGTATGAGTTTATACAGTTGTTTGAGGTAGTAATTGTCTTTGAACATGAAATAATTTTAAATGCTAGTGCTAAAAGCTGTTTTTAAGGGCACTTGAACGGGTAACAAAATGACTAGGACATTTCACACTGATGAGATTGAATTTAAGTTCACTGTATGATCAAGTGGATGTTAAGTAGTACCTTGGATCGTATGTTTAGGGTAATGCACATGTACGTGTGTGATGTGCATGTAATCCTAGATTTGACTTAAAAGAGGATGTATGGGTAAAAGAAGTCATGAAGAGCAGCTGCACTGGTAGATTCTTCAGTGAAAGGTACACCCTTCCTCTAAAAAACTCTGAACCTTGACATAGGACAAGAGGTAATGGCCTCAAGCTGAGTCAGGGGAGGTTTAAATTGGGTATAAAGAAAACTTTCTCCACAGAGAGGGTGATCAGGTGTGAGAACAGACTGCCCAGGGAAGTGGTGGAATCACAGTCCCTGGAAGTGTTCAAAACCCATGTAAATGAGGCCCTCAGTGGTACGGTTTAGTGGTGGACTTAATTGGCAGATCTTAAAGGTCTTTTTCAAACTAGTTGATTCTATGAATCTATAAATCTAGTGCTTTGGCCACCTTTTGCTATGTAATTCCTCAGTGTTTTTCACCTGATGCAATCCAAACATGTTTCTCTCTGCATGTAGCATTGCAGGTTACAAGACATAATTGAGAGGTGCATTTTTATGGTCTGAGCATAGGCATTGGTCCGTGTGAATCCCATGGTTGCACCTTTTTGCTGGGAGAAGTGTTGGCATGACCTATTTTCTCCTTGCAGCTGCTCATTTCTGCTCCCGCATTTTTGCCTTAGTTGTGACAACTTCTCTCTTTTTGGTCAGGTTATTTTCCAGCCTTGACTGACTACAGAACAGTTTCACAAATGGTTGTGCCTGTTAATAAGAAGGAAGCAGTACACCACAATGGTAGACCAGGAGTAACGAGCAGTGGGGAGACAAGAAACACCTTAGGTTGCCCCTGCTATTGAATGTAGAAACTTACCTTAAACCCTTTTCTTTCCTCATCCACTGTTTTTCATAACTCTTCTATACCTTTCTAATTCTCTCCATCAGTGTTGTTCAGTTGCTTGCTCTTTTATTAGCTTTCTTCTGCCATTTCCTATATCTCTGCGGCATGAATAATTAACAAGTTAAAATAATGAAATAGTTTTCATGCTGTGATTCCTAGCCTCTGGAATTAATTCTGTGTGTTGCTGCTATGCTTGCCATTCCCTTCATCTTGTATTTATTATGTCTGGTTGCTGAGATTGCATCTATTCATATGAGAGGCAGAGACTGACTCTGACTACGCACAGCACGGACAAGTTCTGATTGGGGATTTCATGCATATAGTAATTTTAAGTGGTAGTTCATTTTTAAAATGCTCTCTGACTTTTATGACCAATTAACTTTTTCATATGTTGTAGTGTAAAGCAACTTTGGTACTTGCATTCTGCAAAAGGTCATAGCAGCTTATTTCATGGCCTATAATTGCCTATGTAAGATCTAAGCAGAATAATAGTTTAAAGTCCCCATTAATTAGATTGTCTTAAATCTCCAGAATTCAATTCTTCTTTGTTCAGATTGTGTAATAGTATGTTTTGTGCTTTGTATGAACCTCAATTTGCTGATGCTATCTTTAAAGAGAAATTGGTTTGAAAAGAGAAATTATAGCTATGTGCCCCTTAAGTTGTGAAATACTGAATTTAAACCATAAAACAATTTTACAAGAAGTTGGCATTAATATTGAATATTCTATATGAACTAATAATGCAGATGTGTAATACAAATACACATTGTTGGAATTAATAGTGTTTCACGTAGGATGTCTTGTTTCAGCAGATTTTGTTTTATACTTTCCCCCTACCCCGTATTTGCTAAGCAAGTCTTTTTTATTGTTTGCTTGGGGTTTTCTTAGGTTGAGAAAAGCAACAGTATCAAAATTTGGTTAATTCTGAGTCAATATGGGCTCAATTATGAATTAATAAAGTATCATAAAAAGCATGTAATTTTCTGACATTTCTGTTATTCTACTGTTTTGGCATGTAGAAAATAATGTTGAGAACATCTGCAGTTGAATCCTTATTTCTTCAGTTCTTTTATTTTCTGCAAAGCCTATGGGGAAAAGAAGCCCTGGTAATAGAATAGTGATTTGTTAGAACACTTCTCAGTCATGTCAATGACCATTGGCTTATTGTTGTCTTGTGTTTCCGTCATCACTCATTATATACAAGTTCCCACTGGTGTTGTGCTAAAATTGCAGGTTTCTGAATAAACTCAGTCATTTTCTAGCACAGAGGATCTATGATTTGCGACTGTATTTCTAGGTCCTGCTAGGTTATGGCTCCCATACAAAACACCTTTTGATTGGACCAAACCTGTTGTATTTGCCTTTCTTACAAATTCACTGAGTCTGCATGGAAATAGTGAGTAATTTGGCAGCTCAAGTTAGGTTGTGTTTTGTGTTGTTATTTTTTTGGTTTCTGTTTTTCTTTCCTCCCAGAAGTGTGAAACCAACTTAACTTGGTTGTCCTTTACTGTAGAAATCTTTAACACACATAATACTTTCACCATGTGAATTTGTACCCTTGCGTGTCTAAGATACAAATCTGTGCATCCCATGATACTATTAAAGGAATGTAGTGTGTTCTGTTACTTAGAATATCCTTTCCTTGTAAATAAAGGACTAGGGGTGAACATCCTAAAAACTTTCAATCATAACCTTGGAAATCATACTGAACACTGCATTTAGTGCAGTTAGTCCTTTGTGTGCATTCACAGCTGAATGAAATATTCAGTTCTACTTGAAAATTCTTCTGAATAAGCAAATAAAAGTGCTTGGTGTGTGCATGCACGTGCACGTAGGGTCTTGTAGGAAGCATGTGTCTGGGACCGGGAACTGAACCTAGACCTCTCAAATTCCAGTTCAGTGTTATGCACAGAAATCCTCATAGGAAAACTTGGAAGAGTTTGTGTTTCATTAAATGTGGCATTTTCCTCAGTTTATTCTGATTATGTCATTAACAAGTAACTGCAGTGTAAATAAGCACCCCGTGTAATCCAGCCAGGCAGCCTGCCAAAGGCAAGATACTTTATTATAAAAATGCAGTTCTGGAAAACTGGAGTTAAGGGTTAGTTGGGGAATTGTTTATTTGTATGTTTGCATCCTAGGTGTATTGTAAGGAATTCGTAGCCAAATATTTTGTTTTCTTTCTGTTTGAAAATAAATTTGTGGCTGTTATCTCACCTTCCCTGCCCTCCTCCCTTCCCTACCCTGAGAATTTTTTACTTCTGTTACAGCAGTCTTAACTCATGTTTTCTTCCCACTTCCCCAGCTTTGTACACCTGTGATATGGCAATCTGATTTATTATCTTCCTGACCACACTCCCACAGTAATTATAATTAGAGAGATTCCTGGAGCCTGCTTTTCATCGCAAGGTAGAGGGCAAATTCTTTTCTCAGCTCCTAGATGAAAGTGTGAAGGAGCCAAAATTTGCAGCAGGCCCTCCTTCTCTGCATGCCTGAGCATCAGAAAGAGTATGCTGCAATGAAAATAACCAAGGTAGTTCTGTATTAGCAGATTTTACTGTCTCTCCTGCTTCTTGCTGCTAAATGAGATATGTAGAGAGAAAGAACCTGTTTCCTTTGCCAGTGATTTTACTTAGTTTTCTCCCCCAATAGCAGGCATGGCTGTAGGCTTCTCTGACTAGTAAACTGGAGTAAAAAAATCTCAAGAAGGAAAAGACACAGGAACCTATTCCAAAGCTGTGAGGGAAAAGGTTATAATGGGAAGTGTTGAGATTTCAGTAGGCAAATGAGCCTTGGAAAGGTTTAGCATCTTTGTGTGCATTCTCTGTCTGATATGGTTGTCTTAGAAATTGAGGTACATACGGTCTTGGGGATGCTTAGAAGCAAGTGATTTCCAGAGGGACTCAGTTACACAGATCAGAAAAAGTTAACACTCTTACAAAAAAATGCTGGTTTAACTAGTATAGACTGGTAGCAGAGGGGCCATAGATAGCTGTTGTGGCAGGAGTGATGCTGGCCTGTGTTGTTTCCTGCTTTTGTAGCTAAGACATTTCATATATTGATGCTACAGTTGATGGCATACTGAGGAGGTTTCACATTTAGTCAGGCATGAGCTCACACTTCCATTTTTTTTTTTTTTAACTTTTAAGTAAAGTTCCTGTGCAACAGAAATATCCTGAAAGATGTATGTGTGGTATCCATGGGGCATCAGTAGTGCCCTGTCTACCCTTTTGGAACAGTAAAAGCCTCAAACCAGTGTTCAGAAAGTCTGGAGTTACTTAAGTTTCCTTGGTTATTGTCTGTGCAGTTTTGGATAGTAGATTTCAGCAATTGCAATAGTTGAGCTCTTGTATCGGACAACGAAAAATCCATGCAGTTCCTTTTACAGCTGCTAAACATGGTGTGAAACTGCTAAATAAAAAATCTCAGCATATGGAAGTAGGTGAGTTTTTTATGTTCTTGCTTATTATGAGGGATGTAGAGAGTAATTTGATGGGGTTTTGTTCTGTCATTTCTTCTGTTGTAAAGTCTGAGCTACATTTCCTTCAGCATGGTGATAGTAGGAATTTATGCACTTCTCATTGGATTTAAACAATAATCAGCTTTTCCTAGATTGTTTTCATTTGGAGAAAATGAGCATCTTTGTCCAGGTAAAACATGTAGTATTTAGCCCATAAATTGACAGAGGAAATGGTAGAACTTTATCCAATGCCTGAATTTAAAAAAAGAAAAAAAGAAAAAAAAAAGTAAACTTGAGGGTTTTTTATCTTGAGGATCCTATAATGTCCCAAATACTTCCAAAACACTGTTGGTGCCACACTCCCACCCATTTTTTTCCTTCTCCTTTCAAAAAGGATGCTAGTTCTCTTTTGAAGATACACTCACCCTGCTTATATCTGTCACCTCAGAGTATTGTGAGAGTTTTGTAACCTACCATAAATGAATACCAGAAGTTAAACATAGCAAATTGCAGGTACTAAAATACCTTAAGTTTTGGTTGCAGGGAATGTGTTAGACTTGTACTCTATGATCTGTATAAATTTTTATGTTCTTGTAAGGAGGAGAAATGCTTAGTCTCTGTAGAAGTGTTGAATAGTTGAAGCTGTAGTTACTTTGGAGTTTTCTTTTTCATGTGTTACGACATTCTTTTTGCCAGTGCTGTCCAGCTTAAAGGTGAGGGCCAAAGTGATGTTTTGTGTCTTAATAAAAGGCCCTTGGTTAAAATCGTTCACCTACCACCTTTTGATACAATAGACCATTAAGTGAGATAATCTACTGTGCACTACAAGGCTAATCCATTTTCACGAGCTTTTTAAGAAAGATGATTTGAGAGGATTAGACGACAAGTTATTATGCATGATTGGTTGGCTAAATGTGAAAGACTGTTATGACTAATGAAGTTTAAGACTTCTTTATTTTTAACTGTTGTATTCATGTGAAAGCATAGGAAAGAAGCTGTATACTGAAAAATCTGATTGTATTGAAACCAGTTAGAGAGCCAGGAGGTCAGATTTTTCTCTTATGCTTGAATGTGGCAGAGAGTCTGGTTAGGGTGGGAGGACACAAAGATTGATATGCTAAAGAATACATTTTAAACTCATTTCTTAATGTAATAATACACATGTTGCAGAAAGCTTTTTTTTTTCCTGACACTCCTTGAATGAAGATTGTAAAGTTAAGTACAATGGTTTTTGTATTTAAAGTGCCATGCAAAAGAGGAGGGCAGTTTCTGTAATTCTGCCTTGTTCAACACTCTGCTGTGCTTAGTGCTTGGAGAGACATGGTGGTTGATGATTATCATCGACTGGAGACACAGTTTCTATTACTGATATTATTTTAAACAGGTTTCTTTTTAAGGTAAGCATTTTATTTAATGTCTGCAGTCGTAGTTCCAAGGTGCTTTTGGTGTTAAATGTAAGCAGTACTGCTTGCACAGTAGTTGCTTTTAGCTGCGTGTTTTTACCCCTTCTCTTGTGCTGACATTTGTGCTATTCTGACCCTGCAGAATGCTAGTTTACTGAGCTACAGCAGCAGAAAGCCCTTCCCTTTTGTAGCAGTAATTTTCTGCTGATTTGGCTCTCCCTGGCTTTCTTGCAGAATCTGAGCAGGGTTGCTGTGAGGGAAGGAGCAGGGCCCTGCAGTGTGTGGCAACACTGACTCAAGTTGTTTCCATTGCAGTTGGAGAAATGTCCAGAACAGCTGATGACTGGGTGGAATTGTTTCACTTTCTCCCCAAACAAGAGTGGGATGAGTAATTCCCTGGTGTTATTAAAATTAAGTAATGCACTGTATTCTGCTATTCCATGTTCTTGGAAAAAGTGTCGTGCACCGTGTGCTCTTATACATTAGTATTCATGTAACTTAAAAATCTGTAATTTCATCTTTATTAGATGAGCCCATGCTTCTGTATTTTTCAGGTATGGGGTAAATTTGACACTAAAAACCACATTGTTAACCTTTGAACGAATGTTTGATAAAGTACAGCAAGTCCAAATAATCTACATTTTTCTCTTTTCTCAACTGTAAAACATCCAGTTTGGAAACTTGGGTTAATAGACTTCTTCACAATATGAGATTTTGGTTTTGTTTTTCTCGTGTATGGGAAGTATTTTTAGAAGAAATGTACAAGTGAAAAGTTATTTTCATGTGAAATGGAAGGTGTCTTTCTGCATTTTTTTTACTGAAAAACAGCCATGGCTGTTACAGTTTATAAATGAAATGTATCAGAACATGAGGATCAGTCCTGTCTTTTGTCTTTGGAGCATTGCTGAGAATAGTTAAAAGGCTTGCTTGTGTGTGTGTATATGTGGGAGTGTGTGTGTATATATATGGATCTGTGTGTATATATATATATATGAGAAAATAAATCTACAGATATATATGAAAATGTGTTAACTGAATAAGGGTATGGTGGGTGCTGCGCAGATTCAGAAAAGAGGAAAACCAGTATTCATTGTAGTATTTGCTACCATGTTGTCTTGTGTCCAGCAAGTCACAGGATAAGATCATGTCCTAAATATATCAATTTCTGAAAGACTTGTTGCTTTCAGTTGATCTTTCTAAGCAAGAAGATTGTACTTACTAGATTGCTAGCTTTTATCATTTACAGTAAGGTCTTAGAAGCACTTGGTCAGAATGAATAATAGATAAAGACACATTAGCTTTACACTGTTGCAAGTGCTTCAGGATGATGTCAGATAACTTTTTCGTTTTGTTTGTTTTCTGTTGTTTTGGTTTTTTTTTAATCCCTTTCTCCATATTCCTAGTTGTTAAATATCTCCTTCAAACTTTTTAGAGCTTGCCCTGGAGCATGTCTTAGGCGAAGGACAGTAGTACCATAATAGCTTTTCTCTGTTACTGAGTTGCCAAGTCAAGCAAATTTGGATTGACCAGAGTACATGTGTGCACAGTTGTTCAGCCATCCATTTCTGCTGAATTTAGTAGAGCACACAGTATGTCGATCATGTCGATTGGCGGAATTATTTTGAATCACAGTCTGAAGTGCATCTAGTTCTGTTGGAGGTATTTGTGGGTGGGTTCATTAGGGGCCTATAGGGAACCCAACCCCTGTTTCTAGAAGTGCCTTGAGGGAGTTTGGATGCCATATGCTGGTCTGCAATGCAGCACCATGAGAACATTCCCAAGAACCATCAACGTACAAGAGATAAGATAACCTGTACTGCTGATACATTTGCTGGATCATGATAGAGGAAGCTGCAGCAATAAATGTATTGGCTTCCATTTCATGCATGCTGGCATTTGTGAGAAGAGAATTGATCAGTAGCAGATGATGGTTCTGCAGATGAAGTAAAGCTTGAGGATGGAGTGATAAGCATGCACATACTTTCTTAGAAGCTCTTCATGTTTGCTGTAGAATATGCTGTGTAAAGGTCTTACCTGATTTTTCCTTTGAAATATTTGTAAGAGCAAAGAACAAGGACTGGCTAAAGGCAGTGTATGAGAGTTATGCCACCAGTACCTTCTGGGGTTTGTCCCCCCTGGGAGAAGGTGAAGATCAGATAACTTGTGTAAAGTCCTTGATGGCAGAATATTACCTCTGCATTTTAAGAGATTGGTTTGAAAGAGTATGGTTTTGTTGAATGCATACATTGAACCCCATCTGTTGTATTTTCTCACCTCTGCTGCCTGGTGTTGTAGCATTGCTTTCTTCATGTTCCTACTTGGTGGCCCAGGTCCAGATACAGCCTCTCAAACTCTCTCTGAAAGTTTCGGGTGTCTTCATAGGGCCCACTTTACTCCAGAAGTGCCAATGAAAATGGGCTTGGTGAATAAAATCAACCTATGGTTTGTTTACTATAGTAATATATAATAAAGTCTTAGGCAGATGTTAGTTTGCTTTTTATGAATTCTGTTGATTTCATTGCTTTGGGAAAAGGAAGGAAGCAGCTCTGGTTAGGAGGAGAAAGCTGTTGACTTCTAGGGCTTCTGTGAGCACCTAGGCTTGTGTGTGTGGTTATGTAGTGGTGTGTATACTTTGATCCCTGCTTCTCATGAAGTGGTATTTGCTGGCGATGGGCTGTGCTGCTGATTCTCTGCAGGGGATGAAAAAAAGACTGTGCTGCAGAGAGTATGGCAGCGCCTACACAATACAGAGAGGCCTCCAGTGAGGCAATAGTTGCTGAGTTACGGTTTCTAACATTGAGCTTGCTTCTCAATTGCTTCTTCAGTGGCTGTGTATCAGTTTTCTCACCCTTGTTAAAGCCATATAGTGGCCTCTAGCACTGCCAGAGCAGTGAGAAGGCTCCTACTTTTTTGTTGCAGTGGTCTTTTAATCCCCTCTTGGGGCCTCACAAGGATGTGAACTGCTTCATGTCCATCTGGTCAGTTGTATTGGCTCATAGATTACATAATTATGTTCCCAGTTTGGGCCCCCTCTGTTACTGCTTTGCCTCATAATTCCAGCAGATCCAGGACTGCTGCCTACACACAACTGGGATAAAGGGCTGCATTTGAGATGTGCCTGGCACATAATTCACCATCAGTTTCAGCGTCCCTCTCTGGATTGCAGGCTGGCTTTGGGTGGGCACAGGATGCATTAGTAATATTAACTTGAAAAAGGAAGGGCACGGAGAAGGAGGGAATCCTGGTTTTGGAAGTGTGCCTGATTCCACTGAGTGTTCAGTTGGAGAGTATGATTGCAGTTTATAGTTTCTGTAATTTTTTCTGAAATCTTACACTTCCTTTGACTGCTCTGAGTCCTCTGAACACCCGAGTCAACCAGTAGAGAGTATAGGCCTGAAATAGTTTATAAAGGAGGACTGTGAAATGTGCTTTTGTCCTTAGTCCACACTTTAGTGATTGGAGAGGGTTTGGCTAAAGTACTAGGGCAATGATATCCAGAGGACTAACAGGGAAGTTACTGATGTGGGTTAATTAGACTCATAACAACCTGAAATAATTCAAAGTCGGTTTTCATCCCATGAACAAACTTAAGTGGCAATATACAGCTGAAGCGACTGGCATCCTATCATTGCTGTACTTTTTTTAAATAGCTTCCTCTTTAAAATTCAATCTTTGGCATCCTGTAGGTTTTTACTGTTTTATTAGCCCATGGTCTTATGTTTTCTAGTTCAGGAAAGAGAAATGTATTAGTGAAAATTCCTTGGTGCATTCACAGTAATGATTGGGTTTAACAAGAATAGGAGACTTGCAGTTCTGAAGGCAGATGAAACGTTTTTGTAGTTAAAATGGATATTTAGTGAAGTGATTATGTTCTTTAGTTTTGTAGTGTGCAGGTCTAAGTATTAAGTGACTTTTACTTTACCTAAATACTTTTTCAGTTTGCAGTTCTGAACTGGATTTGTGTGTGGTAGTGAGTTATACTTACTTGGCTGAAATGTGCAAGGGTGGTCAACATTTAAAATCTTTCTCAGTACTGTTACAAAACCTGGTGTTAGAATAAAACAGGGATCAAAATACTGTTAAACCTCTGCTCTAGGGCTGAAGAATTATGCAAGGAGTGCAGGTGAGATAAGGGACTTCGTCATCTCTGCCCTATCAGCGGTGACCTGTCATGTCCTGTGTGATCTGGCTGAAAGGTGCTGCTGAAGCTCCTCTACCATCTCTGCTCCCATCTCAGCTATGCAGATAAACAGAAGTGTTATCCTTCAGTTGGCTGGTTTTGGAATCTTTCCTCCTTCATAAATTACAAGTCTTACAGGCTATTCTATAGGCTCTTCTCTCTGCCATAGAATATGGTAGTTCTGCTCCTATACTGAGCTGAAGAGGGACTCGTGCTTAGGGGAACAGGGTCTGGTCAGTCTGTAATCCTTTACACTGCTGTTTGAGACAGAAAAGGTTTGAGAATGAAGACATAAATATTTTAGGGTCTGATGATGCAAGCTGGGGCTCAGGGCCAGTAATACAGGATTAGTGGTGAAGATGCTTTAGTAGGCATTAGTGCTAGACTGGTGTAGCTTCCACTTTTAACTGCAGGATATTCTTGTAGTAGTATATTGCTTTTTCACTAAATAAAATGAATGCATCTATGCTTATGTGAAAAATTACTCTGTGAGATGAGAACTCATCTCGCATAATATAGGGATGCTGGGGATGGACTCTTCATCAGGGACTGTGGTGACAGGACAAGGGGCAATGGGTTAAAACTTTAACAGGGGAAGTTTAGATTGGATATAAGGAGGAAATTCTTTCCTGTTAGGGTGGTGAGGCACTGGAATGGGTTGCCCAAGGAAACTGTGAATGCTCCATCCCTGGCAGTGTTCAAGGCCAGGTTGGATGAAGCCTTGGGTGGCATGGTTTAGTGTGGGGTGTCCCTGCCCATGTCAGGGGGGTTGGAACTAGATGATCTTGAGGTCCTTTCCAACCCTAACTATTCTATGATTCTATAATAGCTTTGTTATGCTAGATCTCCAACACTTAAGCCTCCAGAAGCAGCCATGGGGTTATTCTGATTACTGGGCATGTTTTTTGCTACAGAGAGCAACATGATGACTTTTACCTCATTAGATTGGAGGAAGAATTTTGGTTTGTGGGCTTTAAAATAAAATGTTGTCTTAGTATTCTATGGATCTTAAAATGCTGCTGTTGGTCTGCTAAAGAAAGTGCATTTATTTCGTGACTTCACCTTCGTGAGTACATTTCAAGTGTTTAAGTAGCAAATTATTCTGATTGACTGTTTTTAATAGGCATTCTGCGAAGGGAAGGCTGAAGGACTTCCAGGCTGTTTGTTTTCAAAGTTCTCAAGCAGTATTTGAATGAAGCTAGCTAGAGGACAGAAGCATAAGGGCTGTGCTTGGTGATGCTGACTCTTCATCATACTGTGTGAAAACTCTGATAATTGGTCCTTCATACGCACCAAATGGAGCACGTAGATGTTTGTATCTCTTACAGTCTTGTGTAAAAGAATGCTTTATATTTTTTTTTTTTACCTCACAACTTCAGCTATAATTTATCAAACAAATATATAATATTCAGGAGTGTGTCCTTTTTGATGTTAAATACACAGAGGGAAAATATTTCAGCAGTAGTGTGAAGGAGAAAAAAGCCGTTTGAATGTGTAAAGCTAGCAGGAAAGATAAATAAAAGGCATAGCAGAGCCTGTAATTTAAAAGGGAGAAAAGATGGGGGTGTATGTTCTTGTGTAGATTTTTTTTTTTTTTTGTATTTGAGATGGAAGTTCCAATATAGTGTATTAAAGAACTATGCATGCTTTGGTTTTGTCCTTTGATTCCTTGTCAGGGTACAGAAGGTGGCCTAAGTGCAGCCTTCTGCTGCTTTCTGTTGCCAGTAGTAAAGGGACAAACCAGGTAATTCATTCTCTCTTGTCAGGCACACATACAAAGGCACAGACTTCAACAAGAAATAAAGGGATTTAAAATGTAATGTATGGATAGATAAGCTTTGGAGTCAAGATGTTTCAGGTTTGCTACTTTAAATTGTCCTGCAATCACAGACCAAATTATGGCAAAAGGATGCCTTTTTGAAGATGATTAAGGAATTTTAAGTATTCTAACAGCAGCTCTTGAGGCCACAGGGCACACATTGATTATAATTAGCCCATGGTGGAATGTGTCACTGAGGTTTTAAGAACTTTCTGTTCTATAAGGTAAATATCCCAGCATGTTTTTCGGGATGTCTTGCCATGTTAAAATCCACACAACACTACCTGGAGGATTCTTCTGTAAATTGCCAGTCTGCTTTGTGATGTGTATCTCCAAAGCCAGCTGACAACTCAAAGCATTTGAACATCTGCAGGGACCACATTACATAAATGTGTTGGCACCAATGTCGGCTCTTCCCACGCATTCAAATGAAGCTGGTATGGCTGTACTGTATTTTCTTAATCAGCTTTGTCTGGCCATCTAGGTGATTTGTCTTTGGAAATGATGTCAGTTACTTAAGACTTTGTGGTACCTCACATGTTGGCAAGGAAAATGTGGTTGTAAGAAAGGGGGCAGGAAGAAGGAAAGCTGAAGAAGCTTGTGATTAAGCTCCCTTCTAGGAGCTGAGACCTACAGAATGTTTCCAGTATTGGGTCTCTTTCTGCAAACTGGTTTCAGGGTATGCAGATTAAGTGGAAAAATAGATATATTTTTTTTTCTTCTGATGTGAACTTCTAGGCTAGTGTTTGTTTGGAAAAGCAAAGTGACTGATTCTATGGGTAATACCAGCTGCCTTAGCATTGCCTGGAATATAGACATGGTTGTGCATTGAAAGCTTAGAGAGGCTCTCCAGAAGCTGTATCTGTACTGACAAATGTAAGCATCTCCAGTTGCAACTTGGATACTTCTTTTTATATCTGAAGAGTTTCCAAGTTCACCTAAGCTGGTTAAATTTTTTCCTTAAAAGTTACCTGTTAATATAAGTATGATACATTCATTGTAATTTGCAGATAATATTGACTTAAATAATTTGATTTAAAAAAAACACTTTGTGCGTCATGGCAAATAAATTTATTTTTGTACCCTGTTACTTTCATTCAAGTACAATAGGTGAAGCATCATAATTACAGCTATTGGAATACACAACTTTTTTTGTTCCCAGGCTTCTATTCGTATTAGCAGAGGGCATTTTTTTTCTTTAGTCAGCCTTTCTTTTTCTCAGCTTTCATTTAAAGGCTCTGTTTTCAGTAACTCTGAAGATTTCAGATCAAATTCTCAGTATTTCTGAACAATTAACTTTGATTAGTGCTCTTCTGTTAGTGGAAAAAGCGGAAGTGAAAGTTTTATTTTGGTGTCTTTAAATCACAAACGTTGATAAATGTTGCATCATAAAATTGGTGGGTGATTATTACATTTTCAGGTGTTCTGTGCTTTCTAAAATAGGTTTTTATCTTAGCCATTCTATTATAACAAGTTATATTATTCTGAAAGTATTTTGGCATGGGTTGGTGCTGTTCCTGGAAGTAGTCTCCTGATAGGGGAGTTCATGGAGAATTTGAGGATCTGCTTTTTTGGTGGTGGCTGAGGGTCAGAAGAGCCTCACCAGTTAATGCCAGGCTACATTTCTTCTGTACTGTTATGAAAAGCTTTTTGTGTGGATCAGTGATTTTGGTTCCATTAACAAACTGACTGTTCTTTTTACCAGTACAATAAACAACCTAATGTAATCATTTCACAGATCCTGAGTCTGGCATCCTTCATATCTTTAAGACCTTCGTTGGGACTTACAAATTAAGTTGTGGGCTGTTGGTATTCTGCAGAGTTGCAAGGGGGAAAAAAAATTGCTGGCATACCTGAGGAGGATTTAGTACATTTAGAAGGCACCTAAATCAAGATACTGAAGAGAGCTTTATCAAGATACTGAAGATAGTGTTATCAATTCTGTTAAAGATTAAACCGTTGTTACAGGTAGTGAATTAGCCTTTCATATCAACAGATGTAATGGGCTTGTTACTTCATTGATAGTAATTACAGAGTTGATATGGCATTCAGGTGTATTACAGTCCTTTGCTATTTGGAAAGTTAAATATGTGAGTCTGTGTAATGCTAGAAACCAAACATTGTTTCTCGTTACTCGTTTCTTTTCTCTCCTGATCTGGTGATGCTTCAATGCATTTCATACTGGATACTTTCTGGTATCTTGCTTGTCAGTTTTGATCACAGGTACAAAAAAATATTTTGTTCTAGCAAGCTAGATTACCTCCCTCTCCATTGTCTCCTCTTTTCCCTCCCAACTTCCCCAATAATGCTTTCAGGAATATGGATTGATATTGGATATGCCAAGTGATTATGAGCAGGACTCTTTTAGTTTTGGGGATGCCACTGGTATGATGCGAATTTGGTTTGATGGAGTTTGACAACACCTGCAGTTTAAAAAGAAAGAAAAAGGTCTCTTACATACAGTGAAATGATGCATGTACACATCAAGGAAATGAGTCATCTCATACTCTCTGGTGGAGAAAGTACTTAGGAATCCGGGGAGCCTTCTGCACATGTGTAGCAGGCTTTGACATGCACAGGTTTAGTGCATACATGTAGGCTGTTCCCTTGTTCATTAGCTCTCTGAGTCTGTTCTATCGTATCAAATGATTTCAGTGCCCAGAATGTGCTGTGTGTGATACCAGGCTGCTCTCTGAAGGATTTCCAGATATCTGGCAGTCCAGATTGATAAATGTAGGGGAATTGGATAGGTTATTTTATAAGAACTTTGTCCAAACTGGGGCAGGTAATAGGTGTATTATTTGGCATTGCCTGTGCATGCCAAAATGGAAACTGTCAGGCAGGGGTGTGTGTGTGTGTGGAATAGTCTACTTGCTGCTTTTTGAGAAAGGCAAGAATATGACTGGCTTCTCTTCTGGTTCCCTGTTCGTGTTAATTGTGAAGCAGAACCCAAGTTTCTTCGTGATTAATCTGGTGGTGGTGTTGTGACTGAGCTCCTACCTGCAGTTAGGTGTCATGAGTGGCAGTTAAGAGAAAAGCCTATGGATGTTGTCTTCTCCTTTCTTAGGGTACATATGCTGTGTGTATTTATATACTTGTGAATTCAGTCACTTTTCTTCCAGCTCCTGCAAAGAGTAGGGTTGCTCTTCTGGCTTTCCAGGATGTTTGCTCATCTTATTTCAAGAGAAGAACTTATGCCTCCTAAAGCCTGAGGTGGGTTTCCCCAGCCTATTTTCTAAACTCTTGGTTAATGAACTATCTTCCTGTCAGGTTTCCCAAGCAGCTTGCAGACCTTGTTAGAAAGGTTTCACTGCAGCAGGAAAGCTGAAAGGTAAGAATAACTAAGTAGCACTGCTGAATGGATTGCCTTCTTTGGGCTTGAGGGGCATTCTTGTAAATTCTTCAGAAATTTGCAGGTTGGTTGTACTTTTTCTAATAAGAGATAAAAGGTAGGAAGTGAAACCATTGAAGCTGAAACTGAGTAAACAAGCCTCTGTCAAATAGATAATGTAACTGGGGGGGGGGGGGGATGGGATGGGATGGGACACACGACACACACAATCCAAAACCTAAATACTGTTCCCTGAAAATTATATTGGTCTACTGGTCTCAAAAATTTGCTCGGACCTCCCTGTCCCCCCTGTATTTTCTGTCTTAAGAGCAAACAAAAACAATAAGCAGTTCTGGTGCTGAGCTTTCTCATCTGTTTTCAGTCTTATCTGAAGTACAGCAGAGGGGCTTTCAGTTCAGTTGTTTGTTGGGTTTCTTACATTTAACCCCTTTGTATGTTTGAAAGAAGAAAAATAGTGGCACTTACAGAAACCACACCCTTTCAGTTTTAAAGGAAGAAATTAACCACACATGTCAGAGCAAAAAAAAAAGTGAAGTAATCCTTCAGGTGAGTTTGTCAGGATACATTTTATGGTACAAAATATCCAGGAAAAATCAAAGTAAAATAAGTATATTGTGATGGTTTGGTTTGAGAATGAAAGTTAAATTTCTCTTTTGAGTACTTTGTGATGTAATTTATAAGCAAGGAAGGCGTTGGGTGCCGATGAGCTACTTGTTTAATTTTGCATGTGGAATTCCATTTTAGATGGATATTACCACGATATTTTCATGATATATCATTCCATATAATTTCATCTGCCAGTGGAAAATAGCTTATTGTCCCTTCTCCTGGTTTTGTGGGAGATATTTTTGACCTTTATAACTTCGCATTCAAAGAACTTTTTTAGCCCCTAGATGTCTTTAAAAAAATTAAAAAAGGAAATGCTATAGTATTAACATGAAAAATGTATTGTTATGAAAAACTGAAATTTATCCTTAGTGTTTTGAAGATGTATGGGGATTTTTTTCAGCATGATCATATTTTTCTCTAATACAGTAAAAGACTTGCTGTTCTAAGCCTTGAAGCTACAGTTTCGATTCCATGTCTGTTCCGACATGTGATAATAGATACTTGCAAAATACTAAGCTTTTTTTTTTTTTCTCCAGTACTTCTCTTCAAGAGTCCTGTATTTGAATGAGTTTATCCTAATACTTTGCAACATGCCTGGAGTTGGGAAGAAGTGGTTTAATATATATTGCCTTAGGGCAAGCTGTGTCTCAGTGAAGGGCTGAAAGGTGTGCAGCTGAAGGGCGGTGAGCCTCCTGTATCACACGTCCACGGTATGTGGGAGGCTGGAGCCAGGAAAGGAGTTCATCTTATTAGTCGTACTTCTTCCTGCTTCTTAAATCTTAAATCTTGTTATATTGAAACCTGTTTTGCAAAATGGGGGAACAAAGAGAAGATGTAACAATATCAGTGCACTGAGGGGCAAGTCAGTGCCAGCTCTAGGTGTTGTACCCCACATATACGTACTATAACAGGCAGCATAGCGATCTCTCAGTTCAAGGTGATCTTGAAATACTAATGATAGGAATCTTATACTAGTACACACAAGCTGTAACTGATGACAAGAGGCGTCAGTTTTTCAAATAAACTGCCCTATACCCGCGGATTTTAAAACATTCGGCAATTATTTTTATTAAATAAGGAAACATAATTATAGCAATGTTTAGTCTCATTGTAATTATTGCAAAGGTTCTTAGGAGGCTCTCAAGCACTCTGCTGTGCTCTTGTGGCTAACCTGTTCAAAGCTTTGTGCAATGTTAAGTTCTCAGGGTCAAAGGCATTTCAGCATGAACTGTGCCCTTGAAGACTTGCAGTCTGTCCTTAGTGATGGGTGTTTTATGGCTTGCGACTTGTCCACAACTAGCCCTGGTTACTGTACCACTTACAACTCTAGTAGGCGTTTTGTGTTGAACAAACCTGCCTAGAGGAAGCAACTTCGGACAAGTTCTAAACCTGGGAGTTCTGAAGATTTTGATTGAACGTTTGGTTTGAGAGATAAAAAGTAGCCACACCATTGTAGAATGTTCAGTTGTTCAGGGAAGAGTGTACGTAGCTACGGTCTAGAAGGATAAAAATGAACTGGTGTACACAGTTACTTCGATTTTTTTTTTTTTTTTGCATTGTAAAAAGTTGCTACTTGCTGGTTAAGAATGATTGTGCATTTGCTTCGTAAGACAGCTTATATGCTGAGTGTATTTGCATGTCTCTACATAAAGATTTGTTGCTTGAGATACATTTTCAATTAGTTTCCTAATTTGTTTTCTATTGTTAGAAGTGATGTGTTATATCTGTAGTTTATATCTTTAAAACAGCAGAATTGGCCTCTGAGATGAGTCTAGAGTTTGTATCTGGGAAGTTATGTGGGTAAAGGATGTGCTGACTTGATCGAATTTCATAGTTTGGTTGTTGAGTAGTGTGTTTTTTCTTTTTGTGTAGGTTTTTGGTGGGGTGTTTTTTCTTTCAATTAAAAAACTCCACCAAAACCCAAACCAAAACAAGCAAAAAAAACCCCCCAAAACCAAAACTCCCAAATCCCCCCAAAACCACAAAGCCAACAAACTTCCCCCCTCCTCCCCATTATGACATAAATTTTCTTCCCTTGTGTATGTGACTCTAAAGACAAGAACAGCATATAGCAAATGCACATTTTGATTGCCTCTACAATCCATGTTATCATCCTTATGTTGATGCATTGTGAGGTTTTAATTTTGTGTTAATATTTTCCAGGAAATCTGGAAATCTCTACTTCTTTTACTGCGCAAAATGTACTTTTGTTGTGAGAAGTGTTGTAACGATTCCTTGTGTTTTTTGTCTATAAAAAATGAAGGATTGTGTGTACTTATAAAGCAGTTAAGTGCCGCTCTGGAGAAAAGATTTCTCATGCTTCCATCTTGTAATTGCTTATTAGCGCAGACATGTAAAGCAGGCTTTTCCTAGATCATGATTATGTGCTTCTCATTTGTTAAGTGCTTGATGTGAGATCTTGCAGCTGGAGTCGCCTTTCCTGCCCTCTTCATCCCCTCCACCCTCTTCCAACTGTGGAGCTGTGCTTACATGAGGGCTGTATGTGATTAAAAAATTGGAAGACTATAATTCTACCAGTCTTATATTGGGTGCCCAAAAGGACTGGTGTTTGGGATCTGATCTCTTTGTGCTGGCCTGGGGTTTTGAAGTGTGATACTTAAGAAGTGCTCTGATGCTTTTGATGAACGCTTTAGAAAAGACTCTGAGAATTAATTCTGCCTTCAGAGTTGGAGCACTTGGCAATATGTGATGCCTACTGCCAGTTCAAACCTTTCACTTTTTAAGTAAAGAATTATAACTTAATTATGGCAGCAACACCCTCTGTGCACAAATTGACTTGGGAGTGCTGCAGAAGACCAGCATGGAATCTTACTGTTCAAAACCAGCATGGAATCTCTCTGTTCAAAAACCAAAAAGTATATGCAGTAAGAGAATTCAGTTCAGATGCACCGGTCCTTTTTTTTTTTTTTAATATATATATTTTGAGGGCTGGAGTTAAAACTTAAGGACAAGGGGGTATAGCTTTAAACTGAATGAGGGTAGATGTAAATTAGATACTAGAAGAAATTCTTCACTATGACATTGGTGAGGCACTGGCACAGGTTGCCCAGAGAAGCTGTGACTGCCCCATCCCTGGCAGTGTTCAAGGCCAGGCTGGGTGAGGCTTTGAAGGGCTTTTCCTGGTCTAGTGGATGGTGTCCCTGCCCATGGCAGGGGGTTGGAACTAGGTGACCTTGAAGGTCCCTTCCAATCCAGACCATTCTGTGGTTCTGTGATAAGTATGGATTATAAATAGCTGACTATGTAGGAAGCAATAAAGAAAAAGTTGTGGTAATAATTGTGGTGGAGGTAGGCTGATTTATAGCATGGGGAGCAAGGCTCTGCTGTGTGTATCACAGGTCAGCTTCCCATGTCACCCCTCAAAAGAACAGGGATCTTGATCTACAGGCTGGGTTGCATTTCTTCTTTTTTTATATCTAAGCCCTTGGGGGTAGACTCAGCACTTCCAGTATTGTTCCTTTCAGAAGCAGTGGCATCCGTATTCAGTCACTTATTTTAAAGCAAAGAATGTTTCTAGTTTTTTCTATCATTCTTTTGTTCTGATCTTCAGTTCTGTGTGCTCATATATATTTCCATAAGTCTTAAAAATCCTTCATAAGGTGAGAAAGGCTTTAATTATATTGAGGCTCGTGTCTGTCTTCCATCATATTTGGAGAAGTAACTGACAGCAGATCCTCCTTTCCCCTGAAGAAAGAGACGAGTGGTTCTGTATGCCTTTTGATCTGTGAGCTCACAGCTCTGACAGAGTGATGAGGAGCCTGGAATTATGCTGCAGTCATGCAAGTTACTCTCCTCTTCCCTCATTTTCCAAATGTGCTTTAGAAGTTGCTTGTGGAGCTTAATTGTTTTGCCATTCTGCTTCTTTTCAAAAGTCCCTTTATAAAATTAGATTGCTACATTCATAAGGAAATTATGATCCAGCATACTAGACTTTCCCCTTACTGCCTAAGTCATATAATGTTAATTAAATTGTGTGTTTTTATTCTTAGTTTGTTTGGTACAGAGAGCACAAATTCAGTACTGGAGTTAATCCTGTACCAAGCTGAAATGGCTTTTCAGAGAACAATGGGATGATTAGTAATGCCAAATTTGAAGACAAAACTGGGATCTGGTAATAAAAACTTGCGTGATTTCTCTGTATTAAATGCTTTCAAATGTACTCAGCTGAACTACTGTTCAGGGCTCTCATTTTAAATGAAAGGTTTTAACACTAGCTTGTGTGCAAACAACACTGCAAGTGGACTAAACCTTAGACTTCAAATAATAAATTCACCCAAAGTAGCTAACTGTTGCCTTAATTAGATATAGCTTCAAAGTGTATGCTGATTTTTCCACTACAGCTTTTCATCACTTCCACAAGTTCAGCATGCCCTATACAGATGCTTAATTTGTATGCTGGGCCCTGTGATAAAGCTATTTCTGTCGATGAGATTCCAAAATTGTAGGCACTGATGTCAATGCAGATGAGGTTAGCCTAATTTGGTCAAGAGAGGGCTATGCCATGCAAAATCTTCTTTACATGGGCACATAAAGGCCAGTGCCAAGACTGACAGGTGTCCAGTGGGTGGCAAGGAGCTTCAGAGAGAAACATTCTTGTTGGTACTGCTACAATTCTTGCTTCTTTAAGAAACAATATAATAATTGTATGGCTTTTTTCAGCATCCCTGCCGGATAACCAAGTGAAATGGAAATGGTACTTAATTCTACAACTGAGAATCTTTTAAATCCTATTGGAATAACTTTTTAATGCTAAGTTCTAAAATTCAATTTCTGCCTAATGTTAAAGTTTGACAATGAATGTAACATCTTTTTGCCTTCAAAAATGGAATATTAAATTCAGAGGTATGCTGCTGTGAAATCCCTGTAAGAAAAATTACTTGAAAGTGGTTTTTAATTGTAGGAGGTCTTGGAGTGTTGTAAATGCAACTGAGGGTGAATAAAGAGAAGTCTGTTAAAGGATAATGTATTTTTGAAAAGGCTGTAGAAGAATGTTAGTTGTAGTTGAGGAAGTCCCTAAACATTTTTCTGCTAGCTTTCCACCTTTTTTCTATGTCAGCTGTGAAGTGTATATATAAAAAAATATTAATCTATTAATAGAACACTTTCTTTGTATGTCCATTTCCATAACTCCCTCCATGCCTCCCGTGATTTGCAGTCATATGGAATTTTGTGGGGGGATTTTATATTAGTTTTGAGCTTGCAATTCATCTCTGCCTTTGTCAGCTACTTTTTTCTTAGAACTGATTATATAAAAAAAAAACCAAAAAAACAAACCTCTTTCTTTGCATCCAAGAAACACTGTCTTATGCTGACATGTCTGTGCAATAGAAGGCTGAACTGTTTCAGTGTATTTCAGTCTCAAACACAGTAGTCTTTTTCAGTTCAACACCTGCAGACGTAAGCCACAACACTACTGAAAAGCTCTCTGTTACTGGGTCAGCTTTATCTACAGTGGGTGAGATGCTGAAATACTTCAGGTTTTTGATGAAAAGTCTTTGGATGTGTGGATTGCTGGCATCCACCTACTAACAGAATATTAATGAAGGCAATAACTACATGTTTTACAAATGTATAAATGTCTGTAAAGGTATTAATGCAAAACATATTTTATTAGACTTTATTGGCGAGTTTTTAAGGCATTCACTGCAAGAAATATGCATCTGCTGCAGGTCAGAGATGGAGAATTTGGAAATATGTAGGTCAGGGTTTTATCAGTAACTTAATAGAAAGTGGGAAGCTTGCAATAATATATTGCAGGCTGGGAAGCGAGGGGAGTTGTTGCAATGGCAGTTGTTGAACTATGACATTTGTAAGGCTGGGGTTTTCATTAGAGCCTTCCCAAATTTAAGTAGTTCAGCTGAAATTGGTCTGCTTAACCAGTTCAGTTGAAATTGGTCTGCTTAACCTTAATGGGCGTAGGTTTAATTACTTCTTTGGAATATACGTGGAAGACTACAAGCATTTTTGGGTATGGTGCATAAGCATGTTCTGAAATAAGTGTTTAGTGCAGGTTAGCCTCCAGATGAATTTTCTCTGGAAAGAATGTTGCAGCATTAACTGTAGTTCTGCTGCTCATGATTTGGGGTAGTGGTTGTTTTTTGGTTGGCTTTTTTAAATAAAAGCTTGAAATGTTAGAGTTTTGAGGTGAAAAATGAAATATAGCTGGCCAGTGTAATTTCTCTTAGCCTTTTTTTTTTTGGATTTCAGATAGTATGTGTTGCTTCTTAGTTTTGTGCTTTGCTTTTTTGTCACATGCTTGGGCACAGCCAATATGATCTTTCTTTGAATCTTTTTAATCTTTATAAACTCTGTGATGACTATTGAAGTTAATTACTATTTTCATTTGTAACGCCATCATACTACAAATAAAATACTGTATTGATTGTGGATTTTACAGCAGATGGTATAACCAGTTTCAGTGTTTGTTATTTTAATGGAAATGATCACAGAATGGGAAAATAAGTTAGCCTTGATTTATTTCAGATGTTCTGTTGCCATCTCTGCTTAATTTATTGATGTGAAACTTGCAGCTTTCCCATTGAAATTTAATCTTTTTTGACAACGTAATATTTTCATGTGATGGCTAGAAAGGAACCAGAAACAAAGATGATTTTATTACTGCCTTTTTAATGCTTAGCCTATTTTATGAGCTTCAGTGTATGCCTGTGTGCCTAGGGAAATGCTGAAACGTGAGTTGTGTTGCTTTTTCCTGGGGAAACGCTTTCTTAGTTCCCTTTTTTAATTTCTTGGTTTTTATTTTTTTCCCTTTAAAATAATAGTTGAAAATTATATCTAAAATCCTTGCATAAATACCTGTTTATTACAAATGGAAGCTGTGTTGCCTGGGGAGTCTCAGTAAGTGTCAGTATTTTAATTTTGTGTAAACTGCTCTTTAAATACTTCCTATAAAGTGAAGTGTGTATGAAGGGGTTAAAGCTGTCTTTTAGCAGTGTTTGAGGAAGGGAGAATTTGCTAGTCCAGAACAAGGCAGGCAGATGCTGCTTAGGCTTGAGGGAAGGTGAGCCCTTATAGTTACGTGAGATTATCCTTCGGAGCCAAATAGAAGCTCATGGGTTTTTATTTAGTCTATTCATTTCTGATTCCTTTTCTTGTCTGAATCAGAGAAACCAGGGACCAAGTCAAAAGGAGCGGCACACATTTTACCCTGCCCCACTGCCTTTTAGCCTTCATTCATTGCACTGCATTTCTCTCTCCTCGGGGTTCCTGAGCTAGACAGACAGTTCTGTGGAAATTCATACATACAGTGCTGCTGTCTGGGGAGGCCCCGACTGCTGACTGAGCTCCTCCTTTATATACATGCTCTTCTGGGAACTGTGAAGCTGCAGAAGTGAGCTAATAGTGTTCATTCAAGTATTCATATAAGAATAAAAGTTATTGGTGGAGCTTCTGTCCAAGGAAAAAAGTTTAAGACTTGAATTTACAGGACGAGCTGCTTGTGTCTTTCTGCCTTCTGTAGGTAATTTATGAGGAATTATAAGATGCAACTACTGTGGCTTAAATTTCTGTCCTTTCCTTTTCTGGTGTTGTGATGTGTTGACAATTTTGTGGTGTCATCTTCCTGTGAGATTATGGTCTCAGTGTTTTTTATTTAGGTTTCCAGTTAAATATAAAACAGACGGTAAGACAGTCTTTCACTGTTCAAAGGATGTGCTTTAGAAATGGAACAGAAATGTTGTATTGCAGTCTAAAACGCTGGTACCTTTTCTAGTCATATATTACTGTTCATCTGTTTTCACTTAGGTGGCCAGGTTACTTGCAATATGTGAAGTATGCGGGAATCAAAATTACTCTTTATTTGCTTTTAGTATAACATCCAATCTTTGAAGGTGTGTTTAGTAGTGAAACACGGTAACTCAGTCTGTCTGTACTCAGCCTGTAACTGAGAGCAGTCTGTCTTTACCGAACCGGTTGCTGTTTGAGGACCTGGTGGTACTCATAGCAACAGTACAATTTTTTAGTTCTTTAAAATCACTAACAAAGGCATTCGCGTTGAACTCCTAACAATGGTCAAGTTTCTTGCTGTGCCACAGACTTTTTGTGAATGAGCAGATGACAGTATCTGTAAACACATGTGGGCAGGTACAAGCTGATGTGGACCAGTCCTGGTTGAACATCTGCCTGATCGTGTTAAAATGATTCTCTAAAATAATAAGCCTCAGTATGTCTGACAAGACAGTTTAAAAAAATTTCCTAAGTAACAAGTGACAGTTACATGTATGTAAACTGTCATCTTAAATTTTTAATGCTTTTTTTCAATTATTTCTTTAAAGAGGATTTGCTAAAAGTGGAGTATAGCTTCTTGCCAACTTCTCTTCACTGGGGCGAAGCAGAAATCCAAGTTTTGTGGATTAAAACAAAGCCCTACTAATAGTAAGCAAGCAGCCTCAGAAAATGCGTGTCTGAAAAAAATTAATATTACAGAGCTTTAGTTCCTTGGCTTAGATACACTTTCATAAGAATAAGGCTTTCATAAGGTACAAACTGACATGGTGACAGTTGATCCAGTTTAGATGTATAATGGTATGTTCTTGGTAGAAACTCTGAAATTTACTATGTTAGGTATAACAAATCACCAGAAGATTAACTAAAGTTCATGATTTGATGGAGGCCCTGAGAGTTCTCTAATTTGTATTGCAAAAGAAGCTTTTAGAAAGAAATAATTTGTTTCTAGATGCTTAATCTATGCAAGGAAATAAATGTGGTCATATCCACCACTCAGCTAAGATATGTACATTTTTGCCAAATCACTTTTCCAGTGTTAAACGGCCATTTTTATTATCCTGCATAAGAATGAAGTTGAGCAAGTAAGATGAAAGGTTAAAAACGGCCATCAAAAAAAATTGCAGTATTTAATAACATGCTTGCTTTGGCAAATATTTGTTATTTATTTATAAAATATAGAATACCTCATGCCCGTTTTGGAAATGCAGTGCACATAGGATGATTCTGATAGTTCTCTATCGCTATGTTAGAGTAGCTAATAAATGAGTGGTGGTATGGAAATGTAGGTTGCTCACTTCCTTTCATTTGTTGGGTTTGGATCATTTTTTTTCTAAGGGGTGGTTCTTTCTTTTTCCGTTTTATTGAAGACTGAAATGAAAGTTTTCTAAAAATGAAAAGTGGCTTTTAAGGAAATTGCTAAATTCTGCTTTCTGGCTCTGTAGCCATCCTTGGCTTTGGAAGTTCATGTTCTGGAGTTCTAAGCCCTTGGTTCAAGATCAGACAGCCTTCTGAGTTTTGTTGCAATGAATTAGGCAGCAGTGATGATTTATATGTATGTAACAGAAGTGAATTTTTCTAACTTTATTGTATTTTTCATGTTTGCTTATTGCTTGCTAGCCAATCTGTAGCTTTAAGTAGTTGTGTCATCATCTCTGGAGGTATTAAAAGATGTGTAGATGTAGTGCTTAGAGACATGGTTTAGCAGTGGACTTGTCAATGGCAAGTTTACAGTTGGACCTGATAATCTTGAAAGTCTTTCCTATCTAAATGATTTAATGATTCTATAATTTTACTAATAAGCAGCTAGAATAGTTGGAATCTTTTACCTAGTTGCAACATAGGCTAACATGGCAAGTGTTTCAAATAAGAAGCTGAATTGAAAGTAAAATTGTTAGATAACATTTTAGATTAAGACATAAGTAACATTTGTGAAAGTTGGTTGTTGTGTTTACATTATGGAATTCTAAAAGGTCTGCTCTAAGTATCTGTAAAAATAATGGCTTATTTTTTCCTTAAGTGCTGTGCTGAGTGGTTGGGTTTGGCTGCAGCAATACCTGCCCACATTTGTTACAAGAGTACTTCTCATAGATTACCATTTAATTATTCTTTGTTAGTGAAGTCTGCTGAGGAGAGAGATCACACATGATAGATAATGAGGGAGGGAGAAAAGCAAAGCAAAGATGGAAATTAGCTGAGAGCTGTGATTTCCTCTCCCCGCCCCCCCCCCCCCCCCCCCCCCCCCCCATGTGTTGATAAATTGGTAAATGATGGGCTTGTTCCTCTGCTGGCTTTACATTCTGTTAATATAAATGCAGTCATGTTCCCTGACTGGTCTGTAACAAGTAATATGCCAGTCTGGAGCATAGCCTAGAAATGAGTGTTGTGTGCTTGTTCTGGAAGGGGGTTTTTGAAGGGCAAAGGAGGCTCCATTGAGAGCTCATTTCTGGGCCAGGTGTATAAGTGTGTGTGTGTGTGTGTGAAATCGGGTCACTCTGGTAAGTCGGAGTGATCGGCAACAGGCCTCAAACCTCTGCATAAAAACTCATGTGGTGATGGAAGTCTGTGAGGCCCTGTTGTATTTAAACAGGAGCATCATATCAGACCCAGTAATGCCTGAAATATAGTGCTTTTGCTTCAACCCTGGATTCCTTGAAATATGGGGGGGGAGGGGGGGGGGCGGAGAGGGGTCCTTTAAAGATACTTCTGTACATTCTGATACTTCTGTTACTGAGGTTTGTAAGGCAACGCTGAGTAGCTTTATTCTTCTGAGTTGCCTGCATTTTTCGGGACTGCTGAAATCCATTTAAAAAAGGGTTGGAACAGATGGATATTTAGAAATATTGCAAGTAAAACTGGGATCCTGTACTTAGTACTTCAAATAATAGAGTACACTAATAGGGAATAATGGGTTTCCATGTGAAGCCTTGCAGATCTCTAGGAGCATATATGGAAATAATTGTAACCCTGCAAATCACCATGGCATGTTAATGGGGAGCTACTTTGAATTGGTAGGAGCTGGTCCTATGTGCTGCCAGTTTCACAGTGAGAGCAAACCAGTATCTTTATCAAATTCCTTAGTGGAATCTTTGTAACAACTATTGCAAGACCCCAAGGTGCTTTCTGCTGTATTGATAATGAGTTTTTTTTTCTTATTAGGAATTACACAAAGGTTTACTCATCAAACACAAAAATGGTAGCAAAGCATGCCTTTGACTGCTTAGATGCATCTACAGTGACGTATTTTACATTGAAGTCATTGGGATATTTATGTTCCTTTGTTTGGAAATGGTAAGAGGCAGCAATTACGCTTGTACATTTGAGCTGATGGTAAGGACAGAGGAGCTAGATAATAACTTGCATGATGTATCTGAGAGTTAAGTACTAGAAATCTTGCTTTACCAAGCATGGCATCTCTGCAGGTATTGAGAAAATGAATTTTAGAAAAAACAAAAAGAGTCTGCTAAAAAGCAGGGAAGAAAAAGAGAAGACAGGAAAATGAAACAGCCTTAGAAACTTACATAATTTTTGTGACAAAAAAAAACCCCAACCAATATATGATAGCTCTTCTCTCTGGTGTGTTCCTTCATGTCAAGATAAAGCTGAGATTGATGGTGATGTCCACAGCCCAGGGGTCACTGATTGCACTCCCACACTTTGCTAGTATAATAGGTAGCGTGTTATCACTGAGGAGAATTTAGTACTATCTTATTTTTACATAGTCTTGTACCTGAGGGTTTACCTTGCTAATGACCTTGAATAATTTCGTTCGTATACTTGTAAGACATCATTTATTTCACCTTCACCTTATAATTGCTATTATTCAAAGCAGAGAGGAGAATTGCGGTTATTCAAAGCAGTACTTTCCCCAAAAGAAGCACTTGAGCTTCTTTGTTGATTTTTGATACTTCTCTTACAAACTGGTGCACTTTTTGGCCTTCCTCTGTCTCCAGATTCTGATTCCTATTTCTGAAAATGAAAGTCTTTCCATTTCCAAGACATGCTTGAAACAACTAATGCTGTAGTGGTGCTTAACACATGGGCACATGTTTTTATTTCTGTGTTCTGGTATTAAACTTATCCTAGAGACAGTAGTTTTAAGAAAAATCTTCTAGTAATAGGAGGCTGATTAATTAAATCACTTACTGTTGGAAGACAAAAAGGGAAACGGTGATTACCTTGTGTTATTGTGTGTTCTAAGGTAATGTGTTTTTGGTATCAGTGGAAGAAAGGCTTGCTGCCTGCAGCTGGGATAAGACAATCCACATACTCCAAGAAATATCTTCATTTGTTCTGAGAGAGGAAAATAGAGAACACTGATCAGGGGTTGAAAATAGTGGTAACGGAGGGAAATGCTTGATCTTTCAAAGACTGTAAGGCTATATGTGTTATTTTTATTTGGAGGAGAGTTCAGTCTTACGCAAATCATCTCATTGTCCCTGTTATTCAGGCCCATTTGTTTGTTTTCCAGAAGGGTTTCAGTATGTGACAACTAGGCTCCTTTCAGAAGAAACTAAACGATTCCACTGTGTGTGCACCAAAAGTACTCTAGTCCTTGAAAGGATCATAGAGGTCTGACCACTTACCAGTCATTTCTGGTAGCTTTGAACCTTCTGTGGAAGCTCGGGTCCAGGACATTTAAGCAGAAAAGAAATCTCCTGGGCTTCAAGTAGTATAGGTGTAAAGACCTCCACAGCAGCTGTGTTTTGATCTGCTCCAGTTGTGCCAAACTGCTAATGCAGATATAGCCTAATGACATTTATTGTGGGTTTGGTTTTGGTTCTGTTTTTTTGTTTTTTTGTTTTTTTTTTTTTTTTTTTTTAAGCAACATCACACTGCTGTTGACTAATTGTCAGGGTGTCTTAACCTTGTCAAGTGTTCAGAGATGGTGATGTTAAACCTGCCTCAGTGACAGTTTGTATTTTGGGTGGAACTTGGCAGACCTCCAGGTAAGCGCTGTATTCATCAAGTAGGGTATCAAAAGGTCCATTCTGAATGGTCTTGCCTCTGGTTTTCATCTGGCTAGTTTTCAGGGGCATGGGGAGGGGAGAGAATAGAAGATACGTTTTGGAATGTAACGTGCAGGAGGAGCCCAGTTACTGAGTCTTCTTTATTCAGTAAACATTCACTGTGGTGTGTCTCCCCTTCTCCAGTGGATAGGAGGAAATTAATTTTTTAGTGCTAAAGCTGCTCCTTTAGTAATCTGTGGTAACTTTTTTGTATTGCGCACATATGGAATTTGCAATATGATCTTACAATGAAAAATAATTACAGGAAGAGCAGAACCTTCATATGACTTTCAATTATTCAATTTTATCCTTTTAAACTCATCAATATCCCACACTGTTCCTTTTTTTCCCCCCTCGGTAGCTGCTTTTTTCCTCCCAAACTATATGAGATTTCTTTGTATTTCTGAAATGAATCATTTTTGTCAGCTTAAGATGACAAATTAAAACGAGTCTCAAAGCTGCACCAAGTAGCTGCACCATCAGTTCTTTTGGAGGAGGTTATCTTTCCAGCCCTGGGAAGTGCTGGGGAGCATGTGAGAGGAGTTGTAGGCAAGTTCAACCCTCAGAGCAATAAAGCAACATGCCAGTTCAGGCTTGGTATTTAGTGGACAAAAGAGATTAGAGAACAGTGGTTGGTTTCAATGATTGCATTTACTTAGTGCATTAACTTTAACATTATTTATAGTAAGATGCTATGAAAGGAACCTTGAAATATGTTTTGAAGTTCAGTTCATATAGCAGTTCTCAAGGTGGCAGAGATAAAAGGAACTTGTGAGTAATGGCTATGGTCAAATCAGCTGGACGCAGGCTCTTCATAGCAGTTAAAAGACAAGGCAGTATCCTGAATTAGCTCAGGTGGTTTGAGTACTGGAATTTGATCCTGTAGTCTTGTCCTGCTTTGCTGTATTAAAATGTGTTACCAATGCACACAATCATGGGTTTTGTTTCCTTTAGCATTTCTGTAGGGCTTATAAGGCTTTTCTATTTGCCATGTCCTCCGGTTGTGGAAGTTTCTTGTTGAGTGTCTCATTGGCAGCGAGTCGTCCGGGGCAGTGCCTCTCATGCAGAGCACATTGCTGGGGCTGTCAGGTGACAGCAGCCTTGGCGCAGCTGTTGGTGGTGCAGGCAGCCCCTGCCTGCCTTCTTCTGCCTTCCCTCTGCACACCGCTTCTCCGGCTCAGACACCCTCACACAGCTTCCGCACTGGCGGGGATCAGGGAGGCGATTATGCCTCGGGTCTTTGGGGTGATCCAATGGGAATTGCATTGATCTGGTGTTTAGCTCTGATCTTTATCAAATGGATAACTTCTAAGGTAGGCCATTTTATTATTCTGTTTTGACTAACTGGGTTTATAAGTGCCCTGAGAGAAAAGTCATTACGAACTTCATGAGTACTTATTTTCCTTTTTTAAATCTAATCTGTTTTGGAAACACATCATTCGTCATTTCAAATTGTGTTCCTTCAGTGTTCATACATGATTTTGTAGCTCTTGATTCTTGCCTGCCTTGAAGTGGGAAGAGTGTGTTTGTAGCAGTGCCAGTTAGGAGACGGGGAAAATAGATCTGAAATGGCTTCTGAATGACAGGTATTTGCTTGCCTCCCCTACCAACAGATCTTTACCTTTATAGTACTTTTAAGGCTTTGTGAAAATTAGGAAAACCAACTTTAAACATAGTGAGAATAATACAAACTAGTGTATTTTGCTTCCTGGACAGGATATCCTTTTTGTATTGTTGATTTCAGGGTTACAGGAGTGGAAATACCAGTTTTGTTTGCTTTTGGGGAATACTGGTCACTTCACTTACTTTGTAGCCTTTCCATTTTAGATGCCTGTGTTTTGAAAAATATGTGCCAATTAGACACATTAGACAAAATTCTGACTTCCTTTTCTCTTATCCTAAAGAATGTAAGAATCCCCATAATGTGTATTGTGGTAGTAAATAGAGGTAGGATTGGTGCTTGCCTAACCCGGAATTCATTATAAAAAGAGGAATAAATTTAAGTTTGGGATTGTGGAGTGTTAGAATCATTGGAGACGGTGAGAGAGACTGAGAAAAATCAGAGTTCATGCATTTGTATATAGATCGGGGTTTTTTATTAATACACAATTCTAACATTCCTGTGCAATTAACAGGAAAATCTGAACAAATATGAATTTGAACTTGTGAAACCAATCTTTGCCACGTATCTATGCCTGTATGTTTTCGTTTTTGCCAGTAACACAGTTCAACATTTACTACAAACAAAACCGGCCAGGCATACTTGCTGACACTTGTGATAACTTTTGTCACATCAAGAAAAAGACCAGGATACTGTAATGTGGATGTTCACTTGTGAATGATGGTGGATTCTAAATGCTGAAGTTTCACAGCCAGTGTAGTGTGCTAGCTTCATACATACGTCATCCACATTTTACTGGTATACAGTCAAATTACTGTCTTCTGAAACTTGATATAAAAAAGCCTGTTTAAGAATTATGTCTGTAATTCAGTTTGGTAAAAGATTGTATTGAGGTGGGAGAAACAGGAATTCCAGGTAGCTGACATGATACAGTCTAGCATAAAACCCTGCTGTTTATGGTTGTGTTTTTAAAAGAAACAACTGTTACCACATTTAACGAATTATTTTTTTTGTCTTCATCCAATTATCCTATTGTGCTGTTGCTTGAGTCCTTCTGCCACTCCAATTTAGTTCCTAAGGGTAATACTTCTGGGTCTTTTTGTCATCACTTAAGTCAATCAAACTTCTTTGACTATGCTTTCCATTCTGATCAATTTCCAGGCTTTTGTTTTGTATATTTTTGTTAAACCATGAGGTTTTTATGTTG
The DNA here is from genome assembly GCF_037157495.1 of Lathamus discolor. Lineage (NCBI taxonomy): Eukaryota > Metazoa > Chordata > Aves > Psittaciformes > Psittacidae > Lathamus > Lathamus discolor. Next base: position 124,376,444 of record NC_088885.1, on the reverse strand, counting down.
ATGAAACTTTGGATAAATCATATGATGCCACTTGATATAGATCTAAAGTGTGTAAGAGAAAATACCTTGCAGCTGCTAGTTAGACTTATGTTAGATGTATGTATCACTAGTGTTGGTAACTATCATTCAAACGATAGCTAAGTTTGTAAATGATTGCCATCTGTCTTGGGAAATGGTCATGTGAAATAGCTTTATATGGAAGAAAATACTGAAATTGCTATGTTCAGATATTTAAAGGGGGGTGTGTGTGTGTATCTTATAGTTGATTAGCTTTGCCTTCCTGAAATTAACTATGCTTTCTTATTGCTGCTTTGATAAACTTTCGAAATACTGCTTTGAACTCAAGTGAAATAGTTAGAAAACACTGTTTTGCAGTGGCTTGCCTGAGTTCAAATGCAGTTTCAGTACTTTAAAAGAATAGTTTTCCAGTGCTTTAGTGAGTAAACACTTGGTGATGCCTTGTGGAAAACTTAAGTTAGCATGGAGCTTTAAATTACTTGAAATAATGCTAAGAATACATGATGGTCTCACTTCTGAAATCCAATAATAGTTGGAGAAATCCTAATAGTCTAAGTTTCTAATTCTAGGGTCTTACAGTCAGTAAACCATCTTAGAATCTGAAATAGTTTCCAAGCGTGTTTATCTGAGGCAGTGTAACCGGTAAGTTGCAGTTGCCATGATGTTACAGCTTCTCCAAACTAGGTCTTAATTTCTCTTTCTGAAAACAGTCCTCTGACTGTTGGGCAAATAAGTTGGACAGAAAAGCCAAGCAGGTAAAAATACCTGACTGGTTGTGTTGGTTGTGTTGCTGTCCTCTGGTTTTTCTTTCCCTGCTTTTATGAACTGAAAACTGAACCAAAGAATGTGGGTTTTGTATTACATCAGAAAACATAGATGGTTCTTTCTGGTGTGTGGTAGTGTATTCGGAAGGCCAACAGCTCTACCAGTTTCTGCTGTTACAGAAGGAGACCAGCAGTTGTTTTGCTTGATAGTTCAAAAGCTGCCTCGCTGTGCTTGCCAACAGTAACTGTAGTGCTCTGCTCTGAACTGGATTGGGAGGTCCTTGTGATAAAATTGATACATCAATGGAAATGTTTATTTGGCACAAACACCAGCAGGTGTTCTGTTTCCAAGTGTTACGTGCATATGCTGTGCTCACTAGCATCACTGAAGTAGCTTCCCTTTGAAGATACATGTGTGCTATTTTGGCATGTCATTTCCATTGCATGGCCTTTAATAACATCCTGCACTCTTGTGAAAAATTTTTTTCAGAAATATCTGAGTTAGATTCTGTCTTCTGATAGATACTCCCTTCATCTGTGTTTGCGGAGAACTTGTATGGTTGTTGTTCTTAAAGGATTAATGGATCTTTCACTTTAGTTTGAATTTGTTCCTTTCACTTTGTGGAACAAAGATTTGGAAAAAAAAAAAAAGAGGAGAAATTAAAGCTTTTCTTCACTGTATTGCCCTTTGGAAGAATAAATGACACTCTGAAAACCTCACCTTAAATTTCATATTAAAGTGAAAGTCCAGTGTAAACAGTCATTCCCAGTCATATTTTCTGACATCCCTCTTCACTGCTGAAGCAGTGTGCACCCAGTTCAGATGGCTGTGCTCATGTCTGGGAAGGAGTGGAGCAGTTAAGAACCTCACCTAATCATTTGGGAAATTTGTTGAATCACTTGGAGTCCAGCAGACATTCCCACCAGACCAAGTTGCCTTTGAAAAGGGAACCTGCCTAAACACGAGGATTGTATTCAGTTCGAGCACTAGTAATTCTGTCTGCCTGTTGGAATGATGCTTATTTGTTTGCGATTTGTACAGAGGGTCAAGGAGTTCAATGTGTTTATGATTATTAACAGGTACAAAGCCTCAGGTACACTGGGCACTTTGTTCCTTCAAGTTTGCTTCCAAATTTGCTGCACATGGCAGATCACATCTCATTAGAAGCTGATGCATTAAATCTTACCTTTCCCTTTGCTGGATTTAAAAAGTGGAATCTGGACAGAGTATCTTAAAGAACCACAGGCAGGGTAGATTAAATGACATTTTTTTGCCTTTCCCCTTGCATTTTTCTAGAGTAATGTAGGGGTAGTATAACAAGTACGCTGATAGTATTATTTGAAGTGGGAAAATAGGCAGTGTACCTCAACCTGTGGTACATAGTCCGTAACATATTTGCAGCAAAAGCTGACACAAAGCAATACGTGTCTGCATGAGCATAGTATTATTTAATTTATCTACTTATCACAAGTTGCTGAAAACCTCTGTACCATTAGCTCCCACCTCTGCCTCTGACTGCCCACCAGAGTGCTCCTAGCTGCCTGTACTTCACTTAATTTGCCTGGTCTGAAGGTACGAGGAGTGACCAGTCATCATCCACCCTGTATCTGTCCCTTGGTAAAACCTGCCCATAAGTATTTTCCTCTTACATATTTTACTTCATACATTCCATGAATGAAGTCACTTTACGACCTCTACCCTTTTAGCGAAATCAGCTGAAATTGTCCTACTACTTTTGAAGAATTATTTGTATGGTTTTCACAATAAATTTTTTCTTTAGGACACCATGCTTTGAAAGGTGATTTTTAAAAGGACTTGATTGTTAAAATATTCCTACGAGATCGTTCAGAGTCCTTGCAGAATGAAATAACTTGCTTGTAAAGGAACTGGTTTATCTTTTAAAAAATGTGCTTTCTCTTTGACATCATGGATGCACTGCTTTATTTAGCAAGTAATATTTTAGAGAGCAAGTAATATTTTAGAATCAAAAGGATTTATTTTTCAGTAAATTCTTACATATTGTTCTCTTTCTCAGAGACTAATGTTCCAGTTGGGCATGGTTCTTCTAGCTGCATGTGTGCTTGTCTTTCTCCTGTATTAGATTACAGAACTCTACTGGACATGTCCAGAAATCTGTGATAGACAGGTGCAAATTGCAAGTTAGCACTAAATTACATCACTGATTGTGCCTAGTCAGTGATATGAAATGTTCCAGGCTACTGCAAATATACCCAGCCGAGATGTGCTGAAATTCAAACATAGGTTATATGAAGAAATTTGTAAATCTTAGTGGGAAATCAACATCATTTTCTGGCTGATGAGTTGTATTGCTGGCTTTGCCATCAGGACAGGCACATTGCTGTGAGAAATGCTGTACAAACAGATTTGAGGGAAGGATTATTTGCATGATTTCTGATTTTCCAAGGAAGTAGAGAACAAAAGCTAAGACAACAAAACTGCTGTACAGGGACTTCTTTCTTGCTGTCTTCATGACAGCTACTATAATTGGACACCGTTTGGAGCTAGGTCTTTGCTCATTTCTGTAAGTAAATATTAAGCTTCCCTTTGAAAAACTTCTCTGGCTTCAACTGTAATGCTTTCTTTTTTGTTTTAATATGAAAAATATTATAAAAAGTAAGTGCACTTCTGGGTTTGGAGTCTCAGCACATCAGTTGTACAAATCATGCTGAGAGTTTTTTAATCTCTAGTCTTTCTTTGTGTGCATTCAGTTTCATAGAATCATAGAATAGTTAGGGTTGGAAAGGACCTCAAGATCATCTAGTTCCAACCCCCATGCCATGGGCAGGGACACCTCACACTAAACCATCCAACACAAGGCTTCATCCAACCTGGCCTTGGGCACTGCCAGGGATGGAGCACTCACAACCTCCACGGGAAACCGATACCAGTGTCTCACCACCCTAACAGGAAAGAATTTCCTCCTTATATCCAATCTAAACTTCCCCTGTTTAAGTTTTAACCCATTACCCCTTGTCCTGTCACTACAGTCCCTAATGAAGAGTCCCTCCCCAGCATCCCTATAGGCCCCCTTCAGACACTGGAAGGCTGCTATGAGGTCCCCACGCAGCCTTCTCTTCTCCAGGCTGAACAGCCCCAACTTCCTCAGCCTGTTTTCATACGGGAGGTGCTCCAGTCCCCTGATCATCCTCGTGGCCCTCCTCTGGACTTGTTCCAGCAGTTCCATGTCCTTTTTATGTTGAGGACACCAGAACTGCACACAATACTCCAGGTGAGGTCTCACAAGAGCAGAGTAGAGGAGCAGGATCACCTCTTTCGAGCTGCTGGTCACGCTCCTTTTGATGCAGTAGATGCATGTAAGCAATTTTGTCTTTCCCCCCTTCCAAATAATTTAATTATCTCTTTAAGAATTAATTTCAGTAGCCAACATCCATTTTTCTGTCCTGTTTCCTAACATGGTTTGGTTTCCCATCTTTTGAAGTTGGACGTTTTCAGGTGGTTGTGTGTACCTGGTATAGTGTTGTTTCTGATACACAGCAGAAAAAATAGGTGACTGCATCCACCTCTAGCTTGGCTTTTACCTAAAGTTCTCAAAGGGGTATGGTAACCCTTTGTGGCACTGAAGACTTCTCTGTCCTCAGTATAATTAAGAAGCATGGTGGACAGGGATAGGTCATAGGAGTTTTTAACGTGCACACACTCTCACTCACAAAATCTTACTTTAAAGAACAGGCGTTGTGAACTGGCAAAATTGAGTTTTGATTGTGAAGGTGTTCCTCTGATCCCTGGGGTTAAGAAAGAACATTAATGAACGCCCTAGGAAACAGCAGAAGATGGTGAAAGTGCAATAGAGGCAAGGCGTGAGGCTGGGTGCTAGGTCGTGCCAAGCTTTGAAGATTACCTGATGCCAGTGTTGTGTAACTATGAGAACATTCATCCAGCTTTTAGCTATTAAGAGGGAGGGTTCACCACACTTGTGGGAGACTTACTGGATTATAGCTATTATTGTATCAATTGAATATGTATGGAACATACGTACTTTGTGTAGGTAAAAAATACAGCCTACACACGTGTATCTTAATGTCATGTAGGACGCTTCTAGACTTCTGTCATCAGATGTGAAATTCTGCATACTTGTTTTCTTTAAACTGCCCTTATGTGTTACATCCTGCTTCAGGGTACCTTGATTTACCTACAGAAAGTACCCGGTGGAATGCAAGTAGCATGTGGCAGCCAAGTCCTGCCCTTGCAGAATATAGGTTGAATTCCAAGGACTGAAGTAATGGTGTCATTTGAGTTCTCTTACTTCTGTTAGAACTACTTTTAGCTTTGAAAGACGGAAGTACCACATAGGTAAAAATAAACAAACAAATAAAGCAGGAACTGCAAGTATTCATTTTAAGTATTACTTTCTAAAAGGCTCGGAGCATGTTTGGTTTTGGTTTTTTTTTTTTTTTTTGTCTGCTTAGTGTTATTCTATGTCTTTCTTTTTTTCCCTGTAAGGATGTTTGAGGAGCATTTGAAAGAAATTGGGTTGGGGAGGAATATTTTTCTCTGCACTCTGATCCTGTCCTTTATGATGTTTTCAGTACCAATTCCTGTCCTTCCTTTGTCCCGTCCTAAGCAAAATCAGTATTTACATAATTGAAAGATGCATCTTCAAATGTCAAAAAATAATTTTGACATTTAAATTGGAGTGTCTTTAATTGGAGACTTTATTTTCATTTCAGTTTAAAAACGATTCAGTTCTAACTTGCATAACATACACTTTTTCTTTTTTTGTTTCAGAGACGTGGAGCTATTTCCTATGACAGCTCTGACCAGACTGCGTTGTACATTCGTATGCTAGGTAAGTGTGATACTTCCTATATTGCAAAGTTCTAATGCTTATGATTGATTAAAAGTATTTTTTTTATATTTGAATTTTTTAAACGTGTCGTTCCCTTTCTCCTCAATAATATTCTGGTTAGATTCTTTAGAAGAGTTTGGGTTCTTTTGTGGTGACTTTGGAATTTTTGGCTGTTTGCCTTTGCCTTTTTTGTTTTTTTTGAGTTGACCGTTGTTGGATGTTTTACTTCTATATTAAAAGAAAAATATAAATCTTATAATTAACTGAACATGTTTGGTGGAATTTAAGTTTTCCAAGTGACTCATGATTGAGCTTTATTTCTGTGATGGAATTTATCAGCTCTGCGTGGTAACTTTGTGGGTAAAACCGTAGCTTAGAGAACATTTGTGTGAGATTTACCACACACTTTTAAAAGTGCAACACTGAGGCTATGAAATGCTCAAGGTGTTCTTAAAATAATGATATGGTTTTAAACGATACTTCTATTAATACAAGAAGATGATTTGAGAAGGGAAAGGATGTAGGGCCAGTAGCTTAGTCAACTTACTGAAGTAAGTACTTTCCAGAGTAGCCACTTGACAAAGGGTAAAGCCAAATTAAAATGAAAGAACAGAATTAGGAGGGGAAGCACCTGGGGGAGACCCTCTGTAGTAGCGAGGGCATGAGGTGTCAGTGGTTGGGAGGAGAAAAATGCAAAGCTCTTGCAGGTCTGGCTGCCGGATTCAGTACTTTCAGCACCTCTTCTAGAGGTTGCTGGTGTTGCAGATGGCATGGGGACTGTGTATGTACCTTAAGTCTGTTTCACGGCAAAATTATGCCACTTAATTTAAGCCATCTTGAGCTATGATTTTATGTTGAAACGGACTATGAATGCTTGTACGATGTCTTGCACAGCTCAGTGAACATCAGCAGCTAGCGATTATAAATTCTTAAACAGCTCCAGCTAAATCAGCCAGATTTAGTTGCCCTGAGTCTTTTCAGTTTAGTTGTATATTGCATGTGTTAAAGCCCCCAGAAATTCCTAGCTGCATTCTCTGTGAATTTGAAGTTGTAAGCTATATGCATGTGTACACATCTATGTTTATGTATATGAATTTAGTCATAACCTATGTATGTAGGTATACACATGCATATTTTGACTTAGTCTATTCACATTTTTTGTGAATTTTTGTTTTTCAGTTATTTTGGGTTTTTTTTGTTTGTTTTTTTTTTTTTTTTAAGCTTGCGAAGTTGTTAATACTCTAGCAGTCACTCTACTGAAGGATTTTTTGATAAGGGAATGTAATTACTTTGGAGATTGGTTATGAGGAGGAGGACAGAAAATGCTGGTTTCTAAATGTTTGTTGAACAGACTGCTGTTTTATTTAATTTTAATTTCAAAAGTTAAAATAACTTTTTCATTTTTAATCATCCTTTTTGCAGGATGAATACTAGAATTTTTCAAAACATTATTTTTCTGCTGTAGTCATAAAATCAAGAAAGTAAATTCAGGCATGAGGTAGTTTTGTTTCCTTGATTTTTGTGATACTTTTAATGCTGTGTTTCTGCTTCAAAATCCTACAAGTTGAGTACTGTTAATTCCACAGCAGGGGGAATATGTTTTTATTTTTAAAATGAACTGATATGCTTGAATAAAAGGTACTGTAAGTACATGTCTGTGGTTTTATCTTTATAAAATTAGTCTGCTAATGATAGAAACCCAGTTTGCAGGAAATTAATTCTTAATTTCTGGGGAGAAGAATTGATTTCTTTGCTATTTTATTTGATTAACTGTACTATGAAGCAGTTAGGCCCATTATTTCTGCAGAGGGGTTTGTGATAGTGCTCAGGTAAATCTAGCAGAAAGCAAAGCATGACTTCCTGTGGTACTTGGTGTATACACCTGAACTGAGGGAAAAATACTTCATTTTGAAATCTTTGACTGTTCTCATAGGCAGAACTAGAATGTATTCAGAATGTGATGTTAAGTACATGAAATTTTCACTTGTTCTCTCATTGGAATGAATTCTTAGACTATGTGATTGGTGCTTGTATGAATAGTACAGCTCTTGCTGGCATCCACTGCTGTTCAGTGATGCTAGCTATTCAGAGGCATTTAAAGGTTTGACCTCTTATAACTTTGGCTGGGGGTGGAGGGTACCATCAAGCAAACCAAAAATTGCTTATTGGATTTTTGAATCAGTATGCTAAAGTTGTATTACTTTTTCACTTGTTCATGATCAGTTTCTTTTCCAAAATGTTACCTACACGATATTGTACAAGTTAGCACCTATTTACAGATTTATTGCTGTTGTATTTGTAAATGGACTGTAAAAAAGACCAGCCTGAAAGCTGAACAGTTGGATGCATTGGAATGGAGATACATTCATATTGGAGTAGATTCAAGAATGAATATATTAATTTAGAGGGTTTTTTTTTAAGAAATGTGAAGTACTGCATTCCCCATACAGTACTGGGAAGGATTTGGTTTTGGTTTTTATTTATCTTTGTATGTTTTAGCAGAGCGAGCTCCAAGAAATCCTCAGCTGTAACTTAATGGGGAGTTAGGCATGGTCATGAGAGGTTTTGCCTATTACTTGGTTATTATTCAAAACAGGCTGTATTTAATAATAACACCTGATGGAGGTACATTTTAGTAGACCAAAAATACAAAAGCTAAGGGTATCTAGGACACCTCCCTCTGCCTCTGTTTAGTTGTGCTGGCTATAGAGTTGCTTCCTTCAGCATTTTCAGGCTATTCCAGTGGAAATACAATGAAAATTCATTTGTGCCAAGTAAAGGGAAAGTAAAGAGAAATTACTGTAGTATGGCGGTGTTTCAAGGTTCAATTTAAAAGATCAAAATTTAGGTGCACACAAATAAACAACTAACTCTTAGCTGTCTTCATCAGTGTCGACATAAACAAACAGCGATGACTAATGACTCATCTGTCATACCCCATTCCCAAAATATACACTAAGCCATTCCTGAGTGGCTTATTTACTGTTTTAAAGTATAGATACAGATGCAGCATTGTAGAATTTTTCTTGTAAGACCTTGGGAGAGCTAATATATCTGCATCACCTCAGTCAGCTACTTCTCTCAGCAACTATGAGGAATTCTCGGAATTTCTTGTAAGTGCTTCTGTGTAATCTTGATACTTTCTTGATTTTTCTCTTCCTTCCTTTTCTGGTTTCTTTTTCTTGTTATATATTGCCTGAAAATTTTGCTGTTGTTCATGGGGTAGTAGGAGTGGGGCACTGACTACTTGTATTGGGGACCATGCACCTCTGAACTTAAACTGGAGCATTTTACCCTCCTTTAGAGGTCTTCATCACTTCAAATGGGAAACAGTGGAGGCAAGCTACTGTGTAATGGAGGTGCACTCTCTGATAGCAGTTATGTTATATTCCTTTTGCTTCAGTTCCGGCATACTCGGCTGACCTGTCATCTATTTCTCCAACAAATTTAATAGGAACTTTAATCTCTGAAGCTAGTAATTCTTTCTGGAAATCCTGCTCTTCACAACTTCATGGCTTTGACTTGGGTGGTTTACCTTGAAGTAATTTCTGCTCCCAGCTGTCTTCTGTGATCTCTGAGATCTCTGCCCCTGCTCTAGAAGGCCTCGGCTCCACAAGCAGCTGCTGCATTGTTACTGTGCCACACTGGAGTATTAGTGTAGCACAAAGTATGTGCCGTGTAACCCTAACGCACAGGGATGTCAGCTATGGCGTTTCAGCTGCCTCGTAAGTATCAGAGCTGCCCTTGCGGTGTGAGCAGGAATCTTGAGAGAGGGGTAGGAACCAAGCAATCTGTCTGAAGGTAAGTTTTGTTACAGCCCTGATTCCTGTCCAGTTTCCAGTTGTAGCTGCAGACCTCCCTCTTGCATTCCTTCTTCCAGTATTTATTCAGTCTTCAATCGAGTTTCTGCCTGTATGGCCTTTGTCTTAAAAATGCAAGCAATCCTGGTCACCTAGAACTATTCTGGAAAAAAGAAATAAATCTAGTGAAGTACTCAGCCAGCAGCTATTTTGTCATGTTGTGCACAAAATCAGATTGGTGAAAGGAAGGCTTCATGGTTTTTAAATCTTTGATTCTTAAGAGTTCACAGAAACTCTACAGAGGAAAAGAATTGTTCCTGGAAGTCCACTGTCATTAAGATGCTGGACTTGAATGTGTTCCCCTAAGGAAACACAGGAGTCTCTTCAAACTAGCTAAAATTGCTAAAGAAGAGACACTTGATGTTAAAATGGTTAGCTTGCTACCACTTCTGCCCCCCCCCCCCCCCCCCCCCCGAAGTTTACCTGTTAAGCACATGGTGTGACCTGATGATTTCAGAAGATTTTGTTATGACTTTGATTTTTTTTAAAGCCTAGGTAAATGAAAACTTTTCATAAGTTCTTTTGTTTTAGAATTCTGTTGTTGAATTTTAATTATCTTTCAGCTACTATAATAATGATTGCAATTCTGTTGCTGTTTGAAGGAACAATGTAACAGTATCCTTTTATCTGATAAAAGAAATCTTAAATCTGAAATATCTTCAGCCTTTTTGTAAAGTTACCCATGATGATAAACATGTATCTGTCATTTCAGAGTAATAGGGTTACAAAAAACCTGTACAGGATTTCCCAAGCAAATAGATGCAAATGTTGTGTGCAAGCACAGTGAAGTGGGTACATTCAGGTGTTTGTCGATCTTCGCAGGTCAGAGTAACTGAACAGTGAATGCATAATGATGTTCCAGAATTTCTGGATGTTTTTGGACTTACTATGCATATGTAGTAGAGATTAGTTTCACTGTGCTCATAGCACATAATTTCATTATGTGCTTTTGTGTAGCCAGTTTAGTGCTATTACTTTTTATGTTTTGATATACATAGAAACTTCAGATGGTATCTTCAAATTCCACTCGTACCAATTTTTCCAAGCACATTTATTATCTGAAATCTTGAAAAATGCAGTAGTTCTGTACAGTGATAATGGAGACAGGTTTTCTGCCTTTAATTTGTCCTAATAGGAATTTTTACTTTGTTTACTGTGATAAATTCCAGTCCTGTAAAAGTGATATCTTTTTCCAGAATAAATCCAAATTATTATAATTTTTTTTAAATACCACATTTTACCTTTGTTTTTAGTATATCATTTCTTTTGGCTAACTATTCCTATAAATAGATGTTCTACTTATTCCTGTTAGAAGTAGTGTAGTTAATTATACTTCTGCATTTCACTTGTAGACAGTTTTTCTTGTTTTCCTACTCCAGATCTGCAACACTGCAGGCATTTCAAGGGAACAGGGATACTGTTACTCCATCTCCACTGTTAGACTAGTAGTAAATGAACAAAGCAGAATTTTTCAAGATACTAATTATCAGATGAACCTGTTTTGCTATTTGAAGAATTCCTTGTTACTCTTCAGGTATTCTGCAAACTTCCTATTCTTGACACTTTGGACAAGTAAATTGTTCACCAAAATCTAGTTTACACTGACCAAAACTATTTGCTAGTTCACCTTATGGTTAGTAAATTTGGAATGTTAAAACTGCCCTGAAAACTAAATATCACCTTTTCTGTAAAAAAATTAGCTCAAATTCTTAATTCAGCTGGAGAGCTCATTCACACAGCTGTAGCTATGACTGGTTTCCCAGGTGAATATTGGTGAAAGGTAATGAAAGTTGCATTTTCCTCCATGTATACTAATATTTTCATACACAGCTACTAATGCATTTTCCTCTTCTTTTCCAAAATGTCCTCCCTTTTTCCTTTTTATTAATTTACTTTGTAAATAATATTAATCAGTTGCTTGTGCCTAACAGAAGAGTTCTACAATTTGCTGCCTCTGTATTGCCTGGAACAAGGCAAGCCTCTTGCACTCTGCTCAAATGAATGCTTGAAACTTTTATAAGTAATACACTGTCAGTGTCTGAGAAATAATATTTACAGGTAGTAATTGGGTTATTTTCCCTAGCAGCTCTGTTAAGGTTTTCAGTTTCAAAAGAACAAAGGAGTAGTAATTGAAAACCACATATTTGGTATGTTTTTACTGATACATAAACTCATGTGGGGACCCCTGGGCTAGTTATCTTTTTGTGGTCCTTCCAGCGTGTCTCACAAGATAACATGCACGTGAAGTGTGTCACTATAGATACGGCAGTTTATAGATATGTATCTCTAGAAAGATACCGGTTAAGTATTAAAAGTGTAATACTGAATGTTTAGTTAGTGTCTTTAGCTGTTTTCTGACTAGTTGCCTGCTTTGGTGTTACAAATTACCAGGTTGGAGCAGAAAAGGGAAAAAACGCTCTCAAGCTATTACCAGTTTCTGTAAATTAAATCACTATATTTTAATTTTATTCTTAGAAAATCAGTCTTCGTTCCTGGAGTTAAATACTTAGTTTTGAGTCATATGAAAAAAGCTGTGTTTGAGGAGAGGAGAACACTACATTTGAAGGGTTTTCATAATTTGAAACCAGAACGTTATCACATCTGAAATTCCTTTTTTTGTTTGTTTGTTTGTTAGGATTTGAGGAGAGAAACATGATCACATTTGATCCTCAAAGGTTTGCCCAAATTTGTAACTGCTAAAGGATTTTAAGTGAAAGCTTTTAATCCAGGTGAACTACTTATATTTGTACGCATTAATGCCTAATGAAAGAATACTGATCAGCTTTCAGCTGGTAATATGCATAAGTAGAAATCAACTAGCATGCTAAAAGATTCAGGTTGAAGCTAATTGCAGTGCAAAAGAGTTTGATAAAATTTTAATACTGAGTTTTGGTATTTTAATAGGCTCTTGTGTAATATTCAAACAGCTGAGCACAAGTAAGTAAATGCTAGTGGGAAAATATTCTATTCTGTAATATAAACCCATAGTGTAACTAGCTTATTTGCTAAAAGCTACCATTCTAGAAGTTGAATCTTTTTTGTATTATACCAAATGTTATCGTTTTATGTGTGTTACTGAGGAACAAATCAACTTTTAATGTTCTTGTTTCCTGTCATATTAAGGTGCATTTTTACCATACTGGTGTAGCAAGCTGTTCCTACTTTCATCTGAATGCTTATCACATGCTTCTGGCAACGTATGCTTAGGCAGGAGAGATTTTTGACAAGAAAGCATGCAATTGCATGTTTAACAAGTCTTCAAACTTTGTTTTGAATTTCACCTTTTAAAACACAAAAGCATTGAAGTAGGCCTATTGTTTGAATAACCCTCCTCCATTAAGTACATGAATCTTTACCCCTCCAGGCTATGTTCATTTGCATTTTATCTCTGCCACTCTTCCACACTTTTATTTCACTCTTGACCCTGTTTCTAGGAGATGTGCGAGTAAGAAGTCGGGCAGGATTTGAAACAGAGAGAAGAGGTTCTCATCCATACATTGATTTCCGTATTTTTCACTGTAAGTATTTAAAAGCCGATAAATGACAAATAAACAAAGGCTTCCATTAATTTCAAATACTGAGCCTCTAAAAATAAAGTTAGCAGCTCATATAGCAAGGCCATTTTTTATACTACGTAGGAAAATCTTTCATGCAACTTCATTACCAAAAATAGAAGAGGAAAATCTTCACTGCTAAATTTTTGGTTTTAACAACATAATTTAAACTTACTGAATTTACACTCATTGAATCCCTGTGGAAATGAAGATTATCTTATATCCAGCCACTGATGTGTGTGCTGAGTTCTTGGCAGGCACAGTCGGTTAAGAATAATACTTCCCTGCTTTTATAAAGCAGCAGAAGGGCCTAGTGCAGGGTGACTTTTAAACACAACATAGATGTCAATGTTTTTGACCTTATCATAATCAATTAACATTACATTTACTCAAACGTGTATCTAGGACTTAATTTTTATTTTTTTTTTGACAGACAAATCGTAAATAAAGATTCAAGTGTGGTAAGAAAACAGGAGGCTAAATTCTTTTGACTGTGTTTTAAGAAATATTTTTCTCAGAAGTGGTGCAAGAAGAATATTTTCAGATAATTTCACTTTTTTCTCTACACCTATATTGTTATAACTAAATATGTCAGAGTTGTAATATAAAAGCTTCAGAAACCACCAAGCCAATACGCAGCAAAAATGTAGGGGATTTAAGTCTTAATTAAGTTATGCCAATAATATTAATGTATTAAGTGTCATAAATTATCTATACCAACATTGTATCAGCACAATTCCAAGTATTCTGAATGGAATGGATAGAATTAGAAAAACTTACTTCATGGTAAGAAGTGTGGTTGTTGTAATTACTTCATTGTAAAAATGAGTGGCAGAAATTGGTCTAATTAATATTCTGATCTTAAATGAACTTTTAAAAGTAGATCACCAGTTAAATTTAAAATTCTTAAACTCTGTCTCATTCAAAAGTTAGCATCATAAAATAGGTGAGAAAACAAAGTTTGAAGAGTGCTGTATTAATTTTTCTGATAAAGATAATAATTCCTTCTCAAGTCCTGATAATTCTGTTGAGTGTAATAAAAATTCTCTGTAGAAATAGCACACGATTTATGAATGCATAACTGTCTTTTGTATGTATATGTGGCATTTCATGCTGATATGGGAAAATACTAACAATTATTAAAAGAGCTACCTGTTAAAAGGCAGTCAATGTATAGTATTATTACTGTTGTCAAGTTAACTGTATTTTCTATGGGTACTCATTACTGTTTCTTCCCATCCTGATGATTGTATATCAGGCAGATCATGACTAATCAGGAAAACTATTTTCACACCCTTTCTTCTTGCCCCTGCTTGTTCAGGCAGTCACCAACTTTTAGCAACATCAACTGTGGTATCTGATGACAGTGAAGAATGTTGCTAGGAGGCCCAAAAAAATTCTTTGTCTGTAACTTCCCTCTCGAGTCAGCTGCTGTAGCAGTTTTCAGAGTTGCCATGTTATAGTTGGAGTTTTTCTCACTTCATGATTGTGGCCTGTTGCAGTCTTGCTCTTTGACTTCAGGCTCCCTGCATCATGGAGTTTCTTTCAAAGTTGGTGAAGAATTCTGCCCCAGCTCTCACTATATCACTAGACTATGCATTTACAGATTTATTTTTTTTATCAGTAAAATGTTTTCTTTTTCTCTGCCATGCTGACTGAGCCCTGATGATTGCTTCCTTACTTGTGTAAAGCAAAAGGTGTTTCATATCATACTATCAGACTGCAGGCAGAGAGAGGTTGTGGGAATCAGATTCGACCTCATTTTTAGGATATTCTCTCTACCCTCCCCCTGGAAATCCAGAAGGATTTTGCCACATAGAGCTAGATGGCTGAAAAATATTCACCCATGTGAGTAACAGGTAGCATGTGAGAGGAGCCAGTTGAGCCAGCCCACACTTCTTTGCTTGGAGCCAAACTGAAAAGGGTCTTTTCTGCAGCTGAAGCAGACTAAACCATCTGAATGTTGGCTTTTTCTTTCTTCCCCCCTCCACCACAACTGCATACTGAACATGAATAATGTATGGATGTGCTTCCTTCATGGTGTTTGTAAAGTTTCACTGTAACTTTCTGCTGTGACTTTTACTTTGTGGTTCTAAATAATTTGCACTGATCATTGCTTACCTGTTTTGCAGATGACTTACATGCTGGCTGTCATTCACAGTGTTGAAATGTTATTGCCATTTTGTATTTTGATTAGCTAACTCTTATCGTTAAGCATTATTTTCCTTTTTTTGTCAGTAATGTTTTGTGAAGAAGTTAAATGTCTTTCAGGAAGTCCAGCATAATAATCTGCTGACCTGCTCTCTTTTTCTAGTATTCAATTAATAGGCTCTTAACTCAGTGTCTTATTAGTAGGTTTGGAGAGTACTGAATTCTAAATGCATTACTCTATTTTCAGGAAGCTGCTGATGTTTTGTTTTGTTAGTGGTCACTTCTGTTTCCTAGCACTATTTTTTACTTGCCCCTTCAACTAGTGTTACCAAAGTAAAGTTTGTTAGCATTTAGTTCTTAAAGACACATCTGTTTCTTCTTAAGGATTACAAGCTCAGTGTCTGCAACTTCATGCCAGAGTTCTGTAATTGGCACATGAATATTCAAGTTTCTAAATTGACTAAAGTATTCTCAAGAGTAACTTCTTTTGAAAATCTTTAAATCTTTCTTAGATTTTAAAATTATTGTTGGGAAAATGTCTTTGTTACTCCAGAAGGTATGGGAGTCATATCTGAGGGTTATTAAATGCAGAACGGACAGATGATTAGACTGCTGGGTGGTAGTTTTTCTACTATATTATCTGTTATTCCAGAAGTCACATTTTTATAGCTGATTGCAGGAACAGGGTTAAAACTTAAACAGGGGAAGTTTAAATTGGATATAAGGAGGAAATTCTTTCCTGTTAGGGTGGTGAGACACTGGAATCGGTTGCCCAGGGAGGTTGTGAGTGCTCCATCCCTGGCGGTGTTCAAGGCCAGGTTGGATGAAGCCTTGGGTGGGATGGTTTAGTGTGAGGTGTGTCCATGGCAGGGGGGTTGGAACTAGATGATCTTGAGGTCCTTTCCAACCCTAACCATTCTATGATTCTATGAACTAGCCAGGAGGAATAAACAAATTTTTGTTTCAACAAGACTGCTTCCCAATGCATGGGGAAAGTCAGGATTGCATTTTTCACATTGGTCTGTTAATTGATTAACATCAGGATATCATCAAGTAGTAGTTTTTTCCTGTTACTGTGGTCTGTTGATTATGGCTGTGTGGGACCATGGGTGTAAACTCATGTTAGCAGCTCAAAGCCATCATTTCTGGATAGGAAAGAGCAGCCACAAAACTTTCTTCCTCAGAAGTAATTTTTTTTACCTTACATATAATGCTCTGGTTTAGTTCAGTGGATGCACATATTTCACAGTTGCACAGTAAATTGCATACACTTTAAAATTGATCTACTTCTTCACTTGTCAGGTAACAAGGAAGGAGTTTGGCAGTTTACTGTCTGACAACCCAGCATGTGCTGTTTGGTTTTTGGTAAAGTTACTGAAGAAGTGATTGCAATGGTTATAACCACTTTTGCTTTCTGCTGCTTTACAAATAGATGACGGTTAACATAGAATCATAGAATCATAGAATAGTTAGGGTTGGAAAGGACTTCAAGATCATCTAGTTCCAACCCCCATGCCGTGGACAGGGACACCTCACACTAAACCATCCCACCCAAGGCTTCATCCAACCTGGCCTTGAGCACTGCCAGGGATGGAGCACTCACAACCTCCCTGGGCAACCTATTCCAGTGCCTCACCACCTTAACAGGAAAGAATTTCCTCCTTATATCCAGTCTAAACTTCCCCTGTTTAAGTTTGAACCCGTTACCCCTTGTCCTGTCACTACAGTCCCTGATGAAGAGTCCCTCCCCAGCATCCCTGTAGGCCCCCTTCAGGTACTGGAAGGCTGCTATGAGGTCTCCACGCAGCCTTCTCTTCTCCAGGCTGAACAGCCCCAACCTTCTCAGCCTATCCTCATAGATAGTAATTCAGTCTGCAGCATAGGCAGAGTTATGTTGGTAAAAGCTAATGCAAACCAAAATCTTTGGCAGAGGAACTGGTAAATGACAGCATAAAATACTTCCTTTTTCAGTGGTAGCAAACCAGGGTTTGTTTTCTTGCTGTTGAAAGGTTGTCAATAAAGTCTGTTGTTTTCTATATGCATCTGTCTGTGTGTATATGTACACACACATAAGCTTTAGAAACTTTGATTACCTTTGCCTAGCACGGACAAACAAAAGAATATGTGATGTGCCCCAATCACTCACTTTTTCATCTGAAAAACCAGAACAATCAGCAAACGTGCTCAGTGCTTTATACAGTATATTTTAGTGAGGACGTGAAGCCAAAATTAATAAATGAATCGTTAAGATAACAGCAAAAATATTGTGAAGTGTCTTAAACAGATACAAATCTAATGCTTTCAAACTTCCTTTTTAGGAAAGGGTTGTTGGATATAGTCTGGGAGAACCGGATAAAAACCAAATGCTTTGGTTTTGTGGAGAGGAAACATTTTTTCCTTCTTGCTTTTCCTGTTGTGTCTGTACCAGAACAGATAAGATCTTGTCAAAAGGTTTGTAGAATTCTCTTGTGCCACTCCAGTCTGAGCTTCTATGAGGAGATGGTGATGTGGCCAATGTGTGGCTGTTTCGTGTTTTATGGATAACCAGATGTCATATTTGTGAGTTAAAATATCTTAGAAGATGGGGGTTAGAGTTAAGCAGTATGTTTCTGTAAAGGTTTAGCAATGACCCAAATTTAAATCAAATTGATGCTTGCCTACAGCACAGTGCTTCATGTAAGAGACAGAATGATGTGATTGGAACTTCAGGCTTCATTGATAAGGAGTTCTTAGTTGTATGTGGAGCTTTTTAAGCAGAGAAAGGAAAGAAAAGAGATTAGGCGACTTTAATAGACGATAGATAAATCTCTTAAAGAGTGCAAACACATGAAGAAATTCCCAAGTTTATCTTTGGTATACAACTTTCAGACTGTTTACTTGGAAATCACAGTTCACAGAACATTTTGCATGCTACTCTGAGATCTTGAAAAGATGTCAGCATCTACATCTTGCAGTGTTGCTTTAAACTTTCAATTTTTTCGCTTACAAATCATTGGAAAAGGTTTACCTTGGACAATGAATTTAGACTTTCCTTGGGGGAGAGGACAGAAGTCAAAGAAGAGACAAGTTCAAATCCAAATTGATTGCCTTAAATAGTTGGGAAATCTGTGTGTAGCAGCACCTGATCATGGTTTTGACAATACTATATAGAGGTTAAGGTAAAATGAGCATAGTCCAGGTGAAGTTAAATGCCCCTTTTTTATATTCAAGAAAATAGAGGAATTACCTAACTGAATCTGGTTAAGAATAATTGCCTTGTTCAACAGTCTACTGTGAAGAAGGGTTAGTTTCAGAATGAATAATGTCATGCAAGAGGATTTCTGTGTGGTCGTAGGTTGAATGAAGTATTTGTTTCTCTGTGAAAATGCCAGCACTGAGGAGTGAAAAGCTTGTACTCAAGAGGTTTGTTTAAAAACTGCCTTTCTGTGAAGGATGGATTCTGAAGTTGCCATCTATTCACAACCCAGATGATTCAAATAGATGGTTTTCCTCAATGTGAGAGGAATTTTGACTTCGGTTTAGTGTGGAAAATCCAGTCACACAAGGGGAAGTCCCAGAAAATGTCTTAAATACAGCTGTGACCAACAGAAAGCAGTGAAGATAATGTAAAAAGTGAGCTTGGTTAAGGAAGATTTCAGGGTAGAAGCTTCCAATTAAGAATGCAGGACAGATTGATTTTATTTTAATTATATTTATTTTCCTTCTGCTATCATGTACTATTATTTTACCTATAACTTCTTTTTAGGCATGTGTGCTCTGGAATCTTGCTCTGGTACAACTCACTCAGTGTTTTATTGCTGAGGTACGTTTGACCTTAGATGAAGACACAGCCACATTCAATTTTTTTTCTTGTTTTGAGCCTCTCCAATGTGTTCCTTATTTTTAAAGGCTTTTTTTTTTCTGTTAAAAATTGGCCAGTTTGGCACAAAGCATGTGAAAATTTGTTTGTTTTAATCTCTGTCTCTGGTTTGATTTTTGTGTTGACAGTCATACAGACTTTTAAGGGGTATTAATTTTCTGTCAACCATAATGTGTTACTTTCGAATTCTTTCATTTCTTGGGGTGAAAGGTAGCCAGAAAGGATTACTTGACGGTTCTGTCATTCCCTAACTGTAGAACCGGAGATTTCTAGGATACCAAAGAACAGTGCTTTCTTAGAATCACAGAATCATAGAATAGTTAGGGTTGGAAAGGACCTCAAGATCATCTAGTTCCAACCCCCCTGCCATGGGCAGGGACACCTCACACTAAACCATCCCACCCAAGGCTTCATCCAACCTGGCCTTGAACACCGCCAGTGATGGAGCACTCACAACCTCCCTGGGCAACCGATTCCAGTGCCTCACCACCCTAACAGGAAAGAATTTCCTCCTTATATCCAATCTACACTTCCCCTGTTTAAGTTTTAACCCATTACCCCTTGTCCTGTCACTACAGTCCCTGACAAAGAATCCCTCCCCAGCATCCCTATAGGTGCCCTTCAGATACTGGAAGGCTGCTATGAGGTCCCCATGCAGCCTTCTCTTCTCCAGGCTGAGCAGCCCCAACTTCCTCAGCCTGTTTTCATACGGGAGGTGCTCCAGTCCCCTGATCATCCTCGGGGCCCTCCTCTGGACTTGTTCCAGCAGTTCCTTGTCCTTTTTATGTTGAGGACACCAGAACTGCACACAATACTCCAGGTGAGGTCTCACGAGAGCAGAGTAGAGGGGCAGGATCACATCCTTCGACCTGCTGGTCACGCTCCTTTTGATGCAGCCCAGGATATGGTTGGCTTTCTGGGCTGCGAGCGCACACTGAAGCCGGCTCATGTTCATTTTCTCATCGACCAGCACCCCCAAGTCCTTCTCTGCAGGGCTGCTCTGAATCTCTTCTTTGCCCGATCTGTAGCTGTGCCTGGGATTGCTCCGACCCAGGTGTAGGACCTTGCAGTTGTCATGGTTGAACTTCATAAGGTTGGCATCAGCCCACCTCACAAGCGTGTCAAGGTCCCTCTGGATGGCATCCCTTCCCTCCAACATATCAACCGGACCACACAGCTTGGTGTCATTGGCAAACTTGCTGAGGGCGCACTCAGTCCCACTGTCCATGTCAGTGACGAAGATGTTAAACAAGACATCAAGTAAAGATTTGGTGATGGTCTGGAATATATTATCCTTCCTTAGGGAAAAGAGTTGAACTATTACGTTGTGTACTTGTTCAAAAGCTTCAGTATCTTCATTAACACAGCATAACCCATTTCTATAAGGGATATATGTGTATTTTGCTGATAGTCTACTAAATATTTTGCTTCACTGAGGTTTGTTAGTTTACGCTATGTTGTGAGCTACAGATTTACTTTGCTTGGTGGGTGGATTCAGGTTAAAAAAAGTACACAACTGCAGGATTGCTGGGTTTATGATTCAGTAAATTGGTAAGGAAAGAATATGTCTTGTACATACTAATTCGTAGTCCTGAGATAATTGGAGAATGTTATGCAGTTCAGTACAGGAATGGCATTGTCCAATTCACTTAATTTTGTATCCTTCCTGAGGTGTTTACAGAAATATTAAAAGGAGCCAAAATTCAAGAGCGTTATAAGTAGAATCCTTTAGATACCCTTTCCACAGTGTTTTCTTTACCCATCTGATGCTGTGTAATGGTTTACGGTGCCCCTGGAGAATTAGCATTTGATTCATACTGAAGTAATGTATTTGCTGCGCTTTGAGTAATTTCTTTCAAATTAGCTCTGCTTTGAGCAGAGAATTGTACCAAAGGACTTTTAGACTTTCTCTTCTGTCCCTTCCAACCTGAATTATTCTACCCTTCAGTTGCTTTGTACTTTGCTAATGCAATATTTAATTTTGCAAGACCCTTCAGGAAAGGAGTTATCTTTGGTGTTGGTGCTGCCTAGCAGTTGCCCTCCATTAGGGAGGATCTGTTGAAAAATACTAGATCTTTTTTTTAAGTTGTGATGCTATTAGTTTCTTGAGACTTAACCCCTTTTTTTGATTCCACTGGGGTCAGAAGACATGTGCAAACCCATGTTTATTTAACTAATCTTTAACCCACAGCATATTTTCAGGTGATCACTATTGGAAGAAAAAAGGAGCATGAATGTATAAATACATATATATGGTACATGAAAAATGAAACAGTCTGGCCTAATGTTTTATTTTAAGCAGAAGAGGGGATACAGTGCCTTAAAGTGAAGCTAAGTAGGGCTTCAGAGTGGTTTTAAGGAAGGTAATTAAGACACCAATGGTCTTTATATGTAACTTAAAATCCTTGCTGAAATTGTATCTTCCAAACAAAATCATAGTTTTATATAAGACTTCGGTACTGAATTTTTTAAAAGTACTTAAAAATGCAAATCATGAGTGGAAAACTTAAAGAGCTAAATAACGGAACTTTATTTTCGTTTTTAAATGTGCGCAAATCTATTGTAATGCATTTCTTCATGGTTTGATGGGAATAGATGTGAAATTAGAATGCTGCTGGGTCCCTCTAGCGGTGTGAAATACTGGGTAATGCTTTCAGGTGATGCATAGAGGATGATTTGTATTGTGGAAGACCTTAGAAATAACGGTTATAATTGGCATGTGAAATTGAGTATTTTTTTCAAATATTCACTAGTAGTGGAAACTTTCAGGTATGTCAGGTTTGGAGATAGTATCTGCTGTGTAAAAATGATAAATGTGTAGCTGGTCTGAGCGTGGAAAAATCATAGAATCATAGAATAGCTAGGGTTGGAAAGGACCTCAAGATCATCTAGTTCCAACCCCCCTGTCATGGACAGGGACATCTCACACTAAACCATCCCACCCAAGGCTTCAAAAATGGTGAGAGATTACTTCCATGAGAGAGAAGAAGAGATTGCCTTGATTTTTATTTTTGGGAAAAAATTCCTCTGGTGGACCTATGCACCTTAAACTTCTGGTTTCACGTTCAAACATAAGAAAGATCCACCTAACCCTAACTATTCTGTGATTCTCTCAAATGTTTAATTCCTTTTTCTGTTAGTGGCAGTGATTCTGAGATCCTCAGTTAAGCTCCTTTTAGTGGTAATAACAAAATTCAGTTATTTTTATCATGATTAATTTCTTCTTTACTTTTTGGGCTGTAGCAGGGAATAAATGTGTGTTTAGTTTTTATGCTGGATAGCCCTGTTTCGACCAGGACCCCATCAGAGTCTCCAAGTCTATATCTTTACATAAAAGGAATGTTGAAACTTTTTGCTACAATTTAAGGTTTCTATTAATAAAAAGTTAAACTAAACCATAGTTAAGTTGTCATTCTTCCTTTTGTTGTCTGCCCTTGCAATATGAAAGATGCAGAACTTCAGGGAATAAATATAGGTATATTATGATTTTGTAAGTGACTGTCACTTGTCTTATTTTGTATTTTTATTTCAGCATGAGAAATTAATATTGAATGTCCCAGTGAGATGTGATAAAATTACTTTTTTTTTTTTTTTTAGGTTTTCATAAAGTACAGGCCACTTAAAAGATTGGGAGTGGGAAGAGAGATTAAAATAAGTATCTTGGAATACAAATGAAATCTGTTACATGAAGGCAACTCGCATGATTTTATTTTATTGCTGTATATCATAGAATCATAGAATAGTTAGGGTTGGAAAGGACCTCAAGATCATAACTGTAGCAAAATAACTGACGCTAGTAAACAGAATTATTCCTTTTTTTTCTTAGAGACTTTTTTCATAGAACCAGCATCTCACTTAAAATGTCTAGAAATAATAATATAATCATTTCAATACTAATAAAAAAAATCTTGGGAGTAATAAATAGGTGATATTCTAACTGAAAGTGGGGCACCAAGAGTGAAAAAGGAAGAATAATGTCATAGGAGAGCTGCTGTTGAATAGGCACAAAGGCCTAGTTTGTCATCTGGCTTCTTGCGTTGAAGGGACTTGTGAATGCTTTTTAACAAGCCCCATATCCTGACTTTGCTTTCATTCTGTTTCAGTTCTCAAGGCTGTAAATGTCATGTATGTTTATTTTTCTCATTCTAGTTTGTTCTTAAACTGTCCTTATTTCTTAGGAGTAAATGGTCACTACTGGATTTTAGAAAGCTCTTTAGCACGCTGAAAGCTCCAAATGAAATGACGTTTGGGCTGGGAGGAGGGATGGTTTTTTTGCAGCATGCTTTTTCTTGTGCAAATGTAATGCATTCTTCATTCTTCACCACCTTCTTTCCATTATAAATACATTACTGAACCTTGCTTTGGTAGGGCCTCTGAAATTAGCCTCTGAAATTAGCATCTCGTTTCGTGACTCGTGATAGAAAGAGGGTAGGTTGACATTCTCATATTAATCATGCATATAAATGAATTTTCTGCTTGTACCAGGAGGGAAATGCCAAGTTTCCATCACACAACTGTATCATTCAGTTTACCAGTCCTTCCTGCAAACTTGCCTTTGCTGGTCTGCCAGAACCACAAAGGGACTGACTTTTGTATCCTTCATAATTTATCTGTGAGGAAAAGGAAACCGCATGCATGGATGTTATCACTGTTCCTGCAGCTGAAGAATCTATGTGGGATTTTTTTTCCCCTCTCCCCCACTCCCCCTTCCCTGAAAGCTAGCTATTTTCTTTTTCAGCCTCCCTTTTACATTAATTACCTGTCAAACCTCCACATCTGACTTGCCTATTCTTAATTGTCCTGTGGAAAACGTTTAGCTGTTAAAGAGAGAGCAATTTACTTTCAGGGTTGGCGTAGTCCCTCTGAATTAGCTGTTCTGGAACTGCAGAGGGCTGGCAAAGCTCAAAATATATTTTCTCATTTGGAAGTCATTCTAATCATTGCGGATCTAAATGATAAGGTCAAGCTGTTCTTACCTAACTTGTGTTCAACATGTGTAATGAATAGTAGTTCAAAGGGAAGGGCAAAGCCCTGATCCTGGGGAGGAACTATCCCCCAGCATCAGCACAGGCTGGGGGCTGACCATCAGGAAACAGCATGGCAGAGAAAGGACCTGGGGGTCCTGGTGGGCACCAAGTTGAATGATGTGTCCTCGCTGTAAAGAAAGCAAGTGGTGTCCTCGGCTACATGAGAGGAGTACTGCCAGCTGTAGAAGGAGGTGATCCTGCCCCTTTATTCAGTGCTGGTGAGGCCACACCTGCAGTAGTGCTGTGTCCGGGTCTGGGCTCTACAGTACACAAAGGAGACGTGGGCATAGTGGAGAGAGTCTGATGAAGTGTCAGGAAGATGATTAAGGGGTTGATTAGGAGGGTCTGAAAGAGCTGAGACTGCTCAGCCTAGAGATGAGAAGGCTCAGGGGGGATCTCATAAATTTATATGAATACCTGAAGGTATTTATACCTTCAGAAGAGGATAGAGCCAGGCTTTTTTCAGTGTGCCAAGTGCCAGGACCAGAGGCAATGGGCACAAACTGAAACACAGGAGGTTCCCTCTGAACATGCGGAAACCTTCTTTCACTGTGAGGGTGACCAGTACTGGCACAACTTGCCCAGAGATACTCAAAAGAGTATCTGGACATGGTCCTGGGCAGTGTGGTCTGAGTGGCAGAGATGATTTCCAGAGGTCCTTTCCTGTGTCAGCTGTTCTGCCATTCTGTAACAGCAGCACTGCTGCCAGGAGGGCTGGAATACAGCAGGCTTTTGTTTGTTTGAATTACATCAGCTGGAGCAGTGCTCTTTCTTCTTTATGAACACAAATACAGGTGGAGTGCAGGCATGTTCTGCCAAAGATTAACAGGTGGCGTCTGTGACAGACTTATTTGTAGCATGACAACAAAGCAGCTGTTTGTTAACTATAGATCTGTAAAAGAGTACTTATGATCAAGAAAACTGTTTGCACTTCTAGAAGAGTGCTGCTTTCTCCTACTCAAATGGTTGTTTTACTGAGATTTAATGAAATTCCTGGATTTTCTGTGTGACTGGACATTTTGGATCATTTCATGACCTAAATATACCCATTCAATATGATTTTATTTCCAACCTAACAATTTCTGTTCTGAAATGTGGTTTTAAGGGACTGGATCAAAACTGAAGGGGGTAAAACTTCTTACTTGAAGCCTACGCTGCATTAACAAGAGCAGCTGTATTCCTCCCTGCTTCTCTGTTCTGCAGGGTAGCAGTGCTCAGACTGTAACCTCATGTTAATGGATGTGGTTAGAAATATTAGTACAGTAATGCAGTGTGGCAGAATCTATTTGCATGCTGTACTCATGAATGTTGCTTTATAAGCAACCTTTATCATATGGAGTATACCTCCTTAGATAACTGATCAAGATACTGAAGTTTCCATCTTTATATGAAGTGTTTCAGCCACATCTAAAAGAATATTCCAGTTTTGTCAGTTTAATCTCTGTTAGCTGAGACTGTGAAATGCTCCTACATTTTATCAGATATTCTGTGTTAGTGTAATTGTCAATTGTGTTCAGAGGTGCTTTATTAGTGTAGATTGGAAATAAATATATTAATGAGCTAATGTTGAACAGAAAGTACATTAGAACTTCAGCAGGGAGAGAATTTATGTGGATAAAGATTTATCTTCTGTAGAATCAAACTGCCTTCACTGGAAATCACTGAGTTTTTTAACTGATGTTGTTAGCAAGACCACATCTTTCCCAGTAAAATATTTTAGACTGACTAAAAGAACAAAAAGTGTAACTGCTTACTTCCACAATTTCTAATATGCCATGTTCTTAGAAGGACAAGAGGTCTGTACTACAAAGGTGAGCTCATTTTGGTATTAAGGATCTGCATTTTTGGAAGTGAGCGTCTTTGCACTGACTTTCTTACCTAATAGATTTTTTCTTTTTTTTTCATATGACTGATCTTGGGCAGAATGGGGGAATATCAAGATTATTGACTGCTGGTTATATAAAACTGCTGTTTGGGGTACTGCTGAGAAGAAAGTAAAGGTTAAGCTTGGTGTTACGGATTTCAGAATGAAAATACCTGGGCTAAACTGTGTGTAGTTTGATCTTCAGGTTTCTAAAACACTTTAAGTATATGAAATAGTATTGAACATAAGCTGGCATCAGTTATTTGAATAAACCAGTAATGAGAGTAAAGCACAATATTCGCATTAATCTTTGAAAACAGGCTAAACCAATTTTCTGTAGTGCTGTCGCTGTCCTGGAAAAGGGAATTACATGTGCCACGAAGGTAAATGTGGTACTTGTCTGGCAGAAGAGAGATTCTCAACATGGTTGTCTGCAAATACCCCGAAGTCTCTTGAATGTATTTAAAAGTTTGCCACTAAAGTTAGAATTTCTGAGCTTTAAAATCTGTGTTAAAAGTTATTTGTATGTACTCAAAACCTACTCATAACTCCTGTATCAACACAATTACTGATGTGCTTTTGCTGGTGTACGTATCTTGTGCGATTCGCTAGGGACAGTGATTGGATGTGTATACCCGAGAGCAGTTCTCCAAAAAGAAGCTTTGTAGTACTCTGTGTTTTAACACAGAGTTTCCATAGTATTGCTGTCCTTTCAATAGCAGAGTTACTTAAAGATAAGTTTCAGCTGTGATACAAATATTTCTTTTTCTTCACAGAAAAGATTTTCTCTGTATTTACTGTTAATGAAAACACCTGTATTTGTGGCTGAAATGTCTGACACACACAAAATTGCATCCTTTGTTGTACCAGACTTCCCTCAACAGTCGTCTTTTTGGTAAAGGTTTTTTAGAGAGAGTATTTATGTTCTTGTTTTTTGTAGCAAATTCTGAAATCGAGGTGTCTGTGTCTGCGAGAAATGTGAGAAGGTTGCTTAGTTTCCAGCGATACCTGAGATCTTCCCGTTTTTTCCGTGGTATCACTGTTCCAAATTCTTCAAACATTTTAGATGATGATTATAATGGACAAGCAAAGGTTGGTTGCTTGATTTTTATTTTTTAAGTATGTCTTTTAAAGTGTTTGCTAGTATATAACTACATTTCATGTTAAAGTGCAAGCAAATAAACACTTTAGGCATGTACATTTTTATATATGTGTATTTTTATTTGTGTGTGTGTATAATTAAGTCCAGCCAAAATTTTCTAATGTTTTCTAACAAACTCCTTTAACACCCACAAGTTTACTGGGATAATTTTAGAGCTTGCATGGCTAGTGTGCTATTGATTTGTTTGTTTATATAGAAATAGTGAATGTAGAATTCCCTTTAGTAATTGAAGATAAACCGAAGAAAGGAAAATGTATTTAAGAAACCTAATGGGTCAATTTGTTCCTCCCCACCCCACCCCACCCCCCCCCGTCGCTGCCCCATTTTCATTTTCAGTCTAACCTCCCAAGTGAACATCTGGAAGAGTGACTACCTACTAGTGGAAACTCAATAAAACACAGTCAATGGATTTATCAGAAGATTATTATGCCAAACTGAGTTCTTTAGTAGGCAATGTGATAGCCATAATATGGCTGTGCTGTAGTAAAAGCAGGTACTGGGAAGATGGATGGTACTAAGAGACCATCTAGTTGGATGACAGTCTAGTGTACTGGGGACAGAAGATGGATAGTGCTGAATGGGAGTGAGCAGCAAAGGTTTTTCAGGTTATTCAAGATCCCAAAGGCTGTCATAACACTTTTTGTGTCATCTTGGAACAGAGAAGCTATGTACTTATAACACAGTGAACGTATCCATGTTGACCATGACCAGGCTGCAGTATAGAAAGAATGTGATAAGCTGGAGGATGGATTTAAAAAATGTGCTTGTTATTTAATAGTAGAAAGATCTTGTTAATGCTCATGTTTCTTCTGGTAGCAGGATTTTAATGGCTGATGGAGAAAAGCTAGAACGTATAATTGGATCACAAAACAATCTAATGAGGAGAGGGCGAGTAGCTGTTGTAAAACATGCCAGACAGGTATTTCTGATAGCAGTAGGGGAGACAAAAGATTGTGACTGCTGAAGTTTGGTGTGAGGCCTCATGTACTGTTGGCTCCTTGCTGTTCTTCATCCTTCTTGTTGGAAGAGCAGTTCATGTGGCGCAGCTGTGAAGTGCTAGTTCAGTGCAGTAGAATTTCAAAAGCCATTTTGTTGAAAAAGAAATTAAAAGCTTAGCTCATATGTTTGGTAAAGCATATATATATGTAACTTCTACAAACAGCAAGGGAAAGAGGGAAAATTAAGTGAATGACTACACAGAGTAATTCCCTAGCTCATTGCAAAAATTGAAGTGGAAAAAGTGTGAATACACAGTCATTCTGTTATACTGTCTCTGGTTTTAACCAGGTTTTAAATTGTGTCTTATTTCTTTTAAGAAATTGACTGAAGGATGAAGGGAAAATCACCAACCAGTTCTGTCAAGGCACTTCTCAGATTTCTTCAGCTTTTAAACTTGTAACATGTGTTTTTAAGTTTTTCAGTTCTCAGACAAATTTATTCTTTCTTTGTATGCAGAAATCATAATACTTGCATCTGTCTCTGAAATCTTAACTACTCCTCTGGGTTACAGGAAGATAGGCATATATTGAGGAAAAAAAAATGACAGCTTTTGTGTTTTCTTTCAGTGTATGCTGGAGAAGGTTGGAAATTGGAATTTTGATATTTTTCTTTTTGATAGACTGACAAATGGTGAGTTTATTTTTGCCATTTCATTTGTGGTTTATCTCTTAGCATAACTATATTGCTGTTGCATTGCAGTATGTGATTGCTTGTTCACTTAAAAGCACGTATTTCATCAGGCAGTACTTTTTGATTTAATAGTCTTTAATCTAGTTCGCTCTGTTAAAATACTGGTACTGTCAGCACTGGTAATAATGACAGATTTGTAGAAGGGGTCCTTGTACTTTGTAGGTTGCTGTTCTCGGATAGTAATTTGATATAAAGTAACAAATAATCTTGCCAACTTAGCCCTTTTTTTCTTTTTAATTATGGATTGCTGGTAATTTATATGGTTGTGTTCAAAAGGTCATTTATATTGAGCAAGTATTCTGATAAATTTAATGTTAGAATAGTTTTATTACTTTTTAGTGCAATAAGAATGTATGTTGGTTTGAATGCATAATTAAAATAGAATACCTAAAGAGCTAGGAGTTAAGGAAACAAGTAGCTGTACTCATAGCTTGCACAAAATGGAGAAAGGGAGAGACACTATCATGATTAGTTTTGTGCACCTATTACAAATAGTTGTAGGAACTACTGCAGTTGTTAAAAAGTATGATGTTATGGACAGTTAGAAAAGAGATCTGTGAATATGCTGGAAAGGAGGAGGGAGGGCTGATGCATTGGGTAGGGTGAAGTTTTGTATTATAGTCACAGCAATGGAAGCTAAATTTTGAATAGGATGGAAAGAGATTAGTGAGTCCACATCACGGCGACATTTGTGCCAGTGTGGAAAAGCAGACGGAGAGCAGCTCATGGAGGTTTTAACATCAGTCAAATGGGGTAGCAGAGATGTAGTTAGAGTGCTTAAAGTCAGCAGAAAGAGGTGAAGTTCAGAAAGGAAAATGAGGTGCCAAAAGGTAATTTTCTCTCCTGTTGTTCAAGGGATGCTTGGCTTAATCTAATGTAAAAGTAGTATCCTTGCAGTTTGATTTAAATGAATAAGAAAATTGATATAAATAATGAAAACAGCAAGATTTTTTTAAAATAGAAAGTTTATAGAGATAATAAACTTTAGATAACTGAATGAGAAAAAGCTATGTGTGCCAGTTAACTTGTTTGTAAGCATAGCTTACTTTGAGTTACTTTATCAGATGAGAGTAATCTTATACCATCCTTCTTATAAGAGGCCTTCTCTACCTTTAAGATAAGCTTTTTTCAAATACATTTTCGATACTACTACTACAGATTCTGTAGTGGAAGCTGTCCTATGCCATCCGTTTTGCATCCTGTCTCAGTCATTTTAGGAGGACATTTTGAACAGGCAGTCTTGTTCTTGAAAGTGTGTAAGGAGAGAATACTGTATGTAAAACTGCCCAGGATGAGCCTTTAAGAAACAAATTAGTAAAGACTGAAGAATTGCAGGTCTTATTCTGTAGAAGCGGCATGCACGTGCAAATATATTAAGCCTCTTAATAAGTGAGATTTAGCAGGTTGTTTTGTCCTTGTGCACTTCAGTTTCTGCCTGTGCTAGGTTCTTTAGTTCCTGCTAAATGACGGTTGTCAGAGTCAATGTACCAGAACTGTGTTATCTACCACTACATATTGTTTGCAGAGTAAATAATGGGCAAGTTATTTCAAGTAAACATTTGCAGGCTATTGCTCCGACTCTTGCAGTTTTACTTGTTTTACCACTGCAAGTGATTAGAATATTATAGCTATGAGTAGACCACGTATATTGAAAGCTTGTAATAGTATACATTTCCTACAGAAATGTAATTTTTTTTCTTTTAGTTCTTGGTGAAATAAGAAATAGTTTAGATGGTGATAAAAATGAGAGCATATATATAATGTTCACTGATTGATGGTGTGGTTAGTTTTTTTTTATCTGATTATTTTTGCATTAGGTTTTAAGCTCTATGTCTATGTGATATGTTGCATTGTGATATTTATAAAGTTAAATACCATTGTAACAGGTTTGCATGTTGAAACCTTTTGCTTTTTTAATGTTCTGTAAAATTTTCCTCCTATCAGTTGGCAGTGGACAATTGGTGAATGCATTGTGATTATGCAAAAACAGTGGTGATCACTAGAGGAGATAGCTAATGGAATCTTGCGCAGTCAGATTTATGTATTTATAAAAAATTGTGTGGAGAAACTTGCTTGTATAATTTTCATGACAAATTTGTTTGAAATAATAAATTTCTTGTGAAAGAGTCACTGATTTCATGGCTTCCAATGAATTATTTTCATCTTATTTTTAGGAAACAGTCTAGTCAGCTTAACCTTTCATCTGTTTAATCTTCATGGACTAATTGAACACTTCCAGTTAGATACGATGAAACTTCGTCGATTTTTGGGTAAATACAGCTTTTTATTATGATGAATATTGCTGTTTATTTGCATTTTTATACCTTAACTGAATTGCTGGTTACAGTTTAACAATAAAGTTTGGAGAATACTGATGCAGTCCAGGTTTTGCAGTGATTTAAATTGTATTGAGACACTCTCTGAAAGTTTCTGTGAATATAGAAATCTCCATGTTAAATCCAAGCAAGTATTAACAAGTTTAGAAGTTTTGTAGCAGATACTGTATTGTATTAAATCTAAAAACCCAGGAATATATTTGATACTGTGTGACACTTTTTGGGGGGAAGGCTGGAGAGCTCCTTTCTTTGCTTTGATTTTTCAGTTCCATTTCAATCTTAATTTCCAAAGTTCATTATGTAGATGCCAAACTATATTGAACATGCCAGCTTGGCCATATTTTATGGTACCAATTTGATGTTACCTCTTGTTTGCTCAAACCCTCCTACAAATAAGCACTGTACTGTGGGCATACTTTCTTCATGGAGTGCAAGACAATTTTATTTGAGTGTTGGGGCCCATGGCACTGGAGTGCTTCAATTGGAAGGAATTGTGTGATACAGAATATTTGAACCACATGGTACTGTCACTTCGCAGCTGAAGAAGCTGTCTTACTACATCCCTGTACCATAGACACAGATGCTGGTGTGAGACTTCTTCAGTTCTTTTGTGACATTGCCTTTTATTCTGTGAAGCAGGATGCCTTTATTATAATTTTTTGACTGAGCAGCAGAAAGAAGTTTCTGGTCCCTTTTAGCAGGCTTTCACAATGTCATAGAAAACAATTTTGTGGTTGCGAAGCTGTCATTTAACAAGGGAGAAACCACATTTGGAATACTTTTCTCTTTCAAAGAAGGGAACGTTTTTGTTTTCATTATTTAGTTCTTTCAGCTGTAAAAAACTTCGGTTGTTTTGCATTTCATGTTATTTTAAAGTTGTCTCAGTTCCTTCCAGTTTCAAAAAGGTAGATCAGCTGACCTGCGGGCTCATATAGTGGATGTGAAGAAAATTGTGATAGAAATCTGGTCTGAGGCTACTTAAGTTGTAACTCTGTGTTCTGTCTTTCTCATCTTCCTTCTTTCCTGGTTAGCTGAGATTTAGCAAATGACAGCGCTTGAAGGACAGGTTAGGAATGACTGAATCAGTTAACTGGTTATCAAAAGATAATGATAGTCTGAACTAGGAATAGGTGAAAGGGAGTTCTAATGCAGGTTAATAGAGATTGAAGACGCTTATTTTTGTTACTTTCCATATGAGATGTCAGCTATATGTTGAGTACTACTGACATTACACAATGGTTACAAGTATTTTGACTTCTCATGAACCACAGCTCTTCACAAATACCATGGCAGCAATATTCCAGCATTACAGTCACGATTATGTTAAAGGTACTGGCTTGTGAACTGAGTAGGAAAAGAGGTTGTGGGCATGTCTGTTTGAATGGGACTGACAGCTTGTAGTCAGCTGGGAAAATGTTCTTTTGAGGTTTGCTTAAAAGAGCTAATGTGTCATATCAGGCAAAACTTTAGAATATAGTTTGATTGCTGTGCCTCAGATCTTCTCCCCCTCTATACTTTTTGACACTACTGTCACTCTTTGTACTCAAATTAATGTTGATGTCCTTTGAAGTGTTCTACCTGTGATGTTTAGAGACAGCCGGTGAGATGGAGGAAAGCCAGGAAGAAGTTAAATAGGTAATATTGAATCTAGAAGTGGTTAGTCAGACCATCATCTAAATGATACTCTTTTCCAAATTGTATATAGGCTTAATTTTGCCTATAGTGAAGGTGCCTAACTTTGTAGAGGTGGCTTACCATGACCACTCTCCTGAAAGGGAAAGAAAATCACTTCATATGACAGGAAAGCAGTGTCTTAATTTCTCTGATCCTGTCTGCTTTCAATGCATGATACTTTGGTCTATAGCGTCATCTCCATTTTGTATTTCAGGTTGCCTCGACATTCAGGCAGGCTAGCTTATCAAAGGGAGATTTTTCCTGGGAAGTTCTCAAAGTAAAAGCATCTCAGGTTATATATTGATTTCTAGTTGTTTAATTTTTGCTCTGAAATGACTTTATATGTATTTGATTTCTTTTAGGAAATACTGGTTCCTCACATAAAAATCTTTCTATACCCGTGTTGTGGTTCAACTGACAATTTATTGACTTAGACACTTTTATGTGTAACTTGTGATATTGCATATTTCTGTGCCTAACAAGGATATATAAAATGGTACATGAAAAATTGCTTTTTTATTTGAATTTGGATTTTTGTTATTTTCCTGCAGTTATGGTTCAAGAAGATTATCACAGTCAAAACCCTTACCATAATGCAGTTCATGCTGCTGATGTGACTCAGGCCATGCACTGTTACTTAAAAGAGCCCAAGGTAAGGGAGCATTCTCACTTTGACATTACATGGATGTACAGAAATACATGTCTTTATGTGTGTGTGTGCATATAAGTGGATTGTGTGCACATATATGTGCATATGCACACATTTTTTATATGTACACATATGTGCATATGCACATTTTGTTAAAAGCAACTAAATGTAAAAACTCAACAGAACAACCTTTTGAACACAAAAAGGTAATTACTCTGTGTTGCTAGGACTGTGGGTTCACACTTAGCAGTATGCTTTTCTTTTTATTTCTCTCCTGAGCTGACATCGTCTTTTGTGTGACTTTGTGCTGAACCAGAGTAGGAAATTAAGATTGCAGAGCTTTTCCCCAAGACATTTGCATAGAATTGCAGTATGAGTCAGAGCGGACAATAATAAACCTGTGTGTTTGTCATTTGGGGGGGGGGGGTGTGTGTGGTTTGGTTGGTGGTTGGGTTGTTTTCCTGCAGAAGCTACTGTTACCCTTGCTTTGCTCATCTTTGATGTTCATTAATAGTATGCTTCTGCTAGAGGCACCTTATAGAAAGACATCAGGATTCTTTTTGGCCTTCTTATTAATACAAGGGCAGTGTGACAGACCTTAAGGAGTTGACTGTTTGTTTCTTAACTACATGGACTGCTGGCAGTCTGCTGTAAGTGATGTCGGACAATTTCAGGGCTAAATCCTGTCGTGTATGACATTGAAAACTGTAGCACTCTCTAGCCAGGTGAGGAATTTTCTACCCTGATGCAGCTGATCCCCAGTCTGGGGTTCTGTTGAACAGCCTAGCTCTACATTCTGTTTCTGAGGTATAAGTTCTGGATCCATGGGTGTTTTTAAGAGGCTCTTTGCCCACTCCTCCAACTCAGTTTCTCAGTGCTGCTTTCAGTTTAATTGTTGGTGCAGCTGATACACGATGAGCTTTTTTTATGGCACACAGTTTGGAAGCTCTGAGTGTTTTTTATTTAATACTTGTGATGGAAGTTTTATAGTTCTTCAGATGCAAGCATAGACTTTGCATTTTTAGTAACATACAACTACTGGTTCTGTTGCACCAAAGTGTATTATAAGCACATGAGGCATGATAGATGGTGAATGCAACAGGGAATATGAATTTCTGTCTTCACAGGGTGTTTGCTGCATTTCACTTTCATGCAGGTCAAACTGTCCTCTCTGGTTTAATTACTCAATTTAACTTGCAAGCCTCCCAACCAGAAGTAGTAACAGCAGTGAAAATAAAGTCCTTACAGTTTCATGCCGAGTTAATTGACATGCACATGCTTCTTAAAAATATTTATTTTTGGCAGATTTTCCTCTTTCTGTTCTTTGCCTGGTAGACTTTGAAACAGAATTTTATGTAAGAGTAGAAATCCATTCTGAACAGTTCTGAAGTCTTCCAGAGCATTAGTTTCTTTAAAGATAGAAGTTTTTTATAGTTTTTAAAATATAGTCTGTATCTAAAGCAGAATTGACACATACGGACAGACTTGGTAAATGAGATGGAGAGCTAATTTTAAGAACCTGCTGCTTTTACAGGATCTGGTTAGGAATAGTCTTTCATTAGCAGCCAGAAAGCAGAATTTTCTGGGCCAGCATTTTTAAAAGACTGAACCTTCCTATTCAGAGAGAAAAATGCTTAAACCATTGTTGAAATTCTGTAGGGGAAATAACTGTGAAAGTCAGTGGAATTAGTTTTATGTTATTAAAATTTTCTGTGTTTCTATTGGCTGTTACTCACCAAAAAGGAAACAAAAATGCAACATCCGTGCATTGTTTTTCCTATGGGCACACTTGCGTTGTTAACAGAATTACATTTGTCATTCTTATCTTGCAGCTTTCCAAATCTTTAACTCCATGGGATGTCCTGCTCAGCTTAATAGCAGCTGCCACACATGATTTGGATCACCCAGGCGTTAACCAACCTTTCCTAATTAAAACAAACCATTACTTAGCAACTTTATATAAGGTAAGGGCAAAATTGGTTGCTTTGTTAAAGCCAGGTTTGGAGAATGCCTGAGGAGTACAGCTTAGCTAGTGGTAGGTTTGAATCCAGACATTGTTTCCACATCATTGGTTATATAAAAAAACGAATGTGCAAGCTAGCTAAGTGTTAGAATCATAGAATAGTTAGGGTTGGAAAGGACCTTAAGATCATCAAGTTCCAACCCCCCTGCCATGGGCAGGGACACCTCACACTAAACCATCTCACCCAAGACTCTGTCCAACCTGGCCTTGAACACTGCCAGGGATGGAGCATTCGCAGCTTCCCTGGGAAACCCATTCCAGTGCCTCACCACCCTAACAGGAAAGAATTTCCTCCTTATATCAAGTCTAAACTTCCCCTGTTGAAGTTTTAACCCATTACCCCTTGTCCTATCAAGTACAGTCCCTAATGAAGAGTACCTCCCCAGCATCCCTATAGGCCCCCTTCAGATACTGGAAGGCTGCTATGAGGTCTCCATGCAGCCTTCTCTTCTCCAGGCTGAGCAGCCCCAGCTTCCTCAGCCTGTCTTAATCAGCCTATCCTAATCTGTTAATGATTTGTGAGTTTTAACCTCCCAGGGAAGTGGGGTGAAGATAAGAAAGCAAAACACCACTCCCAAAATCCAGTGAAACTGTTTGGTACCACTCTTAAGTCTGTAGCTCTTCAGTTTAAGAAAAAGTCATTGATTAATACCTGTAATATCCTTTTCATTTGCAGAATACCTCAGTATTAGAGAACCATCACTGGAGATCAGCAGTGGGGTTGCTGAGAGAGTCTGGTTTATTTGCACACATGTCATTAGAAAACAGGTATGTTTAAACAAAGTAGTATAGATTAATTGAAGCTGTAAGCAAGCTGTCACTTCAGTAAGTAAGCCTTGCAAAACAAGCTAAGTTACTGCAGTTCTGAATACAAAATGTAGACTATGATCTATTTCAAGAATTCCTGGATACCATGCTGTTGGAGTAGAGCAGTTTGTGGTGCAATGCGATCTGTGGAAAATAACATTTACTGTAAGCACACTGAAGATGTGTATTCATATAGTCAAGCACCTGTTTGGATTAAACTTGGCAGCCTTTTGACATTCTGCCACCACAACTTTAGTTTAAAATAGACTCTCTTCACCTACGTGAACAAGAAATAAGCTTTAAACAACTGGCTTGTATATTTTTAAGGCAGAAAAGGGGGAGGAGTGGCTAAAAACTGGTTTAGTCTTTCTGAATGCTACTAATGAAACATCCTGCTATGTCTATGGATGTAGGAATTCTTCAGAGAGGGAAAAACAACTACAAAAAGAAAAGAGTTCAGTGGAAAGGCTGGTTATACAAATGCAAATGTGTGTATTTGTATAACAAAGAATATGATAAAAAGACATGTAAAGATAGTGATGGCTGGTTTTAATTATGCTTTTTAAATGTTTGGTATCGCTAATTGCAGGCAGCTGATGGAAAGTCAGATAGGTGATCTCATTCTTGCCACAGACATCAGTCAGCAAAATGAGTATCTGTCCATGTTCCGATCCCATCTGGATAGAGGAGACCTATGTTTAGAGAATCCGAACCATCGTCACTTCATTTTACAGGTGATCTTTTTGGTAATATTTTTGAAAACAGCATTTTAGTGTCTAAAGTCATTTAATTAAACTGCTAAGTATTGTTTCTGCCAGGCTATCTCCTCCTTTCAAAATGAAGTAGAAATCTCTTCTAGTCATTTTGTTGCATTACAGAAAGGTTGTTCCCTCCTCTTCAATCTTTCCCTCTCCCAGCACTCCTCTCAAGTGATGTGTGTTGGTAAGTCTGGTAACTTTGAGCTGCAAAAGCAGGGAGAGCTGTTTCCAAGACAAGATTTAGTTGTTCTGAAGACTCCAGTGCAGCCTCAGAACTGAGAA
Organism: Lathamus discolor; assembly: GCF_037157495.1. Taxonomy (NCBI): domain Eukaryota; kingdom Metazoa; phylum Chordata; class Aves; order Psittaciformes; family Psittacidae; genus Lathamus; species Lathamus discolor. The sequence goes on along the minus strand of NC_088885.1, from coordinate 124,339,138 downwards.
ATGCTTTGTCAGAACATATTTCAGGAAAGGAAAGCAGTACTGTTGTGAATCAGTTTCAGCTGTGCTAGAGAGTTTAGCAAACCTTAAAAACAAAAGCCTCGTGAGTCTCTTGAGGTTTATAGAAAAGTATATTATTAGGCTCATATTGTGGGCTATAAAAGAAAGTGGATAAACAGATGAGAAGTTGTCTTGTGCGAACCAGTACTAAAAACATGAACTTTGGAGCCAGAAATAGAAAATGCAGTTTGCTTACTTTGTCTCTCTTTTTGAATTTCTTGTCTCCTGTACTAGTGAGTATACTAAAAATAGTGCCACCAAAATACTTTGACTTGCCTGCATTTCCATATTACTCAGAGATGATCATGAGATCTGATAGTTCCCTGAGCACTTTTTAGACATGATTACAGAACATAACTTTGCAGAGAAGCACGAATGGTAGGTAGGTTTGGTATTCACAAAACTTAAAATAATCTGCTGTCAGGACATAAATAATTACATATGCTTCTGTTGGACGGAATGGTGATCTAATGCTGTATGTTAACATACTAGATGGCTTTGAAGTGTGCTGATATTTGTAATCCATGTCGGACGTGGGAGCTGAGTAAGCAGTGGAGTGAAAAAGTGACAGAGGAGTTCTTCCACCAAGGCAAGTAAGAGTAGAAGTACCTGCTGGTACATAATGTATACTGTGGAGAGAGCGATCATGAGTCATAGCTGCTTGCAAATAAAGGGATTTATATTTAGGACTAGTAGAGATTTACAGTGTGGGATTTTTCTTTTGCTTCCATGGGTTGTACTCCTTGCAAAAGGTTAGCGTTACTAAAACCCAACAAAGAATCTGCTTAGGATCTGAACCTGGAACGGGTGGTGCAGTAGGTCCCTCAGCCTGAAAGGTGCTTCAGGTGAATAATTATGCTCACTTCAAATTTACCCAGTGGTTTCAGTAAATCACAAAGTTATATTCATCATGTGTCTTCAATATTTAAACTTGAGCTGTGAGGCCTGTTGATAAGCAGGTAAGAGCTAGAGAGAGGAGATGTTTAGTTACTGTGCAGTTAAGGTGAATGCCTTATGTAAGCAGTTAATAAAGCTTTTGATTGACAAATGGAGTGAATTTTCTCCATGATTATTAACTTTATTTAATACAGTGTGCTGCTCCTTTCTTGAGGCTGGTTTAGCTGACTTGAGTGAGACCTGCTAATCTGTGCGTGGATACAACAAATGGGGAACAGACTGCATTTTTTTGGTGCTAATCACATGAAGCTTATTCTTAGATAAAGGTGATGGGGAAGCAGAGCAACAAATTGCCTTTAGTAAGACATTTCTGAAGACTAAGCTGTTCCCTGTTGCTAAGGAGGATTTTAATTTGTCATTTCTGTGGCAGTCTAGGAGGTTTTGCAAGAAAGTATGTTAATCCTTCAGGAAAACTCCGATTTGATGGTTTTTGTCTGATGAAAAAGTCCTGTTAGCCTGACTGATAGTCCTACTTGCTTTCTGGGGAGATGGGTGAGAGAAATAAATGCATTCAACCAGCTGCAAGATACCATCCTTGTTAACCAACTTGCAGAACTCATCTCTGGTAGTGTTTGGCTCCATTTGTGTCCGGATGTGATGACTTAATGGTTTGTATTATATTTCTGTTTCCTTAGGAGATATTGAAAAGAAGTATCACTTGGGTGTGAGTCCACTTTGTGACCGACAGACGGAAACTATCGCCAACATCCAGATTGGTAACTGCAGTTTGATGTGTTTCAGTCGATTTCCTTCAGGATGCAATTTGAATGAAGTACCTCTTAGATACGTTCCCTAAAGGCTGTCTCTGTGTGCGTGGCAGCATTTTGTCACAAAGAGCAGGTTTTCCTAGTTTGCTATATAATGTTTTTCCCTTGAATGGAGTGTTTATGAAAGGGGCTGCACTGGCAGGCCTGGAGGCTGAGCTTGACTTGGATTTAAAAGAGTAGAATGACTTCTTACAGTTACTTTTAATAAAGTTGCTTATGTAGATTGACTAGAACTCACTTAAAAGCATAAAGAAGGAATATAACCACAAACAGTGCAAATTAGTGCTTTAAACTAGTGACAAAACTTGGCCTGTTCAATCAGCTGCACTGTTTTAATTTAGTGTGTTAGGAAAGCATACATTTCTGTAGTTGACAGTTTCAGTTTTGGTTGTCTTACCATTGCATTTTTGGTTCATGGAAATAGACACTATAAATACACACAGAAATGTGTCTGTGAATGTTTGTGTGTTAAATGTTTTGTGGCCTTTTGGTTTAAAAATTTCTGTAACGTATTTCTTAGCTTAATATTGTGATACCCCCCCCCCCCCCCCAGTTCTGTCTGTCTGTGGGGCAGTTTGATATAAAATCTTCTAGAAATCTTCCAGGTTTTCTAAATAAGTGTAATTTATTTGCTGACATTTAGATTTGCTCCCTTCAGTGTTGTCCAGTATTTTCCTTTATTTGGTCATTGTGGTGAGAGAAAGGAGGCTGATTTATAATCCATTGTGGTTCTGGGCAACGTGATCTAATTGAAGATATCTCTGCTCACTGCAGGGGGTTGGACTAAATGACCTTTGAGGGTCCCTTCCAACCCAGATTATTCTATGATAATATGACTAGTAAAACCTTACACATTGTGAGAGATTATCTTGTAAAGATAGCTTTTAAATGCGTGGTGGAGCAGAGTGGTCTGATGCACTGTGAATTATTTGCTACTAAATATTATTTAAAATATTAGGTTTGAGTGTTTTCTTTTTTTCTGTTTTGTTTTCACCTGGCTCTGTTTGCTTGTTTTCAAAGGGTTTATGACCTACTTAGTGGAACCACTGTTTGGGGAATGGGCCCGGTTTTCCAACACGAGGCTGTCGCAGACGATGCTTGGCCACCTGGGACTGAACAAGGCCAGCTGGAAGGGGGTGCAGAGGGAACAGACTGGCAGCGGTGATGATGTTGACCCCGCTTTTGAGGAAATGGACTCAGACATATTACCTCAGGAACCTCGACTGTCCTGACCTCAGTCTTCATGACAAAACTGCCTCTTTCTTCTCTTGGTATCTGCGTGGTTGGATGAAAGGAGATACTTGCCAGCCCAAGGCTTTGGTAAGATGATAAACCGATGCCAGCATTATTTATTTCCAAGTTTTCCTTTGACACAGACCATTTGAACTAGAATTTTTTTAACCTGCAAGACCTGAACACAGAGCAATATGCATACGCCTCAGTTGGTTTTCGTTCGGAACCTTGAATATGCAAAGCACAGCAGTGACTGAGCCTCGGAGGAACAGTACGAAAACTTCGTTGTGCCAACATGGCTTTGGGGTTGTTTGTTTCTTTTTTGTGATACTTGGAATACGCTCTTCAAATCTAAGACTTGAGATGGATTGTTCCACTTTCTTGGAACTTAGCAAGACTTGGATAAATGTGTTCAAAGCATACCTTCCACTCAGTCCCTGTTTTAATACCGAAATGTGAAGTGCCCATCCTCTGCTGCCTCTGGCAAGACTTGATGTTTACAAATGTACTCTGAAACTATCGGTTCTAGACTTAACCTTTGCGCATGGCTGTGAAGGAACCACTTGACTTGGGGGTTTGTTTTTCTTTTGCTTTTTTAAAGGAAAAAGATCAAAGCGGAGACTGCAGCTCATGTTTCTTTGGATGCCAGAAAAGCCTCCCATTTGCCATGATTTTGTTTGTGCACTGGGAACTGAGCATTCATCATAGAGCACAGCCAAGCTTTCTTCCAGTGCTATATGGGAATGCAAGTTTTTTTTAACGGCGGAAAACACTTCTGAATCTGGGAAGGGAAGGGATGGGATGGGAAAGGGGGGTGGAGGGTGGGAGGGGAAGCGTCCGAACTGCATTGCGATTCTGCAGTGGGAACATCGCATGTTGTTTTCACTCGTGTACACTTGAACTGCACATGCAAGAAAAAAAGGTGGAATGTCTAAAACACCATAACCAGCTCAGGGTATTTGCCAATCTGAAATAAAAGTGGGATGGGAAGCGTGTCCTTCAGAACAAGGGTACAAATGCCCCTTTCGCTGCAGCGTGTGTGTATGTGTGCGTGTGTGTGAGTATGTTTGGGACGGGGGAGGGCGGGAGGGCACCGGGAAGGGTTTGAACGGCAACATTCTTGTTTTGTTCTTTAGTTTTTCTTTATTTTTCTCTTTATTTTCTTTTAATTTATTCTTCTAGAATGTGACAATTTCATGAACAGCCACACTGGGGAGGAAACTGTAACAAATTGCTACAGATGCCTTAAACTATGCACAAAGCTAAGTGACCAAATTTGTTTTTGATTTGAAACGTAATAATAATGGTAATGAAACAAAAAGTGCATTGTTTACGTATTCCTCCCTCTACTGAAACATTACCCACAACAATGGGGTCTCGATGGGAAAAGCAGAAAATGTTTTTTAGGGCAAAATTAAAGGACTAATTTTAAACTTAAAACATTCCATTTTTGTAATTTGTTTTACGTTGGTTTAAGTACCGTAAGCACAACTGTAATCTAGTTTGAGAAACTGGTGCTTTCTTTTAGTTCATTTGTATTTCCCTGTTATTATTGTAAAAGACTGTTTATTAATTCTGTTTACAGTTTGTTGCAACAGCCATTTTTGGGAGCGAGCTTCAGCGTAAAGCCATTTGTAAAGGCTTTGCCATATTCATTTTAATATGTGCCTGTTGCTGTTAACTTTTAATTAATAAAAAAACCCCTCTTTTCACATCATGCTCCTGTACATTTGAGTTACAACCGTCCAGCGTTATGGAGAGGTAGCTAAGGTTGCAGTCAGCTTCCACTGTAAAACAGCCAGCTTTTGGATCTGAAAATACTAGTCCTCGTATGCCAAAATGGATTGCCTCTTGGAGCTTGGCCTTTTACTGTTTGAAAAGCAAATACTGACTTACCTGATTGTTTCCCTTCTAAAATGAAGTTGTTTTATTATTCTTTCATGTTCCCTGGAGTAGTATCATTAATCTCAAAGTGGCCATGTTTAAAGAAATAAATTTGTAATGAAACCATTTGTGTGAACCTGCGTGAACTTCCTTCCTTTGCTGCCAGTGCAAGTTCTTGCTGTCGTCTGACTTTAGCCGAGAAAGATCAAGTGGGATATATTGAGCTTTGGTTATAACCTGCAGTAACAGAAAAGCCGTATTTTAACAGGTTCTCTTTGAAAGGCAGACACCTTCCAGTGGTGGTTGGAGCTGTCAGAACAAAGAGGTAACTAACAGCTCTGCATGCAGAGTAACTTACTATGGAGAGACTGCAGCTTCCTTACAGCCTGTATGGATTTGTAGGGTCAAGTGTGGAAAAGTACTGATTCCTCTTCGATATTTTTGAATAAAACATGTGCTAAGCTGGCAGCTGCTTTGAAAACTAACACTGAAAAAGGTATCTGATGGTCTTCTGTGACTCACATTGTGACTTTGCTTAAAGATGGGGCCTCAACAGCAAGCTGAGTTTTGCAGCTTGATATAGGCTACTTACAAGCTTACTTAATTTTCATTAACTAATATAAACATTAGTTTATAAGTAGGTATATAACAATATTTCAGTATGATATTTATAAATAACCTGTGGTTCTTCACTGTTGTGCAATATTGCCATCACCCACTCTGATTGATAGGAACCAGTACAGCTCGTCAGGGTGCTGGAGTAAAACATGAGTAGTTTTGTTTCAGGACACCTTTCCTGCCAAGGGGCTTCTACCTTTTCCTACCGGACTGGATTTAGAAAGAGATTGGTTCTAATCCCATCCATCACTGTACATGAAAGCTTCTGGCATTTGACTGAATTGTGTGAAAGAAAGATTTCAGGTATGAAGGTACAAATTAAGGTACAGCAAGGTCTAAAATCAGTTATTTGATGGCAGCATTGTGAGTTCATTTTCCTGTGTAGATGACACTTTTTACCATAGTTTTACATCACTGATGAGGCTTACTGCAGGGTTTTGTGTTTCTGGGGTGCTGGGTACCTGCACCTTCCATCAGTGTTTGAGAAAGGACACTTCTGAAGCTCATGGGGTTTCTTGTGTTTTAGCCTCATTTAATAGGTCAAGCGATACCTTGAATTTTACAAGTCAGTGACGTACTTGGACTGAGTTCCTTCATTTGAGCTCCAGCATTTACAGTAATGTCTGCTGAAACACTTTCAGCAGAGGTTTTATCTCTGACAGAAGGAAACTTCAGTAGAGGTTTTCTGGGCTGGCAGCTTGGAAGCAGGGGCCGTTTAGGAGGGGGATGGTTGTGCCACATCACAGGATGCTTATTACCAGGGAAGAGGACATGGTTATGTGATGCCTTCCTGTTGTGTTTGTGGTGAGGCATGAGCTTCACATGTGTTCCTGATCTCTCTTTAATTTGAATGTAACTTAATTCACAGCACTGTGCTATTCTACAGCTAGCTCTGCTGTCATACCTGCTGCATGGCAAGGGAAGGAGTCCAGTCCTGAAGGAGATGGAATTTGTCACTCTATTGACTTACGGTCACTATAACAGAAGGTAAACTATACTTCATTGCACCTGCTCTCTGGCTGCTCTCATTTGCAGAGTATCAAAACTCTCGTACACAATGTTTATTTTAATTGCTTTTAATTTTATACAGTGGCAATAGAGCATTAAATACAAAAGTTGAAACCAAAACTAACTTTAAAAAGGTGTTTTAAAGGCATTTAAAAGAACACAAAGGTTTAATGGCCTGGTGGTAAGGCTGATGGCGTTCTGGAAGGGAAGTACACTGTGTATGTAATAAAACCATTTCAAGTTTCATACCATAAAACATGCTCCTCAATGGCACAATCTACCTTCCAGTTATAAGCAGCAAAGCTTCAGTCATTTTCAGTAACCAACCTCATCAAAGCCATTCAGCTGCCTTTTAAGAAGTTGCTTTTTCCTTTTCCCAGAAACCAGATGCTCCATGAGGCACCTGTCCTTGTTCCAGATCAGCGTGGAACACCGACATACCCAGACTCATCTTCTACTCACACCTGCATCAGATACCTTGGTTTTGTTCAAGTGTACAGCTTGGTTGTAGCTCTCACATTCATGAACAGGTTTTTTTCCAGCCTAGCTTCTACTTTTAGCTTGAGCCCTTCCCACATCTCTGGCTGGAGCCATGAGCACAGGTGCTTGGTTAAGGAACTAGTGTTGTATAGGTCTGCCAGCAAATTCCTCCTGTGGGAAGTCTCTGAAAGGGCTTCCCATGGAAAACAGGTTCTGTGCAGTGGCTCGCACTGTGTCTTCCCTGCAAATCAGACCATAGGGGCTTCTGCAGTCCCCAGGTGCTAGAAACCCATTTAGGGGCCTAAGGCAGCTGGGGACAAAAAGGTGTCCAATGAGCATTTCTTGGCACAGCTGAGATGAGCAGGATACTTTTGGCAACTTGCACTTAACACATACTCAGACATTAATTTACTCTGCTACTTCCTACTGGTTATTTCAAATTCATTTGGTTTCCACAGCAAGATCTACTTGTGCTTGTCTTGCACTCTTTGAATTGGCCACAGGGTGACAGAAAGAGGTTTTGCTCTCTCACCCTTGCAAGCTCATTTGAAACAAAAAACCTGCAGAAAAACGTGGTACTACCTCAAATGCCTCGTACCAGGTGACCTCTGCAGCAGATTCAAGTTTTTGCTATCTTTCGGTAGGCAGTAGAAGGCAGTCAGGTTTTCTTTGGGCTAAAACATTTGCTAAAGGCAAGTTTAAAAGAAAGACTTTGATGTGAAAACTCAGTATGAAACTGTACACTATAGTGCAAGTTACAGCTAGAGCTCAAATAACCGATATTAATTTAAGGAGGTATCACTATCATTATAACGTACACAAATTTTCAAGGTGGTCAGTCAGTACACAAGAATGCTGTTTATATAACTTAGTGTTAACCTAAAACCACCACATAAGTCTGAGTAGAAAGCCAGGTTTGGATACAAAATTAATACCTGAGTATAACAGTCAAATTTATTCACCTTGATAAATTACATACAAACATGTTTAGTGCCTCCATTCTACATTTCACATTGGGTTTTTCCTGTGTTGAGAGAGACGACTCCGTACTCCTGCTTTTTGCGACACAAAAGGTTCCACACAAAACCGCTGAAGTCTTTTGTGTAGTGATCTTAATACATCAAGATTTTTCAATTAAAGTCTTCATTTTTCCTGTAGACTTCAGCAGGTGCGGTCCAAACTGAGAAAGAAACCAGAAACATGTTCAGATTGCTTTCAGAAGCCTAGCTGAACTGTGGGACAGAGGCAATTTCTTGTATCGACCTGCTTCTCTGCATATGGATTTCACCCACTTCATAGCCACAGAGTAAAGGGAGACTTGCGTCAGCAATGAGCCGAAATTGCTCAGGTGGGGCTGCTGGAGCAGCTCTGGCTACAGATAGTTCACTCTACCATAGCAAAATGTGAAGATAGATGCGGTTATGTTTAAAAGTTGACAGCCATTTGCTCTACCAGCAGTTTAACAGTATTTCTGTTCTTACTCTGTCCTGTACTTTTGTGCAAGTCCTTTTGAAAACTCTTACCATGTGAGGACTGACCTAGCAAAGAAGTTACGTACTGGTAAGCAACTGAGGACAGATGTTCATTAGCTCATTATGGATCAGCTTTCTCTCATTTAACAAGTTAAAACCTTTGATTTTTCTTAGCCTTTGAGGACTTGATGATCCTTAATCTCAAAAGATGAACTGTGTATTTCAAAACTGGAAGGTCACAAAACATTGCCAACTCCTTTTCCTTAAAGCCCCAGAGATCCTGGGGAAGAAGAAGTGATTGATTCTTGGGGAATATCCAGGTTTTCTGTTACAAAGAACAGCCTGATCCTTACAGGAAACATACCTCAAAGGTCTAACCCAGAAGGCAAGTCAGTCAGCGTTAATAAACTGAAGTACTCAGAAGGCCTGAGATTTATGGTTTGGGAATCTTATTTTCCTCAGAATTTAATTTAGGAGGCAGCCAGCTTTTAGCGTTTTATGTGTGTTTTTTCCAAATGTTCACAGGGAAAAACAACTATTCTTCCTCTCTGGTTCTGTAGTACAGGGCTTCAGAGACTGCTTATTAACAAAACTGATCTATGCTAGCCTGTTTATATTGCTAGAAACTTGCATCTTGAACATTCACTGTTTAAAAACCCCTTAGGTTTTAAATTCATCTGAGATAAACTAGAAGCCATTAACTTGTACACGATGTGGAGTTTAAATGTAATTTCATTTTAAAGAGCTTACACTACAAAGAAACTGCTTTTATTTACTCAGCATTTCCAGTTAGTAGACATCCAGTTAGTAACATCCAGCAGGCACTCTGAACAACTTGCTTTCTGCATTCCTAGGAATGGCTGATATGTTTCAGGTTCTTGCTTCAACACTTCACACGCACCATCTGAATGGTTAAGGTTGGTAGCAACAGGCAAATGCAGTTTAGATTTGATTCTGCGGTGAGCCCTTAGGAATTGAGTTTTCAGACTAGTGAGTATTTGGGGCAACAGAAAATATTTTTGTTTAAAAAAGGTAAGAAAACTACACCAGGGCTTTTTAAACCTAGTGCCAAAAGAGCACACAACCTGAAGACTCGATACTGAACGATGTCATTGCCACAAATCCTGGTGTAGCAGCAGTACTTCACAGGGTTTTGCAGAGGGGGATGCTAACTCATAGGTGTTTGCAGAGACATACTTTGGCTTTCATGACAACTATGATTTAGTCCAAGCACAGGTTCAGAATCCAAATACTCACCAGTACTCCCTCAGTCTTTGTCTCAGTCTTTGGCATCACTTTTTCTGTTTCACTTTGGCTATCACTTCGGTATCGATAAGCAAATTTCTTTTTGAGCGCTTCTGCGATCAGTGCTGCAGGATCTGTGGGGTCAGCTGCTTTACATCTTGTATCCTCTGAAGACCTAGGAAAGAAATTGAGAAGCATTAACACAGCCCAAAACAAGGCTTTAGAAGTTGTGAATGCTTTTGCGTCCTGTTTGTCAGATGTATCAGCATCCTCTTTGTCAGATGTTACATCAGCATCTGTCTCACCTTGAAATAGCTCTAAGTCATAAAAACAATTGGTGCAACTGTTAATACATTGGTATTTATTTGTATTTCTTACCTTTTCACAGCACGTAGCTTCACCCTGTTCATGTCTTTGAGGATTTCTAGCATGTTTGGTACTTTAGAGTTCTTTGGCCCGTTTTCTGTCAGGTTCTGTCCAGAGTTTGTTTTTTTGTTTTTCCTTTCTTTAATGAGCTCAATTGCAGACATACTCTGTGGTAGACCAGGGGGAGGAAGTGGTGGTGGAGGAGGAGGTGGTGGTGGTGCTGGTGGAGGTGCAGCAGGGACAGCAGCTGAAGCAACCGGACTTGACCCAACTACAAATAAAACACACGTCAGTTTACCTGTAAATCCCCTTTATCTCTCACAAATGCTCAGTTAAGAATATAATAGCTTCAATGGCCTCCTCTTTGCTTTCTTTAGATTGTCACATAACTTCTTCATTCTTAAACCACCTAAGTACGATCAGCTGAAAAGCCACATAAAAATCCTTCTCAAAGTGAGAGCCATTTTTTGGATTTCCAGTTCAAGTTCTAGGTGCATTCATGCATTTACTGCAATGGGATAGACATCACGACATCTTTCTATTTAGGTTCTGCTTCTAATATTACCAGTATTTCACCTTCTTCTTCTGAGAGGCAGGTACGGAGCTGGATGTCCCATACTCTCTGCCATATGAGCAGCGTTTCTTCCTACTTGTCATCACAAATGCGAAGTTACCACACAAGAGTTTTTTAAATGTAAACTTCAGAGCTCAAATAGTGCTTGAAGAGAAGCTTATTCCAGCTCTCCGAGGTTAAGGATTTTTAGGCCAACTAGTCATCTGTCTGAAGGTAACACAATCTCATGACAAGCTCAATTTCAAGTTCCCTGTACTCTAGATAAAAATTAATGGTAGAAATAACATAGCACAAATGACTTGACAAATAAATTAAGAAACCTCTGCTCAAATGCACCTTTAAAGAAATCAGGAAATTCAATTCAAATCAGAGTTCTGAGGCTTGGAGGATTTGGTGTGTAAAGAGATGTACACATATAACCGAAGTCTGCTCTGTATACATGTAGGCATACACGCAGTGTCATTACCATGCTCTACCAGAAGAGGGAGGTAAAGATGATGAAATAAAAATTTACTTTTCCTAATGAATAAAGGGAGAACGATGAAAAATAAGTTACTGGTTATTTCACATGGCCCCCACAATAATTACAATTCAAGAGTGAAACCATGTGATCCTTAAAACTATTTCATAGGTTTTGAACATGAACAATCAAGGAAATATGAAGTAACTGCTGTCAGTTCACAGACAAAAACTAAACCAAAGCATCTGAAGAACCAGAATATGATTTTACACAATAAGCACAGGCAAAACTGTACTTGCTAAGTGACCTTAGGAAAGAGTGAAAACTACTTGTCATCTGCAGTCAACAAGGGCCATCTCCCACTAATCTTTGGATTTTGGATCTTTTTTACTCAGTACTGGAAGGCAGTCAGAGGTGAGGGAAAGAGGAGAAAGGAACTTGGGGAAAGAAGAATTATCATGTTTACTACCAGAAAAGTGCATTACTTTTGGTTCCAACTGGACAATGTGTCTGATCCCAGGGATGATTCCAGTAAACTATTTATCTCCTTTTCTGTTATTTATTTCATAACCTTGAGGTGTATATTACTACATATTCCAAAAGCCTAATTATCATCTTGTACGATTACTTCCTCATATCAGAGAGCCTATTTCATTACTGCATGGGATGACTTAAGTGTTAGTAATTAAGTTACAATCTTTTAGTTTGGTTTGAGCCATCATGTTTATCCTGAACTTTGCTCTGAAAGCTGTTTAATGCTTCTTTAGTCATCCACAGATTCAGAATTCTGGCAGACCTTCACACAAACAAGAAGACTTTTGGAACAGTAGAAAAAATAGGGAATCTGTCAAGTCTCTTGCCTTCAAGCCCTGTACTGTGTCCCTTGGTTAGTATGCTAGGTCTGTCTACCAAACAAACAAAAAGACAAGGAGAAGTGTTCAATGTTACAGTATGTCACCAAAATGAATTAGCCCATTATTAAAGGGACAAATTCATTAACTAATTTTTGCTAAGAGTACAGCAAATTTAATACCTGCTGTCAAGTTCTGCTGCTCTTGCAAGATTACAATTTTGGCTATTTGTGCTCTTAAAGTGGCTAGTTCATTTTCTAGAGCACTGATCTTCTGCAGAGCTTCTTCATTTGCGGTCACTATGCTCCTGGACACTGGTTCTTCTTCCAATGGGCTTTGTACAGACATCTGTCTGCATGGGGGCTTTCTAGAATGATGTAGTTCACCTGGAAGAGGCTGTGTTGGTTCAGACCAAACTTCTGACCTGTAAAAAAAATAACACAAGATTCCTTTTTTAAAGTCTTTGTAATAGCTAAAACCTACAGCAGCATTACATACAAATCAGGAATACAGGTTGTGAAGGTCTGACTTAATAACTGTCTTTACACAAATCACTTCCACCAATACATTAGCAAGTTAGAGCTTCACACCCTTTCTGTTTGCATCACTAGCTGCATTTCTTGCCTTCCCCACCCCAGCTGTTTGTGGAATGCTTTATTTCAGGAGAAAAAGGAATAAATTCCCCACCACCCCCAACCTATTTTTCTGTCTCATACTGTCACGGTTTAAGCCCAGCCTGTCACTCAGAAACCACGCAGCTGTTCACTCACTCCCCCCCTTCCTCCCCCCACTCCCTGAGGGATGGGGAGGAGAATCAAAAGAATGTAACTCTCATGGGCTGAGATCAATAAGAACAGCCCAGTAACTAAGGTACAACACAAACCATTGCTGCTACCACCAATGATAATAATGATAAGGGAAACAACAAGGGAAGAGAATACAACCGCTCACCACCCGCCGACCGATACCCAGCCCGACCCGAGCAGTGATCTAGCTCTTCCAGGTAACTGCCTCCAGTTTATATACTGGCCATGGCGTGCTGTGGTATGGAATACCTCTTTGGCTAGTTTGGGTCAGGTGTCCTGTCTTTGCTTCCTCCTGGCTTCCCCTCCTCCCTGCAGAGCATGGGACTCAGAAAGTCCTTGGTCAGACTAAACATTATCGAGCAGCCACTAAAAACATCGGTGTTATCAGGGCTGTTCTCAGGCTGAAAGTCGAAAACACAGCACTGCACCAGCTACTAACGAGAAAAAAATGACTGCTACTGCTGAACCCAGAACACATGCCTACTGTATTTTTTGTTGAAATTAATATTTAATTTTATTTTTCAAATGCTACCATTCCCCCCCCCCCCGCCCCGGGCTGTAAACAGCCACTCATAGCAGATTCATTTGAAGAAGGAAACATTTCTTAGTTTGTAGGCTTTGGATTTATGAAGGGACAGTCCTCCATTTTAGCAGTGTTGGGACTATGGAGTATGTGAAACAGGTTAGTGATGCAGACGCTGCTTATCAGTAAATGGGAAAGGGTCTTATAGGTAGTTTTCTAACACAATAAATACAACAACAGAGGACAAACATCACGCAGTTTTAAAGAGCCCCTTACGTTTCCCTCCTTTTTCGGAAGAGCAAGAAAATTCAACTCTGTTGCCTTCCTTTATTACCCACCAAAGCTCAAGCTATGTTAAACACTGGGGCGCTACTGAGCATATGTCATCAAATAAGCACTTAGAAAAGGTTATATTCTCTAAGACACTAACATTATTACACATTTTCTCTCAAGTGTCTGAGCAACCTGATCTAGTCGAAGCTGTCCCTGCTCATTGCAGGGGGTTGGACTAGATGACTAGATGGAAGGTATCTTCCAACCCCAAACTGTTCTGCGAGTCTGTAAGTAGGATTGATAAGGATTAATGTCAACAGATTATCATAAACTGCAAACTATGACCACATACTTAACTCCTCAATCTTCTTTAACTTCAGTCCTTATATTTCTCAGGCACATCAGGATTTTGTTATTTATTCAAACATGAGAGTAAAACTAGTGGCTAGAGACAGGACTTTTCAGAACATATAGAACGGCTCCAGATTAATACAGTTTAAAAGCCACATCACTCTGGATCCATAAGCTAAGCTTCTCTGGATGTCCATCGTGTTAGATCTGCAGTCATGCTAGTCTTCAAGCAAGAACCAAGATTTATGTCTAGAATAAGCCCTGTGCTCTTGACCACCTCAGTCTGGGATGAAATACACATTTGAATCTTCCATGGCACTGACAGAAAACATCCGCACAATTTGCAGAAATCTGATCAAGCAGAACACATTATTGTCAAGGATGTTAAAATTTAGGTGTTGTTATCTAGATAGGAATAGAGACTAAAACTGAGAAGGAAATACTTCAGCAGCCATCTCCTTCCTCTGCCTAAGTAAGTAAGGTGGAAGGAGCCAGTGGTCCCCTCACTCTCTAAAACCTGCCTTCTAGAAAGTCTGTAAACACGCAGAATAGGTAAACAACCAAGGCTATCTTCCACTCAGCATAACAGTGTTTTAAGGAAGCGTCTTGACTGGAATCTAACACCATGGAAAAATATTATGCCTGAATTGTCACTACTGCTCTGAGTAGAGGTAGGGGAAACATGATTTGTCATTTAGTTGCTTCCTCTATCAAACTGCATTTGCAGAAAAAACCCCTATGTCTGCAACAGTGTTTACTGCATTATACACTGAATATATATTTAACAGTAACACCTATGTGATCTTGACGAAACAGAGACTTTCAGATGCCTGGAAAACACCTAATGCATACAAGCTCCTCTACATAATAGTGTGCACAGATGTAATAAACAGTGCACATTGAAATACTCATATTTGCTAAGTAATTCACTTACCATGCTCCATTATAAGCTGTTTGCCTTAAGGTCACTAAATATCTGCAGGATTATTTTAGTCCCATCCCACATCCATCTGTCCCCCTTCCCTCTTTCACATGCAGACGTCTCAGCAAATATGCAAGTCCTACATCTTTCATAATAGGTTCTTTGAAGCACCAAAGAGCTATTCTCCCTGTTGTCTCCATTAAACATAATAGCTTTACAGTTCAATCTGCAAACAAAGTGTTTCTGTGCAAACAAAAGTAGTATTGGCTAGTTAATTTCCTTCACATCAAATACTTTACAAACAGCATTTCCCAAACAATTGATTTCTGTGACTCCCCTCTGATTTTGTGAAATTAATGTGGCAGTGCCAGAATGTATGTTTTGCAAAGCTTCATTATGGCAAGTCATGTTAGAGGGCAGCTAGGTCATTACTAACCTATTTTGCGTTGTTAAATTAAGAAGAGTATCCTGCAGTAATCTCTGAAGCCAACAGGCTGTGACTTTCTCTGGAAGGTTAGTTTGTTTAGAAGGAAAACTTGCTCTGCACTGCAGAACTGGAACTTTGCTTCTGGCTAGTCAGAGCAGCAATTCGGGTAGGCTGGAATAGGCTTCATCACTTCAGCCAACCTGTTTCATGCAGTTACAGTGCTATGTAGTACTCCTGGTCCAACACAACAGTACCTGTCCCATCATTCTGGACACAGGTGCTCAAATGCTTCCCTGCCACTTTTCCTTATGAACATTAAAGATGAAACATAAACTGTAATTTCATAATTGTCTTTAGCAGACTGCACAGCCTTAACCAGAAAGGCGAAGAACAACAAGCCAGTTACTGGATGTCAGAATGACCACTGCTGCTCATTAGGACACTGAACAGTACATCACCCCATATTAATGAAAACCTCAGGAGAGCTGCAGCAGCAGTGTTAGCAACTGTGCCGTACCACAGCAGGCATTTTTGTGGGAACCAGGCTGCTTGAAGCTGTCACATGCAATTCTTCACAATAAATAAGTAAATAAAACCCACAGTTTTCCCTGTATAAAGCCAATCTCCTCTATGGTCTCAAGCCAGTCTTTCATTCATAATCCTATTAGTCTAACCTCTACTTCTTTTCCAGACCCTGTGTTTCCTATCACTCTTCTCTCTCTCCCAGCAATCAACTGCCTTCCATTAATCGCAATGCACAGTAGATACACACTGGGGAGAAGCTAGATTTCCTCCTCTCAGTTCAGAAGTTCCAAGAGAAGATTAAAGGAGCATACCTGAGCCTTGTAGAGAGTTCACCTTCTTCTTGAGCAACCCATCCCACATCTGCAAAGGAAGCCACTGCATCTTCTCTAGGCTGATGAGAATGGTTTCCTTCTATGGCATGAGGAGTAAGCTAAATTTTAAAGATAAGATTGAAGGTTTTAGAGTCACTATTCCCAGCTAAGTCAGTTATTTTACCCAATGCTTTTAGTCAGGCGACATGTAACTACTAACACATACATGCACAAAACACATATGTATGTAGACTTAACACGTTTATTTCTGTCCTGGGCTTGGTCTGGAACCACTGACTTAAAGCTACTCAATTTAGTCCTCTGAACACTTGACAGAGGTTCACTAAGTGTACGCTAGTTAGCTTAGTGTAAGCTAACTACTTACACTATCACATGACAGTACTGAAAATCCAGTGGAAATGGTTACCTTAAACACAAACATGAACATTCTCAAGTAAGCTGCTATATTAACTCAAATTATACATTTTTCAACTATATTCATGTTCACCAGTTAAAAAAGATATTAGGGCTACTGGTACTTGTGAAGTCTTTTGCTCTGATGCAGTATTATTTTGAAAGGGAAATGTTGTTGAAGTGTGTTTCCCTTCCCCTACAACTCCCAGAATTTCTGTGCAAGAACAAAAGTGTGTACATTATACAGGGAGAAACAAGAAAAAAAAAAGGCAAAAAGCCATTTCTACTAGCTCAGTAATCACAAAGACTGACTGAGAGGTAGGATGCAATCGTAACAGAACACACTATTTGCTAACAATCTTATTTATAGTATGCTGAACAAAGTGACCATTTTCCAGCATAGTTCTGCAATTAGCTTTAGAGCCATGTGAAGACAAAGGTGAGCAAGGCTCCAGAGACTGGAACCTTTCTTGGATTTACAGTTAAGTGGCCTGAATAGAGATCTGAAATATTGTTTGCACCATCAACACATGCTCCATAGCTCCAGCTACACAAAATAGTTTCAAATCTACTTCGAAATACTAGCTGCTTCCCTAGATCAAACAAGGGCATGTGCACCCAGTCACTGGATGCAGTTACGTTGACAGATAAAACTGATAAGAAGAAGAAACACCTTTCAGTAATTTCTTCTGCTGAGTCTGTCACCCGGAGTTTCTTATCTCCAATGAAACTGTGCCACTATTTTTACCTGCATTACATACAATCCAAAAGCCAAACTTGCACATGAGTCACTGCAGCTGTTCAAGTGCTGCCCACTGCTGGTAGTGGCCAAGAAGCTACTAATACTGACAAAGATGGTGGTAGTATGTACCAAATGGTCTGTAAAGACAGTTTGGATCCAGCCTGTTAGTAATTAGGTCAATTTTCAAGGCAACTTACCTCTGTAAGAAAAAAACTATTATGTGGAAGCAACTACGAAATGTTAGATTAATCTGAATTTGTAGCAGAGCTATCACAGTAGGGCTGCAGTCTGGATGCGATGAAACCATTTCTGAAGAACATCCACAGATATTTTGGTTGTAGCCTTTGATACACAAGTCCCAGAAACATAGAAGTTGCGGGTTTGGGGTTGTTTTTTTCCCCAGGAATTGTTGCGAACAGCTCTGGAAATTAAGATGAGTCATCTTCACCTCACACTCTCACAACTTGTATGTGAGCCTTTATCACAGCTCCCAGGAGTGTGTATTGGCACCAGCAGATCATTTGGAAACAACAGGGTTCTTTCCAGGTAGCATCAGCACAGATGGTAATATGTTTATCACATTAACAGTTGTGCCTAATACTATCACAGTCTGCCCCTCTTTAAAACAGTCTAGAGAATACTATATTGCATGTTAGGGCTGTCATTGTTTGAGGTTTCCTTGGCTTTCTTCTTTTTAGAATAAAAATAAATGTCATGACCACAGCATCTGTATTCATATTAATGACAATGGAAAATATCTGCAAGACATTAACCACTTTTTGCAGGTGATAGAGATTTTCCTGATGGCAATGGCCACATGAGGAACTATTACCACGGAAAGACTGAAGCCACATTTAAATAAAGGCAGTACACATACTTGCATCAAAAATTATTTTATAAATCAACAGTAAGGAATGCATTTATCACTGCCAGGTTTCCTGCACTGTGAGATAAGTAACTTTTAATCCAACATTTAGTAGCAAACCTTCTGTTACATTGTGATGCAAGGTTCTTCTTCCTTTTTCATTCATATTTATATGTAAACAGAATCTGCTTGTTACCCCATATACAGATGTTTCTTTTCTCTATGCCTGAAGACAACAAGGCCTTCCACAGCAGTGGAGATTCAATTTCAAGTTGATGACAGATTTTTACTTTGATTTAAAGGTTAAAAAGCCAACACCCATCTCTTAAAACCTTTGCCTGTCTGTAGAATGATGCTTAAACTCTGACTACCCTATTCCTCCAGCCAATCTCAGCTGAGGAAAACCTGGACAACTGCTTTGCCAGGACTTGAAAGGGAGAATAGAGAATTGAAAAGAGAGGCCAAGTCTACTGGATGGCAGGAACTAAGTGAAACTAGCCTCCTTTTCTTTCTCCGGACACCACGTAGCTGGTTCTCCTGCTTCTTCCTTCATGGGCTTTTTTGCCTATTTTAGTGTGCTGTGCGCTGCACACATACAGGTGGGTTTCAGACCTATTACAAATTTCTGAAGACTACACATACTGTACTGTTTTAGCTGATACTGTGCAACATCTCAAGCTGGAAGGGACTCATAGAGAATCATTGAGTCCAACTCCCAAAGAAAGAGTCAGCCTCATCAATGTTTCTGCCTGGTTTTGAGCTAGAGACTTTTTGTGTGTTCAGTTACTGTGATAACCACTACACTATGGAAACACTACTTAGGAGGCTGCCGAGGTAGGGTGCCTGCTTTTTGTCTGCCATCTGAAGTAGGAAATTGAACAAACATTTTTATACATTTAAGGATAGAATAAAAGCTCTAATTTCAAATTACTGATACAGTTCGATATTAAACATTCGGAAATACTTTTTCAAGACAAACTTGCTATGATTTTTAAAATTAGCCCAGTAAATTCTGATGTTTGCTACATGCCCACCAATTCCTTAGCAGACTTCTATTGAGTTATCAGGTTTCAATCAGACAAAGAGAAGAAGCACAGGACTAGAAAAGAGATGCTATAGCTGAAGGATACTACCTTGAGTTACACCATTGTATGTTCGGTTGAATTTACCTAGCCTATATTAGTAGGTTTATTTTCTCCTACAGACTACACATAAACCTAAAAAATTATTACATACAGAAGAACGGTATGAGCCATTTTCATTTGTTCATGCCATGTACAATACAGATGGTAAGCTCTGTCAGCGCTTACTGAATACATAAGCAGCATTTAGCAGTTAATTTAAATACTGACTGGCAAAAGCCATAGATGGATACTACAACAGTCAACAGAACTCAAAAATCAAAATGTTAGGCCACTATCTTTTTTTTTCCCAGACTAGCTGAACAAAAAGCATGCCAGAGGGAGAAAGAATGAAGGTAGCAGAGATATTCTTTCGACATCTCTTATTGATTTATCATGAGGAAAATGAAGATGTGTGAGAAGTTTGTGTCTCTTAATAAAGTTAGAAACACTGTTTATAGACATGCACCCTCAGATGAGGCAAGTAAGTTTTGCTTTGTTTTTTAAATAAAGTGACTTACAGCAACGTTCAGTGCATGGTCCTTTCATAATATAGCTACAGCTGGCAAGAAAGAGAGAGGAATAGACAGCTATAGGAAAGCATCAGTTGCAACAGCATAAAAACGATCAAGACCAGTATTGAACTTGACTATAGAATCTTAGCGCTGAGATAAAGACACAAGAAACAGATGTTAGCATCACACTTTTACATGTTCAGCAGTTTATATATTACACCAGTTGAAAGCCCACATAAACCATATGAATTCTAGTGTGTTTCAAGGCTCAAGTTTTGAAATTCACATTTCTAATTCAATCAAACCTGACAACTGTACTTTGATTTTTGGGATCTTTTAATCTAATAGAAGATTAATGTTTATACTTTGTGTGCACAAAATCTATGCAAAGCTGACTGAATGACTCTTTAAGAGGAAAGAAAGGCAAGTATTTTATTTATTCTAACAGAATTCAGATGAAAACATACATATTTTTATTTCAATACTAAAAATACAGAGGAACAGATTCCCCAGATATATCTTTGCAAGGAAATTAACCAGAAATGTCTTATTTTGTGTACCATATAAAGAGAAGGCAGTATATGGCTAACTACCAGAAAATGAGCATCATCTTCCCTTGTATGACCTTCACAGTACAGAAAATCAGACACATTACAGGAGGACTTCACTTCTTTTCAAATCTTAGGCACATGAAGCCTTATTGCTGGCATAACTACCATTAATCATATATCCAAAAGTTTAAATCCAGCATGTCATTTTGTTGTCCTTCTCACCTGCAGAAATGCTCACTCCCACAATGTATATGTTTATGTTTTCAGTTTCACCAAGTCACTAGTAGTGGGAGGTGGTTACCCCCCTAGTTTCTCAATGTGATTATTTAAGAGAGGCAAAACATTAGCATGGCTCTTACTGTGACACTAAAAAGGCTTCTATGGTAATCTGAACTATCTGATTTTGCTACTACAATTTCAAGTCTAAATATTGTTCATATATTTCATACAGGATAAAGAAATAAACAGTGAAAAATCTGGCTGCAAGAAAACCACCTTGTCTTAGTGTAGGTGATGATTCCCATCATCCATCTTTATGTTGCCCTCCCTTGTCTGACCCAAGAAATATTCCTCTCTCAGCTTGAGTTTCAAACAGTAAATTTCTCCATTTCTATAGCCACCCCCTATTCCTAACACACAGAGTTGAAGAGATTATGTGTAACAGCTTCCACTTTCCCATCTGTTCCTGAAAGACTTGTTAAAAAAAGCAAGGGTTTTCTCCTCCTTAAGCTTTTACCCTCACTCTTTAGCCTCCCACTAAATGTAGTTGAAGTTGAAAGCAAACAATCAGAAAGCTGCACAGAATTGATGCTCCCCTTTCACCTATACAGAATTAGCCTTGTACCTGCAACAAAAGCAAACACAGTGCTCATGTTCTCTCTTACTAATGTTTTGCTTTCTGATAAAAGTTGTTTATTTTCCCAAAATATTTAAGTAACACTGTTCATCTTTACATGCCTCTTAAGCCTAACTTGTAAGTACCTGTGAGTACTTTTGATATGAATGTTTCAAACCTTTTTCTCTTTTATTAATCTATTTTTCCAGTAATAACTTTTCAATACTGTACTGCCTCATTTTAGAAGTTCCAATTTCCTTAAGGAAAAAAAAATTGTTTCAAGTTTCACTATGTGTATTACAGCAACATGGATTCAGGTTTTAGGCAGTACAGAAGTTGAAGAGTGAACTGAAGTAGGAAGAACTGAAGAAAGCCAATTCATCTCTGTACCTGGTTTATTACAGTCTGATTTTACAAACCCTCTAGTAATTTACTTAAATGAACTGCATTTGACACAAGAGCAAATCCTTTTATCAGTATAGTGAAACATGTATTCTAGATTTCTGAGAACACTTACCTGAAACTGAACCCTTGGACACTGTATAAGAGAGAGGTTCGTGCCAATTTTTCTTACTATACTTCGAGATGAACCATAAGGCTTGCTTGACCAAAGCACCTGAATGGGAAGGAAAAAGAAGCCAGTTGTTATAGAACTGATTTTTATACCCTGTTGGAATAGTTTTCCCTTATTCTTCCATAGTATGTTTGTGCTAAACATATTTAAAGTTATTCCTTTCATGCTAGTATATAGTCATAGAATCATAGAATGGTTTGGGTTGAAAAGGACATTAAGATCATCTAGTTTCAACCCCCCTGCCATGGGCAAGGGCATCTCAAACTAAACCAGGTAGTTCAAAGCCCCATCCAACCTGGCCTTGAACACTGCCAGGGATGGGGTAGCCACAACTTCCTTGAGCAACCCATTCCAGTGCCTCACCACCCCACAGTAAAGACCTGTTACCCCTTGTCCTATCACTACAGTCCCTAGCAAAGAGTCCCTCTCCAGCATCCTTGTAGGCCCCCTTCAGATACTAGAAGGCTGCTATGAGGTCTCCACACAGCCTTTTCTACTCCAGGCTGAACAGTTCCAACATTCTCAGCCTGTCTTTATACAGGAGGTGCTCCAGCCCCCTGAGCATCCTTGTGGCTCTACCCTGGACTTGCTCCAACAGCTCCATGTCCTTCTTATATAATACACATACACTGGAATTTTTATCAGTGAACTCCTTACATTCTATACCTGAATTGGCACAAAATTTTGTTTTGTCATCACAACATGGCTATGGCTGTTTAAGTTCAAGACAGCCTTTGCATTAAGTTTAAATTCAAAGCAATAAATCAGGTAACACAGAAGGATTCAAGAGTTGGAAGCATCATCAAAAGCATTTGTCGATCTTCAAGACAATAAAGAATCTGCATTGGGTGTGACAGCTTTTTTAAGGGGTTTCAAGAAAAGCCACTCAATCACAATAAATCACAAAGTTTATATTTCCCAAACCACCTTTTTAAAATGTGAGCTCTTCTAACTCAGGAATATTATCTACCAGACTTAATAAAAATGACTGTCCACTAATGTAAGCATGAAAATGTAACTCTGTAATTACAGAACAAAGGAAAGTAAAAGGCAGAAAATAAATACATAAGAATGAAACTTTGTTCTAAAAACCATACACACATAGAGAAAATTGCCCACAACACCTCAACACACCTGGCTTCATCAGAAGTCTTTTAACTGCAATTTGGATTCCTTCTATATTATTTCAATAGGGATTGAATTTGCTTTCATGTGTTGTACTGAATGATGGTAGTGTTTGCTCTACTATTTGCCATAGTTGTATGAAATAAAAACAGACTTTAATCCTAGGAGAATACTACAAAATGAGCCAGAAGAGAAGCAAAATAAAAAAACAACCCACAACCAACAAAATGAACTAACCAAACATAACAGTAAACCAAAACCAAATAACAAAACCAAAACAAAATGGAGAGAAGTGGGAAAGATTTCAGCACAGGGAAAGGCAACATAAACAATACAAAGAAAAAGAATAGCAGGAAACCTCTAACAGAGGATGTTGTCAGTAAACAATTGGAACACTGTATGGTAATTAAAATACTTGGCCAGTGCTTACTTATGGCTGTAGATACGAATTTATTCCTTAGACCTCAGTTTTTAAAGGCTCATAGCTTTAGGCAAATTCAAGATCTCCTTAGAAGGTTGCCCAACAAAGTAAAGCCCAGTCCATTAATGCTGAAACAATCCTCATCTGACATGGCAGTATTGCCTGTGTAGTGCAGTGCAGCTGTGGGAGCTTCACAACACGCAGCAGAATAGCATTTTGATGCACTAACCAAAGATCACTCTTTTTTGAAAGGTCTATTAAAAAGCAAAAATCTACATTCCATGGTATTTACCCACAGATTATATTAGCTCAGAAACTTCACACAAATTTTTTGCCTATTTCCAAACAAGTATCTTTAATTGGAACGTATAAATTTTGACAAAATAAACATGCACTGCACAATACGCTGTGCTAGATCTTCACACCAGAGCTGCAGCTTTGCCATTAATTGCCTTTGACCCATTTTTTTGATTCTGTGAAACATAAATTCTCTTGCTCAATATGCTGCTAACTTTGAACACAATTTATTTCAATGCAGAATACTCTACTGATTCTACATTCTGGATGCCTCAAAGACAGACCTCACATATGTGACTGTGACATTACTGCTTGTCATCATGTCTGAGCAAATAGCAGGTAAACCAATAGCCTTCAAGAAAAAGTCACAGACAAACAGTACTGCAGTAATGAAGCCTCACTATTTACAACAGATTCTAATGTTACAAGCAGAACTGTTGGTGATAGCCTCAAAGGGATGTTGCATTGGAAAAAAATACTAGTCGTCAAGAGAAGGCTTAATTAATTACAGAAGTACTTCCACAACAGCAAAAGAGCCTACACTATATGCTTTATTACCAACATAAGTGCAGTGCATTTTAAAAAGTGGCAAAACTTGTTTAGAGATTGCTCAGACCACAGACAAGATGCTACAAGCACACAGGTCCTCAAAAATACTGGGTGCCCAACTGCCCTTGGGGTTGTTCAACAACAGTGGTTTGGTGCACCAAAACTTCTAATGACTCAGTTTTGGTAATGCAAGATATGCTGGGACAATGCTTTCAGAAAAGTGCATGCAAGCTGTGCCACAAGGTACACAAATAAAGTCAGCACACTGCTCAGCTGAGCTAGTGAGTGTCAGCAGTGCTCTACCCAAATTCACACAAGCTCTTGTTGACTTGAAGCACTGGCAGAGCAAGTCTGCAAAATACTATTTATTCATACACTCTTATTGCATCAGTGTTCTGCTGTTGTCCAGAGCAGCTGACATTTAGAAATGTAATTGCATTAACACAACCTTGATATATACAGGGAATGCGGGGGAAACATATCTAAAATTTGCCTCTCTGCACCCCATTTAGGCTGAAAGATGTTGCTGACAATGACCACAGCAACATCTGTGGTAGTCCAACATATTCTCATACTTTGAATTTTTAAAGTTACACTGCATGAAAACTCAGACCAAAGTCTGAATAAAATCCTAAAGTACAGACTTGCTGGTAATTTGATTTTACAACGTATTTTGCTCTCCATAGATTCCCAAGACTGATAAAAGGTTCTACCACAGTAACCCAGAGTAAGAAATGCCTTTCTAAGTACTGCACATGGCTGTTAAGGATTTCCCCACTGTTAAAACATTAAAGTATTTCAACAACTTATAGGGGATTACTGCACTTAAGTCAATACTTGTACTCAAAATAAAGGTTCCAGTGACAAGGAGTTGATGTTTAGCAGATCTCTCTCCCTATCTCTCTCTGCTAAGCATTCAGAAAAAACTCCATATGCACCTTCCTCCAAGAGAAGAGCTATTCACGCACATTCCTCTGTTTCACCATTTCCGTATCTCCAAGGTACGAACGAAGACAGTTGATTATTTCAAAATTAACATCACTTAAAAAATCAGTTGGAAGATTTTCCTTCGGCTTCAAAACACACATAGAAGTCCAGCATGAAAAGCAGTGTTTACAAAGTAAACAGGTTGTTATTAGAGCTGGAAGGAACTGCATGGTATTTTTAACACATATTTTACTCAGTGTCCAAGAAGTAAACTTCATACTTTTTCAGCAGTGTAGAATCATACAAGTATTGAGTATACTTAAAGTGTTCTGTTGGAACAGATAGGCAAAAACTAAAACATGAAGTGCTTTCTATACTTGATTTTCTGAAAACATGAAGCAAGTTTGAATCACTTACCGAGTCCATGTTTAATCCAACTTGTTCAAAAGCCATCCTAATTAAGCGCTTAAGCCAGCAAATCATCTGGAACAGAAAAAGCCTTTCCAAAGTTGGATTTAAGCCTTCCAAACCTACAGGGCTGCAGAGGTTCCATAGTACTTCTGAAAGGAGAAATGTAAGAATTTTAGATGCATGTTGTGGAACATATACAGAAGTAAATTGCGACGTGTTCCTAAAAAAAGCAAGCTTTAGAAACAGTTACTGATAACAAGACATGTTAGGTGACAGCAACTCCTAGTACTGCAAAGCAAAGGCATTCAGAAGGCACTTAATACAGGTGACAGATTTTTCTAGTAGTGTTATTTTTAAGAAATCATAGCTGATGCAATGTTATTGATTAAAAAGCTGGCAAAATGATTGCTCACTTGAGCTTGGGCAGATGATTGTGTTCAACAACTCTAAGTGAACACTGAACCCTATGAGCACCAAGATTAAAAGGCTGTACTACTATCTAAACCACTTTATGCAGGAACAAGCTACAGAATCTGATCACCTCTCTTCATTCACATTCTCTGACAACTTTGTTGTTCCCTCCATTTTCCCACTAGTGAGGAGAGAAAGGAAACATGGAAAAAATGACTAATGCAAGAAAGTGACAGGAAATAGCGTAGATGTGGGACCTGAAAATATTCAAGCAATTTATAAAGTTGGACAGATTTCAAATTCTGTCTATTTATATATGCTACCGTTCACTTAAATCAAGATGTTTTTATTGCTCCTTTAGTGAAAATAGTGTAGGTTTTCTTTAACTGTGTTCTATACCAGTCATAACTTGGATGCCCCTGAGAAATGTATGCCACCAAAACCAAAAAGGAAGACACAGATTTAGGTTTACATTTGGCTTTTGTATCAGGCTAGAAACAACACTCTGGTAAACCACCCTGAACAACATATTTGTAGCATGAACAACACTGTTGCTGAAGCTACTATATACATATATACATAGACGGTGATGACTAAAGCAAGGTAGAAGCAAGGAACTGGAACTTGGGAAGTTTGAAAGTCAGGAGATGGAAAAGCTATGCTGTTTTAAAGTGCCCACAAGCATTACAGTTAAACCATCACTGTTTCCATTACAAATGTTTTTTTCAACAGTTGACAGTTCCTTAGTAATAACCTGCTTCTTGTGGAAACTTGGCAGGAACAGAGGAACTCTACGGTTATCTTTTTTTTTTAGACAGGCTTAAGAAAAAAAAAAAAAAAAAAGGAAAGTTGATATTAGTTTCTCATCACCACATAAAGTAAAAGACCTTTCCTAACAGGACTTTCTTTTGTTTATGAATAAACTAGAAAGAAACTATCACTAAATCTATCACATAAATGAGGACTAATGGAAATGTAAGAGAACAACAATAACAACAATAATAATAATAATATAAAAAATACTAAATTAGCCAACCACCACAACTAGAATAGAAACTACTATTGTTATAAGAACAACAGTAGGGAAGAGTAATGGGCTGCCTACCAAGCTCATGAATGTAAGCTACAGTCGTACAGAATAAAAAAGTAATGGACTTTATGGAAAGCTGGAAAAGTCTGTTAGGGAAGCATTACCATCTACTTGATCTATTTTTAATTTACACATCTGTTGTTCTTCTCTCAGATGAACTACTGTATGGAACTTCGACCATGTTACACCTGCTGTGTTTTTAAAACAGGAAGAACACAAGTCTTTTTACATGCCCCATACTAGATTTGGCATCCTATTTGGCACTGTAAACATGCCGTGATGTAAGAGAGACAGGAATGCTCCTTTAAAAACAGGGAGACTGTTACAAAAGTGTGATGCATGTGATGCACTCCGCCTCATTCCAAAGTTCAGACTTGTTGAACATGTAGTGTGGAAATCAAACAGGAGAAAAATGAAAGCCATGTCAAGACATTCAAACAAAAGAGGAGTAAAGGTAGAGCTGTATTACTAAGCAATCAGAAGGACAGGACTGGCTGGTAAAGGTGAGTGACAGGACTATAAAGCAATGATTGTATTCTGATACATTGCACTCTTTCAACAAATTGCCAGGTTGTGAGTTTAAAAATCCCCAGACACAGCCAGGCAGGTTTTGTTTCAGGAAGTGAAGAAAAGGTATTATTTTGTTTCTGATCAACTGGGAAGACTGAGTTTTTAATAACAGAGACAATTTGGACAGAAGTCAAAAGAGACTGTTAGAACTTCCTCCGAGGAAATCAGAGCAGGTCTATAAACCATGAGAGGCAAGAGGTAAAGCAATGACACATAAAATTGGCAAGATAACCAATTAAAGACACAAATGCAGATGCAGGAAAAAGAAAAAAAAGGCTTAATACTAGGTTGACAGAATAGTATAAATATGAAGTATAAGTTAAAAAGGCTATAGTACAAAATGGGTTCCAACTTAGAAGCATAAACGAAAAAATCCTACAAATGTATTAGGAGTAAGCAGGAGACAAGAGATACAACCACAATGTAAGAGAAGAGAAAGCAATGAATGATGCAGACACTAAGTATATTCTGTGCTTTCACTAGAAAATGGTAGAAAAGACAGACAGATGTTAGAATGGGTTATAAACAACTCTGAAAAGTTATAAGCATCTGGGACAACAGTGTCTAATGAAATTTACCTTGAAGAGCTCAGAAATTAGCCAAAACGATTTCTGAAGTATTACTGATTACTTTTAGAAACTTGTTCAACAAGATCCAAAAGAGCCAGGAAGAAAAGGAGCATGATGACACAAACCACCGGCAATAGTCCAAAATATTTATCCTGCCCTAAAACATTCAGGTGACCTTTTGTAACTCCAGGACTTTGAAGACTGAACACAGAAGAGTACTCGTCCTATAAAACAACTAATTTGGTAAAATGATTGTTTATAGCTCACATCATAAATCATTGTTTCTTCTGTGGCCAAAAGTACCTAAGACTGGGGTCATCAACTCTTTGCTCTTGTCAATGACCTGCTCTCTGCTTTTGCAGAAGAAAGAGACCGAAGTCAGTGTGTAAGAGAGCAGAGTACCACCCAGTTCCTGGATTAGTCTCTTTAGTTCTTGGCACTAATGAAAACCACCATGTTTTAACAACCTCCAGCTAATTTGTTATCTAAAAGGAGAATAAAGAAGAAAATGCTTCCACGTATATAAATAATTTTATGAATCTATTAGTTTTCCAGAATTATACCTAGACAAACTTTACACTCATTTCTTCCAGGCTATATTTTACTATACCTTTCTTCATAAATCTGTTATTTCACAATTATTTTACATGCCAAGAACAGAAAGGGCTCACTCCAAAAGAAACTCCTAGATGGCAAGAAGAAAATCAGCCATTTTTTCTCTTGTGCTCTGTATACATGCCAATGTCAGCAGAAGTCACTTGTTTATTGCTTTTAGTAAACTAGAATAATACATTTTTAAAAATCATGATTGTTTTATTTACCCTATCTTCTTTATGCTATCTAAAGAACAGTAGCACTTTATTTCCTCTGACGTTTCCACAACCCAATTACTACAATAGAATGCCCTGAATGATGGTAACACTGCTATAAAACGTGGTCCTTCTGCTGTCCTTAAGCAAAACTGTTATAAGGGTAAGCAGTAGTCACAGGCAAGATTAGCAAAAGAGGTCAGAAGAGTAATTACTCCAAGAACTACATTTTATTATGTAAGGCCCATGGAGGTTAGAATTTCATGGGTTCTTCATTTATAAAACTCTGCTTACATAGAAATCAGCAAGGCTGAAGAACTTTCTGATACAGACGCATGTAGGAATTCCTCAATTCAGTAATGAGGTCTATATTTCTAAGTGTCGGGATTCTCACTTCAGCCTCCTTGAACTCTCTTATGCCCCTACTTTTCCCAATCACTTTTGCAGCTTTCATTCAATACTGCCATAGCAAATATCAGTCTACAAAGCTGAGAGATAATATCACTCATAAATTACAAAATGTTCAGTAAATAAACATAAAGGCTCTGGAGACTGTATACACAAGGCTTATCACTCAGTTAACATGAAATGGAGTCCTATGCTTGGCTTTCTAGTGAGCTCTATGCATAAAAGATAAAAAGAAAGAAAAATCAGATGCAGCTGCCTTCAAATGGAAATTCTTGTATGAGTATTTTCCAATGTTGCATTTGTCTCTTTCAAATAATGAGTTCTTACCCTTAAAAAGAAATTATATTCATATTTTTTTCTTACTGAAGTTTCTCTCATTCATGTAAGGTCCACACAAAAATAAAAGGGAATTACTTGATGGGCTTGATGCAGCAGAGCATAAAGAAATGCATGAAATCCAAAAAAAAAATGAAAGGTCTGGTCTCTAAATTGAAAGGGTAAGTATAATAAGAACAAAACTTTCAAAGCAGCATGTTTTCAAAGGAATACCAACCACATCAAAAATCACACACAAAAAAAGAGAGCAGGTTCCTCCTTTTAGCAGGAAACTAGGGCACGCATATCTTCACAGTCTTTAGGACTCACACATGACCCAAGCTCATCTCATGGAATTATATCCATATGGAAACATATTAAAGAAATAATAAAGAAAGATAAGGCAAACAAAAAGTCATCACAGCAACAGCAAGCCAAACATGCAAGAAGAATCTTCTGATAAAAGACTAGACCCTCTCCCAGATCAACACACACCATTTATAAGTAACTAAGTTTCTGGCAGAGGTCACACAGCCAAATACAGAGGTCTATTTTCTTGTTGGAAGCTACAAACAGCAAAGTGCCCTACTACTTTCAGAACCACCTGTTTGGAAAGATACACAAAGAATCAGTGAATACTACAGAGACAGGGCTTATCTAAACTGCTATCAGCATGAAATCTAAGACATCTAGTGACCTCTATGAATTGAAAATAATACATACTTGCAATAGGAGTTGCTAAAGCTTTCTTTAATATGTAGCCCAATCATATACACTTCAAAGTGCAAAACCATGTTCATCACATCTTACCCATGTACCATATCTTGACAACTAACGACAGAGAACAAAAAAAAAATCCATGTTTCAACACTAGTTTAATCAAAAGCTTTTGCTCAGCAGAGATTATGCCTATATGGTGCAATGATACCACAGAAAGGTTAAGTGAAATCCTTCAACATCTCTAAACCATACAGTATTATACTATATAGGCCTAATCATACACCTACACTTTCCTGCCAGACATAAGAGATCTCCCTAGTCATTGCTGTGAATGCAAATCCTTCTGCTACATCTTTGAGAAAGAGCACGCAAATTTTATTAACAAAATTGTATAGTTGTCTGAAAAAGCATTTAAAATGTTTGACTCCACCCACCCAAATCTCTCTCTGTAACAACACTGAGTTTCTGCATCCAATGATCGCGACCTCTCTGAAAATTATTTTGATTCAGCTACGATTACCTGGAACTGTTAGAGCTGATGTGTGGGAAACTCGGTTCTCTTCTTTTTTTTTTTTTCCTTTACCACGTAGAAAGCAGTGAATATTGGAAGACTGAATTACTTATTATTTAGTCTTTGTAAATCTTGCCTTTACAAGAGCTACAGAGAACTATGGCTGTGTGAGGACAGCATGTAAGTCTTGCTGATAGTATTAGACAGAGATCAATGTACTACGGTCAATGTCAGCATTCAAACTCTACCCACACTTAGTGTTTGGAATTGGACAGTTTCTTAAAATAAAAACAAGCATCTAGCAAGTTAATTATTTATGACAACTGCAGAAGAACCTGAGCACAGCAGCAGCATCACTAAAGGTATACAAAGTAAGCATCGTAAGTTTACAGAACCGGAAAATAAGCACCAGACCCCTTAAGACTAGCTCTTTTCCCCTTTACATCCTACCCTGTGTTTTAAAGACTCCTTCAAAAACTCCTCAAACTTCTCCAAAGTATCTCTAGATTATTTTTTATTCACATGATTTCCCGTGACCTGTCACTCCCATCAAAGCAACATAAGGGGGGTTCTGGTTTCAGTCAGCTGCCCACAGAAACGTCAGCCTCGACCCCAACACCCCACGCAGTCTCCAAGCTGCGACGCTCTTCTGGAAAGGCGGCTCTACCCCGGCACCTTCGCAAGTCCGCTGCCCGCTCGGCACTTGAGCTGCCCAGGATGGGCCCTGGGCGCTGCCACGCTCGCAGTGAGGCGGCGGCTCCTTTCCGCCGCCCTGCCCCAGGACAGCAGCCATCAGCGGGGCCGCCCCGAGCAGCCTGCACCCACTTTCCGCCGAGCAGCACCCCTACTCGACACGTACGCGGGTGTTCCTGAGGGCAGAGCCCACAGGAGGCCACCCCATCAACACCCCTCTCCATTCCACCAGGGCGCCCGGTCTGAGGAGGCCCGGCTGAGCCGGGGAAGCGGAGTGAGCGCTGCTAAACACTACAGCCCCCGGGCCCGGGTAGCACTCCTCCTCACGCACCGCCCCGGCACCCGGGATCGTGCGCGACGACAAAGGGCTGCCCGGGAACAAGGGCAGACCCACTGGCCGCCACACCGCTACCGCCTCACCTACCGTCTAGACGCGGCCGCGCTCTCTCACCCACTTCTTCCACAGCGACTCGCAACCCCCACCACCCGCCCCCGACAGCCAATCCACGACCGCCCTGGAGCCACCCCGACCAATGATCGCGGCCGCCACAGCGAGAGGCGGGACCTCGAGCGCCCTCCGCAAGGCTGCGGCGCGACGACCTACCCGGCAGGCACCGGGCCCGGAGGAGACGGGGGGGACCGCTCCGCCCGCCCGCTCCCGCCGTGACCTCCGGGCACGTGACCGGCGCCGCCAATAAGGTGGCGGCCGGGGGGGGTTAGTATTGGTTCGGTGGCGGAGGAGGGGCGTGGGTGGGCGGGCCTAGGCTTGGGGGTCGGCCCCGGTGTTCACCGCCCCTCTGGGGGCGTGCCTGCCGGTGGGAGGCTCTTCCGAGGCGCGGGAGGTGCGGGCTTCGGGAGTGCTCAGGGCCTGGCCGGGGAGGGGGAGGTTTCCTAATGGTACTCTGGAGCCCCAGCGCTAGCTAACGGCGCTCTGGGGCGCGGGTGTCGGCTGCGGCGCCGGCGGTGTCTCTGCGGGTCTGGTTACAGAGTGCGAGGCGGGAGCTGCTCGTCGGAATGGCTGGGAGTCAGGAAAGGCTGCTCCGCGCTGGAGCTTGGTTTACGGGTTCTTGCGAAGGCGTTTCCCGCTCCTGTGGCTGCGCTGGGAGCTTCGTCCCAACATTTCGGAACTCAAGAGTGAGCCGCCACGAGTGGGGCGGGAGACTGAAAATGGAAAACCTCTGCAGCTGGGGGGGGGCGGCAGACCTTCAGTTAGGATCCAGACGTGCTTCTGTTAAATAAACTGACCTGTCCTGACCCCGTAATGTGGATGATGCCTGCTTCGGGTGTCACAATAGGGTTATGTGTCGCCGTGCAGCATCAAGTCTATTTTACACTGTATCGCTTAATCCTATGCTTTATTTGTTATTGTTTTACTTCACACTACAGCAGTAAATTCAAGTTCCGGTGGTGACGGAGAAAATACCCGAATTAAAGGGATTGAAGGGGCACGGTTCACCCGTCGCTCCTCCCAGGTGCGGCGCAGCAGCACGGTCTGAACTACAAGTCCCGGCGTGCACGGCGGTGCCCCTACTGACTGTCGTCAGTAACAAAGCGCGCCACGAGTGGCGGAGAGGTGTGGGTGGGTTCGTACCAATCGGGTTGCGGCGTGGTGGGTGGTCCTGGGGTCAGAGCGGGCCCCGGTGGAGGTGTGTGCGCGGCGGGCCCCGCTGCTTCCCGTTCCTCGTGCAGGCCGTGTCGCCCCGCGGGCGATGAGGCCACGGGGCTGAGCTGCTCGGCTGGGGGCCTCTTCTGCTACGGTACGGGGCCGGGGAGGGGAGCGGGCCGCGCCGGCGGGCGAGAGCGGGGGGCGCTGGAGAAGATGGGCGGGATGATCCTGAGAGCGGGGCGGCGAGACCGGCGGAGATCCTTCCTGCGCTCCCTAGCCGCGTCCCGGAGCTCTCCTCAGCCAGCTGGGCCTTAGCCGGGCGAGAGACGCGGTAGCTGAGCCCCGGGGCCTTGTCGCAGCAGGGCTGTCAGCTCCGCCGCTTAGGGAAGGCTCAGCATGACAGTGGAGGTGCGGGGCTGCGGCGGCTCCTCTCCCGGGCCTCCCCCTGCAGGATGCGGGGCGGAGAGGGGTCCAGTAGAGAGGTTTGCAGTGCTTTGTTAAGCTGTGATCTTAGAGCTGCGAGGAAGGAGCAGAAAAGAGCCAGTGCCTGGCTAACTGCTCTTTTCGGCACCAAATTCTGGGTAACTTCTTAAAACTTTTAAAAGAGTGTAATTTGGGTGTTTTTCTTGATTGTTTGGTTTTTCATGAAAAATACCGGGAGTCATGTTTTTCCTAAGATTAGTTGTTGCAGGTGATGGAGAAAGGAAAGGGCATTTTCTTCTCACCTGTGGCTGAGGAGAGAGGGAAAAGGGTCTGGGGAGGACATGAATGTGGCCTAATGACATAAGAGGGGGTTAAAATTTGGCTTGATGCTTTTTCAAGAGTTTAGAAGGAAAAAGGAAGAAGACTGTCAGAGTGAAGAGAGTTGTAGGAATGATCTGGTGCTGAGGACGCAGAACTAGAAGTCAGACACTTTGGTTAGCATCAGCTCCACAGCTGCCTTGATGTTAAAGTTTTGCATAAGTTCCTTTGCTAACTATGAAAAGTAATTAATAATATTTAACAGAGGCTTGGTTTTCTTTTTAATTGAGAGTTGTCTGCTTTGGAAATATAAATTATTGGTGGAGCTGCTGTATCTCACAGTTGGTCTCTTTTGAACTTGTGATAGTCAAGAAAAATGGCCCGGAGACTAATGGTTGGTATGTACTCCACATTAGCACTCCCTTTCCTGAAGGAAGGAGATTAACAGCATTTTTTTCTATGTGAAAATGTCAGAAATTATCATAATCGAGATGCATATTTGTGGTTCGTTCTTTTGGGCGAGTGTGATTAGTTTGTGTTGCTCGAAGGCCTACCTTCAGTCAGAAAACTTTGTACAATAGTATTTGTTTGGGAAATGATGCTAAAAGAATGTAACCACTTAACATATTTAGTTAATTTTATTTTTATGCACGGGAAATATGGGAGAGCACAAATTAACAATACATATTTACTCACACTTCTGTGCCTTAGGAAATGTTAATGGCATGAGTTGGTACTGGCAGCACCAGGACCACAGTTAGCATTTAGTTGTTTCAGAGGTACATAATTGTTCTTTTGCAGGAATCTAGGTTTTTGCACCACAATGTAGCATTTTCTTTGAATAAACTTATACTTTTGTTGCCTCTTAAGTAGTTATTCCTTATTAAACAACTCTGGAATCTGATACTCTCAAGCTAACACGTGTCTGCTTTGAAACTGATCTGGTGACTTGGACTTTGGCTGGAGCAAGGCATGATGTGCTTGCTTTCTTGTTATTGAGAGGGTACTAGTGAAAAGACAAAACCACCCTGAAACCCAGCCTCTGAAACTCTTTTGGCTTTTGAATGAGTGTGGCATTTAATATATAGAGCCAAATTAAAGCTTACTGTTCTTGACACAGTGCTCATCTTTTGCTGGGTTTTCTGGTTTATTTTTGTGTAAAATTTGATTATTGCTAAAGATACTCTGAAAATATGTATTATGATTATACACATTCTTATACAGAAGGGTGTTTATAGACTAAATTTAAGGTGCCTTGTGTGTAAACTATGGATTTCCTGGAAATATTTTAAAGTAGTGGAAAAGAATCCACATGAATATACTGCTGTAAAAGCTGACTGGTCTGAAATGATACACTGGAAACAAATCAGAATATTATTAACCAAACCTAGCTGTTCTCTGCATAGGAGGTTTAGATTTCCACTTTATAAATTTCAAGATCCACATTCTTATCAATCCCATCCCTCTTCCATGAATTCTAGTCCTTGGGGTTTTTTAATACTTTTATGCTTGTAACAAATCAGTGCCTTTGTGCTTTTATCTGTTTGAATTGATGATAAATGTTGTGGTATTAGTAATTGATTTCCCTGCCCCCCCCCCCCCCCCCCCAGCAGGTATTTTGTATGCATGGTGCAGGAAAAATGAATTCTACTATGAGTGAGGAGCCTGATGCACTCTCTGTAGTTAACCAGCTCCGAGATCTAGCAGCTGACCCATTGAACAGACGGGCTATTGTTCAAGATCAAGGATGCCTGCCAGGTCTTATTCTGTTTCTGGACCATCCCAACCCGCCAGTTGTCCATTCAGCTTTGCTGGTAAGTATTCTGGGGATAAGTTTGTATGTGTGTGGGATGTTTTTTAATTTTGTTAGTATATTTTTAAACAAGTAATAAGGTAAAAAATAAAACATTTTGTGTTCTGTTGATGTCCTTTATGCATATATTTTAAAAAACATGTATTTAAAAAATTGTTCAGCAGTGACACATTATTCCAGGGGAATTTATGGAATTTTTTGGAAGAGATTAATTTAGTTTGAATTTTTTCCTTAATACAGCTATTTCATTTTTTCTGTGGAGGGAAGTAAGCACCCTTTATTCTCCTTCTTAAGATGAAGCTGTGGAGCTTTGTAAATACACACAGTGATTTGATATTCCTATTGTAAAAAGATATAAATCACAGAATAATTTAGGTTTGAAATGACCTCCAGAGGTGATGTAGTCCAATCCTGTACTCAAATTAAGGGTACTCAGACCGTGGCTCAGGGTCATGTTCACCTTGATCTTGAACACCTTGAAGGATGGAGATTCCATTACTTCTCTGGCTTTACGTATAAGTATGCATTATTTATACAATTAAGACTTGTCTGTGTCATAATTATGTATTTTTCATTTGTTTTGCTTTCATAGTAGATATTAGTGGACTTCTTGGAATGATTTAGTGTCTGTGATACCTTTCTGGGCTCACAAAATGAAGACCTATAATCCAGGAGACATGTGTCCTACTAACTGCTTTTAGGTTAACCTTGCCATAGCATTTACCAGATCATAATGTTCTTCACTGGAAGAGCTTCGAGTTGAGTTTACAGTTCTTGGGAATATGTTGCACTGTTTTTCTTCCCAGTGTGGTTTCCTTAGATTGTGGTCTTAAAAAAGTATCTTGTTTGAATGTCTCGCTCTCCTTTGCTTTGCTCCTTCCAGCTGCATTTTCACTGCCTGCATGAGATTCAGTAATCAGTCTGTGATCATGTTACAAAATAAGCTGTACATGAAAAGGACTGACTTTGTCACATTGCTGAGGGCTAATGCAGCTTGCAGTGTGGTTCCGGAGCTGCAGATACTACTCAAGTTGTGTTGTAGGGACATCTTGTTGCATGGGGAGACAGCTGTGTTGTTTAGTGGTCACCTGCAGTTAGAGTGGATTAAAATTGGGATTTAGAGGAGACCACGCTAAATCCCAGGACCCTGGCTGTAGGGTCAGAAATGCATTAGTTTACTGTGAAAACATGTTTTTTTTCTGCTACTTCAACTCCTTGTATTGATTAGTTCTCCAACATCTTAGGTTCTGTAGCATTTAGTATTTTTGCTGATAACCTTTTAGTTTACGTTTTCTGTATTTTTCCATTCTGAAAGGTCTGTTTGTTTTGGTTTTGTTTTTCTGGCCATCCCATTGATCAGAAAGGTGCTTCTATTTGAATGGGAATCATTAAATGTAATGATTTTCCATTCAGTTTGTACCTAATAAAATGATGTACAGCACTGACTTTGTTTCTTACTGTGTTATTCCACAATTCCCATATCTGCATGAATCATGATAGTTCCTTATTCGACTTATTTGATATGTTGTACAATCTTTTGGGGGTGGGGAAAACCGGACATCCTAGTGCTAAAATGTCAGGTCACTCAAGTTGGTCTTATTTTAGTGGAAGTTACAATTGTGTGTAAAGAGTTTCTAGCAGATGGAAAAGAGACTGCCTAAATTTTGACTCAAATATTTAGTTGTTAGGAGAATGTGTTTTTTTCTTTGTCTGACAACATTACACCCTTACTAAATTGCTTGAACAGAGAATAATAAAAATGAGACTTTTTCCACCATTAGGGATACATTGCTTGACATGAGAGATGGCTCATGAAAAGGAGGACTGACATTTTGACTAGGACAGTGTTAATATTAGGAGGATCCTGCAAATATACAATTGTTGACTGGGGTCAGCAATGTGAAGCTGTGCAAAGTGTCTACCTTGAAAGCCAAAGAAACAAAACTTGTGCAATAAATTAGCATAAATTCACAGTTTAGATAACAATAACCTAAGCAGCTTCCTGCTGCTTGTATTCTTATTCCTGCATGGAGTTATGAATATTGCAAGTAGTCTTTAGAAGCTTATAAATGTGGTGGACCTGTTTCTGTAGACAGTAAAAACTTGGTGATGGATTTTCTAGTACTGGGGAAGCCCATATAATGGATGGAAATTATGCTAGAAGCATAATGTATAAAAATTACTTTAGATCTCAGATCACATAAGTGTTTGGTGGAAGGGACTTCTGGAAGTCATTCACTTCAGCTTCCTGCTTGAATTGGGACTGTCACCGACACTCTATCAGGTCAGTTGTAGCTTTGTCTCCTTGATTCTGCAGTGCCACTAGGTCATCTGTTTCAGTGTTGAACAACTTTCAGAGTGAAAAATCTTGTAGTATCTGATTTAAACTTTCCAAGCTGCAGTTTGTAGCTGCTCCCCATTGTTACGTTGTCTGCTGCTGTAGAGGAAAGTTTGGCTTAATTATCTTTGTAAAGGCTTTTTAACTAGTTGTAGACACCTATTAGATTGTCCCTTAGACTCTCTTAGCCAGTACAAATAAACCCAGTCTCTCAGCCTTTTCTCATAGATTAGATATTCTATGCTTTCTGTGTATTTATAAGAAAGCTCCCTTTTTTTAATGTTCACAGTAGGTGATACTACTTTTATTTTGTTACTAGAGCTCACATTGTGACTGTTTTGCAGGTGTGCACTAATAAAAATGAATGATAATGTGCTCGACATCTTGCTGATTTGCTGTGGTTCTTTCTTTTAGGCCCTCCGCTATTTGGCAGAGTGCCGTGCCAACAGAGAAAAGATGAAAAGTGAATTGGGTATGATGCTCAGCTTACAGAATGTAATACAAAAGTAAGTTTATGATGGGTTATTGGATCCAAAGACAGTGTGAATGTAGCATTCTGATGCAAAGGGAAACTTTGACTATTAATTTGTGTAGCAAATTTTTAATACTGTGTTCTTTCATGTTGAATTTATGTGCTGCAAGCAATTAATGGTTTTTATTTTTCAGTATAGCAAAGTAATTAGACCATAGTCTACAAAAAATATTCATTTGAAAGTAATTTGCCAAACAGATTTCTTGCCCTTGTTACAGAAAACTAATTTTGTCTCTTCCCTTTAGGTTCTCTTTTAATCCTTCTCATCATTGTATATGGGTGTCTTGCACTAGCGCATTAATGAAATAGGTTGGCATCTGCCACATTTATCCTCTTGGAAGTGAAATTGTATATGCAATATATTTGTTTCAGTGTATTTTCGAAGGTATGTATTTGCACTTCTGTACTGAGGAAGCATCTTGCAAGTGGAGTAGAAGTCAGTGAGATTTGCGGTGGTTTATTAATTTCTTGGTAGACTGGTTCAACTGGGTTATGTCTCAAAATTTGCAGCTGTTGGATCTTCTTAAGATTGTTAACTCTTGGGTCTTGGATACTGGCACATGTGTGAGTATATGCACACTGGAGAAGATGCACATGTGCACTTACAAATAGAAATTAATATGATGCACTAAGATGAATCATTATTAACAAAAAAACCCAACCTCCTTCAAAGATTAGTCTGTCATAGCAAGAATTAATTTGCCATCAAGTTACTAAGAGATGCTTATTTTATAGGGAGCTTGATAGCATTTTGGTTAATTGGACTTTTCAGATATGAGGGACAGTTTCATGAGGGAGGAGAAAAGTCATATTGCTGCACTGAGACAAATGTTTAAAACTATTATTTAGAAAAGATGTAACACAAGTAAAATTGGGTATTAAAGATTCAAGTGGAAAGCTTTTGAATCTTTTATGCGTTAGCTGAATCTCTGATGTATCACTTGTGGTATAAGTTACAAGTTTCTTTTAGAAAAAAAACTGGGCTCGACTTTGCTAGTTCCTTCATCCCGTAGTCCCTCTGTTTTTGCTGGTGTATCTTTTGTTATTCTGTCTCTCTAACGTTGCTTATCTAAAGGTGTGAACCTGAAGAATTGGAGGGGAACTTCCTATCTGTCCACAAGTCCTGTGTGATATGTGACCTAAAGGAGACTAAAGCTGTTTACCCTTGAGTACTTCATTAATTCTGCTGAAACTAACAATATTATGCATTGGCATGAAATTTAGCATTGTGCCTAAATATAATCTTGTTATTCACCAGGTACCCAAAACACAAGGATTTAAGACATGGCTTAAGCGGGGCATCGAACTAAATTACTAGAATTCAGAAGAGCGTAGGTTTTTTTTTGAGTAATGCAATAATAAAACTTTTTTAAATGGTAGGTGTTTTTAATAGGATGTATGGGGAGGAAATGGCATTAAGTCTTACAGTGGTCACCTTTTCTAAAAGACAAACATAGTTAAGGTAAAATGCATAGAAGTCTTTGCTACTTTTCTAATAACAATAAACACCGAAATATTTAAGCAGCAACAGGAGCATATACTTTGAAAGAACTTTCTTTTAGTATAGATTACGTGTCTGTTTAGAGCACAGAGACATCCTTAAGTTGCTGAAAGGGGAATGCTAGTTCATTATCAGTCTCTGCATCTTATAAATATTACTTAGGAAACAGTCATAATTAAAACTTGTTTAAAGAATTTTATAGAAATCTCTTCAACTTTTTTTTCTATGTTTCAATTTCAAGGACTGAAAGTGTGAAGTTCAGAAACATGCAGAAAAGGAGGGATAAGTCAGTAAAAACTGGAAATCTTGTAGGTGTTCTTTTTTTTCTAGAAGGCTCATTGGCAACAGTAAGAACATACATTTAATTTGTATGCTTGTAACATTTGGAAAGTGTGATATCATGAAAATTTAAATACATAGCATCTTCAAACACAAGACTTTGTCATGTGCTTGTCAGGATTTTAGGCTTTCACATTGACAGGAAATGCTGAAGCTAAGTTTTGTGTTGCCTGCAGAAATATGGAGAAAGATGGTAGAAAAGTCCTGAAAAGATAAATGTAGAATTATTTTTGTCACAAGAAACCAATGTTTTGGGGCTGTGTTTTTTTTGTTACAAGGTCTGTAGAGGAGAAAACAAGGTCCTTTACCTTCTTGAGATCTGCTTCACAAAATGCAAATACTAGCTTTTAATGGGATTTCAGTTTACCAGAAGATGTTGTAGTCCTTTGCACTGAAACTAAACATTAATAAATGAAGTAATAAATGCTTTGGTAGTAGATATCATTGTCTACTTCCCAGAATTTGTGGATCTAGCTCATCGCTCTATCTAGTCTAAAATCTTTTTATTATTTCCACAGTTTAATTTTGGGTTTAGCTTTTTTTTGTAATGTGTTTATAAAATTGTGAACAAACTATATGAAGAGATACGAACTGCTGTCAGTACTGTGCTTTTCCAGTTATTCTGCGGTTCTCTGAAGCGAGGCAAAACCCACCATGTTCTGGATCAGAAGTTGTAGTCACTGGCGTTTTGCTCTTGACAGCTTAAGCACATCCTGTGGTCTGAATCTTTTCCTTTCATCAAGGATTTTGTAATTGTCACTGTTCACTTTCTTTGACTTCTCACTTAACTGAATAATATTCAGTGGCTTTCCTTGTTCTGTACTGAATCGTGACAAACTGTATTCTGCCACTGATAAAGCTGTCTTACATCTTTTCAGGCAATGAAATGGAGCTTGTGTGCATAGAGGCAAGTTGCAAACAGAATATTTGTCATATTTCAGACTAAAGTTGATGTTCAGCAGTGCTGAACTGACACTGTGCTTAGGAAGTCAAGAGTTTTAGAATTCCAGTTCTTTTTTGCTTTCAGTTATGTAAATTCTGAAATTTAGGGCTTTTCTTGTCATGTGAGTGTCTTTTTTTGGTAAGCCTTGGAGGTCTCTGTATTAGAGACCTCAAGTTCAGGTATGGAATTTCTTGCCATAACCTGCCTACGGATAACCAGTCTTAACAGATCTGCAAATGGTCAGTGCCATTAACTGGAAAATAGTTGGACTTGGTTTGTTACTTATGACTTCTTGTAATGGTACATAGGTTGCTCAGGCACAAACCAAAACCCTTTTGTTGAAAGTAGTACACAAATAGTGGAAGAAGAATATAGCACTTGCTTAAACTCATTATCCTGAAGGTAAGGTACTGTTTCCTTCATAAGACTACTGAGGTTGGGAGTTTAAATTGAGAGTTTAAATTGCCACTGGTTTATCTAATGATAAGCAGTAAATTATATTCTGTACTGCAGCATGGAAAATGGGTAGGAAATATTTGAGAGACCTTCAGGTTTAATTGTAGTTCTTTGAGGTACCTGCATGTTTAATTTCATAACTTATCAGTCCCATAGAATTATCTCATCACCTTTTTGGTATTTGCTTATAGTAAGCATTATAGCTCACTTGTGAAAATCAGTTTGCTGCTTAAAAGGAATGTTCAGCTAACTCCTTAGTTATTGATACAACATTTCACATAAGGAACAAAGGATAAGTTTGAGGTTCATTGTGACAGTGATTCTCAAGATGTATGAGCACTAGATTTTGCTGACAGAAGAGTAACAGATTTTAGATGTAGAGACTGAAGCCTATAGGCTCTAGAAAAGAAATATGAAATGTCAGCTCTGAGGCGTGCAGAATGAAAATCTGAAGGCAGTGAGATTTCTACATATTTAGGATTTCTTTTCAGGCTGAACTTGATTTGGAACATGTATATGACTTTCTGAGATACACCATAGGAAAAGCTTTATACAATTCCACGTTTTCTAGGACATGTGAGGAGCTGTTCAAGTTTCATGGAATACTTCAAAACATTTTTCAAATGTAAAAAATTCTGTTGCCCTATTCTATATTTACCTTTTTTTTTTTTTTTTTGTAATGGGACATTTTTCTTTTCATCTGCTTCTGCTTATTAAGTGAAGCTTGGTCCATCTTCATATTATCAGCTAGGAGCAGTAACAGTGTTGTAGAGAAATCAGACCTTTAAAATCCCTCCCTGCAGGTTTCCAAACTTCCTTTTAATATTTTGTTTTGCTTTTTATGGCTCATACTGCTTTATTATAGTTACAAAAATGTTTCACTCCCTTGCCAGGTGACTGAGTACTTGGAAATGTATGTATAGAAATGTATGAGCAAATAGGTGAAAAGAAGAGGAGAAATTGAGGCTCATTGGAGAATGATGTTTCATTGTATTCCATCAGTCATCAACAGTTATTTAATACTGAAAACTAGTTTAGTTGCTGGCTTTATGAATTGTATGGAGGACTTATTGTATCCGTATGGACTTTATAAAATGTTATTAGCAGCTTCTAGAATTAAAATTAATTAGGATTTATAGCCTACAAGGAAAGACTCTAATTTGTGTTCAGAGTGAAAGTGACTTTTGATGGACAGTGAAGGTCAAAGTTCATAATTTTTCATAATCTCTGTGAGCAGCATGATGATATTGTTTAAACATAACTAAACGTATTTTAAAAAAACTGATGAAGAGTCAATACACTAAATAGCTCTAATTATGGAACAGCAAATTACTGAGAGTAAAATTCCAATTACTTAGCTAAAAGAGCTTTTCAAGATAGTCTTCCTTTGCCAGGGTGTCAGATTTAACAAGCTGAACTAAATCCAGTGCATTAATCAGCTCTTCCAATTTATTACTTGCCTAAGAAGATTAGGGCAATTAATATGTGTTTAATTAGAATCCCTTGCAGGTCTAGTAAAATACATGCAGTCTGTAATTGCTGACTTCTTACTCAATTTTAATTTTTGGTAGCCTTAATTACCTGTACTTTTTGAAAATTTAATTATTTGTTGAAACCAGCAAAGTTTAAATTTATTATGTTGGACCAAAAAAAGTGAAAAATAAAGCCCAATATTTCAGGAAGTGTTAGCTGAAATTAACATGTTAGGGATGCAGCATCAAAAGGGTTTTCTAATTTTTATTGTGTGATATGCTACTTCCCCCCCCCCTCCCCCTTTTTTTCCCCTTTTTCTTTTTTTTTGTGAGAAAAGAGGATTGGTTGGAGAAAGACAGGGCAAAGGCCATATATTAATTAGTAAGAAAGTGAACTACATCTTTAAAGGGATATCTGATGACAAAAGGGATGTTGCCATTTCAGAACTGGCTTCAAGATAATACTTTATGAGAAATTATAGCTAAAATTTTGTAGACTTTTTGCATTTACTGCATTTATACATTTATGCCATTGATTGGAATACTTAAATTCTGATCTGCAAAGGAGAAGGAAATAGCTTTTTACAGGCTGCGGAGATTTTCTATACCTGAATCACTTAGTAATGTTATTTTTGTAATCCATGGTATGTGGGGCTTTTTTATACATCAGAATTGAGAAATAGTTGAGATTGGGTAATGGGATTCTGTTACAGGGTTATTTTTGGAATCTGCCATGCTTGTGATTCTGTACTGAGAAGTTGTGTTTTTGGAGAAAAGCATGGTTATCCTATGGCTTAGATATTCCTGTGAGCAGGAGCTTCCAAAAACTTTGGTTTTAGAAATTATTTACAAATTGCAGTGCAT
Source organism: Lathamus discolor (assembly GCF_037157495.1). Lineage (NCBI taxonomy): Eukaryota > Metazoa > Chordata > Aves > Psittaciformes > Psittacidae > Lathamus > Lathamus discolor. The sequence goes on along the minus strand of NC_088885.1, from coordinate 124,294,980 downwards.
CACCTGAAACAAAGAGTAACGCACACTTCTCTCTCTTCCATGTTAACATTCCTGGCCTTCCCTTTCCTGTTATTTTCCCAAGCCTCTGTATTTTACTCACTTTGTTACATTTTGTCTATTAGAAGCAAAGTGCTTCTAGAAAACTACACTGCTTGCTGGTGCATCTGTTTGGGCTGTGGGGCTCCAGTCAATTCAGTGCTCTAGCAATGTGCTTGTTAATAATAGATGCTCACAGCAGGAGGACATCTGTGGGCTGTTTTATTCAGCATTGTTAAGCAAAGTGGCTTAATATCCTCCTCCCCCCACCCCTAGTTTCTTTAGGGAATGTTTTATTGTATGTTTGGTAATCTTACAAGTTTCAGAAATAGTTTGGTGTTTGAAGTGACTTTTGAAAAAGCATCCTCTTCCAAAAAAAAACCCCACCCAACAAACCCCAATAAAATATTAGGAAACGTAGGAAATATCAGTATGTCCTCTTTAAATACACGGTGTTAAATATACAGTTGAATGCTCCTTTTCTCTGTCAAACAGCTTCCTGGGATTTGGAGGAGATTATCTATGGGAAGGAGTGAAGGGGTAGGGGGAGAGGATGGGGGCAATGCTGTGGGCTATGTAGGTCGGTAAGGCATGTACTCAGTAAAAGTTCTTGCTCTTTTTGCTTGTGGGTCATGATAAACTAATAAAGAGTTCAGAATTTCTCACAGTTAAATTGTTTTAAAAGTATTTCAAGACTTTTTGTTTTATTTCTGTTCCTGTGCCCGCATCAGTGTTGAGATTTCACGTATCCTCCATAATGCCAAATATATTACAAAGAGTAACAAGCAGTAAACCATAAAAAGCAGTAATAGAATCATAGGATGGTTAGGGTTGGAAAGGACCATAAGATAATCTAGTTCCAACCCACATGCCATGGGCAGGTTATGAAATGGTGTAAAATCCTAATTTTACAGTATTGGTGTTAACCTGGATTTTAGTCATGGTATAATGGGCTTTCTAGGAGAGTTTTATGGGGTTTGTGAGATAAGAAAGTAAGGTTTAAAGGCTTGGAAAGATGGACATTGTTTGTAGGAATAGTTCAAGACTTGACTGCCAACAGTTCAAATGTAGCTAGTAATTTACATGTTGAGTATTACTGTGAATTGATATTTTTCAGGGATTCATAGAAAGTAGCAGTCATATAAATAACTGTTCTAAAGGTTTATTATGAGAAGTGTGATTTAGGATGATGCGATCGGGGGTTTTTTTGTCTTTGTGTGTACAATTGGTTACTGAAAAAAAATGTGAAAGCATGGCCAAATGGAAAGGACTGAGCTGTGCCCTACAGGATGTGCTCAGATGTTCTCTCAATGTACTTCTGATGTTCAGTTTTGATTTTTTTTTTTTTTTTTTTTTTTAATCTCAGGACCTCTCTATAGTCAAAGAAATATTACAAAGTCATTGTTTCTTCCTGACACAACTTCTTAATGTATAGTGAGCTCTATACAATCAGTACTGATTCTGTACTTAAAACTTTAGGTGGTTGTCAACCTCTAGATTTGGCTTTTGTGTGTTTGTATTACTGTTTGTTTTATTCTGTCATGTGTCTATAATTCTTATTATAATGTTTCTGACTGCAGTGGAATCCATTTTGGTTTCATGTCTTACTTTCAAAGCTACTACGTTTACCTTATAATATCCCACTAGATACCTGGCATCTGTATCACGGCTGCCGGTTGTGTGGCTTTTCATCATTTGTTGTCTGTCTCAATTCATGTACTATATATATCCAAAGACTTTTTAATATACCGGTTCAACACGATACTAATTCAATAGCCTAGCTTTTAGTATACTAGTTCAATATATTTGCACACTGAGTGAAGCAGTGAACCAGCAGCTTCTGTAACTGGTTTCCATGCAGTGCTTGCAGTTGCTGTGGAGCTTTCTTGGTATGTCTCTGACACTGTAGTGCTTGCATTTCAACACCTTCATCCTCTTTTTTTGATATAAATATTTTATTTTCTTGATATTTAGTGAATTCCAATTAAATTAATTGATAAATAATGAGGTTTCAAAGTAATCATTAATGCAGTGTTTTTAGTTGGTCATTTATGTAATGTCAGATTTAGAGACTGCCTGTTCTTCAAAATCATGGCCTTCGGCTGGTTTACAATGACTGCATTAAGAATGTGATAACGCTTAATACAGGACATGTAACTTGCTACTTAACAGTTGAAGTACCTAATTTCTACAGCAGTGATTTATATATGGTATCTGAAAGGGTACGTTATCAAATTGTAGGTTCTTAAACCTGGAAAACACTTTTCAGTGCCTCCTACTAGGTAAACAGGCGTTACTTTGGTGGTGTTTCTTGGCAGAGAGAGGGCCACGATCATAATTGCTTTGAGTGCTTTGTATTTAAATGTGAAGAAATGAGTTCATAAGTTAGAAAATAAACTAGTAGTTGAAGGCAAGAAACTAGAAGTTATAGGCAAATTGTGACAAGTATTGCAGAATGGGGGGGATAAAAAAGAACTTTGAAACACTGGAAAAAAGGTGTGTGAAGTATAAAATAACTTTTCTAAAAATACATGTCTGTCAAAGCCTTTGGTCAGTGTCTTAGTCAATTTCTTTATTTAGAAAATAGCTGGAGCAGGGGGTTAAGTATTTTAGAAAGTAGTGTAAACTTAAGGTGGTTTTATTCCTGTTTTCCTGCAGACTTGTATTAAAACAAATACGGAACTCTTGAGAAACATAGATTATAAAAAATGAAATGGTTCACAGAGTGTAGCGCAATGTTCTGATATGTTAAAAAAATAGAAGCTGATTTGGCATTTAGCTTATTACTGAGGGTGTGGTGGGGGGAAAAAATACCATCATGCTAAACTCGGTGCCTCAAACCCCCCTGACATGGTATGCCAAAAGGCAGCAGTCTTCTCTTTAAGTGGCAGGGTTCAGTACTGAGGTTGAAGGGAAGAGATTTAAGTGAATTGGCAGAAGAGTCAGGAATGGTAATAGCAACACAGGGTGCCTTTACTACTCAATAAAACTTGTCATCAGCTGGTGTGGAAAGCATTTTGAGAACACAGTGACCTTCACTGGTTACTATTGAATTTACAAGACGAAATGCCAAGATAGCATTTTGAGATGCTGACTTTTGCTAACGGCTTACTAGAATAAAGAGCAAAGAAGGCTTATGATGCTTTGAAATGCAAGTAGCAAGTTGTGTTGCAAAGTATTTAATACTTACCGCAGGTGCAGATTGACAGTGTTGTAGGCTGGAGCCTACATTTATCTGTGAAAAGGGAGTTGATAGATACGTAGCACTTGTAAGGTTTCTCATCTTTCCTTGTCAGGATCAGATGTCTGCTTTTGAGTTACAGTGAGCTTGTCCACGGGTGATTTTTGTCTCTAGTATGACCTTCATGCTAAGCGTCCAAAAAAAATTGCAGATTTTTTGTCTGTTAATCCATAACTGTCTGGATTAACCCCCAAACCCTTTTTTTTTTTTTTTTTTCCCTTGTTTTTTCTTTCTTTCCTGAATGCTGCTCAATCAAGAAATATAGGAAAGTGCTAGTAATTAGAACTTGCGTAGTTTCACATGGATATTACAGGCAGTAAGTGCTACAAAGGGAAATGCCTCAAAAATACTAGTGATGAAAAGAGTCTGCATTAGCAGTTTCTGAATGGAGCTGTTATTTCAGAAGAAAGTAAATTTTACTCTGGAACAACTAATGCAAAGTAGATATTTTATTCTGAATTAGATGTATTTCTATCCAGGAATGTGTTTTTACACTTTGCTGGTTTGCAGTACATGCTGCAATATCTTTTTCTGCAAGATTTCCATTGAATTTTGCAGCTAGGAAATCCTGTGCACTAACTTAGAACAAGTTAAAATCGTTAGTGCATTCTGTAATTGCACAGTGCATCATAGAGTTTGCACAGATTTTTTTCCTAAACCTTGGTACGTGCTTCAACCTGTATTCTGCATGACTGCTGTCCCTTTGGGTAGCAGTGAAGCTGCTCATACTGGCTTGCTTTAAACAAAAGAAAAAATCCTTTGACAACGAATAAGTAGTACAAAAGTATGAAAACAAGATGTTTAAATAATTGTTGCTTTCAACATTACTTACTTAAAATCTTTGCTGAATAAATTAATAATAATTTAATAATAAATTAATAAATCAGCAAATTAGTCAAATAGGAAGTTTACACACAGATATGCCTATGCATTTTTTTTCCTCTGGTACAGGTTGCTGTAGTTTAATTCTTACTATTCACATGGGTTTTGTTTAGGAAAGCCTTCATCTTTAAGTTTGTAAACCTTTCTTTTTACTTTCTCCAGTAGTTTTTAGGGAAATGATCAGATGAAGCTTACTTCTCAAAATTAAAATAAACCATGAGGTTAAGACATAAAAGTGTTTTCTAGATAAAAGTGTTTCCCTCTACTCTGCTCTTGTGAGACCTCACCTGGAGTACTGTGTGCAGTTCTGGTCTCCTCAACATAAAAAGGACACGGAACTGCTGGAGCAAGTGCAGAGGAGGGCCACGAGGATGATCAGGGGACTGGAGCACCTCCCGCATGAAGATAGGCTGAGGAAGTTGGGGCTGTTCAGCCTGGAGAAGAGAAGGCTGCGTGGGGACCTCATAGCAGCCTTCCAGTGCCTGAAGGGGGCCTATAGGGATGCTGGGGAGGGACTCTTCATTAGGGACTGTAGTGACAGGACAAGGGGTAATGGGTTAAAACTTAAACAGGGGAAGTTTAGATTGGATATAAGGAGGAAATTCTTTCCTGTTAGGGTGGTGAGGCACTGGAATCGGTTGCCCCTGGAGGTTGTGAGTGCTCCATCCCTGGCAGTGTTCAAGGCCAGGTTGGATGAAGCCTTGGGTGGGATTGTTTAGTGTGAGGTGTCCCTGCCTATGGCAGGGGGGTTGGAACTAGATGATCTTGAGGTCCTTTCCAACCCTAACTATTCTATGATTCTATGATTCTATAATTATATACCATCATCATGTATTATAATATGATATACTTGATGCTGTTAGCATGCTAATAATACAAGAAGTGGTACTTGGCTTCCTTCCAAGATGTTCCCAAAATGTCAGCATCATTCCAGAACTACCAGTGCTTCTACCTGATCACTACACCAGGGTTAGCAGGAAGGATTGGCTTTTTAATGCTATTATTCAATAACTTCCACCATAAAAGGACCAGGGACAGTTATTACCCTTAAGATTTATTTTTTTTTAACCCCAGTGCAATTTGTTGAAGCTGTATAATAAACATTATTTCTGCCATATAAATCCATGAAATGATTACTGTTCATTATCAGGCAAGATGTTGGAACTAGCTACTGTGAAATTCAACATGGAGTTTGTGTGTCTGTTATGCAGACTCTTGTCTAGCAAATGCTACTCTGAAGCCTTTCGAGTTTAGTTGAGTAACAGGCCTGGATTTTTATTTTTTTTTTAGATGGAGAATATGTCCATATGGTAGGTACCAAGCTGTGGAAGATCAAAAGTTGATCTTCCATTTAGCATATAAATAGCAAGAGTTAAAATTGGATTAATAGCTAAGTTAAACATATGGCGTATGTTTGAATCTGTTAATCCCATTCGTGAAAGTTTGTTCTCTTCTTGTGATCAGAGGACAATAGAATGAATCAGGAAAATGTTCGAAGCATGGGTAATTAGTTTCCTAAATGTCGCAGTCACCTGTCTTACGTCAGTCAATGGGATTGTACTGTGATTTTCCTCAGATGTAAATTTGTATTGAAGTTTTTGAGCAGTCTTCAAAACATCCCAGCATTTACATGGGATTTATCTAAATTTTCAGGGTCAGTAGGCATATGACTTAAATTGAGCTGGAAGTGGTGCTGGGAAATCCAATTCTTGCTCCTAATTTCAGTGAGGTATCTTTTGTTTAGTACAAAATCAACTTCAGTACATCGTTTCCTCATTCTGTCCTGAACTTTGGTGTTTCTTAGGTCAAATTGTCGTAGTGTGAGTAGAGTCTGGAATACTTGCCAAGTGGCAGGAATCTTGCAGGTCTGGAAAGCATTCCAGGGAAGTCTGTCTGACAGTGCCTTGTTTCCATGGTGCAACAGCCTTGGAGTAAATAAAGGTGACATGTAGCTAGCACATGGTTGATACCATTAGAGTGCAGTCACATAGTGCACCTGCACTCACGCATTACGTAGATTCATCACAGTCCAGCTGCTTGGTCTTTGGATTTGGAAATTCATAGTGCTACAGCTCATTGTGTCACTTCAAGCTTGCCCAGTCCTACAGGTTCTATTGGCTTTCCTGTTCTGTGCTTATGGATTAGCTTTCCTATTGTTAACCCACTGTTATGCGGGATCTGTTGTTGTTGGCTAAAATAAGGATCCTGCTGTCTATATTCTTGAGGATTTGGACTTCTTTCTTTTAAGAAAGCAGGTGGCAACTGTTTTTGTCAGATGCTGTATAGTGTTGTTTGGTCCCTACTGGGTGTTCTGGGGCTAGGGGGAGCTGAGGTGTACTGTAATGGGTGGTATGGTAATATCACTGTAATGGGACTGTCAGAAAAAGTGCGCTGAAGTAGTGCTCTTTTCCAGGTTGTTTTCAGATTACTTGTCTGTTGCCTGGAATGAGTCAGGAGAGCAGCTTGTAAGCCCACCGTACCATGGGATGCACTAAAAGCTCACAAGAAAGAGCAGCATTCTTGGAGATGAGAAAGAATCTTGCCCTGGCACTGGAGTAGAACAGCCAGTAAAACAGCCAGATCAGATAACTGTCTTGAAACAGATTGCCTTTTCCTCTAATACCATGCTCTTTCTTTAGGCTTGTCATTCATGCTCAAAGTTTTCATCAAAATCATGTCAATCACTGTGTCTCACTTCTAGAATCAAGGATTAGTGATTTCCAACCCTCGCTTGCAGAATGTAGCAATTCTCTGCAGCTTACTGCTCCCTTTAGTTGTTGCTAGAGACAATTTCTGTCTTTAAATACAGGAAGAATGGGCTCTAAAAGAAATTGGTTACCTGGAAACGCATACATCAATGGTCTTAAAGCGTAGTTGATAGGAATATCAGTTTGTTAGCCATTTTTAAGCCATAATTATATCAAATGATAGTTAAATCGAAAGTACATGCTTTAAGGTTTCTAATACAGGAGAATTTCCCCCACAATGTACTTAGAATTCATGCCAATCCATTAAATTCTTACTTGCTCTTTTTGTGTCGTAGAAGGATACTACGTTAGTTGCAGCAAATTAGGTTCAATATGGAAATAAAATGATGATTGAGAATAGAACTACTTGGGATCTTAGGGGAAAGATATTATTTCTGCCTTACAGGGGCAGTACTTGCATGTATTAAAAGGGATTGAGTGAAAATGTCTACTTTGTGATTGTAAGTTTTCTCAGGCTTTTTGGAAGGATGCTGCTTGGGTCATTCTAAAAATTGAGTCTCTCAAAGTGGTATTTTGAATTTGAAGATCTATGCTTTAAGGTACTGTTTTTCAAGTAGAATGTAAACCTCTTGAGATGCCGATACAGAAAATTTTACGTGAACTGACTTTGCAAGGTTAAGATCTATTTCCTTAGCTTTGGGTTGAGTTAATCTTTCCTTCACCACTGCTAGCTTTCTTTGCTTTTACAGGCCTGCTCTTAATATTAATTTTTCTGTGTGTTGGTTTGCTAAGTACTTGTGAAAAAGAGTAGAATGATGAGCCATACAGTGCATGTCCACCTTGTCTGATTGGCTGTACAAAAGCATTCCTTCATGAGTTGTCAGACTGTATGCCATAGCCCCTCCTTGAAGGGGCCATGTGTACTGAAAATATGTATAGTACAGACTATACAGATATGTGAAAGTGTTTATTGCATGTGAATAGGTGATGTATCGTAAATATACTGTTCTTGTATAATTTTCCTTGCTTGGACCTTGTCAGAGTTTGGGGCTGTTCAGTGATAGAGTGAGTCTACCTCTGACTGCCCTCTTCTCATAGAGGTTTCTCAGTCTTGTGTAGGAAGTGAGCCGTAGTTCTTCTATCCTGAGGTGTGATGCCTCCTTCTAAAGTTAGAAGTTGAGAATGATCCATCTGTCTTTGGATCTCTTACTCCTGAGCAACCCTGGGGAAAAAGGTCTGGTACAAGGCTGAAATTGGTCACTAGATTACGAGTACTCTTTTTATGCTCTCTCTTTGTAGTTCAGATGTAAATTCCTGAGTGAGCTTAGGTACATTGACATTTTCATCTATGTTGTGAAATGACTTGAGGTTAAAATATTTCTTTGGTGTTCCTCTGTGCCCTTTTGGTTCTATACTAAATTTACTGAACACAATTATTGTGCTAGGTAAAATTATGCAAAATGCTATAGATCGAATGAGAAAACTTGGAGCAGCATTTTCTTAAAGTCAGTGTCATATCTGAACCAGTAAACTACTGGATTTTTAAGCTTTGTATTTAAAGCTTCTGAATTGATTTTAAAGGTATAATAACTTGTCCTCAATGACTGTGGCTAGTAAGATCACACCATAAGATAAAGTGAAAATATTTGAAATACCAATTGATAAATGCCTTAATGAGTTTTGAGAGCAAAGCCTCCCCTTTTCCATCTAGCTTTGTCTTTAGTTCATGATGTCTTAAAATAATTTAGGACTGAGCAGTGGACTGTAAGTCTAGATATGGGTTCAGTAAATTTGTGAAATCAAAATAAAATTACACAGCTGCTTATATGTCAGTCTTTATAATTATTAGGTGCATTAGAATTATGTAAGCCATCCTAGAATGGTTTGGGTTAGAAGGGACCTTAGAGATCATCTAGTTCCACCCCTCCACCATGGTGAGGGACACCTTCCACCAGACCAGGTTGCTAAGCCCCATCCGACCTGGTTGGTTTGTTTGTTTGTTTGTTTTGGAAAACAATATGCAAGGAAAATAGTTGGCAGGAAAATTAAATACATGTTTGCTTTACTTACATAAAAGCCTAAAAATAAATATACATCACACACCTTTGGAGTTCTAGCCAGTAATTTTTGTGTCCTTCAAGTTTAACTCAAACTTTGAAAAGTGTCCTGTTTTGCTAATAAAACCTCTGCAGCACTTGGACCGTGTTTACAAAGTTATTTTTAATTGTGAAGAAGTGGGAACTATTTCTTGTATCTTCTTTTGACAGATACAGCACATGTCACTTGGATTCTGTGTTCATACTACTTATACAGCCAGTCTTGGGTGAACATAATGGAAGGACAGGCAGCAATCTAGGATGACAGGAATTCAAGAAGACAGTGAAAATTAAAGGTTTGGGTTTGTGACAGGCGTCTTCTGAATCTTGCTGAAGTAATGTAGTATGTTGCAGCCTCTGAAAGAGATGGTAACCAGCTCTTACCAACTGTTACTCTGCTATAACTAGATACTACCATTTCCCTAGCAGGATAGCGTAACACTGGTCATAGAATCATAATATAGCCCAGATTGAAAGGGACCTTGAATAATCATCTAATCCAACCTTTCCTGTGAAAGGGAGCCTAGATGACACTAGTGACTGACTGCCCAGTCACATCATGAAAACCTTAAGTGGTGGGCACTCTGCCATGTCCCTGCAGTGTTCCAGTGATTCCCTGCAACGTTCCAGTGATTTTTCTCAGTCTGACTATATAGTGACTTTATAGTGTACCTATACCTTCAGTGGTGAATCAAGTGCTGTGCTAGAGTGTGGGTGGGAGTGGCAGAAACATGAGCAGGAGTTCCCTTCTGCTGTTCTGATGTTGGGCAGTTGTGAGTAGTGGTATCTGAAACTGCTGACATGCAGTTGCTGGGGAGGGCCTGTGTCAGCGCCCTCAGAACCCTCTTCTCTTAAGGTTGCAGTTTTTTCTCATTTCAGGCAACAAAATCATAGCCCATGTGTTACTTTTGTTAAAGCAAACAAAAAATTGCCACTATTCTATTCTGTTTTAATTTTACATATAGTTTCATTGTATTTAGAATCATAGAATAGTTAGGGTTGGAAAGGACCTTAAGATCATCTAGTTCCAACCCTCCTGCCATGGGTAGGGACACCTCACACTAAACCTAAGGCTCTCTCCAGCCTGGCCTTGAACACTGCTGGGGATGGAGCATTCACAACTTCCTTGGGCAACCCATTCCATATTTATCTTTTTGTTACCAATGAATTGTATAAAGAACCTGAGTCAGTGTTGAGTGGCAAGGGTTTATTATACTTACTTCTAGGTAGGTGTGTTTTTTCGTTAAAGATCATAGTTTGGGATGGAAGAGACCTTTAAAGGTCATCTGGTCCAAACCCCCTGCAATGAGCAGGGATGTCTTCAGCTAGATCAGATTTGCTCAGAGCCCTGTCTAATCTGACCTTGAATGTTTCCAGGGGTGGGACATCTACCACCTCTCTGGCCTACCTGTGTGGGTGTTTCACCACCCTTGTTGCAAAAAAATTTCTTGTTATATCTAGTCTGATACTAAGGTTTCTAGTCTTTTTGTAGCTGTTGTATAAATTAATGAAAGAATAACAGATTGATGCAAAACTTACGTTCACTCATTTTACCAGTACACTAAAAATTGTAAAAGGCTTTGTGTGGGATTTTGCACATCCTTGGTTTAACTGAGGTGCTGAAAGGATAGTATTGCATTTCTGCAGACTAAAACTGGCTTATACCTTTACTGGGGATTGTTTTGCAGTCTGATACTCATATGTGACATCTGTTGTTCTTGCCCTTGTAGTGTAGTGTCTGAGTTTCACACTGCTTATTATTGGTTGCCTATTTTGCAACAGATTCTCTTTATATAAGATTAAAATCTTGTAATCTTCTGTTTGGTATTTTAAAAGTTTATTACGTAAGAGGGATAACTAGAGTTATCACCTCTAACTTAGTGGTAGATACTATTAATCCTCTATTTGGGAAAATACAGGAAGTTGAGTAGCTTGTTCATGTGCATGTGTGCATACGTATGACTTTTACGTGTATAGACTTGTTTTAGGAATATCGTAGAATACTTGGATCAAATGAGAGCAGATTTAAATTTCTGTTTTCAAATCAATGGCTTGTTTCAGTAGTACAGTTAATTTTAGGACATTAGCTTTCCAAGAACTATGGCAGCTGTAATGTTTGGAGCATAAAAGATGTATGAAAATCACTGTTGATTTTTTTACTTTTAGACACTGGCGTATTTACATCTGTTGATGTCTTGATAACTTTAAATTCTTGTTCTTTTGTGTATGTATATATATTATGGCTAGTATTGCCTATATTTTATTTATTTTTTTGTCTTCCTGATTTTTTCATTAACTCTGGGATGTGATAGTACAATTGTATTCAAACAAGAGCTCTTACCAACAGCAAAGTGGGTGCAGTAGGTGGGATAGTGATATTTTCAATAGCGTTCTTAGTTAACTGTATTTAAACTTATGAAAGCTTTAAAGTCCTCAGTTGTGAATCACTTGATACAGACAGATATTTGTTGTTGAAAGGATTTGCCAAGCCTAATGGTGGGTAAATTTCTTAGTATCTTGATAAAATGTCACTTTTGCGCAAGCTACTTGAGGACATGAGTGTGCACGGGTCTACCATCTATTCTGTTACTTTATCTAAATAATGGAAGGTTGAAGTAGCAGTCTTTGTGAGTTCCCAGCCCTTGTTTCTGTGAATTAACATAAGCGTTTTCTTCACCATAGGAAAGCAGAACATAAGCATGTATTTAAAATTGAACATATGCTGAAATGCTTTGCTATTTTAGGTCTTGGTTGTTTGCTTATTCTTTTTTTCCTTTCTTTCTTTGAATGCTATCAACGTACTGCATGATCACAAGAGCTCACATTTTCTTCTCCAAGCGAGTGCTGTTCAAAACAAGGTGCAGAGAAAATAAAAAAGAAAGGCTAGCTGGGACCTCCACAAGTTGAGGACTCCTAACATGCCTGCTTCAGTGTTCTTTCTTGTCCATATGGTAGAATGGAAAAACGTGTTTAATGTCTGGTAATTAAGGAAGTAAAATGGGGAAAAAAATTAATCTAAAGGTACTTGTTACTTTCTTAGTGTTTGGTAAACAAAGCAGCAAAGCTGTCATTCAGCATTTTAAGATTAATTGCAACTTGATGCCGTAATAATTTTGCTTCTGCACATAGCTGTAAATCACTGGCATAATTAAAACAGGGCTGAATATGGACAACAGATTTATATTAGTACCTTATTAAAGTTAGTTTTAATCAATCATAAGAACTTAATATATGTTCGGTCTATTATCTACTTTTCTTCCTATCTAAAAAGAAATACTTACCATATGGTTCATACCATAAATTTTAGTCTAATTAGGAATAAGTTTTGGATTCTTTAAGAAAATCTATGTTTCTGCTTTGCTGTTGATGTCTTGTATCTTTTGGAGAATAAAACATTTGGAAAAATTACAGTTCTACAGAGAAAGTGTTTTTATTATGTAGCAAGGAAGGTGGGAAATGAAAGATAACACAAGGCAGTTGGAGATCTTTTGTTTAAAAAGAAAATAAGTTCTATGGAAAGTGTTTGCTTTGTAGCTGTCAAACTGATGTAAACTGTATTCATGTTGTTTGAGAACACAGAGTTGTTTATAGTGATATTAGAATTAACAGAGTGACATAAAAATTGGAGTATGGGAATAGAAATGGTTTCACCTCATTTCTCCTCTCCCCTTCTAAAGATTTTGCTATGTGTTGACTGTGTAATTGTATTTCTGTAGCATGTGGAGTATTCCAGTTGCAAGGAGATAACCAGCAGCTGTTTGGAGTACTATTGTAAGACCAGATATTTGGAAATTTTAATCCCTTTTTTCTTTAAGGACCACTACACCAGGAGAGACTAAACTTTTAGCTTCTGAAGTCTATGATATCCTTCAGTCTTCCAACATGTCAGACATGGACAATGTGAATGAGATGAATTACCGTCGACGGAAAGCGCAGTTTTTCCTCGGCAGCACAAATAAGCGTGCCAAGACAGTGGTTTTGCATATAGATGGCCTTGATGATTCGGTAAGGAAATCTTCAGTGTTTATGTAAATAATGCATGCTGTACTGAGATGTAATTTGCCCACAGAAATAATGTATTCAGGCTACTTTTGTGGCATCCTCGTCAGCAATTTCTGTGGATCATATTTTGAATCACAAGATATGTATAAAATATTGCATAAATTGAGCTTAGTCAGAATATCTAAAGATGTTTTAAGGCAGTTTCCTTGATGTTGTTTAATTACTCTAAAACAATGTTGTTTCCACCTCTCCTAGTTTTCTTTCCTTTTTGAAGAAAGATTGGAATAAAGAAGGTATCTTCACCAGTTTTACTTAAAAATAGCTTCTTGTTGTATCAGTTGTGTTATACTAAAAAAAGAAAGTTTCCTTTTAGTTACGACAGATTTTAGACACTTCTTACTACTTTTAATGTAGAAGTGTTGTATTTTCTTTGAGCTGGTTTTGCTACTTCTTTTTATTATCTGTGAGATCTTTTCTACTGTAGTGACCAGAATGGCATTTGAGTTAATGAGGTCTCGCTGAGTCTTTATGTAATGTCAGAATAACTTCTACAGATTTATCTACCATACCCCTGTAGATAACACCCCAGGGCCATGTTTGCCTTTTTACGGCTGCCAAACAGCATGTAGACTGTTTAAGCATGTTATCCACAAGTGCCCTCCGGACTCTGTATCTTCAGTTTTGTACCCATTTTAAATGATCAAACCTGATCCTTTGCTTTGTTGCTTTACATTTTGCCAAGTAAGCGTGTCCACAGGCCCAGTTCATCAACAGCATACGCATCGTACTGTTTTCATAAGACCATAGTTAATTCCTTTAGAAATAACATGCTGCTCTAGCTCACTTTATACAAAGGAAATATTTTTCACAGTTTTGTCCTTCCAGCACTTGCTCTGTCTAGAACGGCAGTGCTTTGTCAACTCCATTGGCTTTTGTACTATGAAGTGGGGTTTGGCTTGTTTTGTTTTTTAATTCAGTCCAGTAGGTTGTCTCCTGTTAACTTTGGGTTTTTTGCTTTTAAGCTTGTAGTTGATTTGTTTGTTCACAGGTATCTCCAAGCAAGGAGTTTCATTCACTTCTACTTTGTGAGTTTAGATATTCTGGCTACAGTGTGATTTTTATCTTTAAAGTGTTTCTTTGTACTCTTCAACAAATGGAACTCAGTGAGATCTGTGGAGTTTCTTTCCTAAATGCTGAGGCAAAGGTATTCTGAAAAAGCATCAGATATTCAACTCCAGAGAGCAAAACTGCAGGCTCCTGTAGTTGCCTAGAGCACACCAGCATGTTTTCTTATCTCATTGTTGAAGAGAAGAAAAATCTGACTGTGCACTGGCTGGAGATGGCTAGTGTACGTAGCTCTCTATTTCATCAGTTGATTAAAGAAATGTTAGTGATACTCCAGGTGCTCACCCAGCAGTTAAACAACCCTATAATGCTGTTTTAAATGTCACGGTAAGTTGGGACTGGGAAGGTGATGAAGGATGGGAACAATAAAAGCAGTTTAGTTTCATTCCACAGTTTATTTACGGCCTAACAAGCAATGAATATCGGGTGGCACATACAAGTGTTAAAAGGCATATTAAGTAAACACAGGGCTGTAAACATTGTGTTCTCAGTTTACCTTTGTTTTGTTATTTAGATTTGAAATGGAGTTGCTGTCAGGAATGATTGCAAATCCTACAAAAACTTGTGGGTTTTGAAACCTTAAATGGCAGATATTGATTATTTCAGGAAGGGAGGGGAAAGGTTGTTTGTTGTTCAAGATGAAATTATCAACTTGATGAGAAGCTTTAAAAAAAAAAAAGGTAAAAATGAAGCAGTACTTCAGGATTCGGTGGCATCCCCCTCAGTAAGTTTTCTAGTCTATATGTTTTACTGGTATTTGTTAGGGTGTGGTAACCAGGGTTTGGTGTGCAGTGTTGAAGGCCAGGTTGGATAAAGCCCTGGGTGGTATGGTTTAGTGTGAGGTGTCCCTGCCCATGCCAGGGGGGTTGGAACTAGATGATCTTAAGGTCCTTTCCAACCCTAACTATTTTATGATTCTATGATTCTAAAATAACCTACATTTCACCTATCCTACCCTATACCTGCCCTGCCCTGTGCCCATGGTTCAGGACTACCATGCAGAAAGATGTCTAGCTGTGTACGGGGGGGGTTTGTGCCTAACTGTCACAGTTAAACATACTTTGCCAAAGACATCTGTGCAGCAAGGCTGGTGGCTGCCACGCTTCCAGCTTTTTAAGGAGTCTGTATGGACCCTCCTAAGTTTTGTCTTCGAGCAGCCATTCACCCCGTACCTGATCACTGAAAGCCTCACTGCAAATTAAACTGAGGTGCCTGTCATTTAACGTAGGATCTCAGGTTAAAAAGCCAAATTCTGTCACAGAGTTGCTACATGCCCGTATAAACATAAAGTATTTTAGGCTAACAAGCTATGAATATGGTGCTGCTTTTGTCCGAAAGTAGTTTCAACTTTCACTCATGAAAGCCTATCATTTTTGCTATCAAATATTTCCTTTGTGTAGGACAGGCAGCTCATCTAACAAAGTTACCTTTTGTAATTCTCAAATGTTAATTATTTTAATACATAAACTTACACAAATTAATTTTTCAATATATGTGCTAAAAACTGCTTTGGTTAATTATTAGATTAAAAGAATTTAACTTACTTATGCATGGAACTATCCCAACTACAGACCAATGATTATATGATGACTAATATAAATATGCTTTGAAATAACTTACTATTTAAAACCTTGCAGAAATTTGCAGTAAAAGTTAAATACATCATTACTTCGAACTTTGTGTAAGGCCAGCACAGATACTATTTATTTCTGGTATAGTGCATCTTTTCTTATTTTCCCCTTCTGTCCTACTAGTTTCTCCAAGTTTATTTTAATCCTTTTTGTTATAACCATCTTGTGCAAATATTAAAAGGGAAGAAAAATCAGAACATTTTAAGATAATATGGAACAGATGCAACTAGTACAGGTCAATGTAATGTTACAGCACAGTAGGTGATGTCACTTGCTTTAAACATAACATTCTGTGGGTTATCAACCAAATATTTTCCCTCTGAAGTAAGAATTAAGCTTATGCTGTGCAGTGGTGTCTGTGAGCTGCCACAGATAAAGCAGCTGAAAGATACAACAGCTGCTTTGATGCATTCAGTCAGTATGGAGGCAAGGTGTCTGATAAATAGCAACTTAAACACTAACTACTCATCAATGAGCACTTCAGTCAATCAGAACTTAACCAGAGGGGACTGTCTAGCTGATCATACGGAGAAAAACATTCTCTGCTTTTCAGCATTTTCCTCTAATTATTTACAGTTGATTCCATCCTTTGTTGACTTCTAAAGAGTAAGCAATTTTTTCTTTTTTCTTTTTTTCTTTTTTGTGACAAGAGGATCTAATATTTGTGCACTAAAATGTAGGTCTAAGGTTTTATTTTCCAAAGATGTGATTGACTAGCCACCTGCCCTCAGACGTACAGGAATTCCTTAACAATCAGTTGTCAGCGTTTACCCATTGTGTATTATGAAAGTACTTTAGTTGTGGGGGTTTTGTTTGTTTTTCAGTCTCGAAGGAATCTTTGTGAAGAAGCCTTGCTGAAAATTAAAGGTGTTATTAGTTTTACCTTTCAAATGGCGGTTCAAAGGTGCGTGGTCCGAATTCGCTCAGACTTGAAAGCAGAGGTAAGCACTCAGTAACTCTCCAGATCCTTCCAGTATTGTGTTCTGTCACACTGAACTCTTCTTTTTTTTTTTTTTTCTCCTGTGTGCTTGTAGGCATTGGCAACGGCAATAGCATCAACCAAAGTTATGAAGGCACAGCAAGTTGTGAAAAGTGAAAGTGGTGAGGAGGTAGGATACATATCTTACTAAACTAGCCTGTCGTTTTAGTTCGGCTGTGTCGTTGCAGCACAAAGGTGCTGTTATTAAAATCTGATGCCAGGCAACATTTTGTAAGTGGGAGTGTTACATATACAGTACAAGGAGAATAAAGGGTATCCTATGTCAGGACATGTATCCATAGAACAGTTTTACAGAACTTCCTGCTTAGGAGAAGGACAAAAATACTGTTATTGCTTCTTTCCTTAATGATACGGAAAGGATCACAGTGAACAGAGTTGAAGTGTTTTTATTTCACTACATTTCTACATTAAATGGGCTGTGCCTTTATTTGATATTTTTTCTTCCATGTTAAGCCAAAGCTTTTATTGTATGTCTTCTAAGCATAGTAGTTTCCATATATCTAGTAGGTTCCATTTGTATCCTCTCTGTATAGGAGGATGAGGAGGAGTCTCACAAAATACATGCCTGTTGTCCTGAGTTATCTGTGTAACTTCCATTCATTCTTTTAAGTTACAACATTTGACATAATTTTAATCTGTTGTGGTTTATCAGATGCTAGTTCCATTCCAAGATACTCCAGTGGAAGTAGAGCAGAATACGGATCTACCTGAATATTTACCAGAAGACGAAAGCCCAACTAAGGAACAGGACAAAGCAGTGTCTCGTGTTGGGTCACACCCAGAAGGTGCAGCAAGCTGGCTCAGCACGGCAGCAAACTTTCTGTCAAGATCTTTCTACTGGTGACTTGTATGTGGTGTTAAAAGACTGTGTGAATGAACCAACAGGGGGGCCAGTTTTCCATTGGTGTGGTGAACTGCCAAGTGCAATTTGCAATAAATCATTACGAAAATTTTAGATTAAGCAAATGTATGCTGCATTTTACATTTTATTGGATGTTTAGCCTGATAGGGCAGGGGTCAAAGGACAGAGGCCTCCAATCAAATTGTTCTTTTTTTTCTTTTCCCCTGTAGGTTTTATTGCTTCACTTTTTAAATATGGGTCCACTGTTATATACCAAATGTTTATCCATATAGAGCTTTAAGTTTGACTTCACATGAAACACATGGTAGGAAGAATCTGTTTGACTCAAGTCTCAGGGCCTCTGTGAAAGAAAATTCTTAATAGCTCTAGCTGTGCATTAAATAAAATGCCCTTTTTATTTCAGCTTCCCTTTGGACTAATGTTGTTTTGTTAAATTTTCTAAATTTTGACTCCAGAGAAAAATACAGTCTGCCTCTTTTTTTGCCTTTATTTTTGCCAGCCGCATTCACAGTGTGAGCACGATGTTCCCCTTTTGCTATTAAACTAGAGTCACTACAGACTTGAAACTTACAACCTTTTATGTATTTTGAATTTTTTCCAGCCTGCCCTTAACCACTGGAGTGCTTGAGATTAAGAAATAAGGGATTGAATAAACAAATATGTATACATACATTGTACAGTAAATAAATTAGAACATATTTGTAATGGTGGCTGTGACTGACTGATATATATATATATAACTAATAAATACCACTGACTGCTGTTTAGGCTAGCTGGGAAGAGCATAGCTAAAAGAGATGTGGTCTAATGTAGTGATGACCCATTGCAGCTCTGTCTGAAGAGAATAGAGGGATGTAGACTGTATTTGGTTGAGAAGTGGTGTTCACTGTTAGGAAACATTTGATGGTAACTGAAACTTTAAACTTGAAGAATAAAGCGGAACTGAATGCCTCTTGCCACAGTGCCACACTTACAAATTTTGACTTTAACCCTTTTTATTTTTTTACCTAACAAATATGATATGTAATTATTCTTCCCTCCTAATATCTTTCATGAGACTCCCATCAGCTTGGATAGGCCTAAAATCATATGCAAACAATTGCCTTTGCTCTGTTACTTACAGACAGCATAGGTTGAAAGATGTCTTGGTAGCTTCTTTGACCAGAAGTGATAAAAGCAGAACTTTTGTAGACAGAGAATAACATCTATCTGAGCTGTTAGTAAACATTGTGTGAGAGGATTCAATACACAGTGCTTGAGAACTGCAGTGCCACTGCTTTGTTCCACCAGAGAAATACAGCTGAGAACTTTAAATAATGTTATAAAATAACCTCATTAGACAACGCTTTTTTGTGGTAATGTATTTGCTATAATGTTAATTATATTTACCACTTGGAGACTCAGAAAAAGAATTTAATACATCAAAGTTATTATTCCCTTGGGCCTATGCACGAGGAATAAAAAAAAAAAATATAAATCACAGGCTGTCATAATACTACAGAAATGCTGAGGAAATGATAACATAAAGTAATAATGCAGGTCAGAGTTCACCCACCCAAGTTAGTTGTTATTCTAGGATTAAAAAAAGAGAAAAGCTTGTTGGCAGACTAGATGTCTCATGTTTTTTAATATATCTAGTTTATTTTTGATTCAGGTTTACACGCACAGATTGAAAATACAGGCTTTCCAGGGCATGTATTGCTTTAAATATGTAATACTACTCATATGGCTGTCTAGAATGTTACAGTACCAAATGTGTTTGAAAAGTTCTCTGTTCTATAGCCATGAATGCAGAGTTTTATTTTTCTGCATTAACATCTGTTTGCATTTGCATTATTGCACATCTCTACTAAAAGACTGCACCCTTTGGATATTAATGGTTCAATACCAGTAGGTATTACAGTTTGTTTGTGCATTCGGTCTGTAGGTGTGCTTTTATGACAGTATTGCAGCTCTTGTAGAACAGTATAAGGCATCTGTAAAAGTTTTTGAAATATATTGTAAAATAATAAAGGATAATATAACAAAATCTGACTTGTGCCTTTTAAAATATTTAAAAGGCTGGTGCCTTTTTTAAATGTTCTGACATTCTTTTAAGCTGTTAGTGGTATTAGAAGTAAACCTTTTTCATCTTTAGTTTAACAGAGGAGTGCAAATATGTGGTCATAGTGAGGCCTTTGCTGCATATCATAG
This sequence comes from Lathamus discolor, assembly GCF_037157495.1. Lineage (NCBI taxonomy): Eukaryota > Metazoa > Chordata > Aves > Psittaciformes > Psittacidae > Lathamus > Lathamus discolor. The sequence goes on along the minus strand of NC_088885.1, from coordinate 124,275,204 downwards.
TGGGGCTTTTGTGTATGTTTAGAACATGCTTGCATTTTAAACTGAGTTTTTGTACAAAGTATACAAGTAGAAGCTACTTAAGGATATTGTCTCAATTTCATTCTTGGGATTTCTGGAGATTAGGGTTTTTTTTAATGACTGATGCTGTGTGGATGCATATTTCATCAGGCGAATTAAGAGCCACCAACATTCCTGGCGAAACTTCTGACTTTCAAAAAGCAAAAAAACACCCAGACACAGCACACAGTTGTTAATTTTATGCTTGTTCTTTCTCAGAGGTCAAATGAAGGGTAAGAAAGCCCTTTGACCTAGGAAATGGCCAAAATAAAATTACTGCAAAATTAGAGGCTTCCAGAAAGAAGCTGAACTGGAAGACAGCGCGCTGGTATCGCATTGCACTAGCTGCAAAGTACTTGACTGCCAAGGACACCACTGCATGCATCATGGTTTAAGCTCCTGAATTGTCCTAGTGTTATGGCTATGTACAGCATAATAGATTAATCACTACCATGTTTCTTCGTAATAAGAGTAAATGCCTATGGGATAGGTAGAGGCAAAACTGAAGCTTGTAACTGTGCCCTGCGAACAGCTGTCAAAGCACTGCAAGCATTCTGCAGTATTGTGAAATACAATATACTCCAGCTTTCCCACTCCACAATCATCTACGGCTTATTCTGTACAAAAATACTGGTGTGGCTAAGTATTGCCATAGGCTGCGTAAGCTGATGGGGAGAGCAGTGCGTGGGGGTAATTCGGAAGAAAACATCGAATACCTAGACAGATGCAAACTGGCAGGTGTGAAGTAGTACTGGAACTGCCTCAATGTAAAATAAACCGTGGGTGCTCCTTTTTGCCTGTGAAGAACACTCCAGCTGTCAGCTACCAGAGTTTAGAAACATACCTAGTAAAATTCTGAGCAGCCGCATTTGTTGCTGTATTCACTTTGCAGAAGGCTGGGTGATAAAAGTCTTTCCTCTTTCTTCATCTGTACCTAATTATTCTGAGTTCCTAAAATGTGAACAAATCTATTTGTTAAGATGAGAATAACCTCTCAACCCATCTTGGATTCTGAACGTAATTCTTCAGGAAAAGTTGAGAGCGCATTATTTGGTGAAAGCGGGTGGGTGGTGGGGTCACTGGAGACTTCTTCAGTGAGGTTCAGTATCTAGCCTCGGGGGTGAGACTGACTGCTAAGATTCCTCTAAAGCTTAATATAAAGCTACTACAAAAAGAAATTGTCCTATTTCTTGTAGTTTGTACAGAGCTTGTTCAGCCTGCTTTACATGCAGGTTTTGAATAGGGCTGAAAAAAACCTGATTTACATTTGCAGTACTTTGCATATATATTGGTTGAAACATGGAGAGCAAGATCTACTTCTGTAAGCTGCTGCATGTGCTAGATCAGAATTTACATTAGTTGAAGATTTCTTCGTGTCATTGTTCATTGATGGGCATATGGCACTAGGTTTGCTAAATAACTGGGAGAGTTAGAGCTTCCCCTGGGGAATAAATTAAGATCAGTTAAAGCAGTTGTGCGGAGATACAAAACCGTCTCGGAGATGCACACTGTTAACCATGTTTTTGTGCCGGTTGTGATGGTAAAAGTTGTCTATTATGTTAGAATCTGAAGGCTGCTACCTGGAGCAAGTTCCCAACAGCTCTGTCTCTTCATGCCATGAAGACTGCACAGAACTTGGTAGCTACATAATTTCCAGAAGTGTTTAATACTTGCCCAGTGCCTACAGTTCAGGTTAGTTATCTGGCAGTGCTTGTCCCAATCTGAACAGCATTTCTAAGGAGCTGAATAAAAAATCACAGCTGGAACAAAATTCTTAACACAGGAAGCACCGCTATGCCAGCAGCGAATGGCAACATGTCTGATCGGCATGAAATGACACTTTCAAGTAGCAGATATAAAAAACTGAATACCACAAAACCACCATATGGGAGCATCGTTGCTCCCATTTCCTACTGGAGCACCGAGTTAAGTGTAAATAGTGAGAGTAAGGGAGTATGGCTGGCTTGAAGTAATGCCTTGCTGTTTCATACCTCTTCTCATTGAGATCCTTCAGGGACATGAGTGTGCTAACCCACGGGTGCAGGGCATTGACGTGTCGGCTTCTCCATGGGAACTGCTCCCCTGGATGTTTGCTGATGGAAAGGGAGGGTCACCATGAGCTCATGGTGAGCTACCAGGGAGCAGCTGGGAAGCTGTTCATGCCCAACATCCCACAGAAATGCAAACACCTGTAACACGAGGTCTTCACAAAGGTGGTTTTCTATTAACCTGGTTTTAGTTTGTCTATCCAAATTGCTCGGGAATCTGGGGAAGTGCAAAACTGTGAACCGTCTCTGATTCTTAGTTCATGCCTCATTACAAAAACAAGCTGAAATGCCTTCCATTTTAAGGGAGGCCTTCACGCTGTCCTGAGCGCCTCTGGCCTGAATTAGAAAAGTCAGACCTCTCGTAAGCAACTTTCCTTATTGAGTTATGTATAGGATTGCATCATGAGCCAGCACGGTTGGAAGCCAGTTTTGCTCTCAAAATAGACCTTATTGATTTGTTGAAGTTCTGTACTGATTTATTATCAGCTGGACAGCCTGCTGGGACATCTAGTCTAGGAAATGCTTTACCTAGAATACCTAGAAAGGTTGGACCTTGAGGAGGATCCTTGAGGTCCCTTCCAACCTGCTATGAGTCTGTGAACTTTTGGTAAGAAAATACCCTTTCTAGTTGGTTTTCCAAAAACTATTTAGCTGTCGTTACCTGACAGTTATGTGTTATGCTGTTACGGTATATTTCAACGGCTTTGTGCAACATGAGTTATTTCAGCAGTGCTACCTGCATGAGGTGCCCAAGGCATCTGCTATCTTCACGTAAATTAAAGCATCGCCCTGACGGTGGTGTTTACAGCCTTTCCAGCAGTTAATGTTGTTTGTGGTATTTGATCCTTTGTATTTCTTTAAGAAGGTGTCATCTCCTTTATAGAATTCCCATGTATACACCATCATATAGCTGATAGGAGCATCATTAATTTTCAAGAGTGTATGTATAGCATGGGTTGAAAGAGGTAGCACAAGATGTCCTATTTATTGTGTGATCTTTTGGCCGTGCTTTTTGCATTGGGAAGAATCGATGGTGCTTTGGTTTGCATTAAACTTTGAAGGACACGTAAAGAATCCAGCATGGGAACTCCTATTGGGAAGGGTGAGAGCAAGGAGAGGGAAGCTGGAAGCCAGTTCCCAGAGAAACAGGCATTCCACTTGCAAAAGGCAGCTCCTCATGGCCAGAAGAACAGCACTAATCTAAGGTTACACGAGGCTGTCTAAAGGTGATGGTTTAATTTGTATTATTGCAAGATTAATATTTTCCTGAATGAAAACTTAAACTGCTGTAATAGACTTTTGATTATAAACCCCTATATTGCTAATGTGGAAGTCCCACATTTAATATTGACAAAGCCATTCACGGTCATTATCTTGGTACAAAAAAATAAAAAGCTTATATTATCCTTGGTTTTCATGGCTTTACCTCCTTTGCTGCAACAAATATGTGCTGTAATGTTTTAGCAAATAACCATTATTGTTTATACACTGTAATTCAGTGGGATGGAGTAAATGGCATATTTTAAATAGTCTATTTCTTTGCATATAAAATACCTGTAAAGCTTACTGAAGGTAAAGAGTAGCTACTACTTAGCTCTCAATTGTTGGCTACATTCCTGAAACAATGAAGATATATCACGCACTATAATAGGGAAATGGCAGCCATTTAACATAGTTGAGCATTAACTCTGTCATTTAGGCTGCTGAAGCAATCTTATTATTATAGTCAGTGTAGCTGGTTTTGTTTCTCCATATGTGTAGATGTTCTGGTGTATAAAATGCGTTGCTGTTTGTAACAGTAAATTACATACGCTCGAACACTACCCTTGCTATTTAAATGAAGTTATATCTGGACCTTTCAACAGAATAAGCAAAGATAAAGTAATAACGTCTGGTTTTGAAATCTTTTTCATGGTAGTAGCTTTAAAAGTGAAAATGCCCTGTGTCACCCTGCAAAATTTTGTTCTAAGAGAAAAAATAACAGTCTTTTTCTATGTAAGCCTTCACTATGAAAACAGCTTCTTGAAACATATCTTTGCAGTGCTTATTATCAAAGAGGTGCATGTTACCCATTCCAAATCTCGGACCCTGTAAATGAAAGCTGGTGATGGCTAGTTTTTCACCTGGGGTATCTCTAAAGTCATGACCTTTTTAATATTACGTTTGCAGTTTATACCTGTGTGTCTGGCTAGAGCAGTTGAGAATGTCATAATTTGCTCTGTTTTCTTTTTTCTTCAGCCTTCCATGTACATGCACAAATACATGTATATATACACCACCCTCAGTACAATGAACCTTGGCAAAAGTGTCACTAGTGCTATAGCTAAATAGTCAGTACAACTCAATCGAGGGTCTATAGATTATGAAAAGGAAAGGGTAGGTAATAGGGGAAAACACCAAACCAAGCTTTGAACTTTAAAAAACTGTAATGTATCTAAATGTAAGAAAAGCTTTATTGAGACACTGTTCGTAATATACAAGATAATACATAATGTGGCATTATGCTGACCTCTCTGTAGAGTGAATTGACATCTGGTAAAGTCCAGTAAGGGGCAGACCTGATTATTTCTTGTGAAGACCCTTAATATGTAAAAGTTCCCTCCATAGTTTAATTGAAGTAGGAAGACAAGAAGAAAAAAACCTAATGCCACAAAATGAAGTGAAAGCTCAAAGGTAGCCCAGCCCTCTCTGATCCTTTTCTGCCCCTTGTCCCAACACCGTCATCACCAGCCTGCAGCAGGGTCTGTAAACAGGGATGTGGGGAGGAGTGGACCCTTTCCTTACGTGAGAGTAGCTTTCAGTGAAAAAAGGTGGCTACCACAGGCGTCCTGTTAGCTCTACAGTACTTTAATGTTAAACTGCCTCTGAAGAGATGTGTGCTTAAATGCCACCAGTGAACATTTTGTTTCCTTCCTTCAGGATGGGAACACCCAAACTCAGAGTGCCTTGTTGAATCCTGAGCCCCAGGCTAGCTCCCAGCTGCTGAGTGATGGTTTTGGGATCACCTAAATGGATGATAACGGGTACCCAGCAAAGTTTCAATGTCTGCTCCCAGTGACTATAGCCCATCTCGAGTACCCACCTACTCCTAGACTGAAACGGCAGCTGGCATCAGCTACTCAACCAATCCAATTTACTTTCAATCACACCATTACTACAACCTCCCTCCTCCATCTGTGTAAACATATGTCTTTGTTAAACACCACCATTTGTACAGGATAAAAATTGTCAATGCTGACAAAAATGCCCCCACATAATGCTGTTGTGATTGCAATGTTGTCCTTAAGCTGATTTTAAAGAAGTCTGTGAGCTGATCAACATCTTCCACTGCCCTTAGTGGGAAACTGATAGAAATAAATCTTGTAAAAATGGTTTTATTTTGTCCGTGGGTAAAATGCTTTTCCAAGACTCAGCTCTTAGAAGCTATATATTAATTGTTAGTGGCAGTTTGCAGTTCCACAGTAATACCCCAAAGCCATCACTGTTTCCTGAGTAGTCCTTTCTAATATTAGTGTGCTATCTTGGCAAGAGCATATTTCCCTTATACCTTTTGGGGCTGGCCCTTAAATCTGGCATAGGAGAAAGTCACAACTCTGAAAAAGCATTTGGTTATTAATGACTGCTCCTTGCACCAGCTTTTCTTCAGGAATGACTGCTTATGGCCTCTGTACAGGAGTCTTCTTGTAGTATAGCGCAGCTAGGACTGTCCTACAACATAATTTAATCACAGCATAACTGGGGGCCTCCACTCTCTAAACATGAGCATTATCGAAGAATTTCTCTTCAGCAAACTGAACGCTCATAAAAATTTTACAGTGCTGGGCCGTCCTGTAAAACATTGGCTTGATCAGCATTAAGGCAGGGAAAGAAACTGGTTTTGCTTTCTGGACCTAAGCTGCTCATTCTTTGGGCCTTAACAACAGACACTTAAAATTAACAGTCCCTATCGCTATATGTCTGCACTTCTCATCTTGCTCTAGCATCTATCAGCCCAGGGTGAGATCCTAAGCAAGTAAGTAAGCATTTTCTTTTGTGCAAACCTGCTTCTTCTGGTGCACACTTTGCTCCTTTCTTTTGCTCTTATTTACAATACTTGTGTTGCCATCATCATTGTGCTCTTCCATCTGTTCAGCCCTGGAAATACTAAACATGAAACTGTAGTTACCAAAGTCCCACCGTGACCTGGACTTTGATTCTGAGAGGACTTAAACCCAATCATTTTGCTTCTTGCTAGTTTTCTCCAGCCATTTTGGCACTCGGGTATGCTAGTGTGCATTTCCAAGCTTTTTTTCCGCATCATCTCTGCAGCTGTGAGGATTAGGGATGTTTGGTTTTTAATGAAAATTCAGGCTTTTTAGCATTGCTTCCCTTACAAATGAGTACTTTGCAAAAGCAAGCGTCAGAAAAACAAAAAACCCCAAACCCTGTAGAAAGATTAAACCAGTTTTCTGCCTTTCTTCTTACTTAGCTAATTCACTTCTTTCCTCAGTGGCCTCTGTTTTATTCTGGTGGTCATTCTGCTGTTCCGTGCTACCTTTTCCTGTTTCCCTGGCGTGGTGGTTTTGTAAAACATTCAGTGACTTCCACATTTTTGGGGATTTGGTTTTGTTTGTTTTGTTGGGTTTTCTGGCCTGCTCCACTAACCATAACCGTGATTCTTGTATAAACTAAGAAGTGGGATATCAGGAACCTTCTTTATTCAGTGTTTGGAAGTATCGGTATCTCCCCCTGCTAGGGACCTGGTGGCTGCTCATGCAACCTACCAGTGCCAATAGGAAGGACTCCTGCCTTGTGCTACTCGCAGTCCAGATATTTTTGTAGCTGCTGATCTGGCCTTATTCCTCAAGCTGCTGCTTAGTGGTTTATGACTATTTGAATGTTATGAAGTTTCTAAGGAGGCACTTTTTAATGGGTTAATCTTGCAGTTCTGATGAAAAGGGAGAAACTCCCACCCCGGTTGTCTGGTGCAGAAAGGCTGCTTTCGTCTTCTGCTGGGCCTCTGGACCCCCTGAACTCTGCCTTGACTTGAGGCTCAGCCTCCATTTCGCTGATGGTACCTCCACCACCTGGGCAAGGGAGCTAAAGGAAGGTGGCACTGGTCGGTTTCCCACATAAGCAGATACTTGCAGCAACACCTTCCCCTGGTGTGCTTTTACTTCGAGTTTCCCATTCAGCTTTTGGAGGCATAACGTGTCTTTTTGCATTTATTTTAAAAGGACCTTTAATTGGCTGCCTGGCTATGCAGATCTGCTGCATAGGAAGAAACTCCGCTTTTACTGCACCTCAGGTCTTAGCACTTCTTTCAGCTGCTGCGGTCCATGCTCATTCCTATTACTATGTATTTGGTCCTGTATCAAACACAGAACGTTTAGGCCCAGCCCTTGGCAATGCTGTTAAGCACGGTTATATGGCTATTGCCTCCCAGCCAACAGCTGATACTGTCCACTTTAAAGAAGATATTTCATCATTCTGCTTTTTTTTTTTTGTGTTTGTTTTCCACAGCATACCAGGTTGGAACAGACCTCAAGGATCAACTGGTCCAACTTTTACAGGTAAGCATGACCTAGGCTAGACGTCCCAGCACCCTGTCCAGCCAAATCTTATGTGCTGAAAGTGTCTGGTGTTGGGAGTCCATCACTTCCTTGGGAGATGATTCCAGTGTCTGTTCTTATTGTGAAAATTTTTCCTCTTGTGTCTGGTGGGACTCTTCCCAGGACTAACTTGTACCCATCACCCTTGTCTTTTCCTTGCAAAAAGCGGGCCTCAGTCTACTTTGTAACCACACTTTAAATACTGGGACATGGTGATAAAGGTCTCCCCAGATCCTTCCCTTCTGCAGGCTGAACAAGCCCAGCTCTCTCAGCCTTTCCTCACACCGCAAGCTTCCTGGACCTCTGATTATCCTTGTGGCCCTTTTCTGGACCCTTTCCAGCCTGTCCACATCTTTTTTTGTATAGCGGGGACCAAAACTGAACACAGTATTCTGGGTGTAGCCCAACAAGTGCTGAGTAGAGTGGGATAATGCCACCTTTGCCTCTGCTGGTGATGCCCCTGTTGATGTAACCCAGCAACCTGTTGGCTTGCTTTGCTTCAGCAGCACACTCTTCACTCATATCGAACTTGTGGTCCACCAGGACCTTCAGGGCCCTTTCCACAGCGCGGCTCCCCAGCTGTGCAGATCCCAGCCTGTGCTGCGCTCCTGGGCTGGGTTCTTCCCGGACGCAAGACCCCACAGCTGTCCTTGTTGAACTGCCCTTGCTGAAAACCCACCTGCAAACAAAGCGCCAAGGGACGCTAACTAATTCCTGCCGGATTTGCTCCTGTTGCCGTTGTCGCCCCGGGGCGGGCTGGCAGCGCCCGGAGCCGGACCGGAGGCGCCGCGGCAGCGAGCGCGGTGCGGTGCGGTGCGGGTGCGCGGCAGGGCGGTCGCGCTAGATGGCAGCATGGACGTGCCGTTGGAAGGGCGGGAGGCGGGCGGGAGGCGGCGGGGACCCGGGACCCACCGGGGAGGCTCTCGCCGCCACGGCCCTGGGCCGTGCTCTTGGCTGGGCATCAGCGCAGTGGGGCATCCCGAGCCCAGCGCCTAGCTTTAGCTTTCCTATGTGTTTATTTGTGTCATTCATTTGTATTATTTTAATGAGTTCTTTCACTTTTCGGCTGACTTCTGCGTTGCCGAGAAAAAAAGAAAGAGAAGGCTATTATATTTTCTTTGTTCTCACACAGCCCCCACTGTTCGCTTTCCCTAACTTTTTATCCTTATCATAGAATCATAGAATAGATCCTTCTTTTTTTTTAAAGAAGATCCTTCTTTTTTTTTTAAAGAAAAGCTTCCTGTGGAAGCAAGGTTTTGTCCCTAACTGAAGATCACAGCTTATTTTTCACACCTGATTTATTCATAACTGCATATACAGTGCTATGGACAATCCTAGTGATCCTGAAATGGAATTCATAGTAGGGATTGTATGGCCGTGTGTAAATATCGGCATATCTATGCTCTAAGTGGCACCTGCTTGAGTGACAGGAGTCCTGATCTGTCAGCAATGCAAGCACGGGTTAAATTACTGTTATTTTAGTGTAGAATAGAATGCTTTGGGTTGGAAGAGACCCTAAAGCTCATCTGAGTTCTGACCCCCTGCCATGGGCAGGGACACTTTCCACTACACCAGGTTGCTCAAACCGTCCAACCTGGCCTTGGACAGTGCCAGGAATGGGGCATCCACAGCTTCTGTGGGCAGCCTGTGCCAGTGCCTCACAACCCTCACACTAAAAACTTCTTCCTAATATCTAACCTAAATCTCCCCTCTGTCAGTTTAAAGCTATTCCCCCTTATTTTACCACTACCTTCCCTCATAAAAAGTCCCTCTCCAGATTCCTTGTAGGCCCCCTTCAGGTACTGGAAAGCCACAGTGATACCTCCCTGCAGCCTTCTCTTGTCCAGGCTAAACAAGGTCAACTCTCTCTGCCTGCCTTCATAGCAAAGGTGCTCCAGCCCTCTGAGCATCTGCATGGCCTCTTCTGGACTTGCTCAAGCGTATTCAGATCCCTCTTGTGCTGGGGGCCCAGAGCTGGATGTAGTACTCCAGATGGGGTCTCACTAGGGTGGAGCAGACGGAGAGAATCACCTGCTGGATGTGTTCCTTTTGATACAGCCCAGGATATGGTTGGCTTCCTGGTCTGTAAGTGCACATTGCTGGCTCGTGTTGAGTTTCTTGTCAATCAGCACCTTCAAATCCTTGTCCTCAGGGCTGCTCTCGATCCATTTTATCCTGAATGCAGAGGATCCTGGTATGATTGAACCCGAAATTTACCCCAGGCTCTTTGCGAGTGCCCCTTTTTAGGTGGCTAAGGTTTAGTCTGCATTTGTTCAATCTGATTTTGGACTGTTTTGTGACTCACCCAGTGCTGGGAGCAGGGAGAGCAGCCTGGCTCCTGGCCCTTCCCAGGGAGAGCTGCTTCCCCTGCCCGGATGGAGCAGATACTACAGATGCCTCCCTGCTGCAGCTGTAGGGCTGGTCCTGGGTGGGTGGAAGGGCGAGTAGGGCAAAGGAGAGGTCTGGGTAAGGGTGTGACACTTTACCCACGCTGGTATAAGTAAAGTTAGGCCCCAGGTTAAGGTAGCCAGAGTTTGAGATCTTGGTTGCTTCTTTAGAAGGTGCTGCTCTTTTACTCCCTTAGGCTTAGCCTTTGAAAAACAGGCATTAGTTGTGAAATTGGCGGAAACTAACCCCATTGTTATTGAGACAATCAGTGTAGCAGAGGTCAAAAAACATATTCTAATGTAGAGCCCAGAAGAGACACACTGATTTTTTTCAGTGTTATGTATGCATTTTATTCCATAAGATAGCAAGTGGATAGTTGGAAACAAGTATTTTTTCCTGTTCTAGGCCCTGTTTGAAAAGGCTTACTGTAAGATCAGTTGACTTGGTGGATGTGAATGAATGCATGTGTAGGAGAGATAAATGCTGTGGGTATTAGTTCAAAGAGCTCTTGTTAACTGGACTTTCCTGAATAGCTAACAGTCTGTTTATAGACTTCTCCCCACCCACATCAGTGCATATTCAACAACTCTATCCTATGCAATATACATAAAAGTTAAATTTCATCAAACTGCTACAGCAGTAAATGCTTCAGTATTCTTGCAGAGTGTAGCACAGAGGACACATGATAATGATTAGCGTTATTTCCCTCATGGGACTTTTCCAACACACGTCTGCTTGGTGTGTGGGCAGAGCGAGAAGACCAACTTAGGAATTCCTTTGTTTTATGGTCCTGTCTGGCCTTGTGTCAGACACACTGACTCCGGTTGTGGGAGCAACTGGAGAAGTTGGTGTAAAGTCTGCTGATGCTTGTAACGGGATTAAATTCCCTTCTCAGGTCTTTAGACACTTTCCTGGAAAGGGTCTGACATGTATTACTAGAATGGACTGCTCAAAATTAGGAACCTCTCACTGAAATAAAAAAATAGGGATAGAATAATGCCACGTAAAAGTGGATGACGATAGCAATATTCCATAGAGAGAGAAGTGATAAATGCAAGTTGTGGGTGTTACTGACTATGCTACCAAATATTTTGATACCAATTAAAGTGTAGTGCCACTAGAGATGTTTTCATCACAATATGAGACAGAAGTACAAATACTGACTCAGAGAACGACAGTGGGGATATAAGCTTGTGCCACAACAGATGTATAACTGCAGAGAGGCATCTATAGCAGAGTGATTCAGAAAAAGCAGGCACACAGGATTGCATCTTATGGAGATGACAGAAGTTGAGTTTTTTCCTGTGGGGACAGAAAAGAGATCTTCTCCCAGCAGTCAGGCAGAAAAGTGAATTCAATCTCAGCCTTTAGAAACGTCCCAGGTGGCAAGGACTGTCAGCAAGTCTAGATGGCTGCAATTCAGTGACTTAGGCTGAGTTTCATAGTGCAATGATTGTTTTATTTTTACTTTTTATTTTCATAGTAAGTCAAACATAGTCATTATGTGAAAACTTCTCAGACGTCTTACCCTGAGAAATACACTCTTGGGTATTTTGTTCGAAATGAGATTTGCAGTCTGATTGGTTTGAGGGCTCAACTCTTGGAGAGTCTCCTGTGTCTTATGTTCATATTGTATGGACATCATCAAAATGAAATTTAAAGTGTCTGTATTCAATTTGGCTTCAAATGGACATGTAGAGGAAGAAATAGCTCACAAGAGCTTTTATGTTGTTCTCTTCACAGTATACCTCTAACAGTTCAAAGCATAAAGACTTTTAGTTCTTCATTTATGCCTATTGCTGTGTTACTAGTAAGATGGAAAAACAACAGTGGGAACTGAAAGCAGGAACAGACTATTAAACACAGGCATTCAGTGAATCCTGAAGCAAAATGAGCATTTCTTTATTAATATTTTAGCAAAACTGGATTCTTTCCCCAAATAAAACAATGCTATAAAATATCACAGATTCAGCATCTGCTGGATCTTCATTAGTTTAACTGTTATGATTCAATTTAATGAAATTTTATCAGCAACACTTAAAACTGAAGTGCAGAGAGTGCTTTTTCTACAGATAACAACATCTTTGGGCAATAGAAATTTGGGCCTGTTTGCTGATGGTCTTTGTAGCACTACTTTAGGAATAGCTCTTACTGCTGCTTCTCTCTCCAGGCAGAAGAGTGTCTAACAGGGTCAGCAAGTGTTCTTTGCACTGAGAAGCACAAATTCCACTGGTGTGACTGTGTACTATTCACGTTACAAGAGGAGGAAAAAGAGGATGACCACATAGCTCTTCAGGTCAGCCAGACATGTAAAAGCCTCTCCCTTCTTTTTTACCACTGGTTTCTTCCTAGTGCCAGAAGTTCCAGAAATAAGGGTTTTAGGGAAGTTTTGCAAAATGAGGTAAAACAGATGGGCTGGGATCTGGAAAGGTCTAACCAAGTAAAGATGTCAGGGGAGGGCAGGGAGAGAGGAGGACAAGTAGTACCACTGGCTTGTTGAAGGTGGCAAAGTCAGTGGATTAGGATACCTCAAACAATTCCAAAAATTCTGGGATGAGGCGGCATATCTGTCAAATCCCACTGTTATTAAATTCAGAAAGGTTTTGATAACTTAATATACAGGCAGCTTTAACTTGGAGAAATGGGGGTCATAGTTGTAGACACCTCTGTCTACGGCTTTATTGCGCTAGCAACCATTTTGCCATGATTTCCTCTTACTTAGACTACCTTGGGAAGTTCAAGGGTGCTACCTATGGAGCATCAAGGTAAATACAGGGGAAAGAACATCAAACATTGCTTAAAATAGGGACAGGAAGCTCAACCTTGTTGGGCTGTGCAGCAGTCGTATATAAAGAAAAGTCAGAAAGCAAAAAAGGATGTTGCCTTAATGAATTTCTGTTCTGTGCACCCCAATCTGCTTGCAAATCTGCAACCACTAAAACACACAAACAATAACACATAAAATAGTGCAGAACTGAGAGAAGCTTGAACTGACCTTGGCACCTGGGGAGCAAGGAGGTGGCTGAAATACAATTATTACTCCTTTTGCTGACTTTGGCCCTGGATGAAATAAATGATCAGAAAACCACAGTTTCATTAACCATTTACCATTAAGTTGCTTGACTGCTTGCTTCTCATTCGACTGGGAGACAATTTGTTTTTCACTACCTGGCTTGAAGAGACACTGAAGAGGTGAGCTTACTATTTTATATCAATATACCACCAGGACCTCGAAGACCCTTTTGCTCAATTCCTTCTCTTTTCAGAGTCCTGACAAGTGCTGCTGCTCTGGCTGTGCATAGCCAGACATCTCAGTATAAGAGCTCACGGGCTCACATTGGGACAGGATCGTAAGAAATGCTTGATTCAGAAAGCGACGCTGGGCTGTCAGTAGGTGGTGTGGCAGCATGAGGTTGAGTAAAGCATAACACGCAGGAGGGAAGCCTTTAGGTAGAGTTAAAGTGATCCTGCCTATAGGACTGCACAAACTCTTTGGTACCCCTTGCAAAAGCAGAAATAGGATTAATGTCCTGGTTGACAAGTAGCCCATGAAAGCATACTGTGTGCGTGTATGATTTCCTAGTGTGGTGATCCAGACCTCCTTTGCACATTAAAGGCTTTCATGCAGCACATGCAAATCTTGTAGGCATGCCTCTAATAGGTAGAGTGTTGGACCACTTGGTTAAAGAGTCCTCTGTATGTGTCATAATCACATAAGTTAAATTCAGCTTGCTGCTTGTGGAGCTGTCAGCCTGAATGCTCTTGAAATTAAGCTTTCACAGTTTGCCATCTGGGTCCTGTATGAAGGCAAAAATGTTTCCCATCTCTAGAACCACGTATTAAGAGACAAAAATTGAAGTTTTCTATACACCTGCCAAACCCACATCTCGGTACCAATTATGGTTGAGAGTTTTCTTGGAAAAAAATCCGTACAACAAAATGTATCTTTCTGATAAAGTAGTGGAAGCATTTAGTTTAGAAGTTTCAAGTTATGCATGACTGGTATTGCATGCTTGTCGTTATAACTGTAGTTAAAAGTCTTAACCTCTTCACTCAGTTCTTGTTTGGGCAAGAACCCTACTCACCTAATTGGTCTGAAATGCTAGTGTCTTCAGTACTGATCCCTCCAACATCAGGATCCTTTGTCACAGAGCTTCAGTTCAGGCTGGCTTTACCCATAGGGGTGATTTTGAGCAACCTTAAGGAAATACCTAAGGTAACTTCTGTGAGTTTTTAGCAGGAACGGCTCGCACCTGGTAAAGTATTTTTCATTTTGCATTTTTTTAAAAGAGATGATGATGATCGGCCTGAGTTTTGCTCAGATTGTAAATGTTCTCCTGCTTTTAATTTGCATTTCCATCTACAGTTGACAGACTTTAGAAAGTCCCTTTCTCCTTCTGTATTTGTGCAATAATGAACAGGCCGGCATTCGGCTTGGTTGTGTGATCAAATCTAACTTCATGAGATTGCTGGGATATAAGGTCTCTGTACAGCCATCCAATAACTCACTCCTAAGGTATGCGCATGTAGGAGACAGCTGCAATGGAGCATGGGATAGCACCATGAATTGCTTCTCCTTTCTCTAACTTTGTGCCTAGATGAAAGAAATACTCAGAATATCGGTGTTTCATTATTATGACTACAAAAGGAGGGTGAACATAGTCATTAGAAAGCACTGATGTAATACATGTCTGTTTCTACATTAATAACATAGATTTAGTTCAGAGGGGTGAAATGAAATATATGCCTTGCTTCACTGCAAGCTATTTTAGTCCCTCCATGCAGACTTTACAAGCTGGAAATCACATAGCCTTGGTATAGATAGATGGGAGCCAGCTAACAGGTGATTAAAACCACTTTGAATTCCTGGCTTTCATTGTTTTATGGCTGCGATGTCTCATCTTATGTAGAAAAATGTACTTTTCTGGGTGCCAGTACACAGTCTTGACATCTCCCTTTCCCTAGCAGGGGTCCCACGTTCCCTGCGTGGCATCAGATACTGAAAACGTGGTGGTTGTTGGGGTGGTTATACATTTTGCAATTGTATATAAGAGATATTTTGATAATTCGGCAAGGGATTTTTCTTTTTTTTTTTTTTTTAATTAAAGCTTGATATTTTGCAGCTGAACTGTAGCCCTAATTACTGGTAGTATCAGCAAGTGTAGTTTCCTGAGAAGAGCTACAGCTCTAGAGGTCTCCAACACATCAGTGATGGTTCTTACAGATATATTTGCATTTGGTGGGAGCTGTGTAAGTATTTAGTGGCATATTTGTGTCTTTGCTGGTGACAGCATATTAATAAGCACTCATCCATTTATTAACAGCATCCTGTTTTAATTCAAAAAGAGAGAAAAAGCGACGGAGGCTTAAGCGCTTAAACTGTATCGGCAAAGAAACATATAATCAGGAAGAGGAATCAGCTTGTGAATGAGTCCTCAATTTAAAAAAGGCAACATTGTTACACGATTATATTTTTAATTATTTGACTAATTATTTACTAATTGGGTATAACATGTGAAGGCAGTGCTAACAAATCATGGCTTTGGGAAGCGTTTACATTCAGGATCAGTATAACGTGTACTTACACAAACAGTAATTCCAAACTGAGACATCTAGATTGCTGTAAGAGCTGGGTATCATTGGTGAAAATAGGATGTGAATCTCAGTTGAGTTCTTGAATTCTTTTTTCTGCAGCACATTTGTAATATCACAGTGTAAAGACTGTGAGAGATAGCAATTTTGTTTTGCAAATGAGTATGGGTTATTTTTCTGAAATTATTAGGATTTTTTTCCTCACCCATTTCTACATTTCTTCTACAATCCTTAGTGTAGATAATATAAAACACTGTAACAGTACGTTGTACCTCTTTTGTCTTGTGGAATATTTCACTGGGGTTATTATCACAACTATTTTGCTACCTTCAGTGAAATTAACATTGATTCCATTCGTTGAAATCATATGGAGACTGCAGCTGCAGTCTGCCTTATTACCAAATGAGTACAGTTTGCCCTTCAATAATTCTCTAAACTCTCAAATGCCTTGGAAATGATATGCTGCAGTGTTACCGAACTGTGACTGAAGCACCATTTGTGCAAAGTGTGACAGTGCACGAACGATATTCCACAATAAGAGTTCAAATGACATTAATCTTTACAGAGAGGTTCAGTGACTGTGAAGATTCCTCAAATACCAAATAAAGACACTATGGCCACACTTCAAATTATTTCTGAGCAGCTCCTCTGTATACCTCCTTTAGAAACATGTACATTAATTTCTCTGCTATATATTTAAATGTAACCGATAAGAAATTGAAAAACGTAATAAATGATATTATTTCTGCAACTGCATTAGTGAAAAATTTAGATCTGTGTTTGCTGTAGATAAATCCTCTTGGCAGTGGTATCATTAAGTTTGTAATGGTAGGCAGTGTAATCCACTTACTTTCATTGCTTGTGGATGACACTGCATAACTGATTTTGTGGTTTTGCTTCCTTCTGCCATCTTGAATTACAGCTATTCCTCAGTTAAAAAGGGGGCAGGCTCTGACCACTGTTATTTTCCCACTGTCTTCATAGGATCCCAGTACAGGGAAGAGAAAATAGTGCTGTCTAGATGGAGATTTAAATTTAAGTGGCAATTAAATTTGTATTAGTTTTGGAAATGGCAGTATTGATCTCTGAGGGACCATGAAATCTGGTAGTAGGAATGTGGGTCTAGGAGCTGGGTTATTCCACTTTCAAGCCCTTCTCTTTTGCTTACTTGGTTTTTGGCCCTTGGGAATGTCCTCTGATTTCCCCACGTGAAGTGGAGATAAGTAAGGCATCGCCCCCATATCACACAGGCATTTGAGAATTGATTACTCAGTATCTGCACAATTCTTGTAGTAAAATTTCCTGAAAACTGTATCTCAGTGTCCAATCTTGTCATGAAGAACTGGATTAATGGAGAAAATGTAGACAGAAGTTATATGGCCAAGGTCAGTTGGTAAGATCATGCCACCATTGTTTATCAAAGGTACAGTTGTCCCAGCTCTTGGTCTTCCGATGTAAATCTCAGCCCGTTTTTCCTCCCCTGATTTCCATCATTTGTTTAGCTGCATATCACCAAGCATTCTGTACTCCTTTGAAAGCCAAGACCCCATCTAAGTTTACCAGTGTCTTCAGAGGCCAGAATTCACCTTTTGTGGCTGTGATTCTGCTAGGAACAGGGAGAATAATTCCAGGTCCTGACAAAATCACATGCTGTTTGGTGCAGCAGACCCTTGCTCAATTGCTCGGAGCCTGAACAGGGAAATAGTCCCCAGGGACTGGTGGAATCCCATCCTTACCTTGGAGTAAAAAAATTGATTTACTTTTCCATTTATCATCAAGGAAATTGCCTTCTTTGCTGTGACAAACCAACCTTCTGACATCACATCGGAGATTAATTGCTTAAGACCAGAAGGGACTACTATGACCATCTAATCTTCCTTCTTGCATACCATAAACCTTTGTTCACTAAATAACTCACACTTGAAGGCCAGTGTATCCCCAAGGAAAACAGCCAGTCCTGATTTTATTGCCAGATCCCACCACAACTTTTATCATATTTTCCAATGGTGAACTATTTCTAATAGTTAACTGCTAACTGTTATCTATTTTGCAGTGTTTTCAATGTGTGCTGTCTTAATTGTTTGGGATTTTTGTTTCAATTTTTTTGCTCAAAAGCAAGTGAAAGTTCTTCCTTTATGACACACTGAGGAGGAAACTCTTTCAAGGTAATCTGGTTCCTGTTCCAGGAAGCTTCGTATTCTTCTTTTGAACTGATGAGGACCTCTGAGTGGCTGAAACCATGAACCAGATCTCCTCCCTTTCTTCTGGATGGTGCAGGCAGGTTACTTGTTTGTTCTCTGATGCTATAGGTCTTGCACATCATCATGTAGTGGGACAAGAAGACATAGTTTCAACAGAGATGAGGAACATTCCCTCCTCGTCTGTGATCTGCTCAGACATACAGAAGTACAGTTCAGATTTTGGAGTCTCCTCTTCCTGGTTTTGGGAACCTACCACCATGTTGTTGTGCAAGGCAAGTTATAGACAGAAGGAAGAGCCTCACTCTCACAGGGCCCTATCCTCATGGGGGACTTCAACCATCCTGACATATGTTGGAGGGACAGTACAGCGTGGCACAAGAAATTCAGGATGAACGATTATGTGGAAGACAACTTCCTTCTGCAAGTAACAGAGTAGCTGACAAGGAGAAGTGCCATGCCTGACCTCATGCTTACCAACAGGGAAAGGCTTGCTGGAAATGTGACGCTCCAGGGCAGCCTTGGATGCAGCTATCATGAGATGATTGAATTCAAGATCCCCAGGACAGTGAGAAGAGCGTGCAGCAAGCTCACTGCCCTGAACTTCAAAAGAGCAGACTTTGGCCTCTTCAGAAGCCTGCTTAGTGAGGTTCCATGGGATATAGCCCTAGAGGGCAGGGGGGCCCAAGACTGTTGGTTGATATTCAAGGATCACCTGCTACAAGCTCAGGAGTGCTGCATCCCAACTAGAAGGAAGTGCAGCAGGAGGGCCAGGAGACCTCCTTGGATGGATAAGGAGCTGCTGAGGAAAATTCAAAGGAAAAAAGAGGCTTGTAAAAGGTGGAAGCAAGGACAGACGGCCTGGGAAGAGTACAGGGATGTTGTCTGGGAAGATAGGGACCAGGTTAGGAAAGCTAAGGCCCAGTTAGAATTAAACTTGGCTAGGGATGTTAAGGATAACAAGAAGGAATTCTATAGCTACCAGAACAGGGACAACGTAGGCCCCCTCCGGAAGCTATCGGGAGAACTGGCTACCCTGGATTTGGAGAAGGCTGAGGTTCTGAATGACTTCTTTGCCTCAGTCTTCACTGGCAAAGGCTCTGACTGCACCACCCAAGTCCTGTAAGGCAGATGCAGGGACTGTGAAAATGAAGACCTTGGGCCCACAGTAGGAGAGGATCTGGTTCGAGACCATCTTAAGAACCCGAAAGTACACAAGTCCATGGGACCTGATGAAATCCATCTGTGGGTCCTGAAGGAGCTGGCAAATGAAGCTGCTAAGCCACTGGCCATCATATTTGAAAAATCGTGGCAGTCAGGTGAAGTTCCCTACGACTGGAAAAAAGGAAATATAACCCCCATTTTCAAGAAAATGGATGACCCAGGGAACTACAGACCAGTCAGTCTCACCTCTGTGCCTGGGAAAATCTTGGAACAGATTCTCCTGGATGGCATGCTAAGGCACATTAAAAAAACCAAGGTGCTTGGTGACAGCCAGCATGGCTTCACTAAGGGGAAACCCTGCCTGACCAATTTGGTGGCCTTCTATGATGGGGCTACAGAACTGATGGACAAGGGTAGAGCAGTTGGCATCATCTACCTGGACTTGTGCAAAGTGTTTGACATTGTCCCACACAACATCCTTGTCTCTAAATTGGAGAGACATCAATTTGGTAGGTGGACCACTTGGTGGATAAAGAACTGGCTGGATGGCTGCACACAGTTGTGGTCAATGGCTCAATGTCTGGCTGGAGATCAGTAACGAGTGGTGTCCCTCAGGGATTGGTGTTGGGACTGGTCTTGTTCAACATCTTTGTCAGTGACATGGACAGTGGGATTGAGTGCACTCTCTGCAATCTTGCCGATGACACCAAGCGGTTAATACACTGGAGGGAAGGGATGCCATCCAGAGGGACCTTGACACACTTGTGAGGTGGGCTGATGGCAACCTTATGAAGTTCAACCATGACAAGTGCAAGGTCCTACACCTGGGTCGGAGCAATCTCAGGCACAGCTACAGGTTGGGCAGAGAAGAGATTCAGAGCGGCCCTGCAGAGAAGGACTTGGGGGTGCTGGCTGATGAGAAAATGAACATGAGCCGGCAGTGTGCGCTCGCAGCCCAGAAAGCCAACCGTATCCTGGGCTGCATCAAAAGGAGCGTGACCAGCAGGTCGAAGGAGGTGATCCTGCCCCTCTACTCTGCTCTTGTGAGACCTCACCTGGAGTATTGTGTGCAGTTCTGGTGTCCTCAACATAAGAAGGACATGGAACTGTTGGAATAAGTCCAGAGGAGGGCCACGAGGATGATCAGGGGACTGGAGCACCTCCCGTGTGAAGACAGGCTGAGAAAGTTGGGGCTGTTCAGCCTGGAGAAGAGAAGGCTGCGTGGAGACCTCATAGCAGCCTTCCAGTATCTGAAGAGGGGCTATTTCCTTAGAGACTGTAGTGATAGGACAAAGGGTAACGGGTTCAAACTTGAACAGGGGGAATTTAGATTGGATACAAGGAAGAAATTCTTTCCTGTGAGGGTGGTGAGGCACTGGAATGAGTTGCTGAAGGAAGTTGTGAAAGCTCCATCCGTGGTGGTGTTCAAGGCCAGGTTAGACAGAGCCTTGGATGACATGGTTTAGTGTGAGGTGCCCCTGCCCGTGGCAGAGGGATTGGAACTAGATGATCTTAAGGTAGTTTTCAACCCTAACTATTCTATGACTCTATTCTATGATTCTATCACTGCTGCTACTACATCTGTCAGAAGAATACTTCATCTGCTGAGTCCTCTCTGAGCAAGTGGTATTGTAAAACTGCACCAAGCTCCAGTGCACACCTGCTAGGAACCACTGTTTCCTACCAGCTGGAGGTAGGCAGCTCCGTGTTTAGCATTCAGGAAACCTAGAAGACCGAGGGGAGAAAAAGACATTTGATAAGCTGAATCAGACTCCTTACTGACCACCTGGGAAGCTTTTTCTTTTACATAGGCAACCTGAATCATCGGGCTGGGACTAGACATTTGATTTGAAGGTTTTGCAACCCTTAATATTAAATGCCTATAGTAGGTGGTCAGAATAAATTCCTATAGTAGGTGGTCAGTCATGGCTTCATGGACTCCAATGGTGCTGGAATGGTTCTGGAGCAATAATTACAGGACGTCTGCTGGTGCAAGGTAACTTTGGTAGCCAGGTTAAGAAAATCATAATGGGGGGAAAAAGCAAGAGAATATAACAATTATGGCTCCTTGCAGCCAGGTTTGCCTGTGCAGCTGCTCTTTGTGTAGCTGAGTCACTGTTCCTGTCATGGTTTTTGCTTACCTGTGAATCCCAGTCATGGTATTTTATTGGTAAGGACCATCTCAGCCCACACTCTATAGTCAGCTGTATTTGCTGCAACAAAGATTAATAAGCTACTGGGTGATGAGTAAATATTTAACAACATTTTTCTTTGCTTTGCTTTACATGTAAAATAAATATATTTGCAGAATATTCATTTTCTCTAGGTCTGGCAGCTTCCTAGAGTCTTTCACTTTTGACTTTTAGCAGATATGTTCATATGCTGTATCTAAAAGAGAATGGTGAGGCAATCTTTATGTTTTGCATATAGCAAACATTATGTTTCATCCCCCTTTGAGAAAATCCCTTTCTGAGGTTTAAACTAAATGTGTTTCCTCTTCATATCCAGTATGGTTCTACTTATGCTGCAGCTTCCAAATTATTCTAACCCTTGTGTGCCTTTTTTTAGTAGGATTTTTCAAGGATTTTCAAGTTCCATTTTGTTCATAATGAAATTTCTTTAACATGATGAGACAAAAGGGCTTCCTTTTAAGGATTGAAATAACGATATTTTTACCTTAATCAGCCTTCCTTACACTACAGTTGACAAAATATATTACTGCTGAAATCTTTGTTATCTAGGTAAACCTTGTTTCCCCTGCTATACCTGACTATCTGACTTCAGGAAGAAGCACACCAAACAAACAATTTTGAATGTGGCTTAAAAAAGGCCCTGTAAGAGATATTTGTTCCAGCTTCTGTGGAAATTAATCCCAGGACTATGTTTGTCCTTACCACCAGTAACTGGACTTTAACCTTCAGCTATTAAATTTGTTGCATTCCTTCTTCTGAGTTCTCTTTGTCAAAATCCTGTTGGTGGCTTGGTGGCAGATTCCCCATTAACAGGCTGACATTGCAGATACTAATTGGTCAAAGACTGACTTAAGCTGTAGAATAGACCCCAAACCACATTATAAGTGGTTGTAAAGAAATTTCATCATCATGGAGAAGTGGTAAAGGGCATTCCAAATGAACTTCACTCTGGGAATAACCTGAAAGGTCTGAAGAGAATGATGAATGGTTTATCAAGGATTCACCGCTGATGGTCTCTCTTCCATGTCTCCAAATACTTGAATTTCTTTCTAACTTTCACAGCAAGGGTCCCAGGCTGTGGAAGTGGTAGAAACAGAGGTCCCTTCTCTCAGAGGTGAAACCAAGAGAAGCCCAAATTTAAGAAAAGATTACATTACAGTTTTCTGGTATTACTCACAGAATTAAACACATCTTGTTCACAACAAAGACGAGATTGTCTGGGAAGGACAGCTGTACTGAGACCAGGTCTGGCCAGACTCTAATGTGTGAATAAAAGATTTAATGCTCCCAGTGCTGAAGAAGGTTGTTACACCTTTAACAGGGAACTGCCCACAGTTTTATGAGTGGTGGTGGTGGTGGTGTTGCAACTCAGAACGTGTAATCAAATAAGATCCTTGACAGCAGCCTGATTGGAAGATCTGAGAACTCTTTGAATTAGCATATGTTCTTCTTTTTTTGCCATTCAAATATAACAGACCTGGACCTGTATCTATATCCCTGATAGCACCACAGGTTTAAAATCATGTCCAACGTATCTTTATTTAACTGCTCATGTTTCATAAAAAACAATTAGAAAGTATAACTAACATGACCTGTATGCTCTTCAAAGTTTTGAGATCAGATTCTACTCTGAGTTACAAACACATGGCCTTCATGGAAGACTGTATGTGAACAAGCCGGGCATAGGGCAGGCTTAAACTCTCATTAGAGGAAACAATTCCAGAGCATTATCTTCTGAGTTGCACTCTATACTTTTTTCAAAACAGTTTAACTGCTGAAACTAAGACTAAAACTAAACTGCAAAAAAACAGACTAAGGGGGAAAGTCCAGTTGAAGGGAAACCAGGAGACGCTGCTCTCTTCACTTCCTTCTTTCACCTCAATTGCTAGTTTATATACATCACAACCCTTAAGAGTTAGGTTTGTTGAAATGTCATTGGGTTTTTTTCCAAGTCAGTCTTATGCTGAATCCATAGCTAAAAATATAATATTGGAAATGTGACTATATTTGAAGTTCTTGTAAGAAAATCATAGTTTAATGTCAAAATGGTTCCCTATCCCTGATAATTTTCCACAAATTTTATTTGATCAAATAGTACACTTTGAAATGATCATTTATTACAAACTGTATTTGATTTAATGGTACACTTTCAAATTTGAAAAGATGCCGTCCAAACATGCTGGGTCTTGTTTCTGTTGACCTAAGCTTTTTGTTAATGACCTGTCTTTATGAAGTAAGTGTTTTCCTTCTCTGTTTTTGGCTTTTTTAATTTTTCTTCTTCTTTTTCTTTTCTTTTCTTTTTTTTTTTTTTTTTTAACTCCAAGGGGAAACAAAGCAAGATGACTTGTGCTTGAGGTCTCTTGTAAAGAAAGCAGAATATCACAGGGAAATTCTTGCACAAGAGGGAGGAGAACAAAGTCTTTGAACAAATGACTTATATTCCATCTGTCATTTCCACTCACTACTAAGTCTACCAAAGACTGAACATTAATACCACTGAGCTGAGTACATTACCTAACTGTGGTGCTATTGGTCACTGCAGAGCACAGGCCTGGCTTTTTGGCTTTTTGAAACTGTTAACATATATTTAAGTGCAAGAGAGGAGTTATGAACCCATGAATGTTTTACTGGACAACTCCAGATCATCTCTCAGCAGGTGAGTTCAGTGCCATCACTTAAAAGATTAACCTCTGATCCCTACAACAGCAATTATGACAGGAACAGCCTTATTAGGTAAAGTGAATTAGATAAATTGAAACTCTATTGACAAATTCATTCAGTAAAGCTGACCTCGCACCTCCCAGGCTACATGGGAAAATGCATAGTCTTTGTCATTTTGTGTGTAGGAGCCATCAGGCTAATGAAGAATTAGTGAGTGTTCATGTGGCTTAACCAGCAGTTTAAGAATGTGTCTGTTTTGCAAATGTGTAACCTTTCCATGTACCATAGAATCTTTGGGATCTCACTTCAACAGCCAGGCTCAATAAGACCTAACATGTTTCCCTTCCATTTCCTAGGATGATTTTGCTAAGTAATCATTCCTCTGAGGCAGCTTCTTTCAAGATTCTGATATTATACTGAAGCTTTGATTCCAGCTTTGTAATACCCTGGTGTGTTGAGCAGGTACAGCATTTTTTCTCAAGAGGAGAAAACTCAGAAGAAGCATTATTAATATCCAAGTTTTCAAAAGCAGCGGTGGATTTTCGTGTGTGGCTCTTCTAGCCATTGATCTACCTGAGTCTCTTCACAACCAGTTTTCAGGGAAGCGTGATTTGGCTGTACCTCCAGTTAAAACAGCATGAATCTGGAATGCTCAGTGCATCTGGAGACCTTGCCTATGCTGCCTGAGAATGTAAAATAAGATATCACCATGGAAAATAAAGGGCAGTGTGACTAGTCTTGGGATATATGAAAAGTCTTTGCCAAAGCTGAGAACCTAAATGCCTGGTTCCTATTCTATGAATAGACCTGTTATGTTGTGTTTTCCTTTCTTCTCTAGAAGAAAAACCCAGACCCTAAACAATGACTAATTTTTGTCATTTCTTCTCAACAGAACAAAGCATATTATTTTCCAGACCAGAAATACTGATGAGTTAGCAGCAGTTGTTTCTGTAGAGCAATGACAGCACAATGTTTTAGATGCAGTTTAGCAAGGTGACTGCTTGAAGGGTTTTCCAGTTTAAATTAAACAAGTGCTAAATATTTGATTGCAGTGCAGTACCTTGAAAAGGAAGTGGAGGGGATAGGGTGGGAACAATTTATCCTAAGTAAAACCAAAATAAAGCAACTTCAGTTCTAAGTGATGGTTGATATGTTGGAGGGATTGGTTTAATTGTTAAGATATCTACCTTCAATGAACATCTGACTAAGGGACATAGAAACCCTAGAAAAAAAGTAATTACTTATTATCCAGACCTTTGTTTTGTTGTCATGTAATGTCATTCGCTGTTGTTACCATACATGAGAATTGAGAAAATTGAAAATCCTTTATATAGACTAAATAAATAATTCCTGGACTGTGGAACTGAAATATTACCTCCTTCCAGAGGTGCTTATTAGCTGAAATGTTGAGAGCAGTGGTCTTGGAGCATGGGCCCACTTTTATGGTGAAACTGTTGCTGCAGCTGGTCCAGATTGTGAGGGTCAGAGGGAAGCAGATAAGTCTTCATACAGACCAAATAGGTACCTACACGGCTTTTAGTTCCTGGCTGCAAATCTGAAGCATGCTGTTTCCTCTCCCCACACTCTCTTTTTCTCTCTATCCTCAACAAGGGAAGGAGTGGGAATATCCACTGCTCCAGATGTCTGTGTCTCTGAGCATCTTGTACTTCTCTCACCAGTGCTTTTCAGATGCACTCAGTGTGTGTGTGAGTACACGTGTGTAACCTTTGCAGAAAAAAACCCAACTAAGCCAGCTTATTGGAAAAGTTGGAGTAATAGAATATAATTTTTGAAAAAATACTGTCTTGGAAGGTCAAAGGAGGGACCCGACTGACCACTCAGCTGCAAAACTGTAACAAAGGGCATGAGCCAAAAGTGGGAAATATTTCATTTAACTACCCTTATCAGTGGCACACCTGCACCATCCGCATATAACAAGTGATTTTAAAATAAATGTCTTCTCCTCAAGGATTGTTGATTTCAAAGGAAAATATAAAAGTTGTTACTGTCACATACCCTCCTCCTCCAAGGTTTTTTGTGTGAATATCCTTTATCTTACGCCTTCAAGGACATTTACATTTGGACAGATGACATGAATCCACATGAAGCGTGCAGGACACCTGGGTCACACCTGAGCTGTTTATCATGAGGGAAAACTTCAGATGATAGGATTTATTGAAAAAAAATAATTATTTAGATGATCCCTATATGGTTGGGAGACTCCTTGGCAGAGGTGGCAGGGGTAGCAAGGCTGGGACAGTGATCAGCAGTATGACTGAGAGAAGGCGCACGTGGGAATGGGGGCAGGAAGACCTTGAGTGAAGTCTTAGGTAGTGCAATGATTTTTTTCTCTTCATATACAGATCCACCTCCCCTCAAGAGAAAAGGGCTAGTCTGACAAGGTCTACATGTGAAGCGATGTACCAGATATCTGCATCTGATGAAAGAATCACATTTGCTAGCCCTCCTGTGGGCTTGCTGCCTCCAGCTTTACTCCATTAGCTCTGGTGGGACTGATGTGCAGGGAGGTTTCTGTAAACTTTAAAGGAACTTCCAAAATCTCTTTCTGACTCTGACAGAGAGACTTCTTTACCTGTAGTCACAGGAAGTCCTAAAATTCTGACAGCCCTTTCTAATTGTGGCATTGGGTTATTTATCTATTGATTGACATTGCACAAAAAGTTTTAGGCAGATGTTATGGTTCTAGTGCTGTGTGTTATTACAGGAACCTTTCACTAGCTTCATTTATTGTTACCAAGTGCTAACATCCCAGTTTTATAGGGGAACATTTGAGGTACACAATCTTTAATTAAGTGCTGAAGGCCAAGCATAAACCTTGTGTTTACAGAGGTATCTGGGTTTTTGAGTTCCATTGAAATTTGTGGCAGAGAATAGCTACTATGAATGTGGATATGGCCCATGAGTTTTAGTGGAAGTTAAAACCAAGCCCAATGCTACCTGACTGGATTTTCTGCCATGACTATACTACTGTGACCACAGTAATCTCGTCCATCTCTTTAAAACATTGGATTGCCAGAGTCCAAAATAGAGTGAGTTAAGTTTTGCATGCAACAGCAGAAGATTTTGAGGTCCTTCACAAATGTTCCTGCTTCTCTCAGGAAACATCACTTATGTCTCTGGTTTATGGGTTGAAGCTATTCTGTTAGTGTCTTGCTGGATTTGTGCTAGCACAAGTGCCTTTTATAGGGCAGTGAACTGAAAAACTAGATACATAACAAGTTATAGACCAGTCAAGCACTAGACTTCTCCCTGTAATTCATTTGCAAGGTGTGAGAATTGCTGTTTGTGTAGGAAGATGTGTGACAGCCTCCATGTACTGTGTGTCTAGTAAAACTTGTCCACGGTTGGTTTATCTGGATATCGGAATAGCTGAAAGTTTTTCTTTGTACGCAGTCCCACTGCATGAATGTACCTCTCTGCCTCATCAACTTTATCTCTTTTCAACCCTCATCTTAAAGCATATCTTTTCTCCTTCACCTATATCTCTTAATTTTTCTTTCCCTCGGTCACTGACCTTACGACTGAATGGTTTAATTTATTCACCGTGCAATATTTTTATGATGCTGTTTGCTGTAATTTATATCAGATACAAGACAGTGGACAGTGTTATTTAATTCTAGAAAGGGTTTTAGGATGGCATTTGTACAAACGATGCTTAGGAAATAAAATCATGAGTCTGCAAAAGATATATTCATGCAAACAGGTACAATAAAATTGATGATGTTGCTCATGTGAAGTTTCCAGGTTGGACCCTATGTCGCTGGATACCTGAATGTCCCAAATGGATTGTCTTCTGAAAGCCCTCTCAGGAAGTTAGTTAAGTTTTCTGACAGCCGATTGACTTTCAGCTGGTTGATTTATAACATTCTGTGAGTCCAGGAAGGTGCTATTTTATAGTCATGTTAGGCGATATTTACCCCAGCCAACTATAGGTGTTCTGGAAAGGTGCCTTTAGGAGGCAACACAGAACATGGATGTTTGAAGCCTGCTTTTCACCATGTACTTTACAGGGAGATTCCCCTGAAGACTAATCTCTTTGGTGGCCACAAATAGATGCTTTCTAGAGGCTTACTAAGTCTCAGGCAGGTCTCCCTTAACTTGGCAGGATTTTCCTGTTACCTCATTAAAAAAAAGCCACATGATTTAAATTAATACTAGAGCCAATGCTTTTAAACTTTAAAGTTATTTCATTTAATTTAGATAAATCTTTGTTTCTGAGAGCGGTTCATCTCCTGTTAGGTGTCCAGTGGGTGTTTAGCAGAACCAAATTACAGGAAAAAACCTAAATAAACAATTCAGAGTTAAAGAGGAATAGAAAACCCTAGGACTCTGGGCTTTTCTCTGAGTGTCCTTTCCATGTTAAACCAATCTCACCTGTGTTAAAATATTCCCTGCTGGCATATTTCTTCTCCCAGAATATCTCCAGTTCACTAGTCTCGAATTATGACATGTATCCCTGAATATGAAAGCTTTTGGCTGGGCCTGAATAACCTTTTTGGTAAGACAGATGTTCACTCTTTGGATATGTAATAGAGAACCCATCCAATGTCTCATCAGTACAAAACCGATGATGTGATGCAACTTTAGGTGCTTTGTCTCCTGCAGAAACTTTTATATCTATTACCTGGAATATGGCGTGATGATTTCAGATTGGTTTCTAGCTGCTGGTGAAGGCTGGGCCCTGATTTACTGACGACACCAAGTCTTTATTATTTCTGTTAGGGATGAGGGGGCAAGAAAGCAAAAGAAGGAAGCCCATCAAACACATCAGTTGCATATTTTCTCTTTTTTTTAACCCTTTTTTTCCTGATGTTTCCTGATTTTTCACTCTGCTGCATGATGGAGGAGCAACTCCACCCAAGCCCCAATGCAGCTCCTTGTCCTGACCCTTGTTTTTGTGTTTCTGTTGTCTCACAGGTGGCTTCTGTTGTCACAGGGCATCTTCTTAATTACACTGATTGTGCTAGCCAAAATCCATCAGTGTGCTTCATGGATTCAGGGCTGGAGAGGTAGGAAGAAAAATTTAGCAGCTCAGAATAATAGATCAGGCACTGTAGAGACTTCCCATTTCCCTGACCAATGAGCCAGAGACTTTGTGAACCAGTTTTTAGGAATGGCATTGAGTAATCCATTCAGTAACTGACCTGTTGTCTGGATTTCCACCCCCATACCCTCCCTTCCTATTTTAAGATAAGCAAGAAATTTGTTTTAAAAAAAGCATTCTTTGTGTTTTGATGTAAAAATATTGAGGAAAATGCAGTTTGCTGAGAATAGAAGAATATCCTAATTTCCCTCAAAAATGAGATCTCTTCTGCAAGCAACAGTGACATCAGTGGGGCTCAGAAGAATGCTTTAGATGGGTGTACATTTTTATAGCCTGTGTTAGGCCTCACAGAAGGGTTATATCCAGCCATGACGTACGGGTGTTTTTTATATGACTTTTCATGAATTCTCCTTTCATAATCACTTGGCTTTGGAAGCTGGGGAAAAGCCTATTTTTAACAATCACCTGTCAGGCGATTAATTGTAAACTCATTTTGAAAGTGTTGTATTTTGCCCTCTGTAAAAAAAATCTCTCTGTTCTGAGCAATTCTTCCAACATAATCTCATTCAACTATTCCTTAAAATAACTCACTGAGGGAAGGAAAATAAGAATTATTTCAATTAGAGATAAAAATTACAGTCATGGAACAGACTAATGTTTATGATAAATACTGTATTATCTTTTACATTCAAACTTGGTTTCAGGGGATAAAGAGATTGGCTGGAATGTAAGCTTGTAATTTGATTTAAACAATGAGACATTCAAATGCAAAGAGGAGGCAGAAAGTAGCTCTTCTTTCCTGGGGCAGATGAGAAGGCAGAAGAGAAGGCAAAGGAGAAGGCAACCAGTGACAGAGGAGGGGGTCCTGATCCCTCATGTAGGCATTCCTATATGGAGCAGGGAGAGTGTATGCCCTGGCAGTAGGGAAGTCGAGCAGCACGGGTTCAGGAAGAGTGCAACTATGCAGTTTGTTGTGAATGAGTGCTAATAAGACTAATATACCACATGTTACCCGCACCATTTTACCGCTGTCTGCTGTTCCAAGGAGAAAAACGAAGTGGAGAAGAGCAAAAGGGTGGGAGTGACAGGGAGAAGAAAAGAGTGTTGCTGCTGTAATCAGCATCTCACTGAACTGTGAATTTTAACAGGTTCTCCATAGTTTAGATTGTTATTTTGTCCACCAGGTACCTGTACAAGATAATGATGATGGCTGACAGAATATTGCAGTACAGCCAAATCCTCATGGACTTCACAAACAGGTCTCTTGTCCAATATGCTTCAACGTATATGATGGCAGCTTAGTCATATTGCCACATTGTTTTTGATGCTACATTGAATTTTATGAATAAACTGGTTTCTAAATTGCTAACCAGTTGTCTGATTAGCTGCCACAGATACCATTTAATCTAAGTGCTCAGGTAAAGCGTAACTGCTGCTTTTACGATATTATCAATACTCATGTCATGTCTGTCTAACTGGCAGTTATGCAACCTATGCTTGTATGATAAAATTCCTTTAGAAATCATTAAAGAAAAGTATGGGCATTTGTGAGTAAAACCAACAGTTATATTTAGTTTCTTTTGTAAATAGTACATGTTATCCTACAGCTTAATGGCTGGTTGAATTTCAGTGCCAAATGTGGCAAACGGTGAACAGTAGGAATAGATCACATATCTTTTGTTCTTTCTCTTCAAATTCCTACTTTTGCTTCCCTGAGAAGCCGATGGTATATTTTTTCAGGATTTATTTTCCAGCCCCCAAGAAGTGCTTATTTTAGTATTTGTGGGGTACAATCTGAAAACACAGGATTTAGCTTGCATTCAAGATGAGCTACTGGAACAAATTTAGATGCTGATTTTCTGGAGATCTGCAATTTGTTCCATGAAAGCAAACATTATGACCACCAGTCATGCCTGTAAAGGGAAAGCTGATCACCTGATAATGTGTTGGAATACTTGTAGCTGGTGAAGTAGGTCTTGTCATCCCTATTCCATAAATAGAGACAAAGAAAAAGGAAGTTACATTGTGCACTGGGAATGCACACAAAACACAGCAACACAAAGTTGATGACCAGGTGCCCACACTGCCCAGACTAGAAGCCTGTGATGTGAATTATTTATAGTTAATGAAAAGGGAGAGACTCTCCTCAGAGGACCATCCAGAGTTAGCCCTGTGAAGCCTGGTAGAATAATTACTTTCTGGTATCATACTCTGTTGGCAGCTTTTTCGTAGTTTAAGGTTACAGACATTGGAACAATGAACAAGAACTGAAGAGAAGCTGTAAGTTACAGGAAATACTAGAGGCTGGTCAGGGTGGATACAGCCTTGGTGTATGTTGGGCAGCATCTCAGGGGGGGAGCTGCTTCCCATCACAGGATGTGGAGTGTGCCATGAACCACGAAGAGTTGATGAGAAGAGCATCCCCTGTCCTGTCCTTGTGTTAAATCTGTGCCTACCAGCTATTGCATTTCTCAGTTTCTTACATGTACCTCTGGCTTGCTTGCTCAAAGTCAAAATACTGTCAACACATGGTCGTGAACAATGTGTGTTAGCTTGTACTGTTGTTTGTTGCAGGGCTGTTAGTTTTTTTGCACAGCATAAAATGGTTAAACACGGCATTTTGCCTACTTATGGCTAGAGCTTTTGTACTTGCTTTATGTGGTTACCTGAGTTATTTTCCATCTGTTTCCTCACATCACTTTCAACTGGTTTAATCCGACTGCCTGATAGTGGCACTTTCCGCGATGCAGTGTAATTAACCACAGGCAACTATTCAACATATTAGAAATGAAAGCAGCGTAGTGTGTTTTTTTCTGGCTTTGTGACATGTGAAGGCCAAAAGAACAGTTTTATTCTCTCTAATGCTTCTCTACCATTCTTTGGAGTGTGATCAGAATATTTTTAGATGGCTTTGCAGGTATACGGGTATATCTAGGACCCCTCGCAACGATATTGCCTTGGCCCCATAACCAGCCTCTCCACACTGAAGAGGAGAATGTTGGCAATGGTTAATATGCAGCAGAAGAAATTAAATGCCTCTGACAGTAATTGCCTGAAGGAAATTCAGAAGATGAGATAGCAACAACACAGCAGACACAAAATAACTAGATTAAGAGCACAATAGCCATATGTCAACATTATATTAAGAAAACAGTGCTTAAAATGGTGAGGTCAGAACCTTTGCCAAGAGACTGACATGTGGTTGCCAAACTAGTTTTGTCGGAGAAAGTGGTGTATGGAGAAGGTGCAAAAACCAGCCTCCCCCTCTAGACCCTACAATTTGAAATCTTAGTGTGTCCAACTGAGATTGATTACTGCAATTGATGAGGAGTATTAATGGGGAGGGAAATGTTAAAAATGAAGAACAATTCTTTTTCCATTTCTTAGTCTACTTAGAACTTAATGATGCTAATAAAGCAAGCCATAGTTGGCTAACAAAGTAATTTTTTCCCCATGTAAATCTTGACTCTTAAAACGTTTGTATTGCATTATGATCTCTACAGCTACAACTAATGTGAGTAATAAACTGGTAGCTTGTGTTAAGAATGGAGCTCATTTTTGTTTGTGATTTTCTGGCAAGTCTGAGGTTGCTGATATCTATAGAGGGGATTTACTTTCAGGCTTCCTTATGTTTCAGTTAAACATGGTTAATTCCCCTAGTGTGAATATGGAGACCACGACCTTAATACCATTTTCAGAACAAAGATATAGATTCTTATTTTTGGTATCAAAGGCTGTTACACACACCTATCAGTTAACATGTAAAAAAATTTATTATACTGGTACATTTTATTGAATGCCTGTACCCTATAAGATTATTCTTCTTGTAAAGGTTCAGTTGCAACATCAAGAAACACTTTCTCAATGTGACGGTGACCAAGCAATGGCACAGGTAGCCCAGGGAGGTTGTGGAGTCTCCATTCTTGGAGATCTCCAAAAGCAGTTTGGACATGGCCCTGAGCAACTGGATCTGGGTGTCCCTGTTTGATCAGGGCCTTTGAGCAGGTGTCCTCCATGGATTACTTCCAGCCTCATCTGTTCTGTGATTCTGTAAAGAGATGGCTAATGCAAAAGGCCTATTAATAATCCTCTCTTTTTGGGGGGGAACCTCTGGTATGTGCCTAGCCTTACATGTCATCAGTATTATTTTGATATGGATAGATAAATAGGCAGCCTGATGTAAGGTGCCATAGTTATGTAGTTTAGCCTGTTTATTCTAGCAGAAAACCAGAAAAAAACCAGCCCTCACTGAGTATAAGGTATCTGGGTACAGATTTAACCAGATCTACTTTAGGTCTTTGAAAGGTAAAACTGTCAGCAAAATATCACACCCCAAACTGACACAGTTGTACCAGTGTGAATTTTTA
The DNA here is from genome assembly GCF_037157495.1 of Lathamus discolor. Taxonomy (NCBI): domain Eukaryota; kingdom Metazoa; phylum Chordata; class Aves; order Psittaciformes; family Psittacidae; genus Lathamus; species Lathamus discolor. Next base: position 124,241,881 of record NC_088885.1, on the reverse strand, counting down.
TATGTAGGCCAACTCTTGCTCTACTATATGTAAAATGAATCATAGGCTGCAGTCCAATTCCCTTAACAAAAAATAATTGGCAGGAACCTGTGCTGCCAGATTTGGCAGTGCAGGAACTGTACAGGCATGCAGGCTAATTCAGTCTTGTTTTCAGAGTACTTCTTCAGAACAGGTTACCCTATGCGAGTGGGGCATCATTAGGAAGTTTGCCCTGCTATTGCCTGTTTATTTAGTATATTTAACTCTGTGTACCACTTGACCACTCTCATGGTGTCCTGGGTTTACTGGTAGCCGTTCTGCTCCTTCTTAGTAACTGGTGCAAGCTCTGTGTTTTGACTTCCAGCCTGGGCAGAGAGCTGATAACACCGATTGTTTTTAATTGTTGCTAAGTGGTGTTTATTCTGGCCAAGGACTCTGTGAGTCTCATGCTCTGCTGGGGATGAGGGGAGGCCGGGAGGAAGCAGAGACAGGACACCTGACCTGAGCTAGCCAAAGAGGTATTCCATACCACAGCACGTCATGCCCAGGGGGGTAACTGGGAGTTACCTGGAAGAGCACGGTCTCTCTTCGGGGGGGTCAAACTCGTTCAGCGGTGGTATTGTATTCTCTTGTTATTTTCTCTTATCAATATTATCATTGGTGGTAGCAGCAGTGATTTGTGTTATACCTTAGTTACTGGGCTCTTCTTATCTCAACCCGTGGGAGTTACATTCTCTTGATTCTCCTCCTCATCCCTCCGGGAGCAGGGAGGATTGGGGGGGGGTGAGTGAACGAGCTTTTGTGATTGGGTTTAAACCACGACACATGGGAACTATGAGTTAATGGCCATGAGCTAAAACACAAGAAGTTTCACCTCAACATGAGGAAAAACTTTATGTTGAGGGTGGCAGAGCACTGGAACAGGCTGCCTAGGAGGGCTGTGGAGTCTCCCTCTCTGGAGACTTTCAAAACCTGCCTGGACACGTTCCTGTGTAACCTGCTACAGGACTTGGACTAGATGATCTCCAGAGGTCCCTTCCAACCCTAACGATTCTATGATTCTGTGATATACCCTGACATTGGTTATTACTTTAGGTATTAGTCCACGAGTGGCTCAATAACACAAGTGGTATTCCCTGTCTGCCCCACCTTCTTTGCAGTTGCTCCTTGCAGTAGCACCACCTGGACTCTCAGCAGCTACATCTTAGTGTGGATACTTTGACTATGTGTGTAATCATAAGTTTTGCCCCCAAGTACAACACAAAACATGCATAAATTTGAACCCTGCATGTCATGTTCGTTTTAACTTTGCAGTCTGTTTTCTAAAGCACTTGCTTCATATCAGCCTTTTGTAAATGCAGCACCTAGAACTGTAGCTTTTTGCACACTCTCCCAAATGAAGAGCGAAATTACTAGCTAATTAACTGACTATAAGATCTGGGAGTTTATGAGAAAAACAGAGGATTCGGTAGAATTCAAAGCTTGGCATTATTGCAATGTATGAAAAAACAATTTTGTCATTGGTTAAATTAACACTCAATTTAATCTATCTTATTAAAAGCTATGTTGGAACAGCCTGTTGCTTAAATGAACATACCTCCCCATGAATATGTTGTTTTGACTCCATGGTTCTTTTTCTGTTAAATCTGTTTATGAGCTGAAGGAAGTGAAAGACGAGTGGAAAAAATTAGCAGCTGATATCTCTAGTTCTGACTAGATACTGCTGCATGTTTAATATTTAGTTGATTTTAGATTTACAAATAATCTTGAGATGTATGCAGTACTGAAATGGTAAAAACTCTTTTGCTGGGTAAGGCTCAATAAGAAATAGAGTTCATATAATGTTTCATGGTTGCTATTTTTTAAAAGGTTTTCTCATCTTTGAAATACGTAGGTGACTACTTGGCTTAATACAGGCTCACTGTAATTAGTGCTACACACTTATAAGGAGTCAAAGTGTCCAAATTCAAGCCATGTTAAGGCTTTCTCATGTTTAAAATCCATCCATTAGATTAGGTGGAAGGGTCGTAAAGCATTCTGTGAAATCAGGCGCTGATATATCACTCTTGAAGGGTGTTAATTTGGTTCTCCAGTTCTGATTTGTTTGGAAGAACATATTAATTGCTTGTTAGACAGTATTAAACCATTCTGTGTTACAAACAACAACAAAAAAAAAAAAAAGGAAAAAAAAAAGAAAAAAAGGGAAGAGGAAAAAGGAAAAAAAATTAATTGCTGAGAATAAAAAGCGAGATCTTTGCAGAGCATTTTCATTCTGATTACAGCACCTTGGTTTGCAAAAGGCAGAATGGGATGATTCTGTCTTTTTGGATCTCTGAACAGCTCTGAGAAACAAAGGCTGATACTGCTAAGAGATGAGAAGCAGAGAGAATTTTATTCCCTGCCAAAAAAATATTCTTAAGGTCATAGTATTATGTGGTCTGCCTCAGCATCTCTTCTCGCTCACAACTCAAGCAGTCAGGAAAATGATTGCAAAAAAGCTCTTCCACTTGAAAGCAAAAGTGCTTGTTTCTGTTGCAGCTGTAGAGATATGATTGTACCTGGGGCCTGATCCTGTAACTCCTGAGCCGGGGCAGAGCCACATTAAGGTTAATGGAGCCTAACTTGGGCATCAGGACATGGGTTAAGGCAAGAACAAAGTCATAACCACAAGGAATCCAGACGGAGGGGTCTCTTAAAAATGAGATTCTGCCACGGCAGTGTTCATTTTATAATACCATCAATTTCAAACAGGCATGTAGGTTCATGCTCTGTGTGTAGCATAACTGTAGAGAAGACAGTGAGTGATTGGTCAGGCCACAATGTGAAAGGTAAATGTCCTCATGCTCTCATGAAGTTCATTGTTTAGAAAAATGATGGTGCTGAATGAACTTTCTAGAAACACACAGAATTTGTGCAAAACCACGTAGAACATCAGAGACCCATGGTACAATTGTAAACATTGATTTCAAAATGACAGAGCGAGGCTGTACCTCTACTAAATTGCATGACATATTCTCATGAGGGCTACCACTTCTGTCATGTGTTACATTTATATATGCATAAGAGTTGTATGCTGGTGGAAGGACCTACCCATTCACATTAGCATGTCCTTATGTCTCATTGTGTTTAAACAGAAGTTCACAGGGTGTTTAGTGCAATAAGGGGCAGCAAGCTTCACAGGAAATCTTAGGGAATATGGTGCTCCTTTGAGGTGGACCATGTGAAACTGAGAAGTGACTTTGATTATTTTCTACAATAGTAGTTAATTTCTAGTATATTGTGTCAATGTTATACTGTCAGTTGAATTGTTACAGTGGCAGTTGAATTGACTGAGAGACTCAAACTTTGCCATTCCATTTTTTTGGAAGTTTTTCTATTTGCTTGACGGTTAGGCTGTGTAGGGTGATTTTCCTGTGTAGGTTTTCATTTTCCTTTTGCTTAGGTCAAATCTCTAGCTTCTTAGAACATGTTCTATTTAAAGCTGAAAGGACACTAATCTGCTTTTCTTAATAATGTCAGTTTGCAGTGCTGCTCTCAAATGGCTATGGAGAATCCACTTGGGAAATGCATGCATTCAGTATTTATATTCAATAGATTTTAGGGAGTTTGAATTTCACAGGGATCCCTTCCAAATCTCAACTGTATGTGCATAGATACAAGACTTACTTTTTGTGGTGGCCCATCTGTATGTTGCCTCTCCGCCTTGGCTGCTTCAGTTCTTAAGTCTCCAGCAAAGAGCAAGCTTTGATATCTTAAAAATACCAAAGTGGAAGACTTCTTTTGTGTAATTTCCTTTTGTATGCCTAAAAACCAGTAATCCAAACCTTGTGCTTTGCTGCTAACAAGGGTATGTTTTAGTCTTTTCTCCTTAACTCTTTAGCAGCCTATAAACCTCTTGTTTTATTTCCCACCTTCGTATTTCTGCCTTATCCTCATCCTTGAGCACTCTGAGCCAGGAGCTGTTTCATAAGCTTGATATTTTGACTGCCAGTCACTGGAACCTGGCTGTCAGTTCCCGCATGTTCCCAAATGAAAAACAAAAAACACCTCCAAAACCACACATCTCGTGATGCCTTTTTTGAGGTGGGATGGAGTTTTTCTTCAGGCATTTAAGGTATTTTCAGTACCTAAAGGAGACCTACAAGAAAGCTGGTGAAGGACTTTTTACAAGGGCATGGAGTGATAGGACAAGGGGGAATGGAATGGCTTTAAACTGAAGGAGGGTAGATTTAGATTAGATATTAGGCATAAATTCTTCACTGTGAAGGTAGTAAGACGCTGGAACAGGTTGTCCAGAGAAGCTGTGGCTGCCCCATCCCTAGCAGTGTTCAAAGCCAGGTTGGACGGGGCTTGGAGGAACCTGGTCTAGTGGAAGGTGTCCCTGAAGGGGCATTGGAAATAGATGGTCTTTAGGTCCCTTCCAACCCAAACTATTCTGTGATTCTATGATATTTGTGCTTCAGGAATGATATGTATTGGCCATAAGGGCTACCTACTGACTTACATCACCAGGTTTAAATTAAAGTGGTTAGCTCAAGTGCAAACACTGTAATTTCTCCATTGAAGGAAATAAAATAACTTTTGGCTTCTTCTGAATTTCTAGAACTTTGTGAGATAAAGGTCATCCAATTTTTCAGATTCACTTGTCTAAACTTGTTTTGTCCATCTGTTTTTGCCCTGGCATGCAGACCAATAAATCCTCCATGTAAGTGCTGTTTCATTGTTCTTCCAGAACAGTGAGGATGAACACTCAGAAATATTGTTGGGCTCTAAATAAAATAGAATTGCTCTCATTTTCTCTAAACAGGAAAATATCCATTAGCAAGACAGATAGGGATGTGAAGTCCATAGCAAAATAATGATACCACATTTGTAAGTAATCAAGATAAAATATGGATTCATTTTAAAAATGATACTTAAAATACAATGAAACAACAGAGATGTAAATAATTAAAAATATTTTAACATCAGTGTTTGTTTTTTGTTTTGTTTTTTTTTTTTTTTATTTCTTTTTAAGGGATTCATTCATAGCCATCTTCAGATTTGGCCACAATTTAGTGGGCATGTATTTCAGCATTTTGCAGTAAAGCAAATTGCTGAAGCTTTTACATATTTATAAAATATATATGAATTATAAATGTTGTATGCTTATACACTTTGAAAACCTAACAGTCCTTGCTATTGTCACCCCAATGGGTAGGTGGAAATAGTGTAAAATTTATGAAGTGTCTGGTGGTTCAAGGTTTGGAGTCAGATTCTGATCTGTATTTGGATTTGCTAAATCACAGAAGTGTATCAGTGAGAAATGGCTGTCAGAGGCTTACATGTTGTTTCACAGAAAACTGAAAACAGGAATGCCTTAAATTTTTAGAAGCTAATAACAGAGTCAGTGTGGGTGAGCCCTGAACAAAGGAAGAGATAAGGCAGAACAGAATGCTTCAGAAATGTTGCTGTTTTCTGACAGAAATGCTTTTTGTAGCTATGGTGGGGAAAGCCGGTGACCCTGTTGTCACGTGAAGTTGTCACTTCAGGAGCAATGCATGTGACTCTGAGGCAGGATGAGCTAGCTCGGGGTTTTACCTTAGGCAGCACGTGAAAGTGATGATAGGCAAAACTAGCTCACTGGGACACAGCACAGCCACTATGAAGGACTGCTGCACTGCTCATGCCATGGCACAACGCAGAGCAGAGCCTGGCTGGAGCCACTGTTGTCAATTCCTTTGGAGAGATGCTTGTTGGATTAAAAAGGTGTTGTTCTTTTAAAAAAATAATTATTATGCTGTTGAATAACTGCTGTTGCGCATCAGCATTTGCACCATGTGAAGGAAAATTCCTCTCTAGGATGCCATTATGAATTGTTGTTCTCTGGAAAGCAGTAAACTAAGAACCAAAAAGGGCATGTAACAAAAACATAATATTTGGGTAAGATTGAGGTAAAGACAAGCAAAAGACAAGTTAATGCATCAAAATTATTTGTGTAATGCAGCAGCAACAGTCTTACATAATTTCCACAGGAGAAAACATGGCCTGCAAATTTTCCTTTTCCATGTCAATTAGCTTTCCTCATGCTTCACCAAATGCCTTTAGCAGCACCTAGAATTATTGTGGAAATGGAAGTTTAACTTGGCAAGAGGCAGAAGAACTCAGCCAAGGACAGAATAATGAACAGACCCTTTGTATTGACAACAGAGAAAACACCCCCCATCCCCCCCAGCTCCTGGGCTGTGGCACACGAGTGTTCGTGTCACCTCCTTGTGCAGCACAGTGATTGTCTGAAGTGGTAAATGGGCTTTTTACAGGCTACACGAGCTTGCACATGTTGTCCTGAAGTCAGGTAAGAGAAAATAGTGGATTCTTGACTATATTGACATTGCTACCATATATACAGTTTTTCTTGAACATCTTTTTTTCACCTGACTGGTAGGAAAATAGCTCTTTGCCTGTGTTTTGGGTTGGCTGCTGTGTGCACAAGCTGCTGGGTTTGACTAAGCTGTACGTGCCCTGGGTGGCGGATGGGCATGCATGGATTAACTCTAATGGTACAGTGAGCCTCAAGTGCCAGGATGTACTAGTATGTCTTTATTTTCATAGCAGATTTGATATAATTGGTATATGCATCATCTTTCTCATACCTACACTATAGAAGAATCAGGAGCAAAATATGGCAATCCTAGATATGTGCCTCACTTCACACGCTTTCATTTTTCTATTGCTCCTCTGAATGGAAAAATTTCACCATAAGCTGCTCTTAGAACTACCTTCAAGCAGTGGCCACAACAAGATTTTGTCTAGGTAGACCTTTTTTGTTTAGCTATATTCAGCCCTCGCCATGCCAATGGGTTGTTACATACCAGGATGAGTTTTATGGATATTGCACTGTCAAGAATCCCCAAAGAAAAACAAAACAAGAGTGATACTGCCTCTCATTTTGCTTATAATGGAGCACAGCACTCAAATCTCATCTTGTAAGTACTTTGAATTGAATCCTCAGCTGGTGCAAATTGTCTCCACTCCACAGAGGAACAGCTTTTCTGTGTGCCAGGGCTCCCAGTGGCTTCAGTGGGAGCTCTTCATGCTGAGTACTTGCAAAAGCAAACCTGTCACAAATGAGCCTGACTTGAATGCATTTGTGAGCATAGATGGATCTTGCCATGAACCAGAGAACAAATTGTATTTGAACTCTGTCCCCCTTGCAACTTTTTCTTTTCGGTCCTCAATATGTTTTTGCATTTAGGGACTGGAGAGACCTTCTGTAGCTGTGCTAACACATGCTAGTTCCCCTGGGTTAGCTAAAAGCTGTTTAGCCTGGTAAAATTCCTCACAGCTGTTAACCAAAGATTGTGTTGGATGAGGGGCATGCCCCATATGTCAGAGGGTGCTGAGTTCACATGTTGATACGGTTTTGCATTTTAATTTTGCTTTCTAAACTCACAAATAGCAAGGACAAAACTGCAAGCCTCCCATGGCAGAATGATTGCAAATAAAGCAAACTATGATTTTAGTTTGACAGCTGAGCATTGTTTTGCCTACCTAAACCAGGAGCACACAAATATTCACCAGAGAAATGAATGACCTGCTTCATCTTTTGCCTTGTAAAGTGATTTTGGCCACAGTTCTGCAAAGACAAGGACATGCTCAGCTTTCAATATGAGGGCTGTGATTAAAAGTAGCTCTGTCTCTTGCTGAACAAAGGTGGTTATATATGCTTGGGTATGAACACACTTCTGTACACGCCATCAAATTACAACACCTCTGCAAGCAATGGCCCATCCTCTGCATATCATAATTGATCATATGTGAGTTCTCTAGTTCCTCACCTGTTTACAAAGCAAAATGCATTATTTGAACTGTTTTCATTAAGATTTAAGTTAAGTTGCATGACCTCTCAATGTTGTTTCAACCTTTGATTGCATGTTTTTAGAAAAGTGTAAGATTTTTTTTTTCCTGGGATAGCGATATATGTTATGATTTTGATTTAATTGAAGGGATTTTCTCCTCTTTTTTGGGCAGTTCCTTTTGAAAGTAATTCAGAGAGTTACTTACTATAGAATGACAACAGCAAATCTGAACTACTGATTTATACCAACCCAAAGGATTTTTAATTATTAAGAAGAAATATATTATTCAGAGTAAAACAAAATTACTGATGTATCTGTATAGCAGTGTATGTGTTAATTCAGATTGACTTGGAAATGAGAACTGTCTTGGGTGAACAAGGAAGGCAAAATCAAGCCTAAAGCTCTTAATAAAGTAGAAATCAGCTGTACCAAACAAGCCCATTTTCAAATGAAGTTTTGTCTGCCCCATCCCTGGAAGTGTTTGAGGCCAAATTGAACTGGGCTTTGAGCAGCCTGGTCTAGTGGAAGTTGTCCCTGCCTGTGGCAGGGGGTTGGAATTAGCTGATCTTTAAGGTCCCTTCCAATCCCAAACATTCTATGAGTTTATGAAAAGCCAGTGGCTTCTCCTTCTAATGTGGTGGCTTAACAACATACTGACAGCACAAGTAGGTGTACCATTGCCTTAGGTTTAAAAGAAAAGTGTGAACACACCCGGTATTGGAAGAAAATATTCTGAAGGTTGCTCACAGGCTTTGTTGGAACATGTCTAGCTTTCTGCAGCACATAAACACCAATATACAGTTGATTTTAAACTTTTCAAACTTCCAACTAAGTGCGGGTTTGTTGAGGGAAGTCACATATGTCATTACCCTAAAAGACTTAGAGTTTGGGATGCTTCCTTTAGCTCTATTGATAAATGGGAATGGTGGGGTATCTATCAGATTTTCAAGACGGTCTTGTAAAATTTTACCTGGAATATTTAAAATCAAGTGTCCTGGGTTCAGCAGTAGCAGTCATCTTTTCTCTTTCTTAGTAGCTGGTGCAGTGCTGTGGTTTTGACGTTCAGCCTGGGAACAGTGCTGATAACACCGATGTTTTTAGTTGCTGCTCAGTAATGTTTACTCTGACCAAGGACTTTCCGAGTCTCATGCTCTGCCAGGGAGGAGAGGAAGCCAGGAGGAAGCAGAGACAGGACACCTGACCCAAACAGCCAAAGAGGTATTCCATACCACATCATGTCATGCCCAGTATATAAACCAAAGAAATGAGCAGCTTTATTCTTTGTAGATAATCTTCCTTGGAACAAGCAAATTCCAGTACCTGAAGGGGGCCTATAGGGATGCTAGGGAGGGACTCTTTGTCAGGGACTGTAGTGACAGGACAAGGGGTAACGGGTTAAAACTTAAACAGGGGAAGTTTAGATTGGATATAAGGAGGAAATTCTTTCCTGTTAGGGTGGTGAGGCACTGGAATGGGTTGCCCAGGGAGGTTGTGAGTGCTCCATCCCTGGCAGTGCTCAAGGCCAGGTTGGATGAAGCCTTGTGTGGGATGGTTTAGTGTGAGGTGTCCCTGTCCATGGCAGGGGGGTTGGAACTAGATGATCTTGAGGTCCTTTTTTTTTTCCAACCCTAACTATTCTATGATTCTATGATTCTATGACCCAGATATACTTGGTGGGTAATGCGGGAAGATGGGGAAGTCCGATGTGTACCTCAAGGGGATTTGATTTTAGGGGAAAACAGCCAATGAACTCAATTGTATGCTGTTGCCTGCTATGTAGCACTTTTGTAGCCCACCAACTAGATGTTTTCAGGTCACCAGCGTCTGGCCCTAACTTCCTTCCAACCATCATCTCAACAAAGAATGAACTTTGATAAAATGAGATGAGCTCTGCAGTGATCAGATGAGTTCTGCAGTGGCATCAGGAGGCAACAATCCAACACGGCACACAGTCTCTCCTGCTCTGAAAGACTCTTACAAGAGATGGAGCCCGACATCATGAACAGGATGAACTCAGTAGCTTTATAAGGATTGGTCCATGCACTAAGGAAAGATATCTCCCTCTTTGTGTGTGTGCGTGTGTGTGTGCTTGTATGTGTGTGTATATATATATATATATTTATATATATGAGATGAAAGTGATGATATATTTAAAAATATGGGATCTGAGCATGATGTGAATAGTATGGAATAAGGGGTGGATATTGTCCCAGGTTCAGCAGTAGCAGTCATTTTTCTCAGCCTTAGTAGCTGATGTACCTCTGTGCTTTTGACTTTCAGCCTGAGAACAGCCCTGATAACACCGATGTTTTTAGCTGTTGCTAAGTCATGTTTACTCTGACCAAGAACTTTCTGAGTCTCATGCTCTGCCAGGGAAGAGGGGAAGCCAGGAGGAAGCAGAGACAGGACACCTGACCCAAACAGCCAAAGAGGTATTCCATACCACAGCACGTCATGCCCAGTATATAAACTGGGGGCAGCTACCTGAAAGGGCTAGATCACAGCTCAGGTCGGGCTGGGTATCAGTTGGCGGGTGGTGAGCAGTTGTACTCTCTTCGCTTATTATTTCCCTTATCATTATTATTATTGGTGGTAGCAGCAGTGGTTTGTGTTATACCTTGGTTACTGGACTGTTCTTATCTCAACTCATGAGCATTACATTCTTTCGATTCTCCTCCCCATCTCTCCAGGCGTGGGGGGAGGAAGAAGTGGGGGGAGTGAATGAGCAGCTGCATGGTTCTGAGTTACCGGCTGGGCTTAAGCCACAACATTAAGTAAGTCTTCGTAAGTGCAGCAGTGTGCTATACATCCTTTCTCATAACTCCCTTAAACTTTTGAGTGAACGGTAGTGATGGCTACACAAAGAAGAATGATTAAGAATGACTCAGAGAGCAGGGTTAAAAAAATGGCCATTTGGCAATCCTGAACCTTCTTGCGATCCCTAAGAACACTTATTTGTGTAGTTTAATTTAATTTATGTATCTAACTTTGATCTCATGGAATCATCTGTATGAATCCTATGAGAAAAATTAAGAGATTTTATTTCCATTCTTCTTTTTCCTAATCAGAAAGTTATATCCAATAAAAAAGAAACAAGATTTTAAATATTTAGGAGCTGAGTTTAGATTGGCAAAACTCACAAAGTATATAGGCCAAGGTTTTCAAATATTCTGCCTAATTTTACAATCCAGATTAGCCTCTTCCATAAAAAAGCCACTATACCTTTTGGCATTAATGGAAAATACTGGCACTTGGAGATTTTAAGTCAAACCATTTCTGTACAAATATCAGGTCCAAATATGAGTCCAGTCACTATGAAGTGACTATTTCTGAGTCTCGCTTTAAATGTCCAAGATTATATCCTGGATGATTCCTGCTGAGGGCATTACTCTGGAGCACCTAGCTTTTGGGGTTTAATGACTCCCTAAAGGCTGCAGCTCTTCCCTGGATGCTGAGAGCGATCTCCTTGCTGGCACAGCTGATGGAGATGCTCCATTCCCAGCCTATACCTTGGCACAACACGGATCCAGCAAGACTTGTTTTTGGCAACACTTAGCTCCTTCTCTGTGGTAACAGCAGATGCCTACTGAAATCCTGTAAGGCTCCTCCACATATCTTAACCCTCTTTTTGGATGAAAGCTGTAAGACTATTGTGGACTTGGGAGCCTGCTGCCAGGTGCTGTGTTTGAAAACTTTGTTCCAACCTTTATCAGGTCATTCTGGAACTGTGGATTTCAGCTTCTGCTTCTAAAATGAGTGCTCGTGTCTGTGTGATACACGAGTTATGAAATCTTTCTCTAAATTTGTTTTATTACTTTTATGTATGATATAAACTGCAGAATATTTTACAGTCTTGATATTAAATTCACCAAAGGTAGAAGCAGGTTGTATCATATTCGCTACATGGACATGAGGTTACCAGTTTACAAGTAAAAAGTGTTCTTACCGCTGTACACTCAGCATCCTTAACCTTTTAGCGTGGTAAGAATAAAATATACAGTTCTTCACAGAAGGGCAAAAGGAGGAAAGGAAAAGACTTTACATGAGTTACAATGAGGAGTGAATTAATGGCTTAAGCTCAAACATGAGAGCTATGAATTGTTGAATTCCTACCCTGGATTAAAGGCTTTTAACAGAATGCTGAGAGCCAGGATTCTGCAAATTCCTCCAGTTTTCCCACTTAGTTATTGTCGTATATGTTAGATGAGTAAATGCACCTATAAGCTGGGAAGGTAAATGCTGATGCACCATATTTGGCTCCTGCAATGTTAACACTGCAGCTAATAACCAGGATTCAGATGGAAATCATTTTCTTTCTCTTAAGAAGTACTGTAAAGTATCTGTCACACTTGATTTCTTAAAAAAGAAAGTCTAAGTACACATGCTAATGTTAATGAAGTACTCTATGTTTACTTTAGTGCAAATCTGTTGTATTGCCATTAAAAATAACGATAATTCTGATGTTTTGGGATACTTTTAGATCCATCTGGCTGAGCCGTCTTACTTTGGGTTTATGCTGACTGTTTTCACCTGTCCCTTGTGGTAGCCACAGTCAACGTAAAGCTCATGTGTTAAAGGACCTGCAGAGCTCACTGACTTTAATTAACCTGTTTTCTGAAGCCTACAGTGGAACTGAAGTGAGGAGGAGCGGGATGATAACTGCAATTTTAAGCTCCTTGAAAGTGGTTACTGATCTTGACCCACAGCTTTGAGACTTTAGCTCCAAGACACTCATGTGCCAGCCCTTTCAGGCCAAGGGGTACCATGATCGTCAAACCAATAAGGCAATCTGCAGTGTCCATGTCAGATCCTTAAGCTTATGTTATTCTGTGTTAAACAGCATTAGCCAGCTTGGGGATGTGACCCAGCTCTCTTACTCCATAGGTGCATTCCACAAGTGCTGGTTGGCAGAGTTGGTCTCTCAGAGGTTCAAATGACTCCCTTACCGGCCAAAGAGAAAATTAAATGGTTGATGAGACATGAGAAAGTATCTTCTAGTTTGTTTAGTGCTGAATGGATTTAGCTTCTCCCTGAAGTAAATCTCATTTGAAGATTTCAACAGCCGTGAGGACCAGCCTTGATCCTGCTAAGCCTTACTTAAATGAGGAATCTTAATTCATGCATGTCCCAGTGACTTTGATGGAACTACTCACATGTGTAAGAGTCTGCAGGATCAGCAACCCTTAACTAACAAGGGAGTTACGTAAAACTGAATGGCATCTGTAAATAAGCACAACACTACAGACCCTGGTGTGCTGCTCTGTTCCTTTTTGGACACACTATCCTATCTTTGCTGCGGCAGAGCCTTCCCTGCTCTCTTTGCATCACACAGATGGGATCAAAAAGCTGAAGAACTGCTTTTTCATGATGAGAGTCCATCACAGGAGCATTGCTATTAGTCTTTGCTAGCCATCAATGTCTAGAAATTTCACAGGCAAGTTGCTAGTGATTGTATTGAAAGGGTTTGTGTGTGGGTGGCTGAAAATATGGTGCTTGGCCTCTGGTGCCAAACTCTCAGGCAATATCAGCTGTCTTTACACAAGTGATGAAGCAGAATATGTTACTTTAAGTTTAATATTCAGAACTTTGTCTCTCTTGCTGCGAGAAAGCTATACGTGTGGAGGGGATTGCTGACTACAGAAAGCACATAATTAAATACTTCAGCACAGGAGAAGACATCATGTAGTTTTCCTGGGGAAAGGTGGTGCAAATTGGTTCCTTCACTGTTTACATTTAAATTAGTCTCCTCAAGGGATTTTTTTAATATATACATATACAGCAGCAATTTGTTGTTATATCAGTAGTACCTTAATTTTAGACTGTCTGGATGTGCGGTTGACTTTGCTGTCTTATTATGTGTACACAGAGAATCAGGCTTGGCTTTTTCCTCCACACATAGTAGAAACTTTCCTGTTCGTTTTTTACTTATTTTATTACCTAGTATTACTGAAAACATGGGAGAACTGAAACTGCTGAATCCTGTCCCTGGTTTTCCTTCTGCTTCTTTTTGATTATAAATTATTTGTAGCTTAAATGCTGAGAAAAAGGGGAGGAGGTTTGAAAATGAAAAAGGAACCAAGGGAGAAAAGAAATCCTGAAAAGAAAGAGAGTGGAAAAGGCCTTGAAATCAATTAAGTATGGCAAAAGAAGGCTAAGGATGAAATGTGGCTTGATGTTATGTGTACGCACATGGACACTGGTCATAGTAAAAGTGAGTATCAAGGAGAGGTGGAGAACGGGGGGAGGGAATGTCAGGTATTTTACAAACCATTCCATTTGCATCAATGCACATCTTTAACGATGTGAATTTTGCTTTCTTCCTTTCTTTTATAATGCTTGTGAAAACTGGCAATACCCTCCAAAGGACATTCAACACATGTCTGGCAGACAACCTCTTTTGGACCAACGTTTAACCTTGGATGTAGGAAAGAGGTAAAGTGGTGATTGTTGGTGCTTTCTCTGAGAAGGGCTTGTTGTGTATTCTACATGTGCATATCTGTCTTTGAATGTTTATAATTTTTATCAGTTTTTAATTGAAAGTGCCCCTCTCCCTTTTCTCTCCAACATGCTTGTTCACATACCCATGCTTTGCAATAATGGCCCCCTAAGCTGCTTAAACAAACAAACTAGGCATTTTTCTTCATCTTGTCTTAACTACTTCAGTTTATTTTCCTGAAGCAGCAGTAAAAAAAATATCACTAAAAATCATAGACCTGTCCCTTCTGGATTTAGTGTTAGCCTACAAAAAAGTTTAGCAGTGGGTAGTTAGAAAAAAGGATAATATATATGTATTTAAAGATAAACTGTTCTTTATTTCTCTCTGCAGCAAACCATATTGCTGATTAACCACTGCTTTCATAAACTACAAGTGGGCCATTTAAGCTGTTTCACTGCTGGTTAATGTACTGTATTGTGCTCCCTCTTTCTACAGTACCTAGCTAGTGTTTTGTTTTTATTAGAAATTCACCTATCCTTGTCTACTGAGGAGAAAAGAAATTACACTACAGAGCCCTACAGCCCATAAAATGGCAGAGATTCCTAAATAAGACTGGCCTGAAACTGAAACCTCTGTCTGCCTGCACTGTAATGAAATGCATGACTACAAGAGATAATAATAATTGCAGCAATAGCTTGTTACAGCTCCCAGATGATTTGGTGCTGTCAGGAGTGCACTGTCCTCTGACATCCCAGGAGGCGAGCAGCATCACTGACTGCAGGCCCTGATTGGTGCAGTGAAATATTGCTGGCAAAAATTAAAAGGTCTTGGTGTCAAAATAATTCATGATATGCATATCTTCCATTCTGATGAAACGGCTGATATCCGGATTAGCAAGATAATAAAACTGATCAGGCTACAGTTAAACAATTTAAGCTGGAGAGCTGTTCATTTTGTAGGTGTCACTTGTCAGATCGAGGGGTCAGAACGGGATGAAAGGCTCTCCCCAGTAACCTTCTGATGATTTGGATCTGGAATGTTCTTCATGATTTGTCCAAAGTTTTCATCACTGTGCTGCCTGGTAGCATTACCGCAGCAGCCTCTGTTCTGACATTCAAATCCTGGGAATGACAGGTTATTAGGAGAAGAGAACTGGCTGTACATACATTAAGCCTCATATCTTTGACCTGTAATTTGAACTGATAGTGATATTGTAATTGAGTGAGTAAAATAAAGAATTTTTTATTAAAACACAGGATGATGAAGAAAACGTTTATTTTCAGGAGATTTATGCGTTCATAAAATAAGCTTTTTTGATGACGATTTATTTTATGGCTCTTGAAATGCTGAGCTGTGTGCTTACTATTTGTTTTATGGAATAGTTATTTAAAATAACGCAGCTTCCCATATATTTCCAGCCTATTCATCAGTACCCAAGCCTGTGCAGATGGAGACATATCCGTTTCATACGGGAGTTCATGTATTTGAATAATTCAAGGATTATCCCAATAAAATAGACCTAGGAAAATATTGCACCCAGTTAATGCTCATTGCTTCAGAGACCCCTAATGTCCTTTCTTGACACCTTATTGCAGGCTATTATTATACAATGGATCTTCAGTCATATGGTTATAGGGAGTGGGGCAGAGCCGGGCCATCAAGGTAATTGACTCCCATGTGCGGCAGTGTTACACACTTGAGTAACTAATTTAATGGAATGTGTTTTCATGTTCTCCCACACAGCTCTGCCCAGGCATAATCCTCCTCTTGGAGCCCCAGCAATTCAGGACAGGTGAAGAGTGGCACAAGGGCTTTTGATTTCTCAAAGACAGGGCCAGAGGCTCAGGCAGAGCCAGCTCCCATGGTAAGTCTGCTGCCACCTGCCTTGAACCTGGTAAATTAATGGGGTTGCAAAGAATTCACTGCTCCTGATGAAACCAGACCTCCAATGCTTGTATGGTAATTTTTGTTGTGGCTGATTATCACTGTTTGTAACCGTAGCTTTTTGTTAAACAGCACAGTGATAATGGTTTGGCATGGGTAAAGCACTTCAATGACCCAGTGATAGCAGGAATCAGGCTGGACATCTGTTTGGTGCAGAGCTCTGCACCTGTGTGAAAAATCCCACTCCCTTGAAACTCAAAGGAGTCTTGTGTTGTTTCATTGTGAGCTGGTCCTTGCCTAGATTCAGGCAGAGACTTAGTTTTTTTTCTGGCATTTGGGAAAATGCAAAGCAGAAGAGATGTTCGGCACTCGGAACAAGGCAGCTGGATTCTTAAAAACCAGTCACAAAGGACAGTGATGGTTTGTTGATGCCATTTTTTTTTTCTGAACAGTTCATAGAGGTCCAGTGAACTGAGGATAAAATATCACTGTCTAGTATTTTATCTCCCATTTAAGATGGTACAGTTGTTATCAAGATTCTTGGTCATATCATAGACATTAATAGAGTGTAATTGATTGCTGTGGGTTTATTCTCTGATAAATTTCACAAGCAAGATTACTGATCACTGAGAAGTAATGGATTTACTGCATTTACAAGGTGGCTCCTTCTACATAAAGGGTACCACGTCTGGTATTCACATACCAATCTTATTTCAAATCAGTTGCCAAATCCTTCAGACTTGTAGAATATTTTTGTCTGAGAATCATTCTCCTGACTTCATTTAATATTCAGATATTTGAGTAGATTTGAAAGAAAATCCTTCACAGAAGGCTTTTACTTATCCCCCCCCCCAAAAAAAAGCATATTTACCACTTCTTTTGCTTGTAATTACATCACAGTAGTCACATGGATACTGATGCTTATATAATTAAAGAATTGATCCTTAAAGCAGAATATCGTTATAGTAATATTTGCATACTTGTATTAAAAAATGTTTCCAGAATGTAAATTTTATGGCCTATGTTTCAAAGGGATTTGTATATTCTTGCCCTTACAGTTTGGTCAAGTACAACAGAAATTTGTGGGCTTACTCTCACTAGTAAAGTTAAACAAGTAAGAATTTATGTTAAGTACTAAACCTATAGACTCTCCCCAACGTAATCTCTGTAGACTACAGTGTATATGTACAGTATAATGGTCTTTAGCCATAAATCTTTTTGTAGTTTTGGAAGGACATAGAGTTTAGACCTTGCAAGTAGTTTTGCTTTGCTCTATGCCATTAAAATAGATGCACGGTTTGCTTTTATGATGTTTGCTGTCATTTAATTACTGATGCATCAAGATGATCATCCCAATTCAATTAAGTTAAAATTAATGGTTATTTTGTTGGGGTTTTTTTTTTGAGTCAGCTAAAGATGTTGGGATGTCTTCTCCATGCACCAAGTATGCTTATCATCAAAACTGAAAGACCGTGTGCTCGAGGCTGTTTAATGAACTGCCAGATGTAGGCTTTCTTCACTTGTTAGTTTAAAAATTGGAACTGGTGGAAATTAGCACAGATTTTGGTTATGTGCTCTTTCAGGACTGTAAGTCATTGGATAGGTCATCATTGGTACACCATTTAATTTAATTTTGTGGGAGGGTTTGGTGGAGATAAACGGTCAGAGTTAACTATTGTGAATGTCTAATTGTGGTATAAAAGCAATACCAGCCTTTCTTTCTCTTAGTGTTTCTCCCTGTTAGGAATCAGGACACAAAGAACTCAAATTTTTCATTATGTAATACAGTTATGTTTAAAAATATATATGGCATGTCATGCTCTGATTTTTTGGACTTTCATGGGATACCCTGGTGGCTGGCTTTCCATTACTTTAAACATAAGCAATAAAAGAGAAAGGCAAATTTCTTTTCAGGAAGGGCTGTTGAAGATCATCAAATTTGCACAACAATTGATGGGAAATTTTCTCTGCTATTGCAAATTTGCATGGAATTTCAAGTACATTCCTGATGGAGGGCAGATGGAGGGAGAGGCTAGGAAGGGCCTGGACTTTGTAGCATTTCCATTTCAAAATACAGTACAAGCTGTATTTCATCTCCTAGATTCCAGTTAAATCCAAGATGCTTGATTTCAATAAACACCTGCTTGATTCAGATTTATTTCTCATACACAGTATGTGAACATAGCCATCAACCTAGTCAGAAAACAGTAGATACTTAGTGAACGCTCCATACAATGTATGTTGGTTGGGAATAGATGTTTATATTTGACTCTTCTTTGATATGCGAGTCTACACATACCAGCTATAAAGATTCAAGAAGATATGAAAAATAGGAGGAGATCAGTTGATTACATTCATAAACAGATACAAATTTATTGTTTCCACATCAGCTGTACATTTTGGGGGTACCCAAGAAATAACTCAGTAGCTTAGCTTATTTGATTCCCTTGCAGGTTTTATGTCTTTACCCCATTTTAATTTTTCATTAGAATATAATAATAGCCACAGGAAAAAATGATTTGGTCTGTGATCTATTTCATTATGTTCTCATCATAAGGGGAGAATCTGAAGTGGGAGAGCATCACTAATTTTTCAGCACAGTAATTTATTCTACAGTATTTAAATGTTGTAATTTTCACACTGAGGCGCATGCTGCCACATCTATCGTCCCCTGGACCAGTCTCTGTCTTGCTCTTTCCTTTTCATCTGTTTTGTTTTTGCATTTTTTTTCATAAATTCGACAGATGGCCTCTTGATGAATCCTTGATAATACTGTCATGTAAAGCAGCTAAGACTAGAAATCATCTCACAACAATTTTTCATTGCAAAGAGAAAATTGAAGGCAGACAAACATCGCTAAGTCCATAACAACCGCAACAAAATATCCACATCGTATAAATAAAGAGGACAAGCTTTCCTTATAATACTCAAACACTAATGCCAGTATTCTTTAAAGCCTCTGGATTTTTTTTTATGCTACATTTAATTTGTCTTTCAAGCCTTGGGTTTGTTTAGTATATTGCTGGTTTCATATACAGAAACATTTTCCCAGCTCTTAATGTGTTCTCCCTCCTCCTTAGTCCCCCTCCTTTTAGGTCTTTATAATTGTGGATCAGGTGAAGTTTGCTTCCCCTCATTTCAAGGTCATGCACCACTAGGACCATTTTCCTGACTCAGAGGGCACGTAATTTCACAGCCGTGTACTCCTCATTAATCCACCCTGAGTGGGTGCTCAGGAAGTTCCAGATCACAGATTTGTTTTTGTCTTGTTCTCTGACTCAGTGCTTCACAAAAGGATTAGATTAACCCTTTTTGATTGCATTTATATCTTACCGCATCGTGATAGAAATAAAGTGATTTCTTCTTCTCCCCATGTAACCTTCTCACCCTTTCCACTTCTGCACTGGGGACCCACAGCATTTCTTTTCAAATAAGCTTCAGTAAAAGTGAAGCTTGCGGCAGACTGCAAGAATTACTTGTTTACTCTTTCCTCTCTTAGCACAGCTTTAATGCATGAATCTCTTCCCATTTGCAGAGACTTGTTTATTAACTTTGAGTGGTTTCTGTCTAACTGGAAACTGGCTCTGAACCTGGTCTCATCTGGCCCTGAATTGTCCTGGATCCAAACAAAGAAAACAAAAAGAGATGACACAGTGACTACTGGAGGGTATCGATCCTTTCCTCCTTTGGTATAGCACCCCAGCCAACTGCATCAGCCAAACCCCTTTGCCTGGGAGCTCTCTTTTTCCTCCATTTGTTGTCCAGCTTCTCCTTGCCACCAGCTAGTGGAAGGGAACCCCAGGTAGGATCTCCATTCACCGGTGTGCAGAGAACCTGTGCCTCAGTTGCCCTATGGAGAATGTAAAGCAAGTGGGAGCAGTGAAAAGTATTTTTAAAGGGAGCTGAGCTGCTGCATCTTAAAGCAGCAAGGCTTGGTATTCAGAGCAATTCACTGAGAGACCCTGAGCTGACACAAACCTTGGTGTAATTACCTAACATTGGCCTGTTTCTCTGTCTGCATTAGGGAATGAAGTTTGTAAGTTATATAAAAACATTTTTTAATCTGTCAGGTAGGATTTGGGACTAAAATGCATAAATGAAGGTGTCTACATATAAGCTTTGTGTCTTAAAAGCCATTACACTCAATGGAGCCTGCAGGGTTGTTGAGCGGACTGGCTGTAGGTGGGCAAATAATGGCCTTTACATCTTTGTTTGTTCTAATGGGAATTTAGGTCAGTGGTGTGCTTGTAAACACCTAAATTCAGGTGCTTTAATATCAATACTAATCCATCCTTAGTGTCCATGTACTGATGTTTCATTTCTTAAAAATGAAACCTACGTTGGGAATACATATGCTTATTTTGTGATATCTCGTGTTATTATTATAAATAATTTTGTTTTCTGTGGAGATGGCCACCATAAAATCAAGAATGGAGCCCCTTAACTAGCTATTGATCAAAGTTAAAGTGGCTAGTGGTCCCAGACCAACCAAGATTATCACTGAAATGAATTAGATTCAAAGTGGGTGTTGGAGTATGGTGACACCGACAGTTACCATGAGAATTACCAGAGAAACTCCAGAGTTTCAAGGTGGAAGATGGGAAAGGAAGGGTGAAGAAAAGATTTGGCCAACTGAGAGGAACAGAGAACGGAAAGGCAGTGAGAAAAGGGTAAAACAAGACAAGGAGACAAAATTGAAATTAATTTGCATTTATTGGTCAGGTGAACAAAACTGAGCAGCTTGGAGGTTAATGTGCTTTACCTGTCAGATAACTGTTGGGATCCGATGAGTGCAGGCTTCTCACTAGCCACAGCTGGTGGTGGTGGGGGGGGAACGGTGGGGGAAAGGACAGCTGAATCACTATGCTTCATTTTGCATCTATGCTGTGTTAGGTGTCTATATGCCCTTGGTCCTTGTGACGGTTGGAAAGGGATAACTTACTACATGCTGAGGGTGCAATTACTTATAATTTCATATGGAAACCTACAAAGCCATGGGAAAATGCCTAGTCAAAACTGTAGAAAGTTCTTGTAAAGTCTCCCTGCTTTGCCTCCTTCTGGCATCCCTTGTGGCTTCATTGATGCATCCAGTCTTGAATTCCCCAAAACAAGTAAGACATCAGTAAACTGTAGCAAATTCAGCACAGGGCGGACCATTGAGATGATTAGGGCTGGAGAACTTGTCCTGTGAAGAAAGGCTGAGGGAAGCAGGCTTATTTCAGACTTGAGAGGAGATGGCTCCAGGGGATCTAACAAAAGTATGCCAGAAGCAGTGAGGAAGTTATCAAGAAGATGTAGCTAGGCTTTTACAGCAGTGTGTGGTGCAAAGACAAAGGATCATGCACACAAACTGAAACAAGGGAAGTCAGGTTCAAGTGGATACAAGGGAAAACTTTCACCATGAGAAGAGAGAGGCAGTGAAAGACGATGCACAGAGAGGGTGTGCTACATCCTTCCTTGGATGTTTACAGGATCTGACAGTATAAAGCTTTGAGTAACAACCGATCTCATATCTGAGCCTGCTTTAAGAAGGATGACCTATCCACACTGGGTAGAGGGGAATACTTCCTTGTTCTGATCTCTGTAAAACAATGGAGATGGCATAGAAAGAAGGTACAACCCCAGTTGGACCTCCTTTCTCCTCTTGCCCTCAGGAGAGTCTCTCCACATACTGGTGCTGCAGGATGATGTTCTAAGGAAGAGTTTGTCCCTGTGGGCTGTGCCTGGAGGCTCCTACCCCCAAAAGGGATGTATCCCCAGATGCTGTAAGCTGTTCTTCACAGAGAGAACAAAAGAAACTTTGTCTGGATATAAAGCCATGGAACTCTCAGAATATTTTTTTATGACATCTCTGGGTTTTGTTGAGGGAGGAGGGAATATCTCAGATAATAACAAGAGGAAAACTTGCTCCCAGCTGGGACCCGTACCATGCTGTGTGCCATTCACTGTGGTGCAGATGGCTGTTGACTTCTTTCCATGAGGCAGGATAATTTTGGACTACCTGTGGGGTATGCAAGCTTACGAAAAATTAACGACACAGAGTCACTTGTTTTGCATGGGAGGGAAAACTACACTGCAGCTACTCTGCAGCTGAGGTGACTGCAGTACACACAGATACACCCTAGCTAGATTTAGATTGGCTTGCCTGGATGCTCCTGGTAGCATAAAAAGAGACAGCTCCATGAAGACTATAAAGCCCTTCTGAGAAACTCAGGAAATGCTGGGGTATTTGGTGCCACTGATTTCTGTGCCACAAGAGCTATCATGTCCCCAGGACCCTCACAGTGAATACAGCTGTCTCTGCCCAAACTGCAACAAATGAAGTAGAGGTATAACCTAAAATACAGTACCTTTAAAACATGATTTGACAGGATTCCCTTTGCCATTAGAATGCTTTTTTTTCCTCTTTGGTTCTCCATCCTAATCAGAAGCCCTGCTTTCTTTCTTTGGAATCAGTAAAAGAAAAAACCATGACAAGAACATGTCCAGCATTTATATGATACGATGAGAAAAAGGAGCAGAGCAGAGCTATGTGAGGAAACCAGCTTTCTCCCTTCCATGAGGCAGCTGCTCTGTTCTGAAATTTGCTTGGAGAGACTGATACAGGGATTGTTGGTTGCATTTCCACTTCTGGGTGCTTTTAGTGCTACAGAATTTGATGAGTTTTTTCCCTATGTACAGAATGTGCTTTTCCAATGGTATGAAATACCAGGAATTGTAGGTAGATAGTGCCCTGTAGAGGGTCACATCTGCTATGCACAGGTGTTTTTTCCTTAGTTATTATTCCAATATTTTAGAGATAAGAGGAAGGTACGAGTTTTCCTAGGGTAGTTTTTCTCTTACCTTGGCCCAGGCACCAATGGCATGGAAAGATCTGCAGAAATGTTGGTGTGAAGGAACAAAGCAAGAAAAAATACAAAGTGATCATAAGGCATAGTGCAAAACTAACCATTTAAATATGTCTTAGTTGCTGTTTCTACAGTAAATATGTTCAGTGTTAATTACAGTTTATTTGAGCTTCACAGAGCATACAAACTTGCAGCAGATAGGACTCATAGTGGACTAGGCAATGTGCAAACAGAAGGCCAAACTCATAAAGACTAGCAACACCTTCTACCACAGAACTTAAAACCAAATCTGGGACTCCAGATCTTTGCTCACTTGTCATCCATATATCCAGTGCCCTTAAATATCTGCTGTATCCTCTGATCATATGGCATAAGGTATACAAAATTCCTTATATAGTAATTTTCTGTTAGAATAGAGCAAACCAAGCAATGGAGGGACCTGTGCCAGCTCAGGGGTACACTTGTACTGGATCAATGCTCCAATGGATGTAGGGTCCAAGAGAGCCACGAGCATCCATTCAGTGTGCTGATACATGTAAATTCCCTTCAGAAGGATTCAAAGATGTCTATGTCCCCCTTGCAAAGCATAAGGGGGGACATAGACATCTTTCATAAGGTTCTGGATTTATAATAGGAGAGATAGGATAGTGTTACAGTGCCTCAATCTTCTTTGATGGATTTGGTCCATGAAGCTTAAATCCATTCATTCTGCTTTGCTCAGTGAAATTGCGATTGAGGATGGAGGTGTGGCTACCATCTAGCTAAAGCTGGAAGGTTAATAACTGGATAAGAATACTATGCTTGTTAATAGCTGGGGATCAACAATAGAGGCAGAATGGGTATGTCAGGTGTGGATTTGTAAATGGCACATCTATATGGATGACGAGTGGAAATAGATTGTATCTATGCCACTATTAAGTTTAAAGTTCTTCTACTTTAAGTAATATAATTGAGCTTTACAGAGATTTTTATAGTATGATGTGGCCAAATAGTAGATAAAACCAAGCAAACTATAATCAGTCAGAGAGTGCCCAACTCACAAAAAATAACACTGAAGATGCAAGAGAATCCTTCAGCCAGTGGTGAAGCTGTCTCAGCTTGATTTCTTGCTACGCAGGCAACAGGAAGTTCTGCAGAAGGTGATGTGGGCTGGCAGAACACAGCCCACTTGGACGAAGGGAGATGGGAGCATCTTGTATCAGCCTGTTGATGCTAGTGGTTTTAGGCTCCTGTCTTGTGATGCACCTGAGAGCTGTAAGTAGCCTGATACATCACCACTTGCTGCTTGCTTATCACCTTTCTCACAAAGCCTTAATAAAAGAGTGCAGTGCCCCAAAATATCATTTCTGTTACTAGTTTTCATGGCAAACCCCCTGCATATAGAAAGATGAAGTTAGTTATTTTCTTCCTCATGATCCTTTTTAGTAGTCTGCTGTATTTGTTCATGCAGATACCATCTTCTTTTTCTCTCAGGCTTTTATGCTACAAACAGGAAGGAATGGACACCATAAAAGGCATTGGTTGCACTTTGTGGGGAGAAAAAAGGTTTTGGAGAACCCTTTCTCCCCATTGAACAGAAGTAGGGAGTATTGTTCAAAGCAGTTTGGGAGGTGAAATAGATTTCTGCTTTCCAGGCTCTCCAAGGGTCACACACTTTCTGCTGTGGGAATGAGTGAGCTCCAGGCATTGCTGCAGTTCAGGTCTCACCCGTTACTTGGATCTAATGCTTCTTCACTGGTGCTCGGAATTCAGTCGGGGCCCACATGGAGCGGAGTGCTCCCATGTCCTGCTCTGTGATTGCAGCCATACACAAGGCGTGGGCCGTCACCTTCTGGAACCCTGAAAAGTTCTCTTGTTCTCTTCCTTCCTCTTGCTTTTTGTTGTTGTCGGTGGTGTTTTTTGGTTGTTGGGGTGGGTTTTTTTTGTTTTTTTTTCTTAAGCACTTAAGCCCAACTGCTAATGGAATTTCATGATTTTAAATAATTTACATTTCCATCTGGTTTGAAAAACACCAGGTGGAGATTGCAGATTAGGATGAGTCTAAGTGGAAGGAAATGTTTGTTTAAAATATTAAAGCTAAAAACAAACATTTATGTGAACCACATTTTTGCTGTCCATTGTGCTGTATTCATGTATCTTCCCTACAATCATTTTAAATGTGCAAATAGTATTTTGCTTATAATTAGATGTTTTGCACATGTTACTTATACTGATCTGGAGAGAGGAGGTCAGCATGGGGTACAGGAAGGAAGGAGAGCCCATCCAAAAGGTGAAGGAAGGAGGGATTGAAAGATTTCTTCAGCATGATCTTTTGATCATTACATTTGTTCGTTTCTGCTTCTCTACAGACCTTGCTAACTTGCTTACTCGGAGATGGAAATAAATTTGAATCTAGGTTATGCAAGGGTGATTTTATGGGAAAACATGCAACTCCCAAAGACTGACGAGAGTTTTGTTAGGGTAGAGATTGAAGGTTTGCTGGTGCACAGTCCAAACCACCCACAAGGACAAGAACTTTCCTTCTCTCCCACTTGCCAGCTGGCAAGCTTTTATTTTAAATGGGGGAAACTGAGCAGTTTGTAAAACTGCTTCTAATACTTGATCCTTGGCTGCTAGTTCCTTGATGCACTTTCCCAAGTACAGTATAAAAGCAGGAACTCACAGTGAGAAGCTGTTCTAATAGCACTGCTCCCAAAGCTGCTTTTGCCTTGTACTTCAAAAAATTTAATCTCATGAAGCCACATCTGATAGTCATTTTAAACCCTGCCCTTCTACCCTAACTAAAATCCTTGTATTTCAGTTCTCTGGAAATGGGGTGTTCTTCATTTTGTAGAATGCAGTAGAAGCTGCAGAGACATTCTGGTGGGTGTGCCTTAGCATAACATGAGTCAAAATCACACCTACATTGTAATGATAGCATGTAAGGCTAAAGCTTGCCTTTGTTATACAGAACTTCAGGTACAATATTATGGAAACAATCAGTGAAAAGCACGAGTAACACAGAGTTAAGGTTGCATGAGAAAAATTGCATTTAAATCAAATGAATTAAATGTAGGCCAATGTTGCTCATG
Organism: Lathamus discolor; assembly: GCF_037157495.1. Classification (NCBI taxonomy): domain Eukaryota; kingdom Metazoa; phylum Chordata; class Aves; order Psittaciformes; family Psittacidae; genus Lathamus; species Lathamus discolor. The sequence continues at coordinate 124,215,825 of NC_088885.1, read as the reverse complement.
CTTGCAAATTCCTGATTCAGAGATGCCAAAGCCTCAGAGACAGCTATCCCTACCAGCCTGTAATCTAAGCCCGATTTACTTAGTATGAGTAAAAAACCACTCCAGCTGCTCCAAGCTCTGTCCAAAGATGGTGATATTGCTTTTTACTAACAATAATATAGCTAGTCCACATTTTTACCATTGAAAGTTCTGTTGGGACATAAACACTCTTTACTTCTTTGAAAAAAATAGAAACAGAACATTGGTATTTTGCCTGCGTACTGTGAAACCTATTGTCCTAAGACACTACCAGCCATTGAAAGTTGTAGTATCATTTGGTAGAATCCAAGTGTAGTTTGTGGCGGCTCAAAGTTGGACTATGATCCAAAGGACCAAAGTATGGTTTTTCAATATATGAAATACCAAAACTTATTATTTTTTTGGTGAGGATTTGGCTGTCAAACTAACTAGTCTGAAAGTCTCTTGAACAATAAAATTGGTTCGTACTAGGATAGATGAATATTAGAATATATTGAAATTGTCTGCAGAAAATTTAAATGGATTTACCAAAAGAGAGGATGTATAGTGTGAACAGATTTTAATTTTGTTGAGTTTCTCACAGAGCAAGCTGACAAGTATAAATCAGTGGATATAATTTATTAAAATTTAAAGATTTACTGTTTGAGAAGATTCATTTTGTATAATCAAAAAGTCAGATTCTGCTCATGAAAGATTCAATAAAAATAGAATCATGGAATCATAGAATCAACTAAGTTGGAAAAGACCTTTAAAATCATCAAGTCCAACCATTACCCCAAGACTGCCAAGACCACTGCTAAATCATATCACTGAGGGCTTCATCTACATGGTTTTTGAAAACCTAATGGTGAAAGATAGATGAGGATGGTAAATGGTTATTTTTCTTATCATAAGGTAATTGCAAAGGGGTGAATTCTAGGAAGCAGCGTTGAGTTACTCTCTATACTGGTGGCTACAGAAAGGGAATATCAGTAAGATGTGAAAATTTGACGGTTACAATAAAGTGAAAGATTTTGCTAATACCAAAAGGAGAATGAGGTTGCGTTTAAGGTGGGGCAAGAGCTGGAAGTGGCTCTGGTCATTTAATATGCTTTATCACTGGAGGTATGATGGGGGTCAAGTGCATCAGTAGATGCCAAACACAAATCAGGAAAAACAACTGATTTTTTTAAAAATCAAGGAATGTTAGTGGTCATCCTTGAAAGACAGATGGTATCCAAACATCTATAGATAAGATACAAGGGCCTTTTTGTCTTGAAGTTCTATTTGGATTTTGCATGTCAAGTCTAGATTCACATTTGATTGTTTTGTTCCCTGGCCCAACAACTCTGCCTCTTGATTATTAGGGGTTACAGGGATTACTGGGGTTATCTTTAAAGATGTTGTTCATTTTTTCTCCCACATCCTTTATTTTTATAAACAGTTTTTGCCATACTTCATTAATAGTAATCGCCTGTGCAGTCTTTGCAGTTGAAGGCATAGCTGAGAGCTCTTCATCTGTACACATGAAAGAACTTGCATTTTGTATATTTGCATCTTGAGTTTCTCCAATATTGAAATGTGCAGTAGGTGACTTCTTTAAATGACTTTCTTCTTGTTTCCATCCCATTTGGGAAAAAATAGTAATCTCACAAAAATATTCTCTAAACAATATCATTAAAGGTAAGTAAACTAATAACACATAGATTTTAATGTTTGCTGGTTTGTGTCAGCGTCTGGTAATACAATGAATAATTCATATCAAACTAGTAGAATGTAACATTTACATAAAATAATACTTTGCAAATTTATGATAAGTACTAATTACTTGCCTTATTTGCCATGACTATGATATTAAATATTCATAAAAATGTGATTATTTCTTTGATTTGGCAGGCATTTAGATTTCTCTACAGCTTTTCACACTGCTAATTTTAATCCAGTAAATTATCTGGAAGAAAACAGTATGCAGCCTAAAAACTGTTCAAAATTCACTCCAACATTGAGCACATTATGGACGTAATGATCCATTACAACCAAACTTCAAGAAGATCTTGCAAGAAAACTGAGAATTAAACAAAGAAATATGGAGGCTATCATGATTATTTATCAGATGTATTTATTAATAGTTTAGAATTTTATATACATTAACAAACTTTAGCTAATTATATCTACTTTTATATGTTTTATTTTTGTGAAGTTAAGTTTTATTAAATTCTTTCTGTGTTAAATCTGTTGCTCATCTTTATTTTTGGTGTATTTGTATTTTAACTGGTTAAAGAAGCTGAATTCTGTCTTTTGAATACAACAGACATATGCTTATCTTAGCTGCCACTTAGAAAACAATCCTTATGAACACCACTTAGGGTTGTATGATATACAGTATTAATACAACTTTGCACTTGAGTGTGTATAAATGGGGGTGTGTGCATATATGTATACATTGATTCCGAGTCTTCAAAGCTGCTTACTTAGTTTAATCTTCATATCTATCTGTGAATATTCAGTACCTGTTCCTGTCTCTGTACCTGTGTAATGTCTATGAATGTAAATCTGACATTTTAATTAATAAGAATAAAGTATCTAAGACTATATGCTACGTGTACATTGTATACGTACCGTAAAATGGAGACAATTAACAATAAGAACAGTGGTTTTTAGGCACCGATGCTTAAATTATTTCCTTGCATTGTTTGCATCCTCTCATTTCCAGCATCAGAGGAATAAACGGTAATCTCAAATGAAGTAATGTAATCAAAACTAATCATCAGAAGCTAGCAATAGCAAAATAAATGATCAGGGAACTTGTATGTATAAATATTTCTATAATAGAATGCAAAAGAATTATGTAATATTAGAGATACAGTCTTTATAAAATTTACATAATGTGTAACTGTAGAATTATCTTTGCAACCTTTATAATCAGGAAAACCTGTCATTGCTTCTTGGGCTTTTTTCTTTGCATTTTTTACACTAAAGAAAGTGCATTGTCAGCACACCTACTCTCAACTATCTGGACTTCTCAATCAATGGTTTGTTACCCAGGGGTAGCCCTGAGGTATCTCATGGAAGTGTGCCTCCAACCCTGGACAATAAAATATTCAATTAAAACTTTGCTGCTTATCAAGCATCAGTTAAATATGTGTGAAACTTTCAAAGATACATAAATCTTTTAAAATCTCTGATTAAAAGTTGAGCTGATGACTGGTAACTTGCAAACAGCATCCCTAGCCATATGTAAAAATACAGAGTTCCTGTATCAGTGCTTAAAATAAACATTTGGAAAAGGTTTTGAAATATCAATCTGCTTCTTTGTTGTACAAATATGGAATGTGAAATGAAATGTAACTTTGTTAAGTCTAAACACAAGAAAACAAATTTTGCCTTTGGTCTTACACAACTCAGCCCTGCGTAAGACTTGCAGGATTTCAGTAAGCTATGCAGGTTACTGGAGCAAAATTCAGGCTCCAGAGCTGCATCTGCTATGATATCCTGCTCAGTAATGCCCTGAGCTTAGGATACGTCACTCCAGCGCTCCAGCAGTGAAATCTCTTGGAGCATCTTCCCCCACAGCAGAGAATGGATCAGATCTGGGACATGCCAGAGCTGGGACATGTGGCTTTTGCCCTGTGCTGATGCCAAGTGCCCACAGGGAGATCTATTGCTCCCGATTCTGACGGTACCCAGGGCCTCAGCTTGGTAACTCTCCCCAGAGCAGCTCTCTGCTACATTCCCATGGTTACATGCTGCCTTTTAGTCTGCAAGAGGATTTTAAAGGGCAGAGGCATCTGGTGAGATTTCTGCCTAGCAGACCGCTTGGTTCTGAGGCACACTACATAAAGACGACACTAGTCCCTAGCTAAAGAAGTCAAATATCAAACAGAAAACATGAATCTAAAAAATATATGCATTGAAAAACCAACTCCATGCTGTCCACAAGGAGAAAGGGAATGTGCGGTTCAAGGGACACATTCTGCATTTATTCTGCTGCCAGTTCTGTCAGTACAGAGTCCTGCATGCTCATCTGAGTGGTGTTCTTGACCTTAAATAATTGTGAGAGGTAGTAGTCCTAATTTCCCTGTGTCGGAAGAAAAATCCTTCTGAAAGCTTGCTCAGGTAGTTTTTCTATGTTCAAATGCTAGCACCTTGTCACCTGTGAATACACCATGTAATTAAACTCCTTCTGAAGTTGTACCCTTACCGAAATGTCTTTTGTAAGTGAAATAAAATCCTTTGTTTTTATGTGTTTTGACATTGTGAAATGGGGACAAGTGAAGCAGAGTCTTAAAATCCCTTGTGCAGCTCTAATGGAGCCTTTTCTGGTTGCTTTGTGCTAGTCTCAGGAGTGAAAAGAGGTTTCATATAAAAAAAAGCATGTCCCTTATGTCAAGATGAGAAACTATTGATTTGTATTTGTATTCTCCAAGAAAAATCACTGATCCCTTCAAATGGGAAAAGAACCTCTGTGTTTCAACACAGTGTGCTGTGTAAAAGAGGCTGGATGCTCAAAGCCAAAGGGAAGCCAGAGAAAAATGGCATACAGGAGGTCAAAGCAGTTCACATGGCTCATCAGCAGCTGTTTGCACCATATGACAGATCTAAAGGCAACTTTGGAGCTGTCTGTACAATATGTGGAGCTTACCAGAGATATAGAGGCTGCTGCTATAATGTCATTTCCCATAAAAAGAGTTGGTAAAGTTGGCACCTTGTTCTATGGACTACAGTGGCGATGGCAGCCATCTGTGTCAGAAGACACTGAGGTACTCTCTTGTAGTGAGAGCACTTACAGAGAAGAGCACTTACAAAGAAGAGCAATGAAGCTGGTGAAGAGTCTAGAACACATTTTATGAGGAGCAGCTGAGGGAACTGGGTTTGTTTAGTTGAAAAGTTGGCTGAGGGAGACTTTTTTGCTCTCCTCAACTACCTGAAAGGAGGTTGCAGCAAGATGGGTGTTCGTCTCTCTTCCCAAGTAACATGAGATAAGATTAGAAATGGCCTCCAGGAGTCCCTGGAGAGATAGGGAAAATTACTGAAAGCATTTTCAAGCATTGGAACAGGCTGCCCAGGGAAGCGGTTGAGTCCCCATCCCTGGAGGTACGTAAAAGACGGGTAGATGTGGCGCTTAGGGGCATTGTATAATGGTGGACTCTTGGCAGCGTTAGGGTAACTGTTGTGCTCAATGACCTTAAGGGTCTTTTCTAATGTAAACAATTCTGATTCTATGATTAATCACAACAACAAAAAAAAAAAAAAAAAAGACAAGGAAGAACTGGAACTGCATGTTCACTTTACAGGAAATTCTCTGAAAGCACAAATTCTGGCATCACTTCTGTGCTGCTCAGCATTAAGCCTGTATCAGCTTTGTTTCCTTGCATCAGAAACACAAGAAGTTAAAAGAAATCACACAAGTTATTGTCCTGATTTTCACTTGTCCAAGGCCACTTGGGTTCAGCTGGCTGGAGTGCTAGGTTGGACACCAGGTGCCCACCAAGCCACTCACTCTATCACTCCCCTCATGAGCAGGACAGAGGGGAGAAAATGAGACAGAAAAAAATTTGTGAGGTTTTTTATTAAATTAAGGACAATTTAATGAAGCAAAAGCTAAGGCCATGTGTGGAAGCAGAGGAAAACAAAATATTTTATTCTCTACTTCCCATCACCAGCCACTTCCCAGGAAGCAGGGCTTCAGTATGCATAGTAGTTGTTCTCAAAGACAAATATAAATAACTAGTGCACTCTCTCCCCACCTCTTCCCCTCTCCTCTCCCCATCCTTTCCCTCAGTTTTTCTTGATGAGCTGTCATTATATGGTATGGAATATCCCTTTGGTCAGTCTGGGTCAGCTGTCCTGGCTTTGTCATTTCCAAAGATCTTGTCCTTCCCCAGCCTACCAGTGAAGGGGATAATTGGAAAGGCAGCCTTGTTGATGTGGGAGCACTGCTCAGTTGTATGCAAAACACTTTCTAGCTACCAATACAAAGCACAGCATTATGTAGGCTGTTATGGGGAAAATTGGCTCCATCTCAGCCAGACCCAACACATGCAGTCACGAAAGAAACAGGTCTGATCGCAGCTGGTAAGTATGAGAGAAGGTAGGTTGAAAAGCAAAACAAAATTATGTCCATTAGCCACTGAGGCCTGCAGATGTCACAGTATGAAAAAGCTATTTAAATATTTTCACTTGGTGTGGTTCTATACAGTAGCTACTAGCTGTTTGTCATAACTGTGTCATAGAAGACAGTAAGACTGATAGAGGGAATAAAATGAGTTAGAAGTTTGAGAACTTTTCTTTTTCCAATTAATTCTGTCTGTTGAAGTACATGTTGTTTAAAACTGCTGGTTCTTAACAAACAAAAGTGGAACATCCCAGTCTTGCCTAAAGGCCATTTTGCACTGATGTATAAAATTGCATTTCTTCGCCTAAATTGAATCATTAATCCCTGGTCCTGGAAACTTGTTATACACAACATTTAGTCACCTGAATAACATCACTGTTATAAGCAGAACCACTCAAATTCATCAGGTTTCCTGAGCATGGTGTGTTGTCAGTACCTAAGATGCTGACCAGCATAAACTGCCTTGGCTGATTCTGGAGGCTGATATTTTTATGCATGGTTTGTGAGGTAGATAGCTCATACCATTCTGAGATGAAATGCTCTGTATAAATAGTTAATTTATTTCAACGTGCATTACCACTATATCCCAAGATGCATACCAGAGCCCATCTTGTGCTGCCCTGCTGGAAAGACAATCTGCCACAAGTCTGGACTTTGAGGGATCATTTTGAGAAGTGTTGGAATTGCTATATGCAGAAATAGACGTGTTGCAAACTTCACTCACTGTAGGAAACCTGCTAGAAAATGTGGCTGCTCAGTTAATGAATCTGGAGAATCAGATGGGCATATTGAAAGGAGATTGGAATGCACAGAAACTGAATTTCCACCTGAGGACCTCAGCATGACATTTTCCAAGGTTCATGAAACATTATTTAAATGCATTATTTTTAACTTTTGCCCTCATCTCTTCACTTGAGAGATCTTCTTCATCTGGAGAGACAGGGTGAAATCAAGGGAATATAGTACTGGTCCTTTCTTGACAATGCTTTTTAAAGTAAAGATGGGGGTTGTAGGAACTTAGGAACTTCCATCCCAGAAAGAATTCCTTGGAGTCATTATTATTCCTACTTAAGGAAGAAACAGTTTTCAAAAGTGCAGTGGGCTCCTATGTCTAGTTTGACCAGCACTGTCCTTACTATGGAGACCCTCTGATTTTACCCATGTGGATGGGTATTGGAAGAGACAGAGATGAGACTTTCCAGCTTCGACAACCAGGTCCAGCTGACACATGCAATATTCCTCTACAGCCCTTTTGCTGATGAAAATCCTGTTTAGTTATAGAGTGGCCAAAACTCACCTTCGAAGGCTAGGCTTCTAGTCTGTGGCTTTATGAGTTGCAAGGGTGCTTTTTCTTGCACCACTCACATGAAGTTTCTCCAAAGGGAAGTATGGAACAGCATTTTCAGAGACAGAAAAATAATGGCTTACTGTAATTTCTTTCATTGTTTAGTAAAAGCTGTACAGCTAAGAGAGATTTCTGCCATATTCAATACATTTTCAATGACAATTGAGTGAGGATTTTGCCTGAGCAAATGTTTCATACTTTAAAAAAAAGTATTTTTTTCAATATTCTTGTCCTGGTTTTGAGCAGCAGCAGTCAGTTTTCTCTTTCTTAGGAGCTAGTACAGTGCTGTGTTTTGATCTTTTGGCCTTGGAACAGTGCTGATAACGCCCATGTTTTCAGTTGCTGCTCGAATGTTTGGTCTGGCCAAGGATTTTCTGAGCCTCATGCTCTGCCAGGGAGGAGGGGAGGCTGGGAGGAAGCAGAGACAGGACACCTGACCCAAACTGACCAAAGAGGTATTCCATACCACAGCACGTCATGCCCAGGGTGTAACGGGGAGTTACCCGGAAGGGTTGGGACTGCAGGGTTGGACGAGGTATCGGTCGGTGCTTGGCTGGGGGGAGTGGGGCGAGTTATTGGTCAGCTGGTATTGAGGTGTTGTATTCTTTCCTCTTGTTATTTCCTTTAGCACTATTATTATTGGTGGTAGCAGCGGTAATTTGTGTTATACCTTAGTTACTAAACTGTTCTTATCTCAACCCGTGGGAGTTGCATTCTTTTCGGTTCTCCTCTCCGTCCCTCCAGGAGCAGGGGGAGGGCAAGAAGTGGGGGGAGTGAGTGAACGAGGTTTGTGGTTGGGTTTAAACCACGACAGTTCTTTATGATGAAAGCCAGGAAACTGGTGCAAGTGAGAGTCTTTGTCCATATAGATTCTTTTAAGGGTAATGATTCAAACAGGATAGATTTTAACTCAATAAGGTAACACTCCACTGTGTGTGCATCCAACAACTAAACACAGTGAAAATGGATTCTGAGCATCTCTATTTATAAATCAATATAACTGTTATGCAAATTATTTAAACAACAGCCAAACAGATGCAAAAAACCTTTACTGTCTCAGAGAAAAGGATGCAGAAGCATCGTGTAACATGTAGGTACATACATTCCTAGAGGTAATTTGTATATTTTTGCTTATATCAGTGGATCCAACTTGAGCCTGGACCCCTCAAAGCACACATATTCAGAATATTAAATTGGTGATATTCAGAAGATTAAGTACATTGTATGAGGGGAGAGAATCCCATGTACTGAAAAATGTAAAAGGAGGTGGGGCTTTATATGCACAAATGAAGGTCCTTTCTGACAATATTTCAGTACCTCTGCTAGTATAGGGCTGCATCAAGAAACACTGCGCAGTAATTTCAACTGAGATTCTTTTCCAGTTTCTACTAGAAGGAGCTCTAATATATGAATTGTCTCTTTTTTTTTTTTTTTTCTGGATGTCCTGAGTTACATGGAAAAGATATTTATAATGTAAGCCATTTGAATGATTGGAGGACTCTGCTGATAAAGACATAGAGTGCATATTCTGCTGCAGAGGTCTTTATACTGCGGAACTGACGGCTGATTACAAAGCAGCCTGAAGATCTAATTACAATTGGCAACCAGGAGATGAGGGAAGACTGCAGACAATTTTCCTCTATTTTTATACACAGTCCTTGTGGCATTCACATTGCTTTCAATAAGCGTGCTTCTGGCAAAAACTGTCAATGATGGTAATCATCTGGATGACTGGCTTCAGAGAGACTGCAAGCCTAACCTTTGCTATCGTAATCATCATCATCATCAGCGTGGGGATGCACGCCACCCCAAAGCTAGAACAAGTGCTGTAACTACGTGATAATTGCAGATTGTTAATGATGATGCTATTGATGATGCATTTTTGTTTGTGTTAATTGAAAATACATTGTGCTGGTCTTAGCTCTATGGTGGTGAATGTTTAATGCTAAAATGAGGATGAAATGTGTGGCTTAAGTAAGAAAACCAAACATTTTGTGTGTGTCATTCTGCTACATCTATCCCACTCAGTACATAATCAAAATATGTAACACCCTTCTGTTTGATAGAATATTAGTTAAAATCCTACAGCGAAATGGTGTGCTCTTAAAAGTTTATTGTACTAGTCCGTGAGTACTATTCCAGCTGTGTAATAATAATTACAGCTCAGTAGTCAAGGGAGGTCATGGATGCTGCATAAGGTCGAAATACCTGTTTAGATACTTGCGGAAGACATGCTCTTTGAATGAATGCAGTGGAGTGCAACAGACTGGGGATATATAGGATTCTCTAGAAAATCTAGGGTCTGCAATTCTCTGCCAAAATCGTAATAATCTCAGATTGGGTACTTTATTTTTGTAATGGGCATGAAGCATTATAGCCTATCTCATGTTTTCAATTTGTAGGGAAGTTTAAAATTTACATAATAGACTTTAACCTCTGGATAGGTATGACTAAGCATCACAAAAGTTAGTGTAAGAAAGACTAACACTTCTGGGTTTCTTTAGTCTTCTTACTATTTGTGAGAATTTTAAACATAAAATACAAAGAAAAATGGTTTGTACTGTTCACCTCTTCACTGAAAGAGTCTCATCGTTATTGGAGTTGAATGCTGAGCAAAATGGTTCATAGAAACCAGAACTTCCCATGAAAACAAAAGTTTTGAGCTATGAGTGAAGGAGAATTGTTCCCATGGTAAAAAGTCAAGTGTCTGGAAAACTCACCTGGCACATGGGAGCTTTCCAAATTTTGTACTCAAACATCACATCATGGTGTTTGATTTACTGCTTGTAGCTTTTGATGTGTCTGCCTGACCTTGGTTGCATTAGCACTAAGCAAAACACATGTACATTTTTCTGTTGCACTATATCATGGGTGTAAACATCAAGCACACGCAGTGTCAACTATATAGACTTGTCTGTGATAAAGTATGTGGTAATTGCTCTTGCTTATTCCCTTAAAGAGATATCCCCTGAAAAATTACATTTAATGAGATCAATGGGTTTCTACCAAAAAGTTGCGCTGAGGACTGATGGAAAGTAATCAGAAGTGAAATTTCTGCCATAAAGAGATACTTATTAAAACTTGTTTGTGTTGTTAAAGGACTAGCCAGTACAGTCTCATTGAAGGGGAGACCTGGTTCAAACAGTTTCTAGAAGTTTAGGATATTCTTCAGAAACTTGTTGCTACATTTAAGCTCCAATAACAAGATGAAGTAGAGTCATGGGTAGAGTCATGCATGCAGCTGAAGTTATAAGCCTATGGAGAAATGTGCCTCCAGTGTGCTCATGATTTAGTTCAGCTCTTAGATTTTGTGATCTCTTACAAGTTAAAATCTTTATCACCTAGTCTTGTTTCAGCAGCCCTTGTGAAACAATCTCATTTAATTTCTGTGAGCCCACCCCACTGTGTGTGAAATGCTGATACAATTGATGATAGCTATGCTGGCAAGTCCAGAGACGCCAGTGGATCTGACAAACGGGATGCAAACACTGCTAGAGCCTCTCCCCAGAAATAGACTAAATTGTGTTGATCAGGAGCACTACTGTCACTTATGCCATACCTCTCTGGATAAATAAAGGTCCTTCATTAATGCAGTGTCTTTCAAGACCAGTAAGTTCACATTAAAATGATTGGGCCAAGTTAGTTTCTCCTTTAACTCTGCTGCCTTGTTCAGCTGACACCAGATTTGAGTTTGCTCCAGTTGCTTTAGAACTTGAACCTGCAAGCTGGCAGCACCAACGTGTTTTTCAGTCTCAATACAGGTAGGAGAATGATTGTTCCTCCCTGATATTTAAGGGCCTTGTGGGCCTATCAGGATAGCTACTAAAAATTCCCTCTTGCATTATGTGATCTGAAGTTAAAGGTATTTAGTTATATATATATATCTCAATAGTCAGTTTCTTGGCCAAACCTGTGCAAGTGTTCCTGAGGTTATATTGTACAGGACGTCATCTTTATGTGGAAGGTAAAAATAGGAGTAGTGACAGCAGACAAAGGCAAAAGGCCATTACCTCTCACCTTGTACATATATACAGACTAATACTTTATTGCCAGGTCACACACAACCTGTTTTTCTAGGGAAACCAGTGAAACACTCTGAGCCATCTTCACCTTTCCACCAGCTCAAACTCAGTCCTCAGGACCAGAGATTACCTTCACCATCTAAACTGGTATAGCACTTTCCTCTTCTCTATAGAAATGGTTTTATTACAGCAATACCTAACAACTTATGGTCCTGAAGCCTCTTCTTTTGCCAGCGGATCCCAGAGCCCTTTCCAAATGTAACAGAGTATTAAGTGGGAGTCAGACAATTCAATGATGTGAACCCTTAAAAGCCTTAGCTTAGCAAACTCCAAAATTCATCAGTCATTCAATACAAGGAAATGTAAATTATTGCTGTCCTGGGTTCAGCAGTAGCAGTCAGTTTTTCTCCTTTTAGTAGCTGGTGCAGCGCTGTGTTTTGACTTCCAGCCTGGGAACAGAGCTGATAACACCGATGGTTTTAATTGTTGCTAAGTAATGTTTACCCTGACTAAGGACTTTGTGAGTCTCATGCTCTGCCAGAGATGAGCGGAGGCTGGGAGGAAGCAGAGACAGGACACCTGACCCAAACTGACCAAAGAGGTATTCCATACCACAGCACGTCATGCCCAGGGAGGTAACTGGGAGTTACCCGGAAGGGCATGGTCTCTCTTCAGGGGAGTCGAACTCGTTTGGCGGTGGTATTGTATTCTCTTCTCTTGTTATTTCCCTTATCATTATTATCATTGGCGGTAGCAGCAGTGATTTGTGTTATACCTTAGTTACTGGGCTGTTCTTATCTCAACCCCTGGGAGTTAAATTCTCTCGATTCTCCTCCCCATCCCTCCAGGAGTGGGGCCGGGGGCAGAGGGGAGGAAACCACGACAATTGCAGAGCACCTCACCTACCCTTTGCAATGATGGTTGGTAAGTATTTACTTTTCACTCAGACCACTACTCAAAATGGAATAAGTCCCCATAAAATATTCCACACACATCCTATGTTAATGAGGCCTTAAAACTGATGAGTACAGAAGAAAAGCAAGGTACTGCACTTAGTTAAACCATTGATTAAATTAAACCATGAAATTACTGCCTGTTATGAAAAATGCATGCTCATTTTACTGTTATCTCCTTTCCTCTCTTCCTCTGTGTTTGTGTATTACATCTGTATGTTGTCTGGTCATAAACCTGTCTTGTAAACTCTTGGTGGAGGAATCTGTCATTATTACATTGTGTGCGCACAGCCACAGTGGTTCTCATTCTTGATAGGCACGTCTTTGCACAGAGGTGATGTAGGCTATCAATGCATTTCAGAAATGACCCTATGACACCGCAAAACTCCTCTCCTGCCCTTCTCATTCAAATGCTGAACTGCGTTTGCTATCGGAAGATGCTTGTTCATTTCTCCCCAGCTCCTTCAAACCCTCTGGTTGATTGAACTAGATCATCTTGTTCTGCCAGTGCAGTCCTGCCAGGGCTAATAACTGATACTTCAGAAGGTGGCAAATACCTCCCACTGTACAGCTAGATGATAATGTGGTGCTATACACAGGAAATACTTCTTTTCTATGGGACACCAATGTTATTCAGAGACACTGAAATAGTAATATGGCCTTTTTTGTTTGTTTTTTAAAAACATGGCAGAGGTCCTTCCTGTGGTGTTGCCCACAGGGCGCTGGAGACAGAAGTGTGTTCCTCACGTTTTGTTTTTCTTTCGTGAGGTTTATTCTTTGCAATATTTTTGAATATTCAGCCAACACTTCAGAGCTCCCTGCCTTCCTCTGGGTGTTTGGGAAGGCAGGCTCTTCACAAGCAGCTGCTCGTTGTGGTGCCGCCAAGGTCCTTCTCTGCATTTCTAGCTCTGGAATTCAGTGTCACCAATAATTTATGTATGTATATCTTCAGAAATGTCAAAAATAAATCTTTAAAAATCTGAACCTGCCCTCCAAAGGTTTAAATATTTCAAAATAGCATTTAAATGACTTTCTGTTGTCCTAAATTCCTTAGTATTTTATAGACGTACAGATTTACTCAATAAGCATAAGCATTTGAAAAATAGACAGGCATGTGAGTTCTGCTGGGAATAAAGAAGATATTTGTTGGTAACAGAAAAAACATATTCCCCCCCGAAGAATTTAAGCCAAATAGAATATTTAAACACAAATATCAGCAGTGAATCCCCAGCCAAGCAACATACTACTCCAAGGGATGATCACAATTAGAAAAATTGTGCTAAATTATTTCCCAACATAATTTGTGAATAGGTACAAAGAGCTGATCATTCAGATGATTCAGCTCTGTCTCAGATGGTGTAACTTCACAGACTTATCTAATAATCTAATAACTGCCTTTGAATGTGGCTACTTGATTTTCATCTGCATGGTATTGACACACATTAGAAAATGTGCAAGTGATGTAAGAAAGATGACGCAATGCTTTGGTTTCCCAGTTTGGTTAATTTCTGGTTTGAAGCTTTTAGTTTTGGGGGTTGTAGTTGTTTTTTTTTTTTTTTATGAAAAGGTCTTCATTTGCCTTTAAAAGTATTTCCCTTGCAATGTTTATCAAATCTAGACTAGCTTTCATGTGAAAAGCCATATTCAAATATTTTATTAACAGCTGTGTTCATAGTGCAGGAGTCACCTTAGTGCCGGGGACTGACAGCAGGTTCTAGTGTTAGCCTGGTATTGTGCTGTGAATTGAAGCGTACACAGCATCCTCTCCCACTTCTGGATATTTGCCTTCTCAGAGTGGATGGGAAAGCCTTGAAGCCTGTGCAGAAAAGGAGAGGGAATGAAGTGCAGCAGTGGTTGCTGGGCAGCTGAGGGACAATGCCCTGCCTTCCAAAGCTGGGGCACACCAGGAGGGCTGTCCGTCATCAGCGGGGCACCCTGGTCCCATGGTCCTACTGCGCTGTGTGGCATCATCTGGGAAGCCAGATTTATGGATGTGCAGGACCCATAAAATATCTGTGTGATTTTCTTCAATAAGCACAAGCTAGAGGTTAATAATGTGGGGACGTCTGATTCCCTGCTGTTTTAAATAATTTCATGGGGAACATAATGTGATAGGACACCAGTTAGAAAGGTTATTACCCTCATCAAACTACAGTACTTCTTTCCTATTATTTCCTACCAGTTTCTCAGCCTTACACCTCCTCTCCTTAAATGTACCAAAAATGAGTCTTCAAGAGGAAACTCTGTGGTGGGTTGGAGGCAGAAAATGTGATCCCACATGGTATATCCTGTCAGTGCTCCCGAGGGTGTCCTCTCCTTGCCTTGCTGGAGGTCTGGTGGCACCTTGGAGGATGCTCTTACCCCCACGCTCCAAAAGGCTCAGCTGGCAACTTCTCACCTCACAATGGATTTTAGGTTGTCTAAAAAAGGGAGGGTGGTCCACCGCATGGACAAGCAATCAAGTTGTCTTATGTCTTTCCTCCTTTTCTTTTAATGCCACATAGTGTTTGTTTGTTTGTTTGTTTTCCAGATGGTTTAGGGGATTTACCACCCTTGTTTGTATATTTTCTTTCTTAAACTAAATTTTTACCTAACTTGATTTATCTTTGCCTATTATTTTTATCCTTAACCTTTTTCCTTCTCTCCCCTCCCCTTTCTCTCCTTTTGGGTGCTCTGGCTCATCTTCCACTTTCTTCAGTTTCTATCTCTAAAAAAAGATGAGATTTTGTAGCCTGCTCAGCTTTTCAATATGGCTCTTGGGAATGTTTTGTTGTGGTTGATAATGGGAGGCTGAGTTTAAAATGGTGCTTGCATCAGACTGTAATTCCTTGCCATAGCTGTTTGGCCAGATTTGCCTGGTAAAAACAAAGGTGGCAGTTCACTCATAATTAGTGAAGAAATTTGTCTACATTTTCATATATATATATATATATATATACACAAAAATATATATGCCACTCCAGATTTTAATAAATTCCCTTAAGTAATTTCTGTGAGAAAAAGTATCTTTAAAAAAAAAAATTAAGATTTTCTTGAGACAAAAATGTGTTTTATGAAACAGAATATGAATTAAAAATTATCAACTATTTTTCATGTCTTGGTTTCTTTCTGTTTTTTTTTCAATTGAAACAGATTTTAAAAAGGTATTCACTTCTCAATATTTTCTCTTCTTTTTTACTGGCAAAAGGGTAGTGCGAAAGACTATTAAACCAGAAAAAGAATTTTAAAATATTTTTGAATTCCAGTAAAAATATTTTAGCAATTATTTTTTAAAATTAAAAACATCGGTTTTCAAAGCAAGAGACGA
This sequence comes from Lathamus discolor, assembly GCF_037157495.1. Taxonomy (NCBI): domain Eukaryota; kingdom Metazoa; phylum Chordata; class Aves; order Psittaciformes; family Psittacidae; genus Lathamus; species Lathamus discolor. The sequence continues at coordinate 124,200,086 of NC_088885.1, read as the reverse complement.
AAAATTATTTTGAAATCCTGAAAAAAAAATAAATCCCCTTTTCACTATAATAACCATGTGTTTCAGTTCTAAATTACCAATAAAACTCAAAACAATGCTCTGATTAAGTGTAAAAGAAAATAATTGTCTGAACTTGACAAATATGATCCAAAGCCTGGCGTCACTATATTTTGTCGACTGACCACACTAAGCACCCGGGATAAGCCCCTGAAGTTGGAGCAATCCCAGGCATGGCTACAGACTGGGCAAAGAAGAGATTCAGAGCGGCCCTGCGGAGGACTTAGGGGTGCTGGTCGATGAGAAAATGAACATGAGCCAGCTGCAGTGTGCGCTCGCAGCCCAGAAAGCCAACCGTATCCTGGGCTGCATCAAAAGGAGCGTGACCAGCAGGTCGAAGGAGGTGATCCTGCCCCTCTACTCTGCTCCTGTGAGACCTCACCTGGAGTATTGTGTGCAGTTCTGGTGTCCTCAACGTAAGAAGGACATGGAAGTGTTGGGACAAGTCCAGAGGAGGGCCACGAGGATGATCAGGGGACTGGAGCACCTCCCGTATGACGACAGGCTGAGGAAGTTGGGGCTGTTCAGCCTGGAGAAGAGAAGGCTGCGTGGAGACCTCATAGCAGCCTTCCAGTATCTGAAGGAGGCCTATAGGGATGCTGGGGAGGGACTCTTCTTCAGGGACTGCAGTGACAGGACAAGGGGTAATGGGTTCAGACTTAAACAGGGGAAGTTTAGATTGGATATAAGGAGGAAATTCTTTCCTGTTAGGGTGGTGGGGCACTGGAATTGGTTGCCCAGGGAGGTTGTGAGTGCTCCATCCCTGGCAGTGTTCAAGGCCAGGTTGGATGAAGCCTTGTGTGGGATGGTTTAGTGTGGGGTGTCCCTGCCCATGGCAGGGGGGTTGGAACTAGATGATCTTGAGGTCCTTTCCAACCCTAACTATTCTATGATTCTATGATTCTAAGACAGTACTTCATTTTATGAGATGCTGGCTACATTGGCCCAAAAAAAATTAAGATGGAAAATTTTTTCAGTTTAGTAGAATCCTGCTAACTGGATTTGAAGGGATGTACATTTCTTGGCAATAATACCCAGGCCCATTCTGAGCATTGGGTAAACATTCAGTTTATAAAAACCTGTGGCTTAAATGAATCCTTACATATTTCTGAAGATTTGCATTTATTTTCTGAGTCAAACTCAAATGTATTTTAATTTTCTTTTTCCAATCACCCCAAGACATGCATAATAGATAAAATTCATAAATTTAACAATAATAAAAAAAGCAAATGCTTTTGGAAGACATTTCACATATATTTTTCCCTTTCTGTTGTGCATTTATGAAGCTGAATACACTGCAGTTGAAGCACACAGTGTCTCTGATCTGAGTGTTAGCCTGAAATCTGGTTACAATTAAATGGCTTGAAGTTCTTACGAGCTTCTAGCTGGAGGGGGACAGGTAGGAGTGGGGCCAATGCAAACAATCATTCCCAAATTATATTAGCAGTAGCAAAGTGGGTGAAACTCCCCCAGAACCTTCTGCCTGAAGGCACTTATGTACAGAGCATCACATGTGTTAATCGGCAGCTCCCCCAGTAAAGTTTGAATTCACACATGCGGGTAAAATACCAAAAGACAGCAATTCAAGGTTTGACTTGTTCTCAGGCACATTATTACCCATGAACCATATTTTAAAATGCATTCTGAGATTTGAGTTAATAATGTGAATGACATTCAGTGAGATTGCCAAATGCTGGTAATTTACTTTCATTTTCACATTAATGTGGGCCCACCTGTGATGAATTGGAAACTAAATAAGCACATCAGTTTTAATTAGATATTTCAGTGGCTGGATCTAGTTAAACAGCAGCATTCATTCTTATCTATTAAACAGTCAGAGACTTCTGCATTCTTCACAGTAAGTTCTCTCTCCTTCCAACTCACCTTTTTGCACTACTTTCCTCTCTTTCTTACTAGAATATTTTAGAGGAGATGATTTAAGCTGGTGGCATCCTACCAAGTTAATAATACAGTTATCACAGAATTGGCTGATCTAAATGATTTTCCAAATTATCCAGAAATTAAGAAGGCTCTCAGTATTGTTTTATTCTGCAACGAAAACAAAACAAAACCACGAGCAATTGGAGTAAGTTCACAGTTTAAGCTTTTCAGAATGGAAATGGCTTTCTATTGACAATTACAGACTCGTACCACTGCACCTTTGGGATTTGGTTTCAGTTAACTGGTGACAATTTGTGTACCAGCTGGAACTATTTCCACTCCTGGAGGGACAGGGAGCTGAAAGAAGGATGGAAATATTTACTGTTATGTTGTAAGGAGTCAGGCAAGCATCCGGGGAAAGACTTTTTCTCCTGGCAGTGGTGCTGACAGCAAAACCTGCACTGTACCACAGTTTTCCCACTGACGAATTACCAGTAAGGCTGAAAGGCACTGTGTATTGCTTAATACCCAGTGTTTCTGTTGAGGCTACCAATAAGCAGTTGTTTTCTCTTTCAGGAGACAGTCATTTGCTGAAACACCAACGCTTCTTGTTTCAGTCTCAGGAATCTTTGTCTTATTTGACCTCAAGAGAATGCAGAAAGATTCTTTTCTGTCTCAATTTAACCTTTCTTCACAGGGGTTTTCAGCCTGAGCCTCCCTTCCAAGGCAGTTTTCAAAAGAAAACTGAAGTCTGAGCTGCTGTCGAATTGAACAAGCACATTTCAAAGCAGCCTTGCAAGAGAGAATGGGCACCAACTTTAATCTTTACTTTTTTATTCTTCTGTAACATCTTGATGCATTGAGTGACAACTTTAAAAGAAATAAATCTATGCAATTATACTTCTGTGAATAACTTTAATTTAGGTAACTATTTCTAGAGATATTAATTAACGATTAACAGACATGGCAGATGTAGGTGCAACCTAGCAGGAGTGAGTTTTGGACCAGAGCCTTCATCGTACCTCTAACTTCCTACTCACTGTTCCTGTAAGTGGTGAGACAGTTGGAACAGCTTTCAGGAGAGCTGCTGATATTGGTAAAGCCGGTGTTTAAACTTGTAACTAGCTTTGTGTCTTTACTACCTCTGACTCTAATTTTCTGATTGGTATTTCTGAAGAAAGGGCAAACAAGTTCATAGATACAAAGGATAGAGTGCTACTGAAAACCAGCTTTATTTGGAGCCAGGAAAACAGGTGTGAACACCTTGAAAAATATTTGCCCAAGTCCTGGCTTGTTGCACTGACATTTCAGCCTACCAGCTAAGAAATCTTTTTTGTTTGGGTGCATTTTATGTCTTGAGTTGTTCAGAAACAGCACAGGGAGGGAGAGCCTGAAGCTGAATTCACATCTAATTCAGCTTTCAGGCAGTTTCATTTAAAAACATGTATGTTCTTATGCAAAACTATTTATCATTAAAGCTCAAGACTGATGGTCCAGAACTGACCCTGCTCTTAGAGCGTTACCCATGACATTACCTCAGCACATACCCCTGCTGCAGTGGTATAGAAGACGGAGTGTAAAAGATTCCCAAGATAAGATCCTAACAGGCTTTCCTTACCCATTAACCTCTCTGAAAAGAGAAGCGGTCCTCCAAATAGTCATATCCTGCTGAAAATAAACTTGGGCTGACAGCCTCACAAACCCAAATGTATTGCTTTAAGCATATTCCAAAGCATTTAAACAGACAAACATGTTTTGTTGAAAACGTTTCATGTAATAGCTTTAAGGATACAAAAGAAGATGGGCTGAATGAACACAGATACATAGTGTGGTAAATATGTTTTAGCAAATACCAGGTTGTGCCTGATTTTGGACAACCTCCCAGACCCTAAATCAAGCAGAGGTTTATAAGAAAGCCTGGCTGAAGCTGAATTTTGAAGACTGTGGTCAGCTGAAGGGAATTGAAGTTCCTTTCTCTAGGTGAGGTTGTGAGTTGCATTATTATTTTGGGGATCAGAGTTAGATGTGATTGGGAAACTGTCTTCTATTTTGGTTTGTGATGTGCACAAAATGTCAAAAACAGAGACAAAAGATGTCTCTCTTGTCAGTCTTCTACATTTTTCAGGCATGCTGCTGCAGTTCAGAGGCAGTTTTGTAATGAGCTTGCACTCCTCAAATATTGCGACATAACTTCCAAAGAATGGCTATAATTTAGTCATTTTTCCCTTAGCTGAACTGAGATGAGGGTGTTGTCTGTCCTGCCTCTTCTTTTTTTAAAGGAGGTAAATCTACTGTTTAGTCCCTCATTTAAACGGATTTTCTGTAACACCAAGAAGATACTATCAGTAGACCCCACATAATAATTTCCCTTCCATCTTCCCATTTAAGTAAATGCTCCAGTTTGTACTTCTGCAATGGTGTTTTAACTAAAAGGGAAAATGAAATAGACTTAATGTCTTTGTGGAATAATAACTTGGGTACTCTCTAATTTGCCCTTTCCCTCCACCATGTTTTAGACATCTGTGCAGCCCTGCCCTGGATGCAAAGGTTAGAGAGAATGAATGCTACGTCTATGTATCTTTTTATGGCATGAGTAGTCCTTGAACTTCAAATAGTCCTTTTCATACTTAAAACATCTGAGTTTAAAACCCCACCTCTCCTAGATCCCAGTCTCTCACAGATCCCAGTCTCTCACAGCAATACATATAACTTGCTAGATCTTCTGAATCATCCTGTGAGTCTGTTGTGAAATGGCACTTTTCATAAAACTTGTGACCCTCCTTCTACTTGGGATAGTGCACGGAAACCGCAATGAGAAAGGAAGGGTAGTCCAGGGGCGGAAGCTTACCACGAGTGGTCTGAGCTCGGTGTGCGCATCCAGGCAGCTGGCTATTCAGAGTCTGACCCTTCAGCTGCGCAGCAGAAGTCAGTGAGATACCACAGCTCTCTTCCTTTTTCTGAAACTGGGGGTGGGGGATAATGCTTAGCTTCCTAAGAGAGGAATGGAATTAAAGCTAAATCTAGAAAGTACCTCCAATCTTTTGTAGAGCTACTTCATTGAAATGCTGGAGAATAAGGCATGAGCATGTGCAAGTGCTGTGGAAAGACTGTCAAAGGGTATTTTATGATTCAGATGAAATGTTCAGAAAGGCAGACGTTTCCAGGATAAAGCTTGTTCATAACGTGTGAGAGAGAAAAATGGGTTAAATTTTCTAGGCAGATATTGACTCATCATATCATAACAAAACCTGCTAGAGCTGGTTAATGATGTGTCTGATACTTCAGCAAGTGACATAATGTTGAAATTTGGAATCAAAGCTGTCAGGAAATTGCTCCTTGCTCAAACACAAGATATTCATGATGAAAACCTGTTGTAATCTCCCTCTCCTGAGCCATTATGCTAAAGGGACAAGAGGGAGTATTGCCTGGTGACATTTCTTTCTGATCCTTCTTGAAGTGCTGCAGCTTTTCAGAGAAGTTTCTAGGCATGGTTTCCTCTGATGAGTGCTAATATGATACGGCAGCCCTTCAAAGGAGCAGAATGCATAGGGCTGCAGCTTTGGGGCTTATTTATGCAATCAGTAAATATGATTTCTTTTTCCCCCCCAGCTAAATAGCTCAACATGCAAATAGTAAACTAAAGGGCACGGTCCTCCCCACACTGCACTCCCAGTTTGTCCCACTTAGGCTAGCAGCCGTACTCCCTGAAGCTGTGGTTTCCCCAGCTTGCTGTTTGGAAGTAGAGGGAGATAATGCCAGGAAAGAATCTCTTCTGGGTTGTGTCTTCCAGAAGGTAAAATTGCAAGCGCTCTCTCATGTATCAGTGTTTGCTAGTCAGCTCTACCAATGAACTGATGCAATAGAAGTCCTATGGAAGGGAATTCATACTTTTGCCACAGTGCAAACAATTAAGCAAGGAGTGCACTGAAATCTTTAGAGCTATTAGCATGATTGAGTTTCTAAATTCTCTCTGCCTGTGATGTGAATAGAGGTAGGTGGAAGTTTTAGCTCTGAAACCGAGTCCCTGCTAGCCTGCTTCAGATCAGCAAAGCTGTCTGCCTTTTTTTTCTTTTCCTTTTGTTCTCATATTAACTTAATTGTTTAACACAAAAGGAAATGTATTGTGCACAGGGATGGAATCCACTCATTCTACTTTCAGGGCTGAATTTGGTCTCCGATACATCTATGATGGGAGATTAAAGTGAATGAATTTACCCGTGCCTCTATTCCTTCAATGGATATTGCCATGGCTAAATCTGGAATGTCTGGTCTACTGAATCACTTCCTGAGCTGCTACTGGCAGGCTTTGGGGTGGGAGCGTAGTGTCCTACAGGCAGCATAGCATTATGGGCACAGGGAGACCACTGCACATGTGAACATCGTGCTGCTAAACTCAGGGGCAATTATCATAATTAAGCATAAGTCTGACTCCCTTGGGCTTTGGGAAGATTTAGGCAGAGCTCAGGTGGGATGACTAAACCTGAATCGTAGTGAGGCATTTGCTGATACGGGTTATTTTTGGTTGTGTGTATGGCATTAGATTTATGCGCCCAAGATTCTCAAGCTGTGCATGGATCTGCCTAATGAATTTTAACATCTAGACATCTGGGCAAATTTCTCCATCTTGATCCCCACATTATACACTAAAGATCTATGATGAAAATATCAGTTTAGATTAAAACAACATTCAAATTCACAAAACAATCTTAAGATCATGCTCCCGGGGTAAATCACTGCGGTGGTTTGTCTGAACTTAGAGGTAGGCATCCTCAGACCTGAGCTACACAAAAAGGCATCACAGCCTCAAAACTCAGGGGCTGAGCTGTGTGATGGAGATGGCCAGAGTCCTCACATTTCCATTCTCTGCATAGTGCTTACTCCAGTCATTTCCATGCTCATAAGCAGTCACCACACAGTCCCACGGCACTGCTTGCTTGGTGTGCAGCTGTATCTCACCTTGCTGCAACCACCACCAGTTCAGACTGAACACTGCCTACCTTGAGTGGTCTCACTGGTACCAACAGTATCAAGGCTCTGTTTAAAATATCACATTCTTTTAATCCATCTCTACATGCCTCTAACCCATACATTTATTGTGAAAATTAATACTTTTTTGGAAGAAGAAAGCAATATTATGTCTGCAACATTTATTTATAGTAATTGCCAAATGGTACTTGGGGGATTCTCCTTTTTTTAAATCAGCTAACGAGGGAGCAAATTCTCTATCAAAACTGTGAAACAGCTTCATGGTTCTTCTATAAACATTTTGGTGGCACTACAACTCTTGCTTTACTCTCTTCTTCCTAAGCCAGCCTGATTCTTTCTTCTTTTTTTGTAGTCAAGACTTGCATTACAGGGAGGCATCAGTAGCAGAGGAAGATTTCTGACTATGTATTTTTGAGAAACGATCTGGTTTTTGATGGCATTTGACGTCTCTCTCCTGGAAAGAGAGCTGCTTTGGACCTTCCTGTTCTACAAAGTTTCCTGTTAGTGGCCCCAGGTAGCTTGTTACCAAGGATGTTACCTTTTGTGAACTGCGTTTGGCTGTTACACCCCAGCCACTGAGTATGGGCTGCTACTGATAGGGGGGTTTGCCCCCTTTTTCACCAAAAGGTAAGTTATTTGCCCAATCAGCTTGCTGAATGAACTTGCCCTGCTGCCATAGGATGTCTAGGTCTGATGCAAAGCTGAGAGCAATCAAAGAAGAGAAAATGAAGCCAGGGATAGTGCATAAGCAGGGCTGCCACTTTCAGAGGTAACGTGCCTTTACCACCAGTGAAAGGGCAATGCCAAACTGCCCGCTGTGGCACATGATTTCCTCTCCTTGTAGTTTAGGGATTTACATGGAGGGTTCTCAGTCCTTCTGCAGCTGTCCTTGCGGTGGTGGCCAGCCTGTGGGACAGATGGACTGGGCATGCTGCAGCTGCTGATCCACTCATGGCATCTTGGGGAAGCCTGGCACCACAGATGCTTTTCTTTGATACACAGCGCTGCCCTTTGCAGCTGCTCCGGGAGCAGCCCAGCCTTCTGGTTAGTAGTGATGGGGCAGGGTCCTGGCCACTGGTGGATGGTGAGCCATAGCCCTGGTCCCTGGAGTGCATCCTTATGGCTCTGGGGAACAGCATCCTTTTGCAGTGTGCCTCCAGGTGTACAGATGCAATGGGAGATTTTCTGGTAGGAAAGATGCTGGTGCACCAGTATGTTGCTCCACCCAGGATTGTGGATGCCAGGAGTAGCATGTTGATAAGAGCTTGTATTCGTGGGAAAAGATTGTGGGGCTATTTAATTCAATAAATGTCTCACTGACATCCTCACAACAGCTTCAGATCTATAAAGCTACTTCAGTGAGTTCATATCCTGAATAAATATTGTGCAGTTAGCTTCTCCCTTGTGTACTAAAGTATGACAGCATGATGCCACATTGACAGGGAACGTAGCACTAGAAGGTTAAGCAGATTTTAAACAAGACCAGAAAGAGCACCCTGTTTCTCTTCAAGTTGGTTATCTGGGTATTTTCAAATTCCTGTGTCTGTGAGTGAAAAGCCTCCTGTGAGGGAGATGTGTGTTATTTTCTGGCCATCTTAAATGTCAAAATGAATTTCAGTTTGAAGTGTTTCATATCAAAAAATAAATGCCTGTTCTCTCAGCAGAAGTATATCATATTTTAGTGCCCATTGCTCTCAGGTTTTCAATTAGAACTTTGAATCACATTCCTGATTAGTAACAAGCAATCAATCATAATTAATTAGTTAAAATGTTCAACCGTTAAAATCATTACCATTAATTAAAATAATTATCTCTATTTTGGCTGCACTTCATTGCCATCTCAGGGAAATGTGTTGCTTAACTCTACCTTTTGCGCTCAGTATGGGATTGTGGTGACTGAAATGTGTATGACGGGTGGGGGCATGACTTTCAGAAAGCTGGCTTTTGTAGTATGGTTTTAGTTAGCTTCAAATAAGTGTAAGAATTTTAATTGCGTATATTTTTAGTAAATACATTTCTCCTTAGCTTAAGAATATATCTATCAGTTGAAGAGATACACTGTCTTAAATGGCTATTTGAAAAAGAGCTGATAATTTTGAATGTGATAAAAAGTGGTTGATTAGAGAGTAATTTCATTGTAGCTGGGTATGATTAATACATTCACTACTCTGGGTATGGTGATCACCTAAACTACAGCACTCCAGTACCTCCACAAGCCCCTTGCTCCCCAGCAGTCACTGCAGTGTCATGGATAATGGTGTGAGACCTGGAGGAGCAGCACATGGTGGATGAGATGCTTAGAGCTCAGCAGAGGAGGAAGTGTCTTCTTTACAGCTACTTCTTGTGGTTGTAAACTGACTGCAAAGCTTTCCGCTATTGCACAGTGCACTTAAATTCTGAGCAGCTCAGGAGGGGTTCTTCTGTCTTAGGTACCATTGAATTGTTGAGCACAAAGTTAATTCTGGAGGCCATCTAGTTCAACCACCCTGCACAAGCACATTCAGCTGGAGCAGGTTGCCCTGTCTGTATCCACTTGGGTTTTGAATATCTCTGTGGATGGAGACTACACAGCCTCTCTGGGAAACTTGTGACAGTGTTTGACTATTCCTACAGCAAAACAGTTTTTTTCTGGTGATTAAACAGCATTTTTTGAATTTCATTTTGTGTTCATTCCTCTTGTCACTGGAAATCTCTTCAGAATTGCCTGGCTACCTCTTCTTTACCCCCTCCCATCAGGTTATTATTCCTCCTGTTATTCCTCCTCTTATTTCTCTATGCTTCAGTTGTTCAAGATTTCCTGTACTTATAAAAATGGTCAGCACACACTTGGGTCACTTTGGTCTGAAATATGACCTTAATTTCCTGAAACCGTGATTCAGATAGCTGTTCATTGCAAGACCTCTCTGTGCCCACCTGGGACCTTCTGCTGCGTAAATATTTCTTTTATCCATGTAATATCACCTTACAGGTTTGACACTTCTCCATGAGGATGACAGGCACAAATGTGCCTTTTGAAAAATCTTTTTTTATGCGGAAGTTGGATGATGTCTACCTATGACACATGAATTGGAATAAGGACACTTGAGTTCTGCTCTCTGTCACAGATTTTTTGTATGACCCGAAATGTCTCATTAGCAAGTGACCAAAAGCCTGCTGGGAGTCTTTTAATTTGCCTTAATGGGCTTTGAATTAGGTGCTTAACTTTCTCAGACTCACTGACCAATTTATATAAAGGAGCTGGTGTTATTTGCCTATCTCATCGGGCTGTCACAAAGTGAAATACATTACTACAAGGGAGTTTGGGATCACTGAGTAGAGAGAGCTATTCAAGTGCAAAGCATTATATAAACCTTTCGAAGCAGTAATAAAAGTGCTAGCATTTCCCTGAAAAACTATGATTTCTTTTCGCCTTTATATTTCTAGAAAGACTTGCCATTTCATGTGTCCCGAAGGAATACAGCATCCTCTGAAGCATTCAGGGTCCAGTCTAGCATCATATCTCAGTGGCCTATTCCATAGGACAGTGGGAAGGAAAAGACTGCTTCCACTGTGCTGAATTTAAACTCTTGTGAATTTAAACCAAGGTAACAGGGGTGTCTCATAAAGTGTTATGGGAACATGACATCATGTTACAAAGGGAATAGGGAAAAGTTTCATACTTCTGTGTTATTTTATAGAAGTGATATTATAAACAGGAGCTTCTGAATATTTATAGAATTAGGTGGAAAGGAAGCTTTCCTTTTCAGATAATCAGGGGGCAAAGAAAAAGGAATAGCTTAACTTTTGCCTGCTAGATATGATACGATATGGAAAAAATAAAGATTTTGTGAATAAATCATTGTAAATAAAGTTGGAAATGCAATTATTTTCACCCCCTGCTTTTGCTTTTCTTTTTTTCCTCATGTGTTTGCAATAGGATAACTTGGTTTAAAAGGTCTTAGTCATTTTTTTGGTATTTGCTTCTGCATTTGTCTGAGGCTAGATGCATTTATAAAATGAGATGGTATCTTCATGCGTATCCAGTCTGACTAAAACCAAATGTACCTCTTTTAGGCACAAGTCTGATATATTTTTTAATCACCGACCAAATGTTATTCAATATTTTGGTATTTACTCTTATTTAAAAAAAAAACAACAATCAAATCTGGAGCAAAGCTCTAAACTGTGTCAAGTTCAGCCATTGCTATATCGTCTCCATTTGATCTGACTTCCTGGAACAGTGATTCCACGCTTCAAATTGGAGAGGAGGGACCAAGGAGGTTGTGGCACCTATTTGTTGTGAAGTAGCCATCAACACCAGTTTCCAGTCCAGAAAAGGATTTAAACTTGCATTACAGTCCAGAACACCTGGGCCTTTTCCTAAGCTATATCTTTCTTGTTCTAATTCTGTGAGAATTTGATACTTTGAACAAAAGTGGCAAAGCCTCCTCACTACACACAGCTGCTGTACATAGGAGGGAAAAATTAGAATTCCACGGTAACTTTTAATGAAATAAGTCTCTCCATATCTTTGTGATTCTTCATATCTGTCTGAAGTTCATCACTAAGTTCCCTGGCTGGCTTGTGTGCTTCAGTATCTTAAATACTAGCATTATAAATAATGTCATTGCCAAAAAAGCATTACACTTTTATAATCCTGCTTGAAGGACCTGATGTGTTGGCAGTAATGAAGAAAGCTACTTGAAGAGCACAAGAACTTGCTAATCAGATTGTTAATTGAGTACACGAGATTCACATAATACAAAGGCAAACTGTGAAGGTGACAATGATAGCCAGACTTCATCTGTTGAGCTGGAATTAACGATGAACAAAATCAAGATCCCTTTGTGGTTGATTCTTGTCCAGCTGCAGCCAACTATAAAAGACCCATCAAAGAAATCAACTCATTAGTTGGTAATTCTGTACAACTTCAAAAAGAAATTCTTAACCCCTCATCAGTCCTTCTCTGACAACCCCTTAAAAGCTGTGTTAAACCAAAAAAAAAAAAAAATCAAGCCAAACCAAACATTATTTGCTTCATCAACTCAAAGAAATGGCCTGCAGGAACATAATGTAAACTGAAGCTTTTAAAAACAGATTTATCCATAGGTAGAACAGTCAAAGTGCAAATATATTGTGACATGCAAAATCTCCCCCAGTCACCCATGTCACACAGTGTCAATAGCCTGTCTGCTTCACAGAAAAACTACCCCCAGATTTAATAAATTTTAGTATTGTGATAAAACCTGACAAAACCCAGTGAATTCAGAAATAAGGCTGCCACTGTGTCCTTATTGCACTGTCATTTCATCTGTAACTCTCCCTACTGGGGGAAGTTGCCAAAGCAAGGGTGAATTAAGGATTATGTCTGTATAAAGTTGGAAAATAACGTGTTTTCAAGGCAAGGCTTCATAGGATATGAACAGTCCATTCTGTCGTCTCATTGCCACTGTAACATCTCATTTATCCCAGTGGGACTGCTATGATAAAGGACTGCAGGCCTGGACATTTAGTCTATATTTTTAAGGTTTGATTTCATAAGATAGTATGCAACCCTCAAAAGATATTTTATTGAACTGACAAAAATGCCTATTAAAGCTCTTACAACATCCATCTCGTGGGCTTTTAGACAATCTAAAAAATTATTAAGTATGTGAGTGAAAGATTAGCTTCCTAGGAAGCCTTATTTTGGAGAGTCTCCTGAATGATGTGTGATTATATAGATATATTAACAGAGGCTTGCTAATGATACGTCTATTATTTGTGTTTTAAGACTCTGCAGGCTGTTTTGTATGCTGCATTAGGGTACATAACATCTTAGAAGAAAACAGTAGTTGCAGAAAATTAAATAATCATAGGGAAATATCCCAAAGATGTTACTTTGATCCGCAGTAACCTATGGACTAAGTAGTAGACAGCAATTTTAAAATACTTTTTGCTTTATTTATCTCTTTCCCACTGTTCTGATTTGTCTTCCAAATAGATATTTTGCAGGAGGCACTATGCACATGTTGGTTTGGTTTTTTAAATTTAGGTAGAAAATTCAATGCTTAGAGGTTTTGTTTACTGGTTTTTGAGAGGCAGACTGATGCAATCGAACATGACCCCTCCTATAATGAGTCTTACCTCTGTTCTTCTGGGGTAGCTCTGACAGAGCTTAGAAGAGACCTGAAAAAAAAGATGAAAACAAGAAATTCAGTATGCAGACAGTGGTTTTAGGCCAGCATTCAGAGGCCAACTCACATTTGGCTTGTGACTGTTGAAACCTTTAGTTTTCTCAGTGACAAACTCAGGTGACTCCTCCTAATACGGAATTTTGTTGAATCCAAGATAGGACGAGACCTCTCTTTCCTCCCTGTTTGCTAGCTGCTAAAACATGGGTCTCTGCATGGTGGGGGATGCATGACTCCTGTTGCAGAGCCAACGCTGTTCGTAACCTCTGTGTAGAAAGGTGGTGCTCAGAAAACAGAGCAATTGCTCAAGAAAATCAGTTTTGTGTGACACTTGTAATTCAGTTTTATCCCACTTTTTAACCCTGCTTTTCATGGACCTTGTTCATGAAGGCCATCACTGCGTTTAAAATCAGAAACATTCTTGGCTAAAAATCTCTATGCAGCAGTTGGAAAGATCTGCGTGAGAGGACGACATTGAAGCTTATTCTATGACTATGGCTTATGTGAATGTGACTTCTGAACAGAGTGGACAAGTGGCATGCCTGAAACTTGAAATAAAATGTTTATGGTTTATCTTTGGGGATCAGCTTTGAGACTGAAATCCAGCGGGCTCTTGAGTCTCATGAAGATTTTCAGACCTGCCTGACAGTCCTGTCAGAGAGCTTGCAAAGAGCCAAATGGGATGCTTTCACCTGGAGGTCCCATTCTGCCATCTGACTAGCTCTAGCTCCTCAGCAAACACAAAGAAGTGGCAATATTGATAGGAAATGAAAAGTAATTCAAACGGGAATAGGTAAGTGGGCACATATGAGTGCGAGGGAAACATTTTGTGCCGCAATGTGTTCCTTCCTGCTGGAGTCACAGCCTGCAAGCGAGTCTCCTATAATTAACACATTGCTATTATCAATAAATGCTATGAAGTGGGACCAGAGAGAATTGGCAAAGCTGCTGCTGCTGCTCACGCAAAGGCCTCCCCAATCAAAGCCGTCTCCCACCACGCCAAGGAGCCGGCGGAAGCACAAGAAAAAGACGCCAGGAGTTGGTATTCCGGGTGCGAGCCTCCCGCCGCCGCGCCGTTTTGGCTGGCTTCCGTTCAAGCCATGTTGGCATGTGCTGTCTCTTAGCAACTGCCAGCCGGATGCTCCCGGGCGGCCGGCAGCGCCGTGAGGATCGGATCGGCCACCCGGCTTCGGTGGAGGTGGAGCGCTGCCTGGCCTCCCCCGCTCTTGGAAATTACCTGTTGGAAATAACCTGTTTTCCACGGAAATAGGTTCTGTTGGCTCAGACTAGCGAATGTGAGCTGTCCATGGCAGCAAACAGACCCAGTCATGGCTGGAAAGGCGTAGAACTCTGGATGACATATGTCATAACCCATCCGGTTGCTCCCACCTGATGAAAAGCCTCACTTGGGCTTTACAGCAGCTTCGTATGTGGGCTAACACATGTCAGTGCATGATTTGCACATGTTGAACAAGAACTTCTACAAATGTTGCGTATGTTATACAAATATCTACAAAAGTACCTTGCTTTTAATTTTGGTTAATTGTTTGAGCTTTGTTATTTGATTTTGGTTTTCAGGATGTTTTGATCCCCCCTATACTGGTAGAATTTCTCCCTGTACAGTTATTGATGATTTATGAATTTTATTATTTTCCTTTTTTTTTTTTTTTTTCCTCTTACTTTCTCCCAAACCCCTTAATTTTTAAAATGTTAAGTCCAGCTTCATGGCTCCCCATGAGAGCTGCTGGGCTCTCAAAGCAGCAGTGTCCAAAGGCAGGTTATGTAGGTATTATGCCTTTTTCTGGGCTTGATCCTCACTGTGCTACTCAGTATCAGCCATCAAAAATTAATGCAGTCATGCTTATGCAAATGTATTCCTCTAGTTTAACTTTCCAACCTTGAGTAGTTTTTTATAATCGCAATGATGGAGCAATTTAGATATATTCTATTTTGCTATGCAATGTTTTAGAGGTTATTTGAGTGCTTTTGCACACAGCATACTAAATGCCATTTTAGTAGTGAAATCACTGATAAAAACAAGATTTTTTTTTTTTTTTTTCCTAGAAAGTGCATGCCGTTGGGGAAATAAATGTCTTTGCACCATGCCGTGACTCAGTGATAAAAGACATCTAGAAAGTCTATAGTCCCTAGGGATCTAAGCATCTGCTTTGCTTTACAATGTCTCTATTATAAAAATTCCAGAACAGGAGGAAATTATGATTGAGATCATTGCAGTGATCTAGAATTGACTCTTTGGGCTGTAGTTTCCTCCAAGTCGTGCTTCTTACCATATCATCTTCCTGAAAGCCCAAGTAAGAATATTTTCTGGCATCAGTCAGTGAAATCTCATTGCTGCTCCCCTTGGACCTGTTTACATTTTGATGCAGGAGCTGAAAAGGCTCCCAAAAGCTCTTAGGCTCTTTTCTGCCCGTTGGTGGAAGCTAAATCACTTAACTTGCTCTTAACAATTTTGAAAATAGATTAGTGATTTTCTTATCTCATTTCCTTGCTGAAGGTGATGAGCGTTTAATAGTACTTGCTGTGGCAAGCAGAGTCAAGATACGTACAAGCTGAACACATGAGACAGGGCTGAAGAATTCTGTTTATACCAGGGAGGGAAAAAAAAAAAGCCGGTAATTCATAAAGCCCTCAGTGAGTCACCAAGGTTTTCCTTTATGGGCAGGATAAAGTGAACAGCTGTTCTACTATATTCCATTTGCTTGAGTCAACAGGCCCATTCTAATAGTTTGTTGATTATCTTACATTTTGTCAATATTGTGGTATGATTTCAGTGTTTGTTTTATTATTACTCAGATTGACAATGTTTTATTTTGTGAGCTATGATGAGATAGCACTTAGGGTACAATGATAAGAATGATTTATTGTGAATAGCCGTTTTTAGCAGATTGTTTTGTAGTAGCTACTGCCCTGCTCTAGCTATTTAATGATTTTTGCTTTATGCTTCTCTCTTGTGCCCCAAATCAAAACAATGAGTTTTTTTTGGCAGTCAGTGTTTTAGGCCATTGTGTCTATCACATGTGGTTGGCTCTTCTTCTTAAACGGAAAACCATACTGTCTCTCCTCTCGAGAGAACTCCTTCCTGTGCCCTAGGAAGTGCACTTGTCCTGATATGGAAGTGGTGGCATAGCTCTCTGGGCTGCCACTGCTGCTCTTCTTCGTACTCTGGTCTGGAATATGCTGGAGAAGAACTGAGTGATGACATGCAAGCATGGAATATCACCATCACTTGCAGACTCTGTGTTGGAAGCTCAGGGGAGAGTGGTGGCCATTCTTGCCATCTCCAATGAGCACAGTGTAGGACTAATTTTGAAGTCCTTGGCTGGTTAGATTATCATCTGTGATGTATGTATGTCAGTAACAGATGCATTTACCTGTTATGGGGATATGAGATGCTTAATGAGTTCTAGAAGACCACCTATTAAGTACCTGGTGGGCATATAACAGGTTGCATTTTAGAAACACGCAAGGAGGGATGTGATGCAGAGATCACCTCCCAGTAACTGAGTTTAGGTTTTTATTGCTACCAATGGAAGGTCAGATTTACAGGGTGTCCAAACAAATAATTAGTAAGATTCTGGATCTGAGCCTCAATGTGTTATATATTCAGCCCTAACTTGCTTCATTCTATCTTGTCCCTATAGACATGCTCTATTGGAAACATATGAAAAAGTTCCAAACATAAATGGCACATCCCTAATAAATAAATGATTATGCTGGGAGCAGCAAGAATATTTTCCTGTTTTCTTTCAGGTAGTGTTTTGCAAGTGTTAGCAATTTTCACAACAGTTCAGAATTCCCATACCCATCTGTGGTGATTTCCCTCAGGCACCCATAAACCCACTTTCTGAAATTTCTTATGTATTTTTAACTGTGCTAGTAGAAATATTCAATTCATTTGATGTGTATAAAGCATACTACATTGTCAAACCATTTCTAAACTTCAGCAGCGACAGCGAGTGCAGTAGCATTAATAATAGTCATGTACCTTGCTTTGCCATTTCAGACTGCGCACTTTATTTATCTAAGATGTTCCAGTATCTTCTATCACTCTAATCATTAACAAATTTATGTTACTCTTTCACCTTTTCATGCTTGCCAGCGCAAAATATGTAATAATAGTCTGTAATTAAATTTTCCTCAGCTTACTTTATCACTGTACAACTTTATACATTTTCTTCTTTCCACCGTCCATCATATGATGGAATGAACAGAAAGGAAAGATACTGCTTGAGCTGCACAAATACCCCTATGCAAATTAATCTGAAATTAATCTGGAACCCCCTCACAATATTAAATTAACTTTTAATGAAGCTCTCAAGTTTTAGGATGTTAAACCTCATTTGGTTGAGATTTGAATAGAGCTATTGATGTTCAGGTTCTGCAGTGATAGTAAGTTTGATTAGGAAATGAAAAGTTTTTTGGCTGAAAGTAGCATTACAAAAAATTTGTGTGTCATGGTGAATCATTAGTAATATAGCAGTCAGAATGGCATCAAACTTTTCAGCTTACCTGGAGTGAAATGTGTTCAGAACAGGACCAATTTCTTCCGCGGTGTTTTCTTTAAGGCAGGGGGAAAGCAGGCTCTTCCAGTATAAAGGAACAAATTAGGTTGCTGAGAGAAGGGAAAGATTCTAAAATTTCGCAGGAGCATGTGATTAGAGTCCAGCCGCAGCTTCTGGCTTGTGTTCGAAATGAAAGTGAATGTCTTCAATCCAGGAGATTACAGGGAATGTGACAACGAAAAGCAGGGAGCTTCCCCCTAATTTCAAATACACTTCAAAAGAATGGCATGAGTGGGTAAGATTTTTTGCTTCTAAGTTTTGGGGAAATTTTTTTCATGACAGAAAGTGGAAGTGGCTGAAGGAGAGTTTCTTTACTAGTTAATATTGTATAAAGAAACTTCAGTTTCACTTCCACTTACAGACAAACTAACTTGTAGAATGTTATGAACATGTGACTGACTCTTTTTGTGGGCCATCCCAGCCTCAGAAAACTTCTTTGGTACTTCATAAAAAAGGATACACCTGAAAAATAGTCCTAAACAAAGTCCTATTCATTTCCTTATCAGGTACAAACCAGCAGAAATTGCCATTTTTTAAGAAACCAGGGGTTTCAGGGATTTGCATGAAAGCAAAGTCATTAAAAAGGTAAGTAACATTATAAATAAACCATATGTCTCATTTTACTTTGAGCTGTCACAGCCATTTCCCCATTTCTCTCTTCCTCTGCTGAGGCCCTGTGGCTTTCTAATTTTACATATGAATTTGTAAGCTGTTCTGAAAACTTCTTCCTCTTTCCAGGCTGCGGGCAACCATGTATCAAACCACAAGTTACTACTATAAAATACTAATAACAATAACAACAGCAACAGCAGCAACAACAACAATAATATTTATAATAACAACAGCAACAACACTTCTGTACGGTGTTTCCTGATTTGCAAATATAGACCAGAGCTATTAAATCCTTCCAAAAACTGTAACTCCTCCAAGAAGTAAGACAGGGCATCTGACCTGTCCTGGGTTTTGGCTAACCATGAGAGACAAAGCAGAGGAAGCGGTGATCAGCTGGAGCCTGAGGCCACACTGGTCTGCTGGCAAAGGGGAGACATGGACAACTGAGCAGAGAGGGCAGCAATCACCACAGAGGCTCTTTGGGTGAGTGGTTACCAGCATCTGCTCAAACACTGGTCTCCTGTCACATCATGCAGCTTCCTCCCCATTTTTTCCCCCTACCTTCTTCTTTCTTGTTTCATCCAGACTTGGCTGGTGTGAATGGGGAGGAACTGTACAGCTGGACAAAGTTCAGAGCTAGCGGTGGGTGCCTGGCTCCACTCTGCACTTGTTCGTAGGAAGCTGTGGACAGTTTTCATGAATGTTCTGTGTTTCCCATCCTAGCCTGGATACTTTGGTCACTTCCAGTCACCACAGCAAAATATAATTACTATTTTTTGGCCTCTGAAAAGATGTGAAGCCCCACTGTATTCAAGAGAATCCTAATGACTTGTGATCTTGGGTGTTGTTAAAGGAAAGAAACAATTGCATGATTTTTACTGTTGTTGGTGATACTAAAATGAATTCCATTAAGTATTGTTCATAAGAAATGTAAACAGTCTGTCAGTTTCAGTCCGATAATTCATACCAAACATTTCTTTTTCTAGTAAACTGAAGGCATAAAGTGAGGGGTGATATCTTTAGGGAAGTTTCCAGGAGTAAAATTGCAGAGTTCACTATATTCATATTGTATTTATGATGTATTCAAGGGATAGCAACTTTAAAACAAACATGAAATAAACTAACATTTTAAAGTGTTAACCTGCTTGAAACTGGAGAGAGCTGAAAATCTCTTGCTGCATACTGAGTTCAGTGCATCAATATGGGGATTTCTTCCTTGTAGTATCATGGGGTTATTTCACCAGAGAGGACTAGTTTTTCTTGTCTTCTTTGTATAGTTAAACCTATGTAGGTGTATCTGTACTCTGAATACATTTCTTACACAGTTCATTTGAGCAAATAATACTGAAATAAACTTCCCATCTGAACCGGGGCAAACTGGACTGGAAAACCAAACCCTCCACATCTGGGAGCATAGTTTCAACAGCCGGCAGCAAATTACAGCTATGCTGAGCAGGTTTGAATAGAGTGAGAGATGGCATTAAAAGATGAGGTGGTCCCTTATCTTTGACACACTGGTGTTAGATGTGTCTCTCTATCTCACGCTCATTCCAGATACAGATGTTTCCCTGTTTAACAATTTCAGCAAACAAAATTAAATCCATAGATACACAGTGCTTGGATAATAAATGAATGGTGGGCAACAGAAAGGCTGCTATCATGACTGTATCTGTTTATTCAGTAGACAGGTACCTGCAACCCATTAGGTAAATGCTTATGTCATGCTGAGTGATAGCTTAACATGTTTCTGTAGCTATGTGCAGCATTTTACAGGTGATGCCAATGGAGCAGAATTGTCACATGCATCATATGCTCCACAGTTTTTAATTCAGTTCAAATCTCTCTGTGCAAGGATAGATCCAGCCACTTTTTCCTTGAAGATCATTGCTAGTCATACATGCAGAATTACAAGGATGTGGAAAATAAGGCACTGAATCACTTTGGCATTGCACAGATGCACAGCAATGTCACACTGAGCAACCATGTTCTGTGATCTCTGGTATGAGAGATGTATGTTGGATGTGTTTGTCCAGGTTCACTGCTGCAGAAAGGGCATTTTACAAAAGTTTTGACTTGGTCCATGGTCTCCTATGTGGCAGAGAAGTGTAGGGGAAAAAAAGACCTAAAATGTTAAAAGGGAAATATAACCCCCATTTTCAAGAAGGGGAAAATCGATGACCCAGGGAACTATAGACCAGTCAGTCTCACCTCTGTGCCTGGCAAAATCTTGGAGCACATTCTAAAGGCATGCTAAAGGCACATGAAAAACAAGGTACTTGGTGACAGCCAGCATGGCTTCACTAAGGGGAAATCCTGCCTGACCAATTTGGTGGCCTTCTATGGTGGGGCTACAGAACAGGGGTAGAACAGTTGATGTCCTCTACCTGGACTTGTGCAAAGCATTCGACACTGTCCCACACAACATCCTTGTCTCTAAATTGGAGAGACATCAATTGGATAGGTGGACCACTCGGTGGATAAAGAACTGGCTGGATGGCCGCACACAAAGAGTTGTGGTCAATGGCTCAATGTCCGGCTGGAGACCAGTAACGAGTGGTGTCCCTCAGGGATCGGTGTTGGGACATCTTGTTTAACATCTTCATCGCTGACATGGACAGTGGGATTGAGTGCGCCCTCAGCAAGTTTGATGATGACACCAAGCTGTGTGGTTTGGTTGATACTATGGAGGAAAGGGATGCCATCCAGAGGGACCTTGACACATTTGTGAGGTGGGCTGATGCCAAACTCATGAAGTTCAACCATGACATGTGCAAGGTCCTGCACCTGGTTCGGAGCAATCCCAGGCACAGCTACAGACTGAGCAGAGAAGAGATTCAGAGCAGCCCTGCGGAGAAGGAGTTGGGGGTGTTGGTTGATGAGAAAATGAACATGAGCTGACTTCAGTGCACGCTCACAGCCCAGAAAGCCAACCATATCCTGGGCTGCATCAAAAGGAGCGTGACCAGCAGGTCGAAGGAGGTGATCCTGCCCCTCTACTCTGCTCTTGTGAGACCTCACCTGGAGTATTGTGTGCAGTTCTGGTGTCCTCAACATAAGAAGGACATGGAAGTGTTGGGACAAGTGCAGAGGAGGGCCACGAGGATGATCAGGGGACTGGAGCACCTCCTGTATGAAGACAGGCTGAGAAAGTTGGGGCTGTTCAGCCTGGAGAAGAGAAGGCTGCGTGGAGGCCTCATAGAAGCCTTCCAGTATCTGAAGGGGGCTTATAAGGATGCTGGGGAGAGACTCTTTATTAGGGACTGTAGTGATAGGACAAGGGGTAATGGGTTAAAACTTAAACAGGAGAAGTTTAGATTGGATATAAGGAGGAAGTTCTTTCCTGTTAGGGTGGTGAGGCACTGGAATGGGTTGCCCAGGGAAGTTGTGAATGCTCCATCCCTGGGAGTGTTCAAGGCCAGGTTAGACAGAGCCTTGGATGACATGGTTTAGTTTGAGGTCTCCCTGCCCATGGCAGGGGGGTTGGAACTTGATGATCTTAATGTTCTTTCCAACCCTAACTATTCTATGATTCTATGATTCTGTGTTGAAGATAAAGATGATGATGAATCAATAGTGTGGTAAGAAAGATGTAGCAGTAAATTTACGCAAGGTACTTAGAGCGGAAGTGGGTTTTTTAAACATTCTTCAGCTGCAAAGGAAGAAAATGTATTTTTCACTTGAAGTGGGATTAGTTTATGGAAGGCTTAAGTTACACGTTTATCTGCTATAGTAAAATCTGCACTGACTGAGGAGTGTCCCAGTCCTATTTTGTCACCAGTTCTTGATTTTCCTCCTTTTAAATATTGCTTTATGATTGGAAAATGAGAAGTATAATACTGCAGGTACAGGAGGTTAGAGTGGCAAATCTGACTGTGAACAACCTCTTTATAACTAGAAGATTAAACCCAGAATTACTAACACACCTAAGTACAAATAATGGCAAAATATAAGGAAATAAATAAGATTTTAAGCCATCTTGCAGCTCCCAGTCTTGTGTTTGCAGCACAGCCCTAAATGAAAGTGTAAGTTTGAGGACCATTGAACAGAGTTCCTATCCCTAATGAATCACAATTAGAGTAACACCTGGATTAACAAATTTGTGCTGATTCACTAGGGAAATTCACCTTGTTTAATAGCCCTCAAATTTCTAAATAAAGTTGTTTATCTGTGGCAGGATGAGCTACTCTGTCCCAGGCTGGGCTGCAGAGCTTGTAGGCAGACTTCTTCAAGACCATTTGAAGGACTTTTCCAGTAAAACTATGAAGTACCAAGCTGTCCTTTCATAGGCTGGTCATGTTCCTGTAGTTCTGCCTTTTTCATTAACTGCGACTAACCTCATTTAGTTTACAGTTGAGATTTTGGACAAGCATTACCCCCAGAAAAGACTTGACATATAGAAAAATGAGAGTTAGTTACAGTTTCATGCTGTTCCTGAGGGATTACCAAATGTCTAATGGATGTCTCATACACGGCAGTGCCTGAGTCAGATCTCTTTGAGAGGTTTTGGTGATACAAATGTGTCATTTCAGTATTTGTCTGGTTTTTGCCATTTTCTTGCCATAAGTCATCTTTGTATAGTTAAATACTCCCTGTTGGCAGACAGGTTGATTTCAATCTCACATGTAAAACTGGCTACATTTACCTGATATGTGCCATTTTGCCGGGGCTTCATAATCCGGTCTTTCTGTTTTTCAGTATTAAGACAGATACTGTTATCTCTTGGATTATTTCTTCTTGAAATCCCATTTGAAATCCTTAGGAGACAGAAGCTAGGAGCTAGGTTTGCACTGCTTCTACCATCTTGCAGATCAGAACCCATCTCCAGTAGAAAATTAGGAAATATGAGGCAGCATGAGATGTAGAGAGCAGCGTCACTGTCGCCTGAATTCCTACCGTTTTGTTCGGCACCTGTTTTACTGTCACCATCACAACATTGTGCAAAGAATAAAACCATTTTTATACACTCAGGTAACAATATGGAAATTATGTTATAAAAAATAAAACCCTTAAAAACTGAGGCTGGGTGAGTGAACTACAGTTGAGATTGTCAACATAAGAAATCCAATGACATACACAAGTAGTAAGACCCATCTTAAACAGTTCACCAGCCTACTGTTGAAAGTTATAAGTAAATGAAATGTATTTTTATGATTGCTGCTCAAGTTCCACTTTCCCACCTTTTCTACCTCTTTCAGACATATGTGTTTCTGAATAGCTTCAAACCCCCTGCAGTTTGGTTTAAATGATATCTACCTAGCATAATTTATGCAGTAAATTCCTTGCTTATTCTGCACAAATAAGACATGTCAAGAATAAACAGGCTCTGCGTTGGTGATGAATGGCACTCTACAGGATCTAGGAACATGTATCATTGGGATTTGTTGATTATTCATGTGACATACGGTAGTGAGAGTGATTAACGCTGTACTGCTCAAATTCATCAGTGAATAAAAGCATTACATTACTGTGGTTCAAGCTGAAACAAGCTACTAAATCAGACCCTTCCAAGATAGTGAACATTCACTTTTCTTAAGTACTAAATAAACCTTGCGTCTTTAGGATAGAGGAAATTGGACTGATTAAGAAATCGGGTCCAATGTTATCTCTGTAATTTCAAAAGATTTTTTAAAGGAAATCCCTAAAGCTGACTGAGTCTTTTGGCAGATTTTTATTATCAAGAAAGTGAAGCCGTATGTATTTTTTTAGAAAACATTGTAAAAAATTATATTTCTTGAGGACATTCTAAAAAGTCACACAGGGACTGTGAGAATGAAAATCTTAGGCTCACTGTACAAGAGGATCTGGTTTGAGACCATCTTAAGAACTGGAACATAAACAGGTCCATGGGACCTGGTGAAATCCATCCACGGGTCCTGAAGGAGCTGGCAAATGAAGTTGTGAAGACACTTTCCAACATATTTGAAAAATCATGGCAGTCAGGTGAAGTTCCTGATGACTGGAAAAAGGGAAATATAACCCCCATTTTCAAGAGGGGGAAAATGGAAGACCCGGGGAATTACAGACCAGTCAGTCTCACCTCTGTGCCTGGGAAAATCTTGGAGCACATTCTCCTGGACAACATGCTAAGGCACATGAAAAACAACAAGGTGCTTGGTGACAGCCAGCATGGCTTCACTAAGGGGAAATCCTGCCTGACCAATTTGGTGGCCTTCTATGATGGGGCTACAGAACTGATGGACAGGGGTAGAGCAGTTGATGTCATCTACCTGGACTTGTGCAAAGCATTTGACACTGTCCCACACAACATCCTTGTCTCTAAATTGGAGAGACATCAATTTGGTAGGTGGACCACTCGGTGGATAAAGAACTGGCTGGATGGCCACATGCAAAGAGTTGTGGTCAATGGCTCAATGTCCGGCTGGAGATCAGTAACGAGTGGTGTCCCTCAGGGATTGGTGTTGGGACATCTTGTTTAACATCTTCATCGCTGACATGGACAGTGGGATTGAGTGCGTCCTCAGCAAGTTTGATGATGACACCAAGCTGTGTGGTTTGGTTGGTACTATGGAGGGAAGGGATGCCATCCAGAGGGACCTTGACACATTTGTGAGGTGGGCTGATGCCAAACTCATGAAGTTCAACCATGACATGTGCAAGGTCCTACACCTGGGTCGGAGCAATCTCAGGCACAGCTACAGGCTGGGCAGAGAAGAGATTCAGAGCAGCCCTGCGGAGAAGGAGTTGGGGGTGTTGGATGATGAGAAAATGAATATGAGCTGACTTCAGTGCACGCTCACAGCCCAGAAAGCCAACCGTATCCTGGGCTGCATCAAAAGGAGCGTGACCAGCAGGTCGAAGGAGGTGATCCTGCCCCTCTACTCTGCTCTTGTGAGACCTCACCTGGAGTATTGTGTGCAGTTCTGGTGTCCTCAACATAAGAAGGACATGGAAGTGTTGGGACAAGTGCAGAGGAGGGCCACGAGGATGATCAGGGGACTGGAGCACCTCCTGTATGAAGACAGGCTGAGAAAGTTGGGGCTGTTCAGCCTGGAGAAGAGAAGGCTGCGTGGAGACCTCATAGCAGCCTTCCAGTATCTGAAGGAGGCCTATAGGGATGCTGGGCAGGGACTCTTCATCAGGGACTATAGTGATAGGAGAAGGAATAATGGGTTAAAACTTAAACAGGGGAAGTTTAGATTGGATATAAAGAGGAAGTTCTTTCCTGTTAGGGTGGTGAGGCACTGGAATGGGTTGCCCAGGGAAGTTGTGAATGCTCCATCCCTGGGAGTGTTCAAGGCCAGGCTGGACAGAGCCTTGGGTGAGATGGCTTAGTGTGAGGTCTCCCTGCCCATGGCAGGGGGTTTCAACTAGATGTCTTAATGTCCTTTCCAACCCTAACTATTCTATGATTCTAAATTGGCTTTTAAAGCCCCCCAGAAAGCTGGTAGAAAAGGAGGGTTAAAAGGTGCAGAAAACCAATGCTTGTTATTTTTCAAGATTTTGTTTTGTGAAAAAAAGAAAAATAATATTGTCAGGCATTAGAAAAGTTGTGCATCATATACAGGAAGGGAATAGTCTACTCTACTCCCGCGTGTCTCCCACTTCTATACTGGTGAAAAATCAACAGGAGCTTAGCTGGCTGAGCTGAATAGATGGAGTTCCTCTCCAAAGACAACATCCGCATAAATGTCAATGGCAATTAACCCATTTCATTCATCTGAAGGTTCAGTATTTTTTCTAGATATAGTCAAATATATATTTAGAGATAAATAACATTTATTAATTTTTAGCTGGTCTTATGACTGCAGCTTGAATGCTTAGAGTTGGCAACAATGGGAGATAAATCTGTGTTACAAATGTGCTCATATGTGTTCGTGTACCCACAAAAGCCTTTTAGTGGTGTGATCCATGCAGGCTAGACATCTTATTCACCATTTACTAACTCAATTTCCAGATACTTCAGCAGCCAGTCTGAAAGGGTTGGCAGAGAAATGTTTTTCCTTGCAGCTGGCATTGTGTATGGAGAAACCATATTGCAGCTCAGGGTGGAAATAGTCAGGGTTTTTTTGATGGATTTAAGGCCTACTATCATCTGAACAGTCCAACGTGAATAAAATGGGCTTGCTCTGTGTTTTAGAAAGGCAGGAAATGTACTTTTCAAAAACAGGAGGCTTGTGCATAGGTTGCTTTTGGAGAGCTCAGGAGAGCGACTGCCACTTTCCTGATGTTTTAAAGAAGGCAACTGAGCCTGTTCTGGAAATTTCTGAAATATATGTTTTCCTCTCCCTAGGAAATGTGAGAATCTGGCATATTGTATAGACATGCACGTACACACTGCTAATGAAAAACTTCAGAACTAATAAAATCTTTCAGAACCAGCTTTTCTGTGGCATGTTGACATATACTGAATGCAAAACAATGTTGCTATGAAAGTTTCATTGACACATATTTGGGCTGACCTACATATAATCATTGTGCCTTTCTTGCAGACAAACTAACATCCTAACAAATATGCCACATCACCTCATCAGCTGGCAGAAATCTTGAGCAATGGCAGGAAACTCTTAAGTATATCTCACTAGAGCCCTGACTTGCAAAGGGTGAAAATGTAATCCCTTTCCAAACCTTAGCTGATATATGCTGCTTTTTTTCTACCTCAGAACAACAGACTACTTAAAAAATACATAACTTAGTGTTACAGACTTACCTCAGCCCTATCTTTGCCAAGTAGCTAGGAAAATAAGGGATGTCTTCTTCTTGATTTGAAAGACTGAGGGAAATACAACAACAGTCTTCAAGCTGTTACACAGCTGAGATTCGTGTTGAGGAGTGAATAAATCTTTCTAATGAGAGGAAGGGATAAGCATGGGACAGTTTACATATGGGAAATGTGGTGGCTCCATTTCTGGAGGCTTTTAAAAGACACATCTCTTGGAAGTGGTTTTCCATATAGCTGATCTTGCTTTTACACATGAAGTGGTTCATGGCATGGAGATACCTGAGCTCTGGCATCCCTGCTTGGACCACACAGGCTTGAGATTTGCCAAGAATGGGCCAGGATTGCTGGCTGCAGCACAGCACCTGTTCAGGACTTATGAATTCAGATCCAGCATGAGAAATGCTTCCCAGGCTGACGTGCCCATTCCTCTGCACACTCTGAAACACCACAGGGATATACTAGCAGTATTTGAAGTGTAAACATGGTTTATCAGGCACAGGGGAGGCCTGAACACAGGTTTCCCACATCCCAGGTGATTAGTTTAATCAGCAGAATAGACAAATAGCTGCCTTCTCTATGATTTATATAGTTATTCACACAAAACAGCTCAATTAAGGATTACTACTCCATTATAACCAAACAGTTTTGGTGCTAACTCCGTCAGATGAATTTTCTAAGCATTGGGTGATTTGTACTGAACAGAAATTCTGCCCTGAACCTAAGTCGCTATCCTGGCAAAGGTTTTTTAATGCAAAAATTGAGACAAATATTGG
Organism: Lathamus discolor; assembly: GCF_037157495.1. Classification (NCBI taxonomy): domain Eukaryota; kingdom Metazoa; phylum Chordata; class Aves; order Psittaciformes; family Psittacidae; genus Lathamus; species Lathamus discolor. Next base: position 124,172,362 of record NC_088885.1, on the reverse strand, counting down.
TGTCAATGACTCAAAAATTTTTCAGTGTTTTGTTTCTTTTTCTTCATGAAAAAAATTCTGTGCCCCTTCCGTACAACTAATTTCCATGTTGATTAGCTCCTACACATTTGCTACTGTTATATTTCTATCTCTCCAGAAGGCAAGCTGGCGAGGTTTTCCCCTTCTGGTAAATAATGATCACTTCCCAACCTTCATGACATAGAATGTAACTCCACATTTGGGATGGAATGAGCCCTGCTTACCAAACTGATAGCTACTTGTTACAGGAAAACAGATTTTTAAACAAAATCTTTGCACCTATCTTTCATATTTTAAGTGGAAGAAAGTACCCTACAAAGGAAACAAGAATTTTTGGTCATTATCAGACTTTCTAGTTTTAGCTTTGTCTTTATTGATTGGTTTTAATTTACAAATACCCCTGCTCCTATGCTTATTTTTTTCTTCTGCTTTCCCTGCTAGATTACAGAGATATTTAGACCGCTATTGGCAAGATAAGATGTGGTAGTTCTCTTTTCCAAGGTCTGAATCTTGTCCCCATCCAATGTTGGCATGTCTCTGACTTGCAAAATAAAATAAAAAAAAAGAAAATTGCTTCTGTTGCTTTTCCTTAATTGAGCATTATCCAAATTTCATCAGGCTCCCAGTTTTGCCCAAATTATGTCTGTCTGGTCCTGCCACCAATAACCTGATCTAAACCATGGGGTAATTTTGTCCACCTATGCCTGTTAAAAAGCCTGGGATCTGGCTTTGGCTCTGTTCCCACAGAAAATTTCCATTCCATTCAATGGCAGCTGGATAAGCCCATTATTTTGCAAATTAAGGACTTTAAAGAGTGATATCTCTTCATAAATACCTTGGAGATATTTGGGAAATAACTCTGGTGATTATTTTTGTGCTAGGATACACGAAATGTGAGTTAGATTAAGAGCAGTCCAGTTAGCATTTAGATCAGCCAAAAATTGCGGTCCATATGCCTAAGACTCAGCTCTAGCTCTATATACAAAAGAGTTATGACGTAAGAAGTGACTGCTAGAAACAGCCTGTACAAATGCATGTGACACAGCAGACTCCTTCATCCACAGAAGAACAAGGAAAAGAAATAAGTCCTAGGAAACAAGGAAATAGTTCCTAAATGGTGAACTGTTGTGTCACCAGCAGACTGCCTGCCACAGGAGGCTGAGCAAGGCTGGGGTGTGCTGGCTTACTGCTGAGGCTAGTGGGTAAAACCCGAGACCCAGCAAAAGGGTCTTTCATCCTTTAGTTGCTCTATATGTATGTAAAAGCAAACTACTTTCTGTTGCTGAGGCTAAAAGTTTTCAAGACACTTTTTTCCTTTTCTTTTTTTTCCTCCCTTCGTGGCAGACTGAAGAACTCATTGGTGCTGTAATGAAAGGCAAACTGCGTTCCCTGTCATGTCAAGAACGCTGCATCGGGAAAGTCGACATGATTTCATGGCTAATGATTCACTCGCTAATATCAATGTGGGCTGCAGTGAGGATAACCAAGTTGAGCTGTCTTAGATCAAATGATTCAATTAGGCCAGCTGTCCCTATTTGTCATGGCTCAACTCGCTTTCAAATTACCTTTCCAAAGTGTGTACGTGCCTTAGCATAGAACTTAACAGCTCAACTGTTTTACAAAAAGGGGATATTTAGCCACGATGATAAGGGAGAAGAAAGACGTCCCTTTTCATCTCCACTGAATGCTTTTCCTTAGCAGTTACAGTATGTATTTGCCAAGCTAAACTTTAAACATCACTGTCAAGTGTGAATCACTCGACTGTCCTGATGCCAGTGCTCTTTTAGATTTCTAGATTATCTTTTGGTAGGTTAATCAAAATAACAAAGAAAAATCTAATGGGGTGTGTGTGTGCACAGGGACAACCGCCACAGAAAGGAGTAAATGGTTGATAGAAACCAAAAATATATGCGTAGTCCCTTAAATGTACCTTTTAGGCTTAAATAGAGCTGAAGTCGATAATGGCCAATGATTGTTCACATGATATCTAGCAAAGAGCTTTTCTGCAACACGTTGACTATCTCAGAATAAGCTACTTACTCCTCAATACATTACCCACAGGAGACCTACCTCCTCGTCCCATGGTAGCAGCCCTTCATGTCACAGTAGTAAGCACTCTACAGAGACAAACTGGAGCTGGTGCCTGGCAGTGTCAGCATGCAAACCCGGGGCTGAATAGGCATGGAAATTCAATTACCCTTGGTGGTGGTCCCTGCAGTGTCAGGTGGGGAAGCTGCTCCTGCTGAGGCTGAAGCAGAAAAGAAGCAGCAGCTCTGCTTGCAGAACTTTCACCTGTGGGCATTGATTGACTTTTTAGCATTGCAGAGGCAATAAATGGCAGAAAGAACAACCTGGATGTGCATAAACCAGGTGAAAGTTATTACAAACATACCTCACAGGTGTTTATGAAGTCTCACATATTTCCTGGTGTTGGATTTGGCTGATAATTTGGGCCCTCTCACATTTTAATAGGATTCAGTGGTGTCTGAAAAATTCTCCCCTACTGTCTGTATGGCATATTTTGCACTAGATGTCTTTATTTTGCCTAAGCTCTCTCTGATAATCATACCAAGTTGGAAAACTGCAGTAGTACTTACTAGAAAAACAAGGCAGTTTCTCCCTGCTCCAGACTGAATATCTTCAGATCTGAACAGTGATCATGCTGTTAAGCAAAATATATCATTGGTTTTGAGAAATGCTATATTAGGGAAGCACTTGCCATTTATCTAGAGGAACAGTTAAAACTGGAACAAGCTGACCTTTGATTCTGAAAATTTGTGAAGGTTTGGGTTTTTTGTTACCCACATCTTTCACTGAAAATAAAAACATCAGTTTAAAAAGTGTGACTGAAACACTAGGGATCAGAAAATTTTGAGGAGCTCTGTTTAGGATTTGTTCAGTTTCTGATGGATTATGTTGAACAGTGATCTGTGAAGTCCTTTGAGCTGATTGGTGGGAGACACCTTCTGGACCCTTTTATTCAGTTATGGTTAGGGTCATGGACCACAGAAATCAGTGCCTGATGCAGATAGTTAGAAGTTTGTGAAGCCTTCAGCAATGGTACTTGAAGACACTTCTGAAAATTAAGATATATGGATCCAAAACTGTCCTGGGTTCAGCAGTAGCAGTCATTTTCCTCCTTCTTAGTAGCTAGTGAAGTGCTGTGTTTTGATTTTTTGGCCTGGGATCAGTGTTGATAACGTTGATGTTTTCAGTTGCTGCTCAGATGTTTGGTCTGGCCAAGGACTTTCTGAGCCTCATGCTCTGCCAGGGACGAGGGGAGGCCGTGAGGAAGCAGAGACAGGACACCTGACCCAAACTGATCAAAGAGGTGTTCCATACCACAGCACATCATGCCCAGGAGGTAACTGGGAGTTACCCGGAAAGTCTAGGACACTGCAGGGTTGGACGAGGTATCTGTTGGTGCTCGGTTGGGGGCAGTGGGACGAGTTATTGGTCGACTGGTGTTGAGGTGTTGTATTCTTTCCTCTTGTTATTTCCTTAATCATTATTATCATTGGTGGTAGCAGTAGTGATTTGTGTTATACCTTAGTTATCAAACTGTTCTTATCTCAACCCGTGGGAGTCACATTCTTTTTGATTCTCCTCTCCGTCCCTCCGGGAGTAGGGGGAGGGCAAGAAGCCGGGGAGTGAGAGAGTGGCTGTGTGATTTATGGCTGACTTTGTTTAAACCACGACAAAAACTTTCTTATACAAAATTTTATTTTCTTTTTTTTTTCCCTTCCCAGAAAACTGGAAAAAATTGTGAGCTTCAAATCAAAATGACTCAGCAGGATTATGAGTACGTGAAGTACTGCTCTCCCTCCTTCCCTAGCATAGATGTGCTGCTACTTTTTACTCAAGACCTAATACTTCCCTGCGAGGTTGTGCAGCCTCACAAATTTTCTCGTCCTCATCCCTGTTTTTTTCAGTGGGAAGGGAGTGATCAACACATGTTGTCCTCTGGAATAAAGAATATTTCTGACTTTATGAATTGCAATCCTAAAGCAATCAACAACATTTTATGAGGAGAGCATGAAGACTAAATCCACTTTTTCTGGGCTGTTCATGTTCATGCAGTGATAACGTTCATATGGATAGAATCATGTGGATTTTTTCCCCCCAACTCTCTTCCATTTTCCATTCTGCAACACTGTTCTCCTGTGGTAACAGAGATATCAGCACCATGTATTTGCCTCCCCTTCATTTTCAGGAAAGTTTAAGACGCCACCATTGGCTAAGCTGTTGCAGAAGCACATAGAAGCTCTGCTCCTCGGACCCACACTGTACACAGTGGAAAAGCCAGCCATTTCTCAGACAAAGCCTACCATCTGTGTGAGATGTACCCTGAGGCAACTGTCCTGCAGCCTCAGCACTGGCATGGAAAGTTCATGACACATGAACTAAGGGTCTAAAATACCTTAACTGTCATTCTGCGCCCTGCTCCTCTGAGACTCATCTACATGTGGGAGTAGAAATACTAAATCCATATATATTCATAGAACCAAGAATAGTTTGGGTTGGAAGAGACCTTCAAAGGTCATCTAGTCCAAGCCCCTTGCAATGAGCAGGAACATCTTCAACTAGATCAGGTTGCCCAGAACCACATCCAGCCTGGCCTTGAATGCCTCCAGGGATGGCGCATCTTGCCTTACTCATGCATACCCAGTACTGGAAAGAGTCCAAGATGCAACCATGCCATATTAGTTGAAGGCAAAATATTAACTCTCAAGAAGTAGAATGTGGTTTGCCTGCTGTCTAAATTAATAAACACAGGTAAAAAGACTTACCAGCCTTATTCCTGGTATTTAGATTTGTTAATTAATTCAGTTGATGAAAGCCAATGCATTTTTCATCTTGTAATCTCCAGCTTTGACCGCAAAAGACATAGCTACAGATAAGAATACTGTGGAAATGAAGAAAAAGTGAAGATTTGGTGTGGGTTTTAGTGGAAAAGCTTTTCAAAGGTCAGAAAAACCTGAAAGATTGCAGTCAGGAAGTGTGGTCTGACCAAGCTGGTGCATTAAGGTTTTCATTCATTTCTTCCTGCTATGGTTTCTTCTTTCTTATTCCTGGTATACAAATCTTTGCAAGGAGGTAGAGTCTAAGAGAAATTATATTTTCCTTCCAGAGATTTTAAAAGGCAAAAGACTGTTAAATAGATTTTTTACTATATTGAAAAATTCCCTTGAGCTTTGCCTTGAAGAACACCTTTCAGTGCTCACATTTCAGCTTCTCTCCATTTTCTCTTCCATTTGGCCAGAGCTCAGGGGGGGACATTTCCAGCCTACAGTCTCTGCTCACTTGGAATAATGTTTGTTTGCATGAGTAAATCAGCTAAAGTGGCTATCACTGAACTCATAACTAGAAGATGAAACCAGTTGGGACTATTCCCATGTGAAGTGAGTCAGGTTGCTGAATCCAGGCCCATGTGTGAATTTTTCTGTTTCCCAAAGGTATTTTTCCCATCTTATTAGAAAAAAATGTTCTTCTAAAGCACAAGATGACAAAAGCCTGGGAATGCAAAATATGGGGGACTTAATGTACTTTTAGGTTTTCCCTCTCACCTTTCCTTCACTTTTCTTTCCTGCAGTGTGACTGAAAAAGAAACTCAGTGGTGAATTTTATAATTCTAGGCTTTTACCAGGCTTTTATTCTCCCCCAAATACATGGTACATGTAGTATGCCAAAAATCTAAGCATTCCCCTTTTGTTTAATTTTATCTTAAAGATAACAAAAAATTTCAAGGTGTAAATGTTGTTCATTATCCACTATGTATCTTAGCTCCCCCTTCCACAACAAAGCAGAGATGGAGAGTGTGAATACAGAATAAATATGAAAACTGTAAAGACATTTAATGTGTAAAAAGGACCAACTAATGTGTGTCAGCGCAGCCAGATGCCCAAGGCTAAATCTCTTGATGTGAGATGGTGATTCAGCTGTCAAGGTGCCTGAGTAGACTTGTGGTCATCATAATGATTGGCTATGGATTATTTTTTTGTGGGGTTTTTGGGTGTGTGGTTTGTTGGTTTATTTTAGAAATGCAATAAACAGAAAAGGTCAAAGTTATTCAAATGAACCAACAGCCCATTTTGGTGGAAATGTAGCAGGGCTCGTTAACTCAATTCACATCTTTTGTGTCAGTTTTCTAACATACCGTACATCCGGAAAAATGCAGTGATTTGTAAAAGACATAATGTGCCTCTTTCCCCCAAAAAGGTTTTGTTTACAGTATGTAATAAAATATGATACAGTTTTTCATGGAGATGGGATCTGATAATTTGTTTCGATATGATATGAAAGTATCAGTCTGTGAAAAGAACAGCATAAAAAGTAAGCAAATGCTCAAGATGTGTCTCCTAACAAAACAGCAAGTTCCAAAACACTAATTTTAGTGAAAATCAAAGTCTTCAGCAACTCTTTTTTCCCCCTTAAAATCAGCCTCTTCAGACAGTGCCTAATATTTTGATGTTGGTTGCTGTTAGTGAGGCTGTGTTTTACTGCGACAGAGACCTGTCTACTCTAAGCAAAACTTACCTCCGGTCAGCCGAGAATCTGAGTAATGAACAGAGAACTCATATTTTCAGGTATCCCCAAAACATACACATTGAGTCAGCCCAAAGGTCCATATCTATTTTAATGTGCTGCTGCTGGCTAATAATGAATGTTTGAGGAAAACATGTAAAAATGACTTAACCTGGACAAGCGGTTAAGTCATATTTAAATCTTGGGTTTAGCCTGTATAGACTTTCTTTCATATTTCTTTGTTGCACTTCAGATTAGCAGCCTTGAAGTGTATGGTGTCAGCCTTTAATTGTGGAATATTTAGCTTGTGTGTCAGAAGATTGTGATTCAACCCCCACTCTTCCCTTTTAGCTTGCGCAGGTGCTCTCAGTCTTCAAAAGCAACTGTTTGTTGGAGTATACATTTGCAAACTGTCAGAAAACAAATGACATTTGTGAAAAGCAGGTTTTTCTTTTCTGCTTACAAATTGGAGGCAAATGTGTTTAGGAAGTGGTCAAAGCTATGATTTATGCCTTAACTGTGTCAGACATTGCGCTGGGTGTGTATGTAAAGCCATACCAAGAGAGTCAGTTGCAACTGGGGCCATCTGATTTTAAACCAAAGAAATGAGCAGCTTTATTCTTTGTAGATAATTTTCCTTGGAACAAGCAACTTCCAGTACCTGAAGGGGGCCTATAGGGATGCTGGGGAGGGACTCTTCATTAGGGACTGTAGTGACAGGACAAGGGGTAACGGGTTAAAACTTAAACAGGGGAAGTTTAGATTGGATATAAGGAGGAAATTCTTTCCTGTTAGGGTGGTGAGGCACTGGAATCGGTTGCCCAGGGGGGTTATGAGTGCTTCATCCCTGGCAGTGTTCAAGGCCAGGTTGGATGAAGTCTTGTGTGGGATGATTTAGTGTGAGGTGTCCCTGCCCATGGCAGGGGGGTTGGAACTAGATGATCTTGAGGTCCTTTCCAACCCTAACTATTCTATGATTCTATGATTCTATTCTATGATTCTAACTTTACCTTACAGCTAGCTTCTCTGCTTTACAGTCATGCTGACCCTTTTCGGAGTCCCCTAAGTCGTACCCTATACAAAAATACTGCTTCTGAATGGAGCCATCCTTGTTAGACGGCATTAGTTTTGCTCAGCTTTAGGTTCCTTGTGCAATACAGAAATAACGAACCAGTTTCTCTGGGTTCACTATATATTCAGCAGAGAGAGACAGGATTCTCCAGAGGGTGATCCAGAGTGGGAGTAAATTAGCTTAGACTAATTTACACAACCAAGTCACTACTTCTAGTGAGACAGTGTGAATACCTCCTCTGTTTGTCCTCTGCAGCCCTGAGTCTTATTACTGGGTGCCAGAAGCCCTATGAAAAAGCAAAGACATCCTCCTACCCTTTTCAAACTCAAGCAAATCCTGTTTGTATCTATCTGTGAGAATTATGAGTGGAGCTTTCACAGTTTATCACCTGGATGGATGGACAAGGGCTGAAAACTGGCATGAGTAACGTGAATTAATCAGCTCCAGTGAGGACTGAGGAAGACTCATGAGTTACCTCTAGACACAGGAATCTTTGCGGGCACCCCACTGCAGAAAAGGCCACCAAACACCAGCAAGGTTATTGCACTGGGAATGGTCTGCCCAGAGTGGGGGAAATCTGAGCTGGGTGTGCACAAAATTAACAAATGAAGTATCTGAAACTGGCATTGCAGAGTGGGCACGGTTCCATTTTAAACAATCAAATTGGTACAACCAGCGGAAATGAGTTACACCAATGTAAAGTGCTTGGGCATGTATGACTTAGCTTATGGCATTGAACAACATGTAAAGAAGCAGCAAGTTAATTGAGTATCATTGTATCATTCTACTATATCAGTAAGCTTTCATACAGCTAAAGTAAACTGTTTCTGCATAAAAAGCAAGTTTGGGCAGGGGAGAAGGTAAAACAGAGCAGATTTTCCTTGTGAAAGGTGCAAGTAGGCTACATACTGAGGGCATGAACCATTCCCTGACTGTTGACTGCATTTTCACTCCAGCTTTCAAGTATTCAAGAGCTCAATGCAGTCCAGGCAGCAAATGCTATGACTGCAAGGGGTTAACAGACAATTTATGTAAAGTCTTAGTATTCTGCAAAATGAAATGTGCATGTGAAATGGAAAAAAAAAAAGGAAAAGATTATATTTGTCAGCTGTGCTACCATATGTTGCTCTGGCGGAAGCACAGCAAAATGGTGACAATTTCTATTTTATTGAATGAGGATCTGTGTTGATTTCCATTATTTGAGAGTGTCTCTGGACAAACAGAGGTATCGTCATTATCACATAAAACTGTGCCCACCAGTAACCTAGAATATCCATGGCTACAGGGTGACCTGCGATTGCAGTCTCCTTGAAAAATAAAGTAACAGAGAATCAGTTCAAACCATCAGCATATTTTAATGGATTTAGCCCTTCGAGGGCATGGGGGAATAGTCTTGTGAAAAGATAAGTGGCAGATACAGGAAACAGAGACAAATTTGAAGCTCCTTAAAATCTGAGGAGAACTTAACTCATCAACGTGATTAAAACAAGTGTGTAAAGGCTTTGGTGGTTGCAGACGACTCTCAGCCATCTGGCCATACTGGGAGGCAGGACTTCATGGTTTAGGCACAGCACTGCACAAATATAACTACATTTTTCTTGGGCATAGGCTGATACATTTGCTTAGCTCTGCTCTGTCACACCGGCTTACTTGTTGGGGTTTTGCAGGATGAGGGATAACTGTGTCATTCCCCTTCCCATGGTGTAGAGGTGTCCTAGGAGATGCTGCTCTAGTTATTCTAGGATCACAGCTTTCTCTCAAGGTTTTTCTCAGCTTGCCAGGACCTTGACATGTGACCTGCAATGAGCTGGGTGCTAAGTGTTGCTGAGCATCCGGGGCTCTCCATGGCTCCGTGTGCACTGTGGGAGCACAGCGTCTCTCTGGGACATATGTCAAATGCTAGGCATGAGAAAACAATTCCATGGGGCACTAGACATGATGCTCATTTGCTTTCAGGGCAGCAAAAATTAAGCTTTCATTGTCTCTCCTGCCTAATGTTATTCAGTATCCCTGGAGTGTCTCTCCTTCCAGTGACCACAAAGCTAATCCTGTTAATCCTGCCCCTGAAGTGGCACCATCATTTTCTGGATAATGCACCTCAGGACATTACAGTACACTATGTTGCCTCAGCAAACATGCAGGTAGCTAGTTCAAGCTATCTGAATGCTTGGCCCGGGAAGGTAGAGAAGTGCCTGCACTGGTACCATGTGCACCAGTGGGAACAGCTTGGTTATGTCTGTGTAGTTCTGTACCCAGCTCCTTGATCCCTGCCAAAGAAACAGCTAGGCAATATCTAGACAGGGCTGACTTTTGGCTGGCCTGTTTTGGTCTGCTGGAGCAAGCACTCAGCCCTCTGCATCCCATCCCCTCATGAGAAGCCTCATGAGACATCGATTGTGATCTGCTTTTAGCATGCTTGACCCAAAAAGTGACCCACACATGGTGCTTGCTGTTGCAGTAAAGTATTCATGTCCCAACTTTGCAACTCTCCTTTGGCCAGGGTTTAATGTACTAAATCGTCGATATTCTACAGTGGGATGCCTTGTATTGAGCGACCATGGAAAAAACATCCATAGGTTAAACTTTTTTTTTCCTAAATCTGATTATTTGGTTCTGGGGACTGTATATAGCACTTTTCAAACCTGACCATCCTTCATTGCAAATAATAAAATATTCTTTTATTCCAACAGAAGCCACACCTTGCTCCTTGTCCTTTGAATTGCCTTTCTTAGGACACATTTAGTTTCTGCTGTTTCTTCTTAATATTGCAGGCTTGGAAAAGAATAAATGAGGTCAAATAACCTACTGCTAAAGTGAATGATACATTTTTCAGTGTTTCTGCCCTTGTTTTTTTTTTCCAGTCTTGGTATTTGCTTTCTGAGTGTTTTTGTACATCTAGGTAAGGTTCTAAGTAAGAAGTCTGCATTATGCTCAAGTTTTGGAGAAAGTAACTATTCTGTCCTGGAACAGCAACACTCTAAAATCATTAAATTTAGGAGGTGGCAGTATTAGTAACTATTTCTTGGCTAATAGTTTCCATGATTTCTTAGAATGCTGTCAAGATGACTTTGTTTTTAACCATTCTCTTTGATCTTAAAGTGAAACCTAGACAAATAACTGATCTTTTACAGCACTAACCAAGCTGATTTGTAAACTAGATATCCTCTTGTGCTAAGCGTGTTAGCTAGAATATTTTTGGTGTCTAAATTTTCATTAGGGAAGGTGATATAAGACTGTGGCTGTCCTACAAAACGTGTCTTAGTACAGGTCTTTCCATACGTCACTGCATGCACTACTGATTGCAAGTCTGTGTCATAACTGCTGGCTGTGAAGCAGAATAAATTAATCATTCATTTAAGATATATGTTTTAGTGCCATTTGACTGTCTTTTGCATACATCTTTCCTTGTAAATGTAAACATATTAAAACTTAAACTTGAAACTATGACAGCATATGTTTAGATATAACTTCCAATAATCTATTTAAATAACTTATGATGAGTAAAACTTAAACAGCACATCTTTAAAGTAAGTCAGATTGCTAAACCAAGAGAAATAATTAGTTCAGTGTCTGAAAAGAAAGTGGGAAAAGATTGCCTGCTTTGAAGAGCTGTACTTTTTTTTTTGGAAACTCTACTAATTTGACTTTAGTGTAGTCCGGTGTTTTTGAAGTTCTTAAATAATTGAATGGAAGCTAAAAAGCCCCTTAATAGCTGAAAGTGCAATAAAAGTAATTTTAGGAAATGTTATGTTTTAACACTTTTTTGTCTGATTTTAAAATATAGATTTGAAGGTCAAAGAACTGTTCTCGTATTTTGAAGGACTTTCTAACACAGATCATCAGGCTTTTTAATAATAAGTCATTCATTTTGAAATGCAAATCAGTATTGACATTTTTATCCAGCATATTTGAAACAATTTTATTTACTGTAAATCTGCAATGTTAATTTTCTGCATTGTTAATTGAATTTTGATATTCACCCAAAAGCAGTCTGGCACAAATGAGAATGAAGAGACAATCTAGTAAATAGGAAAGGTGGTCTAACATAGTGTTTCATAAGAAAATAAAAATAAGGAGAATACATGTACATTAAACAATATAGTTACTTTCACCATGAATAGTATGCTCTTCTGAAAATAAATTCCTCTTTTTTTTTTTTTGTAAAAGCTACTTTAGAGCATATTCATTTGCAACTAATGGTTGCCAAATTGTGAATCAGTGCTTTAAAAAAAAAAAGAAATTGAAAGATGCAGCTCCCATTACAGTTTCCTTATCATGCTTGGAGTGGAGTTCCTGATTATCACCGTACTGTGCTATAAGCAAAAATCTGTGGCACTAGTGAGGGAAGTATCTGGTCACAAATTACTGTGTCATCCCTGTGTTCATGCACTTGAGAGAAGATTTTCTTGTTCTCATGTCCAGCCTTAGCTGTTGAGCTAGAGGTCTATGCACTGGCAACAACTGCAATCCTTCTTAGGATTGATTCGACAGCCAGTTTAAAAGCACATCAGGGCATTTGTTTCAGATATTTTGGTGGAGTTGCTTGGAAGTGTTGCAGGAAAACCCCCTTGGGTTAAAATAATTTTATTAACATTGCAAAGTAGATTTTTGAATGTCAGAATTAAAGCTGCCTGGCAAGATATGGCATCTTCAAGGGCAGACATTAATATGCTGTCTTTTATTATGTGCATTGATTTTATCCTTTGGGCTTCATCCCATGCCTAGGTCAAGTCTACTTTCAGTCCTGTGGTGAGATCTGGAGAGTAAGTGACATGGCTTGTAGGTAGTATGATGGTATCTGGATTAATCAAGTACAGACAAGCAAACCAGTATAGATTAATCTGAGAAGAGTTACTAAAAATACTGATTTTAAAATCATGAATTAAGTGTCGATAAATGCGAAGTCATGTATACTGCAAAGAATAATAAGAGTCAAATTGTAACAGGTTAATGAAATTACTTCTATATATATATTGATATAGTGAAAGAAAGCAGCGGCACATATAAATGATTGTAAGGGGAAAAAAGGAGAAATGTAAAGCCACATATAAATATATATCATTTGATTCACCTTACCACAATGGTAGTGGATAAAGTTTATTACCAAAAAGATCTAAGAGACAAATGCAATGTCTTGGCATAAATGAGGAAAATTATTAGATATATGTCAAACTTCTATCTGACAGGAATAATGTATGTCTGGGTTTGTTGAGAAGGTGAATGGAAAAAAAAGTTAGCTATCTGCAAGTCATGAATGCTTAAGAGAAGATGAATCAGACATTCACATTTTTCTTTCTTCATAATAGCTAAAGACATGTTTAACAAATCTGAAAAATGATGCATTTAAATGTGGCATAAGAGACTTCTCTGCATCACTTACAGCTGATCTGTGTCCAGGATATTATGAAGGTGCAGGGTATTAGTAAGTGTAAGAATTTAGGATTTTCGTTGATTCATGTTTATGATATGAGCAGTCATATTAAATATGTAATCACATTTTTTGAGTGATAACACTTTCATGCATTAAGGAATGTACTAATTCTAGCTCCAAATCTGATGAAGTTTAAAAATTAACTTTCCTTAAAGTAATATATTTCTTACTTGCTCATTGGAAAATGCTCTGCTCCATTTTCTGACACTGTTTTTTCTGAAAACTTTGTCAGGTAAGGTATCAGATGTGTTTAATCTAGACCTGGGTCCTACTTCAATCATCTAACTGCATCATAACTGGAAAGAGGATTCAGATATAGTAACTGAGCCTAGATACAGAATTTCAAAGTCTGTCTAAGCATAGAGAATCACTGTCTGATTCTTCTTCAAGCAATCTTCTGTAATTTTGTTTTGTGCCTCAGAGATGGCATTTCCCAAGCTTCACAATTTGTGTAAAATGAAACGTTTTTCTTTTTTTTTCTGGTCAGTTTTTGAGTGGTACACCTTAGTTTATGATATGCTAGTTTATGATATTTTTATTTTTAAATATTTTAGACTATATTCAAAACTCTTTGGAGATCTTCCACTCCTAAACAAAAGAAAGGAAATATTAAATGTTTCTACCAACTTTGCTTTGTATGTGTAGGCAAGGCACAGATTCAGTACAGTTTTCTTTCTGCTGTACAAATGCAGCTCTTGCTGGGGACCGACAAACCTGACGAGACATCCATATGGCATCTCTATGGAAACTGAGGATGGCAGATTCAATACATCATTGTATCTGATCGTCCAAGTCTTGTAACATTTATTCTGTATGAGAAATTCAGCCTAGGAGGTTGGCTGATTGCTGCGACTCACTGAGTTGAAATGATAATCTTCTACAAGGGACAACAGAATAATTGAAACTTGGGCCTGAAAACTGTCTGAAGAGAACACCCAGTACAACTAGTTGTTCTGAGGGAGGATCCAGTGCAGCTTGGAAAGCCTGCATATCTAAAGATGAGACAGCCTTAGCTGGGTACCAATACCTGCATACTGTAAGGCTGCTAAAAGATCTGAGAGGACAGAGTAGAAGAGGAGCTTGCTAGAAAGCCTCTAGAGTCTGGGAAGCCACCAAAATGGAATATTTTAGTCTCCAGAGACAGCTACTACTGAAGACCTCTTAGATCATTAGTTTAGCTGAGGATAAATAGGCACTTTTTGTGGAAGTTATTTTGGGAAGATTTTCCTTGCATGTATGAAATGTCTTTCCTTCTGTTATAACATGTGTATACAGTTCAACACTTGTTTGTGTAATTCCCTGTACATATTTAGCCTGTAGTGTTTTATGTTAGACTTTGGAATAAACTTGTTTTGTCATTTTCCCCTCACCTTCTGTCTGCTATTTATAACTATATGCAACAGTAATTAAAGAGGGAATGAAACAGCCTAATGCAATTGCCCTTGAAACAGTACTCTCTAATGTAAGGAGGAATAAGAGAACTCCCTCAGTTTGTGGGAAAAAATAAAAATTTGCTGCTAGATTTTTTTATCACATTTTCCTTCACAAGAGGTATTGATTTTTTCCATTACTCTTTATAAAGGGATAAAACCTGATGTGCTGAGTAGGGGTTGCTGTCAAAGTAACTACTGTTTCTCTCTCAAGCCAAGTACAATTCAATGTTTTTAAAATAAAGCATACAAATCATACATGGGAAAATGCACTAGTATTCCATAACAAGAAAAGCATAGCAGTTTTCAGACAATACCACAATGACACGAGAAAATCCTACTGAGAACTTTATACACGTGACCTCCTCATAATGGACCACATCAAATTCCCAGTAGGAGAGTGCAAGAAGGATTCATACTTTTCTACTGTAGTAAAGCAATTAAATAACTGTTGTGTACTGTTCACTGTTTGAGTATTTTGAGTATTGAGCCTGCATTCACAAGGTAATTAGGATATGCTGGAGCTGCTAATGCATAAAAATCTGTGGTTATGGATTATGAAAGAAGCAATTCAAATGTCTTTCAAAGCTGCTGCAGTCTGTTCAGGTTCTTTACCACACCCAGTGCCACAGTACCTGAGTTTTCCCCTAGAGCATTAAGTAATACGGGTAGAATCTGTCACACATGGTTTGTTGTCCTAGTATAAATGCAAGGTTAGGTCAAAATCTTCTTCAGCTTTCATAGTTGGACATGCTCCATAGATATGAGCTGATATACATATGTCATTTTTTGGTTTGTTCTTAGATTTTTTTTGTGTCAGTCTCCACTTCAAGATTTTTTTTTTTCAGTTTAGTATATATTACAGTGCTGAATGGCAAATGTCTGTCATTCAAAAAGTTGGTTCGAATCACAACATTGGATCAAATATGTGAGTGGCTTGGACAATTAAAACTTTCACAGGCAAGAAAAATGCAAAATTTTTCTCTTCTCTATATTAAAGCATTGCAGCTATTCCTTTATTGACCTGTTAAAAATTTACATCTGTACATTTTTGGAGCAAGAACATTTCTGTGGAGATTATATGTATGTAGTATTCTGGGTTATGAATGCTCGCTTACAATACAGATGAAAAACAAGAAACTAAGACAATAAATGTTAGGACTTAATCCACCCTGCAAGACTGTGACCTTCAAGACTGGCACAAGTCTGAAAATGAGTCATCTGTGAAGGCAGGTACCAGGAAGACAAGGGAAATTGCTCAGTTTGGTGACTTCTTCACTGTGTGCTACTTATGGCTTGCATTTGGAAATCGCAATATTTTTGAGTGTCAGGGTCTACTCCGTATCAGCTGTCATTATTGGCTAATGATAATATTTGATAATCCTGTTGGAATCTTATAGATTTTGACAATCTTTAACTGTTGGCTTTGTTATGGCAACATAACTACTACTCCAGCCAATTGATGTGTGAATGTGCCCAGTAACTTCTCACTTTATCATTCACTCAAGTTCAGACTCTTATCTCCTAGTACTAACAGAGCAAGCATTTTGATGGCACACTGAAATCTCTGCAACTGTGATACTTTATATTCTTAGAGCCTCGCAGATTGCTAACTGCCTCTTCAGATTCCTTAAGAATAGCTTTTGAACACTGTTTTGTAGACAGTTAAACCACTTCCCTTCATCTTATATCTTTCAACAGATATCTTGTGCCAGTATGAGTTCGTACTTTCTATACCCTGTCTAGTTTTTGTGATTGCTTTGTGAGGCAAACTTAGGTTTTGTGTTTAGTACTGAGAGGTCAATTTTAATTTTGCATGTGCTTAGAATGATGATAATGTATTTAGCTCCAGTATCTATTTTGAAATTTTCTTTGACTGGTTATTTCCATTTTCACAAAGCCAATCTGTTATAGAATCTTGCTTTGATCAACAGACCCAACAAAGACCTCTGTTTTGGTATCAACATCATCCGAGCTTTGCCTTGTTGTGGTGCACTCATGAATATGTTTCCTTTTTATGTGTCTTTGCAACTTGTGCTGAGATTGACACACTTTGGCAAAATTTTATTGGAGATATGAGACAGCCCCCCCTTACTCTGCATGCTTTTGTGTCTTGTTATGATTGCCTCCATATGGTGAACAAAGAACTTGAAACTCAGCCCAGTAATGTATAGTACTGGCTACCTAAATGTGTTCAGCCTAGTTAGATAGAAACTTATGGAGACTCAGTGATACTGTAGCTTTGGAGGTTATTTTAGTCAAGCTAGGAGGTAGTGTACACAAGAGAGCTGCTGAGATCTCAGGCAATGGTTTGACAGCTCAGTCATCAGGTTCTTTTGCATTTGTTGCCATTGAATGATATCTCTTCAGTACCCTCAGAGAACGTGATTGTTCCTGGAGGGTTAAATAAGTGGGAGAACACCAGAAATCCAAGGAGTTAAGTAGATAGACTAGGGCATGGTTTGGTAAGGCAGTAGGAGACTTTCAGTTGGGTGTTCATGCTTGAGTTTTATTTCATTTGCAAAACCAGCTAAGTCTGCCCTGATCAGTTTTTGCTTCTTATTGTTGACTGAATTTTTGCTTCTGACTGGCGTGCATTGGGGGCTGAGCATAAGAAAGGAAAGAGGTTTTATCTTCTCCTCTCATGTTTTACCAATGTGGAACCTTTTTCTGTTGATAGACCTGAACTTCTATGATGAAACAAGCATACTGCAGTTCAAAAACCACAATTAAATATTTTGTCCAAAGCTCAAGTTTGGCAAAAAATTCACAAAATTATATGACCAATTATTTTTGATAGAAGAGATAAACACAAATTCCAACAGTTTTGGATTACAAATGTTACAGCAGTTTGCTTGGGCCAGAGGGCACAGTCACAAAATTAACAGGAAAATAGCTGTAAAAGAAAGTGAAGTTGCTTAATTAGATTTCATTATATAACATAAGTCATCACTAACTTATAGCATAAGCTAAAGGATATGTCTGACCGTTTGTGTGGGATGGGGTACCAAGCCAAATGAAAAACCTCTGACATTTGCTGATAAGGTGAAAACTGTAGGAGTGAAAAATCCTGTCATAGGCAGCATGTGTAATGATGAACAGGTACCTACTTATTGACATGGGAAAAGGAGTTTATTTATTTAAAATGCTGACAGTGTCAACTTCTCTATTTACTGAGTTCAATTAAACAGTAAGTAGAAAACTTTTCTTTAAATTGGCAGGTGCCAGTAGCTTGTGCAGAAGTCATTGTGTTCACACATGGCAAAACTCAACTTCTCTGATTTTTGTGTTGTTGGCATATGACCTGTTTCTTCCTATCCTGCCTATTTTGTCGAGATAATAAATTCTTAAGGGTAGGGACCTTATTTTTGTAGAGGCCTATGAAACATTCTGCATGGTTATTCTGCATAAGTAATGTAGTACAGGTATAAAAATGGGCTAAAGACTTTTGTGACTTTCTTTTTTATCTTTGTAGATTCCTTCAGATTCTCTAAGTGGGCTTATACTTGAAGCTCAGTAGAAGTCCTACACCAAACAAGAAGCTGCATTCTCTTCAGCAAAACTCAGATGAACAATTTCTGCAAGATTATAAGTCACTAAAGCCCATCTGACCACCAGTGTTCAACAGAAAAAAATCAAAACATAATCAAAATTTAACTGTTGTAATGGGCTTGTTATTCCTATAGATGCACTTCAAAGAAATAAAAAAGACATTGAGATGTAATTTTTTTTCTCAGTGGCTTAGTACTCTGAAAATTTCTTTCTTTGTATGAAAGCTCTTTTTTCATCAGTGGGTACCTTTTTTAAGGACAACTTTTGACAGCATCTGATGATAAGCCAGAATGTTATCTTATCAAAATATTAGACCAACTTTTTCTGATAGTGCTGGGTTTTTCCCAGTCTTTTCTGATGCTAAACTTAGTATAGACTGCAGGAATAGTTAGACATCTTCTATTTCTACCTCTTTCCACTGGGATCTTTGAGTTTCATGATTCTTGATTGCAAGTATTTATTTTTTTGCCTTAATTTAAATGTCAAAATCATATTTTCATAGTAATTGGAAAGATGCTTTTCACTTGGTAATATGCAGGCATTACAGAAGTCTCCAGACGTTATAAATGGCTTTCATGCTTTTTCCTACCGCTATGCCTAAATCAAGAACAGTTATGTGAAGGTTTAATTTAAATATAATAAAAGTGGTAATCACTGTCAATTAAATAGTTATTTAAAACATGCTGTCTCAATGCTTTATACTTACATTATAAATAACATTTCTATTCTAGACTCTGTCACAGAAATGGATACTGGTATTCTTGAAATGTATTAACATATTCAGTTAAATATATGCTAATAACATATCATGTCATCTTAAAACAAGCAACGCAGTGGTTTTGTTAGAAAGAAACAGCAAATTGTACCTTATATTCCCATATGCATGGCATTAAATTTACCCTTTGTATTTTGTGCTTCTCACATGCATAAGTGAAATGGATTTCTTTGCATCTGACCAATGCAGGAACCGCAGGGAGATATTTTTAATAGTATTCATTGTGATTAGGAGCTGTGGAATAGCCCCATAGTCATAGCAATGTTAGAATGCCACAACTATTTGATAGGAGACGTTTCAATCTGTCATCATCTTGTGTGCCCTGACCCCGATAATACACCAATTCAACCTGAGGCACAAACAGAAATGGTGAGGTAGGGTTGAATATTTTTTTTGTTTTTAGCACAGCACCAGTCACAGCTTTCATGGGTTCCTGAGAAAAAAACCCCACAACTTCTTTTATTTCCTGTACTGTTCATCCCTTATCTAACCATGTAGAAAGATATTTCGTTTCCTGAAACACAATAAACAAGTGGAAGGGGGAGAAAAATCCTTCCTTAGGTAACCTCAGAACAGAAGAACTTTGTGCATTATGCAGCTCAGGCCATGCCAAAATGCAATTTGGAGGGTGTCCAGCACTTCATTGGAAAGTAATGGTTTTCACTGAACTGAGTTATGACCAGCTGTTTACAGACAGTCTGTGACATACTGATAGAGCAGAACACCGTATGTTGCTTTCCAAATCAAATGATACAAGAAGTGTGACAGAGTGGAGAAACATCTGTCATTAGCAATTTTCAGCACGCTTCACTAATTCTGGACAAAATACGAGTAATGAACTTACCGCAGGAAACTTCAAATACTACCACTGCTGAAACAAGGATATAAACAGCTAGTGCTCCTAATGGCGTCTAATTTAATTCATTTGCAGTAAGAAACAAACAAAGTGGGTTATTTGTTTTTGATCATGGGGTAGTAAATAGTAATGCTGCTCACAAACATTCATTTTAATCAAAGAAAAGGAGATTGTGGAACCCAACTTTCCTGAAGTTCAGACAGAAGGTGATTATCAGGTGCTTCTTTCTTCTTATTCTTGTCTAATATCTGTGATTTGGGTGCATTTTTTTTTTCTTTAGCCAAGGAGAAGTTGTTATGTTATTGTATTACAGATATTGTCCCTTTGCCTTGGTCCTGCCTCTTGCAAACCCTCTGTCCTCCTCCTGAACCTTCAGAGAGCAAACCTGCACTTTTTCTGTGTAGCATCACTCACCAGTGGGCATGAAGACAACGGGGAAAGTAGTCCATTACTGGCTTTTACTCCATTTTCTTGCATTGTGGCACTGCTGCTGTTGTTCACGTTCTCATGGTTCCAGATGTACTTCTTTAAAAACTAAATTTTAATGTGTATGTGGCCCCTATATATTATCCACTTTAGTGTTTTCTGGTTGATTTCTCTGTTTTCATCATATCTGAAGACCAACCACTGTAATTTTGTGGTGATTTTCACTCTGTGTCTTTGAAATCAATTGGATTGTTCTGCTATTCACATTCAGGGGCTTTAATTTTCCCTTACCACTGATAACACAGCAATTTCCTGAAACTGTTAGGATTAAGTGGAAGTCCACAAGGAAACAAGGGGGAAAATGAAAGGACAGGTTGTTACTCTTTATATGAACTTTCAACTAATGTTCACACAAAGCTATAATATGAAATGCAGAGGATAGATTTAGTCCAATCTATTGGTGTCCTACCTATGGGACTTCCCTTGGAATGGATCCCAGACCAAGAGAGTGAAAGTCATTCTGAACTGATGACTGTAAAATGAGTGTAGGAGGTCTTTGAGTAGCTGTGTAATTGCAAAATTATTCATGATAAAAAAGCACTAATCTAGAATTCCCATTTTTTTGTAGAATTTCCTGAGGTGCAACAGGAAAATCATGTCACTTTCTAACACCTTGGATAAACCAAACTGGTCCAAGCACAATATGTTGAAGAGGCAGAGAAAATTTATGGAAATATTTTTTTATAGTGGGAGTTTATGATTGAAATATTTTTCTCCCACTTTAATGCAGGAAAGGAAAACTACTTCACAGAAACCATTTCAAGAACTGCAAATATGAAGTTCCTCTAATTCTTATAGACATCTACATAGGAGAGCAAAGCAAAGGGAAAATAGAGGTACCATTGACACCTGTCATTACATTTGTGATCTAGATAATAAAGTAAGCAGACCCAAGCAATTCGCTAACACTAACGCTATTCTTTACATAAACAGTAAATGTTTAGATTTTCCTGTTCACTGACTAACAGCACACATATCATAAACACTAAGCTGTTATAGTACGTTTCGTGTGTTGATTCACTTTAACAGTTGTTAGTGTGAAGACAGGAAAAGAAAAGTGGGTGTAATGAGACCATGTGCAGTATGCTGTGAAAACAGAGGCCCTTATTTGGCATAATGGGTTGCACCATAAGGGCCATAAAATTGTGCATGTGTTAGTATCATTTTAATTATTACGGGTGCCACATGTTAAGCAGAATAGCGGAACTACTAAAACAGCTTCAAAATCCTTACTGCTGATCACTGCATTTAATTACAAATAGGAACATTTGGAGATAGGTCACCATAAAACCCTTCTGTTGTCAAATGAGCTCAAATCTGATTTTTGTAATTATGTTTTTATACCACAGATCCTGTTGAATAACTATAGGGAATAAAATTTTAATAAGAACTTATTAAATGCAGGTACATCTTGCTTCCTAAGACTATTTATGAATGTTCTTCGTCGCATCAAGGTACCATCACTGCTTCTGTTTTGGTCAGTGGTGATCATTCAATCTTAATGCAAATAAGCTGAATAACTTTATGTGCCATGAAATATTGTTTTTTATCAGTGAAGCATAAAAGCACTGGATTTCAATTATTCATTCTGTTTGCTAGAGCTGTGTACAGTACTCTAATCCTCTAGTACCAAGGCGCTTTCATTATAAAACTACATGTCACATGCAGTAGAATATGATAATTAACCTTCCTAAGGCAGAGTTTTGTTGTAAGGAATGACAAGTTTTATTGGTCTTTACCCTTTTCCATTGTAATAACATATTCCTAGGTTCATATTAATGTTCTTTTTCTTAGTATCAAAATGAAAATCATAAATATATCAAATTTGTAGTTTAATAGGCAAAAAATGACTATGATATTAAAAGGTGTTAAAAATGGTAATTTTGGATTTAGATAAGTAAACTTTCATTTCGTATGAAGATTGACTATAAAGTTCTCTAAACAGAGATTTCTCTTGGGAAGGATGAACAAATTAAAGAGGTATTCAGCGATATACAAGGTAAGTAGCAATTGAATATATTAAAATTTATCACATGTTGTAGGCTGGATTTTGAGTTATACTAAGGACAGCAGCATTGTAGTTGGATATATTGTTCAAACAAGATTAAAGGCAGAATGCACATGCCTGTTTAAATCTCTGTGCATTTATCTGTTCATACTCCCTGTTTCCTTTCTGGAGTTACATGAAAACTTAAACCAAGCCTGACCTTGTGGTTTTTCAATTTAAAATATTGTCATCAAAGAGAATATAAAAACAACAACACATTGTAATTTCTAAAGGAGTGTCTGTTTTATGAGAGATTGCCATTCGGCTCATGGGCTAACTCCCAGTTAAGAACGTGCTCCAGATCTACTGCACATACACTGGCTTCAAGAGACCATCAACAGGAATTAAGTAAATATATACTGCTTCCTGGAATGAGACTGATGTAATTTGTAAAATGGTCAGTGGAAGAGAATTACTTAGCTAGTTTTGATGCAGGCTGACTGCTCTGCATCATTTATAGCTGCATGGTAAAACCTCTCAACCCACATAGCGGTCCAAAAACCTATGCGCTGGCTCACAAGAAAAAAAAAGAAAACTCTCGTTAACTTTCATACCCTGTTCAAGAATGTGATTGAATAAAAGCTAAATAAAGACCTCAAGATATACTGAGTGCCAGGAAAACAGTCCAGAAGTTTTGGCGATGGCACCAGGCAGGCAACAGCAGGAAATAATGAACTCCTCCGTATAAGAACATTTGCAGGTTAAGTGCTAATGTGAACCAGTAGAAACATTTGTACCCAATAGGCTAAAACCAGGTTTTGGTCTGGCTTCATTCTGATCTTAGACCATTTTGAGCGCCTTTACAACTCCATTGGCCCACATATTATTTGTACTCCTCCCTGTAACAACAGAATGGAGTCCTCATTGCACCTTGGCTCAGTGCTGTGATGCATTGTCTGCATGTATGAAATTGTGTCTTCACTAATGTGAAATCCTCATCAGACATAGTCACCCTCCTTCTAAAACACAGGCGGCTAAAATCAGATGCTTGGCTTCAGTACTTCCATTGTAACTCTGAATCCCATGTAGCTCTGGTTGTGATCCTATTTCACGCTGTAAAGCGTGCTTAGTGTTGGACGGAATTATGTCCTTGCAGGGGAAAAATAATAATTAATTGAGAGAAGTCATGTGGAGTAGGAGAAAAATAAAAAGAGTGTTTTATCTGTGGGGTTTGTTTCAGGCTAATTCCATAAGTTGCTCTTGCTTTGCAACTACAGAAATACAAATCTCTTAGTAGTAAGAGAATGAAGAAAGGGATATGTATATAAACACTGAAAGTTAAAGAATGCTAAGACAAGTTGTAAGGGGCTCATACCTGTGTGTTTGGGTAGGAAATGCTCTGTCAAGAAAGCAGAAGTCCTGTATACCAGATGTATCAGTCCTCATTCCTACGGTACTTGTATTCTGCTATGAGTGACTTGCTTTGGAAATTTGATACTATACTGGTGATATGTGTGCTATATTGCTTTGTATGACTCAATCTTCCCATCTACAAAGGGGGGAAAAAATCTAATAAAAAGATTAGACACAGTAACTTCTGGGAACAAAAACAATGCACCACCTCACATTTCAACAACTTAAAGAGTCATAACATAAAAATTAAGATTATTACCTGTATTGTTACTGCATCTCAGAAACCTTGTCACCATTTTTTTCCTCTCAGAGCATAGTTGAGACTTTTGCAGGGATTGTGCATCTTGGGAACTACAGCCAAACTTATGGTAAAGCCAGCTCATACAAATGGACTTGAATTCACATCCTTGAGGTCCGCTTATGACTTTGGTCTGTTCCTCCATGCAAACCTGGTTTCGTGTGTACATGAATCTTTAGGAATTTGAATCTCTGTAATTTCCTACAACTATAGTAAGGGATGTTCTAAATGAGTAGAATATTTCCTACTGTACTGTTAAATAATCCTTCTTTCTAGAAATATTTTGCCACTACTAGAGGACCTTCTTCAGGGCCCTTTCATTCATTCTGCAGTTGGAGCCTGCGAGTCATTCATTCATGTGCTGTTGCGAATACTGGGTTTTGGGGAGCCAGGTAAGACTGTATTGTCTACCAACTCTGCTCCACTTTCCAGGCTTACTGCTCTTTTTTGTCTTCTCAGTAGCTGGAAGATGAACTTTATGCAGTGGTAGATCTTGCTTTTTAAAGCTGAAATGTGTTGTTATGGAGGAAAATGTTAGAAATAGAAAAATAAGAGTTATAAACATTAATTTGTTTTCTGGGAACTAGTATTTTACATAGTTATTTATTTAACTTTAGTATTTGACTTCAGTTACCAAACTAATCATATCTTCTCTTGTAGAATTTGTATCATTTTGCAGGTAACAAAGACTATCATCCCAGTGGGCATTGGCTACATTTAGAATCAGTATTACTAGATTTTTAGTATTGAAATTATTTGAAATTTTTGTTATAGAAATTATTTGAGTGTTCCAATTAGATGAAAAATATCCAAAGCAATAGGTTGTTATAATTAAAATGTCTCATCACTGGGACTTAGTGTTTCAGTGACTGCATCAGATATGTTTTCTGTTTTTACTTCTCCATAGTGCCTTGCAGTACACATACTTTTCCTGCCGAATTAATTACATCTGCTGGAATTTACAGCTACTAAAGCAGAAACATTTTTGGCCATTTCATTTTCACTTCTAAGTCTTTGATGACTATGAGGTGTAAAGTGTACATAAATGAAAGTGCCACATAGAATCACAGAATTGTAGAATAGTTAGGGTCGGAAAGGACCTTGAGATCATTTAGTTCCAACTCCCTGCGATGGGCAGGGACATCTCACACTAGACCATATTACCCAAGGCTCTGTCCAACCTGGCTAACACCGACTCCTGAGGGACACCACTTGTTGCTTGTCTTCAGCTGGACATTGAGCCATTGAAGCAGTTGATGTCATCTACCTGGACTTGTGCAAAGCGTTTGACACTGTCCCACACGACATCCTTGTCTCTAAATTGGAGAGATATCAATTTGATGGATGGACCACTCGGTGGATAAAGAACTGGCTGGATGGAGGCACACAAAGAGTTCTGGTCAATGGCTCGATGTCCAACTGGAGACCGGTAACAAGTGGTGTCCCTCAGGGATCAGTGTTGGGACAGGTCTTGTTTAACATCTTCATCGCTGACATGGACAGTGGGATTGAGTGCGTCCTCAGCAAGTTTGCCGATGACACCAAGCTGTGTGGTCCGGTTGATATGCTGGAGGGAAGGGATGCCATCCAGAGGGACCTTGACACGCTTGTGAGGTGGGCTGATGCCAACCTTATGAAGTTCAACCACAACTTATGAAGTTCAACCACGACCTGGGTCGGAGCAATCCCAGGCATGGCTACAGGTTGGGCAAAGAAGAGATTCAGAGAGGCCCTGCAGAGAAGGACTTGGGGGTGCTGGTCGATGAGAAAATGAACATGAGCCGGCTTCAGTGTGCACTCACAGCCCAGAAAGCCAACCATATCCTGGGCTGCATCAAAAGGAGTGTGACCGACAGAGCACTGGAACAGGTTGCCCAGGGGGGTTGTGGAGTCTCCTACACTGGAGATATTCAAGGCCCGCCTGGACAAGTTCCTGTGTGATGTACTGTAGGTTACCCTGCTCTTGCAGGGGGGTTGGACTAGATGATCTTTTTAGGTCCCTTCCAACCCTTGGGATTCTGTGATTCTGTGATTCTGTGACAGGTCAAAGGAGGTGATCCTGCCCCTCTACTCTGCTCTTGTGAGACCTCACCTGGAGTATTGTGTGCAGTTCTGGTGTCCTCAGCATAAAAAGGACATGGAACTGCTGGAACAAGTCCAGAGGAGGGCCACGAGGATGATAAGGGAACTGGAGCACCTCCCGTATGAAGACAGGCTGAGGAAGTTGGGGCTGTTCAGCCTGGAGAAGAGAAGGCTGCGTGGGGACCTAATAGCAGCCTTCCAGTATCTGAAGGGGGCCTATAGGGATGCTGGGGAGGGACTCTTCGTCAGGGACTGTAGTGACAGGACAAGGGGTAACGGGTTAACACTTAAACAGGGGAAGTTTAGATTGGATATAAGGAGGAAATTCTTTCCTGTTAGGGTGGTGAGGCACTGGAATGGGTTGCCCAGGGAGGCTGTGAATGCTCCATCCCTGGCAGTGTTCAAGGCCAGGTTGGATGAAGCCTTGTGTGGGATGGTTTAGTGTGGGGTGTCCCTGCCCATGGGAGGGGGGTTGGAACTAGGTGATCTTGAGGTCCTTTCCACCCCTAACTATTCTATTCTATTCTATTCTATTCTATTCTATTCTATTCTATTCTATTCTGACTCTGCATGCAGCCATCCAGCCAGTTCTTTATCCACCGAGTGGTCCATCCATCAAATTGATGTCTCTCCAGTTTAGAGACAAGGACGTCATGTGGAACAGTGTTGAATGCTTTGCACAAGTCCAGGTAGATGACATCAACTGCTTTGCCCCTATCCTGAGTGTCATTAAATATGAAACAAAATATTTTGGTTGTATATTGAGAAGCATTCTTGATGAGATATTCCATCTGGGTCACTCTTCTGGCAAGGCTACTGATGAGGACTGCTGCTTGCAATTGTACATATGTAACATTTTTCTCCTGCAAAATGTTAATGTATGCTGAAATGGAAGCTCACCAATCCACTTCATTTGCTTATCTATTAGTTTAATATTCAGAAATATTTACAAAATAGTCAAGGACTTTTTAGATACTGGTCAAAATGTACTGTTTTATTTATGGCCCTACTTGCTGTGTCATCCAGTTACTAGAGCTAACTTGACATGTCAGTGCCTTTTGTGAGGCATATTGTGCTGTGTTAAAGCTTTGAATTTTGGGCCGTATCATTAACAAATACACTTTAGCCTCCAGACCTCATCCAGCTTTTCAATGAGTTTAGGTTTGGTACTTTGTAAATGTAGAGAGCAGCTAATGCCCATTGAGCTAATTACCCCTGCAGTACCCACCCACCTCTGGATCTTGGTTCATTTTTGAGATAAGGGAGAAACTGCCATTGCTTTGTTTGTCGTTCATTTTTGGGGGATGATAATTTAAAGGAATGTCTAAACTTTTTTCATCTGTATCATGCACAGATTCTCTATTCTTCTGAGCCAAATCACGCCCTAAGAAAAACTATCACTTTACTTCCATGAAATGTTACTTCTTATTATGCAAAAGTGTTGCCTGTGTAATTTTATGTGGAATCTTTCTGTTCCTTTCAATCTTATTATGATTGATTTGGCTGAGCTGTCAGCAAATATCAGATTCTCTGCTTATCCAGCTCTGTGTTTTGGTTTCATTGTGAAAGTCTATCAATCACTTTATTAAAGACATTTAAGACTTTCCCTTCATCTCATAGCTCAGCTTGTGTGAATCACAGTGCTTCTCCAGTTGTTATATGATGATGGTCATGAAGAAGAAATGACTTAATTTCCTTAAGAGGCAACCTAAGTGTATCCTGGTACTCAGATAGACATGGGACACAGATAGACAAAATACCTGAATGACCCTTTAAAATGCTCAGCAAGCAGACAGAAATACTAGCATTGGAGAAGGATGTGACAGAAAGTAATTATTATCCATATCCAATTATTATCCATAATAAGGTAGGACCTAAAAGCCACCACAAGATTGAAATTCCATTCATTGGAACTGTTCAAAGGGATAGAGAGATGGTCTCCTTGCTCTGAATTCTTACTATTCAATTTAAAGAAAGATGCCAAAAGGAGGGGGGAGGCTTTTAATTACTACTGCAAAGACAATAAAGAGAATAATCTTACAGCTTCACATATTCAGAAATTATTCGTGCTGATTGCTTAAATCTATGCTTAAGGGCATTTATGGAATTTTTTAGAATTCCAATGCAATCCACAGCTCTCTTTGCTCCCATTTTACATATTTGTCATCCCAGAAAATATCAGTGATATTTCTCTGGTTATTCTTTCTATACTATTTATTTCTTTACTTATGTGTACCGTTGAAAAGATGGATAAATTGTTGGAATAAGTAAATTATGAGATGGCATCCTTGCTGAAGAAGCTGAAAATGGGAGAACCCAAGAGAATAATTCATGTACTGAAACAGGAGCAGATGTCAAAAGAGACAGCTTGTCTGGTTTGTTTGGATGATGATTCTCTAGCATGTATTGACGGAGCAAGATTGTCAGACAGCCTGTTTGTGAAGTTCAGTATTGCCTGTCTTAATCATTTTTTATGGGGAGGTGATATTTTGTTGCAGGCAATTGTAGAGTGAAATTTTTGTGCATTGTTTAATGTAAACTAGCATTGTCCTACCGAGCAGCATCCTTTGCAAATATCCAAAGTCCAGTGAGAACAACTGCCATTTTGACTTCTTAAAATGAAATTGAATGGGCTGCCTCATCTGTGCACCATGTGCAGAGTTGTTCTGTGTACTTCCTCTGGTATCCAGATGAGAAGGATTCAACTGACAACAGTGACAAGGAAGGAGAAATCCGTTATAACGGAAGTTTGGGTAAACCGAGTCATTTAGAAAGTAATATGCATCTGCTACATCTAGGGAGACTTGCTTCCTTAGGATGAAGCTTGTGTTATTATTCAGTGTTAAACAAAAGGCAATAAGGAATCTGAAGAATTTGTGGTATTTAGTAGTGACCAGAAAAGAAAATTCTACCTGGCTGATCTTGGTCGGTGATCAGATTTTCAACTGTCTGCAGTCTGTGTAAGTAAACACAAAAATAAACATTCAGCTCAAAACCTGATGTTAACATCTTAAAGGGAATGAATTTACCACACAGGTTTTGTGAATCCTAATGATATTAAGGATTGAGGAGTTTAGGATGAAGGCTTAGCTCCTTTTTAGCAAACTAAGGAACAGAGAACACACCCTCAGAGAAGAATTAGAAAGGAAGGTTTGTAAACCCCTGTCTTCACAGACAGAAATGTAGGTTTTAAGCTAGCCTGACATGGTCGTGTATGCCCACCCACCTCTTAAATTATTTTATTGATATTAAATTTGCTTTTCTTAGCTACCTAATTATTCAATTTTTCATTGATACTCTCACTGAAACACTTCAATTGACTCCAGTTTTTACCTCCTCTTGATGTTGTGGTCACGTTTGTTTAATGTACACAGTATTCTGCTCCCCATCTCCTTTTCCATTTCTCCCAGTTTCCTAAAGGCCATGAACTACTGATGGTGACTTCAGACTTCTTCCATTTTATTTAAAATTCTTGAATTTTATTATTTCTTTATTATTTCTTCAGGTTGAAATTGTTGGATTCTGCTCTCTCTTCCTCTTCCTGTTACTAATGTGCTTTCTACTTAATTTCTCCATCCATGCGCTTCCCTCATCATCCTTCATGTCAGCTTTTCCACCTCCTTGAAACAACCTTCTGCCTCTTCTGTGCCAGCCATCAAGCCCCTCTTCTTTCAAATCCATCGTTAACTCATATTGTTGCTTTTCATCTGCCAGCGACCATCTTTCCATGACCAGTAGACTATTTCCTTACTAAGCAAATAACAAAACCAGAAAAAGATGAATCAAGGCATAAGATTTTCAAGAGTTACGGTCTGTTTTCATTAGATAGTAATGCTGGTGCTCAGCATGATCTGCCCTTTATTTTCGTATCTTCCCTCTTTAAAAGGATGCGGGTAAATAGTCATTGCCATTGTTTTTCTCCTTTTTTTTTTTTTTTTGGTCTAAAACCAATCAATTCATGTTGATACCAAGGTTTATACTAGAACCATATCCAGGCTTTCAGCTGAAAAATCCTGCTGTCAGGGGCTTTGCTGTTCTATTTCTTTGCTAAGTGAGATGTATATTTCATTCAAATACAAATAACAGTAGAAAACTGAATGAAAAGACCTTCAGAGGTTAAACTTAACATTAGTAAGAAATCTGTGAAAACACAGGTGTTTTAACTACTGGTGGTTTTGTGCCAGCCATGACATGGAGCAGACACTAAGGAGATGGAATGGATGACTATCTTGAGAATGCATTGGCATCCTCTTGCATTTTGAGCATTGCAATCTGATTTACTGATCCAATTTATATCAGTGTATGTGTGCTTATGCTTAAATATAAGATGAAACAGCCACGTATTTTTAAAAGATGACATATTTGTATTTACACTTAATTTTGCACTTCTCAGAATTTTTCTGTCTTTTCATATTGCCTTATGGTGTGTTGCTTGACTCCCGCTCTCTGTAAGTGTGAAAAGTCAGGAGGAGAGTTCACAGCAGGTTGATGGCCTGGAGATTAAAAGTCTGTCTAAGGACATTTCAAAGTTGTAAAGGTATTATTCTCACATGTACTTATTTCTTGGTGGGTGTGAACAACAGCTACTCACCAAGCTGGTGTAGTGTGAAATAGTTTCCTGTGAAATGATGTGCAGACATATGCAGAAAGCCACATGTACAGCACGTGCACAGACTCATCCCTGACTTACTTGGTGAGATCCTTGCTGATAACTGAGTTAGGAATGACCAGTGGGGAACCTGATGTTTTAATTACCCACACAACTATGTGGATTTTCCATATTTATCAGACTAAAGGCATGATACTGTCTTAATGCTTTGAGATTAACACACTGGAAATGACCTTGACTTCTCAGCAGTAGTTCACTATTACTAGGACAACTGCAGACTGAGAATTTTTGCTGTGTGTGGTTGTCCTCTATACATTCCTTTGTCTGTAAATGCCTGGGATTAATTTTACCTATGCCCCACAAAAGGAAGTTTTATTCTACTAAATGCTAAAAGTTTTTCTTAGTCAACCTAAATATGTCAGCTAAATTCAATAAAAGGAAGTTGTCTTTTCAGCAATTTTCAAAACCTGGCTGATAATTTAATATCTGGCTATTATGGGGAAGAATGTAGAATATAGTATAACTGCTACTGCTAATAATTTGTTTTTATCTTTTGAAGGCAGTGAATAGTACGCTGGAGCAAGTGAATCCAATGCTTTTAACAAAGCCTGCTCAATCGCAGATGCCCAGTGTGACTGTGACCAGAACGAGGGGCCTTTTCAACATTCACAGAAGTGAGCTTTTCCTGCCCTACTGGCGTACACCAGCACAACCACACCTTTCTGGTGGGCCAAAAACTAGTGTGACACATGCCAGAAATGACAATAAGAAATGAAAAGGCCATATGGAGCCATTGCTGCCTGCCAGTCATTACAGTAGGTGGCAACTGGGACAGGAGACGTATTGGAGAGAGCTCCATGCATTAGGAGACTGAGAGAGTAATGTAAAATCTGGATATGATTCCTGTCAAAATTGGAATTATTTTCTTCTTTATGCTACTTTTCTCTGTTGTAATTTATTATGTTAATAACCCCATATTAAGGATATACTGAGTTTTGCTTTGGAAACAGAACTCAGACTTGCTACAACTACTAGGGTAACAATTTTCTTGGAGTAGTATTTGGTGGATATTTGCTAACATATGCATGTACTTCAGTCACCTGAAAGTCAGGGATTTTATCAGACTTCTTCTGAAGTCATTGAAGAGAGCTAGATGACTCCAGGAGGGGAATCCTCCTATCCTAATGTAAGCAGATTGGATAAGTCATACTTTAGTGGGGTTCATCTCATTGTAAAGTACTTGCCCTAGAGACCAGTTGAAACATGCCCTGGAAAAGCTGGATTCTCTCCAATTACTAGAGTGACTTCCTAGATGAGGATAATGTTCAGATGAGATTAATCCAACTAATGTTAAATACTTTCTGATCAGGAATATAGTGTGATGTATCAGCATTGTGAGGTCTTCTCAGATAATTCCTGATTATTATGTGTAGAGGATAAATTTAGAAATGCAGTGCAGGAACTAATGACATTTAAATGGAAAATGATATTGCAGTATGAATTTGTATATTGAACACAAGATACTTACGGGCACATACTGTAATTTTGTTACTCATAAGAATACCTTATTTTACACTAAATATCCAGTCTTTGATTTTGATTCCAAGTATGCATCTCTGATGCTGCTTTGCTATGGCATTGCCAGATTTCTTTATTCTTTTGGGCTAGTATCTTAATTAAACTTTCACTATTTAAGAAATATATTTTTCTAAGATTTTCTGCATATTCCCTCTTCCCATCTTTCTGTTTCTTGTTGTATGTGATCCACTCCTTTTCATTAGTGGAAAATTAAAACTTGATAACTATTGTCTTGAATACTAAAGAGTTTAAATATAACTTCTGTACCAGTTAGCATGCTAAATGCATATGCTTCTAAATACTAAAACAAACATGATGAGAAACAAATTTCAGTGTTTTAAGTGATCTCCTCAAGTACCTGGTAAAGCCATTCAGGAAATTTTTATACAGGAAGACCTCTGTGCATATAGAAAACCTCAGATAATTTCACTCCAAATGATTTCTTAGCATGCTGTACTGTGCCTCTTTCTTGCCAGATGTCCCACCTCAAGCTCTAACCTCTCACCTTGTCTTGTGCAGATCAACCTCTGCAGAACAAGCTTAGAGAGTTTCTACATTTGAGGACATTACTCTGAGAGCAAAGAACTATTCAATGCGAACAAAGCTGCCAGACTGTGCTACTAAAAATAAAGTATTCGTTCTTGTTCAGCTGTAAACTATCTTAAGCCAAGGAAGTTCCAAAACAAAGAAAAAAGGCCAAAGTTCTTACATGACATTCAACATTCTGGTCATTAGCATATTATTAGACAAAGAACCAACCAGACTGTAAATAAGTCAAGCATGTTTCAGAATAAGGCTTATCCTGGAACAATCCCAGAAGGAACAATTAGTCATCGTCTGGCTCAGGTAAAAGAGCTGCTTATAACATAAATATCTATTTTGCACTTTAAAGGCATATTAAGGTGTTAAATTTTGTCAAATGTTTATTGACAAAAGAAAAAGAGGGCACCCATGCTGTCTTGTATCAGCCCATTTATTTGGTGCATTTGTTTGCTGATAAGAAGAATTTCCCTAAAGGAAAACAAAGAGCACAAGAAAGTAAAATCAGCCCATTTGGTGAAATTACCATTAAACATGAATGCTGTTATCTGTGATCAGGTGCCATTCTTATAAAAAAGTGAATCCCAGAGGTGTTCATCATGACTCGTGTTCTCATCATGATCTCACTATAGGGCTGTGTATCCAAAGTGTGATAGATCTCCCTCTGTGGAAAAGATGGGAGTTTACTGCATTATTTTTTTTTCTTACTTTATATTAGTCCTCTTTTTATTTCAGTCATTAGCAGTGAGCAATTTGGCTTCATCTTCCTCCTAACTGTGCTAGACTTTGTGGACATGACTACTGGCCATAGGCAGATTGCTCCATTATAAACACCATTTTCATTTGTTTACAATGACTCAAGGAAGAGGTGATCTTACTGATTTTTTTTAAAGCAACTTTATTTTAAGTGTGAAGATAGAGCTTCCCTATTTCCAGGAATTTCCAAAGTAGCTCTGTAGGCTTATAAAAAGTCACAGAGCAATCTAGGAAGGAAATTAACTCAAAAGGCCATCTATGTGGTCCAAATGCCTACTCAAGCACAAGGTTATTTATTTGCACCAGGTACCTTGTCTGGACAAGTCTGAGTACCTCAAATGACTAAGGTTCCACAGTTTCTCTGGGTAACTTGTTCCAGTGTTTGATCTCCTGCACAGTGGATTTTGTTTCCTGGCATCTCATTGCAATTTTCCTTGTTGCAACTTGTATCTGTTGCCTATGTGCCGTCTCTGTGCACTGCTAAGATCTGTTCTCCAGTCTGTATGGGGCTGGATGGATGCAGTGCTAACCCATCCTCAACTGTTTGTGCACTTGTCTCATCTTGCAAAGTATATGATGAATTTCCACATTTGAAGAAGAAGGCAAACATGTTCATTTCCCTTCTACTATTTCTCACTTTCATAGTTCACTGCAAGAAGAAGTCTAATCCAGAGAAAACATAGTTACTAACAAAATCCTTACATATTTTTTTATTCATGCCACAAACCCTACAGTAAATCTGTTGAAATTCTTCATTGCTGAAGACTTCTATTTCAAGAAACCATTTATTTTCATGTTCAATGAAACTGGAATTTGAGACACAATTTAAGACAAAACTTCAGGTGGATTCAATAAAATGTTGTATTTCTATGTGTGAAAACTGTCCAAATATCAGATAGGTATAAGATTTCATGCATAGTTATGACAGGTTAGAACTGAGAGTAAGAAGCATATTTCTTCTCTTGCAGGCTTTGCATAAATGATTAAGAGAGAACTGTCTTGATAACTTTTTCTGATTCTTTTTACATCATGAGTAAAAGCTGTTCTCAATAATAGTCTAGTTAATTGGAAGGTCCTCTGGAATATCTTAGATTGTGAACATATCTGCAGAAATCTCTTCTGTACCTGGTTCCTGAAAAGTAATTAAAAAAGAAAAGATAAAGAAAAAAGAATGAAATGTAGCAGTAATTATCTGCCTTGTAAAAAGCACGTTGAAATTATGGGTGCAAGATTCAACTCGACCAAACATAGCATTGCTCTAATTTTAATTACTTTTACAATTTATATTCCTTTAATGGATTTCTAATTAATCAATTTGTATATAGAGATTTGTGTCTCATTGTATGCAAACAGTTGTGCCAACAGAAAGTCAGATTCCACTATCATCTGTACAGAACAGAAAATTAGGCCCTAAAGAGAGTTAGCTCATCATTATGGAATTAAATTAAGTCTATTGATTAAACCTTCCTATTGAGATTGGGTTTTTTTGGAGGCATGAAGTAGTTTCATTTAGTTACATTACAACAGTGAGGGGAAGTATATTCTCTCCACAACAGTTGCGATATATACATTTTACTGATTAATATAATAAAAAAGTCAAGTAATTATGAACTAAAAAGAATGTGGGTTTTTTTTGAGGTTTTGGTTATAAAAATTTCAAAAGTAACATTTGATTGGCTTCTCATGTTTATACTGGAGATACTGTGCCAGTCCTACCAGTCTCTTCCCTTGCTGAAACCATTGTCATTTGGTGGACATGAAGATATGATGTTTAGAGGTCTTTCATGATTCACGGGTATTAGTGTGCCAAGACTATGGTTGTCACTGCAAACAGACATATCTTGTTTTTCTTCTGTCCCACACCCCTTCCTCCCTCTCTAATACTGTTACTGCACCTCTTTCCCTTCACTTCCCTGTTTTCACAGGAAATCATAGAATCATAGAATCATGCTGGGGGATTAAACTGTGTGTCAAATATTTGTTGTCCAGCTGAGAACTGGAAGAGAAGTATGTAATTCTACCTGAATAATGCTCTCTAAGGGTCTCACTAATTCTTAAAGTCAAAAGTTGCTTCTTTTGTGAGCAGTTCATGTCTACAATTCAAGTACCAAGTAAAATATATTGCTAGTAAAATGCACAGTTCTGTGTCATCTGCTGTTTAAGTTACACAGTGCAAAAGGACATTATCCTTACAACTTTGCTGTCATGGCTAATTTACAAATAACTTTGTTATTATGGTCCTGGAAGTGGAACAAAGAACAATAGCTGACCTAACCTGCCCAAGAAGAGTAATCTTCAACCAAAGGTTATGGTAAAATCAAAAGACTCAGACCCATTTGTGGCCAATGGGAAATTTGGACCCAAGTCCTTCAGAAGTGAAAAGATACTTTTCACCAACAATAGTGATTAGCACCTTCCTGACACCATTTTATTGCTTAGCCATGTGTTGGCCTGTGTCAACACAGATAGACAAAGTCATATAATTTTACTGGACAATGTGAAAACTCATTTGCAAATGTTACTGCAGCTCATCATTGCCTGCATTCACAGTCCAGAGACCTTCCATTGTTGTGCATAACAACTGGGAGAAATTTCTGGCTATGGCCAATGCAGAGGTTGCAGCCTTCCACCGACAGGTGTTCTTTCCTAATTGCTTCCATTAGTTTCTCTTTATGGCAGGGCTTCGTCGCCCAAGGAATGTAGCGCTTCAACAAATACCAGACCACATCTATCAGCTTCAGTGTGGCATGTCAATCAATGTGCACTCACTGAGTTCAACCTTAGTGAACTACTTTAGTCAAATGTACTTTTATTTCCCAATATAGTAATTATGATAACAAAGGCAATATTTTAAATAAAACACTATTGGTGCAGAATTTGTGGCAAATCCAAATACTTGCCAACATTTGTATCAGAAATAGTGTGGCCAGTAGGACTAGGGAAGTGACTGTGCCCCAGCGCTCAGCATTGATGAGGCCTCACCTCAAATACTGTGTTCAGTTTTGGGCCCCTCACTACAAGAAAGATATTGAGTTCCTGGAGCACGTCCAAAGAGGGGCAACGAAGCTGGAGAAGGGTCATGAGGAGAGGCTGAGGGAATTGAGGTTGTTCAGTCTCCAGAAAAGGAGACATGGGGAGGCCTTATTGCTCTTTGCAACTACCTGAAAGGAGGGTGCAACGAGGTGGGTGTTGGACTTTTCTCCCAAGTAACAATGATAGGACAAGAGGAAATGGCCTCAAGATGTGACAAGGGAGGTTTAGATAGGAAAAATTTCTTCACTGAAATGGTTGTCAGTCACTGAAAGATGATTCCCAGAGAAGCCCTTTGAGTCAGCATTCTTGGTAGTATTTGAATGATGTGTAAATATGGTGCTTATAGCCTTGGCAGTGTTAGGTGTATGGTAGAGCTCAATGATCTTAAGGGTCTTTTCTCACCTAAAAAATCTATCTCACCATAGATTCTATGATTTGTAAATATGCTGATAAGAGAAGACCTGATTCCCATTGGAAGGAGAGAAACTTCTGACCTTGTAATCTCACTGCACCATAAAGGTTGATTTATTCTACATCAGGAGCCTTCTTGTTCATCAAATCTTTGCCTACTTTAAATCAGAATCATAGTAATTTTACAGGAGTGCATTTTGATTCTTCTTCCTTTTCATGCTTACTGAAGTATTAGCAGGCGTATCATGCAAATTGGATTTTTGCTTGCATCTTTCATTGTGAATTTCTTTTTGGTTTTTGTTTGTGGTTTTCCTTGAGCATTTTATGTTTTATTTTATTTTATTTTATTTTATTTTATTTTATTCTATTTTATTTTTTGTGGCACTGCACAGAGGAAATGAAGAACAGAATACTCTTTCAGGCCTTTTTTTTGCGTGTGTTGATACTCAAGCCAGAAAGAATGAAACATTTGTTGGGTTTTTTTCAGATCTAAATTCGCTTTTGCAAAAAAATTGCATTTTAAAATTACAACAAAAGATCAGTGTCTTCTTACTTAGGAACTGAAGAAATTCAGCTGAGAATTCTGAAAGACAAAACCCCCAGAAAACTATCGTATGTCTTTCTCTAGAAGTCTGGTTTGATCCAAACCACAGCTGCATAACTCCATAGCTGTAACTAATTGCTCCTGAAGTCCCTTTCTGCTATGGTATTACTTTAAAAAAAATTCTTCAGTGTCAACTTGCTGTTAAAGGTAAAGACCTCTTTTGTGAGTGATACCATTGTTCCTTCAAAGTTAGATGTCTCTAAAAGCACTGATTTTTGTTTCTGAAATAAATTGTTCTCTACCATTGTCTTTTTGCATTCATTCTCTCCCCGTTTCTCTCTTTCTCCATGGTAACACAGAAGTTGATAATAATGTATGACACTTATGAGCAGAAGGATTTAGAAGGGAGAAGTGTAAAGTGCAAGAAGTGTAGAAACCTGTGTCTAGAGCTGCACACTAGTTTTCTGACTTCTACAGGCTTTAACTTTTTTCTGCTCTGTTCACATTCTCCAAAGTGGACAAGTTCATTG
The DNA here is from genome assembly GCF_037157495.1 of Lathamus discolor. Classification (NCBI taxonomy): domain Eukaryota; kingdom Metazoa; phylum Chordata; class Aves; order Psittaciformes; family Psittacidae; genus Lathamus; species Lathamus discolor. The sequence continues at coordinate 124,134,436 of NC_088885.1, read as the reverse complement.
GTTTTGTCTGTTGTTTATTTTACCCGTGTCGTGGTTTAAACCAATCCACACAGGTCGTCCACTCACCGCCCCTCCCCCCTGACCCTCCCTGCTCCCGGAGGGATGGGGAGGAGAATCAGGAGAATGTAACTCCCATGGGTTGAGATAAGAACAGCCCAGTAACTAAGGTATAACACAAATCGCCGCTGCTACCACCAATAATAATAATGATAAAGGAAATAACAAGGGAAGAGAATACAACACCTCAGCACCAGCCACCAGATAACTCGCCCCACTCCCCCAGGCCGAGTACCGACCGATACCTCGTCCAACCCTGCAGTCCCTAGCCCTTCCGGGTAACTCCCTGTTACATCCTGGGCATGACGTGCTGTGGTATGGAATACCTCTTTGGTCAGTTTGGGTCAGGTGTCCTGTCTCTGCTTCCTCCCAGCTTTCCCTCCTCCCTGGTAGAGCACGAGGCTCAGAAAGTGCTTGGCCAGACCAAACATTTGAGTGGCAACTGAAAACATCAACGTTATCAACACTGATCCCAGGCCAAAAGATCAAAACACAGCACTGCACTAGCTACTAAGAAGGAGAAGAATTACTGCTAAACCCAGGACAACCCTTCTCTTGCCTTTATTGGTTCCTCAAAGTGCAAAACAGTTCCTCAAGGTTTCCTCTTGAATGTTTCAGTACTGACTGCAAGAGGAGAGAATATTGCAGCTGCTAATCTGAACTCAGAGGCAAATACTAATACAGCTAATACTGATGGAAGCCTGCAAATGGAAACAAGACTAATTGGCAGCATAACCATGAAAACAGCAGCCAGTCTCTGTTTCACAAACATTTTATTAGGACAAACCAAATTTTCTATGGATCAGGTCACTCTGGGCCATATATTGCTTTTTTGGCAAACTCCCAGCTGACCATCCATTGACACACTTGTGGCTCTTGTGCATGGACCAGAGTCTGCTGCTGCACCAAAACCAACCAGAAAATAGCTTTTTCAGTCAATGTCATTTTGCCTTTTTGCTCTAAAGGCCAAATAACAGAATGAAAGACCTTTCAGATTTCTCATTTTTTTTCAGCTAGTGTACATAGAAGTGCCCCCAAATCCTCATCAGCTGATGCCTTTCCCTGTTACCTGATGTAAACATGATATCTCATTCATCATGCGATTACCGCACCTGTACATTTTTGACCATGCTGCTTGTACCTCAGCATCTCACAACTGTCTTGGCTAAATGCTTAGCCAAGTGAAAGGCCAAATTTTGGTCTGGAGGATTCATAAAACACAGTTCATGACTACGCTTTCCCTCTACCTGCAGTGAATTCAAATAATCCCTGTTTTCTATTAGTCTCCCAGAAGGAATGTAAGTATCAGCATCATGATATGAATTTGGAACATTTTTTACACTCGCACTCACACATACACACATGCACAATTTCTCTTTGCTTTGTTTTTGGGCATGCTTCCAACAGAACAATATGTGTCACTGAAACCTAGAGCCATTTGCTTAATCCTACCTTCTGGCACTCTCACCTGTGAGTCACAGAGCCAGTTACGGATGGGGTAGACATATCCTCCAGAGTGCAAACCCCTGCTTCAAACTTGTTCTCCCTTAAACTAGCTAGCAGAGACAAGATTTTTCTAGCAAAAAAAGTTAGGTGCTGAAATACTCAGAAAATAGGGGGGTTGTACACATTTTGAAGGATGATTTTGGTAAAATGTTGCATCGTGACCTTTTCCAGTCCAGAGTATTTCTATTTTTGGTACCAAAACCAGCTTTTCAAAAACCAGTCTTCATTTCAGCTAGTGAAATCAATTATTCATAGACTTTTATTGCATAGCGAAGTTGCCTAGCTGTGTTTGGGCCCAGTGCCTCTGCTCTCACATTTCAATTTTTGTTTGTTTGCTTCTGCAGATCTGTGTTCCTTAGAAGGAGCACGTTTTGAGATCAAACTGTTATTTACTGCAAAGAGTTAAAACAGCAAACAAAGCCAACCTAGGACGTAGCATTCCAGCTTAGGAGGTAGCATACCATGCTGTTCTTTCCAGTTCAAAAGAAAGGGGGATTTGTTACATAAAGGATCCTTATGTGGGAGTCTGCTGGCTTGCATGGGTATAGACTGGGTGAATATAAAGTGGCTTGGTGCAGCATACAGAGGAGGAGTTGATGCTGGTCTGAAGTCAATGGACTACCTGTTGGGATGGGGTGGGTGACACCTCCTCCCACCACTGGCAGTCTTGCCCGCATGGCTACGAATTTGCCCATTTTATGCCAGAACCCATGATCTCATATTTGCTAGGTATTGGAAGCAGTCAAAGTCAAAATCACTCCTACGGTTTTGAGGACGCGAGCTTATTCTACTGCTACGCTACAGCTAGTTATGCTGTGCTGCTCTCACTTACTACCTCCTGTGCCGCCACCTGCCAGACCCAGCCCGCCTCATCCGAGCGCCGTCTGGCATTGCTGGAGCGTGAGGGGCACGGCCTCCCCGTGAAGGTGGAGTATGTTGGCACCGCAGGCCAACAACCCTTCATTCTTCAATATGGCTGGCGCCCAGGGTCAGCGCAGGAGAAGGTTTTTTTTCTGGTCCAAGTAGCTCAAACAAAAGCCAATTACTGCACACACTATGAGTCTTACAGTGCTCCCTGAGAGCAGCGCTGTGATTGTATGGCAGCTACCTGCGTGTCCCCAGCACACCGTTGGATAAAAAATGTCATGTTCACCTGCAGGTTAAGAATCTAGACACTCAGCCTGTCTTAAGGGACAGTGTAGATTGAATGTCCTTTTATTGAAACAGCAGAACTGCTTCCATGATATTTGCATTCACCTCCTTACTTTCAGTCTTTACAGCTGGTAACAAGCAGCTCAACAGGTCTGACGGTTGTGCTTTATTCCTTTTCTAGGACAAACCTGCTGCTCTCCCTCCACTTTCAGGGAAAAACTGCAGTGTGGAGGCATGGCAGGCCCAGGCGTGCACTGCCGTGGAAGAACAGTGCAAGCGACGGCACGGCAGCTTGTGGCGTTATGGTATGTAGCCCATACAACAGCAGAGACGCAGATTGCTTGGCTTGAGCAGAGCCTCTTCTGCTGAGGTGTGCTACCACTGGCTCACTGAAGTGGGGACCTGTAGTCTGGGCCCACTCCCCTGCTCACCCCATTACTAGCCACCATGGCCGCAGTCCAGATGGACACTGCGTTACACAGGCTGGAGATAAGGCTTTGTTCCCGCTGTCAGTGCTATGGAGCCCATTTTTCTCAGGAAGCAGCTTTCAGATATTTGGGGTTGTGCCAGGCCCTGATAATCCAGAAAATCCTGAATTTAAGCGTGTTCCTTAAAAATATATATATACCTTTCTGTCCAAAAATCCAAATGCTGCCCTAGGAGTAATGGCACCTTGTTTGGCAGAGGTTTTTGTGGGTTCATGTGTGGGTTTTGTTTTAAAATGTATTAATTTATTATAATGTAAAATCATCTGCCTGGGGGATGTAGGATGTTGTTGGACTACAACCAAGTATTGGCTTGTAGCCTTCTAAACCAGAGTACTAAGAAATAAATCCTAAATAGAAATGGATGAATGGTTTATGTTGAAAATGTATTCAACAGACATTAGCTTTCTTTTCTAAGGGTTTTCCTCAAAACAGTTGATGATTTCTAGATTTGTTCAGCACATGGAATGCTGTATGCTGACACTAAAACTGGCAAAAGTTGGTTGCTTAATTGCAAATTATTTGAAATGGTCTTCCCCTCTTTAGGGGCTCCAAGGTCTTCTAATTACGTTGCATTATTCTTTCTCTCTGATTAGATGAGTGAAAAATTCAGAAACAAAAAGACATTAATTACAACTAGTTTTCTTTAGGTGTTATCTTATTGCCGGTATTATTATATATAAAGAACAGATCAAAGAATGTGAGTAGGAAAAACATACTAAAAATCCATTGTAAAATTATTAACTTGAGTATAATGCAAGCATTGTATATGCTTGCAATTGCATTATACATGAATGCAATACATTCTTCTCCTTCTGAATAATTTGGAATTGTACTTTCTACACCTTGAAGCAATTCCTGTACATTTTATTTCTTATTCTACTAATCTATTAATACTGATTTCCTAAGGTCTTACAAAAACTAGCTATAAAGATTCCCTTCAGGTTAGGATTTAAAGATGCATAATTTTTTTTTCCTTCCACTGGTGTTTCAATAGGCAATGCATTGCTCTGGAGTAAGATTGTGATATGAGCTGTGATAGTTATTACCTCTCATATGTCCATTATCAGAATTTTCCAGACTTTTTAGCATGTTTGGTGAATTATAGTGACACTTTTTTTGGTTCAGTTACTGCCGAATGAAATGTAGGTGTATATAACATTATATTACTAATGATTAATTTGCACATTTGTAACATCTGCAGATCAATGAGGAGAGGGTACCACTGTGCTACCTCCTTTACAAACACAAAAACTAAGCAAGCACTGATTTTTAACATCACAGAGTTTACAGTACTGCAGCACTTCTGCAATTGGTGGTATTTAAGGCAGCCTGCTGTGTCCACTGGCACTTCATTGACCTTAAAAGAGATCCTTATGGGAATGTCAGTCTTCTCATATTCTGCCAGTTATAAAGTTGGGAGAAAGACAGAGGGAAGAGACATAATGTGCAAGAAAGATTGATGGACACAAATTAACCCAAGCCAGCCCTGTGCAATATGACGTATTCAAATCTACATTTGATGCATTTCACGTTGACTCTTCCTTTTTCAAACAGAAATTAGGGTAGGATGGTGTGAAGGCTTAGTTAAAGGAATTCACTTTGACCTTAATTGAATTATAGAATGATCATATTCATGGTTACAGGAGCACCTTGTTTTTAATTGAAAGCTATTAGACGGAATTCACACTTTAGGCTTTGGAAAGATAATCACAGAGTACTGGGTTGAAAGTGCTGATATTGTCTCAAAAAAATTAGAGATTTGACAAAGAACAGCATTACTCTCTTCTTATCAGCACTCATTATGCTTTGGGAAAAGCTTCTGTCTAAATCCAGAAATCTGCCATGCTATGTTCCTGTAATTTCATCCTCACAATTAGTTTTAACACGGTGTCGGCAGAAGAATGCCAGTTGACAATGACTAAGCAGAGGGAGAGGAGCCTATTTTTTACACAGAGAAACATTTTTATTTTTTCATTTCCTCACTTACCCACAGTATTTGTCTCTTTCCATCATCTGTTTTGTCTCTTCAGAAAACCAGGCTGTAAGCTGTCTGTGGCAGGCACCCATTTTTCATTATTTGTGCAGGTAGGTACTCAAATGTAAATAAATACCAAAAAAGTCTTGTTCACTCCTCAGACAATAAAACATTTAGTATAAGTGATGATACTAGTGCTTGAGTGTGAACATGTGTGATGGTGTTGGTTGGGATAAAGATAACTTTCTTCATAGGAGCTAGTATGGGGCTATGTTTTGGATTTGTGCTGAGAACAGCGTCGATAATACAGGAATGCTTTCATTACTGCTGATCAGTGCTTATACAGAGTCAAGGCCTTTTTGCTCCTTACGTCACCCCAACAGCAAATAGTGCACAAGGAGCTGGGAAGGGACACAGGGGGACCAGCTGACCCCAACTGACCACAGGGATATTCCATACCATATGGTCTCATGCTCAATATATAAAGCTGTGGGAAGAAGAAAGAAAGGGAGGGGGGAACATTCGTAATGGCAATGGTTTTCTTTCCAAGGAACCATTAGTGTGAGATGGAGCCCTGCTTTCTGGAGATAGCTGAACACCTGCCTGCCCATGGGAAGTGGTGACTGAATTCCTTGTTTTGTTCCACTTGCATGCACAGCTTTTGCTTTACTTGTCTATATCTCAACCCACGATTTTCCTTACTTTTACCCTTGTGTATCTCTTCCCCATTCCACTGGAGGGAAGTGACATGGTACATTGAGGTTTCAGCTACCTCAGTGTAGAAACCTGTGAAGAAACTACTAAAGACTTTATACATGCAAAATTTAAAATATCCCCCACCAAGCTTGCTGTTGTGGATTGCCTAGGAGGAAAAAAAAACCCCACCACAAACAAATGAACCCTCCCCAAAAGAGAGGGGGCTGCCATCATTAGTAACACTAATGGTAACAGCATAGTTACCTGCATGTTTGACTACTCCAGAAGGGATTTATAGCTTTATATTTGACTACCTCAAAGATCTTTAAATTTAGGTTGGCAATCAAAAGTATTTTGATTGCAAGCTTGATCTTTTGAGATGTTACAAGGCGGCACTAAATTCGTATAGTTAAGTAAATAAGTAAACCAGACAATTATGTAAGAAACCTTAGGTAAAACAGACTTCAGAGAGATTTCAGAGATTATAGGCTGTTAACACTGTCATAATCACTGTTAAAATTTGTAATCTCATTAACATTAAAGAAATAGAACCAAACCAAACACAACCGAAAAATGATTCAAGAAAGATAAGAAATCTTTTTACTACAGCCTCCGGTACTGCTGTGAAATATAAGATGGAATAAAGGAGAGCAAGAACATTTCGGAGGAGGCTGATGAAATGAAAGCTGTGATGAAATATCTCCTGCCCTCCTTTCCAGCACTTACAATTGAAGATTTTACATTTACTCCAAACTAATGTCTGTTAAGAGTGTTCTGTCATGGGGGCTGTGGGGTGTATCCAAATGATGCATAACAGTAGTAATGAAATCAGAGAAGACAGACTGGTACAGCTCATAATTTTCTCCATTGTTAAAACTCCTGTGTATTTGCTCAATAATTTTTGTATCAAATTTCTGGTTTAGTGCCTGCGTGGTTCTTATGTCAAAATTTCAAGGGAAGTTAGAAGCTCAAAATCGGCATTTTTCTGCTTCTGTTTTTGTTCAGGTTAGAATGAGCTGGTGAGCTTATCTAGATTGTATGCTTTGGTTATTGTTCTTTTTGCAGACAGAATTGCAAGATTTTTGATTAAGATAACATAATGAGGTGGGTTTAAACCTTTTTGTCACCCATGATATTTTCACAAGATTTTGAAGATTCAATATTTATTAAAAAAAGGGGAAACATTCTATCTGATGCAAGCAGTCCTAATGCACAGACTCAAGAGAAACCCTAGATATGGCAATTCAGCATAAAGCAAAGCAATTATTTTTACTTTACAACAGTCTCTGTATGTTACAAGCAGCATCTTGCAAAAAGCTAGGATGAGAAGGTGAGCAGATCCTCCTTTGCCAACACTGTGCAGAAATAAACTCAAACTAAAGAATAAATTACAGATAAATAAATGATATCTGTTTACAGCAAGAGATATGACATGGAAAACTCTCTCCAGGAAGTGGGCTTTAAGTCTTTTAGTGCTGTGAAGTCAGGGCATGCTGGACATGACTCAGGGCTAGAGCTGGTATGGTGGATAGCAAGCAAGAATTTTGCCCTTGGTTCAGTTTCTGTGATTGTTCTAGTGTAGATCTGGTGTCTAGTTCTGTTTAGAGTGTGCTCTGATAATGTAAACTGGAACATGCAAAGGGACGGAGGATAGCTGACAGTTGTCTCTGGAAGATACAGTTAGTATCTATCTGTAAATATATGCTTCTAAATGGGGAAAAACCCAACTGACCTGTTCATATCATCTAACTAATTTTCAAAGAAGAGGGAGAAGAGGGTTTCATGGCACAGCCCCAGATGGGGCCTTTAATCAATCATTCCAAGGATCTTCTGGATCTACAATAGAAATGGTAGAAAAACTGCAAAGGTAGTATAATCAGCAGGTAGAATGACAGGACTTCATGGGGAGAGTTAGCAAAACCTACTCTTAGATTTAAAAGAAGGGTGGACACATGACTGTTCTGTAGAGAAAATGAGACTAGTATGCAATCCAGTATATGCAGTCTCCTGCCTTAACAGCAGATTGAATATAGTCCTAAGATTTTGTCTCTCTGAATTGGTTATCAGAATGGCAGATGCTGCTAAATTTGCCTTTGTGACACTTTTTCAATAGTGTTCAGTTTACAGCTATATGCAGAATACATGGCTGTGTGTACTGGGAAACAAAACCAGGGCTCTTGTTCTTTTCTGAGACACACAATGACTCATCCTTCAATAGATGCAAAAGGAAAACCAGATTCCCAACATCAGGAGGTTTGGTCCGGTGAACACACAGTGGTAAGCTCTTCCAACTCCAAAACTATATGATACCTGAGGTTTGGTGTGTCTTTGCTCTAAATCAGGGAGGTGTTAATCGTTCTCACTCATAGCACCAAGGTGTCTATGCAGTTTCTGTTGCATTGTGGTCCATAGGAAGACTGATGTTATCTTTTCTTCCCTGGGTCTGTCTGGACCATGTATCACTGCTTCTGAGTCAGTTACAGCTTCTGAAGTTGTGGGTGTTGTCTTTTTTGCACAAGCAGTGGAAAGCTTGTTCATTAATCCGACACTGCTGGGTTCAGTCTCTGTAGCTGGGGTGCCATTATACCACAACTGTATCTTCCAGTAGGACAGATGGGCAATACCAACAATAGCTCTTTGAAAACAATTAAGAAGCATTTTTGAGCAGAGGCCAGTGTGCCCACCATCATGGTAAAGTAGTCGGTCTATCTTGGGTGAAGATAGAAAAAATAATTCTTGAACAGAATGGTTCCTGTATTTGGATGTACTAAAAGCAAATCATGCATTTTTGAAAACTTGAAGTGGGCACTATTCAGGCAGTGCTCTCCCATTTTGACATGCCATGTGGACTCTGGGATGAAAAAAAAGAAAGAAAAAAATAATAATGCATATGTGTGGTAATAATCTGCACATGACTGGTTGCTGTAATGTGCACTGCTGTACTGCCAGCAGGGAAGTGAGTGATTGCCTCTCCTACACAATGGACGCTGCCTTTGCCTCACATGGTTTTTCAGCAGGAGAGCAAATAAGAGGGGGGAAAATAAGGAATGAAAAGCACTGCCTGACCCCACTGCATCACAACCCTTGTGGCTTGATTAAGTAGTCAATAAGAAGTTTTTTTTTGCTTTTAAAAATTTTTGGGTGGGCTGCTGTGCCCAGGGAACTTGCTGAACAAGAGATGAAAAGCAACTACCTGCCTTTTGCTTTGACCTCTCTGTCTTTTAGCCTAGGCAGAGAGACATATGCCATTGGAGCTGTGCACATTGGGAAAGTTTTTACTTGGTTTGCTAGACTGGTGGCTCATCCGGAGCAGTTTGATATTCAAATGAATCTGTCAGGAACAAGAGTATGGTGCTTCAGCTCTTGCTCGGGCCTGATGACATTGATTTGTGAGCATACTGCTTGACTACGGGATGTGTGACAGATAAATTTTATCAAAATTAAGGCACAATTAAACATTTCATCTTCCTAATTACTGGCTGTAGATTCAGCCTGATGACCATGTGCTGTAAGAAATCAGCGACCATTACACATTTTAATGGAGCACAGCTGTCTTACAGCTTGGTAATATTTGCACAGTGCCACAGAACTGTAATTTATGATAAAAAGAAAAAATGTGTATTGGCTCTTTTTTGCCAAAATAGATTAAGGATTCATATACTTTAATGAGATTTGGACCTAGCCTTGGATTATCGTTATAAATGATTTATGTGCATGTTGGTGGACTCCTGTAGTTTTGAGTTGATTTGTGTTTTGGTCGACCAATATGTAATTCAGTATTTCCTTGTGTGCCAGTATTTGCATTCTCCCCCCGTCTCCATTTCAGTTCTATTTTGCCTCCATAACTTAGAGAGAAGGGCAAGTCAGAATGTTAAGAAAGCATTGAGACATATTTTCCAGGAGCCTCTCTTGCAGCAATGCCCACTCCTAAAATCCATCCCTTGCACCCTGGCTCCACACCCTGAGCACAGAGAGGGCAGGACAGAGGGAGAGGGGGAGAGGTGAGTTGCACCAGACTGGATCAGGGGCACTTCTGCAGCCTGGAAAGCAGGGCACAGGGGAACAGATGCTACCTGAACCCCTGCTTATGCAGAGACCTGCTCTAACATTGCTCGATCTCAAGGGAGAGTATCAAAAAATCTTCCTCCTGCTTGTTTAAATCATGACTTGACTTACAAAAGGGTGTTTGTTTCCCCATTTGATATCTTTCTTGTTCCAGTCAGTTTTCCCAGAAAATGTGCTGCTGCTCTAAAGGAGAAAAAAACAAACCCAAACACCACCAACATACATAAACAAGTTACAATTTTCAGAACCACCGAAAACCACTTCTCCATTATTTTCTTCACTAGTTTTCTTTCATGGAATAATTAGTGTGTGGAGTAGGGGAAATGATAAAGATAAAAGTAAGTGTTTCATATATACACTTATATACAGAAGTGTATATATGCGTACATATACACAATGGCTGTGTTTGTATTTGTGCATACTTTATTTTTACATTAAGCTTAGTGAATCAAATTCGCACTAAGTTTAACTGCCTATATTTGCAAGGAGTCTCACTGAAGTCCAGCGTTTGGCCCCATATGTTGCGAAACCCTGAGACCCATATGTGCAGATGAAAAGAGAAACTAAATTATAATTTTCATAATAAAAAAAAAAAGTCCTGTCCAAGTTTGATTTACTTCAGTGTTCATATGCTGGAATGTTTCATACTGTACCAGGTTGCATATGCTTGCACACTAATTCTCAATTGCCGTATGCAGTTTGTGACAACCATCTGCTAAGACCTCCCTTAGAGTTCTTTCTCCCACTCAGCCCAGCTGAAATAAAAATATGGACAGAAACAATTTCTGCAGGGAGATTAAAAAGTTAATAGGGGACTTGGAGTTAGACTGTGTATCTGATTCGAATTCAATTGCTCCTACAACTTATGCCCTCCTTATAAAACATTCGTGAGGGTTAAACATTAAATATAATGGAAAACTGTAAAATAAAGCCATACTTCCTTTGACAGACTTGACTGGGCTAGAAAGGTAATGAAATATGTATGTACAGTGCACATGTGTTAGCTAGCTCTCACTAACAGTTCTAAACCAGCAGCTTAGACTAACTGTGTATAGCACCTTATCACATTAAAGCACCCTAAGCAGGAGGGGGGTGAGTGGTGAGAAAAAGAGGGTGTGAGAGAGTAGGGGGCTGAAAATGTGCTTTCAGTTTACTCACCACAGAAGTAATTCCATTTCAGCCAATCTCATCAGAAACTCTTGAATGTCAGGCCTTGCCTGCTGTAGTTTAAGCTCAAGGGACAAGCCAGCAACCAGAGCATCTGAAAACCAAGTGAAGGAAATGGGTAGATGAGCAATGGTAGAGGAGGGAGCCGTGGGCTAAGAAAGTGAAGATAAACTCTTACCTCCCAATATCTGATTGTATCCAGTTTTACATTTCACCTTATCATGCAGTAATGGGTTAAATTCCCCATCACAAGTATTTTTTAATACTCATGGAAACATGAGAGAGAGAAGGAGTTCAAAACTCTAAGTAGTCAGACCCCTGCCCCCAATCAGGACTGCCTGTGCCAAAGCCATAGAGTGCCAGTGGCAGTGATGACAGCTCAGTGTTTAGCTAATCTGTTCTTTAAAACCTCCTGATACAATAAAGTTGATCCAATCAGATTTTTCCTAAAACCAATTCTATTTCAATTTCTACCATCTAAAGCCTCAAGCTTCTTGCTGGAGTATCTGCTGTCATGGAAAAAAGTGGTGTTAGGTTTCTCTAGTGCTGCTCCTGTGCACATTCGTTGAGGTCCTGGTAGCAGAGTGGAGCAGAGGTAAAGATGACTTCAGGTGTCTTTTACATGCCAATATGATGTTCACCTTATCCATAACAGCATGATGGTTTTGCCCCAGGTTTGGTTTGTGCGAGGAGACTAATGAGAGTAGAGAAGAATGAAGAGTTACATGTTTTGAGGTGGAAATTACGGGTCTTAGTCTGCATTTCTGTGATGACTTTATTTCAGTAGGTTTTCTGTGTAAGTGTGAGTGAAAAATCAAGCACAGTGATAAAGCCTAACTGCTCAGAATTAAAAGGGGGAAAAAGGAAAAGGGAGAGGAGGAGTAATTTTAGATCTGTTGAAAAAAGCATAGCTGGAATTCATTTTTTGTTAGTTTGTTAAAGGCAATACATCAGGTTATTTGACAAACACAGTATTCCTTGATCAGATTGTCTCAGGTGATAACCTTGGATTTTAAGGGCTCACTAAGTCATAAGGAATTTTTGCCCTAGAAATTGTAAGGCTGCACACATGTAAACCTTGAAGCTGAAACGGGTTTGTACTATTTTAAGAGCTTTTGAAAGGCTGGCATACTAAGCTATATATCAGTCTGTCCCCATTGGTTATTATCTTAATAGCTGCTATAAGTGTAGCCTATCAGCTTTAGATATAGGAATAACAGTAAATAGTGCATTATGATATTCCAGATGGAACACTTAAAATAAATTGAAATATCCATATATTTGAGAGCTTTCTACAACACCACTATTATGTCATAATTTTTTGTAGGTAGTATAACAACTACTTATCCCTACAGCATTAAAAAGTTTGAGAACATAGATGAGTGGAGAACTGACAACAACCAAATATTCAGCAAGACCTTTAGCTTCAGAAAATGTTTCAGGGTTTGTTGCAGGAGTATATTAGAAGAATCAATTCACCAGGGATGAGATCTGGTTGCTCTTCTTCTTTCTGCTCATGCCAACTCTTGGAAATATCTATAAGGCAATGGAATCATGAACCATCTATTGCTGACTAGTAGAATGAGGGGTGTCTGCTCTAGAAGGGGAATAACTACATTAAAAGGAATTAGAGAGAAGGGCAGCTCTCGTGACTCAACATTTCTGATGGGGAAAACACCCTGAATTCAACTGAAGATCACACGGCCTTCCCATCACAGAGCATAACCAATGTGCTTTGTTTACAAAGTAAAAGTGAGATGACTGATCATTTTTCCTCTGCTGTAAAACTAGCTGCACTAGGGCATGGTAGCTTGCTTTTGAGGGACTGGGGCTTGATGTGAGGTGGTATAATTCAATAGCTGTGCTGAGAGACTGGTCTGCTGAGCCCTGGGTGTGATACCTGTACTAATTACCATGTGGATCAGTGTTGCTCTAACAGCCACACTAAAGCCTCTGCAAATCTGCTTTTTTTAACCCCACTTGCATTACTTAGGATATTGATGCTCTCACCTCATTGCACAGACAGGGGTTTTAGCTTCTGGCCTTACTGTAGTTGCTCCAGGGGCCCAGTAGCTCAGCAACTTCAGAAACACAGAAGGCAAGTTATGATGTCTCTTTGTGCACACGTGTTTGATCACTGGGGTATTGAACAGGTCAACTCAACCTTGACATAAAAATATAAAAATATATCCCAACATATAGCCTAGAGAAAAATGAGGAAGATAGGAAAAATCAAGAAGGACAGGGAATTGCTTGAAGGAGTCCAGCGCAGAGCCACAAAGATGATTAAGGGAGTGGAACATCTCCCTTATGAGGAGAGGCTGAGGGAGCTGGGTCTCTTTAGCTTGGAGAAGAGGAGACTGAGGGGTGACCTCATCAATGTTTACAAATATGTAAAGGGTAGGTGTCAGGATGATGGAGCTAGGCTTTTTTCAGTGATATCCAGTGATAGGACAAGGGGCAATGGGTGTAAACTGGAGCATAGGAAGTTCCACGTTAACATCAGGAAGAACTTCTTTACTGTAAGAGTGACAGAGCACTGGAACAGGTTGCCCAGGGGGGTTGTGGAGTCTCCTACACTGGAGATATTCAAGGCCCGCCTGGACAAGTTCCTGTGTGATGTACTGTAGGTTACCCTGCTCTTGCAGGGGGGTTGGACTAGATGATCTTTTTAGGTCCCTTCCAACCCTTGGGATTCTGTGATTCTGTGATTCTGTAACTGTGATGGTGCTAAGCTGCACAAGGAGCCTTGGCTGTCACTACTGGTCTTGCAAGCAGTTGACTTGGCTTTACAGCACTAGGTTCTTTGGAAGATGCTTGGGAAAGACATTCATCAGGCTCAGGAAATATTGCTTTTATTGTGTTCACATACACATTACTTGCTATCTAATTTAGTTTTTCTCGTCTGTTTGAAAGCTGTTTCCTGCACTGGAATAATTGTGTTAATTATACTCATGCTTATCAGGCGCATTGCAAGGGAAATGGGTCAGCTCAGGTCTCTGCTGAAAACAAGGTAACATGGAAGCAGCTTATGCAGAATCACAGAATAACTTACTGGCTCCTTCAGAACACTGCTGGTTAGCCCCAGGTATCTGTTCTGTTGCTGCATCTCAACAGGGGCACAGGGATCTTCATTCACTGGTGAAAACCTTTTTAAACAGGAGTGCACATGCTCACCTGATCATGCCCAGATCATTCTCAGTGTCATTTTTAGGAAACAATTCACTTTCCAGCAACTTTTCTGGATTAAGCTGGCTACAAAATTAGCTTCCTTTTGTAAGTGGAGAAAAAAACCCTCAAAAATCTCCAGCTCCGCAAGGCCAGTTGGGGAGCCCAGGCTCACTCTGAAGTGATTAGTCCATATTTTCTAGCTATTAGACTATGCTACACCCAGCTTTATTTCTAGAGAATGTGGTATTTATTTATAAGATGTCACGCTTAAGAAATCAAAACAAAATTGACACTGGAATTAATGATAAGACCTTCCTTACCATCCAGTTCTTGGACTCTCGATCCCTGACTTTGTGTACAACCATATCAACCCTTGTAGTTTTCAATAAAATTTCCATTTATTGACACTAGTCTGAACTGCTGAAAGAAATTACCTGTACATAGCTCTGTATGAGCTGGGAAGAAGCACATTACAGGATGTCTATAGCTACATAACTCAGTATCAGTGGCAAGAGTCACTATAGGAGCAACACGACAACTGAATGCTGAAAAACCTCTGGCAGATTATTTCCTCATACTGGTAGGTGTTACTGTGGCAATATATCAATCTTTTTAAAGTAATGCATTACCATTCACAGGTCTGTGGGCTGCTTTTATACTTCCATCATCATATCTGTGGCCTTCAAAATTACAGCTGATGGACCTTCTGTCAAGACCCAGCTATTTAATCAATGTGACAGCATCCTACATTTTTTGAACCCCAGAGGCCTTGGAAAAGTTTAATGCAGCTTCCAGGTAAAGTTCAATCCACATGGCTGAGTCCCCTGAAGTATTTTCTGCAGAGAACTCCCTTCCCCCACGTTTTAGCAAACCCAATGTCCTTCGCATTTGAAGAAAGTGAAGAGTTAAGCTGGAAGGCCAGGTATTATTGCAATAGAAATATGTGGTTCTCTGCTGCCAGCTAAGAAGTTGGGTGCAAGACCTATAGTTAACCCCCACACACTTGGAAGAAACAGGACTTTTGCCAACAGTAACGAGATTCTCCCTATCATAATAACCTAATGTATGTTTATGAGCATTTGTTGCCTAGAATATGAAAATTAACACTTTTTGAGGAAAGGAAAAGTTGTGTGTGATGCTGATCTCAGTTACAATATGCATGCATTGACATAACCCCATCAATGACCTCAAGTAACTTAACACTGTTGTAACCAAATGGTGGTAGGGAAATAGGATTACTGGAAAAAGTCACTGTGGATCTGTAAGCCTCTCTCCTTTCCCCAGGTATAGCATCTGACCTCAGAAAACACAATCCCTTTTTCTACATATCTTACATTCCTAGGTAAAATTATTTCCTCTGTCTATGTGTAACACAAATGCATACACACAGGGACAGAATCTGGTCCACATTTTGTTTACAGCACTTGCCAATGAGTGCCAATTACATGTAAAATATATAAATGTTAGCCACATTATGATATGAATTTCCTTTAGAAGGGAATGTTTCAGAATTCTAATGGCTGCATTTTCTTTGTCTCTTTGAGTTTTACCTTTAACATGCAACATTATTAAATATAGTCATTATCTGACTTAAATAATAATGCCTGTAATTGTAGCAGAAGCCAGCTCACTTATGGTTAAGTTAAAATGCTACATGTGAGATATGTCAATGTGATCTGTACAATACCAAAAATTTAAACAATGAAAAATAACATTATCAAACATGCAAATCCATTAATGCTAGTCATTAGATTTTAACTATGCTTTTAAGGTTGTTAATATGGAGAAGAGGAATACACTTCAGCTGACCATGCCTAATGCTGCAAGCATGCAGCAGAATTAAATTCTTTATTTTCTCAGTACTCAATAAAGAAAACCGGAGCATTGCCTATTAAAATAAAACTCTTTTGATGAAAAGATTCCTTAGTTCCTAGTCCCTTACAATATCTTCCATCCAGAAATAGTACTGCAGGTACTACATTGCATAAATAAGCTGACCTGTCAGGTTTTTGGCAATTTATGGGGCTGGTCAGCCTGTACGTTCGTGCAGTTTTTTTGTTGCAATGAGATGTAATGGCTTTTCAGCGCACCATAAGCACAGTTGTGACCACAGGCTCACTAGTGTCATTTTGTGTGCAGTAATGAAGCCTGACGAGTGGTCTCCTGCTTGCAGATAGCCGGCTGTTGTCCTAAAAATGCAAACCATTGCCTCGGGCCATGGAATCAGGAACAGGCAAAGGACAGTGGCACAGGCACGGCTCCCCACTGCTCACCCTCCCTTTAGCACACTGTACTTGGATTCAGTAGAATAGTCTTTACCCTTGTACATAAGGACACAATGAGAGAAAGTGATAAAAGCAATTGTATGAAGGCCATGTTGGAAATCAGGTTTTGTGAAGTTGCTCAGCTGACATTCAGGGAAAAAATTCCCATTGCCAATATGTTTTCCCCCATGCTCAGTGAGGCCTTTGAGCAAAAATGCAGCTACTTCATTATCGCTTCCCTTCCTGTATTTTTTTTTTAATCTGTATAAATATTTGTGCAGAAATGTGCATGCGTGCTTATTTATATTTATTTATATTTTGAGAATATGTACTTACACCCACACTAGCACACATGCACACATGTATACATATATACAGAGAGACAGAGCTAGCAGGCACAGCAAATCACAGGAACAAACCTCTCTGCTTTATTTTTTCACAGCTCATCAATATTCCACAGCCCAGGAAGGCCAGGCATGCACAGGGGTTCACACTTCCCACAGCACAGCCGGCCCCACCGCAGGTCCCCCTCCTTGCTTAGACACCTGAGGGTCGCTGAGAGCCACTCTGAGCTGGGTAGCACAGTGCTGGGAGATGGCTTGCTTTCCAGAGAGACATGAAAAACAAGTCTACCCTTGCTCAAACAGCAACTGCATCGTCCTGGGAATGTGTGACATAATTTATTTAAGCCCCTTTCTATATACCAGACACCACTGAGCACCCTTGGTGCTCGTGGCAGCAGACTGTTTAAATCCTGAAACCTGAAGGGTGGCTTGTTCTTCAGGACGGTAGGAAATGCTTTTGTGGTTTCCTCAGGCACATCCAGTGTTTTGTAAACAACTAGAGGCAAAGGATATTGGAGAAAAAGTTACAAATCTGTTTCAGTTATAACCTTGTTGTCATATTTCTTCTCACTGTTTCATAGCTCTCTGGGAGTTATCCTTCCCTCCAAAACTTTTCACGTGGTGGGAAGTATCTTTGTAAAATGCCATATTAGAGGGAACGTATGGAGGCCAATGCTCTCATGCTTTTCTTGCTGAAACTTTTCCAATCTTCATCCTCAAAATATTTGTCCCTTCATCTGACAGACCACAAAAAGATGCAGTTTATTTGGTGTTTCTTATGCAGAGGTAAAGTGGTGCATGAGGCTGAGAAGAAGGGAGGCCGGAGGGAAGCAAGACAGGGGATTGTTTGCAGGCAGTGCTCCTCTGCTGCTCTTTTGTCTTAGAAGTGAGACCCTGGGCTTCAAATATAAAACCTAGACTACGTGTTTTTATATCACTTCACTTCTGAAATAAGAGAAAATATCTGATGAAGTACTAGGTCTAATGCAAACTAACACAAGCAAGCAGTTCATCACATTATGTGACACTAAAATGGCAAAACCAAAAGCAGCAGCTTCTACTGTAACAGTCAGTCAGTAACGTGGTTTGTAAGAAACACATTACATCTGTTTTTATTTCTTAAATGTGTAGCTTAATATTGATATTTTTGAATTGTTAAATATAAATCAGAAAACACAGAATGTACAGCGTTGCCTTGGGAACCTTTTCTTTCTCTTTTTTTGTTTTCCGATTTCTGAAATTTTTATAATGCAAACTCTGCAAAGTTAAGGTAGCATTACCCCAGTCTTTGGGTATATATAATACAAAATGCTTGAACTTCTGGGACAGCAGCTATTTCTATGGATACAGTATGTTGAACAGACATGGAACAAAGAAAACCAAAACAGTTGGTCCTCTGCTGTCAAGGAAACAAGCTGCTCTTTCTGCTTAAATATCTCTTACCAAAACTAGGAGGAAAAAATCCTCCAAAACTCGAGTTTGCACTTAAAAAGAAAAAATCTGATGTACAGGCACTGGAATAAACGTATTCTCAGATATTTCAGTAAGGGGTATTGTTATGTTTGGTGTAGGTAAATAAACAGAACTCCCTGAAAGCCTCTAAGACTAAGGTTATTCTTAAAGGTAAATATTATTTCTTTTGAGAACAGTAGGAATCCAGAAGGAAAATGAGAAAACATTCTGCAGGGTTCTGGTTTTTGTGCTGTACTTACTTAGATCAAATCCTGTTATTTGTGCTCCTGTAATATAAAGTCTCCCCTCTCTTTTCTTTTTTTTTTTAATACCTATTCAAGCCGTTAGTAACTTTGTGGTTTAAAATAACAAAAACTAAACCTCATATTTGTTCAAACCCAGAAAATTTTAATGGGCATATTTCTTTCAGAAGTATTAAAAGGTGTACTGAACAGAATTACTTCATTTGATAAACAGGAAAAACGAAGATTCACGTATGCATTCTATATGACACGTCCTATATACAAACGAAATAGAAGACAGCAGCTACTCAGAAACATGGTTAAGGTGACATGAAAGAAAGGGGTTACAGGAAAAAAAACGAAATTACTCATAACACTTTTAAAATCTTGGCATCACCTCCTGGTGAGTGACATTCTGATTCTGGTTGGAATAAGCTTCATCTTGAGCTCCTGCATGACTCTCAGCAAAGCACCACACTAGAAAATAGGTCTCTTCTAAGAGAGAAAAATACCCTAGGAAAAAGGTCTGAGACATATCACACAAGCTCACAGCATTTCTGAATGTATAAGTACGCTGAAAAGGCCCAGCTAGCTTTGAAAGAAGTTCACAGACACAAATCCTTGCCTATTCACAGCACCATTTCTAATTTGAATGAGGGAACACAAATGAGGTTGAAGGTAAATGATCTGTTGGGTTAAAATTGGCTTTGTTTATGGGCCACGCAGACTTTCTCTGGCAGGTTCTGTAACACCACTTGCAGGCTTATATATATGATGTCTGGATACTGAGTGACCTCCCAGCAATGCGTACTCTCCATGATACATGTTCTTATCTCCCAGTAACGGAAAATCAGTACTTCACCCTTCTGTGAGCAGGACTCAGAGTAAATCCTATCATTGTACTCTTCTTGAGGGCTAGGAGCTGCAAAGGAAGCTGGGTGTGTAAAGGAATCTTGTGTCCAGAGATAGCATCTCCCTTGGAAAAGCAGTTACAGAGAAATTCAGTGTATTTGGCCCATTGCATTCAAGTGGTTAAGGCTGATTTTGAAGAGAATTGTAATGAAGATCCCTGAGCCTTATGAAAAGTGGCTGGAAGTGAGCCCTTTGCCTAGGTATTCTTGCCTGCTATATTAGCTTTGTTTGTCTTGTAGGCAAGGCATTAGGCTAGAATTAGTTCTTAGAGTGTTTTTCTTGACAAAAGGCTGTGAAACATTTTAAAAACACAACCTTTAAGGAACAAGAAACTGACAGATTCAAAAGGCATACTCCGAAATGTCGTTAAAGATGCTACATACAACCCCACTAAAATAAGAATTACTACTGAAGACCTAGTACTCATCCATAATTAACTTCACAGTGTCTTCTTCACAAGTGCACGGATTATAAAATGCTGTATAGTAGCCTTCTTACATTTGAATTTTTTGGCTTTTCTTGCTTTGTTTAGACACTATTGTAGCAGAAAAGAGGAGTGGGTTTGGGGGGGAGGGCTAGTTTGTACACTTGTGAATATTTGAGCTGTGTTTAATCATCCTCATGTGTGAAATCCTTTATTAAAAAAAAATCAGTTTATCTGATACTTACTGCTCTTCAGTACAGCACAGCTTGGTAGCACTAGGTACGTCTTGTTGAAAGTATGTCCATAAATATGTCCCTTGCAGCACAGAACAGCTTGTTAACTTGGCAATCCTCAGCAATTTGCTTTGAAAAGTTTGCCTCAGTTTTGATAGTCCAAATGTAGGGCAAAAAACTCTGAGTAACTTTTTTAGCTAATTTTACCAATTGACACTTTCCTCCCGGTTTTAACTGCCTGTTTACTAGAACAGAGAGCACAGTGTTTCTTCAACCTCATTCAATAAGCTTTTTTTGCAAGGTTTTACTATTTTGAGTGAGCTGGAGCCACTGATTTTCTGTTTTCCTAATGTACAATCTAAAAATCCATTATCTTCAGAAAGTATTATTCTACAGTCTTAGCTATATGTATAAACCTGATGCCAGTATTATATAGGGATGGTATTACCACAAATTTGCAATGCTGTCAATCTAAAGAGAATTACAAAAGTGGGCAAATGCTATCTGTCCCTATGTCACAGGCAGAATAAGTGGGGCAGAGAGAGGGCAAGTAAATTGACTAGTACCCGAAGGCTACAAAGGATCAGCAGCCTTGAGAGAAGAACAGATTTTTGCTGGCTGGTGCTGTCGAGAATTTCCGCACTCCTTTGTTTTAGTAACACTTTTGGCTAGCTTTGATGGATATCCTTTGTAATGGGAGAATGCAAGTAGGATGCCTACGCTACTTCTATACCAGATACATTAGGCCGGCTTATGGGAGAAACCCTGAAGTGAAAACTCTTAAGTTTATGTTCTAATTTAGTTGCATGAAGACTGTGATTGGAGGTACTTCAAAGTGGGTTACGATGGTTAACTAAGTGAAAGATAATATCCCTTTGCCATTACTGTCTAGTAGGTCTCATTACTCCTCTGGGCATGCTCCTTAGAATAAATTAAAAGGATCCACTGAGAACCATTTTGCTTAGGGTTTTTTTTTTTAATGATTGCC
The DNA here is from genome assembly GCF_037157495.1 of Lathamus discolor. Lineage (NCBI taxonomy): Eukaryota > Metazoa > Chordata > Aves > Psittaciformes > Psittacidae > Lathamus > Lathamus discolor. The sequence continues at coordinate 124,113,300 of NC_088885.1, read as the reverse complement.
AAAAGCCATTTGCTAGAATAGTTCAGAATGTTTACAGATGCCTTAGGAGGAAAACAGCAGAATGTGGAACTAATTGTGTTTATTCAAGATAATTATGAAACACAAATGACCATTACTTACAACAAGTCCCCTGACAGCTAGAGTTTGACTCATGGGGCCAGGATCAAACTCAGAAAGGAAAGGCCTTAATGTTAAGTTATACTGTCCATATGGACACCATGTATCAGCACTAGCTCTTGCAGTTACTGCTCTCGCTCAGTGCTCTTCTACCCAACTTGTGCTCAGTACAGAATAAGCACAACTGCTAACTCTGAAGTGGAAAGGCAGGTGGAAATGATGAGTACTTCAGAAGGAAGATCTTGCTGGGGTAAGAAGCTCTGAGAAATGCAACCGCAGACTCTTCTGGCATTTGAAGTAGAAGTTCTGTCATAGAAAAACAAACTAGGTTTGCTGCACCCATAATGGCATTTAATCTCATCAAAGGATAGGATACATAAAACAAATTTAAAGACATGACTATTAATTCCACTGTAAAGAACAATGATAATACTCACTGCATCCATGTTCATCCCAAAATGGTTTGTCAAGCCATCCCTATATAGACATGTCAAAGTGGTTATACATACTTCTTTCTTCCATAAAAGTGGAGCACACTGTAGAAACTATATAAATGTAGGTGGAGAAGAAAAATTGTGGAAAATTGAGTAGTAAGAAAGTTTTAATAAAATGGATGCTACGTGAAGGGAGCTAAATATAATCTGATGCCCTGTTTGGGTTTTTTTTTATGAGACACTGATGTATTTTTTAATTGATCTAGGAGGTTTTCTCTAATAATACTCTAATGGTCAATATTGCCATTACAGTTTAATTTCATTTATTTCATTCTTACTGCTGCTGTAGTTAAATTGTTTTTGCTTTGGACAAAAAATGAGATATTTAGACTACCAAAAAATTTATTAACATGTGGTTCTCATACAGAGAGGTCATTTATATTTTTAACAGTGTGAAAACATGATGCAGGCTGTACTGCTTTTGTTGATTTCATTTTCTGGCAACATACACAAAATCCAAAGCTCAGCAATGTCCAAAGGAGAAAAACAGCAAGTTCTTTATTGACTTTGGATCTTCTTTGCCCATATGGATGAGAACACACCTTGGTAAAATCCTGGCCCTTAAATCACTGCGAGTTTTGGTTCAATGGTTACTTAACATACCATGCATGTAACTTATGTCGAATGTTATAAATCAGCATTCAGTGTAGATTTCAAAATTCCAGGGAAAAAGATGAGTGTTAGAACTAGCACACTAATACAGAATTGTTGATGAGGGTTGAAAGGCGCCAGCAAATAAATTGTGACTGAAAAATGCCAGCAGCTCAAGTGGACTAGAAATGGTCTCAGCACGCAGGTTGGATCTTAGCAGTCTGGGTCCCTGTTAAGCTCCCATGTTTCAGTCTTGGTGCTTTTTCCTGGGAAAGAAATCTCCACTTAGCTCAGTGTTTAATATGGCCAGAAGAAACTGGACCCAGATCTAAAATTAATTGTTAAAAATTTTACAGATGGTTTATCACACCTCCTGTGGCTGTTCAATTTCTGAAGTAAGTAATAGTAAGTGCACTCATATTCAGTAATGACCCCCTCGTTGTCATTGTTTTTCCTTGCCCTTTTCTTTACTCTCTTCTCAAGGTACTGCCAAGACTGCAGGCTGTTTCCAGAACTCCCAGGTACATGCTGAGGCCAGGCAGGAGTGACCCACCATGAACAGGAGTCACTTCCCTGGGGGAGAAAAAGAATTTTGAAGGAAAAAAAAGGACTGCCAACCAAGACCTTGCCTGTCCTGGGGAGCAGGCATAGGGCACTCGTCAGCTGTTTGGGGGCATGGTTGTGAGAGAGAGCAGCAGGAGAGCTAGCTCCAACAGCAAAGTCCATGTGCTGCTGGTGTCCAGGGAAGAGCCCCGGCAAGGTCCCCTCCACCTTCCAATGGGCTCACAGCAGAACCAGAGACTTCTCTGTGTGTGAATGAGTCCACGTTATTTCAGGTGGACTGAAGTGATTCGTGGTCCTGGGGGGAATTTGGTGACTATCTTTTTGTCTTTTAAAAGAAGCAGGGAATTAGAAGAATTCAGATTTTTTTTTACGGTAAGATTTTTACTTTGAAGTTTTTCATCTGATTGGTGATATAGCTATAAGAAGTCAAACTGATTTTTAAAGGACTCAGAAGAAACAGGATGAGATTTAACATATAACTGTGTCAAGTAAAAACCTTTGATAGGTTTTGAAAAATTTTCCATGGGTTTCCATTTAATAGCTTTAAATAATGTTTTTACTTAGACCCAAATCTACCTTTTCTCATTGATTCTTTGGTTCAGTCAGTTTACACTGGAGGGTCAGTCCCTCCTGGTGACAACTCTTTTCACTTACTGTTACAAGGACCAGTCTGTGCTGAGTTCAGCAGATCCCCAAACCACGTTTCCAGCCAGAAGGAAGCCTTACCTTTGCCCTATGAGTACAATGCTTTTTTCTATCACTACAGGTATAGGCTGAAGGTGTATGTGAGGAAAAGAAGGTGGAGAAGCAGAAGGCGAATAGTATCCTGGGATGAGCAGTTTATACTAGTGAGAGCTCCTTGGATCTCTTGTCTAGTGCATGTGGGCAAGGAAAAGAGTGGGAATTAATTTAACATGAGCTGCAAAATAATAATAATAATAATAAATAATAATAATAATAATAATAATAATAATAAATTGATAGTAAAGCTTGCCAAAATCTCCTGATCTCTTAGGAAAGTAAACCCACAGCCTATTGAGCTTTATCTCTAAGCACACATTTGAGTAGCCTGACTTCTCAGAGGTGGCTGTAAACAGCTTTTAGTGATGGCATTTAACTGGGCAGAACTGGAGAGAAAAGGATCTTTGCTTGCCGGTCCCTCCTTGATGGTTGTACCCCATAAGGGTTAATGAACCACACGCCAGCTGCCAGGCCCCTGTAAGCACCCTGCTCTCCTCTTGGCCGCCAGCTGATCCCCTCACTAAGCCGCCAAGGTGAGAGTTCACAGACAGAGGTGGATGAGGTTAAAGATAATAAGAGTCTAAACATCCACAGGGAGTTCAGCTCATGTACAAAGTCATAATTACATAAGCCATTACCATTGCCCCGGTGAAAAGAAATCACTGCAAGCAGAGGCAGAAAACATTTGCAAAGACAGGCTTAAGAAGCAAGGATGGAAAATATCAGCTTTTCTCCAGTGGATGCACTGTGGCTTTAGCAAGGCTATAAAATGAGGATTGTTTGGTTATTCAAGTAGAAACCTGTTAAATGGATAACCTTGTTGCAACAATTTCCAATTTTTTTAGCAGGTCTTTTCTTTCAACAGGTATTGATTCAAGCAGCCTCTGCTATTTTTATCACATGCATTTTAGAACCACAGAAAATGCCACTGAGGATTTAAACCCGGAGTAAGCTACAGACACAGCGTTTGTAATACACTGCTTGCTGCTTTCACAAGTTGGACAAACCTCATACATTATAGGCCAAATTATGCCCTTGGATGAGTATGCCTGATTCCCACTGCTGTCAATGTGGCTGTCATAGAAATCTGTGGGAGACCAGCTTGTGCATCCAAAGAGGAATCTGGCCTAAAATCTATTGTGCTCATATTCCTTGCTACTTAGATATTTCTCATGTCTGCCCAACTCACTCTCTTTTTTGTCAAGATAAAATAAACACATTTAAAGATATTCTTAGGGAAAAAAAAAAAAAGAAAAAGATAAAAGACCTCTAGTGCTACATTGTTTTGTTTGTGTGTCTGACTGTAATTAGTGGATGTTCTTTACCCAAGGTTTCCTTGTAAAGTCCCATATAGATGGGTTTATAGAAATCTAGTGTTTCTGCAGCCTTTTGAGTTTTGGACAGGCCTGGCTGATATCCCCTAAAAAGTGGGAAAACATGGTCATTTCACCCCAAATTTTACTCTGCCAATTCTCAGTTGCACATCAGTGCTGCCCTCCCCAGAGAAAATACCTAAAAGGAGCCATTCAGGAAACATTCTGCAGCCTCCATGATGCAGGAGCATCTCCCTTCTTCACTCAGGTGGCTTGTCTGGGAATGAAGGATGGAAATAATATGCAAATATAAATTACAAATATAAATTACAAGGAAAAGACAGTTTTGGGCTGGGTAGCCCACATGAAACTCATACCTGGTGAATTGCCCATGGGTACTATTGTGCTACTGTGAGGCTGCATGGATGACAGCAAGAAGGATAGAGCTAAGTGACAGCTCCTGTGGAGGTATTCCCACTGGTCCCTCTGAATGTCTCAAGGTGTTCTGGATACCTCTGTGAGCTGGATATCAAGCTTGAGATTTACTCCTCTTTGCACAGTTGCTTTGAATTTATGTTATTCCTAGGCAGCTAGTTGGAGTGGTAATTTTTTACATGCATTCAACATTGTCATAGTCATATCTTGCCTGAGGGCATATTGATCCTTGTTACCATATTGACTTGATGCTTCTACATCTGCCAGCAATAGGTCTACACTTTTTTTTTTCGACAAAGATTGCACATTTTCCTTCCGCTGCCCCAAATCTCCTTCCAAAGTCTCCTTTTATTAAGGTTAAGCACTTCTTTTTTTTTTTTTTCTTTTTTTTTTGGTAATGCATCTTTTTAAATACGATGTGTCCTTGTTTTCTCAGGTAAAGGTTGTGCAATTGTTGTGGTTTAAACTAGCAACAAAGACAGCAACCAAGCACCATACAGCTACTTGCTCATTTCCCTCAAAGTGGGTTGGGGGAGAGAATTGGAAGGGTAAAAGTGAGAAAACTCATGGGTTGAGAGAAAGACAGTTTAATAGGTAAAGCAAAAGCTGTGCATTCAAGCAAAACAAAACAAGGAATTCATTCACCCCTAACTATCAGAAGGCAGGTGTTCAGCCATCCCCAGGAAAGCAGGGCTCCAACACACATAATGGTTACTTGGAAGACGAAACCATCACTTCCAACATCCCTCTTTCCTTCTTCTTCCCCAGATTTATATGCTGAGCATGGAATCATACAGTATGGAATATCCCTCTAATCAGCTGGGGTCAGCTGTCCTGCCTATGTTCCCCTCCCAATTCCTTGCGCACCCCCAGCCTACTTGCTGGGTGTATGAGAAACAGAAAAGGCCTTGGCTTTATGTAAGTACTGCTCAGCAGGAATTTAAACATCCCTGTGTTATCAACATTGTTTTCAGCACAAATCGAAAACACAGACCCATGATAGCTCCCATGAAGAAAGTGAACTTTATCTCAGTCAAAATCAGCATTTTCTCCACCCCTTATTCCATACCATTTGTGTTGTGCTCAGGTCCCACACTAATACATCGTAATTAAACACCACACTTCTTCCCACCTTTTGATAGAATAAACAGATATCATTCCCCTAGTCTATGGACCACTCCCATAAAATGTCTGTAAAATGTTCAGAAATATCCACAAAATGTCCACTGAGTGCAGGCATCACTGACCTGACCTGGTTTTGGTACCCCTTAACTCCATGCAGCACACTTCCTCTACTGTCAGGAGTAACCACTGTAACAGATGGAGCACAACATCATGGACTAAATGAACTCAGTGTACCTTCTCCAGTCTGGACTTATTCTTGGGCCACAATCCCTTCAGAGGTATACATACTATGGCACAGACATCACCAAGGCCAACAATGCTTTGAGAGGTACCTGCTCTGGCATGGGCTAATTCATGGCCAAAGACACTTCAGGGTGTCCTGCTCCCACATGGACTCATCAGCAAGTCACAGTCCCTTTGACTTGGGTTCATACTGGAGTTCCAACCTGTGCAGTACAGCAGCACAGGAGCAGTGGTGATGGCCTGCCCATCTGCCTGCCCAGGAAAATCGCTGTTTTTTTGGTAATATTGCTGATATCAAAATGTTCCCAGGCACAGCAGAGTGAGATGATAAGAACTACAGCAGTACAGCAAGCAGCAAAAGCAAAAAGCAGCCACTAACAAGCACTAGATTCTAACATGCAGTAAGGCAAGCAAGTCTTATGACAAGCACAGGAGCCTGTCAGTTAAAAGCTAAACAGCAGTAACAGCTATAAATTTAATCTAGCACTTTCTGTTACCTTGAACCCCTTGAGCCCTATGCTGGGTGCCAAAAGGGACTGTCATGGTTTAACTGGCAGCTAAGCACCATGCCGCCACTTGCTCACTCCCCTCAAGTGAGGTGGGAAAGAGAATCAGAATGCTAACAGTGAAGAAACTTGTGAATTGAGACAAAGACAACTAGCTGAATAGGTAAAGCAAAAGCCATGCAGACAAGAAAAACGAAGAATTCATTCACCCCTTCCCATGGGCAAGCAGGTGTTCTGCCATCTCCAGGAAATCAGGGCTCCATCACACCTAACCCTAACCCTTTCCTTTTTCTTCCCCCAACCTCATAGCTGAGCGTGGAGTCATGCACTGTGGAATATCCCTCTATTCTGCTGAAGTCAGCTGTCCCGGCTGTGTACCCTCCCAGCTCCTCATGCACCCACTAGTTGCTGGTGGGGTGTGTGAGAATCAGAAAAGACATTGACCCTGTATAAACACTGCTCAGCAATATAGAAAACATTCCTCTATTACCAACACTGTTTCCAGCACAAATATAAATTGTAGACCCGTACTAGCTCCTATGAAGAAAATTAACTTTATCCCAGCCAAAACCAGCACAGCAATCTTTAATGAAAAGAAAGGGTTGAAAATGAATTGGCAGCAGAACTTCCTTTCTAAATTATAGATTATATAACACAGAAAGCACATTTTGTATTTGCTTTCCAGAGTGAAAGAAACAAAGCAAAGGGGAAGTTACCTGTTAATTTATAATTAAATCACTGAAGAATAGGAGAGCAGCAACAAATTGGTCCTTGGCAACAGATATGGTTGCAGCAGGAGAATGGCCACCACAATTTCTTGTTTTTGCTCATGTTCTCCATACAATTTCAACTATAAAGGTCACTAACCAAAGGCAGATGCTAAAGTGGGTCCAAAATAGTTTGCTTAACTTTTAGCATTTACTTAACTGATTACTAGTTACAAATCTGACACACGGCAGACATAACAGTGCTCTCAAGGAGATTAAAGGATTAGTCACTCACTAGCTAATCAGATTAATCAGAGATTTTGAACACAATATATAATTCTATCCACAGAGGGAATACATGATAGCCACATGGTAGCCTAATTTGGGAAGGGATACTAGGGATGGACAGACCCAGACAAAAGAGGGAAGAAAACACTGCTAGTTATCACAAGGATTTTTCTATACACTGCACTTGTAATACCACTTTGAGACCTTATATTTTCTGGTGGAATTACAAATTCACACAACATAACACCAACATCAGATAGTAGCCTACGCAAAGCTATAAGACAGCTAACATAATGCCCTGATATAAGCTTGGTAAACAATAAATATACGTGTGCGTTTTTCCTTAATTTCATATTTGAAATTGCGTTTTTAATTTGTAGGGAGAAGTTATGTTTTTTTTCTTTGGATGTCACAGCATCCGGGGTCTGAAACATGAACTGCGTTGAAGGACTGTGGAAAATATTAAAAGCTTTGTGACAAAATTGGAAGATGGCATTTGATACCGTAGATTATTCTAAAGTAGAAAAAACCAAATAAATCTGTTGCCACTTGTGAGAGCTGCCAAAGCATTTAAACTTGGTTTTACCTGGGGAGAAATCTAGTATTTTTAAATAAAACACATGCTTCTCTTCCACATGGTTTGAATAACGGGAAAAATGGTGTGGAATCCTCAGCTCGTTGAAACAGAGGTTTTCCTGTAGTAGAGGTACTTAACAACTGTAGTGTTTCTACCAACAATTAATGAAGGAAGCCATAGACAACATTCCTTAATATGAGCCCTGTTTTCACACGTAAAGAAAGAAGAAAGGAAAAGCAGCATAACCAATGCTATCTCAATCCATCACCCCCTTCTTAATGAAACCCCAGAATGTTCTTTCTTAATGATTATCTTTTTTTTCCCATTTTCCCATTTTTTTATTTCCATTTCTGGGATAGTGACCATAAGAAGTTTCCTTAGTGTTTCCTAAGGTGTCCGTCTGGTGTCTGAGTCGTATTCCCTGACTTCCAGTCTTCAGAAAAGAAGCACTTTTGAGAAAGAAACAAAAAAAATTAATCTCCATGTGCTTCAGGAAAGACACCGTAGCTGGAAGTAGGCCAGGTTTTCACTCCGAAGGATGCTCTGTGCTTGGCAAAGCCCAGAAATGTGTGTCTGCAATGGTTCTTCTGCTAAGATTTTGAGATTTAATAATTACAGTTCTTTAAAGGAGGAACTGCAGCTTAGTGGGAACATAGCAGCTAACAAGGAAAAACCGTGTTACCAGCAATTAAGTGTTTGTTATGCAGAAACTGCAAAAAGAAAACTGAACTCTCAGAGAGAAACACTCAAACTGTGCAATCTGGCAGCCTGCACTGAGGGTCACACGTGCGATACATGCATTAAATGAGTCGAGGTGAGCGTCTGTGCTACGTGCAGCCTGCCGATGCTCCTTCGGCAAAGAGCAACTGTAGGATCTCTCTTTGCCGAAAGGATTCAACAAACCTATTTACAGGGGTCTGCTGATAGACTCAGCATTTGCCATCACCTCTCCGGTTGCTTCCCTGTTCCCTCTCCCATCCTGCCCCAGACCCGATGTGGTTTCCTGCAGCCAGTTCCTCTTCCCCCAGCCCTGGCAGTCAGATTTCAGCCACGCAACCCATGGTAACCAGCATCCCATCACTGCTCTCTGACAGGAGAAACACAGACACAGACACAAAGCTGCCTTTGGAAAAACAGCAATCACACGTTCAGGCTTTGCTGTAAAGAAAGAGCGTGCTGAATTAAAAATGTGCCAAGAACAACCAGGATGGCATTGCTTTATTTTCACAAAGAAGTCTCTCCTAATTGCACATTAACTGTCTTTTCGCAAGCAAACTTGTTTCCACCTAACGCTGTCAGTCGCAGGAGTGTGTGTGTGTGTGCTGGGGACGGCGGGGGGAGCTGCTTTGTGGCAGTGTCTGTACGTCTCATGCCTGCGCTGATGGAATTATTGTTTATTTTTTTAATTTTCAGAGGTAGGTTGATGACAGCTGAAGAAGACTGTATTTGCTGAAGAGCAGCATGATGGTAGAGAGGAGCGGAGCTCCTGAGGGAGATCTAATGGTGCCTCTCCTTCCTGCACAGAGATAAAGACTTATAATAAGCGTGTATGTTCACCATCTGGCTCTGTGCATGTGGTCCTTATGGAGGCGAAAGCAGCACAATCTGTAAATGATCAGGAGCCATCGCACTCTCTCCAGAGAATCCACGATGCAATCAAGGTGACAGATGGCATGGCCGCTGCTGTGGCCTCATGGAGAAGATCAAAATCACCTTCAATAAACTCTGACTGAAATGGGCATGAGCACCTCAAAAAAGTCAGTTTGTCAGTCAAACTGCGACAGCAAGCTGCATTGGGGAAACATAGCGGCCAGCTCTCTGTTTTCAATCGTTTCCGTCTGACTGAGCCTGAACTATGATCTTTCTCAAATTGTCCTTTCTGTTTAGCTGAAGCAGGCCAGCAAATTGCCAGATTCATAGCTTTATTGAAGGAAATTGAAAACATGATGTCCTCAATTCAAGGGACAAACAGCTGGCAGGTGCTTGGACACCCAAGCACATAAAATGGACCCCTAGTCTTTTGGACAAGTTTGTCCAACTTTGGTCAGAATAAACATAAATATATTATAAAAGAGATAAAATAAAATTCCAATTTAGGCAGGGTTTATCAGGCATTAGCTGACAGCGATTATATGACTGCAAATGAACCTTGCACCGTGTATTAAATGCTGGGTTTTCCCATTTATGTTAAATATTCCACATCTAAAGCTAATTATAGTGATTTTTGTTACCCCGTTTTCAGATGAATATCTTAGTATAGCCTTTTTGCCTCAGCTGCTTATCAAGTTCAGGCACTATGTGTCCAATCCTACAATGTTCCCAGCACCCCTCCCTGACAAGGTGGCTCAGTATCTTACAGGATCTTCTTGCTGGAGCCAAACCCTCCAGATCACTCACTGTGTGCTGGCAACCTGGCCCCTACACCTACACCTACACCACCAGCAGCTCCAAATGCCAAATTTCTACCATTGTGCAGGCAGGAGGTACCTACCAGGTGTTTTCTCTTATTTGTGCAACTGTTTGAGCAATCAAGGGGCTAGATGAGCTTCCCCGAATGCCATGGTGAAGAAATAGATCCATTCCTTTTTCTTTACTATATCTTTCTATTTGTAATTCTTATTTTTACTGTGCCCTTAGCTTGATCATCTCCCTTTTTTAAGGGAAGCTAAAATAATGCACTTCCAGGCTGAAGCCCTATGGCCAAGCTGAAGTAAGAAGGGCAGACTGGGAGGTGACAGAGGAAGAGAAGAGCAGCCTTCCTCCCGCCTGTGGAATCCTGCCCCAAGATCTTCCTGGGGCCCACTGCGTGTCTGCTTCGGTATGGGAAGTGGATGGATGGCTGTGTCCCTGCTCCATGTGGCAGATGGTCACTGTCTTTCTCGGTTTGCTTGTTTGCATGTTTGGTTTTCTACTGCCACATTTTAAGAAGTCCCTGTCGCCCTTAGCCTTCCCAGCCACTCATTTTTAGCTTCGTTACTCGTGAAATATTCTAGAAAGTCCTTTAGCCTGGTTCAAAGTCTGTTAATGGCAGGGAGTCTTTTCGCCAGCTTCACTGGGTTTGAGTAAGTCCTTGGCACTTCTCTGTAAAACAGAGAATTATCGAAGGCAATTTTAAAACTTCTATTTTCAGTTGGGTGTGGAGCATTGGTCCCATTTTAAACTCCAGGTTCCTGTTCCATCTGACTGATTCTGCACGTATAGCTGACCATCCTGGACTGCACATTTTACAGCTGCAAAATAAATAATAAACCAGTTGCATCTGTACTAGCTACCCCTGCTCCTCTCTACCAATATTATCTTTTTGCAAGTATGGGAAAAAAGCTAAGCTCCCTCTCACCAGTACACAGATGCCAAGAGACTGGGACAGAAATGGTCCACTGTAAACACATCATTTTCACCAGGCAGAACAATATTTTGTTACTCCAGCACCCTGGGAGTTGGGTAAAAAGGCAGTGGCAAATCCTCGCTCTGACAAAGAGGGAGGTGGTGCTAGGAGAATGAGGAAGGAGTTTTAGAGCTACACTACTGAAGGTTTCTGCTGTCTCTATTGAGAAATTTGATTTGGGATTATAAGGTCTTGCACTACTTTTTCCTGTAATGTGGTACCAGAGAGCCCAGCAGACCAGGTGTATGAGCATTTTCTCTCAGAGCAGAACCTTCTCACAGTTGTCTGTGGTGCTGGTGTCCAGTTTATCCTCAGGGAAACATCTGAGTAGTGCATGGATGCTTTCTACGGTGCAGTTGCCAAGACGGAGCTAACAGGACAGTGTAAAATAATAACTACAATACTATAAACTTGAGGTTCTTATGTGAACCATGTAAAAATATCTGAATATTTAGCATCTTTATTATGGTAACCAGCCTGTGCTGTGAGACATTAAGGCATTTGGACACTGAGATTTTGAAACTGAAATATTTTGAAAAAATAATGCCCTTTGCCACAAGCAACAGCGATCTGGGGTCTCTGAGTTGTAAATAAACCCAGGTAGTTTCTGTCTTGGATTACCTCCTTAGTCCTATTTTATTTGCTGTTTGTTTCTGACACTGGTCACAAAGTGAAGAACAGGGAAGTCTTCTTTGCTACACTGGTAAAAAAGGCAAAGTCCAGGTCAGGTAATTTTGTTGACAAGCCTCAGTCCACAGCTATGCCCTTGTTATGGAGTTTATTTTCCTGTACCATGATCTTCAGCAGGTCTCTGGATGGACTCTGGCTGCTGTTTGAGGAGAGGCCTGAACGAGTTCCTGCGTGGGAAGAGGAATGTGAAGTCACCTTCCAGAGAATGTTTTGAGTATAATGAATGCGTTTACCTTGTGTTTAGTGGGCAACAATGCATGTCACACAATGCACAGAAAATTTCGATAGACACATGCATTATATCATCAGAAAATGAACATGAACCGGCAGTGTGTGCTCACAGCCCAGAAAGCCAACCGTATCCTGGGCTGCATCAAAAGGAGCGTGACCAGCAGGTCGAAGGAGGTGATCCTGCCCCTCTACTCTGCTCTTGTGAGACCTCACCTGGAGTATTGTGTGCAGTTCTGGTGTCCTCAACATAAGAAGGACATGGAAGTGTTGGGACAAGTGCAGAGGAGGGCCACGAGGATGATCAGGGAACTGGAGCACCTCCTGTATGAAGACAGGCTGAGAAAGTTGGGGCTGTTCAGCCTGGAGAAGAGAAGGCTGCGTGGAGACCTCATAGCAGCCTTCCAGTATCTGAAGGGGGCCTATAGGGATGCTGGGGAGGGACTCTTCATCAGGGACTGTAGTGACAGGACAAGGGGTAATGGGTTAAAACTTAAACAAGGGAAGTTTAGATTGGATATAAGGAGGAAATTCTTTCCTGTTAGGGTGGTGAGACACTGGAATGGGTTGCCCAGGGAGGTTGTGAATGCTCCATCCCTGGCAGTGTTCAAGGCCAGGTTAGACAAAGCCTTGGGTGAGATGGTTTAGTGTGAGGTGTCCCTGCCCATGGCAGGGGGGTTGGAACTAGGTGATCTTAAGTTCCTTTCCAACCCTAACTATTCTATGATTCTATTCTATGATTATATATCACTGGAGGAAAAGACAGGCCCAATCAAAATTTGTCACTACATGGCTAAGAAATCTGGAGGTCTCTCCCCAGCAGAGGGAAGTTTCACTCAGTGCATAGAAATCTGATGTCATATATTATCAGGAGGAAAAACGAATAGGTTTCTAGATTAATTGAATGAAGTGAAGGGAAATTTAGGGCCAGAAACGCTTTTGTCCTTGAATGTTCTTTTATCGTATTCCAAATAAGGACTCTGTGTCATGGACCTGTGAATACAAAGACTGCTTTTAAATCTCTGCTTCTTGCATGACTGACACTTGTAATTCAGTAACATCTTTCAAGATATCTTTTGTGCACATTTATTTCAAAATAATGTATTGAACCTGTAAAATCTTATTAGAATATTTTTGCTGCAATTACACTTCCATATTCTGAGATCAACATTTAAGTTGATTGTCCCTTTTTTAGTATGACCTTACCCCATGACAGCAGAAAGACAGCACAAATACAGTGACGATCACTGTCTGAAATTAAACAGCTTTTACACCACGTACTGTGGGTATTTTGTTAGAGGGGATAGTTGATTGAAGAAGGAAAGCATTTTGTTTTCTGGAAGAAAAAATACAGAATTTGGAGCCTAGCAACGTTGCCTGGGGAACATTTAATAATATTGCCATGCCTGCCACATACCAGGGAAATGAACTTCCCAGTTATGCCTAGAAACCCAGGAACACTCCTTACCTTCCTTTTGTTTGCTTGCTTTATCTCTTTGACTCTCTTTCTAATTGGATAAAACATATTGCTGTAATCTTTCTTGAAATAATTAAAATGGAAGGAAATCGGGAAAAGGGGAATATCGGCATAGAGCAACCCACTCTCAGGAGTGGAGTCTCTTCCACTGGCAGTTCAGGGCAATTTCCATTTCAGTTCCCTGGACAGCTTTATGGGGAAATGGGATGTTCTACTTCCATGGTTATCATAGCAGCAAAGGCAATGAAATATCCCCTTAAGAGAAGGTCAACAGAGTCCAGTATCAAGAGCAGGAGGTTTCAATGGAGAAGAGAGGATGAGAAAATTGAAATAAAGGATTGATTTCAAACGCCAATGCCAGTGCTTCATATATATGACTGTCTTTCATCTAATGAAAGTATCTCTTAAAGGTGGAAAAAAGTAATTAATAAATAAAGATTTCTTGTGCATGTAAACCAACATGAATTTCTTTAACATGAATTTGCATTACTCTGATCAGGTACCACCAGGAAAGGAGAATGGCTATCATAATGTTCTACTGTGAATTTTTCTTTCAAAATTTCTGGGATGTTTCATATAGTCTGTATGGTGGCTATTCAGCATGAACTGAAATATAGGTAAAATCAAACTAGTATGGAGTGGCCATTTGGAAGTATTTGAGGGTGTGGATTAAGATTGCAAAAATTGATATGGGCAAAAGGGGAATGTTTTGCATGCCATTTTTCTTTTGTGCGTGTGCACATAGTTTTACCACCACAACAGATAGACAGGTACATCTGTGAATGGTATTAAATAGCGACAAAAAACGTATCCCTGTTTAGAAAGGTTCATTTACACAGTGGTCTCAGCCTGATTTCTAATTGTTCATATACTGTTGTTTCAACATAAAATCCTGTAATTGCTCCTGTGGTGAGAGCAGATTAGTGAACTCAGAATAGTCGATCTAAACCGAGAAAGCTGAAAGCTGAAAATATTTAGTATGATTGTGCTATATTTTGTGTTATGAATGTACCACAAACCTCTCAGATCGTTATGTACTTGCATTACTATTTTAACAGCAGCTGCTACAGCTGGGTGGTACATGGGTTCTGCTCCTACCTACCTGCAGCTCCACCAAAGTCACAGAATGGAAGTCTGATAAGAGGAGATGTATTGCTTTGTATGAGAAAAGGTACTTTCTTTGTCTGGCAAACCACTCCTTTTGTATGCACATCAACCAGATGGCCATTTCAGTTTGTCTCCGACTGTGAATCAGACAATATGGCAGAATTAAGGGAAAAGCAAAACCTTCCCCTCCACCCCTCCTCTCTGAACATAAAATTAGAAATCAACAACCTTTAGGGAGATTTAATTTTAATACTTCATTCCTTTGGTAATTTAGAGACTTCTGACTTTCTCAGTCAGTTACCGTGCATCACTGTCGTTAAGGTTTGTGACTAGTTAAATGCTTAAGGACCATGAGACAGAAAAAAGGGGGTAAGAGATTCAATAAAAAAAAGAGGTGTGAAGGACAGTGGCTATTAAATAAATAAAAAAAAAAAAAAAAAAGAGAGAAAAGGAAAGAAAGAAGTGTATTTTTTATGCATTAATTTGGTACAAACTACATTTTTCCTGGTATGTTTTTTGATGGTATGAGGCTGTGACTGCAGTTCTCTTTCATCCCATACCAAGAAGTCTGGGGTATTGTTGTAGGAAGACAGGAAGTTCTCTGCTGATGGTCTGCCCTATTTTATCCTGCTTTGTTGATCCTTCTGCAAATTTTGGACAGCTACATCATTATCCTGCAAAATTTGCAGAGGATTTAGAAAACCAGTTTGTTTCTGGACCAGGGGGTGAAGGGCAGCTCCCACACAGGTGGAAAAGGTTACATGCTCTTAATACCTAAATTTGATGGGTTCAACTGGAGAGTAAGAAATAAGGTGAAGAAAGAGGGCCAGCGCAAACCTCGGTAAAACTAAACCTTAAAAAAAGACTGAAATCTGCAACAGGACCTCAAAGACCTTGGCTGTTGGACTTAAAGGGCAAAAAGGCCTTACAAGGTTTACAAGAGACCTACTGTACACAGCATGTAGTTACTAAAATCATGTAGAGCCTCCTGATACTGTTCATATGACTTATATGGCATAACTGTATGGGATAAAATTTTACAATAGCTATAAAAAGACCCAAAGCCACTATGCTAGAAAAATAAATGAACAAACACACAGACAAAACCCCAAAATCCTAGTCCCTTGTAGGAGATGGCGAGTCTATATTAATTCCTATATTTGACTGAGGTTAATTTTGCACTTTTTCAGATGCCGTACCAGAAATTTTCAAACATTTAGATACTGATTTCAGCACATCTCTCAGCACAAAATAATCTCTGAGTACCAGCAACTTTTTCTATGTAATACAGTGATAGCCACGTGCAGTTGTGAAAAGACACATAGTCTTTGAAGCTTGTACCCATATTTTAGTAACTGCTAAAATTAAATCCACAGGTTGACCCCTCAGTTTGCTTGCTGTTTACACCTACTAGTAACCAACATATCAGGAAATATGAAGGTATTTCTCTAATATGAGAGTAACCAACATATCAGGAAATATGAAGGTATTTCTCTAATATGAGAGTAACGTAGTGTCCTCTTGGCTCATAGATGTCAAAGAACGACTGTGAAAGTTTATGTAAAATTAGGTCCTACGAAGTAATGAAACTGGGCCCTTTCAGGATTCTTCCTACAGCTGGCAAGAATTTCTGTCGACTTCTGTTAAAACAGAGTTTCAAATCCTGTTTTCAACTTTTTGTTAGCGAACACTGTAACTTCATTCATGTGACACCTAACATCAATGACAATAAAGAACAATTTCCAATGCATCCCTTGCTGGACACTTTGAATTTATGCCACCAGTGACAACAAGCAATTGTTTTTCATGGTTTCCTCCGTGTTATATATACCTAGTTTACGTTCAGCTTCAGCAAAATTCACTCAGTATTCCATTTATACATACAAATTTTACCAGAAAGCATGGGAAGAAAAGAGCAGTGAAAAAAAATTTGGGAACATATAATTTACTAGTGAGTGCTGCTTTAAACAGAAATCAGGGTATAGGTTACAAATAATTAAATTTCAAGAGAATTTGGGATGTTTTACAACTTTAATCCTTTATCTTAAGGCTCTAGAGATTGGATTTCCTGAGACTGGCTGCTGTTTTAGTAAAAGTAAACATAACGACAGGCAAAAAAAAAAAGAGACCTTCTGGAGTTTTGAAATTATTAGTTTCAATTCTTGTGCATTAATTTGTGTTAAGAAAATGTCCTGAGGGCCAGAAGACATTTTACTAAAGTTTGGCAGGAGATAGCTTTTACCCCAAAAGTTTAAGGGTCAACTTGCCAACACAAAGAATCGAGAAGATAGAAGCAAGAATCAATAATCACGATTTCAACCATAAGATATCTGCTTATAAAATCTCATACATTTGAAATTGTGACTGAAATATGATAGATTTTCTGTTAATGAAGCAAAAAAATCTAGAAAAAAGTTGCATGAGGGTTAGCTGAGTTATTTTTAAATGAATTTTCTAGGTGGGAAAAGTCAAAAGGTAGAAGAAGCAAACATTCATGTAGTTTATGAGTTTTCTCTCATTGTCTCAAGACTTGTATTCTGAGATTTAAACACTCAGGCTAAACAGCCTTGATTTTCAACAGCATTTGATATTCATTTTCAGCTTTACGTTAGATATTTTTCACTTTACAAGCTTAAGTTTTATCTCTTCTTTAATGTGCTTAGGTCAAGTAAGATATCCATTACAGTCTGAATGCTGACAGATCCTTGAAAAAACTGTGAAATTAAAATACCTCAGTGCAAACCCAAGATCTATGGGGAATAACCAATTCTGACGAGGAGTTTCTTTGAACATCAGTGTTCCTGTCTGCAGAAATGAGACCGTAATATGCAATTCCTTTCCAAAGTACCTTGAGATCTGAAATGTCTGAACATACTATATAATAAGTAGGTTTTGTTATCAGTTAGTAACACATTGTTTGTACCAGATGTATTAGAGAAAGACAGAAGAGATCATGTGATGTGCGGTATGGAATAAACTCCCCAAGGGAAATTCCTTCTTTATCCATGACAATTTTACCTAAATGCAGAGGTAAAAAGAGTGGCATTCTGAAAAGACTCTGGTCAAATTGCTTTTTTATCCAAGGAGTGGTAGAATTAACATGCTGTCTGGTACACAATTACTGGGAGGAAGAATACATTTGCCAGCATATCTGCATTTTGATACTCCTGCCATATAAATCTGACACACTAGATATCAAATGCAAGCACAAGAATCTGCATACTCATCTTTATCAATATTATAATACAAAGAAAGAAAACTGTTGGTTTGCTTGATGATTAAAAAAAATCCCTAATGGGCAGGAAAATTTTTGTTAGGTATCTATCTGCAGATCTCAGCACCATTCTTTTACTGGGTGATCTATAATCTTACTCTGAAGTCACTTCAAACCTATGGAAGAAGATCCCAAAGGTCAACAAAACAAGTAATTTTTCTTCTTTGAACTGGCATGCAATTTCTACATTAAATAAAATTTATACTCCTACATAAACAGACTGCTCAAAATTAATGTCTTCCTACCTTTATCCAGTTATCTTCTCATGATTTTAAATAATCAGAAGTCATAACTTATGGTATATGAAGACCTGAGTGTTTTATATGTTGTTATCATTCCTGAAGATGGCTTCCACAGATGTATGTACAGCCTGCAGTGTGTGTGTATATATCGTCTCTCTAGTAACTACTAAGCCTCTGGAGACAAAGCCACCTCTTGTGCAGTTCTTAAGTACATGAATAACCTTAAGCACATGACTCATTCTGTTGATTGGAATATCATCTCATGTATTTAAAGTTACATACATGCTGAAGTGATTTGATGGATCACGGGCAAAACAAGTAGGGACTGTAGCACTGTGGGGCTGATGATGCTCTTGTTGTAAGACTCATTATCCCTGGTTTTGCATTAATTTTAACAAAACAGAGCATTTGTGATTAGTGGGAATTCTTTAAGGTTTATTTTAATTTGTTTGATTTTATTCCATTGTGCATGGCCTGTTTTTATGCTTGTGTTTCCAAGGAAACAGTTGTAAAGTGGAATTTGATATGATGTGTTATCAGGTTCCTTGTCAGCAAGTTTCAAGTGATGGTTATGAACCTGACAAATTAAGTTTGAAAAAATTATGATTTGAGTATTAAGATAGTGCTACAAGTATAATGTTTGTTGTCATGTGAATTATGTTCTAATGCTTTAATTTGGGGCGAAACAGAGAAATTGTTCTGATCACTACAAGGAGGTCATAGTATTGATAGCACACATCTAATATACAATGTACACAACACTGGAAGCAATGCTTGAGTATGCTGCTGGTTTGATATAATCTCATGAGAAAGTACACTGAGTTAAATTAAATGGACTCCGTTTAAGAAACCTTTTATCTTTAATAGGTGGCTAAAAGTAAAAGGAAAGTGAAATCTAACTGGGGGGGGGGCTGTGTCTTATATACCAAAATACAAGTGGATGTTGCAAATACAATAAGTCTATGATGTGGATGCAGTACTTTGGATGATATTTACAATCTGTTAATTGCTGTGCAAGCACAAACACAAATGTTTATTCCAAAACATTTGTACAAATGTATGTGTTTAAGAGAGCAACAAACAAACTGAAGTTCTGTTCCTCAGCTCCTCAGCTTCATTATTCTCATCACAATAATGAAGGCCCCTTGAGTAAATGCACCAAAAAAAAAGCATTGCTAAAAAAAAGAAGTCTTCATGAAAAATACTCTAGGTCAGAAATGCTCTAGATCCAAGTTTGTGTCTGTGACATTTTTCAGATATTGACCTCAGGACAAAGTTGGCTAGGAAACTCCAAACTCATAGTGAAGACTCTGTTTCATATAATACTGTTTTTCAGCGGTCAGAGGTCTCTATCTTAATTAGAGCCTGAGGAACAGGATTTCACAGGAAACTTAATGTCAAGCAAGGAGTAAAACCTGGTTTTCCTCAGCTGTAGGCAATTGCCCTAGTGCCTAAGCTGATCTCCTTCCCCCAATTTACAAGTGATGTGAAAATGAAAATGAAAAAATCTAAATGGGGGTTATTGAAATGTTTACATCTTGACATCTTCAGAACACAGAATTTTCTCTCCTTTTTCTTGTTCCAGTTTCATAAATTTAGGAGCTAAGTCTTCCAAATCCTAGCTTTTTTACACATGAGAAAGTTGCTGCCTGCTCCTGATTTGGTGTTCCTACCTTGAACCTTTAGCAAGTGTGATTCCAGGGAGGTGAATAACACTTGAAAAGAATAAATGCTTTCCCTGTAGACTAAAGTGTTTACAGTGGCCCAAAAGTGTGTAATTTTTAGTGGTTTTTTTTAAGATTTCTGACCAAAGATAGATGAGGTGTTAGAGGTGAATTAATTTCAAGCATAACCCTGCGTGGAGAAATCACTATTTGTATAGTTGTTTATGCAAGTGTACAAAATGTGCACGTGCATACACAAGTACACTTATTGTGGATTTTTTTTTGTTTTTCATATATTAAGACTAAAACCAGTTTATGGGGTTTTTTGTATTAACAATTTGAAGTCAGTTAATTTAAAATCAGCATAGCTGGACTTGGTGAGGCAAGGGTGAAGTGTACACTCAGTCATAGAAGTAATTTCATTTAAAATATTGCATTATTGTAGTTATATTTGCCTTAGACTTTTCCCTTTAGTAACAGTTTAAAAGAAGGAAAAGGAAAACAATTCATCTTGAAGACAATTGAACCTGACACAAAAGACTGTAAAAGCTTGAAAGATGGTCTAATGTGGAAATACATATTTCAACAATTTGTAAATTGTGCATTGTATACTTAATGAATAATTGTGGTCTGCTTGCCATATATGAATGTAGACAATTGTTAATGTACTATCATGTCAGTCCATGCGACAGAGACATTATATTGTTGACACAAAAATGCACATTGAAGAAACAGCACCAAAGAAAGAAATAACTTTCCACTGTTCAAGCATTAATAAAAGAGCTATTTTAATGTTGTTAGAGGTTGGAAGAAGTCTCATTTTGACACAACTGAAACTTTAAAGATCCCCTTCCTTAAATGTATATTACAAGAGTGTAAAATGCATCCACATATGATGTGTTGTTATCTTGTCTGTCTCTTTTTCTAATTCCGTCTTTTGATGTCATTTAAAAATGGCTAGGGGAGTGTTTTGAAGGCTTTTAAGACAAAAAAAAGAAAAAAAAGCTGGTCTCATTTCCAAGACAAGTCTTGCTATGAAGTCTCAGGAAGCAGTTTGGGTGAGTTACTGCAAATCCTTTAAGAAAATGGAAATACGCAGGCTATAACAGCTCTATTTAAAATAGAAAATCTACTTTGCGTGTGTGTGTGAGTGTGTGTGTGTGTGTGTGTGTGTGCAGGCAAACATGGCATTCAGGAGAGTGAAATGAAATGAGCCAGAAACTTCTCACATTTTCCTGGCATCTGTGGCGTGTCGCCATATGAGAACCATATGACTGCTGGCAGATTGGCATGTCAGCTCAAGCATGTACAACTTGACCTCACGGAGCTCTGTGTTTATCAGTTTATAACAGGAATATTGATACAATTTTAGCTGCAGTCTTTCTGTGCAAGGACACTTCATCCTTTCACAGTCCTAATTCTCCTTTGCTAAAATGACAGCACCTTGTTTTTGAAGTTGCTTTTCCACTCGGGGAAGAAAAAAAGCAAAGGCGGCAGAAGACAGCAGAAAGCTGTTCTGTGTGCCAGAATGATGTTTCATTCATTGTTTTGTTAACTGTGAAGTTCTTAGTGGAGTTTGTCGTGGGATTGCCTGACTGACTTGTGCTGTCTTTGTGGTTGAAAACCACAGCAGTATTAAAGACAGAGGTGGAGACAAAAATCTGTATCATGTTAAAGCTGAAAGACAATGTTGAAGTATACCTTCACAGAGAAGATTATTGTCCTGGCATTTATTCACTCGAAAGGATAAAAGGACAATACATAAAAATGTGGATGGGTAGATTTTCACCTCAAGTTGGCTTTAGTTGGCTTCATATTCAAATGAGTGGAATGCAAGCATATATTAATTGCCACAACTCCTATATATGCAGTTAAATATCAGAATGGTGGATGTGGTAGAGAATCTGAGACAAATAGCTCTCCGTCAAGAATGAGACACTGGAGAGAAGTGTAATCATAAATCTGAATTTGCTTGAAAAAATCAGACGTCATACAAACTTATCTGGCTGTCTATGGCCACATGTGAATTGATAACAATGAAATGATGTGGATACAGCCTGACCATGATCTGGATTGTAGACAGAAATAAAAAGTACAGAGAGCACTTTTGACAATACAATTTCATTTAAATTGCCTTTGTCACCATAATTTCCTTCAAGATTTAAAGTTTATCTTTGATCCTACGCACTTAAACATACACTTAATGCTATGACTTGTTCCACTTAACAGCGTGGAAAGATGATGTAATGAACATGCATTGCTTCACATTAGTGGTTGCAACTATACTTACACTGCCTTTCAGAAATAACATTGTTCATATCTGCTCAAGCTTCCTTGAAAGTTAGGATTTAAACTCTTGAAATTTTTCTTATTTTCATGGTACTGGCAATTTAATTCAAATTTCATCAGGGTGGATTCTAGGATGGAAGTTAAATCTTTCTCACTCACTGTCTTGACCAGAAACATCATAGAGATGGTACTGTAATGACTAGCTTCTTTGAAAAGATTGGCATGAAGAGTACATGGAAAAGTAGTGAAGAATAATAGCAGGAAAATTTAATTAGATGACATCCTGAAGAGAAAGAAGAAAATTAGAACAATTTTGCTTGTTCTATTAAAAAAAACCCAACCCAACCCAACCCAAACCAAACCCGGCAAACTAAGAACTGAAACAAAGTGTGTAAAATCTCTGTTTCCCCAGAGGCACACTATGGGACACTATGGGATACAAAGCAACATCCTGCCACATGCAACTATATAACTCTATATAACTTGGACAGGGAATCTGAGGTGATCAAAATTGCCATTTACAACGTCTTTGAGAGAATTTATCAGAAAACCTAAAATATTTGGATGTATTGTCCAGAATCTCATTCAACGGTCTTTTCACACTGATGGATTGGAAGAAAGCAAAAAAATAGAAATAAAAAAGGGAGGGAAAATGGCTCTGTTCTGCTGAAAATGGAGAGCTATTTATTTCTAGTTTATTTTGGCAGGTGATGTTTGGCCAGCAAATCTAATATTGTGGTAAGGCCAAACGTGTTTGAGTTTACCCATCTGTAACCTCTACACAACCTATGAAATTTAAAAAATTCAAATTTTCAGAATCTTTCATGCATGATGAACTCTGATTTAGTTTTCATTATCATCTGTAGTCTGAATCTCTGCTGATAGCCTGAGAAAACTTGCCATATCAAATTACTGCAAAAGATGTCCAGTCTCTGGAAAAGAGCAATGAGCAATATCTATTTGACAATTGTCTTTTTTGTTGGCCGAGACATACTCGGTCAAAAGCGCCACTATGGATTGATGATGACATCTAAAGGGGCAAAGTACATACTCAGAAAGACCACTGAAAATCAAATACAGACACAAATTCTCATGGATGTGTCGGTTCATGAATTCACACACACATTTGCACTGTTGCACGCTCAGAACTGGGAACAAACTGACGATATATGGGTGAGCTAGACTCTCTCTAAATTGCATATATGGTCTCTGATTTTTTTTCCTCTATTAAGGAAATAAAAAGCCCCAAGAGATTATTTGCAATTACAACCACATTTTCTTATCACGTTTACTTTATATATAATGTATTTTCTTGAATGGTAGCAAAAATATGTTGAGAGGTAGTAGGAATTGAAAGTATACCTGTGGCTCATGGTGGTGGCATGCCTTTTTAAATAAAGGTAAAGCCACTTCTGAGCTTTGAGTTCATCTTAAGCCATGGGCACCAAATAATCAAATTGTAGTCATCTGGGGAGAATGGCATAAATCTTCATAAAACAATATAAAAGATCTTACAGTTGTTACAGTATAAACTTGACTGAATGGTAGATTTATACATGAATAAGCAAAGCCTCTCATCATTAAATAGCACTTAGTGTAAATGGACCAGTCAAGCTGTTTGTGCCTTTTTGTTCTTTTCATAGAAGTGTAGTGGGGGGTGCTTAAGCGTATGATTCAGAAGGGAGGGAAAATCATTTACTGCAGCATGTGGACAGGTTTGAGTGAGAGCAGATTTCCATGCAGGAATGAAATATGAGCCAGGGAAAACACCCCTTTTTGAACACACTCACAAGCCCTGATTACATGGCCCACAGCTGGAGTTAATCCAGATTCCTGTTTAATTAAATAGTAGCAGGCATTCTGCTGTACTACATCAAAATACACAAAGATGGAGGTGAAATGCAAAATGTGATAACCAATTCCTCTTCATTGTTACTGAGAAAAGGTAAGATTTATTTAAAATAGTTCAATGAAAATCTATTAATTGCAGGGGATAAATTCTCACTGCATAAAGAAATGTACGTGATAAAGTGGTGGCTTGATACTAATGGAACAATGTTTATTACTGCATAAACTGTGTATCAAATAACCATCCCATCCTGAGCCCACATTATCCACCTGTTTCTGAAGAGGAATAGTTCAAACTTTTTTTCTTCATAGCAATAAGAAGAAAAACTTCAGCTGAAGGATCTCTATATTTAAAAAAAACCCTAAGATATACTATCCCATTTTAAAGCTGGGCACTTATTTATCCCATGGGCAAGACCTATCCTTCAGCATCTATCAATCAAGCTCTACTGAAGTCTTTCACAGGTGGGAGTTAGAAATTTCCTCAGTCTTTGGGACTAGCAACTCATCTACAATGGAAGTTGAGTGAGATGTGAAAGGCATCCTCCAAGGTTAAAGGCTATGACAGAAGTAAGCAGGTAAGAACGTCTTTACAAAAAATAAATATGTATGCTCTTCTTCTCCCTAAAAGGAAGATCTTTTCTTTATTACATTTTCCATCTTTGGCACAGGTATGCTGAATTCATTGCATGCCAGAGGCTGCCTGGTTGAGAAGACATAGATACTTGGGAAAACACAGAGCATGAATACTTCCTTTATCTGAAAAAATCAGTTTTTCCAGCATAACTTATCATGCAGGAAACAGTATGGACAGATGTTATGGTATTGTGCATTTTTATAACATTGTATGGCAAGCATGGCTAACATCCTTGAAGAAATAACAACCACACCACCACCATCTGGGTTTCCTCCTGTCGTGAAATATAAGGGTTGAGTTCTTTTTGCTATTTGGCTGAAGTCAACAGCAAAGAAAATTACTGACCATAGACAGCAAAGAGGTTCTGGGTCCTTGAAGAGAAAGACTATTGAGTCTTTCTCTTAAGCAAAAAATGTATGTCAAAAAAGTGGATGTCAGAGGGGCAACATTTCCCACTGTTGGGAGTGTTGGCCCACTCTCAAAGGAAAATATTTCCTTCTATTCTTTTTGCTAAAAGCACAAACTGAGAGGAATAAACCCGAATTGCAGATGGTTTAACAGTGGTCAAAGCTAAATGTTGTCTTTAGGTAACTTCTTATTAACTGGTGTAAACCCTTTCACCGAGATTACTGAGCCAAAGATCAACAGGATTCAGCAAATGTACAAAACCTTTCTGTGGTTACTGAGAGCATTCAATCACATTAAATTAGAATACATTATTTCCTAACAGTATGAGTACTCCTATCCTAAAGAATGAAACACCTAGCTCATCCTGGCTAGGACATTGTTTCCAGTGCAGGCAGATGACTTCATATGGATTTTTAAACCTTGATGTGACATATCAGAGGCCAATTAGATGGACTATTGGTCTGACCTGACACGGTTATTCTTATATCCCTTTTGATATTGCTTGTCTTTTTGTCTGTTTTAGCATCATCCTTCTTATTACTTAGGCACACCTTTGAACATATAAAAATATATTATTTACATCACATACCTCGACTGCCCGTCCCACTGCCCTCTGCTCCATCTCTGGCAGTCTGAACATGTCACCCCTTCCCAGAGTCCTTCTGTATGTTTTTCCTCAATCTTTGACACGTTTCAACTCTGTGGGAACATCCTTTAAAGACTCCCTTAAAGAGTAAGGTAGAATTCATTTCCACCTTTCTCCACACATTCCTTCCACAGACTTGCCACTGTAGCAGGCTTGCCAGGGATGAAAAGGATGGCAATAAATGCATTCGAGAAATGCTGACACCTAGAAGAAAGAGCAGTGTTTCAGAAGAAGAAAACGTTTGCTCTAAATTTTGCTTAATATATGTGTAAAATCTTTCCAAAATACCTGTCTGGTTTCCAAACCCAGCCTCAATTATCCCTTTTTCTTTTCTGGGTTTGAGACCCCATGTTTGCCTCCCTCCCCACACACCTGGAAGAGGGTCTTCAGAAGTAATGCTTTGCTTCAGGTTTCCTCTCCCAGGCTGCTCCTGGAGGCCGGGGTGCAGCTGGCCTCAGCTTGCGCTGCCACACTGGTACTGGCTCCCATTTCACACCCCTGATGTTCCTGGCAGCCGAGCTGCATTAGAAACGTGCTTGTGGGCACCGTGCTCTGGGCAGTGCCTGCTAGAATACAAACCCCAGGTAAATCATGTGCTCTACAAAATTAAGTATTTGGATCCAAGAGTAGAGGGATATCACCTCCATTTTCTTGCCAGCCACATCGCAGCCTGTGCAATGCATTTACTTTATGACATCTAAAAAGTGCAAGGATTTTCCATCACAGCTGCTTCATCTATATGCGTTATATGTGTGCTCCATGCATATACAGTGTGTCTATGGCCAGCCTGAGACTCCTAAGAAGCCTTATAGGGCTTCCACACTAGCAGCATCTCCCATGAGAGTCTGTGAGGTTTCCTGGTGTGGAGATGCAGATCACATTCCTACTGCAGGAAGGCAGGAGCAGGCAGGGATGCCCCAGACTGGTAAGGCTGTTGCCCTGCAGCTCAGTCCTGTCTCCTGGTGCTGCTAGGGAAAGCCTGGAGCACCCTATCTAGGTCGTTTTCTCACTGCATAGTCATTGCTTTAGTTCTTTTTTCCTCTCTCTTCTTGTTTTTGCTTGTTCAGACTATATTTGGTCACCTTGATTTCATTCTCCATGCATTAGTCCTATTTATTTCGTTTTCTTGTAATGGCCTTGGTTTTTCCAGCTGCTTGTTTCTTTCTACATGTCTACAGCTCCTTCTCTACCTAAATCAGAGAACTTAATGTCTTTAGGGAAAGAAGCCCTAGTTAGAAACCTAGGCTTTTACTTTGGCAGAACGGATTTTCCTCTCCTTATGGCAATTTCCTTCTTTCCCCCAAAATACAGTTTTAAAAACAATTGGAAACATAAGCCAGACTGAGCTAAAAAGAAACCCAGTTTTAATAAAATGTCATTCGGGTTTGAATGACAGAGCGAGGCTGTGCATTTGATATACTATAAAAAGCCTTAAACACCAGTATATTATGAGAAAAAATAACTGCTATTCTTCATGAAGGTGCCATTTATCAGCATGTGAGAAGGTTATTCAAGTGAATAGATTAACAAACATGAACTAAAGTGTAATGTTTATCAGCTGTCCTGTTTAACTCTAAATAACATCATGGAAGATGGCTCTTAAAGATGAAATGGCCATCAATCAATACACATTGCCATTTTAGAGGGGAAGCTATATATAGCCCTATGGAAACAATGCATACATGAGGTGTGCCACCGGGGGTCACTCCACCAGGCAAAGTAGAAAGGCTGAATCACACACCTTGGGAAGGCACAGGCAAGCACTCTATCATTTTAATAACACTCTCACTGCAGAAAGTTTCACCAGTTATGGCCGCGATGCTTAATTGCTCTCATTTATCTCCCTAATAAATGATGTCATTGACTTAGAGCTGTAGTACAAATACAACTGGCAAGTCTGTAAGTAAACCTGCTATCCGCACCTACTGACGAGAGTGGGGGAATAAATGGGAATACAAAATGCAGCAAAGGCCTTAACAATGTAGACAGATGAAATTTAGGACAGCAAAACCAGTATTTTTCTGCCTTCTTTCTCTATTTGTCTGAGACCACCTAAATTTATTGAGCAGCGATACACTAAAAATACATACAGAGAAACCCCAAATGCTCTGAGTGCAGAAGTAAGCCTATTTTGTAATGCTGGCTGGACAGTTGTCCTTTGTATTTTCACATAGTCAGAGATAGCTGAGAGGCAGTGCAGTGGATCCCTCTGTGCATAGAAAAAAAAGCTTTCAGAATGTTTTTCACATGAAAAACAACAAGGTGCTTGGTGACAGCCAGCATGGCTTCACTAAGGGGAAATCCTGCCTGACCAGTTTGGTGGCCTTCTATGATGGGGCTACAGAATTGATGGATAAGGGCAAAGCAGTTGACGTCATCTACCTGGACTTGTGCAAAGTGTTTGACACTGTCCCACACGACATCCTCCTCTCTAAATTGGAGAGACATCAATTTGATGGATGGACCACTCGGCGGATAAAGAACTGGCTGGATGGCCGCACACAAAGAGTTGTGGTCAATGGCTCGATGTCCGGCTGGAGACCGGTAACGAGTGGTGTCCCTCAGGGATTGGTGTTGGGACCGGTCTTGTTTGACATCTTCATCGCGACATGGACAGTGGGATTGAGTGTGCCCTCAGCAAGTTTGCCGATGACACCAAGCTGTGTGGTCCGGCTGATACGCTGGAGGGAAGGAATGCCATCCAGAGGGACCTTGACACGCTTGTGAGGTGGGCTGATGCCAAACTTATGAAGTTCAACCATGAAAAGTGCAAGGTCCTACACCTGAGTTGGAGCAATCCCAGGCACAGCTACAGACTGGGCAAAGAAGAGATTCAGAGCGGCCCTGCAGAGAAGGACTTGGGGGTGCTGGTCGATGAGAAAATGAACATGAGCCAGCTGCAGTGTGCGCTCGCAGCCCAGAAAGCCAACCGTATCCTGGGCTGCATCAAAAGGAGCATGACCAGCAGATCGAAGGAGGTGATCCTGCCCCTCTACTCTGCTCTTGTGAGACCTCACCTGGAGTATTGTGTGCAGTTCTGGTGTCCTCAACATAAAAAGGACATGGAACTGCTGGAACAAGTCCAGAGGAGGTCCACCAGGATGATCAGGGGACTGGAGCACCTCCCGTATGAAGACAGGCTGAGGAAGTTGGGGCTGTTCAGCCTGGAGAAGAGAAGGATGCGTGGAGACCTCATAGCAGCCTTCCAGTATCTGAAGGGGGCCTATAAGGATGCTGGGGAGGGACTCTTTGTCAGGGACTGTAGTGACAGGACAAGGGGTAATGGGTTAAAACTTAAACAGGGGAAGTTTAGATTGGATATAAGGAGGAAGTTCTTTCCTGTTAGGGTGGTGAGACACTGGAATGGGTTGCCCAGGGAGGTTGTGAGTGCTCCATCCCTGGCAGTGTTCAAGGCCAGGTTGGATGGAGTCTTGTGTGGGATGGTTTAGTGTGAGGTGTCCCTGCCCATGGCAGGGGGGTTGGAACTAGATGATCTTGAGGTCCTTTCCAACCCTAACTATTCTATGATTCTACGATTCTATGATTATTCTCTCATGAGGTAGAATAAAGAAAGTAATAAAGTGAAAAAAACAAACAAAGGAACTGAAGCAAAAAAATGTGCCCCCCAAATGGCTTTACTCAAGCTGAGTGAACAAACAGAAAAATAAAACAAACAACCCAACCCACAAACAAATACATTTTTAGCAGTGACACTGCTTTATCTCCATAGGGTACAAATCACTGCCATTTCCAAATCTTTACCTCCCTTGTGGAGGTTACCACCTGTTGCATTTCCAGCAGGTCTAGATGGCGTTGCTGTGGCTTGGCCAGGGGCCATCAGAACCACTGTGCCCAGGCAGGATGATCTGTGAGCATCCAGGAGATGTGTCCAAAGTGGCTGCATTTGTGTTTGCTTACTCGTTTGTTCTCCTATATTTCTATTTCTCTCCTATATCTCTAAAAGGAATCTGTTCTGACAGAGCTCAGCTTTGAGAGCCAGTCTGGACTTCTCATCTCAGCTCTGCCACTTAATGGTGGGAAACATGAGAGGGCTGTTAATGTCCTTCTTCCTAGAAATCCTCCTTTCCCAGTCTCAGGGATTAAATGGCTGGAGTTTGACAGTTGACAAAAGTTGCCTAATCTCCACTGACCTTTGTGCCTACAAGGGCAGAAAGCAGCAGGACTTTAGAAGTCTGAGCACACTAAAAGTGGTCATGCAAGATGATGGGAGTCTTGGGGCATCCTGTGCTACTTCATGCAGGAAATTATGTGATTATTTGAGATAAACTTCCTGGGAATTGCTAGGTTCCTCAACACAGGATCTAAAAAATGAAAGCTCCTTTAAGGAAAGCATAAAGGGAATGAGGGAAACAGAGCATGAGCACAGAAAAGCCAAGGGGCTTCTGCAGGGCGGAATTAGGTAATCGTCTGCTTGAGCAAATGAGAGGTACAGCAGGGAAGGATCGGTGACCCTGCAACAAAGCAGGGCTGCTCCTTTCTCAGAACAGTTTGTTTATCATTCTATTATTCTATTGCTTTTCAAGCGAGGGAAGATGATTTTGAAAGATGCTCCCTGTTTATGGCATGGCTTTAGATTTATTTTTATTTTTTTTAAGGTCTTGCACCTCTATCTGGAGCGCTCAAACTGCCGGTGGGCAGATAGCTTGCCACTGCAGCACCGAGAGACTTCCTCAGCAGAGTTCACAACTGCGGCTAACAGTTTGGGTGGTTCTACTAAAAATACATTACACCTGGAGATACTTGATGACTCTTTTCCCAGAGCTGATGAAAATTACTGTTACTTTTTTGAAGGGAATTTTCAGGAAGTGTTAAAAATATCTGTAATAAGAGGAGTTGGCTCTAAATGTAATATTCGCCACAGCTTTGAACTGTTGGCAAATCCAGTTTGCTTCCTACAGTATCCCCACATTTCTTTATGGAAATAATTTCACACAGTTGGAATCTGTGAGAAAGAAGGTGATAAAGGTCACGAAATGATACCAGATTTTAATTTCTACTGTATGAAATTCATAGTGTGCAGGATCACAAACAGCAGCTAACAAGTTAGATTGTATTCTTAATATAGACCCTTTTGTGATTCGACCTTGACTTTTTTTTACGTGAAAGCACAAGAGGTTGATATTGTGTGGGAAGTTCAAGGCACCCAGAATACAGGGTGTAAAAATAAGGAGAAAAAGGATTTCGTTCCCCATTTTAGACACCTTCTAAAATATTAGAAAAATGTTTCAGGTCATTTCAGAAACAGTGGTTTTGAAATGTTGGTAGAATTTTAAAAAATTATGGAATTAAACCTTTGTTTTTATAAATGGCTCTCACCGGTGTTAGAGAAAATTGTAAATGAAGAGGAACTAATTCTTACTAAACTGCAAATTCAAATTTGTGGTTAAAAATACTGAAGAAAAAGATTTCGGTTTGTTCCACAGTCTCTTTAAAGCCTTTCAATTTTCCTGGGTGAACAACCTGGAAAAACAATGGAACTTTACAAAAAGCTTCGGTTTTGCTGACTCAGAATTGTAAACATTTCACTCAGGCATCTGTGGCAGCAACAGGCACTTGGTCTGTGAAGGGCTAGGGTTTTACTAGGAACAGAAGACTGCAGTAGAAGTAGGGAATAGGGACAGGAAAGTCAAGAAACTACTGCACAAATTATAGAGTGGTGGAAAATGGAAACACCAAGAAGAAAGGTAGTAACATGAAAGGAGACTCAACAGCTGAGACAAAGGAGCTATTGAGAATACGAACTGTAGATGGAAAGCCAATGAGCTGTATTGGCATCATGAAGGAAGCATTAAAAGGTTTTAGGAAACAGACATTAACAAGCAAAAGATGCAGAAGAAAAGATCACAGTGAGGCACTGGTGACAGTTCTGAAAGTGGGATGGCTAAAGAAGAGAAATATGATGTAGAGATAGTAGAAAGGGTATGGAATGACAGCTGGAAATGTGTGTGCAAGCCGCTGTGAACTAGCCATGTGTGTTCCACAATAACACATATTCATTTATTCGCTCTGGGTGAAATCCTGGCTCTGTGGCAGACCGTGGGAGTTTTGCCATTGACTTCACTAGGGCCAGGATTTGCTGGTTTTGGTTTAGTTCCACGAACAGTGTCTGTTTCATTTTAAGCGCAGAAAGATGTTTAAAAATGAAAAAGTTAAGTTTGAAAATCAAAAAATGTCATTACTCAAAAGGTTGGACCACAACTACAGAAACCCCTTCCTCAGAAACCAGTTGGGTGGGCAGCTTCTGAATTAATGGAATGGAATGGAATATTTATTTGGAAGGGACTTAACACGATTATCTAGTCCAACTGCTTGATCAGTTCAGGGCTCACCAAGTTAAAGCATGTTGTTAAGGGCATTGTCCAAATGCCTCTTAAACATTGACAGGCTTGGAGCATCAATCACCTCTCTATGAAGCCTGTTGCAGTGTTTGACCACCCTCTCAGTAAAGAAATGCTTCTGAATGTCAAGTCTAAACTGCCCCTGGTGCAGCTTTGAGCCATTCCCACATGTCCCATCACTGGATTCCAGCAAGATCTATCTGCGCCTCCCTCTCTGCTTCCCCTCCATAGAAAGCTGTAAGGAGGAATGAGGTCTTTCTCTCAGCCTCCTTCTCTCTAAACTAAGCAAGCCCAACTTCCTCAGCCACTTCTCATAGGACATGCCTTCCAGTACTCTCACCAGCTGTTCTGCCCTCCTCTAGATGCATTCAAGGACCTTCTTAAATTGTGAGGCCCAGAACTGCACACAGTATTCAAGCTTTATCATGTCTGCCTAGAAATGGTGATAAATCCCCTGGCCACCAGCCATTTTTGTTGTTCTTATGTATGGCTGTACAATAGACAAAAGGCATATTATTTCTTTCTTCTATTTTTGTGTTCTGCAAACAAATTTCCACTAACATGAAATTTCAATAAAAGTTGACAAGAAATATCAATGTGTAGATAATATATAGTAATAAATCAGTGAATTTTCAGTAGCCTGTTACTTGAGTATAGTTTTGTGATAACTAAAATATCAAAGTGTATTTTAAACTAAAGAAGTTAAAACCTGATCTTTGGGAAAGCAATAAGGATTTTTAGCTGGGTTTCAGTGAAGTTGTTTTTGATGCTAAATAAATATCACATGTGAATATTAGCGTAACCAAGTAGGATATTGTTTGATTCAAAATACAGATATACTATATACCAACTGAATCATGCAAATAGAGCTGCTTTGGGTGTTATCAGGGTAATGATGTTGTAAAACATTATTCCTGACTGGTAACCTTATCTTTCACACCCTTTGCAAGATATCTAAAATGCCATATTAAGAGAGTTTTAAAAATAAATAATTTCTTCCACTTCCTGGAGTGAAGTGCTTTTCATCAGAGCATACATTCAGTATAAAAATAAAAGGAAACCTTTGCAATTTTTCTGCAAAATTAAACATCGCTATCTGAATCACTGACAGAAATATATTTCAATATTTCAGGCTAAAGATCTTTTGTAAATGTTTAGTTACCACATTCAAACCTTTCAACACTTCACCCAAAATCACATTATTCTTATGAAGATACAACAAGAAGTCAAAAAGTAAAATGTAAAAAGCTCCACTTCAGTAATACGAAGGTTGTGAAATAAGGTGACAGCATCCAGGAAGCTCAAAGTTGTGGCTGACAGTTTGTCCTTAACTCAAGCTGTGTGAAAAAAATTGAATAGCACTAATGCATGTTAGCTGAGCCCAAAATTTGAACCCCTCGGCCCATCCCTCTGTCTCTATTTGAGTTATGGGAGCTGTTGTTTTAAGGTCTCATTTTCAAACTTGGCTTCGGTGTTGCTGTTAGGGGACTTGTGTGGCACTTCCACATAAAATAAATCTTTGCTCCAAGAGCTCTGTCTTGTTCGGGTATGTGCCAGTGTAGTAGCCAGGACACAAGATGTTGGTTACAAACATCAGTGTCTTTCTGTAGGCTTCAGTGAACACGCAACAGCTTGCTGTACACCTACTGAGAAAAGCTTTTCCTCCTTTCTATCTTTCACCCTTGTTATAGTTTATTGGCCTTTAACATACTTCTAACCTGTGATACACACTAAGGCTAACACTTAACAAGCTAAGTACACCATATATGTTTAAAATCTCAGGGGAACTCAGAGGTGACCTATAGGTGAAATCTATTCCTTTCTAGGAACAGAAGCCGATGACAGAAAAGTCAGCTCTAGTGGTGATTGGGGAAAATACCTGCATTTCAACAGATTTGTAGTCAGCTTAAGGGAAGCAGGACGGACTTCCACTCATGCCTTGAGAATTCTGAGAGTAGAAATAAGTTCCCTGAAAACTGAGTAAAGCAGCTTTTATTAGTCCACAGCCTAAGGAATCTCTCTTGCACTTCCTAATATACCACCAAGAACACTGTTTCAGCTATAAAGAAATACTTTCTCAAACTGTTCAAATCCTGCTATGCCTTTTAAAAATAGAGTTTAGGCTGGGCAGGATGTACAAAAGCCTGTGTCTATCTCGTAGCATTTCTTTTTTTCCAAACTGTGATTAAATATTCAATACCTGTAGCCTGTAAATCCAAAGGATTCCCTGTATTTCAGTGTAAGCAAGGTGTCTGCAGGATTTTGATGATTACTTTCTTTGAATCCTCCTTTCTCTAGCATTGCTTCCCAAGTTACTGTGTACTTGTATTACAGATTAATCTGAGCAATTTCCATAAGAGTGAGCCTTGACAATGTTCACTGGTTCTCATGGGATAACACTTCTGTGACCCCTATTTGTGAAACCTTCCTGCCCATTCCTGGCAACGTCTTCTTAATAAACCTGAGATCAAACAACTGGAGGAAGGTAGCAGAACAATACTAACATTTTGTAAAAAGAACCAACCAACCAACCCCCACACTAGAGAAGGTACTTAAAAAAATTAGAACATCTGAGATAAAAGGTGTAGAGAACATGACAATCTGTCAGTAGAAGTCTGAGCTGATAAAGCCAGCAGTTTGTTGAAATGTAACGGCCTTCTACTAAAATGCTGGGAGAGTAACAAGGCACCCGTGCAAAAAAAGAAGGAAAAAAAGAGGCTGAATGGACATTTTAATTAACTCATGTGCAATTTTAATTAAAAACATAATGTGTCAGGAAAATGAATAATGCCTTGGGGCGATAAAATAGCTAGATTTTCTGTTCAGTCTTCTGCTTCATATATTTTATGGAAGTAGGATATTATTGTTAAAGGAGTTAAACACCCCCTCCAACCTCCCACCCCCTCTCCATATACATCCAACTGAGAATACATAATGTAACAAAAAACAAAGGTGTGAACAAAAGGAACAGGATTAAATCAAGATAACGTACAAGATATTCTGTGTTGCCATTGTGTTGGCCGTGCCACAGCTCTTCTGGATTTTAACACAAAAACTTTGACCTTCAACTTCAATGTCAGTGTTTTGGTCTTAATACCTAAAAAACATGGGTGCCCCCATTTTTTTGAGCAAAAACTTGAAGAAATGTCTGAGTATTATCAGGCCTTCATGAAGAAGTGGTGGTCTCCAGCCTTTACAGATTAAGCCACTCTAAGCTGTTGCGGTTCTGTAACTGTACCAGAAGTCACGTGACTTTTTAAATAAGAAAACTAAAGCTTTCAAATATCAGAAAGGAAAAGAAATAAAATAAACCAAGGGGAACAAAAGTTGAGGAAAGTTAACTTTTCCCCAAATGGAAAATGTGGAATGTCTAAACCTATTTATTTCATTTCTTTGCCCAGATACCACTCAGCCCTTACTGAAAGAGATTTGAAATTCTAGCAGCTATAGCATAGCCTGGGGCAAAGGCAGGGTCACAAGCACCATCATATAACACATTTTAAGGGCTGTCAGAGATGTTTCTTCAGTCTCTGTGTCCTCAGCAGTCCCAGAGTCACTGGCTTGCTGCAGGGACTTGCTACCTGGTCATACCTTTTCTGTGGCTCACATCACTTTGACTGTAAATCACATCTAAACTGTGAGAAGGCTGTTTTCCTTAATGCACTCTGAAAGCATATGAAGCTTTGTGTGCAAACAGTTCTGGGCCACATTCAGTCTGCATCAGTTTTTGCAGCGCTTTAGTTCAATGGGCTTCCATGTGAAGTCCTGACACCCAGGATCTCCTCTAAATGTCCCTGTGTATGTTTAAGATCCTAAATTCAAGTTTCTAACTTTAAAAATCTGGTGCCAGCTAAGAGCAGTTTCTAGGCTGATTTTTCTTTTTCTCTTCTGAAAGAAAGCAGGAAAAAAAGGTGCAATGCTGTGATGAGCTGGTGCCTATGAGTGTCCATGAGAGAACAGGTAGGGCAGCATAGGCAGCAGCAATCCAAAAGCTGTCTGCTCCATGACTTTGAGCAAATTACTGATTTGGAAGTGGAGGTAACAATACTGAAAGTGGGCAAACACTCAGTGCAAATGTTGTTCCTCGGCACGAAGTATCACTACTAGAAATAAAGTGAAAGTCTCTGTGGGATCTGCACATAACAAGTTGATCTCAGAGCTCTTAATGAGCAACCCGTTCCCCAGCCTCATCAGTATTTGCCTGCACATTAGCAAGCACAGCAGAAGCCCTAATCTAAACCCTACAACTTTTATTCATGAGTGACAAACCCTTTCATACCATGGCACTGCCAAAAGCAACTATTTCATGGACATTAATAATCACTACCTGAAACAAAGTGAAAGATTGTTGCTCAGGCTTCCTAAGGAGTGACACCAGTCCAGATAGAGCAACAAGGAACTGATGTGCTGCATTTGCTGGATCCTGCCGAAAGAGATATTGGTGAACAGTTGTACCACTCTTCTTTCTGAAGTTTTTTCACTTGAGTAGGATTTGGGTAGGCAAATTTTAGGCACTAGGAATTGGAATTTTGGATTCCAGGATGAGATTTTTTGACCTGGTCCTGTAACAGGACCAAATGTGATTAATGGATTTGCTCTGGACTTGGGGAGAAATTTCTGCTAGCTGCAAACTCTCTGAAACCCTAGTTCAGTAATTTTGTTCTCTCTGCCTACCTGTATGGTGGTGAGCACAGCACTTCCCTAGCTCTGAGACTGCTGTGAGGACACAAAGGCTATAGAGTCCTCACACCCTAGCATAGTGGAATCACATAGATGCACACACAGGAGAGACCAAGCGCTGCAGGGCCACATCTGCCAAAGTCCCCAGGAAACATACTTGTAAAATCTTCCTTGTCTTTTCTCTTCCTGCTCCATTTAATTTCCTGTAATTCTGTCATCCCCCCAGCTTTCCCATATCTGGTTTAGGTTTTTTCCCAAGGAACTCCCCACACTTGCTGAAGGGTTATGGATCTGCACTGAAGCAACAGCACAGGAGTCCCTCTCAGAGTTAATGTACAAGGACAAACACTTGCAGTGTTTCACAGCAGGTTTGTTTCTTCCCCAGGGCAGGCAGTGGTGGAAGGCTCGTTGAACAAGCTGGGGCCGACCCTGCAGAAGCACCTCTGCCTCTGGAGTTGCAGTGGTGTCAGATGTACCCTCATCACCACTGTTCACTGCCCAAACTTTAAGATTCAAGACAAGCTATGTTTTTTAGCCATCCATCAAATAGTGGAGGGCTTGCTGCAGGAACATGCAGGGTTTAGACATTTAACGAGCAAATATGAGGTAAGGATCAGCCTACAAAAGCCTCTGCATCTGAGGTCACTGCATTTAGACTGTGTATGTGTCTGCATTCACTGAAAACACTGAAATTCCTGAAAGCAAGGTTGAAATGTCTGTTTTCCAGAGCCTGAGGGAAAAACCCAAACTGATTTTCACTGTACAGAAAATTCTTTTATTAGAAGTGCTTCTTTAATGCTTCCTCAGACCTGTTACTTGTCTTTTCCCCTTTTTGGTTCCCATCAAATTATAGGCTATGGCATATGTAATAAATAAAAACTACAATTCCAGGTTGCATGCACTATTGCTGAACAAATGTGTTCTAGCAATATGCCTGTCATTTATATTTACTTCTCATAAATGATCTTGCTTTTGGCATGGCAGGAGTGACCACAGTAAGAGTTAATTTTATGCAAATTCTGGAGAATATTCAATGTAATCCTTTTTTTTCCCTTCCACCCTCCCCCCCTCCCCCAGTCATTCACTTGATTCTAAGACTGTCATTCACTAAAGGAACACACCGTTTGATTTAGGAGAGCAATCACGGTTCATGTTTCAAATCTTGAATATTCACAATAAACTGAAACAAATTGTTACAGAATTATTCATCAAATTGCTTTGAATAACAAATAAATACAGTGGAATTATGGCCTGAATGCAGATGCTTCACAAAGGGGCAAATACAGTAAAATGAACTAAATAAATTCTTAGCTGCTAATAAGGGGTTAGACTGTTACATTCTTCTATTGTTTGAGCATCAAGTTCATTTGTAACCTCTCCATTGATTTCAGTGGGATGATCTTCACTGCTATGATTTGCAGTATAAAAATTTTGCCATAAAAATGTTGAGCAACAGAAAAGAAAAACAATTTGATACCTTGACCTAGTGTCTTTATTTCTGGCCATAGACTAGAAGGATCTGAAAAGACATATTTATTCACATGAGCTGTAAAGCAAATTTATTTGCTTGTGTCTCTGAGTCTATTTATAAACTTACACCAAATGTTAAGGAGTTGAAGTTTGTCCATTGAGTATTGCAGACCTCTCTCATAATTTCTCTCTACAATTGGCCAGCCTTAAAGGTCTCAAAAAATAGTGTCCCTAGGTCAGCTGGGATGCCTCATATGCATCTGTGTTTGTTAAGGGCCATTCTGCCTCTGATGGCATCAGGGTTGTGTCCTCTAGCTGCATTTGTGCAGCCTGAATTGAGCAGTCAGGGACTGAGCAGAGGCTCCAGAAGGCTAATTCTGGATACTGGCTGAAAGCTATTTTCTCTCAATTCCTACTTAAATCACTTTAAAAAAATACTGAAACCATTTATTTGTATTTTGCTTAGTAAAGATTTGTCTGCATCAAAGCTGGGAGCCAGGATTAAGTTGGTCACATTTGTTTTGGTAGAAGTCCACATGGGGACACTGCTGCAATAAATGTGCCTGCTTTTGAAACAGATCAGGACTGAAGTGAAATAGAAGTAAAACTAGCTGCAAGATCAGAATTTTTCACAGACTTCTTCAAGAGGTACAGGTGTAGCTCATATTCAAACCAACTAACTTGAGAACAAGTTCCATATTGACATACTTTATACCACCTTCTAGCCTAAATATAAGATCTCATTTCTAAAAGCATTCCACAAGAAGTGTTTTCCACCCTTCAGAGTACAAAACAAAATACCTGCCTAAACATCTGCAAAATCACCTAAGCTACTGAGGCCTGACATGCAGTTCAGTGGTTGTTAGCAGAGACTTTCCTCTTGTGTAACAGAGCTGTCCCTGGTAAAGCCTCTTTCTATACTGCTTGCCTACAAGTCAGGGATGGAAACGCCACTGAAACTCAACTCTGTCCTCTGGTTTAGAGGCCCAGAATTTTTTTTAATTACTCCTATACCCCCAAAATTATTATGATAAGTTTTTCTCACCTGATCTCCCCCAAAATACTTTCATTATGGCCATGAAATGGCTTGCAGTCATCATATAAATGTAACAGCACTTGGGACTTTCAGGTTATGTGCTTATTAATACCTCACAAAATGTTTCTGAACATAGTGGCTGCAAACAGACCTATGCATAGGTGGAGGAGTTCTACATACCCTTTTAAAGGAAGTTTCACAGGTCTAGGAGAATCC
This sequence comes from Lathamus discolor, assembly GCF_037157495.1. Lineage (NCBI taxonomy): Eukaryota > Metazoa > Chordata > Aves > Psittaciformes > Psittacidae > Lathamus > Lathamus discolor. The sequence continues at coordinate 124,073,943 of NC_088885.1, read as the reverse complement.
AGATCACCTTGACTGCTCTATAGACCCATCAAATATTTTGTATGAGAGTTTAAGCTTGTGAGCCCCAAAATTTTACTCATAAAGGAAGTGGACTAGATCATTTACAAAGAAATACATCATCTAATTTGTGTATACAGTGCAATCAGCACTGGAGGACCATAAATATTTATGTGCTTGGAAGGTAGATACATAAACAGCATCTACCATTATTTAGACTAGTAGATGTAAACCAACCTCTTTGCCTCAAGGTATCAACTAATCCTTACAGGATTTATCCCTTCTTCTCTGCACACTTACAATTAGTCTGGAACAAAATGAAAACCAGTGGCCCTGCAGGTTCCAGCAGCAAGCTCTGCCCATCCGTCTTCAGTTTCCCTATATGGCAAATACATATTGTCAGAAAAAAGAGGTTTAAAAAATTCAGAGGAATGAGGTTTGCCTCCACCGTTAATGTTCTCTGTTGCAGATGCAAAGATAATTAATGTAATGTAACACATCTTGAGGTAAACTAATGTGCATACAGATATAAACAACAATTTCAATCTTTTAAAGAGCACAAATCTGGTGCTTATTAGAACGGTTCATAATCACTCCCATTTCAAGTTCTGCATGAGAATATGCTGTAATGAGGAATTTAAAATCTTCTAATTAGACATGATTTTATAAAACAGACAGATAATAAAAATGGTGACAGTTGCACAGAGAAGGATGAGAAAACACTGTAGAGTGGAAAGAAAGGAAGAAAAAGGGTATAAATGAAGAAAAATAAACACGCTGAGTTGTGGTAACAAATTTATCCTACAAAATTTGAAGTGTACTGCAGTTTTAAATTTCACAGTGTGAAAAGCTACTATTAAATATCTTTTTATGAAGTTGCGTTAGAATAGGTAGATTTATGCTGACTGACAATTTTATTTGATTAAAGGATGCTTACTAAGCCTTGGGGCTTATTTACTAAAGTTTTAGCCCTGCAGAACAGTAAATAGAGGTATCTAGACAATCTGTTAAAAATGATCAAAGTACCTATTTAATAGTTCTTAGCTATGGAGCCATTGCAGAGCTATCTACCCTGATTTGTATTCAGTGAGATATTGGAACAATTGAAAAATATTTTCTATATATTTTGAAGAAGGATGATGTTCTGCTAAAAGACAGGAAGGGGTAAGAAGTTGACTCCACAGTGAGCAATTCTTCCTCTTCTATCACACAGTGTAAGTACCAGGTGGGATGCTAAAGGCTGTTTATTCCCCAGCAATACACAGAAAACACTACAGAACAGTCTGTTTGAGAACAAAGGTGACAGGTGACCCTTGTTAGGATAGATTGCACCCCAAGAGGAGGGTTGTCCTATTTCCTTCTTTTTAAGTTCATTTTGCCTTCATAGTTTTAACAGAGACATTTTAAAAGGCTTGGAAATGACACTTTAACTGTGAGACTCATTTTGTTTTATGTTGTCACTGAACCAGCTGATTTTCCCCAACGGTTTAAGTTATTTCCAGATTGTCACAGGGGATGCCACACGCTAGCTAGATACTGAGCAAGCGCCTATCCAAAGAGTTGCTGCATTTCCAAATGCTCCATACCAGTGGGAGAAATTCAAGGAAGTACATATGTTGCATCTAGTTTCCACAATATTTTGGGTGTGACTGACTAGACTCATATGTTCCCGTATTTCACCAGCAGATATGTATTGGACTCAGAAACAATTCCACGCTATCAATATGAAAGTGATGTGCGAAGCCAAGAATGATATTACTTTAGATCTTGCCAACTAGTCTTGATCAATAGATGAAGGTCAACTCACTCAAACACATATATCTATTTCTGATCAACCAGTTCTAGCTGCATAGCTGGGAAATTGTTTATCAGTTAGGAGCTAATCTGCATATATTAAAAGAGCAATGTTCCTCTTTACTGTTAAATAAATATCAGTGTTGCAAATGATAGCTTATTTTGTGAGGAATTGTTGTCTTGACTAAATCTATAAATGATAGCAAAGAGAAAGCAGTTCAAAACTCACCCAGAAGTGAACTTGTTGAGTAAAAGTATCTTAGTATGATGTTTTGATGCAATTATTCAGCAAGAAATGACCAGTATGTCATAAAAGATAAAGTATGTTTTTCTCCTTCCACTTGCATATAGAGCTAAAAAATTTGCTTTCAGAGAGAAGTCTAAAATTTGACTAAAAAGAAAATAATAGATAAATCAGAACCTTTTGAGAGAAACTAAAATTATACTAGAGAAAGGCTCCTTTCCTTTTTCATACTGGAGCAGATAAAAAGTAGAGACATTTGACACTACAATAATTTTACTTTTGACAAGGGTATGGAATTTCGTGAGGCAAAATCACTAGCAACATCATTCCCTATCTGCAAGCTCGGACTGACTTGCCATTGTCATTTATTTCTTCTCCTTTTGCCTATACACTGAAACGATGTCTATGGCTCCTGGCACTTTCATCTTAAGCTTCAGCAGGCACTGATGTAAGGGGATCTTTGCTCTGTCTCAGCAGGCTTTGATATGAAGTAACTTAAGGTGTAGCAGGGTGGTCTAACAATGCCATACTTCTCTCATAACAGGTGGATTCTCTTGTTTGATTTCTTCACTGAAAAATTCTTTCTGCCTCAAAGTGCAGAACAGACTTGCATATCACGTATATCTACTTCCTCTCATTCTTACCAAGCTTTGCCTATAATAGCCTTTCTAGCAATACAGGTCACAATACAGGTCTAGCTATACAGGTCACAGCTGCTTGCTATTCCAACATACCTTGTTCTAAAAGTAAGAGCCTAAGACAACCCTGAGAGCCATAGTTACCTGCTTTGAACTTTAAAATTAAATGTAGGTGATTTTAATCCCTGGAACTGAGAGATGCCTCACTTGAACAGAGGCCATCCAGATTAACTTCTATGTACGTGTGTGCAGGGCTGGTGAATAACTAAATTGTCTCTGTATAGAGAGGCACAAAATATTTCTATGTCCAGTTGCTCAAAATTGATAATAGCAGCTACCTGTGTCTGCTCAGGGATTTTTGACTTCTGAACCAAGGAAGAAAACTACATGAGATAGCAAATGGGATGTAGAGAACATAATAGATGGGTGATAAACTGCAGTTCACGTAATTCTGTGGTTTATTACATTATGTAGTGTGGTTATATGTGGTGTGGAGAGCAGAAAAGTATCACCCCTCAATAAAGCATTGTTCTACAATACTTTACTTGAAAATTTCAGTAACGCCAGTGAGCCCCAGTTAAAGACCAAGACAAAAACAACAGCTCATTTGTGGCTTGCACTGGAATGTTAAAGTAGCAAGAGCGTTTGATGGCTTTATTTTATTAAGATGAATGAATCCTTGATTCTTCTCATCCAAAATCCAAGTATTCACAAATCAAGCTTTGTTCAAGGTGTACAATAATTTTAAAAGGATTTTTCTCCTTAATGAACATCTGATCTGTTCCTGGCAAAATGCATTTTTAAGCAGTCTCTTCCTGCTTTTTCTCAGTAGGTAGCTCAAATTGGAGTATGCTGTAAAAGATTTTCACACCACAGGTGGGCTATTGGGAGCTTTAGAAGGTAAGACCTGATTATTGAATAGCCATGGAGAATATGTCAGCTTCATATGGAGAAGAGGAGCAAAATGAATAGCAAAAGTCCTCTGATGGAAATAATTCTTAAGTAGAGAGTCTGGCAAGGATTATCTGAGAAAGAAAAATGTTCAGTCTTGGCTATTGAAAGTCAAAATTTCACACCGTAACCACAAAGGACGCTGGTTTTCAGCAGAACTGAGAAGCTGGCTTTCACCGCTGCTGTTAAGTCCCCAGTTACAGAGGTGTGAAATGTTTACTTAGGAAGTGCAATTCTTCACAAGTGACAATGCAAAAACATTCATGCCTATGAGAAAACGCCATTTGCATACATGCTTGAATGTATCTAAACCCCCTGGATTTTAGCCACTGAGTCTCTTGCAGGAAGAAATATTTCTTGGACTGACCTCTTTCCCTGTGTTTCACTGGGGACTTTGCCCCCAGGGGTAGAATTTTCCCTGTGGCTTCTGCTCCCATTGGGGACTGCACTGAAACCTGGTGACAGGAACTTCTGAGCCTGCGTATCATCACACCACGGCATGGTCCTTCTTCCCCATGCCATTTACTTTGGGGCCATGCGGCCTTTCTCCATCCTTACTTCAAAGATGTTTTAACTGCAAGCAAAGACATTATAAAAGGCAAAGACTGGTTCAGCTTTTAGTAAGACCACTGTCCTACTTATCTATTTGCTTGAGACCTGAGAGCAATGATAATCCAGCTGGCCTTGGATTATCCATTCACAGCAACATTTTGGTTCATAATTGAGTTAAACAACTAGTTATTCCTATAGCCAGAAAGCATGAACGGGATGATAACGGAAGACTGATTTACGATCACTTGGTATCTGAAAGGTGTAGCATTCTATTTAACAAATAGTATTCCTCTAGATTGGAAAACATCATAAACACATTGGAAAACCTTCAGCCCAGGCCCATAAACCACATGTATTTTTTTTAACATTTTAATTTAGTTATCTGTTTTGGATTACATAAATAAAAAAATGAATTCTGTATTTTTTTTTCCTGAAATAAATCAATTCTGCTACATTGGAATTGCCGATTAGATTGAGCATTAGGGAATGTATAAAACTGCATCTTTAACAGACATGACAACATTTCTCAATGAGAATCAAGCAGTTTGCAGTGACCTTCATGTTGATCAGTGGGGGGTCAGTACTGGCATTAAATCATTTTGATTCACAGATGAGATCAACATATTCATATTTGTTTGCCAAATGTGTATTTTAATTTAAGCTTCCTCTGATTGATGCATGTAATTTATGCTGCTTAGAACTAAGGCATCATATTTTTCTTTTTTCCTAACTAACCGGGGGAGACTTTCTTGGAAACAGATAAAGGAAAGAGTCCAGTAATTTGTAGCAATGTGACTACAGCCACACATGGTCTAGAATTAATGTTCTTCATTAGGGTGAGGAGTATCAGCTGTATATATACATCAGGATTTTAATTAACTTGGTCCCCACAACAGGACACATGATTCAAACTGTTTTTCCTTTATTCCTTATTAGATTAAAAAAAAAAAAAAAACAACCAAAAATCCAAATCAACATGATGTAAAGTTAGAAAAAAAGCCCCCAACAAAAACCAACCCCTGGCACAAGCAACAACAAGAAATAAAATCTAAGAGTTGCAGTCGAGGTCAAGTATATTTCTATAAGTCAGAATTAATCATTGTTAGTTACTTGGCACTGATTGCTCACAGAACTGCGCTCTGACTGAGAGGTTAGCAGTTCTGCCTACCCTGCGTAGCCCAGTCAAAGGTAGTGACCCATTCATGGGACAGCTTAAATTCTTTTCATGCATTTTTGGGATAGACACTATTGCATTTACACGCAACTTGCAATTGTCTACAGAAACTGCAACTACTGAAAAAGAAGAAAGATTTGGATTCTGAGATAAGGGCATATTTTGAGGAAAACACGACTTCCAAGGCCTGTGAACCTTACCCATCAGCCACCTTGCCCACATCTCCAAAATTTCCACAGGTATTTTGTCATGTAAAAAATACACCCAAGAAAAGGAAGCCTTTTTTTACAGTAATGTAGGCAAGAGCAGGACAGTGCTTTTCCTGTAGTCTCAGGTATGACACTCATGAGACCACAAATCATTCTGTGCATTCAGGCAGAAGCACATGGAGCTGGGTATTGGGTTAGACAAAACTGGTACTGACACCATATAATTCCATGGCTGGAGTACAGAGAGGGATTTACACAAGTGAAGCCAAGAATGGTTACAAATAACATTTACTACATGTCCTCCCTCTGTGCCTCAACATGGTATCTTGTTTAGTTCTAGGCATGTTCTCATGTGTGTGTATTCAAGAGAGAAATAGACAAACTCATATAATATCATACAGACCTCCCCACAATACACTTCTTACTGGTCAGAAGGAAAGTCAGTGAGAAGTGCCTTGCTCTCTGAATGCAAGGATTTGCATTTGATGCTCACTGGTCTTATACCAGCTTTAGAGAATCCTATAACGGTTTGGGTTGGAAGAAAACTTGAAAGTCATCTAGTTCCAACCCGCTGCCACAGGCATGGACACCTCCCATTAGACCAGCTTGCTCCAAGCCCTGTCCAACCTGGCCTTGAACACAGCCAAGGATGGGGGAGCCACAGCTTCTCTGGGCAACCTGTGCCAGTGCCTCACCCCCTTCATAGTGAAGAACTTCTTCCTAATCTCTAATCTAAATCTACCCTCCTTCAGTTTAAAGCCATTCCCCCTTGTCCTATCACTACATGCCTTTGCAAAATGTCCCTCTCCGGGTCTCTTGTAGGCTCCATTTAGGCACTGGAAGGCTGTTACAAGGTCTCCCTGGAGAAGGCTCTCCCTTGCCTGTAAAGATTATCTTCACCTTTTCTATAGAAATTACTATTGTGATAAAAGACTATTTATGCCCACTACTACCTTGGAATTTACCTAAGATATATAATTGTTGGCTGAGAGTCAAAGCAAGCTGAATTGTTGCACCTGATACAATCTGAACAAGAACTCATGCTTGAACAAAAATGTCTGCACTGGTGTGACTGAGATCCTCCCCTTTAGCAAGGACTGCATAGCAACAGTGAGATATAGTTTATTTAATTAAAGAAATTCAGAAGACATGAATAAAACCTGCATGCAGCTAAATCTTCTGGGGTTAGCCTTTGCATAATTTTTGCCTTCTGACACAAATTCAGGCTGGAGTCTGACTTGTCGTTACCTACTTCCTACCCTATATATTTTGGACATCCAAGATGTAATTCAGAGAGATTAATATCCTACATTCTTTATACAATCAACAGAAGAGGTATACTGATGGAAAGATGTAGATTTGATGCTAAAGTTAGGACAGATTCCTATAGCTTTGAAATAGTGGAAAATAGATATGCTGCAGAGAAACATGAAGGATCCTAACATGCTGACAAAATATCCTGGCAATCTTGGCACAGACTCTTAAACAATATAATCTTGGTAAAATAACACTAGTCTTTGTTGTTTTCCCGTGAGCTTCTATTTGTTTCTAGTATCTTAAACTGTCCTGTTAATCAGAGTAATTGAAAAGATGCCTTTTATCAGTCTGGAGCCACTGGAGCCAGCTGATTCCTTAAATCTTTGCATTCCCAATAAAATAAATTGCATATTTAAAGGACAATAAATGACACCAATTTATGTTTCACTATGTAACAGTGATTTAAAAAAAAATTTGGATTACAAACTGCTTTTTTTTAATGAATTAAGAGTTTTGCTATCATACCATACATTTTCAGTTGGCAATAAGCAACTAAAAGCTATTCATTGTGGGCTTAATACAAACATGTTTGAAGCTCATCTAACAACAGGACACTGTCTTCCTTTCACTCTAGGGGAATGAGGCTATCAAGTGTTTTGAGGTTAAGAAAAAAATTAACTGGTTGGTTGTGTCTGTTTGTTATATAATAAATCAAGACTGTACATCTAGAGATCTATGCCCGGAAGTTGACCTGGCAGTCAAAATCCAGGTTGCACACTCCTTTGTTTATGAATATCACAGGTCATAAAAAAGTTGCCTATTATCACATCCATTAATCAGCTGATTATTTCCATGCCATTATGTCTTACACCATTCCAGCCACCAACAATATGGAAATATTGTCAAATATTTCCTAAAAAGAAAAAAAACCCCAAAGCTCACACTTTCTCTGCAGTTGATCGGATAAGCTCTCTCTCATACATCGGAAAGCTGACTACTTTCCAACAACTTGATTTCACAAATGGAAAAACAGCATCTGTTTTCCCGCAGCTCCACATATGGCTCTCACTGTTGCTGCACGGAGCTGAAGCAGGTAGCCCCTGCGAGCACAGCCCTCTGGAGCCCCATGGCCCCCTGGGACAGGCCAGCATTGCCCGGCTGCGAGGGACACCGTCTCCCCCGGCACTTGGAAGCTCATACTTCATCAGCATATGCAAAGCATCCTTCCCAACGTCAACTTGTGGGGAAAATTGCTCAAACATGTATTTAGGGCTCTTGCACTTGTCTGTTTGGTGTGGCGATTTCAGTATATCTATTCCAAGGCATGATTGCTGAAGGACTTTAGAAAATGCCTAGCTGTCATCAGCGGAGTGTGAGGGGACCTCAAATAATTTTCAGGCAGAGTGGTGTGTGCATGTGAGGAAAAGAAACAGAGCATCTATGCTAGAATTAAGATAAAATGCATGCATTTTTTCTCCACAGCACATGATTATTTTTGGCTCTGTAATGTGTGCTATGCTATCCAGCAGCTCTTGCTGGTCCATTTGGAGGAGTCTGAAGCTGAAGTCAGATAAAAATATCCGGGTTGGTGGGTTTGGATTTGTTGTTTTTTTTTCCTTTTCTTGTGTTTTGGTAAGCATGTCTGCTTGTGGAGGTCAAGGGACTGGCAACATCAGAAATTGCATTTCTGAATGCATCCACAGTCCAGGTATATTTCAAACAGATGCTCTTATTCTTGGACTGCCCAGCCAATGACCTTAACCCCGATTTGGAAGGACGACTCAATCTACAATAAAGAGGAAAGGTGATTTAGTCTCCAGCCAGTCTTGGACCTCTCTGAACACAGTTTGTCACTTGTGCTGAAACATCAAATCATTTGGTAACGTGAACTATCTCCCACTAGCAATCAAACTGAGACTAATCATTAGTCTTTCCCTTTAAAATCTGGCTCTGAATAATCGCAGTGTTAAATACTCTCTATTTTCCCTCTACATAACAAAATGTAATGCATGACTGTCTATTTAACCACCCATCTATACAATTTTTTCAGACTTCTTGAAGACCATACGCAAGGAAAAAAAAGACTATTTTCTGTGGCCACTGCTGGAGACTGCTTTATAGCAAGTTACTACTTGACAAAAACCAGATTGGTTCAAAAATATCATTCTTTTCTGCAAAGCTTTTATCCATATCTTCAAACTGGGCCCCAAAATCCTAAAAGTAGTTTGGATTAAATCTGACAACACTAACAGTAACTGCACATCCTCTGGTGAGACAGCATCTCAATTCACAGCATCAAGAAAGCACCACGATCCAGGAGAAACGCTGACATGTGGCTGCAGCAAGACGCCTTTAACAGGGAATAACACAACCCCCAAAACTGGATGCAGCCTACCTTTGGGGCAAGAGGAAGTAAACAAAACTCATGGCAGTATTCGCCACAGAAGAGGCAGCAACATCTCAGAGATTACTTCAGAGAGACAGGGACAGCAGGTGGGTCTGGAGAAAGTGAAGGTAGGAGATGAAGGAAAAGTGGGCATGAAGAGAATGTGGAAAGAAAAGTGAATACAGAAGACAGAAGAAAAAAGAGAGAGGGAATCAGAGGAATTAAAGCTGGTGAGAGGATGTATAAGGGGGGAAGAATAATGCCAAATGTGATCTTTAGGAAATCAGATGTCTCCTCCGATCATATATCAGCTGAAGGAAAACAAAGCTCAATATGATTTTGTTTGATGCAGGGAAAACAAACACCCGGTTACTGAAGTCTGTGACAGTGTACAGCATCTTTCCACTCACCTATGTCAGGAAGGAGCTGCTAGTGCTTAATCAGCCAGGGCAGACATCAGACTGTGAGGGAGAGGGAGAAAGAGAAATGCCAGCTTGGCAGCTGGTTTGCAGGATGGCAGAAACCTTCATTTTCATAAAACGGGGAGCCGAGTTAAACTAGATATTAGGGCAAAAAGCCAGCCAGACTGCTTTGCTTGGCCTCTCGTGGCTTTAGTTTTGCTCTAACTTAGTGAATTGTGTGTTGTGAAGCAAATAATCTCTGCATTCTCTGCAGACCTGGGCAAGATGAAAAGTCCACTGATGCCTGAACCCAGAGGAAGAGGCAGTTTTTGTTTTAAGGGGTTTCACCTTCTCATATTCAGAAGGTGGCAGAGTGTTCCTATAGCTCTGTAGATATCTGGGTACCTCATCTGGAAAAATGCTGGGACCTACACTGAAACTGAAAGGCCAGGAGGGAAGCAGAGCTCCATGTGCTCTGTGACTGCCGCAGTCAGCGCTGTGGCAGCAAGCCTCAGGTGTCTGCTTTTCATGGCTACTGAATATCTTCTCAATACTGAAAGACTGGCACATGGAAAATTATGTTGGAGTCATTTAATAGATATCTTTAGCACTTGGAGAGTAAATGTGCTGTAAGGTCAGTGCAGAAATCCAACACTTTCCAGGAAATTTGCAGAATAGCACCAACAGCCATTGTACGGCTGCCCTCTAAGTGTCAGAGTTTCTGTTTGTTTGGTAACCTCAGTTTCTAATGTATTAGTAAAGGTATGTTTTTATTTGTCTTGTGGTAAAGGTGGCAAATAGAGATCATATTTTCTGTCAGGCTCATTTATCCATGGATAAAATACCTTGAAAAGAAAATATCTAAGCCCTAATATAACAGGTGCCTACAGGAAGAACACCAAAAATGTGGTTGATGTAAAAATAGGCATTGTGGCATATTAAAAAAATCCGATTCCTCCTTTTAATACCAAGGTCTGTGTTTTTATGTTGAATCATGCTTCCATGTAACACGCCATTTCACTCAGTGAAATGCCATGGCTGTATTTGAAATGAATAGCAAAATTCCTCCCTCACAGAGCAGTAAATTTTCCAAGTGTTTGTGGTTTGTTCTTTTCAGATGGATGAAAAAAGGAGGGAATCCACCTCAGAAATTATTAGAATACTGTCATAGTATCATTCATCTTGGCAAAAGTTGACTGAGCAGATGATGAAGATCCACTTAACTTGGACTCAATCAAAGGTTTCGCTATTTTCATTTCACAGGCCAGATGTAGCTCATCACCAGTTGGAGCTGATTTCAGAAGAGGTGTTGAGTTTGTTGGTCCAAGAGAGGATCTGATCCAGGCATCAAAGGGAGCCACGAGAGAAGCGTGTTCTCCCCCCTGCTTACAATTGTCTGCAGTACTGGCTGCTCACTTCTGACAAACCTGCTCTACTGTCCCAGAGCAAGGGCTCCTGTACCCCTCTTCTCAACCCTCCCCTCCCTGTCCGAGCCTACTGTCCTGCCAGCAGCCAGCTATGCGGCACGGACCTGGTGCCTGCACAAAAGTGAGGAGGAATTGCTAATAAATGCAAGCCTGTGCATTGGGAAAATTAAGAGCCAGCTTCCTGCTGTGTGTTCATTTGACTCATCCACGCCCATACACCAAGCAAGGAGGTAGCTATCTCTTAACCACTTCTCCTTTGTGATTCTTAAACTTTTTCACTGTTTTGTGGGAAAGACATTCCAAGTTATCTGCGCAGCATCTGTTGCCTTCTCTTTCTGACCCATGCAAGAAGCTTTGCTGGTCTAAAATGACTGAAATGGTTTATTGATGATGCCCACAGGATTCAAGATGCAAAAAGTTCAGCAATACCCCAGCAGGATGCAAAAAGTGCGTGAAAGTTTTTCTTACCCTGTCTTATGTCCTTAAATACAAAATGTGCCTGAAACATTACTGATGCCTATTTTCCCCATTTCTGTCACTGATTCTAATCAGAGTTCAGCACATCTCTTGAAAATGAAAGCCCTTGCAAGCAGTGGTAAATAGAAAATATCTATTATTGTTGTATTAATGTAGTACAGATTTGTTTAGTTAGGGTATGACTCAGCCTTATACAGAGGGTCAGCCTTAAACCTAGGCGTGACATTGTGAGCTTCAGAACCTAACTAGACTTTCTCTGGGTTTCACACTTTTTTCCTGATGCTTCCCACGAGGTGACCTTTCTCTCTCTTGTAGATTTTGTATGAATGGGTCACAGGAATCTCTGATGCATTCCCAAAATTTTATCAGCATTAGTAACATAAAAAGCTCTTTCTGATATTATTTCTTCTATTTTCAGTCTCTGACTGGATAATCTTCAAATGACTAACCAGGAGAGCAGGAAAACTTCATAAAAACATTGCAATATAACAAACTAGTGAAATACTAATTTGGTTTTTCCAGCACATTTCCAGCACAGATCTGTGCTGGGGTCAAAAGCTGTAGTCCTGTTACAGACTTTACAAGGTCAGATCTCTGCCTGGTCATAAAAACAGACTGCATGTTAGTTGCTTGCAGTGTTCTGTTCCAACAAAAACTATTCAAATTCACCTTCTCCAAGTGTCTGAAAGGATGAACAAATTGAAATTCCCATTGTAACAATATATTAGAACAGTAAATATATTTATCAATGTTGGAAAAGATGGGCTGTCAGTTTTGTGCTTCTCCTTTCACATTTCTTCATTTTCTTCTTTACCATCATGCTAATGACAGCAACCAAAAAAACACTTTAAAAAGCCCCAACAAACCCCCTTCCCCCATTGCCCCAGCAAATCACCATTTGGAACATTTTCATAAATGTTCTTTTCAAGACATGCCCTACTCAATGAAATAGATGCCTGAAATCATGCATACTTCAGCGTATTTCCTTTTCACATTCCTTCTGGACGTGTATTTATATGCCAACTTGTCTTCATAAATTTCATACCGGCCTTATAATATCACAAATTAATGATGCTACTAGAAAAGAACTCAGCTGCTTTCAAAGGAGCAATAATCATGTCAGAGGTGCAGTTGGCATGAAGATGATTGAGTTGCACCTCTTCTCTGAGATATTTTCGGGGATGAATCATCCCTTACATAACATATAGCAATGGACAAATTTTCCATGTTACTCTGATACCTCATGCCATCACATTTAATTGTGTAACAGTCAATCACTCTCGCATAAATTTGCTTCCTCAGTGATTTGTTGTAAGACCATGGTAGATGTGTTTTCGGTAAGCTGATTCCAGACTTCAGAAGACACGTGTCTGACACTACACTGAATTGCAGGAACTGCAGGGTAGTGACACACCTTTCTGGACACAAACTCCCCTTCTGACTCATTGATGTGAGCTAATTGGAACTGCTCTCTTGATATTAACTCCTCCTTTGTGAACAATTACAAGTGAAAGTGACAGACAATAAGAAGTCACTTTACTGTAAATAAAAGACCTTCTTACACATTTTGCTTAAAAGACTTTTTCATATCCCTGCATATCAAAGATTTGCTTTACTGCTTGTGTCATTTTTCAGGTTATGCCTTGCACCTCTCTTTGAGAGATGGCTAGATTAATCATTCTTCTAATACTGCAGGCTGAATATGCTGACCACAAGGCCCATGCTTCTCCAATACCACAGCACACAGACAGTATTGCTGATGTGACACAGAGTATTATCACACTTTCAAGCCAGCCTTCTAGAGAATTCTTTGGGTTAGTGACTATTTTAATAAGCCAGAGTTCATTTTAGCATACATTATTGAAGTTTTTCATTGTGGACTATTTTCAACAATGAAATTACACAGAAGTAATTAAAAACAGTAGTTTTGTATTAAATAGTTATTATACTGGTGGGTTCCAAACACGGAAAGTCCAGAAACATTGGCCTTACTTAGAAAAATGTTTTCAGTAGAAAGCCATAGATCTGGCACAGTGTATCAGGCTGCTATTTCACACAGTGCTTCACAGAGTATGGAATATCTATAAACCACCCACTCTTCAGGACTGATAACATTTCACGTCATCTTAGTGCATGACATCTCCGTATGCCAGAGAGTGGTGAAGTGGGTTTATATCTACATTGACTTTAACCTGGCTGAGGGTGATTCATCTCATTTTGCTTTAAACATGTAACTGAAGTGACTAAGTTGGTAATCTAGATGCCCTGCAGCTTAGGTTGATTTGGTTTTGTGCTGGTGCATTAGGATTCACACCCCTTACCTGCTTCTCTCCCTCCTTCCGCTGAGCCTAGCTTACCTCAGTGAGGTGCTAAAAGATACGTGGGATAAATGAAATGAAATTAAAATATTGGATGGAATTCTGAAAAAAGGAGTAAGACCCACAGTTATTAAAGGAGAATCTCAGCTAACAATGGAAGTATCAGAACGTAGTTCCTCTGATGAGGAGGAGAGTTGATTAGACTTTTACTAACATTGATATTTCAAAATCTTCAACAGGTATCGGATTCTTTTTACCAGAGGAGAAGGATGCACACACACATTACCCATATTCCACTCCAATGACACCTGCATGAAAGAGCTCCCAGCAGACATTTATTCTGTGATAGTAATTTTAACGTAAATCTTTACTACGTGGGTTTTGCATACATTTCAAAAGAGGGTTCGTCTAAGCCATAGCAATGCTGAAGAAGGGAAAATCAACCTGTGTAACACTGAACACAGTAGAGGAAGAGACCATAATTTTGGAAACAATATGTAAAATCTTCTCTCTTTTACGCAAAAAAGAACTTAAAATCAGGAAAGGCTTTAAAGTTCACTGAAGACATAATGTTGTGAATGGTGTTTTAAGATCTGAATTCTGCTAGAGTGCATTTTCCTTTCCACTGCAAAGTTTCAAACAGTGCAATAAATTTCCTTCCTCTCCAGTTATACTTTGTATGCACTCAAGACAAAGTTTGGCTGCAACTTACGTGATCTAAGCCTCCATACAAAAAGTCACGCTTTTCTTAACTGGCTACTGTATATGAAAGGCTACCATACACTAAACTTTTCCCTTGATGCATTCCCTTTCCCTACCAGAAATTTTGTCTGGATAGAGCTTAAGGATCTTGAAAATCTGCCCAGAAATTCCAGATGTTTGCCACCCTGGCTGGGGTGGCAACACTGCCTGGGACACTCTGGACATTCAGAAAAGCTGATTGTGTCTGCAATGGACACGCACATCAATCCTGAAAGATACGTAGGATACGGCTGTGGTTCTGGGAATGCATGCGTCAACAGTGCAGCTTGTGCTCAGGAGACAAGACGGGCAAACTGCATCCTACTTCAGTCTGCAGGATTGCTCTTGTACTTCACACTTAAGATGACTTGTGCAATAAACCTTGTCTTGCCAACTTTTCCTCAGCTTGGCTATTACAGCACTGTTGAGGGGATGTAATTTGATTCCCATCAGTTTGGAGAACTCAGGTTACCCATTGCACAGAATGTGTTCAAGGCTGCTGGCCTTTCTGTTTAATATCAGCTTTACACCTGCACATCTCAAGTCTAGATCTCTAAAGAGATCTAGGCCTTCCAGCAAGGACATCCAGAATCCGACAGAGGCAAGAGAAAAGTCTCCCAGGAATGACACTGTTAGTGAAAAAATGTATTTTATGTTCATATTTTCTGCAGTGGTCTTTCTGGGTCAATAAATTGTACCTTTGGACAAAGGGCCTGAAAAAGGTTCTGGCTCCACTTTATGCCTCCTGTTGAATTCAGCCCTTATTTGATATTGTGGTGGACTCATGAAAGTCAAAGTACTTGCACATGTGTTAGCCAGAGTGAAATCCAGGATGTGGATGTTCATTTCAAGGGACTGTATACAGTTTTTGACTGATTCAGTTCATAAGATTTTGGACTCATACAAAACATTTATTCTACCTTCATAAACATACAAACATACACTTTTACCTGCCTTTTCCAGTGCCACTTTGCAGAACAGACCATCAGGATTAATCTTGCATTGTTACAAAAGATCTTAGCAAACCCAAGTTTTTCAATGGATGTAGGGCCTTGTGTGAAATCTTTTACATATTTCTCTGGATAAACAGAGAGAACTGGTCTAAAAAAAAAGGCATCTGACAATAACTCCTGTTCTGGGAAGTTACGTAAAACAGGAAACGTGCCAGTAAAGAGTTTCTTCACTTTAAAGATGTGTCCAAATTAATGGACAATTGCCTTGGTTGACCAGAGACAGATTTCTTTGGTAGCTTGCCCACAAAAACAATCCAAGAATAATGAATGCAAGTAGCTGGACAATATTTTTCTAAAAACTATTGCTTGAGCAGACATCATGGTTCTACAAATGACCAGCATGACTTTTATGTTCTGTGTTTAAATAATCCAGTATTCATTTCCCTGCTTTCCTCCTTTCTGAGTGTCCTTCCATGGCAATCTCCCTGTTGATGGGAAGATCATGTATTTCAGTACCTCTGTGAAAAAAAAACTTATCTTTCTTTTTTATATAATAAATTAGACCAGGATTCAGTATTTTCATTTTAGTGCTTTTGGCTCTCTGGCGATGAAGTGAAACTCAGTAACTTTCTATTTTTATGTCTTAGTGGATGTTATGGCATGCAGAAAACTTCCTAACTTCTAAATATTATGGATTTGCTGGCTTTTAGTGCATTTCTTGACAATGTAATCAATCTTTCCTCCAGCTTTCTTTTTATCAAGAAATGTCACCTTTTTAAAGGAGAAGAGAAAACAAAACCAAAACAACCTGATTTGAGGTCTGGATTCACACACAGTTTCCTTTGCAGTAAGGATGAAGAAAGACATAGAACCTGAGTGGCAGGTATGTTATCACTTGTATGAAATGGGCTACTCTTGCTAGACTCTCCCAACACAACTGTTAATATCCTATAGCACAGGAACAGAACATTTGTATTTAAACAAAGCATGGGTTATTTGTTCCATGCATCCTCTCTCGTTGGACACTCTATTCCTTTGCTTTTTATCTGCTTTTCCTCTTTATAGTCTGTCATTTTAACCAATATATCTGAAGGAATTCGGAATAACCTCTTTGCATGCATATAAAAAACAAGCATTTTTTCATTTATTAAAAAACTACTTCATGAAAAGAAAATTCATAATGCTCTTTGGCATTCCATCCTCCTCACATGGCTTGTGAGACATCAAGTATTTCTCTCTCCAGTTTGTGCAAGTCTGCAAAAACTGGGAAGCTGGCAATCAGGATCTGATATGAGGCACCCAGCATTTATAGTTTTAATCAAATTTTAAACATTCCAAACTGATTTAGGGTCTTAAACCAGAAAGTATTGCTTTGGCAACCTATTGGCTACACTTAAGCAAAAGCATATACAACATTTTTATTCAGGAACTGAAAAGAATTGTTTCTTTTTCTCTTTCTGAAGAAATATTCCATTAAATCTCTAATGTGAATATTATTTAAAAAAATGGGTTTATTTCCTCTGAGGAAATAGATTTCCTATGAATATCTGTCACACAGTAGATATTTTCCCCTCTGAGGTGTATTGACCCTGGCTGGGTGCCAGGTGCCCCTCAAAGACACTCTGTCACTCCCCTCCTCAGCTGGATGGGGGGAGAGCAAATAAGATGGTTCATGCGTTGAGATAAGGACAGGGAGATCATTCAGCAATTACTGACGTGGGCAAAACAGGCTCGACCTAGGGAAATTAATTT
Organism: Lathamus discolor; assembly: GCF_037157495.1. Taxonomy (NCBI): domain Eukaryota; kingdom Metazoa; phylum Chordata; class Aves; order Psittaciformes; family Psittacidae; genus Lathamus; species Lathamus discolor. The sequence goes on along the minus strand of NC_088885.1, from coordinate 124,056,672 downwards.
AATTTATTACTAATCAAATCAGAGTAAGATAATGACAAAATAAAAGCTAAACCTTAAAACACTTCTATCTACCCCTCCCTTTTTCCCAGGCTTAACTCTACTCCCATATTCTCTGCCTCCTCCCTGCCACCCTGCCAGTGGTGCAGGAATAGCAGTGCAGGATCCTTTCCATAGACCTGTGTGTCTGCAGAGTTGTTTCTCTTCTCACTCCTCTTTCCTGATGAAGTTGCTGTTCAGTGGGTTTTTTTTTTCCCTTCTTAATTAGAGTTGCTACCACCATCATTAATGGGCTCTGCCTTGGCCAGTGACAAGATCCCTCTTTGGAGCCTGCTGGTGTTAGCCCCATCAGACATAGGGGAAGGTTCTAGCAGCTTCTCACAGAAACCACCTCTGTAGCCCCCCCACTACCAAAACCATGCCATGCAAACCCAATACCCGAATTCCAAAACAAAACTGCTGTTATTAAAAGCTTACTGAAGTCAAAAAGCATTCAGTTTTTTAGGGTTTTTAATTGAAGACTAGAACTTAGATAGTATGGCATGGAGTTTTCTGCATTGGGTTTTTGTCAAAGATTTGACTCTGACAGCTAAGGGCTGGGTAGTTAACTGCTTTTAATCATATTGTTCTCACAACTTGTGTCAGCATTGCCTAGAGCTACAGAAAGCTGCTCAGTATTGTAGAGACTGAGATTCTAGTGAACAAAAATCAGTGTAAAATGTGAAAGAAACTACATCAGTGTGGATTTAGACAAAAGGGGATGAGCAAGGGTAAACTCTCATCCTCTACCCTCTAATCTGCAAATAAGAGGGGTGAATGGATGTAACACAGGCAACACTAATGGGCAGCAGTGTGTATGATTTACAGAAGCAAAGGTGAATGGAGGTGGGGGGGATCGTGGTAGTACAGAAGACAAGGAAGCCAGAGCCCAGCTGCTGTGTAACCATGGGCAACTACATGGACTCAGAGGGAATTTCAAAGGTGCCAGCACAACTGCCTTTGGGGTCTGCCAAGCAGCCAGATGCTGGTGCAGAGTGAATGTTTTAGACCATTTGCCATACTGTTTTCAGAATTCTACCTGATCATCTTCCCAGCTCCTTTGGAAAACCCAGTGGTGTGTTAATTACAAACTTCATAAAAGGAAAAAAAAGTCCACAGTAAGCTTAGTGTATTTACAGAACTTCCGCTTAAATACGAGACAAAAATGTACACTGTTACAATCAGTATGTTAAAATTCGTGGGCAGTGTATAACATTCACGGCCTCTCTGATTAAAAATGAAATTCCTTCTTTCTGTAATATCCAGGAATTTTCATTAAGCAAAATTAAGTTCTTAAGGACAGCTACTAAAAGCAGCAGCTGACATTCCTGTTGGTAGAGCTACACAGTGGCCTGTGACTTGTTTTTTCCCCACTTCTTATTTCTAACGAGGCAACACATATCTGCTCCATATACCCTTCTTCTGAAAACCTCTGACCACTGGAGAAATATGAGAGTCCTGCAATAATTTGTAGTTAAGTAGGTCTGATGAGAAGGGTAAGATGAAGCTATAGATTTGCCATCGGTAGATGCCTATCTGTTGATTAGATATAACTGTGTTTTTATTTCCATCTCTTCCAGATTAGAGGATATAAAAGCAGTCACCTGTCAACCCAATCCAGCAATGAAATTCAGCAGCCTATTGTCCCAATCACTGCTTTCAATCACTCTAAACGGTCTCCAGAGACAATCATTATTATAGGACATGTTCCTAAGAGTAGATAAATGGAGCTCAACCTGCCAGCCTGCATAGGGAAAGATGGACAGTCTTGGCCAAAAATATGAAAGGGCCTGGAGCTTTATTGACATTTACATCAAAAATAGTTAGCAATGAAAGCAGCTGTTGTGGAGAGCTTTCACCACAACGTGTTTGGAATATGCTGTGAATTGAAATACAGACCTCCTGACAAGCAATTTACCTTCTGTCATTCTCCATGTGCTTGCAGCATTACTGGGTACTTGCTGTGATAGCCCACTTAAAGCTGCACATGTGTACAGTTTGGATGAAAGATTAACTGCAATTTGAGGCAGGAAGTAACGAATTGTGGAGTGTCATTCATAATGGCCGACATTGTCATCTGCAGGGTGACACCACAGCAAGAAGGTGCCTCTGTTGTGACGAGCTTATAGATTCAGATGTCATTCATCCTAATGAAGATCTGCCTACAGTTCTAATAAGCAGAGTGTGAGACAGCTCAGGATTATAAGCATTAATCTGCCTTGTTTGTTGACATTAACATGATGACTAAAATGCCATTATGCAAGAAATTCTTTCTAAAGCTATTAAAAAGGGGCAATCTTAATGTGAGTATTACAGCCCAGAACAAAAGATGTGCCAGGAGTTAATTTCCGTGTTTACTCTTGTCATTTTCTACACCGCATTGATTTTTTTATTCCTCAAAATAACTTATGTTGCGCAAAAGTTTCTGCTATTTCATGAATATAGTACCACTTATTGCAGCTGAAATACAACCCACATGCTGGTTCCCCCTAATGCAAAATGTAATCCATTAACCCACAGTGCTCATTGTTTAATGCAAGTAACAATAGGATAAATATTTAGCTATCATTTTGTGAAAATAACAAAACTAAATCATGCCAAGCATACTTAAAAGGAAGACTTATGCTAATATTTAATTTAAATAATTGACCTAATATGTAGGTAGATTGGATTTTCTTTTCAGCCATGCAAATAAGCCATTTTCAAGCTGATGCAGTGCTCTTGACTATGGGTGTCAATGGAGAACTGCCAAGGCTGATTTTTCCAAAGACATCAAGTCTCTTACAAGTCATTATCAACTGGAATTGAAATAAATCTGTGTGTAAATCTGTGTTTAAAGATGGCTAGAAGAAGGATATTAAGGGGTTTGATCTTTATCCCTGCAGAAGTAGATGACATATATAAAAATGGATTTCTGTGCTTGTCTTTACAACTAAGCTTAAATATCATTTGCTATCTAAAAACTGTATTCACTAGCAAAATCCAGGCAACAATCTAGTATCTCAGAGAAGGGATAAAAGATTTTCATTGTAGATACACCTAAGACACACAGGTTTTAAAGGACTGTGATGCAGATGGGAGATTTCTTTGCACTTGTACATGCTTCAGCATCTTGGTTTGTTTTTTGTTTTGCTGTTTGGTTTTGGGTTGTGTTTTTTTTTACACCTAGTTCTTAAAACCAACTTGAAAATTCTTAATTCTTAATTTATGTAAGACACATTTCACCAGAACATAGCTATTGCTATTTTTGCTGTCTGGATGTGGAACAAATTACACTCCACAGTAAGAAATTTGGGTTGAGGGTAGGTTAGTAAAAGATCTTCTAAAAAAGTTAGTCAAAATCTAGTGGCAGCTGTTATCTTTGTAATGTGTCAGTGGAGGACAAGGTGAAAGATTTATCTTGACATATGTTTGCCTATACATCAATGGATGGAGGTGAAGTAATTTAAAATCAAGGAGGACCTAGGAGACATGCTGAGGGACAAGAAGATTATTCACTGTGCCTTCTAAGTCTTTTATATCTCTGCAAAACGGACAACATTAAATAGTTATATCTACCACAGTCCAGCAGGAAAAGAGTGGGAAGAAAATCCATACTATGTGTGGGACCATTGTAGGCTGCTTCTAATGAGAGCTGGGTAGTGGGATCCTTATTGTAATTCTGTGACTTACTGACTGAAAACTACATGCTACAGCAAAGCTAAGCATGGATTTTTGTTTTTTCTTCTAGTAAGGAAGATTTTGCTACTAAACCATGATACCTTTACAAAGGTCCTTCCGTAACACTAATATAAGGACATACAAAAGGGAAACTAAAATTGCTAAAGGGTGCATTTATTCCATGGAAGATCCAGGTTCCTTCGGGAGGTAAAAGAAGTACCCATTAAAGGTGAAGGATAAACTGCCAGCTTATGTCAGGCTTACATTTTTGCCCTACAGGCCAAGTCTAGTATTGCAGCTAAAAATGATAAAGGCCTTCAGACTGGGAAGTCACTGGACTCCAAATGCAGCAACTGGAGTGATTTAGAGGTCTTGGAGTCGGGTTTAAAAGGGATACTGCTCGAAGCAAGGAGCTTCCAGAAGAAGCAGGGGCATGGCATGGCATTTTAAGCCCAGACAAATAAGGAAATACCTCTGATGGGAATAATCCTAAATCTCAGGTTACAGAAATCTCTCACAAAAGCAGGATTTTGATCTCATTTCAAACAGTCAAGCAGGGAACACGTTTATTGTATGGCAGGACCTGGAGAATGTGGCACTTCACTTCTCCCCTGATCCTGGAGCAGAGCAGAAGCTGCCACGTGGGGGCTCAGGTTCTTTGCATTTCCTCTGTTTGTTGGGTCCCTAATTCCACCCCCAGGCCTCTTTGGGGGGCCAGGATATTTGGTTTGATCTCCAAGTCTCCCTGTGGATGAATGGTCTTTTTCTTAGCAGGTGAGAAGAGTATTTCAAGTCTTCTCGAAGGGGGGGTTATGCTGAAGGTTTGAGCTGCCAGGCACGAAGCTCCATTGTGCTAGGGACTAGCAATAAGGCAATGAAGAAATCCCAGCGGGGGGAGATGGAAGATGGCCTCTGCTTTCCCCTCATTGTCTATGTGGGATATGCTCTGAGGGTCTGAAGCACAAGGCTGCACTCACACAGAGGCATCCCATGTGACTTATTGTCCTCTACATCCCTTCCACGGTGTGACTCCCTTGGCAGCACTGCCAGACAGTCCCTGTTGGCTGTTTCAGCTGGGTGGGACTTCTGGCTCAGCTAGCACTGACTCCCTGATATATTTCTGACTAGAGATATGCTCTGTCCCAAGGGGAATGTACCTCAAAGAGCAGCTGTTTGCCCTACCCCTTGCACCAGCTGCACATCTCTGGAGCACCAGATGCATACAGCAGCTTTCACGGTGTCTACACAGTGGGCTGGAACAACACAGTACTGAACCATTTTCCTGCTCTGTTTGAACAAAGCTGCTATTCATTTCCTAAGCCTGCATCAGGTAGGTGAGGACAGCACAAAATCAAAATTTCAAGTCCTTCTAAGAGAATTTTCCTCTTGCAAAACACTGTGGTCCTTCATGACGGTAATCTGGCTGTTTGTGGGAAGTGTCCTAGAGGTAAGAGTGAAACACCACCTGCAAACATGCTTCTAAAACTTCTAAAAACTATCTATCTCAATTACATAGCCATGAGAGTTATTCCAGGCCACAGAAACCCTGCTGCCATGGTTTAACCCCAGCTGCAACCATGCCACACACAGCCACTTGACCATTTTCCCACAGTCGGGGGAGAAAATTATATGGGTAAAAGTGAGGAAACTCATGGGTAGGGATAAAGACAGTTTAATAGGTAAAGCAAAAGCCACACATGCAAGCAAAGCAAAACAAGGAATTAATTCACCACTTCCCACCACACCAGGTAGGTGTTTAGCCATATGCAGGAGAGCAGGACTTCATCACATGTAATGGTTACTTAGGAAGACACACACCATCATTTCCAACATCCCTCCTTCCTTGTTCTTCCCCTACCTTTACATGCTGAGCATGACATCATACGGTGTGCAATACCTCTTGGGTCAGCTGGAGTCAGCTTTCCGGCTGTGTCCCCTCCCCATATCTTGGGCACCCCCAGCCTGCTTGCTGGTGGGGTGGCGTGAGGAGCAGAAAAGGCCTTGACTCTGTGTAAGCACTGCTCAGCAGTAACTAAAACATGCCTCAATTATCAACACTGTTTTCAGCACAAATCCAAAATGTAGCCCTACACCAGCTACTACAAAAAAAAAAAAATAACTGTATCCCAGCAAAAACCTGCACATCTGCTTAGGCTTCATGTAAACTGTGACACATGGATGTATGCCCACATCAGGGTCCTGGTCCTCTGAACAGGGGAGGTGCTTGGAAGCACACCATGTATTTTGCCAGCCTCTGCACACAGGTAGAGTTCCTCTGAGGGAAAAAAAAGAGGATTTGAGATGGCGAGGCAGAGAAGATAAAACCCCTGAATTGCACGCAGACAGAGACAGCTCAGTCCTGGAAACTGCCTGCAAGCCACAGGCTGGGCCAGCTCTGAGGGTCTACCTAAATCACTCCACTGAATAGCAGGCCCAGTCCAAACCCAGGAGATTCACAGGATATCGATTCAGCACTGTAGATTCAAAAGCCACCTCTGTGAATATTTGTTCGAACTGGGTTTTTTTTTACTTTATTTATTTTTTTGTAATGAAAAAGACTTTTGAAGTGATATATACTTACATTTGTTTGTCTATTTGTTTGTTTCCAAGCAACAAAATGAAGCATTCCAACAATCCAAACCCAGCTGAGATTTCGGGTTAAATGGTTCTTTGCTGGGAAGTGCTTTTGTTTGTGGCATATATTTATTTTCTGGTAGAATCTAGACATCCAGAAATGTCCACAAGCTCCAAGAAATGAGTCTGCAACAACAGGCTTCTTACCACGCTTTTAATTCTGGACTCAGAGCAAAAACGTAGCTGATTTATTAGACATTGCTAGAAATGCAAGTTAATTGTTTGAAGTTAACTACAGATTTTGGTGGCATAAGTGTCCCACAGATCCGACTGACTGAAGATGTGTGAACAGGTGAATAGCATCCGAATCACTGATTACTTTCGATATTTAAAATGAGAGTGGAGTGGAATATTTCTATAAGGCAAAGGAAAGTGATAGCTGAAAGCGTGAGGAGAATTTGAAGGAGAAATAAAAAAAAAATGAAGCGGAATTTTTTTAAGATAAAAGTAGATAGAACCCGAAGTATATGTTGTTGAACAGACCCAAAGTATTTTTAACTAAGAGTTTCATCTGTTTTGACTTAATTCACTGAATAAAAACATTGCCTTTTCTAAGCAAAGTCTGATGCACAGTTTTCACAGAGCTTGGCAAAGCTTCCATCAAATCACTTGTGTCTTTAATTAGACCTTGTGCTGGGAAGAAGCTGACTGTGACTTTAGGGGTCAAGATGGAGCATCTTATTTTTAAGAGAGAATAATAATGGGTCATTGAACCACTGGGTAGATGTTCAGAAAGCACGAGTATTCGACTGCCTGTCAAGTTTCCATTTGGATCTAGGAGCAGATCAGAAAAATTCCATCAGCCTCCATGAAGAATTGTCAAAACCTGCTTCAAGGCTAAGGGAAGTAAAACAAGAGAGGGTCTCCTGGTGATCACACTGATCACTCTGCTTTGATATTTTCATATCGGAGAAAAATACTGGCCTTAATAATGGAAGGGAAGGAAGCCAAAACTAAAGGTCTGAAAATTGCTGATCTTCCCACAAGTATTAGGAGAAGCAGTCAAACGAATACACTGGAGGATTATCTTTTCCTCTTTTCAGACTGCATTAACTTTCAGCTACAGCTATGTAGGCATATTTCTAGCCCAGAAGCTGGACCTACTTTTGCCTTCTCTAACACTGTCATTAAACAGTAACACTATCTGGCAGCAACAAACAGTGCAAAATAAGTCTAAGATTATCCAACAGCACACACAGCTGAGAACATTCAAAACCAGCTGGCAAATGTTTGGATTTACTCCAGATTCTCATAGTTGTCTTCCTTAATGCAGACAAAGGTAACAAATGTGAAAGAGGAGCCAAAGATTCCTGGTTTGCTCCCATGCTGTGCTTTCACCATCAAACTGATTACCGGGTGATCTTCGCTAACAAGGACACACTGTGATTTTCCTTCCTTAAATCCCCTGAATTTTGTTGAACCTTGGTAAGTGATAGAACAAAGAATAAAAAAACAACATCCATGAGGACAGCATGTGACTGAAAGGAAAAAATCTTCTGACATATCTTAGTGAAACCTTGCAAACTGATTATGCTGTGTATGAATTTTCTTCATTGTGCTCAAAGGACCACACAAAATCAGCCCTCCAAAACCTGAAGTCTTGGCTTATCGCCATCAGAAAAATCCAGACTCAGAGAACAAGTCCTGGAGCAAAGGACTTGTCTCTTTCATACAGCTCTTGTAGAAGAAGGAAAGACTTCAGACAGGCATTGCCTGACACTAAAACCTGCTTGTCTGCCTGTGGTAAATCTGTGTTTGATACACCGATACAGATGTCCCCATGCTTGCCTTTCATTTGAGACCTTTCATTGCTCGTAGCTGACATTCAAACCACCAAATGGAATAAAAGCTTGATTGCCCCGACCACATCAACCATGAGCTCCAGTCTCCTTTCTGCAGTACACCTGTGCTGCTGGCAGCAGTAGGCTGCTGCACATGACACTGGTAAAAGAAAAATTGTGAATGTTTGTCCTGGGTTTACCCAGGATAATTTATTATTATCTACTTCTCCTATTTCTATTTGTACTCACAGAAGAGGCATGCTTTTGATTTCCAGCACAGCTGCTTCTCCCCAGTCTCCCCAGCCCTCCCAAGTTCCTCTGACTGACTTGGGAGCTACATGAATCACATCCTCTGTGAAACACTGAGGTTATTTGGTATCATGAGAAGACACTCCTACCATTTAGCCAGACAGTACGTTTTCTCTGTGAGTAGCTACATGTGAACATAATTTTCTAGCCAAGTTCAGCAATAAGATGTTGTTAGAAAGTGTAGGTGAATTCTTGCAGCTCCTGATCTCCGTGCTTTAAAGAGTACAAGTTCCCTTGTCAGGGAGGTCTTACTGCTCTGGAAGGACATGTCCTATTCAGCATACCTGGAGGACCTTTGTGGAGACCATCTGTGCCCTTTCCTGAAGGCAATCTGAACGAAAACTGCCTCGTTCCTGGGGGGAAGGGTGTAACACCCAACTACAAATGCTGGGGGGGAAAAGGCATACTTCTTATTGTGATGCGTGCCTTCTCTGGGTTCTAGATATGATCTCCAAGTGGAGCTGTGTATTATAAAACAGAGATAAAACTAAGCTGATGCTTGATACTTGTAGTACAGGAGGACCCAGGAGCCCAAGTCAGTCTCAGGGCTCCCTCGTGCTAACTTTCCTTCAAGCACTTTTTATGCTTTATCCTATTTACCTATTAATAGGGTTTTTCTCTCCTTTTTAGCTTCTTACAACTTTGGGTGGGTTTTTTTTTTTTTTTTTCCCTTTCTTTCTCAGGGGCTTATTCCCTCTGTCTTGTTTCTAAAAATCAGTAGGGAAAGCAAAAAAATAATTTAATTTAATGGGCTTCCCAGATTGCATTTGGTGACTAACTGACAAAGAAACTCCCCTGCTAGGGAAAATTTCCTTTGAGGTCTTCTTTTCTCATAATAGGAACAGTTTGAACAGGCAGTACTTGTTTCTTTTAAAAGCATTTTCTGAATAAACAACTTTAGTTGGAATTCTTCTGCTTGACTTCCTTATGACTTTGGGAGTACTTGTTGCAAAAGTTACCCTCTAAGCTAATTAATAAGTTATTACTCTGTTTCGCAAACATCTTCATTCTAACCTTGCAAGTCAGCTACCCTCATAGACAGCTGAGGGCCGCTTCATAGCTGATATAAATTGCCCCAAATCTGAGTGAGAAACTGGAGGAGACAGAAATGGGCAAGAAGAGAGGACTAGTTATAAATCTGGCCAAGACACTGAAAGGGACATCATTTCCAGGCTTTCATTCCATGCTGCAGATGCACAGACAGAAAAACCTGTATGCAGTGGAACCAGTGAGCTCCACTGTACTCTAATTGGTTTATAGCCATAAATTGACAAGCCCTTAGGAACAAAACTTTTTAAGATAAGTACTGTTAGAGATTCAGCTAACAGTCTGTGATGTCCATTAGACATCCATGGCTGTGGAGCTGCAGATCACCCTACTGAGATGGAGGTGAAACTGCAACGCCTCCTTCCAGACCTGTCCCCCTTGTGTCCTGGGGTCAGAATTTGCTGATGTTTTATGAGTTGAGCAAACAGATTGAGCAGCAGCTCTGGAAGGCAGCGGGCCAGCGGGGCTCAGTCTCTGCAAAAAGTGACCCAATGTGTGCTGAAGGGATGGGAAAGCCCTCGAGACGTGTCACGGCCATACTGCTGCGTCTAGCAGTTAGCTTCTTCCCCCTCTGCCTTTTAATCTTGCCCTGTCACTCTACCCATACATAAGCTCTGTTACCTGTGACCCTTATCCCTCTCCTGCATAGTCAGACAGAAGCATAAATAAATAATGATAGCAAAGGGTGGGGAGGGATCTGAGTTTCAACATTTAAAGCAAAACTCTGAGATAAGGGAAGTTGTGGTCATTTGAGCAAACAAACCTTGGACGAGTAAAGAAAGTTCAGGGGAGAACAAATGAATGAATAAATAAACAGATAAAGTGCTTGTGTGAAGTTTTAAACAAAGAGTCAGCTGCTCTATAAAAACAGGAAGCCTTTAAAGTATGAGGAGAAAGAGGCATTTGTTTTCTGTATGCAGAAAACCATAGCCTTGCTGAGGTGGAAGGAGCAGTGGTTAGAGTCTGGGTACTTTCATTTCCACTCACAGCGCATGCAATTGTAGAGGCAAGCTTCTGCTCTAACGAGATGGGGAGACAGGGTTTAAGCTTGTAAGTTGAGTGAGCCCCTATGGACAAAGGGTAGGTAGAGCTGCATCTGGGCTAAGATGAAGCATGAATCAAGCCTTGGCACTACTGAGATCATTCCAGTTTCCCTTCTTGCAACTTGCTTCTTATTTTTTGTTAATTAAATTTTCTTGAACTGAAAGGTTTTTGAGTTGCAGGTCCGGTTATAAACAGCTCCAAGTGATCAGTCTGAAGGAGTATGAAAAAAGAGAGGTATCTGCATTTACCTGATTCAGCATTTCACTAGCCTGTTTCTAGTTCGAGTTCAATATAATTTCCCTGCTTCTCAATCATACAAAAGGAGACTCCTCTCATGAAGATATTTCAAATATCTTGTTGATAAGTATTTGATATAGACATAATGATATGTAATTTCTGACCTAAAATGACATATTTGTTTGCTTATCTATTCACAAGAGCAAATAAAACTTAAATTGTAAAGTGTATTGCATTAAAAGAATGCAAAGAATCTCCCTAACAACATTCGCAAGTGCTTCCCAGTAAAGTTTATGAAACACATTTAAATATTTATGTAACGTTAAAAATGAGGCATTAATTGGCAAATGACTTAATTAAAATTCTTTTTTGAGTAATTAGGAGCAAATACTTTTGTCTCTGTTTTGCATGCCATTTGTCTTGTTCTCTGTTTGATAAAGCCTGCCTGTCAGTCAAACTTTGCTGCAGGTAATTTTTCGGCTCTGTGGGGAAAATCTTCAAAAATTACATCTGAATTTAAAATATTTTGATTATCATTTTTGTCTAACAAATTCTCCTTTTTACTTCATCTTCTATATGTCCCAGTAAAGCAGCATCCTGGGAATTTAGGGCCTGAAGATGAAATTCTGCATCAAGGCATTGCTGAATTTCCAAAACACTCTCCTGAGAACAAACTGAATCAATCTAGAATCAACAAACAGTGCAGTTAATTAATGAGTACACCATAAGGGAGCTTTTTTAAACAATGTTGACTGCTGCTGCCTCAGGACCAATAGCACCAGAAGTTATTGCTGGTTTCAAAGAAGTGATTCTTAGGGTTCCCCCAAGGCACCTTTTGCTTACATTAGCTATTTACTACAACTTTTCCTCTTATTTGCACCCTAGGGAAAGTATACTTATTTGCTAAATTACTTTTTAAGTGATGCTTCTTCATGCCAGTAGCCTGAGGCATATGAAGGAAGTTGCTACAGCATAAATAACAGCAGAAATTGAGCTGCTTTACAAAAAAGTGCATGGGAAACCTTCGAGCTGGACATCACTCGAGCAGTGCTTCCAAGCCAAGCTGAACCTGAAGGGCTGGGGAGAGCCTCAGGGGAAAACTGCACACCCAACCAACTGTGTGCCACCAGTGGACACAGACCCACATAAGTGCATGGCTCCCCAGAGGGAGCAGCCCTACAATCACTTCAGAGAATCAGGACAGGATAATTGAGAAAAAAACCCAAACACGATGTCCAGCTACTACGAACTGGGGAAGCTGAACTCATCTTAGGAGAGTGATGCAGGTTAGTGAGATCCTGGATAGCAGACTGTCTCCAACAGTGACCTGAATATTCAAACTACAGCCTTTAATGTAAAAAAAAAAAACCCAAATCCAAACAAAAGAATATTAAAAATGTGACTGCATTTTCTTTAAGGTCACAGTGCTACACAATGACAATGCAGTGATTATTTTTCTTGTGTAACTTTGGAATTTCCCTTTCAGGACACTCTGTAGGAGGAGAAAAAATTATCTAAAGTAGGAGGCTGTGTTTACCAAACACCCTTCAAAAGATAAGCTGGGTAGATCATCGTGTTCTTGCAAAATGATGTTTTCTTATTACAGCTATGCAGTAAGAGTTTAAAATTATTGTTAAGTAGGGTCAAGCTATCACTGGCCTGGGGTAAAGTTGTTTTTTGTGTGTAACTAAATTCAGATGTTGGATAAATTGCAGAAAATCCTATTTTAAAGACCCTTGCTGGCAATTTTACTTACCTAAGGCATGTTTTGAGCTCTTTTAACTGTAACAGCATCTGTCGTTCACCAATTTAAAGTGTCCCATGAAATGGAAGTGTAGAAATATTAATCTAAATCTGAATGTCAGCATTATATGTTGATAAGTCCAAGAGACTGTACAAGCATTGGAAATAGCAATAATCATTCGACAGTACTGACTGGATCCTGCTGGAAGGTATTTCCAGTCTTCACATGCTTAAGCAATGTTTACTTACAAGCTACCCCTACCATAAATATTTCAGTGGGGATTCACTGATGAAATGTAATTCCTCAGTGTTAGGCATAATTAATGTTCCAGTTTGCTCATGTTATAAAATGCTATGGCATTTTAACCAGATTTTTGCAGGACCAAGGAAAGAGTGATGAGCTGCAGGATGGGGTGGAGCAAAACCTTTGTGTTTCTGGAGGACTTTCTCTGCAAAAGGTTCAGGCAGGCTGAGAATGAAAGGATCCTGCAAAATGCTGCCTTTGCTCCCAGAGAAGACAGACAGTGAAATCTGTTGCCAGGAGGGCAAGTGCTGTCTAAACCCAGGAAGTTAAACTCAGTCATTTAATTCTCTTATGTTTATGTCTGGTTTTGTTAATTTACTGTGAATTTGAATGGACTTTGCAGCACAGGCACCATGACAGGTTTTGACCCCAGCAACAACCATCTGCTGGGAGGGAAAGACCTCTTGCCACCAAGGCTTGAGCACACACAGCGCATGAGCCTTGTGTAGCTGAGTGTGAGGATGCTGTTTCTTTGGAGCTCCTCCTGGCATTGCCACTATTTATTTGTTTTGTGGCATCCAGTTTCCCCAAGTGAGTGCTGCTGTGTGCTGCATACCAGAGCAGTTCACCGAGGCACTGTGACCAGAGTTGGGGTGCTAGGTGGCCCCAGGGTCTAATCTCTGCAGGGCAGTGCTCAGCAGGGCAGTGCAAGTTTGGCTGCAGAGAAAGGTCCACAGAAGTTGCCATTTCTCTAGTGCTGTTTGGGGTCGATTCCATTTAGTTCAGACTGCAGTCACTCTGGTCTTGACATCAAGGAGCATCTTCTAATCGTGCTTTGATGCTAATACATTATCACTGATTAAAAAGTTGAAACAAATAAACAAAGATTGCTTAAATAAAAAAGAAAAATAGAATAAAAGTGGGCAGTGAGGTGGAAACTGAAGTACTTCCATTAAAAAAAGCATCAGATTTGTACTGCTGCTAGTGATGGTTCTGTTTTCAGCCAGCTTTCAGAGCACATTTATGAAGCAGCTTGTACATGCTGTTTTAAATGCCTCAGTAATAAATGTTGCTTCTCCCCTCCAAACCACAAATAAGGTTTAGTATACTTAAAGGATATGACTTCAGATCAGAAGTGTTCATATCAAGCATTTCTATAAACAACATTTTTGTATCAAACAGAAACAAAAGTAATTTACACGTGGCATTGATACTTTGAATATTGCCTCAGCAGGAAAGTAAGTGGATCACCTCTTGTTCCTTGATATAAGGTTAATATCTGCCTTAGAGATGTGCATCGGATTGGTGCATGTAAAAGCTGGAGATGTTTGCCTGCTTATCTTATGTAATATTCTAGTAACATGGACCACCAAAATCCTTGGACAGAATTTCTGCCTTACAAAAATTATTGTCAATATCTGCTTTTGTTTGTGTGTCATTCTTGTATCAGATGGATGTGAGGGAGTCAATTATTAAATCAAATCACTCAAAAATTTTAGTATTTGAAGGAAAGTGTGCAACACGCTTTGTGGCATCACCTGCTGTCCTGTCTAGTCTATTTATGACTCAGCAGTACCACCTCAACATCTCCAGTCTTCAACAATGAACTCAACCAATTCATGTTCCCAAATCCTTCCCTTTTCTCCACTGGATGTGGGACCCTTTCACCTCCCTTGTAATGGCTATAATAGGTTGACTTGTTCCTAGCACTGAGTGTTGAGCTTCTATACTTCTGCCCAACTGTGTTCTTTGTTCTATGTTAATTGAAAAGCCTTAGGAAAGTATTTATTTTATGCACAACTTGGCCAGCTAATTCAAGTTGTTTTGTAGTGGATCTGGTTCTCAAAATCACCTGTCACTTTACAGGGATGTTTTCTCTCTCTGATGATTTTACCAGCAAACTATCCATCTACTACCAGTAGACTTTGAATGTACCATCCACTCCAGAAACAAGGTGCCTGCTCTTCCCTGTTCACAGTAACTCTGTTGGGCATGCAGGATTCATCTAATGTTTGCTGAGGGTTTGGACTTTGTTACTGTTATTAACCTGCATAGCTACAGGGAGTGTAATCTGAGGTTTCTGAATATGCTTCAGTATGAACACTTGCTAGGGCCAAATGATAGCTCTGTCTGGACTTCTCTACCTCCAAAACACTTAGAAAAGTGTGAAGCTCTCCATATCATAATGGAGAAGATTCCAGGCAGAAAAGACAAAACTTCTGACTCTGCAGGTAAGTACCCAAAAGTTCGGTATGATGCTGGATCCAGTGGCAGATCCTGTGTGGATTGACAGTGCTTCACAAATTTTAGAGTGCCTAAGGATTTAGTTCTTGACTGAACCCGAATTCTGGGTCCTCTACAACTTTAGAAATGCTGTACTAGTATGAACATATTCAGCCAGTTCAAACCCTCTAAAAATGTTTCTGAGATGTCTTTGTACAACAGGTTTTATGACAGATCAAGTACTGTCTATGCATGCCGCTGTAATGGCTTTCTAACTCAGGCATCACCTAGCCTCCCCTTCTGACATGAAGTTTCATAAAAATATATAGACAAAATGAAACCTGTATTCTGACTAATTTCACAGACAATTGTGAATCCACACTTAACCTGGATGAAGCTTATATTAGCAGTTGATACTATCTTGAATATGGCTGGTATGAAGGACTGTGCAACACAATCTCTGACTTGTTTATGGTGAAGTTTAGAAAACATTTTCACTTTTTCTAATGTCAGATCATCTGAATTAGTGGAAGATGATGTCTAGTTTAAGTTGTGAGCTGAAATAACGTACTTTAATTACCAATGCAATAGGTAATAGAAGTGAATATGAATATTGACATACAGCTAGTCTCTACCTAGGCCTTAAGAAATTCCCTCAAAAAACTGAGCTACCAAGTATCATGAGTTTTCTGGACCATATATCATCAGCACTGGGATTCTAGAAGGTGGAGTTTATACAGCTGGATCAGTTGGGGATAATGTTGCAACAGAGTTTGGGACCCCAAACTTCCATATAGTCCTTGCTGCAATGGCTTGGAAAAAAGAGTTTGGGTGGTGCTTTTGGTGCTTAACCACTTCTGGGTTTTGGTTTTGGGTTTGCTTTTTTTTTCCCCCTGTACAACATCAGACTGCTTAAGCGTTATAGCTGCAAGAGTTTGAAAAGCAGTTTGCAAGTCAAACTGTTTCGAAGTAGCCCTGAGGGAAAGGAAAACAAATATTCCCTTAACCTTCATTCTAATTATATCAGTCATTAAAATATAAGGAACAAAGAACAGTGCTTATTAAAATTACCTTCTGTTGATAGCTCCTCTTTTTAGTGCAGTTCATACCGGCAGATGTTTAGTGGAAACATCTTTGTGGGAGGAAGAGAATGATTATAAACTGAGATCAGTTAACCAAATATTTTTAAATATTCAGATACTCCCTACCATATTTTATATTATTTGTAAGCAGATGAGTTATTTTTAAAATGCATTTCCATTATAGTTACCTCCGTGATTGTTCAACTTTGCACAGTCCACTTAAATGTACAGTCCTGATGAAATGACAGTGTTTGATAGCTAAGATACAGAACTGGCATTGTATGCTCTTCAGATAAGCAAACAGGAAGAGGAGAAGTGGCTGTTTCCCACTGAAGACTTAATTTCCCTTTGCAGTGAGAACTCTTGATTCTGTAATCATAAATTAATTAGGTTAATTTTGAGATTATTAGTATAACTGCCACCTACTTCAAACAGCAAAGCCATCTGCTTTTATAAGGCATTGGAGAGGTGAAGACTTCTGCTCTAAATCATTTACCTTCTTCATCTGTCTGATTTCCTAACCTGCAGTTTTCAGAGTGGGCTTCAGAGCAGGTGCAAATATCCTGAACTTGTGATAGAGGTAACTATTGCACTGGATTCAAGATACTCACACTGTGCTTTGGAAAGATTGTTTTCTGGCTGTCCAGTGATACATACAGGCTACCAGAATAAGAGGAACACTCTGCTTTTTAGCCATAATTTGCACCTGAGTGGATAATTCTCTGTAAATTAAGTGGCTTTTCATGATGATGCCTAGAACAGGCTGTTGATCTCTATTTCTCTATTATAGAAGTTAGATCCGGAAACCTCTACTAGATTCAGTTTTCAGTTTTTCTTCCTAGCAGATAACTTTGTTATAATAAAGAGTTTTAAAAATCCTAAGAGATTCCATATTTATTCTGGAGGTGATCTCTGTTTCCTTACACTTTTCATAATCTACAGAAACCCATAAAGTTTTAGAAAACTACTTAAATATTTTTAAGCAGTACGCACATCTGGAAAAAATGGAATTTTGGAGTGATGAACCTACTAGTCTGATATAGACAGTAACAGTTTGTTTTTCTTTCTTCGTGCTCATGCCAAAGGGCCTCCAACTGGCTTACAGGATTGTTCTGGCATAAGCAAAATGAAGCAGCCAGAGCAATCAGCATGGGACTAAGGGGCTCTAGCTCTCAGACTGGTGCTGTGTTGCATGTCTACCTTTATAGGAAAATACATGTTGCTCTTGATGAACATGATGGTGATAGTATACACCACTGATTTAATCCTCCTAAGTTGGGGAATTGTAGCATGTAAACCAGGTTACGGAGGCTTGTATGAAATTCAGGTCACACCTGACACAAGAAAGACAAAGGAGATGACTTCTGGGAAGCTGCATATCCCAGCAGTAAAAGAGAGAGCAGAACAAGCTCTTTAAGTTGAGCTCTTGAAGCTCCATGGCATGCAAGTGTCAGCTGGTATCTTGAACTCTGTCATGTTTTGTGGCTGTGAGTATGAAGACCATTCAGACTGAAAAGAGCACAACAAGAGCACCAAGCATAGGGCTGATGGTATGAAAACAAACTGTTCAGGGAGCAGGTGGGAAGCAATGGGGGCCAAGCACCTTAACCCCACTTCAAGCATGCCTACTGCTCCAGCAGCAGAAGGCAGCTGTAATCAGCATGGTTCCTGAGGCAGCTCAGAGCTACTGCAGTGACATGTAGATCCCTTATCACTGGAGTATAAGCTGAAACTGCCAAAGAATTTCTGTAGCATTTAAACATTTGTTTTCATTCAGTACATGGATTATTTCTTCTGTTGTGCCTATGATATCAAAATAGGTAAGGAATGGGCCTCTACAACAGCAGAAATTCTCCTGAGCTACTTGCTACAGAGGTATATTGAGACAGAAATGACCAGAAACTAGTTTCAGTATGCAACCATCCAGAGTACTTCAGTAAATTTATCTCATCTCATTTAAGAGAATAGCATTGATTCATTCACTTTTTTCTTCATTTGTATCTGGTTTTCTTAGCTAAAAGAAAAACAGCATCTGAATCTCTATTTCTATTTTAAAAAATAAAACTAGCAGATCAGTTAATATGAGTATTATTGGTATTTGTTGTGTGTGCCCAGAGGGCTTGCTTCTGAAGACTCTTTTATTGCCTAGCAAGAGGTAATTCTCGATCCTCCATGACTAATGCCACCAGGAAAATCTGATGATCTGTAGCAGCCTATTCCACGTTCTGCTGTGTCTTTTACCTCTAAAATCTGTCCCTTGTCTTTTTCTCTAAAAAGAAAAGCAGAGGAAAAAATGTGGTTCCGACAGATTTTTATTTTACTGAAGAGCAGAATTATTATATAATATATGGAATCATATACGTCCTGAAGACAAAATGCTTGAAGTTATCGATGTTACACAACTTGTTTTCAGAAATGAGTTTTCGCCTCTTGTTGAATCTCAGGTAAAGAATTGTGATTTTAAACAAGTATGTCTTAGATTCTCTTACCATTGACACAGACACTGGTACATTCAACTTGAGCTGGAGCAGAATAGATACCTTTCCTCTGCACTTAGCAGTACAGGCTATAGAGTGACTTGGCCTTTCCAGACAAGGGGCCTAATTCCTTAATGGTAGATTTCCATAGGGTTCTGGAACATACTTCCTTACTAAAGCCTAATAGGATCCTAAAAAAAAAAAAAGAAAAGGAGTGAATTAAAAAAATCTGGATATTTAGAAGCTTTACACAAGTTGTAATCAATATTTTTTTTTCCCTTAAGGATGTCATGTAAATAAGTGGGATACTATTTTATGTGAAACTAAATGCATAATGGAAATCACCAGTTCAGATTCTGTTCTGTCATACTCCAAATGCATTTAAATTAAGGATAATGCTTTCTACTTACACTTGTACCAGAAAAAACAACTGAGGGGGTTGCTTATTGCTAGATGTTAGGGAGCAACATGCAGTAAGTCATGTATACTCCGCTTTTACTTCTGAAATATTGCAGGCACTATCTGCTTCATTCTGTTTGGAGCCTTATGTTAAAAAAAAAAAAACAAAAACCCAAACCAAAAGAGTTTGGCTTTGAAAAATCACAGCAAAACTCAAGTAATCCAATATTATATGTATTTTGAAAAATAAATATGATCTCGTTTAAAATATGACTATAGAGGTAAAAGCACCAGTTGCATTCAGTAATTGCCAGCAGTCAATGTTATTCAATGCAGAAAATTGACTAGTATACCCAATATAAATTATTGATGCACTCATATTGACTTATTCTGACTTTGATGGATAGAAAATGTGACACGATTGTAATATGCGTATTGTATTAATAACATAACTAATCAAAGATAATTTTTAACAAACTATGACATAAGGCCTTAAATTATTGATGGAGAACAGTTTAGGAATGGTTAGTGCATTAGTTGAATGTGTTCATTTCACTGACCATTTGGTCTGGTCCCATCTGCCACAAGTTAGCTTCCTCATCTCTCTAGTACCAATTCAGGTGCATTTGGAGCAGCTGGAATATTAGTTCTCTATGGAGAAATAAGATCTCACCATGACTCGCCAATGCTCCCTGCAGTTCCATGCTCCCCAGCAGCCTCTTCAACAATAGGACAAGGCCCTTCTCAGTTCCAGGTCTAATAATTTAATCTCATAAAACAATGTAACTTAGTCCCTTGGAGAGTCTTGCCTTATTAATAAAAAATGCAAGCATACAATTTACATTGTTACAGTGACATTCCTCATATTGCTTTTTTTCATTCTGTCAAAAGCTTCTGGAAAAAAACTTAATAGAGAGAGACTTATTCAAGAAAACAATGTGGCTGTTTGAGCTAGGTGGCCTACAATTATAGCATGAAATGAAGAAAAGGTGGAGACAGGGGTGGGAGAGATGTGAGACAGGGGGGAGTTATTGCACTAAAGGAGAACTGATTCTTTAATTCTTTAGTTTGGCAATGCTAAAAAAAGAAAGTATGGAGTGCAAAACAAGAAGTGCTCGCTTTTGATCCATCTTTGCAGTTAAATGCTATAATAACAAATAGACCATATTTGCTGAAGGACTCTTGTTAATACTAGTAGCACCATTTAGCAATCTGTAGGACAGTGAAGCAGGACAACACATAACGTGGGCAAAGCACTAAAACAAATGGCTTCCCATGACTTTTATTTAAGTTTTGCGGTACAAATTTGCCATCTGTAGCATGCAGAGTCTGCAGATTGTGTCCATTTCCACAGATGTTTTAAGTTAGAAGTTGTTCTTTGTTCTTAACCCTGAAATAGCATCTCAAGAAGAATGCCAAGGAGAAGCAAAAGGTTGGAAGCTTAAAGAAAACCTTACCTGATGGCAGGAATCTTTAGAAAGAAAATACTTGTCATTGCCAGCCTTCACTGGGGGTGGTGGGAAATGATGCTCATTAACTGACAGCTTAGCAGACCTTCCAGAACTCCCCCTCCACTCTGCTGATTTTCTGCTGTAGGATGACTTCAGTTCTCTTTATGCTGGAACACTTGCCATACTCCCACATGGTCTCCTAGACTGGATCAGCTTGCCCACCTAAGCAGCACTTTGTATGCTTACACTGAGTCTCTGCCTTACTTATTACTTAGTGTGCTAAATGGGTTTCAGTAATTACCAGCAGCAATCAGAGCATGAGTCAGAGGATGAAGTCAGCCTCTGAATGAACAAAAAGATATGTCAAAGAACTCTGTGGTTAATCTTGCCAAAAAATGTCTTTATTTTTGGGTTCCCATAGTCAGAGAGTATATGATTTTACTTGTTCTTCCTTTAGGTAGGCTGCAATTACTGTCCCCAGTGAAACGGAACAAGGTCTGAAAAAGCAGATGTATTTCAGGAAGCATTCACACAGCAAGCCACCATTTACTGTAACAGCATGGACCTAGGAGCCAACGGTGAAAATGTATGTGGATTTTCCATGTGGCTCCATAGAATCAAGGCAGCGTTTCTATCTCCATCGTCAGCTTGCTTGCCACCTCACTGTCTAAAAACAAGCTGGAAAAGACTTCTCTGATGCTAGGTTTTCTGTCCTAGTCACAGGTGAGAGGTTATTAAGGGCAACTGAGAAATATCACAGCCACACTGCAGTGTGATCTGTTTTATGTGACTAACATATAAAAAAGGAAGCTGTGAAGAAGTTTCCAGCTTTACAGATCTGGTATCCTGCGCTGAGGATGTCTGTGGCTCTCCAGCTCAGTCACTCACTGAGGGAATGCTTGGGAACTTCCAAAAGCCCAAGCTGGACTATTTCCCTTTTACTGACAAAAACACCACATTTGGCTTCCCCATCCTTGCCAGACATGACTAACTCTCAGGACTCATAAAAGCAGCTCTGAAGAAGTGTTTTCTCTGAAGTGTATCAGATGTATAAATGAGAAAAGCTTTCTTTTTTTCTTTCTTTTTAAATGTTGCAAGGAGACTGTGTCCCATGAGACAGCAGAACCATCAAATTTTAACTCAATGTGCTGTTCAAATCTCACAAGCTGCACACGGCTGTGATATCAGTATGTGATTTTAGGAAACATGGTGCAAAGTACAGACGGGACAAAAAAGTGTTTTCCTACTGCTGCTGGCAAAAGTACTTATTTTGGTATTCTAACTGCTAGGGAGCATATGATCTCCAACTGTTTCTTCCAGAAGAATTAAAAATTGTCAAGTGGCATTCTGTCTTCTTCCTGGATTTCACGCAAACAGCTGGCTAAACTTCTGTGCTCCCTCACCCTTCTGCTGGAGCCCAGTCTTCAGCCACCGGCTCTCCTTTTTGCCCTTCTATTTAAACATTGTTTACGCCTTATTAGTCTAAGTGACGTTAAGACATTCTGCAAGGTATTGAAATAAAGAACAAAAAATGTGTGGTAGATTTGTCAAAATGCACTTGAACAAGGACTGAGGTCTTACAGAACAAGGACTGAGGTCTGACACTCCTAGTGTAAGTCAAAGAGTTTATCCATATTGGCAAAAGTTATTAAATCCCTGTATGATTTCACACATAACATGAACTGCCCAATTAATGAAGCAATATTTTTCCTGAGCGAGCTATGTTTTTTGTAATGGGAGCTAAAATGCTGTGTAGACCAGGTCTTGCAAAACAAAGTTGAGGTTAGTTTTAAAGGGGACTTTTTGAGGTACTGAGATTTCTCCAAGCAAAGAAATCCTGTTGTACTTCTTCGGGCTTAGTGAATTCAGTAGTACATTCTATTTGCATTCAGATTGTCTCTCAGTACATGGACACAGCTTTTCTGTTGCTGATTGTGTATTATGGTTATGAAAGTGTGAATGACAGCCTAATTACTTTCATATTCTAGGTGAAAGGCATGGCGCCATCTCTCTTTGAAGGTGGCTTGGAAACCTTTCATAGAGGACAGAAGTCAGAGGTTTAGGTTGTACCATGCAACATCACAGAGGCTGCAGTGTCACAAGCCGTGTTGCAACCTGAAAATACTGGTATAGCTTAGGCAATGTCTGACCTATATTCTATCTAAGCATACAACGGAGAGATGAAGATATCCCAGGGTGGAATTTATTTACCCATGCAGGCTGTCCAAACTAAAGCACCAGAACCTAATCAAAGACATTGGCTGAAGTGCTCTGCCCTGCCAGGATGGGCAAACATAGGATGTCCACATTTCACTGGAAGTCTGAACTGCCCTTCCCACTCACACATCTGTGACAAAATCATCCTGCCCATCAGCATCCCATCTCTTAGGGATGGTACAGTAAAAGGGTTACAAGAAAAATTCTGCTGTGATTTTATGTGCAGATTTCTGAGCCTCTCTAACACTTTTTTTGGAGGCACTTGGATTTCGTTGGCTGTAGCTATGTCATAATGAGTCTGTGTTTAAGCCCAGAGCATATGGACACAAGCCCAGGCTATGGCATGGACATTCAGTGAGCTCCATTCAGTGCTTGTGGAGAGAAAGCCTGATCCCACCTTCCCCCTTACAGAGAAGCCATGTCCCTTCTGCCTGCAGTGTGAAGTGGCTTCGTGCAGTTGTCCTAGTCACCAGCCTGTAACACACAACACCTTACAGCGATTGCACCTTGCTGAACTCAGGCAGCAAAGTCAGGCCAGGGTCACTGGCAAGAGCCAATACCACACATAGTAAGGACTGAAGGGGTGCAACAGGCAGCCTAGTATGGATACGGGGAGGTGGAAGGGTGCTGTGCCCTCAGGGATGCTCTGGCCAGTGCTCGGCTGAGCAATGCAGCCCTTTCTTCCAGCTCCATCAGAGATGCAACTCCTCACACTAAGAGTACGATCACTTAGTGCCAGCTAGACATGCAAGCTAGAGCTCTAATAGTAGGGAAAAATGTCCTGTTTCCTCCTTTTAAATTAATAAGTATAGTGCTTTCTCCTGTTAAATAGCATGTAATTTTTCCATCTACATTTGAAAATATGAAAGTGCTACCTGTTTTATTTGGTCAAGAGAAGTGAAAACTTAAAAAGAAGCCAAGATATTTTTTGTGTATTTTGCTCAGCTTACTAATGTAACAAGGTGATGCTTAGCTACGGGCATTCATTTGAGGAGTGGTTTCTTTTGCACTGCATCACGAAATATATGGGAAGAAGATTATATCTACAGTTACTGCAATCTCAAATTACTAATTTGTTTAATGAAATTCAACTCCTCCCAAGATTGCCCCAGGACTATATAATGATTTGAAGTGTTAATGCTTGCATTGGGATCTTTACATTAGCAAATAAATCTGGGAAAATAAATGCATCCATTTGTCTGCCTTGCAGGGATATTTCTGAGGAGGCAGCTGCATGCTGTTTTGTTTCATTGTGTTGTTTTGGTTTTAACCAGTTTGGCTTTCTTTTCAGCCATGCTGCAGGATACAAAGGCTCCATTTCAGTGGTAAAAATGTTTCTTTTTATCCAAAACCATAAATGTGTCAGCTCCACCATGGAAATTGTAAGGCTATACAATACAGCTCTATTTGCAGTAGGATGCACTATAAAAGACAACACAGAGGGAGTCGGTCTTCTTTACTGCTTGACTTCCACCCCTGAAAGCAGCCTGTAAGGACCAATCTTCAGACTTTAGTGAGGAAACCAGCAGAGAAATATCAAAAACATCTTAATTGAAGTAAAAATGTGAATTAATTTTTAAACTGAGATCATGCCTTTGAAGTTCAGCAAATTTTGGGGTCAGCCTCAAGTAATCCCTCCTGTAGGAAAAGTTTCACGAGACAGATATAAAAATCAAATTTCTTTAGATATCAGTTAAGGTGACTGAAATAACATTGGTTCACAAAAATGAGGCTCACAAAAAAGAGTTTAATAATAAATCCTATTTTCAAATAATTGTTTGACCAGCTCCAGGTGAAAGAGGACCTTGGGAAAGAGATTCCACAGCTGCAAGCACATGCATAACTGCTACACATCCCATCTCCTGACTTTGCCAAGTAATATACATTTTTCTCCTCTTTCAATCTTGAGAAATAAAAAAAAGAAAAAAAAAAAACCAAACCAGAACCAACTAAATTCTTATTTTTAACTTGCTCTCATTCTTGCTTCCATTGCCTTACATGAAGACGCACCCATGTAAAAACTGTTGTTCTGTGTTTCTTTAAAGGGTATCTAGGCTAGCAGATGGCTCACCTAATATTTATTTCAAATTTTAAGGCGTATTGAAGAGGGAGAGAGAGACATACTCAAACCCTCCTAACATCACTGTCTTGGCTCACTGGACAGCGAAAAGAAAGGAGTATTTCTGGATAGCTAGTTTAGATTTAGGCGTCTACTTTTGGTGGTGTAGGTTAAATGAGATGAATCCCACCCTCAGTGAAGTTGTGCTGCCAATTGCAGATAAATAAAAGCTGTTTAAAATCTCCAGTGTGAAAATAAACTGGTGTTTGGAATACATAGACCTCTTTCCTTTTTTTTCTTCTCACCAAAGTAACAGCTATACCTGTCACCTGCCACCTTAGGAGATATATCCAGCTAGCTAGCTAGCTAGATATTTCCCACTTTGTGTCTAACTGCCATTACTGCTAGTAGGAGATGTAAGTGGGCATTGAGAGCAGAATATAACCCACTTTCAAGTACTGAATTATTTTTACTTTGCATGGAAATATGATTAGTTGTAATGAGAACTCAGAATTCAATGAAGGTGAGGTAGCTTAATGGTAAGAATTTAGTACACTTTTACAATCTGATTACCTTAAAATGTCTCAACTTATAGCTTTTTCAAGCAGACATAATGGACCTTATTCAATAAGTTTGCTTAATCAGGTGTTACTTGCAGAGAAATATGACCATTCTTCCAAAAGTAAAAGATTATGTTTCCATGTGTTACTACTGGGCTTTTTCCTTTTCTTCCTCTGCAAGGAATTTCTGATATAGCCCTGAAATTCTTTTATTAATGTCTTTATTTCACTGAAACCAAAATAGCCTGTAGAATGGTTTCCCTGTGTTTAGATTTTCTTATATATCTTATGATAGCAGTAACTTGGAGGCATTTTAGCCTCCATAAAATTATTTGGCAAAACCCAACTGAATTAACGAACCATGGCTTTGTAGGAACTAGGAAAGCCATGGCCTTCAGGGCTTAGGCACTGAAGAATGGGCCTCCTAAACTTGGCTTTGTCACTAACTCATGGTGTTATTTCACGAATCTTGTCACATCCTCACCCTGCCTCAGGGTTTTCATCTGTAAAAAGGAGGCAGCAATATTTCCCATATCTCAGGACAAACCATGAGCATAGCCAGTGTTTTACTTGGTACTTGAACAAGCTGTATGAAAAAGCTTAGCTAGTATCACTGTTACAGTCATCGTCTGTGCCTTTCTCCCCATGAAGGCCACAGCCTCTTCATTTTGTGTTCAGAAATGAGTAATTTTGTGAAAATGGCCTTGGTATGCCTCCTTAAGGTCACAGACTGTGTCCACTTTCCTCTGCTTCTTTGGGACTGCTGCACTTAGTATAGTAAGACACAGACTGAGTTGGGATCACTTCATTTGTGATTGCAATAATTCAATGTTTTTCCTGGTGTAGCTTTGGTTTATGACAGGATTAAGCGGTCTCAAGTAAAATACGTAGTTTTAGGAAAAGCACATAGTCAACTATGCAGTGGTAGGGTTTTTTTACATTTTACATATATTGGACAGGTATATATTTATGCGTATATGGAGCACCTAAAAAAGAAAACATCCTTCACCCTTTCCATGTTTAAAGATTAAGACAAAAAAGAACTCAGTACTTGCCATGTCACCAATGTAGGAGGGTATGAGGAAGCAGGAAAGGGTCTTCCATGTGATGTCTTGTGGTATGCTGTGTCAAGCCAGATACTTACCTCCCTGTGTTGACTCAAGCTGTCTAATTTTCCAGGGTAAGCCATCTGAGCCTGACCACAGTACTTCTTCTTCTCTTAAAATCAGTGTTTAGGAAGGTGTAGTATATTGTCTTTTGGAAGCTTTAATCTTTCCACTGAGTATATAGGGGTCCAGATGTCCATTTTAGTCTAAAATTAAGAAATAATTTACATTAGCATTGAGCAAAATGAAACCATCCTTTAGATTACTTGAAAATGCTAAAAATCTAAAAAGGCTGTAAGAACTGTAAATATGCAGAATGGCTTTGAATATATTCATAATTCACTTTTAGCCCCATAAAGAAAAAGGTTGTTAATGGTATGGAATATCTATGGATAATTTTGAATACTTGGTCTTCAACAGATATTGCTAGTGAGGGCACGAACCTTATAGATTTTTGACTGATGACATATCATGTGTGAAACCCACTGTCACTGAACAGACCGGTATCCTGTGCAGAAATAGTAGGCCAAACAAATGACTAACATGTTAGGGATGGCAAAAATCTGTCATCTCACACTATCAGCACCTCTCCATGGTTTTTCAATGCTGCTATTTAGTATCAAACAGTCTATGAATCTAGGAGGCTAAACCAGAAGAAAACTTTTAAAATTTTGAAAGAATATAATGACTCGGAAAATATCAGGATAGGGCAAACTTATGAAATTGAATCCTGTAGCCCATACTCAAACATTCAAATTGATTAAAGTTTTGTCTGGGTAAGTACGAAAGTTCACATTTTGACAGCACTCGCCAAGTGGTAGTTTTTACTGATAGATATCGGAAATTGGCTGTGCCATTTCAGTCTGTTGAATCTCAATTTATTTACCAGAAAGAAAAATAGTCTGGGACTGAAAATGAAATCCAAAGTAGATACTAGAAGTCTGGAAAAAACTAAGAAGCAAGTATTGTGGTGATTTCTTTAAGTGTAGCAAAAAAAAGTGCCAAATGGCAACATGACGGAAGTAGTTTAAAGATCATTCTATGACTCAGCGCTTGAACAAATTTGGGGCTATTTTGGATGGCAATGCAGAAGGTCATTCCTTATTCATGTCTAGAGAAGTCACTGCGGTTGCTCTGACCTCACTGATGATGCCACTGGGAGAACAGCATCACCCCCATCTTTTCATTTCCTTTACTTGCTGATCCAAGTTGTCCTTTGTCTCATATACATACACTGAGAACTCACTTTTATTGTTGCAAATGGTTGTAATCTAAAGCGACAGTTTGTGGAGCAGACCTTTTGAATGATATTCAGGGTACTGTTATGATATTGTCCATTTTCGAGTCTGCCATGTCCTGTGAACCTCCATTCATGCTCAGAGAAAGTCACTTTCTTATTGTCTGTGTCACACGCACATATAGACAACGAATATGTTTTTGAAAACTAGAGCTTTCAGTGACTGACTGGCTCAGCTACCACCATCCTTAACAAGCTTGTTTTAGTCTATTACTTCAAATTAATTTTTTAAGACTAGAGCATTAGAGAGTATGTCTGCTGGGGCTACAGTTGGAAAGACAAGTCTGAGGGCTAGACTATGAAATAAAAACAGCACATAAGGGAAGAAAACTGCCTAAAGGAAACATACTGTTGTTTGAATAGCAGACGAGAGGTAGGAGGCAACCAGTTGAAATAACCCTCGTTTTTCAAAACTGGGAAAAAGGTCCAGATCCTCTTTAATATGCCAAACTCAAACTAAGGCTTTGCCAGTTTTATCCTATCCTACACATTTTTCTTATCACAGCGATTGGCTTTTGAGAGATACTGGTAAAAAAACTGTGGAAAATTGTAAATGCTTTAGGGATTGCAACATGCCCGCTGGCAGATATACACTGGGGAGGTGGGGGCAGAGAGTGCTATAGTTGCCTCTTTGGCATTCTCTGTTTGATATATCTCATATGGCACATGGCAGGGAAATATCATTTTGTGTACAACTTTGTGCACCCATTAAACTTTGCAAGTCAAATTCTGAGTTCCCAGAGCATTCATAAAAGGGTGGAAGCTTTATATGTGTGATAGAAAAGAATAAAAAAGCAGATGTGACAACCAGGAGATTGTCATAAACACTCTGAGTTTGCATGTGCTGGCTTCTTCTGATTTCTGGACTTTGAGAGCTCACTTTCTATTTAACTTCTCCAGAGTAAATAATTATTTCTTAAAGAAAACTGAGGTTTTTCTGTGGCTCCAAGATCTGGAGTTTAAAGAAAATGATGAGGCTCATGCTATCATGAGCCTCACCAAAACTGAGTCTAAATGTCTGTCCAGAACCTGTAGCTCTGACAATACTAAAACCAAGAGTTCCTTTGAGAAGCACCCTCATATTAGTCAGGTGAAAGCAGAGCAGGTAGCACAGGACATTCCTGACCAAGGTCCTTCTAACAGAAATATCCATCTAGGTCAAAGGAGACAATGCAGTTGCCTCAACCTCACATGGCATTTGATGCCCATTCCAGCTCTCTCTGCTTGTTCTGTGAATATTTAATACTGGCAGCTTCAACAGCCTCGCCTGGCTGCTGAGGCACCTAGGAAACCCAAGCCTGAATCCTAGTGCAATTTCAGGTACAAACAGGAAAGGCATATTAATGTGATTTGTGTATATGTACCCCCAAAATTGTGATCAACAGACTACCGTGAGTTGTGATTTTTGGACTTCTATGCAGCTAAAAGGTTTGTCAATATAACTTCAGCCTTCATTTGGAAAAGGGTGCCTGCAAGGTTATGCGTTACACTCCCAGTTCTTTTTTTCTCTGCTGAGCACATTGGGTGTAGTTCTCCAGGACTGGGTTAGATCTGAGATCCCCAACTGTCAAATTTATACCTACATCCTTACGTTAAACTTGTCTAATTGTAATAGATTTCCCATTAATTTAGCTAATACACATCATGCACATAATTCTCACCAGATCAAAAACACTAATTAAGACTGAGCAGTAGTTAACATGTCCTGCCTAACTAACTCTCTTCCAGAGCAAAGAGGGGCAGTTTGAACTTGCATAGTCAAAAATTAAATACAAAATCAGGCACCACCAAAATGACCAGCAACTAATAAGATTCCTATTTTAATCTGACAAAGAAATCCTCCTACAAAAACAGAACCTGTGAAGCTGCATCCATCCCGCATCACATAATCCTTTGTGGGAGAATCAGAACTCCATACCAGCTGAGAGTAGGTATGTGCATACAGGCATGTATGTAGAGTTACTTTAACGGCACACTACACTCTTTCCCAAAGGTAAGATGTGCATCAATCGAATAGTTTGCTTTCAACTGAGTGGTCTTCACTTTAATTGCTTCTCAAAAAACTGTGTTTAAAGAAGGAGAGAAATATTTTTTCCTTAAGTGGTTTAAGAAAAAAAGTGCTGAAAATTGCTGCTACATCCATTTTTAAATTATGTTTAACAACATAATTGCTGCTAAACCTTCCCTTCTCCCCCACCCCCAAAAAAGAAGTGTATTTGAGGATACAAAATGTCATTGAAACACTGAGAAAAAAATATTTCAAACTGCTCTGCTGTTAGCATAGTATGGCTATAGCAAAACATATACTAGTGAGTTGGAATCATATCATCCTGAGCATCTGCACTACTCCTCCTTGGAGAGTGCATACTAATCATCGCTCTTCATGGTCAGTAACCACATAAGGACAACACCAGACGATGCCAGTGGTTTTGGTCCTGTAGCATTTATATGCTTTCCTGCAAAGATAGTCATGCCAGATAATATTCGTCAACCTTGTCTTTGGTCTTCTCTCTTGATTGAGGCAGATGTTTATTTTCCATCTGCACTATATGTCAGTGCAACTGCAGCCTTCATCTGGCAAAGGGTGCCTGTAATATTATGAGGCCATCGCATAAGCTGCTGGAAAGATTACTCTTGTGAATAAAATCAGTTTATGGCTAAAAACATTTATTCTTCATTTTGATAAGCCCTTAACAAATGAAAATTTGCTTCCTTACACTTTTGCCAAGCATAGGACCATGTTTATTTCTAGCTATATGGGTCACAAAGGATTCCCAGCTGTTAGATAGAGTCAGTTGTGCATTGCTGCACTCAACAACATCTGTTTCACAAAAACAGTATCCAGCTTTTAGCGCTCAAATGGAGGTTATACCATATGCCAGCAGACCACTTAGTTTTTACCTTGGGAACCAACTTTACACTAGTCAAGGTAACAGAGGAAGTACTGAGTATTTAAATGCTACCAGGCTTCAGTCACATCTTCATGTGCTCTTGTCATTTCCAACTATATATAGTAAAATTAGTTCCAAGCATATACCACAAGCTGTTCCTCTGTTTAATAATTAACTGGAAGAAAGTTTGTTTGCAAAACAGTTAAAATGTTTTTTGTGATAGACTCTGATGTTGAAAGTGGTGCCATAAGATGCTTCTGCAAATACAGAACCTTGTTAAAATGTCAAATAATATCAGCTATCAACAAAGGCAGATCAGGT